>NC_090825.1:45737500-48390000 GCF_028021215.1 Eschrichtius robustus
CAAAAATATGAATCAATATAAAATGATTCATAAGACAACCTCAGGCATTTCGCCATCATTTGTTATGCTCAGTAAGTTCTCTGCCCAGGTAGTTTTTCACTGTTTTGCATTTTCAACAGCAAATCTGAAATTTACACCTGCATATCCTCCTGTCCCTTTTTTTTTTTTAACTCTTTAAATACAATCTTGAAGAGGAAGAAGTAAGCAGATTAAACGAGGTCATTTACGCAATTTGTGGTTTCAGTTACAGATTTTTGTTATCTTAAAGGGAAGCAGAAAACATGTGGATGTATAAATAGAGGTGTAGAACGCAGGTTCACAGAAATTCATTCTCTCTCTCACTGTATAAAGATGAGCTCACATTTAGAACGCAAGGCTCCAAGCTGGTTGCCTTAGTGGGAGGTGGGCTATTGGTTACACTGAGGACACCTTGAGCAACTTAGTGACTTTCTGTCACTTGCTGTGGACCAGATGCTGGAGCATTGGCCTCTGGAGCAAACTGAACTGAAGGCATTTCATAGCAACCTCAATCTTCAGGGCTGAAATAGGAAACACAGCAGCAGACTTGGAAACTAGGTCAAGGAGGAAACTCTGGTAAACCTCCTGAAATGGCTGACTTTTCAAACATTACCCATATCAGTCCTTTTCAAAAGGAAAGCATGTATTCCCAAATGGTATCCTTCCCGACCCCAAACAAGACATGTAAGCAGTCAGGCACGAAGAAATAGAGAAACAAAACCCAAGCCAGCCATGTATGACCCACCTTTGCACCGCCCAGCCTTCCGTGTCTGCATCTTCCACGTTGCGCTGACTCTTGGCCACGTGGTGCAAGGAAGATGAGAGCCAATTGACCCAGAATGAGAAACACTGGTAGGGAAACAGATTAATCCACAGTCTGAGGTCATTATCATTTAATCCATTTTAGATGGATGGTTTGGCTGATCTGATGGACTGGACAGATGGTGGCGGTGTCCATGCATAAGCTCCGGTCAGTCTCCTGTTCAATGTCCACTCACACACCAAGGAAGAGGTTAGCAGAATGTCATGGGCAATCTAAAGCAAGATTAGAGGAGGTTTCATCTACACTTTCTAAAATCTCACTGGTGTACTCTTACCTGTAATGGCATTCCTTTGTGAGTAAAGAAAGAAGATCTTGCCCAGCCCACCTGCAAATTTCCTTCAAGGGAGTATTACAAAGTAAATGAGCAGTCATTTTTAAGTCAGATTAAAACATGTGGGACAAGATGTTGTTGAAGCCATGGGTGTTTTAGTGGAAAAGAGTGTTCCTGGCAGACAGTCACTGTGTGAGACCTCCTAGTCCCATTGAGAAAAACTGCCTCACTGGGGAAAGGAGCTCCCAAGCAATAATTCCAGTAGGGTTGGCAATGTTCAGGCTACGTGATCTGCTCTGGCACAAAAACTACCAATTCCCATGGGCCTGGGACCCATGATGTGATCTTGCACAAAGAGCTCTGTGAAAAGAGACATGATGACAGTTAGGTGGCCAGCCAGACCTTTCCTCAGAATTGGAAGTGGAAAATGTGGAGAGAATCAGCCGTGAGGAAAAAAGCAAGAAGATGCCAAGACAAGCAGAAGCTGAGTGTAGCAGAACCACAGGAAAGGCAGAGCACCGGGCCAAGAGACGTTGAGTCCTGCTGCTGGTGTGTTTGGAAATGTGTGTGTGTGAAGGGGGCTGGCGTTCCAAACAGCCGTCCTGACCCCTCCTGGGTTTTGTGAGGCCAGGCTTTCCCAGCCTCTTGCTCCCTCTGTGGAGCCTGATGAGTCAACTCTTCCTAAGTTTCCTTAAGACCCAGCTATCAGCTGAGATTCCCATTGGCAGCACGTGAGTCTCCACTCCCCAGTGCATGTTAACCAAAGAGATCAAATGCTTAACCAACTAGAACACAGGAAGACAGGAAGAGAAGACTGGAGGGAGAGAAGAAAGAAAACAGACAGGGATACAGGCCCTGAATGGAAAACTCGAGTAGTTTAAGAACTTGTTCATGAGTAGAAGTTCTACCAACATCTCTGTCAGGCAAGACCCTTGCATTCCAGAGACCCCTTGCTAAAAATGATCAGCAGTTATTGAAAACAAAGAATCAAAAGATAAGTGTATATTATTAATTTTTTAATCATCCGAAAATATTTTCATTATATTTTAAATAATTTTCATCATTAATTTCAAGGTATCCAAATCCTCCTTTGGCCTTCTCAGTCTCCTTTTTTGAACTCACAGATCAATTTTATTCTATTTTGCTATATCTTAGCATCCGGAGAGAAGAAAGATCTCTCAGATAAAAAACACCATCTCCATCTTCCTTTCCCCACCATCTCTGGTTAAAATTCTGAGAAACAGGAAAAGAAAGAAATATTCATTTAATTTCATGCCTCAACCCTCTTTCCCACTTAATCCATCCCCAAAGTGGAAGCTCATGGCAGATTTCTTTTCAGAACCTCGGGGGTATGATTACAGTGAAGACAGAATGAAAGGTTAGAAAATTCTCTCAAACCCCAAGGTTATTCCTAGTTCAGAAGAAAGTTCTTTACAAAATTCCTTTTTTGGGTCACTCCATGACCACTCCTCCTGCTAGTCAAAGTCTTTAAGGCCATCATTTGAATGCAGCCTGCATCATAGGTGAGCATTGTCATTGAAATCTCTCTAGTGGTTTATCACGAGGAGGGGATCTTGGAGGAGATGAGTCTCAGCACAATTGTCTCTGGCTGCTGTGAGTGTAGCGATCACCACGGCAACAAGAGCAGGGTAAAGAAGAACAGTGTTACTGTTCCCTCCTGGGGTGATGCTACAGAAAGGGCCTTGAGTGTTCAAACTTATCCTCTTCTACATCCTGCTAGATCTCTCACCACCTCTTGCTACTGGAAGTCACCCCCTTCCTCCTAGTATTTAGACTGCATTCAACAAACTGGAAAATTGTATATATATAAAATAGATACAGTCATCTCTCAGTCTGCAGGGGATTGGTTCCAGGACCCCTGTAGGTACCAAAATCCACAGGCACTCAAATCCCTTATATAAATAGCATAGTATTTGCATATGACCTATGCATATCCTCCCATATACTTTATATAAATATAAATATATATATATTTGCCACACCATGTGGCTTGTGGGATTTTAGTTCCCTGACCAGGGATTGAAACTGGACCCTCAGCAGTGAGAGTGCGGAGTCCTAACCACTGGACCGCCAGGGAATTCCCCTCCCACATACTTTAAATCATCTCTAGATTACTTATAAACTTAATGCAATATAAATGCTGTGTAAATAGCTGTAAATGCAATATAAATGCTATGTAAATTGTTCAATCCGTGGTTGGTTGAATCTGTGGATGCAGAACTCACAGATTCAGAGGACCAACTGTCTATCAGTGACTCACTGGCTAATCATCTGAGCATTCCTAAAACATTATATAGGTCTAACTTGGAGCCCTAGGAGAAATACGAGTCTAAGAACTTGAAATAAAAAAAATAAAAAAAGAAAGAACTTGAAATGTATCTCCCAAATGCCAATCTTTCAATCCCTCAAATAAATAAATAAAAGGTAGCAAGACCTTAACTTTGTGTGACATAGCATCCTGTTCTTAAGACTCTTCAATGTTTTTCTTTAATCATTATCAAGTTTCTAAAGACTGTTAGAATTTCTTGTTCCCAATGAAGAATGGACTGCAGTTAGGTGTAAGAGAAGAATGCCTACTTCTTGAGATAAAATCTGAAAAAATTAAAAGGGTCTGCCTTCCTCCATAAGAGTTATACTATCCTCCTTGCCTCAGAGAAAGTAAAAAATTACTAAATTTGGCTAATTTAACATGAAAGAGAGCATCAGTTCTTCTTATTCAAACTTCTAGCCTGGTACAAGAGAGTATAGTATTGTGTTAACATCTAACTGTGTAACCATGGTCAAGTTAATAAATTATCAAGTCAGGAGAACTGGGCAACCTTGGTCAAGTTACTAATCTCTCTAGCCAAAACTGGGTGGTAACTACAGTATTATCACTAACTCACAATATGAGCACGAGCAAGTCATCCATCACAGCTCATTTTCATTGAATGTCAAATTAAGGCAATACTCTTGCTTCCCTATTTGCCTTAAAGCCATGCTCTTCAGTATTTTGTTCCTCAAGGTCATACCTGTAGACAACAGTCACACTCTGGATATACTATCACAAGTCAAGATGGCTCACTAAAGGATTAAGCAAGTTAGACTTCACATTATGCTCAATTCCCTCAAGAACCACTAATATCTTCTCTTGCTGATACCAGATTTTCCAGTGTGGTAGGCAGCCAATAAGATGGTCTCCAGTGACTCCCCACCTCCACTGCATAATTCTCTCCCTTTAGGTGTGGGCTTGGCCTAGTGGCTCACTTCTAACAAAGAGAATACAGCAGAAGTGGTAGAATATCACTTCTGAGACTACATTATGAAAAGATTGTGATTGTGTCTTGCTCACTCCTTCTTGTTCTCTCTTTTACTCACTCTAATGAAGCCAGCTATCATGTCGCTAGGTGCCCTGTGGAGAGGTCCACATGGAAATGAATTGAGGAAGGCCTCCAGCCAACAGCAAGCAAATAACGGAGACTCTCAAAGTCCACAAGGAACTGAATCCTTCCAACAAGCATATGAATGAGTTTGGAAGTGAATCCTTCTATTCCCCAGTCAAGTCTTCAGATGACACCACAGCTCTGACTAACACTTTGATTGCAGCCTTGTGAGAGAACCTTGAGGTAGAAGCACCTAGCTAAACAATGCCTAGATTCCTGACCCTCAGAAACTCTGAGATCATAAATGGGTATTGTTCTAAGCTAGGAAGTTTGTGGATAATTTGTCATGCACAGCAATAGATAATTAATAAACCAATATGGTCAGAAATCATGATAGAGAGTATTTGCATTGAAGTGGTATTTTTCAAATATCTGTATCTCAATCCATTCTGGTGGTCATGATCTAATTTAGTGAGCTAGTGAGCCTCAACCAGCATTTTTTTAATGAAATAACATGGAATGGAATAGAACAGGATACAATTTTTTTAAAAAATCAGAACTGATTGGAAGTGTTAAAAATAAATATTATCTTATGAAACTTTTATTTCATTAAGTACATTTTATACACTAAGTCATAATATAAAATATATTTCTTAATATGAGTTGGGCCAAAAAATGTTTCAAAGAAACAACCCTCAAGGGCAATTGTAAAAATCAAATGAGGAAATAAATTGAACTCTTGCTATGGTCTGAATATTTGTGTCTCCCCCAAATTCACATGTTGAAACCTAATGCTCAATGTGATGGTTATGAGGGTAGAGCCCTCGTGAATGGGATTAGTACTCTAATAAAGAGACCCCACAGGGCTCCCTAGCCCCTTCTACCTTGTGAGGGTATAATGAGAATCTTGCAATCTGAAAGATAACCCTCACCCTACCATGCTGATGTCATGATCTTGCACTTTCAAGCCTCCAGGACTGTGAGAAATAAATTTTTGCTGTTTATAAGCCACCCAGTCTGTGGTATTTTGTCACAGCAGCCAGAACGAATGAAGACAACCCTCTTCTCCTCTGCTTGGCCAACTTCAACAAAATGTCAAGATTTGGTTTAAGTCTTACCTCTCTCTAAAGCTTCCCTTCACCACTCCAGCCCACTGGCTTTCTCTATCTCTTCTTGGAATACAAGGCCTACAAGAATCCAGTGTCGGGCTTCCCTGGTGGTGTAGTGGTTAAGAATCCGCCTGCCAATGCAGGGGACACGGGTTCGAGCCCTGGTCCGGGAAGATCCCACATGCCGAGGAGCAACTAAGCCTGTTAGCTACAACTACTGAGCCTGAGTGCCTCAACTATTGAAGCCCATGCGCCTACAGCCCGTGCTCTGCAACAAGAGAAGCCACTGCAATAAGAAGCCTGTGCATTGCAACGAAGAGTAGCCCCCACTCACCGCAACTAGAGAAAGCCCGCGTGCAGCAACGAAGACCCAACACAGCCAAAAATAAATAAATAAAATAGATAAATTTAGTAAAAAAAAAAAAAAAAAAAAGACTCCTGTGTCAGTGGTAATAAGTTATGTTAATTTGAGCATGGGGTACTTCTCCTGAAATAGATGGCAAGATCTTGAGAGCAAGACTGTGATTTCACTTTTCTGTATCCTCCATAGTATATATTGTGGTAAGCATAAAACAAGTAAAGCAAAAGCTTTTGGTTCACCTTTGGTGATAGAGGTTTACAAGGAACACAGGAATATAGAGTAGAACTGCAATTGCCTCCTTGTGTTAGGTAGAAAAATGGTCGCCCCAAAGACACCATATTCTAATCCCTGGAACCTGTGAATGGTACTTTACACAGAAATAAGATCATTCCATATGAGATGAAGTTAAGGATCCTGAGATGAGGAGATGATCCTGGTCTATCAGGGTGGGCCCTAAATGCAATCACGTATATCCTTATAAATGGGAGGCAGAGGGAGATACGGCACAGACGGAAGAGAAGGCACTGTGACCACAGAGGCAGAGATTAGAGTAATGCAGCCACAGACCAAGAAGTGCTGGCTATCACCAGGAGCTGGGAGAAGCAAGGAACAGATTCTCCCCTGGAGGCTCCAGAGGGAACATAGCCCTACTGCTGATACCTTGATTTCGACCTAGTGATACTGGTTTTGGACACCTGGACTCCAAAACTGTGAGAGAATAAATTTATTTTATGCCACCAAGTTCGTGGTAATTTGTTCCAGTAGCCACAAGAAATTTATACACTCCTCAATACCATTTATGCCTTTGAGTCCCAGAGTATCCAGCATTATGACGTGTCATATGCTTTATTGAATCTCAACAATGTTTCTTCCCCTCTTTTCGGGAAAATAACCTGAAATGCAGCGGCCCACTTTCTCCTCAAAGAGAAGATAAGGCTGGGTTGGTTTGTTGCCACGTAATACGGACTATCCCTAGTGGGACGTGCTCTTGACAAATTATCTCAAAGGCAGCTGGACTTTTCCACATCTGTACCATCTGTGGCGACTTTGGGGTCATGCCAGTCTTGATAGGGTTCCCTAGAAGCAGAGCCTGAGACAGAGATTCTTGTTCAAATTATTGATTGGGGGTTGCTGTCAGGATAAGGGGGTGGTGAGAGAAGCAGAAGAGGGAGGGAAAAAATGGAGCCACATATGGTTTCAGCCAGAGACTAACTTCAGTCTGACCCTATGCAGAGTTTGCACCACAACGTTAGCCCCGCCTTGAGGCAAGGGGGCCAGACTTTCATTTCACACTATCACTCCAAGTTTGGGAGATGGGAAGATGCGAAAAGGGAGAGAAATGATGGCCTCCCAGGAAAAGAACAATTGGTTTCATGGGCTTGTTATAAGGAATGATTAATAAAAATATCTGTAAAGAAAACCACATATGCAAAGAATCATATAAACTGTTAATGAGTGTAACTATTATAAGGTACTGTAATTTGTCAAGACAAATTTAGATTGATCCTAAAGTGCTGGCCACCGCCAGTCAGTGAGGGTTGTTTACTACCCCTGAGTTTGGACTCTGGGCTCCTGGAGCCTGTCGCACAGCATGGCAGCCTAGTTAAATCTCAATGGGGTTGCAAAAATAAACATGACTCTCAGTAGAGTTAACAGTGGAATGATACTCAGCTCAGAGAATGCCTTTAAAAGACATGTTCTTACAGGCCAGTGAAAAGACCTCTCCACGGCAGGTGAAGTCTACAAACCGAGAGTGGCAGCATCTATGAAAATTTGTGCTCACAGTGGGATCCTGTTTGAGAGCAGGGTGAAAGGCATGATCCAAACCCAGCCTTGATGGAACCAGGGCTGTTTTGTTTGTTTTCCAGGCAGACAGGGTGAAACAGCGAAGTACACAAAGAGGTGTGAATTCCACCCTTCATGGGGCAAATCATGTGACCTGCAAAGCCTAGATTTTGATCATTTCAATCCAACATTTCTGAGCAAGTCCTTGGAACTTAGAAAATGCCTCCTAAATTTTCAAAACATTTCTGAGACGCATTAAGCTGCTGCCTTTGTTGAAGTCAACTGGGCACAAGAGCCTGGGCAGAGATTGGGGATGGTGAAGAAGGAAAGCCATGGCCACAGGGGGTCCAGCCGGGCATGGCCAGGTTCATGACCCCCATACAACATGCTCAACTCAGATCTTAACTGGTATTTACCAGACAGATTCTTGGATTTCACTGACTGGTAATGATAGATGTGAGAGAGAGAGACAGACAGACAAAGAAACAAAGAGACAGAGAGAGAACAGAGAATGACTGAAATAGCATGGTAGACTCTTCTTGTAACATTTGAAAAACAACAAAATATCAAAAAATTATCCACCATAACCACTATTTCATAAACAAAAGCCATTTGAGTATCAAACAAAGAAGAAAGGACATGATCTCAGAATAAAGGGCAGTCTTTTAAGCTGAATAGATCTAGTTCTAGGGAAAACTCATTACTTTATGCTTACCTTTTTCATTTTACCTCACATCAGTACTCTTAAGTACTCTTAAGAGTAACTCTTAAACTACCACAATTTGAGACTCGAGCCCCTTTAAGCGTCCTCCTTTCCATACAAATTGAAGAGAGCTGGACTCCTTCTGGCATAACATAAATCAAGGGCAAATGAAATACCTGCCCCAGATAAAGGATGTCCAAAGGTCATGGAAACTTTAAATCAACCATTACCAACTCTATGTTTTAATACCCTTGGGGATTTCTCATTATCTCAATAGGGCTGCCAGGAAAAGTTTCAATAACCTACAACAAATTAAAGTTTAGCTTTTGTTTTAGGTGTTCGTATCATTCAACCCTTTAAAACATAAAAGATCACGTTTAACATTTATTGAGTCCCTGACTCTATGTCCGATGCTGTACCAAGGATATGTATATGCGTTTCCCCCATTTTAAAAAATTAAGATATTTACGTACAATAAAACTTAGACTTTTTTTTACCATGTAAATCTAGGAGTTTTGACAAATACATAAGTTGTGTAACCATCACCACAGTGAAGATATAGAACAGTTTCATTAGCCCCCAAATCCCCCCTCACCTCTTTGTAGTCAACCCCTATCCTTACCCCTAGAACCTGGAAACCACTGCTCTGTTTTCCGTCCCTATAGTTCTGCCTCTTCCAGAATGTCCACATTATAATTCCCCAGATTTCCTTATAAGTGGAACCATGAAGTATGTTGCCTTTTGAGTTCGGCTTCTTGCACGTGGTATAGTGCATGTGACATCCTTCTGTTTGGGGTGCATCAATAGTTCCTGCCTTGTTACTGCCCAGCACAACACAGGCTGCTTATCCATTCATCCATTGAGGCACAGTTGGGTTGTTTCCATGTAGGAGGTAGGGAGACTAAAATAAGGATGTTATCAACAGTCACATACTGTTTTTATGTGAATATACGTTTTCATTTCTCTTGGGTAATTACCTAGGAGTGGAATACCCGAGTCTTAAGTTAAGTGTATGGTTATTTTTTTAAGAAACTACCAAACGTTTTCCAAAATGACTGTATCATTTTTCATTTCCAACAGCAATGTACAAGAATTATACTTACTCTGTATCTCTGCTAGCACTGGGTATTGTCAATTCTTATGCATATATATAAGTTTATATACATGTGTATCTCTGTCTCTTTAAATATATATGTGCACATATATATACATATATATTTATATATATACACACATACATACATATGTAGTGGTATTTCCTGTGGTTTTAACTTTTTTAAATTGAGATAAAAATCACATAACATAAAATTCACATTTTTAACCTAATTTTAATGTGTACAATTCAGTGGTTTTTAGTATATTCACAATGTGTGCAACCGTCACCACTGTCTGATTCCAGAATATTAGTGACGATGATTAGCCTATGTGCCAGATTGATTGGACCATGGGTACCCAGAGAGTCAAACATTTTTATGAGTGTTTCTATGAGGGTGTTTTTAGGTGGAAAGCCATAGTAAGAGAGCTGTGTAAAGATTTTGTAAACTCTATTCAGTGGATCTGGACAGATTTGAGTGGGAAGGCCAAAAAGAGTCATATAAAATACTCAAAGCACAACTTGATTGATTAAAAGTTTACAGTCCTTGGACCACTGCCTGTACCACAAGGGAGCATGACCAAGAAATCTGCAGAATTAAGATTCTGAAAGAAAGTATTGCAAAGATGAAAGGAGAACCAGGAAAGGTGAGTATAGACTGAGACCAGTCAGGCCTGAGCTACATTCTATTCTGATGGGAGACTATCTCCCAGGAGGGATTACCCCAGTCAAGCAGGAGAAGTTTGATAAGATTTATTTAAAAATAAGGATGTTTCTGACAGTTCCAGAATGTCCATATAATAACTCTCCAGATTTCCATATAAATGGAATCACACAGTATGTCACCTTTTAAGTCTGGTTTCTTGCACTTAGCGTAGTGCACCTGACACCCTTCTGTTTGGGGTGGATCAATAGTTCCTTCCTTGTTACTGCTGGACACAACACAGTTAAATGAATGTTTACCCATGCATCGGTTGATTTGATATTTTTCATTACAGGACACAAATTGAGAACAAATGACTGAGCCAGAAGGCAAAGAAGATGTGAAAGGAAGGCAGGCTCTTAATTCCAGCAAACAATTTGGGAAAGCAGGAAACCAGCTTGAGAAACAGAGTCAAAAGTTAGAGGTCAGTTGAACCTTCCCCAAAGAAGAGGAGCAGCAGGGAAGGGGAAGATAAAACACGAGAGGCAAAGCCAGGACTGCAGCAAAAGAGGCTGCAGAGAAAATGCTACTCAGGGTCTGGAATATCCAAGAGCAGAGAAAGACTGCATCTGGAGGTGTGCTCAGCAGAAACGTTGCTGGTCTCTACGCCCCAGGGACACACGCTTCAGAAGCATCAACAACAGTTTTGTTCGGGAATCTGTTCAATGTGATTCTCCAAAAACAACAAATATGGGGAGAAGGGAGAACCTCCTCCAGGTGACAGGTTTTCAGACCTAAGCAATTTCACAGCAAGAAGGCATGCAAAAAAGATACAGTCTTCCCTCGGTATCTGCAGGGGATTGGCTTCAGGAACTCCCGTGGATACCAAAATCCCCACATGCTCAAGTCATTTACAGTGGATCCTATATCTGCGGTTTCTGTCTCCATGGATTCAGCTAACTGCAAATTTGACCTGTGGATGGTTGAATCTGCGGGTGCAGAACCCACGGATAAGAAGCACCACCTGTATTTAGCAAAGAATAGAAAATGCCTATTCTATAAGAGATAGTAAAGGCAAGGAGACTAGACAAAGTCCCATCCTCATACAACACAGGGTGGGAGTTGGAGGGTCAGAGAGGAGACAGGAACATGGGGCTCAAAGAAGAAATAAAAATTAAGAGATTCTGATTATGCTGGATAGGGAAGAAAGGCAAGCCAAATGAGAAGGGGTGACTTAGAAGGGCTGCTTCTATTGCACGTTTCTGGACTCTGAAAGAAGACAGCAGTATCTCAAAAGCCACTTTCAGAGAGTGGAGGGTGTACGTAGACGAATTTTCTAATACAAAGCAATGTCTAATGCCAAAAATATTTCTCCCCTTTGCACTGAAGTTTACAAGTCATGGGTTCTGGACAACTAGCGTTCACTGACCAACAACATAAGGAGACAAATCAAAAAATCTTCCTTTGTTTTTTCTCCATCACTCGGAAACCACTGGGGTTCTGACAAAACCGAAAAGAATAAGAAACTTTGAAGTTGGTTTTTGGACATTAACTTAAGAATTTTGGACTTTAGACTTTTCAACTCATTAAAGGGAGATTTGAGTTTGAATTTTAAGACTTTTTTGAATTGGATTTTACCGAGTAATACTTGGACTTTACCTTAGGAATTTGATGTCGTGGGCATAGCCTAACTAGGCTTATTGTGGGGATTAGTTTGAAATGCATAGAAATATCAAATCACTATGTTGTGTAATAGATACTAACATAGGGTTGTAGGTCAATTATACTTCAGAAACAAACAAACAAACTCATAGAAAATGAGATCAGATTTGTGGTTGCCAGAGGCGAGGGGAGGGGGAATTGGATGAAGACAGTCAAAAGGAACAAACTTCCATTTATATGCTAAAAAAATACTAGGGATGTAATGTACAACATGATAAACATAATTAACACTGTTATATGTTATATATGAAACTTGTTAAGAGAATAAATCCTAAGCGTTCTCATTACAAGAAAAATATTTTTTGCCTTTTATTTCTTTAATTTTGTACCTGTGTGCGATGATGGATGTTCACTAAACTTATTGTGATAACCACTTCATGATGTATGTAAATCAAACCATTATGCTTAAACTATTACAGTGTTATATGTCAATTACAACTCAATAAAACCAGAAGAAAAAAAAAGAATTTGACCAAGTGATGATATTGGTATTCAAATTCAGGGCATGTCCACGTGGCCAGAGCCTTAGTGTTAGAGCAGCTTTATGCTTTTGATATCAATATTTCCATTTACTTTCTTAGCAGATCATTTGAGGCTCTGATGGAGAAAGCAACCAGACATAACAGGTTGGGAAACAGGAGAGCAGGCGAATTCCAGCCTTGGTAGAGAGTGGCCTTGGTTTTGATGAATGTACTGATCTACTTTAGAGCCTTCTATAGGTACATACATTGAATACAATGGATCTGTAAATATAGCAAAGTAAAAAGGGGAAATGGGATTGGACAGGAGCGGGGGAAGAAGATGGATAAAGACAACAGAGAAGGTGAGTACAGCAAAAAAAAAAACAGTAGTCTATGAATTCAGAAAAGAAAGGCAGGAGATTGAAGTCCACAAATAACTAAAAATAGCATTGCCATATAATCCAGCAATCTCATTCCTGGGCATATCTCCAAGGAAAACTCTAATTTGAAAAGATACATGCACCCCAATGTTCATAGCAGCACAATTCACAATAGCCAAGATATAGAAGCAACCTAAATGTTCATTGATAGATGAATGGATAAAGATGTGGTATGTGTGTGTGTGTGTGTGTGTATATATATATAATGGAATATTACTCAGCCATAAAAAAGAATGAAATAATGCCATTTGCAGCAACATGGATGCACCTAGAGATTATCATACTAAGTGAAGTAAGTCAGACAGAGAAAGACAAATACCATGTGATATCACTTATGTATGGAATCTAAAATATGACACAAATAAACTTATTTATGAAACAGAAATAGACTCACAGATTTATGGTTACCAAAGGGGAAAGGGGGTAGGGGAAGGATAAATTAGGAGTTTGGTAGTAGCAGATACAAACTACTATATATAAAATAGATAAACAACCAGGTCCTACTGTATAGCACAGGGAATCATATTCAATAGCCTGTAATAAACCATAATGGAAATGAATACGAAAAAGATTATATATATATATTTCTTTAGTTATTTGTGGATTTTAATCTCCTGCGTATACATATATATAACTGAATCACTTCGCTGTACACCAGAAACTAACACAACATTGTAAATCAAATACACTTCAATAAAAAAATAAAAAAATAAAATCCACAAATAACAGAAAGCATCCTCAATAGTCACAAATCGAAGTCCTACTATTTGTGCAGATGCAAAGCCCAAAAGAAAAAAAAAAAAGTGAGTGGAAGCTCTTTGAGGGGTTGTATTAGTCAGGTTTTTCCAGAGCAGCAGAACCAATAAGATATATGTAGACATACACAAGAGGAGATTTATCACAGGAATTGGCGCATGTAGTCATGGAGGCCAAAGAGTCCTACAGTCTGCCATCTGTAAGCCTGAGAACAAGGAAAACTGGTGGTGTAATTCAGTCCAAGTCCTAAGGCCTGAGAATTAGTGGTGGTGGTGATAGGGGACTGATGGTGTAACTCTTGATCTGAATCCAAAAGCCCAAGAAACAGAGGCACTGGTGTCTGGGGACAGGAGAAGATGGATGCCTCAGCTCAAACAGAGAGATTTCACGTTTCCTCCACCTTTTTGTGCTGTTAGAGCCCTCAGGAAATTGGGTGACGCCCACCCACGTTGGGGAGGGCCGTCTGCTTTACTCAGTTCACCAATTTAAATAATAATCCCTTCCAGAAACAACCTCACAGGCACACCCAGAAATAATATTTTATCAGGTACCTGGGCATCCCTTAGCCCAGTCAAGTTAACACATAAAATTAACCATCACAGGGGTACTCAGAAACTCATAGCAAGCAGTTTACAACACAGGTTATGTTCAACATTAGTCCCATGGTTTAATTAATTAATTGATATACTGCCTCTCCACCAAAGATTAAAATGGCAGAAAGTAGTCCAATCTTTATTTTCCTTCGCTCTCTTCCTAGACATAGAAACGTAAAACAGAAAACTGACACACACACAGAGTAGAAAAGAACTTTTTGCTGAAGGGAGTAGACCTCTTTGATCAGAGCAACTTGGCCCCAGTGATGAGCACAACCACACGACTAAAGTCTTGCTGATATAATGAATTGCTGCTCAGGGGCTTCCCTGGTGGCGCAGTGGTTGAGAATCTGCCTGCCAGTGCGGGGGACGTGAGTTCGAGCCCTGGTCTGGGAGGATCCCGCATGCCGCGGAGCAACGAGGCCCGTGAGCCACAATTACTGAGCCTGCGCGTCTGGAGCCTGTGCTCCGCAACAAGAGAGGCCGCGATAATGAGAGGCCCACGCACCGCGA
Source organism: Eschrichtius robustus (assembly GCF_028021215.1). Classification (NCBI taxonomy): domain Eukaryota; kingdom Metazoa; phylum Chordata; class Mammalia; order Artiodactyla; family Eschrichtiidae; genus Eschrichtius; species Eschrichtius robustus. Next base: position 45,752,175 of record NC_090825.1, read on the forward strand.
TGAAGAGTGGCCCCCACTTGCCGCAACTAGAGAAAGCCCTCGCACAGAAACAAAGACCCAACGCAGCCATAAATAAATAAAATAAAATAAAATAAAATGAATTTCTGCAAGAAAAAGGATCAGACATTAAGTGTTCAAAACACTACCCACGTATCCAAAATTAATGAGATAAGATTAAAAAGCAAAAGCAAAAAAAAAGCAATTTCTGACTTTCGACTCTATAAGAGAGTGCCATTACCCCAGCAAAAAGAACCCCAAAAGGGAAACAACCGATTGGCTGGTGCCAGAGGTACAGTGGCTTTTGCCAAGTGCTGCTTAAGTGTGGCCCCTGGACTTTCACATAGACCTTCTCTTCATATGTCCCTTAACCTTGGAAATCACCATTGCTCTCATAAAGTAGAGAATCCCTTTGCTGCTTTGCTCCTCTTGCAACAAGAAAGGACTCCAATTAGATGGGGTCATCTAAGCACTTTGATTAGGTAATATTCCTCTTAATGGATTATACACCTAAAACACTAGCCATTCTGTCTACCAAACCAGAATTAGTTACTTCCATGGGTCACTGTAACAGATTTTAATATATGAGTTTGTCAGTGAAGGTAAACAGAATAGGGTAATCTTACTCTTTCCCTTTTTTATTTATCCACAGCCCGATTGCTTGAGGGCCAGCTATTTTTCATCTTATACCATGCTCAGGTGCATCTACAGCTAAAGGAGACTCTTTGAGGCAAAATATTTCCTCTTCCTTTTATCTGAAGTTCTTCTTCTGTTAAGGTCAACTTTCTTCACGAAAACTTGGTTGTTCATTTTGGATCCTCTGGCTAGGGTGACCATATAATTTACTGGCAAACTGGGACACTGGACATGAAAGGGGGACAATCATACAAACTAAGACTTACAGGCAAACCTGGTCACCATATGTATGACATTTCCTCCATGATCTTGCTGTGTTTATGGCTTGTTTTATGAGCATCAGGCATTAAAAATTATCCTTTCAATTATAAGTTCTGAGTCAAGTTTTTCTTGTTAAAAATAACTGAAATACCTGAAACTAACTTAAGCCAGAAACAAAGGGGGAAGGAGATTTATTTTAAGGTTGTGGACAATCCCACGGATCTAAGAGTGGGAAGTGCAGCAGGTCTCATGAGACACTTGTGGAGGGAGGGACTGGGGCAACATCGGGAGCCAGGGACACGCATCAATCTCTTGCCTGAACCTTATCTCATTGCCACTTCTCTCTGCTCACCTACTTGTCTCTTTTTCTCTGAGATCACAGATAAGATCACGTGTGGGAAACTATGGGGTACAAAACTCCTGGGCTCACAATAATGCCTCCTTAGAAGATGTCTCCATGCAGACTGGCCACGTGGTGTCCAAACTCTTCAACTCTTCATACGCAGCTATGCAAGAGGCTTGAATTTTTATGACTCACTTACTTCTTTTTATATAAAGTTTCTTAACCACATTTCTCTTTCCCATAGGGACATTTGAAAATGTGTATTAGGGAAGGGATTTGCCGGCATTGAATGTGGGGCAGGGGAACAGACATGCTACTATTCCTCATCGTAAGAGGCGGCCCTATGCAATGACTTGCCCAGGCCTAACCCCAGCTCTCCCCTCCCCCGGCTTCCCACTCCCCCCGCTTCCCCCTCCCCCCAGATGGCAGTAGCACCCCATGGAGAGATGCTGAAACACAGTCCGCTGCCTGCAGGAGCCTGGATGGCTGAGTGCTCACTATGTAGGTCACTGGGTTGAGGTGAAGCCCAGTGCTTTGGTGTTCAGATCCCCTCAGCAGGGTGTGATGGAAGAGAGGTACCTTCGGTGGTCCTGGATGGGAAAATAAAAACTACAGTAGAAGAGATTTTTGCTGCTGTTATTATGTGCCTTTTTACATCAGCTAAACGTCATTAAGAAACATTGCGGTTCTGGCTATGCTAAATGTGGGCCACAGTAACAAAACCTCCCATGACAGTGGTGAAACAGACATCACCCACACACCCTCAGGACACTCTGACCTTCAGAAAGAAAACGTTAAAGTCCCCCCACCCCCTCACTCCACTCCAACTAAGGTGAATGTCCTTTGAACGCTGACAAGGTGCCGGGTATTAAAAATAGCCTATTTTGGTCCCTGGGATATTTCAATCAATCTTATCAAAGCATTTTTAAATGCCAGTGGCTTCTATCCCCTGGTTTTTATTGGCTTCCCAATCTGCAGTTTCCCACACTGACTTTAGGGGACCTTTGCTCTATAAATTACAAGGCTTTGAACCCCAGAATCTAGACTAGTTGAACTGGTGTGGTAAGGCGGTCTGCAGTGACTTCCAAGATGGGATTTTTGGCTTTTCGTGTCATAGACCCGTGAGCTGGGAAGCTACTCAGCTAGAGTCCTAACTGGAGGATGGAGCTCAGGTCCCAGCATCCCCTCCCCCGCTCCAGGCACACAGCCCCCTTCCTCTCCTCCGCGCTGTCACTCGGTCGCCACATGACTATGGGTGGAAACTTGGCTCCCTGCTCTGAGCTGATCCCTTAAAGCCTACTTCAAACTGCCCATATCTAGTATCAGGAGACAGGGAGGAGGTCTGCAGTGACATCATCCAGAGTTATCTAACAGCTTTCCTGAATGATGGAGGAAACAGAAATCCTGAGGTGTAAAAATAAAACTCATCGGCATCATTCTACTTCACAACAGAATAGCCTCTCTTTCCTTCTTAATTATTAATGAAGTCAACAGAGAGTCTGAAGTTCGATCCGGGAAACACCAAGGGTAAATGTGGGAAACCATCTTTGCCTGTCAGGCTCAGGTTGACACCTTACAGGCAAGCAGCTCCACATGTGAACAACTGGCCTGCGATCCAGGTGGGGGCTTGCTGTGGGTTCAGGCAGAGGCCTGGGGCCAGGCCTGAAGTGGAAGGATGGCAGCTCCCTGGCACATTTGCAGAGGCAGAGTTCAGTCATGGATCACGGACATTTCCCTGATGATTAGCGATGTTCAGCATCTTCTCATGTGCATGTTGGCCATCTGTATGTATTCTTTGGGAAAAAAATGTCTACTCAGTTCTTCTGCCCATTTTTTAATGGGGTTGTTTGTTTTTTTTTATGTTGAGTGGTATGAACTGTTTATATATGTTGAACTTTAGCCCCTTATCATTCATATCATCTGCAAATATCTTCTCCCATTCAGTAGGTTGTCTTTTCATTTTGTCGATGGCTTCCTTTGCTGTACAAAAGCTTTTAAGTTTAATTAGGTCTCATTTTTTAATTTTTGTTTTTATTTTTATTACTCTAGGAGGTGGATCCAAAAATACACTGCTGCAATTTATGTCAAAGAGTGTTCTGCCTATGTTTTCCTTGAGGAGTTTTATAGTATCTGGTCTTACGTTTAGGACTTTAATCCATTTTGAGTTTATTTTTGTATATGGTATTAGAAAATGTTCTAATTTCATTCTTTTAACATGTAGCTATCCAATTTTCCCAGCACCACTTATTGAAGGGACTGTCTTTCCTCCACTGTATATTCTTGCCTCCTTTGTCATAGGTTAATTGACCATAAGTGTGTGGGTTTATTTCTGGGCTCTCTATTCTGTTCCCTTGATCTTTGTATCCATTTTTGTGCCAGTACCATACTGTTTTGATTACTGTAGCTTTGTAGTATAGTGTGAAGTCAGGGAGCATGTTTCCTCCAGTTCTATTCTTCTTTGTCAAGATAGATTTGGTTATTCCAGATCTTTTTTGTTTCTAATTTTTTTTTATTAATTTTTTTTTATATTTATTTTTGGCTGCATTGGGTCTTCGTTGCTGCACACGGGCTTTCTCTAGTTGCGGTGAGTGGGGGCTACTCTTCATTGCAGTGCACAGGCTTCTCATTGCAGTGGCTTCTCTTGTTGTGGAGCATGGGTTCTAGGCACACAGGCTTCAGTAGTTGTGGTACACAGGCTCAGTAGTTGTGGCTCTCAGACTCTAGAGCACAGGCTGAGTAGTTGTGGCTCACAGGCCCAGTCGCTCAGAGGCATGTGGGATCCTCCCAGACCATGGCCCTAACCCATGTCCCCCGCACCGGCAGGCAGGCTCTCAATCACTGTGCCACCAGGGAAGTTCCCCATACAAATTTAAAATTATTTGTTCTAGTGCTGTGAAAAATGCTGTTAACATTTTGATAGGGATTGCATTGAATCTGTACATTGCCTTTCATGGTCATTTTAACCAACAGTGATTCTTCCAAGAACATGGTATATCCTTCCATGTGTTTGTGTCATCTTTGATTTCTTTCCTCAGTATCTTATAGTTTTCCAAGTACAGGTCTTTTACCTCCTCAGGTAGGTTTACTCCTAAGTATTTTATTCTTTTTGATGTGATGGTAAGTTGGATCGTTTCCTTAATTTCTATTCCTAATAGCTCATTGTTAGCATACAGAGATGCAACAGATTTCTGCATATTAATTTTGTATCCTGCAACTTTACTGAATTCATTGATGAGCTCTAGTAGTTTTCTGGTGGCATCTTTAGGATTCTCTATGTATAGTATCATGTCATCTGCAAACAGTGGCAGTTTTACTTCTTCCTTTCCAATTTAGATTCCTTTTGTTTCTTTTTATTCTCTGATTGCTGTGGCTAGGACTTCCAAATCTATGTTGAATAAAAGTGGCAAGAGTGGACATCCTTGTCTTCTTCCTGATCTTAGAGAAAATGCTGTCATCTTTTCACCATTGAGTATGATGTTAGCTGTGGGTTTGTCACATATGGCCTTTATTATGTTGAGGTATGTTCCCTCTATGCCCACTTTCTGGAGAGTTTTTATCATAAATAGATGTTGAACTTTATCAAAAAAATTTTTTCTGCATCTATTGAGATGATCATATTTTTTTTCTTTAATTTGTTAATGTGGTGTATCACATTGATTGATTTGTGGATATTGAAAAATCCTTGCATCCGTGGGACAAATCCCACTTGATCATGGTGTATGATCCTTTTAATATATTGTTGGATTCAGGTTTGCTAATATTTTTTTTTCTTCTTCTTTTTTTTTAAAATTAATTAATTATTTATTTATTTATTTTATTCATGGCTGTGTTGGGTCTTCATTTCTGTGCGAGGGCTTTTCTCTAGTTGCGACAAGTGGGGGCCACTCTTCATCGCAGTGCGTGGGCCTCTCACTATCGCGGCCTCTTGTTGCGGAGCACAGGCTCCAGATGCACAGACTCAGTAATTGTGGCTCACGGGCCTAGTTGCTCCGCGGCATGTGGAATCTTCCCAGACCAGGGCTCGAACCTGTGTCCCCTGCACTGGCAGGCAGATTCTCAACCACTGCGCCACCAGGGAAGCCCCAGGTTTGCTAATATTTTGTTGAGGATTTTTGTATCTATGTTCATCAGTGATATTGGCCAGTAATTTTCTTTTTTTGGTGATATCTTTGTTTGGTTTTGGTATGAGGGTGATGCTGGCCTCATAGAATGAGTTTGGAAATGTCCCTTCCTCTTCAATTTTTTGGAATAGTTTCAGAAGTCTGGGTGCTAACTCTTCTCTAAGTGTTTGGTAGAATTCACCTGTGAAGCCATTTGGTCCTAGACTTTTGTTTGTTGGGAGTTTTTAAATTACTGATTCAACTTAATTCCTGGTAATTGATCTGTTCATATTTTCTACTTCTTCCTGGTTCATTCTTGAGAGATTGTATCTTTCTAAGAATTTGTCCATTTCTTCTTGGTTGTCCATTTTATTGGCATATAGTTGTTTGTAGTAGTCTCTTATGTTCCTTTGTATTTCTGTGGTGTCAGTTGTAGCTTCTTTTTCATTTCTGAGATATCACCTTACACTGGTCAGAATGGCTATCATCAAAAAGAACACAAATAACAATTGGCAAGGATGTAGAATAAAGGGAACCCACCTACACTGTTGGTGGGAATGTAAATTTTTGCAGCCACTGTGGAAGATGGTATGGAGGTTTCTCAAAAGACTAAAAATATCACTACCATATGACCCAGCAATTCCATTCCAGGGTATGTGTCCAAAAAAACCAAAAACACTAATTTGAAAAGATACATGCTCCCCAGTGTTGACAGCAGCATTATTTACAATTGCCAATGTATGGAAGCAATCCAAATGTCCATAAAGAGATGAATGCAGAAAGAATATGTTGTGTGTGTACATATATATATATATATACATACATATATATATATATATATATATATATATATATATATATATATATATATGTGTGTACACACACACAAATATTACTCAGCCATAAAAAAAGAATGAAATTCTGCCATTTGCAGCAACATGGATGGACTTGAGGGACATTATGCTAGGTGAAATAAGTCAAACGGAGAAAGACAAATACTGCATGGTATCACTTGTATGTGGAATCTAAAAAATACAACAAACTAGTGAAAAAAAAAACGGAAAAGAAGCAGACTCACAGATATAGAGAATAAACTAGTGGTTATCAGTGGGGAGAGGGAAGGGAGATGGGCAATATAGGGGTTTTGGGGAAAATAGGGGTTATTATGGGATTATATAAAATCATCTGTGTGAAACTTTTGAAAATAGTAGAGCACTATAGAAGTTAAAGAATCTTTTATTCAATAAAAAATAAATTAAAAAAAAAGAATCAGACATTTATAGCCATAGAATTTTCTAGAATGTAATTGTTAGTGTCTTCCTCCTCTCAACCAGATGAACACTTTTATTTTCCTGGAACACTGAATTAAATGTTTTTATCTTTATCTTGTGAACTCATGTCATCTGGACAGCAATTGCAGTCACTGGTATTACTGAGTTCATCGAACAATTGAGAGCTTTCAGCCTAAGACATGAGTATTGAGAATATAGAGCATGGTGAGTATTCAAATTTATTTCAGTTGGAGTTGTGTCTTGTTTTTAGCTTTCCATTCTTTTTCTCTGAGTCAGACATCAGCAAATTCTTTTTTTAATTTCTTTAATTTAAAGTGTCTCATATTAAATGAATGGTGTGTGAAGTGCCAAGCCCATAAAAGGAAATCGGGTGATAGCTGCTCGACCAGCTCACGATGTACTAGTTAGAGCTGGAACTGTCTTGACTATGTATGTGAGACATAAACACATATTGTATATGCACATATGCACAGTTCCAGACATGCCACTGCTATTCGGAAATGACTCCTCCATTCCCTCCTCAGTTGATCCTGTCTACACAGTCGTGAGGATGTGTTGGTTGAACTTCCCACGTTTTGCTGTTTGCACATTTTCCTGACCAGCAGTTAGTGGGATGACTTGCTGATATTGGGGTAAAATCTAGCTATAGAATAGAGTTTTTCTCTGAGTGAAGCTGGGAAGTCTAAGGGAGATTTTTATTTGCAAGCCTGGCATAATTAGCCAGTGATCTAACTGATGCAGAGATTTTCTCCATATCTGACCATCTCATCCTTTCTTTTAGAGCTAACCATGCAAATGCCATGCTTCAGCTTCTCTTCTTTGATAGTTATCTGAAATTGACCAGCTAGATAATTTTGGACCAAGGCAGTATAATTTATAGGATCATAATCTAAATGATGTTGTCTGTATTCCCTTCAATCTTTTTAGAAAAATAATATTTTAGGTTTGCTGAAAAAGGAACCATTTGGGCAGTCTTACCCGTTAAAAAAATACAATATAAGAAAGGAGAATTTGGGGCAAAAGGTTTTTGTTTTCAATCATACTCTCTTTGCTCTCTGTCTTCCAAGTTACCGGTCTTCCAAGTGTGGGTCGGAGGGTATACCCAATGAGGGTTGGATCTGCCCTAATCGGCCTTGAAGATAGTAGCCCTGCCACAGTACTCTTAGCAAAGCCATGGTGTGGGTGGACACATTGCATGGGCCACCTGGTAGCCAGGCAGTAGAGCCAGGGTAGCTTTGGTTGTGTCTGGAGGACAGCCCAGGAGACCTCGGCTATGGTTCCAGCAGCCTGGAGAGATCTGTAACTATAGCTGCTTCTGAACTCCAGGAACTGCTTGTCTAGCCCTTCCCTTGCTTACCAGCCCATTTGTGTGTAAAAGGTCTTTTAACGAGTCACTGGCCAGCTCACCTCAACATCAACATCGTCTTTCAGGAAAGCCTTTCTTAGATAAATGAAGGAGGCTAGAGGTTATGGATGTTAGTACAAATCAGTAATTTAGGATAAGAACCTCCTTAGGTATCTCATCACTGAGTCAGGAACAACAAGCTTTACTAACAAAAATGAGTTAGGATGAAAGGAAAATGGCACAAAATAGAAATAACTACTATGAATAGGAAGAACCACTAGCAAACTACACTCTTTGCCCCAGTTTATAACCCCTTTCCTTCACCCATGCTGTCACTGGAGGGCCTAGCTTCCCTTCCAGAGCTTGCTAGTCAAATATGAACTCGTAAGAATGTCTCAGAGGAAGTCTCAGTGTCCTGGGTATGAGCTCTTTCAGTTTTGTGTTGAGACTTCACAGCGTTGAGGTGAGTTTGGGGGCTGGTGACATGGTGTGCTCATGACTACAATCTTCTCTCCTGTCATCCCCACCCACTCAACCCCCGCCCCATCCCCCTACTCCCCCCTCCCCCTCAGCCCACTCCACTGTCTCAAAGCCGTGGATTAGAACCAGAGATGCTGAGCCTTTTAAATAATTTGAGGATTTACAAACTCATGGCAGGATGTGTAGGAGTGGGACAGTCTTGAACTCTGAGGTAAAGCTAGCTCCTAAATAAGTATGGAAGAAAAAATTCACTTTAGGGGATTTACCTCCTTGGGGCTGTAACAAAGAGCTAAAAGCACAACTTTTCAATGATTCATTTGCATCACCTGGAGATGAAACTAAATATAATTAAAATAGGGTATTTTGGGGAGATGATGATCTATGGTTACACCCTAGCCTGGTAGCATTGTGCATGAAGCTACAGCCAACACCAATTTGGATCTCTTGAGGCATACAACCCAGCCTGAACCTGGGTGCTTTGAGTCAGCCCTGTGCCCAGGGTGTAGAAGGGCAGGGAGTTAGGGCCTTCACCAGAAACTTCCATAGAGGGCGGAGCCATCACTGGGCACCAGAGCTATCCTAGGAGGAGATGGGTAATCCCTTCTCCACCAGCCTCTCCACTTGCTCCCCTCCTCCCCCTACCAGTAGTAATCCCCCGACTTTGCACCTAAAATTCCAATTAAAGCTTCACTTTTTAGTGCATTAAGGAATAAAAGATTTTCAAGTTTTGGGGAGAGTGTAATATGGACCAAAATTATTACTGGTTCAGTATTTCCTCTACCAGGTTTCTATGGGAAGAGTTTTCGTTCACAGTGCTTTGTTGCCTTTGTTTTGACGACAAAAAACAAAGAGTCCAGAAGCAGAATTAAGAAAGGCAGAAGAAGAAGATCACTTTACATGTGCAGAAACACTGGTTTAAAAACCTGGAGGAGGAGAGAGAAGAGAAGAGAGAACATGCGGTAATCATGTTGGGGGGAGAATCTTTAAGATCAGGTTTTCTATATTTTATTGTTTTATGGCAGAATGTTGCCTGCTACCCATTTTGCCACCTTATTTAAGATATCAGGAAAGATGGTGTTTTCAAGGCTTTCTTGTTGGATTTTATTTCTTTTGAGATAGGTGTTGATGGAGCAAAAAGGCCCAGATCGACTTCGGGTCTGTCTGCCTCTTAACATAAAGGGCCGGAGCCAGCCAAGTGAGAGGCAAGCTTGGCTGAGATGGGCAGAGGCATGGAATGGGCTGAGGTGCTGGAAGGGAGCATGTGTGGCACGGCAGCCCTGACACACTTTGTCTCTCACAGCTCTGCCCTGGGCTAGCCCCACAGAGCCCCTTCTGAGTGCTCTCGCTGCATCAAAGGAGTACCCAGGCAGCTGCCACCAGGGAGGGGGGCAGCTGGGGGACTGGGAGGGAGGCCAGCTGCTCCCAGCACAGCCAGCACCCTTGTGCGCCCACACCCTCAGCCCACTAGCTCCTCATTAGGAAGCCAAAGGCAGACCTGAGCCCTCCCCGGCGCCCTCTGCTTCCTCCTCATCCCCCATCGATGTCCCAAGGATGACCTTGCCTGTGGTCCCCAGGCAGAAGCACATTCCCAGCTTCTCCCTTAAGGCCAGCCTCGGGGCCAGAGCACAGGAAACTTGGGCAGAGGAAGCTGGCACTTGTTCTGGCTCCATACAAAGAGATTTACAACCAGAAAACTGACTGCCTCTGTGGTGCTTTCAGAAAACGGTTCCTGGCTTGACTGAGGAAGAGGAACTTTTGTGGAAAATGCCTGTTATTCATGTTCCTGGCAGATTTGCGAGCGTTTTCACAGCACAGATGTAGTTTTGATTGCTCGCTCTGCAAACGCAGACAGAACCTTTGTCAGGACACTGGCTACAGTGTGTGCCAACTGGCGGACAGAGACGGAGGCCCTCAGAAGAAGAGCGAAGGCTGATTTCTTCCTTCTGAGCGCTGGAGAGGTGAGGACCTGTGCTTTCTCCAACACCCACCCCCAACTGTGCACCCTTCACCTTAAGGACAAGTGCTTTCCTGCAGGATATAAGGGTATCTGGGAGGCGTTCAGCTAAATTTATCCCAAATTTTACTGGTTGAATCATGTCCCCCCTGAAGGATACACTGAAGTCCTAACCCCTAGTTCTTCAGAATGTGACCTTTCATTTGGAAATATGTCTTTGCAGGGGTAATTAGTTAAGATAAAGTTGGATTGGAGTAGGGTGGACCCTTAATCCAGTATGATTGGTATCCTTAGAGGGGAGGCTATAACGTGAAGAGACACAAACACATAAGGAGAAGATGGCTGCGGGCTGGACAAAGGCAGAGCCAGGAGTGATGCGTCTGCAAACCAAGGAATGCCAAGGATTGCTGAGAACCGCTAGAAGCTAGAAAGAGGTGAGGAAGAATTCTCCTCTGAAGCCTCAGAGAGAGCATGGCCCTGCCTACACTTTACTTTCAGATTTCTAGACTCTAGAACTCTGCGAGAATAGATTTATGTCATTTGAAGCCACCCAGTTTCTGGTACTTTTTTACAGCAGCCCTGAAAGATGAGCACACCAAACAAAATTAGCTTGTTAATCGTCACCCTGAGCTGGCCAGTGTGTAGAGGTAAACTTGTACAGATCCCAGGGAACTTCAGGAGCACCAGGTAAAGAGCATGTGCTACAGAGAAATGCTTTTACTGTTTTTTAGCTGAAGATGCTTCTCCTTCATTGGTCCTTGGGGGAGTTTGTAATCCCTGTTTCAAGTCAAACAGACCTGAAGCATCAAAGGTTGTCACCTTGTCCAATAATAAACATGCCAACTCCTGGAGCCTCTGCCCTGTGTTTCAGACTTGTGGGACAAGAAAACAATCCTTGGGAGTAAAAACTCCATCATCTCTATTTGATCTCAAGAGGATAAGTCCTAATCATTCCAGAAGAAAACAACATAGTCTCCTGGTTAGGCATAAGGGTCTGGGAAGCTGATCACATCAACCTTGGGGCTTAGATGCTCACTGACGATTAAAGTTTGGGGCTGAATGGACATAACCTTAGCTTTTAGCCACAACAGTCAGTGACCTAGGAGACCCTGAGTTGTCTATAAAAAGGCTGACTTGGCATCACTTTGGGGATTAAATGGAGGGGAAATTTGGCTGGAGAGGGTGCCAGGGTGGACCCTGTGTGTGTAATCTAGGCATGATAAAGCCACTACTTGAGTTAGGACAGGATGGTGAAGGTTAAGGGGACAGAATAGTTTGCAGAGAAAGAAGCAACTTGAACACATGAACAAGAGAGGTTCTGAAGACCGTGGCAGAATTCTGAATCTGGCAAGGGAATATTTAAGGGAATTTACCTCCTTCTATTCAAGGAAAGGAGGGTTTATTCAACTGATTTAAAAACATCTAGGTTTCCAGAAATATTCCAGGCATCTCATAAAATTAAACATTATGTAAAATAGGACAATTAAGGATTAAGGAACCAAACAGAGATTCTATAAAAGAGATAAAGGAGTAGCTATTACAAGGCACCCGCATAGAAGGAACTGTTGCAATTAAAAGATAAGGCGAAAAGAGAAATAATCTACTATATTTTCATTGCATACACATACAAACTCATCTAAAGTTAAAATTTTTTCCTGGAAGTGAGCTAGAGAAGTTTTTAATCCCATTAACCTATGAAGATTCTTTTTGAGAAAATGGTGATTATAAATGTCCTCCTTTAGGTGTGTGGGTGTGTGTGTGTATGTATGGCTGTGGGTATAATTTCTTTCAAACTTATTGGGCTGAAAGGAGGTTCAGTTTAAAGTCTGCAAATGGATTCCCTGATTTCTACGATTATTATGCTATCCTTAAGAAACACAGGGTATGTGATAGCTAAGCCAGATAAAACATACCCATGATTTTACACACAAATATATTCTCCCTTACCTACCGTCAGGTCTTGGAGCCAGAGACAGAGCAGGGGGTGGTAACTGAAAGACAATCAGTTCCATAGTCTTACAGAGCCAAAAACAAAGATGAGAGCTTTAATCCTCCAGGTGTGTAATTATCTCATGAAAACCCCAGCTAGTGGAGGAGTCTCCTTGCTATTATTCGATTTCTTTTCGTTTAAGATATAAGTATATGCTGATATCATTTACTGAAAATTACTCATTTCTCCATCAGTGTGTTTGAAATCTGAGCTCTGTGGTGATTCATCTGGTCCTTAAGCTAGGTGAAGCTTCATTCTGGCTCTCCCTTAGTGCAAAGCTGGATGCTGAATGAACTGGCATGCGACCCTTGATTCTACTTTTGTGTGTGTTCCCAGAAAACAGCAGGACTGTTCTCTTGGACAGCTAAGGTTTCTCTAAGTTCAAGACTTTGTTCCATTGACTGTTTTTCCTTCAACAGTTTCAAAAGTTCTTCGTGGCATTTCTTTTTTAATGTCATAACCGAAGATGTGAATGCTGCCCAATTTCTGGTCAAAAGAGAGCCCTCTCATCATGTCACTTGGTCTCATGTGTTCCCCCCTCCTGCCGCCATGCTCTTCGTGGGATATGTGTCCCAGAATCAACTGTTTCAACAATGGGAGAAATGACTGACCTGTAGGTCTAAAAGGATTGACAACATTAAAGATGAGAATTTTATGCAAATCAAAACTACAATGAGGTACCACCTCACACCAGTCAGAATGGCCATCATTAAAAAGTCTACAGATAACAAAGGCTGGAGAGGGTGTGGAGAAAAAGGAACCCTCCTACACTGTTGGTGGGGATGTAAGTTGGTGCAGCCACTATGGAGAACAGTATGGAAGTTCCTCAAAAAATTAAGAACAGAGTTGCCATATGATCCAGCAATCCCACTTCTGGGCATATATCCAGACTAAACTATAATTTTAAAAGATACATGTACCCCTATTTTCATAGCAGCACTATTTACAATTGCCAAGATATGGAAACAACTTCTGTGTCCATCGACAGATGAATAGATAAAGAAGATGTGGTACATATATACAATGGAATACTACTCAGCCATAAAAAAGAATGAAATAATGCCACTTGCAGCAACATGGATGGACCCAGAGATTATCATACTAAGCGAAGTAAGTCAGAAAAAGAAAGACAAATACCATATGATATCACTTATATGTGGAATCTAAATATGACACAAATGAACTTATCCACGAAACAGAAACAGACTCACAGACATAGAGAACAGATTTTTGGTTGCCAAAGGGGAAGGGGGTGGGAGGAGGAAAGGACTGGGAGTTTGGGGTTAGGAGATGCAAACTATTATATATAGAATGAATAAACAACAAGCTCCTACTGTATAGTACAGGGAATTATAGTCAATATCCTGTGATAAATCATAACGGAAAAGAATATAAAAAAGAATGTATATATACGTATAACTGAATCACTTTGCTGTACAGCAGAAATTAACACAACATTGTAAATCAACTATACTTGAATAAAATAAAAAAAGATGAGAATTTTATATGTAAATGAAATAGGTTGATCAGTGTTAATGCTCTCACTTTCTCTTCACACATGCACTTATTAACTAGAAATATAGTGAACTTCTGCATTAGCCAAATGACCAACTAAAAATAATATGGGAAAAGACCTATTCTGATATTTAGCAGATAAGGTTAATATTTGTTAGACACCTTTGTAACAGGCACTGCAGATACTTTTTCTCACCTACAGTATCCTAAGTAACTCTGCTAGGTAACTGCTGTTATGTTCATTTTACCAATGTAGGGAGGCTTTGAAAGGTTAAGCGACTTGCCCAAGACTTTACATCTACAAGTACTAAAGCAAGAATGTGAACTTGCATCTGTATCATTTCTAAGCTATTCTCTTTCTATTCAATCACAGATACTGCTAATGGATAAATGCAAAGTAACTGATTATTAGAATACATAGATATTAGCCAGTCAATTAAAGATACTCATGTAGCCGTTCAGAATTAACTATAGCATAATCATTTTTGAGACTTCATTCTCCTTTGCATTAAGTCAAATGAGACTTGCTAAACTCTGAACCTAAGTCAGTGCTTTCCAGCAAAGTCTTCAGACTGATAAGCCTGCTTAATCCTCCTCTTTATTTCCTCCCCAGAGCATGGTGGCTTGGGAGCTCTACCCCAGTACCCACCCCTCTGTTTTCCCTAGTGTCTGCAAAAGAGAATGTGGAGAGCTCACTGACTCACAAAATACTCGGCCTTGGAAAACCCTGCCCTTGATCTTCCATGTAATTGACTCTGTGCACTTGAGCAATTGGAATATCTGTGACCAGTCCAGTGACCAGGAGGGAAACCAGTAGCCAAGCTGACCTATGACACCAGAGACCAACTCTGCTTCTTTTTGGTGGTTTCATGAGACTATTGGGAAAATTTCCCTCCCATCCTGGCACACCTCGCACTCACCTACTTGTGTTATGTCTCCCCACGCTTCTCTCCCGAGGACTCTCATGTGACCATAACCTCTGCCATTTTTCTTTCCTTCTTTCTTCTTTTTCTTCCCTCTCTTCCTTCTTTCCTTCCTCTCTCCTCCTTCGCTCCCTCCCTTCCTTCCTTCCATGAACCCTAGGTACAGAGGAGTGCTGTAATCATAGGTCTCAGTTTATGATACACTCTCATCATGAATCCACACAAAGACTCTTTCTTATTTTGTATAAATGTCATTCTTCCCCTTTCATCCTGACCCCCATTCCTCCCTCCTCAGGCCCCCAACCTAAGGCACCTGATTTGTGTTACTTGCATGCGTACATGTCTGCAGTAGGCACTGCTCCTCGTCCTCCTTACCTCCTAACAGAATTCGTAGCTGGCTGCCAGGCGTGACTACACTATTTCATGTTAGCCAATGGAATATGAGCAAAAGTGATGGGTCAACTTCTAGGTTGCCCTGTAGGCAGAAATGTGTCCTTTCCTTTCCTTTCCCTCTTCCCACTGAGCAGATTCTGATTGCGTGCTAGGAGATCAGGTAGCCACATAGGACCCTGAGATAAAAGTCATGAGTTGAAGGTGGGAAAGTAAAATGACAGAAACAGTTGGGTCCCTGATGATGTTGAACCCCCTCTGTATCACCTACCTGAATTTTTACAGGAGAAAAAATTCTATCCAGTTTAATCATTATTTTGAGTGCTTCTGTTACAGCCATTGATCCAATTTCCTAAATAAATACAGCATCTTTGCAAAATGTGTAGGGCATTTAATATGTCTGCATGTGTTTCCCATTTTAAATGGTATCGTCCTGTTTCTTAGGTTTTTCACTCAGCACTATTTTAAAAACTCTATCCTTGCTACCATGAGCACATCTAGTTCTTACTTCTAAGTGCTGCAGAGCGGACCACTGTGTCCCTCTACCGTACTTTTCCTACATACTCCCCTAGTGATAGACGCCCAGATTACTTCCAACTTCCCACTACCACAAACACCACCATGACGATAGCCCTGTGATATCCCTTAGGAATTTTTGAAAGAATTTCTCTTGGGTATAAGTAGACAAGAACGACAGCCAGTCACAGAGTATTCTCATGTTTAATTCCATTAAGTACTGCCAAATCACTTTCCAGAATGGCTTTAACAGTCTGCAACTCCATCAGCAATGCTTGAGGACTCCTATTCCTCTGCCTCCTTGCCAATGCTTTGTTATTTAAGTTTCCATTTTTTTCCCGATCTCCAGTGCCCCATTTTTATTTGCAGTTCTATGATTATTAGTGTTTGTGTGATTGTTCATATACTTATGAACAATTAGCCATTTGGGTTTTCCCTTCATCATACCCTTTTCTTACTTCTTGTATATCCTTGATATGAATTCATGTTGGTTTTAGTCACTTCTATTCATGATCTTTCAAGGAAGATATTCTCAGCACCTTATTCATCGAGACCTCACAGCATTTTATATCAGTTTCTACATTAGGTCTGCCACCCATATCCAAGTCCCACATGACTGTGCACCCCTGCCCCAAGCCCAGGCATGCCCTCGACATTCCCAGTGTCTCTGAGCTGCCAAGTGTCCTCAGCTTCCAGCAACTCCACCGGTGAACCAACTCGCCCCTCCCTCCCTTTCTATGTTTTAGTCCCCACATCTGAATGTGGCCATCTGATGGCGACCCTCTTCCTTTCTTGGTGCCCCTTTTGCTTCCACTGCCGTTAAGGAGAAGAGGGGAACAGGACGGGATTCGGATTGTGTGGCCAGAGGCTACCACTTAAGATTCCAACACTTGGAAATGGAAACTAGGATGGAAATTTAGATAAGAAACTTGTAAGGTCCCACCTGATTCTACAAAGTCTGACTCTTCAGAGGACATGTGGGAAGTTACAGAGCATTTCTTTTCTTTTAAACCAAGGGGTTTCCACTGGCTATACCTCATATTTTCAGCTTAGTTTGTACTGACTCTCCCCTTTAAAAGCCACCCTCCCTCTGGATTTGGGGCCTGCCTCCATTTACATCAGGAGGCCAGGAAGCTGCACTTTTTCTTTACAGAGTCCTGGGAGAATGTCAGCCCATGTAAGTCAGAGCAAAAAAATTCATGCAGCTAAATAAAGGAAAATCTTTTAAAAGAGCTTCACCAACTAACAGGAGCTTCACCTGTTCTCCAGGCAGGGGACAAAGCTGGTTCCATTCTTGGGATAGAAAGAGGAAGGATGTACTACCACTGAGGGCCCCTGAGGTTGACCAGGGACCTTTATGATGTAACAGTCTCCTAGGTGTCACCTCTGGCCCTAATCATGGTTCACTGCTAAGCTGCTCAGTCTGGTAGTCAGTGTTCTCCGTGACCTGACCTTTTATTCTTCTGCTACTCTTGCTTAGGGAAACTCCAACCCCGGATGAATCCAGCCAGCCTTCTCTGCTCCCCTGGAGAAGCGCTCCTACTGAGCTCTTCTGGCAAAGGCGATAGCTGTGTTGATTGAGGCTCTTGACAGATTTATGGTCTCCAACCTCAGCTGGGCTTTTAACACTGCCCGGTGATCTTCCAAGTGTCTGAAGACAGCACTCATCCACCACTGACTTTCCTCTCTCTCTCTTTTACGGCACTTTCTTCAAGTTCACTTTCTTTCAAGTTCACTCTGAACACATCTTAACCTCCTACTTGACAGAGGATAAAGGACAGGATGATTCCTTCAACTCCATGTCCCCCCTCCTTTGACTTCTGTGAGTCTCATCCATCCTTACTGCCTTCTCTAGGGCAGTGTTTAATAGCTTCTCCTGCTAAATGCTTCTATTTTTGCCGGTGATTCTCAGCTGAATCAGATCCAATGCTCTTTTTATAAAAATAAAATATCTTGTAACCTCCTTCCCTTTAATATTGAGAAATGAATATAACCTACCTAGATTATACTTCAATTGATTTAATAGCATAATTCTAAAATAAAAGGAAAAGTAAAGGAAAGTAATATGCTTTTCAATATGTAAAAGCTCACGTACTATTATACTGAATACATAATTAGGTAGACAAAGCCTTACATCTAGATGTAGAATCGCTGTGTGGGAATTATGAATGTGTAGACAGATACAGGTATTTAATATTGGAACTCAAATAGTAGGAGAAAAATGCCACTCCAAAATGACAAGCAATGCTTTATAAGTCCCAGTAAAACACAGTACAGTCTTCCCTTGATTTATACTGTGGTTGAAACTTTGGAAAATTTAGTCTATATTAAAGCTACATAAAAATTACTTTTTGTCTCTATGAAAAACAGTGCTAGGTTCCAGGCTCAGATAATGCTAAATAGGGTTCTCACCTTCCTGACTGGTAGGTCATTTGAAAGCTGTTGGAACGTGGAGACTTTCTTCACTATATCAGCCAGTGCAGGACACAGAACATGCCTGGGCTCTGCGCATTTGATGCCTTAACAGCCCCAAAGCACTTCGATAACCCACACGTTTCCAAGGTGCTTCCCGCCAGAGCCATCACCCTTGTGTGGTTGCACAACTACTGGTCTGCGTTCTGGATCTCTCTTCAGGGAGTCTGCTTCATCAGTTAGCCCTTCATTTTTAACCTTCAACCTCACCTTCTCTACTTGCTATTTTTCCTCAATTCGGTGCCATAATGAAGGCAGTCCCACCCCAACCTATCACTAAGTCCTCCTCGGGCTGGTGCACAGTCCCCTCCCCCTCCTCCCAGCTCAACAGCACAGCAGCCTGCCATGGCTGTTCCTTCCCTCTCACCTCTCACGTACCCCCTAACCCACTGTAATCTCTCCCTGGCCCCTACTATACCAAGGAAATCATTCTTGACTAGCTCACATGTGATCTCCTAGTTCCTGGTTTTTCTTCTTTCCGGTTGGCTTTTTTGTTTGTTAATGTGCTTGTTTGCTGGTTTTTCACCTTCCTCCACAGTCCCTCTTCCTTTTTGAATACCCATCTCTTAGGTGAGCCCCTCCATCAGTATCACCTGTCTCAGTGGAGGACTTCACTACCCACTGGGTTGCCCAATCAGAAACCAGGGAGTCATCCCAACCCTCACCCTCCAGCACTCAGCCAGCCATCAGCTTCTGTTGCTTCTCCTTCCTTAACATCTCTCAACTCTTTTCTCTTTTCTCCATCTCTGCTAGGCCTATTTCTCTCACCTGAATTATAAAAACATCCTCTTCCCTGTCCTCTTCATACTATGCACTGATTCTGCCACTGCTTTAAAAAAAAACTTTAGATAGCTATTGGATAACTTCAAGACAAAGTCTAAACCTTCAAGCATAGTAGAAACAAGCCCGTCAAAATCTGGCATCAATCCCACTTGACCAGCTTCATTGTTCACCCTGTACGCCTGCAAACTGAACCAGCCACAGTGAATTACTGGTTGTCTCTCCACTGCACCAGGCTCTTTAATGCTCACTGGCATTTGCACATGCTGTTTCTCCTTTAATTGCTACCCCACCTTTCATCCGCTTCTTCTATTCAAACTTCAAGATATAGCTCAGATCTCCCCTCCAGAAAGACTTCCTTGAACGACCTGTCCCCAGACTGCAGTAAGGTTGGGTGACCATCCTTTGGTTCTCCTCCCAGCCTGTTGGAGTGCTTAGCACACTGCACTGTAATTGTCTATAGGGCATCTCCCCTCAACTAGACAGTGAGTTTCTCCGCTGTTTTTTCTCTCTGCAATCCCAGTGTCTAGCACAGTGACTGGTACTCCGTAAAAGTTTGTGAAGTAAATAAATAAACAGGTGAACAGAGTCCACGGCTACACCAGCAAACTTGGCTGGGGTGCTTGCAGCAACCTAAGGACCAGTCCAGTAGTTTGCTTGCTTGAAAGAAAAAACAACAACGATGATGATGACAAAAATCCCTCAATTTGTCAGCATGGGCGCTTCCATAAATCTTTGTCAGTCCCCAGAGGATGTAGTGGTTGGCCAGATGTTCAGCAGGACAAATGTTCACACCTTCCCTACTTCAGAGCAGGATGCCCATCATCTTGCATGATAAGCCAAGAAGAACCTTGTATAAAGACAGGAAAGGGATCAGCTAACCCAGCCTAGAGAGCCCCTAGGAAGTGGGCCTTTTATGACTGCAGAACACATTGTGCAGGAGCTAGAAGGTCAGGAAACGTCTCAGACAGGACTTACATTAACACTGGCACATTTTCACAAGAGTAAGGACCTCATTTGTTTGCCTCTGTATTTGCAGCAACTAGCATAATGCCTGGTATGTTGTAAGCACTCAGTAAATCTTTGATACATTATTAAATAAATCCTTGATTTGTAATACCACAAAGTATTAAGTAGTTGGCTCTGAGAGTGGTATTCCGAGTCTGTTTGTTTGTTTTCTGCTCTTGTACCTTGTATGCTTTTTGTTTCTATCCAAGTTTTCAACAATGAGCACGTACATATTCCTTTTATAATTCCTTTCATAGTCAGAAGTGTTTCATGGAAACAAAAGGAAGCGATTGTAGAGTGCAGTTATGTGTCCGTGTGGGTAGTGGCAGTGGTGATACTAGCATAGAATAAAGCTCCTGCCCACTCATTATTTCTGCACACCGCCTAGTGAAGGCATATACCTTATACAGAACAGTTAAGAAGGAAAGGTCATTGTAGAGCCCAGAGAGTCATCCGTGACCACTCTCATTCTCCCTCCCTCCATCTCTCTCTCTCTCTCCCTCCATCTCTCTCTCTCCCTCCTCTCTCTCTCTCTCTCCCTCTCTTTCTCTCCCTCCATCTCTCTCTCTGTCTCTCTCTCTCCATCTCTCTCCCTCCATCTCTCTCTCTCTCTCTCCTCTCTCTCTCCCTCTTTTTCTCTCCCTCCATCTCTCTCTCTCCCTCCATCTCTCTCTCTCCCTCCATCTCTCTCTCTCTCTCTCATAGAGCAAAGAACTGTGTGGTTGCATGTGAAGAGGGTGTCGAGGCAGGAAAATGATAGGGGCTTTTCCATGCATTCTAAAAACTGTGTGGGAATCTGTTCTTTCAACCAAATGAAAAGCTATTTAAAAGGCAGGCTCTATTGTGAATGATGCACTGGGGCGTATCTCTTGGGTCGTTCCTAGTATGTAAGAATGAAATACTCCCACGAGTGTCAGAGAATCCACCAGTGCACTGGCACCAAACTGGATTTAAAGGCCACTGAGTTCTGACGATAACGCTTCCCTCACTCCCCCAGCTTCCCCCAAACAACAATATCACCAAACACTTCATACAATTGCCAATGCCGCAACAATCACCAATGTGGAAACGATCACCAAGGATTACTAATACTAAGCAAAAGCCAATGAAGCTGCAAATTAAGGGGTATGGGTAACAGAGAAAAATAAATGCTTTCAGCTGTCATTTGAGAGGAACTGGAGCTAATAGAGTCAGAGAGGTGGGAGATGGGACTCCAGATACGAGGGGAAACGATCAGGTAAACAAGCTGTCTGCAAAGGGGCTGGCCACATTTGGATACAAGCTCAAAGTCATTCCAACCCAACAGGATCCTTTGGTTTTTGCCTTCCAAAAAGGCAGCAATAATGCCATCATTTTCCAAGGTGAAGTCTCTCAGGAGAATGAAAAGGAGAATCCCTCCATTTACGCTTACCTGGTGCTTTCCCCAAATGCAACCTGTTTGCCCAGCTATTCAGGAAATCCAGTTCACTTGTGACCCTCAGGTCACCTTTGTTGTCACTTTCTGCCATTAGCTTTTAAGTATGCTTGTTATTAACCACGTGTTTGTAAATTTTTGAATAGCTAGATTTGGGGGGCATCTTTCCCACCTGATTGAAAATCATTGAATTTACCCACATCTCTGACCACGACCAAATTCAAATCCCATTTCCCCACTGTTGTTCTTCTTGGTTTCTGCCCAGATTTGTCATGCATAAAATACTACCTTGTTATCCAACAGACATGGGACTCCAGGGTAGGATGACCTCCTTTTCCTTTCCTCCTAATCTCTCTGGCCACTTCTTTAGGATCTTGACACAAAATATGCTCAAGAAATATTCTGGGTTGATTAATTGAAAATTTCCCCTTTGCTGATTCTTTTCTCATTACCTTTTGGCATTTTCCCTTTAATTCTTTACTTTCAGTGCAGCAACTCCTAGATATTTCAGAATTCTTGTAGTTTTAATCACCAACTCTTATGAATGTGAGTGGCAAATTGACTTGTCTAACTCTTTACCCAGTGCCTCCAGACTCATGCAGCACCTTCTCTGAGTGTCCTTTCAGCAAGGTGAACTAATATTCAAAATCTTTCTATAGCCCTCATTAAGCGCAACTCTCCTCTCACACATTGTAGATTTCGTCTCTAAAGTTGGATCTGAAAGACAGTGTAGAGATATTAACAATACCTTTAATTACATGCCTTGTTCATGTATCTGATGCTGATTTGATATGTAACTATATCATCACTGATACACAGATGCCAGAAATAATGAAGTGGGCTTTCTGAAGGCTGAAGCAGAACAGCAGATTATGGATAAATACTGACCTAAAACCAAAGACTGCTGCATTCCTTTTTAGAGTTTTTTCTCTATCAAGGGCATAGGGGTGAATCCATGGGGCTGGGAGAGGCAGAGTCTAGTTACAGAAAATACTGTCCTATGTTCAGAAGTACTTCTCCCTCTGACTATGGTTTTACTGAATCATGCCAGGCTCCATCTTTTTCTTAAGATGTTTGTAAGTCTTCATGCAAAGATTGCTTCCAGGCCATCATATGATCCTCAGTGTGTTTAAATCCCTGTTAGCCCTCTGTTACACATATATACATAAATATTATTTTTTCAGTGCCTGCTATGTAACAGGTGCTATATATGATAAGTGGTTTTAAGTATAAATATATAGAGAATTTCTAATTTTTATGATAATTCTGTGAGGAACTTTCAGTTAAACAAGTGGGGTTGAATATGCATATTTGTATATTTTTCCACAAAGATGACAGTAAAAGGATTTTCTTTAAAGGCATAAACCCACAAGGATGAAGAGAATGGAAAAGAAGATGTCACAACCACACGGTAGAAGCTGGAAGCAGATGGAGAGGTGACTTGGGAGCAGAATTAGAAAAAACCCCAGCCCAGAGCAAGGGATGCCCATCAATAAGCAATTTGCTCTGCAGAATCCCAGAAAGGCTCAGAAACTGAAGAATCCAGGGACCTGTGGAAATGAGGGCACAAGTGGGTTCCGCAAACAGGAGGGCTGGTTGGAAATAGGACAAAGAGATCTTAAAAGCATCAAGAAAATGAAGAAAAACAGCAACAAAGGAAAACTAGGTGATATACATAAGAATCAGAGAGTCAGTAGATTTCTCAGTGACAATGCAGGAAATTAGCACGTCTGCAAAGATCTGAGAGAAAATGTATTTCCAACCCAGAGTTCTCTACTTAACTATGATGAAAATAGCAGGGTAAAATAAAAACATTCTCATACTCAAAGTCTTACCGAATTTACTTACTATGCACTCTTTCTCAGGAAGCTACTAGGGCATGAGCTACATCAAAGTAAGTAAAATAAGAAATAAGCCAAGAAAACCAAAAACTCTAAGATCCAGGAAACAGAAGATCCAATATAGCAAGAGGGGAAGGGATTCTCCAGGAGGATGCTGAACAAAGATCCAAGGACAGTAGTCCAAACAAGATCTCAAAGCCACAGGCTTCGAAAATGACCATCCCGGATGGAGCAGGTGTGCCAGTGAAAGCCAGAACTCCCTGATGTGTCCACGACAATGAAAGGAGATTCGCTTCAGTGGAGAGCATGGGATGAACAGTGATAAGGAGGTTGAAAACGAAGGTAATAAAAATGGAAATAATTATTATCTTCAGGAAAGGCACTACAGAAAAATGTAAATGTAATTATAACAAACTATATATACATGGATTGGCTGTAAATAATTTTTTACATAACTATAACAATGCAAACTTTTAATTATAATGTAACCAAAAGCATGACACACTTCTAGTAGAAGACTTTAAGAATGCATGTGGGGATGGGAACTGAGGGTATATCCTCATCTCTGATAATAAAATCAGATTAGAGCTAAAATCAGAAAAGCAAGAAATAGCAGTACAAACAAGTCATTTATAAATATGGTAGTAAATACAGGAAGAAAAAGGAAAAGGAGGGCTAGGCTCTCAGAAAGTGGAAATCAGGGTGTGCAGGGATAGGTACAGGGTTTCCTTTTGTTGGTTGTTATGGGCTGAATTGTGCCCCCCTCAAATCTACATGCTGAAGCCCTAACTCCGCCTCCTTCCCACACCTCAGAATGTGACTGTATTTGGAGATAGGGTATTTAAAGAGGTGAGTAAAGTTAAATGAGGTCCTATGGGTGGCCCTAATCCAATCTGACTGGTGTCTTCATAAGAGGAGATTTGGACCCACAGAGACACCACGGATGTGCACACAGAGGGAAGACCATGTGAGGGCACAGGGAGAAGGCAGCCGTCTTCAAGCTAAGAAGGGAGGCCTCAGGAGACATCAAACCTGCTGACACATTGATCTTGGGCTTTCAGCCTCCAAAACTGTGAGAAAATAAATTTCCATTGTTTAAGCCACACTGTCCGTGGTACTGTGTTATGGCAGTCTGAGTAAACTAATACATGGTAATGAGTCATGTAAAAATTGGACTTTTAAAATAATGTACCTGTATTACTTCTATAAAAATTTTAAAAATTATTAATAAATATAAGAACCATGTGAAACAGATCCTATAGGAAAGAAAACTGGAGCTCAGATTAGTTGAAGAATATGCTCAGGGTGACAATCTGAAGCCAGGTGTATCACACTCCCTGGGCCCAGAGATCTCCAAGTTTCTCCTGGGGTCCAAGGGACCCCACAAAGACCTCAGCCCCTTCGTGTTGGCAGCACTGGACCCTGACTGCTCAGAACAATAGCTTGGACTGCCCTGGAGGAAAATGCCCTCTGCATCCTTCTCCCTTAGGCTACTATCACCGTTCAGCTACCATCTTGGTTACAAAGCTCTGCAGGTTGGGGTAGGACAGTTAAGTATGTCAACTCTTCATTTCTTCAGATCTCATCAGCATACTTTTGAACACCACTCCCCAGCTCAAGGGCCGCCCTGGGAGTGATTCTGGCAGAAAGACATGGCCCTTGTACTGGGAGACCTGAACTCAGAAGTCCTCTTGAGGCCTGCATTGATGGAAGAAACATTTTTATTTCTCGTATTAAAGAAAAAGAGTTCACATAGGTCACAGTGCTATGAACCTGAGTAAAACCAGGGAAGGGATGAAATTACAAAATGCTCTTGGGGAACTTCCCCTTTCTCCCTAAGGCTATCCAGGGAGAGAGAAGAAAAGGTCCCAACAGTGGGGTCGAGTCTCGGAGGGCCTTCCTGGCAAAGTGAGTCCATGTTTTGAGCCCAGCTGCTTGTTAGCATATGTATAAATTAGAGAAAAATGGAGGATGTTGGTAGGAACCAAAACTTGTGGCCCTCTTCCTCTTTCTGAGTTCCAAGGTTGGCAAACATGGTGGTATATTTCACTACGCTGCAATTCAACTCTTGGTAAAAAATACTCATCATTGTGAGAATCATTGCATGAGCACTGAACACACTGACCTTCATCAGCTTTAAGAAAATGGATGAGACTGGCTGCTACAAAGAGGCATCTGCAGAGCATTTGAGAAGGGCCCAGAATACAGAGAATGAATTGCTAGGATTTTCTGTGTTCACTCTTATTTGCTTGGCCTCAAACATGGGAATGAAAATGTTCTAAATACACACACGTACATATATGTGTACATGTTAGAGGTTTAGTGAAAAGTCAGCCAGCATAGGTTAGAAATCCTGCTCTGCCATATACTGAGGACACAAGGTTGTCTGTTTGTTTTTAACTTTTTTGTATTTCACTTGTATTTCTAATTTCTAAAATGAGAAGAGGAAGAGGGAGGGGGAGGGGGAGGTGGTGATCACCAACTTTTGCAATGAGATCTGGTAATAATGTATGTTAAGTATTTGCTCAATGTAGAGCAAAATACCCACATTCCCAACATGTTAATTACTTTAATAATATTGATGGTAGTTATTAAAGAAGATGGAAATTTGAGATAAGAAAAAGAAATCCCATAAATAATAACTTGGATACTCACAGCTGACAAGGTAAAGAACTTAAGCAAAAGAAATAAGGAACTTAAGCAACAATCAGGTTAAAGATTTCCCTTTCCAGGGGATAGAGGTGACTTGAGAGACAAACAGGCTTATGTTAAAATATCAGCTCTGACATTTTGAATGAGCAACCTTATCTTTCTCAGCCTCCTTTGACTTCTCTGTAAAATAGAGGGAACATTGTGTTCCTGTCAACTTGAAATGAAAATGCACAGGTGTGATGTGGCCTCAGTGCTCACTACACTCCTCCCTGATTCCTACCTTTTCCCCAATCCTTTTCCAACCAAACTGAAAGCTCCTCAAAAGCAAGAGTCAAACACCAGTCCTTAAAAAAAAAAAAAAACCAGTCCTTTAAGGCACCTGACACAGTGGTCCACAGAGAGGCAGTTATCACTCAGTTGATTTTGAATTTGCCATTCTCTCTTCATGGTTCAAGGCCCTATCCCTCTCCCAGATAAGTGTGAATGATCTAAAAAATAATCTTGTCTAATCTTCTCTACTTGCTCATTAAAAGAAGAAAAACAATCCAGGGCAGAACCTGCATTTTGAAAGGATTTGATTTTATTCTTTCCTTTGTGCTGGAGTAATTTTTGCTTTTCTTGCCTTGTGCACACACTTGAGCCCCATGGTGATTAAAGGTCATGGTGAGCAAGCCCCACCTCCACTCAGGTGTCTCCTATTTGTGTCTAGGCAGTAAGAAGAATTGCAAAATTCATTCTCCTCTTTTCTTTAGCCCATAACCCTCTAGGATGTATGTTGGTGATAAGGGAGCATAAAATTAAGCACTACCCTATGTTCACAAAACAGAGTAAAGCTACCTGTCCCCCAAAGCAGCCAACTTTCCCATGAGGTGTGGGGTATCCTATTGGTTCTGGGTACATTCCATTGTTCTCTGTCTCTTCCCAGGAGACACTGCACATCACCACAATTCACCTGAAGACTACCCCAACATCCAGCAGAGGATCAAAACGAGGGAAAGGAAATGTATATTAGTTTGAAAATTTTGCAGTGGATGATGGCTCAAATATGAATGGCTTACATCTACCCAGCACTAGACCAGGTGAAATTTGAGACCCAGGCAAGTCTAAGCTACATACCTAACCCTCAAGGGATGTATAGTCCAGTAGCTGATTTTCAGCTGAGACTTCACACTAGTATTCCCAAGTGTGGCATTGCCTTTGTCCTCTCACACAGCTGAGCTGGCATGCTATGTCTTCAGTCTTTTAGAATAAGGCTCTGGAAACCACAGATTCTCAAAAGCCAAATGTGGTGGGTAATTTTATGTATCGACTTGACTGAGCTAAGGGATGCCCAGATTTCTGGATGTGTGTCTACGTGCTTCTGAAAGAGATTAGTATTTGAATCAGTAGCCCTCACTCATCTGGTTGGGCATCATCCAATCCTTTGAGGGCCTGCATAGAACAAAAAGGCAGAGGAAGGGCAAATTTGCTCTCTTTGCTCCAGCTGGGATATCCATCTTCACCTCCCCTCAAACATTGGTGCTTCTGGTTCTCAGGCCTTCAAACTTGGACCAGGACTCACAGTTGGCTCCCTGGTTCTTGGGCCCTTGGACTTGGACTGAATTACAGTGCCAGCTTTCCTGGTCTACCAGTCTGCAAATAGCAGATCATGGGGTTTTTGGCTTTGATAATTGTGTGAACTAATTTCTATAATAAATTTCTGCTTGTACTTATCTATCTACCTATCTATCTATCTATCTCTCTATCTATCTATCTACTTATCCATCCTATTGGTTCTGTTTCTCTGGAGAACCCTGACTAATACACCTGGAAATCACTTTGTCTCTCTATTTTCCTCTCCACACAATCTGAAATATCACTGTTGGGCTCTTTTCCCAAACACTGCTCCATTATACTGCCCTAAAACCAGCAGTGGCTACCTATTATGTTGCACATTAGGACTCCATTTTTAATTTATCTTTAGAAATCATTCTGGAATTCTGGAAGGAAAGTAAATTGGCAGGGGTGGAGGTTGGTGAGAGAGACCCAGGTTCCTCTAGTCATCTCAGGTGTTGAGCTTGTTCTAAATCCATGCTTCATAAACTTTTTTGTGCATGACCTAAAGCAAGAAATATATTTAACCTGATAGCTATGCACACATACACATGCATGCATGTACAACTACACACGTGAATGAAACAATAATTGCAGAAGACTAAACTTACTATGTGTGGCAACAGCAATATTTTCTGTTCCACTTTAGTTCTTTTAATTTTTAGTACTCGATGCAACCACCTTTGAAATTCACAATCCATTAATGGCTCACAAGCTGCAGCTGGAAAGTACTGTCTAAAGTTTACAGTGAGAGAAGATGGTGGAATAGAAGGACGTGCACTCACTCCCTCTTGAGAGAGCACTGGAATCACAACTAACTGCTGAACAATCATTGACAAGAAGACACTGAAACTCACCAAAAAAGATACCCCACATCCAAAGACAAAGGAGAAGCCCCAGTGAGATGGTAGGAGGAGCACAATCACAATAAAATCAAATCCCATAACTGCTGGGTGGGTGACTCACAGACTGGAGAACACTTATACCACAGAGTCCACCGACTGGAGTGAAGGTTCTGAGTCCCACGTCAGGCTTCCCAACCTGGAGGTCTAGCAATGGGAGGAGGAATTCCCAGAGAATCAGACTTTGAATGCTAGTGGGATTTGATTGCAGGACTTCGACAGGACTGGGGGAAACAGAGACTCCACTCTTGGAGGGCACGCAAAGTAGTGTGTGCATCAGGACCCAGGGGGAAGGAGAAGTGACCCCATAGGAGACTGAACCAGACCTACCTGCTAGTGTTGGAGAGTCTCCTGCAGAGGCGGGGGTTGGCTGTGGCTCACTGCAGGGACAAGGACACTGACAACAGAAATTTTGGGAAGTACCCCTTGGCGTGAGCCCTCCCAGAGTCCGCCATTAGCCCCACTAAAGAGCCTGTAGCCTCCAGTGCTAGGTCGCCTCAGGCCAAACAACCAAGAGGGAGGGAACGCAGCCCCACCCATCAGCAGACAAGTGGATTAAAGTTTTACTAAGCTCTTCCCACCAGAGCAACACCCGGCTCTACCCACCACCAGTCCCTCCCATCAGGAAGCTTGCACAAGCCTCTTAGATAGCCTCATCCATGAGAGGGCAGACAGCAGAAGCAAGAAGAACTACAATCCTGCAGCCTGTAGAACAAAAACCACATTCAAAGAAAGATAGACAAGATGAAAAGGCAGAGTGCTATGTACCAGATGAAGGAACAAGATAAAACCCCAGAAAAACAACTAAATGAAGTGGAGATAGGCAACCTTCCAGAAAAAGAATTCAGAATAATGATGGTGAAGATGATCCAGGACCTCAGAAAAAGAATGGAGGCAAAGATGGAGAAGATGCAAGAAATGTTTAACAAAGACCTAGAAGAATTAAAGAACAAACACCCAGAAGAATTAAAGAACAAACAGAGATGAACAATACAATAACTGAAATGAAAAATACACTAGAAGGAATCAATAGCAGAGTAACTGAGGCAGAAGAATGGATAAGTGACCTGGAAGACAGAATGGTGGAATTCACTCTCGCAGAACAGAATAAAGAAAAAAGAATGAAAGAAATGAAGACAGCCTAAGAGACCTCTGGGACAACATTAAAAACACCAACATTCACATTATAGGGGTCCCAGAAGGAAAAGAGAGAGAGAAAGGACCAGAGAAAATATTTGAAGAGATTAGAGTCGAAAACTTCCCTAACATGGGAAAGGAAATAGCCACCCAAGTCCAGGACGCGCAGAGAGTCCCAGGCAAGATAAACCCAAGGAGAAAAATGCTGAGATGCATAGTAATCAGACTGACAAAAATTAAAGACAAAGAAAAATTATTAAAATCAACAAGGGAAAAATTATAAATAACATACAAGGGAACTCCCATAAGGTTAACAGCTGATTTCTCAGCAGAAACTCTACAAGCCGGAAGGGAGTGGCATGACATATTTAAAGTGATGAAAGGGAAGAACCTACAACCAAGATTACTCTACCCGGCAAGGATCTCATTCAGATTCGATGGAGAAATCAAAAGCTTTACAGACAAGCAAAAGCTAAGAGAGTTCAGCACCACCAAACCAACTCTGCAACAAACACTAAAGGAACTTCTCTAAGTGGGAAACACAAGAGAGGGAAGGACCTACAAAAACAAACCCAAAACAATGAAGAAAATGGTCATAGGAACATGCATATCGATAATTACCTTAAACGTGAATGGACTAAATGCTCCAACCAAAAGACACAGGCTTGCTGAATGGATACAAAAACAAGACCCATATATATGCTGTCTTCAAGAGACCCACTTCAGACCTAGGGACACATACAGACTGAAAGTGAGGGGATGGAAAAAAATATTCCATGCAAATGGAAATCAAAAGAAAGCTGGAGTAGCAATACTCATATAGATAAAATAGACTTTAAAATAAAGAATGTTACAAGAGACAAGGAAGGATACTACATAATGATCAAGGGGTCAATCCAAGAAGAAGATATAACAATTATAAATATATATGCACCCAACATAGGAGCACCTCAATACATAAGGCAACTGCTAACAACTATAAAAGAGGAAATCGACAGTAACACAGTAATAGTGGGGGACTTTAACACCTCACTTACACCAGTGGACAGATCAACCAGACAGAAAATTAATAAAGAAACACAGCTTTAAATGACACAATAGACCAGATAGATTTAACTGATATTTATAGGACATTCCATCCGAAAACAGCAGATTACACTTTCTTCTCAAGTGCGCACAGAACATTCTCCAGGATAGATCACATCTTGGGTCACAAATCAAGCCTCAGTAAATTCAAGAAAATTGAAATCATATCAAGCATGTTTTCCAACCACAATGCTATGAGATTAGAAATAAATTACAGGGGAAAAAAGTAAGAAAACACAAACACATAGAGGCTAAATAATACATTACTAAATAACCGAGAGATCACTGAAGACATCAAAGAGGAAATCAAAAAATACCTAGAGACAAATGACAACAAAAACACGATGATCCAAAACCTATGGGATGCAGCAAAAGCAGTTCTAAGAGGAAAGTTTATAGTAATACAATCTTACCTCAAGAACCAAGAAAAATCTGAAATATACAATCTAACCTTACACCTAAAGGAACTAGAGAAAAAAAAACAAACAAAATCCAAAGTTACTAGAAGGAAAGAAATCATAAAGATCAGAGCAGAAATAAATGAAATAGAAACAAAGAAAACAACAGCAAAGATCAATAAAACTAAAAGCTGGTTCTTTGAGAAGATAAAATTGAAAAACCTTTAGCCAGACTCATCAAGAAAAAGAGGGAGAGGACTCAAATCAATAAAATTAGAAATGAAAAAGGAGAAGTTACAACGGACACCGCAGAAATACAAAGCATCATAAGAGACTGCTACAAGCAACTCTATGCCAATAAAATGGACAACCTGGAAGAAATGGACAAATACATAGATAATCCTAAAGATGCCACCAGAAAACTACTAGAGCTTATCATTGAATTTGGCAAAATTTCAGGATACAAAATTAATGCACAGAAATCTCTTGCATTCCTATACACTAACAACGAAAGATCAGAAAGAGAAATTAAGGAAACAATCCCATTCACCATCACAACAAAAAGAATAAAATACCTAGGAATAAACCTACCTAAGGAGGTAAAAGACCTGTACTCAGACAACTGTAAGACAATGATGAAAGAAATCAAAGATGACACAAACTGATGGAGAGATATACCATGTTCTTGGATTGGAAGAATCAATATTGTGAAAATGACTATACTATGCAAAGCAATCTACAGATTCAATGCAATCTCTGTCAAATTACCAATGGCAGTTTTTTACAGAACTGGAACAAAATACCTTAAAATTTGTATGGAGACACAAAAGACCCTGAATAGCCAAAGCAAACTTGAGGGAAAAAAAAACAGAGCTGGAGGAATCAGACTCCCTGACTTCATACTATATTACAAAGCTACAGTAATCAAGACAATATGGTACTGGCACAAAAACAGAAATATAGATCAATGGAACAGGATAGAAAGCCCAGAGATAAACCCACGCACATATGGTCACCTTATCTTTGATAAAGGAGGCAAGCATATACAGTGGAGAAAAGACAGCCTCTTCAATAAGTGTTGCTGGGAAAATTGGACAGATACATGTAAAAGTATGAAATTAGAACACTCCCTGACACCATGCACAAAAATAAACTCAAAATGGATTAGAGACCTAAATGTAAGATCGGATACTATAAAACTCTTAGAGGGAAACATAGGAAGAATGCTCTTTGACATAAATCACAGCAAGATCTTTTTTGATCCACCTCCTAGAGTAAGGGAAATAAAAACAAAACTAAACAAATGGGACCTAATGAAACTTCAAAGCTTTTGCACAGCAAAGGAAACTGTAAACAAGATGAAAAGACAGCCTTCAGAATGGGAGAAAATATTTGCAAATGAATCAATGGACAAAGGATTAATCTCCAAAATATATAAACAGCTCATTCACCTCAATATTAAAGAAACAAACAACCCAATCCAAAAATGGGCAGAAGACCTAAATAGACATTTCTCCAAAGAAGACATACAGATGGCCAAGAGGCACGTGAAAAGTTGCTCAACATCACTAATTATTAGAGAAATGCAAATCAAAACTACAATGAGGTATCATCCCACACCAGTTAGAATGGGCATCATCAGAAAATCTACAAACAACAAATGCTGGAGAGGGTGTGGAGAAAAGGGAACCCTCTTGCACTGTTGGTGGGAATGTAAATTGATACAACCACTATGGAGAACAGTATGGAGGTTCCTTAATAAACTAAAAATAGAACTACCATATGACCCAGCAATCCCATTATTGGGCTTGTACCCTGAGAAAACCATAATTCAAAAAGACACATGCACCCCAATGTTCATTGCAGCACTATTTACAATAGCCAGGCCATGGAAGCAACCTAAATGCCCAACGACAGATGAATGGATAAAGAAGATGTGGTACATATATACAATGGAATATTACTCAGCCATAAAAAGGAATGAAATTGGGTCATTTGTAGAGACGTGGATGGACCTAGAGACTGTCATACAGAGTGAAGTAAGTCAGAAACAGAAAAACAGATATCATATATTAATGCATATATGTGGAATCTAGAAAAATGGTACAGACGAACCGATTTGTAAGGCAGAAATAGAGACACAGATGTAGAGAACAAACGTATAGACATCAAGGGGGGGAGATTGGGGGTGGGGGGGGCAGGTGGTGGTGGGATGAATTGGGAGATTGGGATTGACATATATACACTAATAGGCATAAAAGAGATAACTAATAAGAACCTGCTGTATAAAAAATTTAAATTAAAAAAATAAAGTTTACAGTGAGATTAACATTAATTCCTTTGCTTTCATAACACTGTGAAGAATTAGAGTAGATTCTAATATCATAATTACCATATTTAAAATGAGAAAAAGTAGGGTTCAAATATCAATTAACATGCCTACAGTCACTCAGCTAATTGGGGCCAAAGCCCCACATTTCCACTGTGCCAGGCATGCCTCCCAACATGCCAGACTCCCTGGCATGTTGTTGGAATAGATAGTGGAGGTGTTAGTCACGATTCTTTCAGGGGCAAGTAACAGAAGGTCCACCTGAAATGGCTTACATTATAATGAAAAACTGGTCATTATCTTACATAATTAGCTTAGAAGTCAAGTTGATTATTTCAGCAGCTCAAAAACATCTTCAAAGACTCCGGTTCTGTCATCAACTCTGTCATCCTTCGTATGTTCTTTGTATCTTCAGATAATTCCTCTCATGGTCTCAAGATAACAGTCCAACCATGGCAGCCTCAGGAACCATTTCCAAAGCCCAGTCCTTTCCTTTTCTCCCTGTGTAAGGGTGCGGGATACTTTCCCAGAGTCACCTGTATCTCATTGTGTAGAATTGAGGCCCTGCAAGCCTGTCCTATCCTAATCACTGGCAAAGGCAGAGGAATTCCATAAAGGGTTCAGAATCAGCCTGTGGGACTGAGGAGGGGCCGAATTTCTCCAGAATTCTGTGGCTTCACAAGACCCAAACTAATTCCAACTTCCATTCCCCAGGAAGCAAGTTGGAGTGGAGGGGTGGTAATAATAGAGTAGGCAAGCAAGAGTGTCCCTTTACAGTGGGTACGAATAAGAATTCCCAGAAGGTGAAGGGCGCCACAGTACCTCTCTTCCCATGTCCTTTGTTTCTAGTTAGAAGGACTAATCCCTTCAACTTCTACTTGGGTTGCTTCCATATTCTCCTCTAGCTGCCTTTGGCCCCTTAACTGTGTCAGTTCCTGTTTATCCATTCTAAGCCAGTTCACACCCTCTCCATCCATTCTTCACCATCAACCTCATTCTTTCAGGCAGTTACTCACCCACTAGTCATTCTTTTCCTGTTTAATGAACACCTGCTATATGACAGAAGCTGAACTAAGCTATAGGAAAACAAAGACGAAGAAGGCACAGTCTCAGCTTATAATATCCAAAGGTCTTATTTTACACGCAATGCACACACACATATACTCAAATTTGGCATCTGCTGTTCTGAATGTAAAGCATGGCACGGAGCCCCCGGTCTCTAGGAAACAGAGCGGGAGGCACAGATCAAAGTGATGGGAGTTTACTTGGGAGGTGCGAACCCTTGGGCAGTGGGGTGAGAAAAAAAGGATTAAGGCTGAAAGAAGCAAGGAAGGAAGGAAAAGGGAAGCAGGAAAGATGGGAAGCAGTGTGTTGTGATGTTTCTACGCTGGCTACTGCCTCACAAGGTACAGCTGAGACACTGCAGGCAGCTTCGGAGGGGCTTCCACTGGATAGGAATACAGGGATTGTCCCCGTGGCCTCAAGGGGAAACCTTGCCTCAGAGTAGCCCGCAGAGAGAGAAGGAAAAGAAATTAACCGGCCTGACTTCCTCCTATCTCTGGATTCCCAATGGTCAAAGTTAACCCTCTGAACTTCTGGGTGTGTCATGTGGCCCCTTTGGCGGCCCCTTGTGATGCCAGATTCCAAGCCCTGTGCTGTGGAATTTCACCCAATTACAAAAGTAGAGGGGCACGTGCTCTGTGACTGACAGCCAGAATGGGGCAACTGAAGCCTGGGTGAAGGCGCTCAGTCCCCATCTATTACACTAATGGCCCTGCAGGGATAATATGGGCGGGATCTTCTCTCCTTTGTTTCATCTCTTCTTTGAATGATATTTTAATCTTACACCCTTTAGCCCATGCCAACTGTGATATGTAATATTGTAACTTACAATAAAAATATATATTTGGTCTTCTTCCCAGTTTCTGGCATAAAGCTCTGAGCACCCTCGGAATTTCCCAAGTGTTGAGAGTGATAAAGTTGTCCTTTATTATGTTAATAGTGGCTTGGAAAACACCTAAGGATGCTGATTGTCAGGGGGACCAACCACGTGATAAGAGGGTTGGAACTTTCAATCTCACCCCCTGACCTCCAGGGAGAGGGGCTGGAGTTTTGACTCAATCTCCTATGGCCAATGATTTACTCAATCATACCTATGTAATGAAACCTCCATTAAAAAAGCCAAAAGATTGGGGTTCGAAGAGATTCCAGGCTGGTGAAAACTGTAGATTTGGGGAGAGTGATGTGCTTGGAGAGGGCATGGAAACTTCTGTCCTTTCCCCATACCTTGCTCTATGTATATCTTCCATCTGGATATTCCTGAGTGATACGTCTTTATAATAATACAGTGATCTAGTAAGTAAAATATTTCTATGAGCCACTCTAGCAAATTAATGGAACCCAAGACGGGGGTGTCGCTGGAACCCCCGATTTATAGCTAGTAGGTCAGAAGTGCAGGTAACGACCTGAGTTTGCCACTGGCCTCTGAAGTGGAGGAGGCGGGGATGGAGGGGTGAGGGTGGGTGTCTTCTAGTACTGAGTCTTGTAGCCCTTGTGGAATCCAATACTATCTCCTGGTGGATAGTGCCAGAATTAAGTTGAATTGTAGGACCCCCAGCTGGTGTAAGCCAATTCCTTGTTGGTGTGAAGAACCCACTCCAATCCTCCACATTGAAATTGGGTCCAGAACCCGTAATGATATCAATAACTGTCCTGATGGTAACAGCCAACCTGAGGTTTCCTCTGTTACTGAAGAGAGCCAATAGCTGGCTTCAATATTCCTTCCCTGCTTGATGGAAACCGGCTGGTTAAACACGTGTTTCTACTGTTCCTCCAATTGCCATTAGCCTTCACCACGACACCTGTTGAAACTCCTGCTGTAACACGCATCCCTTTGAGTAAATGCAGTGAATTAGAAAGGGGGTTGAGATTATTCTGCTTTTCTGCAAAACCGAAAGAGGAAGAAACAACTCCAAGAGGTCTGGAACAGAGTTTCTCAAACTTTATGGCCCATAAGAATAACAGGACGACTGGTTAAAAGACAGATTCTGGGACCCACCCCTAGGGATTCTTATTCCCAAGATCTGAGTTGGGGCTTGATCATTTGCATTTCTAACAAGAATCTAGTTGATTCTGATGTCAGTGCAAGGACCACATTTGAGGAGTGCTGGTATTAGAGGAGAAGGAATAGGCAAATATTGGTGTCTTGACTTAAATCTTTACTAGCCAGACCAAAAGGAGCACATTTCCTGCAAAATCTCACAATCTAGTGAGGGGTATGTACATCTCTAATCTAGGAATATGTACAAAATACTGTTGAAATAAATTTCTAGGCCCAAGATGGAGCGGCTCCTGCCTGAGATGCCACATCAACAAACCAAAACTTACATAACTTTTGTGTTCCTGTAAATGCTTCTCTTGATCAGAAACACAGTATATCCAGTCAGCCAATCCCCAAACACCAGACCACCTCTGGCTTCTTGCCCCAAACAAGGTTGACTATTTGTCCCCAGCCAAGCAGATATTTTCTATTTGTCTCTTCCTTGTTCTTTATTCTTTAACCTATAAAAGCTTCTTGCTTTCTGCTCCCTTTGGCAGTTCTCCATTCGTACCATCCAAATTATCTTCTTTCATCGTTTTTAAACAGTTTTTGGCAAGTTTTGTGAAACACCACAAAAGCCCTAGCCCGGCAGCACATCCCCATTAGGTATTAATTTGTCTCCTAGAGACCCAAGGCTTAGCTAAAGTAACGGGATCCTCACGTTTCAAAGACCTGAGTGTGCCACCTCCCGGCACACCTGCTTATTTTAAGTCTAAGAACTGTGGTCCAGGAAGCCATAGATATCTACAAAAATGGCAAAATCTTACTAAGACAACCTAGAATTACAATGGCCGTCATGGGGAACTTTCCAATTAGGTAAGATTGTTCATTTAAGAAGTGCACCTGAAAGCAAGGGTTCCCAAATCAACAAACAGAATAGGATATCTATTTTAATTGGCATGCAGAAGCCTCCAAAAGCTTCAAGATTCCAATAAAAGCATCATTGAAAGACTCATTGTAAAAGGCTAATGAGGGCTTCCCTGGTGGCGCAGTGGTTGAGAATCTGCCTGCCAATGCAGGGGACACGGGTTCGAGCCCTGGTCTGGGAAGATCCCACATGCCGTGGAGCAACTGGGCCCGTGAGCCACAACTACTGAGCCTGCGCGTCTGGAGCCTGTGCTCCGGCAACAAGAGAGGCCGCGACAGTGAGAGGCCCGCGCACCGCGATGAAGAGTGGCCCCCGCTCGCCACAACCAAAGAAAGCCCTCGCACAGAAACGAAGACCCAACACAGCCAAAAATAAATAAATTTAAGAACAGTTTAAAAAAAAAAAAAAGGCTAATGAAAAATTAAAGACCAAAGAGGTGATTCCTACTGACACCTGTACCCTCCGTTACCTGAGTACTCACTAAGCCTGCACTGAATTGCTTTTCCACTCTGAAGAGACCCCAAGGCCGTAACTAAAAGCCCACCAAGTCAGTTACCTTATAGCTGCAACAGCTTTAAAGCCAGAAACCTGCAACACCTGGGCCTCCTCCATTGCACCCTCCTGGGGTCCATTGGCAAAACAAATCGTCTCATTGGCATTCACTTAGGACACTGGAAAAAAGGTTTTGTCAAATCCTTCCACGGCAACTCGAATGCCCCCATCTCTACCCTCGAAAGAGGGCCCCTTCCAGGGTTGACCAGACTCGCAGAGATTCTCCAGTCAACTGTTATCAGTTATTGCCTTCAACAGCCCAGGAGAAGCTAAAATTAAAATTAATGAAAAGTCTTGTCACGTTCTCACAGACACAGGGCTACACTCTCTACTTGAAACCCTACTCAATCTGGAGCCTGCAGATGGGATCCTAGGAAAACCAGCAGAAGCCAAGGAAGGGTGAGAATTCTTACCAGCATCAGCTCGCTCGGATCTCTGTAGTGCCCCGTTGAGAAAGGTAAAATTTCAAGTTTTCCCTTCCTTTCCGAAGCCTGAGCCCTTGGTTGTGGATCCTTTCTCTCCCAGGAACAGCCGTTGCCTCCTTGTTTGTCTCATTTTGTGTCCTGCCAACTTGGCGTGACTTTCTGCCTGCCTGGGGCACACAGGTTGTCAGTTCTTACTTGTGCAGGCAGCTCAACCATCCAGTTGGGGGCCCCAAAATACGGCCCGACAGAAATGTGGATTGCACTCCGTTTGCAGCTCGTATATGGCCGGACAGGAAATGGGATGTACTTCATTTGTGGCTTGGGGCCTACTGACCGTGGCCAGCTCTCAGAGGAATTGTCTAGGTCTGTCTTTTTTTTTTGGACTATCTTGGGGAGTGGCTCTGGATCTTGGGAGGGTGGTATCCTTTGCATCCGTGGTGGGCGTAAGGACGTAGGACCCCCAAACCGGGGTTCCCAGCCTCAGCAGGCACCACGTGCATGAGAAGGAAGTAAAGAGCCCAGAAACTGTAAGGAACCACTGCAGCCTTGACAACACCCAGGAGCCGTGCTTCTGTTCAGCTGCAGGTGAGAGCCCTTTTATGTTGGGAGAGAGAGGGGATGTGCTAATAAGAGATGGAAACTCCCAAGACTGTAGTAGGATGGGGACGTAAAGCCCATGTTAATTGATGTAAATAAAGCAAGCAGGGTATCCTGCACACTTGAGTGCATGGGCTGAGATTTATACCCATTACACTGAGTCTGACATTGCATATTTGGAGATATGAGAATAGCTATGAAAGAAACAGCCCCCAAATCAGAAAGCTGGGAATGCACAGGTGGAATTCCACTAAAACAAGGCTCTGTAAGTAAGTGCATCCCTGCTGAGTGTGGTGCTCTCTGACGACAGGGAAGACGGTTTTCTTTCCGTCTGTGGAATGTTTTACTGTTGTGGGTTCAAAGCTGTGTACCTGAGGAGATGTTTCCAGTCAAAGACCTAAACTCAGGTGGGCTCAGCACACCCAGATTGGCCTAAATCAGCATGGGGGAATGAGTGGGGAAAAGAAGGCAGCTTGTTCCTTTGTCCCAGAGTCTCACTTTGGGGACGTAAACCGAGGAAGGGGACTTGGGCTTACTCAAGCCTTCCTGGATGGGACGATTTGGTCATCTTTAGGCTCTAGTCTCTGTCGTTCTCTGCGGTGTGGGGAGGAAATGGTGCAGAGGCTAAGCACAGCCTTTCTGTTGAATTAACTTTATTCTAGTTACGAGTTAGGGATTAAACTTTTGCTGATTTCTTTACTCTCCTCATCATGAAAACTGATTTTCTGCCATTCAGGGAAAAAAAGGAGAAATTGTGAGGAAGAGGCAGAGTCTTCAGTTGGCAACAGGGTAGAAAACGGTAAACTCTCTTTATCCAGGATCTTGACAAGCTCAAAAATAAAAAAAACAACCAGAATATTTTTATGGTATCAACCCTAATGTCTGGATCACCAGACTGAATTATATCCAATATCAGTTTGGTGGCTATATTCAACAAATATTTTATTTATTTATTTATTTATTTGGCTGTGTTGGGTCTTTGTTGCTGCGCATAGGCTTTCTCTAGTTGCAGTGAGCGGGGGCTACTCTTCGTTGCAGTGCACGGGCTTCTCATTGCGATGGCTTTTCTTGTTGCAGAGCACGGGCTCTAGGCGCACGGGCTTCAGTAGTTGTGGCTCACAGGCTGTAGAGCACAGGCTCAGTAGTTGTGGCGCATGGGCTTAGTTGCTCCGTGGCATGTGGGATCTTCCCGGACCGGGGCTCAAACCCATGTCCCCTGCATTGGCTGGCAGATTCTTAACCACTGCACCACCAGGGAAGTCCCTATTCAACGAATATTAAACACCTACTGTGTACCAGGCATCGTTTTAGGTGTGAGGGATACACCGGTGAGCAACGACTACTCTCCTGAAGCTATGTTCTGGTGGGAGAGATGGACAATAAACAGACAGATGCATATGTCAATTTGTGATAAGTGTTATAAAGGAAAGACAGCAGGGTGAGGGAGTAAAGAGCGATGGAGCAGGAGTGTTTTCCCTCCATTTCTCCAGAGGTCTGGAGCTCATTTGCACCTCAGGACTTCTGCAGTCTGGATCCTCCTCCTCTTTGTGTCAGCGCTTCCTTTTTGCCAAGTTACCTCTCACGATCCTTCAGAGCTCAGCCCCAAATCGCTTCCTGAAGAAAGCCTTCTCCGGCCCTCCAGAAGAGACCAAGGTCAGGTTCCTGCTCAATTACAGCACCTGAGCTTCTTTGCTGTACTGAGGACACTTACAGTGCTGTGTATGGGATGCTTTAATACCTTTGTCTCTTCTAGACCGTAAGCTCACAAAAGCAGAAATTCTGCCTTGTTCACTGCTGAATCCTTACAACCTTGTAGTCTGCAGAGTAGGGACCCAACAAATAACTGCTGAGTATCTGAATAACTTTCAGTATGCCAGAATACTCAATTAGAGAAGTCCCCTTCCCAAGGTTGCTTACAAAACACTGTGCTTAATGTTACAGGCCATTTACATAATTTTGGCATTTTTTTTCTGTAGCAAGATTAATCTACATAATTTGGTTTCATTGGACTGTGAATATCAGTATTAATGTATGACGTCACTAACCTCCTCTATTCCACCTTAACAATCTTCATGGCCCTCGGAAACCTGTGCTGACTGAACTACAAGTTAAAATGAATAACCTTTTATTCGTAAAAGATCGAGTCATAAATAGGCAGAATCAACCCATGCTTTTATTTCCATTGCATATAAAAATTTCATATGAAGGTATTGATGTACAGTACTATCCCCATGGGCTGTAAGAGAGGCTAAGAAACCACTAAAAGAATCATCATTTGTAATGCTCACACACAATTTACCACTCTGAAAACATATCCAAAGAAATCAAATTAAAAACAACTAAAATCAGTAAGGATGTTTTTTTGTAATTATACTGTCCCCGTTGTACTGTTTAAAACAAAAGTAATCAAATTCCTTTGGGCCAGGGCTGCTAAAATCTACAGTTTGTGTCAAAAAAAAAAAATAAAAGAAAAGACAGAAAGAAAGAAAAGAAAAGGAGGCTCATTTTTTCTAGAAGAAGAATCTCTCCTTTCACTAAGTCACACATCCTGAGGGCTGGGCCACTGGGAATTTTTCATAGCTTTTAGGAGCTGTGCAAGGTTGAATTTAAAAACTCTAAAGCAATGTAAGTTTTGCTGAAACAGATTCTAGAGAATGGTGAATCCATTATGCCGTGTGAATTGGCATCATATAAAACTTTGTGTTTAAATATATGGATTTACATACATAAGGAAATTTGGCTCATCTTAGTTGAAGGGTTAAAAAAATGACCTTTTTCATATTATATATTTCCTTAACATGACAGGAAGCCAAGGAATAAATTACTGACACACGTGACCTACGGCTCTAGTTTCAAATCAAATTCATTTGCCCACGTGCTCTAGAAGACTTCTAAAGTCTAAAAAGACTTTTTATAATCACTGGACAAGAATATATCTTCCCAGTAGTGTTTGAAAATAAAAAATCAAATGTAACTAACTAAAGTAGCTCAGTTAGTATCCGATAGGGAAAAATCACCATCATATATGCCATGCTGCTTCATGGCAAAAAGTACTTAAGGGCTTGTCTCTCAAAAGGGTCTCAGAATGCTCCAGAGGTTGTCTGTGTTTCTGTAAAATCCAGCTGTTGCCAGAAATCCAACAGATTCAAAGCTCAGATGTAAAATGCCCAGCCCTAGCCCCACCATTACCTAACTTTCAAATGCAGCAAAACAGAAGAAAATATTGATTAAAGTTAAGGCACAGCCCTGGGACCAAAGACCTGCAGCTATGTTTTCTTAATTTTATATACCTTTATGTATTTTATAGTTTTCTTGAATCTTCCATAAACAAGCTCTAAGGTGACAAGACTATTTTATAGAAGAAAAGAAAATGTACAAGGAGTATGTATACACACCATTCATTCTCTCACCAAGAGTTTCCAAATATAGCAACACCATCCCATTGCGGGATGATGTTTTAATAAGAACTGATAATTTACAATTAACATTACAGTATGTACATTACAATAAATACATGGTTGTAAACAGACAAACAAGACTGTATTACCGGTAAGGTCATTTGGTGAGAAAAAAAATGCATGGCACAAAAAATAAATAATGCATTCAAAGAGTATCATAAAGCTTTCTGTAAAATCCACTTCATTCAAGTTTTTTTTCCTTGTCTGCAATTTGTTCTATCTACATTATTTTCTTGTGAATTTTAAGTGACGTAAAAGAAAATTAAAACAGCATTATTGTGTTTAGTAACTTGCAAGCTGAAATGTACTGGTTTTATGCAAACTTGGACATTTTCTTCCCCGTACAGTACCCAGATATTGCATTTTCTTATGGCATTTTAGGAAACATAAAGTCACTTGTAAAAGGATATTCTTTTTAAAGCAGTGTATAATTCTGAAGCACACTTTGGCGAAAGAGAAGGGAGAGGAGAAGTAGAGTGTATAGTGCACTAGTCCCTGTCCTTTGGATATTATGTCTCTTCTACAATTTGATTGTCCATCAGTGGATATCTTTACAACATGTGACCATTAAAAACCAACAAATTGCAAAAGAAAAAGCCTCTCTTTTTTAGTGCAGTTATAAATCTTTTCAGGTCTGGATTTGTTTGTGACATATTGCTGTTTAAAATTTTTTTTTTTTTTCATTATTAAGATTCTAGGCACTCTGTGGGGGAAATACCAAGCATTAGGGAGGGGAAGGAATGAGAATATTTTGAGAAAGGAATAAACACTAGATTCTTTGCCTTTTCCTCTAAACCTCCATCAGGGACAAATAAAAATGGAAACAAGTTTCCAAATATTCTTGTGAAGTTTACTTGCCAAACATAAGACTTTCTTTGAAAGTCTGATTTTTACAGGGGAAGGAGGGTGGAAATCTGATAATTAATTGGTAAACTCCTATCCTGTGCTCTGTGTGAAAGATCGGAGCTACATAATTTTTCTATCCAAATTTCTAAGCATCAGTGGATCTCAGGGGATTAAAATAGTGTCTTCAGCTTGGGTCATTTCCCTGGCTGCTGACTTAGTGATTAGTTCCCCAGATGGCTTCTTTTGACATCCCCAATATAAATGTTTTTCAGGGTTACAATTTTATTTACTGTTTTATTTATTTTCCATTTGGTCTGATACTCCTTTAGCCTCTACTTGGGTTCTTGGATATCACTCTAAAAAATGATTATTTGGGCTCCAAACTCTTCACGGAGAAGGTAAACACTTTATTAAGAGCTGAAGTGGGAAGGAAGTCCAAACTAAATAAATGCCCCAAGATGCCAATTGAAGGTAAATACTGGGAATCAATCTCTAAAATTGTAATACATTTCTTGATGCTAAATTTAGCCAACCGTGATCTCTAATGTTTGACTTAGGCAGAATCTTCTTACCCAGCCCAGTATTTTAAAACGGCATTATATTGCCAAATCTCTGGTGCCAAGGGCATCACCAACTTCTTTCTGTCAGTGTATTTAAGGAAGTTCTTCTCCACAAGACATACTTATGGATCAAAGATAACTGATAAATCAAGTGCCACGTGTTACATGGCTGTCCTTTAAGGAAGAGTCATTGCTACACTTAAAATCACTTCTCAGGAATATTCCTCATACAGTTCTTAATCCCACAGTGAAATCAGAGAAACAAAAGAGCATTCATTGTACTGGTCTTCATTAATATATTCTGCTAATATTGTTAAAAAATTACCTAGCTAGCTATTAACGTTTCTTCGTAAATCAAAAGTAAAAGCTAGTCATTATATATGACCTCATGGCAGAAAAGAAAGCTAACTCTAACTTGACTACCTGTTCTTTGCATCAGTCAGCATGGTGGTGATATATCTGATAAGACACCACGCAGTGAATGTGGACAGAGGTTCAAACACACACTGATAATGAAGCAGCACAAGGGGGAAAAGTTCTTACTATGACTGTGAAAACAAAAATGAGCATGAAATGTGTGGGTTATTACAAAGACATGCACTTGTGAAATGAGGGTCTATCGCCACAGCAAAATGTTCTCAGAAGACACTAAGTAGGAAAATATCTAAAAAAGACTGACCATTTTAGCTACTGGGTATTTATATATCTCTCACTTGCTTCAGACAACACCAACTGATGACTGAGTGTCCATGAGGCTTGAGACACATTAGACAGAATGCACATCAAAGTATTGTGGAACAAGTATTCACTTTGCACACGGTGAAGAGAAATGTAAGTGGGGAGCAACTCTGCGTGTCTGAAAAGAGTGAAACGAAAAGCCAGTAAACGAAGACCTACAAAAAGGGTTTCCTGCAACATAAAGTCAATTTTTGTTTTTAAAACATGGAAGTCATTGGTATAT
This sequence comes from Eschrichtius robustus, assembly GCF_028021215.1. Lineage (NCBI taxonomy): Eukaryota > Metazoa > Chordata > Mammalia > Artiodactyla > Eschrichtiidae > Eschrichtius > Eschrichtius robustus. The sequence continues at coordinate 45,796,896 of NC_090825.1, forward strand.
AAAACAATGGGTCACTACAAATCAGTTAATTGCTATGACGTCTAAGGTGCAAGTAAAATTTGTAAATTAGGTTTATCCAGTGTAGCACAGATTTGTACTGAAAACTTGCAAGTTACTCCTTAGAAAAAAAATAACCAGTGGCAGATGAAGTTCTGAACGTAGTTTTTTAAATATAATACCTCAATACATTTAATAATAAAAGTAAGCTCTACAAAAAATCTGTTTTACATATCATACAAAATGTAGAGGTCAGTGCAGCTCACTGAACCACACTATTCAGTCAGGTATCAGGAAGACTTGAAATTAGAAAATTATGCAATTTCTGTGGCTCATCTTCTTCCTGGTAACAGCTTCACAACGTGTCCTGTTCCTGACCCACTTGTTGCTTCGCTCCGTCCATGTAATGCCTTCTTGCTGCTGAAAATATTGCAAACAAATAAAAAGGAAAAGAACCCCCAAATCATCTCAACTTTTGGGCTGCCTGATGAGCCACACTCCCTAGAAAACACTTTGGAGTTGATTTTTCTCTGCTTCTTTAGCTCGACCGAGCTGCAATCTTGTGACACTGCTGTTCGTGAAGATGTCCCCCTCGTTCTGATGACATGGAGGTGAAAAAAACTGGTGACGATATTCCTGAGCACTAGACTGAGTCGTCAAGGTCAGTTTTGTTCCGCAAACGTCCTGGCAGATGACAGTGAGGTGTGACCGTAGTTGTGGCATGTGACATGCACTTTGGAAACAATGTTTCTACTTAAAAAAACAAAAAACGCAAACAAAAGGCATGGAAGTCTCTGCCCTGTTATGTGTCGGGCGAGTGGTCTCCGATGGCACAGGCCTCGGGCTGGCTCTCCTCCTCCTCCTCCCCCACGGCTTCCTCTTCCGCCTGCTCATCCAGGGGGATTTCGGTGGACTCCGAGTCTTGAGTGCAGAGCGTCTTGGAGTCACTGCAGCTCGTGTCTTCTTCCACTTGACTCCCACTGTCCTTTTCGGTGTCTGACTCGCCGTCCTCCTCTAAAGTCAGTTCAAACTGGAACTTCTCAGTTTGACCCTGCCGGCCCTCCTCCTGGTCATCCGGCGCCGGGGAGGGGCTCTGAGGAATTGTGCTCTGGTACCACTCACGATTGTCCTCCAAAGTGTCCAAAATGTCCTGGGCGTCGGGATGGACCAGGTCTGCCCACGTCTCCCAGAGAGGATGAACAATGTAGTCTATGAAGCCCACCTGATTAAAAAAAAAAAAAAAAATCTGATTGGGACTAAGAAACAATGGAAAAGGTTAACGAGCCCCCTCCAATGTATCTAATTGATATGTTGAATTAAATTTTTATATATGATATATAGAATTTACAGAAAAATATATAAAATAGACTATGCTCTGAAAATATAACGCTGAACTGAAGACTACTAACCTTAGTTTGGTAAAACAGTCACTATTTTAGGTAGCAGACCAATTAAAAAAATGTTGTTACTAGCTGGTAAAAACTAGCTTCTGGAACTCTGAGTCCAAGAGTCTGTTTGCGATGTAAAAAAACCTCCAGTTGTTTACATGGCAGGACTTGGCTTGAGGCTGGGACTTTAGAATAGCCCATTCATAGGTAAATCCAGAGAGCTGAAATAATGCCATGTACTCTATATGGATTCATATAACTTTATTCGCTTACGAATTGAGATAGCTGAAATAATTCTACACATATGAATATACTATATGCATAGAGTCACGATGAATGAATATACTGTCCTATGAACGTATATATGACCATATGAATATAAATTCTAAGAATCAAAGAATTTTTTGGCTTGCAAACACTAAGGTGGACATTGAGCTTGACAAAAGAAAGTAATTAAGAAAACCCAATAAAATACTGTGTGACATGCATACGGTGTAACCAAATGTTCCGTGTAGTTGTGTTCTCTCTGAAAGCTTTATGCTTAAGGCATCACCTGTGATTTTTCCACAGAGGCATTGTGCTTGTCACACATGGGGCTTATCTCCATGCCCCGCTCCCTCTCTCGGTCCCCTTGGCGGAAGAACTCCTCCATGATGCGGTCCGTCCACTGGCGGTATAGCTGGAGAGGCTTGGTTGGGTTGCTCAGGTCGGCACAATGCACCATGTTCTGAAGGACCTAAAACAGATCAATGCCTTCTCTATTTAGCACCTGCTCCTTTTTTACTAGAAATTCACATCAGATGACTGTGACACTTAAAAATACATGTAGTGTTAAGAGTCGTTCCAGACAGCTCGACCATGGTGTGTCTGTGTGAAGTTCACACCTGTATTAATAGTCCCAAATTATGCCACTTCTACTGCATCTAAGTATCATAAGAGAAACTGTTCATGTGCATGGTTGATTAAATTCAGAGCTGCTTATTAAGTGGCTGGTTTTGTAGGATGTTACTTTTTTTATTTTTTTTAACACATTTCCACTTGAAAAGGCCAACAGGATTTTATCTGGTTAATTCTCAAGATTAAGAATTTGGATAAAAATCCTGCTTACAGCTACTATAATTATAAGTTGGAAAAAAGGAGACATAAATCTTATCTAAGCTAGACACACAGACACGTGTACACAAACACACACACACACACGCAGACATAGCAAATTCGAATGCTTTACCTGAATCCTATCAGAATAATTATCAAGAAGAAGAACTCCAGAACTTGTCACTTTCTTAGTTTCAACCATAGTTTTCAAATCAGCCAGTAGATTCATGTGCTTTGACATGTCTGTTGCAAGTACCTTAAAAGACAGAGTATTTTAAAAAAATTTTTATTGCAGTATAGTTGATTTACAGTGTTGTGTCAGTTTCGCATGTACAGCAAAGTAAATCAGTTATACATATACATATATCCACTCTTTTTTTTTTAGATTCTTTTCCCATACAGGTCATTATGGAGCATTGGGAGTAGAGTTCTCCGTGCTACACAGGAGAGATATTTTTCTTTTCTTTTTTTTAGCCACACCTCTTGGCATGTGGGATCTTAGTTCCCTGACCAGGGATCGAACCCGTGTGTCCTGTAGTGGAAGCGCGAAGTCTTAACCACTGGACCGCCAGGGATGTCCCGACAAAGAGTATTTTAATAAGTAAAAAACGTCCAGGGGGAAAAAAGTCAGAATTTGCACAGAAAAATATCATGGAGAACGTGAGAAGAAATGGAGAACCACTCTGTTGTCTAATAGCTGTGTGTGGGAATCCTTTACTGCTTCTTGGGGCAGAATCTTCTCCCCTTCGCTATCACTTTCCCTGGAAGCCCAGATAAATGTGTGCAATATACATTGCCAGTAGGCACTGGCAGCCACTTTCATGGTGATAGAAAGGGATATTTCCATAGATAAGACATCATCGCACGTTCTGAAGTTTTTCTATTCCTTGTGCTAGAATGTGGTGACTGGACTATGATGGAGTGAGTCAAGGCTGCTCACAGAGTACTTCAGAAACAATATTCTGGTCAATCTTCTGCTTATCCAAACCAGATAATCCCTGCCTTTCTCTGTATGTACAAAGCTTAACAGATGAAGTTTTTGACAACCAGAGATATTCCTGTGTCTCATAATCACTGTGGAAAACATGTATAGAGAAAAGACTAATGTCATGGATGTTTCTACATGGCACTTCCGCTGACAGAGATTTTTTTTCCAGTTTTTGAATGGAAAAAATCCATTTTTTAGCCAGCTCCCTGTGCTTTTGTTAGTCAGCTCTGTCTGCCACCAGAGCGGAGGAGTTGAGAAAATAAACCTAGAACGAGGGTAAGCTGTCATTATTCTTAGCTCCAGACTGTTAGCAGTAGAGCATCATTGCCTGCAGCAGGGCCAGCCTCTGGGACAAAAAAGGCAGCATTATCTTGAAATATACATGATACTTTCACCTGATAGTCATCTCATTCTTTTTTTTTTTTTTAAACACCATGCCTCACAGTTCTCTTCTTGCTTTTATCAGTTACTTACAATATCAATGACCATCTTCCTTAATGATTGTCTTTGCTTCTTGGTCAAATTCTGGAAAATGTCACAGTTTTCTTCCTGAAGCAACTTAAAGCCCACGGCCAAATGATGGTTCTCCAGGACAGAAGAATCATTGTACATCAAGGCAAGTTCAGAGTCTTGAAAGAAAGAGACAGAAGGTTAGCAAAGCCATTTATGCTAAGGTTATCTTATTCTTCATATTCTGAGGTATTTTGGGTTTAGGAAGCAATTTCCCCTAAACGTGTCTGCTCGCATTCCCATTACATGACAACACCTAGAAGAAAGTCTGCTAGTTAATGCAGCCACAGAAAGATCCCTGGAATCTTGGGAGTGTATTCTAATGCTCTTGGCACACGGCAAGTCAGTTCACTCTGTGGTTTCAGCTTCCTCTGCTATAAAGGGAAAGAAGAGTTAGGCCAGATTACCTTGGACCTCCTCTCCGGATCTGCCAGAGGCAGCTCCATAAGCTCAGCAGAAGAAGACATTATCCCTAACATTTACAACTTGTCCAGAGCATAAAATGTTGTATTCCTGACAACTGTGGACCACCTACCCAACGTTGTATATGATGTAAAGATCATGTGACTTAGGATTATTTGTACTCTGAGAAGGTACAAGAACAGCTTGGAACACATGAACAATATCAGATCTGTTCATGCTTGTGCTTATTTTGTTCATAGTGTAGCTTTGAAAGGCAAAGCTTTATTCATTTTTCCATTTCCTTTTCCAAGTATCTTGGCAGTCACTATACACATGTATATTGCCCGTCCCAGCTGCATGCTCAGGGCTTCACACAGAGACGGGTGTTTAGCTGCCTACATTTCTCCAGAGTGAAGATTCTGCCATTCCCCCACAATTGTCCTGGACCTATTTCAGGCAGTGACAAATCCTGCCTCTTTCCTAGTTCCTATAAATAGCAAACTCAGACCTATAAGGTAGTCATTAAAAAAGAATTGACTGGTGCTTCATTCTGTTGCCACTTAAGTCACTGTAAAGACTAAAAGCATATGTATTTGATCTTTCTTCTGACTCATGTGTGGAAAATATACATTCTTTCTTTTCTAATAAAGAAATAGCCAATACTATTCAATGACTATTTTAAAGAAGCTAGGGAGGAGGAGAGGGGTTCAAGAATATTTTGACTGAAATCCTATGATTTTAGGTTTATACAGAAAAATAACATTCTATTTATAAGCTACAAATATAGCTGTGGAAAGCTTAGTTTAAAATGAGATCAGTGAAATAAAGTGTGTGTACTGTTGCTAGGTCCAGCTCCACCTTCATACAGTGAAATGTCTCTGCTCTTGAACCTCAAAAGTCATATGCTTTGAACACGACTAATGTGTTCCAATGTGTGAGGAGATCTTTTCCCCCCAAACTCAGGCATCTTTGCTATAAACAGAAAGTATTCGTTTTCCAAGTAAAATTTACTGCTATATATGTTCTGAGGCTGCTTCACTGTTTCAGAAAATAATGCTGTTATGTGAAATGCTTTTTTTAAGATAAATATCCCCTAACGTGTTCTATTCAATATTTCATGATGCTATTTACATTTTATGGATTTATTTACATAGTACTGTCCTTGAAAAAGACTTATGCAGCTTCTCACCTGGAATTTCCACTTCTTTACATCCTATTCAGAGTCCCCCATTCCCCTACATCGTGTATAAAAGCTTAACTGACTCAAAACCTGCATCAGGTTTACAAGGAGTGTACGTGTCATTAACAGCAAATCATTTGGTGCCTAAAACTAATACCAGCGGAATGATTAATGAAAACTGTCACCACAGCTAAGAAGCAGAGGTGTCTCTGGCCTGGGAATCAGCCAGGTGAGCCCCGGTGCCCCTCCACCACAGCGAGCCATGCAGCCTCCCTTAAAATAGGACAGGTGACCTCCCATCTGCAGGAAGTCTGATCTGACGATTCCAAGTCTTTATTACGAGAAACACAGATCCAGCCTTTGGCTTTGGACAGGTTGGCAGCGCCAGCTCCAGGCTAAGAGCCGAGAGTGTGCTAGCCTGAGCCACTGATGCTCAAACAATCCCCAAAAGAAAGAGAAAGCACAAATTTAACGTCTATCCAAAAGGGTTTACTGTAAGCTAAAAATAATCACATAATTCTGATAAGAGTATTTCATAAAGCTATTTATTACAAGTTTGCAAGTTATTAGAGGGACTCCCTTAGAGTATGCTGTGAAGCTAAAACTTACTTGTGTTACTGGCTACTAAGCCTCTTCTGAGTCCTGAAATAAAATGATTGCTGGCTTGATCCCTAGTTAACAGCTAACTAAGGCAGTAATTCTCACAATGCCCCGGGGCTCTGATCAACCCTGGGATAACTTTCGTCTACCAGGTGACGGTGCTCATTCATTCTGTCAGGTGTAACACAGCCTCATCACACCCCACCGTCAAGAAAACATCAGCAATCCAAAGCTGCTGGCTACCCTGTGTTGCTGAGCCCCCACGGAAAGGAGATCTGCACAACATCACTGAAGAACAAAATACTTCCAGAAACATGGTCAGTTATCCTTCCACCTCACGCAGGTCATCAGCAGAATGACCTTAAACAGACACCCTTGGCCACTGTCCTGTATGCATAATTACCCCCTACGTGTCTCCATTATCTATTCTCAGTGGCTCTCAAACTTTAAAGGGCATCTGATTCATCTGTGGACTGAGGCCTTGCTAGCTTAAACTGCAGACTCCACGGGTACTCTGATGCCAGCCTAAGCCCATTTGCCCTTAGAGGGTCCACAAGAAAGAATAATAGAGTTGGTCCTCATTTTTCTTGAAAAATTTATCAGAGTACTTGGAAGACAGTGACTTTATTATCAGTTGTTTTAATTTGTTCTCTATTCTTAATTCTAATGTTATGATATGGGAACATACAATATTATATATAATAGGATGCAAAGAAAACACATAGGTCTGATTTTGGTATTACTAATATAAAGAAAAAATGCATACCTTTCTTAATGGCAAAAATTAAAACAAAATTTATATGTATTTGTTAAAACTCTATAAAATTAAGAACATATCAAGACATACATAAGAATCAAAAAAATGAATCAAGCCAGGATAATAAAAAATTGCCAGTGTACCTTTTACTATATGACCTTCCTGTTCTTTACAGAAAAGACACAGTCGACCCTAACCAATGATACCATGTAAACTCATGTAGCTGCCTCTAATGTATATTAATATTTATGTGTCAATATATAGTAATGTTTTGGTGACTCCTGAAAGCACCCCATTATAGGTTCTCATAAGGTGGCTGAAACATGAAATGTTATCCTGTCTAATCCTAGATAAATAAGTTCATAAACCAGACTTCTAAAATGTACTGACTATCCACACATTTTTGGAAATCCATGACTTTCAATCCTCCTATACATGAGTCAGTTACTAAAGTGCATTTTGTTACAGGGCAGTCCAGAGGCTATTAAAAATATACAAATAGGTAAATAATCCAAAAGATCTGAGTTAAAGCTCTCAAAACAAGGCTATACTTAAATTCTCTCTTTAAATCTGGCTGCAGCAAAGTGTTGTGAATGAATGGTGAAGGCACAGACGCTACTAGAGCTAGATTGCTATGGGGCACGAGGAGACTATTATCCACAACTCACGGCAAAGAGGAAAGGCAAACTTTTAACAGATATGAAAAAAAATTAACAACTTTGAACTTTATTTTTTCACATATAAAACTGACTTTATAATGTTAATCTACCATGGTGTGAGGGAATTTAATAATGAATGGTACACGTAAATTATTTACCAGTTAACTTCAAGTACAGAAAGAACAGAATTTCTGTAAAGCTTAACCTCTTTGCAAAAGCCTAGCTCAAGCACCACTAACATTCCCTACAGAGGTTTTCTGTGCAGCTGTGTCAGAGGTGTCGCACGCTGAACAGTCTACTATTCTTTATATTTCCAAATTCAGTGATGACTTATCTTATGAAATGTCACCAGTGAGAAAAAATTAATGGTTAAAAAATATTAAATAAAAAGAGATAGTCAGTCAAAAGAGAAGTTCCTACTGCCCTCAGCAGGAGATTTAAAAAGGAAAGAACAGGGACTTCCCTGGTGGTCCAGTGGTTAAGACGCCATGCTTCCACTGGTAGGGGGCAGGGGTTCAATCCCTGGTCAGGGAACTAAGATCCCGCATGCTGCACCGAGAAATTTAAAAAAAAAAAATTAAAAAAAAATTAAATAAAGGAGAAATTTCTATTAAACAAATAAAAAGGAAAGAACAGGGCAGGGCATGGTGGTGGAGGGGGAAAGAGGAGTTACAGCCTCTGGAGAGGATTAAATGACAACCTACAGAAAATGACGAATTTAACATTTATTCTGATAAGTTCTTTTATTTGAAACTTTAGGGGCAATCTAACTATCTACATCTTTCGGCAAACTTTCACTTTTGATTGCCCTTGTCTACTAATATGGTAATATATTATTTCTAGAGAAGTACTGGAATGCATGTTTTTCAAACATCATATGCCTCATGGGATATGAAAATAATTTTTAGAGCTACACTACATTAACATATGCTATCACTGAAACGCCTATGTGCACATCTCAAGAGAACATTATGGCTCTGGAAACACCCCAAGTTTATAAAGACTCTCAGACATTCTAAAATGTACAAAGGAAAATTTTTTCTGCAAAAATAAGTATGCTTTACTTACTTGTATTGATCAGAAACTGATTGGACACACCAGGATGATCTACATCATGTATTGCACTGGCAAAAATTGCTGCAAGAATCTCTAAATCTGTAAACACAGCCTGAAAAAATCCAGACAATATCTGATTTTATTATAACTCATGATCAAACCTTTTCCATTGGTTATATTTTTTAAAATATTAAAAAAGGAGCGTCTACAAATTTTTTATAGAAAATAATAGCTTATTTTAAAAGTATTTAAGATGTTTAAGGATATTCTGAAAATGTGCATAAAATTAATAGCATGAGCAATTATTTTCTTTTCTTCCATTCAAAACAGGAACTCTCAATCTCAGCAAAACTGACATTCGGGGCCGGATAATTGTTCGTTATGGGAGAACATCCTGTGAATTACAGGATTTTTAGTAGGATCCCTGGCCTCTACCCATGAGATGCCAGTAGCATGTACCCCCGAGTTGTGACAGCTAAAAATGTCTACAAATATTGCCAAATGTCCCTGGGGGAAGGGAGGAGTAGGAGTAAAAGGGGAAATCACCCCCAGTTGAGAACTCCTCACTCAAACGATGACGTATTAACACAGTTTTATAATGAAACAATCTGAACTATAAAATATATTAGCAAAAGAGAATCACTCTGCCAAACAATGATGGAAATCAAATTGCTTTACTAAACACTTAATGGAACAACTTCATAGGATCTGGTAACATTAAAGATGTGTTTCCTTCTAATAAGTTCTATGAAAAATACCAATGCATTGCTAGTATTGATATTTTATAAAATAATCACCTTTGAACTATAAATGAAAAAGTCCTCAGGCTAAATTCCCAAAAAACCCCACACTAACTGAAACTGAGTAAGGCAGATTTGCTTTCTCCACTAGATCATTTCAAAGAAGCAGTATCATAAAACACATGAATCCCTAAATCTCTGATCAATTATCACAGACAAAATTCATCAAAGACTCAACTGTTTAGTTACCACAATGACATTTCGCCCCCATAACTCAATAATATTTCTAGTGAAGTCGATTATTGTTTGCCCTGTGCACCCTTCAGTATAAAAGTTGAAGAAACCATTATGAGGGGCAAGTCAGTGTTTTCAAAGGTTTAGAAACCAGGTTTACCTCCAAAGCAGGTGTAGATAACAGCACGTGTGTTGACTGGACGACGTCTGCAGCGTGAATATTATTGTGGTAGGCCACATCAGCGTGGTAATGATCTTCCAGGGTCATTAGGTATGTAATTAAAGTGTCCACTGGAATTTTAAATGTTTTTAATAAATCCCGTTCCTGCGGGAGAAGAAATTCTCTTAACATTTTGTCCTTATAGAAAAGATTTTCCATACAGTATGTTAACAACAACAACGAAAAATCACCCCCGGTGTCGCCTATGGATAACCCAGAAATGGGAGTAGCACTCGCTCAATGTCTAGTGAGGACAATGAAAACCCTTGGGATGATCCAGGGACTTCAGGGACAAAACCAGAGTCGAGTTGTCCTTCTGGAGCCCAGCAATGCTTTTCTCAAGTTATACGGCGTCAGGAATGAGCTGCCAACTATCAAAGTATCTGTGTCCCGGGATCTTGAAGGCAGCTGCAGTCCAACACCATTGACAAGGCTACTGGATCAAAACAAGTGAGACACAATATCCCCTCGAGGGTTGGAGCTGCCCTTCCAAGTCCCAGGGTATCTATAGCCGCAACTTCTCATATAAATCCTAACACTGAACTGGGGCAAAAACTTGACAAGAATGAGAAAGCGATGTGAAGAAGAGAGCAGTCCACAAGACAGTGACTGAAGAAATTACATACTAAGATTAGTCAGCAAAGGGCTGATTCAATTTGTAAAGTTAGCACTCCATCCTCTATGCAAGTCAGGATCACGTGGATGATTTTTAAACTATTATTTTAATGAATTGCTTTAATTTGTCCCCCTCACATCTTTTTCTTCAATGGAACAAATAACACAACTGATTTGTGTTTTACCCATATGCCAACCTTTCTGTATCCTTATTTTGAAAAAAGTATCAAAATAAGTAAAAGAGGGTAAGTAGTGAAGAAGATAAAACGCATGCACAATTCACAGACTGGACGTTATGTCACCAAATAAAAGAGAGGTGATAGAACTTAACTGCATTACCTGAAAAATGGTGTGCATGATAACAGTCAAAGGCCGGTTCCCAGACAACTCTGCTATTCTGAAAACGTGAAGACCCCATTTGTTCACATCTTCTAGTTCCTGGGGTTAACGAAAGATAGAACAAATCTGATTGCAGAAGTAGAACATGAAACAATGAACACAATCATTTAAAAATTACTGACTTCAATGAAAAGATCATTAAATTAAAAAAAAATTCATTTTAAATGTAATGATTCACCATGTAAGTACATGGCAAACTTTAGGCAAATCCGCTTAAACATACTAGAAACTGAATGGCGTTGCTTAACCTTATGTTTCTGAAAATACAACATATTTACATACTTGAAATATCGATCTCAAAGTATTTCTCCAATAGCTAAAACCTACTCTCGAAAACCTTAATTATTCTCCTAAGAGACTTTTCAATTGTTTAAGGTCAAAGAGTCAAATATAGATGCAAAAATAAAGAACACCAAACTGCCTGTCTAAATCCACATATTAATAAAACCCAAGTGATTTAGAAAGAGCTTTATAAAGGGCTTTCCCATCTTCCAAAAAAACCTCCCACGAATTAATAAACTTTTCCATTTATTTAAAAGAGAAGGTATCAAAGTTCACTGCATATTTCTGATCAGGATACTTGAAATCGTCTTACCTTGGCAAGGATGTCTTCTTGTTCAGTTTTGACCCCAAACCTTGGGATGCTTGAATTAGTCAAACTGGAGCTGTGCATCAATTTCTTGACCCCACTGATCTGAGACATTGGCCTTTTCTTTTTCTCCTTTTCCTTCTGAGTCGGAGAAGGAATTTCCACTTCATGTTGCTTATCTTAAAAATTAAAAAAAAAAATTCTTCATTTACTATTAATTCTACCTGGGTTTTTTTTTATTATAACATGCATAATGGCACATTTTAATTGATCAGTATATATTCTAGGAAATATCTCCAAGTAAAACTCCTTTTAAAGAAGTTGAGTGTTTATAATTTGATGTGGACTTAATTTGATACTCTCAAACACAAAATTAAGCAAATAAATTCCACTGCAAAATAATTAACATCAAATGTATTCAGGGATTACGTCTTTTGAGAAACTTATGATAGGAGACTTGGAAAAGGCAAAAGACACTGGTTATTTCCGCTGCTCATCGATTTCATTCCTATTTAAAATTCACTTAGTGGTGAGAACACTGCTCTTGCCAATTAAGAACGCCAGTTTCAACACCTACTTTGAAATGGCAGAAACTTCGTGCACAAATATAAAAACAGCACTGTGTGAACCTAATAGCGTACTGAAATGGGTCAGTCCGTGGGAGCATACACAGCGTATGTGAAGGACTTAGATTGCTACTGCTAGCTTACATCTTCTATACGATAGTGAGATGGGGGAATAATGCAATAAGGTTTTATGGAGAGCACAGAGTACCTCCAATATTATCTGATAACTAAATATCAGATTCACGAAAGCTAATTGTTGTTTTCAAATAAGACATCAGATGTCTTCAGTACACTCATTCACTATTTCAAGGCAGTGAGCTCCTTTAACTTGTCCTTGCACAGAGTGTGTGTTCAATAAATGTCTGTTTAGTGAATGTGCTAATTAGCTATTACGACAGTTTTGTTTTGAAAGTAAATTCAGATCAAGGATGTGTTCAAGTTATTGGTTTTCCCTTACTGCATTTTCTTTCTGTGGATGGAGGGTGGGGTAGTGGTGTCCCAGTACACCATACTGTCAGCTATTATCAGCAAGCTTTTTTTTAGCTATTGTGTTATATTTATCTGTCTCTCCAGTCTACCAGGCATGGTGCCCATTAGACTATCAACTCATTGAGTTTAGGGACCATTTCTAATTGATCATTAAATACCTAGTGCCCAGCAATGACTGGCATTTAACAAGAATTTGTTGAATGCATGAATAGATCTCTCTATAAAATACATTTTACAGTTGAGCACTTTGGAAAAACGGGCAATATACAACTTTAATTCAGAGAATCCCTGAAGTCCTGAATAAAACGAAAAGATAAAAAAAACATACTTTGTCACCTTAGGTTCTAAAGCTTAGAGGCTCAAATTATTAATATGATGAATGAAAACAAATGGAATTCCTAACACTTGTTTCCAAAACAAGTTTGCACCCCAGTCTGCTTCCAAAAACAAACAATGCAAAAAACTTTTAAAAATCGCATTTAAATTGTTATTCTCACCTAAGAATGTGTTTGATATATACTCTGACACTTGATTTCCAGACCGACTCATTTCAGAGAGATGGGTGAGTTCTCGATTAAGCATCCTTTTAAACTGAAAAACAGAAAGATAAAATGAAATAACAGAAGAGGAAAATTGAAGTGAAATAACATAAGCATATGTTAAGATACAGAAAATATGCCAAAGAATTTTTAACCTGTCCTGACTCTTTAGATCAGTCCCATCCAATAGAACTTCCTACAATGATGAAAAAATTCTATAATCTCCGCTATCCATTACAGGAGCCACTAGCCATATGTGGCTATCAAGCACTTGAAATGTGGCTAGTGCAAATGAGGAGCTGAACTCTGGATTTTATTTCATTTTAATTAATTTAAACTTCAATAGTCACATGTAGCTAGGGGCTACCATATTGGACAGCACAGATTGAGACGCTCAAGGACGACATTAATTAAGGGGAAAAAAGGCATAAAAAAATAACATGCATTATTAGTATTTAGAGAAGAGAAAAAAACTAATTTATAAACATACAAAAGGGTTGCCACACAATAAAACATGGTATGTTTTTATCAATTAATTTGTCATTAGCAGAAATGAATAAGTATACTGGTCAGAGGTTAAAATGTAGTCTTTTCCCCCAAAGCAAAACTGAATAGATTTATTTGAGTACTCTCCCAGAACTATGGAGAAAATATTTGAATAGATACTATATGATATTTCCTTTGTAAAGTTTTTTCTAAGTAGGGATTTATTGGTTCTCAAACATTCACAGAATTTACCAATCTATCTTCCTAAGTCCCATAAAAACAATTGAAAATTGACCTGTTCATTTGAAACTTCACTGCTTCACAATTTATTTTACTGGTGCTCCGGTGCCTATTTTATCCAAAGAAATTTATCTACCACCTGGAATTTATCTACCACCACTACATGGCATTATCAAAATCCAGAATTCTCAATGATGTTATGCTTTTCCATCCATCAACTGCTTCTTTTTTTTTTTCTTTAACATCTTTATTGGAGTATAATTGCTTTACAACGGTGTGTTAGTTTCTGCTTTATAACAAAGTGAATCAGCTATACATATACATATATCCCCATATCTCTTCCCTCTTGCGTCTCCCTCCCTCCCACACTCCCTATCCCACCCCTCTAGGTGGTCACAAAGCACCGAGCTGATCTCCCTGTGCTATGCGGCTGCTTCCCACTAGCTATCTATTTTACATTTGGTAGTGTATGTATGTCCATGCCACTCTCTCGCTTTGTCTCAGCTTACCCTTCCCCCTCCCCGTGTCCTCAAGTCCATTCTCTACGTCTGTACGTCTGTGTCTTTATTCCTGTCCTGCTCCTAGGTTCTTCAGAACCATTTTTTTTTTTTTTTTTTTAGATTCCATATATATGTGTTAGCATACGGTATTTGTTTTTCTCTTTCTGACTTACTTCACTCTGTATGACAGACTCTAGGTCCATCCACCTCACTACGAATAACTCAACTTCATTTCTTTTTATGGCTGAGTAATATTCCATTGTATATATGTGCCACATCTTCATTATCAATTCATCTGTCCATGGACACTTAGGTTGCTTCCATGTCCTGGCTATTGTAAACAGAGCTGCAATGAACATTGTGGTACATGACTCTTTTTGAATTATGGTTTTCTCAACTACTTCAACTGCTTCTTAATGTATCTTCCTTTGACTTCCAAAATAACCCAAAGAGACCTTTTAATATACCTTAATATTTCTCTTAACATACATTAACATACAGCAACTATTAGATACTTGATCCAAAAAAGTCACATTTTACTCTAATATTTAGTAGCCTTTAAAATTCTGAATTTCACCATAAATCCTCATTTAAGTCTGGAAGAAGAGAGTAGTGAGTTCATTATTTAGTAATGTCTGAAATGTAATTCTAACTCAGTATTTAATTAGTTTATTAGAATTTAAAAAAAAATCTTGATTCTCTGCATAATTCATACCAAGGTGTTCTAATTCAAGATAATTTGGCAAATAGCTTCCAGAGTTAATCTAATTGACCACCTAGATTAGGTACAAGAATTTATCCCTGTAAAGTACTGAGAGAGATCAATAAAAAATTTCAACAGGGGCTTCCCTGGTGGCGCAGTGGTTGAGAATCTGCCTGCCAATGCAGGGGACACGGGTTCGAGCCCTGATCTGGGAAGATCCCACATGCCGTGGAGCAACTAGGCCCGTGAGCCACAATTACTGAACCTGCGCATCTGGAGCCTCTGCTCCGCAACAAGAGAGGCCACGATAGTGAGAGGCCCGCGCACCGCAATGAAGAGTGGCCCCCGCTCGCTGCAACTAGAGAAAGCCCTCACACAGAAACGAAGACCCAACACAGCCATAAATAAATAAATAAAATTAAAAAAAAAAATTTCAACAGACTTTTGGATACAAGAAATGCATATTAGCATTCTCCTGCAGTCAAAACTGAAGAACTGGCTACAAACAATAGAAATGCCTCTGGTTGTTAATTTACATGTTGAGAGAGGTTATTCTCAAACTCAGGAACACAAAGTTCACTTTCTTTGTGTATTTTTTTTTATAACTTGCTCTGATTATAAAATGCATATGGGTATAGAAAATCTAGAAAGCTATATAGAAAAAATTAGAACTCATGTACATCCCCAGTGTCCCACTGCTAATAACCATATATAAATAGCTATATTTCCTTCTATGCCTTTTTTTTCATTTGTATATATATATATTTCTTGAAGTACAGTTGACTTAAAAGTATCATATGAGTTTCAGATACACAACAGAGTGACTGAACATTTTATAGATTCTGTACCATACAAAGTTATTGTAATTTTATTGTCTATATTCTCTGTGCTGTACATTACATCTTATGATATATATATGTGTGTGTGTGTCTCTCTCTCCATATATATATATATATAGACACACATACCCGGTGGAATATTACTCAACCATAAAAAAGAATGGAATCTTGCCATCTGTGACAACATGGATGGACCTGGAGGGTGCTATGTTAAATGAAGGAAGTCAGAGAAAGACAAATACTGTATGTTTTCACTTATATGTGGAAACTAAAAAACAAAACAAACGATCAAATATAACAAAACAGAAACAGACTCACATATACAGAAAAACTAGTGGTTGCCAGAGTGGGGGGCAGGGTAAGGGATAGGCAAAATAGGAGAAGGGGATTAAGAGGTACAAACAACCAGTTATAAAATAAATAAGTCACAAGGATGTATATATATTTTTAAAACTGGCGTCATGTAGTCTACGAAACATGGGTTGCTGCTTATTTTCACTGAGCATTATATATTATGATCCGCTGGGGAAAAAATAAAATTTGGAACCTTCCAAGAATGTTCCTGAAGACATTTCCAATAGTGTTCAAAAAATTTTCTGCTGATCTTTTTATAAAGTTATATTTTCTTAAGTAAATCATAGGCTATCAACTAGGAATGTATTAGATTATTTAACTCGCACTGGCACATAGTGGGTGCTCAACACTGAGTTCTTTCTATCTCCCAGTTTCCTGGGCCCTTTTATAGTGATAGCTGATTTTTATCTTTGCAGGGCAAATGGATGGAAGATCTAACTATAGTTATGCTCACACAAAATATGTATCTAAATATCTAGCTCCCTTACCAATTCCAAAAAATAATTTAGGGTATTATTCATATAAGAAATGGTCACCATGCTTCAAAAATATAACAATAATACCACGCATAAGGCCCAAAGGTAAGTAAATCCTGTTTAATGAATGAAATTTTACTCTTGGAAAAAATCTACTCTTTGGGCAAAATATATTCAAGAGAGTCTGCTAAACCTCTTAAACATATATTTGATGAAATATTTCTTTGACCTGAAATTGTCTGCGCTATGAGATAAAAGTTGCTATTAAGAACTGCCTGGTCATGACAAAGTCCTTTCTCAAAAGCTGGGGGAATAGGTAAGGCTATCAGCCACTCCTGGCATTTCTACAGTGTGTTATACAGAAACCACTGTCCACCTGCCCTCCGTGAATTTCTCTCAATGTAACTAAAACACGATGCAACCTCGGTGGGGCGTGGGGGAGTTGGCCCCTGGAAAAGTTAGATAGGAGCCCAGTTTTTCTATAGAGACACCTTCTAACTTGTAAGCAACCTGGTATGAGGAATATGCTGCCATACGCCCAAGCAGAAAAACTTCATGGTATCTGCAGATATGCCACACAAATTATTGGATTTATCTGGCAGAATATGAAGAACGAGGTGTATTTTCCTGTCAGTTTGATTATACAACTCATCAAAATAGCCAATTGGTACAGGTAACTGAGGCAAAAAAAATGCCAGTGAAAGGATTCTATTGTACAGACTGATAAATGACAGATTATATTCTACTGATTATTTCTGCATCATATACATATATTCCCAGACTACCCTTCTGCCTTTGTTCCAAACTCAAAAGCATGGGTGGAGAAACCTTTCATGGCACACTTATCTCCCTCCCACTTGTGAGGTGCTCCAAGGAAGTCAACATTTCCTTTCAACATAATTAGATGACACAATATTTTAAGCAGTCCTCTTTCTTCCCAAGAGTATGGGAGATTTCCTAAAGACAATTTCCAGAGAGTCAATTAAGTCATAACGCAAGGGCACTTTCTAAGAGGAATTAATATTGCTTCCTTTTTTTGCTATTGATATAAAACATACAGTCCACAATAACCACAATAACCATTGATATAAAACATACAGTCCATAATAACCACAAAAATTACCATCAGAGTTTTCTCAACTGGTAGTTGCTCTTACAGTTTGGTCTTGGAGTGCACAGCAGGATGTGCTAAAGAACAATAAACTTAACCATTCAACAATCATTTTAAAATGTAAGTGGAATTTCTCTCATTTTAAGATAACTACATACCATTTATTAAGATAATGATATATAATTGCCATGAGGGGGAAAATGATTAGAAAAGGTAATAAAATGTGCTTTTTCAGGAACACTGTTATGGGTTCTCAATTCATAGATTTGGAAGTGACAAAATACAGAACTGCTTTTCAAAAGAACTGGTTGCAAAATGCAGAGCAATTTAATTGAGCATTTAGATATCTTTAAAAGTGACCTCTAAATATTTTTGGCTGATGAGTTATTCTGATTGTTTCTGGTCTAAATAGCCTGAAATAATATGTAGAATTATTGTTGCAACAAAGAAAAACAGAGGAAGGTCTCTAAGTGAATGCTTTCATCCTTTGTTCTCATTATGCATCAGAATGTCTGTATGCTGCAAATTTAAAGCATAAAAGTGAAAGTGCAGTTGAATTGAATACTGTATATTGCTTTTTAAACTCCAGTTTTCCAACTTATGCTCTATATTTAAGACTGTGCATGAAACAAGATTAAATAATAAAACAAAATTAAAGTATTCTTAAATTTAATCCCTGTACTTCCCCCTCATGCCAATGTGCTACTGGGTACATAATATATCCTCTAGTATATAATTAAGAAAGTGGTAAAGTTTAAATATTAAGTAAATGCTTATTTTTCCCCACAACATTCTGCTAAAAATCATTTGAATATGCTGCACTGTGATACACTACAACTTTGGTGGATATCAGCATTAAAAGCTAAAATAAATACTGTATCAGCTGTATAAAAATAAATCTTTCAAAATACATAATAAGACTAAATACATTTATATTGGTCCTTCCTAAGTGTTTTTAGCAATATGGTATTAAAAGCATAAAGCTTTCCAGCAAAAATTTTCTCAAAAAGCACTAAAATTCTGTGTTTAGATTCCTGAAGGTATTATTCATAATTATAACACAAACGTGAAGCCCTTTAAAAAGCTATCAAATATGAACTGTCTAAAAGCTAGGAAATGACTTCTAGGGAGACTGGAGGGAGGGGGCGTCTTTATTATTCTCTACATTTTTCTATATTTAAAAAACATTTTAAACTAAGAAATGGCTAGCAAAATTCAAATAATGAAAATTACAAAAATCTGGACCATCTAGATTTAAAGGGAGGTGGAAAATCATTACTATTCAGACAACTAAAACTGAAATAAGTTTTCTTAGAATGCGAGTAAATCTCACAGGAAAGAGGAAATTCTCCTTTAAGAAGAAACAAAGAAAATGCAAAATATTACAATCTGAGCGTCCTTAAAGTAACGGAAAAGGATTCTTTAAAAATGTGTATTGTGATTTGTTCAAATATTCCAGAATAAATTCCAATTTCTGAAGTGATGCCTCCTTTAGGACTGAAAAAGGTTTTTCTACTTCAGGTTTCTATTAAACAGCTAGGATCGCCAGGTTAGCATTACCACAGAGCACGTGTAAGAAGCTTGCCAAGCAGGAACACAATCTTATTAAATGCAGTGTACTAATTCATTTTTTGAGATTAACAAAAATAGCAGTATCATATAAATTTACATCTTCCAGTTTTACAAATAGATGATCAAGTGTTCGTTTTAATAAGATACCACCTGAAAAGTCAAGCAATGTCAACTTTAATGTCATCTAGAGCTTTATATCCAAAGGTGAAAAAAACCATACTCTTCATCAGGTAAAAGCAGTACAGATTTTTAGAAAGAGCCACAAATTAATTTTTATAAACTTTGAGTGCTACATACTAATTAAAGCCCATGTACCAATTATAATTTAGCCCAATTATTTATTTCCAATGAATTTATTTAATTACCTTGATACTTAAAAGAATAACTCAAATTTATACCACATGACAAAATAGAAGAAACGCTGAACATTAAAAAGCTATTTTAACATGCAAATTATAACTCATAAAAGTTCTACAATTTCTCCTTATCTTGACCACTAAAAACCCACATTTCTTCTGTAGTTTATATCTAAGGAAAAATGTAATCAGAGTAATCAGGAGTTTACAAAAGCTAAATAAATCTTACCTTTATGTAGCCCCAAGATACTGACAGTAAATAGTTTGCTTCAGGCATTTTTGATTGATTATATAGAGAGACAATAAATTCTAAAATATGTGTGTCTTCAAAACCTTGATACTTTAACAATCTCCACAAGCACAGAGTAGGTAGGTTTTTAAAGATTTTTGGTAATTAAGTACACATAAGAAAGCCTCGCATTAGATCCCATCCAGTTGGTTTCCCATTGAACGCATGCCATTTGTAAAACTCCAGAATGGAATGCAACAGAATTCAACCACTATTCTGAATAAAGACAATTCATGTGATAAAGAAACATCTAAAGATCTAAGGGTCTGCATCTTTCTCTCCCTGAGCTCCAGGGCTTAATGAATAATGTATGTCAAGATGCTTAGCTGCAAGAAAGACTAGTTCTGTCAAAAGCTACCAAATAAGGAACTGCAGGGAAGCCAGGAAGAGTGACAAGAAACCCCTCCCATAAAACCCCAACTATGCACCAATCACACTGCGTCCCTGGGTCTAACAGGGCAGGGGGTGTGGACTAGGCCCAGGTTGCTCTGCGATTGGTTGGCAAGGGCAAACCTCTGGGGAGGAGATTTTCCTCCTCACCTCTGGTAAACGCCATTTAGTAATGGTATCCCTATAGCTGAGGCTGCCGCGTGAAAAGATGAATGGGCTTCCCCTCTCACAGTGATGAATAACCACCATAAAACTCTACAGAATTCATAGTTCATTCTTAAATAAGAACTGCCAATCCTTTCAGAGTCATTTCTATGAATTTTAATATTCTCTGACTTCTCTTCAAAATAAAAGCTGCTGTAAAAATTAAACAATAAATAAATAAATAAAATAAAAGCTGCTCTAAAAATGGCAATCAGGCATTTTAATTGTCTCCCTCTGTCAAATCCAAACCAAGTGGTTTCCCCGGTAACACAGATATAGCTGAAGTTCTTCCTCAGTCCAACCTAACAGCATACTGTAATTATAAAATACGATTTATGCCCAGAATTCATTAATGGAAGTGACGCATTTCCTCACCTGTGTGGCACTGCTCTTCTCGGCTCCTTTTGTTTCTATTGTTATGTATGGTTGAGCTCCACAATCTTAAAAATCTAAGGGTGGGGATGATGTATTATAAATCTGATTGTGGGGAAAAAAAAAAAAACCTGAAAGCTAATGCACTGTGTATGGTTAAAGAATGCAGTGTCCTGTGTACAGATTTCGGGATCTATATTTTGATCAGAAGAGAACATTTTTATGATTGTGTAAAGGTATAAAGTGGCTCTTAAGAATACAGAATTGAGCTCAAGAGTAATCAGGCCTTTTACAAGAGGAGCTAAATAAGAAATCTAAATTCCTTTGGGAAAAAATGATCTTTCTTATTTGGTTTGGGACAGCATTATTCCGTAACTTTTATACTAAAGAGGTCTTACGGATAAGAAATGAGGGGACTCTAGCTTTTACTCTTTTTCAGCATGAAGTTCTGTCCATTCTACCTCCCCTCCATCTCAGTTTGTACCTACTGCTTGGCACGCCTATGACTTGCTGACCGGGTGACTGCTCAGCCTTCCTGCGTCAGGTATGGCCGTCTCAGACAGCACACCCTCATCAGAAACTGCCAGGTAAGCCCTGCCTCTTTGAGCTTCTATTGGTCCTTTGCTGCCAAAGTCCTCAGCTGCAGTTCACACCCACTGTGTTCATTTCCTAAATTCCTCTACAAAAGAAAGATGCTAAACCCCCAATACTCCACTAAAACTGCTTCTGGAAGAATACAGAGGTGCTCCCCTTTCACTAGTCTCTCATTCTCCTCAACTTCTCCGAAGCGTTCAACACTGTTTGACCACCCTCTCCCCTCTCCCTCACTCCCAAGACCTGCAGCTTCTTTACGAAGGTTTTCTTCCCACTGCTCTGACCATACCTTTGTTGCCGCCTTCTCTTCATCCTCTAATTTGGGATATCCACAAAGACTCTCTCGGAGGGCCAACACTCTCTAACGACCACTTCTAACCTGAATTTTAGCACCTTATTTCCAAATGACTAAAAGATATTCTTCCCGTTGGAATGCCCTGCTAGTCATCTCAAACTTTTTCAAAATTGGTGGATCCATTTTTCTATTTAAAGCAGTTCTTATTATGACTACTCCCATCTCCTTCAGTGGGCCCATATTCCAGTGTCCCAGACTGAAATCTATGACTCTTTCCTGCTGTTCAATAGCTGTTCCATGTGCGTTGACCACGTGTTAGAAGTTTAATACAATAATCCAACTGAATCCTTGAGTAACCCTTACGTGTTCCCCATCCACCATGTACCTTCCCTCCACCAACACTGTTTCAAAGTGCTGTCTTCCGGGGGCTGCCCTGGTGGCGCAGTGGTTGAGAATCTGCCTGCTAATGCAGGGGACACGGGTTCGAGCCCTGCTCTGGGAAGATCCCACATGCTGTGGAGCAACTAGGCCCATGAGCCACAACTACTGAGCCTGTGCGTCTGGAGCTTGTGCTCCGCTACAAGAGAGGCCGTGACAGTGAGAGGCCCGTGCACCGCGATGAAGAGTGGCCCCCACTCGCCGCAACTAGAGGAAGCCCTCACACAGAAACGAAGACCCAACACAGCCAAAATAATTAATTAATTAATTTTTTTTTAAAAAAGTGCTATCTTCTACAGAATGCCTTTTCACTTAGTCTGTTCCTTTCCATTCCCACGTCCATCATCTAAATCCAAAGGCTTAAAGGCTGAGAGAAATGGAAGTACATTCAACATCATCTCCTCCAATTTCCTCATTTCCATATAACGGGATACCTAGAGAGACAATGATTTTCCCAAGTTCACCCAGGTACTAAGAACCAGACTCTGAGTTCAAATCCTTTATTCCCACTTCTTAGTGTGTCAGTTTCCTCATCTGTAAAATTGTTTACCGTGGTAGCTGCTCTCCAAAGATGCCTCCTAAAGAGCCACACTGCCCTACACTGGATCTGAGCTGGCTTGTGTAACCAGCAAGGGATACTGCCTGACTGTGGAGGCTGGCACAGGAAGTGCGGCCGCTCTCACCCTGGTCTCCGTGAACATGCTGTCGGGCGCCCTGAGCCCCCTTGTGAGAAAGTCCAACGATCCTGAGGCTGCCATGCTAGGAGGAAGCCCATGCTAGCTTTATGGAGAGGCTGCTGGGAGAGGGACAGAGAGAAAGAGATGCGGAGGAAGAGGAGAGAGAGAGTATGAGCCAGTGTACATGCGCACGTGGCCCGTCTCCAGCTCTGCCAGCCGTGCCAGCCCAGAGCCAGACCTGAGAGTGAAGAATCCATCTCAGTCGTCCAGGTAGTCGCCCCTTTAGATGACTCCAGCCCTTGCCACCATCAGACTGCAACCACATAAGGGACTCCAAGTGAGAATGCTGAGCCAAGCCCAACCGACCCGCAACACAATGAAAAGTAATACAAAATTGATAATTCAAGCCACTAAGTTTGAAGTGATTTGTTATATAGCAAGAAATAACCAGAACAATTATTATGAGGATAAATGAGATGTTATATACAAAGCACTTAAAACATCATCTGAGGACTTCCCTGGGGGTCCAGTGGTTAAGGACTCCATGCTTCCACTGCAGGGGGCACGGGTTCAATCCCTGGTCGGGGAACTAAGATCCCCCACGCTGCGTGGGATGCGTGGCCAAACAAACAAAAAACCAAAAATAAACCCCAACCCCCCAAAAAAACCCAACATCTGATACATAGTGATAAACAGGTATTAGGTGATGATGGTCATCATCATCATCATAACTATTCCATGCAGGTGCCTACATACTTTAACTCCCAGGCTTATCCTTTTTCTAAAAAAACATACCATGTTTCCTTCCAACTGCGTCACATCGTTCCATGTCTCAGACCCAAAACACTATAATTGCTTCTTAGCTCATCTCCTTTGGCTTTTCTCCTTCCAACCCCTTACTGATCTCCACTGCCAGGCCAGTTTTCCTCAAATCCAGCCTCAGCCTGCCACTCCAAAGCCAGTCACTGACAACTCGGCATCACCTGCTTCACCTTCCAGACTCCTCTGGGAACTCCAGCCTGACCACCTCTGACCTTAATCCCCAACTCCAAGCCCACCTTCAACAGCTCTTTACACCCTTGCTCCATTCCCAACAGGCTACTATTCCACCCATCCCTACAATATAGCAGATGGTCCCATTTTCCTATCTCTACTCACAGTGAATTCACTGCCTTGAGTACTCTGCTTCTTTTATTCCATCTACCTCAAGCTGGTCTTTCAAAGTCAGATTTAAATCATTCAAAGTACATATCAAAACCAAATATTCCAGCCCTTCTCCAAACTCTAACTATTCTACACTCACTCCTTTATTTAATGATTACTTGTTATTCTCCTATTATATTCCAGACACTGTCCTGGATACTGGGGACATAGCAGTGAACAAAGGTTTTTCACCTGGAGCTTACGTTCAACAACTAAGTCAGTAAATATATAATATGTCATGTGATGGTAGGTGCAATAGAGAAAAAGAAACGATAAGGAGGGTACGTAGTGTTAGGGATAAAGATTCCTCTCTTATAAGACGATCAGGGAAAGCCTCTTTGATGAGGTGACACACACTGAGACCTGAAGAAAGAGAGGGAGCAAGTCACGTGGATATCTGGAAGGAGAGGGAGTCGTGTCGGGTTTGCCAAGGGCAAAGGCCCTGAGGCAGGAGCAGGCCTTGTGAGCTCCCGCAGAGCAAGGTAGGTCATACAATCATTTAAATCCTAACTATGCTTTATGGGGGTTCTCAGCCATATCAGACCTACTGCTCCCTTTTTGTATCCATCCATCAATCTATTTTATTCTTTGATGAACTTCAAACTAAGTGACTTCTTTGTAACAAATACTTTTATCCTGAAATGAAATTCCTAAATGCTCTTCCTGCATACACACTTTACTAAATACATACATACATACTAAGTAAATCCTTATATAGATACTTAAAAAAAAAAACAAAACCTAGTATAATGGCTTATCAGTAACATAATGGTGAAGAAGAGTAATTTATATTAAACACTGCAAAATATAAACACTTGTACAAAACTACATTTAAAAAATAATAAAATAGTCAAAAGCTTATATTTTACTATCACTTACTAGCTGTGTAACCTTGAGAAAGTTACTTAAACTTTCCATGCTTCAGTTTACTCATCTGGAAAATGAGAATAATAATAGCATCTTCCTTACAGGTTGTTGTGAGTTTTAGTCAGTACATACACATAAAGGACTCAGCACACCACGTGCTATGTAAGTGTTTGCTCTGATTCCTCTGATGTGAAGAAATTACCATGAATGTGAAAGCAAAATGGAAATAACTACAGGAGTGCTGTATCGGAGGGATGATCTTTTTCCAAAGTGGTGAATGGCTCTTGGAAAGGTTTTCAAATGTAACGAAGTGCCATCCCCCCTCACTATATACTATGGTTGCATTACTCAAAAACTTAGTGTGTATTAAAACCATGCAAAAAAACATTTTGCATTTATATGTAAAAAGTAGTTGTGTTCTAGGCTCAGACAATCGTGAGTGAATTTTTCAACCTACGTGAATGGTTGCTGACACAGAGAAACACTCCCTGGTGAAGGACTACCCCATGTATTCTAGGACGTTGGGCCTCCCTGGCTCTGTCCATGAAATGCCAGGAGTACACTTCAGTCAGTGTACCTGAAATTTCCTCAATGTTCCCCAGTGTTAAGTAACACTGTCCTAGTTGCTACAACTGCCTTGAACTTTGTCTCCTCAACCAGGGTGGATGCTTGAGTCAAGAAAGATATTCTTTCTTTATATTTCCCAAAGTAGTTAGTGAGCCACAGGCACAAAGAGATTCAACTGTAAATCCCTAATTTGC
This sequence comes from Eschrichtius robustus, assembly GCF_028021215.1. Taxonomy (NCBI): domain Eukaryota; kingdom Metazoa; phylum Chordata; class Mammalia; order Artiodactyla; family Eschrichtiidae; genus Eschrichtius; species Eschrichtius robustus. Next base: position 45,822,646 of record NC_090825.1, read on the forward strand.
TGTAGCAGGGGAGATAGTAGTAAGAGCAGAGTAGCAGTAGTAGTAGTAGTTGTAGTAGTAATAATAATATCAAGTAAAAAGTACCAAGGAAGGTTTCCATATTTCTAGGGAATAAGGAATCTTTTTTTTTAAAGCTCTGAGCCAAATTAAAATTCATTTAATTATTCCCATCATAAGAAGCAGACTAGAAGCTCCTTCCCATTGCCACAGTTGTAGAGCCTGCAGAAAGAAATCTAGACAACCCAGAAGAGAAATATGGATGGAGCCAGAGAGATACAGTGTTTATAGACAGACTTGGCTTCGGACAATTTTAATGAGGAGACCGTAACAGGAGTTTTACAGCATTTATTAGGCACCTACTTTGCACCAAGTGCTTTATATTTATACCTTATCTCTAATCTTTGCAACATCCTGGGTAGATAGATATCATCCCCATTTTAAAGAATGGAAAGACAGACACTCTTAAATAGTCAATAACGTGCCCTGGACGTGGCAGGGCTGAGATGCGAGTCCAGGTCTCTTTTAGTCTTTGCTCTTCCTGGTGGATGAATAGCTCGTCATATAATTAGGCTGATTCAAACTCTGTGATAAATGGTATGAATTTAGGAGCGGACTCACTTATTCTTAATCCTTGTGCTGACTCCACCTACTAACTAGTGCAGTCAGGAAGCTGGTGCCCAGAGAGACACAGGCAGCTTCACCTGACAGTGAGACCTACTTGTGTGTGCGGGTACGACGTGAACAAGACACAGATGCCCTCACACACAGGGAGAACTCAGGTTTCCTGAGTTTCCTCTCAAACATCCAAATGATTTCACATATGAATGTGTGTGCATGTACCAAAATAGAAAAAATACATAATTTTCTGTAGCATTCAGTTCTCTTTTCCTAATAATAATCTTCAGGATCTCTAGATGTCACTCCTATTTTATTCTTCATTTCATTGGTCCTTAAGCGATACCCCAAGCAATCAACAACCTTTGTGGACTATTTCAGGATATATAAAAATCTGCTGATGGAGTTGAGTCTTTGATATACTAACACATGCTGGCATCACTGCCTTTGCAACAGAGGTCAAGAGAGATAAACATTTTTGAATAGGGAAAAAGAAAAAGAAATAAACCAAACTGTGAGGAAACTGAGGCTCAGAAGGTCAAGTGTTTTAGTTAAGGTCACAAAGCCAAAGTAGCAGTGATGGGATTTGAACGCAGGCTGCCTGGCTTCAGAGTACTCCGAATTGCCAAAAAAGTATTTCAGGCATTAATCTGCATTTACCCTAGAGTCTGTAAACAATATGTCTATTAACATAATAAATTCTAAGCTATACAATCTATTATTGTCCTTGAAATATTTAAAAATTAGTTAAAATAAGTGTTATTAACTCTTAGATTTCTCCAGCCTGGCAACAGCAGTGCTTTTGGTAGAATTTACATCTGAAAATAGTTTATCCTATAATCAGTTATATTTATTTTACACCTTTCTACTTAGGATCAAAGTTCTGGGAGTTGTTATTAATCAAGAAGCAAATCTGTATAAAGTAGGCTCTCACATATCCAATACTGCTCGGCTTAACATATGCAAATCTAATTGCTAAAAGACCCTGGAAGAATTCTGAGGTAAGGTTAAACTTCAGATATTAAATACAATAATGACGGCATACCAGTATCTCTGAAATCACTGAGTGTTCTTTTGCTTTCAAATGCCTTAAAAGTAGTTTTGGAGGCAGACAATGATCTAGAATTAATTGACAACCTGTATTTCAAATAACAGAATTTAAAATCTATTTTTACATTATAAAAACTACACTTTCTTTGATTAATGCTAATAGTACAAAAACAACCTTAACACAAGTAAATCCACTAAATCTGTTTGTGTTTACTGCCCTCTAGTGATAAGGGATCCAAATGCGATTTAAAGAACAGCTCTGTTCTTGAAGAGCCATCACATTTCAGAAAACAATAACATGTTTTATAAATATTTTGGAGGCTTGAGATTAAGAGGAACTCCTGATTGATTTGGGTTTTTTTCAGGGTTTTTTTTTCAGGTTGATTTTTTGAAACCTAAAAATCATCTGAAAAGCTAAGAATCATTCTTTAATTAACCTGGTTTGAAAATTTTCACCAAAAAATAGTTTTATTGAAAACAGGAAAAACCTGTAACATTTACTGAGAAAGAAATTCTAATATAAGAAACCTTATTTTTGTTGAAAGGTTCCTTAAAGCTGAAATAAATAATACCTTTATTTAAATTTCTCTTCCACATGGGCTAGCTCTCATTAAATGTTAGCATAGTATCCTATAATTGTTAATACAGTTTGAATCATACAGAGTAGATACATAGTGTTCTCTGTTCATAACTAATTAGTAAATCTAGCTGAAACCACCACCGCCATTATCATCATCATACCTACCAAGGACTTTTGTTTCACTGAAGAATAATTAAGGCAATGAATGGGTATACAAACCTCACATAAAGCAAGTGTCCACAGAAATAATCTTGCATGAAAGGGAACTTCCTACTTACAGAGAAAATTAGGACCCCTAATTCACTTAAACTGTCCTAATACCAATTCTCCATATTTATGATGACTACTATAATCACCACAAAATACTTAGGTACCCCTCTGTACCTCATGGTATGCTTTGTGAAAACAATTTAAACAGAGAATACCTGTCTTCTAAAGCAATAATAAAAAATGCAAACAGGCATATTTCTGTAAATCCATATTTAATCTTTTATGAACATCACTTTTAGATGTGAATCTTATAGTAATTTACGTCATAAAATTTGGCCAGGATGCAGGGAAAATGGAACTCTCACACATTGCTGGTGGGAATGCGAAACGGTGTAGCAACTTTGGAAAACAGTGTGGCACTTTCTTATAAAGTCAACAAGAACACCGACTATATGATCCCAAAATCCCACCTCTAGTTATTTACCCAAGAGAAATGAAAACATGTGTCCAAAGAGCTATATATAAATGTTTCTAGAAATTCTATTGATAGCAGAAACCTGCAAAAAGCCCAGATGTCAATCGACTGGTGGATGGATAAACAAATTGTGGTACACCCATAAAATGAAATATTAGAAAGCAATAAAAAGAAACAAATTAATAATACATGCAACAAGTTATTAATGGATGAATCTCAAAAGCATTATGAAAAGTGAAAGAAGCCATTAACAAAAGGCTATACACACACACACACACACACACACACACACACTGTATGATTTCATTCATGACATTCTGGAAAGGCAAAACTATAGGGACAGTCATATCACTGGTTTCCAGTCATTGGGAGTAGCGGAGGGGAATGACTACAAAGGAGCAAGAGAAAACTTTTTGGACGAGGGAAATATTTTATATCTAGATTATTGTGGTAGTTTTACAATTGTATAATTTGTCAAAAAACATTCAACTATATCTTTAAAAAGTACATCGTATCAATCTGTAAATTTTACCTGACTTTAAAAAATGTTAGGTGATGTTATCAAATTATTTAATTCCAAATTTGCTTAACTTTGCCTAAAGAAGAACGAAAAATAAAAATCTGAACCATAGTTACATATGGTAAAATAAGATTTTTACCCTTCTAAAGAGAGCCACCATTATATTCCAGTCTAACATGCATATGTTCGTCTAAAATCTGTGCCAGCTTTGAATAAAACAATACATAGTAAATTCCTAGTTACGCAAAGCCTTTACGCAATATAATAACCGATAAAGTATTCTCATACGTACTAATAACATTTTAATCTTAATCCTTTAGAATGGCATATTCCCTAAAATACTTTAGGTATTTTCCTGCTTTCTTAAACAAACCAAACTGATCTTAATTTAATTATTTTATGGTGACCCTGGGCCACCGTTATTCACTCATCTCTGAAAAGTCAACACATGTTCATTGTATGCTCATTCTAGTCCAAGCACTGTGCCAGCTGCTAGAGATAGAAAAATCCAGTAAAGTGGGTAGAGTAGCCTGCAGAAAACTGAAGAGTCCCATTGCTGTATTCTTTTTGAGTCCTTCTGTGATTTTTTCACGGGTTTTAGTTTTTTCTGAGTCCTTGGTTGTCAGCCTGTTCTCCTATGGTCCATATATCTGCCTCCTTATACTCAATATAGCGTCCCTTTCCCCTTTCCATTATGACGGGTTTTTGTCTAAGGCAGCATTTCCCAGAACGTGCTGTAAAGAACAGTAGTGCCACGTGATAATTCTCAAAGAAGACATCCAGTGTCAAACTTCTGACATAGTGCTAACCTTCTTGGAAGTTGTGTACTTTAGCATATTAAAGGCTCTGCCAAGACCCATACTACGTAACTTTGTTTTATTTTGTTTAACTTAGTATTTCTCAAAATTATTCCAGTACTTAATTCTGCTCCCTTCACATTTATTAACAAGCAAAAACGAACAAAAATACCAGGATTTCATTGAAAGTTCTTGTGGAAAGTAATGGTCTTTAGATATCAAGTAATAAAAATTTTTAGAATGGTTATTCACTTACTCAACAAATATTTACTAAATGGCTACTATGTGCCAGCATGAGGGATATAGTACTGAACAAGACAGAAGAGTTCTCTGCTCATGTAAGCCTTGGACTCCTGGGGCAAAAAGACAAAAAACAAGCAGACAAAAAAAAAAAATGAGTGACAAACATGCTGGATAGAAGAAAAGGGGGTAACATGATACTGTGATGGTAGACTATTCAATAGTCAGGAAGGTAATATCTGAGATGAAATACTGATGACTAGAAAGAGCTGAAAGATTTGGACCAAAGCACTCTGAGCAAGGGCTAGAAAAACATAGCCAGCATGATGGAGGAATGCGGAATGAGATTAGAGATGGGTCAGGGCAAGATCATGCGGTCCTTGCAAGCCTTCCAGAGCGGGTGGGGTACCACCAGAAGGTTCTGAGCAGGGAGTGACATGACATGATTTACATTTTAAAAAGTTGCCTCTGTAGAGGATGGCTCATAGAGAGGCAAAAGCCGACAGAAGAGGAAGAAGCATGGAGGAAGAGTTGATAAGACTTGAACACTGGAAGTGAAGAAATAAGAAGAATCAATTCCTAGACTCCCTGCCTTGAATGGATATTTGTGCCCTTTGCTGAGGGAGAAACCTGGGGGAGGTAAAGATTTGGAGGAGGATAAAGAAGGAGAAAGAAGAGTGCTTTGAAGCTCTTCACAGAGTTGTGGATGAGAAAAGCTATCACATGGTGGAGTGGTGAATATGTAGCTACTTTCAAATACTCTAATGACATTACATTAGGATAGACCACGTTCATCCAAATCTTTTAACATGTTTTTAGAATAGCCCAAAAGAAGGGGCATCAACGGATAATCTATTTTTAAAAATCCCCTCCTCATAGCAAATTATTAATGTGAAAGCCTAAGCAAGGTCACACAACATAACCAAAATTAGAATCTAGCACTCATAGCTGGCAATAGTTTTATTAAAGTGATATGTCTTCTTTAGGCATTTTTGGAAGGAAGACTTTACTACAGGCAATCATAAACACAATTAAAAATTGTGCAATAATGGGAATTTTTTTTTTTTTTTTGCAACAGTGACAGAAGAGTAGAGTATGAGAATGATGAGAAATACGATAGTATAGGGCGATGGTTTCTCTAGCTGGCTTCACCTGAGTTCTAATCTTGACCCGGCCTCTTATGAGCACAATAATACACAGCAAGCTATTTAAGGTCTCTGGGTTGTGTGGAGAATTGGAGTTAATGAAAGTCATCTAGGACAGTGTGTTAAGTAGATGTCAGGAGCGCGATAAGTTATTACATTGGGACCAGAAACACTGAAACTTGTCATAAGGAAAACAATCTGGTTAAAACAGCTGTATGAAGATTCCTACAGTAATATCTACCCAATTGCTTATGCAATCAATGGTTTGTCTGAAAACTATTAGAATCACTGAGAGCAGTGGAAAATGCTTTTGGAGATATCAAACAAACAGGGATAATTTTCTCAGGATGCACTGGCCTGACAAATTGTAAGGACATCCCTTCAGGTTTCAGGACCAAATTCCAATCTCCAGAGGAAAAGGTAGGTACAACTTTACAGGTGCCTTTGAATCAAGGAGATCAAGCCCAGTACCAATGAGGATTTAAGATGCTAATCCTTTCAATCAGCAAATATTTAATTAGCACCAACTATGTGTTAGCTACAGTTCCAGGTACTAAGGAAAGGTCAGTCAGCAAAGTGCTCTGAAGTAGCTTACTTAGTAGTGTGTGGGATTCAGAAGGTAAACAGGTGTGCACAGCAGCCATCCCACCTTCCTTTTTTTTTTATATAAATTTATTTATATTACTTATTTTATTTTTGGCCGAGTTGGGTCTTCGTTGCTGCACGTGGGCTTTCTCTAGTTGTGGTGAGCGGGGGCTACTCATCGTTGCGGTGCACGGGTTTCTTGTTGTGGTGGCTTCTCCTGTTGTGGAGCACGGGCTCTAGGCATGCGGGCTTCAGTAGTTGTGGCACACGGGCTCAGTAGTTGTGGCTCGCGGGTTCTAGAGGGCAGGCTCAGTAGTTGTGGCGCACGGGCTTAGTTGCTCTGTGGCATGTGCGATCTTCCCGGACCAGGGCTCGAACCCATGTCCGCTGCATTGGCAGGCGGATTCTTAACCACTGCGCCACCAGAGAAGCCCCCCACATTCGTTTTATGAGCCTTCCAGAGGCTGGACATGTGAAAAATCCATCTCCTCAACGCCCTTGCTGCTAAAGTTTCAGATGTGATTTAATTTCTTCCAATCAGAAGAACCCCTGCTCCTTCCCACAAATTAAACAGCTGTCAATCTAATTGTTATTTCTTTGTAGATAATCTGCCTCTTCTCTCTGGCTGTGTTGGGATCTATTTGTTTCTGTGATTTCTCTGGATGTGAGTTTCTTTTAAAAAAATTTCCTGCTTGGAATTCACTGAACTTCTAGAATATTTCCTCCTCCTCATTCTCTTTATTCTCTCCTGGAATTCAAATTAGATACATGTTGCCATTTTGCTGGAAAAGGAAGTCTTGTCATATTTTAAGTGTACTGTATTTTATCTATAAAATACAGTGTAAGGTTAGATAATTGTCATTAATACTATAGCAGTCATTTTTATTCAAAATACTGCTTTTAAACAATTTTAAAAATTAAACATGATTATTCTTAAATCTTGAGAGTAAATTACTGTCACTAAAATATCTGAAAAACAAATTCAATGTTTCTAATTGCCCATAAACTAAGATGCACCTATATATTCCTTCTAACAAAGAACTTAGACCTGAAAACCTGGTTAAAAAAAATAATTTAATCTATTTTTATTCATACTTCAATAAAAATTGGTATTAACCACCATGACATTTATTCTTCTAAAATACCTGTCTATATTTGTATCCTTCGGAGGGGAGAACATGAAAATTTTTGCCTCTGGGAGTAAAGACAGTAGGGAAAAACAAAATAAAATAATACAACTAAAACCAGACAACAAAGTCTGTTTTACTTGACCTTCCAAATGTGAATCTAACGCCCTGTGAAATAGCATGTCAACCATACACATGAGGTGAGGCAGGCCCATCAAACATAGGGCAGTGGTTGGATTCTGTGGAATACGTCCATGTTGGAAAGCCCCTCTGAAGACGTCTAGTCCAACCTTCTACCCAGACAGGAGTCCTACAGCTCTTCATAATTAAGGTCCACCTCTCCTGGATTTCTTCTACTCTCGTGTAAGTCCATTCCACTTTGGGTGAATGAATGGAGTTTTAAAATGTTGAGATGATATTGAGCTAATGATCATTTGCTTACATTGAGCTAATACCATTCTTCAAAAGTTCTTTATAAACCCCTCAAAGTTGATTTGACTCTGGACGCAGCAGGTGAAAAATAATACGGCTCAGGGATTCTATTACAGAAGTTGCAACAAACAGAAGAGTAGTTCACATCCTTAACTAGTCACATAAAAAAAACCCCAAACAACCCAATCCAAAACTGGGCAGAAGACCTAAATAGACATTCCTCCAAAGAAGACATACAGATTGCCAACAAACACATGAAAGAATATTCAACATCTTTAATCATTAGAGAAATGCAAATCAAAACTACAATGAGATATCATCTCGCACCGGTCAGAATGGCCATCATCAAAAAATCTACAAACAATAAATGCTGGAGAGGGTGTGGAGAAAAGGGAACCCTCTTGCACTGTTAGTGGGAATGTAAATTGATACAGCCACTATGGAGAACAGTATGGAAGTTCCTTAAAAAACTAAAAATAGAACTACCATACGACCCAGCAATCCCACTATTGGGCATATACCCTGAGAAAACCATAATTCAAAAAGAGTCACGTACCAAAATCTTCAACGCAGCTCTATTTACAATAGCCAGGACATGGAAGCAACCTAAGCGTCTATAAACAGATGAATGGATAAAGAAGATGTGGCACATATATACAATGGAATATTACTCAGCCATAAAAAGAAACGAAATGGAGTTATTTGTAGTGAGGTGGATGGACCTAGAGACTGTCATACAGACTGAAGTAAGTCAGAAAGAGAAAAACAAATACCGTATGCTAACACATATATATGGACTCTAAAAAATAATAATAATCATGAAGAACCTAGGGGCAAGATGGGAATAAAGACACAGACCTACTAGGGAATGGACTTGAGGAGATGGGGAGGGGGAAGGGTAAGCTGGGACGAAGTGAGAGAGTGGCATGGACATATATACACTACCAAAGGTGAAATAGACAGCTAGTGGGAAGCAGCCGCACAGCACAGGGAGATCAGCTCCGGGAGATCAGCTCCGTGCTTTGTGACCACCTAGAGGGGTGGGATAGGGAGGGTGGGAGGGAGGGAGACGCAAGAGGGAAGAGATATGGGGACATCTGTATATGTATAACTGATTCACTTTGTTATAAAGCAGAAACTAACACACCATTGTAAGCAATTATACTCCAATAAAGATGTTTAAAAAAAAAAAAAAACCAAAACCAGAAAACAAAAAAAACACTCTAGGTCTTATAAACAGTGATCAACAGTTAAACATGAGCAATTACAGCTGGGGCTGTCACTTTCCCTTAACAGCTAGGGAAGCAAACATGTGAATCAGAACATATGAACTTCCATTTGGGATATTAAGAAAACTCACCGAACAGATGGCTTTAAAAGAGCTTCCACGATACCAGTTCTAATAATTCATATTATATGGGTCCCTAAAACGCATAGTAAAAAATAGTAATGGCTAATATTTATTGATTGATATTGATAAATATTTATTTATTGTCTACTATGTGTCAGGAATAGTGCTGAATACTTGCCTGGCATCATCTCATTTATTTCTAATACCAATCCTATTACCTATCTAATACCTATCTATACCAATCTAACACCTATCCTATGAGGACTATTATTATCCCTATTTTACAGATGAGCCTTAAGGTCTTAACCATCAATTCGGTACAGGCAACTCCCAGGTTGCCTGTCTTTTCACCAGAAATCCAGTCATGACAATTGAAGGCCTATAGGATATTTCTACTTAGATATATAATTTCACTCCAATTTCATGTCTAAAAATTTAACTGCCATATTTTCCACCCCACTCTCTCCAAATAACCTTCTCTTCCTGATTTTCCAACCATCGTTCTATTATTACTTGGGTTGAGAATTTCATACTTTCCTCTGGCTGCAGTGCCTTTCCCCGAAAGTCTGGTATATCCTGCCACCTTTCCTGCAGTCTTTCTCCTAACCATTCCTTTCTTCTCCTTCCCATCGTATTTCAGGCCCTCCTTACTTATATGCCTAATTCCCTAACGGATTTGTTTTGCTTTCACTATTTCTCCTCAATATGATCCATCCTGCATACTACCATCAGACTTATCTTTCTAAAATCGTTTTGTTACTTTCCTTGTAATATCTTCCTGATAATAAAATGCGACGGTTCTTCAGAGCTTACAGGGTAATGTGCAAACGGCTTAGTCTGACACTTAAGGTGCTCTACACTGTAGGAACCCAATCTACATTTTTTACACCTGCCTGTGTTCCTATAACCAGATTTTCTGTTCCAGGAAGGCTCACTCATACAGGACACCCACTCCTCACCCACGCCCACAAACAATAAGGTAAATGCCCAAGAGTGTCCCATCCTACCCTGCCTCACCCAGCCCCTGGAGTATCATCTTCTCCCTCGATGGCAACCTATATGAAATTTTATGTTCAAGATCTAGCCTAAGTGGCACTTTTTCTGGGATGCTTCCCAATCACTCTCGGCCTTAGTGTTGAACACACCCTGAACTCCCCTACAGGACCAGAACACCATGAATTACTCTCTAACATGCAACAGGCTTACTAATATGGCTATCTATATTTTCAATGTATATGTCTATATGCCTTTGTTTTCACGTATGTATGAACGTGTCTCTCTCTCTCTCTATGTATTTGAATACAAACGCACATATGTAAAAGGCTCATCTTGTCTACGAAAGCCTTTGGAGCAGATATATGCCCTACATTAACCAGGCAAAAACAAAAATTCCTTAGTGAAAGCCTAACTACTGGACTGAGGTCATCTGAAGTCAAAAGGTGCAAAACAACAATAATAAAAAACCTCCTGTTTTATTTCTCACATGAAAGTCGTATCTTATGCCCTACATTAACCAGGCAAAAACAAAAATTCCTTAGTGAAAGCCTAACTACTGGACTGAGGTCATCTGAAGTCAAAAGGTGCAAAACAACAATAATAAAAAACCTCCTGTTTTATTTCTCACATGAAAGTCGTATCTGGCTAAAAACAGAACTAAAAATTTCATTAGAAAGTGATAATGTCAATAAAGACTGAAATCAGGGTTTTGTCTAACAACAAAAATTTTTTATTTCCCGCAAGATAAAAGCCTTGACAGAAGTAAGACAGGACTGTTTTGCTGCGTGTCACTTTAACTTTCCTGTGCCTTTATACCTCATCTGTAATGAAGCAAGTGAACAGGTTGATCTCATAAATCTCTTCCACCTCTAAGGATTTGTGGAATTAAAAAAGAAAAGAACTTTTTTTATTGAGCATACCAAAGTTTGATTTCTCTGCAAAATGGCTGACGGCAAGTGGAAAATGGAAAGGGATCAATCACCTATTCATTTTCAACTCAGAACAACTACATGGCTGGGGAATTTCTTCTCCCTCTGGCTACGGCTAGTGTCAGACCCATGACTCAGACTGGAACTAGCCCTTCTGGGCTGGAACTACGTTCAAGGTCATTTCATCCATTCCTCTGTTTCTCAGCTTAACTGTCGTTTTAAATCTGTGCAATGATTAAAGAGTTCTATTTTTGGTTCCTGTTTCTTCTTTCCCCAAGAATAGACATCTAGTAACCTGATATCGATTGATATTTGACACTTTTGTTAATAATCAAAATCTCAATATTTCACAGAATCAGAAAAATTATTTGGAGGGGGCTTTGAGGTCATCCAGGGTGAGGGAAAAGCAAAGTCTAAGTAACGTGCCAATTTTTAGACAAACTGGACAGAAGGTCCACATGAGGCCCTCACCACTCTAATGTTTCTTTCGTGGCTGACTTCATACATATTATTTCAAAGTAATCATGGTTAAGTGGTCAGTGAGAGCGTAAAGAAAAATATGCTATCCACGAATGCTAGGTAACGAGCTAAAACTAAAGTAAACAACTTCAGTGGGCCATCCCATATGCAAGCTGGCGAGGGCTCATAAATCACCACGATGGGGATCAAGATTTCAAATGCATACTCTGAGCTCATTTGCCCAGGCCTGTTGATTCAAGCTCCAGTTGCATTGGGTTACCTATATGGCAGTATATAAAGTTCACCTTTTAAGTTTAAAATTAGTTCCCTTCCCAACTAAAGATAGACCACAGTACCTCTTAGAGGTGTGCCCCATATTCTGCACTTGACATAAGTTTTCATTTGAATTCCCATAACCATCCTGTGAGATAGATTTTTGTTAATCCCGATTTACCGAGAAAGCAGAGGCTCAGAGAAGTTGAAGCAATTTAAGTATCCAAGGTCACAACTCTAGTGGGATGCATTCATATCCAGAAGAGGAATTGCTAAGCTCATTGGAATTTAGGAGATTTAAAGCAGAATCAAGATAAAGGTTCACATTTGTCATCGGCTATTCTGTTTCACTTTTCTCTTGGCATCTAATAATTAATCACTATTAGTGAATCCACCTCAGTCTCTCCTCACCCTGTTCCAGCTTGTGCTTTGCTGTCCCACGTCCTCACTCCCAGGCAACAGGTCCTTAGGGGATGGCCCAGCACTTGGATGTGACAACCCACCCATGCTGCTACTGGGCCGTGACTCACGGAGCCAACAGGTGAAGAAGGTGATGCCAGCTATCGGTGCTAAAAAAGACTCACGCCACGTGAAATACCCTATGTCTATAAATCTCCCCTCTCCAGCTGGTTCTCTCCCTCCCCCACACCCCCAAAGCTGACTGTCCTCTCTTAAACATTCACACTTGCACGTGACCCCTCTGGGATTTCTTTTTTCCTCTGAGACTGTCCCAAAGGTTTATTCCAACCAGATTTCAGCATTCCTGAGGTGGGAGGGGGGCAGGAACACGAATCGGTCAGCCTGTCTCCAGCCAAGGGCAGCCCTGCTCCTAGGTCAGCCCAGCCAGAGTCCTTCTGCCACCCCCCTTCCTCCTCTCACTGTCTAATATGCCTTCCTACTTTTCTTTCCTTCAATCTTCACTCTTCACTCTATCCACGAACCCAGCTTCCTTTCCCATTTTGCCCCAGTAAGAAAACAAACCTCCAAGGCAACTCCATAGTAATAGGTCATTTTAAAAATCCCAATACCTGCTTACACCTTCCCTGAGTTCATTCTATACCTTCTCTATCTGCTGCCGCCCTCCCCACTATTAAGCTTCATCCCATCCAATTCTATCTGCCTCCACCTCAAATCCTCTGCCAGCTCAGAATTTCAGATCTGCTTTAGTCACTTGGTCTTCTCATCCACTGACCCTATTATCCTTCATTTTACATCTGTGCCCTGTTTACTACCTGCCTGCTAGGCTGACTCCCAACCTAACAAGCCATCCATCCCACCATCATACTCTTCCTAGGAGCTAGGAGCTAGGAAGGTCCTCTCTGTGCCCATCCTGACATGACACAGAGAATAAGAAAGGCAGAATCAGCTGCACAACAGGATTCCCTCTATGGATGATATTTTGCTAAAATGGCTCTTGCTATTTTGGAATCTAGTACTCACTAAGTAAATAAATTAGCACATATTTTGAAAATGCAGCCTGAGAACAAACACTTGTTTCCCTATCTCCCAGTCCTTCCCCCAGATGCTACATTCAGAAGAAGAATTATCTTTACATCTATTAAGAAGCATATGGATCTTGGACAAGTTTAACTGAGCCTCAGTTTTTCATCTTTAAAAAATGGGACAAACTGTTTTGGTGTGTAGTGTACTGTTTCTGGAACTAAGTTAGAAATGTAAGGTTTGAGGTATGAGTAAACATCAGGATCATATCTCACATTAGAAAGTAAGGCACATACTGATATCTCCTGTTCAGTGTAGTCAAAGACTGCTCATATGTATCAAATGGATAACGCTAAAATGTTTGAAAATAAGGCTAAAGGGCAACAAGTAATTTTTCCACTGAATTCTACTTTGGAGAGAACAAATGCCTCTCATACAGGGACTGAACATTCAGCCTGTAATGATGCAAGCCCTCTTTTGGCTCTTCGACTAGGTACCCTTTATTATTTTACTGCTTTTTAACACTATCTAGAAAAATTAAGATGTAGGCCCAAACAGTATCTACCAGGAGAAAGTAAACTAATCTTTCCTGATGCATATTAAAGAAATAAGACTGTTTCTAGTAAATAAAAATTCCTATGATTTCTTGAAACCCAACTATCACTTACCCTTATGGAGATCTAAGAGACCATACTGAGAATATAAGGTTAAGAAAACAAAGACCAGAAAATCAACGTGTGTATCAAAGATAATATTAATTAGTTTCATTCTTATCAGAGCATATTGTTGAAACTGACTTGAAATATTCAAAATAAAAAAGTACAAGAAGATTGGTGCTTACTAAAAAAAAAAGGGAAGGGGCAGGTCAGCAAATAGCCACCTAACACCTAATCTAAAAAAAAAAAAAGGTTCAAGACTTTCACCTGTGTCTATCTAAATTTTTATATGCTCTTTTTAGCAAAATTACAGCTTTTTCATCCTGTGCAGTCTTGAACCTCTTTTGTGAAATAAGGTTCCTAGCAAATAATAAAATGACACATATATATTTAAAGCATCCATGAAAGCATTTCTATCTGTTTATTAAAAACTGTTAAAAGTCCTTTCAGTTTTGAAATTTATCTTCTTCCTAAATTCTTATGACAAAGCTCATCATTGTTAAAGTTGTAGCTCATTATTTTTCTGAGGCTTGAAAAAACAACCTAGCGAATATAAAATAGAACCTTTCTTGGTCAAAGAATGTACTCCTTTTCTAAAATTTGAACTTGATGTAAAGGCATAAAAACGTCACCTAAGAAATGCTCATTTCTTTATAATTCAGTATAATTTATAATTCTTTAAATATACACATGATAATTTTATTTCTATATGATTCTTTTTTAAAAAGTAACTTTCCACTGTAATGAAATAGCTGTTCTTTCTCCCTAATGGGTATGGATTGGAATGATCAGGTAGAATTAGAAGGAGACTAGCAAAAGGAAAACATTTTGATGTATCCTCTCAAAATATTTCGGAGAGTATTATATAAGATGTCTTCATTCATATTTCGGTCTAAAACAAAAACAAAGCAACCAAAACACTGCTATGCCAACAATGGAAAGCAGCCTTAAAAATCAGCTGGTTATTTTCTGAAATGAAGAAGACAGACGTCAGCCTGGACTTACTCCACAACGTCAGCCTCATCTTTGCCTGTCTGCTATGGACACATCCCCGTCAGGCCTTGCTTTCTACTCTCCAGACCTGTTTATGACAGGCCGAGGTGTTTCCTATTATGGTGCCTATGTCTGCAAGCACACCGCTTGCCAGCAATAAATGCCAGAGGCTGCCACGATAGGGATTACAGTGCAGCAGACCAGAGGTGCTGCCAGGAACCCAAGCACGACCTGGGTAAAACTGCACAGAATACTCCGTAACAGGCAAAACCCAACAGGCACACCTTTTCTTCCCAGGCTAGCAGGGAAAGTATTCAGATATGTCATTTTTACTGGGAACAAACCTATAATAAGAATGTTATTGCTAAAACAGGTACAGTGGAGAGAGAACAGCTTAAGGCCATCAATAGGACTTGTATGGTTTTTGTCTGTATAATACAAACTTTTAATTTAAATGAGATGAAACTAAACTCAGCATAAACTATGCTAAAATTTCTGATGAGCATCTATAAGCAGGAAAGAGATTTTTAAGTGTGAAATGATCAGGGTTCTTGTCAATAACAGAAAAGCCACTTGCTTGCAAGATATCAACTATCATGTACAGATCCTGTCTACCAATCCAAGGTGAAAAATGGCATTTACTTTAACCAACACCATGCATCCAGTACTAATTTATATGACCGACTACAAAATGATATATTGACACTCACTGGGTTTGGGCTAGAAGCCATGTAGGAGGAGTCATCAGTATTCCTAGTGGCTGGGTAGAAAATTCAGCCACTAGGAATTATGTACTTGAACAGTTATTGAATCCATATACTTATCAGAAACATGGCTTGTATTCCATTAACACATTCAAAGATAAAAAGTGTATCTCCCTCCCGCAATTTATGAATATGAGTGGAGATAAAGGCTGCATACAAAACCCCAACTGGTGAAGAGACCCTCTAGAAAATGAACTGCTATGTAAGAAGTCAGGAGATATCTAACTATAGGTGGACGTGGACAAGTTTTGGGCCTCATTTTCCAACTGAGATTACATAAGTCAGACAAATGATCACTTCTGCTCCCTTTAGTTCTAACACATAAGGCTTGAGTCTGAGATGAATAATGGGTAACAGTAACAATGATGCTTTGAAATACTGATCATGTGAAATACTACCAAAACTACCAAAGAACTAAATGGTAGGCAGAAACAGAGTATATTTTCATTTTACTAATTTCTATTAATTCCACTCAAGTGATAATTAGACAGAAAAATTAGGATAAATTTCTTCAATTATTTGACCTAATGTTCAGTAACTCCTTTGCAAAGGGTCTGACAAAGAGTAAAGTTGAAGCTATTACCCATAAAGGAAGAATTTTTATCTTCTAAGCCTTAGGGCTTAGATGAGTAAAAATCAACTTAGTCCCTGAGATTGATCAGTGATGATTCCTACAGCACTGAGATCAGAACCATTGAATGGTGCTTTTCCAGAATCACAATAGCATTCATACAATTCACCCAATGTTTATTGAGCACCTATTCAACATGGCCTTGTGTCCCATGTGATGGGGGCTGGCAAATGAGTAAGACTAATGACCTAGTGTAAATGTGACAGGAATAAAACAAAGAAACAAATATTGTACGGAGAGTTAAGAGAACTACAAATAAAGTCCTGTAGAAGGTCAAAGGAGAAAGACATTACACCCAATTAGGGGAGGCTGGGATGGGAGACATGGGAGAAGACAGGACAGAAGAGGCTTCACAGGAGAGGTAGCATTGCAGGTAGACCCTAAAGGATGGTTAAGATTTGTCTGATAAACTTTTTATTTTAAAAAAGCTTCAGTTTTACAGAAAAATTGTGAAAGTAAGTACAGAGAGTTCCCATATGCCCCACACCCAGTTTCCCCTATTATTAATATCTTACTTTAGTATAGGATACATTTGTCCCAATTATTGAACCAATATTGATACATTATTATTAACTAAAGCCCACGCTTTATTCAGATTTCCTTAGTTTTTACCGAATGTTCTTTTCTGTTCCAGGATTCCATCCAGGATACACTACATTTAGTCATCATGTCTCCTTAGGCTCCTTTTGACTGTGACAGTTTCTCAGATTTTCCTTGTTTTTGATGACCTTCATAGTCTTGAGGAGTACTGGTCAGGTATTTTGTAGAATGTCTCTCAACTAGGAACTATCTGATGTTATTCTCATGATTAGAGTGGGGTTATATGTTTTTGGAAGAAAACTCAGATGTCAGTACCATTTTCATCAGATCACATCAAGGGTACCTACTACAACTTGACTTATCACCGTTGATGTCGACTTTGATCACTGGCTGAGGTAGTGTGTGTTTATCAGGTTTGTCCACAGTAGAGGTACTCTTTCCCTCTTTTCACATTGTCCTTTTTGGAAGGAAGTCAATATGCACAGCCCACACTTAAGGAGTGGAGAGTTATACTTTCCTTCCTTGAGAGCAGAGTATATACATAAATTATTTGGAATTCTTCAGCACAAGGGATTTGTCTCTTCTCCCCCATTTAATTATTCATTCAATAAATTGTATCAGTTGAACTCATGGCTATTTGTTTTATACCTTGAGTTGTATTTCAACACTAGTTTATTTTCTTGATCAAACAGTCCCAGCTGGGAACTGGGAGCTCTTTCAGTTTGCTCTTGTGTCCCTCTGATATGTTCCCATCAACATTTGTTTGGGCACTTCCTTACTTTCTGGAACTGCAACATGGCTCCAGCCTCATTTCCTGCCCCAGTTCCAGAATCAGCTACTTCAAGGAGTCCTGGTTCCTTTTATTGGAGAATGGTATTAGAAACCAAGATGAGGGTGCTAGATGTGTTCAGTGCTACTGGGGCGTCATTGCTTTAGGTTCTCTCAGCTGACTGAGCCAAGGAAATGTTTGCATATACTAGATGGTAAAGTTGCTGAGAAGTGCCATGGAAGGCTATGTCCTGAATACAGTTTTCTTAACATTAAGTATTAATAAGAGATTCTGTGCCTGGGTTACTTTCAGTCTCATTCAGAGGAATAACAGGGTGCATTCATTTATGAAAAAAAAGTCACTGGACTATTCTCCACTATTTAGGTATTTCTGCTAGAAATAGCTTAGAGAGTTTTAGATATTCTGAGAAAACCTCAGGCCAGTTTGATGGACTATACCATAAAATTACACAAAGAAACAAAAGGTAAACTCCATGAAAAGTCATTGATGGGGAGAAGAGCAAATGAAACATTCCAAGAGTCCTATTTGGTTCACATCAACATCATGAGGCCACCATTCTCTCTTAAAAGGTCACTGGAAGCATAAGTATCAGGATGGCAAACAAACACCTTCTCTAACTCTCACCCCACAAAATAAGAAAAGAAAGATGATATTCCTTTATAGATGGATATAAAGGACTTAACATTACTGAGCACCCACTATGTTCCTGACTCTGTCTAGACAATTTCCATCTTTTAATTCATTAAATTATCACAGTAACTCTTTAACAGAAGAGGAAGCTGAAGCACAGAAGGTAAATTGTCCCATTTATATTTAGTAAAAGGCGGAGAGTGAATCCAACGCAGGCAATCTGGCTACAGGAGAGTGCTCTAAATCCATAGACCATTCTGCCTGAGGAATGAATGCCTAATGAATGGGAGACTTCTGCTGATGATAGTTGGCATTTTCTCCTCTAGTGGGGAAATCCCATTAATGGCAGAGAAGAAAAACCATAGGTTGTTTAAAACAGACATACCTTTCTAACCAAAAATGACTCCCCAGATGGTTCTTACTGCCAATTTAGACTAGTATAATGAAAAGTACGCCCACTGTCTGTGAGTGGTAAGTAAAATGCTTTAAGGTGGTGCGGATGAGTATTTTCTCATTGTGTTACAAATTAATTTCAATGTATGTTAAAAAAATTAGAACATTATATTAAAAAATAACATATTTTAATATAATAATATTATAATAAAAAATAACTAGAACATCAAATCCATGATTTCATGTAATTCCTTGCTTAAGATGAGGCACTCAGGTGGACATTTAACTTTAAAAAATAAATGCTTTAAATAAAAGCATTTAACATACAGTAGTTATGAATATACACAGGAAGTCTGAGAACACTAATTTTGACTCGTTATTTATTATAGAATAAAGGTCACATTTTTCTTCTGAAAAATATGATGTTCTTATATTACCAGGAGTATATGACACATGGTTTTTCTTAATCTCTCCTTTCCAATACAGTCTAAGGATAGAATAAACTGCACGTAATTTATTGAGCACCCAGTATATGCTGTTCAGTAAAGTGAGCTTTCTATATATTATATCTAATTCTCCTAACAACCTTCAATTTTATTTTCCCCTTTTATTATGTCCATTTAGAAATGAAGAAATTGAGATTCAGAGAAGTGAGGCATGTTCCCCAAAACATTAGGTAGGAAGCAGCAGAGCTAGAATTTGAAATCAAGTCCACCTGACAAAAAACATCTATGTCCTTTCCACTCTACAAAGCTGCCATAAGCATTGGTGTATATGTCAGGAGAAAGAGTAAATACCATTCATCCTCATCACACACAAAATACAGCAAAACAGGCACAAAAAAACACAGAATATTAAACAATAATAACAAAGAAAAATACTTCTTTAAAGATAAAGTATTCTCTAAGTGTAAAGGATAATAAAGCTATTATCACTGCAGTTGGTAATCCAATTTAACGAATTTCCCAATGAACAAAACAGAAGTGTTTGTTGTTTAAGCAAATAGGAAGGCTCACCCCTCCCCATCCTAATCCCTCTTAGAGTAAATAAAAGAAAATGCCTTCTTAAAATGTCTTTTAAAACTAATGTGAACAGCAAAATAAAGGGCTACCCACGCTCTATTTCCTAGAAAGATCTCAGGCTAAAAGTGCCAATTCAACTATCACAACTAGCCAGGTACAGAGCTAGCCCTGGCAGAGCTATGCTGTCACAAAATAAACTCCAGCTATTTGCAGTTGAAAAGGATTGGTTTCTTTCTGAAAAAGAGAAAATCAGATTCTACATAGTATTTTATGGATCAACTGAAAATCATTATCAGCATTTCACATCTGCCATAATTATATGTATCTTATGGAATAGTTACAATCTATGACTATCATAGGAATCTTCTTAAATTGAACAAAATCATTACCTATCATCCTTGCTATTTGGGGAAAAAATGTGCTTAATCTATTCATACACTGGGAAAAGTGCTATTTTATCTTGGCCAAGCCTTTTGTTTCGGAAAAAAAAAAAGACATAGTTCATAACACTCTGAGACAGAAGTTACCACTTTCCTATAATTAAATCAAAATGCAGTAACTGAAAGCAATTTCTCAAGTAATGACTAATTTACTGAATCTCAAAAAAAGAAGTTTTTGATAATTAAATGTTAAGGATATTTAAGCTTACTGCCACTAAATACTGATACAGAAACTGAGCTGATGACAGTAGAGATAAAAAAAGATCTGCCTTAATCTTTACTGTTTTATTAAGTCAAAGTCAAGGGCTTCACTATTCAATGAAACATAAAAATATCTGTTAAAAGTGCTTCCCTCTTTCTATATAATTACTTAAAATAAAAGCAAAGAAAGTATTTTTTTTAAACAGTGATCATAAAAATAAGCATGCCCAATCTGTCATTAACTTTAAGGCTCTATATGTAAACAACATAAATCTTTGGTAAATCTACTTTTATAAAGTAGGTGAAAAAGCAGATAGCAAACTCAAAACATCAGTAAGCTGAATTTCTATATTTACGAACGATATTTTCTTTTAAAATTTAGAGTTTTCCTTTAGGTATGCTGATTAACTCTTAACAACTCTGTATGACTATGTCAATAAGTTTTAATATTTTGAAGTAAATGACTGTTATTTGCTATTTGCTCTTCATAAAATTAAAATGCCTTTTCCAACTAGTTTCACCTTCCTTCTCAGCAAAATTAAACATTTATTTCTGTTCTGAGCTATCTTATAATCGTGTCATGCTGAAAAATCTTAAGATTCAGCCACTTCTATGAACATTCTATATTCACTCCAGGACCACTCTTGCCCAGAAGAAAATATATCAGCAGTCACAGAAAGCTGTAGTATATGTTACGTATGCATTGACTATTAAAAAGCAGCAGGGGGAGCAGAGCTCAAAAACACTAAGAAAAAGCACCCCAGAAAAGCAATTTAATTTATAGGCAACAGAAACATGATAGAGATCTTTGTTAAAAACCAAACAGACAAAATAAATTCCATATAGAAGTCATGTTCACATTTGCAAAGCTGGCCTACGTACGTCTAGAAAGAACTAAAGAAAAACCTTAAGTCTCTTAGAAGGATGCCTGAATCCTAACTTCAAGGCAGACTTTCAGCTTGAAGCATGGTAGGTTCCAGCAATGCCAAGCCTCGGAACTGCCCCAAATTTAGAGAGAAGAAACAATACATTTTTATAGTAGTATATTTTGGGGGAAAATCAAGATGATTTTTTCTCCTTCAAACATCGCCACACTTACGTTGAAGATGTGGTGAAATGTGCATTATTAGGTCACAAGAGAATAAAGTTACAGGGTTCCACAGCATAACCCTTGAGGCTTAGATCCTGGCCTGCCCTCCTCACATCCTCAGTTTACTTTCTATGAGAGAAAGGTAACCAAAAACACTGTGAAGCTATTCTGCCTTAAAAACAGTCTAAAAAGTTACTTTAGCTTTGCAAAATCTGTACAAAAGGATGGAAATACACCTACCAATCCCACATTATGTTTAATATTTTCTAAAAATTAATCAGTGCTGTCTTTTCAGTTTTAGAATAAAAGAGAAAAAGTATTTAGCTGTCTGGAATTCTGCAGCTGAAATTTAAGAAAAGATTAAGCTTCTAATTAGAACTTCAAAATGTTTGTGTCTATATTCTACTAAAAAAAGTATAAATATAATTTAAGCATTTTTTACAATACAGAACTGTGCACTAAAGACAGTTATTAAGAATTGTATTATAAAAATCCATGAAACTTAAAACATCAAGTATAAATTACAACTGAATGGTAAAAAAAATATTTTAGCCAAGTAGGCAACCAATCAAGTTTAACCTAAACCTTCAATAATAATACCAATAATGGCAGGTGTAGTGCCTGTCAGACACTATTTATTAGCTAACTATTTTACACATATTCTTTCAAATTCTTACATTGACCTTTCAAAATAGATATCATTGAGCTCATCTTATGCTAAGGAAACCGAAGCTAAAAAAAGTTTGTCATTTCTCTAATGTAACTCAGCTAGTAAGGAACAAACCCATGATTCAACTTCCAGGTCTGTCTGCCTCCAAAGCTTTGAGACCTCCCCAAAACCTCTCTCAACTCTAGCAGTGAGGTTTCAAAGGAAATCTGTACAAATCTTGGGCAGATTAATGGGCTTATGAGGCTAAATGCTGTAGATTTAACCTCTCAAACTAAATGCCATCTGGAGTCTCTTACCCTACTTGGTACAAGCATCCTACATGTATTACAGCCAACGTTGGCAGTGACCAAAGATTCAATAATTTTCCTGTCTCAATACCATCAATAAGCATTATGCACATTACAATCCCAATCATGAAATACATCTAGTTGCTTCTAAAGCGTCATTTAAAAACTGCTAATAGTTCAGATTCCTTCTATTAAGATTTTTTAAAATATGAAGAATTCATTAACCCAATTTGTTAAATGAGTTTGAGGAATCAATTTCCTTCTTCCTAACACCCAAATCCACCTCCATAATAAATATTTTTTTCTACATAATCACTTAAAAATCCTGATTTCTTACTAGTATTTTATTGTGTCATTTTAATCTATTAGAGTACTTTTTTTTAAAGCCTGAAAAAGAGAAGAAAACAAAGAAAAACTTCATGACTTTTCAAGGGAAACACCGGTTTGGTTCGAACAAGTACATGTGAAAAGAATGGATGGCAATAAGACTAATAACCAAAAGCAATGTTTCAGACTTATTCTTCCACACTCAAGAGATGCTCGACAACCTAGCGGACACATGACGCAAGTTGTCACATTTCCAGTTCAGACTTAGGTTCGGCATCACTCCTGGGGACCTTTAGATCAGCTGCTCCAACTCAGTTTACAGCTCATGTGGATGTGACTTATCTGTGCCCTTGTTATCTGGCTGAAGGGTAACTTTACAACCTTTACCAAGAGCTCTTTTTCCTTCTATGCTAATCCGTTTTCATCTATAAAAAGTCACAGGAGCTTAGCACTCATTTAGAAATGAATGGGTTTAAGAAAAAAAAGAAATGAATGAATTAGACATAAAAAGTTTAATCAACAGCTTCAGCTGAGTTGAATTTTTTAATGTTAAAAATAAGTGTCATGTCAATAATCTTACAAGACATAAACACAGCTACGACTATTTTGAAAAAGTCTTTTCTCACTTAACCTAGACTTCACTTCAAGCAAATAAATTCACCTCCTACACTAAACCTGTAAATTAACCTAAAGTCTGAGGGGCCTTCACAATAAAGATTAAAAAAAATAATCCCTGTCTTTAAAAGACAGGGATTTTAAAAGAAAGAAATGCCCTAAAAAGAAAGAAATCATTTTGACCAATCATTGTGACCTCAAGTTTTATTTTTTCATCTTAAAGTATAGATAAATTAATACTTGACAGTTGAAGTCATTTACAATACATGATTAGATTTCATGTTAATTTTTAAATTCAAATAGAGGTCTCATCATTAAGAGCATGGATTAGGGGGAAAGTAATTGTAGCTGCTGAGGTTCATTGTGCTGAAAAAGTACTGTCAAATCATCTTGAAAATATAAGCAAAGGCTTGCACATCTTTTGGTGCCTTCTGGTTTTTCCTTTTACTACATAGAATTAACCAGACAAGAGAATAAGAACTCAGGTCCACTGCAGAATGGTCCCATTCGGCGTTTAGGACACTGGAGATACTCAGCGTATGTCTACTGCTATTATGAACCAACTTATGAAAGAACAATCTATATGTTATAAAATGAATCAATGAACTAAGAATTTGTTAGCCAGATGAGAACAATGGCACCTGATGCCACGGCAGGGAGTAAGAGAGTAAGAACCCATCATTTTGATGTGGAGCCATACCAAATTTAGAAATGGGGCTTAAATGACAAAAAAAAAAAATACAGATTTGATCATCAGTGTGCATATGGGTAGGTCAGTGTGCTTACGGGTAGATTAGTGCCCGCAGATAGTGACTGGGGGGGTCCTTCTTATCTTGTTTATTTGAAGCTAACTTTTTACTTAAGAACCAAGCTGTCTGTATAAGCATTGTCAACAGATAAGACAATCAAGTGGGTGATATGCTATGATATTTTTTAAAACTGCATGAGAAAAAAACAGGTGGTATAAAAACTATAGTAAACTAAAAAAAAAAAAAAAAAGCATAGCTCTCTGAAAAATATGTGCATGTAGATAAACAGTAAAATGGTATACCTTCCTGACCTTGTAAATAGGTGGCCAAAGATATTTAAATATCTTTAGGGGGCAACTGTTATTAATTGCCACACACAGTTACCAGTCCTTACTGGCTAAATCCCTCAGCCACCTGCATCCAACATGCCCATGCCTCCTTTCCTATCCCCTGAGCCAAACAATCATTAAAAACATACATAATCCCCCCAAAAAACAAAACAAAACCAAAAAAACATACATAATCCCAATTATTTCCTTACATAACTGAAGATTGTTTAAAAAAAAAAACAAACAAGGAATTCCAAAAAATACACCAAAACGGACAACACTCTACCTTGCTTTTAAGGCTGTGCCCGGCTAAGGGTTGATTCTCAGCCCTCAAACCTCCACTATCCACCAAGACCAGCACCTTGGCATACGGCACAAATGCCCCATTGAAGCATCACTGTAACTAAATAACCTCAGAAAACTGAACTCTCTCTCCAAGACTCACGGAAACAAAGGCAGTGATCACAATGAACCTTAACTTTGACGTCCCCTGTGGACACATCTGGCCAAGCAAAAAGATAAAGGCTCAGTTCTTACAGGGTACCCTGACACTTAGATAAATGGGGGTTAAGGTTCCAAGTTCAGTGAACTCTTCTGCGTTTGAGTTCAGTAGGTGGTGACATCCAAGGGATTGCACTGACCTCTAGTAATTCTTATTTTCCACTGGGAATCCCAAGAATACCCTAAACCATGGATTGCCTGTAGACCAGACTCGGTTTCTGCTGCAAGGGCAAAGAGTCACTTAGAAGTACCCCTCCAAACACACACACACACACACACACACACACACACACACACACACAGTGTCTTGGGGGTACTGCAGTCAAACTATGTCAAAGTTGCTTTTGCAAAATGTTTAATTTCTCTGGAGTGAATAGAAGAGAGAGGGAAGGCACGGCATCAGGAACCTCCTTCCAAGGGAGCCAAAATGCAGTGAGTGTGACAAACCCCTGTATGTATTTCCCCGGGCCACGGGGACCGGTGGCTTCACCAGCGTGGGAATCAGCAGCCTAGCAGCCTCGGTGAGAGCCGAGCCGGGGCTTACCTTGTTGGAGGCCATCTCACTGACGGAGTGCCTGGTCTGCAGGGTCTCTAGCTGGTCCAGACACCAGTCCAGCTCCTCCAGGGTCTCGCTGGCCAGTTTCTGGTAGGCCTCCTCTGCGAAGAGATAGGGAAAGGGGCACTCAGTTCTCAAGCGCTTCACAGGGCCGCCGGCGAGTTCAAAGGGGGCCATCCTGCCGTACCCCGTCATGCTCGGATGCCCGGTGCCCGCACATGAGGGCTGCTCCTTCATATTGACGAGCCGGGCAACGCGAGGGGGGCCGGGGCTCTGCTAGCGGTGCGGCCGGCCTCGGGAACGCACGCCCTCTCCAGCTTGGCGTCTCTGTTCGGCGTCCAGGAAGGGCGCGCCAAGTGCGGCAAGTCAACTTCTACACGGACCAAAACCCTCAAGATGCGACTTTGAAGAAGTCCTGGTGCCGGAGGACGGCGGAGGGGATGGCGCGCGCGCCCGGGAGCCCGCCCCGCGGAGGGAGCGTCTGGTCCACGGCGCGATCTGCGCGGCGCCCGGCCCCGCGCCCGCCCCTCCTGCCGAGCCTTCACTCAAAGCGAATGAATCAGCCGCGGCCGGGTGCGCAGCCACCACGTTTCCTGTTTTCTTTCTCAACTCCTCCGGCGGCGGGCGCAGCGCGGCTCCATCGCCGCGGCTTTCCGGGAACACTCCCCCTCGCGCCCCGCACGGCCCTTGGCGCCGCCCGGCTCCTCCTCGGCTCTCTCACACCGAGATCGCCCGGGGCCACGGCCCGCCAGGGGCCCCCGCCGCCCCACCGCCTCGCCGCAGCATCACCCCGCGCGGCCCCGCGCCGCTCGCTCCGAAGCCCGGCTGGGGAGGCGCGGGCGCTTGAGTGTGTGTCCGTGCTGCTGCCGGGGGCCGGGGCGAGGGGAGCGGCGGAAAACCCGGCGTGGAGCGCCCGCCGCCGGCTCGCCCGCCGCCCAGGGTCGCGCCCGCCGCGGGGCTCAGGCGGGACCTGGGGCGCACGCGCGCGCGACGGCGCACCTGCCCCGCGGGGACCCCGCGCGCCCAGCCGAGCCGAGGCCCTCCCGGTTGCCCAGACGGCCCGAGCCTCCGCGTCTCCACCGTCCCGTGCTTCCTGCGAGCTTTCGCGGGAGAGCCCGACGGGCGGCACAAGCTGGGTTATTTAGGACCCGCGCAACCGTTTGTGTGGGTTTGGGTTTTAGTGTTTCTGAGGCTTCGTTTCTGAGGGTTTAGGATTTACCTACTTCAAGAGGACAGGGTGGTTGTGCAATCAAAAGTATTTCTATTAAGACCAGACCCTCAGTTCCCAGCCCAGCCTCTGCTAACAACCATACGTCTAAATTTCGGGGTGGACATAAGCAAGCAAACAAAAACAATGTTGTGGGTCAGAACGCCTTAGAATTCACAGATTTGGCAATATGTTGTGTTTTCACGTTCAGAATTGTCTAAGAGTTACCGTAAAGGAAGAGCAATGTGAATGCAGCACGCCGTACGGGCAATTTACGCCTGTCCTGCATACATGCTTCCTTGTCAGTGGAATTGCAAATCAGGGACCGGGATGGTATTTCGATGCCAATGGGAAGAGTCTGGAAGAGTGTTTCTACCCACCGTGCACAGAAAAAACTACAAACGTGAGAAAATGGAAAGACCACATCCAAAGACAGCGTATGGAAGCAGGTTCTAGTTAAAAAATTTGACCCTGGGGGAGCTCTACAGTAAGGGATCAATTGCAGAGAACTTCACTATATTAGCGTGCAGGTAAGCGAACCTTTTAGAGGAGGGAAAACATCCAAACTCCCAAGAGCCCATCTTACGAAACTTTGTTACTGTCAATTAGAAAGAATACACTGAAAAGCTTACATGAAGTTGGTGAGATCCTTTTCCTTGGTCTTCGAATCTACAGGTATTGGAGAAGAAATTCTGCCCTTGAAATTTAGACTCCATAAATGATGAGTGGCACAACAAAAAATTTCATGGACTGAATCTCGGGCTCCTGGGATTTTCCAGATAGGTTTTTATATACCATTTGTAAAAGTTATAATAACTTTCAAAGTATTTGTTACATGGGCCATGTGGCTTATTATTATCAGGGATTCTTGAACTGTTTGCTATTCACTTTGGGAACTCTAGGTTAAAAATTGCCTCTTTTATTCCACTTTTTTTTTTTCCTGCACCAATCTCTGTAAATATATACTTTTGGGGAACAACAACTACCTAACCTTGCCAGGTGAATTAAAGTGTGATTGGAGCTTTTCCCCCAACAAAAGGAAACGCCTTAAAGATAATCTTAAATCGTAAGTATAAGGTATTTTATCTGTATAGCCTTTCCCTGATTAAGTATATAAAAATATAACATGATTGTTATAAAATTTGAAACATTACACAAAGATGTAATGCAGAAAGTTCCTTGTAATCCCATACCCTAAAGATCACAAATAATAATTAAGCCTATGACCATAACACATTTTCATTTTACTTAATATCTCCCATATGCAACTATAGCATTGCCTAGTTGTGATGGCAGTACATGTACCATATGGTTTTATTTTGGCTTTTTTCTTCCAAGGTATAAAATAAGGATGTAGGAATTTTAAGAGGAAATTAACTTATTTTAGGTGATTTGATTTGGGCTATCCATAGTTAGCACATCCAATGGATTAAAGATGCATGACCACTGATTGTATCTAGGATTTGTTCACTGCCATCTTTCCAGTCACTGGTTATATCTGGAAGCCAGGAATCCCCTCTCCACACCTCAAAGGCTTGGTGTTCCGTGTTCCTCTCCCCTGCTCTCCAACTTTTCCAAAGTCTGAGCCCCAGGGGGACCTCCCAGTCCCCCTCCCATCTTCACCAACTCCTCAAAGCTTTTCAGAAATATAGGCCTTGGACCTAGCAGGATGTGGCACCACGTATTACACTTCAGTGTTTAATTTTTAATTGTAATAGTGAAGAAGTAATTCAGTAAAGTTTCAATGCCTCAAGACATTATGTACTTAAATAAAGGACTTGCTCTTAAGAAGGCAGTACAGCGACAAGAGGGACAGCTTGTTTCAGAAAATCTACTTTAAGTCCCAATCACAGATTAGTCATTTTGACAATCAGCATTTGAGTACAGTAAGAATGTGGCCTGTGTATGTATTTTATTTTATTATTTTTATTTGTTTAAAACACCTTTATTGTGTATGTATTTTAAGTTCTAACTACTTCTGCATGCACTGTATAAATCTGGAGAATGAAAAAAGAAAAAAAAAAAAAAATGACCAGAGCACACCTACATACCAATAAGTAAGAAAATAATTACTAACAACAGAGCAAAGAACAGTTTGTTCTATAAAACTGTTGCTCAAATAAAGAATTACTGTTGATATTAGCATAGAGCTGAGAATACTACTTTTTCCAAATTCCTAGGTTTATAGGCAATATGGTCAGCCACAGTTTTTCAGGATCAGTGTTAAAGCTGAACTTTTAGGAATTTTAACCCCAAATGTTCTAAAACATCAAGTAACTGACTTTTTCATCCCCACTAAAAAAGCCTCAATGTGGAGTTGCCAGCTCTCCTCCAGGAAACTGAGTCAGCACACCAAACAACACACCTAAATGTCACCAACATTTCGCAGGACAAAAACAGTCAGCTAGTTTAATTTGGGGTTTTACCAAGAACACATACTGCATTCATTAATAAAATACTTTTCTCCCCAGAGAGTAGCAGTCACTGTGGCACTACTTGAAAATATAAGAAAAACTCTTCTATTTTCCCGTCCAAAATCTTGCTAAGTCAAAGAACTACAGGGAAAAACTGCCTAAGCAACAACTCTTGGCCAAACTCCATAGAAGCCAGGAGAGGGCTCTGGAACAGCAACTGAGAAATAACTTGAGCCTTTGTAAGTCCCCTCCTACAGCAGAATCAGTTTCCTTCAAGGCCCCCTTGAACTATGTGACACCCGTGTTTCTGCTCAGGATCTGCTGTGAACAAACAGTCCTCAATTCTTGCAGGCCAGCACTTGGCTTCCGTCATTGTGATGTGATCAAGGGTCCCCTGACACATGGCCTGAAATGGTGCCAGGAGCTCCAGGAGAAGATGCTGAAGCAGCAGCTTCCTTTTGAAAAGGAAACAACGAATTGCCTCCGAGCCACAGCAGTGAGCTAGAGGTTGAGGTCATTTTCTTGTGAAATGTTCAGCCGCTTCCTCTTACCCACAACTTACAGCGATGTTGACCATTGAGGTAAAAGGATCCGTTCTACGTAATGTGTGACTCTATGGATGTAAGTTTCTTTGCCAACTGTTGACTGATTAAAGGTCTGTATAAATTTGTCATAACTCCTAGACAGGCCTACTGGTGTAAATGAAGAGAACAAGTCCAAAAAAATCACTTTACCTTGGACACCATTTGCTTTCCCTTAATTAAAAAAAATAAATACAAACTGTAACGGCTGATTCAGATTGTTCTTAAAAATTAAAAAAAAAAAAAAAAAAAGCCCTTGGGGGCTTCCCTGGTGGCGCAGTGGTTGAGAATCTGCCTGCCGATGCAGGGGACACGGGTTCGAGCCCTGGTCTGGGAAGATCCCACGTGCCGCGGAGCGGCTAGGCCCGTGAGCCACAACTACTGAGCCTGCGCGTCTGGAGCCTGTGCTCCGCAACGGGAGAGGCCGCGACAGTGAGAGGCCCGCGCACCGCGATGAAGAGCGGCCCCCGCTCGCCGCAACTAGAGAAAGCCCTCGCACAGAAACGAAGACCCAGCACAGCCATAAATAAATGAATAAATAAATTAAAAAAAAAAAAAAAAAAAAGCCCTTCACTAAACATCTCGTAAGAGCAAGTAATTAAATGTATATCTTCCTAAGCAATTCCAGCTTCTCCTTTCCTAATTCCCACCCAAATTCCCTCTTTGTTCCTAAGGATGGAATCGATAGTGTCTAAAGCAGGTAGAACTGGAGAAAAATGATTTCCACTTCACCATGTATTGCTTCAAGCTAGTCACTCCCTGAATTTGCTACAGTAAAAGATTGATGCAATTTAGCTCTAACTTTTGCTGACTTTTTTTTTGTCTCTACATTTTATCTGATGGGAAATACATGAAGGAGTTGGATACACTTTCAATGTGTACATGTAACAGGTTTAAGCAGAGCTTGCCAGTGGCAAGCTGTTCTCATTTCCAAGTGTATTTCTGGCATCAAGTTCTTGTTTTGAAATCTTATGAAAAATATAAAATTTCACTTAGTACTTCAAAAAAACCTCCAAGGAGAAGGTGTACATAATTTTGTGAGTTTTTTTGTGCCTTCCCACTATCTATGATTTTTTTTCTGGGTCTGCCTAAGGTTCTAGTAGAATTTTTTTAATGAAATAAATACAAGATTGGATTTCACTGACTTCTAGTACCATCAGAAATTCAACAAACATTTATTTAGCACCAAGTATGTGTCACACACTTTATTAGAGTCTGCAAAAACAAGATGAATGAAAGAATGTGCCCCTTATCCAAGGAAAGCTTAGAGTCCAGGGGTGGAGATGGTTTCAGCATACTATGTTATAGAAAGCATTCTGAAAGAAGGAAGCATGGAGGCTACGGGAGAATAACAGAAGGCAATTTAAATCAGAGGTGGAGTGGGAGAAGGCTGAGGCTTAAAGAATGAAACAGGAGGTAAGTGAAGGGGGTGGGAAGGGTTTTTAAGGGAAAATAATATGAACAAGCACATGGGCCTGAGTTCAAAAGATGTATGGATATGTGTATGTAGGGAAAGGAACTCCCATGAGTAGGACCTTGCTCAGGGGGAAAGAGGCTGGAGAAATCCACAGACACTGGTCATGGAAGTCTTGTCAGGCATGTGTAGGGGCTTTGGACTGAATCTTCAAAAGGAGGAGCCACTGAGTGATTTGGAGTACTGCTTGATAGGGGATCTGGTTTTATTAAGATGGAAAATTCTAGGACTCTGCAGTAAATGGGATTGAAGGAGGCAAGGCTGAAGTCAGTGAGACCATTATCTTCAGCCATGTTATTGGTAGAATAAAATAAATAATTTACAGAATATTTGCTTTTCTGATGATTATTCTTATCTAAGACAATCTCAGTATTAAAATTTGACATAAGCATTTGCTCTCATGACATGTCAGGCATGAATAGAAGGACTGCTCAGTGGGACTTCTGAAGGAATAGACTTCTTGCTCTTAAAAACTACAGTCTTCTGAAATTGTCATCATATTGTATTCATCATTAACTCTATTCACCAGAATTTCTTTCAGGGAGAGTGCAAGAAAGTGCTTGACAAGGCTACTTATTACAGAAGATGGGACTTTAAGGAGTACTGGTTTGGGCGGAACTAACCTGTGGTCTCTTCCACATAGGAAAGGGGAAGAATATGCTTGTTGCTCCAGTGGGAATATATGTGGTGTGTGTGTGTGTGTGTGTGTGTGTCTGTGTGTGTAACAGAAAGGAGTCAGTTTTGTTTACAGGACAATTTCACCCTATAAATCTCCCACTCCCCCCAGTCTTTTTTTTTTTTTTTTTTTTTTCACACACACACACTGTATTTTATTTTTACAAGAGATAAATAGACTGACTCCCCCCAGTCTTTAATAAAGTTACTGAAGGTACAAAATGCTGAGATAAAGAGATTTTGTTTTGTTTAATCTGAGCTTGGAGGCCAGATTGGCTCAAACTGAAATGTCAGCCTGAGCTGACACTGAGAAGAGACAGAGAAAGAGGAGGGAGCTTTTGGAACTCAGTGTAAGAGCAGGAAGGAATTTTGTCCAAGGAATTGGAGTTTGAGCCAAGCTTAATCAGACATCTGGATTGCGGACTTTATGTGACATGTGAACGACTGTAAGTAATATTACTCCTTGATGAAAACTAGAAGAGTAGGAGGTGGTTCCCATCTCCAGTCCACTACATACAAGCCATAATCCCTGGCACATCACCTAATCTTTCTTGGACCTTAATTTCCTCATCTGTAGATTGGGGATAATAACAAGAACCTTGTAGATTATTTTAAGTGAGAGACCGTGAGTTAAATAACCTTGTGTTGCTTACCTACTAGATTCTTTTCCAGGCACTGCACCAAATGATGGAGATTTAGCAATGAACAAGGTAGTTAAAAGTTCCTGCCTACTCTCAAGGAGTTTACATTCTACTGGTTATAATAATTTTCTTTTCACCTGAATAAACATATATTGAACACCTGCTAGGTCCCAGGCGCTGGGTACACCAAATGGAAGGAAATAACTTTGGGTTTAAAGAAGCTCATAGTCCAATGAGGAAGGCAATTATTGGAGATATGTATGTAAGTTTCCACCAAAACCAGGCAGTAGGTACAGCAAAGTCAGCACAAGGCAGAGATGGGGGACAGGGAAGGTGCCAACTACCACATCTCAGGAGAGATCTGGGAAAACTTTCTGAAAGAGGGAATGCCAGCCTTGAGTCTCCAAGGATGAACTGAAGAGTGAACCAGGTGAGAAATGGGAGGTGACATCTAAGATAGAGAGTAACGTGTCACTGCCAGTTAGAGAACATAGGCCATTCAGGTAGCTACAAGCAGAGAAGAATGCTAAGTTTGGGGTCCAGCAATGGACAAAGATAAAGGTGGAGAGGCAGTTATGGAGGATTTAGTATACTATTCCAAGAGTTTAGGGTTTTTTCCCGAAGGAGCCACGAAAAATCTAAGCAAGAATGTCACATGGTCAGATTTGCTTTTCAGAAAGATTACTCTGGGAAGTGTGAAAGGAGGGTTGGAGAAAGACAAGACCAGTTAGGAGGCCTAGTGTGAGAGGAGAAGCTGCCAGAAAGGTAGGGAGAGAACCTCTCAGGAGCAAAGAAAAAGAATTTCAAAGGAGAGAGTATCAAGGCATAGCCACTGATATCCAAAACAGACCATATACACCCACCGGTGTGAGGTAAGATGATTTTCATTCCCAATTTATATTTCACCAACAAAGATTAGAAATGCTAGTGAGGAAGCTTCTCTCTGGGAATTTGTTTCAATAAAAGAACAACAAACATTTTGCAAAAAGGCTGAAAAAAAAAAAACCTATTAGAACTATGTATGTTATTTTCATACTCCTGTTACAACCTTAGGAGTCATTTTGATTCCCGTGGGGAGGGGGCTTGTAGGAGGGTATCTGTGTTTCCATCAACCTTCAGGGATGACACAGTCATCTTTATCTCTGTCAGTTCTTGCACAAAGCATTCCTTATAGCAAGTAAGGAGTTTGCTTAGGTGATCTCTACTTCCTACCCAGCTCTGGTTACTTGCTTATTTTATAACTTCTGACACTATGTTAATCTGGGTGAGGTGTTGGTTTTGAAGTTGTTCATGACTGATTAACCTATGTGGGGTCAGGTATTACTATAGAGGGCATTCCAGAATTGACCAGATGTCTTCAAAGGTCCCATCCAATACCATGATTCTGGAACTCTGTGAGTTTAGCTGAACTGTATACCAGGTATGGATGTTTTACATATGAAATTGAGATATTTTGAGAAAGAAAGTTATTGATAAATATAAAGTCTTGCTTTCTCTGCTGTATATTTATACCCTCTACCCCTGCCCCCAACCATATTCCCATCTAATACTTTGCCAATTGATTTACCAATTTCTTCTTAATTTCTACAACTGCCACCTTCAGTCAAATCCTCATCTATATATTTCTAGATTCGTGTAACAGCGGACTACTGGATCTCCCTGGGTGCAGTTTTTCTCACCACAGCCCTGTTTATAAAGTCAGAATAATCTTCCTTAAGCTCTGTTTTTAATGTGTAAGTTCCTCACTCAAAATTCAGCTGCACAAACTCCCTCCTTCTTATTCTATGAATGCCATACTTCTTGAGTTCACAGAAGGCTTTTTTTTTTTTTTTTCCAGTGGGCTTTTCCACACCATTCCAGCTCCTCTTATTCACCATCCCATCTAAGGCTGCCATTCTCAGCCAATCCTTCCACCTAGATACAATTTGCTGGCTTCTGCCTCTATGACTGTGTTTATGTCACTTTTATGTGTGTGTCTAGGCTTTTCTACAAGTGCCTAGGACAGTTGCTGACATTTACAGGCACTCAACAAGTATTTGTGAGCAAATAACCAATAAGTAGGCATGCTTTATAGCAAATAAGGATATTTCTTTCCAAGTAAGATTTAAGTAGTCATCATGTCCTGGGTATGCCTCTCTAGATGTATCCATCTTCATCTATCTCTTATGCTACATCTCTTGCTTTCGAACTGTGTTGTCTGTTGTTAAAGAGTATCAGGAACTAACATTGCCAGAACTTTGGAATGGTTGATGCATCACGGTGTCTTTTGGAAGATATATTAATATTATACTGAAATGATAGGTATTATGATAAATACAGAGAATGAACTTTATAAAATCAGGCAAAATTTTGAAAGATTCCATCAATATGCAGGTATGAAGTTTGAAGGGAACAAGTGAATGAACTAAAGGCTGTGTGCCGTCCATCCTACCAAGATCAAGAGAATGGGTTCCCCATGGAAATCAAAATTGGGAGAATAACTGGATCTCCTACCTACTTACCTATTCTTGCTGCTCTGAGTTTAGCCAATCTGTAGTGCTCGTGTTATTTTCTAACAGCCATATTTAAATCTATATTTCTCCCTCAATGTAATAAACTTAAATACTGTCTATGGCCTCCCCATTAGATTATTCTGTGTTTTCACTACTTCATCTCCCCCCCATCCACCCCATCCCCATCTGTTTCCCCATTCCTACACCCCACACATACATACTCTGTTGGTGTTATGCTTTAAAAAATAATTTAGATTTTTTTAATTCCAGACTTTTATTTAGATTTTCCTTAGAATATGACTTTTCTGTCTTAAGAATCCTTTCTCAATCTTTATAATTCATGGTCACATTATATCATGTATTTCTTTTCACCATTACCTATACTTGATTCATTGCTCACTACTCTATCTTGTACACTCCATCATCCTTATCTCCCAATCTTTGTTCTGACTTTTCACATGGAAGGAAAACTCCCTTAAGTGATTGCCCATAAAGGAGACATTGGTGGTAGGTATATTTTGATTCCCTGTACTTCAAAAGGCACAATGCTTGTAAACCTTTTTGGAAGTCTAATAAACCTTTGGAGAATCTAAAGCAAACCTCTCCAGAAAACTGGACATAAGTTCATATAATCAGAGTTTTTATTTTAAAAGTGTTCACTGGCTTCCCTGAAGTCCCCAAGGACTCCAGGTGGAGAATTCCTTCCTGAATGGAGAAAAGAAAAGAATTGTTTTAATCAAAACTGCTCCAGAATGTTTTACTCCGAATTGGTACCTCTGCTGCCTTCTTTGTTTCCTTACTCCCCTTCACTAGGGATACCTAAAGAGAAGTAATGCCAAAGAGACATTCATTCCACTTAAGGGAACTGAAGTCTGAGCTAAGAAAAATATATCTATACAAAAGGTGTCCAAAGAAAGACTAGGCTCTTTCAAATAGGCTATGAATAGGTTTGAGAAGGGTAACTTCTTATGTCCCATTTTTATACTCACTACTTGTGCTGTAAGTAGAACATATGAGTGAGAAGCCACGTCAGCCTACTGGTAAACCTGCATTTGTTAAATGTGTATACATTATAGAGCAAGCTTCAGCACTCAAGATTATATCATATATACATGGATGGTCTACTTGTGCATAAACTGGCACCACACACAAGCTTAAGTAAAAGAAATTAGTTTTCTAATTGTACAAGAGTATCTGGGGAGGTTTAGATTTGGATAAGAAAGCTCTTACACACACATGCAAAGACCCACAACCCGTAGAGTTCCCCATGGGAAGCAGTATGACAGATCGGAAAGAGCATATATTTTTAAGTCACCCAGAATTTGAATTCCAGCTTTGCCATTGTTCTAGTCATCATGTTATCTTAAATTAGTCGTTTAAATACCTGAGCCCATTCTATAAATTGGGAATTAATTTTTATGAGAAATGCATGTGAAAACGCATGTAATGCACGTATATCTGACTTATAGCAGGTACTCAATCAATAGTAACTATTATTCTGACCCAACTTATAAGGTTGTTTAAATAAATTAATCTACAATAAAGCATTTCTTACATAAAGGATTACTTCCACTCTCACAGGTTCTCTATCCTAAGCCAATTACTATTTTCTTACCATCATCCTTCAATTATTAACCAGTTCTGGGCTGAACATGAGTGAAGAATCTAAGATCTAGAATGGCCTTCACAAGACCACACCAAATCACACAAAGTCACTAGTATTTAAAAATACGTACAATTATGTCAGTGGTTAATGACAGAACACCACTTACTATGTAGTTACTGGGAGATATCACTCCAACATTTCCCAAAGAATGTTTAAATGAACAAAATTCCTATGAGAGTCTCCTCACTAAGAGAATTCTGTGGGCAAACAACACTGGGAAATGTTATATATGATTTTAAGGAGCAGTGATTTTAATGGAGATGAACCTACCAAAAGCTAGAAGCTCTACAGCAAAGAGACCTATTTAATGTCATTTAACAAGTATTATTAAAACATATTTGATCTTGGAGTGCAACAACTATAATGTCTTGAAGCATACTTTGGAAAACTTTGCTCTATATCATGTCAGGTGAGTCTGAAAACATAAGCACAATACATATGTTCTGTAGGTTCCCATATATTTGAAATCTCCACCAAGGACATCTTCTTTCCCCTCCTCATGCCCTCATGTACTGTTGAGAAATGGCCAGAGTAATCTTCCTCGTCCCCTTCCTTCCCCTTTCTCTCTCTTATCCCAGAAAGAGAGCAGTCCAACAATCCATACATATTTATTGAGCCTCTCTGCTGTGCTGGTTGCTGTGAAATACAAGAACATGAAAGATTCAGTGGCCTGGGCCTGGGAAGGAACTTATAATACCCTGCTGAGAAAATCAGACACATGACCAGTTGCTGCCTAGAGACAGTGGA
This sequence comes from Eschrichtius robustus, assembly GCF_028021215.1. Lineage (NCBI taxonomy): Eukaryota > Metazoa > Chordata > Mammalia > Artiodactyla > Eschrichtiidae > Eschrichtius > Eschrichtius robustus. The sequence goes on from NC_090825.1 coordinate 45,859,951, forward strand.
AGGTGGCATGGAAATCATCAGCTTGGAAGTGCTACTGTGGCTCAGGGCAGGGAGCAGGAGGTATGGACGGCAGCTAGGTGTGCAGGGTTCCAGGAAGAAGGTGAACCTGGATGGAGGTCTTTGGCGCAGTCTGTGGTTTGAATGGCTGTGGGTGGGAGGAGGGAGTCAACTGGCATTCTTTGCAGGTAGAAGAAACATCTGAAGCCTGAATAAAGGTTCCATGTGTGGGTGGAAAATAGCCCGGATGGAGTAGACTCCTTCCAGGGAGCAGGAGGGAAACAGAGTGGGATACTTCAATGTGTGGCCTTGAGCTAATGGATATTGAGGGAATTGCAGAAGTGTGCTTGTGGCCCAGGAGGATAAAATGAGCAAGGGAGGAGGTAGATTAAGAATCCATTGCGGGACTTCCCTGGTGGCGCAGTGGTTAAGAATCCACCTGCCAGTGCAGGGGACGTGGGTTCGAGCCCTGGTCTGGGAAGATCCCACATGCCGCGGAGCAACTAAGCCCGTGCGCCACAACTACTGAGGCTGCCCTCTAGAGCCTGTGCTCCACAACAAGAGAAGCCACTGCAATGAGAAGCCTACGCACCACAACAAAGAGTAGCCCCCGCTCGCCACAACCAGAGAAAAGCCCACACGCAGCAACGAAGACCCAATTCAGCCAAAAATAAAAATTAAAAATAAATAAATAAATAAAAGAATCCACTGCAGGAGTCCAGATGCACAGTGAGCAATAAACCAAGGTTTCTAGAGGCATCTATGTTAGTGGCCTCCGATGACAGTCATGAGCAATAGAAAGAGCACGACACTGGGGACAGAGACCTAGGCTCAAATGTTGCCTCTGCAACTTAGCAACCATGCGGCAAAGCTGGGTGCATTATTGAACTTTTCCATCTATCAGTTTTTTCATGTGTAAATAGAGCTAAAAATACACCCCACAGAAGGTTGAACCCCAGACCATGTTCCATATTTCATTTGAATTTAAGACTAACTTAAAAGAATCACATAACCATATGCCTATTTCGTTTTGTTGGTTTCCTTTCAACTTAAATGCATGATTTGTTTAAAAAATTATAAATATTTATCAAGTTTGTTACATGTAACACGTAACAGCTGATTTTAACTGCATCCATTTCCTCCTCATCTCTTCTTCAAACACAGTTATCAAAACAATTCTGGTGGCGCAGTGGTTGAGAATCTGCCTGCTAATGCAGGGGACACGGGTTCGAGCCCTGGTCTGGGAAGGTCCCACATGCCGCGGAGCAGCTGGGCCCGTGAGCCACAACTGCTGAGCCTGCGTGTCTGGAGCCTGTGCTCCGCAACGGGAGAGGCCGCGATAGTGAGAGGCCCGCGCACCGCGATGAAGAGTGGCCCCCGCTCGCCGCAATTAGAGAAAGCCCTCGCACAGAAACGAAGACCCAACACAGCCAAAAATAAAAATAAATAAAAAAACAATTCTGTACATATTTTTGATACTAGTAGTAGTTAGCCCCTGCATCTCTCTGAAAACGAACACAATAAGCAAGAGTATTCATGTACCTGTTACTTTAAACCATTTAGACGTAAAGAATGGACATGTGGACACAGGGGGGAAGAGTAGGGTGGGATGAATTGGGAGATTAGGACTGACATATATACACTACCATGGGTAAAACAGATAGCTAGTGGGAACATGCTGTAAAGAACAGGAAGCTCAGCTCCGTGCTCTGTGATGACCTGAGGGGTGGGAGGGAGGTCCAAGAGGGAGGGGATATATGTATACATAGAGCTGATTCACTTCATTGTACAGCAGAAACTAACACAACATTGTGAAGCAATTATACTCCAATAAAAACAACAAAAAACTGTAGTCGTTTTATTAAGCTAGATGCTTAAAGCATGCCATTCATGTTTTATTTCATTCTTAAGATTAGCTTTTGAAAATATATATTATTTCAAAACAATTTGGACACTTCTTGCCATCCTCTGATCTTGCAAAACCATATTTTATTTTGAGTATTACAGGTTTATGCATAAATTACAGCTCCTTGATTAGAGGAAAAAAAAGTTGAATAGCAATTTTCTTCCTATTGTCTGAAAACATAATGACTACACATATATTATAAATATTTTTATAAATCTCCAGGATATATTTACCAGCTAGAATTATTTATTTAATGTGTGGACATTTCGCATTGAGTTCATTAAGGGTTTAGATTTAAAGACAAGTTTGAGATCCATTAAAATAAGTTGCTGTGGTGTGTCCTTCTGGTGACTTTATATTTTAACTTTATATTTTTTACTTTATATTTTTAAATGGCATTACATACCTTAACCCTTGAAGTACAACTTTTAAGTTTCATGAATTTTGCCATTTTGCTAACACCACTATTCTCAGAGCATCTACCATTTCATTGGCATTATTTATTTCATTCATATAATATTTTGTGGCAAAATAACCAATGGAGAAGCTTCTGGATATTTAGGTCCACATTCTAATTTCAGTCTGTTTATTTTGTTTTCATAATTTGTCCTGGTGACCTAATAATCATGGCTTCCCAGCGTGAAAGTTCCCTTTATTCATCAGCTTCAAGGCCCCAGCTAATTCCTTTTTGGCATTCTCTGAGACCTTCCAACAAGTAAAAATTATGGGGAACTTCAACTCCTGTAGAGACTGTCATTTTCTTAAAGGCTCAGACTCTACCCATACAGAGTTTTGGGGGAAGATTATATCAGATAAGGAAGTGGCTTTTAAACATTTTTGACAGTGAACCACAGTAAGAAACACATTTTATACTATGACCAGTATACTTGTTTAAAGTAGGAAGTACAATGAATACTATTGTTAATTGTGCTCATTTTTTGAAGAAGTGTGGGTGCTGACTCCTAATATAAAAAATACATACAGGAAGGTTTTGATACCTCTTTGGTTTAAAAAGGTAAGGGGTTGGAGAAAAGGAAACCCTCCTACACAATTGGTGGGAATGTAAATTGGTGCAGCCACTATGGAGAACTATATGGAGGTGCCTTAAAAAACTAAAAATAGAGCTACCATATGATCCAGCAATCCCACTCCTGGGCATATACCCAGAAAAGATGCAAACCCTAATTTGAAAAGATACATGCACCCCAATATTCATAGCAGCACTATTTACAATAGCCAAGACATGGAAGCAACCTAAATGTCCATTGACAGATGAATAGATAAAGAAGATGTGGTTTTATATATACATACATACACACACACATATATATATAACCATATATATATATATATATATACACATATATATAACCATATATATATATATATATATAACCATATATATATATATATATATAATGGAATACTACTCAGCCATAAAAAAGAATGAAATAATGTCATTTGCAGCAACATGTATGGACCTAGAGACTATCATACAAAGTGAAGTAAGTTAGAGAAAGACAAATATCATGTGATATCACTTATATGTGGAATCCAAAACAAAATTACAAATGAACTTATTTACAAAACAGAAAGAGACTCACAGACGTAGAAAACAAAATTATGGTTACCAAAGGGGAAAGGTGTGGGGATAAATTAGAAGTTTGGGACTAACACATACACACTACTGAAAAAAAAAAAAAGGTAGGAGGGAGTGAACTCCTATTAAAAGCAACTTTCGTGTGTTATATATAATAGTCATGGCAAAATTTGTTTATAGTTTTTGTTTAACAAACTATGCATTTAAGTGAAAGTGAAAGAATGATATACACACCATATAAAGGAAATCTGTACATAATTGAAACACACACACACACAGGACACATATTTGATCCAGTATATAAAGAACTGAAATAGAACTTACATGAAATATTTACTCTTACCATGTATGATTCACTCTGATGTTTTCTATTCTATTTAAGAATATTGATTGTGATCCATGAAACTGATTTTGCAATCTACCAATAAGTTTGAAAACACGGAGGTAAGGAATCATCTAGCTTAATAATTGTTAGCTTTGTCTCCCTCTTGTTTCTTCTTCCCACTTTGTAATAAAAACTCTCCCTCTACTTTTCTACTGCAAGGGAGATGTAAGTAGAACACAGGGTTCTTTATGGTATGAGCTGTCTAACATGCAGATACTTCATAAGTCATTTCTCCATACATGTGTGAGGTTCCTTAGGACACTAGAGGCTTACCAGTTGAACACATAAAGCATAGATCACTCACTAACAAGCCTTATAGGAGCCAGATCATATGAGTGAATGGATGAATGACGTGGTTGGGGGTACTGAGGGGGAAGTAGGTGGAGACTTCAGAGGGCACATGTGGGAATGATGGCCAACTGTTGCCAGATTTTCAGATTTTTCAAAAGAATCCCCACATTTGGAGTTTTTATATGCAAAATCTGTTTTTAAAGTTTTGGCAACTAGTTTTAAAAAGTTAAACATTTTAAGGACGGAACAAAAAAAAAGTCATAACCCTTAGTGGCCAGATTGCAACGTCTAATATCTGCAGTGCTTATTAGCACAGGTGACAGAAGTCTTCCTGAGAGTAGTGTTTGAGACAAGCCTATAAGGATATTCTAATTTCAAGGTAGAAAAATTAAGTTAAATGTTTCTGGAATCCGGAAGGCTAATGTAGGGTCACAAAGACTATTTGATTTGGAGTCAAAAGACAGAGATTCCTTACCAGGTTCCAATAATTACTCAGGGACGGTCTTGGCCAAATGATCTCAGCTGTTCACGCACCAACTGGACCCCTATGAGATGTGCTGTGAGGAACTTGGCCTGACCAAAATCATCTGACTCCAATGACCTAAAAATTACTAATGACCCAACCAAACAGGGAGCACTGTTTCCCAAAAACTGCCACACATCCTATGCCTTTCATTGGCAAATGAATAGGAAAAATAAATCTTTCCATTTGGCCCACATTTTTAACTCTTACAAAGAAATTCCCAGAAAACCTAGCTCTTGCCTCAGTTTCTAGGGGTCTTTTCCTCTTTCAATCCCTCCTACATAATCTTATGTTCCCAAAGCACCTCTTCTGTCATAATAATAATAATAATAATAATAATAATAATAATAATAATAATAATAATATCTCTCCTTATGCAAGACCATATTCTGGATTCTAATGCATATAGGTTTGTATCTAAACTTCAGTTAGACTCCTGGGATGTCCTCTAAAACCCACCTCACTAGACCCATCTGTCCTCACCATCCCTTGTGGTTGACCCCGCCTACAGTCCCCACCTCCTGTCAGCAAGTCCCCCCAGAGTCCCACATCTGCACATTTGGTCATATTTACCCCTTGCTCATCCTATCCTTCCTTCCCTCTCTTCTTCCATCTACTCCATTCCTGCCTTTCCCAGGCCACTTCCTTCATGCAAAAGTTCTTCCAAAGGAAGCTCTGCATAGAAGCAGATGACAAGCTCTCCCTAGAAGCAGCAGGAAAGTCTGGGGAGCAGTGATCCTGAGATCACCCAGGGAGGGGGACACTCAGGAGAAGATTTAGGATGACGGGTTCTGGAGCTGGAGGGAATCCATATACTTTGTCTGTTTTGGTTTTACCAGGGGGTAAGTCCTTTTGATGGACAAAGTTGGGAAACTAGACATTGTTTTATTGATTTTATTGACATTGATTCATTCTTGTCTACTTAAACTTTGGTTCGACTCATTACTCAACAAATATCTGTTGGACATCTGTTAGGGGGTATCTCATACTCTAAGAGGTGCTAACGTACAGAGCTGAATTCAGATCTCTGGCTTCAGGGAGCCCCCAGTCTAGAGGTGCTCATCCCAAAATGAACGGTCACAGTGATTTCAAACAGCTGACATATACAAACTACTATATTTAAAATAGATAACCAACAAGGATCTCCTGTATAGCACAGGGAACTCTGCCCAACATTCTGTAATAACCTAAATGGGAAAAGAATTTGAAAACGAATACATACATGTATATGTATAACTGAATCACTCTGCTGTACACCTGAAACTAACACAACATTGTAAATCAACTCTACTCCAATATAAAATAAAAATTAAAAAAAAAGAAAATGAAATTCATGCGTGCTAAGGCAGAAGCATGCCAGTCTTCCTGGAGACAATGTCCAAGCCCTCCTCCACCTGCTAACTCATGATCAGAGTTTGCAAACTGGGTTGGGATTTAGGGAACAGCAAGAGTGGGCCTGGGGGCTCAGATGGGGCAAGAACCAGCTCGTGGCACTAGGCTTCAGGCACACCAGACACAAAAACAGTCTTTTCCTTCTCCAACTCTCCAAATTCTCTTCAGCGGAAGCCTAGGAGTGAGAGAGAAAAGGAGGCAGAGAGCTACAGGCACTGGGGCAAAGGAGGAAAGGGTAGGCATGGGTCTCTAAAAGTGGAGAAATCCAGCCAACTGGAAGCTGAGAACATGAAGAAGACAATGTTTATGTGAAAAGGACAAGGAAACTGTGGGGGGCAGAGGAGAAAAGCTGGGGCTGGCAGATAAGTGGAAAAGGGTGGAAAAAATCCAATCCCTTTGAGAATTTAAATTTTGCAGCTTGAATTCCCCATTTGCTGCCCCTTCTGCCTGCCCCGTCCTCCTCCCCATGAGTTGGTCCCTGGGGCCCCAGAGTCCTGCTCTCTTTGTGGGGATTGAAAGTTTAGAAATGAATTCATCAGGGCAAGTAACCATTGATAACGTAATTGTCCTTCAGGGTGAGACTGGCACTTGAATTGAACCTGTCTGGCTGGCTGCAGAACGAAGGTGCTTCTTCTACAGGAGTAAAGCCCCTACTGGAGCTCTGAGCTGCCGCCACCCCCTTATTCCTTTACTTAGAAACGAGGCTGGGTGGGCCCCGGCTCCTCTTAATCTCTGAGTGGACTATATGCTGGTTTATTCTGCGCCACAGAGGGACTGAAAATTCAAGAGAACAGTGCTTGGAGTAAGTCAGTCCTTGTTTCCCAGCCTGAGTTTTGCCACTGACTAGCCTGAGACCCTCATATAAGCTAATTCGCTTGTTTAAGCTTGTTCTCTAATTTGAAAAATGCCGAGAGCAGGACCTACATCACAGGGTGATTTTGAAGATTAATTGGATTGCGTGTGTGTGAAAGTCAGTGCTCAGAAAAGCATGATGGTGAGGAATTTTAGATGCAGGCACATGGAGTATGTTAGGATTTTCTGAATTATTTCCAGCCCCTTCCAGTGTTTCACTCTTCTCCCAGATTCTATTATTCACTGACTGACTGAGAGGGTCTTCCCAGCCTTTATCGATGTGACTAAGAAGAGTAATCCTGGAGAGTACTCTCAAATTGTTTATCTAATTAAACAAGCAAACCTTTTTAACCCAGACATCCTGAATCTCTGTAGCTTGTCTCTGCTGATTTGGTCAGAACAGCTCAGATGGTTGGGAAGGGCTTTCCAGGTGGAAAAAAGTAAATTAACAGTCTGGAAAACAAAGACCTCTGAGTAAAAACAGCGTCACTATGACAACCCACTCACCCCTTTTATTTACCATAGTGTCTAGCATGAGTAGGGGGTCTAGAAAAACCCAGGTGACCACCCAGCAGGAGTTTCCTCTAAAGACAGAGACTGGCAGATATCATATTTGATGCATGAAAGCCAACTTTTCAAGTAATTAAATCATTAAATAATCTATTGCCATGATTTGTTTACTACTAGAATGAATTTCTCCAGGGTTGGGACCATATCAATACATTTTTCTATCTCTGGTGCAAAACACTGGTTTGTCACATACCAGATATCCAATATTTTTGTTGAATTGAACTGAAAAAGCATGAAACAGTCCCTTTATTAAGGCTATCTTTCTGTGATGTTTCCAGAGCTTCTCACACCTCTGAGAATCAACAACTAGACTGTTAGAGGAATATTAACATGGTTCAGGGGCTAGTAAGCCTCACGCTCTGAGATATTGCGTGATTAGAGTAACTCTGCTGCAAAGAGAAATCCCTGGCATAGTGAACCTTATCTTCAGTTTCCCCTCCTAATGTCCTACAGAATGGCTTATTCTCTGGGTGCCTAAACAACCCATTTCATTTGTTTGTTTAGATATCTATTGCCCTGTGTTCCATATGGGTAGGGGTTTCATATATTCTAATTGGCCTTGAATTTACCAGGTTTATGTTTGCTATCCCAGCATAAATATGAATAGCATTGCATTTCATTCTCAAAAGTGTCCTGGTGTGGATGCTAAATCATATGGACACTACGGGAGAGTTCATCACACATCATTTAGCTGTCCAGCCCTGCCTCTTCCGGAAGTCTGGGTACCACACCGGCCCAAGGCTTTCCTCTATGGAAGCAATTCTCTCAAATCACCAAAGCATACAGGAGCTTTGAGCCTACTGCTGGAAGAACAGGCATCTCTGTTCAGAGACACTCTTGGTGAGACAACAGGAAAAAATCAGTTCTCTAAATTTAAGTCTTTCTTTCATCTTGAACCACTTAGGAACACTAAGAAACAAAGAATCACTAACAATTACATCCCCAGTTACTGAAATCTAGAAGACACGTCCATTCGAAAACTCTCATCTAGTAATTAAGCTTCTTAGATTAAACTGCACCTTAATAATGTAGCTTCTTTGGTCAAAATCAGTTTAAGCCCCTCTAATGCGATTTGGAATAAATGGACAGACAAAAATTAAAATGTTGGCTGGTCAAGGTAATCAGAAAGCTCACTTCATTCAGTCAATAACAATGGCACTTGAACTGATTCTTTTTACTACTGGGGTGTAATTGTTCTTGGCTTTAATTTCTTGTAATGATGGAATGAATTAGATTACTTCATACTTTTAGGAACATTTGGCTACAGCATGTTTCAGTGCTTCCATAAACCCCGCTGGAAATTAAATCAGCTCTGTGACTGTTCATTCTCCCTATTTAGTGACATAGCTGCCTCATGTCAGCAAAATGGGAACCATTGTCTACCTTAATCCAAGACACTGCAGTAGAGTTAAGAGAAATTACCCCCTCCGCCCCTCTCTTTTCAGACCTCCCTATTTGTAACCCTCAAATTGTGGCATGCCTGCTGGGACACAATCTTGTTAGAACAAGCAGAGTAATCCTTGTGTGGGACTTTAGGACTGTACTGTAAGTTCAAAATGTACCTGTGATTCAAATTTAGATGAGGGTATGAGTTGGTAAGAACATGAAGAGCCTCAAACAGTTTTAAGAGCCCAAACTACTTTTGTTCTGGGCTACCAGTTTCTCCTTTCCCCAATTCTAGGTGAACACACCAGCTTTGAGGTAGGGAATCTATTTCCACAGACTATTCAAATTAGTCATTAGGCTAGCACATGTAATCTTTAGACCCTTAGCCAGGGTAGGTAAAATATTCTAGCAGATCCTAACACGACTTTCCTGAAAACTGCAGCTACTAAGCTCATACTGTATAAGATCATACTACAAATGACATTGCAAATACACTTCTGCACACTGATATCAAATATTTAAAACACATGCAACATTATTAATAGGCAACATTGTGGCAGAGACTGCTGGCTGGTCCCTAATACTGGTGCTTTTCTTCATCAGGTCTCTATTAGAATCCCAATTCTTACCTAAGCAAATGGATACTCAAAACAGAAAATTCCCAGAGTCCTAGTGTTACCATACGACTAAGTCCTAGTGAATGGGTTGGAAGTAGAAGTGTTATATGGAAGTTTCAGGAACTCTGATTAAAAGACATCTCTCATATATCTTTTATGTGTCCTTCTCCATTCCCTTCTCTTTTCTACTGGCTAGAATATGAAGTTGATGGATGGAGCTGGGGTTGCCGTATCGGGTCATGGGTTGAATTCACACATTGAGGCCACGTCTAATAGCAACATAATGGAAGGAGCATGTGTCCTTGAAGACTTTATGGAATAGGAGTGCTGCCCCATGAGCTCTGGACTACCTACCTTCCGATTTTAACATGATGCAGAAATAAACATCTACCTTGTTTAAACCACTTCTATTTTAAATGTCTATATTCACAGCCAAATACAATCCCAACTAATACAAACACCATTAATAAAACTCCTATTCACCTATGATCTAGGACTATAGCTTAGTCTTGTCAACAAGAAGTGTGTTGACATAGGCCAGGCTGAAATTTAGATAATGGATGACTGGTTTCCGGTTTACTCTAATTCAAAGATATTGTGCAGTGATAGATTGTGAATTAAGAGCTTGCTCTGGAACTATCTGAAAATAACTTTGAGAAAATAGGCCAAACAAAACCCTGCAAGAACCCCCGGAGCTTCCCCTAGGATTCAGATATTTGCCTTTCCAGCCTAATTTGAAAGCCATTCCAGCCTGGAAGCTGATGGGAGCCTGGAAGTGACGAACTAAAAAATGGTTTCCCCACCATGAAGAAGAGTACTGTCCTCATTCTGAGAAGGTTCTCCCCCTGGACTCCCACCCCACTCATTTATACACTTGAACACATGGATGCTTACATATTTTTTCTGACTCAGTAGTCTCTGAGCACGCTGCTCTTGTTATATCGTTACAACCTGGAGGATCTTTTTCAAAATTATTTCTTTCTATGATTTGTCATTCAAAGCCAATGTTCTCTCCTCCTGCAGATCCAACAGCTTTAACACTAAATTCTTGTGGATCCAAGTCATGTCTGAAAGGTTTATAGAATGACATACGGTGGTCATATGGTCAGAGAACAAATACTTCTTAATGTATAATATTTTAAAGCCAAACAGCTTATGTATAAGCTCCGTGAGGTTATAGACCATGGCTGTCTTATTTACTACCAAATCCCCAGCTCCTGGAACATTCCCTTTCAGTGTAAATCCGTTAAATGAATAAATGAAGAATCTGTTCAGGGTAGTAAACTTGTTGTTTGCACATACTTGAGACCCACCTCTGTGTGTACATTGTCACTGGATGAACACACAACCTCCTGGACGACTTTGCAGGATTGTACCACTATAGTGTCCACCATAGTTACCAAGGGACCTGTTTTTCATAAATTGCTGCAGCATCACAACTTCCTCCTACAGAAAATCTTGCTGCCCATTCTAAATCCCTGAAGCACTGTTGTTCTCAATTGGATCCCCCAATACATAGGCATATTGTTGGATACACTGGGGTGGGGAGGGATATACCAGCTCAAGGCCCTTTGGGAAAAAAATTGCAACTGTCAGATATGCGTTATCAAAATCAGCTACATAGGTTATTAAACATAAATCTCAGTTCTATTTATTCACAGCAGTGTAAACCTGCATTCAAAAAAATAAGATAGGAGATAAAAACAGCTACGAGAACCATTTTGGGACTGTCTCAGTGAAGGAGTGGCTGTGGTGTAGTGTCAGGATAATGACCACAGGACCCCTGATCTCTCCAGAACCCACTGGCATTGCCAATGCCCCGTCCACTTCTCTGCCGCTGACTGTCAGGGAGAAAGGCAAGGGCACTGACTAAGTAGAAACTACTGAAATCTTTCAAAACCTGGGGTTATCTGATCACAAGAGGAAAAACAGGGTCAAAAATACAGAAAAACAAGATGTTCTGTCCGTCCTCATGAATGCTAGCTAACTGTAGTGCCACTGATAAGACGCATCCCTAAACAGATAAGATTTCTTTATTAAGGGAAATCTCTATTAGTATTAACACATGCATTTTTCCTAAAACCAACATTGAGTCATTTCCCACATACTGACACACCATGTTTGTTGGCAAAATTTAAAACGTGAGCGCTATGACTTTTTTTAGATAGTTGAGTTATTCTTTCTACCAGTTTCAGTATCTGGGTTAGAATTTGAGGTAAAAAGGTATAAAAACAAGTCATGCTGAAATATTCGAAGGCAATCAGGTATTTGATACTATATTATAGTTGTTTAGAAAAGTATCCTTGTTCTTGGGAGATATAGATTGGGGAGCTGGAGGATGGAGGGCCATGATGTGTGCAGCTTTCTCTCAAGGGCTTCTAAGAAGAAAAGTAGTTTGTGTGTGTGTGTGTGTACACAAAGAGAAAGACAGTGATACAGCGCATGGGGCAGAATGTTGACAATGGGTCAATCTGGGTGAGGAATACATATGGGTTCTCTGTACTCTTCACAAAGCTTTCTATTATATCTGATATGACTTCCAAATAAAACATTTTTTTAAAGAGGCAATCAGAACAGTGACAATAAATTATTTCATATTTGAACACTCTCCTGCCCACCCCCCCATGTATAGACACTTCATACTGCACCTTTTTGCCTATACAGTGAGCGCTAGCACAGTACATGAGTGGGAAACTCAGTCTTCCAATCTATTCATGCATTCAAGCTCTGAGTGATTCCAAGACTTTTTAGACAATGACTTGATTTTTAAGACAGCATTTTCAAAGATACAATGTAATGACCTTCCTTATAAACGAGGCCACCCTTTTGTCCTTTCAGATTTCGCTGACTCTGGCCCATGGAGTACAACTATCTGAGAACCATAGCCTTGAAAAAGACAGCTGAGGCATATTGCCTAAACCACAGGCTATGGAAAACTTGGCCAAAAGTGACTACTTTGGACTGCTGACTTCAAAAGCGCTGATGAATACAATGAACTGTGGAAGATGTATGATTTGTTTTGAACATATTCACTATGATTGATGGCCCAGATTTGGCAAGTTAGTTCACTCCCAGTGAAGATGAAAGTTTCATTGCCTTGCCTCTTTCAACGTTCCTGTTGAGACAGGTTCCACTCCGATTGGCCAATGTACTAAGAAATCACTTGAAACCTGCAGCATAATGAATGTATTAGCTATACTATGGATCAATGCTGTACATAATATTCCTGAGTCAACATGAGCTCTTAATTAAATTTCCTTATTATCATGCCTCTGGAAATTTTCCTTCAGATTACTAAACTTGAAGATATGCATTTAAGTGTCAACCAGTAACTATGCTAGTAGTTTTCTAAACTGGGCCAGGGCCAGGGCCAGGGCCAGGGCCAGGGTCAGGTTAGGAAGTGATCTATTATGAATGGCAGGTCATAAAACTGATAGATGTGATCAAAACTACCCATAAATTGATTCAAACCATTTTTGCCTCAAGTTATCCTGTCACCTAGAGTACCTGCCTTGGAGCAAGCCAATTTCAGCTATTGCCTTAAAAATATAAAAGAGAAGATAAAAATTGAGATAATCAGTTTATTTGGCAGTGGCAGAGGTATGGGGAATGAAAAAGAAATTTAAAAATGAGTGAGAATCGGATAGTATTAGTTCTCTAGAATGAAATTGGAATTCTTATTTTAAATTGATGAATATCTTTCAGAAATACAAAAGAGACAGAGAGGGAATAAGAACCTATTTCCAAGGTAACTCCAAGGAAGAGACCATTTAAATTAAAAATCTGACGTGGATGGTGGCCAGAATTCAAGTGTTTGGTTGTTGTTATTAATAAAGAAACATGAGACATCTGTTTTCTCTTGTTACCTACCAGTTCACAAGAGGAAGGAGACGGAAAGAGAGACTGACTGACAGACAAAGAGACAAAGTCTGGAAAGAAACAAAAATCCAGCTTTAAGAGCCCTGTTATATTTCAAACCCCTTTCAAAATATCATATTTTGCTAAAATACATTAGAAATGTGTTTTATTTTTTCAGTCAACTGATAGGCCAATTGGCCGAGGTGACATTTGCATCCTTGGTACTCTTTCAGGTGAGTTCTATGGGCTACCGTAAGCAAGTCCTAGCCAAGCTCTCATTGGTGCATTTGGGGCTAGGTAGACTACATTGCCTCCTAAAAGAAACCACACAGCCCTGATGCTGGTCCTGCTAAAGTGGAGTCTGCTGTCAGGTCCTAAAGACTACCCGTGCCCCAGTACTTTATCACAATGAGCCAAATGGGAACGAAATACTCAGAACAGGCCATGAATCTACTGGCAGTGGATTTTCAACATCCTGCACAACATGGTGATTTGTTAATTCAGATTGGGACTCTTTTTAACTAGAGTTTGTTACTCCTCTCTAAAATGTCAATAAACCATCTGTTTTTATTCATTCACCAAATAACTTTTTTAAAAAAGTATTTAATCAGAGAGAGTCAGCAATCCATGGATTAATATATCCATTAGCGATGATCCCTTGTCCAAGCTTAGTTTTTTTTTAGGCATTAGCTTTTTTTCCATCCTTCCAACAAATAGCCTGACTTCCAAGTGTAAGGAGTATTTCAGGTGTAGAAATGTCCACGGGGTCTCCGACTTTCCTTAACAATAAATAAATAATTAAGTTTTACTAAAGAAAAGAAAGTCAGAAGATTCTATGCTTGCCTTACACACTGACTTCAAGTTCACCCACACCCAATTTTCATATTTTGGAGATTTCACTGCTTTCTACACATAGGGCTCCTCTTATTCCCTGGCCACAAAGGATAAATGCATTCTACTTGTTATATCTATAATGAAAATAAAATATCACACACCTATCTTTGCAGAATAAACATCTTAAGTCTAAAGTTTCCTTGGGAAATAAGATCAGGAAATAACTGTCAAGAGACTATACACTAATAAAATATTCTGTTAAGGAATACCAGGTAATCTGAAAACCTAGACATCCTGTTCCTTCCTTTGACTCATACTGTTTCAGTCTTATGATATTACATGTATTAGTATTTGGAAGCTACTGAGACATTTCATTATAATATTGTCTTTAGGATATATGATTTGAGACTCTCTTATAAGAAATTCGATTTTATACCAATTTGCTTTGTCCCTTAATAACTAGATCTCCTTTGATAGGATCTGATAATTAAATACTCCTATCTCACAGAGACTACAAGAGGCCCGAGTAGATGGAGTTTCAAAGGTGGTCCCTGTCAAAGTACTTTTACCTCAACCAAAAATGTCCCAATTCTTCCTGTGTGCTTTTCGGATTCTGTTCTAAGAAATATACCTTCTTCACTCTCCTAATGGAAAACCACTGATTCACTGATTCATTCAACAAACATTTACTGAACACGTAATATATACTAAACACTGGATAAGATGCTGGGCATGCAAAAATGAACAGATAAGTTCTTGCCCTTAAGAAATTCAGTCTGGTCAAGAAGTGAGGAGAGCTAACAAACAATCCTAGTAGACCACTGGGGAGGGTTCCGACAGCACACTCAGAACACAGAGGCAACTAACTTATTCTTGGGGGACTTCCTAGAGGAGCTGATTCTTGATACATCAAAAAGCAGGAGGAATTAGGTGCAGGGAAGAGGAGCAAGGGTGGAACTGGGGAAGGAGTGGGTAGGTGAGGAGGGGTCCCAGACAAAGAGAATAACATGGACAAATGTGTAAAGTCATGAGAACGGTGCATTTGTTATAGGAGAGGGTGCACATGTGGGAGAACATTGTAAGTTGAGGCAGGAGAGGATCATGCAAAATGAGTGACTAGTAAAGGAAGCTGGTCATCTCCCCAAGTGGTAGGAAAGCTTATTTTTAAGATACTGATCCTTCTTCTTTTTCTTTTTCATTCTATGGAGAAAAGAAGAGAAAACATGCCTTTACGGAGAATGAGTTGCAAGGAAGAAAACAGTTGTAAGTTTCTGAAGAGAGAAGAAGATATATGATTAACATCTTGTCCCAATCAGGACACTTTTTTTTATACATATAAATTTATTTTATTTTTTGCTGCATTGGGTCTTCGTTGCTGCGTGTGGGCTTTCTCTAGTTGTGGTGAGCGGGGGCTACTCTTTGCTGCGGTGTGCGGCCTTCCCACTGCAGTGGCTCCTCTTGTTGCAGAGCATGGGCTCTAGGTGCGCAGGCTTCAGTAGTTGTAGCGTGTGGGCTCAGTAGTTGTGGCTTGCGGGCTCTAGAGCGCAGGCTCAGTAGTTGTGGTGCGCAGGCTTAGTTGCTCCACAGCATGTGGGATCTTCCCAGACCAGGGCTCGAACCCGTGTCCACTGCATTGGCAGGTGGATTCTTAACCACTGCACCACCAGGGAAGCCCAAGGACACTTTTTTTTGAAATGCAGTAAGTTATCACATACCTTACCCACATTTCTAGCCTGCATGATGGTGTTGAAATATTGACTACGTTTCTGATATAGTTTCTGGAGTCTGAATGTCACTGCAGGGATGAATAAGCCCAGCAGATTGGAATCACATGGGTTTGCTATATGACACTTTTTTTTCCCACATAAGATTAGAGGAAAATTGATTTCACTAAATTTCCTGCCTTATTTTGGTAAGAACTGAAGTCCATGCCATTATCCTTTTGCCTATTCTTTTGTATTAATATTTAAAATCTGATGTGGGATTGTGCATTTATGGAAGAAATAATTTAATACCTTTTGCTATCTCTTATTTCTAATGGGCTTTAACTTTTTTAAAAAGAAAAACAGGACGTGGGCTTTCTTTACAAAAAACACACTATTTTTAGACTTTAAGAACTTTCCAAGTAAACATATATTTCTTAATTTACTCTGAGTAAATTGTAAGTTAGTACCTAGAGGCCAAGTATCTTGTAATTGGTGCAATCTTTTATAATACTCTTTGTGGTCAGTTTTTAATAACTCAAAATTTAAGAAAACTTCATAAGACTACTAAAATAAAGTTCTACTGTAGAGCCTATAGTGACAAAACATGAACCACACTGGCTTGACGTCCAGAGCTTAAAACTGCCTACTTGAGTTCTAGATTAAAAACAGCCTAACTCTGCAATAACCTATATGGGAAAAGAATCTGAAAAAGAATAGATACATAAATATGTGTAACTAAATCACTTTGCTGTCCACCTGAAACTAACACAACATTATGAATCAACTATATTCCAATATAAAATAAAAAATTTTTAAAAAGAAAAAAAATCCAAATGTCTTTGTATGTCTTGCAATAAAAAAATAAAGTATATTAGTTTTGTCTTCCTTAAAAAAAAAAAACAGCCTATATGTATGAAATACAAAATCCAACATCTCTATGGCTGAGTATTCTGAAGTCTCAGTCTCTTTGTTTATAAGAAAGTAAAACTTGCCCCTAACCCACACTGCCAGCATGCTGAGATTCTGTTAGGGTACCGATTTCATCTGGGTTAACATGATTGTTGACGTTGATGGTATATTTCACATTAGTTTAAGAAATCACTGCCTATTCAGAAAATGGGGACAATGAAAGTAAAAAAAAAAAAAAAAAAAGTATTATTTTGCTAGGAGCTGAATTTCAGTCCTTCTGCTTCATTCATCTGTTCATTCAGTTGTTAGTTAATTCATTTATTCACTCAAAAATA
This sequence comes from Eschrichtius robustus, assembly GCF_028021215.1. Lineage (NCBI taxonomy): Eukaryota > Metazoa > Chordata > Mammalia > Artiodactyla > Eschrichtiidae > Eschrichtius > Eschrichtius robustus. The sequence goes on from NC_090825.1 coordinate 45,877,112, forward strand.
TATATTGAGCACTTTCTGTGGCAGACACTGTGACAGGTGTTGGATTCAATAATGAATAAAACATATCTGGTTTAAACATCTTGCCCTGTGGACTGTAGAGTCAAACAAGGAATGTCAACAATAAATGAAAAATTTAAATCTGATTAATGTTATATGTAAAAATACCACCCCCCAAGACAATTTATTTTCCATGAAGGAATAAAGACTCAGTCCGGTGAGGGAGACAAGCATGTTAACAAATATAAAACAAAATGATCGGTAAGTGATGCAGATTTCAAAGAGAATGGGCTTTAGGCTTTGGATTTCAAATCTCACTATAGTCTGTCCTCAGTATCCACAGTTTTCACATTCCTGGATTCAGTCAACTGTGGATCAAAAGTATTCACCCAAAAATGTCCAGAAAGTTCCAAAGAGCAAAACTTGAATTTGCTTCACACTGGCAGCTATTTACATAGCATTTAGATTGCATTAGTTATTATAAGTAATCTAGAGATGATTTAAAGTGTAGGGAGGATGTTAGGTTATATGCAAATACTACACGATTTTATATAAGGGAATTGAGCATCCACACATTTTGCTGAGGGGTGTCCTGGTACCAATCACCTGCAGATACTGAGGGACAACTGTCTCTGCTCTTGAGCCACTTACTCAAGTCTTCTCAGCCTTAGTTACCTTCTCTGTAAAGAAGGAAACCACCTTGCTTATCTGATAGATAAGAATCGGCTAAAGGGCCAGGTGGCTCGTTAATTTGCAGTTATTATGATGGTTATTTTCTGGAGTTATGGAAGTTTTCACACTGGACGGAACATTTCAACTTGGTCTGGAAGAGTAAGTAAAGTTTATCAGACAGAAAAAGGTTGTTAGTGTGTTCTAGAGAGAAGGAACAAAGTGCAAATTCGAGTGGCTGGAATTAAAATGGTTTCTTGGAGAAATGGATGGCTGATCAGTGCAGTTGGAGCATAATGTTATATAAGTAACTGCCTTTCTACCTCTTCTTTCAACTGATGAACAAAGGAAAGCATTCTAAAAACTAACTTAAATCCTTCTTTCTCCTTATCTCTTCTCCATTCCCCACACCACTGAAACACAGACTTCTTTTATAATAACCCACTGTTAAGAGACTTGGTATATCAAGATTAGCAGATTTTACAGCATTGGATAAAACAGAGAAAGAAAAGTTAACAGCAAACACATTCCATGTGAGAGTTTGGATGCTCCAGCAGGTCCAGAATATGCAATTAAAAGACCAAAAATTGGTCCAGGAATATTTCAGTGGTGCTTCTACCATCATCCTAATCATTATTTTCTACCTTAATAAAAACCCATCCCTTATCACATATACTATTTGTGGATTCTGTTCCAAGACAGGAAGTTCATTTTTTTATCCAACGGGGAAGCCCTCTCCTTCTTCCCTGGGAAATTCCTGGGCAATCATGAAAACAGCAGTCACTGCAACACAGGGCACACTTGCACAAGCTTCTGGTCCATGGTGCTGGAGTGACTCACACTTCCAGATGGCCTTGTTAGGTTAGCCTTCATCCAGATTCCACTCTTGGCACCATTAACCTGATCTGGCACTGTCTCAATAAATAACTTTCTCTGTTATGAGGACTGGGGCTTTTACCCTTCTGAGAATAAATGTCCAATATTTTGCTGGGGTGAATGAGGCACGGTCACACCACTCCATAGAACGTATGATGGGATCCGCACGTCTAACTGCTTCTTAAACAGTTTTAGACTTTACACCACTTTCTTAGGTACTGGGTATGGCTGAGTTTTGTCTTTTTGTTGTTTGGCACTATTAGTGGGATTGCTTTTTCTGCTTTCCCCAATGCTAGCATAGGATTCAGCTTTAACTGTTTACTAAGGCAGTTACCACTCGACCATTTGTTCTGAGCTTACAAAATTTTGTTGTTGTTACTCCTTTCCCACTTTCTTTGTCATTGTGGTTTATGCCTATGGTTTTCAGAAGGTAGAGGTGTTAAAAGAATGTGTTAACTGCTCTATCTTTATCCAGACATCCCAATTTCTTTTTTTTTTTTTACTATTCTAACTTGTCATTTATATATTTTCTTTTGTGAATTGTCTGAACACGTCTCTGATGATTTAACATCAAAGCTTTTGTGTTTTCCTTACTTATTTGCATGAGCTCTTTGTTACTGTATTAACCCCTGACCTCTAATATCTTTAGTTCAACTGATCTCAAAGCTCATTGAATTATCTGTGGTACCTGTGGTTTAGAACGTACACAGGTCATGTATTGCTTAGATGGAACAGATGTAATGAAACTTACTATGAATATTTCACCAAAATACATGTTTGTAAAATCATATAAAGAATAACCTTCTATCACTAGGCTTTACCCTTGTAACAGGCAAATATTGACCTTTAACTGTATTAATTCAATACAATTTCATGGAACATTTGGGATGTATGAAGCACCACATCCTGGAGAGTATAAATTTCAAGGGTCTGAGTCCCTTCCTTGCAGGATTTTTCAGGAGAAGACAGATCAATAAATAATTATAAAGCAATGAAGGCTCATGTATATCAGAAGCACAAAGCTGAGGACAACTCCCTTGATCTGTTAGTTGAGGGAAACTGGGGAAGACTTTGGCGCTAAAGAGGTGGATCTTGAAAGATGAGTGGTGGTTTTGCCAGGCTGCAAAGGTGACAAAAGCCTTCCCAGGCTGAAATAAGAGAATGTGCACAATGTCACAGATGTAAAACATTGTGTATTTAGGGAATGGTGAGAAGTCTTTGGGGGGTGGTTGAAGGTATAGAATATAACAAGTTGACACTAGACAGGATTTTAGAAAGAGAGTCTAGCCTAACCCCCTTACTTTTACAGACTGGAAATCAGTCCTAGAGAAGTTACAAGTTGCCAAGATTCTCCTCTCAGTGACAGAAACAGGACTAGGACATTATGTTCTGATATTTTTTAGGCATTTTTTTTATCATATCACACAGTTCCTTACGTCTCATTGTAGATACAGATTATTTTCCTGAGAGCAAGTATAAAAAGAACTGATCAGAAGATCTAGGAGTCACAATTAGCATACAATTCTAATCTATTGCCAGTGGGTCCTTTGTAATGCTTTGTTGAGAAGGATTCTGAGGTCTACAGAAATAGCACGATTTCTTAATTATGTATATCTATGATGGGTACAGGATGAGGGAAATGCCACACAATTATTTTCCATGTATAGGAACGATGTAATGGGGAACAAGAAATGGAAAATAAGAAAGAAAAGAGTACACCACATATAATTTATGACTAATCTCATTTTGGCTTAGTTTATCTTATCAAATTTATTCTTTTGAAAAAGTCATTAAATGTTGGGTTAGATTACCTGAAACCTCTCCCTTTTCAACTCATTTCTTGTTTTAGTTTGCTCTTTGGGACAGTGGATGGGCTTACTATTCACTATGAGATTATGCAAAACTATTCTTTAATCACCTTGATTGCTTTCAAATAGAAAGTGTTATTTTTTAAAACTTTCAAATTGTGGGTATGTACATTTGTTGCAAAGGAAACTCATTCTGTCAGATTTTGTTTATCTTCTGACTTAAGTAATTAGGTATTTATTAATATACTGCATTTCTTATAAATAAAAAAATCACAGATTTTCTTCAAACATTTGCTTATTTGGAATCAGGTACAAAGAAAAAAATTTTCTATCATATGGAATTATTTCAAAATCTATTATTACTTCTTACAAATATAGAGCATACAAGAGATTCTCACCATTTTTCTAAGATGAACATTAGGAAGACATAAAAGTTACCTTTTAGAATACTATTTTATTTTTTCTAAACATTTCCCACAACCTATTTTTTTATCCATATTTTTCAGTTATAAATATCTGTCTGTAGTCTTTAAAGACCCATACCATTTTTTTCTGTGTGATTTAACCTAAAATGACATTCTCTGTAAATGAGGTAATTTATTTCTCCATTTTTCTATTTCCTGATGCTTGGCAGTCCTAAATGCCATTGCAGATCCTTCCAGAAAGAACTTTCCAAGAATCGTACTTTCCTTTGGAGCTCTGGAGCAACCTGCTGAAAATTCTTGGCGTAAACCAGAAGGAAGGCTAAAGAGACAAAAGAAAACTATAGCTTCCCTAAAGTTAATCAAACAGAATCCCCTGGCTCACTTTCACAATCAATGTAAACTAAAATGGCCACTTCACAACAGTAATTTCTATTCTACACAGTACATGCTTCACACTTTTATAAATAGGAAAACAACACATTTCTCCAGCTGTAAGTGGAGCTTCTTGGCAAATAAAAGAAAAACTTATTCCCATTAGTAAAACACTGGAGTTTAAATCTAGAGAACAAGTACCTTAAAAATCTAACAGAAAAAGTCTCTTATTTGTACTCTGTGTAAGCAATTAGGTTTGCGAATATTCCTATATCATCGCAGAAAATACCAGCTAGACTGTTTAAAGTCTTCAGTGACAATAAGAGACACAGAAAAAAATAAGCTAACTCCCCCAACAATGCAAATATGGAACCTAAGGAGCACCTGGTGACCATAAATGCATACCTTTACGAGTCTGACAATTTACATACAGTTCACACAATCAGCAAGTTTGATAAATATGATTATGACTCTCAAGTTGAAACAAATACTCTTTCCTAGGAGCAAAGAATTGTTATTGAGCATATGGTATTAATTTTCTTGCCAACTTATGCTTGTAAAACTGAATCAGTGCTTCGCCTTAAAAATGCCAAGTAACTCAGATTTTAGAATCATACATACCAGCTAATCAGCTCTGTTTCTCCCCACCCTGTCATTTCCCTCTTCTAAAGCTCAAACAAGATAGTATGACTGACACAAATAAAAGCCAAAGTCATATCTTTCTTACTGCTATATGGTCTTATCTACAACGCAGCATTTCTATATTTTACAAAAGATACCATAATTTGAAGCGATAATATAACCCAAAGTACTAATCTACAACATATGTATTAGGTGAAACATACTATTATTGCTGGAGTTGCCACCAATATGAAAACATGCTAACAACTAAATATAGGTTTATTTCCAATCTGGTGTTAAGAGCTAGAATTTTAAATATAATAAAAATTGGGTTCAAAACTGCATGACTATTGGTCAAGTTATTTAACGTCTCAGGTTTCTTATTTGTAAAGTTGTGATAGTTTTTATAGGGCTCTTCTGAGTATTAAAAAGGCATTATATACAAAACTCTTAGCATAATGTCTACATAAAGCTAACAGTTAACAAAACGGTAACTAATACTGGCTAGCTGTTAGAGAACTGAAGTTTTAAATAAATGAAGGAGTTGTCCTTAAGGTGCATTCAATGCAACCATGATTTTTAACAATTCTTTTTTGTCACTTTGCTTTTCTGGGGGAAAAATTTCCCCCATTTTTCTCCCATTTGTTTTGATTTGTACAAGAGAGTTGTAGGCAGCTGGAGCAGTTACGCCATACTGTACATGCGTAAGTCCGACAGCTGATTTTCAAGATTTGGCAAGAATTCTCAGTAATTTATTGTCTCAGACACACCTGAGGGCTACCATGTGCCTAGGATCAGTCAGTTGCACTAGGATACTGCCTCAGGGCTAGGACAGGAGACTCGGGGATGGCAAGGGCCAAGAGCCTGCCCTTCCACCCATCAGACACCTGCCCCTCCCCCACCCGGAGGCAGCCACGTTCCGCCTGTAGGTGAGAGGAGGTGCTCTTTCTTGCACAAGAAGAGCAAAGCCCAAAACCATCTTGGTAGTGCGGGTTTTTACCCAAACTTCTTAGGAGCCCTGAATTCCAAAAAGTATTCTGAAGCAGAGTTGCTGTTTCCTGAGTGAGCATCTGAATCTTCTGTGGAGTTTGATGAGACCTAGGGGATGAATATTCTGTCCTCCAACAATATCTGATTCTATCTCCTTTAACCTCTTCTTCTCACGTCCATCTCCCTGCTTGTCGTCTTTCTTTCCATCTTTATAACTAGGTCACAGATTTAAAAATCAACGCAACAAACAAGCGTGCACAACAATGCTCACTGCAGTACGTACTGCCTGTAATACAAGAAACGTCCGTCAATAGGAAAATAATTAAATAAGAAATTTGACATACATGGTACGTGGTGATTTAAGAATACTGGTATAGATTTATATGTACTGGAATGTAATACTACATGTTCTCCAAAACATATCAAATACAGAAGTCAGTCTTAGAAAAGCATGTGTAGTATACCACTTTTGATTTTAAACATCTCCACAATTCAAATAACTGAATATTCAGCTAAAAATTCTGGAAGGTTATACACCAAATTGTATCCATCGTTAAGTGGTTCCTTCAAGGAAAGCAAGCCTAAAGGAGCATGGAGGAGGACTTTCCCATATTCCACAACGTTTTAAGTATTTTATGACATAAAAGTACTTATTTAATACTTATGTAATAAAACTATACATTAAAAGACAATCTCATGGTAGAAATATTAGGAAATACAGAAGAAGTAGAGAAAATAAAGAAAAAGCACGTATACTTCTACAACCCAATGTTCATTACTGTTCAAAGTTAATATTTTTTCTATACATATATGCACACAGTAAATTTTTAAGCATAACTGGGTCTCATCTCATTGACCTGATATTCTAAAATGTTTGAAATGCTGAATAAAGTTGATTTCTGTAAAGAAGCAGCATTAGGAACTGTTCACTAAAGTAGGCTGTGGCTTCTTTCTGTACAACTTAAAGCTCAGCTGAAAACATGATGCATAGATGGTGCTATAGTCACACACACACACACACATACACACGTGTTTTCTATGTTCCCCATCCCAGTTGGGTTAGGGAAGCGGAAGACTGCCTGGAAGACTGCATTGTCTCAAGCTACTGACCTAATTCCTAGCGTTTCAGTCCATTTCCTGCATGACCTCAGAATGTGTCATTGTAAATTCCTTAATAAGACAGCAGTTGCACATTTTGGAATGTGGATTCTGATACGTGGTTCAAGTCAATGTTATGGACGCTCCACTGGACCTCTGTGGGCCTCAGTTTCCTCATCTCTAAACTGATCTCTACAGTCCCTTCCAGTGTAAACAGTGTGTAATTTACTAAAAACCACAAAGAATCATGCGGAACTGTCCACCACAATATAGCCTGCTCTGAGTTCTTAAACTAATCCTCAAAGCTGAACTTCCTGCAAAAATGACTTCACTCCTTCATGGTGTGGGATTTGTCTCCATTCTCTAGGATGCTTACCAGATGGTGAAGGAGTGTATCTCTCCATCTACCAACATTTTCGTATTGCTTTTTGCAATTCATTACCTAAAGCTGTTAAAAACAAAAACAAACAAACAAAAAAAACACAACCCTGTAAAAGCGAGTAGTCACCTGAAAATGTGGCTTTCTCCTTAGGAAAAACAGGGGCAAAACAGGGGTCCCAGACAGCTATCATGTGAGAGCAATGATACAGATGATCCCTGGTTTTGATCTTCTTTGAAGTTTATTGAAAACAAACTTGAATCTATACCAATCTTGACAGGCATGGAAGTCAGATTCACGAAGAGGAAATGTGAAGCTTCTCCAATGTTATGTTTCATCTTATAATACAGTCATGAAACTCATTATAATTCAAGATCTGTACTATTAATATGAAGGAGATGGTATATAAATGTATAATCTTACCCCCAATATAATTACGTAAAATCTTAAAAATAAAATTATAGCCTGATACTATCTGTCATTTTGAAGGGGCAGAATAACAAAAGTTTTCATCAACATCCAAAGAAGTTTATGTGCTAGACATTTTTAATGAAACAGTGATAGATTAATTTCAAGTAAATATTAATACTCAAATTATTGATTATTTTTATTGAAACTTTACTGTTTATAGAAAAATGAGGAGAAAGCATAGTCCTACCATCTCCAAGGATAATTCATGTTTTCAAATGCTGCCAGGTTATCCATAATATGAAAACTCATTTATGTTTTATTTGAAAAAAAATTTAAGTCATCAAAATAGATGGTGGGAGCCAATTATGGCTTAAACAATATTTTATAACAACTAGGAAATTGTTGAGAAAAATGACTAGAGTATCAGTCATTGGTGTTCCCTATGTCAGAAGGGAAAGTTGAATGCTGTCCTATCTTTAAGGAATAATAATTTCCTGCTGTTCAGTTTTGCTTTGTATACGTATGTATACATGATAAGAAGCAGAAAAATAGGTCTGTTTTTAGCAGTCGTGTATAAATTTTATTCAACATCAATTTCAAATTGTTTTGCTATCAATATTCTGAGTCTTTTGGGCAAAAAGAAATCAGGTAAGAGAATTGGATTTATTTATCTGACCTATCTGTTAAATTCAATCCTCTTGTATGTACTTCCTCTACCTTTGTCCATATGGTTATACAATTATCACTGGACGGCTGAATTACTAAACAGTTTTATATATCTTTTCCTCACATTCAAATTATTCTACAATGGTCCCCTTAGTATAAAATTGAATCCACGATCTTTTTCCTACCATTCAACAATGTCCATGATGCATCCCAGCAGCTTATTAAAAAGTTGACAGTAAAATAAGACTCCTAGTACAACAGGAATAGAAGAAGGGTTCCTTATTATGCTAGTGAATAGCTTTCATTCAATACCTATAATTAACAATGAAGCAAATCAGAAACAAGCCAAGGCTACCCACTGTCTCCAATTATTTAATGCTGCTCAGAAAATTCTAACCTAGGTAATTAAATAAGAAAACCAAATACGAAGTACAAAATGATTGAAAGGAGGGTACAAAATTATATTTTCAGATGATAATTCTGTAACTCAAAATTTCAGGACAACCAACTAAAATATATAAGAAAGGCAGAACATTTTGATTTATAAGAAAGGCAGAACATTACAAAATGCATATAGTACACGATAGGCTTTCTATATACCAACAATAACCAGTTAGAAAATAGAGAAAGTATCCCATTTACAATAGCATAAAACATACAAAATATCTAGAAATAAATTTAATAAAAGATATTAAAGTCTTGTATAAATAAAACTATAAAACTTCACTGAAGGACATTAAAAAAAACGAGAAAAATATACATATACCTAATTTCCTGGATGGGAGGACTCAATATTATAAAGACAGATTAATCTATAACTTTAAGGCAATTAACTTTGCTTTAAATGTTAAAAGGTTCTTAACTATGCAATTTGATTTATGATACCTACTTTCTTCTTGAAGACATTTTTCTTGGAACTCTGTGGCAACTCTTTCTAATTTAGGCTGCCTGCTTTCTAGGCCTATTTCACTGTTGTCATCCTGGGATTTATTTTCGTAAGACAGCTGGGTTGGTTCCAGTGCCCTTTGTATCCTAGGTGAACTGTGTAGAATTCTTGTTGTTTTGTTGTGCTTGAATATATCTTTTAGCAATATATATATTTTTTCATTAGGAAGGATCTATAGGAAGTAAACTTGTAAACTTGAGCCCATATATGTTTTTTTTTTTTCAGTTGTAATTTCTTTTTTTTTTTTTTTTAAACATCTTTATTGGAGTGTAAAGCCCATATATGTCTAAATGCATCTTTAGTTTGTCCCAACACTTGATAGTTTGGCTATCAACTTAGGGCTCTGCTTAATCTACCTCAGAACTTTGAAACATTGCCTAGTCTGTCCCCGCTTCCAGCTTTGCTGATGAGAAGTCTGATACCTTTGAAAGATCCTTTGTTGTTCTCTAGAACCTTTTAGGATCAATTTCTCATCCTTGGAATTCCAAAATTTTATCAGCATGTGTCTCAGTTTGTTTTTTTTCCCCTGTCAGGCATTGGATGAACCTTTCAATCTGAGGACTTGAATCACTCTTCATGTCAAGGGGTTTTTGTTTGTTTGTTTGTTTGTTTTTTCCAATTATTTTTTTTCCTGTTTCTTCTCACTTCCCTACTTCCATCTCACTCTTCCTATCTCTTTTCTACCATATTTTGTATCCCTCTCTTTTTGTTCTATATTCTGTGAGATTTTGTTTGACTAATTCAGTCTGCAAGCACACTCAGTCTTTTATCCAATCTTCCTATTTTTTTCAGCATCCTGCTCCTATTTCACAGAAACCTGAGCATACTTAATGAATGTACTCTTCCTCTAATCTCTCTGAAAATTTAATATTTTAAGGGTTTTTTCCTATACCTTTTATCATCTCTGTTTCTTCTGGAAACAGAAGACAAATTTTCTTTAGAAAAATACATTTGTTTTGTTCACTCATTAGTTTCGTTTTGTTCTTGCTATTGGTTTTCTTCAAATGTCTCGTGATCCTTTGTTGACTGTGAATATTTATAATTTAAGAACTAGGAGTTTCTCAGGAGTTTCATAAGTAGTTGTGTACCACTTGTAAACTGCTTAATTAGCAACTTAATGCAATTTCAATCAAAATTCTAGTAGGATTTTTTTGGGAGGGCTTCACAAATTGATTATAAAATTAATTTTTATAATTTTTAAAGTAATATTTATAAATTAGCAAGACCAAGTGGGAATAACTGGAAAATTGTGAAAAATAAGATTAATTAAGAGGGCACATGTTCTCCCAGATACTAAAATGTATTTTTTATACATACTAATTATACCATGGTGCTTTTTATATAGGAACAGGCTATAAAGATTAAAAACAGAACCAGCCATCCTTAAAATTAGTAAAATATAGAAGCGACATCTCAAGCCAATAAGGAAACTATGGATTATTTAATAAATAGTGTTCTGAAAATCTAGGAAACCTAGGTAAAGACTATCAGAGCCCTGACTTACAATAAAATATATTCCATAATTATTAAAAATTTAAACATGTAATTAAATCCATAAAGGACTAAAGTAAAACACAGGTATGTATATTGGGGTAGGAAAAGACTTGCTAAGGATATATAAAATATATCTATATACTTTAATATATTTATATATAGGCTATATATAAACAGTTTAAAACATCTGTTTATTAAAATAAAGTATCCATAAATGGGAAAATATAAATGGGGCTGGGATGGTAGGAGAACAAAGAATAAAATATTAAGAGATAGTTAAAAACAATCTTGTATATATAAAATCATTCTGACTTTTGCAAGGGCATCTATACAGGAGAGTAAAAAATAAACAAGTTAATGAAGAATGAACTCTTATTGTCCCCATTTTACACGTGAGAAAACTGAGGCTCAGAGGTTATATAACTTGTTGAGGATCACATAGCTAAAAGTGGGGAGCTGGGATTTGAACCTAAGGAGTTCGGTTTCAGAGCCCATCTTTTAGCCCTGTGCTGTCCTGCCTACTCCAGCCAACCCTCCTGTACACATTTTACATCTCTTAGAAGACTCTGCTTATAATGTCTCCCAACCCAGAATCTATACCTCTTCCTTTCTTTCTGCCCTACCTCTTCCGTTTGTTTTTCCATACCCAGTTCAATTACCTTCTCCACACAGGTTTTCCAACAATTCAGACCTTCTTGGAATTCTCTCCTACCTTGGATTTGGGAACCACTCTCCTGATTTTCTGCCTACTTCTCAGTCACTCTTTTTCAATCTCTTTATTGGATTCATCTTTCTCTACACTTCTTTTCTCGCCCTACTCATGGCCCCTGTGAGTAAATTACCCCCAAAACTGCAATACCTACCTACTTATGTTCTGAAAACTACAGTTTAAATTGCTCTTCCACATTCCAGAAATCTCCACCTGAATGTGCACAGACACCTCACACTCCGTATTTCCAACACTGGTACTTACTCTGTCTGCTACCTTGCTATGGAGAGACTTCTTACTGAGATGCCACAATCACTCACCCAGTTATTGAAGCCAGAAATCCAAGCATGCTCCTTGAGTCCTCTCTCTCTCAAGCCCAAACCCCTGGACATCACTAAGTTCTGACTGTTTTACCTCATAAATAACTATTGGATTTATTTCTTCTCTTCTGAATTCCCTTAGTTCAAGTCCTCTTTGTTTCGTGTGTGATGATTGCAGTTTTCCTGGTGCCTGTCTTTCCCCTATTCACCCTGATTCTGTCTCCATATCAGCATTTCTCAAATTTAAGAGGTCACAGATTTCTAAGTACACTTTACAACTCTCAGAGGCTTATGCTGCCTATATGAGAAATTTTGTAGCTAGAAGTTACACACCTTGACAATTCCAATGCACTCAATACGTGTTTGTTAAATGGACCAATGACCTCTATCTGTATTTATCTTTCTTTTTTCTACTGCATTTCATTCATTCATTCACTAATAATCATTTATTTGTTAGTGTGAGTGAACACAAAGATGAATTAGACATCATCCTGGCCCCTATAGAGCATATTTTTTTTCTCTAATCATTTAGTCATGTAGGGCTTAGCCTCAAAAGAATAGCAAGAACTCATCATAATATCTTCTCTGCTCCTCACAGTTCTTAGACCATTGTAGAAATTCAATCCATATTTGTGGAATAGCCTTATTTTGCCTTTAGGCGATGCCTATTAATGTATACTTACATCAGAAGACCCTGCTGCGTGGAAACCCCGAGTGTCATACTTCAAGCAATTGTGGCAACTTATAGATTTTCTGGCGTAAATGTACTAAGTGGGCTGGAGGATGGAATTATGAGTTCAGAAAAGAAACAGAGGCTGTGCATGATTTCAGGTTATCAGCTTAGCTCTGAGGGTGATATGGTTTCATCAAGATAAATAGACTAATCTGTACTGAGTTCTAGTCAACATTATGTATTAGTTTTACAATGTTTAGGGATTTTTTAGGGATTAATTATTCTATATTTATAGATGAAGAAATCAAAGCTATTAATCTAGGCTGATAGGTATGATTACAAAAATCACTTTTAGCTCTGGCAGCTCTACCTCTTATTTCTGGTAACATGTTATTGCTCTTTAAGAGTAAATAATCAGAAAAGATCGCAACAGAGCTAACATTTATTGAGAACTTATATTGGATAAGCTCAGTTTTTAGCACCTTTATAGGTATTAATTCACTGAATCCTCACCACAACTCTTATTATACCCATTTTATTGCTGGAGAAACTGAGACATAGAGAGCCTTAGTGATTTTCCCAGGGTAACTCAGCTAGTTAGCGTGGAGCTGGAATTTAAGCACAGATAATCTGTACTTTTTACAATTGTACTGTGCTGCCTATAAAAGCAGTACTGGATGGATTGTTACAAAACCAGGTCTTTAATCTTGAATTCACCATATAAATAATAGTGAAGTAAATTTAAGGATGTCATTTGATTATTTGGGTTTCAGTGTCCTTGCACTCCTTACAGCCTATGAGGAGAAGCCTTTACATAGTCTTTTATAAACTGAAAAGTGTCATAAATTCAAGGATTTTATTTTTTACAGTACATTAAATCATTTTAAAGAGTCTGAAAAAAAAGAGTCTTCGAGAAAAGTCCACATGAAGGCAGAGATGAGGTGAGACACCAGCATGGAATGTTTAAGCTCCCACTAAACATATTAAGCTACATGTTTTATTGCTAAACCCAAGGGAGAGATTTGATGGGAGGAGAGTAGGAAGCAAGAAGGTAGGAAGCCTGGCTATTTATTTAGAGAGGAATATAAATTATTTTCTTGATCAGTTTAAGAACGTTAACAATTACTATAGGATAAGCAGAGTTAAAGGGGTTTAGAGAAGGAGTTAAACTATAAAAATACAGTCAAATTGTTAAAAATTATCAGAAACATCTGTAAAATCATATATAGTTTCATTATATATCTTTCTTTTAAAAAATTCATGTTCTAGGTAATTGGTATTAGCAATCGGGTGATGAACACTGCTCATGTTTTATGCATAGAACAATTGGTGCCATGTCTAATGCATTTGGCATTAGCCTAGGAGTTAAAAAACCTGAGTTCTGTGCACAGCTTGGGTCCATGTCAATAAAGAAGCAGCCATCTCCCTCTGGGGAGATCTGTCTCCTCCAGTGACAAGGAGCATGTTAACGCCCTGGTCACCTCTCTATCTCAAAAGGATGTTCTGAAGATTGGTAAGACAATGTAAAGTTCTTTAAACTCTTTACAAGATAAGCCATACACAGACATACTGGCCTGAGAAGCACTACTACCATCTATTTTGTACACAAGAGCAACAATAAGGAAAAATATCTCAAAGGCAGTCCCAAATTATAAAAATGTTGAGACGGGATGCAAAATATTATAGGATAGGAAACAACAACAATGACACTGAATCCAAACTAATATTTGCATTCTATATACTACAGATTCGCAGAAGTTTCCATCATTGAGTCCTCTAGAGTATTATTAGCCTTTCTCATTGACAGGTTGTGGCACATATTGTATCTACGGGGCCTTTGGTTTCCTAAAAGGTGCTTGAACATGCCTTTTAGAAAACACTTGTCATGAAGAAGCATAACAACAACAAAAAGAAAGTTCAAATATCCACTAAACATATGAAAGAACACTCACCCTCTTTAGTAATCAGGGAAATGCAATGATCTCATTATAAAATCTCCATATTTGAAACAAATTAGAAAGTCTGACAATACAATGTGTTTTTTGGCTAAGATGTGGAGCTACAGGAATTCTCATACACTTTTTATGCACTTTATCAAATACTTTCCCCTTACATAGCAAGGTTAAAGACATGCATGGCCCAAGATTCCATTTCTTGGTATATTCCCCCACAGAAATGCATGTTAATAAGCACTAAGATAGGTGTAAATGAAAATTCATAATATCTTTATTCATAATATTTTCCAACTGGAAACTGCCCAACTTCCTAACAAGAGAAGATTGGACAAATAAATTGTGGTTACTTTATACAACAGAACACGATATAGTCATGAAAATGTGTGGTCCTCAGCTACATGCAATATTGATGAATATTACCAGTATAACATGGTGTAAAAGAAGCAAAACATAAAAGTATCCACAAGATGAGCCTATTTACATAAAATACAAAAACAAACTAAATTGAACTCCTTTGTTTTGGGATGGATGCATAAGTGGTAAACCATACCATAAAGACAAGCAGGAAAAGAAAAAATTAGGACAGTAGTTATCTCTTTGGAGATAGGAAACAGAAATAGGGTGCTTCAGAGGGATGTTTAAAATAGGTGTTTACTTTAAAATTATTGGTTAAACTTAACACTTATGTTTTATGTACTTTTATAAATGTTTGTTATAGTTCATGATTTAAAAAGTTACAAAGATACTATGCAGCTATGGTAATCAAGGCGTGTGGTATTGGAGAAGGAACAAATAGATCAATGGAACAGAAGAGACAGCTCCCAAATAGATCCATATAAATACAGGCAACTGATCTTTGACAAAGAAGCATGATCTTCAACAAAGGCAATACAATGGAGGAAAGATGTTATTTTCAATAAATGGCACTGGAACAACTAGACATTGCAAAAAAATAAAAATAATAATCATCTAGACACAGACCTTATAAAATTAACTTCACAAAAATTAACTCAAAATGGGTAACAGACCTAAATGTAAAACACAAACTATAAAATTCCTAGAACAGAACATAGGAGAAAAACATGACCTTGCGTTTCATCATGACTTTTTAGATACAACACTAAAGGCATAATCCATGAGAGAAATAATCGATAATCTAGACTTCATTAAAATTTAAAATTTCTCTTCTGTGAAAGACAATGTTAAGAGAATGAGAAGACAAGCCACAGACTGGGGAGAAAATATTTGCAAATGACATATCTGATAAAGAACCGTCATTCAGAATATACAAAGAAATCTTAAAACTCAACAGTAAGAGAACAAGTAAGTTGATTAAAAAATAGGTGAATTCCTTAAGAGGCACATTTCGTAAGCATATGAAAAGTGGCTCCAAATATGTCATCAGGGGAATGCAAGTTAAAACAATGAGATAGCACTACACACCTATTAGAATGGCCAAAGTCTGTAACTCTGTCAACGCCAAATGCTGGTGAGGAGGTGGAGAAGCAACAGGAACTCTCATTCATTGCTGGTGGAAATGCAAAATGGTTTGGCCACTTTGGAAGACAGTGTGGCAGTTTCTTACAAAACTAAACATACTTTTACCATGTGGTCCAGCCATAGCACTACTTGGTAGTTATCCCCCAAACACTGAAAACTCATGTCCACACAAAAATCTGTACATATATGTTTATTGCAGCCTTATTCATAATTGCCAAAACTTGGAAGCACTAAGCTATCCTTCAGTAGGTGAGTGGATCAATAAACTGTGGTACATCCAGACAATGGAGTATTATTCAGCGCTAAAAAGAAATGAGCTCTCAAGCCATGGAAAAACATGGAGGAACCTTAAATATATATTACTAAGTGAAAGAAGCCAAACTGAAAAGGTTACATGCTGTATGATTCCAGCTATATGACGTTCTGGAAAAGACAAAAACTATAGAGACAGCATTAAAAAGATCAGTGGTTGTCAGTGGGGGAAGGGAGGGGAGGAAGGCATCACAGGTGGAACACAGAGGATTTTTAGGGCAGTGAGAATACTGTGTATGAAAGTATAATGGTGGATACACGTCATTATACATTTCTCCCAACCCAAGAGTGAGCCCTAATGTAAACTGTGGACTTTGGGTGATAATGATGTATCAGTGTAGGTTCATCAGTTGTAACAAATGTACCACTCTGGTGGGGGTGGGTTGATAATAGGGAGGCTATGCATGTATGGGGGTAGGGGGTACGTGGGAAATCTCTTCCACTCAATTCTGCTGTCAACCTAAAACTGCTCTAAAAAATAAAGTCTATTTAAAAAACAAAAAATAAAAACAAAAGACAAAAACCTGAACACATGTGGCTTCCTGGAAGTTCACAAAAATTTTACAAAGCCTAAAAAAGATTAATTTGTGGAAACCTTTAGTTCTATTTCATCTGTATAAGTGCTGATGAAGACCACCTGGTGAATGATTTAGAGGTTTAACATAAAGAGTCTCCTTAAATAATATGTACTTGTGGAAGAAAAAAACCCTGAAGTCAAAATTGCAAAAGGGAAAGCACTGAAGACTTTTCTCTCCAAAACTGCCAAGCAAGTCTGGTTTAACTGAAATTGATGGCAAAGACAACAGAGCACACAATTGAATTTTAATCTTAATGATCTCTAAGCTATATTTGAAACATAAACATACGTGTGAGAGTTCTTCAAGATGTTGGACATGAATCTGTTTTCATAATTCAAAAGCATGCTTTGCTTATGAATCTCTTTTAACAAGCTTTGGTGGGGGATTCTTTTCTTCCAGATGTTTGGTGTTGTACAGATGCAACCTCCATCTCTCTACATATGATTTAAAACACAGTTGGTGGGGTGGGCTGAATTGGGAGATTGGTACTGACATATATACACTATTGATACTATGCATAAAATAGATAACTAATGAGAACCTACTGTATAGCACAGGGAACTCTACTCAGTGCTCTGCTGTGACCTAAATGAGAAGGAAATCCAAAAAAGAAGAGATATATGTATACATATAGCTGATTCACTTTGCTGTACAGTATAAACTAACACAATATCGTAAAGCAACTATATGCCAATGAATATTTTTTAAAAAACCACAGTTGTAAAGAGCATATTTATTTTACAAAATGGTAAGAGGACAGAATTCAAATAGATGGTCTATAGGTTTGTAAAATGATGAATACCTAAGTCTCATAAAGTCCTACAGATAGTATCTATTCATCTGAAGAAAGTTCTCTTACTACTTTTCAAACCTGAAAGAATTTTCTAGTCTTAAAACATTATTAAATAGGCCAATTAATAATTTTGGTAGAAAAGAAAGTCTCCTAAATCATAGACATGAAAAATATTTTTTTCTGATACAATTTCATTTAAAATCCCTGTTTAAGCAATTTACAGGAGGCAAGATAGTTTAGTGGTTGAGAGGATGGTCTCTGGAGTCAGACTTGGATTTAAATCCCAGCTCTACCATTTACTAACTTAGACAAGTCATATTACCTCTCTATGCCTCAGTGCCTACCTCCTGGTGTTCTTACAAGGACAAAAATAAATGTCCTGCGTAAAGAACTTTTTGCAAAACTCCAAGCACATAATGAGCACTCAATAAATGTTAGCTATCAGCAGCAGCAGGACCTTCTAGAATCTTGCTGATCTTTCATCCAACTTGTTTGATCACTTTTTTTCTAAGTCCTCTTCCAAGCCACCTTCCTCCTCAGCTATAGTTTCCCTGGATTTCTAGCAAAGATGGGGAAACTATACATGCTTATCTTCTCTTTCTGACACCTCACTAAAATGAAAGTAAGGGAATAAAAACACACAAATCCACAAAGGCATAGATAATGAGGGAGGAGAGATCATCAAAGGAGAAACTTCAACGATTTTTAGAAAGGAGAGAGTGGATGAGAAGTAGAAACTGCCTTAGCACAATTGAGAAGATGATTACAGAGAGCAAATTCCAAGGGAAAGTGAACCAACACGTTCTGCCCAACCCAGAGATGCAGAGCTTAGAGGCAGCATACACTAAGGAAGGCAGGAGTTTAGTGAGAGGCTAAAAGTACCTTAAAATTATATGGAGACTTTGGATCCCAACTATTTCCCTCTCCTGTTGGAGACTAAATCTTACCTTTTTTGGAGAAAATAAGCTAGAGAGACATCAAACTAAGGACATCAGGCACTGTGGCAAACAAGGTAACACCCAAGGTTGAAAAACAGATGCTTAACTGCGGAGTTCCCAGTAAGACATACAACCTCCCTATAAGCCATGTTCCCCAAACACTAGCAGTCAGGTATATGCCCTCAGTTGCGTATCTTCCAGGCAGAAATTGAAGAATCTTGTCATGATGACACCTCAGAATTCCCAAAGAATAACGCAACTGAACAACCAATCATGCTATAGTGAAACTCTGCAGTTGACAAGCCCCATCCACGTTCAAAGAACTTTGGTGGTATATTTGTGGTTGTCATCATCGTTGTTGTTTGGTTGTCTTTGTGTTTGTGTGTGTGTGTGTGTGTGTGGTGTGAGATCTTTAAATACGAATGGACAGCCTCTTGAGGAAATTATCCAGAATAAAGAAGAGAGACTAGTATAAGCAGACCACATCAACTGAATAAAGAAATCCACAGGAAACAGACAGAGGAAAACCTCTAAAGAACTATCATTTGTGTACAAAGATAATGCATTCCTGACATAAGAATAGATGCTGTTAAAAAGGCAACAGCAGAGGACAAGAAAGTACTGAAATTGAAAAAAAAAATGGCCAAAATGAAAATTTTAATAGAAAGGTTGGAAGATAAATTTGAAGAAATTTCTATAAGGTATAACAAAACACCAAAGAGATGAAAAAGAAGAAGAAAAAAGTGAGGAGATTAAAGGATCTGATCTAGGAGGGCCAACATTCAACTAACAAATCCCAGGAAGAGAAAACAGAGAAAATGGAAAAGGTAAAATTATCGATAAACTAAGAAAAGAAAACAAATCCAGAATTAAAGGACCCGTATGTCTGGAGTGAAAAGATCTAGTGTGCGCCCAGGACAGCGGATGAACACCCAGACCAAGACAATTGATCAAGAAATGTAGAGATATCAGGGATGAAGAGAAGTTCATAAAATTTTTTTACAAAGAAAAATAGGTTTTGAATAGACAATGGGATGTCACCAATGTTAGAAAACAATGGAAGGGTGCTTGCAAAATGTTGAGAAAATATATTTGTAACTTACAATTCAATTACAGTTAAACCATGCCTGAGATGCCTGAGGGTTCAAATGAAGGACTGTTGGAACCCAAGTAGACACAAAATACGCCCCAAGAGGGAATCTCAGAAGCTAGGTTTTATCCTCAACTTTGAAACTAAATGTAGAAACACAAGAATGAATGATGGGTACTCTTAGCACTTCTCTGAGACTCTGGAGTCCTGAGACAATTTCTTTTTTGCTAACATCATTGGGTCAGGGTCTCCAGAGGCTGAGCAAAGTGATGAACTCTGACCGACTTTGTGCTTCTGCAAAAGTGCACTATTATCTTCATACAGCTGATACCTCTGAAAAGAGGGGTCAGTGAGCAATATGCAGTAAACAATGAAAGCCCAATACTCATTCTGAAGTCAGTTTTGCTTAGACTTTGTATATTACCAGCAAATTTTGCAAGTCATTAAAAAAATAAAAAAGAAGGACTTTTGCTAGTAACTAATGACCCAGCATTCAGCTCTCTTGTATGGCAAAAGTGGAGAAGTGACTGTTTATTTTTATGCTTATTAAGTTACAACGGAAACATTGTATTTACAATCCCATAATGTGGTGTTTTTAGATGCTAATTCTTACCTAAAAAGGAATGGGACAAAAAATAAACTAAGACAAAAAACCAAAACCCTCCTTGGTATGCTAGTATTCTTTTACAAAGGATCCAGGTTATCACAGTAATTGATTCCCTCTTTTACACTAGGGGTATTACTATATTAAGCGGCTAAAGGATAAACTTAGGTAACAGTGGAGCTATAGTTCTTTCAGAAATGAGATAATTAAATAGCTATGTGTGCCAAGAAAACTGAACATATCTATTGTATCCTCTCATTATTTCTGGCCACCTACCAGCAGTCAGTAAACTTGGGTAACCACCTTCTTCTGATATCACTTCAAGTCTACTCTTGAGTTCTTCTGGTATTACCTCAGCTACCAGAAAAAAAAAAAAAAAATGAAGAAAATATTTTCTTCACTATGTATATAATATGCTCAACTGTTTATAACATTCAAGTTTTTCCCCCCTAATTTTCCATGCCATTTTTATAATTGGCTAATAATAGATTAATAAGATTAAGATTAATAGATTAATAAGTATGAAATCATTTTAATAATCATTCCTACTTAAAATAAGGAGAGTTTCCAAAAACCAAACCTGAAACAGAATCCAGTCCAAGCTGTCAAACAGGCTATGCCAGTGGTTCTCAACTCATTCCTGATGAGGAATGATTGCTTTTTATTTCCCTCAAATGTTCTTTATTCATTTCACAAATGTTACTTAATTGTGTATCATGTACAAAGCACTGTGCTGGTTACTGCAGAGAAAAGTAAAAGGATGAAAACATCTAGTGTTTTCCTTCAAGACGGAGATACGTGATCTGTGTGGCAGTCCGTTGTAGGGGCATTAAGTTGTGAACAAAGGCGGGCCCTAGCGATAGTTAACTTGATAATTAGTGTAATGTGGTTTGTTTGCCCTGCTCCCTTTGCTGTGGCAGTCTTTCTGAGCTATAAACAGACGTAACTAGCCTAGAGTTCAGACATGCAGTAAGACTTCAGAATTTACTAGTTAGCTGTGATTGATCTGTCATGAAGTCCATACACAATGAGAAGTTGCTATCTCATGAAGAAATAGGCCTGTATCGCTAGTGAACAATTGGTCGTTACGGATGCCCAGCATTCGGTTTTCCTTTCCTTGGAAAACAATACCCTGATTCCCTTCAGGGGACCTCCTCACTGTTAGGTGGGGTCACTGTGATCGGTTGTAGTGTCTACAACCTTATTGTATGGGAGCTACTAGAGAGAGAAGCTCTTTTTTTGTTGTTGGATGAAAAACCTGCAAAGATACACTTCTAGGATTCTGACATTGGTGCTGTCCCCAGGTGTATGGAAACTGGGGTTGAAGCCAAAAATGGAGAGAGTTCTGATAATAGGACCCATACACTAAGCCTCATAAACAAGTCTAATCCAAATGGTACCCATACTTTACCTAAAACCTCATGGAACCCCATTAAGTGGAGAGATGAAGTCATCAATATACAACATGTAGGAGAAATGCAGCCAGGACATTTTACTGAGTGTGAAAACAAGTGTGTAACAACTGCTTATGGGTGTGTGATATGTCGATGTTGCTTTTTAAATTGACTAGAGAGTATGCTCAAGGGAATGGAAGAAACAGAGTTGGCTATCAATGAGGGGAAGTATTTCAGTAAATGTAAAACTTCAAAATAGATTTTTAAAAAAGAAATTTTCTCTCTCTGAAAGTGGATGTGGAACTGGAAAATGACAAAGGTTGTGATTATTGACACACACAAGTCAACAAGCAAAACCAACCAAACAGGAAAACTTTAAGATATGTGAAAAGGGAAGCAACTCTTCTGATACCCCCAAAACACAACTTTACGAGACTGCCTGGGTTATGTCTTCTGACTGGTAAGTGATAACGTCATGTTGGTACTTTTATTTAAACCACAGCAACGTCTGTCCTCCTAAAAAACAGTTCCGGTACTTTAGAGAAGTACAATATGAAGTTTCAGACTAGTGCTGGGCTTAACAGAGCTTTAACAGATTTTCAAAACACCTGCACACTAGATTTCACAAATATCCCATCCCTCCTAACACCTCCACTCTGAACATACATGAAAACAAATCACAACAAAGCACTGTCATTGAAGAACACTATTACCTGCAAATTATAATCTGAGAAAGAGAGTCACTGAAGCAAAACTTAAAAACAGAATCGTATAATTATCTTAGGAGAGAATTTTTTTCTTACATATAAATTTTCTTCCCAATGAGTATGCACAAAAGCAACCTATGGGCACTCCTGTGGTTTCTTTTTAGACTTTGCCTGCTTATTTTAAAGCATAGAGGAGAAGAATCTGCTTAAAAGCCAAATGCACTGATAAATGTTTACCGATAAAATCTTCCAGATGGGACTACTTTCAAGGAAGGTCAATTACAAGCCTCATGTCTCTCCTTTTAATGATATCCTTTAATGATCCCCTTCCTCTCCCAGAAAATTAAATCACAAAAACAACTTAGTCTGAGAATGACCCAGTAATCCTCATAATCACATTGCAATGACAGACAAGGAGATCAAAGCACAGGTGTACTGAAAACTAGAGGTTTCCATTCTGTTAAAATGTGAACTTGCTACAAACTAAGATCAAAAGTACTTTTAGCTCCCCAAATCCCAACAACCTCCAATATTTTAAAAATTCTGTGGTTTCCTTGATTAATAAACTTCCCTTGATTTTCTCCCTCCCAGTTTGTACCAAACATTGGCAATTCTTTACATATTGTGGCTGTGTTTTCATAAATTCATTCATTAATTAATTTTAGATATTTGGTGAATTATGTTGCGCCTCATAGCACCAAAGACTTCCAGATTTATTATAAACTATTGTCTCCAAAATTGCAAAGAGGGAACCTAGTGATGTAAAATTATATAAAGGTAACCTGATACCAATACATTAGTTAGAAATTGAATTAGGTGGCTAGTAGTGGCTTCAATGAGAGAGGTTTATTTTTGTCTCATATGAAGAAAATCCAGAGGTAGGCCAAGGCTGAATGATGACACTATTTTCAGCAGAGAACCAGGCTCCTATTATCTTTCTGCTCCACCATCCTTAAGATATGCCTTGTATTCTTAAGACCATTCAGGTTGCAAGATGGCCACTGGTGGTCCAGTCATCACATGAACAATCCCAAGTCAATACTACAGGAAGAGGAGCAAGGGTAAAAGGGAGTGCTTCTGGGCAGGAGCTCCCTCTGCTTACATTTCATCAGCTACACCTATTTCTAAGGGAGGCTAAGAAATGTTGTCTTTTGGCTTGGCAGATGCCACCCAATATAATTAAGATTCACTTTGTAACCATCATTATACTGGTCACCAACTGAACAAATCTGTTGAGGATATTTAGTCATCATTAGCAGTCTCTGCCATACCATAGAATCGCTGATTTCTCAATATTGGGTGGAATTTGGTCTGATCCCTTGCTTACAGATAGAGAAACTGAGAACAGAAAGATTAAAAAGTTTTCCCCAAACTACAGAACCAGTTAGCCAAAGAACTAGGAGCAGAATTCACACACTTGATCTATCAGTAAAGATCTTGTCCTTTGCCAACAATGCAAACTCCAACGAGGTTAGTTCAGGAACTTCAGCTAACCAGCATGAATAATAACACATCTTAATTCCTGGGCCAACCTGGTGACTCACACTGCACGCTTTACGGTCATAACTGCTCACAAGCTGTAACATCCCCCCTCTTTGGTTATAAAGTGAGAATCACCATATTTACCACAAGTCATATACGTGTTTATATTGTCACTAAATTACCAAGAAAATGAGAGCTATGCCTTATAATGTGACAGTTATGTTTGTAGGAAAGCAGAATGTTCCACATTCACGGGCAAAAATTGGTACTTGAACTTTAGGAGTTGACTCCAGATCTTTTATGGTGGTGGTTTTTTAAGCACACACACAAACACATTATTATGGTGTCTCCTGAAACTGACATTCTCAAAATAGTGTCCACCATTACACAAAGGAGGTTTGAATGTTTTGAAGCCTTTTTTCTTTCAAACCATTGCTTCTAATCCTCTTATCTCTTCCTCCACTACAGTCATCAATCACTTCCTCACACTCTCCTCCCAGCAGCATTCTCAACCAAATATAACCACGATGGTAAGTCATTACTGTATACTTTCTTCAGCGCTTTGAACTACATAGGCTCCTGCTCTCATGTTTTACTTGTTTTATGGCTTAAGCATGTTGAGAGCAGGGTCTATACCATCTTTATTGTCCATAACACTCAGCATATGGTACAGATTCCAATTTTCTTTCACAATGTCATGCTTAGAACGTTTTAATGCTCTCCCAAACTGGTCTTCCTCCCTGTTTCCAGGGGCTTCACTGATCCTTTTTTCTCAGTCTCATTCACTGCCTGTTCCACCTAGGTCACCTAAGTGATGTCTCAAAAATCAAGCTATACTTATATTTGGTGGTGCACCAAATCTGTAAATATAAGTTAAAAAATTTAGAAGGTGGCCTCCACCTGCATTCATACCTAATCTTATTCCTTTCCATTCCATCTGTTTGTACCCTATATACTACTAGCTACTCAGAAATAATCATCTCTTTTTTCACATGTCTGTGACTTTATAATGCTGCTCCCTGTCTGAAATGCCCTTCTTTCTTTTATTTATGGAGAGGTTCCAAATGGCCTCTAAGGTGTAAGTTAATTACTATCTACAGTATGTATATCCAGCCTTTTCTAGAAGACAGGGAAGCTTGGACAGCAAACTTGAGTATATCTTTACAAGCACTTCCAGTATTACAGCTATTCTATTGAGTTTGGAAAAGCCTCTGAGTGTAGAGGTTGTGTTATTTCATCTCTCTGTGGGTCCCAGTTCTGACACACAGGAGATACTCAATAGTCTGCTAAATGAATAACTGTCAGTTTCCCTAACTAGCCTTGAATACTTTTCTTTCGAGTCTACCTGCTTGTCATAATAGATCTTGTCTCACTTGATTCTATATCCACAGAGGCTTGCATAATACTTAGATGTAAATATTGTCACATCTCTTTTGTTTTTCCAGTTAATCACTGGAGCCTTTCAGTAGGAAATCCAGTCTCAGCCTCCTTGAAAACTCCCCCTTCTTGGTATTCAGTCTAAAGTAGAGGCTTGCTTCTAAACTTCAGGTGGAGAGAGGACTGCCAATTAGCATGAAGGCTTCTGCCGTCGCCATGTGGTATCACAGCTGAACACTGGTCCTGTAAAGTTCTATGTCCTGCTGGTTCAGGACTCCCCTGGCTGCTAGGAGGGACCAGCCTCAAACTCCAAGACTGTAGCTCTTTGATCACTCTCGCTTATTTAGACAAAAATCAGCACTCATCATCAACCTTAGGTCATTGCCTCGAGCAGGCAGCTCAGGCTTCCCCTTCATCCTGATGTGTTAACCCCTTCAAGGCCTGTTGTATCAACATTCTCTCCTGACCACAGACCGTGTGACGCCACCTTGACCCATTTAATGTGTTTCCCTTACTTCTCATTTCAGAGAGAAAGTTGAGGGTTCAGTCTCTTTTTCTCCTAGTACACTCCCAAATTCTTAGGTAAATCGGTCTACTCTCTCTTTAAATATTGCCAAGGAGAGGGGCAGGTTTTAATGAAAAGGGGGAGCTCTTTTCACACTCTTTCTCTGAAGAAAGAGATGCCTGGCCTAATATTTACATAACTAAGGGACTTCACTTAGTGATTTTTTTCAAAAACAAATAAATGAACCCCCAAGAGGTTTCCAATAATAGACTGAGAAGTGCAAGCATAGAGTCAGAATTTCTGCCTCTCAAGT
Organism: Eschrichtius robustus; assembly: GCF_028021215.1. Taxonomy (NCBI): domain Eukaryota; kingdom Metazoa; phylum Chordata; class Mammalia; order Artiodactyla; family Eschrichtiidae; genus Eschrichtius; species Eschrichtius robustus. The sequence continues at coordinate 45,903,114 of NC_090825.1, forward strand.
CATCCTCTTACATATGCATGAAGATGCTTACTGAAGTTAACAGTCATTTTTTGCAAGTCCTTTTTTCGTAGGACCAGTAATTTATGACCATAAAGACAAGGCAGGATTAGGACAGTTGAGCAACCCTTTAACAACCCTGTCCTAATTGTCCTTTCCTGCATGGCCAAGGAAACAGTGAGTCTGATAATCAACCATTTAAAAAAGGTGCATGGCCTTACCAATCTAGTAAGGCAAAAAGAGATTCATTCCATAGTGAAGATCTGGCATTCCAGGGTCAGACTGGAGCAGCAGAGGACAAATACAATAACAATAAATTTCAATTAGATGACAAAGTCAGCCATAGATCACTGTGCCAGCAGTGTCTTTTCTACTAAGGACTGGGAAAGGTGGCTATATGGAAAAAGAATTAAAAAAAAAAAGAGTTGATATATGCATATGTATAACTGATTCACTTTGTTGAACACCTGAAACTAACACAACAGTGTAAATCAACTATACTCCAATAAAAATTTAAAAAAAAAAGAATTGGGAAAGGTAAGCTTAAAATTCATCTTGTGTTTGTTCATACATAGTCCTTTCTTCAAGTGTATCCACCCAGTTGAGCTTTATATAACATAATCCAGGGAGATTACCCCAAAGTGAGGCTTAATTTACTGAACTGCAGTGACCCTAAAAAAAGTGCATTCATTTTTTCACAATTTTAATGTCTCTAAACTCCAGGTGTGTTTTACAATCAATGGCATTTTGGATTTGACAAACTAAAGTAATTAATCAAATATTTTCGCTTAAGTGAAATACTTTAAAAGGTAAAAATGACAACCTAAAAATTGTCCAAACATCCGGGTTCCAACCCCAGCATTAGGATGTGACTATCTTAGCATAGCAGAGACACAGACAAGAGCAGTAGGTGAAGATGAATTGGAGCGAAGTATCAGGTTGGCCAAAAAGTTCGTTTGCGTTTTCCATAACACCTTGTGGAAAAACCCAAATGAACTTTTTGGCCAACCCAATAGTTCTCAAAGGGAGTTCCCCATCTAGCAGCCCATCAGCATCTGCAACACTTGAGAACTTGTTAGAAATGCAAAATTCTCAGGTCTGACCTCAGAAGTATTGAATCATAATCCTTGGGGTATAAAGCCCCGCAATCTGTGTTTTAATAAAATCTCTGGGCATGAGTTTGAGAACTAGTCCTATAGTAGTAAAGGAGGCACTTGGTCAGTGTGTATTTGGCATATCTGAGTCGGGGTGGGGGCAGAGTCCTAACATTTCAACCCACTGGCAAGGCTCCCACAAGGAGAGGAAGATTTTAAGACCCACTACAGGGAGGTACTTCTTTCAAGTCCGTCAGTTTCTGGGTTCTGACTCCCTATGCATGAAAGCAGCTTCTGATTAGGAGTCTGCTTCCCAGGTGGATGAATTACAAGGAAAGAATTAACTGATCAGGCTAATATAGTATCCTATCTACTCAGCAATATATTTCTCACTGTAAATTACTTAATTAGTGTCCTTGTTTTTGCATGAAGTTCTTGAGTTCTGAATATCAGTAAGAGCACTCAATCTAAGTGGGTTCTGAGAAAATAAAAATTCTGAACCTGGGAAACTAAAGGTCAGTCCTGAAATTTATGTATATTGTGAAGACACTACCGAGAAGGGCTCACTATGTATCCAAGCTATTCAAATGGACTATTTACCAGGTCAAGAGAAGTGGAGAATTAAGGGCAGCTGGGTCAAGACTGCAAACTGGCAGTCTTCCGGCCAGATGTGGTCCACAGATGTGGTTTGGCCCACACACATTGTTTAAAAATTGGGAAATTTTACATAAAATTCTGGAATTCTTCCTGTCTTAAAAAAGCTAAAGATTTGACATTAGGGAACCCACATCCTGGCCTTTCAACAAGAGCCTGGAGCTGAACAGAAATTGCTTCCTTTAGATGGGCTATTCCCTCTAGTTTGCCATAGTCCCTACCACTCCTTCTTGTCTGATAGCTGCCCAGCTCGTCCTTTTACATTACCCGCCCGACCCTTCATGCATTTAAGCTTGAGGACCACTGATCCATATAAATAATTTTCATGAAATAAATAATTGAGATGATTTGAAAAAAAATCACTCAGAAAATTAACTTTATTTTGTACCTTCATAGCTATTTGTGTAAATATGTGGACAAGGGTGTAGACGTTAGTTATTTTAAAAACAGACAACATATCGAGGGCAAAGGTTGTCGTGATAGAGGAGAAAGACTACTGGACTGGGCCTCTAATATCTAGATGTGCTTCTGCCACTTAACTAAGTGTAAAGTTATCCCTGAGCCTCAGTTGATATATCTGTTATATGGGAATGACTATATCTACCACATATAGGGTTTATTGTTATGATTAAATTAGATAATTGTATGTTCAAATTCACGACATACCACAGACCCCCAAAAACCTTTGCTGAATTAAAATTTGGATGTGTTTCATTACCTGTGTTTTACTTTAGAAATTATACCTAACACAGATGAACGTTCGGGGAAAATTCAAAATTAACCCTTCAAAAGCCTTACTCCGCAATGAGATAAAGGGATTAACATTAGTGACTATAAACTATGCACTATGTTGGGTGCTTTATACAGACTGTCCCCTTATGGCAACACTATGAGTTAGCATTACCCCTCTCTTACACATTAAAAACCAGGGCTCAAAAAGTTTAGGTAATTTACCCAAAGTCATACAGCAGGTGTTGATAACCAGGGTCCATTTTACTCCAAAGCCTTTCCATATGAGAACTTTAGTGCTTCTCAAACTAGCTTGGTCATAAACTTGGGACACTAGTTAAAAATGCAAGTTCTTCTATTCCTTCCCAAGCTACTCAATCAGATTTGAAGAGGAGTAGCCTGGGAATCTGCATGTTGTATCAGAGCCTCAGCTAATTCTTAATAATAGCAAGGAAACACTGCTTGAGAAAGCTGACAAAGAGTCAAAGTAAGCAGAGAATGAACTGCTTTGTATTATTCTTAATGGAAGGAAGGAGGGGAGAGAAGGAGGGAGGGAAAGAATCTTGGAGCTAAGGTCTATCCATTTGCAGGATTATGAGAATGCACTTTCTAGATGGATTCTTTCTTTCTAACTGCACCCAGACTGTTGAATGCAAAGACAAGGAGCCAGCCAACAGGAAGCCCGGCTTGCCACTGCAAAGGAGTAAAGCACTTTGAACTACAGGCATCTTGTACACCCAAATTACATGCTGTGATACACATGGTATTTGAGTTGTTCCGCAATACAGAAGCCAATTATTCTTGGCACACACTTCTATCATGCTATCCAAATTACCATGCCTCACATGTGGAACGGTGCCACATCAAATGCACCAAGCCATAAATTCCCTAAACTCTTAGAGATGAAAGTCAAATGTTGGAGAGAAAGAGTGTTTGGTACACACACCATAGAGCAGAAAAGATGTCTAACTTGGTACTGCTAGATTTACTATGAGAAACTGGGACAGAAAATTCTGCCTTAGAAAATTTTCAGATTATAAACTGGATTTTTCCAATGTAATTCAGCATAAGCACTGCATTTTCGATTTTTAGTAAAGTTATTTCTTCCATAATATTCATCTTAAAATAATTAATTTTCTGGCCTCTCCCTGTAAATGTTTTTAAATACAGTAGAGAAGCACAGACACTAAAACAAACAGTAGAGGCTGTAGGTACCATAAATTCTGTTGGGAATCACAGAAACTATACATATGTCCTGAAGAGTAGTGCTGTTTAATACTCAGACCAACTAATTGACTCACTCTCCCACTCCTAGCCCCTTGCAAATTCTGAAGTTAAGAGATTTAATCAAAACTGTTAGGTGATATTAAAATATAAATCCTATGATAATTGTTAATGGAATTATAGAAAATTTAAAACACAAATCCTTAAAGTTTGAAAAACAGGAAAATGAGATATTAGATGCACCAGTTCTAGGTTTCTTAAGCTTTAATGTCCTTAGGAATCTCCCAGGGATCTTGTTAAAATGCAGGTTCTGATTTTTTTTTTTTTTTTTTAAGATTTTGTTGTTGTTGTTGAATTTGTTACAGTATTGCTCCTGTTTTTTTTATGTTTTGGTTTTTTTGGTCCTGAGGCATGTGGGATCTTAGCTCCCCGACCAGGGATCGAACCCACAGTCCCTGCACTGGAAGGGGAAGTCTTAACCACTGGACCGCCAGGGAAGTCCCCAGGTTCTGATTTAACAGGTCTGCATTTTCGAGTTTCTCACGAGTGCCCAGCAGATGCTCACACTGGTGGTCCAGGGTTCACACGAGGCGTAGCAACTCCACCAGTTTAAGAAAGCTCATGTCGGTGAAGTTTCCAGAGAGAAGACAGGGAATCTCGGGTAAGAGAGTTTGTAGCATAAGGTTAGTGTTAACTAGAAGTATAATGCAAAGACGAAAGACAGAGTGAAGCGTTTATGTAAATGTTCAATTTCTCCAGAAGAAACTGATTGCATATGAAGTAGAAAAATAATCTTATTTCTGGATTAGTAAGAGAGGAATTCTAAGAGGGTAAGCAGATTTACAATCAATATATAATTGGGGTGCTTAAACTTTAAAAACATGATGACTGGACTAACTCCGCAGAAAACTGCAGATATGAATGTGTACCCACATTTATATGTATAATTTCAGAAGGTTCACTGAACTTCCTTCTGAATGGCATAAGCCACTACGGGGCCCACGGATCACAAATTAAGACTACCAATGTACACAGTTGGGGCAGGGGAAAAATCCATAGTTTTAACAGTAATAGAGGGTAACTTCAAATCTGCTATGTATTTGATCGATGATACTATTGTATAAAGGCTGATGGTTCTTCAATCATTTCCATAAAATATAAATTGGTGGAAATGTATATTTTTCCAACGTAAGACACCAAGCTTCTTTGTGACAGGCAAAGGGAAATCACCATATAAAGAAATTAAGTATATACTGGTTTGGAAAAACACAAGACAAAAAAATCCAGGTATGAAAATTACTGTTTAGAAAAGGGATTTCTGAAGATGTAAAAGGTAATTGTTGTTTTATGCTGGTGCTTCGTATGGGTTTTTTACTCCAATAGCTTTAAGCATCTCACTACCTGTCTCCTTATACTAGCGAGAAATTATAAATACGTAGGGTTATCACGGAAAAGGCACAGAGAACCAGTTTATTTTTCCAAAAGCTATTGATCACTTAATCTTAGATAAGCAGCATAGAATCTAGAAAGGGAGCTACACCTGTGTGCGTTGTTTGTAAAACTCTATGTCAGGGCATGATATGAAATACAGACATGACGCCATGAGAGTACTGGGTACTGAGAATACTGATAAGGGCATGATTCTTTCCAGCATGAGATAAGGGGATGTGTCAAGGAAACAGACGCAGAAGTAGCTTTGAGCCGGACCCGGAAGAATGAATAGGATTTCAATAAATGGAGAAGTCAAGGAAAGGCATTGCAGGAAATGGGGCTCACGTTAGCAAAACATTACAGAGGTGGGGTGGGAGGAATATGCAGTTTGGACCAAGGAGAGTATGATATGCTATTACATTTGTCATAATATTACTACTTGTATAGTCTCCTCTCCTTGAATCAGGACTGGGCCTGGGACTGGCTTTATCCTACAGAAGGTGGCAAAATTGGCCAGGTGCCAGTTCTGGGCTTGCGCATTAAGAAGTCCTGGGAACCCTGAGCTGCCAGGTAAGGAAGTCTGAACACCTTGCTGGAGAGACCACAGGGCCTCCAGGCCCTGGAGAGAGAGGAAGGACCCGAGACTCAGTGAAGAGAGACAGCTTCACGGAGGTAAGGTCATCTCAGCTGAGCCCCCAGCCTCTAGTCAACCGGCCAATTGAATGCAGCCACATTCAGGACTACAAGAAGACCAGAAGAACTGCCCAGTTGAGCCCAGGGCCGACTGCAGAATACAATGGTTGCTTTTTAGGACACCACTCTTTGGAAGAGTTTGTTATGCAGCCATAGAAAACTGAAACAGAGCATATATCAATATTTTAAATCGGCACCTTCTTTTGATGAATATAAAACTATACACCTACCTGGAGATTCAGATTTAGCCCTGTCCTTCTACACACACTAGACAAAACTGGTTTTGAACCTTATTATTAGAGCTGAGTGCACAAAATTCTAGGATTTTTTTTCTTTTTTACAAATAAAAATTATTATAAAAGTGAGCAGGCTTTTTCAAACAACACTCCCTGCATCACCCCTCCTTCTGCCCCTCCTAGACAATAGCACCTTATTCAGATTACAGAATATGTGTGCATTTGTGCATGTGTGTATGTGTTGTGTTGTCTAGACATAGTCACATGGAATAAGTAAAGAATTCCTTATGTGTGACACATGATCATCTTTTCTATTCTATTCCATTTCTTCTTTTCTTCTTGCTGGTTGTGACCCACTAAACTGATTTCATAATGCATAAGTAGATTATGCCCCTCAGTTTGAAAGACAGTTGTCCTAAGAATCATTAATCAATCAATATACATTCATTAAACCCTATATGTTCCATGCATTGTTTTAACTCTTGGGTACAGCAGTAAAAAAAACAAACATAGCGGGCTTCCCTGGTGGTGCAGTGGTTGAGAATCCGCCTGCCAATGCAGGGGACACGGGTTCGAGCCCTGGTCTGGGAAGATCCCACATGCCGCGGAGCAACTGGGCCCGTGAACCACAACTACTGAGCCTGAGCGTCTGGAGCCTGTGCTCCGCAACAAGAGAGGCCACGATAGTGAGAGGCCCGCGTGCCGCGATGAAGAGTGGCCCCCACTTGCCGCAACTGGAGAAAGCCCTCGCACAGAAACGAAGACCCAACACAGCCAAAAATAAAAAATAATAATAAATAAATAATAAATAAAAAATTTAAAAAAAAAAACAAGCATAGCTTCTTCTTTCATGGGTAAATTAATCATTAAACAGTAACAACAACAAAATATGCACAAAGGATGATTTCATTTCATTTGTGATAAATGCTGGGAAGGAAAAGTATGGGTACCGTAAAAAGCCATAAGGAGACTCCACTGACTGTGGAGTGTGGAAGTGGATTTGTTCATGGATGCCACGTTAGGGCAAGTCCAAAGCAACAGAGGTCAGTCTTTAGACAGAGCATTTCCAGACTTTCTGGCCTGCCAAGGGCTAGCAGAGGAGGAGAGCAGGAGGTGATGGAAGAGCCAAGGGGGGCCTCGGCCGGGCTGAAGCTCTATCCCGTCCTAAAGCTGGGTGCGGTGCTGGCACATGCCTTTAGCTTGTTGGGCCCAGCTTTTATTCAGCATTTTGTCAATTCTTGGCCTGTCGCTGGGTCTGGAGAAAAGAGTGCAAGGGGGCAACATTGAAGTATTCCTCTTAGAGTCCAGAAATGGATGAAATAAAATCATCTACCATATTTCAGGATGGAGTTATGAGATTGATCCAGAGTTATGCAAAATCATCTGCAGGAGACACCCAAGTTGAACCCAGACAGTAACTGGTCGAGGTGTTGACATATCTGGAGAAAGAATGCTCCCATTAAAGGGAGGGTGGCTAGCAAGTAAATTGGAGAAAAAGGCGACTTGACTTGTGCTGCCCTTGGGAAGAGGGGGTGCCTGTGTGGACCCAGGGAGTGAGCCTGTCCTCCTGAAAAAGACTGTCCTTCCTGCTCACCTGGATGTCCTAGGTCCTCAAAACCAGGAGACAGTAAACCTTCTGATCATGTGTGACTCTGCTTATTCTAAATCCATACTGTGTAGGCGCTTGGCCTTCGGGACTTACCTGTAGAGGGAGAATGTGTGCACTAATCAACTGATATTCTAGCTTTAAGGCTCCTCTGGGTATGGACACCAAGGGGGGAAAGTGGCGGGGGGTAGGGGTGGTGGTGGAATGAATTGGGAGATTGGGATTGACATATATACATGAATATGTATAAAATAGATAACTAATAAGAACATGCTATATAAAAAAATTAAATTAAATTAAAAAAATAAAATAAAATAAATTAAATCTTCTGGGCTTTGAAAGTGGCAGTCAGCATTCCTGAGAAGCACAAGATCACCTTTCTAAGACTGCATGGTTGACAGGCAAACCCTGGAATATAGTTAATTCACCAAGGAAAATACTACCCTGTAAGGATCTGTCTGGGTGGCCAACTGTCCCTCCCCAGGCAATAACCCTAGATAATCCTCCACCCCCAACACACACACCATTTTTCATGTAAAATTTCTACAGGGGTAGTAGCTCCAGCAGCTTTGCAGCACACTACCTTCTGCTGAACGCTGCCCGTGTACCAGGCATTGTGCCGAGCGCTGCGTGGAGTATCTCGTTTAATCCTCCTACTAAGGGCGCTGCTATTATTATTCCTCTTTTTCGGCGATGGAAACTGAGGTTAGGAGGCAAGAGGTGTCAAGAGTAGTGATGACAGGGCTGGGATTCAGAGCAGTGTGACTCCAGAGCTGGCACCTTGGACCAATACTATAGGATGTTGCCTCCTGCTGATGCCAATGCACCAACGAGGATTGTCTAGAAGTGCCTTCGTTTCCAAACCCTAGCTTGTGAAGTTTGTTTTCTTTGAAGGGAGAAGGGAGAACAAAGGACCTCTACCTGTATGCTTTGATGATCTACGCACCTTTCTTGGTGTCACACAGGACTTTGATGTTTTCTCCTCTGGGTTCACCAATGCTTCACCCAAATCGGAGCTACTTCTGCTCAGCTTCCTACCCATAATCCCATCTTTTCTCCTTCTGGCTTTTCTGTGATCTCACAGGGGATGGTTCCTGCATATTTTTAATTTGTTTCAATTTGGCTCCTTCCAACCTACGACTGAGCGAGCATGAGGCTGGAACTAGAAGATGGAACTAGACCCAGTGCAACCAAATAAATAGATAAATAGTGGGAAAAAAAAAGAAAAGAAAAGAAAAGAAAGAAGACACACAAAGCATATCCCCAAACTTTGGTCTGAGCAAGAGAGATGGGGAAGATATGATTAGAGCAAATTGGGAAGAGGTTGGGAATATCTGGAGATCAGCCCTTCCCTCCCCTCCCCTCCCCTTCTTTCTTTCCTTTCCTCCTTCCTCCCTTCCTTCCCTCCATCCTTCTTTTATTCCTTCCACCCCACTCTTCCTTATTTCCTTCTTTCCATGCACATCTACAAATGCCAGACATTATACCTTGAGATACAACAGACTCAATGCATCTCACCAGCAAACAGAATGTGAATGACAGAATGAGGCAGTGATGAATTGATGGCAGGGCACCTCCTGCATTCTATCACTCACCTCTTAAAAATTTAGCTCCCGATATTAACAGATTTGAGGAAGTCACAATTTTTTAACCATAATTTGGAAAATGTAGCAAAACTTCCATATCGATTCTACTTAGAAAATTATGGTAAACCTGAAATTAGGGTTCCATTGTTAAGTGGTTGGCACATTTTTTTGCCCACCATATTATCAAAAACTAACCAACCAGAATAACCACTGATATGAATGAAACATTCATTACTATCTCATAGAAGTGGCATCTTTTTTGTTTCTCTCTCCACTATCCATTAAAGATTTCAAGAATTCAACTAACTACATTATTTATTGGTTTTATTCTATGAAATTGACTGCTAAGCAGTACATTCTAGTAGAAAGGATGCCCTAGGGTACAACAAAAGGCAGATCAGCATTGTTGTCAGGAGACTGATCTTTGGAACTGACTGCCCAAGTTTGATTCCAGACTCTGTTTTGTATTACCTATGTGTCCCTGGGCTAGTTATTTAACCTCTCTGTGTCTCAGTTTCCACAACTATAAAATAAGAACAATAATTTATCCAACCTCACAGATTTATGGTGAGGATTATGCAAAGTCCTTAGAACAGTGGGGCACACAGAAAGCACTCAATTGATGGCATTACTTATTGAGTGTAATTAGGCTAATCTTACTGCTACTACCATCCACCAAGGAATTCTCTCCTCCCTTCGCAGGAGCTTATTTTCATATTTGATGTTATAGGCCTTTTTTTCTTTCTCATTTGCAATCATTTCTTTCTTAAGGAAAAAGCAAGGAGGGAAAGAAAGTTGAGAAAGATGATATAAATGCTCAATACTGTTGGTTAAATAACACTATTGGCTTGAACGCAAACAACTTCAAAAATAATTTTGAAGAAGTATATTTTGAAGCAGAAAAGTGTTCAAGATTTTTTTGTCAGACATAGAAAACAAACTTATGGTTACCAAAGGGGAAAGGTGGGGATGGTGGAGGGATAAGTTAGGAATTTGAGAGTAACATATACACAATATTATATACAAAATAGATAAACAACAAGGACCTACTGTATGGCACAGGGAACTATACTTAATATATTTTGTAATAACCTGTATGTGAAAAGAATCTTAAAAAGATTCATATATATATGAATCACTTTGCTGTACACCTGAAACTAATACAACATTATAAATCAACTATACTTCAATTTAAAGAATAAATTAAAAAAAAGATTTTTTTGTTAAATGAAAAAACTGCTGCAGTAGTAAATGGTCAAATATTATGATTTCATTAAAAATATGCAGAAGTACACAAACATTTGGAAGGCTATATAGCAAATAGTAACAGTGGTTATCTCTGCATGTCTAGGTCTGTAGAGGTTTTAATGTTTTTTGTGACTCATTTTTATTTCATTTTCTGAACATGAGTGAAGTGCTCAGATGACTGAGTAGTGTGACCAACTGAGATACATAAAAAGGAAGAAATTTAGGGGAAAAGCTAAATTTGACCTTGGATATAAAGAATTTGGTAAACCTGTGAGATACTCAGGTGGGAAATTCCAAGAAATAGTTGAGTTTTCAAGCTTTACGGAAGAGGCTAAGATAGACTTGGATGTGAATTTAGGAGTTACCAGCATAGAGGTGGTAGTTAAAATAACAAGAATGCATGAGTGAATCCTGGGGAACATGAAGAGTGAGGAGAGCTCACTGAGAACAGGATCCTGGAAACACCAAGGTCAAAGGAAGTGTGGAGGAAGAGGAATTGAAATCAAGGAGGGAGACAGAAAGAATGCAAGACCTCAAGCCAGGAGGACAGACAGACAACTGCCTTAGAGAAACCTAGTAAGAAATGAGCTGAAAAGTGTTTGTTTTGGCAGTTAGATCAGAGGAACCATAGTTGCAATAGAGTGGTGGGGCTGCAAGCTGACTGCAGATGGGTTGAGGAATAAAAGGGAGGGAAAGAAAATGGAGGTAGTGAGTACAAACTCTCTTTCTAAAAGTGTGTGTGAGAAAATCAATAGAGGTATGGTTGACACAGAATCAAAGGAGAAGGGAGTTTTTTCCCTTAGGAAGGGAGGAACTCAACCAGTCTGAGGAAGAAGAAACCTTAGAGAGTAGGTCAAAGAGAGAATATGATGGATGGAGCAATAGCCAGGGGAAATATTGAAGGGGACAGGTTTAGGTTTGGAGTATTCCCCCTTATTATTAAGTGCATAAAATAGAAATCTCTCTATCATATTACATAGAAAATCAATACAGATTGAGCAGAATATAAGTTAGCCTTTTTTTTGATGACTTGGTGTCATCAATGTGAACATCAATTGTTACACTCGGCTGTCCAGATAGAGATGCTGTTACTGTTTCTCAAAACAGGTGGACCTTACTGTCCCTTTCCAAAAGGCTCCAGACAGCTGTGCTTTTTTGGTTGATTTTGACAGACTTTCTCCTTCTTCTTTTGTTTTCAGGCCATCATCTGTCACTTGACTACTATGAGTTGTGGTTTTCCCTGGAATCTCATACCCACCCTTTTTCTAATTTGCTCATCCGATTATGGAAGGCTTGGAACCACATAACCAAGTGTGTATGAATCATCACTAAAACATGGGTATACATTTCTCTTGCTAATGAAGTGCGTTATCTTTACCGGGTGAAGTTGCGAACATCTATTTTGGGTACTCAGAGACCTGTGTTGCTTCCTTCTTGGTGCTGATCTCTATTATAGGAGAAAAGGGGTGCTGTGAGGGCTGGGGAGCTGAATTCTTAATAGTCAGAACGTATATTGCTGTCAATAATTGAGGTATATGTATATATCATGTTTACCAAAACATAGTGTGTATATAGAGAAAAGGCTGATGGAATACTCTGAGCTTATTTATCAAGAGTTACTGCCCTTCTACAAAACTTACATAGCTAGTTTGTGGAAAGATCTCATCAGCATCTTCTGTAAGCCATCATCTATGATTACATAAATGATTAACAACAGTTTTAAAATAAATTTGCAATGATTTTGGTTCTGTTTAAATACCCAACAGTGTAACTTCTACAATATTCTGGCAGATTTATAATTATTATTGGAAAACACACCTCTTATCTCAGAGAGTTGGTGCCTTAATGCTTGCTGGAGTCCTAACTAATAAATATATAGCCAAAAACTGTGTAAAGTTCAGGAAATGAAATGGGAATCTTTGCCCAAATTCATTATCAACCTGTTTTCAGCATGTGTGGTACTAAGCTGTATTATAATGTACTTTTCTTGAGCAAATATATTCAAGAAATTAAAATGGCATAAAGCATATAATTCCCCATTGTATAATTAGAGTAAACAAGAAGGAATGAATTTCAGAAAGCTCATCCCTTGGATTTCTTTATAATGTACATGAGATGTGTAATTTACATTCTACAGTGAGGACACAAGCAAAATTTTTGCCCTCTGACCCTGATTTACCAAATTTATACAGCTCAGACCTGCTCAGACAGGTTTTGAAAATAACATTTGCCAAGAGCATGTGCAAACGTGCTCAGTGAGCATCTACGTACACGTGTCTTACTATCTTTCCTTTCTTTCTCACTCTGAGTGCTTCTAAAAATCAGCATAACTGCAATTTAAAAAGCCACACAGGGCTTCCCTGGTGGCTCAGTGGTTAAGAATCCATCTGCCAATGCAGGGGACACGGGTTCCAGCCCTGGTCTGGGAAGATCCCACATGCCATGGAGCAACTAAGCCCGTGCGCCACAACTAGCCTGCGCTCTAGAGCCCGCAAGCCACAACTACTGAGCCCGCGTGCCACAACTATTGAGCCCGCGCACCTAGAGCCCGTGCTCTGCAACAAGAGAAGCCACCGCAATGTGAAGCCGGTGCACCGCGACAAAGAGTAGCCCCCGCTCACCACAACTAGAGAAAAGCCGTGCGCAGCAATGAAGACCCAACGCAGCCAAAAAAAAAAAAAAAAAAAAAAGCCACAACTGTGCTGTTACTGAATTACAAAGCAATGTGTGTCAGAAAACACCCTCAGAGTTTTTAAGAGAGTCCAAAGAAAGATGCTCTGCATGTACTCCACGGCTGCAGGAATTCTGATGAAAGGAGATACAGACCCAGAGCTGTTTGAATGATGATTGTGAAGCCAGGCAAGAGGTGGGAGAAGGATTGGAAAGCTTGGAAAGCTGCATTGGCCCGGAGAAGGATGGGGGCAGGAGTGTAAGATGAAAGGGCAGAAAAGACAACAGGAATGAGACAGGTTGCAGATGTGCTGCTGGGGTAGACCTCCTATTCTAAGTTTCCATGTTTCAAACAAGTTGTTTTAAAAGTTCAAAGAAAGACAACTTTCTGCAAGATGAGAGCTTGCTTTAGGCACCTGGTTTTAAATAATTAACAACAGTTGATAATTATTCAATATCATCATTAGCAACAATAATGGCAAGACTAATACCAATAAAAATACTTTACATATGCCGTGGGTTTGTGTGCCAGCTCCATCTGAATTCAGTTTCTCTACACTTAGTCACTATTATTTCACTGCCTTCACAGTGGCTTTACCCAACACTCTAGGCTACAATTTCTCAACATGGGAGTTGTTACAAAATTCCAAGATTGCAGCTGAGCTGAATTACTCTCATTTGCACCAGGTAGCTCTCATTGGCATATTACTCTATTCTGGGGTCTCACTGCTATCAGTTATTCATTTTATTGTCAGATAAATTTTTCTAAAATATTGTTTTGGTCAAAATATTGCTATGCCCATCTGTGTCCAAAAACCATTAATGACTCTCTACTAACTTTAGGTTAATGTCCAAAACATCATAGTTTGACTGGCCAAGGCTTTCACAACCTAAATCCCTTCTAACCTCACTCATCTGGACTTCTGCTACAAGACTGTCACTTTGTCACATACATCCCTGATTCAACATCTGTCCATCTCATTTGGGAGGCTGTTCCTCTCTATCTATTTAAATACTTGATCCATAAGACCCAACTCAAGCCTTGCTTCCTCCATGGAGCATATCCTGACTAATCTAGCTCTCAAAGATCTCCTCTTCTTCCTCTTCCTCTTTTTCTTCATATCTATATGATTTATTGGTTCTATTATTTATTTGACCTTAAGAATTACAGAATTACTGTTGCAGTGATATTCTGGGGCTGACTGTTGTCAATTGTTAACTACTCAAGAATTTTGCAAAAGGACTGTTAAACCAGTGGTAGCTTGAAATCAGCCATGGTGGGAGTATTTAAACGATGGCAATAGGCCAACACTGCAATCAGGTTTTGTTGTGTTTGCTTGATTGCTTTTTGGTGGGAAAAGGGGAAAAGGAGAGAACTGGTCTACCAGCACACCACTGCAACAGACTCTCCAGTCTAACTCTCCTTACTACAATTAAAATATTGTGTCAATTCCCTATTATAGAGAGCCAATATAAATTTAAATACTTCCAGGACTAAGTAATCCATGACCTCCCAAGGAATTAAATTCCAACATGGACATATATCCATGGATCAAAATTGAACTGTAGACTCCATAGTAGCTAGCTATATCTCCTCTATATTTTGTATTCTTTATGGCACCCAGCACAGTATATAATGAAAAGCAGATCATTCTACCTTTCTAGCTTCAGTTTCCAGGGCTCCACATTGCCCTTTCACTTCTAGCCTTAGAACCTTGGAGCTGTTTCCCAAACATCTTAGGTATTTCTTAAGTTTGTAACTTTCCACAGGCCACTTTCCCAGTTTGGCTGGCCCAAGCCATTGAAGCCCTACCTCCACTGAGTGGCCTTTGTGACTTTAATAACTCCACTTTAAACACATTGTATTTTCATTGTCTGTTGATCTGTCTATCTCTCCACTACACAGCAAGCTGTGTAAATGATAAATCCTATCTTTTCCCCAGGTCTGAGATGCCTGGCACATAGAAGGTGCTCCAATAAATATTTGTTGACAGGGAATACAGCAATTCAGATAAATGAATAGAGCCATTTATATAAGGTAGGTCTGCTTTGGCACTTGTTCACAGTGTTGATGACTCTAAGGAACAGGCCTCAGTGACTTTGCTACACTGTTTTTTAAATATGCAAAGTAACCATCAGGACATGAATTTCAAAGAGAGAGTTTATTCACATCTCAATGAGTACTCCCAGCACTGCTTTCTTTGTATGCACCATCCAGTGTGCCTGACAGCATTCTCCTATCTCTTCAGGATCATGGTTTTGTCTTCTAGTTTGGATGTCCTTTCTTGTGCACATGCACCTGTCCTCTTTCTCCTCTTCTTCAGCATCCATGGTAGATGCACCACAATCCAAATGATACCTTGTTTATCCCTGGGAAGTCTTCACTGTCGTTCTATTGTTCTATGCTTAATACCTTAACAAATGAAAAACAGGCCACAGGACTTGGGGGAGTTAAGGCATTAAGGAAGAAAGGGGAAACGATACTAGAGTGAAGTAAAGCATAAGAGAATTGTATAAACTGGGGTGGAAAGAATGAAATTTTTTAAAAAAGTTTTTTTGAGAACCAAATAAGGTAGCAATACTCTAAAATTCTTAATTCAAATTTACTGCCTGCCTCCTTCTTTAAGGAAGATAGCTGATGTTACCCTATTCATAGAAGTGAGTTTCTCTGTAAATTGTCAAAATCTTATCTTTGTTTCATAGATCCAGAACTCCTTCTAACAATGGGCAAGCAAAATAAAAATAAAATGCTTTTAGAAAAATCCTAATTACTATTAAATATCAAGAGAGTAGAGGAAAGTTATGCCCTCTATATAGAATATAGGGGCTGTCAGAGATAAACCCATGCACCTATGGTCAACTAATCTATGACAAAGGAGGCAAAGATGTACAATGGAGAAAAGACAGTCTCTTCAATAAGTGGCGCTGGGAAAACTGGACAGCTACATGTAAAAGAATGAAATTAGAACACTCCCTAACACCATACACAAAAATAAACTCAAAATGGATTAGAGACCTAAATGTAAGACAGGACACTATAAAACTCTTAGAGGAAAACATAGGAAGAACACTCTGTGACATAAATCACAGCAAGATCTTTTTTGATCCACCTCCTAGAGTGATGGAAATAAAAACAAAAATAAACAAATGGGACCTAATGAAACTTCAAAGCTTTTGCACAGCAAAGGAAACCATAAACAAGACGAGGAGACAACCCTCAGAATGGGAGAAAATATTTGCAAACGAATCAACGGACAAAGGATTAATCTCCAAAATATATAAACAGCTCATGCAGCTCAATATTAAAGAAACAAACAACCCAATCCAAAAATGGGCAGAAGACCTAAATAGACATTTCTCCAAAGAAGACATACAGATGGCCAAGAAGCACATGAAAAGCTGCTCAACATCACTAATTATTAGAGAAATGCAAAACAAAACTACAATGAGGTATCACCTCACACCAGTTAGAATGGGCATCATCAGAAAATCTACAAACAACAAATGCTGGAGAGGGTGTGGAGAAAAGGGAACCCTCTTGCACTGTTGGTGGGAATGTAAATTGATACAGCCACTATGGAGAACAGTATGGAGGTGCCTTAAAAAACTAAAAATAGAATTACCATATGACCCAGCAATCCCACTACTAGGCATATACCCAGAGAAAACCGTCATTCAAAAAGACACATGCACCCCAATGTTCATTGCAGCACTACTTACAATAGCCAGGTCATGGAAGCAACCTAAATGCCCATCGACAGACGAATGGATAAAGAAGTGTGGTACATATATACAATGGAATATTACTCAGCCATAAAAAGGAACGAAATTGAGTCATTTGTTGAGATGTGGATGGATCTAGAGACTGTCATACAGAGTGAAGTAAGTCAGAAAGAGAAAAACAAATATCGTATATTAACGCATGTATGTGGAACCTAGAAAAATGGTACAGATGAACCGGTTTGCAGGGCAGAATTTGAGACACAGATGTAGAGAACAAACATATGGACACCAAGGGGGGAAAACTGCGGTGGGGGTGGGGATGGTGGTGTGCTGAATTGGGCGATTGGGATTGACATGTACACACTGATGTGTATGAAATTGATGACTAATAAGAACCTGCAGTATAAACAAACAAACAAACAAACCAAAAAAAAAACAACTAATACTAAACTTTCTTTGGGTTATTTGTATGGAAATATGTTAATATAAATGTTTCAGACATTACATGAAATTTCTAAAAATCTTATATGTTCTGGTATAATGTTATAAGTCATAATTCTAATTATTACTTTAAAATGTATATCTCAGAAATAACTAAATTTCCTTGTCAACTGCATTATTATGAACTTTTATCAAATCTTTAACCGTGGTCATTTTTAAGTCTTTTGTCATTTACAGGCAGTTCTGGGTGTACTCTGATGCTTTTGCAAAAATATTCCTATAAAAGGGTTTCATCTTCAAGGAATTCATGGAAAAGACTCTGACAAGTACAGGTTTCTGGTAAACTGACTATACTGCTGAACTGAATGAATAAGCATTTTCAGAACTCTAATGGAAAACTGATGAATTCATCAAAGTGCTAACAAAAGATCAAGATGAAAAAAAAAATTAATTACATGGGACTGAGTGAACTGATGAGGATGATTATAATTTTTGTGACTTTCTGTTTGAATAAAAAAAAAAAAAAATCCCACAAGGACTCAGAGGCAAAAAGTATACAAATCAATTTTCACTGCAAAGTAAAGGAGCTGTTACAGTGGAGGATTACTGGACTGAATGTCAATATTATGACATAATATGAGTGTGTTTCGTGTTTGGTAATTGCAATCATTGTTGCTTTTGTTGTGGTCATCCATTTACAATGCTTGGTGTCAGTTTATCTCTTGTAAAAATAAAATACAGTGTGTGTGTGTGTGTGTGTGTGTGTGAAAAAAAAGAAAAGAATGTAGGGGCTGTCAACATGTGGGCTCTATCTGCAGAAGTATATTATTTGGGGAGTTGAAATAATTCTTGAGAGAGTTCAGGCAGAAAGTTTTGAACACCAGAGCAGAAGATATAGATGAATTTTATGAAGCCTGAATTTTTTACTGTTTATAAAACACTGGACTGTCATTACTTTTTTCCATCCCACCTCCAACTTGTATTTTTCAATGGTGCTAATATGACAAAGAAAATAACAGAAGCCTATAATAAAGAAAACTTAGAATACAGTGATTTTCATTTCAGTATCACTAGTTTTCAATCGTGGAGCTCTGCTGTATGTCTTGACATTAGTTGTTCAACCATGTTCCAAGAAGGATAGGGTGGAAACGTCTTGTGATTCATTTCAATTCCACTACCTTTCCAACTGTTCATATTCAGAGAAATGGATATGAAGGGTCTGAGACAGAGAAGCAGGACAGAAGAAAATCTTACTTGTGATCTATGGTTCCACAGAGACTGATGGAGAAAAATGCAAAACCAGATCAAACCAACAACACTCTAAAATCTGAAAATATTATTCTTCCACCAACCAACCTAAGAAAAAAGTTGAAAGTAACTTTCATTTTGTTGTGTCCAATTTTCCTTTAATATATCCCACAAAATAGAGTCAAGTGATCACCCCATGAAGTGGACTTCACTGGCTATGACCAGGTCAGGATCATCCATTCATTCATTCATTGATCTAACACATATGAATCCCATCTATGTGCCAGGCACTCTGAGTACTGCGAATTCCATTGTCAATAAGACGTAAAGTAAACCCTCAAGAACACAGGCTTATGGTGGTCAAGATCACTTTTTTTTTTTTTTTAATTCATAAAGCTGTAGTGCTAAATTCTCTCTCTCTCAGTACAATTTAGTGAGGTGAAATTCACATAATATAAAATTTAGAAATTTAAAGTGGCATTTAGCACTTTCACAACATTGTGCAATCACCATCTCTATCTAGTTTCAAAGATTTCTATCATTCCAATAAAATCTCTGATTTATAAAGCAGTTTCTTCCTCCAAGACCACTTTAAATTTCAACGTGTGGGAAGCCTTCATTTAAAAACACATTTTGGAAAAACTCTTCTATGTCAATAATCACTCTAACTTAAATAATGACATTGAGAGCAAATACTGCTTCAAAGAGCCTTTTAAAATCAGAATCAGTCTTCTATATTAGGATTTTTAAAATGGCATACTTCATTTTGTTCCTTTGTTTTGTTTTCAGTCTTGGTCAATTCTCCAGATTCTCATTTCCCAAAGCCTGTAGATGTTTCCTTCGGGCCAGTAGCTAAGGCACTGTTGTATTGATAGTATTATGACACAGTTTCTAAAGCTCAATCAACGTGAAGAATTCACAGATCTGTGTGTTGATTTATCCCCTGTGCCTCAGCACTTCGTGTCTAAAGCCCACACAATCTTCTTTCTGTCTTCAGCCATAAGCAACAGTTCAGCTTATTCTAAAGCTTTCTCCACTGCATCTTCTTTGTTTTATTTTCTATCAGCAATTCTATCAGTAAATGCTTTGATATTTACTTTTACTGCCAACTCAGGTAACTTAGTTGATTAAGAAAGCAAAACTCTTTCCAGGTAATCTTGGTTTCTCTTCCATAGTCTGTGGTTTACAAATCCTCTTCCTTCTTACTTTTTCTAAACACTTCCAATCCTTGGTTCTTACACTGTTGTTTTGCCATCAAAACATTTGATTCCAAAACCTGTGACCTCTCCAGTTCATTGAAAATATTAGTTGCCAAGGTTCCTTCTCTTGACATTGAAGTTTTTAATACCAGCATCTTTCACCCTCCTTCTGAGGTTCTATTCCAGACACCCTGTGCCCTAATACTTATAGACAGGAAATATGTATGTCCTTGTAAATCTGAAACCTTCTGGGTGGGGCAGCTTAAGTGGCAGAGATGTATGGAAGTAAGTGCATTTTGAAAGGAGCTTGTACTGGGGCAGCATGCTGTGGCACAGCAGTTCAAAACATGTTTGTGAAAGGTGGACAGACTTGGGGCCAAATCTTGCTCTACCATTTATAAGCTATGCAACCCTCAACACGTTGCTTAAATCGTCTGAGCATCAGCTGTACACGGTAGTAAGGCAGCATTGCTTAATGGACAGTCCTTGCCTTTACACCACTTTCAGTATTTGACCAACTGTCAAGTCAATCCACTTATTACCTTGGAAACTGCTGAAAAGGTATAACTTTTGGAAATGTACTCAAAGAGGAATAACTTTTCCTACTCAGAGGCCAGCTTCCGATTTCACTCTGATGGGTATATACGAATCATAACACCTTTCTAGGTCTTCAATTCCTTGGTTATTGACTCAGGGAGGGTGGGGGAAGAGTTCTATTACTTGCACTCTGGGATTCCGGGATTGCATTTTAAACTTGAGGACCACCAAGGAGTAGAGAGAGGCCATCATGCTCAGTGGTTTGCTCAACGTCACACAGAAAAGCGTGCTGTAAAACCAGCCCATCCTAAGCTGGTCCCCAGCAAGTTTGATTTCCCCTTGACTCGACCATGATCTCCTTTCTCCCTCTCCTCATTTATCGCAGCTCAGCCTGACCTGAAGCCACTTCGCTGAATTTTGTCCTGATCATTCTGCAGCCTAACTAGCCCCCCCATCTGAGATCCCTTCTGAAAGTGGTAATTCTACTAACCTTCTCATATCACTTACTCTGCTGCTGATCTATTGCAACCAGTTAATTAATGGGAATTACATAGTGAAAAGGAAAAGAGAAAAAACAATCCAACACACACAATGTTGGATAAAACTTTTTAAGCTGCAAGTTATTGGTAGTTTTTAACATTATAGTATATTATTTATGAATAAAATATTTATAGTAAAAAGATGAAACTTTGGGACAATTTCCCAAATTTATGGCAGAGGTTGTTGTGGAGAAGGAAGGGAAATGGGGCTGCTGCTGGTGGTGGGGACATAGGATCTGCAAATTTATCTCTATTGTTTTATTTCTTTTATTTAAAAAAATCAAAGGCAGCTATGACAAGTATTAATATTTGTTAATTCTAAGTTGTGGATTTTTTTTTTCTTTTAGATCTCTTCATTTCTGGTATTTTTTTTCTAAACTAATTCTAAAAATATTTATACCTGCTACTCAAAGAACTAAGACATTTCAGATCTCTTGATGAACATTTCAAATGCTGGGGCAAGGCTTACACTACAAATATGTGTAACCAAAGCCACACTGCTCTCAGGGCTTCTAGTTTTGGATTACAGAAGTTATGGGAGATGGAGCTATTTCGTTTCCATGGCTCATTAAGCCAGGGTTAGGCTAGTGTCCATAATCAAATTCACTGCATTTATCCTTCCTCCTTCCTATGAAATGAGGCCAGACCTTAGGGAAAAGAAAGACTAAAAAATACCCCAAGTCCATGGTAATTCTGCCCATAAAGGAAATTAACACACCTGAAAAGGATTAAATTCTTTTTCCTTTCTAAATGAGCCCCTTCCTTAAGCTTCCTCTGTCAATTGACTGCCAACCCTATTTTGCTAATTCCCATCCCTCATCAGGCTCACTAGGACTTCCTGTTGCAAATTAGTGCTCAGTGAATTTGAGCCTGACATCTCTGAAACACACCCAGACTCGGGGGGGGGGGGGGGTGGGGGGGGGTGGCTTCTGAGCTTCCTGCTAGGGTGCCTGGTGCAAAGCGCACCTAAGCATCGCCAGGAAATGGTGGATCACAGGGGTCTGGGAGTGTTCCAGCCATGAGAAAGGTATATAGCAAGAGACAAAAGGAATCTCTAGGTAGGAGGGAGGGAGAAAGCCGTTTGCCATTTTTTGCTGGAGGAAATGACCTGGACAGAGAATAACGGATAATCATAGAAGGGGAGGGGTGGGGCAGGATGGGGGGATGACAGACACACCGAGAGGAACGGGAACGACTTGGGGAGACAGGTCAGAATGCTTGTAATCAAGGCAATGGAGCAGAAAAGGTGAAGAGAATGGAAACCGTTGGTCTGCGTTGTGTTAACAGGCTTAACATCAAAGTCAGTACTTCTAACCGTTTTGTGGACAAAGCCATGTGAGAAGGCTGTGGTCCCTGCTTCCTCATCCTCACCCCACCCTCACCCCATCATCTGGTGCACCTTCACATACTCAGCCTCTTGCAGCTGGAGAGGGGGCTCTGATTCTCCTCAGGCCCCTGTAAGATGCTGGGACTGCAGGTTCAGAATTCTTTCTTTCTTTGATGTTAAAAAAAAAAGTACTCAGTATTTTTAAAAAGAAAGGAAAGAAGGAAAGGAGGGTGGAAGGGAGGGAGGAAGGAAGAAACGTAGAGAGGGAGGAAGAAAAGAAAGACTCCATTTATAAGGCGCTGTCTGTTACAAAACAAAAATGAAAACAAAACAAAACAAAAATAGCCAATATGAGCCAGGTTACGATGTTGTACGTGGGACCTGTCAGAGGGCGCAACCGACAGTACCGCATGGATGCACTAAGTGTACATAGTAAATGTGCTGTGCTAAACTCCTTCTTCCTGTATTTACTCGGTCACATGAAAGGAGGAAGCCCATCTTAATGTAACCTGTACAATTTTCAAGAACAAATGGGAGGGAGAAGAGGGTTCCACCCCAAGTACTATTTGTGTATTTGAAAGGAGTGCTGCTGGCCGTTTCTTCCTTTTCAAAAAGAAACAGGTCTTTGAAAAGAAAGATCCGTTACTGTGCTTCTCCCTCATGCTCCTTTCTTAACAGTCCCTTTAAAATAGGAGCTTCAAATAATGCAATTTATGAAATCCACGTTTTCTGCCAGATTCCGCTTTATGTGCATACGTTCTTTTGTTTCCCTTCTAACATTTCCCCAACTCGGAAACCATTCTTTCTGGTATAGCTGAAGGATATGGATATTAAAATCAGATCAGCAAAAGATGTTATGGCTTTGGGAAGCCGCCAGTCAATGCTGTAAAATAAAGCACGTTGTGCACCGATGCCATCAAGTCTACTCTATGGGGTTTTAACATAGCTGCGCGGGGAGGGGAGGGGCCGGGTGGCGCTGGAGTGAGGGTGAAGCTGGCAAAACAGTTGGGAGAGGGAAAGAGAATGAAAGGGTTAGATTAATGGTGGAATTTGAAAGTGGGGACCATTTACACTAAAGAATTGTTTTCAAAGACTTCCTAACCTCCAAGACGTTTTCCAGCGGAGGGACCCTTTGAATTGCAGCTGGAGGTGCCGTCCTTGGCGCGGCCTCTGAAAGCTGCAATCACAACCTGCCCATAGCGTTCCCTTTGCAAACCCACGACTTTGTCATTTTCTCAGGCAGATGCACAAACACTCACGAGCCCACAGTGATGCTGGGGTGGGGGTGGGGAAGGGAGGCTGCTTTGTAGCAGCTCTTTTGAAGTGTTTAATTCCTCCTTTGTAATCTATTCATCAACAGGCATTTCAAGCATATCAGTTTTAGCTCAACCATTTCATTCCCGAGGCTTGTGTATATTTTCTCCTGTGGTTCAGGGCCTCTGTCCAGCACCTGGGTGGCACGGTTTGTCTTCTCTGAATTCAGAAATGTTAACCAAATTAAATTCTTCTCTCTCCAGTCCCCCCCACCTCCTTCTCCCATCCTCTCCCCCCGCCCCTCCCCCACCAACTCAGGTTAAAGTGCCCACTGAGGCCGAGCGGAGGCAAGGGTCTGTGTGCTGGACCCCAGGAGCGCCCGAGTGCCTGTCTTTTGAAACTACAGGAAATGCACAAAAGAAAGAAAAGAGTTCAGCGGGAGCCAGCACTCCCCCGTCTTTGCTTGTTTCCCTTCCTCCCCTCCTCCCCCCTCCCCCCAAGCACCGGCTTTTAATTTTCAAAAGCACTGCAATTGCTTGGTGTGGTTTCAAGAGCTGGGGTGCCATTCTCCCTGATGATGACTCTGCTGACGTCAATGGCATTCTTATCGTGCCTAGTGCGACATCAGAAACCGGCCCTCAGAGGCGCCTCTTATTCAACGAGTCTGGGCTCTTGGTAAAACGTGGAATGGATTTCTGCAATGAAGGGGACTCAC
Organism: Eschrichtius robustus; assembly: GCF_028021215.1. Classification (NCBI taxonomy): domain Eukaryota; kingdom Metazoa; phylum Chordata; class Mammalia; order Artiodactyla; family Eschrichtiidae; genus Eschrichtius; species Eschrichtius robustus. Next base: position 45,927,265 of record NC_090825.1, read on the forward strand.
TCCTCTTTCCTAGCAAGCGCTCAGCCAGACAGCCTCTTCTTCTGGATGGCAGCTTGCCACTTAAGGCTGTTCCTTAGTGGTCTCCCCTGCAAAGACCCCAAAGGGGAGGAGAGGACTAAGTGGATTACAGGGCCTTCTCTGTGTCCTAGCTTTCAGAGACCTGCCCGTGTGTGTGTGTGTGTGTGTGTGTGTGTGTGTGTGTGTGTGTGTGTGTGTGTGTGTACCTCCACCTAGGCAAGACTGGTTGACCTACTTCTGATTATTCTTTAGGTTTTGCTAAAGCCTTTGATGATTCCCCCTATAACGTGCCATGGACAAGACCCACTCGGTTAAGTGCACCTAGCTTACTCTCTAGGTCAGAACTTGAGCCCAGGTCCAAAAAGCAAGCCCATTTTCACTTCTCCAGGTTGCAGCAAGCACTCCTCTCCTCTTTTTATTATAAGGAAAACATTAGGAGGTTGAGCAGAGAGGGGAAGGAATCACAGTTGAACAACAACAGTAATAGCAATAATAATAGCTGAGTGTGAAAAAAGCATCATTGAGAATTTAACATTTTCCTCTAAATACTCCTGACTTAAAAGAGGCCTGATCTCAAAGGCTGATGTGATAAGGTAGCCTAGATGCTAAAAATCATCATTCATTTCCCACCCAGAAGTTTGGGGGAAGATGTTATGATGACAATGAAACTTTCATTTGCAGTGGAGTTTATTATGGTCCAAATGTACCCCCAGACATTTTGGAAATGTCTCCAGTTCAAATCTAGATGTTCAAAGACTCAAGGTCATTTAACATGATGACAGAATGGTACACATCTAGGCAAGTTTCATCTTCCCAGTCTTTGACAGGGACAAATCAAAACGGTCTTGGTGTCCAAATAACAATGGTTCCTCTTGAAGATTACTGAGCCACCCATAATAAACTTATTAGGAGCGACTGTACTGGAAAGAAGCCATTTAGCAACATATGAAATGCACAATCATTAATTCCAACTAGAACTATTTAGAATCACAAAGTGAAAGGGCACCTGTTTACATCTGGTTTAACCCTTCCAGCTTCATGTGGGGAAACTAGGCTCAGAGGTTGTTCATGATTTATTCATAGTCACACAACTATTAAGTGTCAGGACTGATAAACTCAAACTATCCCACGCAAAATGGTACGTTCTTTCTAGTACAACACTGGGCTCCTGATTATTTAAAAGCCCAAACCCATTTGCCTAGGACCTTCCCATTTTTCATACAAACTTGAAGAATAATTCTGAATTTCTTTATTAAAGTGTGTTTTCAGGAATTTTTGGATGAACAGAGTTCTATGAAATTTCTTTTTTGTTTTCAGTAAGTTCCACAACTAGTGACAAGATTATTTATTATTATTATTTTTTTTTGCCACACCCTGAGGCATGTGGGATCTTATTTCCCTGCCTGGGATCAGGATCGAACACATGCCCCCTGCAGTGGAAGTGTGGAGTCCCAACCACTGAACTTGCCAGGGAAGTCCCATGACAAGATGATTAAATAGAATGGAACAAAATAATATATCCATGAAATTCAGGTGGTTTTTAAAAAAGTAATGATAGAGTCTGGGAAGAAAGAGCAAAGATTTATCTGGGTTCCAAATATGTGAGCCCCCTGCACCCGGCCATCATTCTGCCTCATTTACTACCTAACTTCCAGCCATCTGATTGTAATGTTGTAATCCTAATGTAATTCATTCGTTCCCTGATTCAAGCCATTGGATTACTGTTTCCTCACTCCTACATAAGATCTTTAGAGACCCCTTCTTCATGCCGCCCCTCCTCCCAGCACTCTCCATATTAGTTTTGCCTTCTCCACAGAGAACTTTGACTACTTTTTTAAGTCACCTTTTGGCACTTTCTTTTTGACAGATATGTATCACATTCTGGCCCAGAATGAAGGAGAAGAGATGAGACAGAGCTGAAAGACGATGGCTTCTGAGTCAGACACACCTGAATTGGAAGTCTGGCTTAACCACTTGCTACTATAAAAATTTAGGGCATGTCTTAACCTGTCTGAGCCTCAGTTTCCTTATCTGTAAAATAGGAATAATAATTCCTACCTTACAGGGCTACTGAAAGGCTTAGAGATGATGTTTACTAAGCTCCTATCACAATGCCTAGCACATAAGAGAAACTTCATTAAAGGATAATGATACAAATGATGATCAAAAAAATAAATGGGGAGAATCATAAAATTGGTAAGGACTAATAAAGTAGCACAAACAGTAGACAGAGGACAGAGAGTATTTTCCCCCTTGTGACCAGAGTTAGAGCTGAGAAGGACCACTAAAACTAGAAGGGTATATTCCTTTAAAGAATTCTAGTGAAAAACAAATTATCCAAACCAAATATATGAGCATAGTCTCACATGATAAGTTTCTATAAAATGCATTTTGCACTGAGCGTTTAATTGCAATTGAATGTCAAGTAGCTACAAAATCTAATTGTGTTCTTAAAAATTCTTCAAGGATTATTTTGAAACTGGTCTGTGAGAGAGACTTTAAAGGTAAGTGCTTAGGGGCTGAGACACTTTCTGGTTCTCCTCTCTCTGAGACAAACTGCCAGTACTCATCTAGGCAATAAGTTAGCTTTGTGAACACCGAGATAAGAAGCCTAAGTAATCCCTTAAACTTCAAGGCAAACCCACAGGAAAAGCGCAAGGGCTTTGGGAAGCCTAGCTGTCCATTTGTAAGCTGAGCCACAGCTTCCCATAAAGCCTATTTTCACTGTATACCATGTTACTGCAAAACTTAGTTCATTTAATTAACATCAAAATGTATCAAAATTTAAATGCTTTCTCTTTGGAGAAATCAATAATCTAACATAAAACGATAATAGCATTTAACTCAGAAACAAATTACAGCCACGCCTGTATAAGGTGACTCACCTAAATTTCATAAGCAAAACCGGAGTGATCTGAGTAAATTCTAGGTTGGACGTGAATCAAGGAAACTTAGATGTCAAAAGACCTGTGTGTGATTCAGAAAAGGGTGTCCATCTTGGTGAGTTAGCCCGGAATCAATCAACTCTGCCTGGGGGACTAGAGAAAAAGCACTCGTCTTTCTAAACGAATCCTCAGGTCTTACCCACCAACCTGATAAAAGTTTTCTACCCAATCGATATTTTAGCCAACTGTGAATGTTTGTTATTGCTTCCACTTCACTCAAGCAAATGGAAAGGGTTTAGTCACCTCTAACTACTCCAAACTAATAAGTTAAAATGTAAATTTGATCATGTTCTTCCCTCCCCTAAAACCCTTCACTAGAGACGTTCCATCCATCTAGCCATGCTCCCAGCGGGCAGGCCTGTATAAACCTGAGGAAAGAGAGTCACTTTCTAATTCATCCATCCAAGGGGATGGCCCTTTTGTAATCTATCTGCCTACAGATGGTGCCTTTTAAAAATACACACACACAAAAAAATAAAAAAATAAAAAAAATAAAAAATACACAAAATATGACTTAAATATACAAAAGGCACAGGGGCAGTCCTGTCAGGGACAGTTTAATGCTGATGTGACTATATACTCTCACAGCAATTTGTATTGATATTTTGCCTTCAAGGTATTTGTCACGTATTTTTAAATTTTTTTCTGTGCCCTACTAGACTGTAAGGTAGGAATTGTGACTATATAGGTCGCCTACATATCCCCAAATCCTATTATAGTGCCTGATATACAAGTAGTTGGTCTATAAAAATTTGTCATATAAAGTTGGGTTGTTATGTCATGTTCAAGAGTTGCTATATTTCTCACTAGAAGTTATTTTTGAGAGGATATGAAATAATTCCATACCCTCGTGAATGACTTTATCATGGTCATACCCAAACATTATGGGCATTTGGTGAAATGATTAAAACAAAAAGTAAGGTCAATGTAACATAGTTACACACACACACGCACGCACGCACACATACATTAATGAAAGGTTTCAAAAGTCTCCTTTTGGGGAATGACTGCTCTTTTTGTCCTTTCCTATTTTTTGATATTACATATATGTGGGATGTAGGATATAAATATCCTCATATAAAATCATGGTTCTCATATATGGCAGTTGTTCTGTTGAAAATAGCTTTATTTGGCTAAAAAAAGAGTTGATGAGTTGATAATCCTATACTGGACCTCTTAATTTTTTATTTTGAAATTCCAAAGTCTGGGAACCATTGACTTCGCAGAATTTTCCCATCGGAACACAGATGAGGATTTTTGTGATGCACGTCTTTGTTTCTAATTGTGCGTGGCTCCAGCTTACAACCCTTCCTTCTTTTACTTCCCTATCCTTATATTTTGACTTTTCTGATGCTCCCTACAACCATACTATTTCCTAACTTTATTATTTTCAATGTGCAATTCTGCATAATGATTGTCCCCACTTTAGGCCTTCCAAATCTATTACATAGTTTATTTCACTTTAAGAGAAGTTATTTAAAAATTCCAATTATATACCTTATAAAGATGGGTCTGATACACTCACCCACAGTCCACTGGAATAATTAAAGGTATAACCTTTAAAGGTAAGGTAGACTAAGTTTTCTTTACATACATTAGACCTCCTAATAGTGTGCCAAGGGTTAGGGATCAAAATTGAGCCAAGATAGTGATTTCTCTCAGATTTCGAGGCAAACACGTGGGAGACTGAACACAAGCCACATTCCTCACTTACTCTAGCATTCACTAGAAATATACTTAGCCTTCACTAGAAATCTAATTCCAAATGTGCCATTTGGAAAGCACTGACCTAAATGACCTTTACATGATTCAATGTACATGTAAGTTGAAACTGAGAATACTACAACTCGAAACTATTCAGATGACCTTATTCAATGGAATAAGATTTCAAATTTTATATTTCAGCTATAGCTTTTAAAAACAGGTAATAGAGCGAAGCATACAATAATGAACAAATGAAGATAACACTAGCCTTATCCTCTCTTTTAAAAAAGTTCCTATTGCTATTCCTGTTACATATACAGCATGGGACCTCACGGCATTTACTGGCATGTTGATGTGATTAACATTTCCATTTGATTGTGGGAAGTGGCATTGGTTTTTAGCTCTGCTTTGGAGTTAATACCTGATTTCAAGATGATATATTAGAAATGTCCGTGTGAGTCAAACCCCACGAGCTGGAAAAATGATCATGTTGTTACACATGTTCAGCCTGATTTAACAAAATTTGACAATTTCACTGTTCTAGTGAAGGGAGATCTTCCTATTGCAGCAGGAATTTCTTTATTCCTTTGGCTGAAATTAGCATCGTGATCACTCTATGTCCAAGAACACATTGGCATCAAACATTCTGCCCATCACTGTTTTTCCATTCTCGTATTATTTGGAGAATTGGAAAATTCACCTGAAAAATTTACCTCTTTCTCTCTTTCTCTGTCTCTCTCTCACACAATCTATGATAATCTTGCCATGTCCATGAAACACAAAAAGAAAAAGGTGAGGATTTTGATAGCATGAAGCAGAAGAGAATGCCCCTCCTCACTGTGACTCATAGCTAGAATTCATACTTCTCTAGTAGGAATAGTAAAATGGTTACTCATTCTATGGTGTAGGAGATCAGCAGCTTTAGAATTAGAAAGACTTGGGTTCAAATTCCAGCTCTGCCCCTTCCTAGCTATGCGAACACAGACAACTTACTTAACCGCTTTCGGTCTCAGTTTTCTCATCTGTAAAATAGATTTCACAGAGTTGTGGAAGTTCAGGAAGATAATTTACTTGAAGCATTTAGCACAACACCTGATACAAATGAGGCACTCAGACAACAGGAGATACAGCACTAAACTACAGTGCACTATATCAGGAGAGCAGAGAAGCTTAATTTAATAAACCTCTGGTCTGATCCATTCTAATTCTGACAGTAAACTGTAGGTAAGTGTACTGGGCCCCCTTTATGGCCTTCCCAGGTTAGCTCTCCCCAACTGACCCCTTGGGCACAGGCTACTTTCCCAGCTTCCTGACTGGGGCAGTCCCAGTAAGGTCTTGGCCATCACTGCAATTGCCTCATCTTTTCTGCTTCCCCATCCTTTTTCTGGAGGACCTGGCCTGAGCAACAGTCTCTGACTTGACAGGGACCATCTGGCTCCACGTAAGACATGTGGAACCTGTGGCTTCCCCAGGGACTTCTGGAGGGTCCAGGGAGTCAAGCTTCTGTAGAGCAAACTGACCAATGAGAGACAAAAGGTGTTTGGGCAGAAAATCTGCTCACCCCTCTTCCCACAAGTGGAAATGAGGTTCTATACAACCTCATAAGCAACATTTTTTGTAACTTAGCAACTAGCTGTGGCATTTCTTGTAAAGATGTGACAAGCTTGGTAACACATTACTTTGTATTTACTTCTCTTCTCCCCTCCTGCTACTCCCTTCAACCCCACTCTGTTCTTGCTTCCTTGAGATACATGACTCTCCCTCTCCCATAAAACGTTAGCATGTAAGCTATCTCTAAGAGAATCTGGGGTAAGACTGAGGTTTAGGAAAAACGAGGCAACTACAGTACAAGAATGAGAGAGAGAAAATTCATAATTCATCAATTCACCAATTCAACTTATCTATAATTCCTTGGATTCCCTCAACAGTAGAAGCTCTTAAGGCCACATTCCCACCTTATTAACAGAGAATAACTGATCCAGTCAGTAGAACAAGAGGATTTTGAGGACAACCCATCATTCCTTTTCTTCCATAGAGTCTAGTTTAACTTATAAACCAAGATAAGGTGTTTGGAATCACTTAATGCTGTCTTGCAGGAGAGAGAGAGAGAGAGAGAGAGAAGGAGAGAGATATTGAGAGATTTTTCTCTTTGAAAAGCCATGTTCCTTTGTATTTAACTAAAATGTAACAGGATGTTAAAATGCAACTCTGGCATTTTTCTTTCCTTCAGAAATATGCCCGCATTTTATAGAGTAAGCTATATATTGAGGTTCCACAAAAAACGAAATGCAGTTTTCACATTAAACATAGATTCTAACGGCTGGCATTTCTCCTAGTGCTGGCACATAATTATCCATAATTGCAGTTTTTCCAACAGGGGACCCACAGTGGTCAGTCTGATTCATGCCACACTGTATGACCCTTTCACATAGTGACAATGGTCTTCAACTCCAGTACCCATGGCTGCCATCTTCCTTCAACTTACATGGAGCACTTTTCCTCTCATGCTTCATGACATCAAATATATGAGCTTTCGCTTGTTATTCAGTCTTCTTTCATCCTCATTTTCTGTATTTTTTACGACTGTTTTTCACATAGGCACATTTGCTGAGTTGGCGCCTCACAGGTGGTTTGGTCTGTGGCATATTTTAAGAGCTATGAAACCATGGGCTCAGCTATTGGGTTGCAATGAGTTACATAATGCATGTGCAGTTCAGTGCACTAACAAGAGGATTTTCCTAAGACCCCAAATGACCCAGGAAACTGACGCACAGAAGGGACTGCACCTCATTAAACATCCCCTGACCAGGATGCACTTATCCTGAAGGACATGACCTTACTTTGAAGGATGGTGGTCTGTGGAGAACAGATCTGGTAATCATCTAACTACACTAAAGCACATTTATTTCTGTTGCTATTTGGTTCATTTTATATTGGTTTGGTTTGTTTTCTGTTCTTAGCAATCAGGCCATTTTATGAGTACTTTGGCGGGCAGTAGGAATAGTTGTTTTCTCTAGGAAATTTCTAATCTTTCAAAGACAGCAGAGATGTTATAGGCATTATAAATTCAGTTAAACGTGGTCCCTGGTCCCAGGATGATGGTTAGAACCCTTTTTCTTTTTCTTGCCACTCCATTTAATTTACTTGGAACCAAGGAAAGAAGTGTGAAACTCCAGCAATATTAAGATAAGTTGAAATTCTGGGCCAGGAAGTATAACCCTCTCTGGTCTGGGCTCATTTTCCAGAAAGGCCTGTCATTGGTATAGGAGGATAAAGTCCTTCCAAGTTTTATTTATCTCATTATTCTGATAGTTCATTCATTCTTTCAACACATATAATATCGTCTGTGTGCCAGGCACTGTGACACATGTGACAGGGATGACATGTCGAGCAAGATCCCTGCCCTATGACGACCCACCGTAACACCCTGTTGAAATAGAGGTTTTAGCATTCATTTTCCAAGTCCCTGTGTACCAAAGGATGAATAAGAAGAAGCAAATAACATCAATTTATTCACAGATTGTTTTTATCCATTCATTCAAGAAACATTTACTGGGGACTTCCCTGGTGGCGCAGTGGTTAAGAACCCTCCTGCCAGTGCAGGGGACACGGGTTCGAGCTCTGGTCGGGCAAGATCCCACATGCCGTGGAGCAACTAAGCCCGTGCGCCACAACTACTGAGCCTGCGCTCTAGAGCCCTCAAGCCACAACTACTGAGCCCGTGTGCCACAACTACTGAAGCCCACGTGCCTAGCGCCCATGCTCCGCAACAAGAGAAGCCACCGCAATGAGAAGCCTGTGCACCACAATGAAGAGTAGCCCCCGCTCGCCACAACTAGAGAATGCCAGCACGCAGCAATGAAGACCCAATGCAGACAAAAAAAAAAAAAAAAAATTTACGAAAGGTCTACCATGTAATAGATGTCACACCAAGTGCCAGGAAAAAAAGGATAAAAAATACTGAGGCATCTAGAGATCATATGAAAAAATGACTCTGGCTACAGAAATATTTTAAAAGCCTAAGTGGTAAAGAGCACCCTAAACAAAGTTGAATTAGAATAAAGAAAACAAAATGTTTGCATACAAGGCTCATTTTCTTAACAAAACATTAACATGTTGATAAAAAAATATATACAAAACTCCCAAAAGGATAACTGTTTTAAAGAATCTTTTACATTCATTTTAAAAAGTGGGAAAAAGGTGACCAATAAACATACGAAAATATGACCAACCTCATTTATGATTAAATTAGATTGGCAAAATATTCTGTTTGTGAATCCCAGAGTCAGTGGGCGTGGGAATACAACAATATCTTATGCTGATCATGGGATTCTAACTTGAAGTAGTCTTTTTGGAAGACAGCCTGGCAATGTCCATGAAATTTTTAGATGCAATTTCACTGCTAAACACTTATTCAATGAACATATAAAAGGACACAGAAATGTTCAGGTAGAAGGAAGCTCGCAGTGTTATTTGTAGTAGTAAAAAACTGGAAATGATCTACAGGTCTATCAATAGCATTAAATGGATTATTGCACATACATAGGGAAATACCATGTGTCAGGTAATAAGATGTAGATCATTATTTATATAAACACATACAGAAGAGCCCAAAGATATACTGTTAAATTAAAAAGAGCATGGTGCAGAATAGTATGTGTAGTGCTCTCTGGAAGGATATGCAAGAAACCAGTAACACTTTACTCTAGACCGTCATGACCCATCAATTAGAATTGGTACAAGGGACACCTATATGCTTTCCTGCTCTCTCATGTGATAACGTTTACTGTAAGTGGGCTCTCTCTGAAGGATGTGCTGGTCCAAGATCTTTGAAGATTTGCGTACAGCTTGAATCAGGAAGAAATGAAGATCAATACATGTTTTCAAAGGAATGAGGACTTAAAGAGGGCCGAGAGAGAGAGACAGAGAGAGAGAAGCATAGTAACAAAGGGTAGGTAGGGGAATCAACTCATCCCAATTTGCCCAGGACTTTCCTAGTTTTAGTCCTGAATGTCCCACATGCCGGAAGCTATTCAGTCCCAGGCCACGTGGAACTGCTGGTCTCCCTAGCCAACCCTGAAGTTACTACAGAGACTTATGCATTTACTGAAGGCATAGGAGAAGCTGACATACTATCTTTCCTGCCCACATTCCAGCTTCCCTGTACCTCTACCTATATGTCAAAGGGTCCACACACTTTTCCCTATCCCAGAATTCCACCTCTATCCTTTGGTGCAAGGATTTCAAGTTTGCTTTGGTGATGTCACCTTTGGGATTAGGATCTAAAACCGGGGGTTTCCTGGAGTTTGTATACAGCTTTCCAGCAAAAAAGAAGCTATTGTGAAAGGACTGGGAGGGAAGGAATTTGGATCTGAGGGGGAAAAAAAGTTATTTGTAGGTCTGGGAATAATAAAGCCAAAGAGGTTTTCAAGGTGACAAAAAACTTCATGGTATGGATGGGAAGGGATAAACCCATATTCATCAGAAAAAGTGAACTGATATCTATGAAATTAAGTGAAATAAAAATGGGGGGCATCTTAGGGGCAAACTCTCCAAACAAAACACACCAACCCTTAGGAACCACTGGATGTAATTAACACTGTAGATGCTTCTTCTGGCACTGTCTATATGACCCAGGACACTCTGGAGGGAGTAACTAACAGCAGAAGACTTAAATTATCCCCAGTGGCAGGTGCCGTGGTGTGTGCACGCGATCGCCCTCATCAACCCTAACAAGGTTTAAGGAGAAGTCCCTGGGAATCTCATTGTTTACAGTGTCCATGGCAAGAGGGAAGCCAAACACTGGGGACACATGTTACTTCCCTTTGGTCCCTGAAAGCGGGTAATGTTTCCGATTTGGGAACAAGGGCATCAGAAGCATAGCTATTCAGTGCATGTGTTTCTCATGACAATGTTGGTATTCCTCTCGTGTATGTCCCGTCCCCGCAGTAACCATTTACTGAAGGAAAGCTGAAGCCCTTTCAGCTTGGTTGCATTTTCTAAGATTTCCTACAGAAAGAAATCCTCACTGTGATTTACAAGCTATCTAGTCTCCGGCCTTCAACACTTTTGCCCTTTAGTGGGTGGGCGTGTTGCTTTTTGCATTGATACCTCAGCAGCCTCTGCCACTTCTTCAAAGCCATGCAATCCTTTAACTAATATTTGCTAGGGGGTGGGTGCTGGAATTTCACAGATGAGGAAGACACAGATTTCAGTCCCAGGAGGTAATGGTACATGAGGGAAAAAAGACAAGACAACTAATACTAGGACATTGTAAGATGAAAGAGGTGTGTGCTTGATTTTATGGACATATAGAAGAGGAAAGCTTAAACTCAGGAAGAAGTCAGAAATCGCCATTTTAAGGGGCAAGGAGGGACCCTCCAGTTTCTGTAAGAGATGAGGGTGGGGAAGACTTCCAAGGGTGGCAGAACAGTATAAGCAGAAGCTACAGAGGTGTGGGAGAGCAGAGCTTGATCAGGAAACTACAAACTGTGGACTGGAATCCAGGGGGCCACAGGATGGAAGGAAGGAACTTGAACTGGTTTAAGTGAGAGCAGACAGTGAGGGGAAGGGGGAAGAAAGGGCACTCATTAACTGAGACTTCATTTTGTACCAGACTTTTTATATTTGGTATCTCGTGTGATTATTCCAATAACCTCCTAACAACGTCTGTTACTCCATCATGCAGATGAGGAAACAGAAGATGAGAAAGGTTATACACCTGGGCTGACCCACAATTTGAGGTCAGGTGTATCTAATACCAAAGCCCCTGGTCATTTTATTACAGGACACTGACAGGTAAAGAAGCCTAAGCTTTCCCCTGAAGGCACTGAGGGCTCTGACGGGTATCAGCAGGAGAGAGATATGATTAGAACTGCATTTCAGAAAAAAATTACTCCGACAGTTACATTCAGGAGGGGGAACTGAAGCCAGGGAAAACTGGGAGGGAGCTTTCCCAGGAGGACAGAGAAACAATTTTTTTTCTTTCTTTCTTTCTTTTTTTTTTTTTTGCAACAAAGGTCAGCATCTCGTGGCTCGTACAGAAAAGTTGAGGATTTCTTAGGACTTGATTTGTCATTCTTGCATTTATGTTTAGAAACATGCAAGTGTGAAATGTAAGTTACAAAACTGATGAAGTTGGATCCTGGAAACTCTGGTCCATCTTAGAGGGGAGCGGGGTTGGGGGAGGGGCTAGAGGGCTAAATAATGATAAATTTCCAAAATTGAGAAACACAAAATGCATACAGATACAGTCCCATATAGATGGCCAGGCTGGCAGAAGACATCCATTCTTCTTAAGGGCAACAGCTGGAGACATTGGAAAAAGATGAAGCAGTTGCAACTTGCCCTGATGTAATTAATGCCAAGGGTTATTATACTCCTGTTAAGTGATCCTACTACTTTAGAAGTTTGAGGTGATGGCTGGCCTAAGAGCTTTCTTTAGCAGTATGTCTCAGTGTAGCTATAAATTTCCATCAAGTCATGTCCTGCAAATTAGGTCTAGTTAAAGAGCTCAGGAATAGGAGAGGGGAGTGGATTGGGATCTACACTCAGGGCTGGCAAAGTTAATTTACTTCTTGAATTAAAAATTTGACAGCATTATAATGCCTCTTTGGATTGGAAATATATCTTTTTCAGATATACATTCATTTTGCACAAATGAAGGAGGTAAACCAAAAATCAGAGTGTTGTTCTTAAAGACTGCTTTGTCATAAGCTCTAGTCCAGAAGGCTAGAAATTGCTTTTGAAAGAATTAGAAAAACATTTTTCAGTGAAAATTTTGCGGCTTGATCTTGTTCAGAAATACATGTTCTGTTGTATACATATAAGATGTACACAGACCTCTGTACTTTATAGTAGGTAAAAGTGTTTGCACCAGAGGGTCAAGATTTTGAGATGGCAAGCAAATATTCTTATCATCAAGATACGGGAACTAAAGAAGTAGTAATATTCCTTGACGTGATTCTGTCATAAAAGGTTAAAACCTTTACCAGATTTACATCTCAGAGTCAAGGAGATAGTCATTCTTTGAAGGTTGCAAAAGTCTGGCTAGATTCAGGAATCATCAGTGTTCCTTTGAAGGGAAACTTTGTTCCTTTGAAGGTAAAAATTATACCTATGCATACGTATTCTACTTGTAAAATCAGAAAGAATCCTCCATCTATAAACTATAAGTAGTTTATACATACTGTAAGTGGGTATTTTACTTGTGTGGCAGAAAGAAAGTTCCAGAGGTTTCAGGATCTACAGGTAGTAAAAAAATGCAATATAACTGGTAAAATGGCAACCAGTCTGGTGATCTTTAAACGCCTAATAAAAAACATTTCCTACAAACACTGTTACTTGAAAACTCACAATTAGATAATCATTTCTCTGTACCTACAAAATAGAAATATCCCTCAAAGTAAATTATACCACAGTCTAAATAATCTTTCAGTTCCTTTTCTGCAGCTAACCTACTTGCCCAAATGATTCTGACAGCAATTTTCAGGAAGTTCACACCTAAAACCATCTTTAAAAAATAGTTTCGGGGCTTCCTTGGTGGCGCAGTGGTTGAGAATCTGCCTTCCAATGCAGGGGACACGGGTTCGAGCCCTGGTCTGGGAAGATCCCACATGCCACGGAGCAACTGGGCCCGTGAGCCACAATTACTGAGCCTGCGCGTCTGGAGCCTGTGTTCTGCAACGAGAGAGGCCGCGATGGTGAGAGGCCCGCGCACCGCGATGAAGAGTGGTCCCCACTTGCCGCAACTAGAGAAAGCCCTCGCACAGAAACGAAGACTCAACACAGTCATAAATAAATAAATAAATAAATAAATAAATAAATAAATAAATAAATAAAAGACCGTGAATTAAAAAAAAAAAAAAGTAGTTTCGGCTACACCTGTAATTCACTGATGAGGCCCAGAGAGGTAAAACAATTTTTTCAAGGTCACAAAGCCATAATCTGTTATCAACAAAATCAAGATTATGGTCAACTTCAGGATCTTGTTTTTGGATGTTTTGTTGGTCCTGAGGCAGTTCCTGAGGGCCCTGTCCTGGAAAGTAAATGAGGTAAAGAGGCAACCAGGTGGGGCTGGTGGCCCCCGGCCGCACCTCATCTCAAGCAGGTCTGCTGTGTTACACAGAGTTATATACCGGGCTTCTTTCTGAATAACATTGATTTGAAGGAAGACATCTTCTGCTAAATGAAATTTTTAAATGAGTACATGCAGGACCTTGCTGATAGATTGGGCATGTGGAAGAGAAGATGTCCCGACATCTGCGGGCACTCTACATGTTCCAGAAGGCCAGAACTCTGTCTTACTCATCTTGGATTTTTCCCCAGAATCTAACCTGGTGTCTTGGGGCCTCATTGTTATAGGGTCTGGAGGTTCTTGTAGTTATACCTCCAGGGGATCCCTTCTGACCTCAGATGATTTTCTAATTATCTCCTTGTTTTCTTCCACAGACCCATGGGATGTGGTTAGCTAGTGTCTCTTAAGGCCAGTCCTGACTTTTTTGTGACACACCTACTTTCAAGTTAGGGACACAATCTCCTAAACTGGACCCACCCTTTTGTTTCTGCACAAGCCTTGAAACTCATGTGACTGACTGACTGAATATTGGGTTGATAATAACTGCAGGGAAAGAGATAAGAGGTAGCAAATGTAACAATGATGAAATGACAAGGTCATAGCATTCTTGATATGTTAGGAAGGTAAATGAGTTCAACCTCATTTTCCACTAGTCTTCTTAGAAATTTTTATGATTGCTTTCTCTCTTCTTTTGTTTACTATTTTATTCCTGAGCTACATTTCATCTTTTCCTACCTATAAGGAGAGTCTAAATTTAGTTTTCTTTCTCCCAACCTCCAAGCTCTCCAACCTCACTTTCCTTCCTCTTTCAATTCTAATTGCAAATTAGGTCAAGAAGGCTTAACAGTCCCAGACATTATGTAGTATTTCCATCTCAAAGCAAACTCCAGGTTGTACTCTTCAAATTTAAAGTCCTTTTCACACTTTCATTGTGGGGCGGGGGTGGGGGGGGGGGTGGGGAGGCGGATACCTGACCTCAGGCAATTAGTGACTAAATGATTTGTTTTCTTGCTAAGTTTTGCCTAAAGGTGGGCCCTTTATACAAGCACACAAAGGGTAGAAACCACACCAATTAGTGGCTCTCAAGCTGGGTGGGGGTCTGAGAAAAGTTTTCTATTAACACTTTTCTAATGTATATTTTCACTTCAATAAGTATCTTTAAAAATTATGCTTCTCCCATCACGAAGACCAAAATCTCTTTCCCAGAGATCATCGCAATTAAAAGATCTTCCATAGAATAAGACTTTTTAAAGTTAGTGTCTCCATTTTTCAGAAATCTTTCCTGAAGGTATTTGCTTGGGGAATATGAAAGAAATTTTCCCCACTAAAATGGGATTTAATAACGATTATAAAGAATGATCTGTAAGTAATGGATTATTTGGGGGTTACATGGGAATAGAAAGTAGGATTGGGAAACATGTCCTAAAATTTATATTCATAAAAAAAACTTAGTGCCTAAAGAGGCACTAAGTTACTTTTCCTTCCCTTTCTTTTCCCTCACCCCTTCCTTTCTTCCCCTTCCCACCCTCTCTCTTTTTCTCCGTCCCTCATCCTTCCTAGAACCCGTAAATGCTCAGTTATCTCCAAACATTTATCCAAATTCAAACTCCAGTCAATTTGATTTGCTTTTACAGTAAGGGTAAAAGGGTTCCACTTTGAAGAAAACTAAATTTAAATGTCACCATCAATAAATCAACTAAAGAATCAAGGAGATGTATAGCATGGGCAGAGAAATTGATTTAGCATAGGGATTAAGAGGTTATTGAGTCAGCCAGATGCAGTCTGGACTCCAGCTCCACCATGTATGTCCTTGAGAGAGTTAAACTACACATCCTCCTACGAACAATGGGGATAACACTATCCATCTCCAAGTGTAATTGTGAAGATTAAATGATAATGTGTTCATAAAAAGCTCAGATATGCCTGGAACATAGTAAGTACTCAATAAATATAATTAACATAGTGTTAACATTATAATATCTTATACTATTCATATCATTGCAAAGTAATAAAGCAAAGGACTCTCTAGTATTCTACCTAATTATGCAAATGAGTATGCAATAATTTAATTCATGTGTTTCTACTGTGTTTTACAATTATCTCACTCAAGTGAGATAATTTTGTAAAAACTATTGGATGCTCCTGCCAAGTTAGATCTTAGTATCAATAATGAATTGGGAGCAGAAGCAAGAAGAACTACAGTCCTGCAGCCTGTGGAACAAAAACCACATTCACAGAAAGAAAGACAAGATGAAAAGGCAGAGGGCTATGTACCAGATGAAGGAACAAGATAAAACCCCAGAAAAACAACTAAATGAAGTGGAGATAGGCAACCTTCCAGAAAAAGATTTCAGAATAATGATAGTGAAGATGATTCCGGACCTCGGAAAAAGAATTGAGGAAAAGATCAAGAAGATGCAAGAAATGTTTAACAAACACCTAGAAGAATTAAAGAACAAACAAACAGAGATGAACAATACAATAACTGAAATGAAAAATACACTAGAAGGAATCAATAGCAGAATAACTGAGGCAGAAGAACGGATAAGTGACCTGGAAGACAGAACAGTGGAATTCACTGCTGTGGAACAGAATAAAGAAAAAAGAATGAAAAGAAATGAAGACAGCCTAAGAGACTTCTGGGATAACATTAAATGCAACAACATTAACCTTATAGGGGTCCCAGAAGGAGAAGAGAGAGAGAAAGACCCAAGAAAATATTTGAAGAGATTATAGTCAAAAACTTCCCTGACATGGGAAAGGAAATAGCCACCCAAGTCCAGGAAGTGCAGCGAGTCCCATACAGGATAAACCCAAGGAGAAACACGCCGAGACACAGAGTAATCAAATTGGGAAAAATTGAAGACAAAGAAAAATTATTGAAAGCAGCAAGGGAAAAATGACAAATAACATACAAGGGAACTCCCATAAGGTTAACAGCTGATTTCTCAGCAGAAACTCTACAAGCCAGAAGGGAGTGGCATGATATATTTAAAGTGATGAAAGGGAAGAACCTACAACCAAGGTTACTCTACCGGCAAGGATCTCATTCAGATTCGATGGAGAAATCAAAGCTTTACAGACAAGCAAAAGCTAAGAGAGTTCAGCACCACCAAACCAGCTCTACAACAAATGCTAAAGGAGCTTCTCTAAGTGGGAAACACAAGCAAAGAAAAGGACCTACAAAAACAAGCTCAGAACAATTAAGGAAATGGTCATAGGAACATACATATCAATAATTACCTTAAACGTGAATGTATTAAATGCTCCAACCAAAAGACACAGGCTTGCTGAATGGATACAAAAACAAGACCCATATATATGCTGTATACAAGAGACCACTTCAGACCTAGGGACACATACAGACTGAAAGTGAAGGGATGGAAAAAGATATTCCATGCAAATGGAAATCAAAAGAAAGCTGGAGTAGCAATACTCATATCAGATAAAATAGACTTTAAAATAAAGAATGTTACAAGAGACAAGGAAGGACACTGCATAATGATTAGGGATCAATCCAAGAAGAAGATATAACAGTTATAAATATATATGCACCCAACATAGGAGCACCTCGATACATAAGGCAACTGCTAACAGCTATAAAAGAGGAAATTGACAGTAAAACAATAATAGTGGGGGACTTTAACACCTCGCTCACACCAATGGACAGATCATCCAAACAGAAAATTAATAAGGAAACACATGCTTTAAATGACACAATAGACCAGATAGATTTAATTGATATTTATAGGACATTCCATCCAAAACCAGCAGATTACACTTTCTTCTCAAGTGCGCACAGAACATTCTCCAGGATAGATCACATCTTGGTTCACAAATCAAGGCTCAGTAAATTTAAGAAAATTGAAATCACATCGAGCATCTTTTCTGACCACAACGCTATGAGATTAGAAATGAATTACAGGGGGAAAAAACGTAAAAAACACAAACACATGGAGGCTAAACAATGCGTTACTAAATAACCAAGAGATCACTGAAGAAATCAGAGGAAATCAAAAAATACCTAGAGACAAATGACAATGAAAACCCGACAATCCAAAACCTATGGGATGCAGCAAAAGCAGTTCTAAGAGGGAAGTTTATAGCTATACAAGCCTACCTCAAGAAACAAGAAACATCTCAAATAAACAATCTAACCTTACACCTAAAGAAACTAGAGAAAGAAGAACAAACAAAACCCAAAGTTAGCAGAAGGAAAGAAATCATGAAGATCAGAGCAGAAATAAATGAAATAGAAACAAAGAAGACAATAGCAAAGATCAATAAAACTAAAAGCTGGTTTTTTGAGAAGATGAACAAAATTGATAAACCTTCAGCCAGACTCATCAAGAAAAAGAGGGAGAGGACTCAAATCAATAAAATTAGAAATGAAAAAGGAGAAGTTACAACAGATACCACAGAAATACAGGGCATCCTGGGAGACTACTACAATCAACTCTATGCCAGTGGAATGGACAGCCTGGAAGAGATGGACATTCTTGGAGGGGTGTAGCCTTCCGAGACTGAACCAGGAGGAAGTGGAAAGTGTGAACAGACTGATCACAAGCGGTGGGGTTGAAACTGTGATTGAAGATCTTGCAACGGGCAGGGGTCCAGGACTGGGTGGCTTCACCGGTGAATTCTGTCGTTTGGAGAGGAGCTAGCACCCGTCCTTCTCAGACTCTTCCAGAGGGTTGCAGAGGAGGGAATACTCCCAAACTCATTCTATGAGGCCACCATCACCCTGATACCAAAACCAGACAAAGATACTACAAAAAAAGAAAATTGCAGACCAATGTCACTGATGAATATGGATGCAAGAATCCACAACAACATATTAGCAAACAGAATGCAACAACACATTAAAAGGATCATGCACCATGATTGGGTGGGATTTGTCCCAGGGATGCAAGGATTCTTCACTATATGCAAATCAACCAATGTGATGCACCATATTGACAAACTGAAGACTGGAAACCATATGGTCATCTCAATGGATGCAGAGAGGGCTTTCGACAAAATTCAACACCCATTTATGATGGAGGCTCTCCGGCGAGTGGGCATGGAGGGAACCTACCTCAACATAATGGAGGCCATGTGCGACACACCCACAGCAAGCATCATTCTCAATGGTGAAGGGCTGGGGGCATTTCCTCTGGGATCGGGAGCAGGGCGGGGATGTCCACCCTCACCACTATTATTCAGCATGGTTTTGGGGGTCCTGGCCGTGGCAATCAGAGAGGAAGGAGGGATAAAAGGAATACAAATTGGAAAAGAAGAGGTGAGACTGTCACTGTTTGCAGATGACGTGATACTGTGCATGGAGAGTCCTAGGCATGCTACCAGAGAACTACTAGAGCTAGTCAATGAATTTGGTGGAGTTGCAGGATGCAAAACTGATGCATAGAGATCTCTTGCATTCCTATACACTAATGATGAAGGATCTGAAAAAGAAGTTAGGGAGGCACTCTCATTTGCCATTGCAACAGAGGGAGTGAAATACCTAGGAATGGACCTACCTAGGGAGACAAAAGACCTGTATGCAGAAAACTATAAGACACTGATGAAAGAAATTAAAGATGATACAAACAGATGGAGAGATATACCATGTTTTTGGATTGGAAGAATCAATATTGTGAAAATGACTATACTACCCAAAGCAATCTACAGATTCAATGCAATCCCTATCAAATTACCACTGGCATTTTTTTACAGAACTAGAACAAAACATCTTAAAATTTGTATGGAGACACAAAAGACCCTGAATGGCCAAAGCAGCCTTGAGGGAAAAGAACGGAGCTGGAGGAATCAGACTCCCTGACTTCGACTATACTACAAAGCTACAGTAATCAAGACAATATGGTACTGGCACAAAAACAGAAATATAGATCAATGGAACAGGATAGAAAGCCCAGAGATAAACCCACGCACCTATGGTCAACTAATCTATGACAAAGGAGGCAAGGATATACAATGGAGAAAAGACAGTCTCTTCAATAAGTGGTGCTGGGAAAACTGGACAGCTACATGTAAAAGAATGAAATTAGAACACTCCTTAACACTATACACAAAAATAAACTCAAAATGGATTAGAGACCTAAATGTAAGATCGGATACTATAAAACTCTTAGAGGGAAACATAGGAAGAATGCTCTTTGACATAAATCACAGCAAGATCTTTTTTGATCCACCTCCTAGAGTAAGGGAAATAAAAACAAAAATAAACAAATGGGACCTAATGAAAGTTAAAAGCTTTTGCAAAGCTAAGGAAACTACAAACAAGACAAAAAGACAACCCTCAGAATGGGAGAAAATATTTGCAAATGAATCAACAGACAAAGGATTAATCTCCAAAATATATAAACAGCTCATGCAGCTCAATATTAAAAAAACAAACAACCCAATCAAAATATGGGCAGAAGACCTAAATAGACATTTCTCCAAAGAAGGCACACAGATGGCCAAGATGTACATGAAAAGCTGCTCAACATCACTAATTATTAGAGAAATGCAAATCAAAAGTACAATGAGATATCATCTCACACCAGTTAGAATGGCATCATCAGAAAATCTACAAACAACAAATGCTGGAGAGGGTGTGGAGAAAAGGGAACCCTTTTGCACTGTTGGTGGGAATGTAAATTGACACAGCCACTATGGAGAACAGTATGCAGGTGCCTTCAAAAACTAAAAATAGAATTACCATATGACCCAGCAATCCCACTACTGGGCATATACCCAGAGAAAACCATAATTCAAAAAGACACATGCACCCCAATGTTCATTGCAGCACTACTTACAATAGCCAGGTCATGGAAGCAACCTAAATGCCCATCAAAAGATGAATGGATAAAGAAGTGTGGTACATATATATGATGGAATATTACTCAGCCATAAAAAGGAGAGAAATTGGGTCATTTGTAGAGACGTGGATGAATCTAGAGACTGTCATACAGAGTGAAGTAAGTCAGAGAGAGAAAAACAAATATCATATATTAATGCATATATGTGGAATCTAGAAATATGGTACAGATGAACCGGTTTGCAGGGCAGAAATTGAGACACAGATGTAGAGAACAAACGTATGGACACCAAGGGGGGAATACGGTGGGGGTGGGGGTGGGTGGTGTGATGAATTGGGAGATTGGGATTGACATATATACACTAATATGTATAAAATGGATAACTAATAAGAACTTGCTGTATAAAAAATAAATAAAATAAAATTCAAAAATGATTAAAAAAAATAATGAATTGGTAGGCTTTGAACTTGGGAAGGTGCAACTGTGTCTCAAGAATTGCACAGGGTTAATGTTGGTTCACTGCTTGTCACAATGTGTGCTTCCATCCCTGAAGCTGGCTAGCAAAGGAGAATTAGGCAAAGGTACTTCAATTTCCTCATGATCACGTGCTTTCCCTTTAATCCAATTATAGAGGTTCGCTGCATGTCTTGAAGATCACAAATCCAAAAAAAGGAACCATTAGGAACTTCTCTATGGTTTATAAAAAGGAAACATCTTTTTAATGACTTTATTAGTCTAATTTTCTTTTGGTAAAGAGAAAATAATTCTTCTCTTATCCTTAACCAAGATGGCCAGTTGTGTAGAAATCCAAGTGTGCTGTGGGTCAAGAAATGTGAGTTTTGGCCACTGACCAGCTGTGACCACTGACTATTGAGATGAGTCACTTGCCTAGTCTCTAAGCTGGACCTTGCATCAATGATCAGTGAGGTCCTTCCCTGCCCTAACAGCCCGTTATTTCACACCAAGTGACTTTTCCAGATGAACTAGAAGGCTGTAAATGGTATACTCATAGAAGATGGAACGAGACCAAAAAATAAAAATAAAAAATCAATGAACGTTATTCATTAGATTGTTCAATGAGAAAAAAAGATGAGTGGTGTTTTGAATGTTAATCTTCACAATATTTCAGCTGTTAAAATTAGCTTCATAATTAATTGGCTGCATATAACAGGGATTTGTGTCTTAAGCAAGCATTTTTGAGCACTGACAGTGTATAAAGTTTATATCTAGGTGTCCTGGACTTTGACAAAGTTTGGCTTCAATAAAGTCTATCCTGCAGTGGCATGCAATCAAGTAGACAGGTAAGAAAAATGCAGATTTAATATATATTGTTTAAAAGGTGACATATAAATCACATCAAAACAAATGATCAGCCTAGTTAGGCTGACTAACTTAGGGTTATGACATAAGTAGTTTATATGTTTAACATAGGTCTTCAGATTTCCCTGCTAGAGACTCTCCCCCTTTAACAATTAAAGATTCCTATCCAGAAGTTACTTTTTGTTGTTGTTATTTTATAGATGCTCCTTGCTCTTTTAAAGAGATGTTAAAATGTGTGGTTTTTTATTAGAGAATACATATACCATGAAAGATAGGAAGTTGGAAAATGCAGAAAAAAAAATATTTTAATCTTAAAGGAAACAAAGGGTGGATTTAATCGAATGACCATTTTCAAGTACAAAGTTGTCTTAGGCATTCTCCATATGGTCTCATTTAATCTTTGTAATAACACATGGTATTATCACCATACTATGTGACAGATGATAGAAATGAGGCTCATGGATGGCCAGTGATTTTCCTGAATTCACCCAGTAAATAAACTGGGGAGGTGGAATTAAACCCAGGTTTGGCAGGCTCCCAAGTTCATGCTCTTCCTACTCTTTCATGCTTCCTCTCATTCTCAGTGCTTGTCTGGAATTGGGCTTAGGGCGAGGTAGCTGGGGGCAGAGTGGGGAGTCCCGGTTCACATCTTATGGACAGAGATTATGAGAAAATAATACTATGAGATTTACTGACCAGCTTGGGTTACTAAAAATGTACATCCACCTTCCCAGGATGATTTTTAGAAAATCAGATTCCCAATGAATGAATTTTAAATGCAATTTTACATTCTCCAGCAAAGAATGTACTAGGTACAAGCCATTCCTAGAGGTATAAGAAATCTACTGAATTAAGCAAGAAAAACATTATGCCAGAGATGCAAAGGGGGAAAGAAAGATATCTTCTGTCTAATGATATTAAGTCCTAAATGAAAATCGCTGATTGCATTCACACAATTCCATGTCCAGGCAAATTATGCAGAGTGTCTAATGAATATAAATATATTTTAAGAAAAACTTAAAATATGTGTCTGAAGACAGTTTTAATAGGCTTTTTAAAAAAAGCAAAATCCTGTTCTTATTTTAAAAAATAATACTGAAAAAAAAAAACTGCAGGAAGCTTTTCTTCCCCCTAATGATACCTTTTCAAAATACTAACTTAATAAGGTTAAACACTTTCCTATTATGTTTTTAAAAGGTTTCTAGAGAATATGTATTTTTTACTTGTATATGCATAAAATGTATTTATATAATACACAAGATACTGTTAACATTTGATCCTTGCTAGAACACGTTTTGAATTTTGAAGCATGAGCATATATTATCTATTTTCAGTTATAAAAAGAAAAACAGTTCTAACTGTGAGGGCTAATTACTACAGGTAGTGTAGGATAGAAATGTAACATGTTCAAAGCCACTGAAGAGAGTCATTTCTTTAAAGCAAGTAAATGAGTTAGTTGTTTCATCAAGAAATGGAAATGGGGACTTCCCTGGTGGTGCAATGGTTAAGAATCCGCCTGCCAATGCAGCGGACACTGGTTCGAGCCCTGGTCTGGGAAGATCCCACATGCCGCGAAGCAACTGAGCCCGTGTCCACAACTACTGAGCCTGCGCTCTACAGCCCTTGAGCCACAACTACTGAGCCCACGTGCCACAACCACTGAAGCTCACATGCCTAGAGCCTGTGCTCCGAAACAAAGAGAAGCCACCACGATGAGAAGCCCACGCACCGTAACGAAGAGTAGCCCCCGCTTGCCGTAACTAGAGAAAGCCCGCGTGCAACAATGAAGACCCAACATAGCCAAAAATAAATTTTAAAAAAAGAAATGGAAATGGCTTGACTCACTTTCTTCCAAATCAAATAAGATCAAATAATTCAGTCCAGCGCAAACTGTTGAGTTTTGATACTTTTATTTCCAAACTGGATTTGGAGAGTTTCTCCTTATCCAGATTCTGTTGAGAGCAGAGCAGTAGAACTTAAATTGATAATATAATTAGATAAGGCTTTCTACAGGAAAACTGCAGAAAACAATTGCCCACAGCTTTATTTCCTGAGTAAGAAAGTTACCTTAATAAAATCAATAGAAATGTCATAAAGGATATACTCGGGTTAGAATTATATTCCCCTTGCACAATGCTCTCACATCTCTGGCCATGATGTCAACAGTTGCAGGTAAAATTTTAAAAATCGAGTGTCTTTGATACTTCTGTTTTAAATATCCTTTACAACACAACAAAAGATAAATTCTTATGGTACGGCTGAGACTAGAGGACAAAAATTATTTTGAGCAGTAGAAAAGAAACACTTATCAAGAGTTTTCAGTTGGACTGGGGGAGACTTTTAAAAACTCAAATATTGTCTAAATCTTCAAGTTATTCCTAAGATGGAGTCAGTTTTGAATACTGATAAAATTAATTGCTTGTCCAAGCTGCCTACATTTTTCAATGAGTTGGGCAGTGGTATGAAGACCAAATTGGCTAAATTGGAACACAGTGTTACTGGTCTACAATCTCACCTTGAGTGTGACCCCTGAAGATCACAAGTTTTGACACTGTTTAAATCTCTAGTCCTTTAATGATTCTCTAAATAAATGGCATTTAGAATTTCTTAAAGTCCTGTTTTTGTCTCCACAATTCTAATTGGCTCTATAAATATTTATAAACTAAACTCAAGAGATTTAACTTAGTAACTCTATTTCTTATCGTTGGTTTCTTTTGCCAAAATTTCCATGCTTCTCTACAACAATGTCCAGTGAGATGCGGTATTTATTTTTTCCCATAAAATTCCATTATTTGAAGAGTTTTTTCTTGGCCTTCCCATTCTCTAGTCTCTGTAATCTTTCAAATAAGAGAGCCAGTTACGAATATCGCCCACACTAAATTACATTGGGCCACCAATGTGTAATTTATTGGCATGAGGGGATTTTCGAATGTCTTCCTAACTCAGCGGTCACTTGCATCATTCGTATCTGACTTATTTCCTGTTTTTCTTAGCAGAGAGATGATTTGGTACTCAAGCCAATAATCTTAACTTGGTAATTTAGTCATGTCAAATGGAGGTATCCTCAATTAGAAAAAAAAATGTGTTTTCCTAAATTGCTGACTTTTACTTTGTTGGGATTTTGGTGGCAGTGACTTTAGAGCCCTGGTCCTATAACGTACAGGCCATGTGCCCTCATTTCACTTGAGGGGAGAGGAGAAAAATTATATTTGACAAGTGGGGCAAGAAGCACATTTACAAAAACTGAAGGAGACTTTTCTGTTTTCTTTTTACTGTAACTCCTCAAATACTGTCTAAACCCTCAAGTTATTCCTCTTCCCTAAGCTTCTGTGTCTCATTTGTTTCATGGAGATAATAACGACAGACCTGAACCTCACATGGATGAAAGTGAGAATTAACAACGCAGGTAGAGAGCTTAGCCCGGCACCTGCATAGGAAGCTCAGAATACAAGTTATTTGTCATTATTTTAATTAGGTATTCGTTGTATTTTACATGTAACCTGTTCTCCCTGGAATAAATCCATCCCCAGTGAAGACTTTTTAAAAGGAACTCCATAGATAATAGGTTATTCAGTTGACCTATAGTAAAGATCTACTGGAAATAAAACTAGTTACCAAAATACATATGCACATGTATATTATAATGTATAAAAATATATAGTATATAAAGTATATGTATATATATATATATATGTTTTTTAAAGTTGGTTTGTTCTAAATAGTAGGAAAAATATTTCTATTACTCTAAAACCATACACCACCCAAACGCACCAATGATGTTTAACTATTGTTCAAAAGAAAAGCTGCCCAACATCAGGCTGTGAAATCCTGTAATGATTTTGCTCAGCATGGACCTGGGCATCAAGATTATGTGTAAGAAATGCCAGACCTATTTGAGTAGTAATGGCAGTAATCATTGCCTAAACTGGGCCATCATCAGCTCACAGAACTTGGTGCTTTGAGCATAGGTGTGAATTATTGCCCTCCCCCTTTTCTGTAAGGGTACCCCTTAGTTTAAGAATACCACTTTCTCTTTAACACACATCCTCAGGCTTAACTAGGCAGAAAAGCAAACAGAAGAACTAGATGCACAAATGATCAGTGAATCTAAGTGAATGGTCTGCATTTGGGTCCAAAGTCAATTCCAAATTCAGTTCGATCAATATTAAGTACTTCCTCAATCATTTAGGGGTCAACAGAAATTGCTAAGCCCTCCTTTCTGTAGTATTAAGTCCTTTCACTAAGCGACTGGGTCCTTTCAGGTGCTACCTTATTTGGAATTTAATTTGTCCTAACATTCCTCCAAGAGCTATTAGAGCACACCAAATTAGTGCATTCCATTTAACTCCCAAACCATGGAGAAGCTGGCTGCAGCATCAAACCACACTATTAAAATTACCAGGGAACCCTAGAGTAGGAATTCCAGGCACAAGTTACAGTTTAGGGACAAACAAAGGTTTTAAGACCTTGAGTGATATTGGGATGGGGATTTAGGAGAATTTCAGAGTCTGAAAAAACAGTCCTTAAGATTTTCATGTCAGGTTCCTAGGGCTGGTTTTCTGTGGCTGTACCCGTTAGTTAAAAGACAAAAGTAAACTTCGTCTTTCCCCAGCTCCTTGAATTTTTCTTGTCAATAGATTTGGGATCAAGCATGACTACAACTCAGAATGGCTTTGGCAGAGTTGTCCAAAAGGAAGCCTGTCCCTCCCCCATCATTGCATCTTGCAAGACAAACCCAACAGACTCATTCGTATAGAATTTTTTTTTTTTTTAACCTGGATATCTTTTTGGTGCCATCTAAGCAACTACTTGGAAGTCTTTAGGTGAAATCCTGACTCTAAGGGTTTAAAATACAAGTGCAGAAAGTAGCACAGCCAGGGCTACACAAGAGGCCCCAGGCATTCCAAATCTGAATGAATGTTTTGGAAATCTAGCAGGCTTAAGGGATTAGTCTAGAGTCCTACCACGTGGGAGGTCCAAATTCAGAGCCTTCGAGCTGAAAGGAAGATGTTCCAGTTGTTTTGATGGAGGAAGAGGAGCCAGTGCCCGCCTTTCAAAGAAAGAGACTTTTTCTGGGTGGGACAGCCGGAGGGAGGGAGGGAAGCTCTGAAGTAGGATCATCACAAACAGAAGAAATGGCTTTTGGGCTAAATTTGCTCATTCTTCTTGATTGGGTGACATGCCTCTGGAATCTTCTCAGAACACCCAGTTTGCTGGACATAAGTATTTATTTTTGCAGGAGATGCCAGGAGCACGGGCAGACTGGGCTTCTTCTAGTCTGCCGCTCTCATAGAAATTTTCCTTCATATCACATACTTTAGTTTGGAATTTTATTTTCAGTACTGTGATTATTTGATTAATACTGGCCCTTCTCCTGGCTCCCAATTATAGGGACTAAGACCAAGGATAAAGCCTCTTTGGCTCATCATTGGATCCCAAGAGCCTTGCTTAGGTCTGGCACATGGGAGACTATCAAGAAATTATTTGTTAAGAGAATGTTGTCCAAATTGTTGAATAGACCAGGTCTGGAGATCTAACCCAAAGGCAGGCAATTCACGGGCTCACTAGTAACCAGTGGCCTATAATATACAAGGAGAATGAAAAATTGTCCTATTGTATTTGTAAATTTGTAGGTTCTGTTTACTTGTAACTATAAATGAGAAATTGCAAGTAAGGTAATTGGTGTTAGGAGGTGTCAAAAAAAAAATGCATCTGTAGGTGGTCTGAAGTAAAACTGGGGCTGGGGAAGCTTTGGCAAACCATGTGAAAGCTGAGACAACAAAAGAACAGAGGATGAAGAGTAGAAGTGAGTCCACAAAAAGAAAACACACTGGACGTGCAAGCAAACAAACAAACGGCAGAGTCTCAAGAAAGATACTATATGTCGTACAAGCAAAAGAGAAAGTTGAAGGTCTCTAGAATGTGATGATTCCTCAAAACTTTAACACCCTCATTCATGTAAGAATGACTTTTATTTTGACCTAGTTATTTCTGATAACCAAGCCAATCTGATCGTAATGTTACCATATGCTGATGAAGGACTTTTGTGAATTACTGTGTGAAGAGAAGATGCCTGCTCTTTGCCAGCAGCTTGGGAATCTGGAGTCCTTTCTTGGAACTCTTAGAGTATTTCCAGGAAAAGTCACCAAACAGCTTTGATTCAAGGAAATGAAACTCTTCTGTCCTGTACTAACTGGTTGAAAATATGGTCACTTGAGTAAAATATAATTTTGTTCAAAGTACTACATCACGATGTTCCCCTCTGCGTTTACTGAAACTGAATTATACATAGGAATTTTACTCGTCTCGGATCTCACAGTTCTGGGGTTGGTTTCTATCTGTTGCCTGGAGCTCACTTCCTGGTAGTGATCAGAGCGAGAGGCATTCTAGTCACTAGAGACCATCTGGAGTTCAACAAAAACCTAATTCGTGAGATCTCTGGCAGGAATGAAATTCCTTTTTATATCACTTGATAGTCACAGACAGTACTCCTTGTGTATGGGAGCAAAGGGACACAGGCTCTTGAACATAACCATGCTTTGTCTTGTGCTTAAAACTGGGCACCACTTCTAACTTAGAGAGAGAGATGTTAGGAAAGCAGAGGCGGAAAAATGACAGATGGGGCAGGGTCTGGACCTGGGAGAGACTGCAGTGAGCAATGAGGGGACATCCTGAGGGGAGTGTCATGCAGGATTAGGGAGTTGAGAAGAAGGTAAGGAAAGAGATGTTAGATAAGGAATGGGAGGTCCCAGAGAAACAGGGGGCAAAGTGAGAGATAAGACTGGAAAAAGAAGAAGCAGAGGATATAATGAAAGGGAAATGGGAAGAGAGTATAGTGCAGAAGATAAGAAAAGAGGAGAATATGGAGAAAACTAAAGTGAACTTCAATGAAATGAGAGGGACAGTAGAATTTTGTTCAGGGTGTGGAATCTGAAATACAACTGCCAAGGTTTGAATCCGAGCTCTACAACTTTCCAGAATTTCCAACTGAGGGAAATATCCTTAAATTCCCTGAGCCTCAGTTTCCTTTTCTGTAGAATGATGTAATCCTTCTACCTACCTCAGTGGGTTGTTGTGAGAATTAAATGTGATCATGTATGTCAAATCTTAACACCATGCTTGGCACAGAGTTTGTGTCACCGTTACCGAGGTTTAAAGAGGAGGAACAGAAGAACAAAGGAAAGAACGAAATGAAGGAAGTAGGGAGGACAGATATTCAGACAGTGGAAGAATGAAAAAGATGTAAATTTCTGCTAATGATTTTAACCTTATTTTCCCCATATTATCATCCAAGTTTCTATGCCCACTATCTCATTTCTACCTGTTTTAACGATCCTCGGGAAAACCACATGTGTGTTGAATATGAATACCTTTTAAAATGTATTTTTGTATTGAACTAACCTGTAGTAGTCTGCATTTCCTTAAGAGTTAAAATTATTCCCTGGAAATGAGTAAGATTAAAGCTACACAAAGCTTAAACCAGTCATCCAAAAAACCACTTGTTTATCTTCCCTTCCTTTTGACTGTGTTGACTAGCCATTTGATGGAATTAACTAAATTGACTGGATATTTTGAAATGTGTTAACCCAGTGGTAGACAGTAGGGAAAACAGAGCCCCTAGTGTTCTTGGTGGTGTATCTTTCCAAGTTTCTCTCCACAACACAAACCACTTCCTTTTACTTGAGGTCATTTTGCTTTTCTCATTAGTCTCACAGCCCAGGGGCTAGTGTTGAGTGCTGAGGCAGCTCTAAGTCCAAGACCATAAAACGACTCAACAGAACTGGCCCGAAGCACAAAAGGAAGGCTCTACGGAGTTGGTCTTCCCCTCTCAAGAAAAGGAGAAGGAAAAGTGGAGGGGTAGGGTAGCCAAAGTATGAAAAGAGATATCAAAGAGGTTTAGTCTGGGGACTAGACACTGGGGAGGAGGGATGAAACTACAGACCAAATCAGAAGGAAAAAACTCATTACGTTCATCACAGAAATGCTCCAAGGTGCACTTGGCACAGAGCTGCACGCTGGCAGATCACAGACATTCCGCGATAGCATTTCCACAAAGCTGAATAAATAGTGCGCTCATAGACTCACCAGTGACCAGGGGGTGAGAGCCCAACCCTCACTGACCATGAGTAAGGCTACTCTTAAATGCCATTCAGAATAAAGCAAAAGGAGTTTTATCCTTTTCACAAAAACCTGTCCTTTTCCGGAACCACCTGAGTTATTTAACATACTGGCGAATGAAACAATAGGCCAGTAATGGCATGGCTTCTCACATTCTGATTCAGAAGTGTGACACTATGGAGAAGACTATCCTTCACCCACTTCTTTCAAGGTATTTCCTTCTATCAAAGGGTTCAAGAAGCACAGTTTCATCCCACTTTTCCTTGCTGTGCAGGAGAAAAAAATGTTTTCCTTGTTGGCGTCTACTGCCCTATGTTTTGCTTCTGTAGTCTCATTAATTGTCATTTTAGGAAGTTCTGAGAAGAAATATAAGCTGAGAACTTTCCGGAGCTCAGGTCTATTGGACACACACAAGTTGAGCATAGTGGTGTCCTAGTACCGCACACTGTACAGTGAAGACAGCAAAGAATTGGCGTTGCACTGGGCAGGCTGTTTGAGAATACAGAGGCATAGACTACAATTTTAGAACAATTTCATTAGAGTTACACTAGAGGTAGGTACGGGGCCATGGAAACACAGAGGACAAGGGCCTGACCCAACCTGAGGAAGGGAATAGGACTTAGATGTCAGGTGTCACCTCACCCAAAGAATGAGGTGAAGTGAACCAGGCATTTAAGAGATAAAAGTGAGTTCTAGATGGGAAGAAGAGAACAAGCAAACGCAGTGAGCTGTGAGACACCGTGTGTGGGTGGAAAGCGTCAGGTGGCAGGGACTGCCTGGAGAGGAGGTATGGTGTACAGCTGGGCAGGGGCCTCGTGTACCAATGCCAAGGAGATTAGATTTCATCTTGTGACTAATAAGGGTTTTATGACGTTTCAGAATGTCTCATTTTTCAGCTACATCAGTTTGGTTGCACTGAGGAAGGCAGAGCTGAGGAGAGTATACCAGAGACAGACTATTTAAGAAAGTGGTTCTCAAATTTTTTGATTTATAGTAAGAAATATATTTTCATGGCAAAATGGCTGTGTGTGTGTGTGTGTGTGTGTGTGTATATCTCAGCATTTTCATAAAACAATACTTATCCTTGATATTATAGATGTGGTTTGCTATTCCATTATTTTCAATTCAATTCTATATAATATTTTTTATAAAATGCTACATGCAACCAACAGTTATAAAAACACTATTTGGGGCACTCCTACTGTAATCCAGGGGAGAGCTAGTGAGTCCTGGACTCGAGAAGTATTAGTGAGTTGGAGAGGAGAGGACAGATTTGAGAGATATTTAGAAAGTAAAATAAAAATATAGTTCATAGATGGGTGTGTGGTTTCCAAGTTTCACTCCAGGATAAAAGTGCTTCTGATGCAGACAGGAGAAACTGATCTGCAAAGAAATGGATGAATCCAGTTTTGAAAATATTAGAATAACATCGGGCATTGGGCTTTTGTATTGTATATAGGAGTCTGAAAATCAGGGAAGAGGTCTGAGTAGAGAAAGAGTTTTGGGAATCACCTTCACAGGATGGGCAATAAAACTACTGAAGTACATGAAAACATCTAGAGAATGCACAGAATGAGAAAAGCAATGAGTCACATCCAGAAGACTCATGTTTAAGGGCGGGGACGAGGGGAGGAAGACCGATCATGGAGGATGGTGAGAAAGAGTAGCAGAGCAGCAAGAAGAGAGTGGCATCACCTGGGAGAGAATGGCTCCCATAAAAAGGTGTCGAATAAATACTTACTGAGTAAATGAAGGAGGAGAGAGTTTCAGAGGAAGGCCTCTAAGACAAGCAAGGAGAAGGCAAAGCAGTTGAAGCAGAGCGTGTGTGAGAAAGTCCCACTACAATGGGTTGAGGAATTCATGGGCCGTGAGGATGTGGAGCCACCTGACTGCCGAGAACTTGCTACAGGATCAAAAAAGGGTCTGTTCCTAGACTTTGCTATTGTTTGGTTTTGTATTGTTTTTAAGGTTGAGAGAGACACGAATAGGGAAAGAGCCAGAAGAAAAGGAGAAATTGAAGATGCGAGAAAAAGAAAGGAAAGAGATGGAGCAAGGACCTGGAGGTTCTGGGAGGAGAGACAATCAGGAGCACGGAAGCAGGGGCTGACTTAAAGCGGGAAAAGGGACACATCTTCTGCTGAGACGGGAAGGAGGGAGACAAGGATGGGTCTGGATGGCAGGAAGAGGATGTAAGGGCTGAGGAAGTTCCGGTCTTGACAATGAGTTTCTTCATTGAGCAACGAATAAAATAGTTTGCTGAACGGTGATGAGCAGCTGCTGGCTCAGGAGGCTTGAGAATGGGGAGCAGGTTTGGAATAAGCATCAAGGTGGCTGAGAGAGGGAACAGAGCAAGGATTAAAATGTCAAGTGAATCTCAGGATCCAGCCGAGGTGAGCGCTCTTGACTTAATCGGAATTCCAGTTTAAAGTATTGTAACATGGGATTTTTTTCCCCCCAGGAGTTCAGGTAAGGAAGTGGAGAAGGCAGATTGTGAAACTGACAGAGGGATGGGTTTCTCCCAAGAGGTATAAGAAGAACAGGATCGCAAGGTAGTTGAGAGAGACTGGGTAGACAAGAAGGAGAGGTTGGGTGAGGGCTCATGTACTCGAGGGAGATTGAAATCCTCAAATTAGGGGATTGCCAGAAAAAAAAATACTTTATTTCCCAGTCTCCTTTGCAGCTGGATGTGGTATGTGATGGAATTTGAGTTGAGGAGATGTAAATAGAAGCATTACGTGGGATTTCTGGGAAGTCTCTTCAAAAGGAAGGTGTGTGTGCTGTTCTTCCTCCATCTTGCTGTTAGCAATTTAGATGTGATGGCTCAAGCTCTGGAAATCATTCTGGACCATGGATGTAAAGCCCATAATCTAGGGACGATGGAGGAATTCTCTGAAAGAACCATAGGTCCCTGACAGTCTTAGACCATCCACACCAGCTCTGGACTCCCCACTCTTGGTCTCTTTTATAGGAAAGAGATATAAACTTCTGTCTTGATTAAAGCATAATCTTTCAGGTCTCTTTCACTCTAGCTGAACAAAATTCTAGCTAAAATAGCGTGTATATATAGCAACTGGACCACATATAAGGCCAGCTTGGGAGAGAATGTTAATGCGTCACAATGTAATCCCTAAGCAGGGAAGTGAGTAAAGAAGCGTTGCTCTTTTTAGAAGATTATAGACTGCTCTTGATTTGGATGGAGAGGAAACAAAGTTAAAACTTGGACTTCATTATATTTTTATAAAATAAAGCAAAATAAAGCCACATGGATATTACTGGGTTTTTTTGCTTGTAACACTAGGCAGTCTTCTTTGCACTTTTTGTAAAGAGATGTATTAAAATGAATGACAACATTAACACCCAGGATGACACATTTCCATTGTCTTATACTTTTTTTATCCCCTCCCCGAAGGGTCACAATTCCCATCAGTCAGCATAAAATGGTTTAAGCCCAAGCCTAGTAAATCACTTGTATTGCGTTGTTTTTAAAGTCACTAGCAGCTGTAGTTTTTAAGGTCAGCCGAATCATCTGCCTGGGCCACATGTGTTTCACATGTCAAGTAACGTATATGGGTTCCACTCCACGCAGGATTGTACGGAAAAAGACATTTGCAAACAACTGATCTGAAGCCATGTTTCCAAACAGCTGCTATGGTTATTCGGGTAAGGGTTACTATTGTAAACCATTTGAATTTAGGATTATGTTTCCAATCACTCAAAAAGAATATTCATTACAAATCACAAGGTCCAAACCAAGAAGTCCAGTTTCTGATCATAATGACACTCAACAAGTATTCAATCAGGATAAAAAGTAATAGTTGATAATTGTGATTATTATCATAATGAACTTGTTCAAGTGCAAGTGGGAAGAATGTGTAATGGGTAGAGAAACAACGCCAACCAAACACATAATTAAAATGAAACCTCGTTAAGCAGCTAAAGAGAAAGGACTTCAGGTACGGAGACTTGGCTAATCCTCTTCTAATTCTTGCTCCAGGTAACACTGACTAGAAGCAAAAGACATGACTCCCGGATGCTAATAACTCCCTTAACAAGCTTGAGTAATTGGTATCATGGAGACAGACTGATGGAACAGAGAGGGGATGACCTCAGCTTTAAGGAGTGTCGGAACAGAAAAACTCTTTTAAAATTCACATTTTAGTTCAGAGCATAGTTAGAGATGTCTGGCTCCAACAGAGGGAAGGAAAAGGGTATTGAATTTTCAGGAGTAGCTCCTCCACTGGGTTCTCCTAACAAATGGAATCTAAAAAAAAACAAAAAATGGTTCTGATGAACCTAGGGGCAGGACAGGAACAAAGACGCAGACATAGAGAATGGACTTGAGGACATGGGGAGGGGGAAGGGTAAGCTGGGACGAAGTGAGACAGTAGCATTGACATATATACACTACAGAATGTAAAATCGATAGCTAGTGGGAAGCAGCTGCATAGCACAGGGAGATCAGCTTGGTGCTTTGTGACCACCTAGAGGGGTGGGATAGGGAGGGTGGGAGGGAGACGCAAGGGGGAGGGGATATGGGGATATATGTATACGTACAGCTGATTCACTTTGTTATACAGCAGAAACTAACACAACACTGTAAAGCAATTATATTCCAATAAAGATGTTAAAAAAGAAAAAGAGA
The DNA here is from genome assembly GCF_028021215.1 of Eschrichtius robustus. NCBI lineage: Eukaryota > Metazoa > Chordata > Mammalia > Artiodactyla > Eschrichtiidae > Eschrichtius > Eschrichtius robustus. Next base: position 45,961,891 of record NC_090825.1, read on the forward strand.
TAATTGGCTTTGAAAAGTGGCTCTGACAGTGAATTTTTATTGAGTTCTCATAATGTTCTTGGTATGTGCTCTTCAAAAGCCCGACTGGTCTCCTCATCTTGTGTATACTCACTCGTCCTAATGATCTTTCATGTGTGAGACATGCTGAATGAAGAAGATTGCCCTCTGACCATATAACTCCTCTCTGCAGGTTTCAAGGCTGGTGTCTATATTTTAGTAAGCAAAATTATAGTCACCTCTAAGTCAGAAGAGTAGTGCAGACAGGCATAGACAAATACCCACTCTAGCTAAGTATGGGCTCCCTTCAAGCTGGGAAAGGTCTCTCAGCTCTGAGTCACTTATACAATCGAGTCCCTGAACATGTTTCTGTCCCTAATATTTTGTTGCTCTAGGCAACCATCAAGTCTGCATGAAGACTTTTGCCAACTGGAGAGGATGACTAGCCAGGGGAGCCAGAATTTTCTTTTAACTCTTTGTTGAAAACTCAAAACAGCAAATGGTGTCAAGGATAGCCTCTGTCTATTGGGAAAATCAGAATTCATACATTGATTTAGTGCATCTTATATTCCCGTCTTAGGGAAATAGAACTAAAGAAAATAAAGGCAATTAATCAGAAGCACGCATTTTTTTAAATAGTAAAACACTATAAAAAGAGCTAGGTGGGTCCTTAGATATTATCTAACCTAATATCCTCTCTTATTGAAGAATAGCCAGGTTAAATTACTGACCAAATGTTAAACAGGAAGCTGGTGGCGGAGTTGGAATTATAGCTCTGCTCCCTAAACCCTGAGGTCATTGATCTTTCCACAAGTTTCACAAGCCCAGTGTCAGATGCAAAATGAAGGAATGTTAATAAATCACAAGCCATCACCTCTCTCTTGTAATAGCAAATGGTCCTGGGTGAAAAGGGCTGTTTTGCTGGGATGCTGGAAGCAGTCCTAAATCTCTGTGGTTAGGTAGTGATCATCCGTTAACACTCCCATTATAAAAGTCTGGCCAGGTGGGACACTTCACTAATTCTAAAGTATTTGGGAAATGTTCAAGGTCCATCATTGCTTATTGTCTGAATTTGATCTTTGGCTCTTCTGAATTCTTATGACACTTACTCTCTGTGGCACAGTCCTGGGACTAAGATTCATGGTACCTTTTCATGTACCTATGTACAATTATATCTTGCCAAGTCCTTGGGGGTGGTGAGACTACATCTTATTCATTTCTGTTTCCCTGAAGCCCAGAGCACAGAATTAAACATGTTTTTGTGGACTGGTTAAAGATAAACCAGTATTAACTTCATTAGCTCTAGGAGTATAGTAACAACTTACTTGTCCAGAGATTAATTATGCAGAAATTTATACTATTCAACACCAGTTAAGTAGGTGAAATGAACTCCAGAATACTAGTTAAATGAATTTAAAGACATATTTGTTATATGCATTAAATATCCTAAAGCCTTTCCTCTGAAATGGATTGCCCCCAAACCCCATTTTTATTTTGAGTTCATTTGCTCTTATTTTAGGCTCAATGCAACGGCTTGGTAAACTGGTTTGTCAAGGAGAAAGGAGCGGCAGATCAGAAAAGATGGCACTAAGGCCAGTTCAGTACCAACATCAAGAAATGACCATTGGGAGCAGGAGATGAAAAATTAAAGTGCAGCCAAGTTTGGGGACCTCTACAGTAGGGGGGGAATGTCCACAGATCATTAAGGGCATCTGTGAATGACAGAGAAGTATAAAAGCAGATGTGCGTAATGATGACCAGAGCCACTAAAAATGATTTAAGTACATTCAGTACACGCCTTTAAGGGATTAAGAAGGAACATAACACCTTTTAAAGATTTTTATTCCAAATAGTTAATGTAAGATTATGATCCTTGGTTTTCTAGAATATTTGACATAGAGAACATTTTCTCCTAAATGAAATGGAGGTAATCTAGGCACTGAGATAAATCAGGCTTCAATTCTACATTGGAATCCAAGTATCAACCTATTTTTATCCTATATATAATCCTATATATCCCATATATAAGATTATAAATCTTCATATATTTCAGAATCATTTTACGTCCACTCAATAAAATCATACAATTGGTAGTTACTAAATCCTACACATGGGTCCTTCTTTCATCTTTTACAACTATCTCTTCCTCTTCCTTTATATTCCTGATATCCAGCTACTTTGCTGGTGTAGGGCCTTTATTGGACTTTATTCTTGAACAGTGTTTTTGGCCTCCAACTGGTCTCCAAACCAGTTGATATTTTCTTCCTTCACTTTCTGGAACTTTTAAAAGATTCCCAGGTGATTCTAATGAAGAGATAAGTTTGTGAACCACTATCCTAAATGCTTAGCACACCATTCATTTGACTCTTAATTACACCCTACAGTAGAACTAACTCCTTTAACGGCAGACATTAGATGTCTCTGATTTCTGAGCTTAGCTGCTCTTATAAAATAGTTGCCTTTTAATAAATATTCACTGTTCGTGAAAGGTACGGCCTCCTCCATTTTCACCTTCTCCTTCTATTTATTTACCAACTACTTGAAAATTCTTAGGTGCCATTTCTTCCAGAAGACCTGTATCTTGCTTTGGATCTCCAGCAGAGAGGTACTCACGTTTTCTCTGCTCTTCTTTTAGAGATGCCATTTGATGCTTAAGCACAAAGACACAAAGATGGTGGGTGGGAGTGGCTCTCTTAGCTTTAACTTTTCCTTGTAGGGAAGCACCTCAGGGGATCTGTCACAGGTATAAATCTACCCTTCTTTGAAGGTCTGATTTGAAAGCAAATTGGGCTACATTCTGCACAAAAGGCATTTTAAACGTGCAGGTGTGACTGCCCAAAATAACAGCAATACTTTGAACATTTACGGAACGTTTCCTTGAATGATATCAAAACAATTCAGCTCGTAAAGCCTCAGGAAGATGGTGGACAAAATATCCAGCTAATATATATATAGGGATTGGCTGCATTAACTGCTGGTTTTTTGTTTCAAGTCCCGAAACAACGGGAAATTTAAGTAGCGAAAACTAATATTTTTCCCAAGCTGCCTTCAAATGGCGATATCTAATTTTGAGACTCTTCTAGAAAATCTAATCCTTTTTAAATGTTTGCTGAATTTTTGTTACCAATTCACAGACACTTATTTGTGTTCAGAACCTAACAATTTTTTTTTTCCTTTAATTTGACCAAGCGTTAGCCTCTATTTGATGTTCTAAAGTAAGGAAACCTATTGAACAAATTAACAAAAATGGACTTCACCTGTGGTGAGGGAGAAATTAGTTATCTAATTGATTTTTTAAAAAATTGAAGTATAGTTGATTTACAATGTTGTGTTAGTTTCAGGTGTACAGCAACAAAGAGTCATATAAATCTGTTTGATTCTTCTGGTTAATATTATTGAAATGTGTGTCTTTGTACCGTGTTTCTCCAAAAAACCTGAGAAATCTAATCTTTTCCTGTTTTCCCCTTTCCTGGCTTCTTCTACCCTTTTTCCTCACATTCATTGCTGTGAGCTCAAGACTTCCAAGATTCAGAATGGGAACTGGGGTGCATTCCCATTTTCCTGTATTTGAAATCTGTTGTAAAGTAAATATTTGTTATGAGTGAAATATGTCTGAGGACTGTTTATCATACTATGGTTTTTATTTGGCTTTGTCCTAGGATATTAGTTTAAAAAAAATTTTTTTTTGCCCCATTTCAATGGTTTCTTTGAAGTCTTGTTTTGACCAGCTGCTGAGCTTTTTGTGGCTGTCCATTTACATCACTTTAAAAAATGGTACATAAATGAAATTTGAACAAAATGAACAGTACTTTCACATTGTTTCAAAATCAAACATGTTCCTAAGGAATCTGATTTGTGGCAGATGGAGAACAAAACCTTCCAGAGGGAAGGCTGTTAAATGAGTCTTAATTGCTTGCACATGAAAATACAGTGACTAAGATTGTGTGCACAATTAGGAATTTAAACACGTAGAACAGGAAACAGGCAGACATTTTTGCAGGCATAGCTTGTTTCTTATGAACACAGACAATAGAAGAAAAGTTAGTAAAGGAAAATGCTTTTAAGAGAAATTCAGTTGTTTTCTTTACTTCATTCTTCCTTGTGTCAAGCTTCCAGGTCTAAAGAGGATTCATTTGCCTCTGAAACTCACTGATGGAAGTGTCACAGTACACTCAAGAAAAAAGAAAAGTTTATTCAAGAATTAGCATTTCATTTTTAGTTTCTCTTATGTGCCAGATACTAGGCTTGGTGCTTATACATCTCATTTAGTCCTTATTGTAACCCTCTGAGGTAGGTTTGTTATTACCTACATTTTATAGATTAGAAAGTTGAGGCTTACAGAATAACTTGCCCAAAGTCAAATGGTTAAGAAGTGGCATAGCTAGAATGCTCTGTATTGATTCAAGGAATCCAAAGCCCACCCTCTTACAATGCCTAGCTACACCCCTGGAAGAAGATATATACCTTTGTAAGAAACTAACACTCAGGGTGGCTCCATTTCCGGTTTCAATTCTGTCATGCCTTTCTGGTGTTGGGTGACATGGTGTGGTGAGGTTGGAGGAGAGACCAGAGTTGGTCAGGTCTGGGGAAGGCTGGATGCTGGAAAAGGTGTAGTGAGGAAGGCATGACTGGTCCTGGGTGAGGGGTAATGGAGACGGCGGTCAGGGCTGAGATGCTGGAGACAGAGGCCAGGGCCTGCTGCAGGCTGGGTGGCTTCAGAAGCTCCGTCAGAGTGTGAGGTGGAGGGCTGTGGCGGGCAGGTGGCAGCATCTAGTCAGCGGTCAGCACCTCCATGGCTTCGGAGGCAGCAGCCATGGGGCAGTGGGGTGTGGCCTGACTGATTCTGTCCTGGCGCATGACACTCTATCTAGCTTCCCAAAGCCTGGGCTTGGGCTCTCCTCCTCACAATGGCTCTGACTTTCCAAGTGGGTAGGCTGTGCAGTGGTCCACAGTGACCTTCCATTGGTCTTCAGAGATTGCAGCCCATCTCATCCCACTGATGGACCTAAATGCCTTTTCTCAGGGACCTCAAATTCTCCTTCAGATTCTCTCTCCTTGGAAAACCTGCACTTTCCTGGAATGGAGATATATAGGCTGGTTCTCAGGGGCCTTTGATGAGTGCCAGTGTGTGGATACTCTTTTCTAAAGTTCAAACAATGAACCTTCGGATGAATTTAGAATGCCAGCTCCTTCATACGCTGGGGCCTACTTCAATGTTGTTCTCAGGAAGTGGAGAGGCTTAAAAAATAATCCTTCTCTCTCTATAATCCTGTATCCCTTAAAGTAAACCTAATTAGGTGGTGACTTATTAGACAACAGTCCATTTAGATGACTATTAAACAAAGATCAGAGGAAGGCAAATTATTCCTTACTTTGATTCCTACACTTGTGAGTAAACCAGAAGCCACAGACCATGGCATCCTGTCTAGATCTAAGCATAAAGGAGGCATCAATATATGCGTGTGGATCAAATGATCAGGAAGTCACATGACTTTTGTGCCTTCAGAGGAACTGAGTTCCCAGGGATACATTAACGAACAGGTACCATCCTGCATCCCTAAGAACCGTAATATCATGAAGAGCAGGTTACTGAGAAATACATTAGTAAAATAAACAGTGGATTGAGGCCAACCCTCTTATTCCACTATAATCCATAATTATTTTTGGCCCGCCAGCACTTATTTATTTCCCCTTTCTAACAGCACCCTAATTTCTTTCAGGAAATTACTTGGCATTTCCATTAGATAATCCTAACTATAAAACAGCCCACAATGATCAAGTGCCCACTATGCGCCCATGCATTGTGCTTAGTTTTTCTTTAATATCATCTCAAATAATTTTCACGAACTCCCTAGGAGATAATTACTATTATTCTGCCCACTTCAAAAACGAGGAATTTGAGGCTGTGGGAGGTTAAATGAATCGCTTGAGGAGAAACATCTGGAAGTGGCAGAACTAGAACACGAATCCACGTAATCTGGCCCCATCACTTAGGCTCTCACCCCTACATCCTATTACGCGGTCTGGTGAAATAGCCTGATGCCCTGTTCTCCTTTAGCCAAGGCCCAAGACCCAAACTAGACCCACTGGACCCCTTCACTGGAATTTGACTCTTAAACAGAGTAACAAAGAAACTAAAAGCAGTTGCAGGGATCTCACTTGACTGATCCTGCCATGAGATTTTTCCCTTACCTTCTGGCTTTCTACTACTCTGAAGATGTACTGATTCCTTCAACTCTGATCCTCTAGCCTCCCTGCTAATTCTTAGGGAATTGGGAATTCTCCCAATATTCTTCCACTAAATCCCATTTTGCTTAAGTGAGCGGAGTTGGTTTTCATCTTGCAACCAGAGGATCACTGCTGATACACTGTTATCGAAGGCGGGGTTATAAGCCAGCCTAGGAGAGAACTGTATGGAATCCTGAAAGAATAGGATACTGAAGCTCTATAGGTGCCCAATAATAACTGAATAGAGGCAGTGAGAAATAATAGTGTGACAAGTGCCAGGCTCGTTTCCTCTGCTGCCCGTTCTGTGGAAATGATGAGGGGTGAAGCCCTCCCTGGCCAGTGGGCTGGGACACACCAGCCCTCCGCTTTATCTGTGGCACCTTCAGCAGTTTCCAGTGAGTGGAACCTGGCTGTGAGGCTCTGGAGAAACACAGACTCTAGGAGGTGTGGCTGAAAAGTAAAAAGGACTCCTAGAGAGGAGACCATTTCCACCCCATAGAATTCAAAGGAAGTTATCTCTTTCAAAGTATCAACTGGGAAAACATATGTGTGTGTGTGTGTGTGTGTGTGTGTGTGTGTGTGTGTGTGTATGCTTATTCCATATATTGCCATCACTCTAACGATGTGACACTCTGTCTTGGAATTGCTTTCAGAGTCCACATTATACTTCTCTCAAATGCCTCAAAATTGTCTCATCCCTTGGAGTAGCTACATTTTTAGAATTAGCCTCATCCAGGCTAATCTGATATCTTATTTGGTGACTAAGGTTGGTAATCATACTGGAAATGGTATTTTTGGTCAAAAGTGAAGCATGACGGTAAACCAATAAGATGGCTTTTTCTTGTATGGCCTGTAAACTGTCTCTAAAGCCATTCCCCAAATGCTTTTATCAACGGCAGCAGGGCGAAAAAAGTGTACGGTGTACAAAGATGACGACTTTGAGGATCCACATGAATGACACAACCAGACACTGTGACAAAATATTTACATGGATTGTCTTGTATGTTCCTCACAATCAGGAAAGTAGGGCTTCCCTGGTGGCGCAGTGGTTGAGAATCTGCCTGCCAATGCAGGGGACACGGGTTCGAGCCCTGGTCTGGGAGGATCCCACATGCCGCGGAGCAACTAGGCCCGTGAGCCACAATCGCTGAGCCTGCGCGTCTGGAGCCTGTGCTCCGGAACAAGAGAGGCCGCGATAGTGAGAGGCCCGCGCACCGCGATGAAGAGCGGCCCCCGCTTGCCGCAACTAGAGAAAGCCCTCGCGCAGAAACGAAGACCCAACACAGCCATAGATAAATAAATAAATAAATAAATAATTTTTAAAAATCAGGAAAGTGTTATCACAATTATTATTGTTGTTGTTGTTGTTATTATTCAACACTTTTATCAGAAAAGACTCATGGTGTTTGAGTAACTTTTCTAAGGTCACAAAGTGGGTGAGCAGGAGAGCCAGCAATGAAACCCAGACCTCCTGACTTCTGAGCCCTGCTCTTATTCCTCTATGTACGTTCTGACTTGTACATCAAATAAGCAAACAAAACATACAACATTTTGCATTTTTTTACAAAATTAAAACCTGCTGGAAGAGAAAACCTAGATCTCTTTCTACATAAACAATTTAAAAGAGCACAGTCAGTGCACATCTTAGAGACCGTCCGTCACATCTTCCTCAACTGAGGTCTCAGTTCCCCGACCCATCGTTTGCTATTTTCCTCCTTGGTGATTCAGAAAACCTTTCTTTTACTACTCTCACTCCTCTACATTCTTGTGTTGCTAAGTTTTCCCTAAGTTCCTCAAGTGGTCTCCCAGACTTTTTCCAGTCTCTAAGCTAACTCACACTGTAGACGGCCTCCTGGCTGTCTCGGAAAACGATCTCAGCCTGATCAATTTCCTCCTTCCTCCCTTTCTTCCTACTTTCCTTATTTTATCAACTCATTTATCCACTCATTTACAAATCCTTTGTTTTCTATTTACTTAGTGCTCTCCGTCATTCAACAGAACACATTTTATCTTTCTAAATTCCACAAACCTCTAGGATAATAGTCGTCAAGCTCGGTGGAGGTATCTTATACCTCATTGGGTCCTGAGAGCCCAAGCACAGTCTTTCACATCCAAGTGACGGAATGAGTGAAGGAGCAAACCCATTAATGAAGTTCCCCACGTGGACAATTCAGTGTGCAATGTGCAAATACCAGAAACATACCCGGAAAAAAAAAAAAAAAAAGACGTGAGCATCCATTTGTTTTGCTAGGCAGGTAGAAGAAAACAGTCCAGTGAATTAGAAATGCTTTCAGAGGGCCAACAGGGCCGAAAAAGAACCACAAAAGAGAAGACAGCACACTAAAAAGCACTGGATATGTAGACATCAGAAATATCTAGAGGAAGTGCGTTTGGGGCACAGAGAGCTGGGGAATGTCATGACTAGAACTGGTACCCAAGCAAATGATAATGGAGATGAAGAGCCTACGGTGAGTCTACACACAAAGAGAAGATGAATATCACCCCATGGTTGAAACTGTTATCTCAGGGGCTAACAGTGACTGGTCCTAGAAGCAAGGTGAGTGCAGAGGCTCAAGCACTGCCCTATCCCGAACCGTCTGACATCCTCACTGCTCCCACACACTGTGGGGTCCTTTCCTTGCTGACGCTCCTGCCCTGGGCGTTGTCACACAGGCACTTCAGAGGAGTCAGGAAAAGAACTGTGAGAATTGAAGGCTTAGGGAATTCTACCCCACAAGCAAAAATCCTTTCCTTAGCTTATAAAACTGACTCCTTAGGGTTTCCCAAAGGGTTGCTCTGTATCCACAGATCTAATCCATCCTCCGTCCTACCCTCCATTCATACATGTTCCGTAATAGACAACGTAGGTTCATTTTCTGCTGTCTCTTCTTTGAAAAAAAGAAAGAAAGAGAAGAAAGAAAGGAAAGAATAACTTTGGGGAGAAGATGACAGTAGGTTGTGTGTGTTTCTGTGCATGGATCAATACATTTTAAGGGAGGGAAGCCTCTAGGTTCTGCCTTTGAGTCATACTTAATCTACACTTTGTCATTTCAAGCTATATATTGAATTATCATAAGATTTAAAAGAGATTATGCATGTAGAGTCTTTAATAGATATCAAATGTCAATGTTAATTTTTATTAATATTAGTATTAATAATAGATCCAATTTTTAAAAAAGCATTTTCTGAGATGGTGAAAGAAAGAATGCTGTGAGTGAAATCCTCATTTATTCATAGAGTTAAATAATTCAGTGTAACACTCAACTAGGAAAATTTGGGAAATTAGACCCAAAGGAATTTTCATTGTTTTGCCCTACCACAGTCTTGTATTTGAGTGTGCCTAGGGGAATACTTTTTAAGGCACACATGGGTGGGAAGCCCTTTGTGGATAAAGGGAGTGACTTAAGAATGCAGCTTTTGTTGTTTCTTTCTCTCTCTCTCTTTCTTTCTTTCTTTTTTTTAAAGGAGACTTGGTACAGTGTGTGAGAAGACAAAAAGAATACAGTTACTAAACATAACATTTCCCGAACTCACTCCCACCCTCATACGCAAACATGGACATGATACTTCATTTTCTTCTAGGAGAGGGGCAAGCTGGCCTAATTAAAATTTGTATACATTTGGAGAGATAACAGGGATGATGGTTCAGATGATGATGACCATGATGACGAGGATGGCACAGATAATAACGTCACCTTGTATTTCCTTTGCTAATCGCAAAGCACTCCACACATATTATCTTGCTTATCCTAGGCTGCGTTGTTTGTTGGATGGGGGGTGTGGGTGTCACTATATACATTTTCCAGAAAGACAATGATTTTCCAACAACTTTCCAGCAACGCAATGTCAACACTGTCCAGAGCAGCACTCTTGCCTACTTCATTCAGTATCCGATTATTCTCCCAAATTTGGCTGATTCGTTAATTTGGAGCACTTGTTAAGAATATAGATCCTGAGCCTTATCCCAAAGATTTTGTTCTGCACTGTCTTGGAATCTGTTTTTTCGTGTTGTTTTTCAAGGATCCCTTGGGGGTTCCTTAGATCAGGCAGGTTTGGGAAATGTTGCATTTTTCTAACTCGAGGTGGTGAGGAAGGGATACAGGCTGAAGGGGACTTTGGTGACTTTAATGCCTCTATTTTCATGGTAGCTTTTCTGATCGATTGGAGGATAATAGAACTGTCTTGTCATAAGCTCAATAACCACCATGAGTGCTGCCCTATCCAAGGCATATTATTATCTGAAAATACAGTGAATGCTCACTGGGGCACAATAATATTGAAAGATCATTTGGCAGTGTCTCATTAGTACCTTTTCTAGTGAGGAGAGGCAAACAGAAAACTGATCTGAGAGATACTTACAAGTTTGTCACCAGATTCTATGTAAAATTGGCCTTTGCTAGTTACCAGTCAACATCCAAAAATGTCTTAAATTAAATACAATAAACATAATTAAAATACATGAAATGTGTGCCTATTGCTTACTTAGAACTTTGTAACATATATTCTTTAAATTAGGTGCATTTTTCTACATTATAAAATTTTTCTCATGAATAAGTTATTTAAATTTTTTTATTATGGAATTTTTGATACTTAAATAGAACTCACATATTATTTAGCACTTGGGTTGTTTTCAGTCTCTTGTACAAATGCACAATGCTGTGATGAACACCTGTGTGTATGACTTCATTTTTCTCTTCTTTTCCCTCACTTCTCAATCTAATCACCCACCAAGCTTTCTCAACTCTCTGAAAAGACTTGTGAATTCATTTCCTCATCTCCACCCCCAACACCAACACCCCAGTTCAGATCCACATGATCTTCAGTGGGTACTTGGCCTGTAACGGCCTTTGGATGAGTATGAGGCTGCCGCTAGTCTCTCTTCCTTTCGATCTGTTTTCTATGCAGCTTCCAACATCGTCATTCTAACATATGTACTTGTTCCTCTGCTTAGAAATGACTGATGATTTCCCATTGCCCGTAAAATATAGTCCACTGTTATTTACACTGACTTCTAATGCTCTTCATGCTACTGCCTTAATCTACTCTTGGAGACCATGTTCTGTTGCTCCCATACACTTTCAACTCTTTCTGTCCTTTACTGTCCCCAGTCCCCTGAGCTGAACCAGCACTCACTGTTTTTGGTCCCTTGGCATGAGGTGTTCTCCTTCTAACCATATGGAGAACTCCACCTTCTTCTAAGTTCAGCAGGGAGCTTCCCCTAGGTAGAATCACTTGCCCTCTCCTTCAAATACATATATGTATTTGAATTTGCTTCAGTCGTGGCACTTAGCTTGTTAATTATTCATGGTTCCGTTCGGTGTCCCCATGTGACTTCCATGAAGCCAGTAGTCACCTTCTACTCATCTTTTTATTTCCAACACCTACCTTATTGCATGCCAAATGTTAACAAAGTTAACATTTGTTGAGTACATTCTGGGTACCAAGCACTATGCTAATCACTGACTTAGAATTTACTGATTAGAAAATGAAAGCTTAGAGAATATAAGTAAATTGACCAAGATTACATAGCTAGTAAGAGGAAAGTTGGGTTTTCAATCTATATGGTTTCACTCATAACCTTTTTGCTGTTCTGACTCAATGAATATGCAGTTTTGTTTAACTGTTTCAATTAAAGTTATAACAAAATACCCAGAGCAGATATTCAGGCAATACAGTTACAATTAAATTATATTTTCCCATGATTGTGCCATTCACTTGCTTTCTTACTGTTTAGAAAACCAAATATAACTTTAATCAATTCCTGGTCAAAAAGTGATTGTCAGACCTGGTTTTTTTACAGATTAGTAGAGATAACTCTACTTATTTAGTGAAAGTATAAGAAGGCAAAACAACTTAGCCTATAAGGAAGAAAACAGGCTTTGACCCCTCTAAAAGATCATAAATTTAAGTAACAAGCAGTCATACTCCATGCACTTAAGCAAATCTTTTAGTTCAATGTTTTTCCCGGAGAGGTCTTTTTAACGTGGGGATTTTTGTAAAAGTAAACTCCTCTGGCTCAAAAAATTTAGAATACTCCACATTCATCAGATGTATTGAATATAAAAGTAAAACAAGCAAAAAGCTCCCCACAAAAGCCAATGTCTAACACTCACATACACAATTTTTATTAATTTTTTATTAAAGCTATTAAGCATAATGTGTACTCAGCATTCTTCAATCACATTCCTAAAACAGCTTACTGCGCACTCATTCTCTGCAATCATTAAAGCGTCGCCACAATCTTTGCTCTTGTTAAAAGAAAGGAGAAGAAGAGCTGCATGATGAAGCTAGTGCCTGCTAGTGGCTGATGAGGAGGGTGAGACGTCCAGGGCAACGGCTGGGTCTTCGTCCTCCCCCCACACTCGCTGCCCTAACATACATTTTTAGTTCGATGTCCCCTCAGCCCTTACGTATTGCTCTCACTGAGGTCTCTTTTGCCTTCTTTAGTGCCTTGTGCTTCCAACTACTATCTGTTTTATATATATATATAATTTCCTTTCACGTTATGTACACTAGTTGTTTTTATTACACACACACACACACGCGCGCGCACGCTCAGATTTAAAAGGCAAACCTACATAAGTCACTAGCATTGCTATTGTCACATAAAGTAGTTGTTTAGTTTCCTTTCTTTAGTGGCGCAAAGTGTTAAATGATTAGTCCCGGTAATAACAAAATAACTGTTCCGGCTAAAAATCTTTGCTGTTTTTTTTTCTTCAATGGATCTTAGAAACTGCTTTGTGCTTTAGAAGAACAATAAACAAACAAGAGTAAGTGTCTTATTGTATTTTGACTAACTAGTATATTTGGATAGTTTACTTTTTAAATCCTCTGCTTACCAACTGATTAAATTCTATTGAAAATGCACTCTTTTTTTTTTTTTTTTTTTTAAGGAGTTAGGAATATTCAGGGTAAAAAATATGAGTGGAGATATACCTAAAATTTTTTTTGGACTAAAACTACTTTTGCGTTATTTTACGCTTGTCCCTGCACTCCCTCTACAGGTAAAGAGTGGGCAATTGTACTAGTTTTATTGCACGGATAGAAGTTGTATTTTCTCCTTAGTCTGCCAATCTTTACTTATCTGAGGGCCTCTAAGATATAAGCTGTGGATATAATAAAAATAGCTCTAAATACAAAGACCTGTCCAGTGAGAAATCGGCACAGGATATTTTCAAATTTTGGGGTCCATATACAAAGAAAATCCAATGTTATATCTATTACCCAGAAATCAATATCCTGTAAGATTTCTTTTACTTTCTCCAAAACATATACTTCCGTGGTGGGTCTGAAGGCTACCCTCACTTGATGGATAATTTTATAGGGTTATGTATACGAAGGATCCTAAACTTGGCAAAAAGGAGTCCTGCATTTATTCCTGGCTCTGCCTCTAAGTAGCATTTTCTCTCACTAGGTCTCAGTTTTCTCATCTTTAAAAGTTTAAAAGAAAGTTTAAATAAATTTTCTCTCAGTTACATTCTCACATGAAAATCCTCAGTTTAAATATGATTAAATAAAGGGACAGAAAATATGGAAATAACAAACATTGTAAAGTGATATCGTGGAGACGTGACAAGGTCTCATGAGATGGCCACAGAACTCTTTTCTTGAGTGAACATCATTTGAAAATGAAATGCTCAAGAGAACCAATTGTGCCCCCAAAGACATGGCTCTACACCAAAACCCGGGCTCGATGTCACAACGCAGGTATGGCTTGGGCAGCTCTGACTCTTTGCTGCCCTCTCATGTTTCAACACACTCTTTAGTTCTGCTACTCACCATCCGCTAAGGACCTATGCACGTGAGCCTTGCACTAAGTGTAGGGATTCCTAAAAATGTCCCATCGTTACTGTCTGCAAACCAAATCATAAATGAAGTGCACGAGTAAAGCTGACACATCACCAAGGTCCTCCTCCTCTACGCTACCCGTGTTTAAAATAGCTTTAGGAACAACAACAAAATGTCAGGCATGGAGGAGGGTTGTAGGAAGAAAACACTTGGTGAGTTACTCATGACAGGTTTCTGTTCCTCGTCTAACCTACCTCCTTGAATTCCTGCAACAGCACTGAGAGGAACTCCTATCTCCATTCTTCAAATGAGGGAATAAAGCGAATGAGAGAGACAGGGTTTACACTCAGGCCCCCAAATGCCACACACCAGTCTTTTTGTTATATCACACTAAAGAACAAAGAGCCATTTAGCAGGAAGGCTCTTTTCTAAATGCACATTTGGAAGCTTTATTTTTTGAAAAATTGTTAAATCGTTGTAGAGCTATGTATTTACCTATTATGTATAGAAATAAAATCTGGCAACCAACTAACATGCTTTAGCCCTAATGAGATAAAATCAAACTTTCCTGGCTTTAACACGTGTCAAATGGAATAACCTCCAAGGGGGAAAAGAGTAGTCTAAATTCTACGGGAGCAAGTTTAGAAGGCGTAGTGTGACAGAGAGAGAGAGTTAAAGTTCTCAACTCTCCTTTTATAAAACTCAAGAAGTTGACTTACGGAGAGTTAATTTTCTGTCTTCAAAGTTCTGTGACTCAAAAATAAGTTCTTCAACTTTGAAAATAATCCTGAACAATAGTTTATCATCCACACCACAAAGGCACCAATGCCTGTGGCTGTGATGAGAGGTCGGGATACAGCGCTGGGAGCAATTAGAGGCCCCACTTATAACAGGCACAAAGGAAGTGTGTGCATTTTGACCATTTTGTGGGGGGATCCATAACTTTTACTCCTATGACGTTGCCAGTTTGTCTTTCACTCTTCCCTTTCCTTTTCTCATCTCTCTGGCCTGTTCTTTCCATCACCCCTAGTTACATACGGCATGAATCCTAAAAACAAAAACCAATAAAAACAACAACAAAGCAAAATAAAATGATGCACTGAGTGCATACTCTATGCTAAGAGCATTGTACAGATGAACTCATTTATTTAGCAATAACTGCATGACGTATGATCGCTGTTTTGTAAATGGGAAAACAGGCAGGGGTAGGCTATGTAACCTGCCCAGAGCCACACAGCTACCATGATAGAACATGGCTTGGATTCTGGACATGCAGAGCAGCTTCCCGCCCCCCTGCCCCCCAATTCCAGGGGCGCCCTGTCAGTGATGTTCTATGGAGCTACCCTCCAGAGGCGCCTGTCCACCACAGCGGCCTTTTGGACCAACCATGAACTTACCTGTATACTACACTGTTCCTCTAGAACCTAAGAAAAATTTCTAAGAAGGCCAAGTTCCTCTTCCAGCGTGCCCCACTGACTCTTTTTAACACTCTTCTCCACTTCACTCACTTGCCAGGGAGCGAACTTGGAGTTACATCCTGAGCTGTCAGCTGCTGGGGGCAGGAATTCACAAGCACCACCTTTTCTGTGTGTCTGAAGTCTTCCATCGAAGTCTCAACTGCTACTGTTTTCGTGATTTATGGTTTTAAGGGCATACTTTTTCAGAATGAGCTCAGAGAGAGGAATGTCCCTTGCTGTTGCCCTCATTCCCTCACCCCCTCATCTGACTTTTTCACCTTGGTTTGCTATTCTTGGGCAAGGAAGAAGGCTTCCATTCACTAGTCATTTAATTTCCTGTTGTGCTTTGGGATGAACACAGCCGCACAAAGCCCTTGATGACAGTTAATTAGTTTCCCTTCCTAAATAAGATATTTCTAGAGCCCCACCGTCCCCAGGCCTCAGGTCAAGATCATGTGGGTACAAATGAGGCCATATTAGCCCAGATTTCCGTGGCCCACAGTCCCCTCTGGTATTGCTTCCGGGCCTCAGCACTACGTGGAATTTCTGGGAGCTTCGATGGGGTCTCTCATATGTGTTCAAGACCAAGTCTGTGCCCTCTGAGTGCAGCTACTCCTTCTTTAATCAGTGCCAGACGTTGGCCAGGGTGGCCGGGCAGCTGCCCTGACCACGGAGCACACACAACCTCTTGGTGGACAGCAGCCTCCACTGGTACCTGCAGCTGCTCTTCCGGAAGGATGCTCTGTGGGGCTGGCTCATATGTGACCTCAGGCTACAAGCTTTCAGGGACCAAAATAGCACTGAGTTCTGCACAGACTGTGAGGTCAGAGGAGTCTTACTTATTGCAAAGATAAAGGGGGTGACGGTCTCCCTCTTTATATGGGTCAGGTCTAGTGCTGGGAGCAGGGCTGGGGACCAGGTTCCATGCGGTCGCTCTCATTAGAGGCCCCAGGTAGACTTGGGCTCTTTCATATTAAATTGGGGTTTCTGAAGAAGAAATCTGTTACTCAAAGAACTTACTTTAATCTGTAGGAATTTCAATTATTGTTCATCTCTTGACCAATGCCAAGAAGAAAATGGGTAAACCAGACATAAGACTATGAAATGCCAGTTGAAAATCATCACCAATAAGATCTTGAAAGATACACGTGGAAAAGAGAACCAATAATGTAATAGTCAGTGGAACACAAGTCCCATTTGAAAGGCATTCAGGAAAGACCAACATTAACGACTGTCCCGGAATCACTTTGATGTGGTGACCACAAAGGAGCCCAGTTGAAAGGTCCTGACTGGACATGATGAAGTTAACTTTCCAGCAAAGTAGAGTCACTAATAATGTAATAATGAGCTCCTCTGCATATCATGAGCTGGAGTCCAAAGAAGACACTTGAATCAAGTGAACTATTGGTCTAGTTTGGAGAATATGTTAATTGTCTTCTGGTAATAATTTTAGAAAACATGGGTTTTCTTCTCCAGGCAATTATTTTAATGAATCAATTGGGGTTTCAAGAAATGATCAAATGAGTTCAATTCGGTTTCAGGTTTAGCAAAATGAGATCATCTGTTCTGTTTTTGGCTCGGCTGAGGTCAAGCCCCATGTCTAAAATAGACTAATAGGAATCGGAGTAATTTTATTCTTCTGACCTCTACGCCCCTCATCCTTCCATCCACTTCTCTTCCCCAAACATCTGTTCTTTTGATCTCATTGAACTTTTCTGTATTGTAAAATTACTTCTTCTCTCCTCTCCCAGACTGAATTTAATCTCAACTCTCTGGGTCCAAATCAGGAGTACTGGAATGGTGTTCCTTCCTACACACAACCGGGAAATTCATTAACCAAGAAGGTACCTTTTATTTATGCTTTGACTTTCATTAAACCAAGCTACCGTATATTAACATCATGCTGATAACACAAGCTCGGAAACATGGTCAGCATTTCGAAGGTAATGCTATCTCTCAAAATACAAATGCCCAGAGCAACCAACACTCAACCGAGTAAGAGTAAAAATTTAACTTGTTTAAAAAAAATGGCACATCAGTTAAGTTTTTCCAATAGGTTAAATGGACAGCTTGTGAGATCAGTGAGAGAAATGATAATATAGAGAAGAAAGGATTAATTTCTTAAAGATTTTAGAATTGCAGAAACAATTGGTGCTAATAAGGTTGAATCTTGGAAAATATGCTTTTTTCCTAGATGTGAGAAGAATAATCACCCAGGTCCTTCTTACCTGTTAGGGTGGCTTTGTTGATGGACGGTTGGTTGCACATGGGTGATCTTCTGACAAAGAGAGAAAAATACAGAGCTGTAAATATATGATACTTTGTTGGTCTGAGGACTCTCTGAGTCATTTCAGATATGCCATTTAAATTTAAGGATTATTTTTAAGTTAGGACATGCAAATGAAGATTTCTTTCAGACTAGCCAGTCAAGTTCCTAGGTACCCTTTGTACTATAGTTCAGATCATGTGTCAAAAAAAAAAAGCTAAATCACATGGTGATAGACTTTGGGGTAAATAAAGCTGATGTAAATGTCACAGAGACAAGAGAGAAGAGGAAGTCCTTATTGATTGACCGTATTCAATTAAGCCAGGGCTTACAGAGCAAACACAGACTTTCTGAACTTGAAAAAGCAGTCAGTCTACAATTGGTTTCTCTAATACAGTGTTAAGAAACTTTTATTTTTGGCATAAATTCTCATGATTGCCTATACATTATCAGAAGTGAATGACCCCTTGTAAACTATATTGCACTTTGAGAAGCTATTACACTTCAACTTTTTCCTTTCTATTTCCTTATATTAAGAAACACCTCTGCTCCATTTGTTAGAGAGGTATATTAACGATGGGTCCAAATAGATGCTACAGAGACTTTAGAAACACTATAAACTAAAGGTACTTAAATCAATTCTATTTTGTATTCTCTAATTTTTCAGATGTTGGCGAAGTTTCACACGATGATTATAAACCCCTTGGGGTAAAAAACAAAAACAAAAACAAAACCCCATGCTATTTGATTAACTTGTATTCCCTGCAGAGCCCAGCACAATGTATCCACTGCTTAATCGATTATGTTGAAGAAAATATCATTTATGGAATCTCCATTAATTTTTTTGAAATGTAACCTTATAAAGTTGTTACTTACAATTGAAAGCTCTTAAAATTAGTGATCTTTAAGAAAATTTTAGAAAATAGATACATTCAAGGGTGTCTGAAAAATGTCTGTTTTCATTTCTGGGGGTTGTTTGTTTTGGTACTTCTAGTAGTGGCTAACGCTTAATACGGACTTATTGCGTGTTGGACGCTGCGCTAAAGGAGCACTTTAGATGAATTATCTCATTTAATCCCTCATAAGAAACCTTAAGGCAGGCAGACTCATGGTTCCCATTTTACCAATGAGGAAAACACAAGCTTTGGAAATTTAAATCACTTCTTCAAAGTAAGAAAGCTGAGATTTGAACTAAAGCAATGTGATTCTAGGGCCTGCACTCTGCTATGTTGCCTTATTTTTAGGCTGCTTTCGTGGAACCTGTGCAGATGGCAGGTTCCTGCAGAGCCCTGGTCCAATCTGCCTTCCTGAGATGATGAATCTCTTAGCAGGGCTGGAAGATACATGGGGAAAGCAGTCTGGTACTTTTTAAATTCCCACTGCCTTGGTTCCAGTCAGCATCTGGCTCTGTCTTATTGCTCTTAAATTTATTGATATCAGTTTGGGATTGAAAATTTGCATTTGATTGAAAATGCACCAACATTTACTTCTGAGTTATTTTAGTCTTTATTATGAAATAAAATGGGGGAATTTGAAACTCAACTAATGCTTTATAAAAAAGAAAGGTTAATGTTTAAAACTGCTACTCTGAAATAGTTTTGGTCTATATACTAACAGATATCTACTTGCTGAGAGTTTATTATTCAAATCATTTATATAATGATTACTCCTTTTTAGTCCTTGCTCTGTGAAAACTTAGAGAGCATTTATTTTGTCTAGGAAAGGCATCAAAGAAATATTTTTAAGCTTTTCTATAGTTTTGGAAACCACATCATGGACTTGTTTCTTATTATCTTCTTTTGATTTCAATCCTACAACTGGCACTTGGGAACTTGATATTTCAACAACTAACGACAAGCAGAAAATATCAATCATTTGATCCATGGCTACAGTGATAAATCATTTAATGAAGAATGAGCCAGAACTCACTTCTGGAATGGAAAATCTCAAGGACAAGGAAGAGCAAGGGCACAGGAACCAGCAGCGAGTTAGCAAAAGTCAGCCACGTGCAAGTGAGGACCTTCAGGGGTCAGGGCTTCAGAGGCATGCTTCTAGGCTCCTTTCTTGTAGTAAATAGTAAAGGTGGATCATGCAAGCTAGCACATGCCTTCCACAAAATCCAGCGGTGAGCTTGGGAGTGTTCTAGTGGCACTGTGAGTACCCTGCGGGGGAATTCTGGCTCCCTCGACTCATCACGTGATGATGCACTAGTTTGCTATCACTGAACAGAAGAGAGTTTATCTGTGTGTAGACTGAGTCCTACTATTCTGATACCTGAAAAGGCTGATCGGGTTTGAATCAGTAAAGGAGGTACAAATCTGTACCGACCAAAAGAGAGACCACAAACACCTTTACTTAGGGTCTGCCAGATCGCACTGTTTGGTTAGGTTTCACCCAGGGCATTATAAAGCAGGTCAAGTGCAGGCATAAAGTATGATTTTCTACCCTCCTCTAGATGCTCTTTTCCATTTTAATCTGTTTTGTCCCCGTAAGTCAGCTGAAAACCTCTGTCTCATATAGAATGGGCCTCAGATCATCTCTTTGGGGACAGAAAGGCCAGCCTGATGCCTTCACACCTGTTGAACAACTATGTGTCCGCCACAGGTAGAGATACTGCTACACAAGTGACCAAGTCTGAAGGAAGCATAAAAGGAATTCGTTATAAAGTTTTGTTCACCTTTCAAAGACAAAAATCTCAATTTCCTGGACAAAAGTTGAGGCCAGAAAAGTTTGTAAGGGACACCAGTAATTTCATTTCTCTTGCAGGGTTGAGACTTTCCAAAGAGGAGGTGACTATACCTAGGAGCTACCAAATGCCAAAAGCCCCAAAGGGGTGATTGAACGTGGAAGATGTGTTTGGTAATAAACAAACAGCTTGAAGCCCACCCTCAGGTTTCCCATTCTGCATCCTGGCGTCACCCTTCCAGCCAGTTTGCTGCACGTGCAGAGTGATGACACTGTGCTGGGTATTACACTAGGCACCGGGAATTCGAACGTGGACGAGATACGACCTCTGCTCTCTGGGAACTGACATTCTCAAGACAAGCAGATAGGCAACTGGACACTGAGAGAAACACGCTAAAGCAGGGGTTAAGGACAGGATGCAATCAGATGGCAATGGAAAAGCATACCACCCAGGTTGGGGCCTGTGGGTGTGCATGCATGTTGGGTGTTAGTCAGAGACAGTGCCCCAAATGAAATTATATTTAAGCTGTAACCTAAAGAATGAATTACAATTAGCCCAGTGGATGAGGAGGGGAAGAAGAAGGTGAGAAATGCTCAGGCTAAGGGAACAGGACTGCAAAATTTCATTACCTGCAACACACGACAGTCAACTGACACCTCTGGGTTCCATTCCAATTGTTTGCATTGTGGCATTTATATTGATTTTTTTTTTTTTTTAAAAAAAAAACCTTGTTCTATCACAAGAAGTATGTGCATAATGGCCAGAGCTTTTCTTAATCATGGAAAATGTGAATTTGGGAGGTAGATTCTATTATTATGGGATGGAAAGTTTAGATTTTTTTCATGTGTTCTTTAAGAAGTAGTGATTACAACAAAATTTTATATGCTTACATAAGTTCAAATAAATTTCCATTCACTGTCCTCTTAATATTGACTTAAAGAAATGGTTTTTTTTTCTGGAAAATTCTTCAGAGTTGATATTTTAATGATAATACTGTATTATTCATAATAGATTGTCAAAATTATGGCATTTGAATAATCAGTTTTCCATTTAATCTTAGAAAATTAATTTTCTTTTTTTCATTTTCCATCTTTATTAGGACCCCCAAATTATAGTTACTTTCCATCTCAGCTTTCTCTCTCAAATGCTTCCCCTGTGATCCCATAAATCCCCATTGTGTTAACACTTCCATGCTGTTGCTGACCTGAGTCAGTAACGGCAAGAGAATTAGAGATCTTCCCTATGATATGACACTTCTCCAAGTAATGGTTGTCTTAGAAGTAAGAGGATAACTTTGGGTTGACTTCAAAGCTTGATGACGTTATTTGCCCATGGTAAATTTATGAATTAAGCCAAACCTATGAAGTTACCCTGAGTGTAAATAACTGGGCAGAGGACTGATCCTGCCAGGTGATTTCTGACAGATGGAATCACCATATTTATTTGCCATCCTGATTCATTTCTGATAGGAGAACCATCACTACAAAGTATTTACAGAAAATTAACAGGACTTCATATGACTTAGTGTAAATGGTTAGACAGCATGGCAATGATTCAGAGAAATCTAATATACTGCCTTGAGTTCAATCAAATGGAAAAAACACTGTATAAAAGTTCAGCCAGAAGGAGGGGGGAAAAATGAATAACTTACTTGCTAGGTGCTCGGTCTTGCAAATTAGTCAATGCAGCAAAGTTGTTCCGTACAGTTCGCAGGCTGGCCAAGACCTACAACAAAAATGATTCTTTAAACTTCTTGAAATAAGGCCCTCTTTAATGCAATATGAAGTGGTCTGGTGATTTTTAAAAATGGTTTGTTAAGTGAAAATTTGATATTGCTTGCAACTTAGTTTCATATAGTACTGAAGAATCTCCCAGCACCTGGTAAAGTTTACATGGATCCATTTGAAAGCCAGAGAGGCCAGACTTAAGGATTTTCCAGATATTTCTCCTTATCGTCTATGAATATGGTGACAATAGCAGCAGTTTCCACAGTATTCCTGGATTCCCCAGCCACTAAAACAGTATCCCAGGCAATATGGATAGCATGTTGTTGCATTTTATGCATATTTGAAATAGCATAATATAAAATATTAATAAAGTCTCACTTTAGGGGCAAAATGTCAAACAAAATTACCCCCAAGTTCTCTTCAAACGTTCACCAAGAATGCCGTAATCTTGAAATTGGCAAACAAAGTAAATTTTAAATTGTTTTTTCACCTTTGCCACGTGG
The DNA here is from genome assembly GCF_028021215.1 of Eschrichtius robustus. Taxonomy (NCBI): domain Eukaryota; kingdom Metazoa; phylum Chordata; class Mammalia; order Artiodactyla; family Eschrichtiidae; genus Eschrichtius; species Eschrichtius robustus. The sequence continues at coordinate 45,984,543 of NC_090825.1, forward strand.
TTATTCTAGCTGGTAAACAGAGCTTCTTTTCTTCGTTAAGGTTATCTGAATCATGAATTATATGGTCTCAGGTAAAATGAGACTGTCCATGTGCACAGTGCCTGGCCCACAGAGGACACTCAAGAAAAATTTGTTGTATAAATGAATACATAGACACAACATATCCACATACACAAGGCTGGACCAATAGGTCCCACTATCTCTGATAGCCCCTCCTTTTTTCTAATTCTAGTGAAACTATAAAGTGGCAAAAGAATCGAAAGACTAGGAGAGAAAAGTGACAAGAGCACTGTCTCCTTCTACCCCCCTCACTTCCTCCTAGAATGCACAAGTCTCCCCCAGGGCGGAGCCTGTATTAGGTGAGGTTATGGGTCATCTGGGTGACAATCACAATGTTAAGTTTCCCTAAAACATAGATTTCAGATGTCTTATTAGGTACCAATAACACCCCAGACTGCCTACTTCTGTTATATAGCCATCGTGTGAACTTAGACAAGTTGCATCATCTCTCTGACCCTTAGTTTCTCATCTGTACACCAGGATAGTGACATCTACCTCACAGGGTTGCTGTGAAAATGAGATGAAATGACAGTTTAGGTGCCAAGAACAGTGCCTGGCAAACACAAGGCACTCAGTGAATATTAGCCCATTATGGCAACATTCCATTTAATGATTTGGCGTGTGCACAGGGAATTTACTTAATGCCTATAACTGACAATATGCCGGTGGCAGTGGGAGCAGGGCACATTTTTTATAATTGCTCCAAGGGTTCCAGAGCTGTTTCCAGAATTTTGTCATTTGGCGCTGACCTAGACTAAAGTCAGTCTAAATTTTGTTTTAAGATGAAATGTCTCAGACATTTTTGAAACTGGCATTAATTCTTCTAAGTCACTGGGATACTGTTTATGCCCTGGGGCAGTGACCTACAGCATTATCCCCTGAAGGAGTTAATGGTGATTCCTAAGGTGCCAACCATGATTAACTCAGTCACTGGAAAAATCTGGCTCATTATCACAGATAAACAACTCACACTGCCGAAAGGTCACGCTGCCTATGACGGAGTATTCAAATAGCCAACTGCTGACATCAAACCATGATGTCTTTTATTAGGCATGAAATCTTGAGTGATGCAGAAAGAAATCTGAAAAATCATGCAGGCTGAATTTATGCTTTAAGAATTGAATATCAAATACACTAATAAAGCATTTTAAATAAGATTATTGTACCCCCTGATCGATCCTTATTCTAGGCAAAAATTTAACCTCAGAATTCAGAGAACTTTATTTTAATACATTATAGTAAGTGCACTGCATCTGACAGCTGGGCAAATAGAAATAGTAGCGCAGGTAATTCATGTTTTATGCTCATTTGAAAGGAAGCATTACTTCATGAAAGATCTACTCCACTTGTTTTTCTGTATACAGGTTTTTGCCTCTGTTATAATAAAGATATTAAATTAGATGATTTTATTTTGGTTTTTACTTTAAATTTAATTTTTAAATTTTATATTTATTTTTGCATAATCTCTATCCCCACATGGTACAGAATTTAAGCAAAAGTAGATTGTCTCTTTCTCAATAACAAAGACAAAAAGCAAAATTATTGTTATTTCTGATAGGAGGCAGATAGATGAAATCCGGGAAGGACACTCAGGGCATTAAAATCTTGGCACTGTTCTATTTCTTAAACTGTTGATTTTAGTGCTATTCTTTATATTTTAGAAAGTCCCTAGATAGCTTCTCTTATATGGATGAAATATTTCAAAATAGAAAGTGAAGAAAGAAATTTCCCTTTCAGCCCCTTCTCCATTCAGCTGCCTGTGCCCTCTCCTCATTGACTTTTAGATTGTCTCCTAAATTTCACTTTTACAAACACGGCTGCAGTAAATAACCTTGTCGCTGCATCATTCCCTATGTGTGCAAGTATTACATTATTGTTTTTGTGGTAGGACAAATAATATTTTACACATGTTATGTTAAGTATTAACTATTCTCGCCTGCACTATGACACATGATACTGGCAAAAAGTGTAAATAAAAGTCTCAACCAAATGTTATAAGGGGGTGTTGCCCTAGGCCGGGTCGAGTGATCCTGGGTGACCACATCCCAAAAGCACTGGGTTAGTCTTTTCTGTTCTCGCCTGCATTGCAGGACACAAAGAGTGAGACATCTGCTACTACAGGCTGTGGGGAAGAACTAGAAACAGTTTTACACAGGCCCCTTAGTTAGGGTTCAATCTTTCTTCGCTTTTGTTACAGGGCAGCTCTCACCCTTCTTGAATTCAACCCTCTAAGAGCTATAGTCAGGGCTCTGATGCTTCTGTAATTTTCTTCACTCTTTAATGCTTGCTACCCAAAACGGTCCCTGAGGTTTTCTCCCACACAGCTCAACGGTTAGAAAATTAAGGTCATTTCTTTCTCTTCTGCCCCTCCAAGCAAAAGTATAATCAGTCAAGGTCAAAATACATTGGGAATGAGGAGAAATAATACACTTTAAGAAAGAAATGATGAGTGTTATGGAAAACTTTTGCACAGAGTTGTACTGGTCTGTGAGAGGGATTAAATGCTATTTGCACACACTAATCTCAGACTTTCTTAGGTATTTCTAAACATCTATTAACCAATAAGATTCACTGAAAATGGCAGGAAAATGTGGACTTCATTAAAAAGTTAAACATCTGAACACACTAGCCTAAAAGAAATGTGTACTTATATAATAATAATTTCTTATAAAGGTTTGAAGAGGAGATTGCTTTAAAAAAAAAAAAAAGATGTGGCAATAACATCCGTGTTAAAAAAAACTCCTGCTTAAAAAATAACCAAAAAAACCAAAAACAAACAAACAAAAAATTGTTTTGAGGATTGTTTTTGATTCCAAATATACTTTATGCCACTAGATGGCAATAAAACAAAGACCATGAGTTGCCACAGGCCTTGGGTTGGGTGGGGTGGGAGGGGCCGAGGAGGGAGAAAGAACTCCTTGCCTGGGTTTTAGCTCCAGAAAAACCTGGAGCCAAATTATGATTATTTACAAGACAAAGAGGTCATTTTGATAGAAAACCTCTTTCCAAGTTACGTTTTGGTTAAACCATATGAACTTGCTGTTTTTGTATGTCAGCAAAGGTTGAATATTGATAGTTTTATATAGTTCAACCCCAAAAGTACTTAGATTCCTAGAACATGCTACTGAAATTTATTTTAATGAAGGATAAAAAAACCTAACAGGTATAAGCAACTGAAATGTGATGATTTTCTTCTTTCTTAGCCAGGCAGGGAGAGCCTGTTGGATTCAATGATGAGATCACCAGATTACTGTTTCTGAGTGAAATGGGGAAGAGACACGCAAGGGCATTTTTATAAAATTGACAATGTCCAATTACCAAGGAACAGTAATGTTCTACAGGGTTAATAACCACTGCATTTTCCCTAAAATTATCCCACGTGCTGTATTTTGGTAAGAGTAAAGGTGAAATGACTTGCTTGTTCCTACCCTGTATTTTTAAATCAGGCATATCTGCTCAGTCTGAATGACATGAGGGTCTCTCCAAGGATCCAGGATAATACTTGGACATTTCCTATCTTTTCCTTAACCAAAGATTCCACTTCTTTTAATACTGCACACCTCCAGAGGAGGATTCTAGTTGACTTAGAGTTTTACAAGGTAGTCACAAACGATGCAACACAAATAATGGGAGGTGGGGCTGGAGGCAACTGACTACAAAGCAGGGTTCCCTACATTTCATCAGTGTTGTGCCTCCTTGGTGTTCCTTGGTCCCCTCAAGAACTCTGGCCAAATTGTGACTACACCCTTGGGAGGAAAAGGCCACCTGCCGACTGGCATCAGGTGACACTGCATCATTCCTGTCAACACCTACCCTAAGGGAATACCCAAACCAAAAGATTTTGACCCAAACACAGGAGAATATTTCAAAATGGAAACCAATAAAATATTTATTTTCCTGGGGATCAAAAGGATTCTGAGCTTAGAGGGGAAAACATAAGAAATTGGAAGTGGAAAAGTGTTTAGGTTGAACACCAGCAAGAATTTCTAACCCTGACAGTGTTTTAGACTTGGGAATAGAATATGGAGGGGTATTGTAGGATCTTTGCTGAAGATTACGTCTGTGCACGATGCTTCAGCCCTATCCATCAAAGTGGAATATGACCTTACACGTCTTCCTAAATTCTCTCGTAACTTAAGATTTTATTCTCTTAGCTTCACAGTAAACTGTGACTGGGAAACAACAGGGAGGGATCTTTTCGTGTTTTGGAGATGAAGGCAAGCATAAAGAAATGAGTTGTCAAGAGGAGGCAGAAGATAAGATGGGCTTGGGAACAGACTTTGACCAGTTTAGAGTGGGAGGCCCATTTTCAAGAATTATGGGAAATTAAGGAAAGTAGGCACAGAAAAATAAACCGAAAGGGGTAGAAAGTAAAATGTCAATAGTAGTTATTTTGGGGTTTGGAATTATAGGAAATTTTCTTTTTCTTCCTTTTGCTTATATTTCTTTTCTATGTAAAAGATTTTATTTTGAAAGCAGTATGGCTTTTTTCACCAGAATAATCTAGTGTGAAGTTTCAAACCCCAAAGCATGCTGGGGAAAGGGGGGAATTCTATGGCCTATTTGAACACTTCCCTGAGTGACCTGTCTAATGTCCACTGTCTTCTGTCCATTGGTATATTTGACCAAATAATGTTGGTATCAATTCAAGTGACATAAACATCTTACAGCTTAAGCATTATAATATTTAGCATTAAATGGTGAATACTCCAGCCTGTATTAAAAATTTGAGGAGTTATTTATTGGTTAGGTCAACGAAATAAGTTAGTGGTGCCCAATCGGGCTGAGGAGAAGGCCATAGACAACTGCCACTAACTGGGCCTTCTTTCTTACCTGCTTCCCCAAAGATGCTCTATCAAAACTGAACAGGGTTAAACAGGCTTTTGAAAAAAATTCTAGTAGAGCTTTCCAGATCATACACCCTAGTAAAAGGCCATTTGTGAAAACTGTGATGAAGTCACTGAAAATGAATCTGCAGCCTCTGGGGCAATAACCACCTTCTATAAGGTGTCATGAGTCATTAAGCTAATCATAAGCAAACTTTCCTAAATAGATTCCAGGATTATTTTCAGGCATCATATATGCTTAAAAATTACACAGAGCGTGTTTTATTCAAAGTTCCAATTTCAAGGGCATTAAGTATATATCTTATTTATTTAAACAGTTCACTAACACAGACTAAATGATATTTTACATATATATATTTCTCAGTATACTGAAATTCTATTAGTTTTTTGGAGATTGTAAGTACACTAAAAAAAATGTCTAATTATGTAAAAGACTAGGTTTCCTTAGAATTTAAGAGTGCTAATAGCAAGGTTCAAGTCAAATTTATTGACCAGTTAGCTGGAGATTCATACATACTACCTGAAGTAAGATGATAAGGTATCATATACAGATTATTTTTTTCCATATTTTACTATATATTCATGTATATTTTTCTTACAATACCTAGAGATTTTAGTTAGAAGCAAGAATAATAACCTAAATAAACTCAAGTTGGAATGATTGTTTCTACATTTGGTGATGGTTATTTATATATTATTTTGCCTGATTTACTCTGTCTACTGAGAGCTCTATATCTAAGAGCTCTGAGCTCTTAGATATAAAGTTATGGGTACTCAATAGCAACCAATTAAAAGTCCTTAGCTTTGTAAGATTTGTTATCACAAAATATTATGAAAACATATGATTGTAAATGTTTTGAACATAGAAATATAGATATTAGAAAGAACTAATGATATCCAGCAAAACTTGAAGCAAATGAGACATTAACCTTCTAAAAGGATGGTGGTTGCATTCTATCTTTAATTGTCTGCATCAATGAAAAAGATCACTATATACTTTGCAATTTACTGACTCATTAAATTTTTGGTCTAAATTATAGCAATTAAAAAATTTCAGGAAATTTGAAAAAGTGGAAGAATCATACATAATACTGCTATCCAAACACTGTCATTATGCATTTTTTAAAAACAATGCGTATTATGACGTTTTGGAGATGAAAGAACCCTTACTGATAACAACACAAAATTCATTAAGTATTTTATTTTCTAGAAATTGTGCTGAGCGTCTTACAAGCTTGGTACTATTTCAATCTCTTGACAACGTTATGAGGTGAGTAGTCTTGTAAGTGTCATTTCACAGAGGAGGACACCAGGCTTGCCCAAGTTCAGTCAGTTGCCCAAGTTCATTCATTTAGCAAGAGTAGATGATGGGCTTTGACTGGGCCCTGACTATCTTAATCCAGCTGAGTCCCCAGTTTTACCAACTGGAAAAAAGAAGTCTTAGGCAAGTTAAGTGAGTTGCCCAAGGCAGTAGAGCTAGTTTTGATGTAGCCTTGATTATGATTTTTATAACCCTCTAGATCACCTGTATTCCAATATTTAACATTTCCTATTAACAGTCAGTGTTGGCTTTAAACATGCTTCGTGTCCCAGGTTGAATCAGTTTTATCCCATTCTATCCGTAGTCTGTCCGTACCAGTGGCTCTCAACTCTTCCTGAGAAAATACCGGGGCCTTTAAAAATTACAGGTGTTTGGGTCCAACCCCCAGATCTTTGGATTCAATTGATCAGAGGTGCAGCATGCGATAAAATCTTTCTAGCTGATTCTAATGCATAGCTAGAGTTGAGAAGCACTGGTCTATACAAAGAATATCGGGTTATCAACCACTTTATATATATTCCAAAATTCTTTAGATGGTTTTTTCACCTTCTAGCATTTCTGTCATGTGGTTAAAGTATTTTCATGATTTGTATACCTAAAAGGAACAAATAAACATAAATATGCCACTCAGTTAAATCTCTGGACAAATAACGTGTTTAAAAAAAGAGTAAATAAAGCATCAAGTTGAAGTGGAATACGGAATTTCAAGCACTGATCATGCACCTAATTATACTAAATGTAACTTAATCCATGATATAGCTTTCCTCTTTTAGTGCTTATGTCAGTTAAGGAAATGTGGTCCCATTTAAGTATGTCACTTGGGTAATTTGTAATTTGAAGCAAAGATACTCATTGGGTCTATGGGTTTATAGGAAACAGACCAATATGGCCAAGGTCACATTCTCTAGCATGGCTTTTAAATTACTGGAATGAACCACAGAATTTGTATTTGTACTTGTGTTTGATTTAGAATGAAATTAAGAACCCGAACTAACCCCCGCAATTAAAATTTCAGATGAGTGAGAAACCTGTCCATTCAGCAAGCTGGGCTTACCTGTGCAAAGGGAGTCACAATCAGGTCATCTCCATGTCTGAAAAACAAACCAAAGCCCACGTTAGATGGCACTGATCACTCTAGGACCACTTCTGAGCAATATTAAATAGTAAGTTTCTCATTCATAAATCCCCACAGAGAATTACAGTAATTCCATCCTTATTCTTCAACACATGTTCTTCTCAGTCACGGGCGTGAAGATGTGTCTTCTGGGATGTTAACCATTGTCCAGTTCCCTGGGTGAAAAGAGGGGCTTCTTGATCATCAACAAAGGTCACTGGCACTTATTAAGCGCACAGGATATATAACAGTAGAAGCGGAGTTCCAGCAGCGGGGCCTGAGTTTTACTCTTTGCTGCTTATGGTAAGTATTACTGAGGGGCGCTGTGGAAGGAGCCAGCAACGGCAATGGCTCTGGTGAGAGGTCCCCGGACCATCTAACGTTGGAAGGTGATGAGCATCAGGTGCTCTGCATCACCATGTGTGAGCCTTGGATGGGCTCGTAACTGTGGATGACGTAAGACTGCGTCATACTCTAATAAAAACCAGTGCAACTTTTCAACTGACTCACGTCCCAGCCGCCGTAGTTACGGGGGAATGTTACCCCGTGTGTGCTGTTGCTACAGCAACCTCAGTGACACTGTGCCGAGGATGCAGGAGCAAGGTGTCAGCATGACGTGTCTTGGAGGCACAGGGAGAGTCAAGGAAAGTTGTGAACATTCTGCTTGGAAGAAAGTAAGAAACCCAGGCCCAGACTTCTTTCGTGGTGTTTCTTAGTATGAATAGTTCATGAGAAGGATTTCCAAAATCTCCACGGGATACTTCTTGATCTAGCTAGCTGGAACTCTTTAATCAAAAGGGAATGGAATCATTCTACACAGAAAGCTTCCGGACATGACCCCAACTGAGAACACTGCAACTAAATGGTTCACTCACTCATGAACAATTCTGGAAAGGGCTTGAGTGACCTAAAACAGCCCTCATGAAATATGCTTCGGCACAAGCAGCGTATGGGTGACGTTAGTAAATGGATTGCTGCCGATAATTAGACCAGTTGTTACGGTCATCATCAAATTACACAGAGATCTTGAAATTCAAAGTGTGGGGAAAATAAAGCAGAAACGGGGTGGAACACACTTTAAAGGAAACGTGTGTTATTTTGCACCCTCTTTGTTCCGCAATTACACCTTTTGAGGGGCACTGCTCTTTGGAGAGATTATTCAGAGAGCCAAAATTTAACTAACACAAAATCTAGATATTTTCCCAAGGTACAGTCTTTTCTTCCATTTTATTCTTTATAATTTCCCGACTACAAAGTTTATTTTCTAAGAACTTAGTCATCTTGGCCAAGGCACAGTTATCATTCTGAAATCAATCCCTGGAAATAAGTCTTTTAATTTTTCACATGAATTACACTGGATTGGAATCACTCTAAACTGAAAAGCATGTGCATGTGTATTAAAACACTTAATTCTATCTTTGGTTGTATCTCATTCCCAAGCACTATAAAATATTTATTTAGAATATACAATATTTAGGGTAATTTATCAGTCTTGCTTTCTTTCCGTGTCAAAGCATAAAGAAAATTAGTTATAATTTTAGTGATGGAAATATTTCACTCTTGACTTGCCCAGAAATTGTTTTTGCCAAATATCTCAAGACCGTCTCATTTTAGTCACAGTAGGATTATTTCTAGCAATTCAGTGGCAAATGTCCTCAATAAATAGCCTATCCTTTTCAAAATTATGTAGGGTTTAAATTATCGCTGAATAGGGACTTCCCTGGTGGCACAGAGGTTAAGAATCCGCCTGCCAAAGCAGGGGACACAGGTTCGAGCCCTGGTCCGGGAAGATCCCACATGCCATGGAGCAGCTAAGCCCGTGCGTCACAACTACGTAGCCTGCGAGCCACAAATACTGAAGCCCACGCGCCTAGAGCCCGTGCCATGAGAAGCCCACGCACTGCAACGAGTCGCCGCAACTAGAGGAAGCCCGCACGCAGCGACCAAGACCCGACGCAGCCAAACTACATACATAAATAAATAAATTTATCAGAAAAAAATACATTATCTCTGAATATATACCGAATGTATAATGACAGAATCTTTGTCCAAGTCTTTGTCGGTAGCCTGCCCTCGAGACCATGGGCTGAACTGGAGCCACCCACTCTGGCCCCTGGGGCGGGGGCAGCCTCTCCCCTCCCTCAAAGAGAAGCTTGCTGAGTTCTGAGCCTGCACTGCTGGCCCCTGGAGGTGGGGATAGGCGTCTCAGCAGCGCACCACTGAACTCCCTGTTCTTCCAGGGAGGGATGACAATAGAGTCAAGAACTACTCCCTATGCCTCTGGCCATCCTTCCGCTACTTTTGTATTATTTACCACAGTGCTTTCATTTCTACCCTCATACTTTCTGTAATAAGAAGCCAGAAACACTGGCAAAAAACTGAAAGAGAGAAATCAAAAAGCAAACCCTCACAGACACCTCACCGGGATCCAGAAACTGTTTAAGCACTTAAATGGGGAAAAGCTCCTTGCCCTCTTGCAAAGTAAGCTCAACCAACAGCAGCACCTGGAAATACAGTTTTGTAACCTAGTTCATTTCAAGACTGTGTTTGAAACACACGAGGCAACGACCTTTCCACGCTTTATTATTACCAAACCAGAAGGAAAAGGGCCTTTCCACGCTTTATTATTACCAAACCAGCAGTTAATTACAAGAAAGTTTATACTTTATTGAGAGAAGATTTCTAATCCTATGAAGCTGTGAAAAGCATTAGAGGCCACAAAGTATCTGCTGCTTCTGAATATCACGCATTGCAGATTTCAGGATGGTAGGTGGCTGGATGAACTAGTGCTTTGAAGAGGGGCCATGGTCTGAGGCTTACTTCCTGAATGTTGTGCAAACTTTTTGATCTTCTGTGCTTCACTCTCTCTGGCTATAAAACCAGAAAGACATTCTCCTCTGGAGTTTGTCAGTAGGATTAGGGAAATGATAAACATACAGAGAGTGGTATTTTGAAATCCTGGTGTCTTTCTTCCCTTAGGCTCAAAACTATCACCCATTCATCACCATCTTTGATCCACCTCTTTTAAAATTAGAGGGTCATTAGAGAACAAGTATGTTCTTATTTTTAATATGCACATAAAAATGCTACTGGGAGCCCAACATAAAAAATGCATTTAGAAGCATAAAAATGCTTCTGGGAGCCCTGTTTGACAACACCCAGGAATTAGCCACAGGAGGAACTTTCCTACTCACCACTCTTTACTCCCATGTTCACAGAAGTACAGACATAGAAAATAAACAAATACATACACAATGTACTTGATCTTGTAAAAGCTAACATTTATACATATACTGAATATAAAACACATATTAACTGTAGAAACTTTGGGAAATACAGAAAAACTTTAAGAGCCATCCAAAGATAACTGTTGTAATGTTTTGTTGATTTCAGCTCTGGGGGCCCTTTTAATATGTTCCCAGTATTTTTTATTTCTTAAATGGGCTTTCAATATAATTATTTTAAAAAGTCAGAGTACAAATATCCAACAAACTGATAAATAATAATGGTATTACTTTCAAACAGTTATAATTTTTATAAAATAACGATAACCAATATTTATCAAATGGTTACTCTGTGCCAGGAACTGTGCAAAGCACATTTCACTGATTATCTCCTATTAAATTTTTTTTTGTACCTGAGGAATGGAAGGCCCAAGAAGGACAAAAAAATCACCATGCCCAGGGCGTGATGGGGTCAGGATTCAAAGGTAGGCAATGTGACTCTGGTGGGTCTGTGCTAAAACACTGCAATTCTGTACCAGTAATGGCATTTATCAATGCCAAAAGCACATCCCAAACAACACCTAATCTCTAGGCATCTTCCATTTCATAAAGATGATATGTACCATAAATACAACAAATGGAAGAGTTAACATATAAATGCAAAAAAATCAAAACAAAAAAATTACTAAAATGACTTACAAAACAAAACAATCTCTACCCACCTGCTGATTTTCATGTCCTTCTACCCTAAACTAAAATAATAAAATGAAATAAAATAATTTTTGGTTTCCTACTGAGGTGATAATTCTGGCTGAGAGTTTAATATCATATGTCCATATTCAGAGTGTAGCAAGATTACATGCATATCATATGTAACAAAGGCCTCTGGAGATGGCATTTATGTGCATATATATATGTATCTGTAAACATCTACATATAAATGTATTTATGTATATATTGTGTGTGCATGTGAGTGTCATTCTAGGGAAAGCATTTTGATTTTCTGCCTCTGTATTTCAAATGGGGTCGGGGGGGAGATAAAGGTACTGTATCCACCACCATACTTATCCGCATAGAGAAAATTTACTATATTATTTTGCCTGTACTACTGAATATAAAAACCCTTCAAAGACCATCTGCTCTGCGAATATTACATCTTAAGGTATACTTCCTAAGATTAAAAACATATCATGTGGGGACTTCCCTGGTGGTGCAGTGGTTAAGACTTCGCCTTCCAATGCAGGGGGTGCAGGTTAGATCCCTGGTCGGGGAGCTAGGATCCCTCATGCCTCGCAGCCAAAAAACCAAAACATAAAACAGAAGCAATATTGTAACAAATTCAATAAAGATCTTAAAAATGGTCCACATCAAAAAAATAAAAATCTAAAAAAAAAATCACGTGTCAACGCAAGTTCATCAATTATAACGGATGAGCCTTTCTGGTATGGGGGCAGAAAGTATATGGGAAATCTCTATACCTTCCTCTTAATTTTGCTGTGAAACTAGAAATGCTGTCTGAAGTCTTAAAAAATTAAAAAGACAAAAATATATCATATAACTTTAGAAAGGGATGTGACCTTGGAAGTTAGTCTTCTGAATTTTAAATCATTTGCTCACTTCTTATTCACATTTTTAAGAATTAAGGCCTTGGCCTGATATTTGACCAAAAACATTCTAAAAATAAAACCCTCAGTTTTAGGCCCATGTGTGCTCATATCACATGCACTGATGAGAAAGTAAATGAAATTGGAGCTAATGCAACATAAGCAAAAATTCTCTAGTCTGAAGTGTAATCTCATCTTTATTTGTCATAAAACAAAAATTTAGGCTTCATTAGAGAATGTACACGATGCCAATAAATGGCCTCAAATTTGTTAGTTAAATGATGGCATGAAAGATCGTCTGCTTTCAGAATTATTCAGCAAAAGATTTTCCAGTTGTAAGAAGTTAAAAGTGTTTTGCACATGGAGAGACACTTGCTAAGCCTACTTATTCTGTTTAATAAAAGCTAATACAATAAAGCGGTCCTTCTAGGCGTGTTGATGTCACAAATTGTTGTCACGGAACTTTGATGACTGACCTCCATTGGGGGGAGGGGGAAGGAGGACAGGGAAAGGACCGAGTACACAGCAATCTTTCACAAGTGCCCTCACTCTGTTGTAGGAACAGTTTCTTCCTTTCTAGTTTATCTTATTTGACGGGCCTGTTCTTAACGTCAGCGGCTCTGCCTTCTTGGTTTTTCTCTAGGATGGGTTCCCAGGGAAAAGATTTATGGGTAGCTAGAACAACAATTTTTTAAGATCTGCATGAGGTAAAATGATGCAGGAGATTAAAAGGAAGGGTGTGATCAAATGGAGAGGAGTGAGGGCAGTATGTGTTCTGCATGCCTACTATTACCAGACCCTGCTCTACTAACACACGGTATTTAATTCTGATGCCTCTGCATTAAATGGATGCTCATATTCCCATCCTAAGATAAGGAACTGGTTTCTGAGAACTTAAGTAACTCATCGGTGGTCATGCCCTTGGCAAGTAGCAGACTTCAGTGGTTTCCAAATGCCAGGCTGAGACCTGGTACTGGCCCAAGAGAATGTTCATTGGTCCCTGTGAAGGTGAGAATAAACATGAACCATGGAGTAAGGTTTTTTAAAAAGTCGTATTAAAAAAAAAAGCTAACCGTATTCCTTTGGAAAACTCTCCTTTATTCTGAGAATATGTGCCACTCCCTTTGTAAAAAATTCTAGTGAAATGCCTTTGGAAAATAAAATGATTGTGTATATCGAGGGGAATTTCCTTGTTAAATAAATAAAGTCATTTATCTGGCAAAGTAAGCATTTAGTAACCCTGGGTCAGTCCCCCAGATGGTTTTTGAAGTCTTAGTGAGTCATGAAATCCCAAGGCATGAAAATGAGCAGTGGAGCTGGATTTAAACCCAGGCTTTAAATACCGTTTCGCTTCTACTGCATCATGCTGCCTTCTGCATGCACAAATGGATTCAGACCATTCTGAAGCCCCATAAAAGTACATATTCTAGACTCTAGAACATCACGGTCAAACAAAAGTTTTTGCTGTGATGGAAATGTTCTCTCTCTGTGCTGTCTAATACAGTATCCACTAGCCACCGTTACTACTTAGCACTGAAAATGTGGCTAGTGCAAGTGAGGAACTGAATGCCACTTTTATTTAATTTTAATTAATTTAAATTAAGAGAAAGTCACCTGTGGTAGTGGCTATCATCTTGACCAGTGCAGCTCTTGAGCAATCTTTACAAAACTTCAGTTTTAAGTTTTCCAAGGGAAGACAATGTTTTATATAAGGGGAAAAAAAAATCTACTCTAAGCTTGGGGGCAAAAGAGCATTGATATATTAACATAACAAAAATACTTGATTGTTTGGCAAAGACCCTAAGTGGAAAGATTTGCCCAAATGGCCATCAAGATTCTCCACCCATGAAAGGGAAAAAAAGATTTTAGTTTAATTGCTTTGCTTATTATATTCTCACCTAGAGGCTACTGTGCCTGCCAGCAAATGCCAAAAGGTGTAGTCTAGCAGCAGTTGCTGATCGAAATCACTATGTTCAGGGTCAAGATACTTGGATTCTAATTCATGGCGTGCATGTGTGTGCACATGCAAGACACATTTTTGAGCAGAATTTTGTGATTTCTGAAACTGAGTTAATATTTTCCATTGTTTCCTTACATGATTGTTTTGAGGATCAAGTGTTAAACTTTAGAGGAGAATTCTACATCAGCTATAAAGATTATACAGACATCAGGCAATTTTAAGAATGTATTCCTTTCTATATACATCACTTCCCAAAGAGTGCACCGAAACTTAGAGCCACAAAGGGCAAAACATGGTGGACCTTGTAAATATCCCAAACTTGAACTGATGTCTTCGAGGTTTGTTCATGAACCTTTAAGACATCCTTTCACCACTTTCAAAGTGCTTCGCTGTTTGGAGTCCTGGGTTATAGACAAGCTGTCTGTCTGGGAAACATCAGGTTCCTTTCCTGGATAAATATAGTACAAGATGGGCTACCTTTAAACAAATGTAAAACAAACAAACAAACAAACAAACAAACAAAACCCACCAAGAAATAGTGAAACACGTAGGAAATTTTACCTAATCTCTATAGTAGGTGGGAAAAATGAATGGAAACTCAACGTATTGAAGATAAATAATGAGCATGAAAAGACATAAAACAAAAGTGTGCTGTCAACACATGGAATTAACTCCGTGATTTGATGCAAAAGAGTTGTTTTTACCAACTGCCTTCTTTTTTAGCTTCTGTAAAAATGTACTCATAATTGAAAATAACAGTGATTGAATGAAAGTTTTATTGCACTTTTTTTTTTTTTGCTTTATTGCACTTTTAAAAAAATCACCACAGGAACCTTTAGATAACACATAAATCATAATGCTTGTTTTCTGATTTTCCTGGCAAAAAACCCAAAAATCAAACAAAGGAACAAAAAATAACCAGCCAAACAAACAAAACTGGCCCTGGTGGATAGAACAAATTCAGTCTGGAGTTCTCTAAGTCCCAAAGGAGGAATCGATGTTGAGACACGGAAACATGAGATCTGCATGCAGCCCTGTTCTCCCTGGAAGGAAAACTAGGAGCTAAAAGGGCTTGGTCTTGGGATCATTCATAACATTTACTAGCAGGCGACATCATGCACTGAACTGCTTAAATGATTTTCTGTCACAGTGTAGACTCTCACATTTGCCGAGATGTAAACAGATGTCCTTTTTCTTTTTCTGCTTTTTTCAAAATTAATTTTTATTGGAGTATATAGTTGGTTTACAATGTTGTGTTAGTTTCTGCTGTACAGCAAAGTGAATCAGTTATACGTATACATATATCCCCTCTTTTTTTAGATTTCCTTCCCATTTAGGTCACCAAAGAGCATTGAGTTGAGTTCCCTGTGCTATACAGTAGGTTCTCATTAGTTATCTATTTTATACATAGTAGTGTATAAATGTCAATCCCAGTCTCCCAATTCATCCCACCCCCTCGGTATCCATAAGTTTGTTGTCTACATCTGTGTCTCTATTTCTGCTTTGCAAATAAGTTTATCTGTACCATTTTTCTGGATTCCACATATAAGCGATATTATACGATATTTATTTTTCTCTTTCTGACTTACTTCACTCTGTATGACAGTCTCTAGGTCTATCCACGTCTCTGCAAATGGCACTATTTTGTTCCTTTTTATGGCTGAGTAATATTCCATTGCATATATGTACCACATCTTCTTTATCTATTCCTCTGTTGACGGACATTTAGGTTGCTTCCATGTCTTGGCTATTGTAAATACTGCTGCAATGAACATTGGGGTGCATGTATCTTTTTGAATTATGGTTTTCTCCATGTATAAGCCTAGGAGTGGGATTGCTGGATCATATGGTAGTTCTATTTTTAGTTTTTTGAGGAACCTCCATACTGTTCTCCATAGTGGCTGTACCAATTTACATTCCCACAAACAGAGTAGGAGGGTTCCCTTTTCTCCAAACCCTCTCTAGCATTTATTGTTTGTAGATTTTTTGATGATGGCCATTCTGACTGGTGTGAGGTGATATCTCATTGTAGTTTTGATTTGCATTTCTCCAATAATTAGTGATGTTGAGCATCTTTTCATGTGTTTATTGGACATCTGTATGTCTTCTTTGGAGAAATGTCTATTTAGATGTTCCCCCCGTTTTTTGATTGGCTTATTTGGTTTTTTTTGAAAATACCTAGGAATAAACCTACCTAAGGAGGCAAAAACCTGTACTCAGAAAACTATAAGATACTGATGAAAGAAATCAAAGACAGCACAGATGGAGAGATATACCATGTTCTTGGATTGGAAGAATCACTATTGTGAAAATGACTATATTCCCAAAGCAATCTACAGATTCAATGCAATCCCTATCAAATTACCAGTGGCATTTTTCACAGAATTAGAACAAAAATTTTTACAATTTGTATGGAAACACAAAAGACCCTGAATAGCCAAAGCAGTCTTGAGAAAGAAAAACAGAGCTGGAGGAATCACGTTCTCTGACTTCAGACTATACTACAAAGCTACAGTAATCAGGACAGTATGGGACTGGCACAAAACAGAAATATAGATCAATGGAACAGGATAGAAAGCCCAGAGATAAACCCACGCACCTATGGTCACCTAATCTATGACAAAGGAGGCAAGAATATACAATGGAGAAAAGACAGCCTCTTCAACAAGTGGTGCTGGGAAAACTGGACAGCTACATGTAAAAGAATGAAATTACAACACTCCCTAACACCATACACAAAAATAAACTCAAAATGGATCAAAGACCTAAATGTAAGGCTGGGCACTATAAAACTCTTAGAGGAAAATAGAGGCAGAACACTCTTTGACATACATCGCAGCAAGATCTTTTATGATCCACCACCCAGGGTAATGAAAATTAAAACAAAAATAAACAAATGGGATCTAATTAAACTTAAAAGCTTTTACACGGCAAAGGAAACCATAAACAAAACAAAAAGACAACCCTCAGAATGGGAGAAAATGTTTGCAAATGAAGCTGCTGACAAGGGATTAATCTCCAAAATATACAAACAGCTCATGCAGCTCTTTTTCTGCTTTTAATTCCTCTACTTCCATTGACAGGTTGTAGGAGTTAAGGTCTTACATATGTATAGACATAACTATCCAGTAGTCAGTGACAACAAATTTTTCTTCATCCAAGATTAAGAAAACCCTGAAGTCTCAAGACAATGAATGGGAAGCTGACACAAAGCTTGAGAGAAAAAGCAATAGGCAGATGGAATAATTGGGGATATTTCTTCAGTGAATCTCACCTCAACCATGCCACAAAGTGCCAAGAATCTGATAGCAAAGCCCAGTGTTTGATATTCTTGACTTGTCTTTTTCTGAAGAAAAACCACAGGCATGGTTGAAGACTCTCTTTCTTCATATTTGTAATAGCATGTCTTTAAATTTTCATCTTACAGGGATTTAGTGAGGATGATTTACTAACAATCCCTGGTATATCTTATCTCAAGAAGCACATCACATAAATGTTCCAGTAGTGTGATTATTTTTCCTTATATGGCTCATACAACTGTACAGGAGACACTGAGAAAAATTCACTAAGGATCTAAGACTGTCAAACAAAATCAATAGCTAAAGTGATTGATGTGTCAGTGGAAACAGGGATTTACATAGGAATATCAATATTGACTGCGTAAATGTCCTTTTCTATCTGGGTAAGTATCTAGATTTTTTTTTTTAATGACAGGAATGCATGATCCAAACACAATTTTTGTCTTGTTGTCATGGGTCTATGGTGTCTTCAAATGATGCCCAGACATGGAGTAGGTACTGTCAATATTTGCTGAATGAGTGAAAGCATGACACTCTCATTCAAAAATGCAGCCAATTAATACACTTATTTAGAATGTGGTAGAAGACACAGATTACGTCCATTGGAAATCAGCTTTCTCCTTTCTCCTGACCTATCACCATCCGCTCCATTCCCACCACCCACTATCAAGATTTAAAGTTCAGAAAATTTTCATTTTATAACACTAGAACATGGTTTTGACTTTAGTCTTCTTTAGTACATGGAGGAAAGAGTGTTGGGATAAAAAAGCAAGTGAGAGTCCCAGGCACAGTATCTATAACTGACAGAACTAGATCCTCTTGTGTAATGGCCATTTGTCCATTACAAGAAGCAGGGAGAGCTCATAATTTTCAACTTGGTTCATTCATCTAGGGTCACACTGCACTGAGAGCACTATGCAGGTTACTGTGCTTTTTTCATTGAAGATGGTTTTCAAATGTTCCTAATTTTAGTTGCGTAGTTAATTTTATTCATACTTTGCTCTTAGAGATTATGTTCTTTGTATACACTGCATAATAAGCCAGCTCTTCCTTGACCAAGGTTGATATGAGTTTGCTCTCTAGCAGGGATTTGATCTCATAAAATTATGGAGTAATCACTTTTATTATTAAGCTACCATTCTCCCACATTTTTTAAAAAAGTAGATGTTACCCTGTGTAAAGTATTAAGTCTGAGGTAAAAGCATAACTGCATAGTGAATCATTTACAAGTTTAAATAGTTTATCTTCACAGTGCCTTTTTTCCTAAAGTTACAGGAGTTGAGGAACACTCAGGTGACTATTTTTCTGTTTTTTTTTCTTTTTTCACAATTAAAACTAGAGTCCAAACACTGAGGAGTATACTGGGTATGAAGGAAATTCAGAAAAGAAAATTGGATGCTAAATATTAGGGCAAACTCTCCTAAAGACATAATAGCATTTTAGTAACCTTAGCATGAAAATAATGAATTACTGGTAAGTTTTGTCAATCTTAATTTCTTTTTCCCTCTGCCTTAAGAACTTTTCATAACTAATATTTATCTCTTCATGTCCCCTAAGACCTCAGGATATATCACTTTGGCAGTGATAAGCAAGGGATATTAGAACACATGATTTCTTGTTTTAAAAGACTGGAGCATAGCGCAGTGATACTAAACAAATGCTGTGGTAATGCATTAAAATGGACTATTTTTACCTTGTGTCATTAACAATCATGGTCATTCAAAATGTCAGAATATTAGAGCTTCCTTTTTATGATTTTTTAAGTATGAGATTAGAAATATAAAATGTGTATTCAGCTGCTATTTTTAATCCTTATTTCAAAAATTGAATAAGCATGTTTACCTAATTTATAAGTATTATTTTACCATTTATGGACCTCCTGTTTTTTGAGCTAGAAATAAAACGACCCCAGGGACTGAACAGAGAAGTGGAATTTTTAAAACAACAGAAAGATGAAAAAAGATAGCACAACTAGTAGTAGTACCCTAGTAGCCAATGACCTTAGAATATTCTGTCAATAGACTTCTTGGGATTTAATGGCTAGTGTAAGTTTAGTGTCTGTATCAATACTTAATAATAATAGTAGTAGTAACTTGCCAACCCTCAAGGAGTGGAAGAAAAATCTTAGTTTATCTGGCTCACTACCAAAATGATATCGCTCTTGATAATAATGAATTATTTGTCTACCTGGGGTCCTAACAGAATTAAGGATAGGATAAATTCTCAATTCTAGAGCTCATCCGGAAGTTCATGGCTTTAAAA
Source organism: Eschrichtius robustus (assembly GCF_028021215.1). Lineage (NCBI taxonomy): Eukaryota > Metazoa > Chordata > Mammalia > Artiodactyla > Eschrichtiidae > Eschrichtius > Eschrichtius robustus. The sequence goes on from NC_090825.1 coordinate 46,004,234, forward strand.
ATCTGCTGAATTTTTTCTTTCTCTTAACAAAATTTCTCTTCACACAAAGATTTGATTTAGCTCCAATCCTAAGGACACAAACACCCTAAGCCAGAGGTTCTCAAACTTTTTCAATTCATGATACTCTTAGCACCTCAGTAGTTTTTTTACAGCACCCCACTGGCCAAAAGAAATAACTACCAGTGGCAATTCTTAAGAATTTAGTTCAAACGATTTAATAAGGTTTTGCCTCCACAATTGAGCGCTCGTTGAGTCCTGCACAACTTCTCACTCCGGAATGAGCTTGGATGTTCTGCCTCCCTCACTTCCTGGTTCACGCTGATTTTTGTGCAGTGCTTGCTTCTTATCACAGCAATTGTCAATAACCCAGTTTTGCAAAGATATGATGTCATGGAAAGAAAAGGAATGATCTAAAGTTGAAACTGGGAACTATTTTAAGCTGTTAGTTCTCCAGGTGACTGACAGATGTTTCTGCGTTTCCCTTGAAAATTTAAAATACCTCTGGCACCCGTGTGAGTTCCCTGTGGTGGTCCAGGGTACCTCAGCACATGCCCTGGCCCTAGTTTCATTACTCTTAAACCATTGAGTGAGGGGTGAGGACACTCCCCCAGTAGGGAAAACTCAGGAATTGAGGAAGGAATTATTTGACCACAGCACATTTCTGTGTTTCCATGATGGTCGAGGACTTTCAAATGGCAGATCAAGGTTAGAAAAGAGACAGATGCTCATCAGTGCTAATAAGATCTAAAAATATAGTTAGGTGGGGTTACAGACTTTTCATGTAGATCCAGTGAGGACTAGAACCCTTGTAGAGCAACATTTCTTTTTATTTTTATTTTCGGAGATACCTTAGTAAGACTAATGAAGAATAATGTAACCTGTAATAGAATTGATGAATAGGTATATAAGCAATCATTCTTCCTTTTTCAAACTCAGGACTAGAGGCAATACCACCTTCTACCCCATAGTCATAGGAAGAGGCCAGGAAGAGCTACAACTGAAAACTCACAAAGGCTCAAGAGGTGGTGAGGGACTTCCTAACTGCTAAAGAAAGGGTAGAAATTTGAGTTGGGGATGGGGGATAGTGTTTCCTACCTGAAAGAATGCCCACATGGGGCACCCCAAAGCCTTGATAAATGAGGTCCTATACTTCTGTATGGTGACGGGGACTAATTAGCTAGACTGCCAAGTGTGCCCCAGCTTTTTATGGTACAATGGGTCCGCTCACTTCCTCTTCATTGCCCCTTCCATGCCCTCCCCCGTATGTATCAGTATGTAGATATGAGTAAAGAGCAACTTGGATCATCTTTGGATTCTCTGTGTTAGTGTTTATTCAGCAGAAGATGGAGACTAGAGGTCCATTATCCAGATGAATTGAAACGTGTTTTTAACTGATGTGGTTTGACAGGCAGTTTGTATTCAATAAACTCATAGTTTTATGATTAAATTCTATTTGTTTTGTTACTGATAATTCTCCTGTTAATTTTTCCAGGGACTCGTATCTATGTATTTGTAAATACAAATAACATATTATTGAATGAAGTGCAGCAACAGAAGTAACTGTTATCCAGAAGTGAAAATAGTTTTAAATGCATTCTGAAGAGTTTAAGAGGGAAAAAAAAACTGCACATATTTAATGTAATTATCCATCTATTCTGTAATTTTCTTCATGTTTCTTCATGACAGCACTTGGGCAACCTTCTGTTATCTAGTTGTTTTTACTCTTATAAAATACTTTTTTACTCTTAATGATAGTTTAAGTTTACTTTTCATGTATTTATTTCTTTACTGTACTCATGCTAATCATTAACATTTTTTCTCTTTCTTATTATCCTTAAGAATTAAGTTGCTACTGGGGATTACATTTAACAAACTATGTGACAGCCTTCTGAGCAGAGGCTGCCAGGAACTTCTCTCCTGCCTTGTATAAGCTAATTTTTTTAGATGCTGAGTTTAGCCTAGTTCTATAGACTTGAGTCAGTTGCATATTTTCCAAGAGTCAGTTGCATATTTTCTTCATTACTTCTCTGAAATTTGAGCTTGTATCTTCTTTTATTCTTAAACTATAAATGGAAACTAAATTTTCATAGTGCCAAGTCATTCATTTGGTCAATTGGATTTGGTGAACAGGTACTTCTGTTTCTCAGCAGTTTTGCCACAATAGTTCATAGCACTTTATGGCATTTGCAAATAATGTTCTCGTAGAAATGATCGAAATGTGTGTTGTGTTTTTCAAGAAGTTTAAGCTCTCAGGACCTTGGGTCTCTCACCTGTAAAACAGCATAATAATGTCCCTCTGCATAGGACTGTGGAAAATATCAAATGAGATTACAGATGTGAAATACTTAGAAGAATGAAGAGTGATGTACACATGCAACGTATGCTGTGATTATTATTACTACCATTATTAGTCTTATTTTCTTCTTGTGCCTCAGCTATTTAATCAGTATCTATTTATAGAAGATAAGATAATGCCATCCTGTCTTATAGGAGGTAATTATCTTCCTTCTCTCTTTACCAACAAATTAAACAATTATATTTCAACTTAAAGAGCATTTAATGGTTTTCCAAAACACTTCATTCAAATAGGTATTCACAAACCTTCATTGCTACTGTTTGTATTTGAAATTTCTAAGGGACTTTCTCAATAGGAAAGCTTAAGTAGAACAGTTAAGTATAAAATCATCAAAAGTGATTAAAATATATAATAATGTCATTCTCTATAAAGTGCAGTTGAATTATAGACACCGAACAATCTTCCCAGCATTATCATGAACTAGGTAAGAAAATGGAGGTTTACATATGGCCACATGTGAAGTCAAATGAAGAGAAAGGATAACACTTTATCTGTAGATGGAATGTGTAGTATCAGATTGAAGACTGAAATGGTAGTTATTTATTCTATTCACCTTGCTTCTCATAGAAACTTCATCTCCCTAGTAGAAAGAATGCTTTTCAGGAGTCAGTTAGTGTCAAAGGAAAACCTTATTGCTGCAATATAAATACCCAGGGGGAATGAGAAAGCTGAACATGTCAAGACACTATTTTTCAACAAAATATAGAGTTGCATCACGGTCTAATTAGATTTGTCACTCTTACGTGAGTCCAGTCAGATAAAGGAACTCCTGAATAGGTACAGGGAAAAATGAGGTCATCCTCGTAAGTTTACTTTGGAAAGAAAAGCACTATTTAGATGTTAAATATTGTAGCCTTTTCATAAAATGCACGGATACACACTGGTATCCAAAAATCAATTTCCTATAATTGTAGAAAATATCAGTAGAATACATAACTATGTAAAACAGAGTCTACTAAGTCACCGTGAGTTTGTCCCTGGCCTCTATCAAAAGCCCAGTTATTTCACCTTTGATGAAGTTGGAGGAGATGACTTTCAACCTGGTCATTCATCCATTCAACATTATATATAATTATCTATAGGGCTTTTCAGCATTTTTCTTTTCTACTCACCCCTATTCTGTTCTCTTTCTATAATTGCAGTGTGGCTCTTTTAAGCTTTTTCCCCGTTCTCAAGCTGCCTCATCACTCTTTCCTTTAGTCATCGACGGCTATACTTTCTTTTTCTTCTTTTTTGTTTTAATTGAAGTGTAGTTGATTTACAATGCTGTGCCAATGTCTTCTGTACAGCAAAGTGACTCAGTTATCCACATATACACGTTCTTTTTTTTTTTAATACTTTCTACTTGCATGAAAAAGTAGAGATCATAAGCCATCAATTCTCTAAACCATTTCAGCCATCCATCTCCAAATTTATATCTCCCCCTTTCACTTCTTTGTTTTCATTGTTCTAAAGAATGCAGTACTTGTCTCTACTACTTTTTCAGGGTTAGTCCCTTAAGGCTCATGATCATATTTTCATCAGCAGCTACAACTCCATACTTAACCTCTGCATCCCTCAGCTTAAGTGTTCTGAATTCAAAAAAATTTCCCTTGAACCTAATTCTCCCTCAAGCAGCTTTAGTTTTTCTTTTCCCCTTTAACTTATTAACCTTTTAAAGAGATGCCTGTACTTGCTGATATCTCCACTTTCAATTCACTCCTTCACTAATTCTTCTATTACCCCACTAAGATGCTTCTCCCAGTGGTCATCCCAAACCTAGTCATTACAGAAGCTAATTGGTTCTTCTAATTTCCCCTCACCCTCTGCACTGTTGTTTCTGCTCTCTGTCCTTGTCCTATAATTGTTGTCTTGTTTCTCCTAGAGTTCTGGCCTCAACGTGTAAAAGCCAAATTCATTATGTCATTATGTCATCCACTCTATCCTGTGTTCCCATGTCAACATCACCATTCATTTACTTGTTCGGGGTCAAGACGTCAACATTCTCTCTGATTCTCCTTGCCCACTGGCTGTCTCCCAACATGCACACGTGCACGTGCACGCACACACATGCACACGCGCGCACGCACACACACACACACCATTCTGTAAGCCTATTGCTTCTTGCATCTGGACTAACCTCATCCTACCCCCACTCCCTTGACCTGGGCCTCCATCATATTTAGCCTGCTTTGCTTCTATGAATTTCAACATGATCTGTTTCCCTGTAATCACTTCATTCTATGCAATCAGTCAACAATAGAGTAATCAGAAGCAATAAAACCAAGAATGCGATCACGTGGTCCCAGCTAAAAACCTGTGGCTCTGAGGTCCCATAGACTGTATTCCAACCTTCTTTTTCTCCTGCCACATTTCCCTACTCACACCAACCAGTCATTCCTTAATTGAGCCATGATTTCCCTCGCCCCACATTATCTAAATGTTGCCCCCTTCGCCTGACCATCCCTGGCTGGCAAACTCTCCTTCTCTTCTCCTTTTCTCTCATAAATGCCTCAAGGATGGTGCTCACCAGATTTTATTCCAAAGGTCTAAAATGTCAGCCCTTTTGCCCTGCCTCTCCCCCCACCCCCATGCAGACGAGGAGCTTTAAACACACCAGAGTTGTTCAGTAAGTATTTTTATTACGTATGAATGAATAAACAAATGTCTTAATTTTCAAACCTAAGAAAATGGGATAAAAATAACATAGGAATAAAGCCAAAGGGAAAAGGAAGTCTTTTTGTAGTGAAGGAGAGTGGACGCCATCAATACAATGAATTAATGATGAATATGTATTAATTAGTGAGTGTGAAGGAACAGTTGAACAGGAAAGTCTAAACTTCCAGAAGGCAATTAGGGGCTATAGATCTGGAGCTCAACTGAGGTTGCAGGGCCAGAGATACTGAGCAGTAAGTCATCTGATGAAGGCTGATAGTCGAACATATATAAAAAAGAGTTTTCTAAAGCAGAGCCCAGAGGGTCAGGGGCTATACTTTGGGGAAATATGTTAAGGGGTGATAAGAGGAGCTGGTGAAGAAGAGGTCTGTGAGCAGTAGGGAAGAGAGCACACAACAGTGATGGCAGCTAGGAGATGAAATGCACCTTGTATTTCCTTTAATAACTGGCACCACGACTTCTGCTTTATGGGTGGCCAACAAACATTACTTGAATTAATGGATTTTCAGAGGTCAGTATGAGTCGAAGATAGATTTCAGAATATTAAGGTAACAACAACATATAAGGAAATATAGAGAATAGATGTAGATCTTGGGGTGGGGTTGGAAGGATGGGCAGAGATATGATTATGGAGAAGTTTTATTGCCAAAAAACAACAGACAAAAAAGGAGAGTAGATTGGGTAGTTTTTGAAAGATGGTGGAGACCTGTGCATAGAGGTAGGTGATGAGATGCTTTTACCTGTAGACCACAAGGACAGAAATTAGGACTTACATACTGTCTTTCTCACTAACTATTTGATCTAAAACCTGTCATTTCATAAGATTATTAGTTATCTGAGACAAGAACTCTGTCTTAGAGTTTTCTTCTATCTCCTGCAGTTCTCAAACAAAGACAGTTACACAATGTGAATTTCATAATTCAGAATTTGAATCAAAGTGATTGTACTTTAGTTGCTCATTCCTAGGGAGAAGAGAGTGTTGTCATTTTACAACCATTCATAAATGGCAACCAAGAGCCATAGGTTGGGAAGTGAGTAAAGCATAATTTCATTTCTAGAATCCAATAGAGACCTATTAAGATACCTTGATGATCTGTCAGAATACCAAGAATCACACTAGACCCTTGGGGACCCCATACAGTTCCTCTAAGATGTACTGCAACCTGTGCTGAGTTTTTGAGATGGTGCCATGAGAAGATGGTGATGTTATCAGACAAATGCCTAGATGCAGAGGAGGAAAGTAGACACTAACTCTACACAGAGGCAGAGTGACCACCAATGACAGTGCAGATATTGAGTGAGAGTTAGATCCTATTTAGAAGCCTCCAGAAACTAGGAAACTAATGAACACTACAGTAAGCACAAGAAAATGGGCTAATGATGGTACATGATCCTCGAATCTGCTTATCAGTTTTAATTACTTTCCAAGCTGTGGCATGTCTAAAATGATATTCAAGTCTGTCTAACGATTTCTGTACTTGCCTCCAGTGATTAATATTCCAAAAATGGTTTAACTTAGACAAACCTTCACAAAGATTTCAAATGAACTGGCAAACGAGGGCTAACATCTGCACAGTACGTCAATGGAGATACATTCAAAGGGCTATTCGTGCTAATATCACAGGGACTTGCAAACTGAGTTTAAAGCCTGTCAAAATATTGGAAAATATTCACATGGTTGGGTAGCTAAACTCAGGTCCTACATGAATATAAGCTAAAGTTTTAAGTGTAAATGTCTCCATTGCAAATTTAATTCTCTCTTTTCCCAGACAATGTATTCTCTGGGAAAATAAATGTTTCTTAACAAGAGTGACAGATTCAATCTACCATTTACCTTCAACTTGTATAATTTTAGCCACCATCCTTTTTAAATTAGAGAATGATGCAGTTGAACAAATATCATTGGTTTTATCAACTCTAGAGGGAAATTTACTTGATTTTTCTCTAAGCACGCCCTCTTCTCTTTGCTCCCCCTCACACTTACATGTCACTGGCAATGGAGGAGTTCCGGGACATAGACTTTGGTGAGAGGTCATAATCGCTGTCGGATCGATACAGAAAGGACTCCCGGCGTTGACTGTGGACAAAGTTTGCTTGGAGAATTAGCCCAGATCCCGGGCTGGTCATGGGATCCAAGGGACTCCGTCCAGAAGATGTGCCATTGTCCACATCGAAGCTGTCAATTAAGGAGAAAGAATGACATTGCTGTGAATTGTATGTTAATAGTTTAGTAAAGGGAGACTTCAGTTTAGGAACTGACAATAGGAAAACTTACAGCTGATTCCTGCTGTCAAAAAAAATGGTAATACCAAAATACACAAAAGAAAAAAAACACACCGACTTCATATACTTGTCTTCCTACACCTTTGAGTACCTCTGTTAACTGACCAACTACAAAATATATAGGTCTCTCTGAACTCAATTTCAGTTTAAAGGGAGCCATTCTGCAAAGACTAGCTCTCCTAAGTACAGAATTCCTTTTACATAGTAATTCACTAAATATTTGGGTTCAGTTCAACAAGTGCCCATTACATGCCTAATATCCTTGATTCCCCAAACCTGGGCTTCTCCACTCCCATGTACACCTACCCAATCACTAATTTCTATTGTGGCCACTTCCCTCCATCCCCACTGCCAGTATATTAAGTTCAGGATTCCGTCAACTGTCACCTACATTATTATAAGAGCCTTTAAATTAGTCTCTTGAATCCATTTTCCACCTTGTATGATTCTTCTTAAAATGTAAACCTGACTGTGTAATTCATCAGTTCAAAACCTTTCAGTGGCTCACTGTTGTCCTCAAGATAAGGTTCACATTTCTTGGCTGAACTGACAGAGTCCTAAGCATCTGTTCTCAGTGACAACGAACCCTTTTCCCAACCTCGATATGCAACACTCTTCCATCGGGAACTTCACGCTCCCCTCATATTGAACCACCACCTACTTGTATCAGGCTCTCACCACCTAACCTTTTGCTCCCCAATTTCTCAACACTCCAATCTCCTGCCTAATTGTTATTTATCCTTGAGGACTTAGCCTTCATCTGAAATGCTGCCCTGATACCCCAGAGCTTCATGAGATGCCCTTTCTCTGGTTTCCCAAGACTCTTTCCCACTCCCCACTGATAGCGTTTACAATGAGCTGGAAATAATTACCACTTGATCTCCATTCCTAGACTGTGAGCTCTCTGAGAATGGAGATTCTGGGTGTTCTAAGCACTTCATGGTGGCACTTCAGAAAATTTTTACTAAGTGGTTTGAATTAATGATCGAATGAATGAAAGGCATGATGCTTGGCAATACAGATTTTAGAGTCTGGGGGAAAAAAAGAACCATACATGCCATTCTTAACATCACAGTCTTTATAATCTAGATAAGCTTTCTACAAAGAGCTTTTCTAGTCTAGCATCAACCAGTAGTAAAATAAAGTCAACTCTCATGTGTTCTTATAAGAGGAGGGTGATAGCTCAGGAGAGTTCAGCAAGTATGTGGTTTAAAAACTTGTTGAATGAATAAGTAAACAAATGAATTCAAGTTCAGCTGTTAACAACGTTTTCCCCATTAGAACCTTTATCCAAACTATTAACTAGCTAATTTTAAAATATTCTTTTACTTTTTCTACTGGAGTTATTAATAAATAGTGTTATGACCCAAAGATTGGAGGCCAAACTGGAAGAATTATCCAGGGGCTTGATGTTTCATGAATCACCTATGAATCTATGACCAAAGTAGAACATTGACTCCAAATTAATCCGTCTAGTAGAAAAGAAAAGGAAAAACTCATAATCTAGCTTAGCCAGTCATAAACATGTTTTTCAATTTAAAATTTTCTTAGAATTTTGTCACTTTACAGATATATTCATTTGGTCCTTAAAGGACATTGAGAGATTATCTACTTGAACAGATTCATTTTACAGACAAGGATACCAGCTCCTAGAAAGGTTAATTGACCAAAGTTACTGAGCTACCTGGATTTAATTATCTACTATTCCTGAAGTTCTCCCAGCTGTAATGCATAATCCTGTAAACCACAAAAGTGTGTTAGCAACTGTGACACCCAAACAGGGACATCTGTTTCGTGCGGACAGACACTTCATGCATCTGGGACTTTAACAATCCTGAGGAAGGCCAAAGGGAAGGGATCTCTAATCATTAAAGAGACTTATTCAGGATCTCTGGCAGGCTCTCTTGGATATGCTTAACTCAATAAGCATTTATTAAGTACCTACCGTAAGCACATTGAGGTACAAAAATAAAGGAGATGACATTAATCCAAGCTGGGATATCTGAGAAATCTTCATGGAAAAGTAGTATTTAAAGAGGGCTTTTGAAGGCATTCAGTATACAGTTGAAACACATAAAAGACCTCTGCATAGGGAGAGGATAGGGGTGATTTCTGCTCTAAGGAGATAGTCATGGCCGCTCTTCAGCATGAGGAGGTCTTAATGTGAACACATAAAAAGTGTTTATGTTGATTCTCCTTCAATATCAAAATGTTCTTACTGTTTTAAAAAATAAAATATGGTATCCTTTTCATGCTATGCAGAAACAGAAATATAGGAGATACAGGAGTACGATTTTTGGCTTAGTTTTTCTCAGTTCAATTGAGGAAATACCAATATTACCCCCAAATCAGAAATTTGCATTTTTTTATTATTATAATCTTTCCAATTAAATTAAGCAAGTCTTGACTTAACAAAAAAAATTCTCCACTATCAGTTTTGGAACAAATAATGATAAGTATCTTAAAATATTTAACATTTTTTGTGGTATTATTACCTATTAAAACCAAACATTTATTAGTAGGTCATAAAATGCTTGATATGGGAGTATATGGGCTTTGATACTTTTCTTTGCAGGTTGTAATATAACAATTTGTCCACTGGATGGAGATCATTTTCTTGAGGAAAATCTATTGTAAATAAAGGCCAAAACTATCTATTTCTTAAAGACTCATGAAAACAACCTCTTAAATATTATCCAAAAAATAAAACCTCAAAATTTACAGGAAGTGATTACCAAATATTGATGAAAATATATTAGCCTAAGAAATATTAGTATTAGCTTTACAAACAGATTGAGAATGATCTAAAAAATGGTCACTGATTTGTTATTAGACATTTACGCTTACTTAAAAAAATGAGCTCTTTTGTTCAAATATTAGAACTAAGGATCTCCTCTTGGGAGAGATTAGGTTGGGAACACATCAAGGCAGTACTTCATTCAGTGGATAGTAAATTAACTGAGACTTTATTTAGCCTGAAAATATGGATGGATTCAAATAAGCTGCTCATTTTTGAAACATAACTTTATAAACAGTCAATGTCATGGTATTATTAACAAGACAAGAAGATGATGAGGGGTAACCCTAACCTTAGATGTTGGTACCAAAGAGATCAGTTGTGAATTTGCCAAAAACATTCTTTGGCAAACACTTTGATATAATGAATCCTCTTTTGACTCACTGCCAATTAGATGAAGCCCAAGTATAAGCTTAGCAGAAGTTTGGGAAAGTAAGTATAGATTTGGGGAGAGTAAGAATGTCTGAGTCTAATGATGATGGTGAGAACAATTAATCATAATGATGATAATAATGATAATAAAGCATTTGGAACACTCCAAGAGCTAGGAATTGTGCTGTGTGCTTTATGTACGTTATCTCACTGAATCCCCACAATAACCCTTTGAAGTAGTCACTATATTTTCTATTTGACCAATGAGGAATCTGAGTCATAAAGAAGTGGCTCTATGTTAAGTCACATGTTCAAGGCCATACAGTTTGTAAGTGGGTTTTAAACTCAAACTGTCTGATTCCAGAGCCTGGGAGAATGGCCCCTGTGTTTCTGTCTCTATTGCAAAGCCTCCCCTTATTCATTATAAAAATAGGGAAACATCTCTTAGCTTCCTCACCAGGATAGAACTTCAAATGTTAACATTCTGAACAGTTTATGGATCAGGTTTGCCAAGGCTAATTCTGGGACTCGCTTTTTATATGACCCCAAATTTTGGAATTTTCCAAATCCTCTGTTTTTCCAGTTTTGAATACAACAGTAAGGTGCAAAAGAGTCTCTGTTGAAACCCTTTTGGTGGGTTTCCTTACAGAGTTTCAGAGTTCATTTGGAATAAGGAGGGATGGTGAGTCTGCAGAAGGTCTTAGCAAATGAAACTAAGCGAGATGTTCCATTGTCCCACATGTTTGCTGTCCTTAATGCAGTTCAATGATGTACATGTTCCCTGACAGAGCTGGCTTTTACCAAGAAGGCATTAGTGGAAAAGCAGCAATGCAACTGTGCATGGTCCCCAGTGGGGGGCGGTAAAGAGCAATGGCCCCGCCAGCCTGTTGCAATTAGAACTACTGAAGGCTGTGTGCATCTAGCACTACTCAGGACCATTCACTCCACTCAGGACCCTTTAAAAAACCAAAGAGAAAACAAGCAAGCTGACCAACCAACCAAACTGCTCCCCAGCTCTCTCCACTGTTCCAAATCAGTAGAATTACTGGACTACCTGCCGTGATCCACCTTCCATTCAGCCTCCTCCACTGCTCCCACACTTTGTGTCTACTGACCTTGTAATCATCTGTCCGCTTAGGATCATTTCTCATTTTTTTGTTCTGATGCTAGACCCTGCTTCTCTGGCTTACACATTTGGCATCTCTTCTTGCCCACGATGTGGACTCTCTCCTGAGCCATGGTCCTGCTACTCTCCTGGGTGAACAGCTCATGTCATGTCACCTGGCCATCAGGACCTTACACTCAACATTGACCCCCAGTGTGGAGCCTGATGAAGGTGAGACACTTGAGGACTCCAGTGGAGCAGCTGCGGGAAGCCCCGATCAACAGAGGTCCCATTACCAGAGCATCTGTGAAGAGCTCCCACGGGGAAGACCCTGGAGAGAACGAGCAGCTGCTGAACGCTGGAGGGGACCCTGGAAGGCTCTATTCACGTCAGGAGCATCTGAGAGCTGCTTCCGTTGCTGTGTATTAACAATAGTGCATTGACAACAGAGATCTTCCCGTTGGGAGATGGCTAGATACCAAAAATATTCCAAAGACATTCACTTGGGAATTAGAAAACGTGGTCTAAATTTCATATCTTGGTTCTGCCACCTTCTAGTTGCATGCTCTTGGGCAGTTACTGTACCGTTCTAAGCCCCCATTCGCTGATAAGGATGATTACAGTATCTAGTTCTAGGGCAATTATAAGGCCCTATATAATATTTGGAAAGCATTTAGCACACTGCCTGGCAGCTAGCACATTCCATATACTTAGCAGCTATTGTTACTTTTACTATTATTACCCCTTTTCTTTGAGGGAGACTTTCCATCCAGATTGTTCCTGAGCACACTGCCTTGGGAAGAACCTACAGGGAGAGATGCGAGAGAGAGGGAACTGAGGGCTGGTCAGCCAAACCACCAGAATCAACCTTGGCAATCAATGAGGTGACAGGTGCTGGAGCCAGATTGCTCTTATGGTTTGAGCTGCTTTTACAACTTAGTTGCTGTCTCCACTCCACTCCATCATTACAGTGTGATAACATCCGGGGAGAGAGTAGAGACTGTTGATTTTTCTCTAGATATTCCTCACCGAGGAGAAAGAACAATTTCCTGCTAGGAACATGGAAGGCATGGAGATCCCAGCAACCTGGGTGGGGCTCCGGCGGAATAGAATGGGCAGAAACAGTCCTGACCTCAGGCCTCCAGCCACTGGGTCTAGCTTGGTACCTGTACTTGAGACACAATGACAGTGCTGTTTATTCTCCTATACCTGACTCTTCGGTGTATATGGTAGCCCATGCTGTTGGCTGTATGATGGAATCCATTTTGGTGCTTTACCACTCAGGACGAGGGGGATGGTTCGCCCTCAAGCTTAATGAAGTGTAAGCAGAGTTGGAAAATGATTTCAAAAATATTTTTTCTCTCTATAATAAGTATTTTACCATTGTTATCAATACCACGAGGTTATGAAACCTGTTTCTAATCAACGCCAGTGATATTTAACATTCAAGGTTTTCCTGCAAGATCAAATACCTTCTCTGGAGTAAAGAAAATAAATACTGCTTCTTCCAATTCCCCATTTTAATATTTACTTTGTTTAGATTATCTATAGAGATGACTGTAGAAAAATGCATTTTACAGTGATATGCATAAATGACAATTTTTTCCAATCAATCCCAAAACTGCATCTCAAATTTGAATAGGATACCGTGAGAGGGCATGGTATTTAGCACATTAGTGGATTATAGATGTAAGTGACAGCGTGCATGTTATCTTGCATAATACGTATATTTGCATGGAGAATGTAATTTTACCCTTTGTTTTCACAGATGGTTTTTATAAACAAAAGCCTGGCACAAAGGGTAAAGGCATATGCCTACTTATGAGTAAAAATATCAGATGATCTCAGGGAACACACAACATTTGTTTCTGACATGTCCATGACACTCTCAAGTCACAGAGGCCAATAAAGAGATTCAAGATGAAAACGACGGTGTGAGTTTGATGTTTGGACTGGAGGCCAGAAGGAACAAGCTGGACTTAATTAGTAGGTTTTTGCCAAACGAGATGGCAAAAGGCTGATTTTTCTAAAAGATTCGATCTAAAATTTAAAAAGCTCAAACTCAGAATTGTTTTACTTGAGGTTTATAGATTATTTCTTTTAAAAATTTATTTTTATTGAAGTATAGTTGATTTACGATGTGTTAATTTCTGCTATACAGCAAAGTGATTCAATTATACATATATACATTCTTTTTTAAAATACTTTTCCATTATGGTTTATCATAGAATACTGAATATAGTTCCCTGTTCTATACATTAAGACCTTGTTGTTTATCCATTCTATACATAAAAGCTTACATCTGCTAACCCCAACCTCCCATTCTCCATCCCTCCCCCAATACCCTCCCCCTTGGCAACCACAAGTCTGTTCTCTATGTCCATGATTCTGTTTCTGTTTCATAGATAGGTTCATTTGTGTCACTTTTTAGATTCCACTTATAAGTGACATCATATGGTATTTGTCTTTCTCTTTGAGACTTACTTCACTTAGTATGATAACCTCTAGTGCCATCCATGTTGCTGCAAATGGCATTATTTCATTCTCTTTTACGGCTGAAAATCTGTTAACAAAGGTTCTCAAACGGGTCCTAACAGGGGGCCGCGGTGTTGGGAGTTAGAGGCAAAGCCTGCAGTGGCAAAGTGAGGTCCATACTTGCAGTAAATCTCTAAAAATAATGAACGGTTCAAGTCATATATTTAACCCGTATATATGTTGACAATGAAAGTGTCTATTTTCATAGTTGTTGGTAGACCTTAATATTTCTGAAAATTTCGTCCAGGCTTCACTGTGATTGAGAATAAAATAAGTAAGCATATGTTCCTTTCCTTGACATCCAGTTTTCAGGTGCTGATCTCAAACTAAGAGTATGGAGGGGACGGGAAGAGTAAAGCATAGGTCTCCCGGCTGGGCTGGACGTGCGCATCAGATGCAGTCCTGCAAGGTTTCCCCTGGTTTTATTTTCTTTGTGTGCAAGGAAACTACCAACCTTACCACCAGGCTTTTGCTCTCTGAGACCACGTCTGAGCTCTTTTATTTCCAAAATGCAGTTTTCATCAAACCTTGGCTTCATCAAGCTAAAGCCCAAGAGAGGAAGAGCGTCTTAACAAGGTGGAGGTGCAGATGTTTCTGTGTATATTTATTTCTTCTGTGACACAGAGCAACTAAGATTGCTCTGATAAGCCCACACTGGAACACTGGTAATTAATGGTGTGCCCCCATCTTCTTTATTCTTTATATCGCAGACTGAGTGATCCCACTAAAATGTTAATCAGATCCCTAGGAGTCCTGGCTCAGCATCCTCCAATGCTTTCTATTGCACTCAGAATAAATACTCTGTCCTCACTGGGGCTTAAGGCCCTACTCAGTGGATTTGGGCCCCTGAGGCCTCTCTGATCCCACCCTGTACCTCTCTCCCTCTGGCTCACTCTGCCTCGGTCTCTTCGTCCCCTGGCTGCTCCTTGAACACATGTGAGCGCTTCCTCCTCAGGGCCTTTGCATTTGTAGTTCCCTCTGCTGGAATATTCTTTACCCCGGTATCAGCTCAATGTCACCTTCACGGTGAGATATTCCCAGGCTACTCTATTTAAAATTGCCACCCTAATCTCCTAGCCTTTCCTAGCTTCCTAGTGAGAGAAACTCTTGTACATTGTTGGTGGGAATGTAAATTGGTACAGCCACTATGGAAAGCAGTGTGGAGGTTCCTCAAGAAATTAAGAATAGAACTACCACATGATCCAGCAATTCCACTTCTGGGTATATAATATCCAAAGGAAATGAAATCACTGTCTGGAAGAGGTATCTGTACCCGCATGTTCATTGCAGCATTATTTACAACAGCCAAGACATGGAAACAACCTAAGTGTCCACTGACCAATGAATGGATAAAGAAAATACGGTACATATGGAATGGATATTATTCAGCTATAAAAAAGAAGGAAATCCTGCTGCTTGTAATAACATGGATGACCCTTGAGGGCAATCACACTAAGTTCAGTAAGTCAGAAAGAGAAAGACAAATACTGTATGATCTCACTTATATACGTAATCTAAAAAAAAAACAAAACAAAAAATACCTCATAGATACAGAGAATAGATCAGTGGTTGCCAGGGGTTGGGGAGTAGGGGGTGAGAGAAACAGGTAAAGGTGGTTACAGGGTAGAAACTTCCAGCGATAAGATGATTAAGTTCAGGGATATAACATACAACATGGTGACTATAGTTAACAATACCGTATATTTGAACGTTGCTCAGAGAGTATATATATATATATATTTTTTTTTTTTTTAAGGATATTTATTTATTTATTCATTTGTTTATGGCTGTGTTGGGTCTTTGTTGCTGCGCACAGGCTTTCTCAGTCGCATTGAGCGGGGGCTACTCTTCCTTGCAGTGCTTGGGCTTCTCATTGCGGTGGCTTCTCTTGTTGTGGAGCATGGGCTTTAGACGTGTGGGCTTCAGTAGTTGTGGCACATGGGCTCAGTAGTTGTGGCTCACAGGCTCTAGAGGGCAGGCTCAGTAGTTGTGGCACACGGGCTTAGTTGCTCTGCGGCATGTGGGATCTTCCCAGACCAGGGCTCGAACCCATGTCCCCTGCATTGGCAGGCAGATTCTTAACCACTGCGCCACCAGGGAAGCCCCCAAGAGAGTACATTTTTAAAGTTCTCACCACACACACACAGAAAGCTGTCACTATGTGAGGTGATGGATGTGTTAAAACCTTATTGTGGTAATCATTTTGCAATATATACATATATAAAATCATTACACTGTACATCTTAAACTTATACAATGTTTTATGACAATGACATCTCAGTAAAACTGGAAAAAAACAAAGTTTCAATAAAAAAATAACTAAATTAAAATTTCCGTCCTAGTTTCCTAGCCTTTTCTAGCCTCCTTTTCTTTTTGTTTTTCTCCATAGCATTCATTTACTTATTTTGTTTATCGTACTCTGCTCATTAGTATGTATCTCTATAAGTGTAGGGATTTTTATCCACTTTGTTCATTAACATATGCCCAGCACCTAGACTAGTGCCTGGTACATAGTACTCAATAAATACTTGTATTATGAATACATTAACATCTTTACATGCAACACTAGTTACTATAGCCTGGTTATTATTTACCATGGTTACCTGTGTGGTTCTACTTCAAATGAACTTTATTATTATTATTATTTTATTTCAGCCAGGAATCAGTCACTTTTTAAAAGAAAGAACTAATGAAGTTTGATTAGTTCATTTGAAGAAATCATCTGGAAAAGCGCATAGAATGCTGGGCTGTTAAAAGACATTTTAATAGAATTTATCTTGAACATCCTCCTGTCTGCCCACCAGTCAGCCATGGAATCAGGGGTGGGATCCTGGTTTCATGGCACGTGAAGGTTATATAATTTTGAGAGTCTGTTTTGAGAAAAATAATACCCCCCAAATTCCTACTTTTGCAAATTTTACAAAATGTATAACTATGTACAGCGGCTAGTAAGCCTCCTTTCTAGAACTTAGAATGGGCCCCAGACAATGGAAGGCTCTAAGCTTGATCGTCATTAGTTTCACAATAAATTTGCATTTGAGGCTGTGATAGAACAGGAAAGGACAGAAAAACAATGGAATGGCTGAAAATGGGAATGTGGTGCCGTATTTTTTCCTAAAAGGTATCTTATTATTTCAGATTAGGTTTTTCCTCATTCTTTTTTTTCTTTATTTTTTCTGATAGCCAAAATTTCCAAAGCATATTCATATTTTTCATAACTTTTCTTGCTATTTGCACATGCTCATTCTTCCAGATGAGTGGAGTATCCACCAGGTAGGATACTGGAGTATCCACCAGGTAGGATACTAGAATCACTTGAAGGTCTGAGATGGATATGCTTTAAACCATATGTCTCCATAGAGATAATGATTTTCTGTTTGAGAGGTGGGTTTTTAAAATGTGGTTCTCAATCTCGTTCCTGGCTATTCATGTATTTAGACTTATTAAGAATTAATTTTCAAATGGCTTAATTGGATGAATAAGAATTATCAAATAATAAATCCTTTTATTATTTAAATGGGGAAAATACCATTTAAATATCATATATTAAGTAGATTAATGTCTAGATAAGTTTAAAATAACTGAAAACAAACACTGTAATAGTTCTACCAAAATTGCCTTTAAAAATATAACCTAGGGTACAGAAATAGAAAGTGACAATGAGAAGATGGTGGAGTAGGATGTGCTCTCACTCTTTCTTGTGAGAACACCAGAATCACAACTAGCTGCTGCACAATCATCGACAGGAAGACACTGGAACTCACCAAAAAAGATACCCGACATCCAAAGACAAAGGAGAAGCCACAATGAGACCGTAGGAGGGGCGCAATCACAGTGATATCAAATCCCATAACTGCTGGGTGGGTGACTCACAGACTGGAGAACACTTATACCACAGAAGTCCACCCCATGGAGTGAAGGTTCTAAGCCCCAGGTCAGGCTTCCCAACCTGGGGGTCCAGCAACGGGAGGAGGAATTCCTAGAGAATCAGACTTTGAAGCCTAGTGGGATTTGATTGCAGGACTTTGACAGGACTGGGGGAAACAGAGAATCCACTCTTGGAGGGCACACACAAAGTAGTGTGCGCATTGGGACCCAGGAGAAGGATCAATGACCCCAGTGGAGACTGAACCAGACCTAGCTGCTAGTGTTGGAGGGTCTCCTGCAGAGGCGGGGGGTGGCTGTGGCTCACTGTGGGGACAAGGACACTGGCAGCAGAAGTTCTGGGAAGTACTCCTTGGCACGAGCCCTCCCAGAGTCTGTCATTAGCCCCACCAAAGAGCCCAGGTAGGCTCCAGTGTTGGCTTGCCTCAGGCCAAACAACCAACAGGGAGGGAACCCAGCCCCACCCATAAGCAGTCCAGCAGATTAAAGTTTTACTGAGGTCTGCCCACCAGAGCAACAGTCAGCTTTACTCACCACCAGTCCCTCCCATCAGGAAACTTGCACAAGCCTATTAGATAGCCTCATCCACCAGAGGGCAGACAGCAGAAGCAAGAAGAACTACAATACTGCAGCCTGTGGAACAAAAACCACATTCACAGAAAGACAGACAAGATGAAAAGGTAGAGGGCTATGTACCAGATGAAGGAACAGATAAAACCCCAGAAAAACAGCTAAATGAAGTGGAGATAGGCAACCTTCCAGAAAAAGAATTCAGAATAATGACAGTGAAGATGATCCATAACCTCTGAAAAAGAATGGAGGCAAAGATCGAAAAGATGCAAGAAATGTTTAACAAAAACCTAGAAGAAATAAAGAACAAACAAACAGAGATGAACAATACAATAACTGAAATGAAAACTACGCTAGAAGGAATCAATAGCAGAATAACTGAGGCAGAAGAACGGATAAGAGACCTGGAAGACAGAATGGTGGAATTCACTGCCGCGGAACAGAATAAAGAAAAAAGAATGAAAAGAAACGAAGACAGCCTAAGAGACCTTTGAGACAAAACTAAATGCAACAACATTCGCATTATAGGAGTCCCAGAAGGAGAAGAGAGAGAGAAAGGACCAGAGAAAATAACTGAAGAGATTATAGCCAAAAACTTCCTGGACATGGGAAAGGAAACAGCCACCCAAGTCCAGGAAGCGCAGCAAGTCCCATACAGGATAAACCCAAGGAGAAACACGCCGAGACACATAGTAATCAAACTGGCAAAAATTAAAGACAAAGAAAAATTATTGAAAGCAGAAAGGGAAAAATGACAACATACAAGGGACCTCCCATAAGGTTAACAGCTGATTTCTCAGCAGAAACGCTACAAGCCAGAAGGGAGTGGCATGATATATTTAAAGTGATGAAAGGGAAGAACCTACAACCAAGATTACTCTACCGGCAAGGATCTCATTCAGATTCGATGGAGAAATCAAAGCTTTACAGACAAGCAAAAGCTAAGAGAGTTCAGCACCACCAAACCAGCTCTACAACAAATGCTAAAGGAACTTCTCTAAGGGGGAAACACAAGAGAAGAAAAGGACCTACAAAAACAAACCCAAAACAATTCAGAAAATGGTCATAGGAACGTACATATCGATAATTACCTTAAACGTGAATGGATTAAATGCTCCAACCAAAAGACACAAGCTTGCTGAATGGATACAAAAACAAGACCCATATATATGCTGTATACAAGAGACCCACTTCAGACCTAGGGACACATACAGACTGAAAGTGAGGGGATGGAAAAAGATATTCCATGCAAATGGAAATCAAAAGAAAGCTGGAGTAGCAATACTCATATCAGATAAAATAGACTTTAAAATAAAGAATGTTACAAGAGACAAGGAAGGACACTACATAATGGTCAAGGGATCAATCCAAGAAGAAGATATAACAATTATAAATATATATGCACCCAACATAGGAGCACCTCCATACATAAGGCAACTGCTAACAGCTATAAAAGAGGAAATCGACAGTAACACAATAATAGTGGGAGACTTTAACACCTCACTTACACCAATTGGACAGATCATCCAAAATGAAAATAAATAAGGAAACAGAAGCTTTAAATGACACAATGCACCAGATAGATTTAATTGATATTTATACGACATTCCATCCAAAAACAGCAGATTACACTTTCTTCTCAAGTGCGCATGGAACATTCTCCAGGATAGATCACATCTTGGGTCACAAATCAAGCCTCAGTAAATTTAAGAAAATTGAAATCATATCAAGCATCTTTTCTGACCACAACGCTATGAAATTAGAAATGAATTACAGGGAAAAAAACGTAAAAAACACAAACACATGGAGGCTAAACAATGCGTTACTAAATAACCAAGAGATCACTGAAGAAATCAAAGAGGAAATCAAAAAATAACTAGAGACAAATGACAATGAAAACCCAACGATCCAAAACCTATGGGATGCAGCAAAAGCAGTTCTAAGAGTGAAGTTTATAGCTATACAAGCCTACCTCAAGAAACAAGAAACATCTCAAATAAACAATCTAACCTTACACCTAAAGGAACTAGAGAAAGAAGATTAAACAAAACCCAAAGTTGTCAGAAGGAAATAAATCATAAAGATCAGAGCAGAAATAAATGAAATAGGAACAAAGAAAACAATAGCAAAGATCAATAAAACTAAAAGCTGGTTCCTTGAGAAGATAAACAAAATTGATAAACCATTAGCCAGACTCATCAAGAAAAAGAGGGAGAGGACTCAAATCAATAAAATTAGAAATGAAAAAGGAGAAGTTACAACAGACACCGCAGAAATACAGAGCATCCGAAGAGACTACTACAAGCAACTCTATGCCAATAAAATGGACAACCTGGAAGAAATAGACAAATCCTTAGAAAGGTATAACCTTCCAAGACTGAACCAGGAAGAAATAGAAAATATGAACAGACCAATCACAAGTAATGAAATTGAAACTGTGATTAAAAATCTTCCAACAAACAAAAGTCCAGGACCAGATGGCTTTACAGGTGAATTCTATCAAACATTTAGAGAAGAGCTAACACCCATCCTTCTCAAACTCTTCCAAAAAAATTGCAGAGGAAGGAACACTCCCAAACTCATTCTATGAGGCCACCATCACCCTGATACCAAAACCAGACAAAGATACTACAAAAAAAAAGAAAACTACAGATCAATATCACTGATGAATATAGATGCAAAAATCCGCAACAAAATACTAGCAAACAGTATCCAGCAACACATTAAAAGGATCATACACCATGATCAAGTGGGATTTATCCCAGGGATGCAAGGATTCTTCAATATATGCAAATCAATCAATGTGATACACCATATTAACAAACTGAAGGATAAAAACCATATGATCATCTCAATAGATGCAGAAAAAGCTTTTGACAACATTCAACACCCATTTATGATAAAAACTCTCCAGAAAGTGGGCATAGAGGGAACTTTCCTCCACATAATAAAGGCCATATACGACAAACCCACAGCAAACATCATTGTCAATGGTGAAAAACTGAAAGCATTTCCTCTAAGACCAGGAACAAGACAAGGATGTCCACTCTCACCACTGTTATTCAACATAGTTTTGGAAGTCCTAGCCTTGGCAATCAGAGAAGAAAAAGAAATAAAAGGAATACAAATTGGAAAAGAAGAAGTAAAACTGTCACTGTTTGCAGATGACATTATACTATACATAGAGAATCCTAAAAATGCCACCAGAAAATTATTAGAGCTAATCAATGAATTTGGTAAAGTTGCAGGATACAAAATTAATGCACAGAAATCTCTTGCACTCCTATACACTAACAACGAAAGATCAGAAGGAGAAATTTAGGAAACACTCCCATTTACCATTGCAACAAAAAGAATAAAATACCAGGAATACACCTACCTAAGGAGGTAAAAGACCTGTACTCATAAAACTGTAAGACACTGATGAAAGAAATCAAAGATGACACAGATGGAGAGATATACCATGTTCTTGGATTGAAAGAATCAATATTGTGAAAATGACTATACTACCCAAAGCAATCTACAGATTCAATGCAATCACTATCAAATTACCAATGGCATTTTTTACAGAACTACAACAAAAAATCTTAAAATGTGTATGGAGACACAAAAGACCCCGAATAGCCAAAGCAGTCTTGAGGGAAAAAAAACTGAGCTGGAGGAATCAGACTCCCTGACTTCAGACTATACTACAAAGCTACAGTAATCAAGACAATATGGTACTGGTACAAAAACAGAAATATAGATCAATGGAACAAGATAGAAAGCCCAGAGATAAACCCACGCACCTATGGTCAACTAATCTATGACAAAGGAGGCAAGGATATACAATGGAGAAAAGACAGCCTCTTCAATAAGTGGTGCTGGGAAAACTGGACAGCTACATGTAAAAGAATGAAATTAGAACACTTCCTAACACCATACAGAAAAATAAGCTCAAAATGGATTCAAGACCTAAATGTAAGACCGGACACTATAGAACTCTTAGAGGAAAACATAGGAAGAACACTCTTTGACATAAAGCACAGCAAGCCCTTTTTTGATCCACCTCCTAGAGTAATGGAAATAAAAACAAAAATAAACAAATAGGACCTAATGAAACTTAAAAGCTTTTGCACAGCAAAGGAAACCATAAACAAGACGAAAAGACAACCCTCAGAATGGGAGAAAATATTTGCAAACGAATCAACGGACAAAGGTATAATCTCCAAAATATATACACAGCTCATGCAGCTCAATATTAAAGAAACAAACAATCCAATCCAAAAATGGGCAGAAGACTTAAATAGACATTTCTCCAAAGAAGACATACAGATGGCCAAGAAACACATGAAAAGCTGCTCAACATCACTAATTATTAGAGAAATGCAAATCAAAACTACAGTGAGGTATCACCTCACACCAGTTAGAATGGGCATCATCAGAAAATCTACAAACAACAAATGCTGGAGAGGCTGTGGAGAAAAGGAAACCCTCTTGCACTGTTGGTGGGAATGTAAACTGATACAGCCACTATGGAGAATAGAATGGAGGTTCCTTAAAAAACTAGAAATAGAATTACCATATGATCCAGCAATCCCACTACTGGGCATATACCCAGAGAAAACCATAATTCAAAAAGACACATGCACCCCAATGTTGCAGCACTATTTACAACAGCCAGGTCATGGAAGCAACCTAAATGCCCATCGACAGATGAATGGATAAAGAAGTTGTGGTACACATATACAATGGAATATTACTCAGCCATAAAAAGGAACGAAATTGGGTCATTTGTTGAGACGTGGATGGATCTAGAGACTGTCATACAGAGTGAAGTAAGTCAGAAAGAGAAAACAAATATCGTATATTAATGCATGTATGTGGAACCTAGAAAAATGGTACAGATGAACCGGCTTGCAGGGCAGAAGTTGAGACACAGAGGTAGAGAACAAACGTATGGACACCAAGGGGGGAAAGCTGCGGGGCAGTGGGGGTGGTGGTGGGATGAATTGGGAGATTGGGATTGACACGTATACACTGATGTGTATAAAATTGATGACTAATAAGAACCTGCTGTATAAAAAAATAAATAAAATTAAATTAAAAATTATATATATATATAACCTAGGACTTCCCTCGTGGCGCAGTGGTTAAGAGTCAGCCTGCCAATGCAGGGCACATGGGTTCGAGCCCTGGTCTAGGAAGATCCCACATGCCGTGGAGCAACGAAGCCCGTGCGCCACAACTACTGAGCCTGCACTCTAGATCCTGCGTGCCACAACTACTGAAGTGTGCGTGCCTAGAGCCCGTGCTCCACAGCAAGAGACCCGCAATGAGAAGCCCCTGCACTGCAACGAAGAGTAGTCCCTGCTCGCCGCAACTAGAGAAAGCTCGCGTGCAGCAGTGAAGACCCAACACAGCCAAAAATAAATAAATTAATTAATTAATTAAAAAAAGTATGTAATCTAAATCTGATTCTTTTCCACTACTGAATATGAAAACTTATACACCATGTTTTTCTCTAGGTGTGGACTCTCCCTCAAACAGGTCAGGAAACAATTCACCAAGCCATAGTATTAAATCTATTTTGGAGAAATGATATCACTCAGTTTCCAACCTCAGTGATCCAAACAGATGGGTTTTTCCATTTTAATGGAAGTGGAACAAACAGAGAAGGGCTTCAGAGAGCAGTGTGGCCTGAATTAGATACCATTTCTTCAATTCTACCAGGGTAAAGCAATTGTAGGAATATTGTCCTATGATGGTCATAAACAAAAACACTCTTTCACGATTCTTTAAAAATAAACCACAGAGAATAAGAACAAAGATGTAAATGCCCACACCAAACTGCCTACGTATCATTCTGTTATAGGACCATTGATATTTGCTTTCCTTTGTGATTTCTTATACTGGATGTGCTTGCAAATGATCCTTCAAATGTTTTAAGACATTGGGATGGACTGTCGAAGAGCTGTGGGGTCGACCCACTTCAGTAATGATTTTGAAGAGTAAAGATATTTTTTTATATTTCCTTGAAATGGTTTTATATGTAATCCTGACTAAAGACAAAACGATCTTGGAAAAGCACAGAATTCCATAATCAGGATCGTGAATGTGGCAACTTATGCTTGCCGTCTTCCAAATTCCATTCTCTGCTTACTCCTAGGCAGACAAGAAGTGCTGGTTTCTAGGCTTCTCTTGCAATTAGATGTGGTCACATAACTGGATGTGAGCAGAAATCCCGCACGCCACTTCCAGGACTGGCTCATAACTCCTCCCACATGCCTGGCTGTGTGCTCTTTCTCCTTCTGACAGCTGGATGCCGAAGGTTCTGCAGCCACGAAGGATGGTGGGAACACAAGATGCAAGATGGAAGGATCCTGGTCCCCAACTGACAACAAGGAGGAGAGCTGCTCTGTCTTCCTGAACACCACCCTAGATAGTTACTCGATGAAAAATGAACTCACTTTTTAAAAAACACTCCGTTTTGGGGGGTTTATTTGTTTTCACAATAACATCTAACGCACTACATTACACCAAACTAAGTTGGCAGTACTGAAAGCGTATTAAACTGTCAACATTCACATGCTATCTACCTCTGGACTAAAAAAAAAAAAAAAAGTGCCCCATAGAGGCCCAAGTGAAACCCACTGCCTCTTTAATTCGACCGTCTTCACACTTGGTTGAGCTTCCCCCCACACCCCGCCATCTTCGTTGATCGCACTTATTTTCATGAAGACATTTCTTATCATCCAGTGCTGAAGTAGTGTTAGAGAATAAGTTTGTAACCATTACACACAGTGGTGGCTGTTCTGTAAAGAGTGAAAGCCAGCCTGGTTCTCTTCTTCCTTGATGACAATCAGGAAAGCTAGAAAGGACCAGCGGAACATGAGTTTGTCTCCGGCTCACAGAAGAGATACAGGACAAGGAGTTGCCTTTCCCCGGGATTTGGATCCATGCTCCACTGGAGTCAATGAGGTCTCAGAAACACCGGCTCAAACTAGGCTTGCCTTGCTTAGAATGGGATTCCAGACCAAAATGACATTCTGAATGTGTACATTTTGAAGAGTACAGCCAGAGACTACAAAAAAATTCTAGAAATATTTCATAGCTTAGCCAAATCTAGAATAGAACCACTCTTCACTGTTTTCTACCTCATTTGAAATAGAATCAGATCTGAGTTGATTCTTCAGACTGGGAATGATGATGTAAGTTGAATCAGATGCCTAAAGCCATCCTTCCTGTTCTGAACTCATAGACTAAATGCCCTTCTAGAGCCAGATAGGTTTTTCTAGAAGGAGGAAAGGAAGTTACCTGGGACATTCTCTGGGCTGTATGGCTTCTAAACTAATGGAGTACTGTCTAGTTTGGGCTTCCTTCCCTTCACTGAGTGTCAATGTATTTCTGGTATGAAAAATATTTCATTGTCACCCTAGAGATCAAACTCAAGTGATCAATACATACCAAAGGTGATGAAGTAGGTACAGAAACGAGTCTATTGATTCCGCAGATATTCATCAACCGCCTAGTACTGCTAGATACCACGGAAGAAATGGAGTGCTCTGAGAAGGCATAAGGACTGTAGTAGGTGCACTGAATTTCTGCTCCTAAATTGAGACTTTTTTCCTTCAGGACAACCAAACTCCTAGTGAGACTGTTCATAAGTCCTATTGACTTGCCAAGTCCATAGCTAAGAAAAATGCATGGCTGTCACTGCCGACCTCCTTTGCTTTGACATTAACTATGTTTTTTTAAAAAGTCAAGTTTTACTTCTTTAGCCATAAAAATTCCTTTCATTTTTATGCAATGATAGATCCCAAATATTTAGATATAATCATCCATTTGTGCCAACTGGCCTCTTTTCTGGATGGATTCTGATATTCAACTGTGTATATTTAGTCTTTCTTTTTCCTTTTTGGTAGAATTTATATTCCTTTTAAAAAATGATTTATGCTTTTTTAATGAGTCCAAAATGGTACATGGAGCTCTAAGTACAGTGTAAACAAGGCCATTTGTAATGGGACAACCTTTCAATCTAGCAAAAGTTTCTCTAACTGGCTATAGATGGTCATGCCAGAATCCTCAGATATATTATTTCCTAATAGGAACTGTAATTGTTTTGATTCCCGGCATGTAAAATATTTAGTACTTCATTGTACCACCATTGTGTAAATATGTAAATAAACCTTAATCTCCAGCCTGCCTATACAAAATCAGTACCACTGGTAGATAATCTAATTTAAAATGCGTTTACCTTCACAGAATAGATATCTTATAAAATAAATCCTATTCTTTTGCATATGTCAAGCTACTAAGAGAGTCTAAAAAAGAACAGATGTCAGTTGTTTCAACTTATGTTGGAAGAAAAAACCCAAACGTGATTACATACTTTGCTGATCTTTAAAATTTAATTTTGACCAAATTTTGAAAATAGGCCTAGAGATGCCTATACTTCTCGAAATCCAAATCGGAGTTTTTATAAGCATTCATTCAGTTGAGGGTTTTTTGTTTTTTTATTATTATTTTTTATTTTATTTTATTTTTTTGCTTTTTTCCCTACCTTTCGAACTTAAAAAAATCTTAACATGTGATTTTTTATACTTCTTTTTCTTTTCCTGTAAAGTTTA
Organism: Eschrichtius robustus; assembly: GCF_028021215.1. Lineage (NCBI taxonomy): Eukaryota > Metazoa > Chordata > Mammalia > Artiodactyla > Eschrichtiidae > Eschrichtius > Eschrichtius robustus. The sequence goes on from NC_090825.1 coordinate 46,031,401, forward strand.
GACCTAGAAATTAAATTTGAGAAGAGGAAAAAAATCCATACCACATCTATGCTTATTCTGTTCTTGGTTTCCTTGTACACACCTGTCCTTTAAACTTGCAATGTAATTATGAGTTTGAATACTATGTTTGCCACTAATCCCACTAACGTACTTGGGCCCCCAGGCCACATGGAAATAATCTCTCAGGATGCCACAGATGCTTTAGCCATTTGCCATGGCCCTGAGCTCCATCTGTGGCTCTTGATGACCTGTACTATGATGACCCTTCCTGGGGAAACAAAAGAATTTCTCCCAAAGGCCCCTCCCTAACTGTGCCTCTCCTCTGTAGTCCCACATTGTTTTCTAAAGCCCTTTCACTGTCAGGGTTCAGTGGAATTCACACAGTGACCCCGGGCAATGGCAGTGGGGGTGAGGGCTGTGGATGTTTATCCTCATTTGCGAAAAGAAAACTGAGGCTCAGGAAGGAGGGCAATGGTTTATTCGGAGTCTCATTGATTTCAGTGACTGGATTATGACTTAAAACAAAATACTCTGATCTTTGGACTAAAGATTTAAATGGAGGATTGTACCACTGGATTTGTTTTAATTTCATAAAGCTTGAAACATAGACAAATTCTTATTTTATTGTCCCCTATTTGAGATATTATCTAGCTGCCTTGAGCATAACCTTCAAAATCTTTGTGTAGAACATAACATTTTGCTGAAATGAATGGATATGTTTACATGTCTCTAAATAATAGTATGACAAAAACTTGAAAGGAATTAAAGTAAGGGTCCTCCACTCTGGTAACTTTGCTAATCACCCTGACCACATTGTAATGCCTTGAATGTTTGGTAAATGTTTAATAATAATTGGGGGAAGACATAGCAAACAACCATGTGGTTAAAATTAATTAAATACAATACAGACCAGTTTTGCAAGACAAAGGGGTTCTAATTTCATACTAGCAGGAGTATATGACAAAAAAGAAATGTATTTCTCTCTAGCATAAAGGTAAGAACTGACCCTGGGCTACAGTACTGGGTTGAGAATTGGGAACCCCAAGTTTGAGTTCTAACACTGTTACTGACTAGTTGTGACATTGGCAAACCACTTGACTTTTCTGGGATTTAGTAATTTTATCAATAAAATAAAAAGGTTGACTACCAGTCACTCTCAACTATTGGTCTGCATACCACTTCGGAAAGACTTCTAATCATACAAGATGCTTAGGTCTCCTTCTGGATACTCTGAGTCAGTAGATCTAGGGTTGGACCCAGAAATATGTATTTTTAAAAAGCTGTCCAGGCGATTTGATGTCTTGGCAAGTTAGGAAGACCAGATTTGTCTCCAAGACCTCTTCCAGCTTTAACATTCCTGATTTCAGCTGCACAGCACTGAACTCAGCTTGTATTCCTGGACTCCACCCTCACTCGTGAGGCAGGGTATCCAGAGCCAGTGCTGTTCTCAACCCAACTGTCATATCAGCTTCCTAGGTGGTGTCCTGCCCACGGGTCTGCTGTGTTACTCCATTCTCTACACTGCTGTTGGGATTTTGTGCATAGTTGAATGAAAGGAAGAAAGAAGGGAAGAAGGGAAGCGGGGTAGAGAAGGAAGGAGGGAGGGAAAGAGGGGGGCCAGAGATAACGTGGTGTGGTGGGAAAATGTGATTATGTTACTTCCTTGGATAACCACTCTTGCCTATAAATCTAGATTAAAATTCTTTGTCATGGCATTTGAATTACTTTAAAATCTGGTCCCAACTCCCTCCCAAACCTCATCTCTGGTCCCTCCAAAGATACTTTTGCTCATGCTGTACTCAATATCCAGAGTACCTTTTACTGATGATGAAGTTTTATGGGAGCCCCACCTATTTCTACCCATGCAATCTTTCTTATTCTTCAAAGCTCCACATGGACTAACCAATGTCTAATATGCCTCCAATTCTTGCTCCTGCAATTCCAAACAACTTACTCAGGTCCTCAATAAAGCATCATTTTGGAGTACTGCAACAGGCTTCAGAAACATCTTTCCACTTATCAGCTGCCCCTCCCCAGCTATTTGAGGTTGGGAGGCTACCTACATACCACTTCCTTTAATTATCATAATAAAAATAAGATTTACATGGTGCTTTATTTTTTACCAAACGCTTTTTATATCTATTATTTCATTTGCTGTTGATAACACTTCTATGAGATACATATTATTGTCACTCCCTATTTTATAGATGATGAAACTGCAGCTCAGAAAAATTTAATAACTTGCTGATTAATGACAGAGCTGAGATTTGAATCTAGATCCTGTGAACTTAAATCTTGTGCTTCCCCTATACTGCCTACCAAGGCATTAGCAAATAGCAGGTACTTAGTAAATGCATATTAAATGATTGAGTGCATGAATGACAGGGGACAGGAGGCATCATGGCACAGTGGGAAAATAATTGTCTTTGATGACAGAGAAGCCTGTTTGTATCTTGAATTCACCACTTGCTGGTTGGACAACGTTGAACAACTTAATCTGCCTGAGCTTCTCTTTCCTCATCTATCGCATGAAGAAATAATACTGTGTGTGTGTGTGTGTGTGTGTGTGTGTGTGTGTGAGTTCCATCATATAAAATTTGTAAATGCACCCTTCCAGTGCACGCACAGAATGCACAGAGCAAGTATTCATTATATGCTGGCTTTTCACTCTGTGTGAGAGGCAGTCACTCTGTTGGTTGTGCCTGAGTTCTGTGCACATGTCTACCTGTGGTGGGTATGTTTGTTCCTGAGAATTTAACCTCTCATCTTCAGGGAAAAACATAAAAAGGCACTACATCCTGGTGGTTAAGAACACATGTGGCATATATATACACAATGGAATATTAGTCAACCATAAAAAAGAACGAAATAATACCACTTGCAGCAACATGGATGGACCTAGAGATTAATTATCATACTAAGTGAAGTAAGCCAGACAAAGACAAATATCATATGATATCATTTATATGAGGAGTCTAAACATATGATACATATGAACTTATATACAAAACAGACATAGACCCACAGACACAGAAAACAAGCTTATGGTTACCAAAGGGGAAATGGACGGGGGAAGGATAAATTAGGAGTTTGGGATTAACAGATAAATACTACTACATATCAAATAGATAACCAACAAGGACTTACTATATAGCACAGGGAACTCTACTCAGTATTTTGTAATAACCTATAAGGGAAAAGAATCTGATTCAGAAAAAAGAATCTGAATCACTTTGCTGTACACTGGAAACTAGCACAACATTGTAAATCAACTATACTTCAATAAAAAAATAATTAAATTTAATTTAATTTAATTAAAAAATAAAGAACACATGATCTAAGCTGTCTGGGTTCAACACCTGACTCTCTCTCTTATTAGCCATGCGAGCTTGGCTGTTACTCAACCTCTCCATGCCTCACTTTCCTCTTCCATGAAATGGAAAAAATAGCATTTAGCATAGTAGCTGGCATGTGCTCAGTACTATGTAATTGCTGGCTCTTTCCTGTGTTGGGAGGCACTATGCTAATCACAAGCAGAGAATACTTGGCCTTTGTGCTTCTCAACCAAATGTATTGGTAACTCCTGTAAAACAGGAACAGAAGGAACACTGTAACCTTGTCATTTCTATTTGGATTAGTAGATAATGGTAATTAGATGAGCATCTGGACAACACTTGAGAACTCACGTATCTATAGAAAAAAGAAATGGGAGTGTGCATTTTGTATTTAAACACAATGAGATATCCGTTCTCATGGATTTATGAATGGAGTAGGAAGAAAAGTCCTTTGACCTTCGTGGAACAGCTCCAGTTACTTCCTTTGATGCTCTCATCTGACATGACTGAATCTACCTCTTTTTTCCCTGCCCCACCACCAAACAGAAAGAACTGAAAGGACAAAAAGGGTGCCATGCTTTAGAAAGTGTTTCCCGGAATCAGAGTTATTCCCTTTGAACACTATGTCACAGTCTCTATTTCACCTGAAAAATCTCAGACATGTTTCACCATAGTTAAAAATTGTAATAATAAAAGTACACGCTACCGGTAATGCCAAAATATATCAAGCAGGATATAATCATCTCTTCCATTCTCCAGCCTTGTATATAGTGGGAAGGAAGAGCAAAGATATTTTTGACTATAAGATGGTAAGTAATGTGAGATCTGTGTCCTTGGGAACCACAAGAAACCTGCGCTATTTATTGCACAGAGATAATCTTTGGAACGGTGAAGATTAAGTTGCTTCCGGAAGGCCAGGTATTCCTGTTACCAAAATAAACACTGCTTAAGCAACAGCAAACAAGAGAGAGGAACCACAGAAGTAGGGTTTTGCCATCCTTGCTGGAGTTCTGTTTGGTAAAGTAAAATAGGCAAACAATTTTGGGAGCCCAGTATTAAATCTACCATCAGTGCTGTAACTGTTATGTGTTGCTCTACTGATACTTTCTCCTGGATGCTTCAAACTTTGGCTGATGTCCCTAGAAGACAGTGTGGTCTTCAACATCTTTCAAAGCTGATAACACTGATTACTCTGATGACATGTCTCCCACACTGAAGACCTGACTATCTGTCAAGCTTTTCTTAACCCTGTTCTCTACCACTGCATCCCTGACAGAATTAGAGCTGATGTCCTAGCAGCTCCCAAAGGCAAGCCCTCCCAGACAGTCCTCAAGTGGGAGATTCACTGTCCGTGGGGACCTTACTGCCCCTGTTCTATAGGCCTTTTAAGGATAACACAATAATAACAATAGACAAAATAGAGAATAGAGTATTCTCAGCATTTTAGATCCATTGTCTCATTTGATTTTTATTACTATGCTGGATAAAGAAATGGTGCTCAGAGAAGTAACTTGGCTGAAGTTCAAGTTTTTATCTATTATACATCATTGCTACTCTAGGATCCAGCATTAAAAAATACTGATGCAGTTAATGAAAACTAGGTCCCCCAATGCCATTTAGCTCCCCCAAGTATCATATCTTAGTAGAAACAACATGGACTTTGGAATCAGATCTGCATCTGAAGAGGCTCTGTTCCCTGCCAGCTCTGGGACCTTAAGCAAAGCTCTCTAAGCCCGAGCTTCCACGCTTGTTGAAAAGGGATTATAAAGCACTCACATGTAGAAAACCAAAATGGGCTAATGAACATTAAAGCACCCAAGACAGTGTTTTGAAGGTGGTAAGTGTTCAATAAATGTTAATTCCCTTTTTAAGATGGTTGTAATTTGACTCACTGCATGCATATTGAGGCCAGTGAAACACAAATGAAATTATTATTTGCAACCCTTCCAGTGACTGAAACTAATGGCCAACATATAGCCTCCTCGGTTCAGGGGGTCCAATTACATTTTTAAGAGAGGTGTTGGTATATTTACAGTTTCTATCATAACAAAATCTTGTTATTACTTGGACTCTAAGACTTTCCTTTTATGTGGCTGTGCTTTGTTAGAGCAGAGAAAGGATGTGACTTTAATCCTGGTTCCAAGAAAAGCAAATTTCACTACAATAAAGTAGTTGAAAATTCCTTACTATTGAATAGCATATTCCAATCCACGCCTAGGTTAACATGCCAGTTTTAGCAAGATATGATAAAGCTAAATGGAAGGTTATAAATTTAGGATTTCTTTGCCCCTGAGCTCACCGGCTTCTTAGTTTCCTGCAGCTTTCCTAGTTTTTCAGATACCTCATGAGTGGCATAGGTTTTATTTCGAAATAAAACCTGGTGTTGTGCTCCAAGGAGAGATGTGGTCAGAGGGCAGAAGGAAGGAATGATGCAGGTCTGGGAAGCGCTGGGCTCTCAGCTCAAGACCTGCAGACCTTCCTGGTGAATGAACCAAGTGGTTCAACTGATAACACAAGTATAGACTCCCCAAAGGTATGGAACAGATTGTTTCCACTCAGATCATTCTAATAAATGTTCATACGTAATAGCAACTCTGTAGCAGAGGGTTTCAAATTTTAGAGCTCAGAGATAGCAACAAGGACCTACTGTATAGCACCCGGAACTATACTCAATATTTTGTAATAACCTATATGGGAAAAGAATCTGAAAATGAATATCTATGTCTTTATCTATATCTATAGCTGAATCACTGTGCTGTACACCTGAAACTAACAAGACATTGTAAATTAACTATAGTTCAATTAAAAAAAGAGAGATCCCTTTAAGAATCAAATGACTTGCAAATCTTCAGAAATGTAGGTCTTCAGAATAAAAATCACACACACACACACACACACACACACCCCTTTGGATATAATTCCAGAAAGTTTAGTATGGCCTAGTGGTTAGGCCTACGAGTTTTAGCCTGGATCCAGATAGCCTGAATTAAAACCCTTACTCTGCTGCTATATAGTTATAGACTTTCTGCAATATATTTAACCTCTTTACATTTTCCTCATGTTCAAAATGGAAATAAAAACGGCACCTATCTGACGGGGCCATGATGAGGTTTAAATAAGATAAATAATGTGAAATGGGACATTGAGTGCTTTGTAAATTTTTATTGTTATTATTTTAAGGGAGTTACAGGTCCTTAAAGCCTCTTTGTGGATTCCAGGTTCAGAATTTCTGCTATGAAATGGGGAAAGAGTTAAAACCAGCTAAGGACAATCCACCTACCATGAAAGCAACAAGGTCCTATTAAAGTAAAAATGTCAATGAAAAAAAAAAAAAATCAATGAAAGGGCATTAAACAACTAGGTCTGCTACCTGCCTGGCCCTGAGCAGGCAGGACAATGGGTCCAGCCACAGCCCCCTGTTCTTTCCAAGGAACACCAGCCTGTACCAGCCACAAGATCTTGGCAGCAATGGCTTCTCTCTGCACTTGAGCAAAACAGCTTCTTGGCTGCCTGAACCTTACAACGCTATTGTTCTGTTCCTGACATAGTCTTTACAAGGTCCCGGGTATAAGAAAGGGCTGTTAGAAGGTTTTAATGAGAGGACACGCAAGTACCCACTTTAAGGACTGACATACAATAACCTCTCAATAAATGTTGTCTCTTTCCATGGATCGGGAGAGAGAGTAACTTGGCTTGACAAATTCATAGCGCCGGAAGAAATTCTACTGACACTCAAGGGAATGCCTAAGTTATTTAGTTTAACTAAATATGACCTGAAATAAGTAGGCCTTTGAGAGGACATTTCTTTAGGAATTATACAGAGATTTTGCTGGTGTGATGTTATTTTCTCTTAAGACTTTGACTTGTGCTTTAAGGTGTCCTATTTTCGTCCAAGTAGACTCTTTAGCTAAATTAGTACTATTTGAAATGCTTGGAATATCTAGCAGCCAGCAATTTCAGATAAATTCACCTTTAGTAGGAAGTAGCCATGAATTGAATAGTGCCTGACGGTTCTGTATCATATTGTTTTGTTCAGAAAGATGATCCCAGAAAACAACGGAATTAAATTACTTTAATATATTCATTTCTGTATCCCCAGCACCAAACACAGTTCTGACACCATGCATAGGAAATTAATAACTATTTATTGAATGTGTATGCTATACCTAGACTTCAACAACCACTTAAAGGAATCTCTCTGTTTAACACAGGTTTTATTGCTGGACCAGCTGAGGGGGAATTAACTATGCAAACACATGCCATGGCTGATATGATGTGCAAATTGTAGCTCAACAGCATGCGGGAGAACTGACACTTCCTAATGGGGTCTCTCAGCATATGAGCAGCAGAATCACTATTTTATCTGCAGCAAGACTCACCGATACTTTTTCAACTGGTCCTACCAGACTCTCTGGGTAGGTCTTGCTGCCTGTGACCTCAATTCAGTTTCAACCATAGTGGCGTGTATGGATGGAGACAATAGAAAAAAAAAAAGGGAAATATCTAAGTAAACAGAATTTAGCCATGTCAGAAGGGACAACAGGACAAATCACAATCAATAATTCACCAACAATACCAACCACTTAAAAGTATCCATTTCAATTTGCCAGTGCAGGAATAATGACATAGACATGATGCCAATGAAAACAATGGCAATAAATTAGTGTTTATTGAGGATGTGTTTATTGAGAATTGTGCTAAATCCTTTTGCATGGCTTATTTTACTAAATCCTCACAACAATCGTAGATGGAGAAAACTAGTATTTCTCTCCCCTCTATAGAAAAGAAAACTGAGGCAGAGAGAAGTTAAGTCAATTACAGACAGATTAGAGCTACAGTAAAAGCACCAAGGTCAAACAGACTTTTTCATCGTCATACCAGTATTTCTCACAGTGTGGCCTTAGACCATCTGCCCCAGAATTAACTGGTTGCTTGTTAAAAAGAATAGTTCTAAGTCTTATTCAGAGCTACTGAATCAGTCTTAAGGATGAAAACAAAGACTCCACATTTAAAAACATACACACACAGTATTTCTTAAGCACACCATATTTTTCTATGCAGCATGAATTTCATAGAATACTATTGCTACATGAACCAGACAATAAAATGATTCTCATTTTACCATAGAGGCCCTACTTATAAGAGTCAAAACACATCACCACACTTAAATGAAACACTGAAATATTCCCTCCCACCAAAAATTGTCTCAACCATTGAAACCCAAACTGTTTCTCTACTGAATTGATAACACAAATGTAACTGCTTTTGACCAGGCTTGGAAGACAGATTTTTGTGCTACTCTGTCTTCTGTTTGGAACTTGAGCATTAATTTCCCATCTGTAAAACAAAAGTGTCTGACTAGATAAAATATTATGAAAATTTAGATTTTATTAAATACCAATTACAAATGATTGTCCTTAAAAAAAAGAGAATTCACTATAATATTTTTGAAAAAGCAATTTTCTTTAAGTAGGGTTGAAATATGTTTCTTAAAATACCTGGCAATAAAAAAATGAAAAAAATCAAGGAAAAAAAGAAAAGAAAAGAAAAGAAAAGAAAAATAACCTGGCAATATAGTGTGTATTGAGGGATTAATAAACATTTAAGCTCACTGGCCCAGTAATGGTACTTCCAAGAATTTTGCCTAATTAATCATAGATAAAGATTAAGATTTCTATAACAAAGATGTTCAATGAACCATTATTTATAATAGAGAAAAAGGTAGAAAGCTTAAATGCCCAACAATTGAAAGAACAGCCAAATAAATCATTTTATTTTATGTAAAATGGATTCCATGCCACCATCAGAATATCAGGTTTTCCTAGAATACTAAATGATATGGGAAAATACTTATTTCAAAGGTAAAGTGAGAAATGCAGAATGAAAAAAATGATATATATAGTCCTGACAGTCATTTGGTACACAACAGTAGGATTTATATAGCAATAAACATGTTTCAGATGTTCAATCTCTGTGACCTAATTTTTTTGTCCATTCTCTATTTACATATACATATATGTGTATGTGTTAGAATATGTTTGTGTATCTATGTGTGTGTGCGTGTGTGTATGTGTGTGTGTATGTATACTTTAAAAAGTTATGCAGGTGAGAGATTACTACCAGCAACTATATGTCAATAAAATGGACAACCTGGAAGAAATGGACAAATTCTTAGAAAAGCACAACCTTCTGAGACTGAACGAGGAAGAAATAGAAAATATAAACAGACCGATCACAAGCACTGAAATTGAAACTGTGATTAAAATCTTCCAACAAACAAAAGCCCAGGAACAGATGGCTTCACAGGCGAATTCTATCAAACATTTAGAGAAGAGTTAACACTTATCCTTCTCAAACTCTTCCAAAATATAGCAGAGGGAGGAACACTCCCAAACTCATTCTACAAGGCCACCATCACCCTGATACCAAAACCAGACAAAGATGTCACAAAGAAAGAAAACTACAGGCCAATATCACTGATGAACATAGATGCAAAAATCCTCAACAAAATACTAGCAAACAGAATCCAACAGCACATTAAAAGGATCATACACCATGATCAAGTGGGAGTTATCCCAGGATTGCAAGGATTCTTCAGTATATGCAAATCAATCAATGTGATACACCATATTAACAAATTGAAGAATAAAAACCATATGATCATCTCAATAGATGCAGAAAAAGCTTTCGACAAAATTTAACACCCATTTATGATAAAAACCTTCCAGAAAGTGGACATAGAGGGAACTTTCCTCAACATAATAAAGGCCATATATGACAAACCCACAGCCAACATCGTCCCCAGTGGTGAAAAACTGAAACCATTTCCACTAGGATCAGGAAGAAGACAAGGTTGCCCACTCTCACCACTATTATTCAACATTGTTTTGGGAGTTTTAGCCACAGCAGTCAGAGAAGAAAAAGAAATAAAAGGAATCCAAATTAGAAAAGAAGAAGTAAAGCTGTCACTGTTTGCAGATGACATGATACTATACATAGAGAATCCTAAAGATGCTACGAGAAAACTACTAGAGCTATTCAATGAATTTGGTAAAGTTGCAGGATACAAAATTAATGCATAGAAATCTCTTGCATTCCTATACACTAATGATGAAAAATCTGAAAGTGAAATTAAGAAAACACTCCCATTTACCATTGTAACAAAAAGAATAAAATACCTAGGAATAAATGTACCCAAGGAGACAAAAGACCTGTATGCAGAGAACTATAAGACACTGATGAAAGAAATTAAAGATGATACAAACAGATGGAGAGATATACCATGTTCTTGGATTGGAAGAATCAACACTGTGAAAATGACTATACTACCTAAAGCAATCTACAGATTCAATGCAATCCCTATCAAACTACCACTGGCATTTTTCACAGAACTAGAACAAAAAAATTCACAATTTGTATGGAAACACAAAAGACCCCGAATAGCCAAAGCAATCTTGAGAAAGAAAAATGGAGCTGGAGAAATCAGGTTCCCTGAGTTCAGACTACACTACAAAGCTACAGTAATCAAGACAGTATGGTACTGGCACAAAAACAGAAATATAGATCAATGGAACAGGATAGAAAGCCCAGAGATAAACCCACACACATATGGTCACCTTATTTTTGATAAAGGAGGCAAGAATATACAATGGAGAAAAGACAGCCTCTTCAATAAGTGGTGCTGGGAAAACTGGACAGCTACATGTAAAAGAATGAAATTAGAACACTCCCTAACACCATACACAAAAATAAACTCAAAATGGATTAAAGACCTAAATGTAAGGCCAGACACTATCAAAGTTTTAGTGGAAAACATAGGCAGAACACTCTATGACATAAATCACAGCAAGATCCTTTTTGACCCACCTCCTAGAGAAATAGAAATAAAACCAAAAATAAACAAATGGGACCTAATGAAACTTAAAAGCTTTTTCACGGCAAAGGAAACCATAAACAAGATGAAAAGACAACCCTCAGGACGGGAGAAAATATTTGCAAATGAAGCAACTGACAAAGGATTAATCTCCAAAATTTACAAGCAGCTCATGCAGCTCAATATCAAAAAAATAAACAACCTAATCCAAAAATGGGCAGAAGACCTAAATAGACATTTCTCCAAAGAAGACATACAGATTGCCAACAAACACATGAAAGAATGCTCAACATCATTAATCATTAGAGAAATGCAAATCAAAACTACAATGAGATATTACCTCACACCAGTCAGAATGGCCATCATCAAAAAAATCTACAAACAGTAAATGCTGGAGACGGTGTGGAGAAAAGGGAACCCTCTTGCACTGTTGGTGGGAATGTAAATTGATACAGCCACTATGGAGAACAGTATGGAGGTTCCTTAAAAACTAAAAATAGAACTACCATACAACCCAGAAATCCCACTACTGGGCATACACCCTGAGAAAACCATAATTCAAAAAGAGTCATGTACCACAATGTTCATTGCAGCTCTGTTTACAATAGCCAGGACATAGAAGCAACCTAAGCGTCCACTGACAGATGAATGGATAAAGAAGATGTGGCACATATATACAATGGAATATTACTCAGCCATAAAAAGAAACGAAACTGAGTTATTTGTAGTGAGGTGGATGGACCTAGAGTCTGTCATACAGAGTGAAGTAAGTCAGAAAGAGAAAAACAAATACCATATGCTAACACATACATATAGAATCTAAGAAAAAAAAAATGGTCATGAAGAACCTAGGGGCAGGATGGGAATAAAGACGCAGACCTACTAGAGAATGGACTTGAGGACACGGGGAGGGGGAAGTGTAAGCTGGGAGAAAATGAGAGAGTGGCACTGACATATATACACTACCAAATGTAAAATCGATAGCTAGTGGGAAGCAGCCACAGCACAGGGAGATCAGCTTGGTGCTTTGTGACCACCTAGAGGGGTGGGATGGGGGGTGTTGGGAGGAGGGAGACCCAAGAGGGAAGAGATATGGAGATATATGTATATGTATAGCTGATTCACTTTGTTATAAAGCAGAAACTAACACACCATTGTAGAGCAATTACACTCCAATAAAGATGTTATAAAAAAAAACGTTATGCAGGAAATAAACCAACCTGTTTGTATATGATGCCTTTCCCTGCATGCTGCTGTTGCAGGTTATTTATATATTATAACATGTATTTTCTGTAGTTCTCAATTTTTCCACAAGGAACATGTGTTTATTTTATACTTAGAAAAATATGATATTACAAAATAATTCAATGAGAAACTCCTTTTGGAAATACCTTTATGATGCAAAATGAAGCATGTCTGCATGTTCCTGGCTAACAACGAGGCCTCTGAGTCAGGCCTCACCAATGTTCCCAACAGCGGTGAATTTGGTGGTAATTGTGCTGTCAGGGGAGCTCCGAACTCAAATGTCGCCAATTATGAGCTTGGGCACACAAGGACATATTGGAAGTGGTAGTCAATGTCAGCTTCCGCCAGAAGAATGGTCAAGTGAGTGTGTGCTTTTGCCCAAAAAGGAAAGTAACGTGGCCGTAACTGGATATTGTAAATAAGTGATCAAAGGATCCCTAAATAAGCAACATCACATAAGCCTCCTTGCAGCATATTTTTCCTTCTGGGATCTGTGTCAGGCTCACAGACATGAAGGCAGCCAGGAAACTGTTATCTGTTTACCTCTAATTTATTTTTATAACTGCATATGCCAGCAATGGGAGAAAACCCTTCTTTAAGAGAAGAGTAAAACTGGCAATAAACCCTCTGAGTTCTTGAAAGATCTTAACAAACCTAAACTTCTTATCATGGAGTTGTCACACTTAGCCTCATTAACACTTTATTTTCAACTGAGTTTGAGTTCATACTTAGGTACGTGTGTATTAGAACCTTGACTTGGCCTCAAATCCTGGCTCTGCCAATAGCTTTGTGCCTTTGGGCAGATTTCTTAGCCTCTCTGCATCGTGGTTTTGTAATCTGTAAATATAGACAGTCTGATGCCACACAGGGTCCTGGGAGGTTGGGTGAAAAAATGAGAATCAAGGATGGAGCACAAAGCCAGGCACACAGCAAAGACTGAATACAAGTGAACTTGAACCCAGTCTCCTCTCGGCGACCGAAAGATGATTTCAGGCCTCTCAAAGCATTTCAAGGAATAAAGGGATGTAGTCAAATGTGTGTGTGTGTGTGTGTTTGTGTGTGTGTGTGTGATGAGACATATAGATATAGATATAGATGTAGATATATAGATATTTTAGATATCTCTAAGACTGGAATAATAACTAATATCTGTTTAAACAACAACTAAACCTTTGAAAATCCTTTATTGTCCCTAGTGAGTTCTGTTCAGGTGACAGTGCTCATTGGTCAAAGGCAAAACAATCCATCTCTCTTCTACAGAGTCAGCTTTGTTGGAGCAACACAATGGCATCTATTCAGAAAGGTACCCATCTTTTTTCCTTTTAAATATTGAGACAAACTTCTCAGAGGTTTCTTTAAAAGCCAATGGCAATGAATATGTTTCAACTTCTGTTTTGCTTCACTGTAGGCTCTGTGTGTGCTTAGGTTATGCAATAAAAATGAGCTTGACATTACAGATATTATTTAAAAACAAACAGAAAAACTACACGGAATGATGCTGATAATTCTGTACTCATTATTCATTGTCCTAATAAAAACACATAAATGTCCGAAAAGAAATAGACAATTATCCATTAGGCCTTATATCTCGTATTAAATAACAGTGGTTAATGTCACAGCCCTAGTCAAAACCAACTCTGATGTTAATAAATCCGATTTTAAAATATATCACCAGATGGGGACTATATTAACATTATGTGATATTTTCAACCATGATGACTAAACGTTCTATGATTTGTATATGGCTGCTCTTATTGAGAGAAGAGAGACCATTTATGGAAGTATTCTACATGTTTGTTCCCCCTTGAAAGGAAGGCTGGATCTACATGAAGTCAACATACTAATAAAAGCAATGAAATTAGTCAACAATCTGGAATGCTCATTTTTATAGTTCCAGATGCTGATCTTCACCCAGATAAAGTGCGACTATTTTATTTCTTTGTCAGAACTCCAAAAATTAAATATTTATATCATTCAAATACATCGATAAATACTCTATCACAGTGCATGTGTGTGTGTGTGTGTGTGTGCGCATACACGTATGCATATGTTATGGGATGAGAATCCAATTAAGTTTGTAAACTTTATTTCAGTTACAAGCCGTAGTGCTTATATTACACATTTTGCCTGTAAAACCACCTACACTCACATACATACACATCCATGCACCATTATAATATGGCTTTTTACATTACTTTTTTTTTGCACACCTTCAACTAATAATATAGTGTTAGATGTCAATTACACCTCAATTTTATTTTTTTTGAATTTTTGAATTTTATTTTATTTATTTTTTATACAGCAGGTTCTTATTAGTTATCTATTTTACACATATTAGTGTATACATGTCAATCCCACTCTCCCAATTCATCCCACCACTACCACCACCCCCGCCACTTTCCCCCTTTGGTGTCCCCACTTTTCACATTATTGTGTATACTTGACTTCATTTGATCATAACAGGAACCACAGTCTAATTGAAATACATGCCTCTGTCATGAAACTAAGTCAGTTAATTAGTGACTGTAAGAGCAGTTGATTTACAGGACTATCTACCCCACAGCCATGCTAGCTGAGCTAATTAATGACATGTGTCCTGAAACCCTTGTTAAATTAGTGAATGCTCTCCCATTAAAAGGCACACAGTAAACAATCCCTTTAAAGGGCAACATCGTGATAGGTTAAATATTTCACTCAGATACATAATATAGATGAGCAGATCATCTCTCCTACTTTTAAACAGAACACAGGTCACATTAGCACACAGCATTTGTTCAATAAATAGTTTTAATGGGGCTTCCCTGGTGGCGCAGTGGTTGAGAGAGTCTGCCTGCCACTGCAGGGGACACGGGTTCGAGCCCTGGTCTGGGAGGATCCCACATGCCGCGGAGCGGCTGGGCCCGTGAGCCGCAATTGCTGGGCCTGCGCGTCTGGAGCCTGTGCTCCGCAACGGGAGGGGCCGCGGCGGTGGGAGGCCCGCGCACCGCGATGCGGAGTGGCCCCCGCTCGCCGCAACTGGAAGGGGCCCTCGCGCAGAGACGAAGACCCAACACAGTCAAAAATAAGTTTAAAATGCGTTTAAAAAAAAAAAAAACAACAGGGCTTCCGTGGTGGCGCAGTGGTTGAGAATCTGCCTGCCAATGCAGGGGACACGGATTCGAGCCCTGGTCTGGGAGGATCCCACATGCCGCGGAGCAACTAGGCCCGTGAGCCACAATCGCTGAGCCTGCGCGTCTGGAGCCTGTGCTCCGCAACAAGAGAGGCCGCTACAGTGAGAGGCCCGCGCACCGCGATGAAGAGTGGCCCCCGCTCGCCGCAACTAGAGAAAGCCCTCGCACAGAAACGAAGACCCAACACAGCCATAAATGAATGAATGAATGAATAAATAAATAAATAAAAATTAAAAAAAAAATGTAGTCAACCTTAAAAAAAAAAAACAAAAAAAACAAAACTTTAAAAAAAATAGTTTTAATGAATAAAGACGAACGTATAAATAAATACCTTCTTATAGTAAAATATTTATGTGGCTAAAATCTAGAAAAAGAAAAAACTAATGTTCATTTATTCAGTATTTTAGCTAAAAATATTAATTTTCCCTTTATGGTTATGCAAAGCAAAAGCAGTTTTCAAAGTGTGAAAATTGTGGGTTTTATACTTTGTCACAGAGTTCTCTTAAAGAGCTGTTCTCATGATCTGTACACTATGCATGTATATTGTGGTGACTCTAGTTTGAATCATGGGCTACTTCAAGAGAGAAATTAGAAGACTTTAGAGTGAAGGCTGAAGTCTTCATCTACTTCCTACTAACAATTAATCTGCAATAATGATCAATTATTTCAGAAGTTAGTTAAACTCTAAGTAAGCAGGAAATGTGATTCTTTATTTTAAAGATGATTTATACCTTATTTTTCCTGTAATATATTATTGTATAGCTTAAAGTCTACCCTTAATTGATACAAGATCAAAATGGGAAAAAAAACAAAGTCCCTCAACCAACAGCTAAACAAGCACCCTAGAGAGTATACTCTCCCTGATGGTTATCTTCTAAAAACAGGACATATATTGGGCATGATTCTTGTGAAAACAGAGTAGAGTGCTGATTTTCAGGAGCTGGGTTAGTATTTTCAAAGTCTGTGGGCACCATCATGCAGAAGAAGCCTACGTTTACTGAGTAAAACAGAAACAAGAGGTCCTGCCCATATTCACTCAAGGCAAAGGGCAATCTCAGCTTCCCAGAGTCTCCACAATGAACACTCCAGGAAGAGTAGGTTGGGGTGGTTTGCCCAGATTGAATACAATGGCTTTTTACATGGATAAAATCTGCTGTACAACGTTTTATTGGTGGATGTTTTTTAAATAGAAATGGAATGTAGTCCTAGGCTACATTATTGATCAAAGATACCATCTATTATATATTAGAAACTTGCTTGAAAAATGGAAACTTGCTGAAGGGTGACCTGGATCACAGGTTCTGCAACCTGAGGTCACTTGAACCTCATCTGTTGCTCTGCTTCTACCTGTTCTCTAGGAATAATTTTGATTTTAAGCAGGAGCAAATTTAGGAGCCCTTCAGCATCACTCTGGGAGATGGCATCACACCACCATTGCCACGGTCACTTCGAATATATGCCTCATCTCATTGCTGGCTTCCTCCTTGGTTCCGTGTGCCTGTCTTCCTTTTCTGAGACTTCAGTTCATATGACGTCCAGATGTAGGCTTGGCTTGTTCTGTTCCTATTCTATCCCTGAAACGTAAGCTGGTTTACAGACCTCCCTGGGGTCACATGATCTAGACCAGTGATCTCCAATCTTATGGGATAGCACATTTCTAAATGCAAGCACCTCCATTTGGTGTTTATTTTTAATAAGTTATGTTATATTCTTGCATTACTATACCAAAATATTATCTACTTTATGAAATATACTACAAAGATAAATTCTGAGAGGATGAGAAAAAAATATACCATTTTCTTTCCACATTCCACTAAGTTGTCTTGTCCACACTCTGGGCATATATTTCTAAGAATCACCTGCTCTGAGCCACTTGTTAGGACACTAGTATGTTTTGTCCCCAAACAGCAGTTGGTAGATGATATTGCCATCATGCCTGCCAGATGGAATTCCCCAGCCCCCCTGGGTGGTCCAGTGCTCTTGCTTTCATCTACCTCCTCCACCCACCTACCACCAGGTCCCACCAATCTCTGCTTTATCCTAATGAAAGGGCTCATTCTAGCTTCCAATCTCTCTCATTTTGCCTTATACTAATGTAATTAACTTATCAAGTCTGTGAGATAAGAAAGGATAAAGGTTTCTACAAATGTGAGCAAATGGACACAAGCAATAAAAAGTTTTTGAGGGTAAATGTAAAAACAGTTAGACAATTATAATAGTTTAATATAGTATGTTTCTATCAATGAACTGCATAGGCTTTTAAGATTACTACTGGTTTCTTTTAAGATGTTAACTGTAAAATGTAATTTTATAACTGACAAGTGTACACATGATAGATGACACAGAAAATTTTATATGTGATACAAAAAAATAAGTAAAGTAGGGGGTATTTAACAAATGGTCCTGGAACATATGATTAACTATTTGGAAATAAGGTAAACTTGGATCCTTATATTAAAATAAATTCCAAACTGATTAAAGAATTAGGTAAAAAATGAATTCACAAACAAAGAAAACATGGCTAAATAGTTATCTGCTCTTAGTAGAGGAAAAAACAGTCATACTGTTAAAGCAAAGAAAGAAGTTATAAAAGAAAAAAAAAAACAATAGATTTGACTATATAAAACACCATAAACAGAAGTAAAAAAGAACTAAAAACTGTAATATATAATTACCACAAATGTGGGGTGAAAATGACTCACATAACTAATATGTAAAGAACTTTTACAACCAACAAGAACAACTATATGACCACAAGAGAAAAACAACTAATAGGCAAATAGAAAATTCAAAGAATGGCTAATATTTTTAATTTTGGGAAAAATTAGAAACAGCTTAAATGTCCAACAATAGGCAAATATTTAAATTATGAAATATATTAAGGTAGAATATGTGCATGCATATAAATAGTGTTTCAAATAATATTAAATGATATGGGAAAATGTTCATGATAAAATGTTAAATTTTTAAAAAACTGAAGTAAAAGTACATGAGTCATATGACTGCTATTAGTACCATGTTTGCTTAGAAAAATACTGGAAGAAAATACCTAAGAATTCACAGTGGTCATTTTGGGGAGTGGTAAGTTTATGAGTAATTTGTATTTGCATTTTCCTATATTTTCAAAAGATCCTAGAGCACACATGAATTGCTTTTATAATAAAATTTATTTTAATAAAAGAAAATATGTGAGGGTTAGTGTGCCTTGATTGTAAATATTTTGCAGATTATAGGCAAGAAAATTTAAATTAGTAACGATTTCCTATTTGAGTAAAATATAAAGGAGTCCTCAACAACTGAACATGGTTAGAATCTGTGAAATATTACACCTTTCATATTTGACTTGGGGGCAAGCCACGACTGTGCTATGCTTTATTTTTAAAAGTTGTATTAAGGCAGTTTCCCATAAGGCAAGTTGTCGGAAAGACAGTGCAGCAGAGCGGTCAAGGGTGTGGGCTTGGGTGTCCAGCAGCCTGGGTGGGAGTTTTCACTCCACCACGTAGAGCACAGGGACAGTACACAGGTGACCCTACCTCTGCAAGCTTCACCCGACTAACCAGATACTATCACTGTTTCCCCTATACAGGTGCCTTATCAACCCCATTTTCTAATAACTGAATGATGGCTTCATATGATTATTCATGTCATCTAAACTGTAAATGGAGAAGCAACAGTAAGGAATGGATAGAAAGAGATCCATAAATAAATAAATAACCAGTGATACCCTCACCATGGCTTTCTTCACTGGGTGCTTGCAAAACAATGTATATAACCCAGTGCCAGCTCAGCCACGGTCCTTAGCAACTGCAATTAGATCATGATCAACAGTAGAATCACATTCTCTTGTCACATTACACATAAAAATGTGAAAGAATCTTGCTTTTTTTTAAATATGAGAGAGAAAAGTAGGCAACTGTGAGGTTTTTATGATACAACATTCTTTGTTAACTCTGTTGACATTTGGTAAATGAATTACTAGTTGCCTCATGGCAGAAAAATCCCTATTTATTTCTGAAAAAATACTGTGATTAATCAGCATCTTCTCTAAAAATAAACAATAGTCCTGCCAAAGGCAAAATGCATCATGACTGGAAAGGAATAAATTTTGCGAAATAAGAGAGCTCGATATTTAAATAAAATGAAATATAGTAAGACTTCTCTTTAGTTACAGTCATCTTCAAAAATGAACTCTTCAGGAATAGATTGTTAATAGGCAAGTCAACTGGATGTAATGTTTGTTCTGGTGGCATCTTTGTTAATTCCATCACTCAACCCCTCTCCATCCCCAGACACAGCATATTCCTCAGCTCCACAGCAGGATGTAGACAATGACTGAAGAAAAATGTATTCATTTATTCACCCATGGTTTTATTCCTTTGAAAAAGACTTTTTAGCCCTCAGGAACATCTGTTTTATAAATTTCTGATAAAATCAAATTATTTTACATTACTCCTAAAGACTTATTTTTATAGAATCTCTTCTTTCTATCTTTCTTGACATATTTTTAAGCTAATCAATACTGATCACTGCCATGATCTTTTTCATTTTATAGAACTAAGTGAACCAAAGTCATGTAGTTTTCAAAATTAGGTTTTGTTAGTATATGTAAAAAAAAAAAATAGTTAAGGATTTTGACCATTAAAGGATGCGAAATTATTCTTCTCCAGCTGCAAATCATGCCTTCCCAGCACCACAGAAGGAACCATCGCTCACTAAGGTGCCGTGTCACAGCAGTGCTGAAGAAATAAATGCTTAATGAATAAATGAGTGAACTCAAGAATGAACGAATCAACAAGCAAATGCAGGCAGACATGTTTCTATCATTCAATAAGACAAGCTCATTTAACCAAAGACAGAAACCAGAATCTACTGTGTTTAACCACCAGTAGATTAAATAGAAAAAAAAAACACTATAGGTTCTTTCTTACATAATTAGAAAAACTCACACTAAAAAAAAAATCTGATTTTCAAGCACAGATGAAAGCAAGCAAAGAACCGTTTCAGAGCTACATGCCGGATGCCGTGCAGGAAGTAAGGATTCCCTCTTTCAGTCACCAACACACAGTACTTGGATAGACTGTACAGGAAACTGAAGGACTTCAGACTAACCAGCCCTGCTTTCGGCGCCTACCACACTTTTCATGTTTATTTCACCCACCTTCCTCTTGTTTCTCAATCCCAGGGTTCACCCAGATGCTCACCCTAGCTTTTTTTTTTTTTTTGCCTTTGATGTGGATTGGTTTGTATAAAACACTTCGGAAACACTATTTTAGAGTAAGAGCTAAACAATATCTCATTTTTGAAATGACACCTTGGCTTTTAAAGATAGAACAGCAGACATTACATTTTTGCCCTAACAACTAAAACCGACACCAGACTGGGCAGAAGACGGGTTGTGTAGCACTGACCCCTCCTAGTGCAGGAAGACTGATGCAAAGCACAGATAAAGAAGTCTCTAGCCCGACCAACATTTGTTAGAAGAGTACCAAGAAAATATATCTCTTCTTTTTACGTAATGAATCACATTTTCATTTGAAAAATTAATCCGTGCACATAGTAAAAATCCCTCTAATTCAGAATGGTGAGTACTCAGCCCCCTTCCACCTCAGATGCCCAGAGCAGCCATCTCTTCTCTAAAGCTGGCAGCTATTGCCATTGCCTTGAGTGCACACGCAGAAATACGCCGGCGGGTGAAAACATATTCATGTGGGTTGAGAGTCTTTGTATATTTACAAAACTGGGAACATTGTACTTTGACTTTTTCATTTAAAAATGTACCTAGACAATTAAATTAATAATGATGCAGTTATTCCATAGCATAACTTTCTGCTGTAAAAAAAAGAGAATACAGCCACTTTGGAAAATAGTAAAAAAAAAAAAAAAGTTAAACATAGACATATCATTGGACCCAGCATTCTTCTACTAGCTACATACCCATGAGAAGTAAAAATATTTTTCCACAAGAAAACTTTTACATAAATGTTCATAGCAGCATAACTCATGATAACCAAAAGGTGAAAACAACCCACATCTCTATCAACCAACGAATGAATAAACTAAAGGTTGTATATCTATACGATGGAAAAGTATTTGTCCATAAAAAGAAATGAAATACTGATTGATACACACTACAACATAGATGAGCCTTGAAAATGTTATGCTAAGCGAAAGAAGTCAGTCAGGAAAGACTATATATTACATGATTCTATTTAAATGAAGGATTCAGAACAGGCAAATCTATAGAGCCAAAAAGTAGATTAATAGTTGCTTAGGGCTAGGAGTAGAGCAGGTGACATGAGAATTGGAAGGTGGCAGCTACAGGGTACTGGGTTTCTTCCAGGGAGATAAAATGTACTGAAATTGATTGTGGTATGGTTGCAAAACTGGGTGAATATACTAATAATTAAATAACTGTATACTTTCAATGAGTGAATAATATGGTATGTGAATTATATCTCAATAAATCTCCTAAAAAAAAAAAAAAAGCAAGAAGCCTCTTCAAATACCAACACATTGTCAAGTGAAAAATGGAAGTTGCAGGACAGTGAAAGTATAGACTATGCTTCTTTTTGTGTAAAAAGGGGGAGTGAATAGAACCTATAGTCTCATTGTTTGCTTTTACATAAACTCTAAGGGATACACAAAGAAAACTAATGAGAGTGGAGACCTCTGAATATGAGTACCATCTTTCCGAATTATCACAGTAATAATAACAGTAAACATTGCCTGAAGATAGCTCCATACCAGTACATAAGAGACCTTCCTCACAGCTACAAAGTATTTCATTACTGTTGTACAAAATTGTTGAATTAGCCCTATACTGATTGACAGTTAGGCTGTTCCTAGTTTTCTATTATAAAAACTGCTGCAGAACATTTTTATACATATATTTTTGCACTTATACACAAGCATATGGATAGAGAAAAATTTTTTCAAGTGGAGTCACTAAAGATACACAATATAAAGAAATCCTTAAATAATGTAACCAAAGAATACCTCTTAAATTTGTTGACAGCTGTAGCAGCTGTAAAAACTCAGAGTTTAATCATAATCGCTGAGCAAAATGCATTTTTCTGAAAAAGATTAAATGAAAATTTAGAATTTTCCCATTTTCTGTCATGAGAGCATTAAAGAAGAAGCACAATAAGCTCCTTTGAAAATAAATTCAGACAAAACCCAAATGGTTTATTCTACATAAGCTCTGGAACTTGAGCAAGAGAGGCCTCCTTTTAATAGGCATGAATTTATTTCAATTCATTATGTGGTTTCCCAAATGCTGTGCACATTTCAAGTGACCTTTCAGCCTCAAAGTAGGAGTCTCAGAGCAAAAGGATGAAGAAAATCTCAGTTTCAATGAAGATAAACATCAACTGTCAAGACCCGATTCGACTATTTGAATTCTAAGAAGGCAAAACAATCATCAAAAAAATGGAAAGCATCAGGGCAGCAGAAAACGTGGTAAAATTTAAGTGTGTGGAGTTTTGATGGTGCAAAGAGATATTACTGAGTGTCCATGGAACTCAGGGCTATGTTTGGATGCATTCTCCCCTTTTTTTCCTTCCACTCTCTCTGGCTCATTTTGGAGTTGTTTTTGAGTGGTTCTTCTTAGCTGCATTATCATCTCTATTTAAATAGACATAGCTGGGCAAAGGAAACTGTTATCCACTATGGTCAAGGAATAGTAGATACGAACTAACAAACTCTTATGGTTGCCAGAGTAACAGAGAGTTATACATATACCTTTAATAAACGTTAGGTTGTCAAAAGAATTAGAATGCAATATGCTAATATTTCACACTAAAACCTTAATTTACTTATTTTTGGTTATTGTTGCCTTTGTCATTATTTTGTTGTTTTTTTGATCCAGAAAGTACTCGAGAACTTGGAGGATGAACACAGGATGATGACCGTGGTGATGATTTGTGACGGGTTTCAGTGTACTCGTCGTCTGAAGCTGTCAGAACCCATTCATGAAGTACTTAAGGGTGGCAGGGAAAAGAATACGACTTATGTCTCGAGCAGTCTTACCAGTTAGAACTTCTGTCTTTTGCACTATTCATGTTGTCACGGTGGACTCACCCTCCTATCAGCTGAAGGCCAACATTATATCCTTTGGGAAAATTACTCTAACCAGTTGCTAGAACCGTGTTTTTACACACATATATCCATTTACCAATTACGATTTGAATTCAGACTTTAAATTTAGCCCATAGAGGTATTAGAACACTGAAATCTACATACTCACAGCAAGAGAAAATTCAACAGTGACTTGTTACCTAAAATAGAGGTAAATCTGCCATAAGGAAACACAGATGCTAATGTTATGTTTTAAGTGTGATCACAGGGCTAAGTAGTTCTTAGTGATTTCTGGAATTTCTACAGTTTCAGTGGCTGGGAGAGGCATTGCAAGTCAATGAAAATCTTAAGCCTAATAAAAAATGCTTTCCAATCCTAGCAAGTCAACTCTTGGGAGGCTCTTAAACTTTGTATTAAGAGGAGAAATGTGTAGCTGCATATCATCCTGGGGCACCTTTACTCCAGAAAGCTCTCCTTCCATCCCTAAGTGATGTTCACTTTCTCTGACCTCAGCCCACCAGGACTCTCAAGAACATTCTAGCACCTGAGGTTAGGCTGGTGCTAGAAAACGACCCAGTCAAAGACCAAAACCAAGGATTGACAGTGGGGAACCCATCATTTCCAGATTTCCAACTTTCACTGGAAATCTGAATGTGAGGTCCATATAAATGAGGTAATCCTCTTCTCTCCTTGTTTTACTTGACGGGTTCCTTCAGTTCTCAGCTTCCCCAACCGCCCAACTAAAGTACATCTCCAGGACACACACACACACACACATGCACACACACACGCACACACACAAACATTAATTTAGTCCTCTGTGTAGTATTCTCTTCACTGCACTTACCATATTGGGAATCATTTTATTTGTTAATTAAACATAATTAAAAATAATTATTTTTACTCAGTAAGATCCATGAAGGGAGGGAGGTACCAATGTATCCCCAGCGCCTGGCACATAGAAGAGACCAAATATGTATTTGTCTGTATAGAAATATATAGAAACTACCCTACACAAAACTATAGCAAACTGTCCTAAACAAAAAGCCTGGTTGAACTATTTCTCATAAAAAAGCATTTTATATCTCTATCTTCTTGTGGCATCATTGTAGACTACTATTAAAATGTAACTTACATATGTTTAAGAACAGAACAAGGTAACATACTTCTAAATACTGTAATATTTAGAAAATAATATCTTTTTAAGAGGGCTATGTCAAAGAAGGCTTCAGGCTAGATTTAGCTGGAAGTGAGGCTGATTTACTCCATATTCATGTAAATTTATTTAATAGAATAATAAGTTTAGGGGCTTCCCTGGTGGTGCAGTGGTTAGGAATCCGCCTGCCAATGCAGGGGACACGGGTTCGTGCCCCGGTCCGGGAAGATCCCACATGCAGCGGAGCAACTAGGCCCGTGAGCCACAACTACTGAGCCTGCGTGTCTGGAGCCTGTGCTCCGCAACAAGAGAGGCCGCGACAGTGAGAGGCCCGCGCACCATGATGAAGAGAGTGGCCCCCGCTCGCCGCAACTAGAGAAAGCCCTCGCACAGAAACGAAGACCCAACACAGCCAAAAATAAATAAATAAATAAATAAATAAATACATTTATTTAAAAAAAAAAAACAATAATGTTTAGATCAAGCCAAGATTTACATGTATTAATCTTCATATTAAACAATAATTAGATTTTACCTAGAGCTGTTATGACATTTTTTTCAATAAAATTTCCATTATCATTTCACTTGTGAAAGATCATATACACGTCATATCTTATACCATTTTGTTAAATGGCCAAAATTCTTACATCCTCAAATAATAACTTGTATCAAAGAGTAACTTGAGTGTAAACTAACATGAAAACTAAGATTAAAACATAAACAAGAGGGCTTCCCTGGTGGCGCAGTGGTTGAGAGTCTGCCTACTAATGCAGGCGACACGGGTTCGAGCCCTGGTCTGGGAAGATCCCACGTGCCGTGGAGCAACTAGGCCCGTGAGCCACACCTACTGAGCCTGCGCGTCTGGAGCCTGTGCTCCGCAACAAGAGAGGCCGCGACAGTGAGAGGCCCGCGCACCGCGATGAAGAGTGGCCCCCGCTCGCCGCAACTAGAGAAAGCCCTCACACAGAAACTAAGACCCAACACAGCCAAAAATAAATTAATTAATTAATTTAAAAAAAAAAAAAACATAAACAAGAAAACATTATTAGGAGTTTTTCCCTCCTAATCATAATAAGCTGGCTAACACTTATTTGGTTTGTTGTGTGCCCAGCTTTGTGTCAAGCAAGCACTTTCTATGAAATCTTTCATTCAGTCTTTCTAGGAACTCCAAGGATTGTTTTTCCCTGTGTCCAAGATCACCCAGCTTGTAATTGGAGGAACCTAGTTTTGAACCTGACCTGACTTCAGGACCCTCCCCATCTCCCCATGACCTATTGTTGGCAATTCCAAACTTCCTCGAGTTTCAGTTCTATGATGCCATATCCTGTGTTTTCCTAGGGTCTAAAGAAATAGAAATACTTTGAATGAAGTAAAGCAGATAAGGTCTCACATCTAAGTGATCTCAAGGTTTAAAACTAGCCATTAACTTTTACATGGAACAAAAAAGAGTATCTATAAAGCCATAAAAAACATGACCATCTGGTCTACTCCTCGCGCAGGAAGCTTAAACAGGCTACGTCAAACTTTCTAAGTGCTTTTGATTTCTTTTTGTAAAATGGATAAAGGGTTTCTTCGATAGCTGAGAAAAAAAGAACTGACTTTCTCTCAAAGATTCCAGATTAAATATCTTTATATGCAGCATAACTTTCCACCTACCCACCTACCAGTAAAAGCAACTCAAAGTTACTCAAAGTCCCTCTCCAAATCCGTCTTAGGTCATCAGAATTATTTTGAGGGACCGGCCCTTATTTTCTAACGATTACTCCTCTTACTCACAACTCATATTTTACAAGGAATATTTCTTTCTCCCCACCAGTATGAATGAATTTATTCAGGATGCTATCCTGAATCAGAAATTGCTAGGATTGAGACCAAACACTATAGAAGTTTTCATGGATTTAACTTCCTTTCCCAACAAACTTTATAGGAAATCACAAGTTCCAACATGAGTTGATATGCAAGGCACTACCTTTGCTTTTATCAGACTACCTGAATGTACTCTCTCTTAGCCAGAAGAGACTGTCACCCATTTAAAAAGATTGTCCTGAGAGATTTTTTTTTTTTTTTTTTCTCTCTTCAAATAGGGTGACATTCCAATTTGGGCACTAAAGAATACAGAAAGTCAGGGACTGGCGGTCCAGTGGTTAAGAATCCACCTTCCAACGCAGGGGACGCGGGTTTGATCCCTGGTCGGGGAACTAAGATCCCACATGCCACGGGGCAACTAAGCCCGTGCACTGCAGCTACTGAGCCCTCGCGCTCTGGAGCTCTGGAGCCCGCATGCCACAACTAGAGAGAAGCCTGCGACGCAGCCAAAAATAACAAATTGATGAATAAATAAATAAATAAATATTTTTAAAAAGAATACAGAAAGTCAAAGAAGACATAAAAAGCAATTTTTATTCAGAAATATTTCAGAAAACAATAGGTATTCATTTGGTATTCAATTAAGTCTTGCCTTGAAGGCTAGAGCTTCTTTATGTGAATTTGAAATTTACAGGGTTGGTTATACCTATGCAATATTCAGGAAGCAACTGAGCGAACATGAAATGCCTTGAGCGATTGGCACCAAGGGAATTTAGTACTTTAAAAATTTGGTGAAGTCCAGGCTTGCATGTATAGGTCTGTATTCATACTTTACCTATTTCTTGTGTATACATTCACTAACATAAAAATGGCATGAATCATGGAAGCAAACAGGTTTGGTGCTTTGAACAAATTATCTAGTTTATTGAAGTAAATTATCTAAAATGTTGCTCTGTGTATTGGAAATTTATGACTATTAGGGTACGACACATGGGTGAAATTTAAAAGAATGAACGTCTGTGCTTTATACATGAAATTACCAACAGTTTACAAAGAAAGTCAAATCACCAACAGAACAAAACTAGAAGTAGAAAAAAAAAAAAAAAAACAATTTCAAAACTAGTCATTTAAGAAGGTGTGACCAAAGGTATAATGCTGGGAGAAGTAGGAGATTCAAGTGAGAAATTAATTTGTAATTTAATTAAAATCTTATAAATAAACTTTATAAAGTTTATAAACAAAATCTTATAATTTTTCTGACTACTGGCTAAAGTTTATAAAAGTTATTTACGGAATTGCCCACAATATGTACTGAAAAGTTACGGTATACTAAATGGGGTAGGTTCTAATGTCAGACTGAGTTCAAAACTAGTTAATATACAGCCGGAGCTGTTATAATTGCACAAAAATACCAGAAGTCCAGATTTTTGATGGGAATCATGTAATAATATGGTTCACTGTGAAAGTCTGATAATAATTTGATACTTTGTTGGCAAACAGGTTTTCCATTGTTGTGTGGTCCCCTTGTATGGCAGCTGTAATCGCTAAGGGCAAATCCTTTACACTGAACTACAGTGGGACATGAATGGCATTTTCTTCTGACTTCTACATGGAATCTGGTCTTTGACAGTTCTTTACAAAGCTCCTATCAGATCCCTATTTGATGACATGACCTTAGTTAGATTAATGCAGTTGAAGCCACGGATTATGCAAGATGTTTAAAGGAATATAACTGCACTCAACCATGGTAATAGTAAAATGAGTTTATTTACAGAGCTGGCAAAGAAGCTAGTAGCAGTCATTTGTGGAAAGGATAAGTTTATTTCCCTTATTAGTGAAATAGAGCCCTCAAACATTTTTCAAAACTTAACTAGGACCTATAAAAACTAAAGTCTCCTGGAGATTATCTGTGAAGACACACATTTTGGCAATAAGTTAAACTATGCCAAATGTCAATCTGAGTTATTTTTGTTTAAACTTCATTTCTTCCTATTTTTCTGATGCTCCCTTCTCATGTTCTCTTCCTCTATACATTAAAATTCCCTAGTTTATATATTTTCTGTTTGAAAAATTAAAAGCTAAATTCATCTAAATATGAAAGAAATCTGTTGGTTTTAAAACTTATTTAAATAAAATGAACTTAAATATTTAACTTGGCTGACATGGCCTTGTTAGGAAGTGATTGAATAAACAATTTACCTAGAATGAAAATATCCTTCTAGCCCAGGGAAAATATTTGGTTTAAAAAAAATCAAATATTCCAGATTTATTTCATATAACCCCACCCCAAATTAAAGCAGTGAGGTTTTTAAATTATTCTGTTCACCACGGGATTTTTGACAGCAACTGAGCCACTTTTAAACTATAAATGTACTTTTATCATGAAAGTAAAAAATATCCCAGGGATATAGAAAAATGTTAAAGTAGAAATCCTCTGCCCCACAGGAATAGTTTAGAAAGTCACTGGATTGGAAATTTTATGAAGGTGAGGGCTAATACTTCATCAGTGTCTTTCTAAGAGCCATCAGGGTGCCTGGGTTAGAACTGAGTTAATAAACATTGTTAAGTGAAGCAATGAAAAATGCACGATGGACTTCCTTGGTGGCGCAGTGGTTAAGAATTCGCCTGCCAATGCAGGGGACATGGGTTTGAGCCCTGGTCCGGGAAGACCTCACATGCTGCGGAGCAACTAAGCCCGTGCACCACAAATACTGAGCCTGAGCTCTAGAGCCCGCAAGCCACAACTACTGAAGCCCGTGCGCCTAGAGCCCGTGCTCTGCAACAAGAGAGGCCATCGCAATGAGAAGCCCATGCACCACAACGAAGAGTAGCCCCTGCTCGCTGCAACTAGAGAAAGCCCACGCGCAGCAACAGACCCAATGCAGCCCAAAAGAATAAAATTAATTAATTAAGAAAAATAAAGTATTAAAAAAAAAGAAAAATGCACGTTTACTTTTGCAACTAATAAAAGAGCTACAGAAACAAAACTTTTCTTTAAGGACTATACATTTTAAGCTATAGAATCAGATTACATGGTCGAGTGGCTAGAAAATGATCTTGTCTGACACTAAAAACAAATCACTTTCTCAATTACTAAGGATTAGGCCTTAATTTCTTAGCATTCCACAAAATTTAAATCTAGAAGTGTGGTAAAGCTAAAAGCAAATTAATAGTGGGAAAAGTGCATAATCCAGGCAGGAACGCTAACCCTGACTTTGGAGGTCAGAGTTCAACTCCATTTGTTAGGGCTCTAGGCCACACTTGGGTCTCTGACTCAGCATCCCAGCTACGGAATCTGTCTGATGGGACAGCTGTGTTTGGCTTCAAAAGGCTGACAATGAAGCTGGGATGAGCCTGAAGTGGTGGTCATGGTCCTCACCCCCAGCAGATCTCTCAGACTGAGAGACCACTGCATTGATAGAGTCAGAGAAGGTCAGCCACGTCAACTGACTAATTAACGTGTGCAACACACATCAGCATCTGTACGAGCCATTCACGACTAGTTGATGGTCCTGAGATGAGTCACTCAGGCAAGGAGAAGATGTTGAGGAAAACTGGGAAGTGTAGATTCTAGAAAAGGAGACTTCATGAGGGAATGAGGAAAGGGTGCTGAGGGTGGAATTACTAGTGAAGGTTGGAAACTAAGGGTGAAGCCCACAGAAAACAGGCAAACATCCTCCCCGATCTAATACTTTACAATTCCTTGCCCCAGAGAGTAAATTCTGTCTCCACAACTCACTTAGTACAATCCCTAGCAGAGTGCCATCTATTAAAAGAAAATTAAACATAAAAACAGACTGGAACGTTTTTTCTTGGTGATGTAAAACCACTCTCTGTTCTCTCTGCATGTACCAGACAGATACGGAATGCTGCTGATGGGACAAGCACGGTGCTGGGCACACAGGTACAAAGATGAATAAACCCAGTCTACCCTACAACCCATTCACAGTCCCAGAGGACAGGCAGGCAAGAAAGCTGACCATTGTTGCAATGCTTCAAGAGCTGTGCTAGAGAAATGGACCCAGTCTCCTGAGAACACGTAGAAGGGCATTTTCATTCTGAATGGGGAGGCTAGGAAGGCTTCCCAGAAGAAACGTCCATTGAGGGTGAATCTAAGCAACAGAGTTTGCACATGAAATTGTATTCAAATGATTATGGTAAATTGAAAACAGTTTAAAATGCTCATATAGTCCTATATACCAAACTGTGATCTAAGCAATTAGCATAAATAATTTTTGCCCTGAATTTATATTTCAAACAAAAGTTTGCTTAATTAACTATACATTAGTGAGAATGAATGAACTACATACAACTACATCAACGTGGGATAAACTCTCAAACATCTATTTGCGGGGAAAAAAACCCAACCAGCCACAAAATAGTATTACAAATTGTATTACTCCTTTTACGTAACATTCAAAAGTAGAAAACAGTATTCTGTGATTTTTGATATCAGGATAGTTGTTATACCTGGTGCTGATGGGCAGTGGCTGAAAGACGCACAGACGTGCCTGTAGGGTTACTGGTAGCATTATTTTTAATCTGGATGGTGATTATAAGGGTAGCCACTGATAATTAGAATTACTAATTTTTCTTTCTTTCTTTTTCTGGTTTGCAACATCCAGAAAGAGTTGCTATGGTTTAGGATATGCACACATGTTTTTCATAGGTGACAAATGACCAAAAACATGTCAAAAATTTCTTAAAAAGTATAGACACATATTTGTATGGATGTACAAATCCTGCTTTTGATACAACTTCATTTGCATGCAAATTTAATGGCAGAGTTCAGATATAAAGATTTATGAGGTCACCAGGGCCACTTAAATGGCAAACAGCCACACTACGCTCCTCGTCTCTCTGGTGGCATCACCAATTGATGGCAGCACTTTTTCTGAGTCCCACTGCAGCTCCCAGTACTTTATTCCATGTGGCTACTACTAACCGACCACAGATGAAAATGATAAGCCACCTTGCTTTTAAACAATGAGGACTGTCTAATTCTTTTGTGATTTACATGAGAAAGACGTTACAGTTAAGGACAAATTTCAATGTATTTCTAGGTGAGGGTATAATTTCACCCCTATGTATGTAAAATGATTTTCCCAATTATAATCACACCTTTATAAAGGCATGTTTGCTAACAGCAAGTTTGCTGCTTTCTGTCTTTTACATTACCATGGAAACACTTACTGATTCATATACAATTAGATGCAATTTTAACAAAAGGACTCAGATAAACAATTGGGAATATTTTTTCCAAGCAGAGATTCAGGGAATCTTTAGTGACCCAGTGTTTTTCCCTCAAGGTGGTTAACTCCACCCTCAAGCACACTCTTTAACCCAATGTACATTAATTAATTATACAATTAATTATAATTAATTAGTTATAGTTGTTAATTATAACAAAGTAATACTTTTACACATTTTTATTGGTAACTACTCATAATAAAATAAGTAGATACCAGAGACAATGGAATACTAATTAACTGCTCTCATGTAACCACTGGATTCACTACATTTCTAGCCTCTATTCTCTTCAGCTCATCCTGAAGGAATCATACTCTGGGCCATAGAAACAGATCTTCTAAACATATCCCCTTTTTTGCCTGTTGTCTTTCTAGAAACAGATGGAGAAAGAGGCTCAAGACCTTTTTTGCTATGCTAGGACGGCAGGATAAACTAAATAGGAGTCCTACCCAGTCTGGGATCTGCTTAAGGAGGAGTAGGGGCTTCCCTGGTGGCGCAGTGGTTGAGAATCTGCCTGCCAATGCAGGGGACACGAGTTCGAGCCCTGGTCTGGGAAGATCCCACATGCCGCGGAGCAACTAGGCCCGTGAGCCACAACTACTGAGCCTGCGCGTCTGGAGCCTGTGCTCCGCAACAAGAGAGGCCGCGATAGTGAGAGGCTCGCGCACCGCGATGAAGAGTGGCCCCCGCCTGCCGCAACAAGAGAAAGCCCTTGCACAGAAACGAAGACCCAACACAGCCATAAATAAATAAATAAAATTAAGGAGGAGTAGACACAGACTACAGAGATAACAATCTGTGAATTAGGAGATAACAATCTCTGAATTACACAACCCAGAATGCATGTCAGGACAAGAGGAGCAGGGGATCTAGAGAGGTAGGGAAGGCCTGGCAGTGAGATAGAGGAACACAGAACCACCAGGAGGCCCCAAGTAGGAAGGTTACATGGAGAAAGTCTTTACACAGATGCATCTATGGATAAAGTCCAGGCTCCCAGCCATTCCTGTGAGATGAACCCCCTGCCTGGACTGCTGCCCTAGAGGATTCTGACCAATTTTTAAATAACTAGATCAGAGGCATTTTAGCTTTCAGTTGATTACTTCTTATTCTGCCACCTTCTCTATGTAGTTTACTTCTTTGATCCACCCACCTGAATAGAAATAAATCTTTGAATCACAGTGTGAATGTGATTTATCCAGAACACCTAGCTTCTGTATAAGTGCTCCGTTTGAGGTGTGCCCAAGAAGACTGCCTTATGGAAAAGAAGCCCTTATAGACTGAATCAGTTTCACATTTATAGTTCTTGACTATTTAAAAAGTACCACTAATATACAAACTTGAAAAATGCGTAATACAAGCTAACATTTCCTGGTACTCACAAGGAATCAGCTACTGTGCTAAGGACTTTAATTAATTTTAATTGAGTTAATTAACCATTTGACATATTAACATATACATCATTACTAAAGGTAACATTTAATAATTTTAAAAAGCATGTGAATCCATGAAATTCTCTTACTTGCCACGCAACATTGGGCAAGCAAGTTTGCCTCACTGACCTATAAAATGAGGAATGATAAGAATGGGTGCCTCACAGGATTTATGATGGGGACTTCATGGGATAATTCTTGTCAAATGCACAGCCTGGTACCTGCCACACAGAAGCGCTTAGTAAATAACAATTACCACGATTTTTATTTCTGTGAAGACTATATTAGGAGAACAGAGAGGAGTGAAGTTACAATTTCAAGACAGGGATTTTAGCAACTTAATTAGCTATGTGACTTCCAAAAAATGTAGTGATCAGAGTTCAGTTATCTGGGCAGGACTTTGGTCAAAGCACTGCCTTAAATTTCCTTCAGGAGATCGCTGAGGTCTCATCTGCCATACCTCTCCGTACATATTCCTCCAATCCAATTTTTTGAGAAGTTATGACAGAATTATCATGGTGTTAGCTAACTTCACCAATGTAAGTTTAAGAATTACATTAAAATCCCATACAAATTATAAATAGAAATGCTTTCACACATTTGGCTGACAAAGTTTTAGCTCTCTATTTCAACTCAAACTTCATGTTGGTTTTTAAAAAAATATTTCTCCAACAAAATCTGGTGCCACAAAATCACTGACATTGTTTCTAACCATTTTTCTTGACCCTACTTGACTAGAAATGTTAAGCCAAACTTGTCTACTTCCGAAATATGGTCAGGGGTGGGGAGAATTAGATTATAGGTTATTCTCTGGAGTCCCATTCATTTCCAAGATTTTATGGTTCTACTCACTGGTCAAATGCCAGAGAAGAAGAAGAAAGTGCAATTTATAGTCTGACCAGGGGGAGAGGGTCAATAAACTGAATGCATCAGGAACTAGCTAGATCTCTAGAGAAGGAATCTGGGTCCAAGTCCACTTTCTACTTCTCCATCCATCTCTGTGGTCCATGGTGGAAGGCTGGTGTGCAAATCTTGAGAAAGAAGGCAGACAAATACAAAAGATATTTGTTATTGAGTTGCACATGGTAAAAAGGAGAAACTTGAACAATCTAGCACAGGAAGGAAAGGTAGAAAGCAGCAGCCTACTGACCACTTTTGGAATGTCAGGAGGCAGAAACATGGGCGGCCAAAGCAGTGGAGATAGTGGGGAAAAGCAAATAAAACAAGAAGAACAACAACAACAAATGTGGGATTTAGAATTAGACCATGTTTCCTTCAGCACTGCGATTTAAATACAAGTTTTATCTCATATAGTTGTTATGAAGACATAATGAGCTACATCATGTACAGCACCAAGTCCAGTGTCTGACAAACAGTAGGTGCTCAATATTGTACAGCTGTCCTCATTACAATGGTCACCACTCCGATTACCACCATAGACTTAGGAGCTGCTGTCCTAGCTAGCTGGTGATCTAGCTGCCAATCAGTTACCTGCTGTTCCATGACAAAGCTGTATCAGACGAACCATTACAGCAGTGGTTGTCTGTATGCCAGCATGCCATTGGTTAAAAGTTGACACATTCTGCAGGAATTTATCCTAACTAAAATAGTATCGGTCATATAAATCCCTTGACACAAAGAAGAAATTCTGTACCACACTGCAGTGGAATGAAATCGTGGATGTTAGGAATTATTATTTTCTGTACTGTATATATACATGAATATTTCACACATATTCATTTTAGAAAGTTGAATTTCTTATCTTGAATGTATTTTAAACAGGATAGAGAATTAGGCACAATGGGAACACTCTTCTATGTGAGGCTTGAAAACAATTACATATTGAAACTATGTTTTATGAAACCTTTCTTTTAAGTCACACTGGTGCCATCTCTACAATTCAGAATGAATATTTTGCAATTCAGAATGAATATTTTGCAATATAAAATGAAAAAAGACCATGAAGTCACTTACTAGCAGTTTTCAAATATCATAAAGGAGAATCTACTTATCTACTGATTCACTACCCCTGATAACTAGGAAGAAATAGGTTAAAATTTAAGCAAGGGAGATTAGTATTAGATATAAACAAAACGTCTGAACTGTGCAGGTTGTAAAACATCAGCACTTTTCCAGTAAGGAAGCTTTGGAAGCTGTAATCCTGGTGTGCATATATTCTACGCCTAGTTTCTAGTTTTTTAATTTCTTGTTTTCCCTCACCTAACAGAGAAATGGAAAGACTTGAAGTTGACTTTCTTTATCCTTTGGCAGAAGTTCTTAGTGCCGAGATGAGGGGGAGAAAAAAACCAAAAAAACAAACAAACAAACAAAAAAACCCACTACCACAGTCGAGTTCATTATCGGAGCTTTTGCCAGAGGTGGCAGTGTAATTAAACAGGGCAGGGTGCCAGATGGTGGATGTCTGGTTCAAAAATGGGCTGGAGTTCTTCCGGCCTCCCCTCTGACCGTCCCTCTTACTTCTCTAACCATTTCTTCAGCTCTTTCCCACAATCTTTCCCTTATTGTTTCTCACTTTTTTCTGAAGAGCAACTTAGCTTAGCTTCCCCAATTCACATCCTCACGCATCACCCAGGATGCTCCTGGGAGAGCCAAACCCCAAGGAAGGCTGAAGGTAGATAATAAACACATATCATTCATACCTCCCCTGTTATGCTAAGAGCTGCATCCATAGGTTCCGGACTTCTCCCTATTCTCCATCCTTCTGATGGACTTCCGAGTTTAGGCCAAACTTGACCACAGAGCAAGGCATTTAGAGAGCTGAGACACATCACAGGCATGGCCTCCCATTAGTTATGTTTATGTGGTTACACTTAATAGTACCTTATCCAGGCTCACTGTCTTTAGTCTTTGTGCCTCTGTGATACCCCAGGCTTCCTGTAGGCTCGGACCCCTGGAGATACTTGGTGCTTTTGGCGAGAGCATCCTTTACTTCTACTATCCATTTTCTAATATATCTTCTCAAGAGATAAAACACCGCTGTTTTATCTCTTGAGAAGTTGGATCATCTCTGGAGGAGCTCCTTTAAAAATCTACGTTGGCTTTTCATTAAGACTGTGCTTTCTTTCTGACTATATTCTTCACCAACCTAGTTAATGGCAACCAGGTCCCATTCTTGTTACCTTTATCCAGGCTCTCGCAATTCTATATGTTTAGTATTACTATTATTCAGAATATTTATACATATCTCTCCAGGCATCTTTCCCTAAGGAAAATCTCCTTGAACCTCTTCGGGTTCATCTTAGAATCTACTTTTCTCAATCTTGCTAGTAACAGTTGGATGGATCCATGACTAACTACTCCTATACCCATGATTACGTTCATATCTTCACTCCTTCTGATAAAATTCGCTACATGATTGGAATGACCGACAGAGGGACTAATAAGACCTTATTAGGTAAAAACCTAGGCTGAAAGGCAGGTTTTAGTGATGGGGCCAACACCATGGGGTTGGGGAAGAAAAGAGTAGAGTTACAGGTCGGAATAAGTGTTGCTGCACACATAACCACAGCCAGTTCTATTCACGTGGAGTCTATAGATTGCAGTGTAGCTAAGGAGAGTGTTGCACAGGGCAACTGAACCTATGACCTTTAGTCACCAGTGACATGATAGAAAAAGTGGCTGAAAACCCCATTTTGTCAATACCCAAACTCAAGAAACACCTTTCTTCTAAAGAATTCAATACCAATTCAGCATTTATCAACTGCCATGCTGTATTCCTGACGTCCACTATCTGTATATGTAATAAACAATGATTTTCCCACCCAAAACAAGTTTAAAATAAACTTGTAAAAAATAAGAAGATGCTAAAAAAAATGAATGGATCTTAACTATAACTCTTCTGTGATTTCCCAGAAATGAGAATTTTCCCCTAATGTTAAAGTCTCTCAAGTCTTTGAACTGTTGTTATTTGAACTTCCCAGGAAGTTTAATTACCAGCAAGTTTATCCCAGTCCACAAAGGGATACGGAAAACACAAATGACTCTCCAGTGGCAGTGTAGCACTACAGAAAGTAGAACTATAAAGGATCACAGTAGTTTACTAGCAAAGTGGTTTTCAAAAAAGCTCTTTAAAGGTACTGCAAGGGTGGGGAGTAAAGGCGCTAACTCAGTGGCTGTTTTACTGTTTTATGTATGTCTATAGATTTTTAGTTATATATATCATACATATATACTTTGTTAAAAATTTATCTCTATATACCAAATAGAAACATAATTTTAAACGTTTTGTACACATTTCCTTATTTATATTAGCATATCATTTGTAAAAAGTGTTCATTGAAAATACATGTTTGAAATTCACTGATCTAGCTCATTGCCTTTATTTGACAGGTGAGTAAACCTGGCTATAGAGGGACCAGGTGGCTTCTCCAGGGACACAAAGCAAGTTAGACAAAGAGTGGACAAATGGCTTTCTCAGAGAATTTCACAATTCATGACTTTAAAGAGTAAACCTATCTGTGATCCACTCTGTGCTTCCCTGGCATTAAAACATTTTTTATGTTTTAAATAATATTCAAGGTATCTTAACCACTTCTCTTCAAAGCTGTTTATCTCTAGGTGTATTATATACCAGATATGATACAAACTTAGGATCAAAAAAGTTTATTGCAGCTTCAAAACTCTGAACCAACCTTGAAAATAGTCACTTCCCTAAGCCAAGTCAGCATATACTGAACAAGCAGAAAGTATGCAAATTCCATTTGTTTTCGCATTTACAAAAGCCTGTAAGATAAAAGATGTAAAAAGGAAGATTCTGTACCTTTTTCAAAGCTGACTTAAAACAGTATGAAACTTCATACGAAGTCTGAGACATAGTACTTGTTTCTTACCTGAAGCCTTACCGAGCTTGCAGAGAACAAAGTAAAACTTGCTAATGTAATTGGAAAGGTGATCTATTTATTCAGAACTGAGAAGCACTGACTTTTGCTTCTTACTTCTCTTTAATAGGGAATAGAGAACCTTATTTGCTACCAGTAGAAAATAATTACAAAAGTTTTTCAAATAGTCATTTTTCAATGCCCAACATCAGCCTTAAACTTTGTAGGCTATCAAACCTATAAAAAGACAACTTCCAATTTATTTCTTCAATAGGCCAATATCTAACCAAATATTTTAATGCATTTAGATATAGTCACAAGATGAATAATTTTACAGTCATTAAAAATGATAGTTAGATAGACAGCAGAGGGAGGCAACATGCTGAAATAAAAAGAGCACTGCTTCTGAAGTAGACTGACTTGGGTTTGATCCCAGCCCTCCCTGGCAGTTAAAGGGCCTTGTTCAAGTTATTTTACCTCTTAGGTTCATTTCTTCATCTGTAAAATATGGGTTAACAACTCCTTCCTTTCAATTTTGTTATAAGGACTAAACAAGATACTGTATGTAAAATTCTCTACGGAGTCCACATTCACAAGAGATACTCAATAAAATGAAAGCTAGAAGTATTATTATTACAAAAGTACATGCTGACATGTAAATGAAGAAGCAGAGCACAGAATTTACAACTGTTCAAGATATGTAAGTTAAGTGAAAAATGAGAATAGTTGAGGATGGGATAGTGGGGGTTATAAGTAATTTTCCCTCCAAAATATTATTGTTGCTACATCTTTTTATTCTCAATTAGAAAACTAGTAGTTTTAGTCTACTCAAATACCCTTACTATGATCATGAGGCCAAAATAAGAATTCTCAGCCAGCCCGAACTTTTATAACCTTAGGAGGAGAGAGTTAATAGAAAAGAGAAATCATTTATTGATCTGAGAAGCAACATTATTCAGAAAATCACATCTGTACAGTATTGAAATGCTTATTTGCCATACTTTAGACACTGAGCAAATTGTTGTTTACCAGATATACAGACATCTACACATATAAAGATGTGCTACAGGGAGATCAGCTCGGTGCTTTGTGACCACCTAGAGGAGTGGGATAGGGAGGGTGGGAAGGAGACACAAGAGGGAAGAGATATGGGGATATATGCATATGTATAGCTGATTCACTTTGTTATAAAGCAGAAACTAACACAGCATTGTAAAGCAATTATACTCCAATAAAGGTGTTTAAAAAAAAAAAAAAGATGTGCTAAAAGCTACCCAGTATATATTCTTGTTATATAATACTTTAAATTTATATATATTTACAATATCATATAATCAGGAAACAGATTAATTTCAAGATTATTTTAATCTTATTTTGGGAAATTAATAGAATTTTAACTATAAGTAAGCCGTGTTTTTTAAGTAGATGAATTAAGAGGAAGGGTATATAATATCATTAGGAGTTTGCCATGTAATCTCCTAATCAGATGTATACGTATACACATACACATGTATATTTCCTCTATACACCTGATGTATAATCTATGTAGATTCTACTATTTAAAAAAATAACTATAACTAAATAAATGTGTGCATAGAATTTGAATGATAAAAGGGATAATAAAACAGTTAAACTAATTACAACAATTACAATCTCAGGTCAAATGATTTAGAGGTAGCAGTGATATACCTAAACAGTTATATTATTAATAAGACAGATGTAAGATTAATAACTGGGAGTTTCTGTAGTGTGCCATTAGGAATCATCAGCATAAAGAGAGACATTTATTTCTTACATAACACCATTCTGACCCAAACACTACGCAAACTATTTAAAATTAAATGGAACAATATACACATTCATAAATCAATATTTTTAAAAATATACTTTGAATTGTGGCCCTATTTATCTATGACGATACATTTTATAATTTAGAATAATTAATAAAATAGAATAGGTGTGGATAAAAACAGACCATGACACTCTCGGAAGAGTAAAGGATGTCAATGGTCCTAGACTCCTGAAATGAACTAACTGTTGCTGATTGATTGAACCCTGAATTTGGAAATGTCTCCCGGCATTTTAGGCAAAAATAAGAAATAGGTTGGTTAAATACTATTTATTCACGTATAAGAGGATAGAAATCACAAGTGAATTTTATAAATTCTGATCACCCATTTATATTAGAGATTTATATTAGCTATGGTAACTAATAGAAGGTTTCTAAGTATTTCCCAGTATTTATTACTTGGCATAAAAGAGCCATACAACTTTGTTTGCAGATGCAACCTTTTCTTTAAATAAACTCAAGGAGGAATTTATTGCACATATTTATTTAAAAAATCACAAGTGATATGAGATGAAATCTGCATCTATAGTTTATTAAAACTCACAGAAATACCACTGAAGGGACAACTCTTGATTCTAGTCCCCTATAAAACACTAGTACAATAACAGCAAATGATAACCCAATCACATAAATGTGGGCTGAATTCCTTATGCAAATAATGTAAGTATTTGTGTATTTGCCTGCTCACATAATTCTATGTAATACATTTTACCTGCCTGCTTCCATCCTATCCCCAACACCTGCCTTCAATCATTGCTTTTAATTCTCCTGTCTGAAGGAGTATTTCCATTTCAAAAAGGTAAGCTTATTTACTTATTTACAATCACTAAGATAAAGTAAAATTAACCTCTGAAACAGCCATAAAAATATTTTTGTAAATAACTATTTTAGACACAAAAATTACTTGATTGAGAAACTATTCCTTAAGGACCATGTGTGTATGACCACATCAAACAATATTAAGGAAATAGTAGAATTAAATATTGCAATAAATTGAAATTAACATACTTTTTGTTAGGATGAAAACACTAAAATTACCAAAAAACGTAATTATCAGGGAATACTATATTAACAAAATAAAACATAGGAGATTCCTGAATGATAAGCAACTTGATATACATTTAGTCTTACTTAAATTCAAGTTGGTTCATATGATTAAAAATACATGACGTTATTAATTACGCTAACACACATGTGCTAAAAGCCAAGGTACTACTTTTAAAGACCATGGCAAAGACTGTCAACTACCAGCCTGCTTGCATCAGGCAAGAAAGATAAGAAAACACACAGCCTGATCAGGCAGTGAAAAATGACAAGTTTTCATTTTCTAAACTCCCAACGTTTTCTGCACGTTTCCTTCCTCTTCTAAAAATTGTCACCAGATGAATTGCTATGGTCCACGTGGAGTTAAAAAAAAAAGTGTGAGCACCACTGTTTTTAAAACAGACAAAATCAGGCACAAAATAGAGAATGAAAGTGTCACCAACAGCGTACTCTTTCTTACAAAGCCTTAACATCACACTTAACTCTTGAACCTCCTCAGCAATTACTAACTACTCCACTATTAAGTCAATCTTAAAAGGAAAGAAGGGGAGAAGCAGGAGAGAAAAGCACGTTACCACACTCCCTCCGAAGTCCTCAGGGAACTTGTAGACCGGGATCTTGGCTTCATAATAATGCTCATTTTGGAGAAAAAAAGAAGAAAGAAAAAATCTTCTTCAAGTATTCTGATTAATACATTTCAGCTGTGTTTTGACAAAGATGACTTGAAATATATTCCATTTCCAAAGGAGGTTGTTTGAAGAAATCCAAATTTCCCGGAGTCCAACTCCTGCCCCCAGTCCGGAACAGAGGGAGGTTTCTAAGACATAGGAGCTTTTTCCTCTTTCATACTGAATTTCCTCCAGCACCGGCTGTTCTTAAGTGACAGTCTGTTTTCTGTTTTGCATGGCCAGGGGAGGAACTGGATTTTGAATCTATTCTTCATCTGGTCACAAGGGCAACCAACACAGTGAAAGAGCCACTTGATCGCATCCTTTTTGCAATTCCGCAATAAAAGGTTTAAAGGTTTCTGACACTCTAAAAGTGCTCAGGTAGAGAGAAAGGAAACGAAAATGACCGCGAGGTACAGTAACACCGCAGAGCTGTCAGTGAAGTTCCATTTCAGGGCGACCACAGGAAAGCACTCTTCTCCGGGGGGAGCCAAGAAGTCATGGAGGGAACAAAGCTCTCCACACTTGAGTTGGGCTCACTGCTGTACCTGTGAACGTAATTTCCGTTGTGTCCCCTGCTTAGAATCTGACTCCAAGCCTTTGTGAATGAGAACTATCATTCAATCTCACCAGGCAGAAACTATTCCTCAAGGGCTGTATGACGTCTGTAGGAAGGCAGTTCAAAACATCGCAGGGAAGTGAGAGAGAAAAAAAAAAAAAAAAAAGACCTGGCGCCCAGCCAGCCTCTTCAATTGCTGAAACTTACAAAGCTTCGCTGCAGATCAGCACCAGAGACCTGGAGTGTGAACCAGCCAAGCAGGCAGAAGACATCTCAAAACGTATAAAACCATTTCCTCCTCCGGGAAATGAGGAGTCTGTGTTATTCAGGGTAAGATTCCCTGAGCACCTTCAGAAGGAACACACCCCTTTTCCACAGACTTGTTTATCCTCCCTCAAAAACAAAC
The DNA here is from genome assembly GCF_028021215.1 of Eschrichtius robustus. Classification (NCBI taxonomy): domain Eukaryota; kingdom Metazoa; phylum Chordata; class Mammalia; order Artiodactyla; family Eschrichtiidae; genus Eschrichtius; species Eschrichtius robustus. The sequence goes on from NC_090825.1 coordinate 46,074,106, forward strand.
AAACAAACAAAAATCATTTTCTCAAAGTCCGGCCCTGAAAACTAAAATTTCTAGTCAAAAGCAAAGTTGAGAGGACTTGGGGAACTTAGCAGCTGTTCATTTTGAGCACATTTAATGAAATGTCACGCTTTGGGTCTGGTTGTAGAGACACAAACTGCCTCTTAAGAATCCAACAGAATGTAGCAGGCAACGTTGCATCAGGTCATGCTGCGATGTTTAAACTGAAAAATCTAATGAATCGTTGCTGGACAAGTGGCTACATGTACTGAGGCTGTTTCTTTGCACAATGTTTTCTAAACCTTATTTCATTTTGAAAATCATAAGCAAATTTCATTGATTTATATATACCAAGACTCTGGGTTTGCAAATTCCTGACAGCTCTTCAGTAAGGAATGAAGCTTATATCATATCACCTCAACATCTCTTATTGTGAAGACCAATCCCTGCCCCACCTCCTACATCTGAAATAAAAACTTTTCTATTATAGTAAACATAATTAAACCTACGCATTTTGAAAACAAACTTATAGTTACCAAAGTGGAAACGTTGGGGGGAGGGATAAATTAGGAGCTTGGGATTAACATATACACACTACTGTATATAAATAGATAACCAACAAGGACCTACTGTATAGCACAGGGAACTCTACTCAATATGCTGTAATAACTTATATGGGAAAAGAATCTGAAAAAGAATAAATATATGTATATGTATAACTGAATCACTTTGCTGTACACCTGAAACTAGCATGACATTGCAAATCAACTATACTCCAATAAAATTTTAAAGAACACACAAAACACAAAACAATTCAAATTGCTTCTAAGAGAAGAGGATTTGACCTCCCTCCCCATCCCTCTAAACATTTGCACCAAGGATATATATTTCTCTGGGTCTGCCAACTTCAGTTATTTTGGATGTGAACTATCAAGTGAAAAATAATTTAAGCATTCTGATTTCTTAAATGACATTAGTTAGTACGTTGGTTCTCTAGTCTGACGTGAACTTGGTATTTATTTAGCATTTGCAGGCAGGATGTTTTAGCGCAATTGTGACCCACCCAAAGGACTTGGAAAATTAATGTAGTAAGGCATCCCGCCAGACCTCTGGCTGCTCATTACAACAAACATTTCAGCTCGTCCCCTGGTCACACTTCAAGGTGCATTTATTATTTAGTCTCCTCTGAGTGACCCTCAGGCCTCTTCAGGTAAATACCAATAAATTGCTTGACATATAGTTATCTCCTTAAGCTTTTCAGTTTTCCTATGACTATTCAGGGACCTTCATGGATTCTTGGCTCTGTTCCATGTTTAACATGTTGCTGCCACTTTAAGGCAGGTTAACCAATCACATACTTTTAGAAATTCAAAAGAAATCTGAGGGAACTACTCATTTTTCGGAGCGAGGGGGCTTACAAAAAGAGGTTTATCTTTTTTTCTTGGAATTTTAATGTGGGGAAGAAAAAAACCCAGACTGAGTAAAAGTAACCAACTACTATTACTTATTTGAAGCACTGTTCTCTATCATGTAAGGTCCAGCAAATATCTTCTAATTGCCATTTCAGAAAGAAAATGACAGTGATCACAAAATGTAATGTCTGAATGTTGTGTGTTAAACTCTCCTGAAATAGTCAGTCCTGTGTTCCACCACCCCCCAGAAGGCTCTCTATCCCAGTGAGATTACTTAGCTCACCGGCACTCCCTTCCCTGTCACAAACACATCTTTAACCTCTTTAGGTTAGTGCTGTCCTGTGTGCTGCTCAATGTTACACGTATTCCAAGAATCTATCTCTGAAAATCCTAGCCCATTTGTTGGGTATCTCCTAAACACTGTGTAACAGTCCCATAACGACTAATATACCATCCCTGTCCCCAAAGAAACTGAGATTAAGTAGTGGGGAATCTGACAACATATGAGACTAACCAGAAGATTCAAAGCTTCTTGGATCCCTACTTCAAGGTTGCCATTACAGAAAAAGACAGATACACAATAGTACCAGGCCATGGAGATTTAAATTTTTACTTTTGCTCTTACCCCTAACATTTAAGGTAGTGACAGGGGACTTCCCTGGTGGTCCAGGGGTAAAGAATCTGACTTCCAATGCAGGAGACGCGGGTTCGATCCCTGGTTGGGGAACTAAGATCCCACATGCCAAGGGGCAACTAAGCTCGCGTGCCACAACTACTGTGCCTGTGCGCCTCAACTAGAGAGCCCGTGTGCCGCAAACTACAGAACCCACGCGCTCTGGCACCACAACTAGAGAGAAGCCCGTACGCTGCAATGAAGAACCCGAGTACTGCAACAGAAGAGCCCACATGCCTCAACGAAGATCCCGCGTGTGGCAACTAAGAACTGACGCAGCCAAAAATAATTAATTAATTAATTAATTAATTTAATAAATATTTTAAAAGTGCTTAAAAAAAGGTAGTGACAAAATAATAATAATTTTTTAAAACCCTAATTATATTTGCTCAACATTACAGTGTTTTCTCCATCCTAAAGCAATTTTTTCACAGGGAAATTTCTTAAATAATGTTTCACATGTTGACTATCACATAATTTTCCTCTGAAAAGCTTCTCAGAATGGAGGGATATAGCACTGCCCCCAAAGCCAAACATTCCTGTTAGTATACAAATATATGATAGTGTATAAGATGGCTAACGTGGATGCCTGAATCTCAGGAGAGTGGACTTTAGGAACCATGAGGCACTTGTCTGGATGGCTTTGAAGTGCATGCATTTAATCTAGAAGCTGCTATGATTTCTAGCATTTCCCTGATGCGCTAAATTGTATAGTGTTGTATAAACCTCTGTTTGACTATTGTCACCACAACATTTCAAAGGACTGTACCACAGATGTTTATGTTCACTGAGGTCATCCAACCGTATACATTTGGTTGAATCAAACCACTGTGCAGTATGATGTTTCCTAAACTTCAGGCATCTGGACACAACCTCTACAACTCTGCCATATTGGCATCTATACCATCTATACCATTACTCACTAGATATTTTTCTTCATTGACTCACTTTTTTTAACTTAACATAAATTTAAATGATAACTTTATTTGATAAATGGGTTTGATATGCTGATTACATTTTACCCCCAATACAAGTATTAATAGGAAAAAAAAAAAAAAAAGGTCTAACTATCACCGAAAATCTCTCTCATACTAATTGGTGTCACAAGGCAATATGGGCAACACTCCTGTGGAAAGCATCAGTTGCATGCAAGTAGACTGTGTGCACCCTAAAACATGATTCCCCTCCTCTTATTCAATGGTAAGCACGACTTACAGGACTAAGGACATTTACCAAAAGCCAAGAGTTAAACATAAAACAGTAACTGAAACCAACTGAATGAACCGTTAAGGAATGATTTTACTATACAGTCCAAGTTTTTTCAGATATTATTACTTTGAAATACTCTGCCCACTTTCAAATCTTCTCTGAGTAAACTCTTATTTTCAGATTACAACAGATCTGTCATGGGCAGATTTTTGAGAACCATGCTATGATCTAACAAAATATGCAGGCCTGTTAAGTGTACTTAAATTCAGGACTATATATATGTCAACTAACTTTTTAGGAAAAAAATGACCATGGATCTGCAGGGGTTTTTTTTGTTTGTTTTTTGTTTTTGATTACAGTTTCCTGGCATTCTACATTGTACTCTAATATTATAAAAACAAGACATTTTGAACTCTTGCAGCATTTCCTCCTTATTGAGGAATAATGTGGTATTTCCTTTATCTGGAGGGGAATCTGGAGCAGATTTTGAGCTGTTTCTATTATCTTACTACACTCACTAAGTATACATTTGGATTCAAGGACTTTTCTATAAGCATAAATGTCTTTGGAGCTAAATTCCTTAACTCCCGAGGAAAAGCTCAAAGTATTATATTTTGAAGGCTTCTGACCTTCAGGTTTCCTACCTCTTTTGTAAAATGTCAGGTTAGAACAATAATTATCATGATTTGATGTAATCCCACTTGTTTTATTTTGCTTTTGTTGCCTGTGCTTTTGGTGTCCTATCTAAAAAATCATTGCCAAGACCAATGTCAAGGAGTTTTTCCCTATTTTCTTCTAGAAATTTTACAGTTTCAGGTCTTCTATTTAAGTCTTTAATCCATTTCAAGTAAAGGTTTGTGAATGGTGTAAGATAGGGGTCCAGTTTCATTCTTTTGCATGTGGTTATCCAGTTTTCCCAACACCATTTATTGAAGAGATTATCCTTTCCCCAATGTATGTTCTTGGCTCCTTTATTGAAAATTAATTGACCAAAAATGCATGGGTAAATTTCTGGGGTCTCTATTCTGTTCCATTGATCTATGGGTCTGTTTTTATGTCAGTATCATACTGTTTTGATTACTATAGCTTTGCAGTATAGCCGGAAATCAGGAAATGTGATGCCCCCAGCTTTGTCCTTCTGTTTCAAAATTGTTTTGGCTATTAATGGTCTTTTGTAGTTCCATGGGAATGGTAGAATTGTCTTTTTTATTTATGTGAAAAATGCCATTGGAATTTTTACAGGTATTGCATTGAATCTTTACATCAAGCTAAAATGCTTCTGCACAGCAAATGAAATCATCAACGAAATTCTTTTGAGTTCTGCACCCAATTGTAAAGTGTGTGGGTGTGGGGAAGCCTTTCCCATACCAACAAGCAATTCTCTGACACCAGCAGGGTGTCTGAGAATTCAACTCAATACTGACACCGTCCACCTGGAGATAATATCAGATTCCACAGGTTAAGGGCTCAGTCCCACAAGACAGCCTCCTGCCCTCTACAGATGTCAGTTGCAAGCGCAGGTTGTTACTTGTGCTTCTGAAAAACTGGTTATAAATCAGAGGTTCCCAAGACCCCCTCCTTGGATCTGATTAATTTGCTAGAGCTGCTAACAAGAATTTAGGAAATTCATTTACTCACTAGATTACTGGTTTATTATAAAAGGATATAACTCAGGAACAGGCAGATGGAAAAGATGCATACATGGTACGGGGAAAGGAAACAAAGCTTCCACACTCTTTCTTCTAGAGCACCACTTGGCCCTCATCTCCCCATATTCACCAATCCCGAAGCTCTCTGAACCCCATTCTTTCCAGTTTTTATGGAGGCTTCCTTGTTACAGGTAAGACTAATTAAATCACTGGCCTTTCAGGACTGATTCAGCCTCTAGCCCCTCTCCCTCCCAGAGGTCTGGGTGAAACTGAAAGTTCCAACCCTCTAAAGGATTGGTGGGTTCACCTACCAACCAGTCCCCTTCCTTAAGTTACCTCATTAGCAAAACAAAAGACGCCTTTATGGCCCTTACCACAGGAAATTCCAACGGTTTTAAGAGGTGTCAACCAGGAACGAGTGGAAAAAGACCTAATATATATTAGAAAGAGATTTTGGTCAGCTGAATGACCAAATATATATTTCTTATAAATCACAATATCACAAAAGTGAAAATGTAACCTATGGAATGGGAGAAGATATTTGCAAACCACATATCTGATAAAGTGTTAGTATTTAAAATACATATGAAACTCATACAACTCAATAGCAAAAGAACCCAAATAATATGATTAATAAATGGGCAAAGGACCTAAGCAGACATACAAATGACTAATAGGTACATAAAAAGATGTTCAACATGATTAATCATCAGGGAATTGCAAATCAAAACTACAATAAGAAAGAACCTCACACCTATTGAGATTTTTTAAATCAAAAAGACGAGCGATAACAAATGCTAGTAAAGATGTGTAGAAAAGGGAACCCTTGTACACTCTTGGTAGGAATGTAAATCGGTGCAGCCATTATGAAAAACAGCATGGAGTTCCTCAAAAAAATCAAAAATAGAACTACTATGTGATCCAGCAATTCCACTTCTAGGTATTTATCCAAAGGAAAGAAACCAGTTTCTCAAGGAGATATCTGCACTTCCATGTTCATTGCAGCATTATTCACAATAGCCAGGATTTGGAAGCAACCTAAGTGTCCCCCAGTGGATGAGTAAAGATTATATGATATATATATCATAGATCATATAGTATATATATCATATATATGTAGTGTGTGTATATATATATTTATATATTTATAGATATGTAAAATGCAATATTAATCAGCCATGAGAAAGAAGGAAATCCTGCCATTTGTGACAACATGGATGAACCCAGAGGACATTATGCTAAGTGAATAAGCCAGAGAAAGACAAACACTGTATGATCTCACTTATATGTGGAATCTAAAAGAAAAAAAAAAAAAAGTCAAAATCGTAGAAACAGAGTGTAGAATGGTAATATGGGTGAGGGGAGAATGGAGAGATGCTGGTCAAAGTGTACAAACCTTCAGTTATAAGAAGAATAAGTTCAGTGAATCTAACATACCACACAGTGACTATAGTTAACACTGTATTGTAAACTTGCAGTTTTCTAAAAGAGTAGGTCTTAAGTATTATCACCACAAAAAATGGTAACTATGTAAGGTGATAGATGTGTTCATTAACCTGATTGTGGTAATCATTTCACAATATATACAAATATTAAATCATCATGTTGTACACTTTAAATACACATAATTTTATTTGCCAATTATACCTCAATAAAGCTGGGGGGAAAAAAGAAAAGAAGAAAGATTGACAATATTTTATAAAATATAATATCAAGAAGCTAGAAAGATAACAGCTAATTATACTTTAACAGTAGAATAAAAGAAAAATAAAATAAAAAATAAAGATAAGAGTATAAAACAATGACATAAAAAAGAAAATCATCGAAGCCGAAAGCTGGTTCCTTGTAAAGAATAATAAATTGACGAACACCTAGTAATGCTGATAAAGAACTGATCTGAGAAAACACGAATTATCAGTGTCAGTTCTATAGACATAAAAAATTAATGAAAATGTATTATGAACAGCTTTATGCCAATAAATTTGAAAATTTAAGCAACATGGAAAAATTCCTTGAAAAACACAACCAACAAAATTGACAAAACAAATGGAAAAACTAAATCATTCTACACTGATTAGAAATTGAGTCTGCATTGAAAAATTAATTTAAAACAATAAAGCTGTCATAAATTAAAAAATAATAATAATTACTACTATTTACTAATTACCTAATAAGTACATTATATACTTTCTTATTTATTCATCACAGCTACCCTGCAAATTAGGGGTGATAATTTTATGAATAAAGAAAGCTAGTGATTTGTTCAAAGTCACATCACTGGTGGTAGAAAAAGTAATTGGATCCAGATGTATCTGCTGTGTGTGTGCGCGCGCGCACGCGCGCGCGTGTGTGTGTGTGTGTGTTTAGTTATGAGAAAGGGGAGTGGGTTGGGGAGGGAGAAGAGAGGGAGATTAAAAGTTGCTATTATGTTTTTGGGAATTGTTTTTAAGACATCCACCCTCTTCAGCTGGACAGCAGCAATAAATAAATATCCATTGTAAATGGTGTATGTGTGCATGTTACTGGCATAACAATGGACATATTTAACAGCCAGTAAACTCTAGATTTTCAAGATATCCAGGATTAAACAATCTAAGTTCACTGTCCTTTTTTCTAATTTTTAGATTCATAATCAGGGTATATATGACAAGATCACGAGCCTGTTAGCTGTAAAGTGGGATAAGGTCTTTAGTCATACTCCTAGCATGGGTAAGGGTGGTTTGCTGTTACCTACACAACACATGGCATTTTGATTGCCTCATTAAGTAATACTGGCTAACAAATGATCATTTTAAAAGGTAACAATATGTGAGACCTCTGATAAGGTATAGATTTCAACATTTGTCAACAAATTATATTGTCAGTTAAAAGGTGCAGAAAACTAGTTCTTAAAACTAGTATCAACATTTTTGCCTGGGATCAGTAATGTTGACAGGATATGCACTTTATAATTGGCTTTGAGAACTTTGCACTAATTCAAAATACTGGATCAAAAAAAACCCAAAACCCACATTGTATGGATCAAGTAAGTTGTTTAAAGTTTCATAAGTGCTATTGTATTTCCTTTATATTCTAACCCCCTCTTCTCCTTCTTTCACTCTTCATGGTCTTCTTAATTCTCAAATTACATGTATCTTTGTAAATGTAACCTCATTTTAATTAAATATTTAAATGGCATTAAAGAGATTCATTCAAATAGCTCATCAGACGGTGGTGAGAGTAGGATCCTCCAACTCCTGCCTGGATCCCTGACTCTGGTTCATAGATGAGGCTGAGGCCTAGAAGGATGATGGTGGCTGTGGGTGCCTGGGGAGGGCTTGTGCATTGGGGGGGGGGGGGGGGTGGCTATAGTGTGGCCAGTGCCCAGCAGGTATTTTATTTGAATAAAAATATTCAAATATTCAAAATATTCAAAATATTCAAATTCACTGTTTATTTGAAACAGTGACCCTAAATGTCACTGTAAGACGGTTTCCTCCGAGGTAGTTTGTGTTTTCTAGGGATGGGTGTAAATCTGCCTGCTAGCGTTCCGATGTGCGCAACAGAAGGGAAGTGGAGGTCTTCCTGATCAATTTGCAGATTTTTGTTTCATCCTCTTGTCTGCACAGCTATTCCTCCTGCTCTCTCTGCCTGTTATTCCAGGATCTCTGTCTTCCATGGGGAGGGTGCGTTGACTATACTGAGAGTGAGGGCTTGTGGATGGGTGTACACTAGACACACCTCTGGACGATCCCTATTTTCAGAGTTCACTCATGTTATTGATTTGGGTGATGTTTTTAGAGAAAAGTGGGGTAGGGAGGTCGTCTGTCCACCATTTTGAAGCTAGAAATCTATAGATTTTACTTTAAAATGAAGGAATTAGCTATTCTCTTTATCAAATGGCTAACTATATTTGGACCCTTCTACAAGCATACGTCAAGATTAAGTATTTTTTTTTACTGTGGTAAAACAGACATAACATGAAATGTACCACTTTAACCTTTTTTAGTGTACAGCTCAATGGCATTAAGTACATTCACATTGTTGGGCAACCATCACCACCATCCGTCTCCGAACTTTTTCATTTTCTCAAAGTGTAACTATGTAATACCCGTTAAACAATATCACCCATTCCCCTCTCCTCCTGAACCCAGACAACCACCATTCTGCTTTCTGTCTCCATGAATTTAAGTACTGATGTAAGTGGAATCAAAAAGATTAAATTTTAATGGTACATTCAGGAACTGATAGCCAGTCTTGTTCTAGATGTCTCGTTCCTAAAGAGCAAAGCAAAGCATTAGAAATAAAAGGTTTAAGACACGGATTCTCACCTTGAGAAATCAATGTACTTGCTTTATTCATCACTGACTCTATTTTATAAAGTGTTGCTTGCTGTTACATAGACACAGTCAAGAGCAAAAATATTGCCTTGACCAACGTCTGTTTTCTTTTAAATCATCTCTTTAGCTGGTAGTTTGTTTAAATGTACATAAATGTTATCAGCATGTATCCAAATTATAGCTCATATTATATCTTTAGTTCTGCTTTCAGATTCATACTAGACCCTATAATCAACCACTTTTAATCAAGTGGTTCCTAATGCTATTTACCTATCTCAAGGGACAATGCTATATTCTAAAATTGAATTAAATTAATAAAAATAATTTTTAAAAGATTTTTTGAAAGACATCATACAAGTGGAAAAATCACATTGCCAACAGAAGCCCTTGTTTCTAACATTGTGAGACAACTGGAGGTTTTCATTAAAATAGGATTTGGAAAAAAAGGTGTCAAATATAAATGCACATAGAATGTCCTTTATTGATAATTTAATACCTGATGCAATAGACAATGAAGGAAATTGATTTACTAGAAGGCAAAGTTTCAGTGGACTCATTTAATTTACATTTGTTTGATAACATTTCTCCTTGCCGGTGTTAAAAGTAATGGTAAAATAATCCAGGCAACTCAAGTAATTTCCCCTTGACCACACATTACAAATAAGTTCTATTTAATGTAAAAAAGTCTGCTTTTTGAGACAATGTCTGTTAATTAAAGAGGGTTAAAAAGTAGCCTTTGAGGTCAGATTGCCTGGGTGCAAATCCAAACACCACTACTGACTAGTTGTTTGACCTTGAATAAGTTACTTAACCTTCTCTAAGCCTGATTCCTAGGCTATAAAATGGAGATAAAATAGGGTTTGTGAGGATTAAATGAGACACGTAAAATCTTGCCAAAGTGTTTGGCATATAGTAAGGGCTCAATACACGATACCTTCTCTTAAAAATAAGTTTTAAAAGAGAATTCAATAAATATGAGGGAGAGCGGTTTTAAAACTTTAAAGTATACGATGTTACTATTATAATACTTTGATTTAAAATCACTTTATCATATGATATCGCCTATATGTGGAATCTAAAAAAATGATACAAATGAACTTATTTACAAAACAGAAATAGACCCACAGACATAGAACACAAACTTATGGTTACCAAAGGGGAAGGGGGGTTGGTGGAGGGATGAATTGAGTTTGGGATTAACGGATACACAAATACTATATATAAAATAGATACCCAACAAGGACCTACTGTAGAGCACAGGGAACTCTACTCAATATTTTTCAATATTTTGTAATAACCTATAAGGGAAAAGAATATATATATACACACACACATAAAACTGAATCACTTTGCTGTACACCTGAAACTAAAACATTGTGAATCAACTATACTTCAATTAAAAAATTTTTAAAAAGATAAAATCATTGTTTTATGTTTCCATCTTAGTTTTGACCCTGATCCCCTGACTCCCTTTACATAATAGACTGTGAATAGTTCTCTTGCCTCCCATCTTACACATCTAAGGTTTAATCTCTGTATTGTCTTTGGGTTATCTTTCAAAGACAAAACTTAAAATGTTAAATTCCCTGCTTAAAAACCTTCAATAGCCTCCTCTTCCCTACCGAATCAATTACAGCCTTCTCCTATGATGACAGCCATACACATGGTACACGCCTTGCCCCAAATCTGCCCATGCCATTTCCCCTGCCTGGTAAGCCTTTCACCTTCTCCCCCATCGCCCTTCAAGATCTAACACAAGCAGCAGTAAAGGCCAGCTAAGTGCAAGACAAACTCAGAAGTTCAGTCTCCTTGGCTCCATTCAATTTTGTGAACATCTTGGGTTAATTTTGATTACTACTATTATATATGTATATTTTTTACTTGTTTGTAATATATTTACAATGCTCAGCAGCATGCAATAGCAATTACAGGGACAGCAGAGTTCCACAGCTACTGTTCAGCCAACTGATTTTGACTGTGACCTTTGAAAACAACTTAATCTCCTAAGGTTCCACTTGTCTTCTATGAGGTAACACACTTACCTTCTTCCCAGGGTTGTTCTGGGATGGAAGGAGACAACATGTTGCCCACCTGCAAGGTTTCCTTCTCTACCACTTTCAGATCTTTGCACAGGCTTCTCTGGCAGCATTATTATTCTTCCCTTTTATCTCTCTGACTCTCTCTCTCTCTTTTTTTTTTTGGTCAGGAATTAACTCAGGGGTCAGCTCCTCTAGTCCCACAGCTTTTCAGTCTGCCCTGGGCTAAGCAAATTCCAGATTCCAGTGCTAATTCCAACCGGAGTGCTTACGAACACAGTGTGACCCTCTCCTTATCTGGTGAAGGGGAAGGGATCGCGGCTTCCCATCCCTGTATCCCCAGTGTCTGGCCCTAAACAGACATGTGGGCTTTCCCACGATGTTGTGAGCCCCTTGAAAGCAGGAATGTGGTTTATTCATCTCTGTATTCCCAGTACCTAGCACAATATCTGGCTCCCAGGGTGTCAGCTTAACAACAGAGTACATTTTTGGTTAACCATGGCAGATAGGCCTTTTACAGATTTTCTTCCTGTGCCCTTTTGTGGCATTTGCTTCATGGCTGGAATTAGAATTCAAAAATTGAGTCTTGCCTGAATTCTTTTTCATAACCCTCTATCTCTGAAAGCTACTTTTGACACCTTCTTTGCTGAGACAGAGTTCCCACATCCTTACAGTAAAAATTTTTTCCCAAAGAAAAAGGAACTGGGTAAGAAACACACTGGGAGAAGGCTTGGGCAGTCAGTGAGCTGACCCCAGCATCATTTTTAAGGAGGAAAAGATTCTTTCTTAAGTGTTTAGGAGAAGCTATTATGTCATGTGCTATAAATCCAGATAAACTACTTCAATTCTAACAGGGATATTTTCAAGCTCAATTCAAAGAAATGACTTTTCCGGGAAGAGTTTCACCACATATTGGCAGGAAAATGAGAGGGTGCTTGTGGAGACCCATAAAATCTGCCGAAGCCAACCACCCATCGGCCTGTGAATGAGAGAGCCGTGCCTCTGGATGGGAAGTCTGCTCCGGCCAGAGCTCAAAGAACTTGTTTGGAGTCACTGAGTGTTTGACGTTATTAGCACACTTAACTTCTACATCAGCCACGTGAAGCCTTTACGTACCCATTTATCAGGTGAGGGAACTGAAGTCCAGAGAGTGCTTCCCCAGAGAGTTGAGTGGAAGAAGTGGCTAGAACTCAGCCTCACCATGTGCCAGGCACGGGGTGAGGTGCTCACACATGTCATCTCATTAATATTTAAAATAAACTCATATAGGGCTTTCCTGGTAGCGCAGTGGTTGAAAGTCCGCCTGCCAATGCAGGGGACGTGGGTTCGGGCCCTGGTCTGGGAGGATCCCACATGCCGCGGAGCAGCTGGGCCCGTGAGCCACAACTACTGAGCCTGCCCGTCTGGAGCCTGTGCTCCTCAACGGGAGAGGCCACGATAGTGAGAGGCCCGCGCACCGCGATGAAGAGTGGCCCCCACTCAACGCAACTAGAGGAAGCCCACGCACAGAAACGAAGACCCAACACAGCCAAAAATAAATACATTTAAAAAAAATAAAAAAATAAACTCATGTAAACGACAAGGTCCTACTGTATAGCACAGAGAACTTGATATATTCAACATCTTGAGATAAACCATAATGGAAAAGAATATGAAAAAGAATATATATGTATAACTGAATCACTTTGCTGGACAGCAGAATTTAACACAACATTGTGAATCAACTATACTTGAATAAAATAAATTTAAAAAATAAGAAAACACACAAACTCATGAGCTAAGTACTATAGTTTCCTCCTCAAATGGTTGAGGAAACTGAGGTCTGGAGGCGCCTAAGAGGCATTCTCAAGGCCTTAGGGTAGGACTTAGACCTCAAGAACTAAACAAATAGCATCACAAATAGCATCTCAGCAGGAGAGTTTTTTATTTTTTAACTTTTGAAAGCAATCCTAAGATAAAGATGATGGGATGGATAAACTTTCACTCCTGGTCACAGTGATTTTTGTGGACACAACATCAAAATCGTTAGGAATTAACCATTATTTTCATTCTAGGAATTAAAACTTATAAATATTTCAAGTATGTAGATACCAGATTGCAGGTGTATATATAAATGTAGTAGTCAACAATAACTTTTGGAAAAAAAAAATACACACTTTTATTTTATTATGTTGATTCTTTTTCAAAATGAAGACTAATTTTCCTTTTGAACTCAGGAACAATTTCTATATGTATATTATATTTACAGTTAAATTTTGCTTTTAGAACAGATAATTCCTGTATAAGGGATAGGAAAGCAAACTTAGATACTGTTTAACTTGACCTTGTGTATCAGTCTGTGCTCTTCTGGGGAGAAAGACAGCCTGTTCATTCCAGGCAGGCAGTGAACTCTAAAAAAATAGTTGTACACAGCACAGAACTGTGATTTTCAGAGGAACTACTTTAGTGTGTTCTCAAAGAGAGTACTTTGACAATTCTGCAAAAAAGTTGAGTCTTAAAGATGGTAATTGGCAGAAGTTGCTTTATGGAAAGTCGAAAGCAAAGGAGCTAGAAGAGATAATGCAAAATACTCTCCACTTTCAGAGCAGATTCTTATTCCATATGGGAAGAGAATGTGAAAAAGCTCTCCCTCCAAGTCCATGAAATTTAAGCCTTCATTCAGCTGACAGTCCTTCCATGAGTTAGTTTCCCCCAGGACTAAGTTAGTCCCTGGTTAACATTCAGACTTCTCTGCAGATAGTTAACCTTTTTCTTAAGAGTTACCTTATAGGAACTCCAGATGACAATGACAGCTTGGTTTTATTTTTTAAAAAATAATAAATAAAAAAACAAGTTACTTTAAAAATAATCTTGCAAATGGACAGTAAGTAAGCCCTACTACACATTACATCCAGTACACAATCTTGCAAATGGACAGTAAGTAAGCCCTACTACACATTACATCCAGTACACAATCTTGCAAATGGACAGTAAGTAAGCCCTACTACACATTACATCCAGTACATTAAAATGGATCCACTTCCCACATTATACAATATTTTTGTTATGAAAATCTAGACAGGATCTTTATAATTTTGCTTTTGAAATTATTTGCTACTAAACTCATTTAGCTAACGACTAACCCTGATTTCTCTGCAATCATCCAACACACTTAAGAATTCTTGTGAAATGAAAAAAAAAAAAAACTCAGCCCACAAGCATTTTTTTCCAAATATAATAAAGTTTTTATAAATACTTAGTTGGCAATTATCGAAGTTGACATAATGTTACACTTTTGAACGTTTAATTAAACTTCAACCAGGATTTTGCAGTTTTCTTTTTGTATTTTGGAGTCAATTACTTTACTTTTCAGTTCTCAAATATCTTCAAAGGCCCATAAAAAGTTCACAGGCTCTAGACACTGAGGACTAGAGTACATGCCGTGGAAAACAGAACCCTGGTGCTGGGATCTGGGAGGAAAGAGAATTCTGGTAAGAAGTGATTCATGCAAGGAGACATATTTAACCTTTCCAGATAGTGTGCTATTTCCTGCACTACATTGATAATTATGAGTTATACTTTACTTTGCTAAGAGGTGAAGTAAGGCATCCAGCCTTCATGACTTACTCATTCTAGATCCCATGGACGATAAAAAAGCACAAGATGTGGTTGCCGCCCTGGAGTACCTAATAGTTTAGCTGGGAAGAAAAAATACTATTCTCCTTAAGGTTAGAATTTCTCTTTAATAACTGAACACATGTGCTTGTGAGATAATGAATTCAGGGTTTGGGTACTCGAGTGACCAAACTAAACCAGTAATATTATTGTCTGGTTGTACCAAAATCATTGGTTAAATTGTCCTTTAAAACGCCTGCCTAGTGACTTAGGCACTAAGATAATTGCTGGGGACCCAGCATTCTGCCATAGTGCAAGAGGACAGATGAGAGTCCTTATGAGGCCAACTTTATTTTTATTCAGGCCCAGGGGATAGTGTTTTGAAATGGGGTTAGATTTCCACTCCAATTAGAGAAATGAGAAACAAGAAGAGAAGATTTCAGCCCACAGTGAAACAGGCATATCTGAGTTAACTTTGACTCTTATTCTACTCCATTGCTCAGTGAGTACAATTGGTATTTTTCCTCTGAAATGAACTTTTTGTTTTTTAAGGATAAATGGAATGTGTTCTTTTGAAACAGCACAAGATATTCAACAGGGGCCTGAATAACCAAATGCTTTTTCTTCATTGCTGTTGCTGTTACCTAAATAGGTCCTACAATGAAAGTGATATGGCTTCAGTAATGCTGAGGAATTCTTGCCCTTTCATAACCGGCAGGTAGGCCACGAGGTCAAATTTTAATGCTTGAGCGACTCTCCTGACTCAATGGGAGTCACATACCACGGGGCACAATCTGGCTGCAGGGTTACTGCATGTTCTGTGGGAGGATGGTGAGTCACCATTGCACACCAAGCTCTGCAACAGCACAGAAGAGCCAACACCACGCTTGCTTATCCTGGGGAAATAACCTGTGAGCAACCTGGCTCCAACTCCTTAGAGATTATTTCTGAGAACATATGTCTTCAACTACTGCTTGACATGACCGGGAGCATTAGAAACGGCTACAGAGAATTTCAATTCACCCTAAAGAACTGCCTGGCAGTCTTTAGATTATGTGAAAGAACTAATTGTGGAAACAATGGTGATCTTTGATTCCTAGCATGAGGAGAGACCTAAGAAGAAGCTGTTTGGGGGGTGGCTCACTAAAAATCTTTAAAGGAACAAAGAGTAAAAGTCCCCTTTTGTGGGCAGGATCCTGTTAGCAGGGCCACTGCATATGTCTGTGCAAACTGTACTTTGCACAACTCCAGGGGGTACCATGTACACAACCCATGATGTGAATTGTGCCTTTTGAGTCCTGCAACATGGCAGTCCTATCTTTCTGTTTCTCAAATGATGAGAAAATACAACTGTGTTTTTCATCTTCAAATAGATTCCAAAGGCTCCAGTTGAAGCACTGAGGCTAACACACCGGGCAATACAGAGAAAGTGGTATCAGACAGTGGTTAGGAAGACCGCGAGTCAGAGGGACAACATATAAATCCCAACCTGGCTCCTTACCCGAGTCACGTGGCTTTACCTTTCTATGCCTTAGTCTGTTCTATTGTAAAATGGGTGTAATTGAGGTGGTTGGGAGAAGTATATTAGATGATGTAGGTAAAATGCTTAGAACAGTGCTCAGCATGTAGTCAGAGACTCAATAAATGTTAACTCTTACTATTAAAGAAGACAGTATCTCCCTTTTTTTCAATTGTTAAGATTCTGGAATGAATGAAAAAATAATCATAGCTGTATGATAATAATTTGGCCTCAAGAGTATTTACGGCTCCAGAGGAAACATTTTCTGTGTGCCCTTTAAAGCGGAGTACTAGGAACAGTTTAACAGCATGCTTTTGGAGAAGATGAAAAGACGATGACCAAAGGTCATTGAACCATTTGAAGATTTTTATTGGGGTAATCAGATGTCCATAAAAAGCCACTCTTTCCTAAAGAATGGCTCATCCACCAGGAATGAGACCCCAACGTGACCAACGTTTTTTGCTTATAAACAGAAATTTGAAATTATATGAGAGATCTTTCCTTTTAAAATAGTGGTGCTAACTCAAAATTTATAAAATACTGTCTGGCAAACACTGTAAAGCCAAACAAAATAAATTTGATGTGGGGAATGCTGGCTGTGTTACCAGATTTCCTTTTAACCATCGTTGAGGATTTACTGACTTACCGTTTTACTAATCTCAAAGAAACTCCTTTATGTAGACTGGCTAATGCAACAGTGGGTTAATATCAGTTATTTATATTTTAAGAGTAGGTATAGTAAATAACAATAACTTAACCCAGTGGAATTAATTTCCAATGGTAAACATTTCAGGCCTTTAATAAAAAATTTTTGGAGAATTACTTGTGAAGAAACGGCAAGTGCTTATTCCATCCATACATGAAACCAACCCTAGTAGACTCAATTAAAAAAATAAAAATCTTCACTGTTACTCTTTAGCTAATCATTAACCAAAGTCTGAGTGACGAGCTGAATGAGTAATTTGGTAACTCAGAGAAGGTAGAGGAAACTAGTATTGGTTTAACACCTACTATCCACTTGGTTCTTTTTCTATGTTTTTTCTTCCAATATTTAAAACAACCCCTTAAGGAGTTGCAATTATTCATTATTTTGTAGCTGTAAGTTGATGTTTGGAAAGGTCAAGCCTAACTCCTTTGGACCATGCACTTCTTTTATGCTATGAATGTTGATGTTGCCAAGTACTAATTCAGGATCTGGTACCACTGGCAATCAGTAAAACACACACACACACACACACACACACACACACACACACACCAAAAACAAGGTTAAGTTCACGAGGTTAGACAGGGTCAGCTGCTGTATGATAATTTAAAAACAAGGTTAAGTTCACGAGGTTAGACAGGGTCAGCTGCTGTATGATAATTCAAAGGGAATAATTCTGTGCTGATAAATAGAACCTTTTTCATCTTAATTTGAGTCATCATATTTCATTGTTAGGCACTGTATACAGTGTATACATTAACTGGGATCTCATAGTTCCTTATATTCATCACAAAAATCAAAACAGGGTTGGGCTTGTAATTAAATGTAAGTAGGTGACTTAACCTTTCAGATTTTTCTAAAGGAGAAGTGGGGGCCTGATGGGGTTGGAGTGGGAGGGGTCAACAGAAGTTAGGGGAAAGCTAAGGGATAGCAAAATCTGTCTTGATTTCACAGGGAGTCAAGGGTAGAGAGTTGAAAGTGAAACTAGTTCATACATTTCCAGGACAGCTTCAGAGTTAACATCGTGTAAGGGAACCTACCAACATTCTGACATCTGTTAAGGCTTCCACAAGTGTCAAATGTGTTTTTCCAAGCAGTATCAACTCTAATTAAGACATTACCAACTTAATCCAACTTCACATAAATCCCAAATGATTAAATACTATCTATTTAGAATAGTATCACATACTTATGAAGATGAGTCAGTAAGTATTTTGGGGTCACTATAATAAATACAAATAAATATAAAGAGGTAGTATTTGCTTCAGGGAGTTTATAATAAAAAGAGAGGATGGTTGGTAAGAGACACACACCCATGAAAAGCACCACATTATTGTATTTTATTCACTTCCTAGGTCTTATCATATCTGAAATTGTTGTGTTCTTCACTGTGATCTTACTTCCTAGAACAGAACTTCTATGAGCACAGGAATTGCCTGCTTTACACCCTCCTATATCTCCAGTAACTGGAACGGTGCCTGGACCATAGGAAGCACTCAACAGACATTGGGCAAATCAACAAATGAATGAATGACACAGATCAGGAATGCTATGATAAGAAAGTAGAGAAGGAAAAAAATCCTTGTGGGATGGATAGTCAGAGAAGATGTCAAGGAAAGAGGATCCTGGATTGGGTCTTGAAAGCTGGTAGAAAAGAGAAGACCATTCCTTTGTGAGGAATGACAGAGACAAAAAGGACGGGCAAGACCTGACAGGTGCCTACAGCGATGTGAAGTGTTATGCCACCAGGAAATCTTGATGAAGAGACTTGGAATTACATGAAGAAGAACGTTTTAACAAAAATAGAATAGGCTCCCTTGGGGTTGCTGGAAGAGGCGATTTCTGTGAGGAGACGTATTGGAGCTTTGGGTAGAAGAAAAACACAGCGAAAATGTGAGAATGGGCAGTCAGGCCCTGAGGAGTAGGTAGAACTTTCAAAGGTTCCCTCAAACACCGGGATTCCAGGCCTCTGTTTTTGCTTTGTTGCTCAACATAATTTAAGAGAACTTCTTAAATTCCTTGAGTGAATCGTAACTAAAATGTTGCCTTTATCTTCCTAAATCAAGAGAAAGCTCAATTAACCACCAGAGTTATTTCATCTTGTATTTGGCGAAACCACATTTCAGCTGGTGGGGAAACAATTGTTTTACCTTTGCTCTAGAAGTGGTATTTGAGAATGACATTTAAGAAACATTTTCTATGGCTTTCAGAAGACGATTAATCATTTTGTTTTGAAGGTTTATGATATGATAAAGTATTTTTAAAGCCCATTCTAATTAAACAGCTTGTAGAAAAATGTCTTTAAATCACACCCTATGGAAGCTCTTCTTTCAAATGGTAGTCTACAGAGGACTTCAAGTAAATATATGACCGTACATCTGATGGTGTGAGAAATTCAATGGATTTGCTTTATATTTATTAAATCATCTCTGGTGTCATATATTCAAATGCCAAGACACTAATATAAAAACAATAATAGTTTTGTTTAAATTTTCCAAACACACAGAATAAAGAGAAGCCTTAATTGAAAATACTTGTATACACATGCAGATGAAATTAACTCAGTGTCTATGACCTACATAGAGGCAGGTATTGGCGCCTATATCCTCTGAACACCTACCTCTCAAAGCTGAATCCTCCAAAAATCTGCAGCTCCCCACCTGGAGGTTTTTCGTTTGTTTGCTTGTGTTGTTTTGTTTTTTAAATACCTGCGAGTCTTTGCCTAAGGGCTATTTTTCTGGCCATAGTTAACATGCTTGACCCATGGATAAGTAAACCAGGGTGGTGGGTTGTTAATGACCCCCAGAAACAGGTGATGGATGGGGGAGTTGGTGGATAAGTACTCCAGCTTCCTCATCCCATGGATGGGGTAACTCTGAGGAGTATCCCACACACACTGTCGTGCAGAGTGTGCCCAGTGGGACTCGGCTTCACTTTCCCACTGGGGTAACTGGGCTTGATGATGCATTTGTGTCCTTCCATTCCCTGTCTCACTTCCTCACTCCTTTACTTATGTTTTGTGGACTTTCTAGACAAACTAGTGGTACTTCTTGTCTCAGGGTTTACTTCTGGGGAAACCTAGACCAGTACACGCCTCTTCCATTATTTTGTGACACCAAAGAAGAGTTTTGATTAGGACTTGGAAACTATAAATAAAAGGGGATTAAAGTGAGATTGTTATGTTTGTCCGTTCTTTCTCAAACACTGAAATGCTACCATTTTACTTTAATACAACCTTTCTCAAGTTCCTCCTTTTTTTCTTTACATCCTTGCTTTTCTTTGCCATTTGACTTTTTCAGCCCCTGGCACATACACACATGAAACGGGATGCCACAGGGGTAGGTCAATAAGAAACATTGAAATTTTAAAAAAAAAATGCTTACAGCTTAAGAGTGTTTACTACATGAACCAAAACATACTTTACCATTTGTGTGTGTGCTAGGGAGTCATTATGAATATATCATATGTTGCCAGGCAAATGTTATTTCTGGAAGAAATGGCAATGTGAATTTATTTGCCTGGACCTAAATCAGTGTTACTCTGAAATCAGTATATTTTCTGATGGTGTGAACCAACACACACATATACACACATACACGTGTGTGCACCTGACATATCCCTTTATAAAATGAGCACACTAAAGATACTGAAAATCAATCAATGATAAACCTTAACAAGGTTTAACTGTCTTAAGAAAAAAAAAACAACAAAACAAACCAAAAACAACAAGCCTGGAGCCACCATAGGTTCATATTAGTCAACACTATTAAAAAGCCAGATGTGTCAGAATGGCCCCAAAATCTCCAATTATTTATAGCAAGTATTTTAACTTGGGGAGAGAAAAAGGACGGATTTTCTTCAGATGTCTGAGGCCAGTAGAGGACCTTTTCGACTATTTCCCTCCATAAATGCTTAGGAAGGAGAAAGCCCACTGTGAAATGGTGAGGCAGGGGCGGGGGGGCAGGGAATAGACATTTCAGTGTGATTTTGATCTCCATTTTGCTGAGTAGGAACAGGAAGGAATTTAGAGGTGTTTTAAATGTTAAAAAGAGAGAGAAAGAGAGAAAGAAAGAATGAGAAAGAAATGAGAGAACAAAGAAGGGTAAAAAGTTTCCAGACTTTTCACAATCATTTAAATATTTGATCAAAAGATAAATAAAAATAATTGCCCGAACTTCCACATTATGAATGCTTGTAGTTTCAGAGCTATAGGGTGTTGCAATCATAAAGACATATTGGAGATCTGGAACCAGCATAATCACAAAGTTTATGAAAGCAACTTTTTTCTTCACATATTTCTGTAAAACTATTTCTTTTAAAAGATATTACCTGGACTCCTTCTTTGAACATTAAATGTATTTTTTTAATGTTATAGAGATAGCTTAAGCAGCTGATGATAGGGAAAAACCTTCTTGACAGTGGTCCTGGCAATGATTTTCTTGAATATGGCATTCAAAGTACAGGCAACAAAAGCAAAAATAGATAAGTGAGACTACATCAAACTAAAAAGCTTCTGCACAGCAAAGGAAACCATCAACAAAATGAAAAGGTAACCTACAAAATGAGAGAAAATATTTGCAAACCACATATCTGATAAGGGGTTAATATCCAAAATATTTAATATAAGGAACTCAGGCAACTCAATAGCAAAAAAAAAAAAAACAAAAAACAAAAGAAAGGACCCAAATAATCTGATTAAAAATAGGGCAGAGAACCTAAACAGACATTTCTCCAAAGAAGACATACATAAATAGGTACATAAAGAGGTATTCAACATCACTAATCATCAGGGAAATGCAAATCAAAACCACAATGAGACATCACTTCACACCTGTTAGCATGACGTTTATCAAAAAGTCAAAAAAAAAAGTGTTGGCAAGGGTTTGGAGAAAAGGAAACCTTTGTGTACTGTTGGTGGGAATGTAAATTGGTGGAGCCATTATGGAAAACAGTATGGAGGTTCCTCAAAAAATAGAACCATCATATGACTCAGCAATCCCACTGCTGGGTATATATCCAAAGGAAATGAAATCACTATCTTGAAGATATATCTGCACTCCCACGTTCACTGGAGCATTAATCACAATAGCTAAGGTATGGAAACAACATAAGTGCCCATCAACTGATGAATGGATAAAGAAAATGGGGTACATATACGCAAGGGAATATTATTCAGCTATAAGAAAGAAGAAAATCCTGCCATTTGAGACAATGTTGATGAACCTGAAGGGCATTATGGGAAGTGAAATAAACCAGAGAGAAAAAGACAAACAGTGTGTAGTCTTGCTTATATGTGGAATCTAAAAAAGCCAAACTCATAGAAGCAGAAAGTAGAACTGTAGTTACCAGGGGCTGGGGAGTGGGGAACATGGGGAGATGTTGGTCAAAGGGTACAAACTTTCAGTTATAAGATAAATGAGTTCTGGAGATCTAAGGTACAGCATGGTGACTATTGAAAATGCTGTATTGTATATAGACATTCGCTGAGAGAATAGATTTTAAGTGATCTTACCACACACACCAAGAAAATGGTAACTATGAGGTGATAGAAGTGCACCTTAACTTGACTGTGGCAATCATTTCAGAATGTATATGTATATCAAGCCAATTTGTTGTAACCTTAAATATATACAATGTTGGTTTGTCAGTATAGCTCCAAATAGATGATCGTGTTCTAGAACAAACAAGTGCAGGTGTGCTTTGGGTTAGAAATGGAGAAGAAGAAAATGTATAAAGAATTAGATACTTCAGCAGGTTAAAACCCCATAAAGCTCAGAGTAAATTTCCATCTTGCCTCTGATTTGTATACAAACTATACGCAGATGGGCACAGGAGAAGTGGAGAAATCAGCTTGACTTACATGGAAGAGGAAAGGTTATATCCAGTTAATTTTTTAAACTACCTATTAACGTATCCACAGAACAGCTCTGCATAATGAATTCTAGAATTGGTTAGTGTCATTTCCGTTGTGGATGGAGGAGGTAATCTTCACCAAACTTAACTGATGATGGCTGTGAACTTGGCATGGTGATTGGTCTGAGATAAACAGATACCACAAGAAATACCCGTCTTTCTCACCTCTATGAAAATATTTGCTGCCTTACACATGGGCAGAGGTAGAGGAACGAGAAAGCCCATTTTTAGACACAACTCCAAAACCTGATGCCAGGTTCAAGTGCTACCTTCCGGTCTCAGTGGAATATTTCCAAGTCTACTTTAGGGATTGAGACTGTGGTCACTCCACAAACATTGGTCATGGCCTCAGTGCCAGAGGACAGGCATGCACCACCTGCTCAGCTGTCAAAGCAGGCTGATAATTTGAGACTGAGGAGCTGGGGGACATTCCCTCTTCACATACTGGCTGCCTTTAGCAGGCCAGTGCACATCTCAGTCAACCAAGATGTTTCTGGCACTTGCCTAGACTTTGAGAGCACCCACTGGCTTGGTAGGGAGCAATTGGCACGAAGGAAGAACCTCAGCCAAGGAAGGTTTTGAGAAGACCCCGTTCTGGCCCCCCAGAAGCAGCTGCATTCATACCTCTCCCTAGAGGGGCCAAACAGGGCAAGTGCGCATGTGTTATCTGCCTTCATCAGTCAGTGGGAGGGAGGCCAGTTAATGATTTTTTTTTTCAGCTCTTCATTGAACTCAATCAGCACATTGCCACACTTAGACAGCAGCACCCAGTGAGGGGACCAGCAGGCTTTCCCAACAGCCTTTTCATTAAGGAGACATATTTTAGGTCCATCCCACTTTCAGTCTCTGAAGCGCAACATAACACCCCAAATTACCGGCCATCGTCCCGGCAGGCACAGTCAACTTCAGTCTGACTTAATCTGTTTTTTTTATTCATAAACATCTTAAGGCTCTGGCTCACCAGGTCCAGGCAGTGAATGTGCAGGAAGACGTGATGTGAGGATAATGGGGATGCGGGCGAGAGAAGGGCGGAAGATGCGTTGCTCATAGGAAATGCAAAGCTCTCCAACTCAAAGCATTTCCTTCATTTTTTCCATGTAGTTCCCTTGAGGTTATGCAGCTGGATATTCTCAGAGCTGAGAGCAGACAGGCTCACCGTAAACTACTCATTCTACCTTCTGATATTTCCAGTCTCTCTGTGATGACAGTGGACTGGGTACCCAGTTATTCCTCAAACCAAAGCAGATGTGTCTGATCTTAACCTCTCAGAAGGCAGCAAGATTAAAGCACATATGGAATTTTGGTTGTCACCCATCTTACTTCCTCCTTGACAGACGGTTCTCCTTTTTATGTAAAATAAGCCAGGAGTAATAGAGCTTTGACAAATGACAGAGAATAGGAAGCATTTCTAAATTAACTAATGGCAGGTACCTTTAGAAAGAATACCTAATCAACATTTGAGTCTAAGTCCCAGTTTCTTCTGGTGTGGGATACACTGAAGGCATTTAAATAACTGTCACATAGTTGATTACAAACCTAGTGAATTGTTTTGAATGTATCTTTTCTGGCGAATTAGAGGACGTTTTAGGCTAAAAATAATACTAACAATAACAAATATAGCATTTAGTCCTACTTTGTATGTTATCCTCATTTACGGATGAGAAAATTGAGGTGCAGCACAGTTGAATAACTTGCTTAGGCCACACAGCTAGGGACACATACCTCTTCAGGGGTAAGAATGTGAGACTAAATTTTTTGACAAGAAGTAATTAATTAAAATCATAAAATTCTCTGCATTCTCCTTGATATTTGAAAGAAAAACCTGTGTATTCCCTGAGGGGCAGCTGCTTACAGAATAGAAGGTTCCCAACTTACAAGGTCTTACAAGGTATGACTTAAGATTTTTCGACCTTACAGTGGTGCAAAAGCAATACACATTCAGTAGAAACCGTACTTGGAATTTTGAATTTTGATCTTTTTCCTGAGCTAGCAATATGTGGTATGATACTCTCTCATGATGCTGGGCCATGGCCCCCAGTCAGCCATCCGACCATGAGGATAAACAGCCAGTACACTTACAACCATTCTGTACCCACACAACCTTTCTGGTTTTCAATCTCAGTACAGTATTCAATAAATTACATGAGACATTCAACACTTTATTATAAAATAGGCTTTGTGTTAGATGATTTTGCCCAACTGTATGCTAATGTAAATATTCTAATAGTGTGTAACGTAGGCTAGGCTAAGCTGTGATGTTCCGTAGGTTAGCTGTATTCAATGCATTTTTGATTTCCCATATTTTCAACTTACGATGGGTTTATTGGGCCGTAACCCCATCCTAAGTGGAGAAAGATCTGTACATGCAATAAGTTAAGCTGAAATTGCTTCAAACACACCAAAGAAGTCATTAAAAAGGAAAATAAAGGTTCTGAAAGAGGGAAACTATTCTCTTGTAGTCAGTGAAGCAGAGCACGAAAGTACATTTACAGATTGACTGCAATTTATGGAAAGAGAAAATGTGTAAAGAAATATGAAAAAATGTTAAAATATAATTGTGTTATTGTGGTAGAATATTAGGTGAGATTTTTTTTACTTCTTGTTCCACAACTTCTGGATGTATTATTTTTTTGTAATTAACAGCAATGTGTTAAAGAGATAAATTATGGAAGCCCAGCCTCTTTCTGCACAAGATGGCTGCTGATGTCATAGCACTTTAGCTCAATCTACATGCAGATTAATTTTTAAGACCTTTTATCTCCAATCATAGAGTTGGAAAATTTTTCCTTAAGAAGGAAGAACATAGCCTTTATGTTTATTTTGTGCAGTCATTAGTTAAGACAAGAAAAAAAAAAAAACAGGTTATCAATTACGAAGGGTATTTATTTAAACAACAAAGTCCCTGCTTTCAAAGTAGTTAGAATCTAATGAAAGACAAGTTAAACTCAACCATAGAGTTGGTGCTCAGTATCTTTAGACTGCATGCTAATTTCAAATACGGGAGAACATACATACATACATACATACATACATATTTCTTTCAGAAGTCTTTCATCCGCATTTTTAAAAAGTACCATTTTGCCAAGGGAAAATAAACAGAAGGAAATGGTTTGGGGTTGACTCAAAACTGTGAATATTTGAATTCTAATTTGGTTTTAAAGTAAGAAAAAAAAAATCTACTCTCCTGGTATAATACTTTTAAAGCAAATGGAATTAATCATGTATGAAAAACTAACCTCTGACCTTTAATGGTAATTTTACAGATTGAAAAAAGTTTCAAACACTCAGTTGTGCAAAGAAAACAGACATTTGCTCACAGTCTGTAGACCCCAGCTCAGCTGACAGTAATTTTCCATGGATGGCGAGAAAATCATGGAAATTATACGTGGCTATGGCTGGCTTTAGACTGGCCCTATATAAACTCCAGCCATGATTCTGCATTTTTTCTTTTGGGTGAGTGGGTAAAATATCAACAAAGTCTGCATAAAAAGATGTCACCAATATTTTTGAGGTGACCTATAGTTGCAATATCTGATATAGTTTTGTCTCTGAGATTTATTGACTATGTACTTTTTGCATTACGTACAACTAAAATTCTGCTGGGAAAAGCAATAAAGTACTCTGTCATGAAATTGTTTCAACAAATGCTATCGCGCAAGTTTTTCAATGACTTGAAAATTTCCATTACCAGGAAAAGTTTTCAAAATGTATTTTTCCAAATGCAGGTGGGAGGATACCTTCTAAACCTTGAGCCAGTGCTACAGGAACCAAGAGAAACACCAAAAAGTAAAATAAAACTCTCCACACCACTTCCAAAGCAAGGAAGCAAAACCACAGTCAAGGGTGAGTGGAGCGGCCACCCGGCCCACACCCATAAATGCTAGGGTAGTGCTGGTCACATCCCCAGACACACTCTTCTGAGTCTCTGTGGCCAATCTTGTGCTCTCATGTTCTAGAACTCCATGAGAGCCAGAACTCCAACTGCAAAGATGTGTGGTGGGGGGGGGCGGCAAACTCACTTGCTAGGGGTGAGGTGGTGATAAGGTGAGAAAAATACTAACGAAGCAGTCTAAATGAATCAATACATGTAAATCACTTAGAACAGTGCCTGGAACTTAGTCTGGAAACATGTGTGACAACACATAATATCAAAAAGGATATCTTTGGCCTATTAAAATATAAAACATTATCTATATTTCCAGACTTTATGGACACTCTGTAAGTATAAGCTATTATTATTATTTTAACATCTTGATTGGAGTATAATTGCTTTACAATGGTGTGTTAGTTTCTGCTGTATAACAAAGTGAATCAGTTATACATATACAGATGTCCCCGTATCTCTCCCCTCTTGCGTCTCCCTCCCTCCCACCCTCCCTATCTCACCCCTCTAGGTGGTCACAAAGCACGGAGCTGATCTCCCTGTGCTATGCGGCTGCTTCCCACTAGCTATCTATTTCACAGATAAGAAGCCTTTATACAGGGAGAAAATAGAGTGAAATGTTTTTAACCATAACAACTTACTGAATTTAAACTTAGAAGCATTGACTTGTAATTATACTTATTTGATACAATTTGTTATCCTATTTTGTCTCCAGCAAAAAAACCTCTGAGCTGCTAACATTGTTAACCATCTCTTTAAAAATCCAAAAAACCGTTTTATGAACATACTACATTGAGATATGACAAATCTGAGTTGTGAAGATTGGAAAAAAAGGAGTATAAGATTTGATTGAGAGGGTACATAATTTATTAATAATAAACACTGGCTTTTAAAACTAGTGAAATTACAGGACATGTTTCTCTCGCTGATCTCCCTCCTTCACTTCCTTTCCTCCCTCTTTCATTTGCCTCTTTTTCTCCTTTTTTTCTTCCCTTCTCTCCTTCCTTCCATACCTTCTTTCCTCCCTCTCTCCCTTAATTTTTGTTCATTCTTTCAACCCATCAGCCAAACAACAATGATTTGTTGAAGGCTTTTGTTGTTTTTTTCATTAAGGCAAACCAGTTAAGTAGTCTACTATTTTTTTCAATTGGTAAATGCATTTGTAGCAAATAGAGAATTTAAAGTTATTCAATTTCCAAAGTCTGTTGCTCTAAGGACTCATCCCAGCAGGAAAGTACTTAACCCAGGGATAGAACACAGGGTCTCACAATATTCATATTAAACTTGACCTGACTCTATCTGTACCTTGTTCAGTCTCAATTTATTATGTCTATTGGGCTTTCAAGCCCTCCCTCTGACTTTGCTTCTACTCTTATTCCTTCAACTTGGCACCCTCATGGGTTCTCACAATGCACCTGCTGTGGTACCTAGACTATGTCTTCCTTGCTCCCTGGGAGGCCACTCCTTGAAACTGGCCTTGACTGAGACCTAACTCCAATGACAGGTGCAGTAATGAATCCTTAGATGTACAGCTCTGCCTGGATAAGATACTTATGCTCAGGGTTGGAATCAGACTTTCAAGCACGATCCCGGTATCCCTGTGACAATGAATATTTAAGCCTCGGTAGGATTTAATTTGTAAAGGATTAAACACGAGTATATTTCCTAAATCTGGCCTCTCACTCATCTTTTTGTCTTCATGTTGCCCCTGCTCTTCTTTCCTCTCTCTCAAAGGCCTACTTCAGCATTAAAGAGAGTCTGCAGTGGAAAAGTAATAATAAAAGAGAAGCCAGAGCTTTGCTCTGAAATGTGTATGGGATGGAGAGAAGAGGAGCAGTAACACATTTTCATCTTGGTGGTGGGAAAAGGAACCTCATGGAACAACTGTGCCTGGAAAGGAAATCTTTTTTCACTGCATGCAGCCTTCTTGAGTCACTGGTCATTGCTAGCAGCACAGAAGCCACGGAATGAAATGAGAAAAGTGCTGAGTAGAATTTGGGAAGTATAGAAAAGCAGGAAGTGAGCTCCCTTGGCGTATTATCTGACCATATCACCAGTATTCATATTAAAAGATCTTCGAAAAACAGGACACACACACACACACACACACACACACACACTACAGGTTCTACTCAAGCACCATGGGACTATTTGGGCTTGAGAATTTATAGATCAATGAATGCAATTGTCCTATATCTTCAATTCGGGAACTCAAAAAAACGTTTAAAATCTCTTGCTTATGCAGCAGTTAAGTAGAGATTTGGAGATGACATAGTTTGAGGATGTCTTCAAGTCTGAGGTATACAATGCAGCTCTGCAATGAGGGGAAAATTATGTCACTCCCATGGGCCGCGTATTTTCTTAGAGATAGTTAAGTTAAGACACGTTATTGGCTAATAACCAGCACGATGCCTTAGCTCGCTTTCATAAATGTGCTGGATTTTTGGGAGAAGTCCAAAAAATACAGGTTAAGGAAAATAATACAATCTTTTTCTTTATTGCTTTAGTTCTGATCACTCACTCAT
Organism: Eschrichtius robustus; assembly: GCF_028021215.1. Classification (NCBI taxonomy): domain Eukaryota; kingdom Metazoa; phylum Chordata; class Mammalia; order Artiodactyla; family Eschrichtiidae; genus Eschrichtius; species Eschrichtius robustus. The sequence goes on from NC_090825.1 coordinate 46,103,541, forward strand.
TAGTGTGGTGAGTGAGGTAGTATCAACCTCTAACTAGTCCTAGAAAAAGGGACTGTTACTGTTACATGAGACCAAAGGAAACTCATCATGACCAAGGAGGGTCACGAGCATCTGGCTCTGATTCTGACCAATACTTAATCGGCTCAATGAGCAGCTCATGAGCCCATGACATTTCTTTGCAAAGCAGAAGCACAGGGCAAAGAAGGAGGTCGCTCAAACTGGCTTGCTCTCCTGCGTTTGTTTAAGAAGCCCGTCGGGCACTCCACAGTCGAGAACCTTGGTTTTCCAGCAGTTTTGTGGCTGATGGGTCAAATTCCATGATATCTCAGGTTTCTGTTTACCTGTGTGTCATAAATTAGGTTGTTATTCATCGAATATTCACTGCCTTCCTCGTCCTTCTACCCCCGAACGATACTGAGCTTGGCCATATTATGTGGGTTGACCAACAGAATGTGGGCTCAAATGATATATGCCTCTTCCAAGCTGAGACTTCACAAGTTACAAAGTGATTCCTCCTGCCACTCTGGGAGTTGCCAACAATGCCAGGACAAGAACAGGTCCAAGAAACTGACTGGTCCAAGAAGAAGAAGAAGCATGAGAACAAACAAGAAGGCAATCTGCAGCATGAAGCAGCACCATGCCAGCCCACCTATGAGCAGACTGGTGAGCAAGTAACAAACACCTATTCTTATAGGCTACTGGTATTTTGTGGTTGGTTGCTATGTAGCATTACTGTATCAACAGCTACCTACCACACCTTGCAATGAAAGACCAATATAGTTAATATGTATAATTATTTTCTCTTGGGATCCCAAGAGTTCTGGCCAATTCAGTCCACAGACTTTATTGCCCTAGAAATCCAGCCAATACCGTTCCTCAAATCTGCCTGATAAAGAATGCAATGCTCCCATCCCTCTACAATTCCCATTTGTCCAATTTTTACACGTGAAATTCAACTAAAATTTTTATCTTTCGTAAGAAATTTCAGATTCTTCCACTCTCTTATCCCTAAGGAAGAAGCACTTCCTTCTCTAAACTGTATCCCTCTCTTCTCTTGCATATCACCTTCCGCAACAAATTATAGTACCTCTAGTATTCTCCTGTATCACTTATTGGTTAATATATCCTTTAGCATCTAAAAGAACTTTAAGAACAGGAATATGTCTCTCGAATTTCAAAAAGAATAGGCCCCTCAAATAATCAGGTACAATTTAAATCAATCCACTTCCCCTTCATATCTGCTTCTCCTTTATAGACCTTAACTCAATAAATGTCTTCTCCATTTTCCTAGTTGCCCAAGCCAGAAATCTGAGTGATAATTGATCTCTACTCCTCTCACCTATTAACCAAGTCCTGCTTCATCAAAACTCCTATTTAGGATTTTTGGATCTCAATCAAATCTATCCACTTCTCTGCCGCCCCATCACCATTTCCCCACAGGATTATTGTAATTAATTCTCACCTGTGCCACCTACCTCCAGTCTTAACCATTTGCAAACCAATTTCCCATAGCAGCCAAAGAGATTTTTTAAAGTTCATATCTGATTATGTCATTTGACCTTAAAATCTTTGATCGGCTCCCCACTGCAGCAGGATGAAGTGCAAATTTCTATTTGACTTATTAGACCTTTTGTTATCTACCTCAGTATAGTTCTGTAGCCTATTTCTGATTAATGCCCACCTTGTGTTCTCTATCTTAGGCAAACTGAATTTTCTGCATCTCCCAAAACCCATTATGTTCTCTCTTATTCCCAGTCATTTACACATGTTGTTCTGTCCATCTGATACCCTCTTTCTCCTCTCACGACCCTTCCCTTGGTTCTCTCTTCTTGTCCTTTAGGTCTTAGGTCAGATAACACTTTCTTCAGAAGACCACTCTGACTCTTTCCTTTCCCCCTTCCTCTGATAGGCCCGGAAAGTGCCCCTCTTGTGTGTTTCTACAGCATCCTGGGCTTACATGTTTCCCTGTAGCACTTATTATCCTACACTGCAATTTCTAATTAGTTTGCAGCTGACTCTATAGCTGGCCTAACCAGGAGCCATTTCATCTTCCAGCTAGAACCTTAGGGTAATTCAAATATCTACACACCTTTGTAGCCATGCACCTATGGGAAGGTGGGCCTCAGCCTCAGCTCCCATGAAGGAACCCTGATTGTCTCAGCTAATCATGAAGGTACTACTTCTGCAATAGTGATTAAGACACTGGCATGTGATGCACTTCTGACCAATGAGACATTGAAGAGAAGTTAGGGGAGTCTGTCTGGGAAGAATTTTTCTCTCTCTTAAAAGAAGACATAAAGAAAAGATCCTTCTCTTTTCACTAGTCATGGATATCTGCCTTTGATAGCTAGAACTGTGACAGACATCTTAAGATCATGGGGGAACAACCCAGAAAAACCACCAACACTTGAGGAAGGCAAAAAACAAAGATGGAAAAGACTCTCAGGCCTTTGATTACGTCACTGAGTTACTGAGTGACTTGAGCTGCGCCCCGCCTCCCCGTCCAGGACTGCTTATGGTCTAAGTCAGTTGAGTTCAAGTTTTCTGTTACAGCTACAAGCATTCTGACTTACACACTTGTCTATCTTCCTTACTGTACTGATATGAATAAGAATTTACGCTTGTAAATAAGAACTGTAAAAGGACTAAGAATTTAAAGAAAACATCTTAGAAGGCTGCATGGCTTTATGGTAATCAATAAGGAAAATTATTATTAATGTGGTACTATAGAGAGAATCAGAATCAGCTTTCACAGAAAATGCTGTAGAAATCTACTGATGATTTATTCTCTGGGCCAGAGAATAAAATGAACTTGTAATAGTCCTTTAAAAAGCTGGGTATAAAGTGACCACAGGAATTGTACCAAATTCAGAAGCCTCCAGAAATGTGACCTAATTTTATTTAGCCCCTTGCCTTCCCCTTTCTTTCTCATGCCAGCCCTGGTTTTACTTCAAAAGCTGAAGAACCTAAAAGGGGAAAATCCCACCAACATATTCACCTAGGCTCTGAACAAAGATCCAAGAAAAGGCCAAGGTGATATTCAAACCCACAGTCACATTAACCTTTTGTGGATTTGAACATTGAACAATGCAGTAGTCTTTCTGCTTCGGCAGAATTTCTTGTTAAAAACAGGAATGTGGAGAATAACAAGAAAGAAAACTCCTCTATTTTTGGCCTAAACAAAATTGGTGAGCTTAGACTCCTATGATAGGAAGTTTCTTCCTACCTTCATTTTTATGCATTTAATATTAAGTAGATGGCAGGGAGGACAGAGGCAGCTGGTTATTAAATAGCAGCTGCCTGCCATTTATCAAAATAGAACCAATTCTTCATTTTCATAAGGTAATGAATTTGGGTATTGCTCCGTATTATTGGAACCAGATTATTGTTTGATCATATGTTTCAAAAACTGGTTAACAATTTAAGTTTCTATTAGTGCTGCAAATAGAACTGATCGTGTACCTGTGGACAGTGACTTGTAAAACAAGACAAGTTGTATAAGGTAGAAGTTACCTCTTCCTTGAACTCTTGTTAGAAGTATGAAACCATCTGAGTCAATATTTTTGATGGTTGGTTTATTTACTCATTTTGGGAGATATTAAACTTGTAACTATTGACTCAATTCTCTACTGGTTATAAGTCTATTCCAGTTTGTTTATATCTCATTGAGTCGGTTTGGGTTGTTTTATTTTTGTGGGTTTACATCAAAATCAAACTGTAAAAATAAGCAATGATAAAAATCCTACAGCTTTAAAAATGCATAATTATTTTCCCCCGATGATTCTAGAGCTATACTATCCAATAGAGTAGCCCCAAGCCACATGTAGCTATTAAGTACTTAAAACATGGCTAGTCCAAATTGAGATGTGTCAAAAGTATAATAGACACGCTGGATTTTGAACACTAGTATGAAAAAAGAATATAAGATAACTCATTAATAATTTATATATTGATTACATATTGAGCTTATATTTTGGATATATTGAATTAAAGTACATTCTTAAAATTGAGTTTTAAAGAAATTTAAATGTGGCTATTAAAATTGTTTAAATTACATATGTGGTATGCATGATATTTCCATTAGGTAGCACTGTTCAAGAACATTCATCAGATCCTCTCACATGATGCCCTGCATTGTACACATTGACATATGTATAATCTCTGAAACACATTATGATGAAAAAGGATACTCCTTCTAAATAGATGTGTGTTCTTGGAAAATTCATAGAAACTGTCTGAGTCTTGATTGCTTCACCTCTAAAACAAAAGGGCTGCTTGAGATGATTCCTGAATTCCTTTCCAATTCTCAAATATTTAATGACTTCATAATTTCCCGAATAGGTTCCAAGTTCATGGGATAGCTCATTTCAGTTTAAGTAATATTTCTGGAGCATCTATCATGTGTCAGGTCCTGTGATTAGGTAATTGGACATCTAAATAACTCCCACTGTATTTAGTACTACTCTTTACTCTTGGCAAATCTTCAAGAAATATTTATGGGACTAATGAATATTATTCTTCCCTGTCTTACACGTTGATTCAGAAAGAAAAAAAATTCTCTCTCTGTCTCTGTCTCTGTCTCTCTCTCTCACACATACACACACACACACACACACACACACACACACACACACACCAAGAACCTGGCTGTGAATGAAATACCAAAAAAAGTGGGTTTTTTTTTAAAAACGGAGTTGCAGTTCTTTAGCAGAAACTCGTGTCCATATAACTGAATGGTCTCTGAACCCTACAGCTAAAAATGCCTTGCTCTTTCTGAAAAATGTAAATTGCATTGTGCTTCTATGTCAAGAGCTCTCCAATTTTAGCTGCCTTTGTCCTTTTTGAGGCTTTCCTGGGTCAATAATTAGCAACACAGCTTCTGGGATTGAGTGAAGAGCATGATGAACAAATACAAATGAGCTGCCTTAAAAAAGCAGTAGCATAAAGCAAGAGAGCACTTGAGACTCGTCCTGTCAAAATGTTCACATAGGGCAGGCTGAGAAATGAGACATTGAAAATTACTAAGCCGGAACCTAGCTGTATGCACTTACTTAACCAAGTTCACTGTTCACAGGATGCATTTTCACCTTCTGCTTTAGTGAAGAGTATTCTCAAATTATTCTAAATGTTTCTAAAAAGTGCTTTTCCAATTTTACTGGGATTCTTAAACTTCTTTTCAGTTTTCTTCCAAACTCGAAGAGAAAGAAATGAGGAAACAGTCTGGTAAATTGGGAAGAGCGCTGGAGACCAACAGTAAGTTTGATTCCTGAGAGCTACTATGCACTTGTGATGTGAAATTGAACAAACTGTTTAATCTTTCTGACCTCTTTCTTCATCTGAAAAATAAGGATAAAGTCCTATGTATTTAAAGGTTAGTGAGGGGATCAAATGAGATATTGGTAAGGGAAAACATTTAACAATGTATAAATGTAAACTATTTCATACATAATCATCACAGACGTCTCTTACGAGCTAAAATCTGGTCATATAACATGTCATCCTAGATCCAAAGGAGAAGACAAAGAAGAAACGTATATAACAAAAATATTATGTCTCCTATTAGAAATAGCACAATATTCATAAAACTAATATTTAAAAGAATATGATGTAATGGTTAATTGTACAGACCCTGGAGACAAACTAGTAGGATCTGAGTTCTGACTCTATCATATACTAGCTGTGTGATTCGAAACAGATCCCTTTATCTGTCTATTCTTTACTTTTCACATCTGTAGAATGGGGATAATAATAATACATGCCTCATAGGCTTATTGTGAGGAATGAATTAATACATATAAAACATTAGAATGGGGCTGGCACATATAAGCATTATATTAGTGTAGCTGTTGTTTAGGTGTTCATTCTATGATGCTTTCTTTAAACTCTAGGGTAACTCTTGGCTAGCATTTGTTTCACATTGCTTGAAAAAGAGCATAGATTTCTCACATGCACATTTTGGAAGTACCCCAAACGCATGCTAGGAGAACAAACAAAAGCAACTTCAGTACATAATTCACAAAACGACAGCCTAGATGAGCCCACACTTTTTAGAGGGCTGAAATACATAGTGAAACAAAGTACACTCACGTGGGACCTTGATAAAATTTGAGGTCTTCTTTATTTTTACTTATTTTTTTTTTTCAGGTATTGAAATAACGCCCAGAAGTGTCTTGTATTTGCATTGTGATTTTAAAAATCACTTTCACATCCATTACCTCTTTAAAAGTTCAGGACTGTGAAAGGTCAACAATGAACTTACTTTCACTCTCACATAACTCTTTGAGGAATCAAGTCAACTGAATACTTGCACTTGAGAAAAAAAAGGTGGGCTCTTTGCCAAATACTTTTTGGCAGCTCTTAAGCCTGGGTTTTTCATCTGAGCTAACTGCAAGCCTAGAAGGATCCAGAGGGGCAATTCATCAGCTCAGCGGACCGCTCAGGCCCTGGACTGCGGCCGGGTCATGTCTTCCACAAACAGCTATCTGTCAGTAAGTGAATCATTGACTGCATCTTCCTTGAGAGGAAAGTCATTTTGGTTGCTTCACCAAGTCCAAGAATGTGAGGAAGGAAAGGAGACGGCTAGTTGGGGACTTCCACTAGGATTTTCCCATAGGCTATGACTAGCTGTATCATTCTATTTGTTGGACTCAGTAGTGATTTTCCATGAGACTACACCTACTGGACAGGAAAGTCTTGATCTGTTTCTTATCTAATTTGACCATCTGCTACATCAGCATTGTTGATTTAGACACCCAAGATCAGACAAATGTGGCAGAGATGAGAGTTCCATGCAAATGTTTTTAGGGAGGCATTTGCTAGGAAAACCCCCTAGAGAAAAGCATTGACATATACCATTTGTAAGACCCCAGTTAAATCTAATCAGCATGCCTGATTCAGAAAGAACCCCTCCTCAGAAATTACACTGCCTGATCAAGTTGCTCTCTTTCGTCTAAATACTTATTGAAATCCTTAAATACATTATGACAATGGAATATACCAAACACAGGTTAATCTTTTATTATTAAGGTTAGTGTAATATCTGAAGGTCATGATTTGGATTAACAACCATGATAAGACTTTAGGTATTAAATGTATAAAATTGAGCACATCTGTATTCACTCTAGGATAAAACAAGATGGTTTTAAAAATTCTCTCATCATCTTTTGTTCTCCTACAATTTGAACTTAAACTTTAAGGGTTGAGCAAGAATGTAAAAGAATATAAAACAAGCAATGGCAGGCTCTGCTTATGCAATATCATCCCCCAACACCTGCAGCATTGCCTGAAACAGTGTAGATATTCAAAATAGTTAGGAAATAAATGAATATCTGCAAAGTTTGGGTCATTTTAACCACACTAATATTTACATTTATCTATAGACAGAATAGTCTTGAACACATTAAGAGAAATTGATCAATACTAAACAACAACAACAAAAATGTTTTCCTCTGTAGGAACATAATGCTAAATTATAATTGTGCAAAGTCAAAAAGTAATCTACAAATGAATTACGGAGCATTATTCAATGAGTCAAAGCCATTCTATAAATAAATAATGCAGTACTTGGCTAAAGGTTGTTGCTATTATGTGCACGACTTCAGGATGAAAACTGGGAGTCCTGTTTTTAATATGTTCGTCACATTAAGTAATGAACAATATAAACAATTCGTGCAAGCATGTCAGCCAAGCATTACTCTTGAGGACCAGTAGGACATTTCAGGAACAAGAGCTAAAAGCAGGGAGTACTCTCTTGATTTGGAAAACTGATTCTAAATTTCTTGATTTTCCCAGAGGGTAGCATTTAAGCAAAATCTGGCACAGAAGTGGAATGTGTAATTGAAGTCAACTTTCCCTTGGTAGGGAAAACACGATCCTTCCTTTCACTATTGGGAGATGCTTTGGATGCTGTCGGCAAACTGGCCCCAGGTGACCTGTTCTTTGTGGCACTCATATCACTTCCGCCCACAAAATGCTCTCCTGTGAGGGAGGGGGTGGGAAGCATGTCCTGAGATTCTCCCACTCCCCGCTAATGCCAATAAAAATCTGTTCTTGGGAAAGAATCTAATCTCAGATATTCATACTTGTATGAATTCAAACCATTATTTTACCTTTTTATGAGGTATGTGCCTTTTTGGCCTCACCTCTGTGTAAAAAGGCCAAAACACAAAAACTTTTTTTTTCCTTTTCAAAAGAAATTGTAAGCATTGGGCATCAGGAAGATATGGTCTCTTAGTCTGCTTATTTGGTTTTAAGATGAAAGAAATGGGGCTTCCCTGGTGGCACAGTGGTTGAGAATCTGCCTGCCAATGCAGGGGACACGGGTTCGAGCCCTGGTCTGGGAAGATCCCACATGCCGCGGAGCAACTGGGCCCGTGTGCCACAATTACTGAGCCTGCGCGTCTGGAGCCTGTGCTCCGCAACAAGAGAGGCCGCGATAGTGAGAGGCCCGCGCACCGCGATGAAGAGTGGCCCCTGCTTGCCGCAACTGGAGAAAGCCCTACCACAGAAACGAAGACCCAACAAAGCCAAAAATAAATAAATAAAGAGTAAAATTAAAAAAAAAAAAAAAAAGAAATGTGCCTGTTACTGAAAGTACATATACAAACTAAATTGACAAATTTGATCGCGCTGTTTCAGCGACTTAAAAAGCACTGCACAATTGATTCATTGGTTGTTCAGGTTGTGGTGCTTCTCTGTTTATACTCTACACTGGCTTCCTCAGCCATCTCGTCAGTGTCTCACACACATTTCTGACTTCTTGACGGGTGCCTCTGCTATGAGGACCCAGCCCCCCTCAATGAGAACATGGCTGAGACCATATTCATCCTTTTCTTCTACCAACCCATTGTCCTTCTAGACTTTCCCATTTCCCAGTCTTGAGAGTTCAGTCATGACTGACTTTTCATCTCCACACCCCACTGCATTCGTTGCAAATTTCAATGATGTTATACCTATACAATGTTTCCAGAAACTACCTTCTTTCTATTTCCACATACATGAATTTAGTTTATTGTCTCATTGCTCTTTTTTTTTTAACAAAAATAATATTTACTCATTATATTAGTTTGCTAGGACTGCCATAACAAATACCACAGACTGGGGGGGGGGGTGCTTAAATAACAGAAATTTATTTTCTTACAGTTCTGGAGGCTAGAAATCCAAGATCAAGGTGTGGGCAGGATTGGTTTCTTTTGGAGACCTCTCTCCTTGACCTGTAGGTGACCACCTTCTCCCTTTGTCTTCACATGGTCTTTCTGTGCCTGTCTGTGTCCCAATTTCCTCTTTTTATTGGGGCATCAGTCAGATTGGGTTGGGGCCCACCCATATGACCTCATTTTACCTTAGTCACCTCTTTAAAGGCCCCATCTCCAAGTACATTCCGAGGTACTGAAGTTAGGACTTCAACATAGGAATTTTGGCAGGACACAATTCAGTCTACAGCACTCATGTTTTTCCTATGGCACACGCTCTCATCTCAGAATGTCATAATATTTTTCCCCAGAATTATTTTGATTGTCTTTAGAAAAACGGTGTTCCACAGCCACAGACACTTCATTAAACAAACGCGCTCTCTTCAGAATCCAACGCCCCACTGTGCCATGTTAATTTCCTCATTCTCTCATTCAAGCCCCTCTATAATCCAAATTTCCATTTTCAAGTTTCCTTTCCTACGATTCTAATAAAACACAGTTGCTCTGGATTACTCAAACGCAGACCTCTATATTGTACTTCCGTTGCTTCCATTTATATTTTTCTAAGAATGGCATCATCTTTCAAAGCACTAAGCAAATGTTAGTTTACTTTAGCATCACTTTTCTTCATTCTCTTCTACATCCTTCCAAATAACTGTGGTTCCTGGGTCCCGAGCCATAGCCCATTTACCTGAACCTCTCTTATTTTATCTTTCTCTGCTGGTTTCCTCACTCCCTAAATCCTAAGTACCCCTTTAACAGAGGGCTCATAGCATCATGGGTACTGAATAAACCATTTATTGAGTTGATTAAAGCCAGTCTACTTGACATCAATTGTTTCAGGTGTCAATATGATTAAAATATCTCAAACAATTATCAATTATTATTTATTCTTTTGTTCAGCTTATAGACACGGCATAAACCACGGCTTGATGACTCAAGAGTCAATAATGATTATTTTGGTTGATTATTTTTCTCCCCCAAATAACAAATTTTTTTTTTATTTTAAACAATTATAGATTGCTAATCTTCGTATACATATACATATACATATACATATACACACACTTTTTTTTAACCAAAATTTTTTGGTGACTTTTGTGAAAACTAGTAGAAATGTTCTTATTATCTACATTATGAATTAAAGAACCTTAGAGTTTATTTTTCGTGACTGGTTTGCCAAAAATTTTGTAAGCTCTGTCTTCAAGGCACTTTTAGGTCAATTATAATTTATTTTCCCTTCTACTTTACTCTTTCCAAGGTTTACTCTGCATTTGGCACAAAGATCTTAGTTCTCCCCTATCCTCTTGTCCTACAGAAATCTTAATAAGTTACCTTAAGTCTCTGAAAACAATAAATTAATATAGGCCGTAAGTGGCCAAATTTTTCAGAGTCTAGTTCATAGCTTTTTCCAACTCCCTTCATCTTTGCTGCATGTATTATAGAGCCTAGAAAGCAAATATTAACTTTCTAGTCTCCTTCCCACTAGAGATGGCCATAAGGCATAGTACTGGCTAATGAGCTATAAGCAGAAGTCTTTTGAAGGCTTTGGGGAAGGCTTTTGTGTTTCTGGTAACTGGGTAGATATGACTAGAGCTGCTCCGCCTCCACCTCTCCCCTCCCCTCTGCCCCTCACTGCAGGTAACACAGATATGATGTCTAAAGCTGCAGCAGCCATCTTGCCATCATGAGGGAAAGGCCAAGAAAATCGTATAGATGCTGGCCTTCTGCAAATGGTCATAACATCATACAGCAGCTCAAATGGCTCTAGTGGCCACTTATTTCAAAGTAACCCATATTTGTTCAAGCCATTTTTGGTCCAGGTTTCTTGTTACTTACAGCTGAAAGCATTCAAAACTAATACACCAAAGTTGACAGTTTGAGTTTTCCACAAAGAAAACCTTTTCTTTGGCCCCTATGGCCCCTAGGATGTGCTCCCTAATCAAAATCTAGTTACAAACCCACAAATCCAGTTCCCTAGGTCAAAAGGAAGCAAGGGGCCAGCAAGGACCTACTGTATAGCACAGGGAACTATACTCAGTATTTTGTAGTAACCTATAACGGAAAAGAATCTGAAAAAGAATATATATATGTGTGTATATATATATACACACACACACATATATAACTGAATCACTGTGCTGTACACCTGAAACAACCATAACATTGCAAATCAACTATACTTCAATGAAAAATATATATAAAATAAAAAACACATTAATTTTAAAAAAAGGAAGCAAGGGAGAGTGAGTTGGCTGTTTTGACATAAATCACTCATCAGTAAGAGAATCTCTGTTACCCTCTTTCTTTTCCCTCAGGTATTATTATTAACAATTTCTCAAGGAAGGGAAAATGTTAAATTAAAAATTAGACGGAAAGGAGGGACCTAAGTGAGAAATCCACTGATAGCCTTCACATAAACATTACTGTAATCTCCTTCTCCATGAGTGAAGAAGGCATAGAATGGCATCGAATGCTTGTTGCCCACCTGTTTTTTTAATTAAAAATGTTTTACATTCCTTGTGCAGAATACCTCATAACTGTGATCCCCAGTTGGCAAGAATCCCATTTATTTCTAACATAAATTCAGGAAGCTAATTGTACCTCCCTCCAGCTTATTATCAGAGCAATTAAAATCAGCTGGTGCAATGCTGTAATGTTGTAGGGCTTCAGGTTTTATAAGTGACATAGCCTGAGGCATTATTCATTTTTACGGGGGGATTTTGGTTCCAGGTCAGCCAAGTCCTAAAGAGTTCTAATTAAAGTCTCCCTGGGGAGTTCCCCTTGATCTGCTAGATTCAAGATTCTTCAATAAATAACCAGTTTAGGATTATTTCTGGTGGGGACAATTTATATTTGATTTTAATGCCTTAATTGTATTTTATACACATCCTGAAACCCCAGGACAGTAATCTCATGAAGCACATACAAAATTGTATATAATACAGGTAATATATGTAAGTTTTTAAACCTGAAGGTTTTGTTTCTGTTGATCCAAAGCTGCAAAGTCTTTAAATAGAATAATATTACTGCTTGTCTGAACAATAGGTACCCTTCCTTACTTGTTTATTAATGCTAAGTTATAGGGCTCTCTTTTAGATACAAAGCTTACACACAAAACGCACAGGATCACTACATCTCTAAAAGGTTCCAAATTAATAGTGTCCTTTTTGCACAGGTCTGATAGCCTTTGTAGGATTGACAAAAGCAGCTCAATGGGAAAGAATTAGGGGAAACAAGCTGGAGGAGGTGATCTGGAGGACTTCTCTTGATGCTGTGTTTGCTCGGTAAGCACACTGGTTACATGAGATTTAGATTTTATGTTAGTTGGGAGTATGCTAAGAAAACGAATGCCTCCCATCCACCCCTTGGTACCACTGTTGTTTTACTGAGGTTTACAGGCAAAGCAGAACTATATTAACATGGGCACATAACATTAACCAGGGCTTCTCCTTACCTCCCCATTCCTGGAAATAAATTTCTTCTCACAGCCGAGTAATTAATTACACTGTATACACACCATCCACAGAAGAGATAAACCAATTAGTCAGTCACTCATTAGGAAAAATGATATAAGTCACCTGGCTTTCCCCACCTTTTTTTGAAATGTAACTGGTACGTATTTTTCCCCCATCTAAATATTCTATCTCTGTTTTGCACTTGGCTAATTCCTGTTTACACTTAGTTTCTCAGCTTACATATTTCGTCCCAGGAGCTTTGATTTCCCACCCCCAAATTAATTGGTTCTCCCCTGTATAATATGTTCTTGGAATCTTTACTTCTCCTTCAGTGCACTTCATCTAATTATGCATTTCATTTGGGGATGACTTGTTTAAGGTTTGTCAGACTCTCCAGGACAGGAACCATGTCTGTTTTATTCACCTCTGTTTCCTCAGAGCGGAGCACAGTCTAGGACAGGATGATATATGAGCTCAATAAATGTATCGGGCAGTAGAGCTCACATTGCCTTCCTGGGTTCAGAGCATGGGAATCAGGCCCTGAAGAATAGCAACAGTAGGAGTTTCCATTCTGCAAAATGCCCATTTTGCAGAGGAGAGTGCTGCAAAGATTGGGAAGTGCTCAGACTCTGGAAAAAAAGGAAGATGGCAAAAAAGAACTGCATCTGTTTCACAGTGTTGCCAAGGGTCATGGTGATGGCTATTAATCTTTGCTACCGGGCTTCCCTGGTGGCGCAGTGGTTAAGAATCCACCTGCCAATGCAGGGGACACTGGTTCGAGCCCTGGTCCGGGAAGATCCCACATGCCGTGGAGCAACTGAGGCTATGCGCCACAACTAGTGAAGCCTGGTGCCTAGAGCCTGTGCTCCGCAACAAGAGAAGCCACTGCAATGAGAAGCCCGCGCACCGCAACAAAGAGTAGTCCCCGCTCACCGCAACTAGAGAAAGCCCGCATGCAGCAATGAAGACCCAACACAGCCAAAAATAATAAATAAATTAAATAAAATTTAAAAAAAAAAAAAAAAAAAATCTTTGCTACCAAAAAATATATATATTTTGCCCCTTTTGGAAGGGAGGTTGGTGCTTAGTTATTGTAATGGATTTAGAACATTCATCATTTTTACTCGAGGATCAACTTAAAAAAAAGACACAAGTAAAATAAAGATTTTTTTTTTTTTTTAAAGAGATTGTGCGGTACCATTACAAGTGTCTCCCTCTCAGCGATGAAAGAAGCACTGCTTTTTAAAAAATATCTTTCTGTAAAACCCTGGGGGGAACTCCTGAAGATGGAAACAGAAAAAGCTAGGTGGCAGCAGACTGCCTTGGTTTCATCAAAACTTCCCAAGGCCTTATCAATGACTAGATATAAGCATGCTTACAACCAATGGCAGTATTCATATAAATAATATAAATAGTTCAAAAGATTACAGAAATAACTTCTTAAGCCACTCCCCACCATTTGGAACAAGTACAGTTTGGAATTTTCCCCATCTTTGTAATTCTGAGAAAAATGGTCTAGACTAGATGTCTATGGCTATATTCAGATGATTCCTATTCATAAAATGAGAATACAGAATAGACTAACTTCTGCAACAGTGACACCGCTGAGAGAACAAATTGGCTCAAGAAGCAATAAAAAAAACTGAGAAGGCACTTTAAAGGAATCAATTTAATTGTATCTCTTTTTGTCAGTGACTCTGAAGAAAGCTAATTTAGTCTCTGAAAGTAGTATCTTGCTGCCTGGAATTGGTACCCACAAGCTTCAAATAAACTATTCCATGAACTTCAAGCTGCCCTTGACAGACAGAAGGGCACGCTCAGCTCCAAGCCATCAGGGAAGGTATAATTTCACGAGGCCAGACAGCCAGGGAAAGTGATCCTCAGAGGAAACCCTGTAGAAAAGAATTTGCATTTATTTCCTTTTTCCTATCCATCCGTGACCTCAACTGAGCTATTCTTGTATGACTTCTCTTTATTCCTATTTATGACTATTATCACATATTTGGAAATGTACTTTTGGTTATTGATGTTAGAAGCAGGTATAGTTTTAAAAAAAGTTTAGCTGCTGAGCTAGGCAGCCCAGGGTTCAAAACTCAGTGTACTACCTACTTACTAGCAATATGACCTTCAGCAAGCCGCTGCCCACAGGACTTCTGTTTTCACAGCTATTGACAAAAGTGGGCACGTGTGTAATGATAATGCCCACCTTTTGGAGGTGGTGAGGATTAACCAAATGACCACTGAAAATGGCCAGCACAAGGTCAGGCCTATAATCTGGCCTTAATGTATCAAAATCTCATTCCTTTCCTCTTTTCTGGCCTTTTATTCTTCCTCCTCCTCTTCTCCATCTTCAGTGTATGAGCCTTCCTAGCAGATGACCACCTGGACTGCCTGATAAGTCTGCTGCCCACTGGGAAGCTCTGTGTGGCTGACACAGGATGTAGCCCCATTAAGGATTCAGTCTGTTTACTCGATGCTCAGCTCATGTGAGAATGCAGAAGTTCCCAAGGGGAAAAAAAGCATTAATTCATGTCTAATTATTTAGTTACACTTCTTCATTTTTTACAATTTACTGTGAGCAGATTCTATTAAGGAGAATACAGAATGAGCAAGGGCTTTGCCTTTGAGAAGAAAGGGGGACACAGAAAGAGGAGAAGGATGAAGGAAGAAGATCTCAAAAGA
This sequence comes from Eschrichtius robustus, assembly GCF_028021215.1. NCBI lineage: Eukaryota > Metazoa > Chordata > Mammalia > Artiodactyla > Eschrichtiidae > Eschrichtius > Eschrichtius robustus. Next base: position 46,118,872 of record NC_090825.1, read on the forward strand.
CAAGCTACCTGCCCTCAGTCACTCAACTGAACTAGCTCACCCTGACTCTGCCCAACTCTTTGGTGAATCAAGCCTGTGTGCCTCTTAAATTGTGTACTCCTAGCTTTTCATGTTTTACAGCCAAAATGTTTAGGTCTAATATTTGTTTTCACAGGGATGTTTTACAAACAATCAACCCCACATTAATCCTCATCTTGCCTGTCATAGTAATCTGACCTATTATCCAAAGCTCTTATTTACGGGATTCTTTGAAACTTCAATTCACACATGGGTGTTTTTACATTGTATTTGGTCTATGGGCAGCTATATTAAAAATTAAAAATGTGAAATGGGGGCAGTAAGTTGGATATTTCAAATACATAGCTGTAAGTAAAACAGTAAGTATCTTATTTTTAAATATCCAGCAGCTTATACAAAGTGGGAGTCTAGAATGCCCTACACTGAGATATTACTCAGAAAAATGCTGCTAATGTGCAATGTTTTCCCTTCTGTTAAAAGCAAAGCGTATTAGTTGATAGTTACCTCTCGTATCATTAGAGTAAGTTATTGAAACCACGCAGGACCCTGCGGGATCCTCCTGGATACAAAAACCCCTCTGTGTCCCCTGTTTCTTGTTTGTAGAAAAAGGCTTTAGTTTCCTAGGCCTTCCCTGAGTTCCACAGAGTAGATTCAAGCAGTTACTAGTTAGGGCTGTGAGGGAATGCCGAAACAAAGGAAAAGCAGTCAAGAAACGACAGTTCAGTGATAAAACAGAGTCCTAGCCCCGCAATGGATACACATAACAATCTGATGCACATCTTTGAGTTGTTCTGCAGGAACTAAGACCCCCCACTCAGGTGGAGGATGGTGACTACTTGCTGAGTACCAACAGGTAGACCCCAGGCCACGGGGAGCCTGAAGGGTGATGATTAAGATTCCCGAAACACCACCCTGGTACCTACCACCAACCAATCAGAAGAAAGTCGTGCACCCTACAGCCCTCACCTTAAATGTTGCCTTTAAAAACCCTTCCTTGAAAGCCACTGGGGAGTTCAGGTTTTTTGCGCATGAGCCACCTGTTCTTCTTGATTGTCCCTGCAATAACCTTTCTCTGCTCCAAACTCTGACATTTTGGTTGGTTTGGTCTCACTGTGCATTGGGCACACAGACGTGGGTTGGACAACATTACACCTATATGTGGCCAAGCAGATCAATGACTTCTTGATTTGTTGAGGTTTACAGATTCTAAGAGCCTCATCTTCACCATCATTAAAATGTAGCTAATCTTTGTTATATGTTTGAACTGGGCATATAATCTATGTTAAGTTTTGCATTACTTATGCTGAATATTCTTCTGATATGGACTGACTATACTTAATATATTCTATAGGAATTTTATTTGTTAAAACTAAGTATTCAAACAATTGTGTTATTGAACAAAACGTTTAAAAAAATTTTAAAGCTTAAAATGCCATTAAAAGTGAACTTTTAATCATCAAGAAAATTAATCTTAGTATTCTGAGAAGTAAAGAGGAAAGCATGAATTTCATTTGTTCATAGATGTGTATTGAGAACGACTCCAGAGGTTATGGTTGATCACTATTCTTTGAATAAAAAGAAAACATAAAAGAGATTTAAGACCTTCAGAATCTACATTACTCTCTTCAAGTACAATCACATACTTGGGAATTAGTTATCTTGAGTTTAGCTAAAGCTAATTGTTTTGTTTAGCTAAAGCTAATTGTTTTGTTTCCTAAACAGTATCTTGAAAAGCTAACATCTATATAAACTTCTCTTAACCCCAAATACAGAAGTGTTTGCTTGCCAAAGAAAGGGGTCATAGCATTTATGCATTCTATATTTATTTTTTAAAACAAAGAACCACTTAAAACAAGTTGCAGTTTTGCCAGAACAGAATTTGGTAGCCAGGAACCTATTGTAGTTTGCCATTATTATCCCTTTTGTATTCTCTTAATGGCACTATTAGTATATTTTTAAAGGCATGAGTGCATGTGAAAGGCATTCATAAATAGCCCTCTTTGATGACGATGGTTGCAAATAGCAGCAGCTGCAGCAGCAACAGTAGTAAACATCTAACATTTATGGGGTACTTACCAAGTGCCAGGTACTATACTAAGCACTTTACAAGATTATCTTACTAATTCCCACAGAAACCTTGTGAGTTGGATACTATTACTATTTCCACTTACAGATTAGGACGCTGGGGCAGAGAGAGGGAACACAACTGGTAAGTGTTAGAATCAGCTAGGAGGCAGTAGACTGACCTGGTCTGACTTCAGAGACCAGGACTTTGCCTCCCTTGGATGAGCAGTTGAACTCAAGAGGACTTGCACACAGTTCCACTAAAACATTCAGAATGATTTCATAACGTCAATTTTTCTGCCTCCAACGTATTCTTGGGGAATTTTGAGGGGGCATGGAGAAATTTTAAGAGGTCATAGGGGCATTAGCTCAAAGCTAGGAATGGCATGGGGATCTTTCTCCATCTTGTGGACCCTCTTTCCAACCACCTTCATTCCCATCTTCATTCATGTTACAAAACACATGGCTGTAAACTGCATTTCTTTGGTAGTGGGGAGGGATGTTGTGGGAAGAGACTCGGGAAAGTTCATAGGTTAAAAATCACAAGAACCACTGGTCTCATATATGATTTCGTGTGAATCTTTCAGACAGTCTCTCAAGCAAGGATTCTATAAGGTTCCATTCATGTACGATGCCCACCAGCAAATGTTGCATCCCATGATGATACTACACATCCCTATGTTATTTCGCAAGCATGATCTAATTTGAACCACATGGCACACTTGTGAGATGAGTAGGAAAGAGAAAAACAGCCCTATGCTACAGAGGCAAAGATAGGGATCCAAGGTATGTGGCACAGTCAAAACAGAACCTAAAGCTAGCATCTAGGTCCACAATTCCCATCAGTAATAACTTACATCAGTGCAAAGGTCTTCTGTTATAGTCTTAGCATATGACTTGGTGAAAACAGTCCTCTCAATGAACTAAATTCTGCACAAGGAAATCAAGGCCCAACAATCTCATATCTTTGTTTATTTTAGGATCCATTCAAGTGTCAAATCTAAACGAGCTGGTTATCTCAAAAGTGTCTGGCGAAGCAGGGCTGAGAGAATGCACACCATTAGCTCTTGAAACTTGTTACCATGGAGCTCACGTTCCTAAATTGTTTCTTTCTGTATAGAAGGTAGAGGGTCATATTTTGAATCCAAGATAATCAGAGTATGGTGGACATAAAAGTAGTATGATTACGATACTACTTGGAAACCCCAGTGTAAGTATGCAGTGTCCAAGGCACCAGGGGACAGACTGAGGGCAGAGGTGCCCCTGAGAAATGCTTAATTTCAGCATACAGAATAGCTAAATAACAACAAGGTTTTATTTTTGACTTAAACTCTTACAAATGTATCACTGCTATAGCAACTATTAATGACAGTCTATTTTCATGATCCCTGATGGCGTTTTTAGCACAATTTATAGGAAAAAAAGTCAGAAAATTAAAAAATAATGTAAAATAAGAGATACACTATGAAACTTCTGTCCAGCATGTAACCAGCACCAGTTGTGCAACAGTTTACATTTTTGATGGTGATGATGTATTTGTTATCTTGCCAATGCTTTTCCAAATCCCAGGAAGTTCTTACTCAGAAGTGTAGCTTCATTGCATGTAAGTCCTACAGTTTGTCCAGTGCAAACAGACTCCTAGACAGGTGATCAGTCTAAAGAGAGCTTTCTTTCAATCTCTCTAGATCACACACTATGGATGTAAGAATAACCAGGAAATATGTCTAAGTATATTTTTAAATCTTAGGTTTGATTCTCTGATCAAGTTAGAAGTGAGCCACCAGAACATTAAAGTATATATTTTCCTGACTATTTTAGATCTTCTCATTTTCCCTAGTAATCAATAATGAAAGATGATAGGAGGCAGCTGAATATATTTTAGCATTTCCAAATAGTGTTCTCTAGGTTAGTTCTAGAATACATAGGTGATATATGATATACAGATGCATATGAAGGGGAACAGATGTTATGTGATAAAATAAGTTTGAGAAAAAAATATAGCAAAGTTTTTCAGTACTTACCAGTACCTTTAATATGCTAATGAATGGATAGTGTTTGAGAAGGAAACAGAATAGGCAGCTTTTCTTAAAACTATTTGAGCATACGAGCATTATTTTGCAGAGTGGTTCCAGAAACCAAGATCTCATGGGTACACTTTGTCACATGAGCTTGGGAGTCACTCAGATCTGAGTTCCTGTTACAGCTCAGAATTGCTGTGCAGCCTTGAGAGAGTTGCTGAACTGCTCTAAGCCTCGGTGTCTTGAGGTTAACAAAAGATCATTAAATTTAAAAATACTGGGGAAAACTGCATTATATCCTTGACATTCAAATGCATCTTCACAAACCTCCAAATTTACTAATATCACTATAGGGTATAATTTTCCCTTAGAAAGTTTAGTAAAATAAATAAATACTCTCACTGGTGCTTTTACCACTTGTTACTTTATGGAAATGTTTTCAGCCTTCTTGCCTTTCCTAGAATCTCACTTCCATTAACAGCACTGGTTTGCTAAAGTTTTAATTCTCCCTGGATGAGCAATTTTACACTGACTGGAATGCTCTATGAAAAATCCCCCAATATTTTTTTTTCTGAAAACAAACATATGGTGGACTATGGGGGACTGGTTCATAGAATGTGCTCTCATTAATCATTTTAAATTTCATAATTTTTATCATTTTTCTAAGAATTATCATTTTCTTAGCTGTTTTCTTTCTTGTCACTTCTGTCTAAATCAGGGCTGTCCAATAGAAATACAATATAAACCACAAAAGAGAGCCAAACATATAATTTTAAATGTTCTAAAAGCCACATGACAAAAAAGATTTTTGAAAAACCAGGCAAAGTTAATTTTAATAATATATTTTATTTAACCCAAAATGTGCAAAATTTACTATTTATACCTGTAATCAATATAAAAATTACTAGTGAGAGAGTTTTCACTTGTGTTCATACTAAGTATGTGAAATCTTCTGTGCATTTTACACTTACAGCACCTCTCCCTTGGGTTAGCCACAGTTCAAGGGTTCCGTGGCTACTGGCTATCTTGTTGGATAGCCCAGGTCTAGATCAACAGTCAGCTTTCTTCTGGGGGCCATTATTCTACAGATACAATGTGTTTATCACTTCACAGTTATTGCATTGGCAAGGAAGAATGGAGAATGAGGAAACCATATTGTGATGTGGATACTGGCTCATTCCATAGTTAAGTAACTTAAATCCACAGAAGAGCTTGGTTGTACTAGGGATCAAATTACTACGTGTCATGAAGCCCCAGAGTTCCACATAATAGCTCAAATCACAGAAGCCAAGGGGTTATTGTAATTGTTTTACAAGTAGAAAAAGCAATAATAGTGATCTGAAATTTTTTAAAAAGTTAAATTCTGCAAATATATGTTGAACACCAATTGCATACACGACACTTGGCTGGGTCTCGACAGACATTTCGGAATAGTTACTAGATATGAAGACATTTCAGAATAGTTACTTGATACTAGAAATCCAACTTTCCTGGCAGTGGTATGTATGTATGTACACACACAAACACACACATATATATCCAAATATACGCATATTTGCACATATGCATGTACACATGCATAGCATAAGTTCCACCCATTCTAAAAGGGTCAGTGGTTGGTGATTGTTATTTCATCTTCTTTTTTTAAAATAATGGGCACCATAGATAAAAAAACAGAGAATCAGTCTTGTCTCATAAACAAGCTTCCTATTCACACTTAAATTTACCTTTGATGGAAAGAAATCTGTAGCCTACTCTTGTGAATAACGATGACTAGCACAAGCTGATTGCTTACTATATGCCAAGCACTGGTCTAAGGGCTATACTTCCCTTATCTCTCTTAATACTCATGGCAGTTAATGACGTAGGTGCAGAGGCAACTGAAACAGAGTATATTTAAGAAATTTAATAAATGTCATACACTTGCAAATGGGAAAGCCACAATTTGAACAAAGGAATCTCTGTTCAACCATAAAGCTAAACTACTCACTTTCAATGCGTGATGTTCTACACACTCTCTTTCTAGGTAACAGTTTGTTGTCTAACAGGTACTTAAAAACAATATGGATATTTCTTATGAATTTAAATATTTCTGAGATCTTAGTGGGAAAGAATTTTGTAAACACATAGTTTTATACTTAGCATTACCTCTCATTTTATTTTATCGAGATCCATCCAGGAAAAGGCTCAGCTTCATTCCTTATCTCTGAAGAATTCCAGAATCTAAAACATATGGCGTCTCTTATCTGTGTCATTTCTCCCAGTGCTTGCATTCATCTTTAATGATGACGTTTTGTGGTCTAGTGGCTCTTGAGAAATGACAAATACCTTTCTCCTTTGAATTGTAAATTACCATATTTGGACTTGCTTCTTCATATAATTTTTACTAAGCCTTTTTATTTCTCTCATTTATTAAATTGAAACTTTAGAATGAACAAGTTTACCTTAATAGTACCTAAATTTTTATTTTGACAATGTGGCAGGGTTTAAATTGTTAATAGTTGCACATAAACCAGTTGAACCAACTGGGCAAGTAAACAGCCCATTAATTTCACATTAATCCATTTGAGAGTGGACATTAGGGAGGTATCTTTCTTGGAACCCCAGAACACACATCATAAGGTAAGAATTAGTCTTCATCTTCATATCCATCTTCCTGCTTATACTTACTTCCTGCTTATACTATACATACTTCCTGCTTATACTCAGAAGAATAATTCTTCTTCTTCTGAGTAGTAGTTATTGTTAATAGTTATTATTATTCAGAAGAGTAATGTTAGCAACAGAGTCACTTTTGAAAGTCTGCCAACCCCCGATTTAAACAACAGATACCAGAGTTGAAAGCATACATTTTGAGACTTCATACATGTAGCAGATTATATGTTCTCAATAGACATTTGTTCAGTGAATGATGGAATTGAACATAAGTTCAGAAGGACATTGAACTGCTCTTTGATCTTTCCCAGGCTTGGTGTTGATTTAATGAATGCATGCTTGATGTATGGAGAAATATTTGGGCATATATCCAGGGTCATTTATAGTTTTCTTACACCTCCATAATGCTATTTCTATAAACTTAGAGGGACATAGTAATTATACAGTCTATATACTCAATTTCACATGAGAAGGCTAAGACTCAGAGAAGTAACTTACCTGATATATAATAAGCCAAGATAAGAATGGAAATCTAGTTCAGCTGGTTGCCAGTCTTCCACGCAAAAACTGATATAGTTCATATTTTGATCATCATATAAATGTAACCTAAAGAAACACTGTGTGTTGGGACTTCATCACAATGATAATAAAGAAAATTTATAGTAAAAATAAGAAATTATATTTTGCATGGTGAAATATATAATAAATGGTAGATAATTGAAGTCTGAGATTGGATTTGAGTATTAAACACTATATTATGTCTTCATACAATATACAGAATGGGTTATGGGAAGGACTTTTTTGCTGAGTGTGTTACAATAAAAAATAACTTTCTACTTATTCAGTCATTACTTAGTTTTCATTGCCAAACAAGGAAAACTGAAAGAGGCACTGGCCCATGCCTTCCCTTCTCCTCTTAGTTCACTGACTGTCACCAATAGTAAAGGATAAATAAAATGCTTGAAAAGTGGCCAGTGATCATTAAGTTTGTAACATAGACTTCCTGATATTTCTAATGGCGTAGGATGACAGCATTCTCAGAAGCATGACAAATTCCTCTCAGAGAATGGAAATGATACGGGTGGATGGGGTCAGATTTCTCAGCCTCTCTAATTCTTACTTTAGCTATATCTCGGGACTCTTTTTCAGTGGCTTAAATCAGTCACAGAAAATGAAGATTCATTAACTAACTTTTTGATGCAAAATCAGATGCCTTGGCAACCTCATTTTGAACATTTAAAAAAAAATAGCTTACATTTTCAATGTTTCCTCTCAATGGTGTCATGTTAAGACTGCTTCTGTCAAGCAGGAGTAAATCATTAAATGCTGTAGATATGTATTTATTTTAAGTATTTACAGAAGTCCCCATGATTTATTTCCAGTGTCTAAATATTTTGTTTGTGCATCTGTTTATTATATTATGAAATCTCTTCTACGCTAATAAGAATTAGGATTACTTTTGGATTCTACTAAAAGCATGACTTTTTTATACTGATTTCACATGGAGCAAGATATCTGTATTTTATGTGCAAAATTTACTTCATCTGAAAATGATTTACTCTAACATCTACATCCTAAAAACCCTTTCTACTCAAACTGGATTAGTAGCATCGACACCATCCTGGAGCTTGTCAGAGATGCAGTGTCAGGCCCTACCCTAGACCTACTCAGCCAGAACAGGCATTTTAACAAGATCCCCAGGAATTAAGTGTGTACATTCAGTTTTGAGAGGCCCTGGCCTAAGCCACAGAATTTAGTATTTGATTATAAGTTGCCTTGTTCTTTTCAGCAAAAGTCTAAGTCCCCCTGCAGTTTCTGGTGCTGGGCCTAAGCTAGATATTTATTCAAATATAGTAAAATGATTGAAAAAAAAAGAAAGAAAAAACATTTCCAAGGTAAAAATAAGCCCTGAAAAACAGAGCACGTCCTTTGTTTATTTTCCCAGGTTTATTTTGCTGTCAGAGTCCTCCATAAGGCACCTTCTCAGAATAAGTTCCTCCAGTGGAGGTTGAACTCCATCATGCCAGGTGGATCAATCGGTATTCAATGAATATGGGGCTGATTATCTACTTAGAGGATGATCCTTGTCCCTAGCGATCCTCTTTCTGTCTGAATTTGGATATTTTGTATCTTGTTATCACCCTGGCAGCAGACAGGACAACAGGGAGTTGAAAACCAAGATTAGTCGTTTTGCTTTTCTTTAGTAGTTTGGCTGAAATGTGTGATAGGTTGAAATATTGGGTCAAATGAATCCTGTGGACTTTATCATGCCACATAATAAATTTTAATTTATCACTGGTCAAACAATTAGCCATTTGAAGAAGCTATTTGGTTTGTATTGGAAACAATATCTTAGTGAACTGAAAAAATTAATACAACTTCTAGCCAGACCCAGGGAGTTACTTAGGCACTGAGAAAAGTTGGTTCTAAGGATTATATTTTTAGGAAAACATCATTTCTGAGGAATCTAAAAGTAAATTTCAAATATAACAACATCCAGAAGCCACTAAGGCAGAGACTAAATTTTAAAAGAGAACATTATAAATCCTGAATTCCTTTCCCAATTTCTGACACTAACTTTTCAAAATTCATGATTTCAAGTATCTGTCTGGTAATAAAGTATATATTATTTCATGTCATGAAACCCCTAGAATACATTTATACTGCCATAACTTTCCTTTTTATTCTACCTAATATGCCACCAATTAGAGGACGTTAGGACTGGATTTTGAAAGCTTCAAGAAATAGGACCCACAGTTATTACACACGCTACATTTCTCCAATCATCCTTGAGAAATTAATGATTACATTTTGACATGGTACAAACTGAACCTGGGTCAGCTTGCTTACTTGATAAACTAGAAGTAAGACTGATATCATCAATCAGTTTATGATGAACTTTAGAGGCAATGACATACAAAACAGGATTTTATATGTCAGCAGAATCTTGACATTAAAAAAAAATAATAATGACAAAGAAAGAGGAAAGAGAACAAAAGAAAAAAACTGCTTTAAGTGCATGAGTTGAAAAAAATCTTTGAAAAAAGCAATACACATTTATTGTATCTTGACTTACATTGCCTATGTACTAACATGTTTAAACAGGTTAAGTTGACTTAGGAAACGTCCAAGACAACTTTTCCAAGAAATAATTTATGGGAGAGAAAACCTGACTTAAACTCAGCACAAGATATATAACTAGAAATAAAAAATAGGAGACGGAAATTTTAAAATAGAATAAAAGATCACTAATCGATTTTGATAACAATGATTATTATTGGGTTGACAAATGAATATGGATGAAATGTAAGAATAAGATCATAGACTTAAACTAAATATGGGTCAAAGAGAGGGAAAGTTCTATTTCTGCACAACAGGCCAAATTTCCTACTATAGTCAGTTATTTCACAGTTATGTGTTATTCTTCAGGAGGAGAAATACAGTATGAATATCTCACTATTACCCATATTATTCCTGGAAAAACGGGTCCAATCAATCAGAAGATCCATCTCTGTAAATAAAAGGTATCTGACAACATTGCTATTACTAAGTAATCATTTATTAAGATGCTGTCACTGAAAGTGGAATACCTCATTGGTGATGATGTGGAAAACTGGAACACTGCTTTGGGGATTATATGAATGGTACAGTCACTTTGGAAATCTATTTGGCAATATCTGAGAACATAACCCCTAACCTACAACCCCAAAATTCTACTCCTTGAGATATGCTGAACTTATGTGTATGCACACAAACTTACACATACTACATGCAAATTTGTTTAACAAGTGACATATCCTAAAATGTTCAGAGCAGCTCTATTCATAGTTGCCTCAAACTGGAATACCCAAGTATCCACCAACAATAGTAATTTGCAGTAAATTTACTCAATGCAATACTATCACAATGAGAATGAACAATCTATAACCACACAAAAGAATATGGATGAATCTCACTATCACATTGTTGACCAAAAGAAGCCAAAACAGAAGAGCTTGTATTGTATAATTCCATTCATAAAAGCACAAAACTGGCAAAACAAATCTATGCTCTTGGAAGTTAATATAGTGGTTATCTTTGGAATTAGAGTGACTGAAGGGTAGCATGAAGGGGTATCCTTGGCAGCTGACTACTGGTTATATGAGTAAAAATGGTTAAGCATTTTTTTTTTCTCACCTAGTAGCACATTCACACCTATAATAACCAATTAGAATCTCACAGAGTGCTAAGGGTTACACAGAAATAACTGGACAGAGAAAGAGAGCCTCTCCCTTTTTAACCAACACTGGGAAGGCAAGATACTTTTTTTTTTTTAAGTCATAGAGGGCTAACGTAAACATTAAGCTTCTTAAGTTCATTCCGAAACACAAGATATTGCCTCCCCAGCCAATAACTTCTTCTTCCCCTTTCTTGGCATTTCTGCAAGTCCTATGTCCCTGATGTTTCTGTTGCCTCAGCTCACATGGACTTCTTTAGCAGGAGAAACCTGATGTTTCTCAGGTTCTCAGGTTCTGACGTTTCTCAGAAACCAGGATGTTTCTCAAGTATCTCAGCCAAGGCTTAGGAAAGCAGTACATACAACAGAAGTTGTGAGGGTCATTCTTATCCTTGACAAGGGAAGACAGGGCAAAACCATGCCCACTGGCAGCAGTACCACTGGCAACAGGCAACCACCTTTGCTCAAGACATTTTGAAGTTTATGACAAAGAGCTAAGGAAAGCTATGGCAGGGAAATATCTAGTCATTTTCTAGGAAACAGTAATATTATAAAAATAAAATAGTTATGTGAGTGATGAAATGTTTTCCTCTTGTAGTTCATCTGATATCAGGGCAGTGATACTTTGTGGAACCCACAGATGAGAGCTTTTTGTAAAGTACAAACCAAAGATGGCAGACGGATTTTCTTGTTATGTTTTTCTCTCCCCTAAAGGGACCACCCTTTCACTAGAGAATGTATTTACGTCATCAAGCTAATGTGATTCTTAAATAGGACATCAATCTTCCCTTTGGATGAGAACACTAACCAGATTCAGCTAGTTTTTCATTCTCTATCTAAACACTGCCATATGTAAAAAGAAAAATCTCTGAAAACCAAGGATATTTTACAGAGTTAAACCTCTCCTCCCAGCCAATCTACTTTGTTATCCTATATAAACAAATTCTGCCATTACATTCCGTTACTCATAACAATTTTCAGTAGATAATCCACAAATCAATTAAAGACAAGTTAATTGCCAAAAGGGATCAAGCAACAAGCATTAGAAGCCTAATACTTAAAGGTACCATCCAAAAAATGTATGTGTTAGAGAAAAGTTTGGTTTGGCTAGCCTTCCTTCTAATCCAAGATTTTACATTTGTATGATTAGTTTTGAAGATCAAAAATTCATCACACTGAGACTTCCCTGGTGGTCCAGTGGTTACGAATCTGCCTTCCAATGCAGGGCACGTGGGTTCGATCCCTGGTCGGGGAACTAAGATCCCACATGCCACAGGGCAACTAAGCCCGCACGCCTCAACTAGAGAGCTCGCATGTCACAAACTACAGAGCCCACGTGCTCTGGAGCCCACACGCCACAACTAGAGAGCCTGCGCCTCAATGAAGAGCCCGCGTGCTGCAATGAAGATCCTGCATGCTGCAACTAAGATCCAATGCAGCCAAAAATAAATAAATAAATAAAATAAACAAATATTAAAAAAAAATTCATCACATAATTACTCTTAGCTTATGACATCCATGTTTTGGGGACAGACGTGGACAGCCACATGAAGAAAAAAAAGTATTAGTATATGACATATTACTGTTATCAATTTTTAACTTGCAATTTTTTTGCTTCAATATCCTCTACATATGAAACCTTTTGAGGATTAGATGAAAAAATGTAATTCAAAATACACTCTCTCCATTCAGCCACTTAATGTCTTTTGATTGGGTATTTAGTCCATTTACATTTAAAGTGGTTAATGAATGCATGTTCTTATTGCCATTTTGTAAATTGTTTTGGGGTTGTTTTTGTAGGTCTTTTTTGTTCCTTTCTTCTTCTTTTGTTCTCTTGTGATTTGATGACTATCTTTGTTGTTATGTTTGGATTCCTTTTTCTTTTTTGTGTGTGAATCTAGTATAGGTTCTTGGATTGTGTAAATCGCTCCTTCTCTTTGATCTCCTTCTTGTATTTCCGTGTATTTTTACAATAAAGGTGAAGCAAAGGCAAATTCACTCAAGAGATTGGAGTCTGATCTGACCAAGAACACAGTCAGTAATGAGGTCAATACCCATATAGTTTCATCAACTTGATGCAATCTAAGTTATGCCTTGTCTGCCTAGGACTGCAAATGTACCCACGGATGTATGGAATGAAAATGTTTCAACTTACATATTGACATTTTCTCCATGAAGGCTCCCTTGAGTTCCCCAAGCAGAATCTCCCACTGCAGTCCCTATTTTATTTCATTTTGTTGTTTATTTTCTGCCTTCCTCCACTAGAAAGTAAGCTTTATGAGAGCAAAGACCCATCCCCCAACCACTTTCCTCTTCATTTTATCCCCAATATAAGGTAAATATTTTTACGTGGCTAATAAAGCACCAGGCACAAGGCTGTGTTGGAACCATCCACACTAGTTGGCAAAAGCGAACTGTTAAATTTTCAGGAGTATTTCTAAGTCAGTTGTTATACCTAGTGACTATAAAAATTAAATTATTTAAACTTACAATTAAATAAATTATGTTAAAAAAATGGTATTAAATATTCAAAACTCATCACTTAATAATTTGACTACACTTTACTATTATCTATGTTCTTGAGGTCATTTACGTCTATTGTACCTATATGTGCCATTCTGCATCTCTCGCCAACTGCATATTTAGTGACCTCTGTGGCTTGAAATGGGCTGGTGGGAGAATTTTTGTCACAGAAATCAGCAAATACTACAAATAAGCTTTTTTGGTGTCTTCACAGAGAACTGGCAGTTAACATTTACCAGCATGCCACTGACCAGGCTTATCATTGGCATTTAACAAACAGTCTCTGAATGAATGCATTCGAGTGTTTTATTCATGGTCACATTAGTTCTTACAGAGTGTGTTCCTCTAGCCCAGCACAAAGTTCCTCTTTCTCAGGTTCTCTCCCAGGCTTTCTTTTTGGAATGTCGCTTACACATTTGTTGCTCTTGGAATGTCTGTCTTTTGCATTAGATTGACTTCACCTACTTAAGAGCTAGAGAGGTCTTCAGGCTTTTCAATGCTGGGTGATGGGTTTGAGCTGACGAACTCTGACGTCTCTTCAGCTTTAACTCTCTGTGCCATGATACAGGGAAAGAAAGCAGAGTGTCCTTACTCTTGTCAGGGGCCTAAAAACATTGGCTGATCGGTTCATTCATTCAATACGTATACACCAGGCATCTACTATATGCCACACACCCTTCCAGGCACTGGCAATGCAGAGGTGGAAAAAAAGACAAAAATTGCTGCCACATGGAGCTTACATTCTAGTATGTATTACTACTAAGTAAAATTAATTTTAGTGTTGTCTATGTGTCAGGCATGACCTATGGCTAACACACTTAATCCTCACACCCTCCCATTTAACAGATGAGAAAACTAAGGCAGTCTGAAGTGAAGTAGCTTGACCAATGTCTCGGAGCTGTAAAAGTGTTGACGTTTCAACCTCAGCAGTGCAGCTGGAGAGCCAACCAGCTCTTAATCACTGTACCCGGCACCTTGTCAAGGTGAGGCTATTTTTCTATGTGCAAGTTGCTTATAAGATAATTGTTTATAGGAGAGCTGTATTGTGCTATTCTGTTAACCAAGAGTGGTTCCAATGATAACAGTTAACCACTATGTAATTTACAAGAGAAGCATCAAAGAATTGGTGAAACCCTAAGGGAAATGTAGAAAATGCTATTAAAGAGATGGTAGGCAGGCCAACTTTTATGTACATATTTCATTTAAGGGCACACTGGCCCATTAAAGCAGACATTTTTATTTTCCACTTACAGACTGGGAATATGCTAATGGAGGTTAGGGAATTACCCAGTTAAGAAAGCAGCAGAGCTGGCATTCAAGCTTGGTCTGTTTGGCTCTAAAGCCAAAGTCTCCCTCCTATACCCTGCCCCCTCCCACAATGTGCAATGGTCGTTAACCATGATGTTATTCTCATAATGACTGTTGTGTTGCCTATAAGGACACTATTTTACTCATCTTCAATTTAGGTAATATTACTCACGATTTGGAATATCACTAAGAATGATGTTTCTACATTCAAGACAATGCCAATGGAATAAATAGGCATGAGACGGGATGAAGTTGACCTCTGTACCTCAGAGAATCTTCTGGCTCCTCTGAACAGCTGGCCAAGGAGCAACATTTTGGCAGTAAAATACGACCACATGACCAGTGTTTTTGGCCACAAGAAGTAGACCAGATGGAAGCTAATGAAGCAAAACCCAGGGAGAGGAGAGAAGCACATAAAACCACTGATTAGTTTCCTTTTTTTTTCCATAAGAAACACATATTTTGATGCGTTTGCTTAACACTACTTTAAGCCAATCTCAATTAGGTTAGAAGACTGTTCAGATATTATTATTTTTTTTTTTTAAATTTTTATACAGCAGGTTCTTATTAGTCATCAATTTTATACACGTCAGTGTATACATGTCAATTCCAATAGCCCAATTCATCACACCACCACCACCACCACCACCCTGCGGCTTTCCCCCCCTTCGTGTCCATACGTTTGTTCTCTACATCTGTGTCTCAATTTCTGCCCTGCAAACCGGTTCATCTGTACCATTTTTCTAGGTTCCACATATATGCGTTAATATACGATATTTGTTTTTCTCTTTCTGACTTACACTTACTTCACTCTGTATGACAGTCTCTAGATCCATCCACATATCAACAAATGACCCAATTTCGTTCCTTTTTATGGCTGAGTAATATTCCATCGTATATATGTACCACATCTTCTTTATCCATTCATCTGTCAATGGGCATTTAGGTTGCTTCCATGACCTGGCTATTGTAAATAGTGCTGCAAAGAACATTGGGGTGCATGTGTCTTTTTGAATTACGGTTTTCTCTGGGTATATGCCCAGTAGTGGGATTGCTAAATCATATGGTAATTCTATTTTTAGTTTCTTAAGGAACCTCCATACTGTTCTCCGTAGTGGCTGTATCAGTTTACATTCCACCAACAGTGCAAGAGGGTTCCCTTTTCTCCACACCCTCTCCAGCATTTGTTCTTTGTAGATTTTCTGATGAAGCCCATTCTAACTGGTGTGAGGTGATACCTCATTGTAGTTTTGATTTGCATTTCTCTAATAATTGGTGATGTTGAGCAGCTTTTCATGAGCTTCTTGGCCATCTGTATGTCTTCTTTGGAGAAATGTCTATTAAGGTCTTCTGCCCATTTTTGGTTTGGGTTGTTTCTTTTTTTAGTATTGAGCTGCATGACCTGTTTATATATTTGGGAGATTAATCCTTTGTCCGTTGATTCATTTGCAAATATTTTCTCCCATTCTGAGGGTTGTCTTTTCGTCTTCTTTATGGTTTCCTTTGCTGTGCAAAAGACTTTAAGTTTCATTAGGTCCCATTTGTTTATTTTTGTTTTTATTTCCATTTCTCTAGGAGGTGGATCAAAACAGATCTTGCTGTGATTGATGTCAAAGAGTGTTCTTCCTATGTTTTCCACTAAGAGTTTTATAGTATCCGGTCTTACATTTAGGTCTCTAATCCACTTTGAGTTTATTTTGGTGTATGGTGTTAGGGAGTGTTCTAATTTCATTCTTTTACATGTAGCTGTCCAGTTTTCCCAGCACCACTTGTTGAAGAGGCTGTCTTTTCTCCATTGTATATCCTTGCCCCCTTTGTCATAGATTAGTTGACCATAGGTGCGTGGGTTTCCCTCTGGGCTTTCTATCTTGTTCCATTGATCTATGTTTCCGTTTTTGTGCCAGTACCATATTGTCTTGATTACTGTAGCTTTATAGTATAGTCTGAAGTCAGGGAGTCTGATTCCTCCAGGAATGTTTTTTTCCCTCAAGACTGCTTTGGCTATTTGGGGTCTTTTGTGTCTCCATACAAATTTTAAGATTTTTTGTTCTAGTTCCATAAAAAATGCCATTGGTAATTTGATAAGGATTGCATTGAATCTGTAGATTGCTTTGGGAAGTATAGTCATTTTCACAACATTGATTCTTCGAACCCAAGAATATGGTATAACTCTCCATCTGTTTGTATCATCTTTAATTTCTTTCAGCAGTGTCCTATAGTTTTCTGCATACAGGTCTTTTGTCTCCCTAGGTAGGTTTATTCCTAGGTATTTTATTCTCTTTTTGCAATGGTAAATGGGAGTGTTTACTTAATTTCACTTTCAGGTTTTTCATCATTAGCATATAGGAATGTAAGAGATTTCTGTGCATTAATTTTGCATCCTGCAACTTTACCAAATTCATTGATTAGCTCTAGTGGTTTTCTAGTGGCATCTTCAGGATTCTCTATGTATGGTATCATGTCATCTGCAAACAGTGACAGTTTTACTTCTTCTTTTCCAATTTGTATTCCTTTTATTTCTTTTTCTTCTCTGATTGCCAAGGCTAGGACTTCCAAAACTATGTTGAATAACAGTGGTGAGAGTGGACATCCTTGTCCTGTTCCTGATCTTAGAGGAAATGCTTTCAGTTTTTCACCATTGACAATGATGTTTGCTGTGGGTTTGTTGTATATGGCCTTTATCACGTTGAGGTAGGTTCCCTCTATGCCCACTTTCTGGAGAGTTTTTATCATAAATGGGTGTTGAATTTTGTCAAAAGCTTTTTCTGCAGCTATTGAGATGATCATATGGTTTTTATTCTTCAGTTCGTTAATATGGTATATCACATTGATTGATTTGCGTATATTGAAGAATCCTTGCATCCCTGGGATAAATCCCACTTGATCATGGTGTATGATCCTTTTAATGTGTTGTTGGATTCTGTTTGCTAGTATTTGGTTGAGGAGTTTTGCATCTATATTCATCAGTGATACTGGTCTGTAATTTTCTTTTTGTGTAGTATCTTTGTCTGGTTTTGGTATCAGGGTGATGGTGGCCTCAGAGAATGAGTTGGGGAGTGTTCCTTCCTCTGCAATTTTTTGGAAGAGTTTGAGAAGGATGGGTGTTAGCTCTTCTCTAAATGTTTGATAGAATTCACCTGTGAAGCCATCTGGTCCTGGACTTTTGTTTGTTGGAAGATTTTTTAATCACAGTTTCAATTTCATTACTTGTGATTGGTCTGTTCATATTTTCTATTTCTTCCTGGTTCAGTCTTGGAAGGTTATACCTTTCTAAGAATTTGTCCATTTCTTCCAGGTTGTCCATTTTATTGGCATAGAGTTGCTTGTAGTAGTCTCTTAGGATGCTTTGTATTTCTGTGGTGTCTGTTGTAATTCCTCCTTTTTCGTTTCTAATTTTATTGATTTGAGTCCTCTCCCTCTTTTTCTTGATGAGTCTGGCTAATGGTTTATCAATTTTGTTTATCTTCTCAAGGAACCAGCTTTTAGTTTTATTGATCTTTGCTATTGTTTTCTTTGTTTCTATTTCATTTATTTCTGCTCTGATTTTTATGATTTCTTTCCTTCTGCTAACTTTGGGTTTTGTTTGTTCTTCTTTCCCTTGTTCCTTTAGGTGTAAGGTTAGAGTGTTTATTTGAGATTTTTCTTGTTTCTTGAGGTAGGCTTGTATAGCTATAAACTTCCCTCTTAGAACTGCTTTTGCTGCATCCCATAGGTTTTGGATTGTCGTGTTTTCATTGTCATTTGTCTCTAGGTATTTTTTAATTTCCTCTTCGATTTTTTCAGTGATCTCTTGGTTATTTAGTAACATAGTTTTTAGCTTCCATGTGTTTGTGTTTTTTACGTTTTTTTCCCCTGTAATTCATTTCTAATCTCATAGCGTTGTGGTCAGAAAAGATGCTTGATATGATTTCAATTTTCTTAAATTTACTGAGGCTTGATTTGTGACTCAAGATGTGATCTTTCCTGGAGAATGTTCCATGTGCACTTGAGAAGAAAGTGTAATCTGCTGTTTTTGGATGGAATGTCCTATAAATATCAATTAAATCTATCTGGTCTATTGTGTCATTTAAAGCTTCTGTTTCCTTATTTAGTTTCATTTTGGATGATCTGTCCATTGGTGTAAGTGAGGTGTTAAAGTCCCCCACTATCATTGTGTTACTGTTGATTTCCTCTTTTACAGCTGTTAGCAGTTGCCTCATGTATTGAGGTGCTCCTATGTTGGGTGCATATATATTTATAATTGTTATATCTTCTTCTTGGATTGATCCCTTGATCATTATGTAGTGTCCTTCCTTGTCTCTTGTAACATTCTTTATTTTAAACTCTATTTTATCTGATATGAGTATTGCTACTCCAGCCTTCTTTTGATTTCCATTTGCATGGAATATCTTTTTCCATCCCCTCACTTTCAGTCT
Source organism: Eschrichtius robustus (assembly GCF_028021215.1). Lineage (NCBI taxonomy): Eukaryota > Metazoa > Chordata > Mammalia > Artiodactyla > Eschrichtiidae > Eschrichtius > Eschrichtius robustus. Next base: position 46,138,089 of record NC_090825.1, read on the forward strand.
GTATGTGTCCCTAGGTCTGAAGTGGGTCTCTTGTAGACAGCATATATATGGGTCTTGTCTTTGTATCCATTCAGCAAGCCTGTGTCTTTTGGTTGGAGCATTTAATCCATTCACGTTTAAGGTAATTATTGATATGTATGTTCCTATGACCATTTTCTGAATTGTTTTGTGTTGTTTTTGTAGCTCCTTTTCTTCTCTTGTGTTTCCCACTTAGAGAAGTTCCTTTAGCATTTGTTGTAGAGCTGGTTTGGTGGTGCTGAATTCTCTTAGCTTTTGCTTGTCTGTAAAGCTTTGATTTCTCCATCGAATCTGAATGAGATCCTTGCCGGGTAGAGTAATCTTGGTTGTAGGTTCTTCACTTTCATCACTTTAAGTATATCATGCCACTCCCTTCTGGCTTGTAGCGTTTCTGCTGGGCAGTCAGCTGTTAACCTTATGGGAGTTCCCTTGTATGTTATTTGTGTTTTTTCCCTTGCTGCTTTCAATAATTTTTCTTTTTCTTTAATTTTTGCCAATTTGATTACTATGTGTCTCGGCGTGTTTCTCCTTGGGTTTATCCTGTATGGGACTCGCTGCACTTCCTGGACTTGGGTGGCTATTTCCTTTCCCATGTCAGGGAGTTTTTCGACTATAATCTCTTCAAATATTTTCTTGGGTCCTTTCTCTCTCTCTAGTCCTTCTGGGACCCCTATAACGCGAATGTTGTGGTATTTAATGTTGTCCCAGAGGTCTCTTAGGCTGTCTTCTTTTCTTTTCATTCTTTTTTCTTTTTTGTGTTCTGCAGCAGTGAATTCCACCATTCTGTCTTCCAGGTCACTTATCCGTTCTTCTGCCTCAGTTATTCTGCTATTGATTCCTTCTAGTGTAGTTTTCATTTCAGTTATTGTATTGTTCATCTCTGTTTTTTTGTTCTTTAATTCTTCTAGGTCTCTGTTAAACACTTCCTGCATCTTCTCGATCTTTGCCTCCATTGTTTTTCTGAGGTCCTGGATCATCTTCACTATCATTTTTCTGAATTCTTTTTCTGGAAGGCTGCCTATCTCCACTTCATTTAGTTGTTTTTCTGGGGTTTTATCTTGTCCCTTCATCTGGTACATAGCTCTCTGCCTTTTCATCTTGTCTATCTTTCTGTGAATGTGGTTTGTGTTCCACAGCCTGCAGGATTGTAGTTCTTCTTGCTTCTGCTGTCTGCCCTCTGGTGGATGAGGCTATCTGTTCAGATATTATTTGATAACTTTATATTTTGACCCATCACTAAGCCCTGTTCTAAACCAAATTTACAAGTGTTCTTTCTTCAGAAGAAGATTCTGAGTTGAGTTCAATGAGGCTAGTTAAGTCTATTAGAATGACACCTCTCATTTTGGAGCTTCTCCTTGTGCGGTGATGAGAAGATGTGATCAGGAAACGGGAGGTGGCAAAGTGACTAGAAGTCTAGCCTCTAGGACAGCCTGCCAAGGTTCAAACTTGGGCAAGTTTCTTAAACTCTCTCTGCCCAGTTTCCTTATCTGTAAGAAAAAGGCAATGCCAGTCCCCCTTGTGGGGTTGTTTTGTGGGATGAAATGAGATAATGTATGTAAGCCCTGGGAACACTGTCTGGCACATAATAAGTTCCCAATACAATTTAAAACTTATTACTCTTACTCTGGACTTCTGACCACATGTGTGTTGTGTAGCCTCTGATCCCTGAACCTGCAATTCTTCTCTTATTTGGTGGTAATTATACCCATCCTCTTCACTTACCCTAAAAAATTGAATGAGATGAGCTACGGAACAGAACACTAAAAAGAGCAGTTATTAACATCTGTTACATCTGAAATGCTTTACAAAAAAATGTTTTTTAATGCCATACAACAGGAGGTGCTAATGTGATACTTAGAAAGTTACATCCCAGCTTACTGATTTGTGGGTGGCATTCCTTTCTCTTTCTAAGACTTGGGCTCTAGCCAGCATTTTCTAGTGGGCAAACTGAGTTTAATTTGACAGCCATTGATGTGCTACACTTCAGTTTCAGTAGGAACAAAGAGTAGCTAAGAGACAGCATTTTCCAATTGTCCCTGCAAATAACTGCTACTTAAAAATCTCCAGATCAAAGTTGTGGATTTGAGCATAACTGTCCAAGGTTTGCACAGGAGGTGATTTAAGTTTATCTAGGGTTGTTTGTTTCAGCAAATAGTCAATAATGTAGTATATTCCATGATGCCTATTAGTGTAACGGGCAGGAAAACTAGAGCATACTTTGTTTCTGGTCTGTGGGATGTTAGTGAAATCACCTCTACCCTGAACTTCAAGGTACCTTGGATGGTGTTCTCCTCTATTTGTACAATACTCACTCCACAGTCCCCATATAATATGTTCCTCTTAACATTCCTTTTTGAGAAGACAGAAAGCAGAAAGTTTTGTGATTTGTTCTGGTTGGAAGACAAGACCATCTCTAGAAGAGTAACTTGCTATTTCAAGTTTCCTTGACTGTTACTATAACTTTAAACAATAACATTTTTAAAAAACAAAATGTCCTAGTGTTCCCCTGGGGAGTTGTCAGAGCCCACCAATCTGCTAAGTCCTAGCTCCTTGTTCGTTCTTCGCTTCCCATATCATTTTCTTCCCAATTTTTTGAGGTACTATATTCAAACCTTCAACATGAGTTCACTCACTGACATTATTTTCTCAAATCTAACATAAGCACATCATTCCCCTCTCTCTCTCCTCTAAGACAGACATGAGAGGTGTGGCTCTAAAGTAATGATTGATTCTTATTCCAGGTCCACAGAGGAAAATTAGCCTCCTTAGGATGTAATCCTCTTTCTCTCTCTGTCTGTCTCTGACTCTCTCTGTTTCTGCATCAAGTCAAATTTAGCTTAATAAGCTACATATTAATTATATTTGGCTTTCTCTGTAAGTACATTTTATCCATAAAAGGCAAAAACTCGTCACCACTGAAAAACGACTTTCAAATCTATTTTAAGCATAACTGCCCAAGGTTGTATTTCTCAGGGATCAACACTCATCAAATACATATGATTTACTGTTACTTTAAAAAATCAGACTCTTTACAGACTTGGCTTTCCTTCATCCTGAATGCCACCAGGGGGTGAAAACAATGCCAGAGACAAATATTCCAGCTTAAACCCAAATGCATCACCAGTATCATGCGTAATATCCATTAAATCTTCAAAGAAAAAAATAACACTCTACCAGACACGTGTGGGGATTTTACAAAATACAAAATTTTTTTATTAAACAAACAAACTTGTAAAGGAGAAACTCAACAAAGAAATGTTGGTTAACACCTAGTTATTTCAGTTGCTTCAATAGTGGAATTATGTCTAAAGCCTCTCAAAGGTCAAGATAAGCTTAAGTTACTTCCATGTTTTAAAGATCTCCTATATGAAAAAAGAAATGAAGAAATACAAAAACTGGGTTGCAAAATTGTGGGATAGTTTAAATGTTTACATCAAATAGCTTAACACTTTTGACTCCAGGAATGCTGTGAAATGAAATTGTGCCATTCAGAAATAAATGTAGAGTGTGTATGTGTGTGTGTGTGTGTGTGTGTGTGTGTGTGTGGGTGTACACATACATAAATACTTTGACTCATGGTGCATTTGAGGTGGTGTGGTCTGTTAAAAGTTTAAAGCTGTACAATAAGCATCTTTTTTTCATTATTGTCAGTATATTGCTGTGATTGAATGCATACTCTCTTTTTTTTAAGCACTGAGAGATCTCTGAAAATGTGACATGAGAGTGTCCAACTGCTGTCCTAGCTCCTTAACCTTCCACTGGACTCCTGGCCTATGGTAGGCTCTGATCATATCACCAAGTTGATTTTACAAATAAAAGGGTGACACCAACTAAGAGAGTGTAGCAAGATGCTGCATTGAACACGCATTAATGGCATTCTCCTCGCATGTAAGGGAGCCTCTGGCCTCAAGGAATTTATAGTCCAAAGGGAGAGAGAAAATAGGATCCACAGAACAATGAAGACAGTATATATAAAAAATTAATTATTTTATGGGCAATTAATATTCAAATTAAAAGCAAATATGTGAGGGACAAAGTCTCTCAGGTTTCAAAGGAGATTGGCCCATGATGGCTATTCTGGATGTCACCCTCACCTCTTAAACTCATTATGAAAGAAACTTGTTAGAACTACAAACACAGGGCCTTTAAATACATAGAAAACTCATCCTTAGACATTCCAGTGCTTGTTGTATTTCTGAAAGGATCAAATTGACCAAGGAAAAGGAAAATATCTTTGGCATACCAAGAAGGCAAATTTCATAATATATCTACAAATCATATGGTAGAGCTTAAACTCTGCATTTCCTGAGATTTCTGAAATTCTTTAGTCCAACACGCTATTGTTTTCGCCTTACCCAGCAATTTGATATTTATGGTATTTAGAAACTTGTTATCAGATCTCAACGATAAGAAGTGTCTAGAAACTACCATCTATTGGAAATATGCACAGTAATGCTTACAAATCTTTGATGAGCATACATCTTAGCACATAATAAGCATGAGATGCAAATAATAAACATGAGAAGTGCATTCAGTAGAAAGTAAAGCATAGAGTAGGCATATAATTTCTAATGTTGAAGCAGTCTTAACTGTAACAAATTAACATAATTAATAAAAATAAATGGTATTTATTTTGTTTTGAAGTAAAAGTAGATGTACATCTAGTAGTAAGGAAGTACTACTTACACCTTTAACTGCCAATTTTTATTTATCCCTTTCAAAGTTTGCTTACGCATTTTTACTAGGGAATTTTGTAATTTGATTCCTCTGATTTTATAGCTCCCTAAAATATTCCAAGGGTACTATCTTTCACACTGTCTAAAACAAATAAATAATTCTTGTGAATTATTTTAATCTAAACTTTGAATATTTTCTATGCGAGTAAATCAGAACACATTTTAATCCAAATTCAACGCATACTTTTATAAAGGCCTGGTAGTTTCTACATATGTTACATTTGGTCTAAAGAAGGAAGACCTATTCTTGAGATTTTGCAGACAATTTCACCTCCATTTGCTATTGGTGAAATAGCTTGCAGTGCTACAGACTAACCAATCAGAAACAAAAACTGTGTGAAGAATCAATCTTTTTCTTGTAAATATCTAAAACACTAGAGCAAAGAAGGAAATCACAGATTTTTCTGTGTCTTCTGTTTTTCCTAGTTATTTGATCAAAATAAGCTAACTTGGATGTAAAGCAAAGCTGTAACTGACAATTTATTGAGGTCATGAGGTCAAGATTTTTCATATGATTTCTACAGAAATCTTTAGACATAACACATTAATAACATATTTACTTCAATTTCATAGTTTCTATTTCTCCTGGGCAACATTAAAACTCTGAACTACAACCTAAACCACAGAGATAGTTTCCACTTTTCCATGTGAATGTGACCTGAAACACTTATAAACAACACAGCAGTGTTTTGTTGTTGTTGCTTGTTTGCTTGCTGAATCAAACTAGAACCCTTTCCTTACATTTAAAGGATTAACTGAAGGTTAGTATGACCAATTCTGGCTACATTAAGTCCGTTCGGCTGGCTAACACACTTGTTTTCCAGATGCCAGTCACAGGAATGCTTTGATAAGTTCACCATTTAACTCTCAAAATCAGCTTTTAGAGTTAGTCAATTTCCTTCTACTTCTGTGGGTTCCCAAATACCCCTGACTATGTTAAGGTGCACATCTTCTTAGCTCCTATTCTGTATACTATCAATTCATCCTGCCAATTTAATGCAGTATAGGAAATAGAAATTAAACAGATCAACACAGGGCAAAGACTTCTTTGCAGGGGGCCTAAAGCTACAGAGGCTGATGAAAAAAAAAAAAACTCTTCCCAGCCACAAAAAGAAAGAGCAATACCTGTACGACTTTGAGAAACGCAATCTTGATTTGACTCTTGTGGAGGGTCCTGGCACTGTGACTCCCCGAAGATCCCAAACAAAAGCCATGTGTAAAGGAGTTGGCAGGATCGCTGGCAAGTCAGAGTGGATGCGGGGCCCTGGGGCCGGATGGCCCCTGGAGGAGCAGGAGGCACTTGTGGCCAAGGGAGGGCATTTCCTCTGTGGGGTGCTCTGTGTGGCCAGGGAGGTGGCGGGTGGCTGAAGCAGGACTGGAAGAGGTGGCTGGGACTTCCTGCTGCGTGACACTCGCCCTTTGCGACAGAGCTTGCTTCACTCCGACTTTATCTCGTTAATAACGTGAGAAACGCTCCCTTGCAAATGTGTTTTTAAATATAGCCCTGATTAAACAGCACAGTCACATGCCACTCCTGGAAAGCACAACACGCACTCTCTCACACACACACACACACACACACACACACACACACACACACACTGTGAAAGGCATGATTGAAGTGTGAAGTTTAAGAAAAAAAAGTAAACAGAGGAACTTTGAAAAGGTAAATACATGCCCATGACTGGGAAATTCAACAGAGATTTACTAACTTTCACACAACGAGCTGCCAAATATCATTTTCCTTATTTCAACTTCTCTTAGAAACAGGGATGAACATAGTTATTAGCAAACCTCACACAAGGATTTAATGGTCTTGAAAGACCAGCGCCTCCCTGCAAGTCAGCTTGAGAAGAAAGCAGGCAGATCACTTTCAGCGCTTTTGGCAGCTTTTCCCTCAAGGAGATACTGTGTCACCTTGGAAAGTGAGTTATAATGCGTGACTTTGACAACAGAGATCAATTTTCTTGCTCATTTTCTATTCCCTAGAAACATTTCTTAACTGTCTGATGTCTCTTAAAACAAACTTCTTTCAAATTAAATAAATGATGGAAGCCACATAGAGCCCTTCACATGTTTTACGACTCTAGCACATCTCAGTGAGGCATCTATTTCAAGAGAGTATGCTTCAGGAGGCAAAGGACCCCAGTGCTGTCATAGGTCCTCACCACCAAGTGCTATTGAATGCTAACAATGTGGCATAATTCCCCCAGTCCCTGTCCAAACAGTGCCCCGCCTGTGACCTCAACTATAAACCAAGGCAGAACTCCACTTCTCTGGGATAAGATTAGAGAGGCGTGGAGTGCCCAGCAGTGACTTAACTCCCTCTGGACTGGACAAGTATAACCAATAGTTGAGCTTGGTGAGCATCACCACGTCTGCCAAATTTTGAGACCCCCTGTAGCCAAACTATCTCTTCTTATATACCCAAGGGGTCCAAACTATTCCTGTAGTTTCTGTAAAAGCTCAAGTCAGTAAACATGACACTTATTTTCACGACAGCATCCAGCACACCAGGGGTTCCTGAGAACACTACAGGTTCCATATCAGCCTCGGGAATGAGTAATAGAAAACGTTTTTACGGTTATCTGACAGATGGGCTAAAAGAGGGTGAGTGATAGCTGACTGAACAGCGGCGACCTTGGAGGAGCCAAAAGTTCAAAAATAAACACATTCTCGCCGAATCAACTCGCAATATTTTAATGCTTCACAAACTACACCCTTTTGCTTTTGCATGTGGATCCCCATTTCACAGGAGCAAGATTGGTGGTCACCTTCCTGGTATCCTTTGAAAGGACAGAGAAAGTGTCCATACCTACGCCAGCCTGCCCTTCTGGTGTATGAAATTCCACCGTTAGCACTTTATTCCCGTATTCTATTTAATTCCCACGTCAGGACAGCTCTTAAGAAGTGCAAACATTCCTGGCAGAGCTGACACAGAGCTGAACAAGTCGGGGTTGAACAGAATGGCTTCATCTGAGACTGAAGCCAGACAGTGGAAGAAAACTGGGAGTCTGGGTGAAGAGGGGGCATGTCTCTGAAAACTGGTGGAGTGGGAGGTGGATTGGCATGAAGGGAGGGAGGGGGGTGGACACAGAACAAGTAAGAGAATAGGAGGGAAGGTACCGGCAAAGAGTTCCTTCATTCACCTTCCATGCAATACAAAGCTCTCATTTTATCCAGTGGCATTTCAAATTTTGTAGGACAAATAGCATGACTGGTTTTTAAATATGAAAGCTGCAGTCCATATATACAACATTGGAAGCAGAAAAATATTGTTTACATTGTTAGCCCAAACGCACTTGTCATGGCAAGATGGACCCTGTCTTCCCAACCAGGCTAAAGCCAGCAACAGGCATTTTGACCGATGCTTGTCTTTGTTCATACCAATTTACATTTTGAAAAGAATGTTCTGTTAATTGATATCTAATCGATGAAGTATAAGGGCATAATAATAATGCACAATGAAGGTTTTATAGAATGTCTACCTTCTTCTAAAAGAAATTGAAGGAGATGCAAAGTTGTCTTTTTCATTATTGCCGTAACGTTTCTTCTTTTCCCCCTCTGCTTCTTGAAAGCAGACATCTAGAACAGTTAAGCAAGATCAAAACAATGGAACTATAAATGTGAAATGATGAGCAGGAAAATGGAAACTTTGGTCCTTTTTCCTAATGTGACATTAGATAAAGATACAAGAAGTATCTGCCAATGTTAATGTTATTTTCTCCTTAAAAATAATTACTCACCACCTCCATCCCATTTCTTCTGTACAGTTAGGCATAATCCCCCTTAGGTGACCAGGTCTCAGCAAGGTCACGGAAATAAACTAGTTATTTCTGAGATTAATTATGAGCAAAGTTAAGCCCTGATTTCAAGTATAAACATTAATATTATTTTGAGGGACTGGCTAGTACTTCACAGACATGAGAATTTTAGGCAATTGGAAACAATAAGAAAATTAAATAAGATGTTTGATAGGATGAACCCGTGCTGTCATTTGTATTTCAAACAGCTGTTTATAACTTTCACTTCACATGTACTAAAGGATAGAGAAGGAAATGAAGTAGAATCTTTTGAATATTTTAATTTGTCATATTAGTAAGCATTTATTTCCCAGAAGTTGTTTTAGGAAAAGCATGATTGAATGTCAGGGAGAGATGTTCCACCCCTGAGACAAACTCTTCTTTTACAAGTTGGAAACTAAACTTATATGGCAGGGAAAACCAGGTTCTGAAATCTTAACTTTGCGTTCACCCAACTGTTATTCACATAATTCCTAATCTCTCCAAAATCTCAAGAAAATGCCTGCCTCCTGCCAATAACATAGATCTTATGTTTTGCAGGGCTCTAAATAAGGCATTTTTGCCTCTTGAACATTTCTGGGATTTTGGTTCCAAGATTCCAGATGTTAAAATGCAAGTTTGGGGTTTGATATTTGACACAGAGATTCAGAATTTCCTTTATAGGAGATGGCTACTATGAATCAAATCTGAAAATCCCAAATTTAAAAGTAGGAGAATTTAAACATAAGCCACATAAGCATTTATTTACACACCAAGCCACTGTCTGATAGGTGGAAGGAGAAGTTTTGAGCTAAACTTCGGAGAAACAGACAGTTAAATTAATGGGCTTGTGTGGTGTTGAAATACATTGCCTCAGGAAACCAGAGCAGGCAGAGATATGGGTTCAGGATAATGCAGTATTTTGAAATAGCTGCTGGTTGCAGACTCAAAGGCAGCAGAAGTTAATGTGGAATCAAGCAATTGCATTTCGTTTTCATGTTATCAGCTACCTCTGATAATCGTTTCATCATAACAATTCGATTTTCAGGGTGATCCGTTGCAAAAGAGTGTGCCGAAAGGAAATTTAACAAGCAGACTTGTGCACTTCTGAAACCTTATTCATTCCATGTAAGTAATTGTGGTTTAAACAAGCCCTCTTATTACATTAATAGAGTATCATAATCAACTATCAATTATTACTCCAAATGGAAATGCTGCAAAATAACGTTAACATTTTCTTTGAATTGCTTTCAAATAGTCATTCTAAACCTTATATGTGTCTACTTGATTTAGAGGTGAATTATTCCATGTTCTGAAATGAAGGAAACTTCGGAAACTGTTTTTTATGAGCTGTAACCCAGGGGAGGGCTAACAGAATTGAAGGTACCCCATAGTCTTAAGAGCATTAGGAAAGCATACTCTGCATATTAATCTGCTTCAAATGCATCCTTTATTCATATATATTCTGGGACACAAACAGGAATAAAATGTAATTAAAGAGCTAAAATTATTATTATTACTATTTTATTTTGTTACAAAATTTTTTAAAGTTTTTTTTTTTATTGATGTATAGTTGATTTACAATGTCGTGCTAGTTTCTGCTATACAGCAAAGTGATTAAGTTATACATGTGTACTCATATGTATACATTCTTTTTTATATTCTTTTGCATTATGGTTTATCACAGGATACCAAATATAGTTCCCTGCGCTATACAGTAGGACCTTGTTGTTTATCCATTCTATATATAATAGTTTGCATCTGCTAAACTTAAACTCTCAATCCATCCCTCTCCCACCACTCGTCCCCCTTGGCAACCACCAGTCTGTTCCCTTTGCCTGTGAGACTATTTCTGTTTTGTAGATAGGTTCATTTGTGTCATACTTTAGATTCCACATATAAGTGATATCATATATTTGTCTTAGTCTGTCTGACTTCACTCAGTATGATAATCTCTAGGTCCATCCATGTTGCTGCAAATGGCATTATTTCATTCTTTTTTATGGCTGAGTAGTATTCCATTGTATATATGTACCACATCTTCTTTATCCATTTATCTTTGGACATTCAGGTTGTTTCCATGTCTTGGCTATTGTGAACAGTGCTACTTTGAACATAGGGGTGCATGTATCTTTTTGAATTGTAGTTTTGTCTGGATATATGCCCAGGAGTGGAATTGCTGGATCATATGGTAACTCTATTTTTAGTTTTTTGAGGAACCCCCATACTGTTTTCCACAGTGGGCTACACCAACTTACATTCCCACCAACAGTGCAGGAGGGTTCCCTTTCTCCACACCCTCGCCAGCAATTGTTATTTGAAAAGAGCTAAAATTATTAAGACATAGAATAAAACAAATGATGAGGCATGATTAAATATAAGAATAAAAGATAAAATAAAACTGGATTGTGAATCAAAATTCTTTGTTATACACTCAAGGTTTCTATCTACATGTTTTAGGAATGTTTTAGCAATTTGAAAGATAATTAGGTCAAGCCCTTTCTAGCAGTAAGGCACTGAGTTCTATTTAAACACTTGGGTAAATGAGGGTTGTAGGGAAAAAAACAGGGAGGAAGAAATGAGAGGGAAGAGAAAGACATTTTATGTTTCTTAAGTGTCTAGTAAGTGACTGACAAAGTCCTAGGAGATTTTTTTAAGTAGTCAACAGGAGATATTTCTAGAGTCAAATTCTTTAAAATTTGAAATTAGTATAGGCTAATCACTTGAAATAAAGAACTAAACATGATGTTTTAAAATGTGTGTAAAAGTCTTCTGGGGTTAGTAAGTGTTTGTCTAAATTTCTGTATATGAAGATTTTAAAAGTCAGAAAAATTTTATTTTCAATATTGTACTCATGATTGAAGACTGAAAAAAATCCTCCTTAGTTATTGACTGGTGAGTGAAAGGGCAGATACAGAACTTCCTCTTCAAAGCCACTTCCTCCAGGAAGCCTTCCCTGCTTTCTCAGACCAAGGGATGTCTCCACAGCACTCTGCACTTTAATCTTTGTCACTGTCAGCACATTTGCAATTACTTTTTCAATGTCTGGCTTCCCTGACAGACCTAAACGTCATGAGGACATAAACTGTCTGCTTTCCTACTGCATCCTCTGTGCCTAGCAAAATAAACAAGTCACAATAATTCTGTTTAATGGATCAGTAAACCAATCATCTCAGGACTTCTTGAAAATAAGATGCATCATCTACATTATGTTCTTTTCTGTTCCTAAATAGGGGCAAAAAATTTCACCATGGGTAATTTAGGTGGGACTTACCTATTTTCTCTTTCCTTAGATGCACCTTCTGACAAAGCCACAACTGTAGCAATCAATCAATTAAAATAAAATAAAATAACAAAACCAGGAAAACCATTGTCATTGTTATGACCAAATGAATACAGGCCTGTCCCCAGAATTGTTTGTTTGTCTGATTTTTGATGAAACACCATTGGGCAAGTATTCAGGGCAGCCCCAGTAAGGGAGATTAGAGCCACAGTTATGCTATGAACTTGTCATATGACCTTGAGCACTGTTGCCTGACCTTGCTGAGTTTAGTGTCTTATCCAAAAGAGAACCATTGCAGAGTTTTTGAGATGAATGGACTACTTTACATAAAAGCATTTAGGAAATGTCACCCCAGATTTTAGGCACTGCTACTAATGTTGGTAAGCCTTTTGGAGAACTAGATAAACTATTTTCCATACTGTTAGAAACATTTCTAGTTTTAAGAATTGTCCTCTAAAACGGTCACTTCATGAGCATGGTAAGTTGGCATATCATTTAACCAGTTTCAGAAGGGTAACAGTCTTCAGTTTTGACTGTCCTTTTTTCCCCCATTTGAAATTTTTTATCCTAAGTGTGTAAGGACAGAATATCAAGCTGTTACGTTTAAAGGTTAATCTCATAGCAAAACTTTAATGTTTATTTGCAGGTTGAAAATCCTCTACTGGTTCTGTTTAAAAAACTAAAAAAAAAAAAAAAAATTAAGTGGCAAGGGATACTAAAGTTAGCTGATGGAATTTTTCTCAATTCTTCAAAATCCTGGGCTTCACCTAAATATAGAAACATTACCATTTATTTTTTGAAAACTTATGGGATCCTGAAGACAAGGTGTTTAATTGGGAAAGCATCTGCAGCGCAGCACTGATTCCAACTCATGCTGCTCTCCTTGTTGACCACACACCAAATAAGGGCAGAAATGGCCTCTTTCAGTTTTTTAGAATTATGTTAACAAACAAGAAAGGCAGTGATGGAGTTATCAGGCTAAGAAACAAAACTACTCCCTCGGGAGAAAGCAAAAAGTCCCCAAATACCATGAATCTCTAAATAACAACAATCCCATGCTTTCAACTTTGGCAATAGGAATTTTTTCCATGACAGTGTTCAATATCTTGCTAAATCTGGATATCCATTTATTGGAGCCAATATTCACAAACTTTCCCATTCCTGGGCACTTATTGCTGATCTGACAACCCCAGGACGCTTTCCTCACCCTGCCACTCTCCATGCACTGACTGATTCTGTGAAGTAAACATCACCATAAGGTCGGGGTACTTTTTTAATTCCTTATTTTACTATGACAATATCAACTACTTATTTGGTATTTACAGTGTGATAAGAGCTTAACATAACTTATATTATCCTCACAATAATATACCGATAAGCTTACCTTATATTTATTGTGTTTTCTAGCTAAGGAAATGGAGGCTTAAAAAGTTAAAGTCATTTGCCCCTAGGATCACACAGCCAATGAGTGGCAAATCTGAGGTTAAAATTGAGGACTCAACAGTTGTAAAACCTAGGTTGTTAACCAGTATATGCCTAGACAATAAGTGAGCTAAGGAATGAATGAGGGAGAGTGGGTGTGGGTGTAAGTCGGTGCTAAGTGGCTAAGGATACAAAAGAAAAATGGTCCCTCTTTATAGAGGATTGTGACTGAGAAAACATCTCACCTCATAAAAACATCTCTGTGACCTAATGGTGGTCAGCATTTCCTCAGTAAAATGTATCAATATTGCTCACAACATTAAAACTGACTAACTGTCCCTTGGCATTTTTCTTTTACAGAGAAAGGGGGACAAAAAAGAATGCCGTACATAGGGCACTCAGTTCTGGAATATTCTAGAATGAGTTGAATTACAGATGGCGGAAACACAAACTTGATGAGCCATATAAAACTTGTTTCAGAAAAAAATGTAGACTATGGTTCTTGCCATATCAAAAAGAGACTTTCTTCCAAAATAGTATTATGAAAATTTTCAAAAATTTAGAAAAGTTGAAAGAATTCTACAGTGAATTCTTACCTAAGCTGTGCAACCACCACTTAGGTTCTGCCTGTGACATTTAAGAGCTTGCTTCTTAACAGGTGATTATCATATTGGACTTGAGCAATGAGAACTACACTGTTACGGTGAGATTCATCTGAACAATACGCATGGCTTGTACATGATGTTGACCTACGTTTAAGTCTCTATGCTTTCATACTGAGTCTATTGTAAAGTGTGGACTTTGTATAGGCAAAGACAACGTATTTGTTAAATGTAATGTAAACACCATAGTGTATTTGAATTCCTAAATCTCACTAACAAAAGCAAATTAATGACTACACAGTAAATCTTAAAGATCTGCTAAAGATTATGAATTATCAAAGTCAATATCCATTTAGGTGATAAAAGCTGTCAATCATGAGCTCTTATTCCACATTAGTCCTATGTAATACGTTTTCTGGATTGTTTCATACAGCGTAATTCTTCGTAAATTATGACTTCAGTCAGGTGATTAGAAATGGGATGATTGAGCATATTAGACAGTTTCTGATATTGTACAAAATACCCTATAAAATCTATGAATCAGGAGCTGTTTTAAAAAATGGGAACTTTGGTTTTTCTCTGGGTTTTATTTTGTGTTTCCTTTTGTTATATTTTTAAACGAGTATTATATCAGTGTTAGGCCTAGTGTGTTATGGACAAGAAAGAGACTGTTTTGTTAAAAAAAAAAAATCCCAATATCAGTGAATCTATTTTTAACCTACTATTTTTTTTTTAACATCTTTATTGGAGTGTAATTGCTTTACAATGGTGTGTTAGTTTCTGCTTTATAACAAAGTGAATCTGCTATACATATACATATATCCCCATATACCCTCCCTCTTGTGTCTCCCTCCCACCCTCCCTCTCCCACCCTTCTAGGTGGTCACAAAGCACAGAGCTGATCTCCCTGTGCTATGCGGCTGCTTCCCACTAGCTATCCATTTTACATTTGGTAGTGTATATATGTCCATGCCACTCTCTCACTTCGTCCCAGCTTACCCTTCCCCCTCCCTGTGTCCTCAAGTCCATTCTCTACATCTGCATCTTTATTCCTGTCCTGCCCCTAGGTTCTTCAGAACCTTTTTTTTTTTTTTTTTTTTTTTAGATTCCATATATATGTGTTAGCATACGGTATTTGTTTTTCTCTTTCTGACTTCACTCTGTTACACAGACTCGAGGTCCATCACCTCACTACAAATACTCAATTTCATTTCTTTTTATGGCTGAGTAATATTCCATTGTATATACGTGCCACATCTTCTTAATCCATTCATCTGTTGATGAACACTTACGTTGCTTCCATGTCCTGGCTATAGAGCTGCAATGAACATTGTGGTACATGACTCTTTATGAATTATGGTTTTCTCAGGGTATATGCCCAGTAGTGGGATTGCTGGGTCATATAGTAGTTCTATTTTTAGTTTTTTAAGGAACCTCCATACTGTTCTCCATAGTGGCTGTATCAATTTACATTCCCACCAACAGTGCAAGAGGGTTCCATTCTCTCCACACCCTCTCCAGCCCTAATTGTCTGTAGATTTTTTGATGATGGCCATTCTGACTGGTATGAGGTGATACCTCATTGTAGTTTTGATTTCCATTTCTCTAATGATTAATGATGTTGAGCATCCTTTCATGTGTTTGTTGGCAATCTGTGTATCTTCTTGGGAGAAATGTCTATTTAGGTCTTCTGCTCAGTTTTGGATTGGGTTGTTTGCTTTTTTTTTGATATTGAGCTGCATGAGCTGCTTGTAAGTTTTGGAGATTAAACCTTTGTCAGTTGCTTCATTTGCAAATATTTTCTCCCATTCTGAGGGTTGTCTTTTCATTGTGTTTATGTTTTCCTTTGCTGTGCAAAAGCTTTTAAGTTTCATTAGGTCCCATCTGTTTATTTTTGTTTTTATTTCCATTTCTCTAGGAGGTGGGTCAAAAATGATCTTGCTGTGATTTATGTCATAGAGTGTTGTGCCTATACTTTCCTCTAAGTGTTTTATAGTGTCTGGCCTTACATTTAGGTCTTTAATCCATTTTGAGTTTAATTTTGTATATGGTATTAAGGAGTGTTCTAATTTCATTCTTTTACATGTAGCTGTCCAGTTTTCCCAGCACCACTTATTGAAGACGTTGTCTTTTCTCCATTGTATATTCTTGCCTCCTTTATCAAAAATAAGGTGACCATATGTGTGTGGGTTTATCTCTGGGCTTTCTATCCTGTTCCATTGATCTATATTTCTGTTTTTGTGCCAGTACCATACTGTCTTGATTACTGTAGCTTTGTAGTATAGTCTGAAGTCTAGGAGCCTGATTCCTCCAGGTCCGTTTTTCTTTCTCACGATTGCTTTGGCTATTCGGGGTCTTTTGTGTTTCCATACAAATCGTGAAATTTTTTGTTCTAGTTCTGTGACAAATGCGATTGGTAGTTTGATAGGGATTGCACTGAATCTGTAGATTGCTTTGGGTAGTATAGCCATTTTCACAATGTTGATTTTTCCATTCCAAGAACATGGTATGTCTCTCCACCTGTTTGTATCATCTTTAATTTCCTGCATCAGTGTCTTATAGTTTTCTGCATACAGGTCTTCTGTCTCCTTAGGTAGGTTTATTCCTAGGTATTTTATTATTTTTGTTGCAATGGTAAATGGGAGTGTTTCCTTAATTTCTCTTTCAGATTTTTCATCATTAGTGTATAGGAATGCAAGAGATTTCTGTGCATTAATTTTGTATCCTGCTACTTTACCAAATTCATTGATTAGCTTTAGTAGTTTTCTGGTAGCATCTTTAGGATTCTCTTTGTATAGTATCATGTCATCTGCAAACAGAGACAGCTTTACTTCTTTTTTTCCGATTTGGATTCCTTTTATTTCTTTTTCTTCTCTGATTGCTGTGGCTAAAACTTCCAAAACCATGTTGAATAATAGTGGTGAGAATGGACAACTTTGTCTTCTTCCTGATCTTAGAGGAAATGGTTTCAGTTTTTCACCACTGAGAACGATGTTGGCTGTGGGTTTGTCATATATGGCCTTTATTAAGTTGAGTAAGTTCCCCCTATGCCTACTCTCTGGATGGTTTTTATCATAACTGGGTGTTGAATTTTGTTGAAAGCTTTTTCTGCATCTATTCAGATGATCATATGGTTTTTATTCTTCAATTTGTTAATATGGTTTATAGCATTCATTGATTTGTATATACTGAAGAATCCTTGCATTCCTGGGATAAACCCCACATGATCATGGTGTATGATCCTTTTAATGTGCTGTTGGATTCTGTTTGCTAGTTTTTTGTTGAGGATTTTTGCATCTATGTTCATCAGTGATATTGATCTGTAATTTTCTTTTTTTGTAGTATCTTTGTCTGGTTTTGGTATCAGGGTGATGGTGGCCTCATAGAATGAGTTTGGGAGTGTTTCTCCTTCTGCTATATTTTGTAAGAGTTTGAGAAGGATAGGTGTTAGCTCTTCTCTAAATGTTTGATAGAATTCGCCTGTGAGGCCATCTGGTCCTGGACTTTTGTTTATTGGAAGATTTTTAATCACAGTCTAAATTACAGTGCTTGTGATTAGTCTGTTTATATTCTCTATTTCTTCCTGTTTCAGTCTCAGAAGGTTGTGCTTTTCTAAGAATTTGTCCATTTCTTCCAGGTTGTCCATTTTATTGGCATAGAGTTGCTTGTAGTAATCTCTCATGATCCTTTGTATTTCTGCAGTGTCAGGTGTTCCTTCTCCTTTTTCATTTCTAATTCTATTGATTTGAGTTTTCTCCTTTTCTTGATGAGTCTGGCTAATGGTTTATCAACTTTGTTTATCTTCTCAAAGAACCAGCTTTTAGTTTTATTGATCTTTGCTGTTGTCTTCTTCATTCTTTTTCATTTATTTTTGATCTGATCTTTATGATTTCTTTCCTTCTGCTAACTTTGGGGGTTTTTTGTTCTTCTTTCTCTAATTGCTTTAGGTGTAAGGTTAGGTTGTGTATTTGAGATGTTTCTTGTTTCTTGAGGTAGGATTGTATTGCCATAAACTTTCCTCTTAGAATTGCTTTTGCTGCATCCCATAGGTTTTGGGTCATTGTGTTTTCATGGTCATTTGTTTCTAGGAATTTTTTGATTTCCTATTTGATTTCTTCAGTGATTTCTTGGTTATTTAGTAGTGTATTATTTAGCCTCCATGTGTTTGTATTTTTTACAGAATTTTTCCTGTAATTGATATCTAGTCTCATAGTGCTGTGGTTGGAAAAGATACTTGATATGATTTCAATTTTCTAAAATTTACCAAGACTTGATTTGTGACCCAAGATATGATCTATCCTGGAGAATGTTCCATGAGCACTTGAGAAGAAAGTGTATTCGGTTGTTTTTGGATGGAATGTCCTATAAATATCAATTAAGTCCATCTTGTTTAATGTATCATTTAAAGTTTGTGTTTCCTTATTTATTTTCATTTTGGATGATCTGTCCATTGGTGAAAGTGGGGTGTTAAAGTCCCCTACTATGATTGTGTTACTATCGATTTCCCCTTTTATGGCTGTTAGCATTTGCCTTATGTATTGAGGTGCTCCTATGTTGGGTGCATAAATATTTACAATTGTTATATCTTCTTCTTGGATCGATCCCTTGATCAGTATATACTGTCCTTCTTTGTCTCTTGTAATAGTCTTTATTTTAAAGTCTATTTTGTCTGATATGAGAATTGCTACTCCAGCTTTCTTTTGATTCCCATTTGCATGGAATATCTTTTTCCATCCCCTCACTTTCAGTCTGTATGTGTCCCTAGGTCTGAAGTGGGTCTCTTGTAGACAGCATATATATGGGTCTTGTTTTTGTATCCATTTAGCCAGTCTATGTCTTTTGGTTGGAGCATTTAATCCATTTAAATTTAAGGTAGTTATCGATAGGTATGTTCCTATTACCACTTTCTTAACTGTTTTGGGTTTGGTATTGTAGGTCTTTTCCTTCTCTTTTATTTCCTGCCTAGAGAAGTTCCTTAGCATTTGTTGTAAAGCTGGTAAGGTTTTGTTTGTTTGTAAAGGTTTTAATTTCTCTGTCGAATCTAAATGAGATCCTTGCTGGGTAGAGTAATATTGGTTGTAGGTGTTTCCCTTTCATCCCTTCTGGCTTGCAGAGTTTCTGCTGAAAGGTCAGCTGTTAACCTTATGGGGATTCTCTTGTATGCTATTTGTTGTTTTTCCCTTGCTGCTTTTAATATTTTTTCTTTGTATTTAATTTTCGATAGTTCAATTAATATGTGTCTTGGTGTGTTTCTCCTTGGATTTATCCTGTATGGAACTCTCTGCACTTCCTGGCCTTGATTGACTATTTCCTTTCCCATATTAGGGAAGTTTTAAACTATAATCTCTTCAAATATTTTCTCAGTCCCTTTCTTTTACTCTTCCTCTTCTGGGACTCCTATAATTAGAATGTTGATGCGTTTAATGTTGTCCCAGAGGTCTCTGAGACTGTCCTCAATTCTTTTCTTTCTGTTTTCTTTACTCTGCTCTGTGGTAGTTATTTCCACTATTTTATCTTCCATGTTACTTGTCCGTTCTTCTGCCTCAGTTATTTTGCTATTGATTCCTTCTAGAGAATTTTTAATTTCATTTATTGTATTGTTCATCACTGTATGTTTGCTCTTTAGTTCTTCTAGGTCCTTGTTAAACGTTTCTTGTATTTTCTCCATTCTATTTCCAAGATTTTGGATCATCTTCACTATCATTACTCTGAATTCTTTTTCAGGTAGACTGCCTATTTCCTCTTCATTTGTTTGGTCTGGTGGGTTTTTACCTTGCTCCTTCATCTGCTGTGTGTTTCTCTGTCTTCTCATTTTGCTTTACTTTCTGTGTTTGGGGTCTCCTTTTTGCAGCCTGCAGGTTCGTAGTTCCCGTTGTCTTTGGTGGCTGCCCCCAGTGGCTAAGGTTGGTTCAGTGGGTTGTGTAGGCTTCCTGGTAGAGGGGACTGGTGTCTGTGTTCTGGTGGATGAGGCTGGATCTTGTCTTTCTGGTGGGAAGGACCTCGTCTAGTGGTGTGTTTTGGGGGTGTCTTAGACCTTATTATGATTTTAGGCAGCCTCTCTGCTAATGGGTGGTGTTGAGTTCCTGTCTTGCTAGTTTTTTGGTATAGGGTGTCCAGCACTGTAGCTTGCTGGTTGTTGAGTGGAGCTGGTTCTTAGTGTTGAGATGGAGATCTCTGGGAGAGCTTTCACCGCTTGATATTACATGGAGCTGGGAGGTCTCTGGTGGACCAATGTCCTGAACTTGGCTCTCCCACCTCAGAGGCACAGCCCTGACACCTGTACAGAGCACCAAGTCCCTGTCAGCTACACAGCTCAGAAGAAAAGGGAGAAAAAAGAAAGAAAGAAAAAATAAAATAAAATAATTAAAATAAAATATAAAAGAATTATTAAAAATAAAAAAAATTTTAAGTAATAAAAAAAGAAAAAGGAAAGAAAAAAGAGAGCAACCAAACCAAAAAATAAATCTACCAATGATAGCAAGCACTAAAAACTATACTAAAAAAAATAAAATAAAAATAAATAACGGACAGACAGAACCCTAGGACAAATGGTAAAAGCAAAGCTACCCAGACAAAATCACCAAAGAAGCATACACATACACACTCACAAAAAGAGAAAAAGGAATATATATATATATAGAAAAAGAAAAAAAAGGGAAAAGAGCAACCAAATCAATAAACAAATCTACCAATAATAATAAACTCTAAATACTAAACTAAGATAAACATAAAACCAGAAACAAATTAGATGCAGAAAGCAAACCCCAAGTCTACAGTTGCTCCCGCAGTCCACCACCTCAATTTGGGATGATTCATTGTCTACTCAGGTATTGCACAGATGCAGGGTACACCAAGTTGATTGTGGAGATTTAATCCGCTGCTCCTGAGGCTGCTGGGAGAGATTTCCCTTTCTCTTCTTTGTTCGCACAGCTCCTGGGGTTCAGCTTTGGATTTGGCCCCGCCTCTGCATTTAGGTCGCCGGAGGGCGTCTGTTCTTCGCTTAGACAGGATGGGGTTAAAGGAGCAGCTGATTAGGGGGCTCTGGCTTACTCAGCCCAGGGGGAGGGAGGGGTACGGAGTGCGGGGCAAGCCTGCGGCGGCAGAGGCTAGCGTGACGTTGCAACAGCATGAGGCGCGCCGTGTGTTCTCCCAGGGAAGTTGTCCCTGGATCATGGGGCCCTGGCCGTGGCGGGCTGCACAGGCTCCCAGGAGGGGAGGTGTGGAGAGTGACCTGTGCTCGCACAGAGGCTTCTTGGTGGCGGCAGCAGCAGCCTTGGTGTCTCATGCTGTCTCTGGGGTTCGCGTTGATAGCCGCGGCTCACACCGTCTCTGGAACTCATTTAGGTGGTGCTCTGAATCCCCTCTCCTCGCGCACCCGGAAACAATGGTCTCTTGCCTCTTAGGCAGGTCCAGACTTTTCCCCAGATGCCCTCCCAGCTAGCTGTGGTGCACTAGCCCCCTTCAGGCTGTGTTCATGCAGCCAACCCCAGTCTTCTCCCTGGGATCCGACCTCCAAAGCCGGAGCCTCAGCTCCCAGCCCCTGCCCGCCCTGGCGGGTGAGCAGACAAGCCTCTCGGGCTGGTGAGTGCTACTCAGCACCGATCCTTCGTGCGGGAATCTCTCCGCTTTGCCCTCTGCACCCCTGTGGCTGCGCTCTCCTCTGTGGCTCCGAAGCTTCCCCCCTCCGCCACCCACAGTCTCCGCCCGCGAAGGGGCTTCCTAGTGTGTGGAAACCTTTCCTCCTTCACGGCTCCCTCCCACTGGTGCAGGTCCCATCCCTATTCTTTTGTCTCTGTTTTTTCTTTTTTCTTTTGCCCTACCCAGGTACGTGGGGAGTCTCTTGACTTTTGGGAGGTGTGAGGTCTTCTGCCAGCGTTCAGTAGGTGTTCTGTAGGAGATGTTCCACATGTAGACGTATTTCTGATGTATTTGTGGGGAGGAAGGTGATCTCCACGTCTTACTCCTCCACCATCTTGAAGGTCCCCCCTCACCTACTATTTCTGATGTGCTTAGGGAGAAAGCTTGCTACCTTCTCAGCAATTTGAGATGCAGGTCAAGGTCAAATGACATCACAAGAGTGACAGAGGAAACCTAATTTTAGTCTCCATGAAACTAAAGAACTCATACAGATAATTACTAAACACTCTCAGCCCATGTTTGGAGTTGGGTACTTAAATCCAATCAAGAAGGAGTAAGTACTGTAGAGTCATGTCAGAAGCCTTGGCTCTCAGGTGCTCCCAGGACTGTGGGAGCATCTCAGATTCAGAGGAATGTCTCTTCAGGTACATTGAAGGATGTGTATTTGCAACTCTAGTAGTAACTTATCATAGCAGTTCAGTGAAAATGGCAAATATAGCAAAAAAAAAGCATAGAGTGGCATTTTCAAGATGTTAGTGTTAATATCTTGTTAAAAAGTGCATCATAAGGTGTATAAACACACACACATACTTATATAAAATACCCACACACATAATGGAATATTATTCAGCTGTGAGAAAGAAGGAAATTCTGCCATTTGTGACAACATAGATGGGCCCTGAGCATATTCTGCTAAGTGAAATAAGTCAGACAGAGAAAGGCAAATACTGTATGATATCACTCACATGTGGAATCCAAAAAAGTTGAACTCGTTGAAAACAGAGAGTAAAATGGTGGTTACCAGAAGCTGGGGCAGTGGGGGCTTGGGGAACAGGAAGGATTTTGTTTAAGGGTACAAATTTGCAAGAGATCTAATGCACAGTATAGTGATTATAGACAACAATATTGTATTATAAACATTGAACTTGCTAAGAGACTAGATCTTAACTATTCCCACCACACAAAAGAATTATTAATTATGTGACATAATAGAGGTACATTATAAATTACTAAGTAGAATCTAGTTACTCGTGAAAAGCATTTATCAATTAAATCTAATTACTAAAAATATACACCAAAATATTGACAGTGTTATGTCTGGGTATTAGGATCATAGGCCTTTTTAAACATTCTTTTCTGTAATCTTCAAATTTTCTACCACGCATAGGGATTATTTCTATAATTAGGTAAAACTAAATATGTGTTACTAAAAACCTTGAATAATCCAATTTCTTTTTTCCCACTAGGAGTGTTAGGTTTTTAGTTTGATTTAATTTCAACCAAAGGTCATGAACAAAAACTTTTGAATCCATGTTAAATTAAACACGTCTCATAGTTTACACGTTGCTAAGACGTTAAGGGGTCAGAGAGAGAAGTGCAGGGAAGCCAGAAAGCATACACCTCGTTTAACGCCTAGGAAGATCTGATTTAAAATGAAATTGGAGGCAGCGTGATGCCATCTGTAGACATTTAAGTAGAGAAGACAGAGCAGTCTGCCTCCTCGAGGTAAACAAACCATGGCCAGAAAATAAGCAAAAAGAGAGACCAAGCTCTTTGTACATTTAGAGACCCACTTCATGCCAGTCTGTGAGGAAATTCTATGAAAAGAGCTAGATGTATGCACAGCTCCCCCTTGTGAAGAGAGGTTTTCAGGACTGTACCTTCGCCCAAAGAAAGAGCCCAGAGCTTCAACTAGACCTACAGGGCATTTGCTTAGTCTTCATCATCTGGGAACTGACTTACGGACCTTACGGAGGATGCATACGTGGGTATGGGCAATACCCAGACTTGGTAACTTACTTCTCTGTTATTAAATGTGTACATAAATATTCCACGTGGTTGTGTTTCTTAATGTTTAATGTTTTAAAAAGAACTTTCCCAGTATAGGAAATCAGCATCCCTGTTTGCCCCCATTACTTCAGAAACTTGCTCTCTTGCTCTGATGAATACTGTCTCTCCATTTGACAAAAGGCAATTGAATATTGAAAATTGGACAATATATTAAAAATCAAATATTGTCCATTCATCTTAAAAACAGAGAACCATTTAATTATAAAATGTTAGCATGGTTATGAGGGCCATTTGGAAATGTATTAGTCACCTGAAACTTTACATGATAACGACTGATAAAAATATTACCATTTTAGTCATGTGAGAACTAGGAACATTTTTCTACGCTTGAATTAGCTCTTTAATTAGAAGAAAAATCTTATTCATGTAAATGATTCCACTGGTTTACAATGATCTGGATAACTGCTCAGCAGAAAACATTAAATTCTGGATGCTTCCTGCAAAGGTGAAATTGAAATTACTCTGGAATGTGATACAATGTATGGCAAGGAGAATTGTGTTTTATCTGATATTCTCATTCAAAACAAGAGAAAATGATTTGTTTTCACATTCAGTTGAACAATTGATTGGAAGTAAGAACGGTCTTTGCTTTGCCTGTGACTGGCTATCCTACCTAGTTAATGAGGATCTCATTCATCGCTACTCACTTTCCTCCTCAAACTGGCATACAAAACATGCTTCTGAGCCAGGCAAGAGAAATAGTATGGCTGAGCATAAACTAGTAGGAAAAAGTAAAGACAACACCAAAGGGTGGCTTGGCATGGCCTTCTATAATCTCCAGTTTCTTCAAAACCACCCCAACAAACATAGAAGAAAAGTAAAAACAATGGCCTTCCTATGCAAATGCAGATTTAAGACAAGTTCCCAAGACCCCCTTCTTTCCAATCAAATTGTCATCACTCCTCAGGCTACTACTCTCTAGAAATTCTGCTGTGGCCTCTGCGGAAAGCTCAGACTGTTCATTAGTGAGCACCATTGTATTCACACGGAAAAATGACCATGCGGCAGAGAAGAAAGGAACAAACATGTGTACGAACCAACCCATATTTACACCTTGTGCTTTCACATAGGCTTGTTAAAGACTAACACCTCCCAGCTATACTCCACCCCTGACATTTCCCCTCTTTTCAAAATAGCATATTTTCCTCCTTCTTGAACATTGACCTTTGGACGTATAATAGTCTTAGGTTGAATTGCTCCCAGGCAGATGCTGCAAAATCTTGGCGTGGGTACCTTATTTGGAGAGGAGGCAGGGAGGTGATTGTAGGAAGTTAGGGGTTGGGGAAGTAAGGCAGGGAGAGACGAGAATCAGTGAAGTGTGCATTAGTGAGCAGGTAACCACTCATTGAGCACATGGAACTCAACCTTCTTGGGGACCCCTTTGAGTGACCGTACACACACGTCTAGGGCTCATCCCACTGAGGCATGTGAAACATGGGCGTGTAAGCATACTCTGGTCTTTCAATGTCTGAGGATTGCCCTCTGGGCAGCCCACACCCCGTCTAGCAAGCTCCTTTGAACAGAGAAAGTACCCAGCTGCCCAAATGAGAAGTCTACTGAGCACACAGGATCTGCCCACAGGGGCAGGTGGCATCTGGGGTGATTCCAGGGGAAATGGGGCAGGGCCTGAAATCTCTGCCACAAATAGGCCTCTCAGACTTAAGGTGCCACGCTGAATTTTAGGTTCATGTTCCAGCACCCTACCACTAAATCTACGTTTCCCTCGTCCTTCCTCAACTCAGCAAATGAAAACACAAGTTTTTAATATTTTCAGGCCCAAAGCCTTGAATCATCTTTGACTCATTTCTTTTTCTCTTTTTCCGTGTGAAAATCCATCATCACATACTGTCAGCTGTGTTTTCAAGTTGGAGCCAGAATCTGGTCACTCTTCACCACTTCCACTGTCACCACCCTGGTCCAGGTCACCATTGTTTCTTGCCCAGACTACTGAAGTGGCTTCTTAACTATTTTTACTGTTTCCGGCCTCATTCCAAGTCTATTCTTCTCAGAATACTCAGAGTGATCCTTTGCACATGTACGTCACTTCTGTGCTCAAAACCCTCTTCTAGTTTCCCAATTCAAAATCCAAACTCCTTACCATGGCTTACAAAAGCCCTTTACTATCTCCTGTCCTTTTTTCCTTCTCTTCTCCCCCTTGCTTACTTGGTCTGACCCATACTGGTCCTTTTCCTGTTCCTTTAACACAATGTGCCTGCTCCTGCCTCAGGACCTGTGCACTTTGCTGTTTCCTCTTCCGGAAATTCTCTTGCTTCAGACATTGGCACAGTCCTTTCACTCTGTTAAGATCCAAATGTCAGTTTAATAGACAGGGCTACTTATTCTGACTATATCTAAAATAGCACTGCCGTCACTCTATTTCTTTACTCCACATTATTTTTCTTCATAGAACTTATCATCATGACATACTGTATATTTTGTACATGTTTGTGTATTTTACATTGTCTATCTCCACCCCCCACGCACAAAAATCAAGTTTCATTAGAACAGAGACTCTGCTTTGTTCACTGCTGTTTACCATCAACTAGAATAGGGTCTGTTAGTGGTAGGCGTTCAATATATATCTGCTAAGTGGATGAATTCACTGGTCTGATAGCCATATGAGATAAATACTGATAGTTATTAATCAAATATTTACTAAACACTGTGACTGGCACTGTCCTATGACAAATTTATAAAAGCAGCTGCTGCTCTTCAGAAGCATAATGTATCCGGTGCATGAGGAGACAAGCTGTATCCCATGCGTGGTGAACCACTGGAGTTCAGAGGGGAGATTATTATGAACAGTGGTTGTCAGGAAAAGGTAGGAAGGAAAGGTTTAGATTGGACTGTGCAAAACTTTGAATGTTTTGTTAGGAGTGGTACCTTTGTTCCATTTAAAAGTGAAAAATCATCAAAAGTTTCTGAACAAGGGAGTAAAA
Organism: Eschrichtius robustus; assembly: GCF_028021215.1. Lineage (NCBI taxonomy): Eukaryota > Metazoa > Chordata > Mammalia > Artiodactyla > Eschrichtiidae > Eschrichtius > Eschrichtius robustus. The sequence goes on from NC_090825.1 coordinate 46,164,579, forward strand.
TAATGAAAGCAGAATTTTAGAACAATTGATGCTTGATTCTATTCCACGAGGATTTGAGCAGGGAAGACTGGAGCCAGGGAGACAAATGTCATGAATTTTTCCCCCTCAAATCCTCATTTATCTCAATATCCAAGACATTAGCATATATAATCAATATAGTTTAAAAAAACAGCTTTATTCAGGTATAATTGATATACAAAACCCTGTATATATTTAGTGTATACAATTTGATGAGCTTGGACATACACATACACCTGTAAAACCATCACCATAATCAAGGTAAGAAACATATTACTCACCTCCAAAAGTTTCCTTGTGTCTCTCTGGTTTTTGGATTTGTGTGTGTGTGTGTGTGTGTTAATGACACTTAATATGAGATCTACCCTCTTAACAAAATTTTAAGTGCACAATACCACATTGTAAACCATAGGCACTATATTATACAGCTGCTCTCTAGAACTCATTCATCCTTCCAACACAGTTTTTAGACAACTGTATTATTCCATGTTTTACAATGCTCAGTTAGGAATCTCTGTGTCCATACTGCTTATGTTAACTAACATACTTTAGCTGAGAAAAGGTCTGTCTATGGTTTCTCTGGAATGGAAAGCGAACCTACTACAGGTGTGAAAAACTCAGATTCATTCTCCTCAGGTTATCTGAGAACTAATAAATAAGGTAGTGAAAAAAGATAAGGTTGGAGAGAAATGTGCTGTGAGTTAGCTGGTGAGCTATAGGTTTGAGTGCACGGGGATAAACATGTTGAAGGCATCTGTAGTGACTGGAAGCATTCTTCACTTTAATTTGTTCCTCTTCTAGGACATAATGCATATTGCAGGCATCCTTTCTCTGAAACTGTGTTGTCAAGAAAAGGAGTGCTATGCGCTCAGTGTTCTACTCGGCCGTGAACTTCCTGGGGCCACATAACCTTGGGACTGCCTGGCACAGTAGGAGCTAAATAAATGTATGTTCAGTGAACCCCTCAAACCTCGTAGAAGTCAGGCTCCAGGGACATTTCGTTATTTTGCTCTAAATTCTACTATTCCTTCTTGTCATGAATATTTAATTCTGCTTTGTTCAAGAAAGGACTAACGGCTTCTCTATTTCCTTTGGCAATTAGTTTAGATAAACCAAGTCATCCATTTCCTCACTACCCAGTGGACAACAGCTAGTGCTTAAATGTTCACAGCTTGATTTGACCTTGATATGTTTGAGAACAATACATATACATACCATATATATATATAAGCCAGTATCATTTGAGAATATAAACTTAAAAAGTTCCGTATTTAAACTTCAGAATGTCTGACATAACTTTGTGAAAAATTCCAAATGACTGATTCTATCAATTTATGTTACAAGACAATTTGGTTCAAAAGTTAAAAATGAAGGGAAAATTATATATAGAGAAAATTAAGTCCTAAGGGTTCTTTGATGGCATTAGGTAGTCTCAATTACACCTTTTCACTCAGTTCATCAAATTATTTGCCAGGTAAACATGTAGACATGGTTCTCAATCTCCTAGGTACTAGGGATTAAAAGCTCCAAGGAAACTTACAAAATCCACAGTGAATGAAGAAAGCAGTTTTTCCATGTAGCTCAACCTGTGTGCCTATGCTCATGCTATGTTCACCCTTTCCAGTATTATTAACTGTAGTCACGATGTTACAACCAGCTATCTTTTTATAAAGTAAAAAAGATAAAACTACATTTTTAGTAAATAATTCATACTACTAAAAATGTCTCGAGGAAAAGCTCAGCTGACACTAGCGACAATATTTTGCTTTGTTCCACATGATTGTGGTATTTTTGCCAATATTATTTATGAGATTTCCTTTGATATTCTATGCAGTCATTTCCCAGGAATTCTGTGTTCAAGGCAAAGTCCAATTTAGCATCCTTCAGTCTCCCCCATTTCTATCTCTAGCCCCTCTCCATAAACACTGTGAAGTTCATTAGCAAGGAAAGGCCAGGGCACCAGACAGATTGTGAAGGGAGGAAGAATGATTCCAACAGGTGTGTGTGCGCGCGCGTGTGTGCGTGTGTGTGTGCACACGCACGCAAGCCTGTTGCAAACGTCCTGATTAACCGCAGTCTAGGGAGCTTACAGGGGAGTTTTGTGCTAAAACTCAGCACGCCAGGCCTTTCCAGAAGGCTCTTGCTTCACTGGTCTTCTTTCCCCCGCCTCTGTGCCCCTCTTACTGCCAAGTGCACTGGCAACTCAACCACATCACAGAAGTCTGTCCTACAGGCCTAAAAAGGTGACTCTGTTGGTGGGTCTGCCTAACAATCAATAATTCATTTAAATGGATTTTCTGATGCATAAAATAATAGACTTTTCTTATAACCTTGCTGACTTTTACCAGCATTGACCTAAAAATCACACCCAAAAAAAGTGCTGTGAGAATGCTGAAATAGTTTTCTGTTTGAGTAACATTTATTTTTCATGACTATATGAATGATGACTATTCCTTACAGAAAAGTTGGAAAATGCAGAAAAGTAAAAAGAAAAAAAGAAAGAGCAAGTACACCAGAGGTAACGGTTGTAAGTCTTGTGGCTCATTTTTTCCTTATTTTTATAGGTATATACATATCTCTATATATATGCATCTAATTTTAACATTCAATTGAGATTTTAGTGTATAAGATTTTGGATTCTGCTTTGCCTTTAATGTTATACCATAAGCAATTTCCCATATCCTAAAGGTCTTTGAAAATATTTTTAATGGTTGATAAGATTCTTCTGTCTAATATGAAAATTTATTTAAACATTAGTTTATGTGGCAGAGTTACAGTATATGTAGGTTTTCAATATTGTAAGTACTTTCATGGTGAATATCTTTGAACATAAATCTTTTTAATATCTCAGATTACTTTCCTAATCCAAATACCTACAAGTAGAATTACTAGATTAAAGCGTAGCAGTATTTTTGAGGCTTGAGGCTCCTAATGATTTTTAATCATTTTTATGAAATAAAACCCTCAAGTGAGTTCAAAAATCAAAGTAAAACTATATTTATATGCATGATTTTATTATGACTTTTCTAAGGATTAGTAAAACAAAAGATAATTGAAAATAACTTGTTATTTACTACAAAGAGACTCTCACCACATGAAAATTAGTCAGAACCTAGAGCAATCAAAAAATGATTCTTCTCTTATAAGACGGAAAAAATTCTGCCATAAAAATCCTTAATTTTGGCCACATTTTATGAAAAAGCCAAAAACAAGCAAGCAAAAAAAAAAAAAAAAAGACATATGGCTATTACTATAGCAACACAGAGTTGTTCAACTACTTCAAGTTCTTGTGGCTGGCGAGGTTACTGGAACTGCAGGCCCACATCCCTGACAAATTAAGTACATTGAGGTCACAACACTTGACTTGAGACAGTGTTTCATAATTGTAGAGTTCTGTTTAGAAAAGGTCCTTGACTTAAAAATATCCTTTTGTGCCCTCTAGTGTTTAAATTCATCCAACCTTTTGAGAAGTTTATAACTTATTTGTAAACTAGAGCTGAACACCATTTCATTCTTACTTATACCAGGGTTTCTCTACAGCAAAAGGTGGCCAACATATACACTGTTCCAAAAATTTTAAAGATTACTATTACTTAAAATTCTTCATTTCATTTCATTTGAAACCTACCACAGGGCAAATCCCACCCACCACCTGTTTTTGTAAATAAAGCATTATTGGAATACACCATGCTCATTCATTACATTTTGTCTATGGGTAGCTACGTTTGTTCTACAAGGCAGAGTTGTACCACAGAGACCTTATGTCCTACAAAGTCTAAAATATTTACTATCTACCTCTTCACAGAAAAATTTTACTGATTTATCCTTGGGTTAAAGAATCTCTCTGATACTTAGATTGGAAGAGGAATAAAACACATGTATTTTCCTAACGATGTCGTGACATTTTACAATGTCCTTTAATTCCATTCCTTTCCATCAAACACTGGAATACTAGTTCAAACAAAGAGTAGTAGCCATGTCAATTAGCTTTGTGGTTCAAGTACCAAATTCGTATTTTCTCAGTGAAAACGTTTACACGCCTACTCAGGGTGATAATATTGACTCCTTCTTGATGACTTTGGTATTGATAGGATTATATCAGTGAAAACAGAACAAGATTAAAGTTCTTTACCCATCAAGACCAAGGGCCCAAGAACTCTCTTGCCTCCTGAGCTACATCATCTTTTATTGATTAGGTAGAACTCAGACTAACAAGTTCTCTATTTTTATACATTTAATAAATACTAAAGCTTGCAATTGCTTTTACAAACTCATACAGTCTTTCTAGAATAAAGTAAACATATTATTTATAATTAACATGTAGCTTACTTCAGTTTCATGCTTGATTCAAATCTCAGACAATCACTTCTTTCATATATGAATGAAAGTATAATGTACAATAAGAAGGCCATAGTCCTATGTGGGCAACTTAACAGGCTACCTTCCTTCCCTAGGACAAATCCCACTTCTTCCTAAGCCCCTCTGATATTTTATCTTCTCATTTGAGTATCTAGAAGATTTACTGAAACTTCCTTCTTCTTATCGGAAATGGTTAATTGTAGTTCATTAGAGTTTTTCTTTTTTTTTTCCATATGGTTTTCAGGGAGTGGACCTATTTTATTGCTTTCTAACTTAAAATTTGACTTCTGATTCACAATGGTTATAGCCATTCCTTTTTCAAAGATATACATCAACAATACCCTGGCCAGAAATTTTGTACAATAACAGAAGAAAACACAAAACCACGGGTTTAGAAAAGTGAATGAAACAGTTTCTGGTTGATTACCTCTGCTAATGAAAAGGCATCTTATTTTTGTGATACGCATTCATGGTCGTCATAGATTACACACCTGGAACTGAAGGTTGCTGCCCTTCTCAGCCTTACAGTTTCTCACTGATTTCATATTATCTACTCTTCTTATATTTCCCTCACCCTCCTACTACAATCTCCATCCTTGTATCTGACACAGAAATCATTTAAACACAAACGCAAATACAAACCCTGCACAGACTTACTTTATGGAATCACATACTGAAAACTCTGAATCAAATAAACCCGCAATGTTACCTTTCAAATACTGGCAACAACAGCAGCAACAAAATGCATGGTGAAACGTATCATCTGTCATGCCCAATGTTAAAAGCAATTAAAATTTTTAAAAAAGTGACACCATACCTCTATTCCATAAGCAAAATAAATTATTTCCAAACTTACCTGCAAGAGAAAAGAAAAAGATCAGTAAATCTCAAATCAGAGTGCATTTTAATTCTTCTTTCTTCAGTAAATTAGACAAAATTGTCATCATAAGCATAGCTAATCCTTAATTATCACCGTGTGGATTATTCTCTGTAAATAATGCTTTCTAGTTCTTGTAGATGCCAGTAGGGCTGGCAGTGAGATTCTCTAAAGGCCAATTCTCTCTATGAATAGAGTCCTTTTCCATATACAGTCTGAACCTAGTAGATGAGTTTTAGACCAAAAACTTAAATGATTCCCTGGACCCAGGAAATCTGTGAATTAAAAAACATATTTTGGGGAGTCAAATATAAACAATGGGGAAGATATTGGCTTGACAATTTTGAAGAAAAACATTTTTTTCATTGCAGGACTTCTAAGAGCTTTGGATATAATAATTGGAATGAGGCTATTCTAGAAGGTGGAGAACTTTTGCAGAAAAATTAAACCATTCCCCCTGGACATCAGTTAATATCAGAGTAAGTCATCTTTCAGAATACTACTTGGGAATTGGTGCACAAGGCATCAAACTGAGTTTTATATGAATCATAGTGTTTCTATTACTCCTACAAGAATTGTTTTAACTTAACTGGAGAGGTAAAATGAATTGCTAATCACTTGAAAAACAGTATGACTGTACTGAGGAACAAAACATGGTAACTCACTTTCAGGTGAGTGCTTTTATCTATTAGATCAAATTGTCTGCTAAATTAAAATTAGTTATAATATTTGAATTATGATCATTTAATGTAAAATTTCCTTGCCCAGAATATTCTACACTATAAGTCAGTTTCTCACCATCCTGAAATTTGTTCAAGAAATCCCTGTGTATTTTTAAATCTATCTTTGTATCTCTAGTTTAGCTTGGGCCAAAATGTTCTCTATGGAGCACCAAACCCATTAGATACTCTGAAAATAAAGAAATGAAAAAGTTCCATATTTAATAAAGTTTGGAATATTCTGCATATGGTATCTCTTTCCTGGAGATTTAAAATATTTATTTAGTCTGTTAAAGACTTTAGGAGTCTTACAGTTATACATCAGTTTAATTTTGTGAATCACAGCTTATTTGACCATAGAATCGTTTTGCTTGTAGCACCTATTGATATTATATGGAACTAGTATTCCACAGAACTTACTTTAGGACATACTGACTTAGGCTACTAGAGTTCTTAATAGCAAGAGATGAAGAAAACATAAACTATCATAAGTATTGTATTAAAAGAAAAAAAAAGGGATCCAATGGTCCTGACCAAAAGAGGTGATTTTTGTGAATGCACCTGGTTTCTCAGTGAGAAAGGAAGAGGAAACAGAGAACAGTCTGATTGTATGTATACGTGTAGGGTAGCATATGGTTCAGGACCTTTTGCTCAAATGTATCAACCTCATACTGCCAGGGCTTCATTTACCTATGAATGTGGGTTCAAGGCTAAGATGTAATTCCAAAATATATCTTATATTTTAGAGAAAAGAAACATCAAATATTTTGACACACCATGAATGACACGACCTAATATTAAAACATTGTCTTTGTTGATGTCTAGAAATTTAAGAAACTAAACACTATAAATATTAAGATTTAGCTGAGAGACACAAATATTTTTGCCACAAATATGGCAAAAATATTTCATCATGATTTTATTCAGCTGATGTATGACCATGAGCTTCTGGGGATGAAGAAATAATGGGATCAAATCTTTCTTTTCACCCAAATCTGCTAGACCTTCCTGTGTGTTATGTAAAATACAGGATTTTAAAATATGACGTCCATGAACAGGTTCATGAGTAAATGGCAGGAGGGTTGCTGAAGAACCTGACATTATATGCAAAATTGTATGCATATTTGCATTTCTCAAGGAAGCAGAATCACAGATTTAATCAAATTTTCAAAGCACTTTTAACCCTCCAAAAAGTGATAGATCATTTGAGGAGATAATCTCTAAGGATGCTCTTTATCTTCTGATCACACTTTATGTTTTATGGAAAGTGTCATAAGCCATATTTATGACATTTAGTAATTTCTTTGCTGGGACCTTTATTTTTAGATATTTAAGAAATTTAAAAAACACTGTAAAGACTACAAGTAGTTTATGGGAACTGGTTAAAATATACTTAATTATATAAAGTTTATATACATAAACTTTATTTAAAGATCTTATTTGAGTGAGAAACTGAATTGCCCACAAGATGGCTCTCTATAATCTTGGATATACGAGTTTACCAAACCAGCTTCTTAAAAGCTATTTCTAACATCTTTTCTTCATCTAAAAATCTCATATTCACAATAAATGGTTCTCCAACATTGTTTTATTTCTGTGCTTGAATATCTAGCAATGCCTGACAAAGTGTTAATGTTTTTCTAGTGAATGGATTAATGAACAGATATTGCAGACATTTACAGATTATTTACTACATTATTACCACATTGTTATTTGTCTCCTACATACACAGCCCTGTACTATGCATGCTGATGAATTTTTTTAAAAAAGGAGTTAAAGTTTAAAAAGCAAATCATGGTTTTTATCCTTCAGGGAAGACAAAATTTCCATACCAAAACATTTCATAGTATATTTACATGAAAAATTGATTGGTATAGACAAATTATAGGTGTACAAAGAAGAGGAGACATCAACGTGGGATTCAATTAGATAAAAGACCTTGTGAGGTTGGTTCGACCTATAAAGAACTGCAAGGTTTGTATGAGAGGAAGGTAAGGGGAAATATTCCACAAAGGGCAAATATCACAAGAAAAAGCTTGGCATGATGTGGTCATGGCATGCAAGAAAATGGCTTCCCTGCAGTTAAGGCTGGGTGAGTTATAGAGCGTTGAAAGCCATTCCACGGGGAAGGAAAGGTAATTAATGTTTACTGAGGACATAGTATGATTCATGCTGTGATTAAATAATCCCTCTAACTTAATGATATATGCATGTGCCTCTTATTAAAGCATTGGAACTGTGGTGCTATATTTGGATATTTTGAGGGTAGGTGGTTCTTTCCTAAATGTTGTACTAAATCCCAGTATACAATCACCAAAGGAAGAGAAAGGTACTTGGATAGAAAATCAGAATGAAGGAGGTGAGCTGTAAGCATAAGAGGAGATTAAGCTTCTCTGTCATGCTTCTCCCTCTCTTGAGAGAAGAATTTATCTTTGTGGTAAGGTCTCTGCTGCCTGGTGTGGAGTGAGAGCTAGAGGGAAGGTTTTTCATAAGGGGCTGAATTGGAGTAAAATAGCTCCTATAATAAGTCAAATTATCTAGTCTCATGCTGTTTTGATTTTACATGTTTCCTTTTGTCAGTAAAGTCTTGTTTAAAAATGTCTACTTTGTCTCAGTTGTTGACACCGAAAAACGGAGGGCTTTTTTGTTTTTTCCCCATATTTGGACAAATTGGGTTAACAGGAGCAGTCTCTGCCTCATCAAAAGATGATGATACTGAAAACAAAAATCAGAAAGACCTCAGGGAAAAGGGTTCATCTTAGGAGAAAGAGAGTTGAGGCATGTGGTCTAGCTGTCTCTCTCCAAATTCAGAATTTTCCTCCATTTCAACCTTGAACCCCAAATTTACAAGTCAGACTGTCTACTCAATATCCCCTTATAAACATTTCAATTTAATATGTTCATAACAGAGCTTCTAATCTTCCCTCTCCAAGCCTTCTTTTTTTCTGATGTCTTGTCCCATCTGAGTTTTTGGCAACTCCATCCTTCCAGTTGCTCAGCCCAGAACCGTGGTCAACCACCATCATTTCTCATGATGAATGTCCCCCCTAGACTCTCTGCTTCTTCCTTTAACCTCCTAAAGTTTATTTGAAATTAGTAGTCAGAGTGATCTTGTTAAAACCTGTTCAAAGCTCCCTGCTGGCTTATTGTTTCACTCAGAATTAAGACCAAAGTCACTAGGAAGGTCCACAAAGGTCTTCAAGAATTGCCACTTATCTGCCCCCACCCTTACCCCCTTTACCCACTTATGTTTCATCTCCAACTTTGTCTCCTCTTGTGCTCCACTTTGCTACTTCACCCCAGCCCTCAGGGCTTCCTGACTGTTCCTCAATCATGGCAGCAAGACTCCTTATTTTCCTTCTGCCTAGGACACTCTTCCCTCATATACCCACCTCCTTCATGTGTGTGCTGAAATTCCACCTTTTCAATAAGATCTTTCCTAACCATCCTACTGAAAATTCCACCACAAACACACACACACACACACACACACACACACTCATTAACTTCTTTCTTGATACATTTTTCTTCATAGCATTGATCACAAAAATCACTCGCTCTCTCCCTCTCTCTTTCTCTCTCTCTATTATTTTCTTATCTTTTCCCCCAACAAGAATATAACCATCAAGAGGGTACAATTTTTGTTCATTGCTGTATCTCCTCCAACACATAGAATAAAGCTTGGAACTTAGTATGCCTACAATAGATATCTATTGAATAAACATCTTTTTAAAGTCTTGATTTCTTTGTTCTCCTGAAAAATCAGAAATTCTGCCAACACTGGCTTGTGCTTTCACATGCAACAACTGTTAGGAGCTTAGAAGCAGCTGTGCAGGCAGAGGAGGGTGCACTTTCCCTTGGGTCAGAATCATCACCTGCCTTCTCCAACTGCCTGACCCCCGTTGATGTGTGACCTCTGCTGAGAGAGCCCTGAATGGAGAGTGAGAGGATCAAATAAGAACTTTCACCACGTCACCTGGGAGTAGTGAGTAGGACGGATGTAACGATACTAGATGCAGACATTCCAGTATCTTTTGTCCAAGTCCAGGTACAAACAACGAGGACTGTGGCAGGTTCACATGCTGAGGAAGCAGAGCTTGAAGGAAGGATTAATAGAACTTAAGAATGGGTTGGATATTGGAAACGAAGGAAAAGAAAGAGTAATGATGACTGATATTTCTATAGTAGTTGATTAAGAGAATGGTAATTCCCCATGTTCTAAGAGAACTTGGGAAAGAGTCAACTTAAGAGATCAGAAGACCTACATGTGGAAAGAAATATACTGATCTTGATGAATATAAGTTGAGTTTGAAGACACAGATTCAAAGGTATTCGATAATGAAAAAGGACTTTGAGATCAATGTCAGAGATGAGGATTCAATTTGGCATCGTGTTTATATACCACCTATGAAAAGGCACATTATGATGAAGACCATCTCAAGAACAGAATATATAGAATAAGGGATACAAATAGGGTATGGAAGAGAAGATTCTCAACTATAGGTCAAGTGGTTGGAATGAGATGTGAAGACAAAAATCCTCTCTCCCCCCATCTGAAGGACACACACCTACTCAAACACAAGTGCTCATGATGCAGTGTGTTGAAACTGGCTGCTTCCACACTCCATGTGTGTCCCTTCCCTCTCCATTCTGAATCTAAGATAATCTCATTCTAGTGAACACAAATTATAAATGGCACCATGAATATTTGAATGGGTTCCCTCCTTTTCCTTTCCTGACTTTCTATGTCCAGACCATATATATAATCTGTGGAAATCTCTGAGTAAAGAGAAAGTAGTTCTATCTGCTGGCTTGTAGAATATTAATTTAAAAAAAGACTGGTTATTTTTAATTCAAATGCCGTATAAAATTCATCTTCTTCAACATAGGGCAGCACCAAGGACAGCACTAAGAATATAACAGGTGGCCTCCTTTCTTTGCCCTTCCTCTAAAACTTGATTAAAACCAAAGTTCTGTCATTCTAGAAAACAGGTACTTTCATTAAAAGTGGAACATAAATTGATAAAAGTCTTCTCCAGACTCTTTAAAAAACAAGTTCAGTCTATAAAGTTGGAAGTTTTCTTTTTTATTCTGTTATTAAGGGGCCATTGCCTTTGGAGTCTAATGTTTCAAATTTTGGATACTCATTTCTTTGGATTGAAGGGATCATAAGATGTTTTCCACCTGTAATACTCTGAGGGGGTTTCCTTTGAGTTGCTAGAAGATAGTCTGTTAGCCCCCAGAGATGTCTGCTATCTGTACTGGCAGATAAACGACAGCAGGTGGAATCAAGCATGCATCCTGTCTCCTCTGCGAGCCTGCAGCCTCAGAGAAGGGATGTGCCCCTGGAGCATTATGCAGGTTGTTCCACTAGCCTCAGTGTCACTGTCATAGTTGGTGAGAGGGAAATTGGCAAATCACTATTCATAGCAGGCAAAATGCCACCCTCACAATTCCTCTAGGCACATTTTCCTCACTCACATCTTAATGTTTTGCCGAAGGCAGAATTCTGGACCAAGATGTTTTGCCATCCTGGAATTTTTTTTCCCAGTATGTAGAAAGATAATTAATATTACCGTTAAAGCATGTGTTGCCATTTATAGTCATTCCATTAGTGCTATCAGTGTACCAGGAAATGAATACCAAAGTGAGTTAACAACTTATTGAGCATATGGTATCTTAACATGTTTACTATATAATCATCTTTTTTTCGTATTACCAGTAAAAATAACAAAAGTAAACACTTTTATAGTGCTCGCCATCAACAAGGAACAGTTCCAAGACCTTAAAATTAACTTTAAAATCTTTTCCACAACCTTATAAGCTTAGCATTACCAACCTCATTTTAGATATAAGAGAAAACTATAATAATAGTTATTACTCATAGTAATACTAACAGCAATAAAAACTAACATGAGTGGTTATTATGTGTTAGTTACTATTATACATATATATGTGTATGTGTGCATATATGTATATGTATGTATATACACATATACATGTGTATGAATATATATGCATATACAGATAGACAGTATATACATATATATAAATATATATTCATATAAACTATTTTAATTCTCACAATAGCCCTGTAAGATTGGCATTATTATTTTTATTGTTTTCATTTAGAAATGAGGAAATTAATAACAGTAATAATAGATAATGCCAGTAATAGTAATAACAGCTAACACTGTGAGTTTAATATGTGTCAGCATATTAATATCTGCAATGCAGATATCATCTCATTTAGCCTTCACAGAGGTTAACATTACCATCTTGGTTTTAGAGATGATGAAACTCTAAGAACCCAAGGACAAACAGCTAATAAATGAGGGCTTGGGCTTTTAACTTAGATACTGAGTCCAAAGCCTGGCCCCTTCACCAGCGTGCTAGGCCATAGACAGCGCATTCTGGAAACGCAGGTGTAAGTGAGACAGGTTGTGACCACAAGTAATTAACACCGAGGGAACTGTGTTTTACAACATATGATGTCCATTGGAGAATGCCTTTAACATCTGTTTTTCGAGGGCTCACTATGTGCAAAGCTGTACACTAAGTAGTGGGTGAAATGCAAGGTGGAGGTAATATACAGGCCCCACCTTCACAGGAACTTGTGATCCCATGGTGGAGAGAGATGTGTACATGAATAATGCCAGCGTGCAAGTGAGGGGGGCAAGTGAGAGATGAGCTCCAGAACACCAGGCCTACAGTGTGGAACTCTGCGGCATCACGTTGAAATACACAAGCTTCTCCTGGGCTCTTTGTCTCTCTCTATTGACTCCACTTACATTTAGCTCTGCTGATGTCATTCTTGCAGCTATTGGGTTTCCAAGTTAACAGAAAAGACAGAGGGAACAGCGTGACGGCATTGGTCGTTGCCTTTCAGCAACAGAATTGTGCTGTTCTAGAGGGAAAAGTCTGACATTGTGAGATTCTGTCTACTCTACTTCCAACACACCAGTCTTTCAGGGAGCCTGGCAGTCCAACAAGCCAAATGAATGTGTGCTGGAAAGCACTGGACTTTTCTGTCAAATCAAGGAGCCCTCACAGCATATGTTCTGCCAACCATGGTGAAGGTCAAACAATTTTTTCTAGATGCTTTTGAGGCAAAGGGAATTCCAAACCTGCAAGGAACAGCTTGGGTCATGGTAATTCTGAGAGTGAAAGTGTGACTGTAAACAAGTCAGATGTATTCTGCAAAGCCCTGCACAGAAAACCAACTTGCTTATGCTTATTTCATTCTTTGTAAGGAGGGTAACCTCCTCTAAGTGTGAATGCAATAACTCATAGTGATATAGCGACTTCTTTTTATCCTGATTATTTTACATGAGAAGTGAAAAGACTGGAAATGCAAAGCATCATTTATAAATCATCTTTAGAGAGCTGTAGTAGTGAAACTGAGCTAGAACCCTGTGGGGCTCCTGGGCAAGGAAGCCTTTCTGTCCCCCATTTCTTTACTCCAGCCTTCAGGGACTTCCCTGAGTTCCAAAGGGCAGATTCAAACAGTCGCTAATCCGGGAAGCAATGCAAAGCAAGACAAGGGAGGGGCAGCCAAGAAACAATAGTGCAGCCTTGGGGCAGGGTCCCGGTTCTGCCTCAAGGGATATACATAACAATGTCTTTAAGCTATTTATAGAATTAAAACCCCACAAATGGAAGATGTCAGCATTCTTCATGCCAGAGAAGAACACCTGAAGCCAGGAACCAGAGAAGCTCATTAAGAAGTTTACCTGAGACCCGATCAGAGGAGTGCAGGCCCTGCATACACCCTAATCTTATCAGCAACCCCACCCTTGAACAGTTGCTATAAAACTCCTCATCAAATCCTCCTGAAACGGGACACACAGTTTTCGAGGGCAGGAGCCCACTGTGTCCCCCTTTGCCTGGCAAAGCAATAAAGCTATTCTTTTCTACTTCACCTAAAACTGTCTCCGAGATTTGATTCGGCACCGGTGCACAGAGGCCAAGCTACCAGCATCAGTAAGATAATGTAACACCTGAACGACACACTGCCTTCAATGTCTGAAACCTCACTCATCAACCAGCACTGAATCTGCTAGTCTGACTGGTTCATGACTTCTCTCTCCTGAAAGGTTAGGGGAAGCCAGCCTCACTTCTGCCAATAAAAAGCACCATCAGTCCCTTCTCTACAGCTAGTAATGCTATTAAACCTACCAAGTATTAAAGGGGAAATGGAATAGCCCACTCTAATATTGTACAACCCCAACCCAAGACATTTAACTGTGATCATGCCAATAAACATAGGACATTTATCATATTTGGAAATTTGGTTGCTTTGGTTCCTTTTAAATTTTCAAAAGAATTATTTAACCCATTTCCCCCCAAAATTGTACTATACTAGCTTAGAACTAGAAACAGGTGTCCTTTGTCCCATCCCTCTCACTCTCTCTGAAACTCTTTTAGTCCTTTCTTCTGCTATGTAACTCCATACCTCTGGCTTCCCATTACAGACAAAGAGCATTTCACACTTTCACCATCTCAATTCCTCACTTAGTTCCTTCTATCCTCCCAATGTAGTTACATAACAATCGATAGTTAAATGGATATTCAGGCTTTATCTTTTTATCCCTGGGAAGTAATGTTTACTGATAAGCCAAATAGTGTACCATGATTATGTTTCACTTATTGAATAACCTTTTGTTTTTTCTGGAGTTATAAATTGCCTCCTTTTTATTTGCTTCATTTTATGTGGCATTATCACTAATTATTCCAGAACTCTCCAAAGTAATTTTCAAAAGCTCTTTGTAATATATTTTCTGCCTGGGTAGAGCATATCAATTATTTTATCAGTTCCCTCACACTTGATTGATGATTTAGCTGGGTTTAGAATTCCAGGTTGCAAATCATTTTCACATAGTATTTAGAATGCATTGCTCCATTGTCTCCTAGGCATCAATGTGCTTTTTAGAGGATAAAATCAGTATTTCATGAACCCCTATCAGAAATGGCAAGATATATCTTTTGTATGGGTCTGTTTCCTTCATTGTTCTAGGCACTTATGGGCCTTTTAAATGAAAAAAAAAAATATGTTCTTCAATTTGAGGAAATGTTTGTGTTATTTCTTTGATGAGCTCATTTCCTTTGTTTTTTTTTTTTTCTCTCTCTGTTTTTCTTTCTCAAACTCCTAGTAGTTACAGCTTAGTCACAGAAATGTTTTTCCAATTTTCTTAACTTCTGTTGTCCATCTTTTTGCCTTTTTGTTGGTAGGTTTCTAAAACTTTATTTTTCAGCTCTTCCATTAAATTTTTAATTTTATCTATCATTGTCTTAAATTTTAATAACTCTTTTTTGCTCTTACTTGTTAATTTTGTGTGTTATCATCTTGTTTAATGAATGTAGTAAGTTTTTGCCTCTTGAGAATATCGTATTTTTTCCTGAAACTTCTATTTGTTTCTTAAATTGTCTATTGCTTTATTATTTTCATTTGTTTTATACTTTATTTGGGGGGAGTTTCCTTAAAGGTTTGTGGAGCCTTGGCAGTCCATTCATTTTAAAGAGGGAGGCGCTAAAATGCTGACTAGAAGCTCAGCATGTCCTAAGTGGGCTTGTGGATTCTTGGGATTCACTGTAGGTTAACTGGGAAATAAAGAACCTTGCCTTTTTCATTGGCAACCGTGTAATTCCAGTGTCTGTAGGTCTTTTCTGTGAGTGGTGACTCCATTTTTCTAGAGAAGGATTCTTCAATCTCCTGCCATGGCATTTTAAGACTAACTGGCAGACTTCTTGTCCTAAAATGCTACTAGGGAAGCCAGGGCTTTGGTATTCATTTGATAGACTTTTATTTAATCGCTCACCTTCCACTGTAACTGGTACCTCCAAGTCTGAACCCCTCTTGTTTAATTTTTTCATAGAATAAATTTCCAATGTTCTGATGAGAATGGAATGGAATTGGTCTCTTAGCTACGCAGGGTGAGAGGAGGGCTGTGGAAGCATCCACTTCATATGCAGATTTTCCAACAATCTTCACCTGTTTTTAAGCACACTTGGTTCCTCAAGTCCCAAGTCTTTCCAGATTTCCACAAAGGGAGTTGCTTGCCTCTCCTGATACCCTCCTCTGTGGGCATTTTGTAATTAGCGTTCTCAACCTTGCTAATTCCAGTTCTCTACTTTCCACCTCTAAAATACTCCTCTCTCATGTCCAGTTGTCTCTTTCCTCATCCCTCTATTCTTGGGGATTTATACTCTTCTATTCCCTTAGCATCATTTTACGAGAGGATTTTCAAAGTTTGCAGCTTAAGACGGTTGTATAGTTTCCTCCTGCTGCCATAGCATACACCACAGACTGGGTGGTTTAAACAGAGATTTATTTTCTCACAGTTCTGGAGGCTAGAAATCCAAGATCAAAGTGTCAGCAG
This sequence comes from Eschrichtius robustus, assembly GCF_028021215.1. Taxonomy (NCBI): domain Eukaryota; kingdom Metazoa; phylum Chordata; class Mammalia; order Artiodactyla; family Eschrichtiidae; genus Eschrichtius; species Eschrichtius robustus. Next base: position 46,180,931 of record NC_090825.1, read on the forward strand.
GTTTGGTTTCTTCTGAGGCCTCTCTCCTTGACTTACAGATGGCTGCCTTCTTGCTGTGTGTTCACCTGGTCTTCCCTCTGTGTGTCCATATGTCTGGCGTTTCTGTTTGTGTTTTCAAATTTTCTCTTCTTATAAGGACACAAGTCATATTGGATTAGGGCTCACTCTAAACTTTTAGCTTAATCGCTTTTAACGTAATCGTTTAACTTAATCATCTTTAAAGATCTTATCTCCAAATACAGTTACTTTTTGAGGTGCTGGGGATTAGGACTTCAACATATGAAATGTGAGGGGACAAAATTCAGCCCATAACAAAGGTATGTTTAAAAACTTTTTAAAAAATTCTTAACACTACTCCAAGCATCTTGAAAATATCCTGTATCCTAAACAGAAACAGACGCACAGACATAGAAAACAAACTTATGGGTATCAAAGGGGAAAGGGGAGAGGGATTAATTAAGAGTATGGGATTAACAGATACACACTACCATATATAAAATAAACAACAAGGATTTGCTGTATAGCACAGGGAACTATATTCAATAACTTGCTATAACCTACAATGGAAAAGAATAGAAAAAAGAATATATATATTCATTAATTCATTCACTCACTTATTAAATAACAATTAATGGGCATCTATTTTCATAAGGTTTCTGGTTTAGCAGCACAAGGGATACAAAGGTAAGTCAGACCCAATCTATGAATACAAGAGGGTTTCACTGAGAGGGATAAGAGCAGGAGGCTTTATATTTCTGGGATGCATTTTTATAGAATGCTTTAAAAATTAAAATATTTATTAACTCCTTAATGGTGATTCTTTTGAAAAAACTTGACAGAATGTTTCCAAGGGGATACTAACATATCTCATCTTTTACATAAAATGTAATGTTTCACACTTTAAAAAAATCACTTTTGTTACTCAGAAGTCACACACTTAGAAGGGTTGTCTTATCTTACTTCTCCTTACACCATTTCATTTCAGGGAATATAACAACTCAACTTTCAATTGAAGAGGAAAGTTAAGAATTGAGCAGCATTAAAAGGACTTCCCCCCCCACCCCATAGTTACACACCCACATCTACTCTCTCAGGACAGGTTGAGGAGGACTGGGGCGGGGGAAGAACCATTCACAGAGAAGAGCTAAGAAGAGCTTGTGACAAAGTAGCATATGACAAAGCTCCAACAAGTCTGGCCCATGGCTTTTCACACTTGGCAAACACATGGAGTTGAAGAGCATGGCTACATCTCTTGCTTCTAAGGGGTATTGATCCATGGAAAAATATTAATGATTAACCTGAACTTAAGCAATGAGAGGTTGTTACTTTGCACTGCTGATCTTTGCCTTGACCATCTATACAACGTGCGTGCAGAATGATTATGAGGCAATACGTAAATGATCATTTCACTTACTAGTAAGCTATCCCAGTCCTTGAGGACCGATTTTGGTTTAATCTGGGATCCCTCGATGAGAAATCATCACCTGTTATCTCTAGAATATTCTGTGCATATATCTCCCTCCCCCTCCATTGGCTATAGGGGATTTTCTATGTGTGTAAGATTAACCTTAAGATGATAATTTATACAGGGTCTTCTTTATTCTATATCTTTCATAGAAAATTTTCTATTTTGGCATGACTGGTGCTGCATCATGGTCCAGATGTGAAATTAAGCCAACCTTAAACTTTGCTGATACTAGAGAGCATTTGGATAAAAATAAACTAAATTTTAGGATTTTCCAATCAGAAAACCATTGTCTGCAGCAAAGCCTCGTTATATATTACGTGTATATGTATTCATTGTATTTACCAATAGACCGTTTTTACTCTTTTTCAGGAAAAAAGGAACCCAAGCATCATTTGTCATTTCTGACAGCAATGCTGAGTGGCCTAACGAAAACTGCCATGGTTGTCTCGTTGAAGGGGTCCTTCATTTGCCTCCCACGCTACGCAGTATCCTTCCTACAGCTATCCACCTCCCTCCACAACCCCTGAACCTGGCTGCAAGTGCACACAGATCAAAATAGACAGGGGGTGAGCATATATATTGATCTAGGCAGAGGACCTCGCAGATGTGAAATGTGGAAAAGAATAAAATCAAATAGATTTAGGAAAGACATGTCAGCATTGTTTGAATTTCCTGCTTCTATCACCATGATCTGGATTGATTTGGGAGGGACTCAAACTCTCCAAGTCTCAGTTCTTCATGAATAAAATAGGGACATTATCAACTTCCTCGTAAAATGGCGCTTTCTTGGGAAGATTAAAGTCAATATATATGAAAGTCAATACACATCCTTCTCTCTTTTATTGTCTATAAATATATACACATATATTTGTTTGTGTATGTGTGCCCACAATTCAACTAAGTGCTAGTTTAGCCCAGAAACTTGTAGTCTAGTTGGGAATAAAGCGTGTATTGTAGAGTGATCCAAATGACAGCGAAATCTCACGGAAAAGGAGCAGCATGATTAGATGCCCTAATCGTGATTAGATTGTAAAAGCTGCATGATTAGATGCCCTATGATCGAAATGAAAATAAGAGAACTCACATATTCTGTCTGAACCCTCACTGCATGCCAGTATATACATTAGTCATAATATTCAAGACAGCCCTGAAACTTAGGCTTTGCTACTCTAATTACACAGAGGAAGAATGCGAGGCTCAGAGAAGGTAGGCAGCTTGGTCAGGAAAACAAATAGATCCACTCGGACCCCAAGCCTGGTCACTTTCCTTGAGGCCATGCAATCCTGACTCTGAAACATGGTGGAGTGCACGATGCTCTGTGCATGTTACCATGTCAGAAAGATGAGCTGAATCTTGAAAAAAGGGTAGAATTTGGGCAGGTCAAGAGGAGAGAGGGATACTTCAGGAGAGGGGATGGTGAGCCGAGACATGGAGCTGGAAAGAGAGAAGGCAGATCTGTGAGACAGCTACAAACCAATTTCTTTAGAGATAAATGATGCGGCTGAGAAGCCAGAGATAAGACCGGAATAGTAGATTGGGGCTAATTTTAGAGGCCTTGAATGCCAGACACAGGAGTGTCATTCGATAGCTCATAAAACAAATGAGTTTATTGAGGAACCACTGTGCTGCACTGTGGAAGTATCAAGACGTAAAAGAAATAAACAAACAAACAAAGAACCCAAAAAACAAACCTGGCAACGAAATAGGCTTTGTCTTTCTAGGGCTACAGGTCCACTTGCCCCAGTACATGGAATAATGCTCTGGGGCTGTGGCAGAAGTCTGAGTGATAGTCATAGTGACACAGCAAGGGGGTCATCATTTGGGTCCCCTATCACGGGCACAGGAATTGTTGAGAAAGGCTTCATAGAGGAGATGAATTTATTCTGGAAGTGATGGGCAATGAAGAAAGGATTCGAACAGTGGAATTATATGATGAAAATACCATTTTCAGAAGATTAATTCAATAGCATCCAACGGGCACAATACGATGGTTAGAGACTGCAAACTGAGACTCCTATTCATTAAATAGAAGATCAGTGCAGCTCTCCAGCGAGAGGAATGGTAGTGGCAGAGGAAATGAAAAGGCAGGGAAGCGTGAGTTTTTACACTGAAAATCTTGAGGGACTTGACAATGACTGACTGATGAGGGTCAGATGAGAGAGAGGAGGATTCAGTGATGACTCTAAGGTTTTGAGTTTACGTAAATGGGAAAATAGCATTGTCCTGAAGAGGAATATGTGAGTCCTATTCAGGAGAACTGATTCAAGAACAAAGGTGAGCTCAGGTTAGCCAGGCTGACACTTGGACAGTAGGATATCTAGGCAGTTAGAGATACAGATCTGGAGCAAAAAGAGCTTACATTTTTGCATTTGGTCCAGCATCTATCTGCTTTACAAACCCCAAAGATGAGACGTTTACTTCTGCCAGATACTTAGAATTGATAATGTTATAAATCATAAGAGCAAATACATGATAACAATCAAAACAATAGTAATAATAAAGGCTAATATTTGTTGAGAGCTCATTACATACCAGGCACTGTGTTAAGTGTTTTATATGTATAATTGGCATTATTTCATTTAATTCTCATAATAACCATCAGATGCAGGTATTATTATTGTCTCCATTTGAGAGATGAGGAAACTAAGGCACAAAAAGAGAAATCAACTTTCCCATGATAACACCGTTAAGTGAGTGGCAGAGCCTGAGCTCAAACCTAGACAATCTAAATATGGACTGTCCAATATGGCAGCCACCAGTCACACAGGGCTATAGAGACTTAAAAGGGAGCTAGTGTGATTGAAGAACTAAATTTAATTTTTAGTAATTAATATTTAAATTATAAAACTGATAGCTGATTCAGTTATTGGAAATCTGAAACTTAAGTAAATGAATCTACATTTCTTTGTAAATTTTATGAAATCTAAATTTAGATCTAGCAAGATTGATGGAAAGTTAGCATCTAAATCAATGTATAAAACACAGACAGGATTTCAAAGGCCCAGAATGAGGAAAGATTTTAAATATTTCATTAATAATTTTATATATTGCTTACAATAATAATTATTGATTATAATATTTTGAAATTAATTTTATCTCTTTCTTTTTATTTTTTAAATGTGGTACCAGAACATTTTCAATTACAAATGTGTTTTGCATAGTATTTCTATTGGCTACTGTAGGTCTAAGTACTGAGAAATAAATAAATGAGAGGTCAACTGCATGACAAGACAAATGACATAGTTAAGGGAACACAGATTATTTCTTTTTCCATTCTGGATGACTATTTTTGACAACATCTGTAGAGAATATAGAAATTGTCTTAATTCAATGGGACGATGAGCCCTGGATGTGACTGATTGTTAATCTCCCCACTCTTTTATATTGGTCAACTCTTTCACCATTTTCAGGGAAAACAACAACTCCAACTACCTTTTCTTGGTATGTCTTGTATTTGTTTACCTTTCAAAGGTGAACTACTTTGCTCACAGCTGTTTTCTATCTTTCATCTCAAGCTGTATCTTCATGTCAATCTCAATCTAGAACTGATTTATCAAAGAACCCCAGAGGAGACCCCCACCAAGAACTGCTCAGAGCTGTTCTAGGAAAATAGTAACTAGAAAACTAGGAGTTATTCAATAACAAAGTATAGCCTTGTATGCCTGGATTTTTTTTTAATGGTCTGATAGTGAAACCTTGGTGTGTTTGAGAACTATTGATAATAATCCAGACATTTGCTCTTCTGAGAGTTATATGTGTAATAGATAGAAGGTAGAAGATTTTAACTAATGGAAAAAAAAGTTCAAGAGCTAGGGACTTGTGAATCTTTGGGTATGACAAAAATTAAGGCAATGTCATTTATCAAGAGAAGAAATGTAAAATTCTACCAATTTTCAGGATTCAGTGTATCTGAAAAATATGTCCCCCAAATTGGAATTATCCAGATGTTTTAAATTGGTCAGAGTAAACACTTGATTCATCCCAGAATGACCAAAGTCAGATGTCGGAAATTCACATCTACTTGCAAGCTAAGGGGAGTAGTATTTTTTCCACTCTCTATGCCAGCCGCCTTGACATACTTAGAATCTACCCACAGAATACTTCAGGTCAGTGAATTCATAGCCAAATGCCATTATAAGAATGTGCGTGTTTCCTGGCCTTTATTCAATTAAGCACTCTGTTCTTAACTTACTACTAAATCCTCCTTTGGTTTTTAGGTTTCATAAAAACTTTCGTGCAGGTTAGAGAATGTTCTTGGTGCAGAAAATGTAGCCCATGTCATCCCACCCCATAGGATAAAATTATAAAATTATACTTCCACATTTATATGATATCTGTATGAAATATTTCAACCTGCAAGATATATTCCAATTTTTGAGACTATTGTATATGAAGTCTCAGTGCAAAAGATAAACTGATCTACTTCACTCCTTTTAAAATTTTAATTATTATTTTCAAGTATTGACTATTCATTGTTTATAACAATTCTCTATAAGGAGATCATAAGCAATAAATTCTCTATAAATTTTTACTTACAAGTTATATATGATATATATCATATTAAAAGTATGTATGAAATACCAAAGTGCCATAAACTATAGGTTATAGCAATGAGGTCCTCATACTATAAGGCACATGAAAAGTAACTTCTCTGGCCAAGAGAAAAGAGGGCTTTGGGAAACAGATAAACAAATCCGTTAGAGAGGACATTAAATGCATTTGAAACAGCCTCAATAAAACACCCAAGCTCCTGGGAAAGGACTGTATCTAACTACTAATAAAAGTGCTTTCAGAACTACTAAAAGGGAGTAAGACAAATACCCACATCTGGCCAAACAAGACAAAGGTGTGCCTACTGAATTTCCAGTAAGAAATGTTTGCTTAAAAGGAAGAGTCTATTTTAACATTGTTTTTCACAAGCAACACAATAGAAAAGGACAAAACACAGTCTCATAGCTAATTCTCACTGTGCAGCTATGAACGTACTTCTCTCCAGTGACTGGGTCACAGCATGTTATTTTTTGTTGGTTGCTTCTCTGCTGTCCTCTATAATTACAAAATTATGTAGTTCTATCCGTAGTCAACACATCCCTAACCATTAGGCCATTTTTGGTTGATTTCTGGCAATTGTGCCACTTCAACATTCTCATTTAATATTTATTTCTGAGAAAATAATAGTAGAACAGATCAGTACTGGATCGTCTTGTTAATATTTACTTTGTGAAAGCATTTGTTGGTTACAAAAAGATTCAGGATTCACTATGACAATTTGATTTGAAATTCATGGTCAGTTTAAAAATAAATGCCATTTTACAAAGCCTTACAATCTTACAGTTCAGCCAACATCTGAGTCACCTCAGCAATAAAATATTTAGGGACAAAGTCTAATGTATTTTGGATGTTTCTGAACATTATTTATCTTCTATTCAAGATGCATTCAGAGGTCTGCACAATATATTGCAGGGTGAAAGTCAGGTTCTGAATTGGAAACGAATAAACAAAAAAGTGATTGACTCTGACAAAAAATTAAGCTTTGCTAAATCTAAGTCTAACTCACAAATGTAGATGTTCCCCAAAGACCTTCGCTTGGCCCCCTTCAGTTTTCATATCTCCAACGTTGACTTCTTTTCACTCTTTCTTTGATATTTGTTTGCTCTTCTCCATCTACTTGTCCCGACAAATTCTCAAAATCAGTTTATTCATCAATAAGTCATTATTTTTACTCTCAAACCTGATGCTCCTCTTCTTAGTCCCTATTTCTGTTAACTGTACAATTCTTTTTGCCAGAAATTCAGGAATAGTTGTGATGTCCAGGTATCATCATGGAAACGGCATCCTCTTTTTCTTTCTCACAAAAATTTTCAAGTCTCTCTGATCCTTCCTCCATGTCTCCCTCCTATCAATTTTATTACTACATGTACCACTTCATGTTAGGCCCTAATTATATGCTCTCTTTAAAAGAGACAACCTTACTTTTCCTCATAAATGTTTATACAGTCATTGTAGAAAATGTAAAACATACAAAAAGAATGACATAAATTAATACTTTGAGCCATCATCTTGTATGGAGTATTATTATTACCTCTAGAGTAGATTATTGCTATAACCCTTCCCACTGGTCTCCTTACTCTATCTTCTGCTGCTCCAAACGATGTCCTCACTGGTGCCATTTGATTCTTCATTAAGCAGAGGCTAAGATCATAGAATTCCTCTGCTCAAAATCTTCAATAGCTCACCTTAGCTTCGAAAAAATTCCTTAGCTTGGTTTTCATGACCCTAAAAATACAGTCTCACTCTTTCCAATATTATTTCCCATGATTGCTTCTCAAGTTCATTAAGTTTTGGCCACACTTATTTTTTTCCCAATAAATGTTCACTTACCTTCCCATAACCATACCTTTGCCAGATTCTCAACTCCACAAAACTAAGTGCAAATTTCAAGACCAAATGTCATTTTGCCCATGAAGCATGCTATGGCATCCCTAGTTGGAAGTAAACTCTGCCTTCTCAGAGCTGCCAAAGTGTTTTGCTTCTGCTTTTCCTAGGGCTACACAGTACAAAATGTAGAGAGAGATGACGGGGACTCAAGTACCAATTCTACCATTTAAGTAACTCTATGGCTGTGAGCAAGACCCTTGAACCCTCAGTTTTCTTATCAGTTGATGTGAGAACCAAAGGTGATGATATATGGAAATCTACTTTGTAAACTACAAAGTGCTATATATTGGGAGTTCATTCTCTGCCAGGTGTTCCCTTTTAGGCACTGCCTTTAAAGAGAATGGCTCATTCTCTTTCATGACTTAATTTGTAAGACCTTCCCTGAACAGGTGGTGGTGTTTGGCCCTATGTGTCCCTAGAGGATCAATTAAAGTCTTTATGTGGTTATAATTCAATTTTTTAATTTAAATTTTTGCCAAAGCAGGTAGACTGCAATCTTTTTGAAGGCTGGAAATTTGTCTTACCCAGTTTCACAATCATAGTGGAAAGCTCTGAACTCAATTCCTGTTCAGTAAATGTTCATTGAATGAGTGAATACATGAGTGAACGAATAAATAAATAAATGAATTTACTGATATCTGGATCTTGTGAATCAGTTATTTATGTTTAGTACTTGTGTTCTCTCATTAGACTATAAGCTCCATGAGTAGAGGTTCCTTGGGTGATCCACCTTTGTATCCACATAGCTCCATATGCATGATATAGAACGAATACTTACAGAAAGTTGAATAGAAAAATGTAGCTCAGCTGGATCATGAGTTGAAATGCTCCTTCATATAGAACTTTCCTGTGTGACAGTTTTTTTTTTTTCCTGGTGTGCATGCAATCTTAATATCTGTTTAACTCTGCGAATGAGGCTAATTATATTTACTATCAACACTGGAGTTCCTTCTCAAATCGAATATAAGAATGTCTATAAGCATAGATACATCTTTTGATGGTACAGTAATACAAACTTCAGTGGGGTGAGATCTTACTTAGGTTACGTTCTAACATCAGCCCTTGGCGCGAAAATATATCGCCATGGAGAATCCCTTAAATCACCCAAATGTAAGTCAAGATGTTCATGCTATGGCAGGCCTGGGGGAACTGAGATGGGGAGAGAGCAGGAGACTCACATCTCCTACCTCACACTTACTAGAGGGCATAGATCCATTCAATGTGGTAGCAGGTGGAGAAAGCGGAATTGTCTATTTAAATTGGTATTTCTCTCTCCTTTATCTCTCCTGCTTGGCTTAGTATGTATATTTGAATTTGCATTATTAAGTGTTAGGACAGTGCACTTCTACTGAATTGCTCTTTTACAGTATCTCCTTAGTCACAGCACAGGAAATTTCTTTCAATAGCCTGTAAAGATGAATGGATCTTTATAAACATCATTAGGTCCTGAGTAACTTAACCCCAATCATCCCTGTAGTACCTTACTTCCAAGTCTGACATGGAGAGCCTAGTGTGGTATGTTAAAAATTGCTAGTGATGTGAAGGCTAACTTTCATTTTCTAACTCTGTTCTGAGGTGATTCTGAACATATACTGAAGTCAGAGACAATGGCAACCCCAGGGCTGGAATGTTCTGGTTTCACAGAGTTTATCATGATGGATTTCTGGCATGTATCAGCCTTAGGATTCAAATGATTTTTCCTCTGGAAGGAAGAAAACTATACTGACAAAAAGAAATATCAAGGAGAACAAACTCTCTTACAAGTCAAAATGTCCAAGAATTCCTTTGCTAGCAGAGTATGAATTCTACCAACAAACTACAGAAAGGGAAAATTTGTGTTACTCATGATGTTACAGCCACTGGTTTCCTAAAGTAGGAGAGAGAGAGAGAGAGAGAGAGAGAGGAAAGAAAATAGAAACTCAAAGGGAACAGCAAGCTGCTGGTATTCTTGATGTTCTTGTTATTACATGAGGAATTACCATGGTAACGCCGGTACCACTTGACTCATCTTACATCAGATACCAGTATACACTGTTCAGAAATAACAGCACAGACAAGAGCACATACTTTCCATCAAGGTGGCAGGGGCCAGAAGGACAACTGCAAATTTAGAAAAACTGTATGCCTATCACAAGGGCAAGCTGAATAATTTTGACTACTCAACAGACTTGGAGACTTCTGTAGCTATATGTATATATATTTTTCTGACTTTTGCCTGGATTAAAAATCAATAACTAAATGCCACTAATCCCTCATGTATTATGATAAACTGAAGGCTACCTGTTTTGTGAGATGGTTTACTGTCAATTCTTGTACAATCATCAGCTCAGATTTCAAGACATCTTAGAGGAATTTTAAATGTCTTTATCATGCAAATTAGGCAAATTCATTGTTTTCTGACTCAGCCATTGCTCAGGAAAAAACACCACAAAGGTAGAATTTTGTATTTTTTATACTTGGGATCATCATAAAGCTTCGGAACTGAGTATCTACCACCCAAAGGGTTTTGGTATAATTTACTAGTCTTGCAAAAAAGGAAATATCACTATAGCAATGAAAACAACCCAACACACACACACAAAGCCATTCTGGGTGGATTATACAGAAACCAATGATGCACAAATCATTTAAGAGGTTCTAATAACAGATCACATTAATGGGCAGTATTAGTAAAGACAGAGTGGAAGTGTGTGACATAAGAATTTAAGAGTAGGTAAAAGAGAACCTGGTGATGAGGGAGCAAGTTGAAATAAAGGGAGGTGACTACAGTGACTCCCATATTTCTAGCTTGGGTAACTGGGGAGTAATCCATTAGACCTTCTAATCAAGGAATAGAAGAAGAGGAACAAATCTTAAGGTAAAACAATGAGTTCAATGTTGGCCATGAGAACACTCTGATAATAATTTAAGGCAGTGAGAATGATACAAGTAAATGGGAAGAGCGGTCAGGCCTTGAGATACAAGTTTGGAAGTTGCTAGATTGAATGCAATATGTTTCTCCAAGAGGTACATGTTTATTTACTGTCTCTGATGATTTTCTTATTCCCAGTTAGAATAATACATTTCATAAGAATTAACTGAATGCCTATTATGTTCCAGGACCTGTACAAAGCACTGGACACACTGTGGTTTAAAACACAGGCTTAGACCCTATTCCCATGGTCCCATAATTGACTATGGAAGGAGGCTCTGAGGCCAATTAAATACGTAAATATGGGATTGCAACTGTGAGAACTGCTAAAAAGAAGATAACGGTGCGATAAGAGTATATAAATAGGTACTTAACAGAGTCTGAGTGTTTAGGGAATGTTTCCCTGGGGATAATACGGCCTGAAGGATGAGTGACACCATGAGCTACTGAAAACCACATGAATGAAGCCTTGACCATCTTTTGAAATTTAGAACACATTCCATCTTGTCTGGGAAGCTGATTAGCTTTCCCTTGGACACCTGAAACTTCCTTCTCAACAAACTTCTTCTTTCCAGGGTATCACCACTGGCAAAACTATCTTCTTTGCTGGAGCAGCCCTCCTCTTGGGGCTGTAGAAAACATGGCATTAGGGATCAAGTCCAAGGTCATCAATCTTAGTTTAAAGTCTGTCAGTGGATTAACTGCCCATCCCTTTTTTTTTTTTTTTTTTTTTTGGTCTTTGCTTCTTTCAGACCTTCTACATCAATATATAATCTGCTTGATAGCAAGGTGCTACGCTAAGCCTGGAATGCTTGTCAGAATTCACTATTTCATTTATGCAGTTAACAAAGTAAAATAAAGGTGATAATAAAAGCTTTCTCTTTGTAGCATGAGTTTATCTATGTAATAATCTTATCTAATGCAAGAGAAAAATCCAAAGGAAAGAAAAAAAACTAAAACAACAAAAAAGGAAAATTACTGAAAGAAGTTTCAAAGGGTGGGTAATTTGATGTCTTTATTTTTTTTTTAACATCTTTATTGGAGTATAATTGCTTTACAATGGTGTGTTAGTTTCTGCTTTATAACAAAGTGAATCAGCTATACATATACATATATCCCCATATCTCCTCCCTCTTGCGTCTCCCTCCCACCCTCCCTATCCCACCCCTCTAGGTGGTCACAAAGCACCGAGCTGATCTCCCTGTGCTATGCAGCTGCTTCCCACTAGCTATCTATTTTACATTTGGTAGTGTATATATGTCCATGCCACTCTCTCACTTCATCCCAGCTTACCCTGACCCCTCCCCGTGTCCTGTGACTAATACATGAAGGTCACTGTGATTGTGTAGAATCTCCTGTACTTCATGGCAGTAAACATTCTAAGTATTCTAAATAGTCTCATTTCACTCCGTTCGGCAAAGGAGAGGCTGTATGGTTAGGTGATGGGTGAACGCTGAACTGGTGCAGAGGGACAAAGGTGAATATTTATGACTGGTTTTATTAATCTCTAGCAGTTGGCAATAGATAGGAAAAGAGACCGTTTTTTTCTAACTTCAGTTGGAAAATATTACCTACTGTTTACTTCAGTGTTTTAAAATCCTCAGTGATAAATAAGACACAAAGGATATGTTTTAAAATTGCATTTCCAATGAAAGAATTACATTAAAAAATCATTTAATGTTTCTCTCCAAAAAGAAATTAAGAATTATTTTGTCCATTTACTTTTAAGAGCAATCTCCCTCACTTTTTTTTGCCACTCTCCGCCCTCCCTTGCTATAGCCCAGACACCTTATCCTTTTAGTTTCTTTAACATTAATATCAGGGCCTCCCTCATACAGTTCTCTGCAGAACATGTTACTCATCTTCAGGCCTCCTCATCCCCAGGGAAACATTTTCCAAATGCTCAGACTATGTTAGGTATGTATTTATATACTTTTATTGGGCCCTTGTCTCCTTTTTAGCCGTTCTCACAACTGTAATCACATATTTATGTATTTTGTAATTGTAATGAAATTGTTCCTGCCAGGATTTTACTCTCCTTACTTCAATCAGGATATGGCTCCAGTCTTTTCCATTTCAGTTTATGCTGCGAGATATTGCCAAATTATTCTTCTTCCTAAAACAGCTGTTTCCATCATGCCACTATTAAATGGCAGGAAAGACAGTATATAAATAACTGAGGTTTATATGATAATGCTGTGATAAACATATAAGAAAAGAAACAACAGCTAGCTAAAGGAGAAACTTCCTTTTGGAACTAGGGAATTAGGAAAGGATTAATGAAAAATATCTGCAGGATGAGTTGGGGTTCATCACTAAAGGGGGGAGAGGAGAACTACAGGCTAAAAATAGGTATAGTCAGTAGCTCTTTACACCTACAATGCAGAGTATATGTGGGTGATGAGGGGCATTTACAAGGGTAGAGGGTATGGAGGAAGTAGACCAGGAACATTTGGAATCGAGCCTTTTTTGTACGCAATGAAAAGCTACTGGCGTAAGCATGGAAGCATCATGATGAAATTTTGGAGAATGACAATCAGAAAGAGGATGATAGGAGAATAAAGAGAACAATTATGAGGCTAGGAGTCTTTCAGGCAAAAGAGGATGAGGGCTTGAGCTAGGATGGCGTGCTGGGGATGGCAGCAAAAGGAAGGAGAAAGCATGCACCTGATGCCAGGTAGTGATGGGGGGGGGCAGGCTGAGGGAGAGGAAGCATTTAGGATGACTTTTTGGTAAGTGCCCTGGATCACGGAGGAAATGGAAGATGGTGAGAGACCCTGAGTAATTTTAATTTCGAATATGTTGAGTTTGAGTTGTCTGGAGAACCCTCAGCTAGCAGACAGTTGTAATACTGCTTTGGATTTGAGGAGAGAATGAGGAACTGGTAATACACAGTCTAGTTCAAACTGTTACCACCAATCATTTTTATCCAGATGAAAGGAGGGTTAGAAGAAATCTTGACGATAATTAGAAGTTTTAGTTAGTGGAAAGAAGGGCCTCTTCCCAGAGGAAGTACTTCCTTTTCCCCCAGAATTTTCCCCTTAGGAAATCTGCTCTTTGCTGCTAGGGTGAGCTAAGCTGGCTATGATGAAACCCACCTTTGGTTCACACATTCCCAAAACATGTGCCCACGCACACAGGCATGGGGACAGGGGACAAGAGCCCAGCAGAGCTTCACTACACCAGGCCAGTGGGATGGTCACTCGATGTTCATTATCTTCTGTGTAATTTTACCTAGGATTTTTCACTTCACCTTGAAAAGCAGATCAATGTTTAGCACCTAGCCTGGAGCGACAAGAATGTATTAGATCATTTGTTCAGCTTTCTGTAATGAAATCTTCGTCGTAGCTCTGCTGAAATAATAATAGGCCCTGACAATGCAATAAAGCTGTTTGAATCACTGAATATTTTAGACCATTTAAAAAGTGTGGCAGTTGTCTATTTTTAACCAGGCTAAGAGAGCATTATCTAGTAGCTACCACGAGAAAAATGAAGGTGTTTTCATGAATAAATAAAAGATATCAATTATCTGGATACAAATACAGGCCTTCAAAGAGCTTCAAAGCACTCCCCAATCCAATTTGTTTATACAAGACTTTCCCAATCTCAGCACGATTGGGATTTTGGGATTTTGGGTCGAATACTTCTTTTTATTTTTAAGATTTTTTTTTTTTTTTTAGGTGAAGTATAGTTGATATACAATGTTGTGTTAGTTTCAGGTGTACAGCAAGGTGATTCAGTTATACATACATATATTTTTTTCACAGTTTTTCCCTTATAGGGTATTACAAAATATTGAGTAGAGTTCCCTGTGCTATATGGTAGGTCCTTGTTGGTTATCTATTTTATATACAGTAGTATGTATATGTTAATCCCAAATTCCTAATTTATCCCTCCCCCTCTTTCCCCTTTGGTAACCGTTAAGTTTGTTTTCTATGTCTGTGAGTCTATTTCTGTTTTGTAAATAAGTTCAATTGTATCATTTTTTTTTTTAAGAATAATTCTTTGCTGTAGGGGCTGCCCTGTGTATACGAGAATGTTTAACAGCATCCTGTTCATCTACCTACTTGATACAATTAGCCACCCCCCAACTTGTGACAATCAAAAATGTCCCTATACATTGCCAAATGTTCCCTGGGGGTAAAACTGCCCCAGTTGAAAACTACTGGCTACACTGACAATAAATTTAATATCCACTTTTCAAAAAGGGCTGTAGAAGAGCAAATGTTGGCTTGGGTCCTGTCTGAATGATTCTAGACTCCAGGTTAAAGAGGTTATATTTGATAAAGATTGACTGTTCACAACGTGGAATGGTTTTCCTTTGGTACAGAAAGTGGGAAGTATTCATCTATACTCCGCAGTGCCTCACTTGTGCAAGTTCAGACTCCTTGACTGAACATATTTTTATGAACAGGAGGTCATCAATTATTGAGGAATCATAGTCCAATTCCTATCTCCTTCCACAGTCATGACTAGCAAAGCATTTCTACGAACACAATTTGCTATGCGCTAAACTGTGTCACTCCAAAATTCATATGTTGAAGCCTAACCCCCAGTACTTCAGAATGTGACTGTATCTGGAGACAGAGTCTTTAAAGAGGTGATGAATGAGCCCCTTATCCAATCTGATTAGTGTTGTTATCAGAAGAAGAAATTTGGACTCACAGAGACACCAGGGGTGCAGGCACAGAGGAAAGACCATGTGAGGACACAGTGAGAAGCCAGCCATCTGCAGGCCAAGGAGAGAGGCCTCAGGAGAAACCAAACCTGACAACACTTTGATCTTGGACTTCTAGCCTCCAGCACTATGAGAAAATAAATCTCTGTTGTTTAAGCCATTCAGCCTGTAGTATTTTGTTATGGTAGCCCTAGCAAACTCATACTAATAAAAATGTACTAAGAATAATACTACTAATGAACTAAAAGTAATAATCTGAGTAAATGAAATCTTGATGATTGGTTAGAAATCTAAGTGTGCAATTTTGTAATCTTTCCTCAAGGAGAAAACAGGCTGATTAAGGTATACTCAGACTCCTGGTGTTCATTCCTATTTTCTGGCTCTCTTGTGCTGTGCTTTTTCCTGATCCCAGAGATTATAGGGACGATAAGCATACCTATAGGATTTAGGAGGACAGGCTAGAGGGGATGAGAGAAGAAGGTGGGAAGCAAGAGGGACCTCAGAGCAGGGCACAGGACAGAGCCCCGCCAGCCAGAGACACGGGGCAGAGCCGCTGAGATGTGTGAGCCCCCAGAGGTGCCGGGAAGAGATGCAGACCTGTGCTGGGTTGTGAGAAGTACTGCCCAGGAGCACAGGTGCTTTCTGTACCTTAGGGTGCTGGTGAGTCCTGACCCGCCTCTTTCACTGCTCCCAATTTTTGTTTTCTATTTTGCTAAAAAAAATGTTTTTCTGAGTTTTACATTATTGCAGGACAAACAAAACTAGGGCTTACAGTTCGCAATTTTTGTAACTGATTTTATAAACTTTTGTGCTTCTATCACATTTCTGACAGTTGCAATATCTTTTTCCTCTAGGAACTTTCCTCTGTCCCCTCTCACGGTGACTGTTTCTTTTCCTTTTTACTATATGGTTATATTTGATGAAGCAAAAAAAAATACATACGCTTTGCTGACCTGATAAAAACAAAAGCCATGATCCCAACCACTTAAGCCAGGGGTCTGGAGTCAATCAGTGCTGTATGCAGATTCTATAGGGAAATGAGGAAGGGAACTCAGCTGATCCAGGAGAATAGCAGAGGCAAAAGTCTTGCCAAAGACTCCATGTGGTGGCACCCAGAGAAGTGATATATACACCTATGCCAAGATGGGTAACGTCACTTTCTCATCATTTATTAAACAAGCATTTATTGTCTGATCTGTGCCTGCCTCTATTCTGGGCACCAAGGATGGAACAATGAGCAAGACGTGATCCACACACTCAAAAACCCTGCAGCCTGATTGGGTGAGGATGGAGTAGAAGAACCAGATTAAATCTGGTTACTTTTTTCTCTATGGATTAAAATTGAGACTTCAAAGTATTATAGCATTTAAAGGAAGTTATTTTTCTTGCAAGAGTAAATACAGAGTCCTAGAGCTTGTGGAGGCTACAAAATATTAAAGGGAAAATTTTTTAAAATCATGAATATAGAAAATTATAAGGATCACAGATGATAGGACTGTCATTCTCTTCAACACTGAGATTAATTAAGATTTAGGACTGTTAGCTGCTTTGTTAATCTCTTCATTGCTGCTTTTGAAACAAGAATTCAGAACTATCAAATGACCATGTGGTCACGCTTCCAATACTGCTAATTTTCAATATGCAAATTATTTCCCCTGTGTTCTAAGACAACATGCTGTTCTTTCAAGAAGTCATTATTTTATAAGGATATATTTGGATTCAAATTGAGCTATATTTTGTTTTATTTTTATTTATTTATTTTTCGTTGCACTGGGTCTTCATTGCTGTGCATGGGCTTTCTCTAGTTGCAGTGAGCGGGGGCTACTCTTCATTGCGGTGCATGGGCTTCTTACTGCGGTGGCTTCTTTTTGTTGCAGAGCACAGGCTCTAGGCGCGTGGGCTTCAGTAGTTGTGGCATGCGGGCTCTAGAGCACAGGCTCAGTAGTTGTGGCGCACGGGCTTAGCTGCTCCACGGCATGTGGGATCTTCCTGGACCAGGGCTCGAACCCGTGTCCCCTGCATTGCAGGCGGATTCTTAACCACTGCACCACCAGGGAAGTCGGAGCTGTATTTTGCATATTTGATTAGATTTCCTACTTTATTCTCTCCATTTAGTGAAAAGCCAGATCTCTTTTGCCACCTCAATATTACTCTTCATTGACTAGGTTAAAACATCAACATACAGCTCCTCTTCTTTAGATGTTTTCCTTGCTTCCTCCCTCCTTCCTTCCCTCCCTCTTAGTAATTATCAAAACAATATCCTTTCTGCCAAAGAGCACAACTGTAACTACATGAAAATAAACTTAAACATGCTGTTTTAGACAAATCTTAGATGAGTCCCAGCAAGCATCCTGGAACTTCACCATTTAATTTGGGGTCAAGTTCAGTGCATCTAGGACAAAGAGCTACCACAGTTCCAGATGTATTGTTTTCTCAGCAGATAAAAAGAAGTTCAAATAAAGGAAATTTACAACTTTAAAAAATGATTTACAGAATAAAAAGACATTGTCTACGATTTGGATCTTCCTTCATCCATTCATCCACCCCCTTCAACCGTCATCATTACAAATTTGTTCCCATAGTTATACTTCTATGGGATATAAGCTCTAGAAATAATGACTTAATGACTACACATCTTTTAAACAAAAGGCCATTTACTTGCTATATATAAGCAATGTATTGTACTAAAGGACAAGCTGGACCTGATATTTTTACAAATTTGAGGTCTATACTACAAAATACTGGTAATTGCCAAACGCCTTGCAAGAATATTTGCTTGCAAAATATGCTGTGATGCCCGATGTAAAAACTGATTGGAGGTAAGTCTGAAATTGCCTGAGTATAATACAGTATGCTAAGAGTCCACACTACATGCATATATTCATCAGCTTACATAAACACATGATTCCACTGACTTACACAGAAAGTTGATTACTTTTAAGTGGAGAAAAAAGTAAGGTAATGTGAATAGGGACATAGCATTGCCACATTTGAAGAGCTTACTTCTGTAAATGTAAAATAAAAAAGTAAGGAATCGAACCCTCTTTAACTGGTTTCAAGCCAATGCCATAACCACTATGTCTTTCTCAATGAATGAGATATTAGTAAAAATTACCTAACTTTGTCAAAGCTAAATTATAGGCAATAATCCTATCTATCTGTATGGCATATCCATTTCAACTAGGCTTTCAAGATGCAACATTTTCTATTATGGAAGAATTTTACATTTTCATGACTATACATTAACAATTTGGCAACTTGTGTGCCTTTGTGGTGTCGCACCCCTGATTACAGAAGGGATTTGGGTGACTGATAAACACTGAGCTGTGTAGGGGTCTCAGGACACATTCTCCTAAATGTACTTGGACATAGTTGCTAGTTGTTGCCAGCCTGTTATAAATTCAAATGGTGTTAGAGGTCGACAGGAAGAGCCGTGGTACTTGGAGAAGAGAATCGAATATTTCCTCTCACAAAAATTTTTAAAAGTTCATTCCGATCACACCAATTTTTTTTTTTTTTTTTTTTTTTTTTTTTACAGTTGAAAAACTAATCAACTTGGGTCATTTGTTAAGACCTGGATGGATCTAGAGACTGTCATACAGAGTGAAGTAAGTCAGAAAGAGAAAAACAAATATCGTATATTAACACATATATGTGGAACCTAGAAAAATGGTACAGATGAACCGGTTTGCAGGGCAGAAATTGAGACACAGATGTAGAGAAAAACCGTATGGACACCAAGGGGGAAAGCGGCGGGGGTGGTGGTGGTGGTGGTGGTGGTGTGATGAATTGGGCGATTGGGATTGACATGTATACACTGATGTGGATAAAATTATAAAATTGATGACTAATAAGAACCTGCTGTAAAAAAACAACAAAAAAAAGATTAAGACCAAAATGCTTTCCAAAGTGGTTGCCCCATGGCATTACTATTATTTTTGCTTCATAAATAGTATTACTGTAAGTTTAGGAAAATATTTTAAAATACTACAGTTCCTCTGCATATATTTTATTATAAGTTAATATAATCTTGATGACTGATGGATAGTTCTCAGGGAGGTATAACCAGAGTTGCCCTATAACTGGGCATGACTTTATGCCACAGTAAATTAGTAAAGATCTGATGGTATCATTCTTATATCTTTGAGTCATACTTCTTCCTGAAATCTCTCTCTAAAAAATGTAATTAATTTTTTACAGCATTAAAATTTTTTCTCTGTGGCATTTCCAAATAGGTTTAAAGTGGATAATTATTCAACTTTCTCAGAATAATTAGCATAATCAGTTCCATATGTTTCCCGATCACCTGAAGTTTGGCAATTTAAGTATAATTTATAATGCTTCGGACATCTGTAGTTTTTATTTTAATTCAGATGTTCTCCTATTTTTTTTTATCATAAGCTTTCTTCATCTTCCAGTGAACCGCCAAAGATGGAATCAAGGATATATTTTAATGTATATATAGGACTAAAGGTTCTCAGTTTTATATGTGTTTAACAATATTTTTACCTAGCCAAGTAAAATAGAATATTCAATAATCTATTAAAATTACTTAAAGCTTGACAGCTGATTTATTATCATTTCAATAATTTTATATATGCACATATACATGTGTGTGTGCATGTGTGTATTGAATGAATTAAATCACAGTTCAAAGTTCTGATTTTACCTTTATGAAAGAGCTATGGATAAAATTCTCTTGAACAATATATAATCTACTTTAAAAAAAAAAAGTTCATTCCCATCACACCAATTTTTTTTTTTTTTTTACAGTTGAAAAACTAACCCTAAGGCATTTCTGAAGTTTGGAAACTTTTAGAAAAAAATCACTTAAATGTCTGAATGTTCCTTTATGTTTACAAATAAGGTCATATCTGGCAAAATGTATGCTTTATGTGTGAGTTTATGCATGTGTAATTAGAAAAGGAAAAGTAGAAGCATAAGATGATAATGATAGTCTTCCAGTAAATTATGTTGCTTTTAGAATTTTGGATTTTGATTTCAAGAATTCATAAAATTATGGAGAACTGGCATTTTCACAGAGAACAGAATATCATTGTAAAAAGTTTCTGAAGTTCATTCTGAAAAACTGAATAAAATGACTGTATAAAACCTAAATTGATGGATGATTTTTTTGGACCCATTAGTCAAACATATCATCCCTATTCTGACACTGCAATAAAAAGGCTAGAGGATAGAAAGGCTTTCCTTACTGCGCACCCTCTTTTCTTGTTATGAAAACACTGGGCTCAACTTTGAAATTCTTAATTATACAAAGTGAGTTTGCCTGGGTAGTGGGTGTGTGAAGCGGGGGAGGGGGGGGCGGGTTGTGGAGACTGTGAGTTCACAGAATTCTGGAACACTGACTTAGAAATGACATCTTCTTCAGAGGAGAAATATCTAACCCTATTCTGGCCTCCATGAAAATGAATGCTTTTTAAAGAATTTTAACATATTTCTTGCACTTTGGCATTAAGGAACTTTATACGTATATTATGAGATACTGGGTATCTGGAAATAAGAGATCTTAATAAATATATCCATTAGTTGGCCAAATCCTCTTTCAAATATTCATCATGGATGATTCTGAAGGTAGTACAAGCACTAGCAATCTCTCAAATTCTTAAAACCTACAGACCCTGAAACCGGATCAGCTTTTGCTAACGAACTAAGCCAAGAATATTTTCCAGATTTCCTCTTTGGTTAATTTTTTTCTAACTATCCAGTATGCTGAATTTTAAAACTAACTTCTCACCCTGACCCTCCCAGCTCAGCAGATCTCCAAAGCAGCTACCAAAGGGTAACAAAACACGTTTTTACAGACAAACAACTAGGAGAAAGGAAAGCAGTTACCGTCTCCTCTGTGGCTTAATGTCAATGGGCTTGTTGGTTGCATAAGGCGATCCATGAACAAAAGCAGAGCTTCGGAACCTAGCCACCTTCCCCAGTGTTAGGAACTCACAGCTGGTTGGCAAACTCATTTTATCCAAAAGGCAGGAAGTAAAAACAAATCTTAGTAGTCAGACCAGCATTCCTGGGAATGCTGGAAAGAACCTGTCAGATGTCAGAGAATGGATTTCAGACATATGCTGCTCTCTGGTCGCTGGGTGCTGCTTTGCTTCAAGAGTAAATGCGTGTTTCTCGGAGGCTACACGCGCTCTCTTGTTTTCTTTTCATGGATACGGGAAGCTTGTTGCTTATTTCTAACCAGAGTCAGTGCTCTGACCAATTACTGGCTGAGTAGATGAGGTAGAAATTCTGTAGAGCGCCACAAAAACCTATTTCCACTCAAACCACATCTCTTGACTAGGTAGCAAGGTTTAATCCATAAAAAATGTCTGATGTCTAAAAGAACATCCACCTAATGTAACAGTGGTTGGGAAATCGGTTATTTACCTATACACCAAACATGCCTCTGGTAGGGAGGAAATAATCAAGTATTTGTTATGTTTTCAAAGGGGGAAAACTGCTTGCTAAACTGATTATAGAGCCTTAGAAAATGAGATGGGCACATGGAAATGATTATGGTGGTTTTCCAATTTGCTGGTCAAAAATTGTGGGTTCTCATTCATAAATTACTGTTCACAACAGAACTGAACTAGCCTCTCAGGAACATAAAAATTGTCAGCAAAGCCCTTTGTATACTAACTTGGACTTTGAAACTGATTTTTTTTCTTATTAGAAATATTCTCTCAGGAGGAACCTCTAGCTGCTCCTCGGATGAAGACCTATCGAAAAACTGATAGGAAATTCTTTACTAATTGGAAGTTAACTTTTCATAACAACGAAAGACAAACTGGGCAAAGTGTAAATCATTCCAAAATTCTACCTACAGCTGCAGCATCTCAGAGAAAAGTTACAGCTTTCATGAGCCCACAGTTTTTACTAGTCCTCACCTCATTTCCTAGTGTTACAGCAACAAAACCACTGCAGCCCTTGTGTGTAGTCTGAAGATAGGAGTTCAGAGTACTGTGCAGGGTAATTTTTATGTTTGAAAAACAATTTCTTATCCAGGATTTGAATAAACACAACCTATTTATTTAAGAGTCCTGGGACCTGGGCAAACACAAAGTATGCCGAGAGAAAGCTATATTTTATTCTGTAGTGGCCAAATTCAAACACTGTTTGGATTTAAATAACACCATTTAAATTCAGAATTTTTTTAGTACAAAAGGGAAGATAATTTCCCATTTGACAATAAGCATTTCCTATCTAATGATTCTCCTTTTTGTACCTTTTTATTACGAAATGACACATGGTCATTTTAACATGTCAAATGATACAAAGGCATACAAATAAAACCCTTACTGTCTTTTCCTACGCATTAATCTCACCCATTTTCTTTACGCTAATTCTATCAATCTATCAATATACATACAGACATATACATACATGCACACACTATAATACATATACACACACACACTGACACATATACAGGGCTTCTCCATCCTGTTTCTATAAAGTGGGATTATACTATACATAATCTTCTGCAAGTACCTTTGTACTTGAGATAAATCATGGATAATTTTTCAGGCAATGCATAGAAATCCAGTGTGTTCTTTTTAATAGTTACATAAGACTCCATAGCATGAACGGGCTTCTATACACAATAAACACATCTGTTAATATATTCTTACTGGTTGGTGCTTTTATTTCTGAAAGCGGGTTGCTAGATCCCAAATCCTGTGCAGTTTTCCCTTTAATAGCCTATGGCAGTCCATACTCCTAAAATGTCGGAAGAGGTCTATTTGCCCATACTCTCGACAACACCCTCTACTGACATTCAAATCTGCTTCTTTATAGCAGAAAAATAAGGTCGCCAGCTCTCCAAAATGCCCAGTGATTGCATACGGTTCCTTGCAAAAATGAAACTGTTATTAAGGTGCCTATGAAGGAAAGGGCAACCTACCTGAACTGAGCTGTACCAGGCAGAAGTCTGGAACCTCATCAACATGAGAGAACACACCCAAGCAAAGTAGAGGTAGCAAGGAATTTTTTGCTTAATTTGCATAATGAAGGGGAGATAAAATATGGACGGAGTTCCTGCTATGTTTCTACTCTTTGGTATATTTTCCTTAATAATATTTCATAATTGGGGAAACATATAATTTTACAACATGGAGGTAGTGCCTAATGATTACCAACTAATTGTGAGGTACAACTGTGTATAATTTATAGTTTTCAAATTTAAGAGGCCCTTTGGACCTACTGCCCCGTCTTAGAGCCCTAAGAACAAATGCACAATATTTTTATCTGTAAGCTGATTTAGGAGTCTTTGTCCAGTACTCGAGAATAAGATCTGCTTCCAATAAGAATTTCCTAAAAGAGGTGGAAATAAAAAACTGAAGGGTAAGTCATAAACCTCCATGGGAGGAAATATACAGCCACCGATAGATAGGTGAAAGTCCTTGATTTTCTTAGCAGGGGCATTTTTTTTTTTTTTAAACATCTTTGTTGGAGTATAATTGGTTTACAATGGTGTGTTAGTTTCTGCTTTATAACAAAGTGAGTCATCTATACATATACATATATCCCCATATCTCCTCCCTCTTGCGTCTCCCTCCCACTCTCCCTATCCCACCCCTCTAGGTGGTCACAAAGCACCGAGCTGATCTCCCTGTGCTATGTGGCTGCTTCCCAGTAGCTATCGATTTTACATTTGGTAGTGTATATATAAGTCCATGCCACTCTCTCACTTCGTCCCAGCTTACCCTTCCCCCTCCCTGTGTCCTCAAGTCCATTCTTTACGTCTGCGTCTTTATTCCTGTCCTGCCCCTAGGTTTTTGCTTGTCCTCGGCAATGATTTACCATGAGCCTGGCAGGGTTTCCTGGGGATTACTTGTACTTAAATTGAGATGAGAAGGGATTACATCTTAAATCCAACCTGCCAAGAATTTAGAATCTGTGGGAATGATGGATGGCCAATTAGCAGGGGTGGCCTCGGAGGCAAAATCAAACCTTCCTATCTTCCACAATTCCATTTCTCTGAGGCTTGGTAGAGGTGGCTTGGGACTCTATATTATGGAAAATACAAACACACTGGAGAACTTAATTTTATAAAATAGGGCTCAAATGTCACTAAGCAATGGCCAGGCTTATCTATTTACATTTTGTTTGTTTTTGCATACTGCCCATGGCAGACAGGCATGGAAATCTAGCATAAATCTCACTCATCAACCCCATGACTCTAAAACAAGGGCAGAAATCACATTAGGGTATCTAGAAAACCATTTTTATTTTTTCGGTATACTAGAAGTTCAACGCTGGTAATGTTCTTAACAGCAATTAAAAGCAATTGCTAGCAAGTAACAGTTTGAGGCAAGAGCACTTTTCTTCTAATAATTCCACTATTTATTAAAGACGATTCTTTCAGCTGTTAGCTCTACCCTGGCCTGGGTTTGGCAATTTGCTAAGCTGAAGGAATTCTTTCAGGACACCAGGAAATCATCTGTTTACAACCCTATCAGAGCACAAGAATCAGCTGAATCATTTTCCCTTACTTGTGGTTTAGAAGGACTCCCTCCCAGACCCTGTGTTCTCTATCACACCCAGACTGGCAAGCAATGTTTCTGGGGTTCAAACCCACCTTCAGCTGTCCAAGCTTTTCTCACTTTCTGACCTACGTATTTTCCAGTGAATGCAGCCAATCCAGTGGCGTCAAATGCCCATGACGTGCTAAAACAATCCCACATCTTCTTCCAGAGTGCATACCTTTCTGCTCACAAGAAAATTCCATTTGGAAGTCCCACAGCTACCTCGTTCCAGCATTTATAATGTAATTCACATTAATTCTTTTTCCCTACCCCCCCAAAACACATTTCTTCCTGTTTTCTCTGGCCCTCTCACCATTCAGCCAATCACGACAATCACTTCTAATCAGGCCATGAATCCTAAAGACATAAATAATGTTAAATAATATATTACATTAAATAATATATTATTATAACATAATAATATTATATTATTATAACATAATAATATTATATAATTATAATTATATTAGATTAGCAATGATAATAATAGTAACAATAGATGATAGCTAACCTTGATCAGGCAATTTCTATGCGCTAGACACTTATTGGTAGGAATTAGCTCTTTTAATCTTTAGAAAATTCTATGAATTGGGCACTAGCATTATGCTCATTTTGTAGGAAAACAAGGCATAGAGGGATTGAGATAGATGCCCCAGGTCAAACAGAGTGTTAGGTGGTGGAATCAGAGTCAGGCATCAGTTAATCAGTTAATCAGGCTCCCAAAATCAGACTATGTTACTCCTCTCGGCAGATTTTGTTTTCCTTAATTATATTAAATAATTTTCCATTTTTTTCATCTTTTACCTAGGGTTAATATCTCCAGTCTTTTTCACCTTAATTCCATCTTTCACTTGCATGTCATGTGGGTCACTTGAAAATGGGAATCTGAACGTGTGATTCTTTTGCTTATAGTCATTGAATGACTCCCCATTTCTTTAGTGATAAAGTTCAAAAGTTAAGATCCAAAGCTTAGCACAGAGATCCCCTCTGATGTTACTCTGATGTCCTCTCCTGTA
This sequence comes from Eschrichtius robustus, assembly GCF_028021215.1. Classification (NCBI taxonomy): domain Eukaryota; kingdom Metazoa; phylum Chordata; class Mammalia; order Artiodactyla; family Eschrichtiidae; genus Eschrichtius; species Eschrichtius robustus. Next base: position 46,206,978 of record NC_090825.1, read on the forward strand.
TCTGCCATGAGTAACCCTGGTAATGTCCTGAGAAGGCTGGCTCTTTCATGCCACTGGGTCGTCAAAGATGAGAAGCCCTCTGACCAGCAGACTTTTCTCTCCCTTCTCTGGCTGGCTGACTCCTTTGAAGTGTCATCTCTTCCAAAACATGGTCTCCATTCCTCAGTTTTATTGAGATGCCGCTCATCTATTTTTCCCACCCACCTATGATTCTAGCGCATTGTTTCACAGCTCTTCAAACATTTATAACTCTCCCCGTGGCACTCGGGTTTCTTGAGGGCAGACATTCTGCCTTATTTGACTTGCAACTTGAGCACATCGAACCATACTTGCTTGTCAAATAAGGCAGCTGAAATTGTAAGGCACTGGATGTCCCAAAGACTTGCTTAACTTTCTCCTGAATCCCTCGTTCTCAGTAACTCCTCCAGAATAATAATAAAATTATTAACTACTAAAATACATTAGTAGTCGAGCTATTCACTATATTTTATCAAACAGAAATATTTTCCAAAGAGCACCCACTATAATGTGAGGACAAAGTCTCTTCACAGCTAATGAGAAATATACATGGGTTTTAGCTGGGGGGTGATGGAGATGTGTCTGCCTGGGCCGACAGTTTCAGTTCAGTAAGTAAAAATTGTCCAAGGAGTTGTTCAACCACCTGATTAATCACGGGATTATGCCTTTATTTAGTCACGCTCTACGTTTTGAGAATACAACCGGCAAATTTCAAATGAATTAATTTATCAGTCTTCTTCTACTAAGCATTAGCTTTTCTGATAATCTGCTTCTGAAACACTCCACATAGGACACTTCACACAGTCTTGTACAAAATGGTTTCAAACAGAAGGAAACACCACAAGTCCGTATGAATATTAAACTACCATGAAGGTCATCACAGTGTTTCCCAAATAAGTAAAAGGATGTAAATATCCTTAATGTCCAAATGCTTGAAAAAAAATGGAATATCCAATCAGTACGAATATCATGAACCCATTAAAATGATTGTGTTGAAAACCTTTTCTCAGACTACACTAAGATATGCTTATAGGCATCCTAAACACATAAACACAGACAAACAGATGAATTCCATAGCCACATGCACTTGGGAAATTCTCCATTAAACAAAGTTAGATAGGTGGTTTTGGAGGAGCAGGAGTACTCAGAGTTCTTATTATGCTAATGTTTGCTCCGAGTTGTGAATAAGAAATGGGTAGAGTATGTGGCACCCTCCATGGGAACCTATGTGACATTGTGGGAATTATGTTTCTGAAATAATACTTAATGACATGGAGAAGAATTCATAAAATATTGACAGTCAAAAACTAGGTTATAAAACAGTATAACAGTATGGTATTGTTTTTAACAAAGGAAAAATATATATTGAAAAACAAGAGAACAAAAAGAATACACATCAGAATATAAAAATATACATGGATGGGAAGAAATAGATGATTTTAATTTTCTTCTTTTCCCCTACCTATATTATCTAAGCATTTTAGAATGTCTCTTGTGTTACTATTTTAATAAGTACTATTTTAACAAGTGAAATTTTATTAAAATGTCAAAATCTGGATTCCATCAACTAGAGAGAAATTATTGATTGTGATCAATTAGCAAATTACATAGCAAAAAATAATAGAAATATTGATGACTTTTCTTTTTTTTGTACTTGGTGTCTGTAGCATCTTTGGCATGTCTTCAGGTACGGTTGGAGAACTAACAAAAAATTGCTCTGACTTGAGTAGAGAACATAAAGAAAATATAGTTCCTATGGATAAGGGAGGCCCTAAAATCTGGGTATCCTTTGGGACCAAAGCTAATAAGATGAGATTCACAGACCATAGAACTGTTTTCAAAAACTTATGCAGTCAAGGGGCTTCCTTATTAGGGAACATATTTCAATAAAAATGAATCTGTAAACTTTAGCTAAAATATGTTGTAAAATATGCTAAAATGAAGGGGGACAATAGGATTATTATGGATGCAAATAGAGGGGGCATTGGTCATGCTGAGGTTGGAAAAAAATGAATTCATTCATAGTAACAAAGGCATTGAGTATTCTAAAAATAGATAACTTGTTTGTTAGTCACATGACAAAATCCTTAAAGAATAATTTATAAAGTAAAATACAGTGAAAAATGAAAGAGTCAGCTGTCTCCTTAAGAAGCCCCTTAATCTGATTGATATTCACGAATAACTTTCTGATCTAGAATTTGGCTTCTTGATTAGAGTTACCTAGAAAATGGGTGTCATGTGGAATTGGTGTTCTTAGACCAGTCATATCTTCAGTTGTAAGAGATAGTGTTAACATTCTGACTTATAAATTAGCCTCTTGGAAAAATTATTAGCATGACTCAATTCCACAGATTGTGAAAACTGATGAGAGACTCAATGGCATGCCTTGTAGAACTTAAAAAAACATAAAGCCCCATAAATCAGTCAGCGTAGTCAGCAGGCCTAACCTTATAGCGAGGGTAACTTTTCTTTAAATTAATCAACTGCTTCATTTTATAAGAAGGCAAGTTTGGAATAAATGAACCAGAGCTTCTCATCTTCTTAGAAAATTTTATTCATCTGATGAATTTCTCTTAAAACTTTATGGTATCTGTTAACTGTCACTTTCTCAAAATCCCAGCAGAAACCTGTCAATCACATAAAGTTAATTAAACCTACTGCAGTAAGGGAGAAGACCACTCAGACAGGGTCTTAAGAGCACCCTATAAGAAGAAGTCAGGGAAGCAAGCAGCTAAGTTGTTTTTGCTTGTTCTCAGTTTTCTTTAACACAGGGATGGGAAAGTAGCCTGAACCCAGTATCATTTAACTGGGACAGGAAATTCTGTTGGTTTCAGTTTTCACACCTAACAAAGGCCCATGACTACTGATAATCTTATCTCAACAAACCTATTATATATCCAAAGTTTAGTCTGAGTTAAATGAGCAATAAAATCAACTGAATAAAATGATGCTCATTCACTGAAGTCTCAGGTAGGCCCACACAATTTATGTCTCCAAGCTCTTTATAAACTGAATGTTAAATGGAGTGACATTTTGCTTTAGAATGTATGAAAATGGAAACAAATGAGTTTAATATACATAATGGGCTTTGACAACATGACTTCTTCAACAGATGTCCTCTACTAACTTCCTACACTTTCGTCCTTAAACAGCACTGTTTACTTGCCAAGACAAACTGTTGCCAGTATTCAGCTGCAAAAGAATTTCCAACAGTAGGAAGCAGTGGAAAGAATTAAAACACTTCTAAGCTTTTTTTCCAATAACCAAATGTCTTCTATCATTATAAAATCTGAAGATGAAAAATAATCTTGCTGCAGGTTCTTACTCTGTCAACTAGCTGGTCAAGCACAAAGGAGGTGTCTTTGGCAAAGACTGTTCCATATTCGGTTGCTAGATGACTTTTAAAAAAAATATATCAGCTCATTCTTCTACCTCAGCCAGTTAGCCAGCCAACCAGCCAGCCAGTCAGCCAGCATGAGTTGAACATCATCTATATATACACAAAAGAAGTGAATGCTGTAACTCTTATCTAGGAAAAGCAGTCATAAATCCATTTGATGTCCAATTCGTGCATCATGGCAGGACTCACTTCAAACGACCATACTGTGAGATAGAAACGAAAAGTTGCCACACCAGTTGATCTTATTTGAAACCTTGTGGTTGGCTAGCATCACAACAAGTTTATATTCAGCTTATGCCATCGTTTACTTCCCTGTATTGAGTTGTTAATGGTCTCTCTCCTCAAGTGGATTACAAACCACAAGGTGGGCAGATACATGCATATTCACCTTTGAGTTATCCACAGAGCCCAGTACGTCGGTCTATGTGCTGTAGGTGCTCAGTAAATATTTGTTAAAAAGGACTTGAACTCATATTTTATATTCATTAACTTTTTAAACTAGCTATTGTCCCAGTATGATTATTAAATAGTGTCCCCTTTTACTCTCAAAAGTATCATTGTTTGGATTTTAAATTATCTGGCTATCATCTGACTCTGGAACTGCAAATATACAAGGCTGCCTCAGCCACTAGCTTGAAAGCAACTCAAAGGCAAAGACTGAGTCTTACCCATAATTGCTTCTCCAAATCTATCACTGCACCCTGCTTCTTCTAGGGTCTACATCAATGACCCAAGAAACAATAACGGATAATAGAAAAACTCAGGATAGAGTTAATCAAACTGAATAAATTCAGAGAAGAAACAAAATGTAAAGGAGTGATCTGCATAGCAAGGGATTAGGCAGGTAAGTATTGACCTGGATGTTCTCCTAAATTTAGATGATACAAAAGTTATCCCCCTGTGCACAAATCCATACAGCAGTGAAATATCTTTGCCATTGTCAAATACCTCTAGATTCCTGGGTTCATTCAGCAAAATTCAGGAGTTATTTGTAAATGAGGGAGAGATCAAGAATGAGGATGCTGTTTTGGAGCCAAGGGACTTTGGTTCACAGCCCTGCGCTGCCAAAAATGGGTTAGGTAACCCTGGAGGATTAACGACACCTTTCTAGTATCAGTTTCCAGGGCACTTAAGTTTTAATCATTCATTCAGCTAATATTTGTCAAGTTACTATTCTAGGTGTTGGGAATCCAGGAGCAAACAAAACAGACAAATGTGTCTGCTTTCATGGAACTGACATTCCACTAGAAGTAGGTAGATGGACATATAACTAAGCAAAATATATAAGAGAGGTGATAAGTGATAGAAAGAAAAATGCAGCAGGGAAGGGATACAAGAAGTTCATGAATGGGGTAAGGAAGGGGATTGCCTCACTGCCGTGGAGCCCTTGGTGGTAGACTCTGGGGGATGTGGGGATGTGCAGGGGCTAGTTTTCCTGTGGTGCCTGACTCCTGTGGAGATAAAGGGAAATGGAGACTATACAGAGGTGAGGAGGCAGATGCAGACCCGGGCAGTGTTTGGTACAATATTTATTGAATGAATAAGTGGGTGAATGAATTAATGCCTTCAATAAATATTACCTGCAATCCTGAAAGATAAATACATCACCCAAGAAAAAATCCAATGCAGCTAACGTGACATAGAACATAATTGTTATTAAGATTCTAAAAGTCCCTAAACTGAAATATTCCTTTTAATTAATGAAAGAGATCCATGTTTTTCTGTCATGACTTAATCCTTTGTTGATGGACTATTTGCTATTGTTAGTCACTAGACAATTTAATATAAGGAACTGTGATTTAGCAACTGCTTAAAATTTTCCTGTTAAATGTGATAAATTAATCCCAAATCCAGGTAACATAGGATGTAAAGGCAATTACAGAAAACATAAAGTGGTAATAAATTAAGAGTAAATCAGTTACAAGTAGCATAGGCCCTTGTTAAGTACCTTAATTATTTAGCAACAGAAGCAGGCTAAAATTTTAAACAGAGACACCTTCCCTTTACTTGTTCCCTTGAGACAAATAATCAGTTACAAAGTCATGGATTAGTCACTACCAATAACAATTACAGCTAATACCTCCTGAGTATTTGATCAAGGAGTCTATGAAAGGCACTCTGCTAAGACCTTTTTATGTAATAAGTTATCATAATTGGAAGATTTATTAGAAGCAATTAGAAATGTATTCTTCTCCTAATGCATGAACACTCTCTAGGGAGAAGCAAGTATCTGGTCCTGCTCAGGCCCCTCCTGGGATAAGAATCACCCTGCTTCACAGGGCAGCATCTCTGCTTTGAGCAGATCCAGATATTGTAAAGTTCTTTGTACCAAACTAAAGTTCACCTTTCGACATGTACTATCTCTTGATCCTAGCTCTGGAGTCATTCAAAATCAAACCCGATTCTTTTTTATTATGACAACCCTGCGAAGAGAACTTTCTTTTCACCCTCTCCCTTTTCTAGGCTACAGTTTCAGATCTTTTGATTGTTCCAAATATGTCATAATTTCCAGATGCTTCACCATCCTGGCAACAGACTTCTGGACTTATTCTTGCTTGTTGATTCCTCTTAAACTGTTGTATCCAAAATTAAACAACACTCCAGGTGTGATATGACTATTATGGGGCAGAGAGAGACAATCATCTGCATTTCTCTGTTCATTATAAAAACTCTAATTTGAAAAGATACATGCACCCCAATGCTCATAGCAACACTATGCACAATAGGCAAGACATGGAAGCAACCTAAATGTCCATCAACAGATGAATGGATAAAGAAGATGCGGTACATATATACAGTGGAATATTACTCAGCCATAAAAAAGAATGAAATAATGCCATTTGCAGCAACATGGATAGACCTGTAGATTATCATACTAAGTGAAGTAAGTCAGACAGAGAAAGGCAAATAGAATATGATATCACTTATATGTGGAATCTAAAAAAAGTGATACAAATGAACTTATTTATTAAACAGAAGTAGACTCACAGACATAGAAAAAAAACTTATGGTTACCAAAGGGGAAAGGTGAGAGAGGGATAAATTAGGAATTTGGGATTAACAGATACACACTACTATATATAAAATAGATAAACAACAAGAACCTACTGTAGAAAACTGAATCACTTTGCTGTACACCTTAAATGTAAATCAACTATACTTCAATAAAAAACTAAAATAAAAAATAAATATTATATACATGAGGCTTAGGACAGAAATCTCCCCATACTCTTAATCAATGCACTATCTTCCTTAGGATTCCATAATCCAATTCAGATTAATTGTGAACTTGCAATTGCAGTCATTTTTATTAGCAAACATAAATAACTGTTGATCCTGACTGCATTCCAGTGTGTTCCCTGTCACTTTCAAGTCCATTTTTCTGTACATTTGATTGCATAAATAATCTTCTATTTGTTATTCAGTCCTCTTCATCTACATTGTTCAACTAGTAAAAAAATCTATTTAACTGCATTTTCATCCAGCCCACATATCCATTGTATCTACAGTTATACCACAAGAGACCTTTTCATGTGCCTTACAAAAAAAAAAATACACTATTTCTACAGCACTTGTCTGATTTACCACACAAGTGAGAGTGAGACTATGACTAATTCTATGTGAATTGGCAAATGCAAATGATAACGATGGGCTTTGGGACTAGATATTTTTATCAATCAGACTGAAAGCTTTGTGAGACAGAAGTAAAAGAAATAATACGCAGTATCTTGGAAGATCATTCCGATATTAAGTTGACTTTGTAACATGAAAAAACAATTTAATGGAGACCAAGGCAGTGTAACTTGTGGGGAACACCAAATAGCGAACACAAAAGGGGAATGAAATTCTGATTCGCCAATACCAAGTATACATAACATGATAATTGAGTGACCAATCAGCAAGTTAACAGCTCAGGACAAAGGCAAGAAGGTCAAATGGGATGACAAAAAAGATTGCAACATCAGGGTCTTTGAACTCAATCTGCCTTTTATAGACTCCTTGATCAAATGAGAGACCTCACTCAGCTTGAAGAGTGATACTCGCAGAACTTTCGTAGGAGAATATATACTGGGACTAAGAAAGAATGTTTAAATAAACTGGTACCATTTTGCTTAGAGATGAGAAGACAAGGGTGATTTAATGACATGACTTGGAGACCTTCTGCAAAGAATAATGATGCCTACTGCATTCCATCCTCTCTTAGGAAATAAGATTTGGTTTTAAAGAGAATCACGGGGAATAGAATGCAGCAACTTGGGAAGGTTATCTGACAATAGATGGCTATTAAGCACAGGGTATTTGTTTAGAAGACTTTTGAAATGTCCTCAGGGGCCCTTCCATCCATATTCTACTGTCATAGAGGTTCACATAGGAAGAGCCCAAGCTAAGGACAGACAGTTTATACACCTGAATTAGGTGTGAGTAAAAGAAATCATTGACCCAAATATCTTGAACATGTGCTACCAGAATCAACTTTTTCTTTTTCTTTTAACCTTTCTCCCTATTTTATAGCATTAAAAAATCAATCATTTACTCATCACTTATTTTGCCCTTGGAAAAGCCCAGCAGAGTGGGAAACTTTGAGAGACACAAAAGGAGAACCAAATGGCCCCTACCCTTACAAAGCTTACAACATTTTTGGGAAAAAAAAAGGCTCAAACACATGGATAAATTTGCAGTCAGTATGAGACAGTCCATACTGAGGCTCAAACATGAAATGTAAGAGCTCAGGGGGAAAAAAAAAAATCAATTTCCACCCTGAAATAAACTCATTCAGTTTACACAGAGACTCTTGCCCTATATCATTCTAGACAGACAACAGAATCCCTGGATAAAACTGATTGCATAGTTTCTAAAATATGCATATGACAATCTTATCATTTTTCTTATGAATTTACACAAAACAGTAGATAAAGACAGCAGATATTATTCCCAAGCACTTACATAACGTTACCTTCAAAGATGGCATATGTTTGTACTTCTTTTATTTCCATAAAAGAAATGACAGAATTCCTGAACTGCATGTTCCATTTAGAAAAAAGCATGTACTTAGTTGTTCTTTCCCATATGGGAAAATCAACGGTGTAATTACGTGGAGAAAGAAAAGGCTAGGTCATCTTAATTACATGGAGAAAGAAACGGCTAGGTCATCTGAATTACCAGTATTATTGCTATTATGAATGATAGAATGCAGTATCTAGAATTCATTTAACATGTGATTATTTTGCTATCAGGAACAATGTTAATCCCCAAGAGAGCAGACGGTACAAACATATTTTAAATTATTCAATGAAGTGTGCTTTTTAAACCACAAATGTGTACTGGCTGAGTGAATACATTTGGCATTGAACCCTTGCTTATGTTTTTGCCCTCAGATGTTCTAAGAGGTAACCCGATTCAACTGAGAAGTACCCCTTTCTTTCACTTGACCTTCTGGACACAAAGATGACAGAAAACAGGTAATGGGGAAAAAAATCCCAGGATTTAGCCTGGGGAGGTAAGAAAAAAAGAAAAAGAAAGAAAGAAAGAAAAGAAAAAGCAAGAGAGAAATGAGAAAATATGCGTGGTTTCTTCGGTGATACAGCAGGGTAACACTGAAGAAGCAATCTTTCTTAGCAAGTCACTAAGAATTAAACTAGTTGAGTTCAAGTAAGACAGTACCTAATCCCAAACTCTAATACCTTTCTTTCATGACATCCTGTTCGTACAGAACATACTCCAATTTTAGCAAGTGACCTGGATTCTTAAAGGCTCACAATATCTGGAGTACTGTGTCTTTTTGTTTTGGGCCATTTATCCTTAGAACATGGTGAGAAAAACAGAAGAATCCTTCTGGGGGTTTTCTAAAGATATCAGAAACAAATCCAAGGCTTGGCTATAGACCTTTGGCCTTGCTCGTAGCTGTGGACAAACTGGAGTATAAAATTTACAATTCTATGTAAGAGAAACGAAAGGAAACACTGTGGGCAGGAAAGAGATGTAGGATGGAGTAGGAGTAGGTGAATTGGTCATGCTTGGACCACACACGGCTAACAGACCTGAGTTTGACCAATACACTGTTAATTTATTTTCTTTTGATCCAACATTTAAAGCACACAGGAAATGTCTACACTAAAGTTGAGATTTGGACTTCTTTTGAAAAGTTATAAGGTCTAGAACACGGAAGCCCTCTCTTCCTACACGCTGAATTAAAACTAAAGCAGAGTATCAGCTACCTCCTTTACATGGCGCAGGTATTCTTCATTTTGACACAATCCCCAGCCAAGCTACCTAGTTCAGATACATTCCTCCTAGCTTCTGTAAGTTTTTGACCTGAAGACATTTCAAATGAAACTTTGAGCTGGGAAAGAAGGAAATCTGCTATAAACTGGTCAAATTCTAATCAAAACATTAGCACTCAGCTAAAGTAAGTACTGGCCTTCCTAACGTGATTTACCATTTCCAGGAACTATTTTCAACTCTTTACAAAGCACTCTTTACAAAGCTTCACAGTAGCTCTGGAATTGCCTCATTAGTATGTAACAGCAACTTACTACGGTACTGTGAAAAAATGCTTTTGTTTACCAATACAGACCTATATTTAAACCAAGATCAATATAGTCAATTTTTGTGAAGGAAGAATCATTCAATAGCACATTTTTCACGTACTCGAGAAACATATCGAGTTTATGCCTGCAAATACTTTCTCAATGGGACTGACATGTATTGCAGTTCTGGTTTATGGTGACATGTCTGAAGTTTCTAATAATTTTGTTCTCAACATTTACATGCAATTAAATTGCAGACTAAACTGCCTGAATATATAGATTCCTGATGCAATTGTGTGAAATTGTGAAGACAGTCAATTATTTAATGAGAATTTAAGAAGACTATCTACATGACCTCAATAATACCAATTGATTTAGTCAAAATTATTTGAGATCATGTAGGCAAAATAATACAATGAACAAATTGTAACTTTTCAAATACTTTCAAACAACACGTAGGCATAGCTTCACTCCAGTCTTTTTTAAGTAATTTTTATTGGAGTATAGTTGATTTACTATGTTGTGTTAGTTTCTGCTGTACAGCAAAGTGAAACAGTTATGTTATATATATATTACATATATATGTTATATATGTATTTTATATATATGTTATATATATTTATATATATGTAATATATTTTTTATATATATATATCACCACTCTTTTTTAGATTCTTTTCCCATAAAGGTCATTACAGAGCAATGAGTAAAGTTCCCTGTGTAGGTTCCAGTAGGTTCTTATTAGTTATCCATTTTATATATAGTAGTGTGTATATGTCAATCCCAATCTCCCAATTTATCCCTCCCCACCCCTTTCCCCCTTGGTAACTATAAGTTTGTTTTCTACATCTGTGACTCTATTTCTATTTTGTAAATAGGATCATTTGTACCATTTTTTTTAGATTCCACATGTAAGTGATATCATATGATATTTGTCTTTCTCTGTCTGACTTACTTCACTCAATATGACAATCTCAAGGTCCATCTATGTCACTGCAAATGGCATTATTTCATTCTTTTTTATGGCTGAGTAATATTCCATTGTATATATGTACCACATCTTCTTTATCCATTCCTCCATTGATGGACATTTAGGTTGCTTCCATGTCCTGGATATTGCAAATAGTGCTGCAGTGAACACTGGGGTAGATGTATCTTTTCAAATTATGTTTTTCTCTAGATATATGCCCAGGAGTGGGATTGCTGGATCATATGGTAGCTCTATTTCTAGTTTTTTAAGAAATGTCCATAGTGTTCTTCATAGTAGCTATACCAATTTACATTCCCACCAACAGTGTAGGAGGGTTCCCTTTTCTCCACACCCTCTCCAGTATTTATTGTTTGTAGATTTTTTGATGATGGCCATTCTGAACTGTGTGAGGTGATACCTCATTGCAGTATTGATTTGCATTTCTCTAATAATTAGTGATGTTGAGCAACTTTTCGTGTGCCTCTTGGCCATCTGTATGTCTTCTTTGGAGAAGTGTCTATTTAGATCTTCTGCCCATTTTTTGATTGGGTTGTTTTTTTGATATTGAGCTGCATGAGCTGTTTATATATGTTGGAGTTTAATCACTTGTCAGTTGCTTGGTCTGCAAATATTTTCTCCCATTCTGTGGGTTGTCTTTTCATTTTGCTTATGGTTTCCTTTGCTGTGCAAAAGCTTTTAAGTTTAATTAGGTCCCATTTGTTTACTCAAGTGCTTCAGATTGATTAGCAGAAAATTTCATAGTTTTGGAATTATACTATTTATCTTGCTTATATATGTGTGTATATTTATTTATTTACATATTTGTGGAAAGACGACATACATCACCTTAGAAAAATGTATCTCCCTCTGCCTCACAATATAATTTATTTGCAATTGCTAGAAATGTTAAAGAAGAGAAAGTATGATACATAGCACAGAATGTATATTTTAAAGTAGCTTTTTGTCACTAACTATCCCATGTGGTAATATACAGCTGAGTGTTGACTAGGTATAAAGGAAACCCATTAGTTTAAAAATAGAATCCCCAATAATTAAGTAATTTACCTAGTATTATTTTTCAGTTTGATATTTCTGATATAACAAATGCATTTGCTTAAAAGCATAATGTGGATTTTTAAAAAGAACTGTAAAAGAATAACTTATAAAATAAACAAGTCACAGGGATGTAATGTACAGCACATGGAATATAGTCAATGATATTGAAATAACTCTGTATGATGCATAATGCATAAACAATTCACTATGTTGTACACTTGAAACTAATGTAATATTCTAAGCCAACTATACTTCAATAAAGAAGAATAATTTGCTCATTGTGCTACATATATATGTGGTATACACATGTTATACATAATCCTTTATGTATGTAAATATTATATGGATATCATAATCTATCATTCTATTTATATGCATTTTAAGTAATTACTAAGTCAACTGCCTATAAAGTAATGAGAGTGATTTTTCAAACACGTACACCATACGCAAATTCAAATTAGTACTTCCTAAATGACTTATTTCAGTGAATAAATAGAGCTTGCTTGCTGAATGAGTGAACGCTACGAGGGCTGAGGGCATTTTTGGCATAACGCTTTGGGAATTATCATTACCAGCAACTCCCAGCGTGTATAAGAAAACTGCTTCTCGATTTCACAGTCACTTCCCATTTGACCCAAATAGCATTAGCTAACTGGATCACCCACTTTGATCATCAAGACTTAATGCCAAAGGACTTTTGGCAGGTTCATAGAATCAGACCCGCCTTCAGCAGATGGAGATTTGTCATCAATGAATTTAAAAATCAGTGTAGCACAGACTCTGAAGGAAGGTTCCAAAGGAGAATCCCCAAAACATTTGAATAATGGCAACATCCTTAGAAGAAGTGGATAGCTTCCCACAGGAATCATTTAGGAAGTCTCAATCTCTATTTGGTCGAAGTATAAATGCTAGTATGTTCTTGTCAATCCATCTCCCTTTTTTCTCTTCATATATGTTTTAAAAATAGTAAAGCAAAATCTGCGTAATTTCCAGAGTCAATGTCAGATGTTATGCTATATTTAGACTTTATGGTAGGGCAGATTTTAATTAATAAGTAAGCAGTTAATAAAATGTCACATCAGAAGTCCTGAAAAATAATTACTGATTTATACATTCCTTCAATGACTTTGCATCATCTGTGCAGGTGAATTAAAGATTTTGGTGGGCAGGGGAATCTAATAAGGGTCAGACTTGTCAGACTGGGCCCTACACTGGCAGTTTATTACACCACTGCTATGGGATACATCAGACTTGGCAGTGACCAAGCTTGATGTTGTACGGATTCTTACATTCAGGATGCAAAATCTGAGAATTTTACCTTCACTCAACAAGACTGCAACTGAATCCATCAACGTCTCTTTCCCTGGATTTGCCTCCTCACGCTTTTCCATCTAGCGAATGCCTAGCCATTCCTCAAGATTCCACTGTGATCTCTATTCATTTTACAAGATTGCTTGTTGGAAGGGAGTGAGGTGTGAAGATGGAGAAGGCAAGGCAAACACTCCCTCATTTATCTATTAATTCATTAGCAGTCACTAAATGCTTATTAGGGTTTCTCTTATGTGACAACCACACACCAAGGACTCACAGATTACTCCCGCTCTCAAAGGCCCACAGTAGAGTAAAGGAGAGAGACAAGGAAACCAAGCACAAGTGTGTTAAGTGCTACTGGACTGTGTGAGTTTGTAAGCATTTGTAAGAAGAAAAAGAATAGTAATTTGTTACCACGAGAAAGTAACATTAGAGATAGCATGAGGGGCAGGACACAGGATGTTAAAACTTTAAGTAGATTTTACAGTTAACTTGGTAACAGTAGATTTTACAGTTACAGTTAACTTGCAAGAATGTGATATATTACGTTATTGCCAAAATATTTACTGACTTTCCAAACCCACTCCTGTGTAAGGGTTATACTTCCTGCCCCTCGATGCCAAGCTTGACCCTGTGACTTACTTTGGCCCATGGCTTGTGAGTGGAAGAGATCGGTGGCATTTCTGAGCTTTTAAAGCCATTACTATATGGCCCTGCCATCTCCCAATCTTTTCTTTTCTTTTCTTTTTTTAATTAATTTATTTATTTTTGGCATCGTTGGGTCTTCGTTGCTGCGTCCACGCTTTCTCTAGTTGCGGCGAGCGGGGGCTACTCTTCGTTGCAGTGCATGGGCTTCTCATTGCGGTGGCTTCTCTTTGTTGCAGAGCACGGGCTCTAGGCGCACAGATTTCAGTAGTTGTGGCACACAGGTTCAGTAGCTGTGGCTCGCGGTCTCTAGAGTGCAGGCTCAGTAGTTGTGGTGCACGGGCTTAGTTGCTCCGCAGCATGTGGGATCTTCCCGGACCGGGGCTCGAACCCGTGTCCCCTGCATTGGCAGGCCGATTCTTAACCACTGCATCACCTGGGAAGTCCCTCCCCATCTTTTCTGCCATCTCAGGAGGGGCTGGTCTCAGAATGGGCTGCGGGTGGCCTGTTCCTTAATGAAAAGGGTAAGGAACAGAGCAACGTCGACCAGCTCAGAATACGTAACAAGAGCAAGAAATAAAACTGTGGTTGTAGCCACTGAAATATCAGAGTGGTTTGTTACCTCAGCATAGCTAGTCTCAAAGGACTGAAACGAAGAATAAGCTCACAGTTGTCAGGGGTAGATAGCGGGCAGACATTTTTACTTTCTTTATACAAGGTGGGCTGACAAAAGGGAGTCTGAGTTGGTAAAGGCAAAGGCATTTGGCAAAATAAAATGGTACCTTCTCTAGTTTGTCCTGATGTTTTTTTTTTGTTTTTTTTTTTTGTTTTTTTTTTTACAACAGCTCCTGTTTTTTAATTTTTATTTATGTATTTATTTATGGCTGTGTTGGGTCTTCGTTTCTGTGCGAGGGCTTTCTCCAGTTGCGGCAAGTGGGGGCCACTCTTCATCGCGGTGCGCGGGCCTCTCACTGTCGCGGCCTCTCTTGTTGCGGAGCACAGGCTCCAGACGCGCAGGCTCAGTAGCCGTGGCTCACGGGCTTAGTTGCTCCGCGGCATGTGGGATCCTCCCAGACCAGGGCTCGAACCCGTGTGCCCTGCATTGGCAGGCAGATTCTCAACCACTGCGCCACCAGGGAAGCCCTCTGTCCTGATGTTTTTGACAATAAACGTAATAAGATCTTCTGCTGCCATTTGAGCAAGCGTCTCTATGCCACGCCTCAGCACCCCGTCAGCTACACTGAGGGTAAGGTTTTTCCTAGTTCCTCCCTCTCTTCTCTGGGCTCTGTTCTCCCAAGTGCCTCAGGCACTTGCCTAGTAAGTAGTGCTTGGCTCAATGGGGAATGAAGTTCCTTGAATTTTCAACACGCCAGGGTATCATTCCCGGTATCGTTATAACAATAATCCACGGAAATTTACAACGGAAGTAACTGCAGGCACAATTCAAAGAATAATCTTTACAGTGGGGATCCTCAAATGTGTTTGTTTTTTTCCCCCTGTGCCAACACAGAGAGTAAAGGGAGAGTTGTTGTAGTTTGGGAACAAAAATAATGATAATAAAAAATAAAAATATCTTTCCCCAGGGGAATCTGTTACAACCCTCCACCTCCCACCCACATGTTGTCTCTGGTCCCTAATTCCAGGTTGAGAGGTTGAGAGGCCCTGCTTGACAGGTGTGAAAGATGGCTGATCATGTAACTATACTTTTGATGCACCAGGTCCTACAAATACTAATTCTATTTGCAGTCACGTGCTCAAGTGACTTTTAATGCCCTTTCCCCAACAGTGTTCCATTTTGCCTAGAGCCTTCCTAGTCTGCCCAAGACAGCCCTGCTTTGCACCTGTTCCTGGGTTTACTCCTATTCCTGTACAATTATCAATAGCTCCCCTTTTACTCCTAGATAGCAAATTATTTGGTCACTCTAAATCTAGGTTCAGTACCAAGAAGTGTTTAGGCCCAGAAAAGTTTGTGCCAGGAATTTTCCATAGCGCTCTCTCATATTAGGCTTATACAGCTTTCTTCCCAGGTCTCCACCCCCCGACTGTGCTAAAAAAGAACTTTAAAAATACCCTCCCTAACAAAATCTTGAACCCACTGTACAAAAGTATCCCTTTCTTAATCTTGGAGACTTTACATTGATTATCCATATAGAACTCCCTTCTCTTACCTCTGTTTTTTTACCTGTCACAAATTCCTTGCAAGAAGAAGGACATATGTCAAATAATTGGGGTTGGGATTCAAAAGAATAACTTGGTTTTCAGTATTTTTAAAATGCCTATATTCTTTACTTGGTTAAATTGTATAGGTTTTTTCAGTCTAACATCTCATGTTGAGGCGATGGTGGTATGCCTAAAAAAATGACAGTGTCAGGAAAAGGCCACCTGCTTCACGGTCACCCCCTTTCCCAATCTTCGTTATGAAGCAGTGAGGAAACTCCATAGAATGACTTGATTTCCTTGTATCACTTCAACTTACAGGGCACTATTAAAAACCTTTAATAAAAACAAAGACCTTTTTAAAAACAAAGATCTGGACTAATATCTGACATTTCAGTCACCCAGGAGCACACATACATTTGCCAAATGGTAGCTGACTGATGGAATTCGGTTTCTATGTGGCGTTTGCCATTTGGCAGTATTTCTTCAGCATTCTGGCTATATGTACCATACTGACATACAGAGCAAGGCAATTTCTGCTTTATTTTAAGATAAAATGCTAAGCCAAAAGCTCTATTTTGACTATGCAAATGATCGCCTAGTGCCAACTGATTAGCATTTTTAAGGCAAAGAATTTGAAAGAGATGGTATGTTTTGCATGTTACACTTAGTATGAAGTCAAATCACGTACTTCCTAAGGCTTTTGTGGTGCCACAGTCATTCTCTGCCCCATAAACTGTATGTAAAATTGAGGAACGTGTTACTTAAGATTTTTTTAAGGAAAATATTTTTTAAAGAAAAACATCTCAATTCTTATCAAGAAGTTAACCTCTCACTTTACCAATTTGTCAGTATTGGCTGGTAACAAAAGGAACATGGCAGGTCAGCATTTCAGCGCAGAGTGCACCATCTAGTGGTCAAAAGAGGGACTGCGGACATAGGTTTAGCAGCATCAACAATAAAATGCAGAGGCAAGGCTGCTAATATTCCTTAAACGACTACAACCCAAGCACCATACATACATTTAAAAATTCTAACAACTACTAATCAGCTCTCTCTCTCATTTTCCCTAAGGACTGTAGCAAATGTCCTTTCTTCTTTTCTTCTCAAACACTTGATTCCCCACTTCCCACACACAGCAGATGATTTTCCTCCTCGAAGAGAAAATAGTAACCATCAAAAACGAATGTTCTCCATGTCCAGCCACCCAGCTGACAAACTCATCCACACCCACATCGATGATTTCCATTTTCCCTCCTGTTACCAGCTCAGGCAAACACTTCCACCTTTGGTAGCGTCTGTGCTTCAGTCAGATCTCAGTCCCTCTGACACCCTCGGAAGCCCAGCTCTATGCATTATCTCCTATTTTCTTCCTTTTGACCAAATCCTTTCCATAAGAATTCAAATGGAATCAATATTTCCCATCTTAAATAAAACCTCGCTCAATTCCTACTTCATCCAGCTACCTCCATACCTCCTCTTCGTTCTGAGCCAAATTTCTTGCAGGAATTTCCTTTAGACTATTTTGATTCCCCTTTCACACTTTCACCTCAACCCACCTCAATCTGGTTTCTGCTCCCACCACTATGGAAATTTCTCTCACCAGGTCACCATCTGACCTACATTTCACTACATCCAATGAACATTTCCAAAACTGTTGGTCACTCCCTCCTTTCTGAAACACTCCTTTTTTCTTGGCTTTCTCGTTCTCCTAATCTTGCATACCCTCTGGTTGATCTCGTCGACTCAAATGCCCTCCATGGCTATCTATGGATGGACAGACCCCAATCAATTTCTCTAGTTCAGATCTGTCTCCTGAGTTCCCGACACATGTATCATACCTGGCTCCTGGGCAGCTCCACCTGGAGATTTCCCACATATACTTCAAGCTCAACCACACTCAAAATTCTTCCCCAGTATTCCTTCTTGCAGTGAATATCATGCCCCATTTATTCACCCAGTTACCCCATTTTGAATCCTGGGCACAATACTAACTCCTTCTTCTACTTTGTCTCCAGGGCCTATCAATTACCAAGACACGCAGTCTCCACTTCTTATCTCCATTTCTCAAATGGGCTCATTTTCCTCTGTTGCTGTGCCATCATATACTCTACCACGCCACCGCTGTCTGCAACAGTCTTATAGATGGTACTTTGTCTCCTTTCCAAACAATTCTATACTGCAGCCACGGACTTTAGAAAACACAAATGCCCATATCATTCCACTGCAATGTCTACTAATTGGCTCGCATTCAAAATCCTTAAAGCTTGAAAGGCCTTTAATATTCTTTCCCTTCCTCCCTCTCTGTCACACTCCAGTCATCCACGTGCTTTTAGTTCCCGAAATGTGTCTCATTTTCTTTCCCCTCACTACATGATCTAGAACATTTCTCCCCTTCTTCATTGATAGATGCCTACTCCTTCTTGAGGTTTTGGCCTAAATTTTACTCTCTTAGGTAAACCTTTTTTGACTACTTCTAACATAGGGTCTCCCTTTATCGTTCTTATCAAGACTTTATTAAACAGCACTCAACGAAGAAGAGAGAGACACAGAAGGAGTGAATTTAATAGTAATTCATTCAGGTGATGAAAGAGGTGAGATGCCAAATACGGACTGTGAAGCAGTCCGAAGGTTGTACCAACAGCAAAAGCTATCGCCACCCCTGGTCTGGAGCGAGAAAGGAGGGCCGATACCTCCAGGGCTGGGGGTCACCTGGCTGAGGCTGGTGCCCTGGAGGAGACAAGCCACTGCCCGTGACGCTGCCTCAGGCAGAGAGAGGGAAACATCCTGGCTTCTCTCTCTCTCCAAACGCTCATCCATTGTCGCCAACATACCGAATCCACCTAACCGTCAACAGACATGGCAGCCCGGGAACTGCAGCCTTCAGGGGTTAGCCTACTACGACTAAGGGCAGAGGAAGAGAAGAGCAAGAAATGGATCTGAGAGTAGACAAGCCAAAGGGCAGCACAAAAACATTCACTACATTTCATATCATTACTTACTAAAATTTTTTTTCTGTTACAGACTGCAAGGTCCATGAAGGCAAGGATTCTGATGGAGCTGGTGTATCAGGCTTTCCTTCTTTTCTAGTAAAATAATTAATACTCGAGAGGCGTTCAGTAAAAATTGGCTGAATGAACAAAGGAATATAATACCATTGTTCATTGTTTTCAGATGAGAAGATTGAGGCCCAGAGAGGAAAAGTCACCATGCAGGGTCCTAAGAGGTGACTCCTTAATTTGAGTCTGGTCTATCTGAGTCCATACTCTTGTTACTATGTCATACTGACTTTGTATGCTGCTTTGCATTATTTTGCTTTCTGATAATGTTTCTCAGAATACACTGATAAAAACCATAATTCAAGAAGAGTCATGTACCACAATGTTCACTGCAGCTCTATTTACAATAGCCAGGACATGGAAGCAACCTAAGTGTCCATCAACAGATGAATGGATAAAGAAGATGTGGCACATATATACAATGGAATATTACTCAGCCATAAAAAGAAACGAAGTTGAGTTATTTTAGTGAGGTGGATGGACCTAGAGTCTGTCATACAGAATGAAGTAAGTCAGAAAGAGAAAAACAAATACCATACGCTAACACATATATACGGAATCTAAAAAGAAAAAAAAAATGGTTCTGAAGAACCTAGGGGCAGGACAGGAATAAAGACACAGACGTAGAGAATGGACTTGAGGACATGGGGAGGGGGAAGGGTAAGCTGGGATGAAGTGAGAGAGTGGCATGGACATATACACATTACCAAATGTAAAATAGATAGCTAGTGGGAAGCAGCCATATAGCACATGGAGATCAGCTCGGTGCTTTGTGACCACCTAGAGGGGTGGGATAGGGAGGGTGGGAGGGAGACACAAGAGGGAGGGGATATGGGGACATATGTATATATATAGCTAATTCACTTTGTTGTACAGCAGAAACTAACACACCATTGTAAAGCAATTATACTCCAATAAAGATGTTAAAAAAAAAAAAAAAGAATACACTGATGAGAAAAGCATGCGGCCATTCATTGGTGGTTGTGATTCAGATAATATGATTACTTTTGTCATTCTTTTACTCACTCTTTTAGCCACTCAACAAACATGGACTGAGCATCTAGTAAGTTTGGCTAAACTGAAAACTCTGTGAGGAAAGAAATTATCAATTGTATTCATCGCTGTATTACCAAAGCTTTAATGCCTTGCACTTAATAAGCAAAATAGGCCTCCGATATACATATTTGGTGAATGAGTTATTGCATAAGTAATTTTTAAGGTATGCTAGCTGCTTAAGACACAGGAAGGCAGCCCCTGACAGTAAGGAACTCATGCGGAAGCTTCACTGGAAAGAGGTCTACGAATTAATCAACAGACACTGAACATCAGAGGATGTATCACCAAAGTTGGAATTAACTGCCTGATCCTGAACTCAAACTCTCCTTTGCATGTTCTCTGGGCTCGGTCTGTGGCTGGGCCCCTTACCCCTTCCATGGTTGCTGAACTGCTTTCCATGCTAAAAAAAAACCCCTGCATTTTGGAAAATAACTACACAACTGATGAATGAATGATTTTAAGCCATTATCAAAGTCTAATTATCTCAGAAAGACCCTGAGAGACGGCTGAGCTGACTCTAAACACACAAAAAAATGTAAATCTGTTTGGTAAAGACAATATACTCTTTTGGTGTTCCGACAACTCCTAAAATAATTTGGTTGAAATTTTCTGCTTTGTTGGATTTTATTTTTTTCATTGTACTGATGGAGTCTTACAGGTTTAAAAATAATAATCAGTTTAATTTTAAAGGTTTATAAAAATTAAAAATGCATTTATAAAATAATAATAATAAAAGAGAGTGTCTTGTGACTGAACCTAAGGTGTCCTATTTCCTGATTGGTGAGATAAGACTGAAAGTATCCCGTGGAACTGAAGAATAGGCTTAGCTTTAAAAAATGGCATAGCAGTCAAATAGGGGACAGTTAATCAAGCTGGGGAAAGAAAAGCCAGTCAGATTGGTACTTTGTTAATCTATAACTATTTGTGGACATGGTAAATCCTTAATCTCTCCCCTGCCAAAATAAAATGGCATGCATAAAAATGCAGAAAGTTTAACTGACTTATTTCTGCCTGTTTTAATACTCTTGATCTGCAGTGAAATCTGATTTCTTTCATTTACATGAAACTTCTCATTGAGATCTCAGTGTCCTTCGCCAATCTTATATTTTACTGGTAATGTGAAAAGGCATAATTTGCAAGAGATTCAGAAAGTGGTCAATTAGAAAAATTAACTATAAAGTTGTTTGCTAATAATAGTTTATATTTATCTTAATATAAATAATTAATGTATATTTTCCTTCATGACTAAATTTGTAATGAATGTCATGAATTAAGTCAATGCTTAATTTGTTCTTTTAGAATAAAAACTGTTCTCCAATGACCCTCTAAGCTGGATTCTCTTATTTTCGTTTCACTGCTATCAAAGCAGAAAGACTGCTTACTTCATCCTTAAGTAATCTGAGGAGAAAGTTGTGTTAAAGTTTAAACAATGGTGTTTCAGAAGACCAGGTTAATTTTTAAAAGTATTCATTTAGAGGGGGTTTGGTATCATTCTAGTAGGTAAAATATTCTTACGGAGGTGAAATAGAGGAGAGTACCTGTTTTTTTTTTTTTTTTTCTCTTGCTAGTTCCAACAGCACTTAACTATCTCATGTTCTATTCATTCAGGCTTCAGATCCAGTGGTTCTCATCTCTGGCTGCAGACTTGACCCCTATCCTAACCATTTAATATTGAAGAGAATCAAAAATCTCCTAGGTGGGGACCAGGCATCAGTATCTTTAATGTTACCCAGGTGAAACTAATGTACAGTCAAGGTTTCAATCTAACAGGAATTTGAGACAGCTTGGCTAGTCAGATGATCCTATGATACTGAAACCATACCAAAAGTAGCTATTAAGTTCAGTAGTCTAAAAATCTAATTAACTTTACAGCCTTTATTAGGCATCAGTTAACTTATTCAGTCTATTCAACTCTTTTAGCTGTGGAAGGAGAGCTGACTCAGCCCTGTGTGGTTTTTAACTGCTCATAGATCTCTGACGATCTGATGAAGCTAAGGACACACTCTCCAGAAGGCGGCACATTTGTACAAAAGTTTATGTACAATTTCAGCATCCCCAGACCATGTGAAGCCAGCCATTGATTCCTCTAAGGCACAACCCTAGGAACAATAGCTGACTTACCATCAGGTAAACTTCAAATCAGTATAAGGAAGACTTTCTAACAATTAGAGCTGCCTTATAATATTCAATGCTTGAATAAAGAAGGCCTTAAATGGGAAAATGATGACCACGTGAAAATAATGTAGAAAAGTATTTAGAAAATTCACTTATATTTATTTAGAAAATAAATATTTAGAAAATAAACATAAGTGAAAAAATACAGGATAAAATTATATATACCCTTTAATTAAACATGCATGTTATATAGATATGAATTGGAAAGGAATATAAAATATAAAATCCATAAGAAAATTGGACTGACCCAACCTTTGTGGATACTCTCAAATACCTAGGGCTTCTCTTGGGGATTAGCATTTAATGTAAAATTCTTTTAATAAAATAACGCATTTCCCATAAAAATATAATACGCAAATTTTATGCTAATTAAAAGGATGGTTTTGGGCTTCCCTGGTGGCGCAGTGGTTGAGAATCTGCCTGCCAATGCAGGGGACACGGGTTCGAGCCCTCGTCTGGGAAGATCCCACATGCCGTGGAGAAACTAGGCCCGTGAGCCACAACTACTGAGCCTGCGTGTCTGGAGCCTGTGCTCCGCAACAAGAGAGGCCGCGATAGTGAGAGGCCCGCGCACCGTGATGAAGAGTGTCCCCCGCTCGCCGCAACTGGAGAAAGCCCTCACACAGAAACGAAGACCCAACACAGACAAAAATATATAAATAAATAAATAAATAAACAGCGTTCCCTTAAAAAAAAAAAAAAAAAGGATGGTTTTTATTTTTGCCTTTGTGGAAGACTTGGCAGGATTAAACAACACCAAATTACTTAGAGGAAGGTATTGCAGAAACCGACTGCGTTAGAAAATTAAACAGAGGTTACCAAACCGAGAAGTGATGCCAAGATGTCAGGTTTGTTACTGTTCAAGCCTATCCAGGAATAACGATTTAACCAGGAGAACATCATGGGTGATGTGGTCCAAAAATGACTTGATAGCTCACACTGGGTTGATTAGACAATGAACTAGCTGTTGGCAGCTTCTCCCTTCTCTCATCCGGAGAGGCCTCGCCACACTCAGCATCCCATGAGACTGGCACTTAACCTTTTCCTGGCCGAAGAGGCTGTGACTTCCCATGCTTCCTTAGGTCTCCAGGGCTGGGCAGCTGGCTTTGCTAGACAACTCCTCTAACGAGCTGGCATCTAAACTGAGATAGTCCAGCAACCATGAGACTCGTCAGAACCCCATTGACAAGGTTCCTCTCTATAGTTGCCCTAAAAATAGGACAGCAAGAAAGAGGGATGATGCAGGGCCAGGGGGATTATAGCCTCTACTGTTCTTATCAACCCTTGATCCACTGGAAGCCTGGTCCTTAACTCATACTGCCTGCAACTGTGGTCCATGAGCTCTGCCAGGGCACATGGCTACCATGAAGGAACCTACTTGCCCTCAAGGTGAGACGGGGAGGATGTTAGCTTTCTCAGGCAAAACCAGGTCCAAAGTGACCCAATCTTTTTGGATACTCTCAAATATCGAAGGCTTTTCTTGGGGAATAAACTGCTTTGTTCTGTGTACAACTTCATAGATACGGCAATGTGTATTGACTTAGATAAATAGCTAAGACATTGTATATAAAAAAGTTTGTTGAAAAGCATGTAGCAAATTTCCATTTCAGCAAAAAAATTGTATACATATTCACATGTACCAAAAACATCCAGCTACGCATACAAAAGGTCTTAGAAACAGTTACCTAAGGGGAGGGAAGGTGGCAAACATGTGTTTTAATCTAAATCTCATATTTCTGCAATGCTTCGATGTTTTACCAAAATATTAAAATAGTTTTATAATCAAGAAAAAATAAACACCAAAAATTAAAACTTCTTGGGCTTCTTTTAGACAGAGTTTTGAAACTTAGTTTCCTAAAGGACAATATAAAATAGAGTCATTTGGTGATTAAGAAATTACTCTCCAGACCATTCTGGCTGCCTTCTAGGCCAACATGTTTTCACCATTTTGCCTGCATTCAGTTCAGCTAAGAACAATGCAAAGTGATAAAAACGTGAACAACTTAAAGACTGAACTTTATATTTTTTCCACTGAATTGGCCATCTGTCTGATTTTTTCAGCTCTGTCAAAATAAGTATATTTGTGTAGGCCTTAAGTAATCCCTGCCTCAGAGAAAACTAGACTTTTTCAAAGGGTTGTTCTTCAGAGCCTCAATTTAGTTTTCTGAATATGTCATCTTGCAAACTGGACAGATTTTTCTGGAATCTGGTGATCCTTTCCAGAGGCTCTCAGTAGAATCTTCTACTCATCATCGTATTGGGTCCCTACTTCTTGTCCTTTTTAAGAGTTCTTAATGGAAAACTAGATTAGGTGTTTGGAATTTAAGGCAAAAATTACTAGTATTTTATTAAAAAACATACTGGCCTATGTGGTTGGTATTTGCAAGCTGTCTTTCTTAAGAGGTTAGCTATACTGTGAAGGTCAGGTTAAGTAATAGAGAAAAATATCATAGCGTTCATAAAATTGTTTAGAATGAGAAAATTACCACACTAGTTAAGGCAATTACTTAACAGTCAACTTTTTTTCTGAAGAGAAAATGTAAACACTTCCAAGAAGAGCAAGTAGAACAACTTAAATTAATTTTCTCCATATCTCCTTCCCAAATTATTTTAGTTTTAGTTATATTATTATATCATCTGCCAATTGTGTGGGACAAAACAATTTCCTTGGATTCTTCCATTTACCCTGGCAAGATTAGCTAGTGTCTCTAGATGGTCCCAAGACACCCTAGGTGTTTCCTGGTTGGGTGCATACATCAGCCAACAACGTGCAGGCTGTTCCTCTACCTTCCTAAGTAGCGCCTCCTGCACAATAGAATAGTTCCGAGCATCCTGGGATTTTGTGAGTCAGATGAGTACAATCCTATATTATCTTATCATCATTTTTTTCCCACATACACAAAAGTCAATCTTTGTTAAACAGATACATTTTCTTCCTAACCATCAAACGTATACAACCAGCAGCACTTCTTTTGGCCATGGTTGACTTGTTGATACATTTTCTTCCTAACCATCAAACTGTATACAACCAGCAGCACTTCTTTTGGCCATGGTTGACTTGTTTAGGTCAATAGCTAGCATGAAATCTACTAAATGGGGCAGAGAGCAAATAAGAGGAATCTGGACTGGTACACCACGGATATGTCTTTGGATATAAACTTTTCAATGATGTTAGTAGAACAAACTGCATCTTTAGTATGTGGAATTAACATCCTATTTTCTGACATTCCATTGTTGCTAATATGATGCCATAACAGTATTTTAAAAACAAAGGAAGCAGTGACTTCTGGAAGGAACTCAGGTGGATCGGTCATCCCCCTTTTCTCAGTTAAACTGGATCAAGCTGGTTTGTGTTGTTTGCACCAAATATTAGAAATAACTTTTTTTCTTTAGCTTGTTTGGTAACTTTTAAAAAATACCCCACTGCTACCACCACCAACGACAAAGGAAGCAGGATGAGTAAATGGGGGAAATCACTTTCCATAAGGCAACTGCAAGCAATCTGCAGACACATTTTCCTTTCATCACTAAGTATTTAAACTTCATACTTAGAAATACCTGTATCCTTTACTCCTGTATGCTTTACGTATAATTGTTTAAGAAGTTGTAATGACTAAAGTCTCTTTCGTTAGTCATGAAATTCAATTAAATTTCTTACATGTCCAGTAGGCATTGTCATAGTTCAAGGTTAACATGAGGGCCTCTTCTTGCAAATTGGATAAAATGTTGTATTATTTAAATTGGTGGTGTGTAGGAAGGACTCAGTTGAAATGATAGGATGAACATGCATTCACATCATATTGAAACATGAGCTTTGTTGTGAAAACATGTATTATGTGGGAATCCTCCAATTTCCTACACTTGATATGAATCTTTACTGATTACACTAATCTCTTGTTTCATATGTTTACCATAGAAAGCTTTAAGAAGAAATGGAAAACAAGGTTAAGTTCACATACACAGAATCTCCAAATAAGATTTCTTGCCAGTGAAACAAAGCAAAAGTTTCTCATTATTAAAATCTACAACTGGTGCCAACCTGGTTCACAGGATGTTTCCAGAATCAACAGGGGTGGTTGTCCCCTCCCTGAATCACATACTCCTTATTATCTTTCTACTAAAACCAGGTGGCCAAGGGTTCATCTCTGACAATAAAGGTGCTCCAAGGGAAATTATGACGATCATTCTACTGTTTGAATTTTCCATTGCTATACCAAGCAACTGCTCAGTGAAATTAGCAGAGAGGTATTTTGTCAGAAAATTTTTCTGCTAACTGGATCAAAATAGCAGCTGTACTTGGAAGTTTAAATCAACATTCCTTTTTAAGTGTCACTGATTCAGAAAATCGAACGTATTGGGACCTTAAAGACTCTTAGGTCATTCAGGGATCATGTGCAAAATTAATGCAATTAAAACACCAGTAAGATGGGAAACTTCTGTGTGTTTTCTGTAAATACACATACTCTGAATTTCTATCTTCTTGCAAAAGCATAGGAGGACAAAAAAATCTTTTCAAAATACAAACTTGAATATGTTTGGGTCTCACCTTCCCACCCACTAATGCCTTTTATTGGCTTCCTATTGTTCTTAGGATAGGAGACAAACTCCTTCAAGTAGTCTATAAGGCTCTGCTTCAGTTGGTTCCTACCCTCCTCTCAAGCTACTGTCTTCCTTTTTGCTCTCAGCATCCCAGACTCACTGGCCTTCTTTTGGGAAACTGTACTCTCCATACAGCTTCCCAGGTCTGGACTGTACACATGTTGCTCCCTGTATACCCGTCTTTTATTTATTGCTATTTCACCCTCCTGCTTCTCCTTTCCATCACCACCACCATTAACACTGCTACCACCATCACCCTAACCACTATTCTTACTGAAATACACACACACACACACACACACACACACAGAAACACACATACCTTCAAACTCAGCTCACATGCTATATTCAAAGAGATATATTTCCTGATGTCTTCCACATGCCCTCAAAAAAGGCAGGTCTCCCTGCTACAAAATCTTCTAGCACTGAACAGCACTTATCATTACTTTAATTTTGCATATATTTTTGGACCTTTTAATTAATGCCCATCTCTCCGTGAAAGCTGGGACTCTGTTTCTTCTCATTGTTATTTATCCAACATCTAGCATGAAACCAGGATACAGTGAATCCTAATACTTAAATATTGATGAAATGAGAGTATGAGTGAATCAATCAAATCTATCAAATTTGTGTCTCTTTTCTATATAGATGGTTAATCCACTGAGCAAAATTCAACCTGAAGGAGGAATAAAAGAAAGGAACATTTGTTGAACTCAGCTGTTTTACAAGGACTGGGCTAACTGATTGCACGTATTAATACCAGCAACTACCCAGTAAAGTAGGTATTCTATTCCCTTTTTAGAGATGGAGAACCTCAGACTCACTTGAGGCTTAGTAACTCATCTAACAACACACATCTGGGAAGAGAAAGTAACATGGTTATGCTGAAGTTTGGAGGGTTTTGTATTTTCTTAGGGTTTTCTATGAAATGTGGAGCCATGTTTATAACTGCATTAAATGGGCATTTGCATAATTTGAATTTGGGATGACTTTACTTTAAAGCACTGAAAATACTTTTGAATGCTGCCCCTAGAAATTGTGGGAAATGGAATATAACAAAAACTGAAGAAAGGTCACAAACTGAACCCACTTTTTTAGTGTTGGAAATTCAATGAGGTGATCGCTTTACATGAAAATTAGAGAGCATATGCTTAGAATTACTAGTAAAGAGCTAAGCAGGATTTCAGAACTTGAAACATGATTTCACCTAATTTACCACCTTGGGGCCATTTATGTGTTCACAGTTTTACCCTTCCAAAACCTGCCTCTAGATCTGACGATTCTTAATTAGGTAATTATTTTCCACTAGCCCAAATTGTCTTCTGTGGTATGTGCCTGCGTTCATCGTCCTTTACACTTTCACCTATTTGCAGAGATCAGCATTTTATTCCACGAGATTGCCTCTGCTGACCGGAATGCTGATGGGGCTCCCAGGAATGAAGTAGACAATGCATTTGACCACTGCCTGACCCCAAGACCTATGGTACTGGCTTCTTTCTGGCAAGGTAAGGGAGGTGAAGTCAGCAAGAATTGACAAAAGGACTCTCACTTGGTTCTCTTACCCTATTCCTTCCAACGTTTCTAAACAATAAATACATATATTATTTAATATTATGTGCTTGGTCCTCTAGGTACTATGAATAGTCAGTAGAACTTAAAATATGATCAGTCCTTATCTTTGAGACTTCTGTTCTAACTGGGGAAGATAGAACTAATTTACATGGAATGATTAGAAAAATAATTAAGAAACTGTAATACGGACGGTTATGGGCTGAATTGCATTCCATCCTAAATTCATATGTTGAAATCCTAACTTCCCAGTATCTCAAAATGTGGCTATATTTGAGATAGTATCTTTAAGGAGATAATAAGTTAATTAAGTCTTTATAGTGAGCCCTACTCCAATATAACTGGTGCCCTTTAAAAAGAAGAGATCAGGACACATAGGAGGGAAGACCATGTGAAGACACAGGGAGAACATGGCCATCTACAAAGCCAAGGAGAGAGGCCTCAGAAGAACTCAACCCAGCCAACACCTTGATCTCAAACTTCTAGTTTCCAGAACAATGGGGAAATAAAATTCTATTGTTTAAGCCACCAGTTTGTGGTACTTTGTTATGGCAGCCCTAGCAAACATACAGGGACGCTACTAAAGCATGGATAAGGGTTAGGGTAGGGTTAGGGTTGAGGTTATATGTTGGAGTACTTGAGAAGGTTTTGTGGAGGACATAGGTCAGAATTGAACACAGACAAAAACTAAGTGAAGGAGAGCCAGAGAGGTGATATTCTAGGAGAGCGGAAAACTCAATGAGGTAAACATCCTAATCGATAGAGAAAATAAGTTAGTCATTGGCAGCAGTCTTTGAAGCCTGAACCTTTGCAATTTGTTTATATTAAATGTTAGTGTATTTCTATTAATGTATTTACTCACTTATATTGGATAGAGAATTTCAATTTACATTAAACGTAATGTGTTATTATTCAAAGGGCTACACCAACATTGATATGAACATATACTATTTACCATACATGTTTAAACCTTAAAACTCATAGCCAAATAAAGAATGACTGTAAGTATTGGCAAAATACCATGGAAGCATTAATATTCAACTGCATTTTATATGTTATTTCATAGGTACAGGGGGAGGCACATGTAAAAAGAGAAAGAGAAGATACCTGCAATACATGGAATAAATGACGTTTGAGTTGATGGCATTTCTTTCTCATCATCCAGATTATACATATTTATCAAAAGCTTTAAGGATTTTTCTGGATGAAATATATATATATGTATATACATATATGTATATATATTCATGATCAGATGTTACTGAAGCATTTAAGTAGATAGCTTCATACCTATACAAATGAAAATCAAATATGAATTTTTTTTTTTCTATTTTTACCTCCACTTTAGAAACAACCTAACAGACAGACAGGCAAAAAACTCCTCAGTATTGCCCACATCCATTTCCATTTGGGATTTTCAGAAAATGGTTAAACGTTACATTTAGGTGACTAATTTCCAATCTGGGAAATGGCAAACTGGCTTAGAACCATCAGCTGTTCATTTGCCCAATAAGCAGGTGTAAATAAATATTTCATGAACATTCCTTATGATCTTCTCCTTTCTCCCAGAGCAACAATCCCACACCCCATCTTCCTTCACTGTTAGTCCCCTTCCTTAGAAAAGAGAGGAGTGTTTAAATGCCACTGAACATTCTTACCAGTAGCAGGTAGCAGGTCATTCTTTACTGCTGACGTTATTTTTTATCTTCTGTTTTTTGTGTTTATAAGCCATTTGTTCTACATCAGCCAGGTGCATTTTCTTTATGCATTAAGGAAGAGGAAACCCAAAAGTACTTACCTAAAAAAAAAAACACAAAAAGAGAAGGATTAAAGTGAATTCGTGGGCAGGCCTGAATGCTTGGCAAAGCAGTGAGGTGGGGATAAAAACACCTAAAGCATCTAAAGGCGCTGAACCATCCAGCAAATAAAGCAGGTGAAACAGCAAGGAATGAAAGTATAAGGTGTACACTCTTCTGAAAGTTAAAAGAGCAAAGGGTTGTCCTTTTTTAATTTTTTTTTAAGTGAATAGGTTAAGCAAAATTTTGATTTTATTTTCATTTCAATTTTCCAAGCAACTTACAATATCGCTGACTCCATCCTGGGGAGGCTAATTTATAATCTCTCTTTGTACTTCAACAGGTTTTGTTAACTGCCTATAACAACACTTTCATCATTCTAAGCCAGAAGACCTTGATTCTAGACCTTACATCTCTGCTAAATCAGAGCTACAATGTCATGCTTCCCAATATCAGGAAGAGAGGACAGGGACATGCCTGCCACTGGTAGGTTATGAGAGAAACAAAGGCTTTGCTAACAGTTATCCTCATGACTATAAGGCCATGGGCTTCCTTTACCATGAGCCATTCTAATGTCAGCAGAAGGGTCCACTTTATGAGAAGTGGGGCATGATTAACATAGACGACATCAAAGCTAACACACATAATCAGATGTAGCCTACAGCAGAGAATAGGAATGATTATATGCATTTAAGGGAAGTTACACTGAAACCACAAATGGCAAACATCTGTGGTTTTCATCAAGGTGTCAGCTGCATGTAGGTATGATGTCTTGGACAGTATGCTGATCACAGAGATGGTAGGAAATGTGCTGGGCATGGCACTACAGACTGGCAGTACTGGAATGGGTGGTAAAAAGTACAGGGCATACCAAGTAAAGAAATTTGTTCAGTCCCTCAGTTATCAAAAACCAAAGGAACAGTTCCTTCAGAAGAAATGATTTTCCTATTCCATCCTTGACAGGCAAGAGCCAAACAAGAGAAAGAGTCCCGAGACAAAATGCAACTTTTGAGAGAAGAGTAGAACAGCTCTATTTACAATGAGGACAGAAATGCCAGGGGCAGAGGCAGCAAACGGCATCATTTTCTAAGCCCACAGTGTGTCACAATCACCTGGGCTGCTTGGTAAAAATCATGACATTCCCAGGACCCACTTAGACCTACTGAATGAGTGTCTCTGAAGGCAAGATTTGGAATTTCCATTTTAAATAAGTACCCCTGATAGCCAAAGCAATCTTGAGAAAAAAAAAAATGGAGCTGGAGGAATCAGGCTCCCAGACTTCAGACTATACTACAAAGCTACAGTAATCAAGACAGTATGGTACTGGCACAAAAACAGAAACATAGATCAGTGGAACAGGATAGAAAGCCCAGAGATAAACCCACGCACCTATGGTCACCTTATTTTTGATAAAGGAGGCAAGAGTATACAATGGAGAAAAGACAGCCTCTTCAATAAGTGGTGCTGGGAAAACTGGACAGCTACATGTAAAAGAATGAAATTAGAACACTCCCTAATACCATACACAAAAATAAACTCAAAATGGATTAAAGACCTAAATGTAAGGCCAGACACTATCAAACCCTTAGAGGAAAACACAGGCAGAACACTCTATGACACAGATCACAGCAAGATCTTTTTTGACCCATCTCCTTGAGAAATGGAAATAAAAACAAAAATAAACAGATGGGATCTAATGAAACTTAAAAGCTTTTCCACAGCAAAGGGAACCATAAACAAGACGAAAAGACAACCCTCAGAATGGGAGAAAATATTTGCAGATGAAGCAACTGACAAAGGACTAATCTACACAATTTACAAGCAGTTCATGCAGCTCAATATCAAAAAAACAAACAACCCAATCCAAAAATGGGCAGAAGACCTAAATAGACATGTCTCCAAAGAAAATATACAGATTGCCAAGAAACACATGAAAGGATGCTCAACATCACTAATCATTAGAGAAATGCAAATCAAAACTACAATGAGGTATCACCTCACACCAGCCAGAATGGCCATCATCAAAAAATCTACAAACAATAAATGCTGGAGAGGGTGTGGAGAAAAGGGAACCCTCTTGCACTGCTGGTGGGAATGTAAATTGATACAGCCACTATGGAGAACAGTATGGAGGTTCCTTAGAAAACTAAAAATAGAACTACCATACGACCCAGCAATCCCACTACTGGGCATATACCCTGAGAAAACCATAATTCAAAAAGAGTCATGTACCACAATGTTCACTGCAGCTCTGTTTACAATAGCCAGGATATGGAAGCAACCTAAGTGTCCATCAACAGATGAATGGATAAAGAAGATGTGGCACATATATACAATGGAATATTACTCAGCCATAAAAAGAAATGAAATTGAGTTATTTGTAGTGAAGTGGATGGACCTAGAGTCTGTCATACAGAGTGAAGTAAGTCAGAAAGAGAAAACAAATACTGTATGCTAACACATATATATGGAATCTAAAAAAAAAAAAAAAGGTTCTGAAAAACCTGCAGGACGGGAATAAAGACGCAGACATAGAGAATGGACTTGAGGACACGGGGAGGGGGAAGGGTGAGCTGGGATGAAGTGAGAGAGTGGCATGGACATATATACACTACCAAATGTAAAACAGATAGCTACTGTGGGATAGGGAGGGTGGGAGGGAGATGCAAGAGAGAGGAGATATGGTGATATATATATATATATGTATAGCTGATTCACTTTGTTATAAAGCAGAAACTAACATGCCATTGTAAAGCAATTATACTCCAAAAAAGATGTTTTAAAAAAACCTGATAAAAACAAAACGAACAAAAACAAAAAATAAATAAATAAATAAATAAGTACCCCTGGAGAATTTATGATTATTTTATATCACTTTAGGAACCACACACTAGAAGGTGTGGGTTCTCACTTTTTTAAGTGCTGCTGGTCAGAGGTCATTCTTTGAGGTGACTGAGCTAAATCATTATGTCCGAATTTAATGAAAGATCATAATTAAATAAAACATCAGGAACAGAGATAGGGAATATGTCCCTTTTATTTTTCTTCAACAAACCAGTGATTAAAAAAAGTAAACTAGCATAAGATGTATTATTTTAAT
Source organism: Eschrichtius robustus (assembly GCF_028021215.1). NCBI lineage: Eukaryota > Metazoa > Chordata > Mammalia > Artiodactyla > Eschrichtiidae > Eschrichtius > Eschrichtius robustus. The sequence goes on from NC_090825.1 coordinate 46,240,416, forward strand.
TGGCCTGTGCCACCACATGCTGTTTTCCATTCCTACAAGACACTGATTCTTGCTAATAAGATGCTTTCTGCACACCCACTCATGGAGGGCACTATTTTCTTGTTAGTTCATTCTGTTGCAGGCAGTTGGTAAATATAACAAACAAAACAAACCAAAACCCCCCACAATTTCATCAGTGAATTGATCAAAGGAATAGTTTTGAACATTACAGAGTATACAGCAAAATCTCTTTAGTGCAAACTCCCGTGAACTTGAGAGGACTTTAGCATCATTATTCTAGCATCTCTTGACCTAGCAGACCTTCATTTTCATTACTATGCCTTAGCTAGCCCTTGAGCTATTTCTGTCTGAATAATGCAAAATAAGTTGTTTTCTTTTCTTCAGAAAATGTTTTGATTACATTCCAATACTTCTTTGCTTTAGACATTCTAAAATCTTGATTTCACTTCCAGGATGTTGTGGTATATTTAAAAGGATGAGACAGTGCTTTACAGGAGTATATCAAATTTCATACTATATAAAAAGAGATGCTTTGTCCAGACTAAGGTGCTCCACTACTAAGTGAAATATAACTTTAAAAAAACTAGTCATAATATCAGCCAACTGTGAACTGACCTCAGTATTAACACTCAACACTCATCAGAGGTTAAATGGAAATTCCTTCATGTTTCATATTTGCAGGTGAACCTGTATTGCCATTTTAAAAGATATTCTATGTGTCTGTCTTGGCATAGATGCATTCATTTTGCGTTGCTTGACCAAGTGAAAGGACTGTGAAGATTAAATCAAAGAAGGTAATAGCGTTGGCCAGAAGATGGAAGACTTGGGGGTGAACTGGGAAAGGAGGTCAAAAGAATGATTTTTAAAACAGGTCCTCTTAGAACATAAAAATGGAGTAAAGATGAAATATTAACTGACATGGGGCACAAAGCACCACAAAGCAGCACAAGTAGCTTTAAAGGCTTCTGTAAATCTTAAGGATCATCATAAGACTCACATCCCTCTATGCTCCTTCAAATCACGTTATTTGTTTCCTTTCCCTTTCCAATTGCCCAAGTGACAACAGCTACAAAATGCATCATCCAAAAGGAAGATGGTTGAAAAAGCCTGACGGATATAAAGTGACAAGCAGTTTGGCTCTGTGTCCTTTCTCTAGCAGCACAGAGAGTACTGTCCCATTTTCTTTATTTTTAAGGTGATATATGGCACATGATAACCCCACACCTATCACCAAGTAGCCAAGATTCCAGAGGAGCTACTCTGTGTTCAAGATCATTTGCTTAGAATACAGACTCTATTTTTGTATTAATGAAAAAAAGGTTAAAAACTATAACTTGCTTTATTCCACATTAAAATGGTAGAATATACATATACATAAGAACTAGGGATATGACATAAGGGTCTCTGCCAGGACCAGGTCAGATAGCAGGGAGATGAGAAAAACACAGGAAACACAGGAAAAACACAGGAAAAGAAAAGGGAAAGGTTATTTTTTTTTTTTTCCACAAAGGGGAATTGCATATTCTTTTTTTTTTTTTGGGGGGGGCGGGAATTGCATATTCTTTTAATTCCACATACTCTCTTTGAAAGCACAACACTTTATTAGGGCTCAAATTAAGCAGACTTTGTTGGAGGTTAGCCAGTTAATACAAAGAGTAGGTCAATACAAAAGTAACTAAAGTAAATACACCTATTTCCTGACGTGTCCAATGTCAATCTCATTATTTAAAATCATACAGAGAACACACATGAGTGGAAGGTAAGTTTGGACAGCATTCTTCATAAGCAAAAGTTGATGTTGTGGGGCTTCCCTGGTGGCGCAGTGGTTGAGAGTCTGCCTGCCTGCCAATGCAGGGGACACGGGTTCGAGCCCTGGTCTGGGAGGATCCCACATGCCGCAGAGCAACTAGGCCCGTGAGCCACGGTTACTGAGCCTGCGCGTCTGGAGCCTGTGCTCCGCAACAGGAGAGGCCGCGATAGTGAGAGGCCCGCGCACCGCGATGAAGAGTGGCCCCCACTTGCCACAACTAGAGAAAGCCCTCGCACAGAAACGAAGACCCAACACAGCCATAAATAAGTAAATAAATAAAATAAATAAACCCCAAAAAAAAAAAGTTAAAAAAAAAAAAAAAAAAACAACACCATGAACCTGGTGAGATCACCTTAGAGCTGTAATGTTGACATTTAAAAAAAAAAAAAAAAAAAAGTTGATGTTGTGCTGGAAACAGGAAGGGAGGGAGACCCGAAAAGTCAGGAGAGAGATGTGCCACGGTCAACCCAGCTCCTAAACCAAGATGGTTTTCATCGTTTTCAGACACTATGAATCATTTCCCCAAAGGTAACAACCCATTTCACTTGCTGACATTGCGCTTGAACAGCTTGCCTGACAAGCAGCTTTCTCATTAGCTTCCAAAGGCATCCTATCCACGTTGTTCATCTCCTGCAAATGCATGAATATAACCTCCCCATCACCTTGACTTTTAATTTCCCCTTCAAAATAGGAATTTTATGAATTGTTTTGACAGGTCATATAAATCTCTCAACACAATTCATAAAAGTTGTCTTCCGATATGCTTTAAAATTAAGACTTTACACCAGTTCCATACTATCACACTAATGCCTACCTACAGCCGACACTGAAGACTGCTGGCTAGCTACCCTAGGCCTAATTAATGGGCTAATATGTCACAAACTAAAGAAAAAGTTACTGGCGACTGAGTACTACTTGCTGACAGCTTAAAAAAAATAACCCTGACTAGAAATGCTTTCAACATACATGGAAAATAAAGACTAGAAGCAGGTTGTAGGAGAAGGATTACTTTCTTTTACATTCAACCCACACACACGCCAGACACTGTAAACAGGAGTAAGTCAACTCTAGCAACAAGAGTGTAGATTTTCTTTTTCTTTTTTTTTAAACTTTTTATTTTATATTGGAGTATAGCCAATTAACAATGTTTTGATAGTTTCAGGTGCACAGCAAAGCGACTCATCCATATGTAGATTTTCTTGTTAAAGAGAGCTAGGTTCTTGTTTCTCCACACCCTCCTTAGACTCTTACGGATAGCTCCTGCAGTGCCCACAGGTGACTTGCCAGCAGGGCCTATAGAATGGAGATGTGCACCATGCAGTGAGACTCAATCTTGAAGAGGAGTCATCTCCACGACTCACCCTCCCACACCCTCCTTAGTTCTCTGGTTCTGATCCCGTTCATTGTTAGGGTCCTGCATTATCCTCGATGTCTCTGTTTTTGCTGAAAACTGGTCCTGGGTGCCTTGACCCTCTTGCATGCCTGCCCCTGCGGGGCAGAACAGGGTCGTTACTCAGCCTCAGTCATTTCCAGACATTCAGCTACCCCTGGTGCCTACCCCAGATCCCTTTGAGCCATCCTCTCGGAGGGGATGCTTCTTGTTGGGTTTTCGTAATCCTTCTACTTGCAAAGAAAAGGCATTCTTTTGCACAAAATGGTGTAGCTCCTTCGGAAAACAATCTGGCAGTTTCTTAAATGATTAAACAGAGAATTGTCATATGACCCAGCAACTGTACTCCTAGGTATCCACCCAAGAGAAATGAAAATATGTCAACAGAGAATCTTGTACATGAATGCTTATAGCAGCGTAATTCATAACAGCCAAAAGGTGGAAACAACCCAAAAGTCTGCCATGGATGAACATATAAACAAAACATGGTCTACCATACAGTGGAACATGATTCAGCCACAAAAAAGAATGAAGTACTGATACATGGAGGAAGTTTGAAAGCATCATGCTAAGCGACAGAAGCCATCACAAAAGACCACATACTCTGTGATTCTATTCGTTTGAAAATCCAGAATAGGAAAGTTGATAGAGACAGAAAGTAGATTAGTGGTTTATTAGGGCTGGGGGTTGGGGAGATAGGAAGATAGAGGCAATAACCAAAGGGCAAAGGATTTCATCTTGGGATGATACAAATGTTCTAAAATCGAATGTGGTAATGGTTTCACAACCTTTTAAAGGTATTTAAAAAACACTGAACTGTACACCTTAAATGGATGAATTGTATGATCTGTGAATTGTATCTCAATAAAGCTGTTTTTTTTTTTAAGATTCTAAAAAAAAAAAATTTAGGTTCATGACTTTTAATTTAATTATATCTAGTTAGAATCACTCCATTTTCTCATGAAAAAATTTAAAAATATAGAAGAAATAAAGCATGACCTAGAAGAAAGTCTAGAATATGATACGTGCAGAATAAATTATATTTGTTACAGTGATTAAGGGCAAAGTTAGTTCAAAGTACAAAATTAGTCCAAAATTGCTCTAAAAATAGTCCAAAGGGCAAAATTTTAGTTTCTTTAAGTACGAACCAAATTCTGTAAAGAGCCTGATCATTCCTGCAGTGTTAACGATTGGATCCTGATCAAACAAATCTGTGAAGCAACAGGCAGTTGACTTCACTTTGAAGTACTCCTTATAGGCAACTGGATGTAGTCCCTAATCTGAAATATATAGACCCCATGCTAAACCTTTCCCCTGACGAGTGATTATTTGCCAATCATTTGGAGTTTATTGCTTTAGAACATTTGTCATTTCACTGTTCTTATAGTTTGAAGATACTTCCTTATAACTCATGCTTCCCGATAGTGTAAGACATGATTCTTCTGTTTCATTATTTTGGGGATGTGTACTTTGAATTCATCTCTGTATCTACTCTATCTCTCGTTCCTCAGCTTAGCTGAGGATATTTTCAAGATTGTTCTAGATCTTTTGTTTTCTTACATGATCTAGCTCAGGGAGCCTATTTACTCTCATAGTTTTAACTATGCTAACACCTCCCAAGTATACAGTTCAGACCTCAATTTCTAATCCAAGTCTTTGCTCCTTGATTTCCAGTGACCAGAGGAAAGACATCATATAATTTACCATATTATTACAGCAATAATATATGCAATTCACTCAGAAATTTTTGAATGAAGATTTATATACTAACAATTATATCTAAAGCCTGTAATTAATTGTGATACTTAGAAGACTGTAGCCAATGCCAGAGCAATCCAAATAATCCACCAATGACTCCTTTCCTTCTCATGTTCTAAAATTGAATGGTCAAGAAGACTTGGTCAGAATTCCTATTTATTTTGCAAAGACCAGAATTTTGTGCTTGCTGCTGCTACCATCTCAAAATACCTCTGCTTCAACAAAAGCAGCTCTGTAAGGGGGCTTCTCAATGTCCAGATTTCCAGATGTTATTATTCCTGACAATGGATCTGCATTTATTTCACATGTGTTTAAGAAATCTGTGAATCTAGAGCTCATCCATCCTGTCATCGTCACCCTTCATCACCCTCAAGCAAATGGTCAGGCTGAAAGGAAGGTGTCGACCAATAAGGATGCCTTAAAGCAAACTGTTGGAGGAAAATGACCAAGGAGATTTGAGTTTCTCATCACTCAACATGTCACTCCACGTTGGACACCAGGAGTCAGTTCTGCTGAATAAAAACTGGAGCAGCACTGTCATTGTTCCTTTGACAGTTCCCATATAGAACCCTGGGTTCCAGATTGGCTACAATGGGCAGAGCCTCCTTGCCCATCTATCTTGGATATGTAGGAAGGGTAAGAAATAAACTATTGTTGTATCAAGCTATTGAGATTTTGGATTAATGCAGAATAGTCTAGCCTATCCGACTTGTACAATGAGTCATCAAAACAGAAAAATATTATTAACTGAAGTCATGAAGAGTTTTATGCAAAAAAAAAAAAAAAAAGGTTAATGATGCCCAGTATTTAAGTTCAAAAATGAAAAGCAACTGAGGATTGACTTACTTACTATCTTCAAGTATAGAAACAGGGCTGTGTCTTTGTCTTCTCACTGGAAAGGTATTAACAATTTTTCCAAAGACACAGACTTCTGTTTAATTAAAAAAAACTAACTTGAAGCAAGACGATTTTGGTTTGGAAATAAGAGAAAAGAAAATCTTTTAGATCATCAGGAAGGAGGATGAAACTGGGGAAAATAATGAAGGCTGTGCCACCTCCTTCCCTAGAAAACTATTATTAGGGACACACTTCCATCACTCCCAGATTGTTTCCACCGGTGAACTTTAACTTTTAGAATTTAGAATGAGAACTTTAGCATGAGGCTCAAGGATCCCCCAAGGGGTTCATGAATTAGCTTAAGGGGGTCTGCGAACTGACTAAGCAAGTAGCTAAATTGCAGGTACCTCTGTACAACTTTCAGAGAAGAAGGCCTATAGCTTTAATCAGATTCTCAAAGGGGTCTCATATCCAAAATAAGGTTAAGAACCATGGCTAGACATTGGTCCTACTTAAAGAAGAAATTATAAACCATAATCTTAATTTGATTCTACACCACTCTTGGGGATGGCAAATCTGTAGCCTTACTTTCACCCTCAGATCAATGTGGCCATGGCAAGAATTTTTACTTCTGCCACTTTAAGCTGCAAATTAGTCTTGCAAAGCAGGAACCCTAACTTGAATTCTAACCAGGAGGTTAACTAGAGCTGATTTCAAAGGATTTGCAGAAAAGGTGTTAGAGGGGTCAAGGCTTATCAGTTTTCTACCCAGTCCCTAAGTCTACTTGTGTCTCCCTCTAAAAAGATAAAGAATGAAAGTTTGGCTTGGCCTCCTACACAGTGCTTTTTGTTGATACAGTGCCTTTTGGACTGTCAGAATCGAAGATTTCCTGACTCAGTTGTTCTGGGGCTGGGCTTGCTGATTGCTATATGCCTCAGTGTCGCCAAGCTCCTCAGGTCTTCCCACTGGCCACCCAAGCCCAAAAGGAAGTTATAGGGTAGGTGGGTCCTCTAAAGACACTCTTCTCCTTCCAACATTTCTGACTGTTTCCATTTTATCATTAAAACCATACAAAATAAAATTATACAACACATGACGTGTAAAGAACCAAAACTAGATGCTTTCAAATGCTTTGCCAAGCGTATCACAAAAGACACAAAGCAAGACTCTTAAAGCCTGGTTACATATGTCACAGGGTAGAGAATGAATGAGAAGCAGGAATTTCTTTCCAGCAACCTATCCTTCCTTCCTTCCCTCCATTATATGGAGAGAAAATGGTGAAATTAAAATTTACCTGAGTTCTGCTTCTGACTATGATGAAATAGCTTACAAAAAAGCAACAGTCTCACCAAGAACACATAAAGGTCAAAAAAAAAAAAAAAAAAAAGACAAAACATAATCTAAACCAAAGGATATCAGTTACCTTTGGTGGGGAGAGGGGTGGTTGGAGTATGGTACCAGGGGTTTCTGGGAGACTTGATAATGTTCTATCTTTTGATCTGGATGATGGTTACACAGATATGTTCATTTCCTGGACATTCACCAAGCTCTACACTTATAATTGGATACTTACATGTACACAGGCTTTATTTCAATAACATTTATTAATAAAAAATGTTAACTGATTATAATAGGCCTGGTGAATGCCTGGAAATACATCATTTGCAAAATCCAAGCATAACGTACATTTTTCTCTGAGAATCTTAACTTTTAGCCATTTTGAATGCATTCAAATTTACCCCCATTGGAATTATTCTCCTCTGACACTTTTATATAAGTGTTACTCTGAGATGGGATTGTCTGGCTGACAAGTTCACACACAACACAGTCTTGTACAAAGCCTCACCCATTTAGCATTGCATTTGCTCTGAATATAGTTTTTGGGTTACAAATTTTGGAAAACCACATTGCATGTGGTCAAATCTTCCCCCACCCCCGTAAGTCAACTCAACGTCAACTCAGCATCAATTTCATGAGGGGGGAAAGGAGGAGATTTCATACAGAATCTATGTAGCTGATAATTACAAAATAAATATCCTGTGCTATGTTTGAAATTGACCAAGCTTTGAAATACTGCAGCAAACTACACTTCCTAAGAGCATTATAACACGTAACAATAGATCATTTTAGAAGGTAAATAATTTAAATTTCATAATACCTTTTAACAATCTACAGACAAATATTCAGAGGTTGTAATAACACATAAAAAAGGACAATAGGACCATCTATCTATAAATACAAATGAGGAAACACAGAAGCCACACCATTATCACATTTAAGAATTTGAATTTCGTTTCACAATTGACAGGGGATATTTTAAGCCACATGTAAAAACCACCTACAGAAAAGTAAAATGAGAATATTAATTCTGTTTTAGAAAAAAAGAACCTGATAGCGATATTAAGATAAACATTTCTATAACTTCCTTATTCCACTGAGCAGCAATGGCCACTAAATTGATTTTACTAATAATCATATGAAGGAGTTCATATTATTTAATATGTTTTATTTTTTAAAAACAAAAACAAAGGGACAGATTATTAATTTTATAGATACTAAGGAAGAAATATGTACACTTATGATTAAAAAAATCAGTAAAGCCTAAAACTGTATATAATTTAATGAGATGAAAAGAAATAGATTTGGTTAGGTTCAAGTAACAAACTCTCAGGAAATTTAAGAATACCAGATTTTGAGAACATTTAGAAATTGTCATACAGGAATATCCATCTCTTATTCTCTTTTAGGCATGAGTAATTTTTGCCAGAGAATTATCTAATTAGAAATGGTAACAATCTATATAAGCATGGACCTAAGGTTTATAACCACACCACTTTCTTTCAGATAGATTAAGAACATTTTGAACTAAATTTGGAAATAAGACTGCAGAAGAAATGTTGAAATTACCTAAAAGAACAACCCATTTTTAAGAACTTCTTAAGTTCTGTTTAAATGTGAAAAATGGATACGCTAACTACAAATTCTTTTATCTTCCTTTAAATTGGGTACAGAAAAATTCTCTATTTGTCAATACTTTAAAACTCTAAATTAGTTTACTAAACATTCAAGACACTGTGGAAAACAATTCAACCATTACATACCACAGAGATTAAAAGCTACAGTGGGAAGCAGCTGCATAGCACAGGGAGATCAGCTCAGCGCTTTGTGACCGCCTAGAGGGATGGGATAGGGAGGGTGCAAGAGGGAGGGGATATGGGGATGTATATATACATATAGCTGATTCACTTTGTTATACAGCAGAAACTAACACAATAAAGATGTTAAAAAAAAAAACTACAGTGTGTGTGTGTGTGTGTGTGTGTTTGTAACAATTTTAATTAAAATCCGTGACAAAATTATAGCATTCATTTTTGATTTTGAAAGATAATAGATAAAATCTGAGGATCATTTAAGTGTATTATTTGAATAAATATAAATAGTCAAAACTACCCATTTGATTTAATTAGTTAATTAGTTTCTCCTAAGCCACACTCAACTAGCAAAGTAGTACTTAACATGTACCTGCTCCTGTCCATGGATTCTTCATAAGATTTTTCGTAAACAAATTACAGCTATAATACTTTAGCAATAAGTATCTTAAAATGTAAGGTTTAATGATGTGTATACTTGTTTACTCTATCTAACCTCATTAATTTTGTAACATCTGTTGCTTTTGGATGACGCACATGAAGCGTCCCATAAAAAAGAATTGTTAGAATGACAAAAGTATTCAGTGCACGAGACAAAAACATGGACTGAGAGTTTTTGGCAAGGATTTTAACCTTAGCAGCATTTTAGAATTACCTGGAGAGCGTCCTAAAAATACTGATGGTCAGGGCCTGTGCTCAGAGATTCTGATTCAATTGGCCTGGACATCCATATGTTTTTAATGTTCCCCAGGTGACTCTAAAGCACTGCTAGGATCGGAAGACCCATACCATAACAATTCTTAGGCGGATACTATACTAAGACCATACTTTGCCTTTACGAGCCATGGTTAAGTCTAAACAATTCCTGATCAATATCTAACTATATTTTCGTTTCCTTTGACCTGTCCTCAGAGGAAAGCAAGGTGAAATAATACAAACATTCTATTTATTAACCCTTCCATCTTTGATGATATGTTCAAATTCCCTATTTGCAGTTTTATCTTGGGTCAGTGTATTTCAAACTGTGGGCTCATGACCAACGGGAAGGTTGTGAAACAAATGGCATGGGTTGTGACACGTTTTATGACTAATGGAATAGATTAGATTCATCACATGTAGTAAGAGTAAGTAGAACTTTGTGAAACTTTCGTCTCAGTTAAATATACGTGTGTGTGTGTGAATACACGTGCTAGGTAGTAAAGTAAAATGGTTTCTGCAGTAGGTTGTTGGGCTTTTGGCCAGTTTGAGCTCCTTATCTTTTTCTCACTATCAGAAGACTGGCTGTGCTTTCCGTCCAGAGTGTTTGCGTGCAACAGAATAGACGGTCTTCCTTTCCTCTAGCTGCCTGTAGCCACGTGGCACTCTGCCTGGCTGTGTGAGATTGGCTGTGATCAGACATAGAATAAAGATGCAACACCAAAAAAAAAAAAAAAAAAAGACTGATAAGCCTCTATAATGTCATAAAAAATAAGAGTTTATCCAGTCATGATATTAATCAAAGTAGTACTAAACTCCTAAAAATATCATCTAATAGAATAACCATGGTATATATCCTGTAAATGCATATAGGGGTAGGGAGGATGTGCAATTTAATTTCTAATTTCCACTCCTAAGAACTTTCTTGCCTTTAACTGTTTTACTAATATTTTGTGCCATACAAATTGGTCACCCTACTCACAGGAGACATTTTTGGAAGTTGTATTTTTTTAATTCTGTTTGCTCAATACTGAAAATTTGTATAAGTGTAAACTCTTCAATAACTTCCTTATTGGAAAATTTCTCCAAGATTTTAGTATTAGGATATTCTAGTACTCGAAAGCTTATGAGTTTTTTTTTTACTCAACTGTTCAGTGATATTTTAAAATTTGCCAAGTTATCAAAAAGGGTGGAATAATTTACATAAGAGAAAATGATGTTTCCTGTGGCGATATCATCGTCTGGGTATATGGAAAGTATGTATTTCTCTTTGAAAAACTATCTTTTAAGGCTGTAGAGTGTAGCAGTGGACATAATGCTCCCCCACGTTCTCCGAATGGTCTAAAATTAAAACAAAAACATTGTCTATAGCACAGGGAACTATACTTAATACTTTGGAATAGCCTATAAGGGAAAAGAGTCTGAAAAAAAATAGATATATATGTATGTATAACTGAATCACTTTGCTGTACACCTGAAACTAACACAACATTGTAAATCAACTATACTTCCATTAAAAAAAAAAAAAGAAAGAAAAAGGGAATTCCCTGGCAGTCCAGTGGTTAAGACTCCGTGCTTTCATTGCTATGGGCGTGGGTTCGATCCCTGGTCAGGGAACTAAGATACTGAATTAAGATCCCACAAGCCACGCAGCACAGCCAAAAAAAGAAAAAGAAAAAGAGAAAAGGGAAAAAATTTAAAAAACATTGTCTGCCAGTGTCACAGATTACCACAGATTACCTCCCTTATCCTATTTCCCACTGTCACCTAACCCCCAGCTTCTGGTCCAGTCCAAGCTACTCAAGAACGTTTCTACTTCTCTTCATTCATGATGGGCACTGTATTCGCATCGTCCTGGTGTACAGCCATGCTGGGTCACTGAGCTTCATCAGCAGGGACACTATCAACCAACATGTGAGGATGGGGTACCCTGTGAAGGCAGGCATTATTTTCAGCGTGTTTATTCCACTGAAATTATTTTGTGTCCTTCCAACAAATCTCTTTTTACTTGAGCTAATTTTAAGCAGTTTCTGTTCACTCATTCACTCATTGAGTACCTACTGTGTGCCAGACAGTCAATACTAATCAACATGGCAGGGTGGCCCCTGCCTTTACGGAGTCCACTTCCTTATAAGCAAGCTGCCCTGACTAAAATAATGTGTCATTCTCCTCCCTTGAAATGGATTTAAAGTCAAGGCCTATAGGCTTAATGTTTGCAGAGTAACCAGGAGAGCACTGGTCAGGCAACGCCATGCACATGGCGTGCTTGAACTCAACGACTGCTGGGGTACCAAGGTGTTCGTGGGGTTCTTCCTCTCATTTCACCCGCGGTCCTAAGAAGGCCAAAGACAAAACAATACAAGGCAAATAATCCTACAGCCTGGAGGTGCTAGACCATCTCGTAGGACTGGCAAAGGTGCAGCTTTTCTGACCTAGTTGACCTCCCACATCCAGCTTTCAAAAGAGGCCAGGAGGACTGAATAAGGAGAGACAGGAAATTCGAGAGAGGATTTATGCTGGGAGAGTTGCAATCATTCTGAGTCTTACCTCTCCACTGGGCTTTAAGGGCAGTGGAGGGAAAGACCAATGCTTTCTGACTGTGTTCCATGAATCCTAGGTATTCAACACGGCAGTTATTCTTTCTAATAGATTGAGAAGGAATATAATGTAGACAAAAACAACAACAGCAGCAAAAACCAACAACCCCAAACAAAACAAACATACACACACAAATATGATTCAGGAAGTCTTGTCTGGGATTGGCACCAACTAGCTGTGTGTCTGAATATATCTTAGCCCCTCTAGGACACACCTGCCTCATTTCTAAAATGGGAATTGAATTAGGCCTGTGAATCCACCATTTGGAAATCTCCATAAAGGTCCTGGCCCCTTTCCTCTGCTCTGTAGGTACCTCCGGGTGGTAGTGGGGAAAGGCTGTACCCAGGACACAGTTTGAAAACTCCTTGACCAGAATACTTCCATGGTCTCTCCCAACATTAAGATGTTATGATTTGACTTTTTTGGGAACTAAGGCCCTTTGGGTACTGTGGTGTTCCCATCACTGTCAACTCGTAGCCGTGCCATCTCTGTTGAAACCACTCCTCAGCTTGTAGGCATAATTCTCTCTTTACACTCTTTGTGCACATACAACACACCTCCTTAAGAAAAAGGAAACACACACACTAAAAAAAGTTTTCAACTTTCACATTCTAAGCTCATGCATTAGACTCAAAAGAGTAAACTTCTAGTCTCCAACATACCCTTATTACTCATACTGTCTCCAGGTTGTCAACTAACAAATGACAGACATTCCTTCATGGTTGGACTTATTTGAAGCTTTGTGTATTCTGTAGTATTGCATGTGTTAATCTTTAAATTTGTGATTTTTAATTACATATTTAAAAAATAATTTTTGGAAAATGGCTTCAGTTAATTGAGCGATGATGTGCTTATTGAAACATGCTGGTTCAACCACTGTCTCTTGGCCTCTTCTTTCTAGGGAATGAGTGTCAAGGGCAGGCACAGGAGCCTTTTATTTTGGTTTTGTTCTTTAAAATACTGTCTTTAAAATGACCTCTGCTACAGTGATAAACTCTACAGGAGACCATTTTGCAATGCCATTTCAAATATATTGAGACAAAATCATCCCTGTAGTAATAAGAGACTATGCTTTCAGAAATTCAAAATTTTTCATAAAAAAATCCAAATAAGTCAAAGAAATGAAAGAAAAAAACCTGATTCTCTCTTGCTCTTTTTAAACAGACCCACAGAAGTTACTGTGACGCCCTGTGCATAAATTATCATAACAGGGCAAACTTTATTGCCTGTTCAATGGTCATCGCAAAGAGGTCTTTCTAATGACAATCACTTTCTTATGTTCCTCTCTAATAAAAATCCACATTTTCTTATATCCCATATGAGCTCAATCATTATTTTACATGTGAATCTATAAACTTGGAAATACATTTTAAGATCTTTAAACAAGAAAATATGCAAGCATCTCACATGTATAAACTTGAGTCCATCCCCTTGTTGAAATTCCATAGATAAAAATATTCATAATCTTTAAAATCGTCTCCTATTTCCAAGGGCCTGCCTAGAGCAGACAAAACAATACTCTGTAAAATTTTATTTTTTTTCCCCATTTTTCTGAGAGAAGACACAGCGAGTTCTTCCAGGGTTGCTGATGGGATAAGCATCCTGGCCCCTTTGTTTTGAGTAGCTCATTTTGAGGGGCTGCAGGAGGTAGTGGAAAGGGCATTTTGGTTGATGCTGAAATGACCTCATGTAAAGCTCACCTGCAAGTATGACCTGGTAAGGCTGGTTGCCTGGCAACAGTGGCCTCCACCCATGCTGGGCTCAGGATGCTTCTTGTTTTTTGGTAACACACTTGCACCTCCTTTTACCTCTGAGACTGGGTCTTATGTTTGCTAGAAAGAAGCATGCCCTTTTCTTCCTTATTAAGGCTAACGTTAATGATCATTAACTAAGTGGGCAAACAGCAGTATAAACACTGAAAGTGAACCAGTGTAGCAAAGAGTATTACGGTTTCTGCTCGAGGGACAACATAACTACATTTCAACAGGAAGGATGCAATTTATGGGGAGCTGGGAACAGGCACATCTGGTTTTCACTTGGGCGTCTTCATCCTGTGGGATAATCCTGACTCACAGCTCTGCTGTCTCCCCTGGCTCTGCGCTTCTTCCCAACACCATCAACTGCAGAGGATCCCAGTGAAGTAAGACATCTCTGGGGAATTCCACTGGGGAAGGCAAGCCAAGCTGTGGTTCTCCTGGAGCGTCACATCTGCACGCTCCACGCCAAATGGATTTATCCTAATACCAGTAATAACTGGCAACTTAGCATCTGATGAATAATGCTTGTGTTTGTATGCCCAACATGTATTGGACTATGGTTGTCTAAAGCCAACCACTTAGCATATCTTTATTTTCCACACTGGCCCTGTAAATATCATACCTAGGAAAATGACCTCCCTGTCATTCAAGACTCTGTGACTAGGGTGTTCTGTACTTTGAGGAAGTCTAGGTAATCCTAGACCAGTCAGAGCCTCCGCTAAGGCTTTGTGGAGCCAGAGCCAATTTTCTTACTTCCCACACCCCCTAGCATTCCAGAACAAATAAACGCAGTAGGCACACTGGTGATGTTCTGTGGCTCTGCCTTCATCCCATCCTCAGTCAACGTCAGGAGCAAACCCACGATACCGTACCCTCATTCCCATGATGGCACTTTTAATCCCATACGTTTCTGTGATTCAGTTACACTAGAAAGAACATCAGATCACAAGTTAGCAGTCTATAGTTTAAGCCTCAGTTTTCATACTAACTAGTTGCCTGGCTCTGGTGAAATCACTTAGCCATTTGTTTCACATCATCTCTTCTATAAAATGTAACTTGAGTCAGCTCTGAATTTCCCTGAGAATTCTAAAATTTTATGATTCTATGATTCATCAACCACTCTTTGACAACCAGTAATATCCACCATGATGCATGAGACTCAAGCTAGGAAACCAGTTGGTTAAGCAACCACCACGGCAAACTCAGCTCTGCTTTTGGAGCACTCCTGAAAAAAATTCCAAGAAACCTGAGTCTCCTAGGGAAGTCTAGAGCCTGAGGAAAATAGAAATAAAAGCAAATGGTAGTATCTGTGTTTTTATAACCTGCCTACTCACTAGCCCAGTGCTTATTTCATAGAAGATACTGTAATTACTTATTTGATTGACAAATAAATAAAAAGATGATCTGTACTATCTATTAGTATTCAGGAAACTAACGAATGGCTACACAGAGCATCCAATGATCTGTGCAATGTGTCAGCCATCTGGGCTTTATTTTGACTGTATGTCACTGTTATTTATTAAAGAGCATGAATGATGAAGACAGAGACATCTGGCCCTGCTTATATACCCACACTGCGAGTTTTAAAAAAAGATATACTTAGGAAATTAACATTTATATTTGGATATAAAAGTCTGGCTTAATTTTTTTTTTAAGTCTCTCCCAATAAGGTTTTACAAAATAACCACTCTTCCCAAGAATGATGTCCTGAAGCAAGACTTCTTCTACCAAACTTTGCAGTTACATATTTTTACATTATATAGGTACATATATTTATCGTATAGCTATATACAATGTTACTGCAGAATAGTTTTTCTGGAAGAAATGCCCTCATGGAAGAGTAAGAAGGTAAAGTTTCTAAATGCTTTCATTTTTGCATAACATCAGAGCCAACACTGTCAGAGAACGATGAACACTGAGACATTCTCACTATTGTCAAAATAGTGCACAAAGAGGAGGAACGCAGGATTGCCTGGAGCATTCCCAGCTCCCTGACGTCAATTTAGATCAAATTCAGATAACTGGCTACGCCAGCTGCTTGATTCTCCCAGGTTCTGTGAGAAACCAATTCTCTTTAAAATAAGGCTGCCATCTAAATGCCATCAAAGCTACTTGAAATACTGGCAAAAGAGTTTAAGCTCATTTGAATGCCTTTCACCACCCAACAGCAAGCCTGTAGAACATGATCAACGCTTTTCTATTCCCTTCAATTAGGATCACTATCAGGATATAAAATAGTTTGATTTAAAGTAGAGACAATTCATGTACCACAATGTTCACCGCAGCTCTATTTACAATAGCCAGGACAAGGAAGCAACCTAAGTGTCCATCAACACATGAATGGATAAAGAAGATGTGGCACATATATACAATGGAATATTACTCAGCCATAAAAAGAAACGAAATTGAGTTATTTGTAATGAGGTGGATGGACCTAGAGTCTGTCATACAGAGTGAAGTAAGTCAGAAAGAGAAAAACAAATACCATATGCTAACACAGATATATGGAATCAAAAAAAAAAAAATGTTTCTGAAGAACCTAGGGGCAGGACAGGAATAAAGACGCAGACGTAGAGAATGGACTTGAAGACGTGGGGAGGGGGAAGGGTAAGCTGAGACGAAGTGAGAGAGTGGCATGGACATATATACACCAGCAAATGTAAAATAGATAGCTAGTGGGAAGCAGCCGCATAGCACAGGGAGATCAGCTCCGTGCTTTGTGACCACCTAGAGGGGTGGGATAGGGAGGGTGGAAGGAAGACGCAAGAGGGAGGGGATATGGGGATATATGTATATGTAGAGCTGATTCACTTTGTTATACAGCAGAAACTAACACACCATTGTAAAGCAATTATACTCCAATAAAGATGTTAAAAAAAAAAAAAGCAATTGTGTAAAATGTTAAGAATTAGTGAATGTAGGTAAAGGGTATACAGGAGTTAATTTAACTGTTAATTTAACTGTGACTGCTATAAATTTGGATTTTTAAAAAATAAAAATGTAAAAAATTAAAAATAAATAAAGTCGAGACAAATGGCACCCTGTTAAAAATTACCTCCTACAGGTACATGGATGTGACCTGGCTGTAGACTCTGTAATGATCTTCGCACCTCTGGGATTCTGCAAACAGCACTGTCTAGGAAACCTTATGATGGTTTTGATTCTTTTGCTCCCCCAGCTCTCATCCCCCATCCTCACCTCCCCGAGAATTTTCTCTAAATCACTATCTAATGCCACAACACAGATTTTCCATGGTTGCTCTTCGGAAACAGAAAAAGGTTTTCAAATATTTGAAGTATCATCCTAATTATTTCTCCACCAACAGCTAAAAACCTTTCATCTTGGTTCCCATACATGTTTTTCTGTGCCATCTTTAATTTTTTACAAATTGATGATAAAAGCTAACACTTACAAAATATTTACCATACTCTTACACTCTATGATTTGTATTATGTATTATTGAATATTTCAGTTAACCCTCCTCACAGCACCTTTAGGAGATAGTATCATGGTTATCCCCTTTTATAGGTGAAGAAATATAGGCCCACAGCTGTCAAGTGACTTGCCCAGTGTCACACAGCTTGCACGTAGCGAAGGTGAAAGCTTAATCGTATAGTTGTATAGTCGGGTTAAAATGTCCATGTTGTTAGCCATTAGTAAGTATATATTGTTTCATTTTCAGAGCATGGAACGCACATAAAAGAAATGATCTATATACCTTTAAAGAAGTAAATATACAATGCCTTGGCCACTTGCCTAAAAACACTAGGTTATTATTAAACATTTATTGTAAGTCAATACTTGTGTTGTAGAGGAAAACAAAAAGTAAATAATAAACTGTTTGACCTACATTGAGAACTTTATAAATATAATTTAGTTTACAGAAATAGTTAATGCACCTTCTTGTTTTAGTTCCCAAACCAAGAACTGTCTAATTCAGGAATGTTTTGAAGAGGAAGTAAAATAATAAGGATCATATGTCCACCATTTAAAATCTTAAGACCATCTTTTTAGTACCTGTGATTTAAATTAAAAGAAAAGAAATAAACAAAATCCTAGCCAGGTCATACAGAGTGAAGTAAGTCAGAAAGAGAAAAACAAGTACAGTATGCTAACACATATATATGGAATCTAAGGAAAAAAAAAAAAAAAAGGCCATGAAGAACCTAGTGGCAAGATGGGAATAAAGACACAGACCTACTAGAGAATGGACTTGAGGATATGGGGAGGGGGAGGGGCGAGATGTGACAGGGTGAGAGAGTGTCATGGACATATATACACTACCAAATGTAAAATAGATAGCTAGTGGGAAGCAGCCGCATAGCACAGGGAGATCAGCTCAGTGCTTTGTGACCGCCTGGGGGGGTGGGATGGGGAGGGTGGGAGGGAGGGAGATGCAGGAGGGAGGAGATATGGGAACGTGTGTATATGTGTAGCTGATTCACTTTGTTATAAAGCAGAAAGTAACACACCATTGTGAAGCAATTATACTTCAATAAAGATGTTTAAAAAAAAAAAAATGAAAAACACACACACACACACACACACACACACACAAATCCTAGCCAGTATGGGTACAAGGAAGAAATAAACTTCTATATTGATAATAGAAGACAAAGCAGAGTCTGATAAGTGATGGAGAAATGACATTCTTTCAGGACAAAAGGGGCTTCCTGGGAAGGTATTTCCAACTCTTCTTGGAAAACGGGGTAGAACTACTGGGAGTGAAAAGGGGGAGGGGAATTCAAGCCGAGATAACATTGTTAAACGCAGAGAAATGGAAATGACTGAAAAAATCATTTAAAACAGGGCAGTGGGAGATACAAACTACTGGATATAAGATACGCTCGAGGATGTATTGTACAACACAGGGAATACAGCCAATATCTTGTAATAACTGTAAATGGAAAGTAAACTTTAAAAATTATATAAAAATTAAAAATTACCTAAGCTAACCTTTTTTGATAACTTTTTTTAAGTGAAGTATAATTGACTTACAACACATTAGTTTCAGGTATACAACACAGTAATTCAATATTTTTATACATTATGAAATGATCATCATCATAAGTCTAGTTACCATCTGTCACCACATGACGTTACTACAATATTACTGACCACATTGCTTATGCTGTACGTTACATCCCTGTGACTTATTTATTTTGTAACTGGAAGTTTGAACCTCTTAATCCCCTTCACCTAGTCCGCCCCACTCCCCAGCCCCGTCCTCTCTGGCAACAACCTGTTTGTTCTCCGTATCCATGAGTCTGTTTCTGTCTTGTTATGTTTGTTAGTTCATTTTGTTTAGATCTCACATATAAGTGACATCATATGGTGTTTGTCTTTCTCTGCCTGACTTACTTCGCTTAGTATAACACCCTCTAGGTCCAACCATGGTGTTGCAAGTGGCAAGATTCCATTCTTTTTGTATGCTGAATAATCCATTGTAAATACACACACACACACACACACACACACACACACACATACATATATCACATCTTCTTTATCCATTCATCTATTGGTGGGCACTTAGGTTGCTTCCATAACTTGACTATTGTAAATAATGCTTCAATGAACACAGTGGGTGCATGTATCTTTTTGAATGAGTGTTTTTGTTTTTTCCAGATAAATACCCAGAAGTAGAATTGTTGATTCATACAGTAATTCTATTTTTAATTTTTTGAGGAACCCCCATACTTTTTTCCATAGTGTCTGCACCAATTTACATTCCCACCAAGAATTCCCAAGAGTTCCCTTTTCTCTACATTCTCACCAACCCTTGTTATTTGTTGTCTTTTTGATGAGAGCCAATCTGACAGGTGTGAGGTGATATCTCATTGTGGTTTTGATTTGCATTTCCCTGATGATTAGTGATGTTGAGCATCTTTTCATGTGCCTGTTGGCCATCTGTACGCCTTCTTTGGAAAAATGTCTATTCAGATTTTCTACCCATTTTTTAATTGAATTGTTTCTTTGATATTGAGTTGTATGAATTCTTTGTATATTTTTGGATACTAACTCCAAATATGTTAAGGTAACATTTTAAGAAGTAGATCAGGAAGGGGAAGAACATGAAAAAGAGCCCGAATGAGGTTAATACAAAAAGGCCAATCATAAAGAAGTATGCCTTGGTTATGAACTTGACTCTAAGCTTTAAAGCAACCGTTGAACAAGGGAAACCTGGTGAGCTGCACAACTTAAGAAGAGAAGAATCTCCCTCCTAGCATTGTTAAGATCAAGGAGATCCTGCAAGTGACAAATACTAATTTCCTCTCGGCTCCTCTGCTCTACACAGCAGCACATAGTATAAGAGCTGGAAAGGAAGGGAGCCTATCAAGACTGTCTCTTTAGAGAACTACCACAGCACTTTCTGCCCCTCCACTTCCCCCTGCTCTCTTCTTCTCTCCATCAGACACACAGTGGGGTAACCACAGTGAGCGTTCACTCTTACCGCACACTGCCCTGCCCTTCCGTGGGAAGGATTCTTTAGCTAATGACTTAGATTTGACTCTGGTTGCCCCCTGGTTCTCTCAGGTTTTAGCCAGATCATCATGAAGCAGTGAACACACAACCCAGATAGATCTTATGACATCAGCAAGAGGAAAAAAAAAAAAAAAAAGTTTAACAGTTGAAGCAAAATAAACATACAAGATTCAAAAGTGCTACAATATTTAAGGCCTGTAGGCCACTCAGTCTATAGCTTTCATTTCCTTTTTTATCTCACATTTTCATGCTTTACTAGCAGCAAATAATTTGAGCTATTCAGCTGATGCAAGCTGAGGAAGGAAAAGAAAAAAAAAACCAAACAGCAAAGAGATGTTCATCTTGTAAAATTTGGAATACAGCTATTTAATCTATCAGAAATGAATTGAGAGTAGATAAGCTATTTAAATACGCATTTGAAATACCATTACCGGGAACACCTCTTCTTCGCTTTGCTATGCATCGTGGCTTTTTTTGGTTTGTTTTTGTTTTTTGTTTGTTTGTTTATTTTTTTAATTAATAGACTTCTACTTTTTTTTTTTAAGTATTTGTTTATTTATTTATTTATGGCTGTGTTGGGTCTTCGTTTCTGTGCGAGGGCTTTCTCTAGTTGTGGCAAGCGGGGGCCACTCTTCATCGCGGTGCGCGGGCCTCTCAATATCACGGCCTCCCTTGTTACAGAGCACAGGCTCAGTAATTGTGGCTCACGGGCCCAGCTGCTCCGCGGCACGTGGTATCTTCCCAGGCCAGGGCTCGAACCCGTGTCCCCTGCATTGACAGGCAGACTCTCAACCACTGCGCCACCAGGGAAGCCCCTGCATTGTGGCTTTTTAATAAAGTTGGTAGTGATGGCATCAGTGTATGCATAGCTCTGCACACTGCTTAGCAAACAGTTACTTAATGCCAAGAAATGCATTCATATTAAAAAAATAACTAGGTATATATTCGGTAGAACAATAAACATTTTAATGAAATATAACCATTGGGACAACCTTTTTTTTTTTTTTTTGAAGAGTCTTCAGAGAACTTTCAAAGTATGGTTGGAAGATCTATGGTTTCAAGAAATTTGTATGTATTCAAATACAACAGTTGAATTATTAGCATGATAAAATATTTTTGGGTGTTTTAGGATGGATGGTTCAGCTGGAAAGTAAAATTTAAGGGTGAGTGGGAGAGAGGCAGATGTAAGGAACATCTGTGCTTTCCAATTGAGATGAGTCAAAAAAAGGAGGAAAATGCCAAACTTCTGTGGCAAATAAGCTTTGGGCTGTTTTCCAATCTAAGCCAATTTCTTATTTTAATATTAATACGAACTGTTGTTACTCCTCACTCTGCAATGCCATCCTCCTTCTGAGGCTTATACTAACTTCGGCTCTTTTGTTTCTTACAAAGCCAAAGGTCTCTAGAAAATATTAATTAGCCTCTCTCTTGATATGTCAGAACTATTCTTTAATTAAATGCAATTTAAGTTGATAAATGGAATTACTTTGTTTTTCAGACCTCCATATTTTTAGGGAGAATCACATACAATGTTTAAAATTCATATCTTAAGGAACCCACACTTAGAAAATACAGAGTTGTTTGGTGTAAGAAACTGAGATATTTGTTATTTTAATGAAAGCAGATATATGGAGTTTCAGTATTCGTTTTTTCTTCATTGCTTCAATACTCCCAAAATTTGAATTAATAAGATTCAGGGTGCTTTAGCAATGGGGATGAATTCTTATTCATTTCCTTGTGCCCACATAAAAAAAGAGCTCAAAATGACTCATCAATGAGAAAGAAATCTTAAAATAAAAGAATTGTTTCATGGCTGAGTCTCAAGGGAGCCTTGATAATTATTATCATGGAATTTTCAGTTTTCTCCTTATTGCTTTATATTTTAATAACCTATCAACACTTCTTTCCCAATGCAGTTGTTTTCTCACATATATGGTAATGATAATATTGTCCAAGATTTCAACTTTTTGAAAGTATGTGTCTAATAAAATCCCTAGTATTTCTCTAGAGAATGAAATTATTATAAGAGCATTGCCTTAATAAAATAACAATAACACTTTAATTGGTATTACTGCCAGTGTAGCAAGAATACCATTTCTCAAATATTTGTTTATCTCTTCGAGTTCTCATAAACCACAAAAATAAAATACCCTTACAAGAAGGTAGATTGATTTTTTTCTCTCTTTTCTAAATCAGCTATGAAGTAAGTATCCTCTTAAAATAGTTCTCTACTTGCCAAATGATTTTTTAAAGAGCAGCTGGTTGAACTCAGTTAAATAAAATTATTTTAAAATATGTAAGATATTAGCTCTTTCCTAACCACACCACCACGGGCAAAATACCTGTTTTCAAGTGACCATGACAAATAAGTATTGAATAGTTCCCGTATGACAATCATTCTGTCAAATGCCTTCATATACATCGTCTACACATACAGCATATTTATATGAGTCCCATGAAAGACATATTATGATCCCCACTTTATAGATAATGAGGGAGAGGTAAATGACAAATGTGGTAAAGAACTAAAACCAACTAAAATAGTTTCTTCTCTTTAAAAAAATTCTATTCCAGTAATATATGCTCAGATACAGAATTTAAACCACTTAGAAATGCAGTACTGTTTATTTGCTACACTCTACATTTGTCATTTTTTTTTGTCATTTTTCCATTATATACCTGCATTTGTGCACGAGAATGACTAACAATATTAAATTGAAGTAAATAAAGCTATTATAACCAAATTACCTTGTTCTCTTGACGTGGTACAGAAAATAATTGAACAGGTGAACATAGAATACTGTATTATGTGCCAATATTAACTGGCAACTGATATGGTACCACAAAAGTAAAAGGTTCAATCATTTCTCCCACTATAAAGCAGCTCTACAAAATATGTCTCTACTGGGGCTGTGAGCCCATCAGGGAGCACAGAGAAGGTCTGCATAGTGGAGGGAAAGAACACAAGATCCAGAGTCCCCCTCATGGAGGATCCAATCTTGGGTCTACATGCTAGCCAAGTGAATTTGCGCAAGTTACTTCATCTCTTTCTGAACTTATCTTTCCTTAGCTTGAACATGAAAGGGCTACAAGGTATTTCAAGTGTATCTATAAGATTTTATTTATTTCTATTTTCTGAAGCAAATTTGCCTTACGATGAGGTATTGAACATTAGTTACTTCTGGGCAATAATTACATATGTGATTTTATAGTGCTTTCTGCAGTTTTCTCTACGTTTGAAGTATCTCATTTGAAAAAAAAAAAGAGTAAAATGGGTAAATAAATAACATGACAATTGATAATAGCCACTTCTGGAGGGAGGGCTGAGGTGAACTTTAAATCAGATATCATATATAAAGTAGATAACACATAGTAGGTACCTCTCAAATATTAGTTCCCCTATACTTTTACAGTTATTTTCTTTCCAATATACCATCACCTTCTGGCTCACCAATTTCAGTCACAAGATTGAACTTTGACTTTCTAGGGAAGCAAGTTAATAATGTCAGTATTGATTGATATAATATTAATTAAGTAACTACTATGCAGGAAAATCACATAACATAGAAAGCAAATTTTACTTAAAATTTTTAGCAAACCTCTGTACTCTCATTTTGTACAGTAACTGATAACTAGCTTATGTAAAGTTCACATATTTTTCTCAACATTTCTCTGGAAAGATGAAATAAAAACTTAGAGCACTTTCGATATCCCTGATTAAATGTATGTATATCCATGTAGATCCAAAAAAGAACTCAGATACCTTATTTCTTACTTTACCTGATTATTTTATTTTAACAATAAATGAATATTTAAATATAATAAACAAAATATTAAAAAATTTACTGATTGGTTCCAAACTATGATTTTTTTTTTTACTTCAATAATTTATTTTAAGCATTTTGGCAGAAATTACAAAATATGCATTAGACACATTAAAAAAAAAAAGGCAACTAGGAAAAGAGAAACTTTTTCTTTTGCAGGTGGCTAAAATCCTTTGTAAAGATTCAAAAATTAAGGACAAGTTGTTGAAACATGATAAGGGCTCTTATTTCCCCATCTTCTCTCATTCTCAAGTTAAATTGCATTTTAAATGACCAGAATCTCATCCAGTTATAAATAAAAATTCAACAGCTTTTTTCTAATAAAAAAACAATTCTTGTTACAGACTCCAAATGATAGATGTCCTGGTGATTTAAATATATAATTGTAATGTTTTAGTGTGTAGGTAAATTACTATAACAGAAATGTAATGATTAACTAGAGATGGATGTGGCAGGGTATTGTAGGATCCATCACAATAGGCAGGAAGACTGATTCTACATATTTGTGAAAACACACGACTGTTTAAGTTAGATTCACGAAGCCACACAATCCCAGAAGGATGTGCACCATACCAGGATATTAAAGCATTATGGAAGAAGGTGGAACATATGTATCTGGGCATAAAAACAGTGATCTGATCACATGTGACCACATTACAAAACAGGTCTTTTTCCCTAGTTATAATAAAGACTTCAAAAATTAAATGGTTTACTATACAGGCAAGGGAAGAAGATCAGAAACAACATGAGCTTTGTAAACTTGGCTTTGACCCTTGCAACCCCAATTAAGATTAGAGAAATATTTCCTTTAATCGCCTGCAGCATGATATCAAAGAAGCAGTGCAGCCCAATGTGACAGGCAATGTAATGCTCTAAGTGTTACTACCTAGTGAGTTCAGACCAACAAAGCAGGGAAAATACATCTAAGCTGCCAGAGTTGTCTGTGCTCCATTTATGGATATCACAGTGTGTCAGGCAGGCAATGAAGGCACTTTCTAGAAGCTATATAAGCCATTAAACTTCTGAGGCATTGCCATGTTAGGATAATGATGGATTGTAGATCTCAAAAACAAATACTAGCTAGAATTAGGATACATATTCAGCTCCTGAATATCTATTAGGGAAGGTCACTGTCCTCATTTGATATGAATACCAGATCTGTAAATCCAAGCTAAAAACCTGGAAACTTCTTTCTTGGTCCATGTTAACGGTTACAAAGTGAGACATCAGGAGAAAGTTGAAATGTTAGTCATAGCTTTCATTTCATTAGGATGCTTTAAATTCTTCTATGCTCCAGCTTTTGCAAATTTTTAAGTGACTTTCATTAATTATTGCAAAGAAATGTGACCAAGGTTGCACAATGGTCTTTTAAATTATTATTAACTACCCCTC
The DNA here is from genome assembly GCF_028021215.1 of Eschrichtius robustus. NCBI lineage: Eukaryota > Metazoa > Chordata > Mammalia > Artiodactyla > Eschrichtiidae > Eschrichtius > Eschrichtius robustus. The sequence goes on from NC_090825.1 coordinate 46,266,113, forward strand.
ATCTCCATCTTCCAAAAGGCCAGGGAAAGTTCTTAATGTCTAGCAACAGGCTCCATGCACCTGCATTAGGACTTTGAAGCAGTCCCACGAGCAGTCTGCCTCCCCCAAGCCCAGAAAAAATATCACTCAGTGATTGAGGAAGACTCGGAGGTGAACCCAAACCTTATTTATCACTTGGAGCCTCACTTGGAATGAATGGATTCATTCTCTACATTTCTGTCATAAAAAAGCTAGTCTCTAACACAGACTCCTATGTTCAAATCCCGTTCAGAAAACTCTCTGCAGTTACCAGCTAAGGCGGAAATCTCTGGCTGTTATTTTTGTCAGTATGGTCTTTCTGCCTTACCCAGCCCAGTTCAGCTGCACTTCTTCCACCAACCGTTACCTCCCCACAAGCCTTCTGTGGGTCTTCTCTGGCCTTTGTGATATTGTGAGCAAACCCAGATACATCCTCAGTCAGTTCTGAAGATGCCCTGTTCAGCTCCTTGACCACACTGAAATCGAGCTTTCTCCTGATGACACTGACTTCCAAAGCTTTTTCTATCAGAAGTGGTTTCCTTGTGTGTTATGCTTCTTGGGGTCCCTTAGCCTATCTCCATTCTTCAACAAGGCTTCCCTTTGGCAAGTTCATCATACTTACTTGTATCCCCTCACTCCATGTCCAGTATTTATCAACCTCTGGACCCTTTTTCTAACTTTCATGGTGAAATTTATCATCAAACATCTACAAGCCTCATCACAAATCCTCACCTCCATATCTCCATTGCATTTCCATCCTTCAGAAGTACAGACACCTCTCCCACCCTGATTGGTTATTGCATCGCTTCTTATGATGAAGTTCATAAATTCTAATCCTTCCATTTCTCCTTTAGTTCATCCCTTCTGATATTCTCTCTTTCCCCACTAGCACTTCCAGTACAGTATTCTTTTCCTATTTTTTCTATATTATAGCCTCAGGTGCTGGACCAACTACTTCCTTCCTTATTTAGCTTAGATTCCAGAATTCCATTTCCCAACCATATTCACATTAGCACCCTTGAATCTCTCATCCTTGGCCTCCAAAGTTCCACCTTGTGAAACCCGAACCGTCTTTCCATTATAGTGTTCTTCCCAATAATAACAAAGTCATATCTTTGAATACTTGTAATACATATTTTTCTCACTCTGTTTGCCTTCTAATTTTGATAATGTTTGATCATACAGTTGATGGTTTAAAAAACTTGGGGGTAGACTAATCTGTCAAACTTTTATTGCCCCCACCCCCCCCCCAAAAAATCAGTAGCTTATCCTTTACCTGTACTGGGAAAAGGAGATTACGTAGATAAATCTGAAGTTCAAATGTGGTCATTTCAACAAATATTTGTTAAACATAAATACACTAGGCAGCATGACTATGTAAAAGAAGAGCTCCTGACCTTAAGGAACCTGCAATCCTTGGGGGAAAATAAACACATAAGCAAATTTCAATATTACATAACAAGTGCAATGAGTGATATATATCAGCATATGGGAACACAAAGGAGGTATTAAATGCCTCTCCGAAGGCAGGAAATTGAGGGGATGTGTCTAGAGGTATATGCAGTTTGTGGTGAATCTCAAAAAGTCTTTAGAAAGCGGCATCTAGGGAAGAAAGAGGGAAGTAGATGTTCTAGGAAGAGAAAACAGCAGGTTGTGTTGTAGACAGTGAAGCAGCTAGACACTAGCAAAGAGTAGGGTGACCACATGTCCTATCACCTTTTGAACCTGCATTCCCAACACAAGAATTGATAGCTCTCTCATTGATTCTCAAAAGGTGCCTGTTTCAACAATAAATTAAATCTTATTAAGGGTATTCAAAGAAAAAAGCTAAAATAATTAGTTTGGGAAAGCTATGGTAAGCCTTCTTATAGTTTGGGGTCCCTATCTTGTAGTTTCTGGAAATCTTTGAAGAGGTGTAAGCAGATATGTTGCCTGGCTTGATTTATGTTTTTGATAGGTTTCTCCAGTAGTTTCTTCATTTCTCTGTGTGAACAATGAATTTAAGTGGAGAGAAAATTAGAGGAAAGGAAACCAGTGAGAAAGCTGTAATAAGGTTCTAGTGAGAGCTGGTAAGGATTTCAGTGAGTGCAGTCATAATAGAATTGATTAAGAAGGGAAGGACTTGAGAAATATTTAGCATATGAAAACAGCATATTTTGGTGAAGCATTGGATGCACTAGCTAACTATACCGGGGAAATACTGGGGCAGCAAGAGGTCAGGGAAGTGATGTGAGTTCAGATTCTGACAGGTGGAGGTTGAGTTGCTAACTGAATGTCAAGTGGAATAGACAGGAAAGAGTCTAAATTTTAAGGGAGAGTTTGGGGATGGAGATAAAGCTTGAAGAAGCATGAACATGTTCTTGACAGCTAAAATTCTGAAATTACCCAAAGTTTCCCCATGCAACTTGAAAAGTTTTATAAAATTTTAAAGTGCCTCTGGAGACCTAGAGAAGCTATCTTGTTCTATTGATGTATCTGTCTCTTTGCACCGGTGTTCCCCTCTTTATTAAAACTTCTCTGAGGGTTCAGACTATGCTTTTTTCATTTCTATATCTCTCATACTTCTTAGTATGGTGCGTTACTCTTAGTAGAGAGCAATCACTCAGTAAATGTTTACTAAATTAAAAGGTCCTTAGTAGCACAGAATACCATTTCAGTCCATGGAGGACATCTAACTAACGACTGGATTAAATTTACATGGGATATCTGAGGACAACAAAATGCCTACATGCTTATGTTCCATTAATAGAGAAGTCCATCTGAGACTAGAACCCAAAGCAAAGAGAAAGAGGTCAGACTTTCATGACATGACTTTTAACACCCACCCAAGTAGCTGCCTAAAAGAATAGATATCTGTTTAATCACCTACAACTTCTGCAAGTCAAGTCTATCTCAAGCAATGTGACTCAGATTCAGAAAACTGTAAACTTGGGCTCTGAGCAATGGGAGCTTCCTCAATATATTTCCACCTAATTAAAACCTGGAGCGAACATTGAAAAGACAGAAACATTTTGTTCACTTTGGGAACAAGACAAATTAAACTCAGATAATTCTTTGAACTCAATTAGGAACATTGAAAGCATCATTATTTTCCACTTAGATAACTTCTTTATTCCTAAAGGTGGGAGTTTTTTGGTTTTTTTTTTTTTTTGGTTGTTTTATTATTATTATTATTTTTTTTTAATACTGTAAGACATGCGTTAGGAAATATTGCAAGAAATATTTTTCCTTACATTGATGTAGAAACCAAAAAATGGAGAAAATTGAGTGGAAAGGACAAGCTAACATCTGCTTTCACACAATTTCTAATCCTAAATCATAATATTTTAATGGGATGTTTTATAGGAGAGTAAAAGGCCTTAATTTTTAAATTTTTAAAATTTTTTGCTGAGAGTACTTCTTTTATTTGATTGTTTTTGAAGAGTTGATCTCAGTCATTTAAACTATCATTTAAATACGATGTAAGTCCTTTATTAGGAGAAAAGAATCCGGAAGGATCCAAAGACAAGTGTATAACATTTGAAAGTATAATTTAAAGAGGGTTCTGCTGTGGAAGACCTCTCATTTCAGTATCATTCAAAGTAGGAAAAACTGAGGTTAGACTACAATATTCCTGAGTGTTAATTTCATGCTTTGGAGCTCGTAGGTAATTTTACAGAGTGTGGCAAAGTGATGAAGGTTCAATAGGTCCTGATATGAATAAACACTTTCTTTGGGCCAAAACAGTATGTGATGGAAGATGAAACAAGGGACAAATAAGGAATAGAAGACTTTCTTCACCACCACAATGTATCTATTCTGTTAAACTGTATTTATTTATAAAGTTCTGGAAGTCTAAAGCAATATATCCAGAATGTTAATTATACTTCTCAACTAGAGACATTATAATATTGCGTATCTGTTATTGTTCTGTATTCCTATTTCTCCAGAAGATTGTGGACTTTGTAAGACAAAGACAAAATATTAACTGTGTATACTGAATCTGGGACATGTTAGGGGAACAGTAAAATACATGTCAAATGAACAAAAGAAATAATGAATAAAAAATAAGCAACCAATAAATGTAATGACATGTGACAGGTACCACATGTATCAGACTTGACATCATGCCATGGCAGATACAGTTATATAAGCCCCTTTGAACCCCAATACTGGTTTGTCACCTTATTTATTATCCTGTTTATTTAAGAAAGTTACAAACTATATTATTTCATAATATAACTGGACTGAGTACTGGTTATATACATATGCATATTTAGTAACAATCCGTTTTGCATTTATTTGTAAGAAATAGTATCTTAAGCAGTTTCAAGCAAACAGGAGTCTCCCTACTTGTATAACTTATGTATAACAACCCCATTTAATAAAATTTGGTTAAATAGTGTGTGTTAATCAATAGAAACACATGCTTTTAAGAAGTGACCCTAGTTCTCAGCCCTGGCAAAATTGGTTGTTCATCATTGTGGTCCATTTCCCTGTTCTCATACATCTTGGTCTCTGTAATAAGGAGTCTGACTCCATTTTTTGATGTTTGATGATAGCTCTCACAACTCACACCTCCCTCTTCACCTCTGCCCCACATTTGGGCAAAATGATAAGAAAGCCCAGGTATTCTCTCCTTTGGGGCTGGTGAGAGCTTCAACCCCCGCAAGCCTCTACCAAGCAACTCTCTCAGCTTGGGCCTCACGTCCTAAAAGCCCTAAAATCCCCAAGCCAGTCACCTTGCCCTGCTGGCTCCAGAAAAGTCTCAATTATCTAGGTAATAAATGTTTCATGACCTCCTGGTGCGTGCATGTGTGTGTGTGTGTGTGTGTGTGTGTGTGTGTGATCATTAGTCTCTACATTCAAACCAAATTGGGTGGGAGTTGATCTGAATCCCACACAATGGCTATAATGGTCTAATCACCTAGACTTTGGTTACTTGGTCCTCCTCCTCCGTTCCTCTTAAAAAAGCTAACATAAGTCAGGCTCCACTCAGAGGCTAGCCAAAGGGAACTGCCGCTTTAATACAGCAAGAACCTAGGGAAGTGGTATTATTATTAGCAGAAGTTAAAACCACCCACTTGCCTAATTCTCAATTGGCTCTGGCATCAACAGTCTTTCTAGAATATGTTCAAACAGCTTTATTAGCAGAGAGTGCTGAGAGGAGCAGGAAATTACTCTTTTTATGCTTACATTTGATTGGCCTCTTGCAGTGCATTAATATACGGGTATGTGGCACCATTTCCAAAACTAATGTTCAGGAAATGAACATGGACAGGGGAAAATCAGATTTTCAACGTTCAAACAGAACATTCTCAAGAGGAAAAATGCCGATTTAGGGCTTATTCATAACATGATAGCTGTTTAAAATACAGTTTAGAATTTACTACGTGCCAAGTACTGTGCTAAGCATTTTACACACATTACTACATTTATCATCATAAAAATCCTATAGATTAGATACTATTACTGAGACTTAGTCACATCCAAAGTTCATAACTCATGTACTCATTATATGGCTTCAAATCTACATTGATAAGGCTATGAATTTTCTTGCTTCCTGGTCATTTTTTAAGGTAGCATAGGCCTTTATGAAGCTAATCAACTGGCAAGCTTGAGAAGGAGAACCTTTATTATACTCTAATGCAGGGAGCCATTATCTGTCACAGTTGATTGATGAAATACATATAAACACTGTAGGGTATGCTTTATTCACTTTAGCTACATTGCCCTAAAGAAATGTACACCATGAATTTGGTTGTAGCAAGACAATTGAATAAATGCCTTTAGATTTTTTCAATAGTTAATGACTGAATTACATCCAAGTAAATATTCTGGGAACTGTGAAGAAGGAGAAAGAGGTATAAGTCATGATGTTGACTTCAGTGTGTTTATGGTGTACCTGAGAAGATAACATATGACTCAGTAGTTTGTCTAGTTTTAAATAATTTGAAGTGTTAATTCATTACATAAATACAAATGGCTAGATATAACAAATAACATTTTAAAGTACTAGTTTTTTAAGTATTACTTTTAAATTTCTTTTGTCTTGAGTTAGTATCTAAATTGATTGACACCCTCTCTTTGGGAAAAGTTTTTGTTTAAAATAGCTTATTGTCTAAGAATCCATCATTTTAAAGATAATTATGCCTAATAAACAGGTATATAATTTAAGTGGAAAACAGCAGAGGGAGCTCAAAGGCAGGTTGGCCAAATTAAAGGCTGACTTCAAGAGTACTGAAAAAAATATTTTAAGAGAGTGTTGAAGAGAAGAAAAAGGAAGTTAAGAACAGAGATGCCCAGTGAAATTATTAGACGGCATTTTATACAGACTGAAGTAATTCCCAGCAATATGATGAACTACCTACAGGGAGGAACACTTTTCAGGAGGGAACACTTCAAAAGGCTGGATAAAAATGGCTGAGACCAAAAAATGTTAATATGCACAAAATCACTGGACATCGGAAAAATGCAAATTTAAAACTACAACAACATCCACTACATACCCATCAGAGTGGTTAAAATGAAAAAAGACATAACAGGTGCTGGCAAGAATGTGGAGCAAACAGAAAACTGAGACAGTATAGGCTGAAATCTAAATTGGAAAAACTACTTGGGAAAACTGTTGGCAGTATCTTTTAAACTGAAAAAAACTAATGCCTCGCGACCAAGGAATTTCACTTCTGACTATATATCCAACATAAATGTATACTTTATGTGCACAAAAAGATAGGTATAATAACATTCATAGCAGCAGGATTTGTAATAATTTCAAACAAAAACACAACCAATGTTTATCAACAAGAAAATGGATAAATAATTTACGGCATATTTGTATAAGGATAAAAGTGAAATACAACTACATATATAAAGACAGATGAGTGTTCCAAATATAATGTTGAGAAAAAGAACCTAAACAGTACATGAGAAGCCAGACACTGAAGGGTACATTATCTTTGGTGAATAATGGCATCTATGGTGCTAGAAGTCAGGGCAGCAGCTACTCCTGGGAGGCAGTATCTGAAAGGGGGCACAAAGGCAGCTTCTGCAATTTGGCAATGTTCTGCTTCTTGATCTAGTTTCTGGTTATATGCGTAAGTTCATTTCATGAAAATTCATCATGCTGTACAGTTAGGCTTGTGTGTTTTTCTCTATGATATAATTCACCAAAATTTGCTCTAAATATTATACTAGATGATTGTTTTAAAGTGTTCAATTAGGAGCTCTAATTTGAGGCCTGAAATTAAGAAAGTATAGTTCCACAGAGATAAGCACTAGAGATGATGTCTATCCTGAAGGCCTCTGCCAATGCTTCATGTGCCGGGGAAACAATCAAAGCGCTGAGCCTAAACAGAGAAGGAAGTCACATTCAGACTCCACGGCAGTCTTATACCCAAAAGTCAATACCCAGAGAGAGTTCTAGATAAAACCTTTCATGCAGAATAAGACTTGCCTTGCTTCCAGATAGCATATTTTTTTAAAAGTTTATTTTGAAAATTTCTAATCACACGTGCATACTCAAAGGGTTGGGTATTTGTCTGGCCCGGAAGTTGAACACTTAAGTTAAAGTAGGTCTATAGTTGATAGATCATGCAGTTTCTCGGTGCAAGCAAATCTTCTCTGGAAAAAATATACAGTAAACACAAATCATTCCCACAGATAAAATACTAAGGAGCATCTCAGAAAAATCACTGAATGCATGAAGAAGTAAACTCCCACGAAAAAAACTCGACAGAAATAATGAACTATAGAAATAGACCACAAAGATTATAGATATTGGAATTACCAAATAAATAAAATAAAATAATATATTGAATCTATTTCAATAAATATAAGGAACGATAGAAAATTTAGCAGACGAGCAAGATTAAAAAATGACTAAAAAATTGCCAGGCGTATTTAAAATAAAAACAAATAGAACATTTAAAATTGAACACCCAGTAGTTGAAATTAGAAACCAACTAAACAGATGAAGCAACAAATTAGACACAGTTGCAGGTTGGATTAGCAAACCAGAGACATATATGAATGAAACGTTCAGAATGTAATAGAGAAATAAAAGAGACAGAAAATATGAAAGAGAGGTTAAGAGAAGTGAACGATAGAGTAAGAAGGTCAACATCAGTCTTATTAGGGTTTCATAGGAAAAATAAAAGAAATAGTAATGAGACAATATTTGAAATGATAACAGCTAAGAATTGTCCAAAATTAACAAAAGATACCGATATTCATATGGGAAGGCTAATGAATCTTAAGGCAAATTTTTTTTTTAAAAAAAATCAACATCTGGACCCAATAGAGTGAAACTGTGCAGCAAAGATAAAAAGAAGAATTTAAAAGCACCACACAGAAGAAACAGATCAAAAGAACACTGCTCAAACTGAAAGATGATTTCTTAAGAGATGATTTAATAGTATCTTTAAAGTGCTGAGAGAAAGAGGTGTCAACCTAGAAATACTGATACAGCAAAACTAGCTTTCAAGTGTAAGTGCAAAATAAGATTTTAAGAAAATCAAACATTAGAATTCTCTACTATTGGGCACTAGAGGAACTTGTAAAAGTTGTACTTAAAAAAGAACAAGGAAGGTCTGAGATGCCAAAAAACAGTGGGGGAGCAAAGAAAATAGAAAACGTACTAGTAAATATTCACAAAAACGGATTTGTCCATTTTTGTGAATATTTACTATTACTGGACTATGATAATAATGTCTAAAATGCGAAGAAAACTAAAATCCTTTTTTCTTGTATTGTTGAGGAGGAGGGGAAAAATATTGTTTAATTTTAGCCTTTACTATGTTAAATATTCAGGGAAAATTTTCTAGGGTTATTACCCTTTCCTTTGGAAAAAAAATTTAAAGAACTTCTAAGTAGCACTTGGGTCAGAGAAGAAATCATAATAGAATTAAGGAAATACTTTGAATAGTAAATATACTGTGTGTCAAATATGTAAGATGCAGCTAAAGCAGTAAAATTAAATGAACATATTGCAAATAAAGGAAGCTAAGAATTAATGCACAAAGTGATTTACTTTAAAACATAGAAAAAAGAGAAAAATAAACCCAAAGAAAGTAGAAGAAAGGAAATAATGGTAAGAACAGATACCAATAACAATGAAAGGATAATAGAATTATAGAAATTTAAAAATGAACTACATTGAGGTATCACCTCACACCAGTCAGAATGGTCATCATCAAAAAGTCTACAAATAATAAATGCTGAAGAGGGTGTAGAGAAAAGGGAACCCTCCTACACTGTTGGTGGGCATGTTAACTGGTGCAGCCACTATAGAGAACAGTACGGAGGTTCCTTAAAAAACTACAAATAGAGTTACCATATGATCTAGCAATCCCACTCCTGGAATATCTGAAAAAGATAAAAACTCTAATTTGAAAAGGTACTTGCACTCCAATGTTAATAGCAGCAGTATTTATAATAGCCAAGACATGGAAGCAACCTAAATGTCCATCAACAGAGGAATTGGATAAAGAAGATGTGGGATATATATATATATATATAAAATGGAACATTACTCAGCCATAAAAAAGAATGAAATAATGCCATTTTCAGCAACATGGATGGACCTAGAGATTATCATACTAAGTGAAGTAAGTCAGACAGAAAAAGACAAATAGCATATGATATCACATATATGGAATCTAAAAAAATGATACAAATGAACTTATTTACAAAACAGAAACTCGTAGACATAGAAAACAAACTTATGGTTACCAAAGGGGAAAGAAGGGGATGGGGGATAAATTAGGAGTTTAGGATTAACAGATACACACTACTATTTATAAAAGAGGTGAATCACAAGGACAGCACAGGGAACTATAGTCAGTATCTTGTAATAACCTATAATGGAAAAGAATCAGAAAAGTAATATATATATATATAATATAACTGAATCACTTTGTTGTATGCCAGAAGTTAACACATTGTAAATCAACTATGCTTCAACTTTAAAAAAATGAAGTATGAGCAAAACATAAAACGGATGTGGCTGACTAAATTTTTTACTGTATCCAGTATTAAAATCTGGTTTATAAGCTCAACTGCTTATAGCCATATAAAATCTGAAATTTTAATGATTCAGTGTTAAGAGAGAAAAAAAAGAAAAATTAATTTCCGCTATTTAATACCAGATTGTAAAATACACATCTTAAGGGATTCTAAAAATATTTATAGACAATTCCCTTTTGGATGAGTGGTAATGTATTTCCTGGAAGAAAACAGGCTAGGTCAGATGACCTAAAGATCTCTTGTCTGCCTTTGTCTCCATTAAAGCTATATTCCTCCCTGAGTCAGTAAATCCCACTCAGTGTGTGTATGTCTATTGCAGAATCACTTATCTATCCAAACACTCTTTTCTGCTGAGTCTCAGAAACCTAATCTTTATAAAAACATATTCCAGGAAGCCACATCAATCAATGAAAATAATTTTTCAACCAGATATAATTAAAGAGAAGATGAATAGATGAATGAACATGAAGTAAACGTTTTTGAAATGTCTCTCCAATTTCAAAAACGTTCAACTCCACTGAACTGGTAAAACCAAAATTCTAGATACACAGGTGTAGGCTTCATCTTTATTAAAGGGTGTAACATTAGATTTCTCATTTTAAAGGGATGGAAGTTGGAAAGATAGTATTCATTCAGAAAGCAGTTGATGTAAGTTAAAACAAGGGGCATTTGTACAAAAGAAAAAAGGTTAATGTTCAAGTACAGGTAGGGACATTTTCTCTAATAAAATCTTATCACAGAATAGCAATGTCACTGAAAAAACAGGTATGAAACAGTACGAAAGACAAAGAGAAAAAGTTACTTCTATGTTTGGAAAAAATTAGGGATGTCTAGCTTAAAAAGAAAAACATGTCAAAGTATAAAATTCAGACAGTTTATTTGACTGTACAGTCTAGGTTGTTTTTCTCACTGTCATACAAACACATTGTATATAATTTCCAAAGTCTAAATGTGATTTTAAAAAAATCAATGATGAATGTGAAGGGCCAAGTATTCACCTTAAACAATGAGGTAAAAATATAGAGGTTTCTCATGCTCATATCTTTTTTTTTTTTAATTTTTAAAAGATAAATTGACTATATTCCCCACACTGTACAGTTCATCACTGTGACTCATTTTGTAATTAGAAGTTTGTACCTCTTAATATCCTTCACCCATATATTTTTAATAATCAGAGACTGTATGGCTATTTAGTTACATTTACTCTTTTGTTAGGTTTAATTTAATATTATCATTGTATTTTCTCTACTAAATCTATCATTACAAAATTGTCTACAGGAATATGCCCAAGAGAATGATTAAGGCTTGGAACTAATTAGCCACTCTAGACCATATGAATCATATTAATGAGACTTTTTAAAGTAGAGTCAAGACTTATATTGACAAAAATCAGTCTACCACATCATCTAGGTGATGGGTTTCTCAACCTCCTAAGAAAATGAAACATGATGATAATTATGCATAGTCGCATTTTAATGAGAAAACACTGTGTAAGGATGAACACGATCCTTTAACATTAGAGCTGGTAGAGAGATGAGAGACTGCCTAGCTCAAACTCCTTTCATGGATGAGGAAACTAAATCTCTAAGATTCAGTTCATACTCTTCATGAACAGGATAATGTCTCCTGCATTTTCTTCTGTATCATAATCTGTATCAAAGAAAAAATTCCTTGAGTTGTTACCAATAGGTCAACAAATAAACATGAATTTAAGAAAGGCCATGTGACAGGGAAACCTGAAGACTCAAACAACGAGTTATAACAAATAAATGTGCCTTGATGTGTACAAATAGGATTTCATGATATGTTATGACAGTCTCTTCCAACTTTCTGAAGTTAGCTCTGAAAAGATAGGTTTAAATCTCAGAAACACTGAGATTCATTTATAAATTATAGATGGAAATACAATATCCTGAATACATCCATTTTTCTTAAACTGATCTACAGATTCAATGAATTTCCATCAATACCATGATAGTTTATTTCAAGGGACTTAATAAGCTGTTTTGTTTTTTTTTTTAATTATGGAGGTGATAAACATGAAGAATAGTCAACACAACTGAAAAAGAACGAGATCAGGCAGAAAGAATTTTTTACCTGGTATTCAGTATTGAAATCCTATAGATATTAGCACCATGGGGGTTGGAACATAGAAAGAACAGACAAATGGAACAGAATAGAAACCCCAGAAATAGACCAACAGTACTAAGAAACTCAACACCTATCAAGGTAGCACTACCAGTCAGCAGGAAATGATGGAGAAGTCAGTCAGTGCTTAGCCATGTGGAAAACATACATAAAACTGGATTACTTCTCACACTGTATACAACATTTAACTCAATATGTAAAAGGACTTAGATGTAAAAGGCAGACCTTGAAAAACTTTTAGAAGAAATTCCTGCGAAAAAAAAACACTTCTGTTTCTCAAAAGGCTTCAACAGTTACTGGGAGAAGCTACTTCCAATACTCATGATCAACAAGGAATTATAATGACACACAAAGAATTCCTAAAAATCATTGCAAAAAAGACAGCCTAGGAGAAAAATGGGCAAAACACTTGGGCAGATTTTTTATTAGCAGAATGTCTAATAATCATATTTTTAAATGCTCAAATTTGTTAGTTAACAGAGAAATTAACATTAATACCACAATTAGTATCATTTTATTACCACTAGTTTGAAAAAAATATCTGTGTGACAAAAAAGAATCACTTAACTTTTACAAACTGCACATGACCACACATCTCACTCATTGAGAATCACTAAATTTTACACACATGCACACACACACACACATAGTCACATGCACACATACACATACACACATACAGAGTCATTCAAGGTTAAAATGTGGTAAACCTTTTCTAAGTCACTTAAAAATTATTGCCTGTGGATTCTTCATGTAAAATGTTAAATGTTTTTTTCAATGTTTGAACTTAATTGTTATTGAGAAATGATAAAAACTAACTTTCTTAACTTAATATAATTATATTGTTTATAAAGAAAAGAAAAAATGCTTGGCCACATGATTTTTTATATTTTAATACTACATCAATTAAAAATGTATTACAGAAAAGGCATTTCACCCCCTTTTGATCAGCCCTTCATTAAAAAATTCTTCAACCTTGTATAAAATGCATTCATACTCCTTGAAAGTCTTTTTTTTTGTAAAAGAAGGACATTGGAATTTTAATGTAGATTACAATAAATGTTTTGATTGCAAATGCCACTGAGAAAGACAAGTCAAATTCACTTAATTTTTAAGAATCAAATGCTTACTTTTACAGCCACCTTTCAAACTTCCTATTAGGCCCTGGGACCCATTTGTTGTGGCTTTGTGGCTTTGTCTACTTGGACCACAAAGGTGGTTTTCGTGAAGGACTCAGCAGCATTCAAGGGTCTCATACTTAGGGGTACGGACTTGGTAGTCAACACCCCGCTCAGCTACTTACTAGCTGTGTGGCCCTGGGTAAGTAACTGTGCATCTCTGAGCTTTGGTTCCTCACTAGTAAAATGAGGCTGAAGGAGCACCTACCTCATTAAATTGTGGCAGTTATGTGAGTTAAAACACAAGGTGCTTAGAGCAGGGCCTAGTACACAGCAAGAGATCTATGAGTGTTAGCTATTATTATTCACATTATTCACACAATAATAGATCATGCTGCAGAAAATAGCACCAAAACAATGGTTATTTCAGACAATCTAAATAGCTTTTGCTCTTGATAGTATTTTCAACTTAAAAGTTTCCAGTGAAAATATAATGCTAACAAACACCATTTATATCAGTAAGACAGTGCAACAAAGATTTTCCCTGACACTCAGAATATCAAAATATATTAGTTTAAAAAAACGTATTATCTTTTGTTCCCCACTTTCATTAAAATGTGCCAGACTAATATATTTATGAATAGCTTCTATTCTGATCAGCAATTTTAGCAGGTTTTAATTCTCATGCATTCAGATTGTATGTGCTAGAATTTGGCCCCAATTATTTCATGATTTTGCCCTAGTGATTAATTTCTCTTACCAGATTGAATAAATATGAATATTATTTTTTACTAGGGGCAAAACAGTGTTTTCAGTTTTGCAAGCCAAAATAATGGTTGTTCTTTACAATCATTCCTTAGTTTTGCAATCATAAGGCCTGCTTAGGTATTTTTGCTGCCTGAACACTCCCAACTCCACGCCCAGCCTACACCTTGTGTAAGTGAGTCATGATGAAAATAACAAAGGCAGGTTATTAACTGTCTGTTATGTCAGCGCTAGGATGTGCAATGTGGTTTGTGTAAGAGGAGAGAGAGCAGGACATGATCACTCACATCAAGGAGCTCAAATCAATTTAAAGAGACAGAATTAAAGGACCCAAAGCAACAATGAGCCACACCAAATAGTTTTAGGTCAACCTATGATAGTGTTCAGGAGTCAAATGAAAAATAAGAGACAAGGAGGTGAGGAAGGCAGCAGTCAGGGAATGTTTTATAGATGAAGTGGGAATCACAATGGATGAAGAAAACTAGATTTTTTTCCTAAGTCAGTTACCCCCAATTTCAGGCCTTAGACTACCAGGTCCGTATTTTGCCATATCTACACTTCAACTTCATGACTTTTGTTGTATTTGAATTTCCCCATACCATTATTTATTTAAAAATTCCAAAGTAGAATACTCTTTGGAAACCCTAAATGCTTTTATTTAAAGGGAAACTTTATAACACTCCCATAAATGGTAAGTCAATACCACTTCCCATAAGAAAGTAGAAGGTATCTAAAAATAAATACAATGCAAACAGAAACAACCTCACTAATTTCTATCCAGAGAATGCTACTTTCCAAAGGGTCTGGGCTAGAGGTCAGTTTTGCCTTTCTTTAAAAGAGATATTAAGCAGACATTAAGAACTGTTAGAGACTTTGTAACACTAAGTGAAACTTAAAAGTTTAATGTAAATTGGAGATTTAGTAACACTAAGGTGGACTTTTTCATGTCCTTCCTTCCTCTCTACCATCCTCCCTCCTTTTCTCCCTTCCTTTCTTTCTTCCAACCTTCCTCCTTCTCTCCTTCCGTTTCTCTCCTTCCTTCCCCCTTTCCCCTTCCTTCCTTCTTTCCTTCCTTCCTTCCTTCTTTCCTTCCGCAGACATTTACTGAGCACATTTACTGAGCATATAGTGGGTACCCTTCTAGACACACAGTAGGTGCCTAGGGGATGCAACTGTGAAGAAGCAGACAAAAGCCCTTGCCCTCACAGGGCTTATATTCTTGTTGGAGGAAGATGGTCAATAGACAGAGACACAAGAAATGGTATAGTAGGTCACAGCTGCTATGAAGAAAAACAGAGCAGGGGGTTTCACGGTGGTGGGAATAGCATGGACAGAAAAACATTCACTGATTAGTGACAAACGAGCAGTGATCTGAAGCTCAGGATGGAACCAGCCATGCAGATAGTGAGAAACAGAGGTTCCCTGGCAGTGGGAACAGTATGTACCAAGGCCACGATGCAGAACAAGCCTGGTTTGTTCAAGGAACAGTAATGAAGACAGAGTGGTGGCCGTGACTGGGTGAGGGGGACAGTGTCTTGAGAAGAGGTCAGATCCCTAGGAGGTAGATGGCAGAGGTCAGATCACACAGACCTTTAAAAGACACAGCAAGAACTTGAACTTTGACTCTAAATGGTATGGGAAGCCACTGGACGGCTTTGAGTGGAAAGCAATGCAATGTAACCTAATTATTGCTTTGGTAGAATAACTCCACTGTCTGGGGAAGAGACTGGAGGGAGGCAAGAGCACAGGTAAGGAAACTGGGTAGGAGGGTGCTGCAACAGTCTAAGTCAGATCAAATATTTAGTCCTGGGCGAAAGCACTGGAAGTAATCAGACAATTTGGATTTTGGGGGCAAAGGGAACCCACTCATCTCCCTCTCTCATATATCATCTCTATTTCAGCACTTTTGTCTTTCTAGCCTATTCTCCTTAAGCCATGGCTGCTGGCAGTGACCAGCAATCACACCTTCCTCGTCTGTAATCCTTAGTGCCGACCACAGTGCCTAAGCGTGCTTTCAGACAAAGGTGCTTAAAAGGTTTGTAGAACTGAATCCCAAACGAGGGGGATGATGAAAGGCACAGAGGCAAGAAGGGTCACGGGAGGGATTTGGGACAAGAAGATTCATGTGAGAAGAGGAGAAGGGGCATGAGTGTGGGAGACAAGTGCCTCTCAGGGAAACTGATGCTCATCTGAGCATGAATTTTACACGAAAGAAGGAGAACTAAGAGAAGCAAAAGAGGAAAGTAGATTTAAAACGACAGGAAGGAGGACAAGTTTCATGGGAACTTTCACTCAAAAAAAGATATAAAAGGGCTCAAGATTTACTTCACGGATTTTATTTATAAACCAGTAAAAGTCTCTTAAATCCTTAAATTTCAACTACCAATTCACTGAATAATGTCAATACTTTAAGTATTTTGCTGCTTTTAAGAGATAAAAAAGAGCTGTTCATAACCAATGAAATACGAAATTTATGCGAAACTTCAGTTTCAAAGATTGGCATGGAATGGGTCCTTTAGACGTGCAAGAAACCCTTATATTCCTGAGGTTTAGAGATATGCCTGCCTCATGAAGGCTCACCACGGTTAACTAGGTGTATTTCAAGGAATCGAAAGGAACAATAAGGGATCATTCCTAAAAAGATCTCCCCTGCAAAATAAAACTAATGGGAAACTAAGGCAGGACAGGGACAACAACAGTGAATGATGTGCAGCTGAGAATGGGGAGAGAGGACCCGAGGCATGAGGACCAGGACGGAGGAAAGCTGGCTGGAGGGAGCAGAAGATGTCCTGACTTTACATAAATACATTCCTGATGTCGTATCAGGGAGACTTGGCCCATCTTGCATAAAGCAACCAAGTTAGAATAAAAGTAGAAAGAGATGCATGACTGTCCAATCTCTTGCCCGTAACATGGAGAACCTGGCTCTGGCATGGAGGGGAGACAGAGCCAATGATCATTTTACACGTAAAAGATAGAACGGTTTTTGTTTCCTAATCCAGGTCATCCCCATCCCTTGAGTTTGCTACAGATGTGACTTCCTAATTAGCCTTGCACATCTTCACTTGCCCTTTTGTACTCCATTCTTCACCAGCCAACCATAATGACCTCTAAACTCTCCTCGAGTAAATACCAAATCCTCTACCGTCTGCCTGTACCTCATTTCCCAACAATCCCCACCTTTTTCTACCCCCCAAACCCCACATTACATAACTTCCTGGTAAGTTCTAGAAAAGTTACCTATTCTAACACCATCCCCCCACCTCTTCCCCACCCACCTCTACAATTATATTTATATCCTCCCCTTTTTTTTTTTATTTTTTAAATTTTATTTTATTTTATTTATTTTATTTTTGGCTGTGTTGGGTCTTCGTTGCTGCGCGCGGGCTTTCTCTAGTTGTGGCGAGTGGGGGCTACTCTTCGTTGCGGTGCGCGGGCTTCTCATTGAGGTGGCTTCTCTTGTTGTGGAGCACAGGCTCTAGGCACATGGGCTTCAGTAGTTGTGGCACGTGGGCTCAGTAGTTGTGGCTTACGGGCTTTAGAGCGCAGGCTAGTTGTGGCGCACGGGCTTAGTTGCTCTGCGGCATGTGGGATCTTCCTGGACTGGGGCTCGAACCCATGTCCCCTGCATTGGCAGGCGGATTCTTAACCACTGCACCACCAGGGAAGTCCTCCTCCTCTTATTTAATCCTGAGGCACCCCTCCCACCTCCCTGTTATAAGATTTGATGCACTTGTAATTCTACATCTGTCTTCCCAGAAGGGAGAAAACTGCAGGGTCCATAGTAAGCACTTAAATGTTTGTTAACCATTGAAGGTTGAATGTTGACTATTGAGGAGCATGAAGATATGCAGACAGTAACTGATCATTTATTGGCAATGCAAAAGGTTTTTATATTAATTTACATTTCAGATAAGATGCAGCTGGCACTCAGACATCTTAAAAAGAATGTTGAATGAATAGGAATAATCTTTCACTGAGACTAAAAGAAAACTCAGGTTAGAATTATTACAGAACACTGTATAATCTCCCACATTTACAAATTTAAAAAATGAATGCATTACAATTTAACCAAAATTAAGTTCATATAAAGTAAATCTGAGAATCAATTCAGCTCCTTAGAGAAAAAAAAAAATTGAAATTTACTTGGCATAGTCATTGAATGGCGAGCACTTAAATATTTTGTTCTTGAACTAAGAATAACCATGTAGAAATGTAGAAAAATTAAATTTAAAAGCGGGTTTATTTGGTGTGTAGTTTTAAAGCAAGTCCTATGAATCAAGGTCAATATATGTGTGCTCATGGAACAGGAGTGCACTTTATTCTCCTATAAACCCAAGTCTTAGATACTGTTGCTATAGCCACACACAAACAGCTTCACTGCACTGTTGTTCGCAAAGGGCAATCAAGGAGCAAGGGAGGGTGATTCCCCAGTCCTGAGTTACTTCCGGGTGTGCGTCAGATATTTAATCCGCACATTAACTCACTCACTTAGGCTACCAGGGTAACTCTTAATGCACCAAAGCTGTAATTTGAGAAGACCATTTTGTTTCCAAAAGAGCTGGAGAAATCGCCAACAAGTTTTAACACTTGTTCTTATTAAAGTGTGAATTCCAGGCAAAGAATCTTGTGGTCGAAGGAAGTTGCTTATGCCATTTGACGTTAACCATCTACAGGATGTGATTCTGAAGTGCCTGCCATCTTCACAGCATGGGAGAACTTCCTTAGTTTACAGAGGGCTTCTACTGCTGCAGGTCTGTATGTCATTAAGCTGAGTAAGAATTATTCTTAAAAGGGACAGGGAAGGTCAGGAGCAAAACAACACTGACTTCCCAACATTCACGAGGCATACAGTTCAGAAACCATGGAACAGAACATCTTCTATCACTGTTAATATGAATATTTATGAAGCACCATCAGTAAGCTTAACTCCATTCCTGCTCAATTAGCTTGTAATTTAATTAGTCATAAATGTAAATTCTCTAAATTGGGGTAGTTGTCTTTTGAAATTGACCAACACCATTGTCAGTGGTTCTCTCTCTTTCTCACTTCTTTTTCCCTTTCCCTTATTCATACATTTCACACACACACACACACACACACACACACACACACCGCTCCCTCATTTTTTCCCACTGAGAAGATGTAAATCAAAGCGTACCTGCAAAAGCACAAAACCTGTGGTCAACACAGAACTTTAAGACGCATACTACTGTTTTACCTGAAGATTATAGACATATCTTGTAAATGTTTATAGATATCTAACACATATTTATATAGTTATCAAATATCAGTTTTGAACCACGAAAACATTCCTAGGATATTTATACAAAATGAGCTCTGAATAGAGTTTTCTCTGCCTGTTTCCATTTGAATTTTGCACATCTGGGGAAAAAGGCTGCCCCTAAGAAAACTACTTACTAACTTTAATACGCTGCTCTGTAAAAAAAAAAAACAAAAAAACAAATGAAAAATGACAACAACAACAAAAAGATACACTTCCCTTTATCAAAAACCAACTCTTGCAATCATAAACATTTTCATTTTTTAAGTATTATGAGAGACAGTGTAGAGCAAAACTGCGCCACCCCCCTTGCTTTCTGTGATCTGAGCCTCAGAGTAGAACCAGCTGCACTTCCCGGGGCCACTGGGGGCTCATCTACAGATCAACGTGCTCCAGGAACGTCACGGGGCAAACAGTCCCACGGAAGCCAACTACAAAGCTCTACAAAAGGAGACGCTGCAGCCTGATACAAAACTACAATGAGGCCATGAGGGGAAACTTACTACCATTTTCAATATCAAAGCATGTTTCTTTGAAGCCCGCGAATCTCCATCTTGGCATCAATGACAGCAAAGGGACCAGGGCAGGGGAAGACAAAGACTGATGTCTGCTACTCACCATTCCATTGGTGGTTCGACTAGAGAACATTAAAACTAAGAATTATTGTTTAAAAAATTAAGCGTATGTTGCTGCAATGCACTTTTTCTCTTCGCTTTTATTTTAGATAAAGTCAGGGAAAGCAAAACATTTATATGTTATTATTTATAACAACTGCTGTTTCAGGAAGTTAGCTTATCTTGCTATCCAACACCACAGGAAATCTGCATGTTGATCAACCTTGAAAATGGCCACAAGGATCTTTTCCCATAGCTTAATATTATTTCTTATTGGTCCTTTTTTGTTTATGTACCCATTTCCCTATTAATAGATATTTTATTCATTTCCATTTTTCATTACTACGCAGAATGCTTTGAGGAAATTTTAAATTTAAAACATTACATTTTTCTTCTTATGCCAAAGTGAAAACTTATAAGTGAAAATACAGGAAAACAAAAATGTGTATATTTAAAAGTATCTACAACCCTACTTTGAAATAATCACTGAATGGTCTGGTGGGGTGTGTGTGTGTGTGTGTGTGTGTGTGTGTGTACAAGTGTGTTCATACATTTATCCTTTACTCTCCGAATATAAGCATATATGTAAACTTGCAAATTTATATATATATGTAAATAAACAAATGCATCAATTTGTAAACATTGGATGGTATTGCACGTACTTTTTATAACATGCTAGATTTTAATCCTGTGAGGCTTTTAAAGTATCCAAAACCATATCCATTTTCCAGCAATATGTTCACAAAGCTTACATTTTTTCAGTCACTGAAGAAAAGTATATTACAGCAGGCAAAAAAAAAGTTTACTTGAAAATTATTCTTCTAACGTTTGAGAGAAACCAGAACAGATGAGGCTTAGTGTACTTGATTTACATGAGATAAAGTGAAAGCTAACTTCAAATATTCAAGTCTCCTTTACAAAGTAGAATAAGGCCCATTCTTATTCCTTCAAAACTGTGACGTGCTTAAGGAGTTAAGGTGTCTTCAGCTGAAAGGAATAATGTTACGGCCTTGCTTCTAAATTG
Source organism: Eschrichtius robustus (assembly GCF_028021215.1). Classification (NCBI taxonomy): domain Eukaryota; kingdom Metazoa; phylum Chordata; class Mammalia; order Artiodactyla; family Eschrichtiidae; genus Eschrichtius; species Eschrichtius robustus. Next base: position 46,287,089 of record NC_090825.1, read on the forward strand.
TATACAATTCCCCCTGTTTTGATTCTGCTGTCACAGATATTTAATTAACAAGAATCACTGTAGCAAGGGATTTGCCTGTAATTTGACTGAGTCACCCATTTCTGAGTCATCCACTTCTGATTTGTTTTAAAATCAAATGCAAGGTACTTGGCTAATATACAACCACCATGGATTAGGGACTGAAAAGAATAAACCTATTATAGCCTTTTGTGATGCACCCCTAGCTTCATTTGAATCTCCTATTTTGCTAACAAAAGTTAGAGTTTTGTTCATTAAAAGGCATTTCCTCAGCATCCTTCTGTTATGCCTGAAACAGCAAATCCCCAACTCACTCTTCTTTATTAGTTAACCATCAGTCATCATGCAAAGTCAATATTATTTATGTATACTTAAAGCCAAACTGTGAAGACGAAGCAGAAGATTCTTGATAACAGGAGTTTGTAATCTAACTGAAAAACTGATTAAGTGGCATTTAAGGACACATACACATGTGCCAGAAAAATTCATACTTAGTAACATCAGCTACAGGGCTTCTCACAGACATATGATAAAGCTTGTTTGAGAAAGAGTAAGGAAGCAGTGATAGACTATTAAGGAAAGGGGTGTGGTTTGGGGACTTCAAGCTGGGAAGAAGAGCGACTGGAATGGATGATAGAATCAGGATATAAACAGAGCTTAATGGCCCGAATCTAACAAGATGGTATGAAATAGGGACACATCTGAAGTCCCACCCCTTGGTTAGAACAAAAACATCTAACTGAGCAGCTACCAAGGGGAAAGGAGATGGTGGCCAAGCCAAGCATGAAGCGTGTGTCAGTATGGGACAACAAGAGGATGGGACAGCCAAAGAGTCTATGTGATTCCAAGTCACATTCATTGACAAAGTCCAGGATGAGGTAAAAAAAAAAAAAAGTCTCTCCGATGCTCTGGGCTACTTGAATCACCTTTGAAATAACTTGCTCATTCCTCGGCCACATATTTAAAAAAAGAATGTTGTGAGATAGGGATGAGTCTAAAGGAGAGTGACCAGGATATGAAAAGATGGATGCCATAGTATACAGGTAGTCGCCATAAGAAATAGGACAAATAGGGGGCAGAGCTAATGGTTAAAGGTACGAAAGAGTCTGAAGTGAAAGTGGAATTTCACTTGCCTTGTGTGTCTCCAAGCTTCAGAGGTAGCAGCAATGCTACTTGGAAGCCTCATCGAGGCAGAAGTTGATTCAGTGAAAGCAAGAACAAGCCGACAACACAGAGCTGGCCAACAAAATATAAAAGCTGCTGGGAGAATGGTGAGTTCTCTGTGTGAGCCTCAACAGGACAGTCAGCATTGGCCTTGGAAAGGTCAAATCATAGCTTGCATTAGCTCTGAACCAGAGGGCACTGGTGTCTTCTTGCAACTTGAAAATTCTGCTTCAGCAAGAAGTTTGTACTCTTTTCTGTCTTCCTCTGTATTTTCAATGTACCTTCCTTTGAACTAATTAAACTTCTGTACCCCTCACCCCTCAACTTAAACTACTATATCTTAAAAAATATGTTGACCACTTCAAGGTTTTGAAATATAAACAATATATGGCCCAAAGGTTTGCTAGACTCTCAAAAAGCATCACACCAACTACCTACTTCCCCATAGCTCTCCTCTGAGGCATGAGATACCGCACTCCCTTCTCAATAGCTTCTCAAACGTTATATGCTAAAGCACTAAATTCAGAATAATATGAGTTCATGTGGACCTATCAGAATCTGGAGAACATTAAATACTTGGTGGCATTATTTGTAATGAGGGTTCAAGATACTGCCCCAATCCAACGCTTTTTACACTTACTGTGCATATTAATCACCTGGGATCTTGTTAAACTGCAGATTGTGACCCAGTATGTCTGGAGTGGGGTCCAAGAATGTGCATTCTCCCAAGTTCTCAAGTGATGTTCATGCTGCTGGTTCATGGACCACACTTTGAGTAGCAAGGTAAGGCATATGTCCCTTGAAGCATCATTGCAGAATGTTTATTACTACACCAATGATTTCTTTGCTTTATATATTAACATTTTTACTGACACAGATCATAGGGTTTGTATTCTTACTTTTCTGAAAATTAAAATATATGCTATAATAAAACACAATAAAAATCAAACATCCAGGTTTTTTCCTCTAGCTACTTAAGAGAATGATTATATAAAACCATTGACTTGGCCTCCATAATCAGATAACTTGGAAGTATCAGTGGATAATTCCATCAAGATTGATGGCCAATGGTGCACTGAATTAGCAGTCTGATATTTTTATGTATAGTATGTTAGTCTCCGATAATAAAATAATTATAACAGCTTTTTTTCCCCTGGCACTCAATTCATTATAGCAACGATACAGGATCAGATATAATCTGAGATCCCTTTACAGTACTATAAGCTGTTGGTTGATAATGATGTTGGGTAAAATGGTCCCAAAGAACTCAGGTCTGAATGTACCTAAGGTGTTTGCTTTAGCCTAAGTTTTAAGTTATCTTTTAAAAAAATATGGTATGAATTATATGATAGTGCATTTTTTCATGTACTCTCCTGAAAATAGGAAAAATGAATGATGCTATTCAAACGAGGATGTTTACTTCCTTATAGAAATATCAGAATGGCATCTTTTGAGTTTTGAGCCTTTATCCCAATCACCATACATGGTTGTTGGGGGAAGCTAGGATCTTCTGGAATGGTCATTGTTCTCTTGATGTTCATATTCAGGATCTAGACATGCTGGGTCATCATCCTTGAGCGAGAGACTTTGGCCTCCTGTTCTCTGAAACGTTTTACCCCTCACCTCCTTCAAGTCTTTACCCAAGTCTCAAGGTGGAAGCCAACTCTATCTAAAATTGCAGTTCATCTTGATACTCTTGACTTATTTTTCTCTTTAGCACTTATCACTACCCAACATACAATATATTTTACTTATTTTCCTTGACTCTTTTCCATCTTCCCCTGCATTAGTTTTCCATTGCTGGTGTAACAAATTACAACAAACACAGTGGTTTAACAATGAAAATTTATTATTTTACAGTTCTGTAGGTTGGAAGTCTAAAGCAGGTCTCAGGGACCTAAAGTCAAGGTAATAGCAGGGCTGCATTCCTTTCTGGATGCTCTAGGGGAGAATGTGTTTCCCTTCATTGCCAGCTTCTAGACGCCACTTGCATTCGTTGGCTCATGGCCCCCTTCCTCCAGCTTGAAAGCTAGCAAAGTTGCATCTTTCTGACCTATCTTTTGTCATCACTTCTCCCTCTTGTGCAGTCAGGAAAGAGTCTCTGCTTTTAAGGATTCACATGATTAGATTCGGCCCACCTGGATAATCGAAGGCAATCGCTACATCTCAAGGTCTCAATCACATCTACAAAACCCCCTTTTCCATTAAGATAGCATACTTATAGGTTCTGTAGATTAGGCAGTGAAATCTTTGTGGGGACCATGATTCTGCCTATCATACATACCCCTCACGGAAATGTAAGCTCCATGAGGTCATGGAATTTCATTTGTTTTGTTGTGTCCTAAGCACTTAGAACAGCATCTGGTGCACAGTATGTACTCAGTAAATATTTTCAATGAATGAATGAAAGCCAGATTTGGTTGATGATGAGCCACATCTGAAGTGCAGGTGCTAGAACACAGGCTTCGACTAGCTGCGTTTGAGGAGTGCATCCCTCTAATTAAATAATCTTTAGTCGTCATTTGAAAAATGAGGTGATCACTTTGTCCACCTTGCAGAGTGGTTTAGAGTGAATATGATTTACACTGAAATGGTTTGAAAATTCTTAAAGAAATGTAAAATATTAACACTACACTTTTTAAGTTGGTCTGAGAACTCAGACCTCACTAAGGTCTGAGAACTCCTTGGCTGAAGTCACAGTGAATGTACTTTTATTTTCTTATTCTAAGATGTAATGCCTTACTTCTTGTTTGATGTTGCGTATGGAAAAGCACAATTGCTCGTTAAAAGGTGAAAAGTGGAGTCAACAATTAGCTGTTTGGACTAAGTTATATCTAAAAAGTATGTGGGCAGATTATTTTGAAAACTGGATATCTGAATCAGCTGAATACAGGATAGAGCCTCCCCTGCAACCAAATATAAAAGTCTCATTTATTCTTCTGCAGTTTACATAAATCACTCATGCAAAATAAGCATTATATATCATATGAAGAAATGCTTTTTTGATATTAATAGAAACCTGGAATATTTTATTGGAATTCTTTTCTCATACTTTAGATGTGTTTTCCAGAGATAGATTTCCTCTCTCAACAAAAATTAAAGAGCCTAGGGGTGGAAACATGTAAAGGCAAAACCAAACAAATAAACAAAACTCTTTTCTATGCAACTAGATTTTAAAACTTCCAGAGTTAAAAAAAAAAAATGGGTATTTTCCTTTGAGTCAAATATGCACAAAACACATCTATCGTATTGTCTATAGTTTTAATAACTGAAAATATCATTTTACCTACATAATAATTGCTAGAGTAAAGGTCCTGCCAAAGTTCTGGGAGAGGCTGGAGGATGTGGCAGCTTATTCTTCCTGGAGAACCAGGGGCATTGTCTCAGGAGAGGGACTGTTGAGCTGGGTCTTGGATGGTGAGTTTCCAGGGTACAGAATGGGATTCAAGATTTTTCCCGTAAGAGAAACAGTGCACAAACAAGAGCACCCCATCATGAAGGGACCTACTGGGATGAACATGCAGGCCGTGAAGCTGCAGGACGCCAGACTTCCTGAGTTAAGGGGTTTGAGTTTCTTTGTGGGCAGCGGAGAGCCAATGAGAGTTTCTAGGCTGTGGATTTACAAAACACAATCTCTTGTTAGGAAAATGGGTTCTGGCAAAAGTGGGAGCTCTGGACTGAATCTCACAGAGACTCATGTCAGGGAATTCTGGCAATTTCTAACTTAACGAAAGGTGGGGGTCAAAGCGGGGGTGGCAGAGATGCAGGCAAGAACTTGAGAGACACTTAAGGTGGGTTTGAATGTGACAGCCGGGGGTGGGAGAAACAAGGCAGAACCTTGAACCTCTTATTAAGCATTTCTTAATATTGGGTGTGATGCTTCTTTTGCATTAGTTATCCATGCATACTGTTGAAGGCTAAATAAGGCTTTTATGCTTAGATAGGAAGGGGGGGGGTCTCCTCTCATGTATCGAGATGGTTCAAATGATCACTTTTCAAAATGATAGGCACAGGTGGAAAGCCGCATCACTGGGAGGCAGAACAGGTGTGGCGGCTGCATTTCTTAACCAGCAGTTCTATGAGGGGAGGTCGGTGAGCCTTTAAATCAATGGAGTCACGGAAGGTGTTCAATATACCATCTCCTGGGTACTATCCCCAGGAATTCCAATGTCATTGGTCAAGTGTCTGACCTGGGCACCAGATTTTTAAAAGTTCCCCAAGTGATTTAAGGTGAGTGGAAACAATGGCTTGAAAATATAAGTGAAGGCTTTTTCAATTTGATAGTGTAGCTTTAAATTTCCATTCTGTTGATTTGCCTAATAATCTGTTGCGATGCTAATGATGCCAAAGCGTGACATATTTACCCCCTAGGGATGATGCAAAAACAAATAAGATAATATATGTACATTGAGCTGGTATTTATTTGGGCCCTATTATCAGCACCAGTGTTTCAAAACTCTTCTGTAGGGAGTATATAAACCTTACAAAAAATCACTGGGAAACACACCAAAGTAGCATAATTTCTTCACTTTTATCTTTAACATGGAAGCTATAAACTTTTCATAAGCACTAGCTATCACAACTAATAATAAATATATCCTTTTTATTGACATAAAATGAATGGATATATTTTTTAAAAGGCATCAGAGGGGCTGTAAATGCAAACTGATGTCAACACTCGTTGGGCGGGTTGACTTTGATTCATAAAATCTTATAGATGACAAATCCTATAAATCCTAAAATTCCCAAGTTGACTTTGCCTTGCACATGCTTAATAGTCAAGAAAGATTTTGTAAATGTCTGAACGACATCAGCACGGGTGTGTAGTGTTAATATATTATACTAATGTTACATTGTTTGGGGTTGGGTTGTGCTGAAGAAATTGATCTCTACCAAGCCTTAAGGAACAGTGACTGAAACTCAGAAGCAGGAAAACCTGGGCAGAGATGTAACTAGCATGCTCTTAAATAATTAAAATGCCTGAACAAAGGATGAATATATTTCTTTAGGGCACTGACATAAATATAATATTTCAAATTATTAGAAAAAAAGAAGAGAAAATGTTGGGAGTCAAAAATAAGAAATATAAAAAAGAGAAAATATCAAAACAAAGACCTCAGTGGATTCTATTTTGAAATAATAAAGATACAAAGCAAAAGCACAGATCATAGTAATTTTGGATACACACATGTGGAGTGTAACAATACAGGTAAAGTTCTATCTGTAGTGTGTGATTAGAGAGGTAGCTTTTACCTATTCTAAAGTTTGTCAACACAAACGTTGGCACTACCCAGGTCAGGGTCCAATTAAGACTTCTCGGCTCTGTGTGCTTATGAGATTTAGCTCCTCCCACTTCTCCCAATCTCTTCGATTTCAACTTAGGCAGCATATGTCTAAGGCCTTTATTCAACTTCCCCTTGCAGGTTTTTTAAAATGAACTTTCTTTACTCTTTAATATGATGTTTATTGTGTACCTACTGCAGCAAATGACATTATGGAAAAATACAGATAATTCTGCATTTCTGTATTCTTTGTGAATGAGCTAATCTAATTTGTTTACTGCCATAAATTTGGGACATCCTACATAAAGTAGGACCTCAGTTCTAAGTATAATACTGTTCCATATATTATGTCCAATAAATAGTCTATGGACCATTTGGTAAGCTGCAGTAAAGATCTACCCCAAATCTAAAAAAAAAAAAAAAAAAAAGGTTCTGACGAACCGAGGGGCAGGACAGGAATAAAGACGCAGAGGTAGAGAATGGACTTGAGGGCACAGGGAGGGGGAAGGGTAAGCTGGGACGAAGTGAGACAGTGGCATGGACTTACATGCACTACCAAATGTAAAATAGATAGCTAGTGGGAAGCAGCTGCATAGCACAGGGAGATCAGCTCGGTGCTTTGTGACCACCTAGAGGGGTGGGATAGGGAGGGTGGGAGGGAGCTATGCATATAGCTGATTCACTTTGTTATACAGCAGAAACTAACATAACATTGTAAAGCAATTATACTCCAATAAAGATGTTAAAAAAAATAGATAAATAAAAAAATCCACCCCATATTTAAACAGGCGTATCCTAAATTTACAGATTTAACACAGTTTATTGGATAGTTAAATATGCATGTGTATATGTATACACATTCAGCCATTGCTGAATGGCTAAGACAAAGTCATGATTGGATGTGAGGATGAACACTGTACTGGCTGGAATAAAGCATTTATTAGAGAGAAGAAGGGCTCTGATGATCTCAATTAGGACAAAGAGCTCAGGAAAAGAAAATGAGACTCTGGAAGACAAGCTTTAACAGTTTTGATCAGCCCCTAACCTGTTCAGCTTTCATCTACATTATGTATGAGCAGGAATTTCGTATTTCAAATAGAAGCCTCCCAATTATTCATCGGAAAAAGTTTACATGTAGTGTATCACGCAAGTAGGCTTAACCGTTCACTTAACAGACTAAAGTAATGTGAGTTAAAAAGACTGCATCATCAGAAATATATTATACATGCTTCCTGACTTTTCTAATTTGGTAACTTGCAGACATTCATGGGATTTCACCATTCTAAATTTTGTTGACGACAATGCTTGCTCTCATTATTCCTGAAAGCTAGTTGAAATTTATGTGTCTGTATATTAATTCCTCTGACAACTTGTGGTTTCTTAAAAATAACTTCAAATGTTCCAAAATTATGGAGAGAATGTTGGGTAAAAATGTACAGAGTGGTTCAGGATTTATATGAGATTTTTCTTCAGTTTTCGACAACCATCACTTGTGTATGCAGTTATTCAGTAAATGGGATGCCCTCAACCTTTTTTTAGATATGACAAAAGAAACTTCTAAAGTTCTAATTTAAATATTTTATTTGAAAATATACTGCTATAACATTACTGTAAAATTAAGGAGAGTTGTGTGATAAACATAATTCTTCTTCCTCAAAATGTGAATACTTATTTTACCCTTTAGCTATTATATTCACCTCTTCATATTTTAGTGTTGTTCTCAGCAAACAACAAATCTATAGTAAATATATTTATATTTTACTGGTACAGGGAAATAATCCCTAATGTAAATGAAGATCAGAGTATTTAAATTGGGGTTAGATCATTCTAGTTCTCTAGTATTTTCCATTGTTGAAATAAAACACCAACTGAAAGGTGCTTCGTCAGTATGTTTCAATGAGGAAATCAAATTGCTTTCTAGGATTTCTTGCAGAAAAATTCTATGACTTTAAGTTTCACTTAGCACTTAAAACTGGCATCAAGAATAGTGCCCAATACAGGGATATCCAATCTCCTGGGATAAACCATAATAGAAAAGAATATAAAAAACAAATGTAGGTATGTATATAACTGAGTCACTTTGCTGTACAGCAGAAATTAGCACAACATTGTAAATCAACTATACTTCAATTAAAAAAAAAAAAAAAAGTAGTGCCCAATAGCTATGGGAGTAATCAAGGACCATAAAGAAAGTTCCTTGGCTGTGGTTTCTGCATGATAAAGCATGGAAAACATTTATGAGGGCAGAATGGCTTAAGAGAAGAGCCCAGATCACTTGTATTCCAGGCCTATGCTGCATTTCCAACAGTGCATTCGTCATCTCTGCTTGGACAACCACAGAATTCTCAGACTCAGCATGTCCAAATGGGACATATCACTTCACCCTAATACCTGCCATCCCTCCTGTGGCACTAGCTCAATGAATGGCACCAGTTGTTCCCACACCTAATGAATCACCAGGTCCCACTGAATCTACTTCCTAAGTGGCTATTTTCCAGATCTTTTCATTTCTCTTCATCCCCACCTTGCTGCTGGTCTAAGGGATGAATACTTGTCTGAAATATTGCAACAGGGTCTCCACTGGCCTCCCTTCCTCCAGCACTGTGCTTCTCCAATCCAGTCTCTAGAATGCGGCCAAATCCTACAACCTCAAAGGCTTTCCATTTTGTTGGAATGAAGTCCAGAATCCTTAGCATGGTGGGCGAGGCTTTTTTTTTTTTTAAATGTTTCCAGCTTCATCTCCCGTCTCTCTCCAGAACGTGTGCGGCCACCACCTGCCCTCCAAGCTCCACCAGATGGAGCCATGTTCAGTCACATGATGGTGCCCAAAAGTCACTGCCTTTGGCCTTTGCACATGCTCTCCTCTCAGTCTGCCCCTGCTTCATCTGGCTAATTTCTGCTCAGCCTTGCAAGTTCTAGTGCCTTTTCCATGAACCATTCCTGACCACCCACGCCCATACCCTCAAGTCCAGGAGAGTTGCTCTCATAGACAGCATCCTATATTCTGCCTCATCCTGAAAGTGACGGCACTTCATTTGTAGTTGCTTGTTTAATCATCTAGCTTTACCATTGGACCTATGGCTTCACAAGAACCATGGCTGTGACTGTCTTACTCATTTGTCCAATGCTAATATATTAAGTCCATGGTAGGTATTCCACAAATATTTGTTAAATGAACAAATCCACATGGAGTTATGTACCACAGAGTTCAGATTTCTGTTTCTGCCCTTAGCTGTCTGGTCAAAGTACGACAGGAAATAGCACAGGATAATTTGCTAGCTATAGGTTATTATAACGTTAACTCCCTGCCATACAGTTTCATCACTGCCCCCTCCAAAAAATTCAATCATTTGCTAGTTTTGACCCTACTTCTTTCAGCATTGGTAAGAATTGTAGCAACCATCATTATACTTAAGAAAATTAAATTACTAATATCGGTCTACCCATTTCTCCAAGAAAATGAAATTACTTCTCTACAGAATTAAAACACCATTTCCTTGAACTAGATGAAGAAGCCAATTTTCTTTTGTGTTTCCTGCCTCTAAAAAGAATATGTGTCTAGACAGATTACTGAAGTTTTTCCATGAGATACCCTTTTCCACTAGAACAAACTCCATTAATCCCACACAATGACATAAATACCTCATCGTACCTCCCCGTTTACTTCTTAATTTCAAAAATAATAAAAAAAAAAACAGATGAAAGAAATTCTAACCCATATTTCCAAACACAGAATTCTGATTAAAAGAAAAAAATAACACTATGGATTTACATACCTTTCTTCAAATTTCTAAATATTGTCATAATCCATTTTGCTGAACCAGTTTTGTTCTACATTTGCCTTGTGGCAAACAGAATCTCCTGAAGGGGTTTGAAAATGCAGGTTTCTGGGCCCACCTCCAGAGTTTCTGACTCATTAGGCCTGAAACTGGACCAAAGAATTTGCGTTTCTAAGGAGTTCTCGTGGCATCAATAGGGACCACACTTTGAAATGTAACTGATACATGCAACCTATGGTAGAGAAGCACATTCTGCCTCTGTCGATGTAGTTATATTGGGTTGGCCAAAAAGTTCGTTCGGGTTTTTGGTAAGATGTTATGAAAAACCCGAACGAGCTTTTTGGCCAATCCAGTAACGTGGCATTTTGACATGTCCTATCCCACTCACCCTTCCTGTTTATTTATTTTTTTTGTTTTTTCTTTTTAAAAATTTTTTTTATTGTGGTAAAAGCCACATAATATAAAACATACTATTTTAACCATGTTGGTCATTGGTATCTAACTCAGTTTTGCCACCTAATATGTGGAGCATGTACTCAATACTGAAACGTAAGAGCATAAGGGTACATCATTTTCTTAAAAAAAGAGGTCTCCTTCTGCAAGTTTAAAAAATTAAATGGAAAAACAACCCAAAGCTTGCTCTAAGATTGTTACCTTCAATGGTAAACATGTTTTGCCTCAATTGAGATTTCTTTGTTCAGGAGCCAAGCTGGCAATTAAGCTGGCACAGGAGGAGAAGCCATTTGTCTAATATGATGATAGTGTAGTCCTTTGTAAACCCTGGAACAATGAGGGCCCACACAGAGGCTCATTCCAAGTCCTACTTCCTTCTCTTTCCTTGATACATAATGGTTGCTGCTCATTCTGAATTCTCAGAGCCACAAAGGAAGGGGGAGATGTTCGATCCGGTCACACCCTCCCCCATTTAAACCACTTATAGCCTTAACTTAAAGCAGCAATTTGAAGTCATCTTCTTTAAGCACTGCAGAACTAATCGTGAAGTCCACCAACAAAGTGACATTCATGGAATTGCTTTGTTCCAAAGCCTTCTGTTCCCTCTAGGTTTGTCTGTCATATCATTGTGTTCAGAAGAGCAAGGTGAAAACCTTGTCTTGAGTTGGGCTTGGGAGGAGGGTTACTTTTGCCTTGTAGATTTGTTATTTCAATCTTCTTCTTAGAAAGATACAATGTCTTAGAGAGTTTGAATTCTCATCAGTTCTGGCTTCAGCTGAGTCAAGTCTCAGAATTTAAAGAAAGTGATTTCTTAGTGATTACTAAGAAAGCCCTTAGTAATCGCTTCTGAAGAAATCAGGCACACCTACTGTGACCATTACAAGGTACTATGTAAGCTTCCACTTTTTGAAGGTTCTTTCAGAGTGGGGACTCTGTCTAATTCATTGCTGTATCTGTAGAATTTAAATTAGTCCCCCCCAAAATAGAAGGCATGCAATATGTAACATTTATTGCCTGACTGGCTCTAACTATAAGCTTTGTAGGTGATGCACAATAAAAATTAAAGAAGTGTAACATGATACCAAAGTTCATAAATTAAATGTTACCAAAACAGAGGTTGCTTCTACAAATGAAGGAAACAAATCAGAAGATATCTCACTAGAATATAACCTCCTCTAACCCCCAGTCTACAAATATATCCATCCCCAGATTTCTGGCAACAACATAAATATACATTTACATTTCAGGACCTAAATCCCTGGTTTTATACTCAAGAAATGCCCAAACTAGTAAAACATTTTTCATTTAAATTGTCTGCCAGTTTATAAATGGAAAGGAATTCCCCATGAGATATCTCCCTTTATAGAGGGAATATAGAATTGTGTAGAAAGGGCATGTAATTATTAAGTAGACAAATGTGATTTGTCTTTTTAATACCTTCTTTCTTTTTAATACCAGTGGTGTCTTCAAAGCATCTTCTCCATTTTGCAGTCATATCAGCTTCTAGAGCTTTATAGCCCCTTCAACTGAATCCACTCACTGCAGCCTTAGCTTATCTGAATTCACGAAAGAATCCTTCCAGGGAGGGATCCATTACAAGAACATCAGCTGCAACTAGGTCATGCCACTCAGATCTGGATCTAGAGGTCAGCTGTGACTTCTGGCTCCTGCATAATCTACTCTTCTTCCCAGATTACTCAAACCTCTAAGGTCTACTTCATAGACACTAGACCCTGCATCAGACGTTCAAATTAGGAGCGCTTCATACCATGATGCTTTACTTCCAGTTCTAGCTTTGGATCTCCTGTAACCCAAGACAGCCTAACCCAAGCCAGGCTCTCTGATGCCCTTTGGATACTGTTCCTCTAATAAGTCACAAGACCAGCTTCTAGGGACCAGGCAGTTCTCCCAGGTCTCTTAGTACCAGAGTTCTATTCTTTTCTGCCAAGTTCTGATTTCTTTCTCAGTCTCTGTTCCTAAAATCCCATTGAGCCCTTTATTGACACCCTAAATCCTAAAAGGCACAATTTTGCTGTCCTAAGTTCATTTTCAGGGCTCAGGGTATAATAATGACTAGTCATTCAGCACCCAACAAGCACATTGTACAAAGCACAGAAATTGGGGTGGGGGAGGGCACTGAAGAGGTCCTCGGTGCTGAAACATATTTCTACAGAAGAATATAATTGGTGAATTCTCATATCCAGGGAGGATCAAATTGATATACTATTTTAGCACTCCTGCAAGAATTCTCCTACATCATTTCTGCACAGAATTTTATTTTATGGAAAAGTTCCACGATTTTTAACATATTATATCATCTCCTCACACCAAGTAGTTTCATACTTTAAGAAGTACAAAATGCACTCATCAAAAATGTTCGGCACACCATGTGCTACATATCACATGTTTATATATTTCTAAAATCCTGAACAAATCTCTCTTGAAGTTCTGTTTAAAATACAACCACAAGCACAGTCACATATGATAGAAAAACAGAACATCAACTCACAGAAGACCAGCACCTACCCTACAGGTGATGTAATTTTAAATTTTGTTGAAATGACTTTGAAAATTAACTATGCCAGATATAAGAACAAAGGCAGGCTACAATATTTCTGTCCACTGGACAACGCTAAAGCCTAAGAAATGAGATGTCCAAACCTCTTCTAGAAATAAAAATCAATTAAGAAGAGCAGCCAAGAAAGCATTAATGTAATCAGTCTGCATGCTGCCAGCTAATTTACAATCCACGAGAAGCTGAGCCAAGTGGGAGTTATTTACGTTTGTTCTTCTGGTATAATAGAAGGGAGGCGAGTGAACAGGATCTGCTGAATCAGATTGTGTTTGACTGAGGACTGACAGCGAGAAGTTTTCTTCAATTAATAGCCAGCTGCATAACTTGAGCTAATGCCAGCTGGGCTTTCGTCATGAAGTGACACCAAAATAAATGATTCTGTACTCAGGTGCTGGCTGTGATGCAGTGAATTTATCCATCCAAAGCTGGAGCAGGGAGAGGGGTGGGCAATCATACAACCTGAGTTTTATGAGCATATTTTGGCAACTGTTCTAAGGATACTGAGTTCATGATAATTGTTAAGTGCCTAAAAGGATCCATTTAGGTGCAAAGACTTGTTTGAATTCTTAGAAGGAAAGGACCAAATGGAGTGGAAATGGCCTCATCAAGGCCATGTTGATTTCTTTCACGATTAGTGAAATTCACGTTCATATTTAAGTCACGTGGTCAAGAGGGGAGCAGGCAAAAAGGGTTTTATTAAGGGCATCCACATAAGGGAATTCTTGAGGAGGAAAATAATGACTACAATGGCATAAAAGGAATCTAGTATAGATTTAAAGCAGTCCAATGCCTGCCAGTACATTCAGAAGAGATGAACAGGCCCAGCTGCCGGGATTTTTCTCGTGAGGTGCCTGTCCCAGTGGTCACAAGTCCATGTGTCTTCTGGCTGCCAAGTCACATTCCCGTCTGTCTGGATGGAAGGGCGCCCACCCACAAGCTAGACCTTTTCATTATGGGGAAGTTTCCGAGGTTCCTTGTGTCAGGCAAACCCCACTTTCCCATCACTTCACGTAAACACCTCTTCTATGGGGATTTCTTACAGAAAAACCCACGTGAAAGCATCTAACCAAAGAAATGAAAGTCATAAAACCAGAAGCTCCATAGAAATCTAGGTATGGAAAATAACAGGCAGAAAACAAGCCCTCCAAGGAGGAAGCAGTAGCAGCTTGACCTGTGAATTCTTTGCTATCTGTTTGCTCCCTCGACTTTCAAACTGTAGCCCTGGAAATATAAACACACAATTCTAAACATCCACAGGCCTGCGGCAGCAAAATACCACAGGCCAGCTTCACAACTGGGGCATGCAGACCATAAATCCTGTAGTGGCAGGAGCGGGGAGGGTACGAAAATGGACCATCACCATTCAGCACCCTGCATCAAAGGAAACTGGGCACAAGGAAGAGGCAGCCAATTATTGGATTCTCTCATTCATGGAAGAAGGAGCTCAAGGATTGAATTACCCAGGTGACGCTGGTTCTACCCATGCCAGAAGGCAAACGCTTACAAGACTGCTAAAGGCCACAGTTGCTCTGGATTTAGGCAGAATTTTCTGGTCCCTAGTGTGGACAGAGAGGAGAGCTATATAGAGAAGTGCTGGAAAAGGGGCTTCTCACCAGCCTTGGTCATGCGCGTTCCTATTCTGACTTGGATTTTAGAGAGGGACACAGGAGACAACGATCCCAAGATGTGACTCTTTAAATCTGTCAGCATGAGAGATAAACCTAACTTGGCTACGTGAAACTGATGAGAAACAGTCCTTGCTGCTGGCCACACAGAAAGGAAAGGACAAAAACAAGAAACCCATCACTATTAGTTATATTCGGAGCAACAGAGAGAGATTCCCACCACCACATGGTAGCCTGTGCTATTAGTGGTTGGTTAGTCCGGGAGATCCTAAGCTATTAAGTAAAAGCTATCTCCACAGTGGGTACTAGGGGAGGTGATCTGTTAGGAAGCTGGGTTAACAAGTGCTTCTTCAAATGTCATCTGTAGTGTCACTGGGTGCCCTAAGTGTAACTCCCGTCCAAGTCAGCAACCTATAGACAGAACAGAGGCACAATTTCTAGGTGTGAGTATTGCATGATGATGCCTCCCAAGTATTAGTTTATTTCCTTCAACAAACTGACTCTATATTGCTTATATGTGGAATCTAAAAATAAATAAAAATAAATAAAAAATGTTAAATGATACAAATGAACGTATATGCAAAACAGAAATAGACCCACAGACATAGAAAATAAACTTATGGTTACCAAAGGGGAAAGGAGGGGGATAAATTAGGAGTTTGGGATTAATATACACACTATTATGTATAAAATAGATAACCAACAAGGACCCACTATATGGCACAGGGAACTCTACTCAATATTTTGTAATAACCTATAAGGGAAAAGAATCTGAAAAAGAATATATATATCTGAATCATTTTGCTGTACACCTGAAACTAACACATCGTAAATCTATACTTCAATAAAAAAATAAAATCAGAAAAAACATAGATCGATTCCTCTAACATGAAGCATTTCATTTTCTAGCACTCTCTACATCACAACCAAATATATGAATGGAAACAGAAAATTCTGATCATTAATGCTTGAGCTTTGTTTTGTTTTTGTCATCACTGTTTTGGAACAGACAGAGCCACCTGGGATAAGTGATACATATGAATGTATTAACAGACTCTCTTAGTGAAACACAAATATACATAGTTCATAAAACATGAACAATATATATTCTTTTTTTAAAAAATTATCTATTTTACTTATTTTTGGCTGTGCTGGGTCTTCATTGCTGTGTTCTGGCTTTCTCTAGTTGCGGCTAGCAGGGGCTACTCCATTGTAGTGTGCGGGCTTCTCGTTGCCGTGGCTTCTCTTGTTGCGGAGCATGGGCTCTAGGCTCACGGGCTTCAGTAGTTGTGGCAGATGGGCTCAGTAGTTGTGGCTCACGGGCTGTAGACCGCAGGCTCAGTTGTTGTGGTGCACGGGCTTAGTTGCTCTGCGGCATGTGGGATCTTCCCGGACCAGGGCTCGAACCCATGTCCCCTGCATTGGCAGGCAGATTCTTAGCCACTGCACTACCAGGGAAGCCCTATATTCTTACCTCTTTCATTCAGGGACTGATTATCTAATTGGTGATTTGTCATTTCTTCCATCTTTTCCTTTTCACATGCCCTTTATAAGAAAATAAGTAATGATGGAAGTGCAAACTATGGTGCAAAAAGCATGTCCCAGGCTTGATGCTACATAATTTTATACATTTTCATCTTTAACCCTAGCAGGTTACTGTCCAATTACATATAGCGCAAACGAGGCTCAGTGGTAAAGAGATGCACCAAAACATCACTTCCTCCAAGAAGGTTTGCTTGATGGGATAACCTAATTTAAGAGATGCTCAGATACCTTCCTTTTACCCCTGCATTTTTCATTGTTCTTTTCATAAGCTTTTCATTTACCTGTCTTCCTTGTAAAATGTGATTTCCTTAAAGGTGGGGATTGCATCTTATTCACCTTTTCACCCTCAGTGCCTTGAACAGTGACTGGCATCTGGCAGACAATCAGAAATGTCAAGAATGAATTGAAGCCATACAGCCAGGCGCAACGACACCGGATTTCAATGCAGAAATGTCCAATTGCAACACCTAGCAAGCAAAAAATGTCAGATTTTATTTGATGTTTGGCAGAAAAATGGGTGTTGGAATTAGTTCACCCATTTCATTCTAGATAGTTAACGACCAAGAGGTTCTCAAGAAATACTTGTTGACAGAATTCATGTATCCAAGGTTAGCTCTGTTTCCCAAAAACCAAAAATAAGAGGAAACTAAAGATTCAGATAAAAGTCAGCCTCAATGGGAGGAGCAGGGTTTTTATTAAACACATGAATGAGCATTTACTTGGTTCAACTAGAGGCTGGCTTTTCACCTGGATTACAAGAGAAATATTCCAGCATCAATTTTACTTCGAAAAAGTATATTGAGTAAAACCCTAAGTGCTCTCTGCATGAAAAATTCTAGTTCTTCTTTCCTGTACAAACGCATAATGTAAACATAATAATCATGATGGCATTTCCTTTCACAGCATCGGTCATTTAAAAACGCAAACCTTTGAAGAACACGGATATTGACAAACTAAGTAAAATAGCTTTAAATCCTGTGAAAAGAGACTGCAGGCCCCAAACCTGAGACTGATTTTCAGGAGTAACTTTGCTGATGGAGCCTAAGAGCAGCTTATTCCAAACCCTCACTCCCCCTGCTCCCACCCCACTTGCAGCAACTAATGTTAATTATAAAAATACATTTAAACTAAAAAGAACAATAGGCAGAAGACAGTTGTTTGGCTTAAAATGTAACCAATTGAGCTACAACAGAGGCAGCTTAGCTCCTACCGCCAGTAGGTACAGCACAGTAGGTACCCTGCCCCGGGCCCAGAATACTTTTAGGAGTCCATGAAAATGTTTTAATTTCTTTTAAAATCAGAAATGAAATGATTATAATCCATCTTAGATTACATTTCTCTTTCTATCAAGGCGGTTGTAAAGTGTAATTTTTAGTATTTTTTTAATGGAGAAAGAGGCCCACAAAGCCCAAAGTGTGCAGGGCCCACAAAAGTCATGGTACAGCCTTGAGCTGGGCTATTTTTAATTTTTATAAATTTGCTACGGAATTATTATTTGTTGGGATGTTAGGGACACATGAATGTTGTGTGCCTTTTATTTCTTCTCTCCCACCACAAAAACCAATCCCTCAAAAAAAAAACAAAAAACATTGAAAATTCTTATCAGTTGGATTGGATATTGGTAGCACATCAATGAATATCAACCACAAATCCAATTCAACTGGGCCATGAAAGAAAGGATTTCTTAAGAAAGCCTTCCTTTCTGCTTTTACCTGGAAAGCAACAACTGAGAAATAATCACAATTTCAGAGGAATGAAGGAAGATGAACTACTAGAACACTGTGCCTTAAGAAAAACACTAATTTAGAAATGCTGACCCACAAAACGTTTTTGCTTTAACACTGAATTAGCTGGTTCAACTGAGTAATTTCCTGAATCTAGGTGGATACTTTGGTAGATAGTCATATTACACTACTGAGTTAGTACTGAATTAGTATTGGTATCACAGCTAATATCAGGAATGCCCTTCTCGTATGGTACAGCATAACTAACAACATTGGTTCACACAGCCGTTGTGTTTTTATGGCAACCGGGGCATGCCTTGATGCCTCAGCTACCCTCTGAATTAATAGGATGTTGATTTCTGCATACTATCTCATTATTCCTCTAGCTCTAACTAGTCTGTGGAACAGACACAAATGCAATAATGAGGAGTGGAAATCAAATACCTTCAGTTTTGGAGTCTTGGTTAAGTATTTCTTGGTACGGAAAGAGGCAAGAAGTCATGGTTGAAATGAAGTTTTAGCATTATCTATGAATTGTATCTATCCATGAACTTCCATAAAATTTTTATAGGAAAGAGAAGTACTAGTATATCAACAATCTAAATTCCAGTACTTGGAACTGAAAATGTTAGGGTTTCTAGTACATTCTTCTTTTTTTCTTTTTATTTTTTTATTGAAGTATAGTTGATGTACCATATTGTATAAGTTACAGAGCTAATATAGTGATTCATAATTTTTAAAGGTTATACACCATTTATAGTTATTGTAAAATATTGGCTATATTCTCCATGTTGTACAATATATCCTTGTAGCTTATTTTATGCCTAATAGTTTGTACCTCTTAACCCCCTACCCCTATATTGCCCCTCCCCTCTTCCCTCTCCCCATTGGTAACCACCAGTTTGTTCTCTGTATCTGTGAGTCTGCTTCTTTTTTGTTATATTCACTGGTTTGTTGTATTTTTTAGATTCCACATATAAGTGACATTATACAGTATTTTTCCTTCTCTGTCTGATCTAGTATATTCTAAGTAGTCTCTTTTTAAAACACATATAGAAAATAATTAGAATATAACATGTTTCCTACATAAAATATGACTAATAAGGCAAAATAAGATAATAAGAATTATTAAATTATATATGAAGAAAATAAGTAACAATGACCTTAAATAAACATTTCCTTATTGCACAGCCAAAACTTAGCCTTTTTTCCCCATATTTTTATCTCCTTTTCACTAAGGTAGGAATAATAAATCACTGTCATGTAGGTAAACCAGTAGAGAGGACCTGCCACTGAAAATAAAGCAGAAGTTAATTTTTTCCCTCTAAAAATATAATTTGCACAATTAGGCTATTAAATATATGGTCATAGGATATTATAAAATTAGATCATTGGAAGATGTGGAATTATATTCTGCCTCATTGTAATGAGAAATGCTTTAAATATGACACTGTTCTGGTTACACTGCATCTCTGAATGCTTGTCATGCATCTTTCCTTTCTTATTCTGATAAAATAAAACAAATTTCTTGTTGGAGAGCCACCTCTAAAGGGTGGAACTGATGTCTGTGACTGGGATACACAGAGGCCTGGTTAGTCACATGACTGTTGATGGCTGGCACTTCATCCAAGTCCACCCATTTGAGTCAGGACTGAGTCTTCATTGGAGCCATTGGGAAATATATGCTCTTACGCCACTGGAATTACTACCGGCAGAGTTATGCCACTTGCTGCCTTAGCTTTCCTTGCCACCACATAGGGAAAGCCAGCAATGCAGAGGGGGAGAGAGATTGAGAAAGACAGACTAACGTCTTCATCACGTTGCAAGAGCACATGAGCAAGCCTTGTGCCCATGGAAATCAGCTGCACTCCTTGGATTTCCCAGTTTCAAGATTCCATAAGCCACCTTTCTGTTGGTTTAAATATTTAGTTTCTATTACTTGCAACTAATGGGGGAGAACAGTCTGACTGATATACCACTTCACCACATGGATCTTTTCAATGTTAAGAAATATTCTATTGATATGATGCAAGTCCACTCTTGCTTACTTATCCCTCTCTTTACTGCCTTTGTATTTGATTGACAATAAGAGAATCCAATTGTTTCTTGCTGCACTATTGCAGCAAATTCATTCATTCATTCGTACATTCATTCATTCAACAAATGCTGACCACAGACCTATTCTGTGCCAGGCACCCGCTGAAGATTCATAATTGAACAAAACTGACAAACGGTCTACTTTCATAAAATTTATCATCTGTAGGAGGGAGTCAACAATGAATGAATAAAGAGATAGATCATGTAAATATATTGGATAGCAACATGTGCTATAGAGAACACTAATGCAGGAAAGAGAATATACAATGTCTGGGTTGATGATGGGTTTTGTTTTGTTATGTTCTGCTGTTTTTTAAATAGATGGTCAGGGACGGTATTATTACGAAAGCGATATTTGAGCAAAGATCTAAAGACAGTGAGTTCCTTATTGAGGAGGGTATGGGTCCTGAAAGAAAGTACAGTCAGGCTCACCGGTAGGGTGTAGGGCAAATTTTCCTGACAGGAGTTCACCTATTTACACAAGGGAGAAACTCCCATTGATGTCCCCCTCCTCCACACTAGAACCTTTTACTGCTGGCTCTCTGAGGGGACTGGCCTATTTGTTTTGTTTCACTGGGCAAACAGAAATATGAGTTAGGGAGTTAGGGATGGCTGTAGGTTCCATGAATCATTATTATTTTCAGTGTACGCTCTCTGGCGTGAAGGCTGTGATGTGAATTGCTGACTAATTTTATAAAGCACCTGGGGCTCCTCAGGGCAAAGGCACTATGTCAACACCAACATTAAACAAATAGCAATAATTGGCCAAATCCTCTGGGGGTGCAAGGCAAATAAAATATGTTCCCTCTTGGAGTTTCATGACGTCTGCCAGGTTTACCACTTGACAACCTGGATTCAGCGAGAATGAGGCAAAGCATTTTTCAAAAGCCACTTTGCTACCATTGTATGTGGCCTCCAAACAACCACTGTGAATACTGAGTATTTAACAGCAAATTAAAACTGAGTATGTTTTTGATTTCACTAGCACAATGAGGTTCTGAATAATCACTTGAAATATTAGTCCTTATCAATTTCCAGGCAATTCCACTATTAGTGAGAAATAAGAGTAGAGCAATATTCATTAGATAATAAAAACAATCATTTTTCCAGCAATTTTTAAAGCACACACAAATCTCTCTTTAGCAAAAGGACTTTTTAAAAGCATTGAATCTCTTATAGTTTATCCATGTGAATTTCGATTAAAAAAATTGTCCAAAAACAAGAACGGTTGGAAGGGTTCCAAATGGCAGATGAAACTCTAAAATGTATATGACATATTAACAAGATTTCTTTGTGTTTCTAAGAATTCTGTAGGGAAATGTACCTAAGTTTAATGCAACTCTACCCACTCCACCTCACACCACACCAAAAAGACATTCATAAAAGAAAGCACAACATATACACACACTTTATAAATGGACATTGGGCTTTGAATTTTAACTAAAACAAGGGGTAGCTCAGGATAAACCTGGTTTTACTCTACTACCTCCAAAGTTCAATGGAAAAAAAGCATTAACCATTTTCTCAAGATTATTAACTATCATTAGTCCTTAGAATTATGAGACACGTTTGCTGAAAAGACTTTAGGATTAATCTAGTATGACTTTTATTTCACAGGTGAAGAGACTAAGTTTCAGAGAGGTTACTTCACCAGGAATATAAAAATCAACTATAATATCCTGAGCCTTAGCTACTGTTAGTATTTTGGAATATCCTTCCAGGTATTTTCCTATGAATTAGTATATACATATAGCTGTATATGCATAGTTCTCATATTTAAAAGCGCTCTCTCATTTTATGTATTGTTTACATACTTTTTTATTTAACATACCGTGACTATCTACCATGTTAAAATTATCCTTGTACATCAATATTCCATCATATGCATGTATCTTGATATTGCTGCATATTTGACTCATTTCCAATTTTCAGCTGCCGTAAACAATAATGGTTGTAAATCTTTTCATATGTCCCTAATTACTTTTTTAGGTTAAATTCTTAGAAGAGAAATTGCTGGTTCACAGAGTTGTTTTTTTTTAAGGTGTTTGGTAATTGTTATTGAATTGCCTTCTAGAAAGTCCGTTCAAATTTTCACTTTTACTACGATTAAATAAGAATGTCCCAACTTGAATCAGTATTTGGTATTATATGGCTTTGCTTTTTAATCTTTAACACTTTGATTAGAGAACATATTGGGTTGGGCAAAAAGTTCATTCAGGTTTTTTCCATAATATCGTATGGAAAAACCCAAACGAACTTTTTGGGCTACCCAATATTTCTCCATTGTTGTTTAATTTACTTTTCTTTAAGTTTGGGCTTTTATTCATGTTATTGGCAAATTGTGTTTCGTTTTTTATGAATTGACTGTGCGTTGATTTTTCTGTAAGAAAGGTTACCTTTTTTGTTGACTTCCAAGGATTTTTTAATACATTAAAGATAATGCCCCTTTAGCAATGTTGGAAACAGATTCCTTGGTTTGTCATGTGCCTTTACATTTTATTTATGGTGTTTTTTGATGTGCCTAAATATTTGATTTTTTAAATGTACAGATATTTGTAAAACATTTTCTTAATGTTTTCTAGCTCTGGTGACAGGCTTAGAAATACTTTCCCACTTTGAAATTAAATGAGTATTCACCTATATTTTTATAGTAATTTAATACATTTTAGCTGTTACATTAATAAAATTATATATTAACAGTATTATTTTATTTTCATTAAAACCTTATCTAATATATATTTTTATGTAAGGTATAAGGAAGGAATCTAAGTTTATATTATTTTCCCAAATAATTAGCTATTGCTTCAATACCATTTATTGAAAACTATCTCTTTTATTTTTTCATTGAATAAAATGCTAATCACATAATAAGTGTATATGTGTATATGCATGGATACACACACACACACACACACACACACACACACACACGAGTCTTATTTGGAATCTACAGCCTTTTCAAATGATCTTTAATTCTTCACCTAAACCACCGTCCTAATTCTCATAGTTTTATAACATGTTATAATTTCTGAAATGGTGAGTTCTCCATCTATCTACCCTTCACCCACTGTGAATAAAAACTTCAAGTTTTTAATTTTTTTGCTTTCTCATGTATTTATCCTTTCGGGTAAACTTTTGAAACAATTAATAAAAATAAAAATAATATCTCAGTGGTATTGAGTATAACTGAATAAATTGTGTAGATTTAATTGGCCAGAAATGATGTTTTTAAGGTCTTAAATAAGTTTTCCCATACACAGTAAGTGCAGAAATAGTCTGCATAGATTCAAACCCTAGCTTTAGCTCTTACCAGATCTATGATCTTGGACAAGTGGCTTAATTTCTCTGAATCTTAGTTATCAAATTTGTAAAATTAAGATAATAACAACTAGCTACTTCATAGGATTGTATAGAATTAACAGATGATTTAATATGCAATGTGTAAGGTATGTAAATGCGTAATTAGTATGAGACAGTATTATGTCTCTGAGTTTTCTTTTAGTTACAATTTATTGGTTTCTTGATTAAAAATTCTGATTTCTTATTATTTTCATTCATAGGTACAGTAGGTTTTTGTGACAGCAATCTTGTGTTATTTAAAAGGTATTTTAGTTTTTTCATTAAAATTTATAACTGATATTACTCTTTTATAGAAAAGCTAATGATTTCCATGTATTTTTGTATTTGGCCACCTTACTGAATCTCTGCATTATGTCTAATAATCTTTCAACTAATTTTTTTTCCATGTATATACCCAAAGAGCAGTAAATTCACTTTATGTTTTATATTTTATGATTCAAATAATTGTACTATCTAGAACTTTCCATAATATTAAAATATTAATTTTACATGATAGAGCTTATAATTGAGCTTATTTTAATAGAAATGACTCACTTAAAATATTTTTGGCTGTTGAGATAGACACTATATTCTTCTGCTGCTATTTCACTTGAGTTTTGCTTTTTAAAACAATGAATGGGTATTAAATGCTAGTCAAATTCTGACTTCTGTCATTGCAAACCTTTTGCTCTCTTTTAACCTATTAATATGATAGATTCTGTGGGCAGACTCCCTCACAATGAACCCCATGTTTATGTACAGAATCATTCTTATTTGACATGAGCATGAATCTTTTAACAAAATGCAGGATTCAATTTACTAATACTATACTTAGGATTATATCTCTTTAATGTTAAGATTGGTTAGAGATTTTCTATTGCAGTTAGGTCTAGTTCATACAGTAAATGTAAAGTTGACTTTCTGTTCACAAACTTTAGAAAATTTTAAATAACATACCAGCTCTTTATTCTTCAAAGTTGGTGAAGTGTTTGTAAACACTTTCAAAGAAATTCTCTGATGTCTTTTGCAGAGCTGTTTTTTTGGAAAAGCAACTTTTCCAATTTTTTTCCCAACAGACATTGCTTTATCAAGGTTATATACTTCAGCTTATGTCAATTTTACACATATATACATATATATATACACACACACGAATATATATTTTTACAGAAAGGCATCATTTAATCAAGAGTTTTAGTAAATAGCATTCTATTATATATAATTAATAAAATACATTCTCTGTCTCTGTCTCTCTCTCTCTCTCTCTCTCTCTCTCTCTATATATATATATATATATATATATAAAATAGTTACATACATATGTAACTGTTTCACCAACTGTTAGACATGACTGTGTCTCCTTTTCTCTCACCACGGAAAACTGGGAAAGACATTTTAGCAGGTGAGAAATAAAGCATCCTCTCTCAAGTTTTCACCATCTCCCAAGAGAAACACCATTGTCTCATAGATGGGTCTCCATGCCAACAGTGCACACCTCTGTGATCATTTTTCCTAATCACCAGGGAGTAATTTTCCACTTCCAGCTTTGAAAGAGTGAGCAGGCATCCTCCCCACCCCTCATAATTTAGCTGCTAAGTGATTTAATAGGTGTTTCACGAAATTCAAAATCAGGAGTAAGATTTATAACAGAAACACTTCTCAGCTGTTTGTCTCCATTCTCACTACCTGGCTCAGGATCCAGGGAGTTCTTCAGGACTAATTTCAGAAAGAACATGTAATTTTTTATATTATATAACATTTTGAGCAACATTTAAATAAATGCTTAGTGCTAGTTTTCAAATAGAAATTTAAAATATCTTTTATGCCACTAACTGAGAAAGATTAACAGAGCACAATAAATTATACCTAATATTTCAGGAACCAGTGTAGTAACTATTGATTGAAAAAAATGAAAGACAAGGCAAGCATTACAAAGCAAAACCTGGAGGAAACAAAGCTTCTAGAATAAACCTTCCCTCCAGCAGACCCTCATGGAGCACTCTGTCATTTACCGAGTTGATAACAAATGAAGCAAAGTATGGAAGGTAATAATAGCTATAGTTTTTTGAGCACTTGCCACATACTTGGCATAATGCTAGGTGTTATACACACGAGCTCTACCACTTGGGGCAAATGACAACCAGCCATAAGGAGCAGAGCAGAGGAGAGCTGGCATAGCTTACATTTCCTAGGTGCCAGGCTCCAGGGGCAACAAGTTCTTCATAGGAACCATCTCATTACATTCTCATCACCATCCTACAGACCAATTATTATTGTTCCCATTTTGGAGATGAGGAAACTGAGTCTCAGATCCCAAGGTCATGGAACTAAAAAGTAACCATTAATAAGGCCCAAGTTCATGCTCTTTACCTTGTACCACTGTTTCAAGTTTGACTCAAGTTCTTTCTGAGAATACATAATGGCTAACTTATAAGCTACTTACAACATGCTAAGCACTGTTCTAAGTGCCTTACTTGTATCATCTTCTTCTTGAAACTTCACAACAACCTTATAAAATAGGGACCATGATTGCCCCAACCCTGACTTAATAGAGAAGGAAATTTATGACTTAAGAGAAGTTGTCCCACCCAAGGTCACATAGCTGGCTAGTGACAGGGCCAGAATATGCACCCAGACTATTTAATTCAAGCTCTAAGCTTTTAATTACTATATTTTCAGAAATTTCCACTAGGAAAGATGGCTGAACTTGAGGAACAATTTTTATAAAATCTAAAGAAATACGATTAAATTAGCATTTGGAGGCGAAGGCTATGATTTCTAATTCTGTGATGGAAGTTTTCCTTAGACATCATTTCTTCCGAGCCTCCACTGAGGAAGGAACACAATGAAACAACTGAAACTGTGTCATGAAGGTTAACTGTGAAACAATGTCGACACCTAAGTCAGAAGCAGGTCTCACTTTCCCAAAAGACATCAGTCAAGCTTGACTACAAAGACTGTAGGATCCTGTTTTTATGTTCAACACAGTAATTCAGAATGCTGCCATAAAAATAAGAAAAACAAACGGTATGTAACATCTGAATAAATGTATTTTCATTCTAAACTTCTGAGGGGGTAAGAGTGTAAGAAGATGAAACACACAAGGTGAAAGTACATATATTTGTGGAAAAGCATAGGGAAAAGAGCTAAAGGAATACACTGGTCCCCTGGCAACAAGTATAATTCTTTTCTTAAGGTCGTCTTGCTCGTTACCCCGCATCCCCAACTTGTTGAAAATCTGTAAGATTATTGACCCTCTGTGGACTCTCTTTCAACCCAAGCCTTTGGGGACTGAACCAAAAGGAGTCCACCACTGGCGCCACTGACATTTTCAGATCCTGAGGTGGGTATGCAAGCAAATCCCTGTCTTTTCTGCCACTTACATGCCAACTGTAATGAGGGTATTCCAAGGCAAATGAGAATACCCCACGATCCTCACTCCTTGTGTCAAGGGGTCAAACACCCAGACCTTGTTTCCAGCTAGTGATGGGAGAGCAGGAGCTTCATTAGATGGGGCAATCTGTGCTCCATGGGACCCTGGTTACCTCAAGTTGTTTGCTGGAGGAGGTGGAATGGTCCCACTTCAGGTGAATATACAGTTCAGGTTTCCTTAGTTCTTCTAAACTTATTTTAATGTTTTATGTTCTTTCTGGCTGCTTTCCAGAGTTTATGAACCCTGACCTTGATGATATTTTTTTAATAAGCTTTCACAGAATCCAATGTAAATGCTATTTCTTCACTTTTCTGACTACGCTGAGCTCCCTTGAGGGTCAGTGAGCATCACGTGACACTAGAAGAGTCCTGCACACCTGAGATAGAGCACCTCGCAGAATCGGGACTGAATTCCTAACCCATGTCATCATGTTTTGATTTTGACTTTGTATACAAATTCTCTCTCATTCTTTATATATTTATTTCATGCTAGGTGTCCACTGGATGAAGAGTCCCTCCTGTAACTAGCACAACAATCCTACGAGGGAGATACTTGTGGTTTCCAAATATGAGAGCAGAGAGCTCTGAGGTGGAGAGAGGTTACTTGCACAGGGCCATCTCCATGGCTTGGGAATTCTTCTCTGCTGTGAAATGGTGTTAAAGACACAAGCTATTATAGCACTCATTGTTCTTTGTCCAAATAGTATGCCCCAAGGAAGTACAGTTCAGGATTTGGTACAAGGAAAACTCTGTATTCCCTGAGAAATGGGTGTTGTGTTCTTCTCATCTAACATTTTTTTCTTGTTTTTTGCTAAGACTGGCCACCACGTATCTATGACATAGATTTCTGAGCTCCTTTAAAGAAAACACAGTGACCCTTATTGCTGGAATATCCACTTTCTCTTCATCCAATTTTCCATTTTTAAAGTTCTTAATTTAAGAAAAGACTTTATTGACTTTATACTTTTTGTAAGATACTGCACGTCCTTTTTATAAATAGGCAGGGAAAAAATAAAGGAAGGAAGGAAGGGAGGAATCAAGGAGGTAAACGTATAAAATGTCTGTCACTTGTATTTTTAAACAATGGGAGGTTTGTTTTCTAATAAATAAAACCTTAATGAAATGTTATACAGAACACTATCTTTAGAAATCCTTTATATAAAGATTTGTCAAATAAGACAATGAAGAAGAGCAGAATGCTGAAATACATAAACTTTTTCAGGCAGAGAAGTCTTTGATCTAATGTTCTTTGTTCACTACATCACAAGGTTTCCCAAGAGTAAACCTAAACCAAAAGGTTTTTTGCTAAATCTAGTCTTACAATATGGACTATTGTAAAATGAAACTTTGTACAGCTGTGACTTACGCTTTCATCCATAAGATCCTTTATGCCATTCTAAGAAATGTAGTAACTACTGAAAATATCACGTGCTCTGATTTTATACCCATTTGCAATTTATGTTATCCATCCTCAACCCCTACACTGGTAGATACTTGTTGCAATGATATCACACCGTGAATATCATTTCCCGGTCCTGTTGGCATCTTGGGACTGAGAATCTTTACGTACCAGTCCTGCCATCTTTGATAATTGCCTAGGTGTCTTAAAAGCCACAGAGACACTGAGCAGAGTTGAAGACTGTGGCCAGCTTTTGTCATTTTGTCAGATGTTTACAGTGCAATGATGGTTTATAGAATATACTTCCAAAATAATTTCGTCAGTAGGTTTATGTCCATTTATTTATGTCTTATGAGCTAATATAAGCATTTTACACTAAACATTATGGTTGGTGTACCCTTCTTTTAGTTGCTGACATCCTGAGAGAACAAGGCATTCTATTTAACTAAAGAAGGAGCTAAAATAGCAAAGTGGACATAAAGAAAATAAACACTGAAGCCACACAATGCCAAGCACAGATCAGCACTGCTATATTTGCAAATGAAATCAGCTAAAGGGAGGAAAGTGTAAACTGACAAGGCAAGGAATGGGAACTTATGGAAGGAAGGAACCCAGCAGTACCTCACTTCAGCTCAGTTGGAAAGAGCTAGAGACAGGGTGAACAGTCACTATAGTTCTACCTCTTTATAAAATAATGTACATTTAATACGGAATGTTATTGGTGGCTCTACAGGGAATATACTTGGTTGTGCAGGAACCATAAACTTCAAGAATACTTCTAAACAATGACTGTTTGCAGATTTACAGCAAGGGAAATTCATCTGTTTTCTTCCTACAAATCTGAATTGAGCATCTGCTATATATTAAGTGTTGTTCTAGCCTCTGAGGATATAACAGGAAACAAAACAGAACAACTTTTCTTATGCAGTTCACATTTTAGTTGGAGGAATATGGACATTAAGATGAAGAGATAAATTATGAAGTACATTAGATTGTGGTAGGTAAGATAAGGAAAAATATAGCAATGCTGGGAGTTGAAATGAAGTCTAGCTCTCAAGCTGTTGTCTAGCAAATGCTACATGAGGTGACTTCTGAGCGAAGACTTGAAGGGAACAAGCCATGTAAATATCTGGTGGAAAGCAAACCACTACCTCATTTGAATCTAAATGTGCTGGGGGAAAAGCATTTTCTATACTGTGTGACTGTGCCTCTCAAGCAGCAACATGCAGATGATGGAATAGTAAAAGCAGAGTCAAAGCCAAAAATTTGGAGAAAAAGAACCTATTTTTATGTTGAAGAAAAAAACAGAGAAAGGTAAAGGTCCAGAACACATAGATTTTAAAAATAAAACTGGAGGCATTAAAAAAATTGTGTTTGACACCATAACTTCAGGCTACTCGTCCAGATACCAGGCGCATAGGTTCAATTTCTTCTGGCATGAAAAATACTGGTGGAAGATTAGAGACATCCTCATCTCCGCTGGGGGAGTCATGTTAGGGTGTTGAGCGAGTTCAGCAGATTCAAGCCTACTTACTAATGTCCACTGTGCTTATATTTCATACTATAGGCAAAGATGTCATGAACACAACATGTGTGCTGCCCCCAATCTCAGAAGCAGTACCCAAAACACATGGATTTTTCCATAGATCTAAGACACACTAAATAGGTGGGGAAAATCAACGAGCAGAGTGGAAGGGTTGTGAACCTCACAACTGCAAGCTAGTCACCTTTTTCTAAAAAAAAAATAAGTGTGGCCTTGACTGATGGCAATAGGGGGAAAGAGAAAGAGCATGAGCCCACAATGCCCCATATTCAAACAGAATCATAGCTCTGTCCTCTGGGTCATGAGGAAACTGCTTAACTTCAGTTACTTCCTTCACTAAATGTTAATGAATACTAACAATAATACATGTAACTAAATGTTCATAAATACTAACAATAATACATGTAAAACTCCTAACGTGGCACCTGTCACCCTTCATCTTATGAGACCATGTAATGGTTTCTATCTTTTAAGGAAAGATATTCATTGAGAAAAAAGTCTGCATATATGTGCCCATTATGCTATTTATTATTAGAGTTCTAAAATCAAAAGAAAATCTTAAAATAATGTAATTCTTACTTCTTATGAGCCATGTTATGATTTCCAGTAATTCTGGACCCATTGATATCTGTGATTCATTACCATGTCATTCAAAAGAGATGATTTCATTTATTACATGAGCTTTAAGGAAATTAATAGAAAAAAATTTAAATGTTTGTTCTGGAGAAGTTTCATGCTATTAACTTCAAAGCAGCGAAGCCTCTAACGGCCCTGTTGGACGTAAATTGTAGATAGGAGTGTAACTGACTGTTCTACATGAAACTTCCTGGTGTGAAAACATTTCACGAAGTCATTCTCAAAGTTAATCTGTGATATCAAAGGTCATCTATACCTCATAGCTCATGAACAGAACATATTTCCACAATACTGAACACATTGCTAAAATACACTTTGAAGACTTTCTGATTAGGAAAGGTAAAAAAATGTAAACTTTTCCTAGGATTATACTGGATATTTTGAAAAGTTGCATACAGCACTCAAGAAGAGTCTTTGTCTGTTTGCTCTTATTTTCTGGAATGACGTCCTCCTGGATCAATCACATTCTTTAAGGGCTAAGTACATTTCCACAATTTCCATTTTTGTATCCAGAGCACATGGGAATAATTTACATACAGATGAAGAAACATGCCATCCTTTCAAAATAACATTTTCTTGACATACAGTCCAGTGAATTGCTGCAATTATAAGTCTTTAATAGATTCAACGTTAAGGGAATGACATGTTATTTGAAAGAGTTTCCGAAGCACAAGGGCAGCCTTGTTTTGCAGACAATGTTTCTTAAATATTTGGTTTAAGATATGACACCAGAGGCCTTGGCAGTGGATACTCTGATTAAATGCGAAGTTTAATAAATCCATGAAAATGAGTCCCAGATGTGGTTTATGGGTGACTCCATGTTTTTAAACATAGTCTAGCATATAAAGTCTAAATGTAATAGAGATCAGAAATCAATTCCTAGTGATAGAACTCAAAGTAAATGAGGTAAACTCAATTCATTTAAACATTTTTTGTGTACCACTCTATGAAATGCCTGTCTGTACAAAGACGTAAGAAAAACATACTGCCCTGAAGAATACGAACAATCAGCTAGAGTAAGGCAGGTAAAACCCATTCATTCATTCATTCATTTATTGAACAAGTAGATATTAAGCCCCTCTGCTGGGTTAGATGCTCTTTTGGTGATATCAAGGTCTGAGGGACCTGGTTCTTGTTCTCTAGTACTTTTAATCTTCAGTAGGGAGGACAGACAGGTAAACAGCTTATTATAACCCAGTAAGAATTATGTTATAGTTTGCCCAGGATGCTGAGGAAACTCAGAGGAGGAGCCACAGCAACAATCCCATCCTCAGGCCTGGGGCTTGGAGGAGGTAGGTGGCATTGTGGAAGAAGAATTGTCAAAGGAGATGGATGGTAAGGCTAGTTAGGGAAGGGTGATCCCAGCAGGTGAAACAGACTGTGCAAAGGTAAGACAAGTAAGCAGGAAACAGAGAACAATACATTTATTGTTCCTAGAGAGAGTCTTATAGGACATGACAAATAGGACATGGAGAGAGAGGCAGGTGCTGGGTTGCTGACAGCCAAAAGGCCCAGCTAAAGACTTTGTGTTTTATCTTCAGGGCTCTGGGAAGTCACTAAATAATTTTAATCAAATGATTTTGCAAAACATGACAGTGGGGCTTCCCTGGTGGCGCAGTGGTTGAGAATCTGCCTGCCGGTGCAGGGGACACGGGTTCGAGCCCTGGTCTGGGAAGATCCCACATGCCGCGGAGCAACTAGGCCCGTGAGCCACAACTACTGAGCCTGCGCGACTGGAGCCTGTGCTCCGCAACGGAAGAGGCCGCGGTAGTGAAGAGGCCCGCGCACCGCGATGAAGAGTGGCCCCCGCTTGCCGCAACTAGAGAAAGCCCTCGCACAGAAACGAAGACCCGACACAGCCAAAAAATAAATAAATAAATAAATAAAATGCAGGAATAGTAAAAAAAAACAAAAAACAAAAACATGACGGTGTAGGATAATACTATGATCCTCATTTGTAAACTAAGGCAGACATTTTCACCTATTCACCAATTTCCAGTTTTCTTCTCCTTCTGACCCCATAGGAGAATTGTGCACCCCTGCCTCCTTGAAATTAACAAAGTTGTGTTGCTTTGAAAAATGAAATAGGATTCCTTTTTATGTGGTGGAAGAATTTAATTGCTACTGTTTGGATCTCTAACTCTTTCTTCTGGTGTGGGGAGTGTAGATGCCTGTGGTTGATATGGAGGTGTTGCTCTAAGTGATCATGTGAAGATTGCTGGCCTGAAGGGTCACCTGGATTCCCAGTGGGATTGTCTGTTACTGTGGTATAACTTCGTCTACCCTGACTAATACACCTACCCAAGTAAGGGTGATAATCATTTAATTAACAAGCTATTAGCCCTGATTTGTAATTTGTTCAATGAAACAAGTATGTTCCTTCTTAGAGCTGCTTACCTGTCCAAAGTAAGTTTCTTGTACTGGTCAATCAAATCACTCCTTCCAGATCTTAGAAGTGGCAACTAATAGAGCTTTTGCTTGTTTATTTACTTACAATTAGTTTGTGGTTTTAGAAATTTGAAAAATGTAGAGTACAAAGAAGAAAGTGTGCATTTACTTTAATAACTTTCAGAAAGAAGTAGTACATCAGTAATATGGTATCGGTATTACAATACCTTAAAAGAATAGGTTAGCTCCGAAAAGTGAATATGGTACCTGTTTACATGCATTTTATTCTTTGTACTTTCTGCTTGCTTACTGCCTGCTTCCCAGCACCAATTTGTCTCTATCCCACATGTCAACAAGTGTTAAGAAATGTTGGAGAATGCAGAGGAAGCCAGAAGTCCTCTTTCTCAGAGATGCATCTAAACATCTCCTTAAAAAAAAAAGTGGAGAATTCATTGATAGGTCCTTCTTTGGAAATGCTTTTAAATCTCCTGTACCAGTAGGAATTTAAAATTAGTATCAAAAGGAAAACTGCTTATTCTTATGGTTAGAAAATCAAATAATTTATCTCATCTAAAATTTTACATGGAGTAAGTCTCAGGAGAGGACTATACTATGTCCATATATTATAAAAATCAGATATTTCTTAGAAGATGGTAGTGAAGGAAACATTTCCTGAAATACTTCCTGAAATGACAAGATATAAATTCGCCTGTAAAATCAGAATGCCTCAGCTGATCCACTGAGATTTGGTCAGGATGATCCCTTGGGTAAGGAACCTAACCCTTTCAAATTGCATGAAAATCAGAAGACAAATGAAGACGTTATGGATGGAAATTCATTTCCAAATAAACTACTGGGGTGGAAATCATTAGAATATTAGATTTTCTTTTTTAAAAAAAAGAAACCATGATTTTTTTTTTCTCTCTGTCACTCATAGTGATGTCAAATGGGTGAAACTTGAAATAAAGTATATTTATCTACTTAGGTTTGAGTCTTTTTTTAGAAAAACCCCTTAGAGTTTTTTTTAATTTTATTTCATAAAAACAATACTACTTTAACCAAAGCAAAATCTTAACAAGAAGCTGATGTTGGTGACCAAGAAAAGTGTCCTATTTTCTATTTTCTGTGTACTAGAGAGAGAAAGAAAATCTATTTCTCACTCTCTCACGTGGTAACTGGATCTCAGTGGAGCTGAATCTTCAGGACAACAGGGCGTGTTATTGTGAGATATTTTACACGCGGCTTCATCATTTTGTAAAATCAGAGATAGGGATTAACCGGGAGGCTCTTTCTCATCTTCCAATGATATTTAACTATCGATAAATATGAAAGTGCACGTGATTCTGTTGCCTAATTTGGAGAAAGGAGCTGTCAGTTTGCTGATTCCAAACTGTGTTACCAGAGGGCTCCAAGCGGGCGTAGCCCCTCTGGGCATGGCCAGGTTGTTCAGGATGTGGCGAGGATTGGGTTGGGGGGTGACAGCAGGTGCTGGACACACCGCTGAGCAAACGATCGCCGCAGGCCTGAGGACAGGAGACAGGGGCTGCCACATGAAGCCCTCAGCAGCGACCCTGGAGGAATCTTGGAGTCTGAGAAATTTGAGCAAAAAAAGCTTTTCACAACGTTTCATTTCCCCAGGATTGGAGCAGCAGGGCTCCTTGATAGAGAGAGAAGCAAATCAAAGCCCACGGTAGTTAACAGAACTCTCCAACAAAAATGCAGTCCCCGGCAGCCACAGCCACCAGCAAGAAGACATCCTGTACCAGTCACTCAACTGAGATGGAGGGACATCATCTGGGTGCAAAGGACCCCGCAGGCTGTGAGGGAATGTCATTATGTGCCAGGCGTGGTTGTAAGTGCTCTGGGGGCATTAACCCAGTCCGTCTTCACAGTCACTCTCAGAGGTAAGGATCACGACTTGCCTCATGGCACAGATGCAGAAACGGAGGCTTAAAAAGTGAAGGAACTTGCCCAAGGAGAGCCGGAATAAAGAAGCCCGCCTCCCTCACAACCCAAGCTCTACCATCTCTCAGGGAGGAAATGACAATGCAGAAAATTCCCACTCTTTGCTTCCAAGAGGAGACAAGTTATATGTATGAAACGATAATGAACATGAGAATACAGAAAATGATAGGTGCTGAGGGCCAAGGACACAGTTGTTGAAACAGGTCCACAGAAAAAAGAGAAGAAGAATAAAAGAACAACAACAACAAAACAAACAAAGAAAAAACCTTGAGAAGTGGATCCTGAATTGGATGGGACCACGTAGGAGTGGGGAGAGTGTAGCATGGAAGGAGAGTGTACGCCTGGGCTCACCTCAGAGAGGCCTGGGTTCAAATCCCAGCTCTGCCGCTTACAAGCTGTGTGAGCTTGGCTAAGTTACCTAGTTCGTCACGCTTTAGTTTCCCTATCTGCAAGGATAGTAAAACTTATTTTAAAGGAGATTCATGAAGATGAGCAAACTTTGTTATGTACAGTTCTTGGCCTGGCACAAGGTAAACACTGAATATTTTTATTGTTACCCAGCTGGGGGGAGATGGAAAGAGGATTTCAGGTGAAGGGGAAAGCACATGAAATGAATCTGTAAAAGCCCAAAATACAATTTCTGGCGGCTCAGTTCAAGAAGACTGGATGGGTTAAGTGTCTGATTTGAGCTTGGAAGTGAGAGGCTCCCTCGGATGGTCACTAGGAGATTGGTCATTATTGGTCATTCCGACCAATAAGTATTATGTACTTTTTGCAAACCCATGAGTGTAGGAAAGAGTTAGAGACACCTGAGTAAGGAACACCCATTCTATTTGTGGTGAAACCCGCGGGCCCGGAGGATACTCACCAGTTAGAGCTCTACTGGTCCAAATGAGCACGGAGAACTTGAGACTATTGACCAGAAGGGCAGAAAATAGGGATTGATTCATTGATCAAAGAAGCATCTGTCGGATACCAAGCAGGTGCCACGTACCATGCTGTGTGTGAGTAAGGTATACAATGACTGAGGCAGAAATGACAGGAGCCCCCAGGAAACTCATTCTCATGAGGGAGACAGACAAGAAAAGAGGAGGCACAATTCTATTCGAGAGGTGGTATTAAAAACCCAACCAAAAAGCAACGCACAGGCTGCAGGGGAAGCACGGAAATTTGGGATGCAACACAGGGGGAGGGGGTGGGAAAGACTTCTAAGAAGAGAGGAACCTTCGGATGAGTCCCAAAGGGAGGGGGCCAGGCAGACTGGGGTGGGTGGAGGGGAGACCTGATTAGAAGGAATCGCATGGTCAAAGGCTGACAAATGAAATAAGAGGATATGTTTAAGGCGTTGCAGGATACTGCCCACGAACAGCGTGCAGTTGGGGTGGGGAACCCAAGGCTGAGAAATCAGGTACTAAAGATTCTAGAGGCTCACAGAAGAATGTGCAGGAGAGGGATGGGCTCAGCTTTGCCCTTTAGAGAGATCCCTGTGGAGGAAGAGGCAAGGAGAGCGGGGCAGGTGGCAAGACTGAGGCCTGTACACTGTTCAGAAAGTTACTGCATGGAGCGAAAAATGACAAAAGGAGAGGGACTCAATGAATAGACTATGGCCTCAACTTCATGAGGAAGAGTGAAGCACCAGACTCTCCTTAGCTTCAAGTAAAGATGGCAAAACGATTGGGAAGGTGAGGCCCCAGATGCCCAGGATTGAACTCCAGCTCCCCACCTCCTATCGTCTTCTCCCTCCTGTCCTCTCCTATCCTGTCTCCTTTCTCTGCCCTCTGGGATCCCGCCCCTCATCTCACCGCTGGGAACTGGAGGGGAGACAGCCAAGACAGTAGGGGGCCATGAAGAGAGAGAAGGGGATGAAAAGCAAAACTCAAAAAGAGACTTGAGGAGGAGGGCAGTGATTTTGCTAACGTCACTAATAAAATGAAATGAAAAAATAAGATTTTATATATAAATACAAACACACGCCTATGTTCATGTGGATTAAACAATGACACCCCTCTCAGCCAGAATGATCTTTTCTAACACCCTGAGAAATGTGTTAGAGGCTTGGATGGGTGGCATTTGGTTTTCCCCCTCCGAAATATGGGCCATATTTTGACATTCAGAGGAACAGAGATGAGAAGTGCATTCTTGATCTTGAAATGCAGTTGTTGCCCATTACTTTCAGGGTACCAAAAGCATCTTTAGCGTGCCTACCAGGCCTGGCTGGGCTGGCCCCTGCCCACTGCTTAGCCTCATCTCCCCCCTCTGGGCTGACCTCCCTTCTGGCCCTTGTTCACCACCCGCCACTTGTTCATTCACCTCAGAAGTTCTCTCTCTTGTCTTTCTTCTCCTGGTTCATTCCTAGTGATCCTTCAAATCACAGTGTGAACAACCCTCCCTCAGGGAAGCCATTCCTGATCTCTGGACGAGGTCAAATACCTCTTCGTAGATTCTCTGAACTCTTGTTACTCTTTGACATGTCCCATCATTGTGGGATTTTTGTTTTCTTAGCATTCTCTTAGCATGTGCCTCTCTTCTGTAGCATCTGCCCCAGGTGCGGTTTCAGGCACGTGTGTGTGTGATAATCCAATTAATGCTTCCTTGCCCCCACTTGACTATGATTGCATGTCGACAGGAACAGTGTCTGACTTTGCTCTCCATGTTACCCTCAATGTCTACATATGAATGGTGAATGGAAATAAGTATGTGTGTGCATGGGGAGATATCAGGGTGTGGGAAGAGGTTGAGGGACCTGAAGCTGAAAACAGGTGTCAAAATCAACTTACTCTATTGACCACTCTCCTATCCTAAGTATTATGTCCACATTGTGTTTCTTCTTTCTGGACTGAGTGGGAAAATATGGCTATTTAAAATTTTATTTAGCTTTTTTTTTTTTTTTTTTTTTTTTTTAGTTCCCTAAAATCTCAGACTACAACAAACAAAGGCACTGCTGGGGAGTATACTTCTGTTAGAGTTCAAGGAGAGGCAAGTGTTCTTGAGTTCCATAATTTTTATATTATAGGTTTCTATGCTAGCTTTCAACCTAACACAAAATTAAATGCAAATTGGAGGCATGTTAACTATTTTATGCAAGATCTTAACATTATTTTCCTTAGGACACTCATTGAAAGTATGGCTTTTATTGAAAATCCATTCTTCAGTGTGTTTCTAATCATCTAGCCACTCAAAAAGACTTGATTTAATGTCTGAAGCCAAATCCCTGCTTTCCTTTGTGATTACAAGGACCCTCGGTAAATCAGAGGGGGGCTACGTTCAGTTGCTAACAGTGGGTCCTACAAGTTTCTTCTCTCCTTGAGCTACCTGCAGGAGATGGCCAACATACAGGTCTTGGGCATCTCCCCAGGAAGTGCGGAGATGTATACGTAAAAAAGGTAAAATTCAAATTATTCAATTTTCTTATTACAGACATAGTTATCATGTAGGGAGTATGCTTGTTAGAAAAGAAGGTTAAAGTAATAGATAAATTTAAATTGTGGAAATATCTGAGAATTTACATGATCTATAACCCAAATTACTGTGAACAATATAAAGTTGACTCTGTCAATCTTTACATACAGAAAAATGTCTGGAACCCAGACACTACTTTAAAGTCATGAGTTTTTGGGGTAAAAAAAGTTTTTTTGGAAAAAGGTAATACTGAATTTTTATAAGGCTTTTAGAAAAATACAACTTTTATTTATGTATTTCAACTTCAGCCAGGATAACTGGAACAACTCCACTGGAATTGAACAATCGTAGATGGTGGGAGTGAGGTTTCTTACTGTTGGAATGGAAGGTTACAAAGAAGCAAGGGGAAGAAGCTAGAACGATCCATGTGGCAACTCCAGTATGAAGTCATGCTTTTTTATTTACCTATCTCTCTGTCTAACGATATATACAGATAGTTACACAGGTCAGTATACACACATGTATTTCTTTGCCTTGTCAGCCAAGAGGACCGAGAAGCAATGATACCCAACAGCAACGAGAATACTTAGCACCAAATCTTGGTTTTAAATACCAAATTCCAATGAAAGAAACCAGGGATCCTTGGGAAAATGGCTGAATCTACGACTGGGGAAGGAAATGTACAAGATGAGCCTGCATCTTGTAATGACAGAATGGAAGAAAATTCTAAGAAAACAAAAATCCCACAATGATGGGACATGTCAAAGAGTAACAAGAGTCAACTGGAAGAACTCCCAATGGCTACAGCTGGAACAATTTGCGCCACAACACAGTATTAAATTATAACCTAAAGTAGAAAATAATATTCATGAGTCCATACCGATGTACACAAATGATTGGATAAACAGTTAAATAAATGGAGGAGAAGAGACACATCTCCTATGGAGAAGAATTCCAAATACCTTATGTAGATTGTGCCTACAAGGAGGTTGAGAATAAGTTCCTCCTCCTTAAGTGTGGGCCGTGCATAGTGACTTCCTTTCAAAGACAACAGTATGAAAATAAGGTTAAAAAAAATAAGTATACAGTGGGAAAAAAAACATGACAAAACCATCTCGTTCAGGTGATCAAGGCTAACATGAATAGCAATAAGTCATTTTGATAGTGTGATAAAAATGGCACTTTACCCTCTGTGGTCTTCTTCCTCAAAACACATAACCTTAGTATAATCATGAGAAAAATACCAGAAAATCCCAACTGAGGGGAAGTCTACAAAATACCTGACCAGTACCCTCCAAACCGCCAAGGTCATTTTCAAAACAAAGAAAATCTGAGAAACTGTCTCAGCCAAGAGGAGTCTCAGGAAACATGACAACTAAATGTAATGTGCTATTCTGGATGGGACCCTAGAATAGAAAAAAGAATATTAGGCAAAGCTAAGGAAATATGAATAAACTAGGAACTTTAGCTAATAATACTCTTTTAGTATTGGCTCATTAATTATAAGATGTTAATAGACGAAAGTGGGTGTGCCGTATACGTACTAACTTCGCAATTTTTCCATAAGTCTAAAACTGTTTTAAAATAAAAGCCTTGATTTTAAAGAAACCCTACAAGTCAATAAATTTAATTTAAACTGGTAGAATTAAATAGTAAAATCTATTCTTACTGATATAATCCAACATTTAATTCTCTTAAACAAAAAGACATAGTATTCTTCATATATTAAGCTCTATGATTAATTGCTTTCTTTACATTTCTTTAGAAAATATTAGATCATAATACACATCAACAATTAAAGACAGGTTAGAATGTTAGGGAATTGCTAAACATATGACTCATTTAAAGAAAAGTTTACTGTAAGTCTACTCATTTAAAGAAAAGTTTACTAAAAAGGAGATATGCATTATCCATATGGATGTATCTTTCAAAAAGACAGAGAAAAGAGTCAAGAATGGTTTAGTGTTCTAAGACACACAAAAAAAACCAGAGGGCAAACTAGGGAAGAAATACAACTTTTTAAACCAACCAGAAAAAAGATAAATTTCAGCAAATTGATCAGATGTTATCACTTGCTCATGATTTTTGACCCTAGCAAACAATGTCCATTTGTCCATCCCTATACTTCCCCATCTGGACCAGGCTACGTCACATAAAATGCTTCTTCTGACTATGAGAACGCCCAGACCCATTCTGGGGTTAAATCTCTCTTACTGTAGGTGTACCAACTAGTTACATTTCAGATTTGCAGCCACAAAGAAACAGTCTCATCTAAGCACCAGTCCTTCAATTACTGCATCATTTTCTTTATCCTCTTTAACAATCGCAGTCCTTCAATCACTTTATATGTGACAAGGTATGAATTTGCTTCCATCCTTGCCACTCTCCTCTGAGTCTTCTCCAGTATGTCTGCAGCCCAGAAGTGAGCACAATACTCCAGCCGAGGTCTGAATGATGCAGGGTTGAGTGCACTCATTACCTCTTTATTTTGGATCATTCTAGTTCTATTAATGTAACCCACATTGTTATGTGAAATCTCCAAAATAGCTTCCATATTTTACCTTCAAAACGGGATAGTGGATACAAATACTACATTATCTGTGATTACTGTGAATGAGGTTAGCACATTATTATTTGTCTGTGAATATCATACTTGGCCTCCTACAGGCTCTGAGTATTCCTGTATCACAGCCCTCCTGTGATGACACAGCCAGAGGTACCCTCGGGTGACACACCGTCCATCCTTCCCTTATTCAGAAATAAACAAAAAAGCCAAAAACAAACAAACAAACAAAACCCCACATCTCCTTTGTTCGTTCTAGCTACACAGATATAAAATCAGAACTGAACATAACAGTAGGAAGACAGTACTCTTTAATCTCCATATTTAATCTCTTGGTACTTTCTGGATATCTTAAAGTACATGTATCCCCATGAGAAATATTACTGCCTGGATAATAAATAATGATGTCATACAGAAAATACCGATGAATTCTTCAAGAACACTTTAAAATTCAGATGCCAAAGAATACATTTTTCTAATCTTTATAGAAAGTACATAAAATTGTATATAAAATTTCATTTGCAAATTGTGAAAACTGTGTTGGAATAAAAGGACAATGCAGGCGATAGATTTCCTTGAAATGCACTTAAAGTCCTGTTATCGATCTATCTGATTCAGCTCTGTCAATTCTACTGACCAAGATACAGATATTTTAAACATTAATGCTTTCAGGAATACACAACACTGATAAATATGCCCCCAAAATGACAAATCTCCAAGAAAAAAAAAATAACAAGTAACAAATGCCAGGCAAATTTCTATCTGAAAGAAGCTACTTAGTGATATTATTGGTATCTTTAATCAAGAAAGATGAATAACGTTAATCTTAAGGAGTTTATTTATAGTGGACTTAGATTAAATAACACAATTAACGGCTGTAGAATTTGTAGATCAGAATCAGGGGAGAGGAAAAACATATTAATCAAGTAGACATGTTAACAAAATAATAGATTAGTCAAGACTACATTTGAATAAATTAGCAAAGGAAAAAGATAGCCATAAAGATATCTAATTTTTAGTTCCTTACAAGAGAAATGGTGCTGTTTGTTTTTTTTTTTTACAGACTAATTCATACTTATGTCTAAGAAATAGGTACTCATGTCCACTCTTCTTATGCACTATAGCATATATGAAACAACGATTTGCTTCTCCCTGAAGTATTTTGATTTGAGATTGAGTTTTTTTAAGGTAACATGAGAATGAAGGAGATTTTTTTTCCCACATTAGACATAAAGGTTCTAACCCTTATTAGACATAAAGGTTCTACACACATCATTTTGTTGAAGCACAAAACACAACGTGAAAGGCACCAGGGACCTCAGTTTAAGAATAGACAGAAGACTGAGGTACTAGTTGCTTCCTGAACACTGTACTCAGCAGTTTTGGAGCACTTCGCAGTGATGAATAGGCGTGAAGAATCAGGTCCTGAAAAGCCATTTCCCTGGAAATAAAATCTTTTTATTTTCTTTTATCTTTCGCCTGTTTTGACTGAAGCTTTGAAGACACTAAGGATACAGAAGGAGTGAGGAAAGCGTGCAACTCAGATTACCCAAAGGAGATGCTCGTGATGAGGCTGAATAAAAACAGATTCTGGGGCTTCCCTGGTGGCGCAGTGGTTGAGAATCTGCCTGCCAATGCAGGGGACACGGGTTCGAGCCCTGGTCCGGGAAGACCCCACATGCCGTGGAGCAACTAAGCCCGGGAGCCACAACTACTGAGCCTGCGTGTCTGGAGCCTGTGCTCCGCAACGGGAGAGGCCACGACAGTGAGAGGCCCGCGCACCGCGATGAAGAGTGGCCCCCACTCGCCGCAACTGGAGAAAGCCTTCGCACAGAAACGAAGACCCAACACAGCCAAAAATAAATTTAAAAAAAAAAACAAACAGATTCTGAGGAGAGGAAGGGGGGTAATGGCCATAATCTCCAAAATTCTTTTGATGTGTTATTGCTTTCAAAGGAGTGGATTTTTCTTAAGGTAAAGATGTTTGATACAAATGGACTCACCTGTCAATCTAAGATCTTTTACTCATGGCTAATTCAAACACTATTCTAGTATTAGAATCAAATACATGGTGTGAACATTTAATAGCCAATTCGCCTAGGTGGGAAAACAATGAAGAAATGATAAGAAATCTAACAATGTATGGAGCCTTTATATCCTATATTCTAGAATTCCATTCTTTTGGGGTTTATGTAGTAATTTTTTTTAACTACCACAGAAATTGTGTTGGGGGGGAAATAAATGGCAGTCATATCACACATTCTTGAAAAAACAACTTATTGGACTTGGCCTCATAAATATAAAGGATTTCATAATCTCCAGAAGCCTTGGCATTTGTCTACATCTTCTTTCCAGGCTGCTTGTCATTTTCATAAACATTTTCATGGTTCTCATTTTCCTAATCATATGAATTTATGCTTGAAACATTTCAAGCACAGGGAAGCAATCCTGTGAATTGACATGAATTGACAGATCCAACTGGGAGCGGCCTCACTCAGAAGTTTGACTTAAATGTTTGCTCTTACACAACAAAAGTCATGTGCAGATTCAGGAACATTTGCCTCTGAGTTGCAGATCTCCTTAAGAGTCACACAAGCCTGCATCTCCCTACACTCCTATTGCCATCACAAATGGAGCAGGACTCAGGATTCTAAAACCTGGTGCTATGATGGCCTATGAGAGGTCTCAAAGTATGGGAGAGTGTTTTTAACTCCAAGATAGTAACTTGGAAAGACATAGTATTTTTTTCATAAAGAACACATTTTGTTATTCAGGTTATCTTTTTATGAACACCTCAATATTTTCAATAGTACTTAATGAAATTTTAATGAAATCTGGTGTATAACTTTCTTTGGATTATTAACTAACAACAGTATTTACAATTTCCCATGAGCTTTCAAATATACTACAATCTTCACAGAAACTTGTGGGGAAGGCAAGGGACAGGAGGGGAATTAAAATGCATTGAACATCCTAAGTATCAAAATATCAGGTGCTCTGATTTTTATATATCTCATTCCCCTTTATCCATATCCTTAGGACAAATTGCCTTTCAATCTTAGTGTCAGAAGTAGGTGTGCTTCCCGTGAACCACTGAGTTGTTTATATCTAATGGACACTGGGATTTGTACGAAAGCTTCCTGATTTACATCAGCTCCTAGGAAGCTTTGCAAGAATTTTATATATTTTATCTGAATACCCTTGGACTTCATGGTCTGTTAAACTCCTAGAAGCTGGAAAGCTCTCTTTCTCCCTTGAGATCTGACAAAATTGTGTTGAACTTCCCAACTTCATGACCAGTAAGTCCCCAAACTCAACCCTTGGCATGTGATCATTTCTTGGGGTGGGGTTCATTGACCTCTCTTGTTAATACAACACAAGTCCTTTTGATTTGCATACCATCAACACCACTAAAATGA
The DNA here is from genome assembly GCF_028021215.1 of Eschrichtius robustus. Lineage (NCBI taxonomy): Eukaryota > Metazoa > Chordata > Mammalia > Artiodactyla > Eschrichtiidae > Eschrichtius > Eschrichtius robustus. The sequence continues at coordinate 46,331,434 of NC_090825.1, forward strand.
CTTACTTCAAGCCCTCCTGAGGCTTGAAATCAGACATACAGATATTCGTGGTCTTTTTTTTTTTTCTCCTGTTGCTGGGGAGGGAGGCGTCTGTATATGGACTGAGTGCACATAGGTCTCAGCCTTTCCTAGGCTTCTCCTCTTCCTCTCCTCTCTTCTAATCTCTCTTCCGCTTCTCTGCCATCCTAGTTGGCTCTGCAGGACCAAATTCTCCCCCAGATCACTTGAGCACCTACCAGCAGCCAAATCCTCAAGGACTCTCTCCTTACCCCAAGGGCATCTTTAAAGTATTTCTTCCAGCAAAGGCATTTCTCTTCCCCAAGAAGATTCTGGTGCCATTTGTGAAGGTAACATAATTTCCCTCACCTCATTACAAATGCATATGAGTATTAATATCGTATCTCTTTTCCCTTTGCCCTTTCCTCACCATTCTCCCTTATAAGTTATAGTTATACATCTTTGCTGCTGCCTTAAATGCTGCCTGAAACAAGGCAAGGCTTAAACCAACAAATAAATAATATATTATCTCACTGAATCCTGTCAACAAATCTGGATGATTGGTACTATTGTATTTTTCTTTTTTGAATGAGAAAAGTGATGCTCATAAAAGTCAGATCATTTGCTCAAAATGAGTCAGTCACTATCTGAGTTGAATCTGAACTCAATTCAATATGGCTTTAAAGAATGGGTTCCTTCTCTTGCATAGTACTACCTGCTAAGAGAGTGGGTACGAGACCTCTCGAATGCTTTGTCAAAATGCACATGTCATCTCCTCTTCCCACCCATCCCTCCACCCCCAGATTCTGATAGTCCTTGTTACTGGGATGATAAGATGAGGGCTGAATGTTTTTTTGCACAAACTCTTGCAGGAATTTCTGATATATGATACAATTATCTTCCCCAATGACACCTTTTCTAACCCTCACCTTTTCCACCAGAGAACCACAGCTCTAGAAACTTAAAATGTTAAAGTTGCAGTTAATTTTTCAACGTATGCTCCGATCAAAAAATTATAAATATATAAAATAGTCCTTGATGTTCTTTCATGATAAAGCAAAACTTTACTCTACTATGCAAAGGAATTTCAAGTTTTCAATTATTATCTTAGCTAATAGATATGATTGATACTTTAAATGAAACATGAAAAATACTGCATTTTCACTGCAAAGGTTCAACTGAGAAATTATTTTTCATGTAAAATTTTAACATTTTCAACATTTCAAACATCAAACTTTGTCTTGAGATGTCATTTAATGTCTTTTGAAAACAGCTAAAAATCAAAGAAATAGCAAAGTGAAAAACTAAAGAAGAATAATGCAAAAAGTCTAAGAAGATACTGATTACTTCAGAATCAAAAGAACCTGTCAGATCCTGTAGATTCAGCACCTACTTCTTGAGAAGAACTGGGCTAAGCATTTTACATACAATATCTCATTTAATCCTTAAGCAATATGATGCAAGATCACTATTAGCTATATTTTCTAGATGAAGGAAAAAAGAGATGTAAGTAAGTTACCCAGTTGCCCAAGGTCATATACAGCTCATAAGTGAAAGAGCAAGGATGTAATCATGGTTGTCTAACTCCAAATCCCAGGCACTACCGCTTCTCAGTATTTAATAGTGCTGACTACGTATGATGTGCCCAAGTTTGTGAAAAGGACCAGAGGCATATAAGACATGGATGTTTTTATTTATCCTTGAAACACGCATTGATTATGGAACCTCACCAGTCAGCAGATAATCAAACACTAAATTGTGCAGTCTTTTTATGTCAATGGGACTTCAGAGAAGTGAGCTGAGTTCAAAGAAGGTTCCATGGAAGAGATGAAATGTTGGAGAAAGGAGGGAACTTGAAAAATGAGTAAGAGCTGAGTTACAGCAGAGGGCAGAGCAGCCCATGTAAGGAGGTCAGATGGATGCATTTGAGAACAGCGAGAAAACTGACATGATTAAAGAAGAGGAATATAGTTTGGGGCTTATGAGAATGAAATCATGAGAATTAAAGACAGATAGGGTGAGACACAATTACAAAAACCTTTGAAGGTCAGTTAGAGAAAATCCATGTGTTCAATCATTCACTCACTCCATAAAGATCTATGGATGCCTAGTACATGGGCCAGGGAAAATAAAACAGAATAAGACAGAAAGCCCTGGAGAATTCTGTTCACAGTCTTGTAGCAATCGCTGTCAGGGCCCTATCCATATCCCCTCAGCAATAACATGCCAGTGGAATCCTAGTCTAAGCATGTGCAATACTCTGCCTAAGGCTTTGCCTGCATGCAGGTCAGGCTGGAATACTGGGAATTCACCCCTAGGAGTAGCCATCAGCCAATGAGGAATGGGAGTTGGAGGACAAATGCTGCAGTGTCCTCATCTCTTGGGTAGGACAACTCTGAAGCAAGTTCTACATCATCTTCTAGAGGTCCCCAGCAGGACTGAGACCCAGGTGCCTACTGCAGTTTCTTGATAACTCACGTACCCTGTATGCGCTTTCTCTCCTTTCCTGTCTCATTTTCCCGCTCCCCCCGCAATGTTTCCTGGAAAAACCTCCCAAGTAAACCATTTGCACTCAAGTCCTTCTCTCGGGGCCTGCTTCTGAGGGACCTCAACCAGACAGGATGCGCAACTTCTCCAGTAACAACTAACCGCGCTGGAGCACCTGTACACCAGGCCCATTCCAAGCACTTTACATATGTTACAACATTCCATCCTTACAACAGCCTACGAGGTGAAAACTATTATGAACTCCATTTTACAGATGAGGAAACCGAGGCACAGGGAGGTTACACAACTTGCCAGGGTCACACAGCTAAAAAGCTTGGGTTCAGATTTGAACCAGACACTCTGGATCCAGAGTCAGTGCTCTTCGTCACTAAGTTAGCCGTCTCTCTGCACGTGGAGGGAAATTACTGTATGTGACACAAACTGTGCTGCAGGAAGTACGGGACCTCTAGGAGAATGGAAGAAAGGCTTACTCCACCTGGAGGTCAGGGAAGGCCTCTAGGAGAATGGAAGAAAGGCTTACTCCACCTGGAGGTCAGGGAAGTATGGGACCTCTAGGAGAATGGAAGAAAGGCTTACTCCACCTGGAGGTCAGGGAAGGCTTACTCCACCTGGAGGTCAGGGAAGATCCAAGTTCTGATGGATCAGCAGGAGTTCGCCATGGCAAAAGTCAAGAAGGCAGAAGTGCGTTCCAGTACCAGGCCCATCATGAGGAGGGCAGTGTCTTCGGATACCATGGAGCTCCATCCAGGGTGCTAGAGCAAGGTGTGGAGGGGGTCAAGGTGGGGGCTGATGACTAGCTGGGCTCCATCTTCTCCAGCCCTTCTTCCAAAGTGCAGCATTTAAATAAAGCTGCTCCCCAACACCTGTCATATCTATTTTATATATTAAGTCACTGCCTAAGCTTTTGCTTGAAGAAAGGGTTCTGTGACTTAAAAATATGTTTGCAACTTCTATACTAAAGATGGATATATACATATGTGTGTGTGTGTATATATATATATATATATATATATATTTAACTATAGGATTTCATTTATGTGATATTTGGTAAAAAGCAAAACTATAGAGACAGAAATCAGATTAGTGGTTATTGGGGGCTGGAACTGGGAGAGGGGCATAAAAGAAACTGGGATAATTATTGCATGACTTTGTATATTTGCCAAAACAAGCAACTTACGGGTGTAAAAATAATCCATGGGAAGTATGTCTGATAAAACACATTTTCTGATTTAAAAAAATAAAACTAAACAATTGTACATGGAGAGTTGGGTCATATTCAAGTAAGATGTTCAAGGATTGAAACTATTGCCTAAATACTGTGTGCTTAGCACAGTGTTCTTAATAAATGCCTCATAATTTGAGAAGAAAAGTCTTAAAGATGGATATATTTAAGGGTATATACAAGGATATGTATAGTGGAATAAGAAGGGAAGAAACATTAATACTAACAGAAGCTGACGCATATGCATTAGACAAGAAAGGCAGAGGCCAGGTGAGCAGGGCCTATGCTGTGTGGTGTACAACACAGAGCCAATACACTCTCTAGGCAAAAGAAGAGATATGAAGGAGACAACTTTTTGAGAGCCTATCTTGACAGCGTAAGATGTATGAAAAGAGGAGATAGAGCCATACATGGAGGCTGGGCCATGTCTGAGAACTGTATCATGTGTTGTCAAAAAATAATTAAAATGTAATATAAATGTTATAAATGAAGAAAAGGACATATGTTATAAATAAAGATATGGACTGGCTGCAGATTAATTTACCCAATACTGTCTTGCCAGAAAGAGAAAACATAGACATCTTCAAGGAAAGAAAGATTCCTGTACATAAAAGTGAATGAACTGGTTATTGGTTTTAAAGAAATAAGGAGTATCTTAGATAGGTGATTTGGAATAATAGCATTTGGATTTCGTAGATAAACACAATTCAGCAGTTGGGTGCCTCTGCAAACTCGGTTAAACTCTCCTGAGTATCAGAAACCAAGATGTGTGGGAAATATTTATGTTCAAGATGAAAATTTTTATGGAAATTTCTAGAAGTTTTCTAAGGGTTGGTGATTCTTGTCGAGGTTAGAGAGATGAGAAGAAATGCATTATTCCCCATAATTCAAACTCAACCCAAGGTGTTGTCTCTGGTACATGCCGTAAAGTTCCAAGAATATGATACAAAAGAAGCAGTTTAGTCTTCCAAACCATCTAGAGCCTAGGTTGGAAGGGGCCTGCCGCTAGACATCTAGATTACCCTTGGCAAGCTGTTTAACCTTTCACAGCCTACTCTCCTAATCTGCACGATAACAACAGCCCATTTATTGGTTCCTTACTGAGTGACAGGTGTTCTCATTTAATCTTCAGGCCACCCAAAGAAGTGAGCACTATTGATTATCCCTATTTCAATAGTGGGAAAACTGAAACACAAAGAGAGGTTAGATAATTTACCCAAGGTTACACACCTTAAGAAGTAGATAACACACCCTTTTCATGGATTTGGGGGAGGATTAAATGAGATAACGTATATAGAAAGTTTAGTCTATACTTGGCATTAATAACCTCTCAAATGTGATATATATTATTATTATCTTTATTATTTTAATAGCATAAGTTCCCTTGTTTCATCTCAAAACGTGGCACAGTAACATTATTTGAATAATGCAAAAGGTTATTGAAGTAAATAATACCCAACCATACAATTTTTTGTTACTCATTCTTTTCTTTGCACATACTCATTAATTGAGGAAAAATTTATAGAGTACTTGTGGGTGTAGCAATGTGCCGGAGCTGAGGATAGAAAGTAGAACAAAGTGGTCTAGGTGGCTAGTCTCATGAAGAGAACGGAATGCCATTTGTTACTGTGAAGTCTCACAGGTTAGCTTGGTCACAGGAAGTTCCTGGAAGCAACATGTGCAGGAAGGCCGAACGTGGCCAATCTTTAAAATGGTGACATCTTGATCCACCAGAACATTTCACTTCTCTCAGAAATCAAACTTGTCTGGATTACTTTCTAGAAAATGGGATTTTTCCACAACTATTTTCTTCTTTTAGAACTCAAAACTGCCAAGACTCCAATGCCATACTTTATGACTTACAAGAGGTCTCTTCCACTACTCTCAGTAATCCTGGGGTCTTATCAATTTGCCCATTATCAACTTGCTGAAGTTTCTTCTCTAAGACATCAAGGGCCTCTCTATAATGTTGCCAATTATTTGTTGTAAATGTACTAAGCAAACACACATACACAAAGCAACCCAACAACTACGGATCTGATACTGAGAACTTTGCCCCATGTTACTTCCTTAGACTAGATGGAGGCTGGATGAACAAGGATGAGCTTCAGACTTTTGACCCAGAGAAGAGTTGGGAAGATATAAGGGACACATAAATGGTACGTGAGATACATTTTCTCAATTACTGGTGATATCAGCATTAATGAGCATAAAATTGCCATCTTACCCATGAACAAGGCTGCTATTTAACGTTGTGTGTAGCAAAGCACCAAGCTGATCTCCCTGCGTGAAGCAATTATACTCCAATAAAGATGTATTTAAAAAAATAATTAATTAAAAAATAAAGTTGCATGTAGAAGGAATTAAGCTAAATAGCTAAGGCTGAGAGGCTAAGAGTTGTCTACAGGAAGGGCCAAATACTTCAGAAAAGCATTGGAGTTCAGCCCCGGAGTAGCCTGCGGACCGATGTATTATTTCTCAGCATTCCCTTTAACTGAAGGACAGTTATGCCTAAACAAGCCAGAAATGAGTACATTGATAAGGTAATCTTTAGAACTGTAGGTATTTTTATAGCACCACAGCGATCATTTAGTTGAACCTCCTCATCTTCAGATTTAAGAAGAAAAACATGAGGACTAAAAAGGAGGGCAGAATGAAGTTTCCTTATAAGTGACTAGGACTGCTCAGGACCTTATTTAGAGCTTTGAAGCTGAAGCAGAATTCCCAGACAGAAAGCCCTGTACAAAGTAATCGTGAGCACGGGACGCCAAGGATATTAAAGAGGAAGCTCTGCTGACCTGGGAGAACGTTCTAGTGATTAGAAGAGAGAAAAGGAATTCGTAATATCTCCCAAACTCATGGTACACGATAGGGTTTATAATTATGGCCTAAAAAAATTATAAGGCTATTTAAAATGTTCCCTTAATTTACACCTTATGTTTGTTATTTTTCCCCCTGAGGTATCATGGAAACATAAAAGAGAATTTAAATTTATAAATATTTAAACTAGGTTATACCAGTTCTGGTTAAAGTCATATGATGTTTTGTTGCTTTCAGTAAGTTTCTCGGAGACTGGTGACACTTTCAAGTCAACTTCAGAAGGATTTTGAAGAAATCTTTGTAAAAGCAGGTTACATATATATGGATTTGTGACATTACAACATAAACCACTGAAAGGTAGGCGCCCATTAAAAAGTGAGCAAAGTTGAATCATTTTGCCTTCTCTTCTCACTGTGATTTTTATTCATTTGAAGGTAAAACTCAAGGCAAAAACCTTAGAACTTCTGTTTGTCACCCCAGAGTGATTTCCCTGCAGCTTAGGAAATCTCACAGGTCCCAAATCAGGTCACAAGACTGGAACTACAGTCTAATTAACATGTTCATAAAACAACTTCCACACTACCAAGGAGAAGACAACAACGATAAAATCAATTCTGCATTCTTTGGAATCCCTAAAACACAATCAACAGGAGAAACTGTAATTGCAAAACAGTTCCTAATTTAGTAGTTAAGGATTGTTTCATTCCTGTCACACCGCTGTCCGTTTTCTTGACAGAATACCTTGTGTGAGTAATTTTAAAAGCAGAGTAAAATATCCTTCATTGACTCTATACATGCGTTCAGCATCGCTGACTCTTTCCAACTCACTGGACCCTCTGACACCTCCCCCTTCGGTAGCCTTTCCAATGCCACAGAAACTGTCCCATAACCTGACTCAGCTCCTCCACCTGCCTCTCCATGGCCCTCCCTCTGAGATCTGATCTTGACCTTGAATTCTACCTTCCAAAGAAAACAGAGGGCATGAGACCAAACTGCCTCAAGTTCCCCTGCTACCTCCCTAATCTCTACATGATCTGCCTCTGTCCTTCCACACCCCCCTCCTATCTTGGAGGAAGTCGTGTCCTTCACACGTTGTCCAGGGCCTATGTCTGGATACTTCCTTTGCAACGTGATCCAGATCCTTAAAATTACCTGGTGTTCTTCACTAACTACTGGGTCTTCCTCCCCTTTTTCCCTCTTCTCTCCTCTGCTCTCCTCCTTCTGTCCTTCTTGTCCAAAATTTTGAAAGGAGTGTACACTACTTTTCTGTGCTTTTATAAGCCCCGAGGTATAACTCCCCCGCTTAAACCACTCTCCAACGTGTTGCCAATAATTACTAACTCTCAAATCCATCAGATATACTTTTAGTCCCTCATTTCTAGACTTCTTTAAGGTATTTAGACCAACCAGTTTAAAGGAAGGTGCATCTTCCTTTAAACTCCCATAACATTTTGTATATTCCTGTATTAACATGTTCCCCACTGTTCTGTAATCATTCATTTCTGTGGGTGTTCTCCTCACTAGTCTACGAGTAATCTTCAGGGCAGGACTGTTAGTTATCATATTTATCTGGGCATCCCCTATGCATAAATAAATCAGCATGTTCTAATCCACGTGTTCTAATCCAATTCACTAAGAATGGCATTTTTCAGCAGCTCGGGTATTAGGCTATTTTGTGATTAAGATGTTTCTTTGGCTGTTTTGCATTAGTTATGATTGTAGAAAATGTTAATATTCTTTACCTGTGCAAGAGAAAAAAAAATCCTAAAGACCTGTAATTAGAATATTGGGAAGAAAGTAATAATGACGAAAGCAAAACCCAAACCTTGTATGATTTTTATTGGCAGCAAAGCACTCTCATCTGACCGTCACAACCGCCTTTGAGGTAGGGGTGGAACCCAGGTCAAAGGAGGGCCAGGGCTGTGCAGTGTGATCACTGCCCAAGAAAGAGCTCGGTGAGTGAGGCTGAGTTCATCTCTGCTCTGTTGGTTGAGGCTGTGCACAGAGGAAGGGGTGCCTCTTGCTTTGCACAGAGGCTCTGCCCATTCACCAAGCGCCACTGTCTGCATTTTCAGTTCATCTGCCTGAAGTGTGTCCGCCCAAAGAAGCACCTTTCCCTAATTCACAGAAAAAAAAAAACTCATAGGCCAGAGTGGCCCCAGGAACAGGGGTCACTTCAAATTCCCTGTAAAATTTCAAGGAAACACAGAAAGATCTGCCGACATGGCTGAAGTACAGGTCATAGTCCTAACATGAACAGGAAGGGTTTCTCAGGGAAAGTCTTTGACATTCACTAGGCACCCCGTGTACTTCCCCAACTTGCTAACTAACAAGGAATCTGCTTATTTTCTCTGGTCTTACTGCCAATCTATTTTCCAGAAGGTCCATAGACCGAATGCTAAGGCATCTGCCACAGAACAATATGGTGAATCCAAAGACACTGGGTTTTAAAATGAGGCTAGACCTGGTTTCAGTGGGTCAGCTTTCCGAAGTAATAGACATGTGACCTTGAGCAAGTTTTTTACCCTCTATGAGCATTACTTTCCTCACCTGCAAATAGGGGTTCAAGTAAGACTCACCTCTGAAAGTTATCATTGCCATTAAAGGATGTCGTTTATGTGAAAACATGTGGCCTGGGTTCAATCAGTGTTGATCTCTTCCATGAAATACACAGTAGTTATATTTGTTACCTATATTTAAGAAATTCACCCGAAAGACTTTAGCATGTCATGTTTGCCAGTCTAATAAGTGATTCTTACCAATGTGCTATGAAAGTTCCTTTAATGGTCTACTCTTCAAAATGAAGCAGGTAAATATCCACTGAATTGTTTTCAACAGGTAAAGAGCTCTGAGAGCTTTCACAAGGTCACACAAAGCAGTAAAACCAGAATTAGAGTTAGAAACCTGGAGGGTTTTTGTTTTGTTTTGTTTCGTTTTTCTCCAGCCAACAGCCTAACATATAGAATCTGGATTATCCATCTTTGAAATCAAATATATATCCCCAAATTTTACACAATATAATCGCCAGTTGAAATATGTTGTCTTGGGTATGTTTATAGGCTGGTATTTCTGTAACAACTAGAAGAACCATCTAATAGTCCATCAAGTGGTGGTAAATAGTTATAGAAGTTAACTTTGGCCTGGCGACACTTTGGAGCTATTGCAAAAAAAAAAAATAGTGGTATGATTCTATAGCTAGCCAGGGTATTTGTGAGCACGAATGTCTGTGGGGGGCGACTGAAGGCATAGGGGGAAGGGGTGAAGTGCAGCTATTGTTCAAAAAAGAAAGAAAGAAACTTCTGGCCTGAGGCAAGTGGGAAACTGGTTGTTAAGTTCCCTCCTTGGGATCTTCCTCTCAGAATTCTGAACTATCTTCCTTTCTTCCCTTACTTGCCTGTTTTTCTTGGAACCTGGATACCTCAGCAGTAGTGGAAGTAACTCAGTAACAGTCAGCTAAAATGAGTGCAGAAACAAGGTGGTGGAAAGTGAAGAATTTAATAGAAGCAAAACATCCCAAATCCACAGCTAACCATTTTCATAGGATGGAGAATACTTTCTCCCTTTCTTCCTTTTGTAGGGATTGTCTGACACTTCCCTGTCCTGGGCCACCCACTTAGCCCAGTGAGGATGTAACCTATCATCAGTTTAAAGTACACAAACTATGTTACTACAGCAGAAAGTCTGCTGCAACTGAAAATTATATTTAATTTTCATAAGTTGTGGGTACACTGATATTACTGATAGCAACTTTCCTCCTCTGTCATACCATTCCTTAATCAAATTTTTTTAAAACTGTAAAAAATGAATTTTCATTCTCATGCTTAAATTATAAGGTATTGCTAACAGAAATTAAGGAGGCTATAGCTAGGGGCACTAAAAGACAGTAAAATAGCAAGCCAAGAGAAAAATTATACGTTTAATAGGATGAATATTTCATCTAAAAGAAAATCTTTGCTGTATTATATCTTAACCTGAACTTATACCTTAAACAGTGGCTGACTTTGCTATTGAGCCCTAGGGATCTGTGAACAAGATGAGCTTGTGTAATTATGAGCTCTACCTAAACTTTACTGGCCTTAAGTGTTTACAAACAAATTGTATGTGGCCATAAAAGGGATTCAGAGTCAAGCTGAGAGTTTGATATTTGCATTCTGGAATTTCTGGGTAGTTCTGTCACCCAGAGGAAGACATGCTACTAAAGCAAGGTCAGCCATGACCTGAAATGTCATTAGAAGACAAGCAGACACTGGCAGAATTTTAGGTTGACCAAAATGAGCAGAGCTCTGTTATCTTGCATGAGACTTAATACATTTTGTCCTTCAAAGCATACAGTCATCGAACGCAACACTTCTCCCACCCACTAAAGCTCTCATAAGACAAGTGAGAATATTATATGTACAGGCCAAAACATAAACTCTGGAAAATGCAATTCTGGGTTGAGTTCCTGTAGTCTTGACATATAAAGAGAAGAAAAACTTAAAGATGAGACTCAGGCTAGATAAGAAGGACTATCCTTTCATTAAGAAGCAGGCCATCTTGCCTTTCTCTGATCTCACTGGATTTGCTGTTGAAATTATATATGTGTGTATGTGTGTGTGTGTGTGTGTGTATGCACTATCACTGATATATTTATATCATGATTCATTCCATAAAGGAATTAGGTCAAAGAAAAAAAACAAAACGAGTTGGTATGTGAGTTGAACCCTTGGTTTACAGAGGAACAACCGAACTGTGACCTGCTAGATTAAATCTTATTAGGAACCAGGAAAGGGCAAATCCAATGAAAGGATGTAGGGGTCTAGAAAAGGGAAAAAGAAGCCTCAATGTTGAGTCAAAGTGCTATAATCACCCCATTTTGCCTCTTGATGGAAGTGACCTCTCAGAGTCACAAAGAGAGTTTGGTAAAAGTATTTAAACGTGTGAGCTTTAAAAAGTTAAATCCTAAGTGTCAAATAAGCGAAATAGTTAATCACCATCCACGGTCACTAGTCCCAAATCTTGCTCAGGTTTCCTCAGAAGAGCCCACAGAGAGCACCACAGGACAGTCTGCCCGAGCAGGGGCCTTTGGCTTCTATCTCCCACAGTCCTCTCTCTGAGTCCTTGGAGTCCATCATAAAAAGGATGCCAAGGTATTTCAATAAAATGCCCTCCTAAATTTTATAAATGTCAAATTCAATTGCATGCAACTTGGCCCTGGCATTTCTGGCATGAAATTACAGAGTTTTTATAAATCAGATTATACAGAGTTGTTACATATTTTAAGTAAGGCAAAAAGCTGCAAACACATGCTAGGCAAACTATGTTATGTCCCTCTTATTAGATCCCTGCATAATGATTCCATGTCATGATGCTTCTAAAGAGTCCTCTTAATAGCTACGAGATGAAATTTAAATTCCTAGAAAGCTGGCTTGCATTTCCCTTCTTCCAACCATGCAAGAAGACCCATTCCTGAATTGCCAGGCTACCACTATATTCTCACAAGTAGCCAGAATAAAAAATAAGGGCTATGTGGTACTTATTTACCTAGTGAGGTGAACCCTTATCTTTGTTTGGCTTGGCAGTAAAAAGGTTGAAAAGTGTAATGGAAAGAAGCCTTCGCAATAAAATCCTCCAGCAAATTTTTCTAACGTAGCTTTCAACAGGGAAAGCACATTCTTCTTACGACTCTTTTAGCTCTCAAAGGGTAGTGTTCTATTAAGACAAGTAAAAGACCACTTATTAACTGTAACTTGGAACCATTAAACGATGAATCTGTCGTACTATTGCTCAATTATCAACACACTAGCCCCAGGGCTGGAGGATGAGAGATACAGTAGGAACTCTACACCTAGGTTTCTATTGGAACCATTACCTCTGATGAACTTTTGAGGACTCCTCATGGTTCTCCTGCATCTCAAATTTCCCTCCTTCTTGCTCCTTTAAAAAGCAGAAGAGAAATAAGTGTGCACCTCTGTACCCTGCCTATCCAAAGGGTTTAGAGCCTTCATAGAGATTAGCTTGTGAAACCCAAAGCACACATCTCCTTTAAAATGTTTATTACTCCCTGGCATTGAGCTGTTGCCAACTTCTGACCTACCCTCTTTGTGGGGAAAAAAAAAAAAAAAAAGACCTGCATGTGAGAATGAGGAAAGAGAGACTTTGGAGATGCAAAGGAGAACAACTTGCCAAATCCTTTTTTCTTAGCAGTATCATTCATGAGCATGGAATCCAATCCAATGGGGGGACTCTTAATGGGGGGACTCTTACAGTAGGACAAAGGGAAGGAAGGTTTTCTGTCAACAAACACCTAGAATCTCTTACCATGGTATTGAAAGGTGAGGTTATAAACAAGAAAGAAACAACAATTGGGGAAGTTGAGCACAACATTATTTGGGTCAACTGGAAAAAGCCACCACCTTCTTCCTTTGAGTTTAACATCTTATTAATGAATCCTTCTAAAGGGCCCAGGCAAGAATAGATACACAGAACACTCACATGCCACCGTGGATCTGTTTGGCCACAATAGCAACAAATTGGCACCTCATGCAGTGAAATGTATGAAGGGTTACCTAGCTTCAGGCACAAAAGAAAACCACCAGGGCTCTCAACTTCTCCGTAAAGCTTTCAAACATATATGTTACAGATCTAGAGGAGCATGAATAAGCACATTTGCATTCTTTCAAAAACTATAGAGTTGACTAGCTCGTTTCTTTCTAGTCAAAAGCAGAGGTGAGGTAAATGCAACAACAACAACAAAATAAAAGGTGGTTATAATGTTAGGCATTCAAAGAGTACCTTGCATCCTTCCTATTGCAACATAAACAAATAGACCCAAACAGCAAGGCTTAGGCAGAACAAAAACTGTTGCTCTATAGCAAAGTACACTTTATAGAAATGAGAATGGTAATTTTTTTCCCTAAACAAATCTTAATAGGTACAAAATTAACCTTGAAGGAAGGCATAAGAAATCGACGAAAAAAAAAAAACAAATTGACAAATACCTACTATGTGCCAGGGACTGTTTCCAGGACCTTTTAATCTTAGGGTTTAAGACTATTTATGTGACTGTATCAGTAAGAATGACAAAGACCTCATTGCTGATGCCTGACCCTCACCATCAGGTCCAGCAAAGCGATGGCACCAAAGCTCCCCCTGAGTCGGGAACTCTGATGATGCACTTGGAAGTGGGCCACTGAGGTTTGCAGGCATGTCACCCAGACTCCCTCCCAAGCACGTTAGACACTGGGGACAGTGGCTCTGGGCGGCAGAGAAGGAAGATATGCCACAGTGTCGATTCTGGATGTATCTGATATTGATAGAAAATGAGTACCTGCCCAGTGACCGAGGAGGTCACTCACCCTTCTCTGTAACTGAGCTTCAGCTAACAAGTTAAAATGTCTGTAATAAATCAGTAGGGGATTTTGGTGGAGCCTCAAGATATCAGGACACTTTCATTTGAGACACTGCCATAAAAGCAACTAGAAAACCCTCAGAAACCTGTATTTGATGTGTATCACTTCTCCTAAGGCCAGCCAAAAAATATACCTGAGAAATATACTTTCAAAATGAGATACATTGCAGTATCCAAAGCAAACCATGTTCATAGCCCCAAAGCCTGAAACTGTGCCTTTATCATGCATTCACAAAGTTTCTGCTATGGGAAATTGAATCCAGTCAACCCTAAAGGTGTGGTGAAACAAGCAATTTTTAAATAGTGAGCTTTGCCCTTATACTACCCTCAGCAACTAGTTCCTATAAATGTCTAGTCATAAACTCTAACAAGAAATGGTACATGATGTCACATGCCCAGGGACCTTAATTCATTACTCTGAACCTTAATACATGACCAAATATCAATGCACTAAGCAAGTTCTATGAGAGTCTGAGCACCTCATGATTCATCTGTTAGAATTCTATGAAATTGGTTCATTCTGGTAGAAATATTTCTTGAATAGTTAAAATATTCCTTTAGTGTGGGGCACCAACACATCTTAATGTCATTTTAAAACTGAGTCAACATTCTAAGTTTTCCCTTAACCTTCTTTTGGAAATTTACAAAGATCTAAGGCCAAGCAAACTGGCATGAGATGTCAGAAATGCATATGTGTCCTTTCCCAGGGAATTTTCAAATAAAAGAAGACAAAAGAGCAAAAGTCAAATCCCAAACCTCCCTTTTTCTTTTACTTATTAAATAGTTGCCATTCTCAAAGTTGCTGTGGCTGCTTTTTTTTGTTCGTTTTTGTCTCTCAATGAAATCAGTTAGCAATTGTTAATGCCCTCATACCTAACTTCTTATTTGGGATGCTTTTATATTAACAAGAAATTTGTTTTTGCATAACCATTACTTTATCAGGCAGCATTTGGTTTTAAACATGTTTTACTTTTCATCCTCATTTGAGACCAATATTCTTTTTCAAGACAAACCCACCTCTGGCACCTGTCACGGAATTTTATAATTCTGAGTTTTACCAACTGAAGGGGATATCGATTACTCACCATATCCAGGAATGCCTTCTAAAGGGGAAATTATTCACGTGCATCATGTTGGCAGATCTTCTGTCATTAATATTTTCCTTGTCTCATATGTTACATGTAGTGATTTTCAAAGATGAATTCCAACTCTCCTGTTTGAGCAGCTATCATGGGCAATTATTGCAACAAGTATTGAATTCCCAAAAATCCCACCCCCCCGAAAAACAATGAGCAACAACAAAAGCCTTTCCAGGGTTTGAAGAAAGAAACATCACAGAGTACTGCAGGTATGAGTCCACCCATTTAGGTTCCACTAGTTAGTCAACACACTAAAATAGCCAGTTCATTCGCTAATCCTAAATGGTGGCAAATATTGTCCCAGTAAAATCCAACTGCCTAGAGTGGAAATTAATGCATCCTTGCAGGAACGACTCCGGAATGTGGGAAAAAAGGAGTCAAAAGACAGTTTCTTGTTATCCTTGTTAAAGAAGTGTTAGAAGGGAAATGGGAAACTTCAGGTTGCTTTGCCATGCTGTCCTTTAGAAATGAATACTGCTTTTTCTTCTTTCTTAGGCACATATTCATGTGTGGTCACTTTAACGCAGTGCTGCCTTCTGAGACGTGTCGGACAAAGACCTGGGCAGAGGGGCTAGCAACCATGTATAACCAAAAGCCAACTTCTCTCCCCAGTCTCAGAATTGCTGGTTTTCAACTGCAAAAGTAGGAAGGCAAAGAGCAATTTCTGCTTTGCAGGACAGGATCCCCATGAGCTCCCATCATGACTTCAGAAGGTGCTGTCAGGAGGAAATTCATTTCTGCTGCCTAACCCCTTAATAAGGCTGTCTGCTCTCTTTCAGTCAAATGACTAAGCTATTGATCCTTTCCCTGCAGAAACCCCTCTGATTTGTTGTTATCAAACCCATGTGCGGGCTTTTCATATTTTGCCTGGGAAAGAAAATGAATTTTCACAGCTGCAAGTCAGACGTTGTCTAAGAATTTCTTCCCCCGCTGTCTTTCTCTTCTCTTTTTTTCTCTCTCTTTTTACCCCCAATTCAATTTCCCAGTAGATGTCATTTACTCAGATGCTCTCACAGCTTCTGAAAGATTCTCACGCCCGAGCTATACAGACCTTGCATGCTTTTAAAACACAATGGCAACAGGCTCCCACTGGGGTCCCCCAGCGCCGAATTCCCAGCAGAACCTTTGGAATCGTCGCAGCCGCCTCGTCTGCCCTGGGCTGTGCCTGCCGGCGGCTCTGAACGGCTCAGGACACTTGCAGGCTCCGTGGTACTGTACATTAACTCTGCAGCAGCCCGCTCGGCTGCAGAGGCTGCTGCCCGA
Organism: Eschrichtius robustus; assembly: GCF_028021215.1. Lineage (NCBI taxonomy): Eukaryota > Metazoa > Chordata > Mammalia > Artiodactyla > Eschrichtiidae > Eschrichtius > Eschrichtius robustus. The sequence goes on from NC_090825.1 coordinate 46,347,773, forward strand.
CAGGGGATGTGCTGGCGTCAAGGGGGCCCTCTAGGTGGGTTCCCAGACACTGCAGCGCGCCTCGCTCGCCTCCAAGGAAGAGCCGACCAAAGGGGTTAAAGGCACAGCTTGCCCCAAAAAAGCAGATTTCTTCTTTCAGTCAGTGATCACCAGGCAAGACAAGCTAAGCAGCGAGAAACCTGTAAATAACCTCCCAGGGAAATGACACCTTGAACAAACAGATATTAAGGAGGGAGGGTTTTTGCTGGCTGGGTTTTGTTTTTCCCCTTTTTACCCAATGAAAAGGAAATCAAAGAAGTCCAGAGAGAGAATTTGCAAATGACAGGGTTTGGTCACTTCGACTCTCTTGTTTTTAAAACACACAAATGCTGGGGAGGGGGTGCCTTGCTGACTTGACGATCTGTAACCATTTAGCTACAGATGACCACACGGTCATTTTTGGACAGGAAATCCTCTGGAAGCCAGTTCTGCGGAAGTCGGTTATATTTCAGTTGCAATTGCGCATGCCATAAAGCTGCTCGTTTGATTAAGGGGTGTGTGGATTTGAGGCGTGCTGAGATAAAGCCTTGCCATGCCTACAGTGGCTGTTTTGCATTTCCTCAAGCTTCCCCCTTTGTTGCAAAATTGTTCAACAATCCCCTGAAAGCACCCCGTCGCTGTTGATGCCATTTTGGAGCAAGAATAAAATAGTAAACTCTTGTAATAGTAGGTTGGCAGTTAAATGGTGTTTGTTGGAAATCAGGAGGAGAATGGATTTTACAGTAGCAGTGTACTCAATATTAATGTATCACTTTTTACTTAGGTATTTAAAAAGCCTGTTATGCAATTGCTTATTATTAAATGGAATACTGGCAACATTTAATACATCATGCTATTATCTTCAGCTAGGATTTCCCCAGTGAGGCCCTGTCATAGCAGAAAACATTACACAGAGCTGTGGGGGGAGTGGGGCGTGGCATTTCCCACAAATTCAAAACCAGGTATAAAGAAATTTGCTCGTGAAAACTGCCATGATTTGGGGAGTTTTCATTTTGATCAAACGATAATCCTAATGAACGTATTCCTGGCCGGAGGAAGAACTGAGTGATTCATTTAAAAGCAATTTGAACTTGTAGGTTCAAAAAGATGGTACCACAGCTGCAAAGGAACTTGAGAATATTTCCTGGGATTTCCTGTAGCCTAGGCAGTGTCCTCACGACCTCTTTTTGCTGAAGGGAATAAATCTCTTCCATAAAGTCATTTGTGATCTGAACCAGAAGACTTCAGTCTGAATTGTTTTTAACAAGCTATGAATGCCTGAACCGAGCATCACTGAGTAATTCAAAATTTGATATTACATGAGATATTTAAATATTATTATTTAAGAGCAAGGAACACTTACAATGTCCCAGCCTCTGTACTAAAGTTCTATACGTTATTATCTCATTTAATCCTCACAACAACACTATCAGGGATGGATTATTATTAGCCCTGATCTACAGATGAGGAAATTGTGGTGCTCTAGGATTAAGCAGCTTGCTCAAGGTCAAACATCTAGTAAGAGTCGCAATTTGAACCAAGAAAGTCTGTCTCCAAAGCCTGCCTGCATTACCACTATATTTTGGTGCCTCTGTACATAAGAATACCATCTTGCATTAGTGCTATGCTTTCTAAAATTTTATTTTTACAGGTATTATTTTAGCCTCACAGAACCATGCTGAGGAGAGTAGGACATTTATTATGACAACTTTGGAGATGAATTTCCAAAATGATAGTATTTGCTCATCATCACACATCATGTTTGTAGTAGATGTGGAAGAAAATTCAGATTATTTGATGATTATTTGACAGGTTAGTGTTCTTTGATGATGATGATGATAGAATGATGGATATTAACCTATTTCAAAACCAATAGTTAGTTCTCACACTACATAAAAGAGTAGGTCTCCATGGAAAGTAGCAAATACAAAGATTTTTTTAAATGATATAGAAATTTATTTTCCCTTGTAATAAACATTTATTTGAAATTTCCTTATTTTTTTACTTCATTCTACTCCACTCTGTTTGTATGCCAAAGTGATACCCATGGGTGAAATAATACCAAAAATATCTCTGAATGTCTCTCAGTTACCACACAGTTCAACATTCAATATTTGTTAGCTATGCTTCCATTTGTGGGCAATGATATAATAAATCACTTTAAAAATTTTAAAAATGTAAATAATTTAGTCATCGGCTTACTAGAGGAAATGTAAACTTAAAATATATGTAAACTAAGAGGAGAGTTCAACTGAATATTTTTAAAGTACACCTTTCTTGGCTTTTTGTTTCTATTTGTATAGATGCAACTGTCTAGAATAAGGTATAACAAATTAGAATGAAAGGACACACAACTGAGAAGCTATGATAAATAGTAGAAAAGCCAAATTGCTGCCTGAGGGACAACAAAGAAAAAAACGTAATTTACTTCACAGTTCAGGGAAACAAGACTACACATTAATAAGCAATCCTAAACTGAGTATTTTGAAAACTCAAGGCAACAAACATATATAAAAGAATGGGTTTGCTTAGAGAATAGAAATAGCTGATTTCCAGCATCTTTATTCCATGTATATTAGAAACAGGGTCTTCAGAGTTACGACCGCTATCTTACAAACTGATACTTCACAAGACTTATTTAATATTTCACAAATGTGTGGTCTTCATGAAACAACATTTGGGCAGAACTAATAGGTTGGCAATTTGAAAAAAAAAGTTCTCAAAGATGAATAATGTTGATGGACTAGGGTAATACAAATCTGTCTTTTCTACTAAAAGGTAATCATCTTTTCATGGAACTTCTAAGAAATATAGGAGTAAGCATAAAAAATTACTTTTATGGTAGATCTCAGCCCCATCATTTCAATCAGTAAAGGAGCTCTCATTATTAGCAGGACACCATAGATTGGCACAAACTTCCTACAGCCATGGTGTAGACTCAGGTCTAACAACACAAAGGCTAGTCATCTTCTCCTTTTTAAAAATTTAATCCCAAGATAAGCACGAGAGTATTCGGTCTTTCAAGGATGGACTCACATTAACTATCCTCATAGGAGACTGATACAAGAAAAAAATTTAAAAACAGGATGCCATTTTATTGATAAAGTGTAAACTACAAACTCCGAGCAAACTGAATACTCTAACATTTTCATGAAAGACTGTTTACTGTACTCAAAGTCAGAGAAGAATTAACTAACCAGTGTCCCCATGCCCTTTTCCTATAATTAAAGTCTCTTTCTGCCGTGGCTAGGGGGTTTTGCTCCCAAGGGTGATGGTGTTCAAACTAAATTCCTGGGAGTCCTGTGGTTTTGCAAAGTTGCCTCAAGCCCACTCAGGGCAAAGGGAAGGCCAACTACCTCGTACTGTTTCAACCAGAGCCCCTCTGCTTTTACCTGTTTTATACCTAGGTTTGGTTTGAAAAGGGGAGTTCTTTAAAAAATGTTTACAAACACATAAGAGTAGGAATACAAAATTAACACTTTTTAGGCAAAGTCTTATCCCTGTATTGTCAGTTTCAGGACTCCATTCTCTTCAAACCCCTTCAATTTCACAATGAGTTTAATACAAATGATTAAGTTATATCTTTATGCTAACGTAAGCATAGCATAATAAAGACACACCCTAGTCCAAACCTTGTGTGTTTCCTAAAACTCTTTAGTCACTTATCTGACAGTCACTTATCTGATGTAATGACTTAACTCATTGATTTTCCCGAGTTTCACTTTCAGAATGAAATTTTAATTTCAAGTGTTAAGGTGTATCTTTCGGTCACCATCACATTTTGCTATAAACAATAGCTACTACCAATGATTGCCTCTTAAATAACTTGGGTGAAATAAAATTAAAACTCCTGTAGGTTTAGATACAGACAAGGGTCTAAAAAGTATTCTGTGATTAATCTTCTAGGAATCCTAATTGTCATTTCAGATATTTTAGAGAAGCTTCCCATTCTTTAAAGAGGCTGGTTAACTTTTGCATAAAAATATTTATATATACAAATACCTCTGCATAATTTTTTAACATGTTCTCTATATTAGCAGTATGAGTATGTTATAAATAGAAGATAAATAGAAGATACAGTCACTTGGATATCTTGGGGGATATGACTTTTTCACCAAAAGCCAAAAAAGCAAAATATTTTTTAAATTGTCTAATAAAAATGAAATTTATGTGTACTTTTTGCTTATGCATGTGCATGTGTGTGTAAATATACATATTTTTGTTCTATGTATTATATATATCATCAATTAATAAACAGGTGAGAGTAGCATCCCGGTACACAGAATGAGACCCAAGATGACTGCACATTCCCCACCCCTACCTCCGAGTAGGAAAAGAACATTCCAGACCAAATCCTCTCTCGCACCGCTGCAGAAAACCAATCCCAACCCCAACAGTGTCTTTCTCTGTGTATTTATAACATCAAAAACGTTGCTGGCACTCAGTAAACAAACGTTAACTAATGACCATGTTGATAGTGATGACTTCCCACTTCTGGCAAATTCTAGCAAAGCCTGAAGGCACACTGTTCAGCACCTTTATAACTGAAATAAGAGGAGCTCTTTATGAAGCCATGGTTTCAACCGCTAAGAATCAGGGAACTGGGTCATGTTTCAGCAAGTTGCTAGTTCATTCAATTTCTACATGTTCTTATGACCAAAAATACAACCACCAACAGAAAAGTGAAAAAGAAATTCATTAAACACCCATTTTGATCACCTAAAACCAACAGATGCTTTGATGGAAATTTTCATGATTTAACTAATATAACAAGTCATTTTGGATCATATAGCCTAAACAAATCTTCTCATCTTAAATGATAAATAAACACATTTACAGGACAAAATTCTCATACCATCAAACACAATACATTTCATAACTGGGATATTTAGAAAGCTTGCTAAATTCCACTATTAATATCTTTGAAAGTAGAAGTATTGGAATAACTAATGCTAGGATACAAAGAAAGCACTTACTATCGATTACTCAAAAATCAAATGTGGAAAAAAATCTACAGCAAGTTTGAAGAAGAAAAGTTCGAATTTGTATTCTTTCTTAGAGTCTCAAGATGTGTGCCCTTAATTTCAGGTTCTGCCTTTCACTTTTTGTGTAATTTTGAACAACTCACTAAAACTCTGTGAGGCTCAGTTTCCTTATTGTAACAGAAATAATAGCAAACTTATAGGTCATTATAATTTTTAAATTTCTGGGGTAAATTATAGAAAACACTTTGTAACATGAAGAGAGCTCCTTAAATGTTGCTCACATATACTTTTAATTCAGTCATTAGAAAGTGTAATAAAATATGGATTCTTCACATGGTCTGCAATTTACTTAAATTAAAATGGAAAAAAAATGGAAACAAAAACCAATGAGATAGTATTGGAAGTCCCTTCTGAAATGAAATTGTATTTCATTTCTACCTTAAACTTTTCTAAAAGCTTTGTATCATATTTGTTTCAGAAATTTAAAGGAGTAAAAATATTTCTCATGTAATAAGATAAGGCCCAGCTTCAATATATACCCATGTTTCTGGGATAGTATAGATTTCTAAGAATGACTTGGAAAAAATATCTGAAATATTGGTAGGTGAAAAAAAAAAAAAACCCTCATGTTTGCAGCCTAATATTTTTAATATGAATTACTTAATATGAATTTAAATATGCATGTGAATATAAATATATATTTATGCCAATGTAGAGGAAAAGATCTAGAAGGATATACACCAAACAACTGACAAGCTAATTACCTCTGAGATAAGGAAGTAAAAGTAGGCCTCATTAAAAAAAGGATTCTCACCTTTTACTTTACATATTTCTGAATTGATTAATCTTCTTAATGAGAATATTTCTATGTATTATTTGCATAACTGAGACACCAATGAAGAGAAAAATATACCTAGTATTTACTAAGGAAGAATAGTCATTTATAGTTAATATCAATATATTGGAATATCAAACCCAAGTTTCTAATATTTGTCAGATAGAATCTCTGGTAGACTTGAAATATCTAACGTCAAACCTCAAAGCCAAACAGTTAAATTCAAAATATATATTCAAGAATTCAAACACTGCACTAACATCATTAGCTAAATCAATATCAAGTCTTAAAAAGAGAAACGAATAACTGATTATTCTTTTTCCACGTCCATACAAACACTGTAACTGGGGCCAGAAGTAGTACTCATTCAGAGTTGGAACCACCGACATTAAAGCTATATCTACTTGCAAAATGAAATATCTGATTGCACATCTTGATAACAGGATGTGTTTATTTTACTCCAGCTCAAATATGTAAGTATCTGCAAACCTGAAGATTTCCTAACTCCTTAATTCTGATCCTACTTTGTATCTGCTGGTATATTTCTTTTAAAAAACTTAAGGTAGTTACGTACCTACTATAGTAGTAGTATTGGGTTGGCCAAAAACGTTCATTTGGGTTTTTCCGTAACAACTTACGGAAAAACACGAACAAACATTTTTGGCCAACCCAATATACAGTATATATGTTTTCTGGTCCAGGTAAATCCAAGAAATTATTTTTACCTACTTTTAGAATGGAATAGGATGGATGGTCTACCATTTATATTTTCAATCTAATTTATTGGTTCTTTAATATTCTGGCAATGAATCACTCTTGGTCCTGGGTTTAAGGGCTTTTTTAATTGTAATTTTGGGAGGGTATATTTTCATAACCATTTTCATAGGAAGTTAAAAGAAGCTGCATCAAAATCTGCAAATCACATGTCATTTAAAATTCAAAGACCTCAATTACCGCTTCCAATACACACACACGCTCCCACTCACACACCATTGACAGTTAACTAAGTAAAAGCAATTATGACTATGATATTTAAAAATTATATGTATATATTTATAATGTAGATATTACATATACATATAAAGACACAATACATATGTATTGTTATTTCAACACATATTTACTGTATGAGGACATTGCTACTCCATTTTTTTTTTCAGTTATCTTTGAAATAGAGGGCTATTGATCATCATAAGAAGAGAAATTCCATCAGGGCACTGGGATTTTTTTGGTTGGTTTTGTCCCTGTGGTATCCCCAGTGCCTAGAATAGCATCTGGTGCATAATAAGTGCTCAGTGAAATATTAGTTGAGTGAATAATTATCATAAGTGAATCAATCGCTATACCAAACATGATTATTTTTGTCTGCCTACAGCTCTTTCTAAAGAGCTTTCCTTCCCTACACCCTTAGTACCCTTATAAAACCTGACTGCAATAGGTATGAAAACTTGACCCACTAGCACCTGATTCATTCACTGGATAGAAAACATTAATATCGTATATTTAGAATGTGAATGGTCATAAGAAAATAGAGAATCTAATCAGTTTCAGATGAGCTTGAACCAAAATGTTATGTGGACTTAGGGGCTGAAGGCATTTTGGGTCAAGTGCAAACTAATGACTAAGGAAATTGTAGCAATTACAGATAGAAGCAGGCAAAGAGCTGAAACACAGAGACAAACAGAAATGGATGATTATATAGCCACAGAAAGAGGAGTTGCCTCAATTCTTGAGTTTTACAAATCCAACAAGACCCAGTTCCATTTTGTTTCCGTGATTTTCTGTATCTTTCCAGTAACTATATTCCCTCCTTTTTCACAGAAGCTAGTCTAAGTCAGTTTCTTTTTCTTGCAATCAAAATCTTGACTAGACGAGTCACCATATAAGAAATTTTATGTTGCTATTCATAAATCCTTTCCCTCTCCCCCAAAATAAAGCAATTTAAAATTAAGGCTACATTGTAATAGTGAATTAGCCAAGTGAATTAGCTTGACATTGAATTGATGGGTTACTCGATCAAGGGGCTTAAATTAAAACACACATACACACACACATACATACACACAAAGGAATTAACAATTAACGTATCTACATCTACATCCACATCCAGGGATTCTGGAGAGAGAGAGCATCCTTTTTCTCTGACTGACATCTATTACAGTTCCAGTCAAAATGTTAGCTTCTTATTTTTCTCAAACCTCTTTCATCATTTTATTCACTGAATGTTCATTTGTTTCAGATAAGGAGGCAAAAGACAGAAAGAGAGAGAGAGAGATTAAGGAAGGAGGAAAGTAGTGTGATTTTTATTAGCTTTATGGAGGAAGAGAATTTAGTACTTGAAAGGCATAATTCCTTTTTAGGGAGAAAAAAGGGCATTCATATGATTATTTTAAAATAATCATGTAACAGTTTAAAAATATTAAAACATTGAAACCAGAAGTCAATATTTTAGAATAATTGTTTTAAAGTCATTTTGATATAATTAATTAAAACATTCTTTGCATTTGAGTGCAAAATAAATTCAAGGCTAATTACTAAATCCTAGTTGCCTATTGTAGACAGATAACTCCTCCGTCACCTAGCATTCAATACCTTCTGCTCTGCTGTGTTTCTTAATGTTCTGACTTGGAGGAGAATCCATAATGCTGGGCACTTGAAACTATCAACTAGCCTGCCTCTCTCTCTAATTGGCATACTCCACCCCTAAAAACATCACTGCAGACCACACAGCTCACCTAACAGATACAAACAGGCAAACATAAACACCATGTCCAAAACTGAATGAAAAAGAAAAATACTAATATGTGATCTAATTGCCTAGCCATGTAGCTTATACTTTTCTCTATGGGAAGCACGTCATATGAGCAGGGAAGAAGTCAATGTGAAATGTAACATGATTTCATCTGCCGTTTTTAGTTCTGAGGTTTGTAAAATGGATAAAGACACAAAAGAACTTTAAATTTTTCCACAAAATGAAGTAGCAAAGCTGATCAAATAGTAAGTTTACTTTGAGGATTTCTCCACTCTTCTCACTGACCCTTCCCCTTCAGATTGCTGATGGAACAGGTAGATGAGAATCTGACCCTTTGTCACCAGGATTCTCAGCAAGCTTCCATGATTTTTGAAATGCCTGCTTTATTTTTAAAAGAATCAAAGTTGCACAGGAAGCAGGAACAAAGTTAATGAATAAACTCGTCACCTTTCTCCATCTGCCCAACAAATACCCACTGATTAGAGGCACAGGCCATTTGGATGAGGCTACCATAGTGTGTCAAGGGTTGGAATATTTTTGTTCCTGAAGGAGAAGGATCAAGCCATTGTTGCAACCCAGAATCCCTGGTGACTTCTCCTCATGGGCTGTACCTTTTGTGAGCAAGTGACAATCCTAAACTCCCAGTCCTAAGGAGTCTGAAAGGAAGAAGAGGAGAATAAAGACAAGGGCAAGTGAAAGGCAGTGGAACGGGACAGAAGGGCACTACCATTAATACTAACTTTCCCATTTCCCTTGTTTTTCACAATGACTTACTGCTTCTTACACCTTTAACACAGATCTTCTTTGAGATTCTTCCACTGGCACATAGGTGTTTTAAAAATCAGAATATTTGCTGGACAGTGTAAATAATTTTCCTTTCAAATATTAGAGGACGATTGAAAGGAGAAACATGCACCTAGAGATATAAATGTGATGTGATATTGTCAGGATATTAAAAAAATGTTTTTAAAGAGTATTAATATTATAACAAAGTCATTGAAAATAAGGACATGTGATATGTATTAAAAACACATTTTATTTTGGTTTCTCACTACCCCTTTAAGTTTAATTTATGGAGAAAGTCTCGTCACTTTTCTGGGCAATCTTAGGCAACAGAGAACTTTATATTCTCTTTAAACCATCAACTCAGATTCTATTCAGATATTAGAATGGCCCTTCCAGGGACTTCCCTGGTGGTCCAGTGGTTAAGAATCCACCTTCCAATGCAGGGGACTCAGGTTCGATCCCTGATCGGGGAACTAAGATCCCACACGCTGCAGGGCAACTAAGCCCGTGTGCCGCAACTACTGAGCCTGCGCACTCTGGAGCTTGCACTCCACAACTAGAGAGAAGCCCACGTGCCACAACAAAGAGCCTGTGAGCCGCAATGGAGATCCCGTGTGCCGCAACTAAGACCCGACACAGCCAAATAAATAAATAAATATTTTAAAATCGATAAATAAAAATAAAAATAGAATGTCCCTTCCAAACTGTAATCTGAAACTCCAAACTTGATTTAACTCACATCTTCCAGCTCCCAGCTGGACCCACTGCAGACTAGCTGCTTGCAACAGGGTGAGTGGGTGAGGCAGTGGTAAGGTTTATCTCCCCCCTCCTTGCTAGCCTGACTTCACAGCTGTTGGTACTGACTCCTCTGGGGTCGGAGAGCACGCAGAGAGGTGATGAAAGGAAGGAGAAGAGTTTTTTTTTGAACGGGCACTGTCCTAAGATGGCATCTTGCACTGGGGACCTGGCAGATGTTGAAAGCTGCCTCTTTGTCTCGTGGGCACTTTTGTGGGTTCATCAGCCGCATCCCCGCTGGTCCCTCTGGCGACAACTCCTAGGACCCAGGAAGAGCTTGTGTTCAGAGTGCTGCTGGTTCCTCAGCCCCCCACCAAGCCCACGGTTTTCTAGGGATCCAATCCTTATAAACCCAAACCCTTGCTGTTGAAGTCCAAGTGCCTTTTGGCTCAGGGCCAGCTCTCTCTCACGTGCGGTGTACACCCGGTCCATGGGAAAAATTCCCACCATCGAATCCTCTTTTTCTGGGCTTGATGTCAATGAGATGACTGCAGCCCCCTTTGAGGGAAGAGAGGGTAGGGCTCATAGCACCACCCAGTTAACTCTTTCTATAAAAAATGAATAATAGCTTTTCATAAGTTGCACTTCCTTTCCCCTCTCTGAACTCTGTTATTGCCTTGATCTGAGTTAAGGGCCCTGGTGTAAGTGGCCCAAATGTCATGAAACTGACTCTTGTCCGCCTATTTTGAAACTTGGAATCTAGGACGGGCACCACACTTTGGAATGTGGCTATTGTACCTCAGTGCCTTTGTTGAAACTTCGGTTTTAACATTTATTACCATGTGATTAACACCATGGTTCCTTTACCATTGCTGGTAAACCACTCAGCGTCCACCCTCCCTCTTCCTTGCTGGCAGAAACCCAATTATTTTTGCGGGAATTTACTTTTTGAGGCAGCTAAGTACTCAGAGAAAGTGACTCCCTGCCCAGCTCAGGGGTAAATCCTGAACAGTCTAATCCCATTTTCTGGCCAGTAATTCCTTTATGTCCTAAGACCAAACTTCGCCAAAGAGATATAAAAGGAAGTCAGCTGAGATGACTTCCGGGAGAAGCGTTTCTTAAAAAGAGAAGCACAAAGAAGAAAGGGTTCATTTTCTACCTTTGGACCTTGTGCCTGGCTGGGGTCCTGATCTTGTGATAATTAGGAGAGTCAGTCTGAGCAAAAAGACAACAATGCTAAGAAGGCAAGCAGAACCTGGGTGATGTGCCTGAGCCTCTTAATTACCACCCCTGAAAAATAACTAAATAAACAAATAAATAATACAAATAAATAAAACAAACAAACAAAAAAAAACCATCCCTGGAATGCTCTACCTTGGAGTTTCATGTTATAAGACAACACATCTTCCCTATTTGTTTATGTTAAGCTATTGAGTTAGCAGCTCCAGACTTGCACCAAAGGCATCCTCCCTGAGAGGGTTCAACATGAAACACTGATTATAATCCAGGGCACTTCTCAATAGGTAACCAAGTTAGAAGAGGGAAGCTTATGGTTTCTCACATTTTTTTTTTTCTTTCTAAATAGCTGGTGAGTAAGCTCATCTGCCAAAAAAACACTTTTAAAATCAGATGTTTAATTCTCAAAATTGCAATTGCTATTATTGAACTGAAACAACAGTTGTGACAACTGATGACACCTGTGACAACCGATGTAAATACAAACAAACAAAAGCTATGTTCAATTTGCAAATCCATCATTTATCAGTAGGCTTGGATCTCTCTTGGAGTTCACGGGGGAAACTAAAGAGGTTTTTTATATTACATGATATTGTCAATACTCAGGGCAAGGATCACATTCTAATGTTAGGAAATCAGAAGATGATGTGTGTGCCAAAAAACCCCTTGGAAAGCGAATCATACTTTCTGCTGAATTCCATTTAAAGGATCAAGCCAGGACTTATTTTACTATTCCATATTATGACGTGGGTGTGCTTATTTTAAATCACTTTCAGAGAAACACTAGGTGACTAATTTGGGACAACGATATGTTTGCAGACTAACACATTCATAAGAACAGCAGAATAATGAGCTAACTTTTGTAAAGTACAAGATGGAATTTACTGAAAGCCAGTGGCCTAAGCTATCATAATTGTCCCTTATACTCCAAGAAGACACTTCTAGTAAACTGGCTACCCACATCTTTGCTTTTGGATAAACAGGCCAAGGTATAACTAATCCTCTTCCCATGAAACTAAGTCTCTGGTATTTGGACATGCTTCCTATTGGGAGAACTTTCAGCAGTATGAAGTTCTGCTTTTTTTTTGTTTTGACCTCCACTGTCTGAATGGCATCCCATAATGAGGCACCATTAGTCTTAACTGTTCGCCAGTCCATGCTGCTGTCGCTGTTCTGTTGATGCTGTTTCTTTGATGGTTCATGAACACTGAAGTGGACGCACATTTCTATTTGGATGGTCTCTCCCTTTTTCCTCTTTGTTTGCAAGCTCCAGCTCACTGATACGGGCACCCTATATCCTCAGTACTGTTGAGATTGCCTTTTCCGTTTTTTTCTTCCTTTACTCAAGTTAATCCAAGGATGACTTTATCCCTCTTATCATTAGCCTCGCCCTCCCGCCTCTAGTCCCCAACCAAAGCTTGAGATTGATAAACCTAAGTCCTAATTTTGTCTCTTTCTGTATTACATCTTCTCGGAGCCCTGAGTACAAACGAGCTAATTTGCCCTGCTAGGTTAATAGAAGTGTTTCTGAAGGAGGTGTGGTTTGGTGGATGGAGCCCAGGTGTTTGGTATGATTAGACAGACCTGAGGTCTCTTATCACTTCATTCACCTTGGGCTCATTTCTCAACCTTCTCTGAATCTTAATCTTTTTCCTCTGGAAAACAACAATGATACCTATTTCTTAGGTTTGTTTGGGATTACTATAGTACAATGACTGTACATGGGAAGGTATAGGTTAACCACTTAACACGTACAAGAAATCAATACATATTTGTTGCCCTTGACCTCCTCAAATGTATGCCATCTAACCTGCTGACTTCAATGGTGAGAATGTTACATTTGGGAAGAAGAAAAACAACACTGTAGAAATATGAAAAAGCTAAATAGTATAGGCTTCTCCAGCGATGACTAATGCAAAGTGAGTTAGCAGAGTAGGCTATAAACATAGCCATGGTACGATTTTTGTATCATTTGCTTTAAGGAGAGCCTATAAATTAATTAGAATTAGACCAACAACCCAAAAGACAAATGGGAAATGGATGCAAATGAACATCACATAAGGAGAACTGCAAATAGCCAATAGCCATTTGAAAAGATGTTCTATCTCACTGATAACCAAAGGAATAAATTCAAACTACAATGAGAAATTTTGCCTATCACATTGGTAAAAATGAAAGACTAAAAATATCCAATGATGGTGAGGGGGTGGGAAACAGGTACACCTAAAACATTTGGTGGAAACATGGATTGGAAAGACCTTCTTGGAGTACAAATGAGTAGACTTTTTAAAATGTAAAATCACATAACTTTGATTTGCAGGCGTCTATCCTACAAAAATGATTCCTTTAGTGCAAATACACACACACAGAAGGATATTCATTTGGGAACTGTTGACAGTAATAAAAGAATCCTGTTTCTATCTCTCTGACCAGATGCTGAATTCTTGGAGAAGCTGTACCTTTCTCTCTCCTCCCTAGTAACTTCCAAGCCTCTAAACATTTAATAGGGTTGAAGACGCTTAAAAAAGTATACTAACAAAGACAAAATACTAACAAATGATCGAGACATTTTTAGTATGTATAAAGACAATGATATAGATTTATAAAATATGTAGGTGATTTGCTGTTTTCAGAGCTAAAAATAAATATTTAATAATTAGGGATCCTAAGTCCAAACAGATTTTTTCTATCCATTTAAAAATTTTGAAACATTTTACAATATAATTGATATTCAGCTTTCCAATCCTTTGTAAAATATGTTTATAATTTTGATTATAAATTTATTTCTAAAGACCTAACATATTTACAGAAAATTAAAACAACCCATCAAACTCAATTCTGTTTTATGTCTTTCTTGCTTTATATCTCCACTCCCACCCGCCATGGTAACTGCAAAGTTTTGCTTTGCTTTGTTGCCACAGTTTCTCCAACATCTGAAAAACATAAGGAACTCTCATTATAAGCCAAAATTGATCTCATTTACCCCAGGAATACAAAATTTCTCAAATGAGGGTATAAACTCCTGTTACTACAACTCTTGGGCCCTGTTCTTTCTATTAGAATCTAATTTTCTTGCAATATGGGATGGGGAGAGGGAGATGGTGTCTTTCAAATACAAAGACCATGCCCCTAATATCATCAGCAAAGAGTGCCTCTGGGTCACTTTTACCAGCAGTGAAATTGAGCCTCTTCAGTCACACCACCTGGACCAAAGTGGCATCGTTAAGTGCATCCATTAGTGAGCTGTCTGACCCAGGCCATGAAACAGAGCAAATGGAACTAATCCAACAGAAACTCATTAGACTGGTAGGCAGCCCAACTTGGTGACTTTATTGTACTGATAACTAAGATCTAGCCTTTAAAATGAAACACTGCCTTCTTTCTCAAGGAGAACTATACTCTTTTGACAGAAAACATATATAAAACTCCTTTCATCAGTGTGAGCCCCAAATCAGCCTGGTGTAAAGGATGTATCTGTATAGCTCCGACTATGTAAATTGAGCTGAGCTTCTCAAAAGAACATCATATTAATTGAAGCATTAGAACAAGAAACGAATTAGCTTCTTTCCACACACCATTTAGAACTTTTGGAAATGAGGGGAGAAGGATGAAATAAAGCTAACATTTTTGAGTCCCTTTGATGGGGAAAGGTTTTGTGCACTGAGTTTTACACAAGTTATTTCTTTTAATGTTTGTAATAACCCTATAAAGCTAGTATTAACACCACCCACTTTATAGGTGAGGAAGCTAAAGAGCCTAGAAGGGGTTAGGTTATTGCTCATGGACCCAGAAAGTAAGTGTCTGAGCTGCGACTGGACTCCAAAACCACTTTGCCCGCCGTACTGTGAGAGCAGCCGCATCCTGTGGATGTAGACCTGGCCGGACAGGACTGTAGGGAGGGGTAATTACAGAAAGAGTAGATATAGTAAAAACGATCATGAGCTGTGTGACTAGTAAGTACCAGACACAATGCTAAACACTTGACTTGCTGTTCTCCATTTAATCATCCAGAAAAGTACTACTAGTCTGTCCATTTTGCAGTGAGGAAACCGAAGCCCAGAATAGTTAAGCAAGTCACCCAAGCTTTCACAGCTAGTTAATAAGCCTTATGGGGAGTTCATAATATTTCACTGTTTCTTTTCCCCATGCTTATCTTTATTTTTGTTTAATTTATTTCTTACAGAGAGAAAAAACAAGTGCCTTGTTTTGCAGTTTACTGATTTCGTATATGTTTGAGAGTTCTATTGCCTTTCAGATAAAAGATAGCCAAAGCTTCCCCCTACCTTTGAGATGCCAGGATGCTATTTGGGGATGTTGGGAAGCACTTTGCTGACGTCCTGCTTATGTCAACAGATATGCATAGAATTAGGCTGCAGTCTGATCGCTAAGCCCATCAATGACTTTCTAAACCCTCATCCAAAACATCTTGTTTTAGTTCCTCCATATGCAAAATTAAAAGAGCTAGGTGTCTTTGTTTAAAAATGCTAATATATGATTTGGCAAAGACATATTTTACATTGTCTCTTTGGCTGGCATTTGGGGGATTATTTATGTGGCACTGAGTGAGCACCCAGTGCCCAAGCCCCTCCCCTTTCCTATTCATTATCAGGCTGCTGCAGTGCAGAGTTGAGACATCTGATCATTTAGATCATTAAAAATCAATCCAATGACCAAACATTTCTGTACATTTCAGAGAAATGACAAAAAGTACTGTATTAGATTGCTATTAACTGGCTCTGAGTTTTCTTTTTACAGCTGCCAGGAAAGTCATTTGGTAAAATTGATTAAACCAGCATGCCAGGGGGAGAGAGGAAAAGAGCAGAGAAATGTAAACACAGCGGGCTGAGAGGGGAGAGGGATGTTTTTCTTGGGAATGAAGTGAGATGTCACTGGGGGAAGGAAGAGGGGGCAGGTAGGAGGAGAAACCTTGCATATAATGAGCATACTATAATTTGGGGTACAAGAGATTCAAGATGGCAGGATAAAAGCAAACAAAATGCAGAAACAATAGAGGCAGAAAGAATGAAGAAAAGGCAAGCTATCCATGTGCTTCTAACAGACTGTCTGCATTGGTCACACTGCATGGTTTGACTGAATTAATCTAAGAGACATCACTGGTACCATGGTATGAAACTGATTTGAGGATTTCAATAAACTTTCAATACCAGGAGAAGGTAGGGAAGAGTGCCTAGTTTCCTGCACAGTAGGGTTTATTTCTGTATGAACAATTAACAAAGAAAGGAAAATGAATCGCCCTACTTTTGCTCAATAAAATCAAGAGTGCATAAAAATTCACATATGCATTCCCCTATTTGTTATTATAACGACCATGCATAATCCCTCCTTCCAAATTTGAACTTCCTTCCCCTTAAAAAATTGTATTTTCCCTCTAATATCTTTCAACGATTTCTTGATTAACCCAAAAGGAATACTGGTATATGGAATCACAGAGTGCTGACAAGGATGGATCGTAATGTGGGGTTTCTGCAACCGTGCCACAATTTCTAATTCCTCCCAGTGTCCTATTTAAAGTCACACTTAGCTCACATAGCTCATCCTTCTACAGAAAGGGGCAGGAAAAAATATCAAGTATCTATTTGCTCTTATTTGCTATATATTATGTCTGCTAACATTTGAAGTACAACCACCACCTAAACACAAGTAACTTAAAAATAGCACTTAGAACATAAATAAAGCAAATGTTCTGTGGAAGAGTAAATGTACTTCCTTGGATATGGGACATAGAAAATGATTAAGATACAAGACTATTTAACTGCATAGAAGAAGACCAACACTAGTCTAAATGAAGTGACCCCCTAGAGAGAAATTCTAAATTATATTTGCTCTGTGTTGGGTACACTGCTTGGCAGAAGCTGAGATTCAGAAAGCATTTATTTGTAGCCATGGATTTACATGGGGCGTGAGGAGCCTTCTTGAAGGACAGTGCTAGCTAGACTCCAAGATCGTCCCCAATTACCTACCGCCTGGTATGCACATCTTTGTCTCTTCTCCCACACAGTACCAGGGTTCATCATCTGGCAAAAGGTTACAGCATGTCACTTTCAAGATAAGATTAAAAAACACTGTGGCTTCTACCTGTCTTGGGATGTCTCTTTCTCTCTCATCTCTCAGTCTGGGGGATGCAAGCTATCATATTAAATGCAGCCTAATGGAGAGGCCCACATGGCTAGGAACTGAGGCCTGACAACTATATGAGTGACCTTAAAAGCAGATGAGCCTTGAGATGACTGAAGTCCAAGCCAACAACTCAAGAGAGACCCTTAGCAAGAACCACTCACTAATATGGAGGAACCTTGAGCCATTTACATGACTGAAGGTCATACAAATAGAGCTATGTCATAAGGGGCAGGAGTGGGCAGGGAAAGGGAGAAGGTTATGGAAGCAAAATTTCAAGGAAGGCGGTGTGATCATTACTAGTGCTGTTTACCAACATTCCCAGTTCACCTCCTTCAAGGCACATGGCAGGACTGCACTTCCTTGGTCCCTTGAAGTTAAGTGTGGTCAGCTGACTGACTTTAGCCAAGGTAACTTGAGCAGAAGTGACACATGCCACTTCCAGGGGAAAACCACTAAGAACCGGTATGTAGTGTCCCTCTCCTGTGCCACCATGACCAGAAACTTTCCAAATGGTGGAGTCTCCCTTTAGCCATGTTCTTAAGTAAAGAGCAGAACCCTCCTCTCTCCACTTCTAATCTATGATGAACACACAGCATAAATGAGAAATAAACTTATATTGTTTTAAGCAGCTGAGATTTTGGAGTTCTTTCTTGTAGCATGATCTAGACCATCCTCACTAAAACAGAAAGTAAGTCTCTGGGTAGGAATTAACACTAAGAAAATCTAAGAAATCTAGTATGAATAACCAGACTCAGCTATAAAGCCTGGGATTCCAGAAGGTATAGTGATTTTGAGTAGATTGTGGTGATGGGCGTATGAACTCTCCCAGTCACAATCTGGAAAGACAAAGGGTTGAGTGTGAGAACTGGAAGAACTTTTTTACTGATTTCTTAAAACTTGAGAGTTCAAGAAGAAGCACTGCTGTTGGGCTCCCTTGAGAGAACTAGAAGGGCGGATGCATTCTCCTTTCTATTGGGCAAGAGAATAATGTGCTGGCACCCCCTAGATGGAACAGAGAGCATTAATAGCTAGAACGATCTTGCTGGTGTCTGCTGCCAGGTGCTCTAGAGACCGATGAATGTGGGTTGAGGCCACTGGTAGAGCAGAGGCCAGTACAAAGCAGCATCCTGGGCAGATCCATGCAGGGGCGATTGTCAGCTGCTCCGCAGGGTCTCAGAGATGCTTGAGTAAGAGAGATTATGCAAGTCACTGGGATTCACACTCCGGCAGGTTGGCATAGAGCTACCAAAATTGGAAAATTCATTTTAATGTGACCTAATTTATGCCCATCTGCTGGGAGATTAAACACCAAAAATACCCCACAAAAACCAATCACTTTATTATTTGTTTATTATTAATTTGCTTATTACAACAACCCATTCCACATCTGCACTGTGTCATGTGGCAAAATGTGGTTCTACCTTGATCAAGTCTCAGCTTAAGGATTTCAAATTCTTTTGGCAAGAGCTTCATTTTAGCCCAGAACAGTTTAATCTGTCCTCAACTGCACCTATTGTGAGAAACTGCAAAAATAACACTATCACATGGTTATTATTTTAAGATGTAGTAGCTTATAATTTAATGAAAAATGACATGGTACTTGAAGCAAAGATGTTAGTAGTTCAGCTGAATTAAAACTTTAAGTATATGTGCATCAGTCTTTTGGATAGACCTATGCCTCAGAAACCTATTTAAATACACCTCAATGAAACAAAATCAACAAGGGGTTAAGAGGGGACTATGGGAGGTTTTTAGTGGTGAGGAAATAAAGTAAGTAAGGCTGGAGAGAAGAATTCCAATGTGATGGCTTTATTTCAAAATAGGAGAGAATTGATCATGTAGAGGGTGGGGAGATAGTGGAGAAAAATGGAAAGCACTGGCTGAAGGAAAGGGGCTGGAGGCACAAGGTGTCTTAGAAAGTAGGAAGAAGTGGAACTAGAGGACAAATCTGAACGTCCTTACAAAGGATTTGCACACAGGGCTTCCTCAAACACTTCATGGACTGAAATTGAACCTTCAGGGTAGCTTTTCATGACAACCTGGTCTGTGGCCCTGTTGTTCTCCCCACCAGCACCCTTCTATTCTTCCTTCAAGCGCCCATCACCATCTGCACTTATATACTCATTTGTCTGTCTACGTGTCTGTCTCCCTCACTAGGACAGAAGCTGCATGAGGGCAGGGATCGTATCTGTCATAGTCACTGCTGTGTACACTTTCTAACACAGTGCCCAGTACACAGTAGATGTGTCAGAAATATCTGTGGATTGAACAAGTCAGGACAGGCACAAGAACAAATGTAAGATTATCTATCTTCATTGATTATAATTCCAGTACTGAAATTGTCCTGATCTCGCTTGGCCTACCTGCTGTTCTCACTTAAATGGAGTCCTAGAATGAATTGCTGCTCAATAGTCCTTATACCTTTGTAAGGTCTCATTGATATCTGGGGGTTTCAATCTACTTTGGATGATACAGCAGCCAAATCTATCCACATCACTAAACCCAATCAGCCAGACTGTCATTCTTACTCTGATGCCATTTAGAATGTGCGATGAGCCACTGGATTCCACTTCCTAAAAACTAATTTCCCTAGAGCCTTTGCTCTATTATTTCATCAATGCTCCCGAGGTCAGAAACTATGATTTCCTCTTTCCTGAACAGCACAATGTCTCATTAAAACTTCTTCCCATAAGCCTGGGTATTTCTTTAGAAATGCAAGGAAGTTTCAAGGATCATGAAGGACCTTTGGTTCGATACATGCTAAATTTAGTGCTTTGAGAGTAACAGCACAGTCAAGTTGACTAATGACCTAGAAACAATTAATTCAATATAATTCTGGTTTCTTGACTGACAGTGGGTTTTTCTTAGATTTGAAGAAAAAACAGTGTTTGATCAAGCTTTTAAAAATGCATGTTCTCATAACTTTTTTTGACATATCCCAACAACCAAGTTGGATTATTACACTTACATATGAATATGGGCAAGTCTGATAATTTAATAATTCATATTTTTATATTTCCTGCTTCTACTTAAGGAGTGAAAGATGGGCAGAAATCATTCATTCTTCTTTAATTCAGCAATAGTTCTTGACTACCCCATGTTCTAAGAACTACTCTAGAAGCTGGGAATATAGCAGTGAGCTATAAAATAGACTAGGGCCTTCTTTCTACTTGGGGCAGGAGAGGCAGAAATTAAAATGAATAAGCAAAATCTATAGAGTTATTTATATGGTGATAAGTTCTAAGGAGAAAATTTTAAAAAGGAAGTGGCATGGAGAGTTCCAGGAACATGGATTGTATGGATATAATTATTAAAGAGGATGGACAGGAAAGGCCTCACTAAGAAGATATTTGCATAAAGAACGAGAGAAGTAAGGAAGTAAAACAAGGGGATAATGGAAGATACAGGTTCTGGTCTGAAGTAATGGAAAGTACAAAGCCCCCAAAGCAGGACTGTACTTGGAGAGTTGGAAGAATAGGAGGGAGTCAGTGTGACTGGATCACAGCAGGAGGAGTAGGGGCTGAATCAGAGGTAACAGAAACCCACGGGTGATAGGCTGTTATAAGGATTTTAATTTTGATAAAGATCAGAGGTCACTGAAAGGTTCTGAGCGAGGGAATGACCTGACGCAACCTAGGTTCAGCAGTGCCACTCTACTGATGTGTGGAGAGCAGACTGAAGTGGGCACGGGGGAAGTAGGGATGCAGGTGCAGAGGTGGCTGGTGACAAAGATTGATGGCCAGGACCACGCTGGGAGCGGTGGAGGTGGTGAGAAGTGGCCAGATTCTGGGTTCTATTCTGCGGGACAGCTGGCTGGATTTGCTGATTGGACTGGATGGGGGGAGCGTGGTGAGAAACAGAGAGGAGGCCGAGATCATTGCAAAGCTTGGCCTGAGATGGGAAGCGTGTAGCAGAAGCCGGTTTGGTAAGAAAGAACAAGACTTTGGTTATGGGCGAGTTAGGTTGCAGATATATGGTAGACATCCGAGTGGAAATGGTGGGTAGGCAGTTGAATATTAAAGTCTATATTCAGGGGAGAAGTCCAGGTGGGTGGTAGAAATTTGACAATGGCATATAGACATTAAAGTTGTATGATTACATGAGATCAGGTAGGAGATATGTAGAAAGAGGACAGAAGAGGCCACAGGCTAAGCTTGAGACACATCAACGCTAACAATTTGAGGAGCTCGGGAGGAAGCAGCAAAGGAGAATGAGAATGAATAACCAAAGTAGAAAGGAAAACCAGGAGGATGAGATGCCCTGAAACCCTAGTGAAGAAAGTATTTCTTCTCTGAATGGTCCTGAGCGTCAGTGTGGAGACATCTGCTTTGTAAGTTTTATTCGGTCACAGGCTTCACATGCCAATAAACTTTCATCTGGATGGCCATTTAACTTAGTTGCATATTTTGGGGAGTCAAGCAGCTGACGAAATAGAAACAATAATGGAAGGAAGAAATGCCAGAAATTATGAAATCTGCAAGATTAACTGATTATAAATCAGTTCACCAAAATTAAACTCTCTTAAGACCACCATCAAATTATGTTAACAATGTTACACAATGGAGACTATCTTAATCTTTGGCTCAGTTTTTAAAAAATGAATGATCTGAATTACAGTTTATTAAGGGAGAAAAATATTCTCCACTCACATTTTGCAGCACACTTGTGTAAGTTAAACTTATTTCCAGGCAACTACATAATTTAAATAAGTTCTGGCCCACTTAGTTTCTGCCCTGATGGAATTGACCTGACCATGGGGTATACGTTAAGTTCAAAAAACACTCTGAGCTTATGTTACCCAATAGGAAAAGGCCATTTTAAAATGCAAATATGTGGAATTAGGAAGGAAGAGAATCATGCTGGAGCAAGCATCTTATTTTTGGAGAAAAACTAGAACTGAATTTTATGGCAATTATAATATTCATGTTTTGTGTTATAATAGGAATTAACGGTTTGGTTTGGTTTGGTTTTTACTTACAATCCAAGTCAAAGATTTCTTTCAAGTGTGGGAAAGATGAATGTAAAGGTAAAATAGAGCTACATGGGATATATGCAGCCCTGCTTTTATTAGTGAACACAATCACAGCTCAGAGCTATCACAAGGTACATATTATTGCAACTAAAGCAACAACTTTCAAAGTTACATATAATTCCATCTTCCCTTTTGAAAAATGGAGATTGCAATACCAGACCTATTTACATAATCAGATGAGATTACAAATTTTAAAGCATTTTTTAAATGACAGAATATTAAAGAATGTCAAAGCATTCCTTTGACATAGGAATAACTTCCTTTTAAATGAGTAAAAATTTAAAAAGTACCAATTGTTTTTCTGTTACTTAGAAGGGACTTAACTTTAAATCTATAGGTCCTCAGGCCACTGTGCAGATACTCAAATTAAATTATTCAAAATGTGGCTTTCAGATGTTTTTAATGTTGAATATTCTTGTTCTAGCCCTGCACTTGTTATTGGGATGCCATTAGTCATGTAAATGTTAGACTAGCATTTGGAGTGTAGAAATTTTGAATCCACTCCAAAGTTTCCTAGGATGTATTAGACAAAATGAAATTGTGCCCCCATTATGTTTGAATTCTGTGTATTCCTGGTACACCCCGACTTTCTGGTTCAGAGATAAATGCCTTAAATGGCCTCATAAACTTTAAGGTTTCTTGGACATCCAATATCTCCCTATGACATTTTGATGAGTCTAGTGTAAAGGAATCATAAGCACATGGATTAAATTCAACACAACTCAAGGCTATGAGACACAGTAGGGAAAGTGTTTTGTCAAAGAGTCAAATATGCTTTGTTGACCCCTCCATATCTTCAGGATACTCAGAAGACATGGACTCAGCCAGCATATTCAAAACAAGATAAAAGTGACCAAAAGTGCCCACGTTTGCTTGAACCTCACCAGTCTTCCTGTTCCCTTCAACTGTGAGGAAGCGAAGCTCTTCAAACTTCACAGTTCATGCTGCAGTCTCCGTGACCCAAGATAATCTGACATCCTGGTTTTGCTGTAGGCTTATTTTGAACATGACCCTAGTAAGTTTAAAATTCATTAGACTGCCCACCTTACTCTCTTGACTAGCTAGTTAGCTAGACAGAAATGAGTTTATACCAAAAGAGGACTATCTTGTGAATTAAACTGGGTTCTCTCCTCGAAATATTTAAAGCTTTGTAAAATATCTCCAACTTTTTATGAAGTTCTTTTTTCCTCCCTGATTCCTCAAATCTATATTCAGTGAAAAATAATTATTTATTTATGCTTGATCCATTCAGAATCAATTGAGAATTTGACTGAGATATCGTGAAATATCTTATGCGTGTAACCATCTTATGAAGAGAGAGAATTAGTACTTGAAAGGCCTTAGAAAGGATCTAGTTTACACCACTCTCATTTAACCCAGTCTTTAGCAAAGTATAGGAAGTTTCCAATATACTTAGTAAACTATCACAGAAGTCCTTAAAATGGCCTTCCAAGGCCTACGAAAAGTATATTTTACGTAAGTGTCCACAATCTGTCTGAAGAGCAAAACCAAGCAATAAGGCCCTCTAAATTCCACTGCAAGTCAAACATGTTTGCTAACATACTGGGTTTTTTTTTTTTAATATTTTAGACTATAATTTACAATGGAATTTCAAAAATGCAGTCATTTCCACCCATTTGATTCTTATTTTACCTAACATTCAAACCAGTTGTTTATCCATTTTGAAGAATTCAGCACAGTATTGTGGTGTTTCAGCACTTTCTTTCCGTTTTGAAAATGAGCCAAGTATTGGTGTGGTCAGATCTGTGACTCCTCAAACCATTAGAAATTATAACTGTGTGATAAATATAATATAGCAATTTTCCAAATTGGCAACTCATATTGAATTTAAGAATAGGAGCCACCTATAAAAAAAACCTATTTCTAAGTCACCAGAGTCTCTACAATAGTGTAATGCTCACTAGCAATTCTCCCAAACCATAGAATGGTCACTGGCCCTTGTCTTTTCAAATCTTATTCGTGAAAATGAAAGTAAACCGCTGAAGTTAACCGAAAATTTAATATTCTGGCAAGTTGCACACAGAATTGCTTCTGTGGATTTTGGTATAAAGCTGCTTCCGTGGAGATTATAGTTCTCCTTTTTTTTCTACTCTATGCATTTCAAGAGCTAAAATTAATGTGGGAAAGGCTTCTTGTATATATATATTCCAACAAGGATAATCAAGCGTTTGACTTATCAGTGTATTACTTAGATCTAATAATGATACACCTATCCAAGATTTTAAAGTATTTGATAATACGGGGACATAATATTTCATATTTTCTGTCATTTTCTTTTTTTAAACTATCCATCAATTTTCTTGTTTCCAATTGTTGAGGGTACAGATTGTCTTCTTATTTGCTATCAACATTACAACTAAAAATATATCTATCCTCCAACATTTCTAAAACTTTTATTTTCAACAGGTAGATTTCCAACCTTTCTCTGGGTAAATTGGATACAGAGAGAGTTGCTATGGCTGAGGATCTCCAACTGTGCAGAGCACAATTTGGAAACCAGTGCTGCAGCCCTGTATAATAAAAGTTATTTACTTACTTCTCTTCCACGGTCACCACAATAAACATTATATTATAATGTGGACTCAAATAAGAGATGAAAAGCTAGTACTGACCTATTACATGAATCTGACAATGATAGCGCATGAGTAAAGTGAAGAGTCTGACAACACTTCATTAATTTCCACTTGTTATGAATTGAATTGTATCTCCCCCAAACTCATATGTTGAATTCCAAAGCCCCTCTCCAGTGCCTAAGGATGTGACATTATTTGGAATAGTGTCGTTTCAGGTGTAATCAGGATGAGGACATACTGGAGTAGTGTGGGCCCCCAATCCAACATTCCTGGTGTTCTTATAAAACGAACGCCATGTAAAGAGACAGATGTGCAAACAGGGAGAATGCACAGGAAGACTGAAGTTATGTGTCAAAAGCTAGGAAGGAGTCCTTTCCCAGTGTCTTCAGAGGGGGCAGTCCCTGCTGACACCTTGAGCTTGGACTTCTCGCAGCAAGCACTGTGAAACAATACATTTCTGCTGTTTAAACTACTCAGCCTGTGGTACTTTGTTACAGCCGCCCTGGTAAACGAATACACCACCCATCCTCAGTTTCCTGCATTCTGGCTTCAACCCCTACCACACCATTGAGATGCTTTCCTCTAAGCGTGACCTCTTTTCAAGACCAGTCAGTTCATTCTACTTGTAGCTTCTGACCTGTTGACCGCTCCTCTGGAGAGCTCACTCTCCCATTACTTTCTGAATTGTTTTTTTACTAACATTTCTGAGAACTGTTTTACTAACATTTCTGAATATTCCTTCTCATTTCATTCCTTCAATAGACATTGAGAGTTTGCTATGTGTCATGCAAACAAGCAAACAAACAAACAAACAAAATAAGAACTCTATGATGAATAAGAGGAGTCTCTGTTCTCAAGAAACATAAAGTTAAAGTCAGGTGGGAGAGAGAAGTAAATCAATGAGTGGAGTACAGTCTTACACTCTAAGAATAGAAGTCTTGAACTATAAGGATATATAGGAAGTTCTTCTAAGCCCATCATGCAGGGTTAGGCAAAGATCCTTCTAGAAAGTGATATATGAACTAGAAGAGTAAGAAGGGTTACCAAGGCAGGGGTGGAAAGTGGGAGACCCAGGCCGAGGGAAAGAGGACGCTCTAGACAAAAGGAGTAATAAAGGCTTAGGGAAAAACTGTGTGCAGAATGCAAGGGGGCCCTGACGGAAGAAGACAGCAGGGGTCAGATCCTGATAGGTCATATATGTCATGTTACAAAGTTTCGACTTGATTCTAAAGGCATCAGATAGTCATAGCACTTTTAAGTGGAAAACATATAGAATCATATTTACCTTTAAGAAATAACTATACTGAGTGTTGTGTGAGGAATAGATGGGTGGGAATAAGCCAAAGTGAGAGCTGAGAGAACGGTTAGGGGGTGGTTTTAGTATTCAGAAGAGAGATGATGGTGGCTTAGCCTAAGGTAGTGTCTATGTGTGTGGAAAACAGTGGACAAGACATGGGGGATGAAGGAGAGAAAAAATTCAAAAGCAATGACCACATTTTTGGCTTGTAAAATTTGGTGAAGTCTGGCATCATTCACTAAGATAGCAACACAGGGGAAGGAGCAGATTTGGATGTGAACAGAACGGGTCAAAGGCAGGAAGGCAGTCGTAGACACACTGAGTTTGGAGACCCTGTGTAGACATATCTAGAAAACAAGCCTCGGGCCCAAGGGAAAACTCCAGATGAAAAACTGGGAGACAGGCTGGATGCCTGTGGAGGCATGGGTGAGAATGACATGCTCAGGCTGGTTGTCAAGGCTGGCTGCACATCAGAACCATCTGTGCAGTTGCTGAAAAATGCAGGTGCCTGGGCCCCACCCCATAGGAACTGATTCAGATAGTTAGCACAGGAAATGGGCTGCTCTGTTTGCACAGGTTTTGCAGGTGTTTTGGATGCATGGCCACTGCAGAGCACCTCTGGGATAAGGTGTGAGGACAGAATAGACTGAGGACAAAAACCAGAAGAACACTGGGGTCTGAACAAAGGATGAAGAAACCTCAGAGAAGACTGACAAACTGAGGCAAAGAACTGGGAGGGCATGCAGGAAGAGACTGCTTAAGAACAGAGAGGGGTCAACACTCTACTAATAGTTTTGAAGTGTGTCCGAGTGAAATACTGACTGAGAACACCCCTGGACTTAGCGCTAAAAATTTCAGTATCTTTGGTGGAGGAAAATGCAAAAATGGGAGTCAGAATGTAAAATCCTCTGGGTGTGAAAGGGAGGAAGGAAGTAGGCAAAGGGGGAAAAGAAGGCCAACGAAAGTCTGTTTTTTCATTGTTTTTGTTGTTTCATCATTTTGTTTTGTTTTTTGAAGAGAGTGTTTTGAGCTTGCTCATCTCTTTTAAATTTTTCCAGCTTTACTGAGGTATAATTGACAAATAAAAATGGTACATATTTAGGGTGTACAACGTGATGTTTTGATACATGTAAACACTGAAATGATTACCATAATCAAGCTAATTAACATATCCAACAGCTCACATGCTTACCATTTTTGTGTGTGGTGAGAATGCAAGAGATATACTCTCTTAGCAAATTTCGAGTTTACAGTACATTATTATTGACTACAGTCACCATACTGCATATTAGGTCTCCACGATTAATTCTTCTTATAACTGAAAAAGATTGTACCCTTTGATCAACATCTTTCCCTACCCCCAGCCTCTGTTACTATGAGTTCAACCTTTACCTTTTTTTTTTTTCGGATTCCACATGTAAGTGAGATCATGTAGTACTTGTCTTTCTGCATCTGGCTTTTTTCACTTAGCATGATGTACTCCAGGTTTATCCATGTTGTCATGGAGGTTGATATTAAAGAACCAATATATGGAGAAAGCCAGTGATACAAGAAGAGTGACAGGTGAAAGAGCAAGTCCACTAAAGAGGCGGAGGGAGTAGGATTCAAGGCACGGGGGTAGGGTTTTTCCTGGGAAGGGAAGGGGCCTTGCGTGGAGAAACGGAGACAAGGCTAACTATGAAAACAAATGGATGCTTTGGTAGCATTGAGGCTCCCTCCAGTTAAGACTAGAGACTATAACTTTGCTGTGGCACCACTGTATGTGATTGTGATTTCCTCTGGAAACACTAGGGATAAAAATGGGGAGAGTGCACAGGTAAATTAATCCTGACTTTGAACTTCTTATTTGGGTAGAGCAGAACAACAGTGAAGGCTTTAGCAAGAGAGCAGTTGAAATATCAGACTACTGGGTCTTCAATGTAATAAGAGGTGCTAGACAGAAAGGAAGCTACGTTGAGGGTGTGGGATCTTTAAGATCTTAAGGTTGGTTGGAGCAGTTCTGGACGATCACAAGGTTTGAGAGTGGCCATGGGGCTAAGTGGTCAGAGTAGAACTGAAGTCAAAGTCAATGGATCTGAGGAAAGTGATGATTAGAGAATAAGGCTGTGGTTCTCATTCTTGGTTGCACACTAGAATCACTTGGGGAGCTAGAAAAACTCTCAACACACAGGCCCAGGTGAAATCAGAATCTCTGTGGACAGGACCAAAGCATGAATATTCTTTAAAGGTACAAAGGTTGAGAACCACAGAGCTCAGTTGCTGCCTGTTTTGTCTAACTGGATTCCAGAGTCACTCAAGATGGTAAATTACAAGGATATTTTTTGTTTTAGAACTCTTACTGAAGAAAACATTAAGGGAGATGAAGGGAATGGCAAAATAGCCAGCACGGGAAGCAACAAAGAATTTCAAACCCTCTTCAATATGCTGTGGTTAATATTAAAAGATAAATCAAAGTAGGATTGTGCTGTCAGACTTCTTTCTTACAGGAACCTAGAAAAACACTCAAAACCCTCATTCCCTCTATTTTCCCTGTAGACTTGGAGTTCAAACATATCCCTACTTTCTTTTTAACAGTTCAATCAGGCCAGGTTAGAGATACAGGCCTAGAGAACACTCCCAGACTCAACTCTGCAATAATTTCCATCCTCGACTTCAGATTGGTGTCTTCAGTTTCTTAGACTGGGGCCTGCCCTTGCTAGTTTTTCAACCACAACCCAGCCCCAGAGATTAAAGAATTGATCAGACCCCTTGCAGAGGTTATGGATTAACATTACTCTTTGTCTTATGAATAAAAGCTCAAAATTGGCAGATATTCTTAGTGATTCCTGGAGAGCACACCTTCATCCATCTGGGATGCAATGAATAAGAAGCCCGCTGAATTCCACATTGGTGACCTCAGTATCCCGGAATTATAGGTTTGCATAGAAGTTCACCCAGGTGAAGGTTTTAAATATGATCAGAAAGCAAACCTGGACATTCACAGAAAGATAGACAAGATGAAAAGGCAGAGGGCTACATACCAGATGAAGGAACAAGATAAAACTCCAGAATGAAGTCGAGATAGGCAACCTTCCAGAAAAACAATTCAGAATAATGATAGTGAAGATGATCCAGGACCTCGGAATAAGAATGGAAGCAAAGATTGAGAAGATGCAAGAACTGTTTAACAAAGACCTAGAAGAATTAAAGAACAAACAAACAGAGATGAACAATACAATAACTGAAATGAAAACTACACTAGAAGGAATCAATAGCAGAATAACTGAGGCAGAAGAACGGATAAGTGACCTGGAAGACAGAATGGTGGAATTCACTGCTGTGGAACAGAATAAAGAAAAAAGAATGAAAAGAAATGAAGACAGCCTAAGAGACCTCTGGGACAACATTAAACGCAACAACATTCGCATTATAGGGGTCCCAGAAGGAGAAGAGAGAGAGAAAGGACCAGAGAAAATATTTGAAGAGATTATAATCAAAAACTTCCCTAACATGGGAAAGGAAATAGCCACCCAAGTCCAGGAAGCGCAGTGAGTCCCATACAGGATAAACCCAAGGAGAAACACGCCGAGACACATAGCAATCAAATTGGCAAAAATTAAAGACAAAGAAAAATTATTGAAAGCAGCAGGGGAAAAATGACAAATAACATACAAGGGAACTCCCATAAGGTTAACAGCTGATTTCTCAGCAGAAACTCTACAAGCCAGAAGGGAGTGGCATGATATACTTAAAGTGATGAAAGGGAAGAACCTGCAACCAAGATTACTCTACCCGGCAAGGATCTCATTCAGATTCGATGGAGAAATCAAAAGCTTTACAAAAGCTAAGAGAATTCAGCACCACCAAACCAGCTCTACAACAAATGCTAAAGGAACTTCTCTAAGTGGGAAACACAAGAGAAGAAAAGCACCTACAAAAACAAACCCAAAACAATTAAGAAAATGGTCATAGGAACATACATATCGATAATTACCTTAAACGTGAATGGATTAAATGCTCCAACCAAAAGACACAGGCTTGCTGAATGGATACAAAGACAAGACCCATATATATGCTGTATACAAGAGACCCACTTCAGACCTAGGGACACATGCAGACTGAAAGTGAGGGAATGGAAAAAGATATTCCATGCAAATGGAAATCAAAAGAAAGCTGGAGTAGCTACACTCATATCACATAAAATAGACTTTAAAATAAAGAATGCTACAAGAGACAAGGAAGGACACTACATAATGATCAAGGGATCAATCGAAGAAGAAGATATAACAATTATAAATATAAATGCACCCAACATAGGAGCACCTCAATACATAAGGCAACTGCTAACAGCTATAAAAGAGGAAATCGACAGTAACACAATAATAGTGGGGGACTTTAACACCTCACTTACACCAATGGACAGATCATCCAAAATGAAAATAAATAAGGAAAGAGAAGCTTTAAGTAACACAATAGACCAGATAGATTTAATTGATATTTATAGGACATTCCATCCAAAAACAGCAGATTACACTTTCTTCTCAAGTGCGCATGGAACATTCTCCAGGATAGATCACATCTTGGGTCACAAATCAGGCCTCAGGAAATTTAAGAAAATCAAAATCATATCAAGCATCTTTTCTGACCACAACGCTATGAGATTAGAAATCAATTATAGGGGAAAAAAGTAAGAAAACACAAACACATAGAGGCTAAACAATACATTACTAAATAACCGAGAGATCACTGAAGACATCAAAGAGGAAATCAAAAAATACCTAGAGACAAATGACAATGAACACACAACGATCCAAAACCTATGGGATGCAGCAAAAGCAGTTCTAAGAGGGAAGTTTATAGCTATACAAGCCTACTTCAAGAAACAAGAAAAATCTCAAGTAAACAATCTAAACTTACACCTAAAGGAACTAGAGAAAGAAGAACAAACAAAACCCAAAGTTAGCAGAAGGAAAGAAATCATAAAGATCAGAGAAGAAATAAATGAAATAGAAACAAAGAAAACAATAGCAAAGATCAATAAAACTAAAAGCTGGTTCTTTGAGAAGATAAACAAAATTGATAAGCCATTAGCCAGACTCATCAAGAAAAAGAGGGAGAGGACTCAAATCAATAAAATTAGAAATGAAAAAGGAGAAGTTACAACAGACACCGCAGAAATACAAAACATCCTAAGAGACTACTACAAGCAACTCTATGCCAATAAAATGTACAACCTGGAAGAAATGGACAAATTCTTAGAAAGGTATAACCTTCCAAGACTGAACCAGGAAGAAACAGAAAATATGAACAGACCAATCACAAGTAATGAAATTGAAACTGTGATTAAAAATCTTCCAACAAACAAAAGTCCAGGACCAGATGGCTTCACAGGTGAATTCTATGAAACATTTAAAGAAGAGCTAACACCCATCCTTCTCAAACTCTTCCAAAAGATTGCAGAGGAAGGAACACTCCCAAACTCATTCTTTGAGGTCACCATCACCCTGATACCAAAACCAGACAAAGATACTACAAAAAAAGAAAATTACAGACCAATATCACTGATGAATATAGATGCAAAAATCCTCAACAAAATACTGGCAAACAGAATCCAACAACACATTAAAAGGATCATACACCATGATCAAGTGGGATTTATCCCAGGGATGCAAGGATTCTTCAATATACCAAATCAATCAATGTGATACACCATATTAACAAACTGAAGAATAAAAACCATATGATCATCTCAATAGATGCAGAAAAAGCTTTTGACAAAATTCAACACCCATTTATGATAAAAACTCTCCAGAAAGTGGGCATAGAGGGAACTTTTCTCAACATAATAAAGGCCATATACGACAAACCCACAGCAAACATCGTTCTCAATGGTGAAAAACTGGAAGCATTTCCTCTAAGATCAGGAACGAGACAAGGATGTCCACTCTCACCACTATTATTCAACATAGTTTTGGAAGTCCTAGCCATGGCAATCAGAGAAGAAAAAGAAATGAAAGGAATACAAATTGGAAAAGAAGAAGTAAAACTGTCACTGTTTGCAGATGACATGATACTATACATTGAGAATCCTAAAAATGCCACCAGAAAACTACTAGAGCTCATCAATGAATTTGGTAAAGTTGCAGGATACAAAATTAATGCACAGAAATCTCTTGCATTCCTATATGCTAATGATGAAAAATCTGAAAGAGAAATTATGGAAACACTCCCATTTACCATTGCAACAAAAAGAATAAAATATCTAGGAATAAACCTACTTAGGGAGACAAAAGACCTGTATGCAGAAAACTATAAGACACTGATGAAAGAAATTAAAGATCATGTCAACAGGTGGAGAGATACGCCATGTTCTTGGATTGGAAGAATCAATATTGTGAAAATGACTATACTACCCAAACCAATCTACAGATTCAATGCAATCCCTATCAAATTACCAATGGCATTTTTTATGGAACTAGAACAAATCATCTTAAAATTTGTATGGAGACACAAAAGACCCCGAATAGCCAAAGCAGTCTTGAGGGAAAAAAACGGAGCTGGAGGAATCAGACTCCCTGACTTCAGACTATACTACAAAGCTACAGTAACCAAGACAATATGGTACTGGCCCAAAAACAGAAACATAGATCAGTGGAACAGGATAGAAAGCCCAGAGATAAACCCACGCACCTATGGTCAACTAATCTATGACAAAGGAGGCAAAGATATACAATGGAGAAAAGACAGTCTCTTCAGTAAGTGGTGCTGGGAAAACTGGACAGCTACATGTAAAAGAATGAAATGAGAACACTCCCTAACACCATACACAAAAATAAACTCAAAATGGATTCGAGACCTAAATGTAAGACCGGACACTATAAAACTCTTAGTGGAAAACATAGGAAGAACACTCTTTGACATCAATCACAGCAAGATCCTTTTTGATCCACCTCCTAGAGTAATGGAAATAAAAACAAAAATAAACAAAAGGGACCTAATGAAACTTCAAAGCTTTTGCACAGCAAAGGAAACCATAAACAAGACGAAAAGACAACCCTCAGAATGGGAGAAAATATTTGCAAACGAATCAACGGACAAAGGGTTAATCTCCAAAATATATAAACAGCTCATTCAGCTCAATTTTAAAGAAACAAACAACCCAATCCAAAAATGGGCAGAAGACCTAAATAGACATTTCTCCAAAGAAGACGTACAGATGGCCAAGAAACACATGAAAAGATGCTCAACATCACTAATTATTAGAGAAATGCAAATCAAAACTACAATGAGGTATCACCTCACACCAGTTAGAATGGGCATCATCAGAAAATCTACAAACAACAAATGCTGGAGAGGGTGTGGAGAAAAGGGAACCCTCTTGCACTGTTGGTTGGAATGTAAATTGATACAGCCACTATGGAGAACAGTATGGAGGTTCCTTTAAAAAGTAAAAATAGAATTTCCATATGACCCAGCAATCCCACTACTGGGCATATACCCAGAGAAAACCGTAATTCAAAAGGACACATGCACCCAAATATTCATTGCAGCACTATTTACAATAGCCATGTCATGGAAGCAACCTAAATGCCCATCGACACACAAATGGTTAAAGAAGATGTGGTACATATATACAATGGAATATTACTCAGCCATAAAAAGGAACGAAATTGAGTCATTTGCTGAGATGTGGATAGATCTAGAGACTGTCATACAGAGTGAAGTAAGTCAGAAAGAGAAAAACAAATATCGTACATTAACGCATGTATGTGGAACCTAGAAAAATGGTACAGATGAGCCGGTTTGCAGGGCAGAAGTTGAGACACAGATGTAGAGAACAGACATATGGACACCAAGGGGGGGAAAACTGCGGTGGAGTGGGGATGGTGGTGTGCTGAATTGGGCGATTGGGATTGACATGTATACACTGATGTGTATAAAACTGATGACTGACAAGAACCTGCAGTATAAAAACAAACAAACAAAGAAAACAACTAATACTAAACTTTCATTGGGTTATTTGTATGGAAATATGTTAATATAAATGTTTCAGACATTACATGAAATTTCTAAAAATCTTATATGTTCTGGTATAATGTTATGTGTCATAATTCTAGTTATTACTTTAAAATGTATATCTCAGAAATTAAAAAAAAAAAAAAAAAAGAAAGCAAATCTGCTAGGCCCATAAATGATGCTTCAGCTCCCCCAAACAGCAAAATAATGACTGGATATTCTTGGCACTGTGGCTAATTCCTCGTAGTTTCTAGCTGATTAAATCTGAGGGACATTTCTACTGCCTGTTCTCCCTCCTGCAGTGACAGAGCCCCAGGACTTTACCCTGAGATGTCTACGGTTGAAAAAAGATCATGGTTATAAACAAAAGCACTCATAATATTGTCCCTAGCAAGTCTGGCTTTTACTATATCAAGAGTTCCTCAGATTCAGGTATCTAAATAATTCTACTTGATTTTTTTTCCTACATAATATATCACCAAAGAATAAAGAGATGTTGCTAAATTAGGCTGCGTAATACTGAGAGTCAAACTCAATTTTCTGTACCCAAGAAACAAGCAACATTTGAGAGGTGGACTCCAATAAATAACAACCATGACTTCAATGCGTATCACTTTACAGTTGAGAATATCTATATATTGTAGTTTATGTTTTCATATATCTTATTTTTTCTGATCTTTACAACCATGGGGACAAGTATTGCCTCTTTTAAAAGAAAGTGATGTATGAATAGGTGAAGCACAGAGGATTTTTAGGGCATTGAAAATACTATGATATTATAATGATGGCTCTGTGTCATTATACATTTATCCAAATCCACAGAATGTACAACACCAAGAGTGATCACTAAGGTAAAGTATGGACTTTGGGAGATTAGAATGTGTGGATGTAGGTTCATCCTTGGTGAAAAATGTACCACTCTGGCTAGTGGTGTTGATAAACGGGCAGGCTGTGCACGTGTAGGGGCAGGAGGTATGTGGGAAATCTCTGTACTTCCCTCTCAATTTGTTGTAAATCTAAAACTGGTCTTAAAAATAGTGACAAAAAAAAAAAAAAAAGAAAAGAAACTGACCTATGGCTTCAAAAGATAAAACTTGGCTGAAGTTAAATCTGAAATTAAGTGGCACACTAGACTCCAAGTTCAAAATCAGATATTTTGACTCAGAGAACAGAATTCCTTCTACTACACTGTTTTTATATAAATATATATGTATACACACACACACACATATATAACAATATATGTAAATGCACACATGTATGTTTTAAGAGAAAACAAACATAATTCCAGGAAAAAAAAGTGTTATGGTAGCTGTCAATAACTATGTGAGACAAATTTTTAAAACCTTAATTCTAATTTACTGTAAAAATGCATGCCAGAGTTATTATGACATCAAAAAACAAAACAAGCGAAAAGCAGAACAAAACCAACAACAACAACAAAATTCAGCTCCCATCTGACATGCCTCTCTGTTGAGCCGGGTACTTCGTGGCCCATCTCCATTCAAGGTCAGATCTCCAGTCTGAAGATATTGGCTACCTTGATGTATGGCTGTTGTTATCTTAATTATCACAATGGCTTTTCCTTTGTTTTGGACACACTTCTAGCTCTCTCCCTTTCATCCAAATGAAGAGGGGTAACTCTTCATCCCTTCCTTCTTCCATGCCCAATCTTAAGGAAGCCATGTTGTAGTTGTCAAAGCCAGGTATTTGCTCAACACTGCGGTTTGGTACTTTAGAATGACTGGGGTTACTAGCCTGAGACTCGCCATCAACCCAATTCTCAGTCAGCAGAAGGTCTAAGAATCCAGAATCAGAATCTGAGAATCCAGAACCTGAGAAAGTACTTTAAACTGTTGCCAATACACCATTACTCCAAAGTTCCAAATGGTGCCTTGGGGCTAGTACTCACTAAATTTAGCTCATTTCCCATGATCACCATCACTCTCCAATCTTCCTGTTAATCCTGATGCTTTATCTCAGTGATCACTATCCCAGATGAAAACGCCTTTGGCTCTGTTCTTACTGCATTCCATTGATATTAAGATGCCACTGATTGTGAGATGCATCATCAATTTGTTAACAGTATTTTTCAGGAGAAAAAATAAACCCTACCTTCTTAAATGAGCACATCGATTGTATGACTCATCCTGATTTCACAAATGGTATAATAATAAAAGAATACTTCAAATGGTCAAAATACAGAATGTCCTTGCTCATATCCTCATTCAGCAGTTTTCTTCTGCTCCAGCATTTTCTGTAAGACTAGACTCTCACTTCCACTGTACTTCCAATACGGTGCTATCCATTAGAATTTTCTACAGTGATAGAAATGTTCTAAAATCTCTGCTGTCCAATATGTTCTAAAATCTCTGCTGTCTACATGTGGCTATTAAACATTTGAAATGTGGCTAGTGTAACTGAGGAAATAAATATTTTTCTTTTATTTTAACTTAACATGTAAATGGCCACATGTGGCTAGTGGCTACTGTACTGGTTAGCACAGTTCTAGAATCCCAGATCTAGCATCCTGAGGCTCCATTAAATGGGCACTACTTCTCCTGCAGTTCTTAAAAACGGACTTTATTTGTGTTTCTCACATTACTGGAACTTGAGGAGGGGTTAACAATTGCTGGTTCTCCATTGCCCTTCTAGTCTACCATTCGAACAGCTTCTTTCAACTAACCCGGCCTCCTTTGGAGTCCATATCATCTTCTATTTCCTGATAGCCAGACCTCCTTTCACCAGTTGTATAAGACTCTTATCCTTCTGCCCTAGTTGTACTGTTACCCTCAATACAATTTTAATCATGGTGACAATTTCTTCATATTCATCTCCACCTCACTTTGGAAAGCCAAAGTCATGGAGATGGTCACCTCTAACTCTGCCTTCCGATACTTTAAGCTCTGCAGTTCCCCCTCCAACTCCAAGACTTAAAACACTATCACAATTTGCATCTCTAATGAAATCTGTTATTTTCCTACTTAAACTTCCTAGCTCACTCTGAACTTGATATATACCTTCATGAGAATAACCAGATTCCCCAGAGCTCCTATCTCTGACTTTTTATAAACCTCGATGCCCATTGCTTTCTCTGTACGTTTCAGGCTGTTAAGTATTATTATTATTAACCACATTAACTGGATGTTCCATGAATAATGCTACTTACTTTTACCCAGAGTTCAGTGCCAGGAGAGGAGTCCTATTATTCAACAATTTATTAAAAAGCATTATATTATTTTTCAGTCCCCAACCTTACCTCATTTTCCTCTACTGTCAGTAGAAAGTAATAACAATAATAATAGCTAACATTTCTAAACATTTATAATGCGGTAGGTACTATTCTAAGCATGATATATGTGTTACATCGTTTAATATTCATATGGGCTGTGTTCTTTTGGCCCTACTATTTTTTGTCACTTTAGAGAAGAAGAAATATATATAAAATGGTCTCAATAAAATGAAAGGATAGAAGATACTTTACATGAACTGGCTTAACGTCGCTCATGTGAAACCACTACTCGTCCTCTTTCCTTTTCCTGTAAAGGAGAAAAAAGGTTTCCCCTTTCCAAAGTAAATCAATCCATGCATGCTCTTAATTCTACCTTTGAGGATCTTTCTCTTGATTCCATCCACACTTTCATCCTTCAGCACCTTCTCTTTCTCTTTCTTTGGCACATTCATTTATCTCCCTTCCTTCACATGCCTCTGTCCCTACTCACAGAGTGTCTTTCCACTCAACCTACAAATTCTCACTTAAAAACCAAAAATTCCTCTCTCAAATTTGCCTAATTTTTTCTCCAGTCTCCTCCCTTTCCTTTCTTACCCCTTCAAACTTTGTGAAACTGTGGCGGGGCAGTGCGGTACAGTGCAAAGCATGACCCCAGGCAGTGGTGAGGTAGGAAGCCATGGATGTATTGTGGCACAAATATAGTAGCATTCAGCTTTAATATGCAGCATACTAAAATATCCAGACAGATTGATGCATAGAGGTATTATATGGCCTCTGCCTCTGGATCCAACCATCAAGATATTTAGCCTGTGTCTTAAAGTTAAGAATTACTCCATATAACTTTTCAATTACCTGGGCATTTCTTCATTTTACCTAGTAGTTCTTCATTTCTCAAATGATAAAACTCTCAGCACGCCTTTAAGCCCTTACAATCTGATTTCTGTCTGTATCAGTTCGTATCCCTATATTTCAATTCCTAAGAGATCATCATTTGACCAAATTTGATGGCTGTATTATTTGTCTTAGCATTTAAATATAAAGTGATGAGTCATTCCAACATTCACTCTATTTTATGTTCTTTCTATTGTTTAAATTAACTGACAAGAATTGTACATCTTGATGCAGAATTCCAAGATAGCCCCCATTACCATCAGCCCTGGTATTACCCAATGATTATATTAAGTTACATGGAAAAAGAAATTTTTGTGGCTGTAATTAAAGGTACTAATCAGTTGACATTATGATAGAGAAATTTTCCAGAGTGTCTAAATTTGTGAGATCTTTGAAAGGAGATAGTTTTCTTTGGCTGGAAGAAATAGAGAAAGTCAGAGAGATTAAAAATGTGTGAAGGATTCAACAGGAGGGAGGTTCTCCAGTGCTGAGATGGAGATGACCAATGGGGCAAGAGCCTGAGTGGCCCCTAGAAGGCCAGAGGAATCCCCGGCCAACAGACAGCAAGAAAAGAGGGACTTCAGTCCTACAACTGCAAGGAACTGAATTCTTCCAATGACAGGAATGAGTTTGGAAGGTGACCCTGAGCTCCAGATAAGAAACAGCTAGCCAGCACCTTAATTTCAGCCCTGTGAGCCTCTGAGCAGATAACCCAGCCTTGCCAACCTGGATTTCTGACCTAAGAACTGTGAGATGTTATAAAAAAGAAAGAAGGAAATGGGTGTTGTTTTAAGCTACTAAGTTTGTGGTAATTCATTATGCAGCAATGAAAAATAAACACAGCCAAAAGCATCTGGATAATGTATTGCTGCATCTTTTGTATCCATAGACAAGAGGAAGGAGTATCTCATAGCTTTGAAACATTAATTTGTAGATTTTCTTTTAAAATAAAGTCTCACTTCAGGTTAAGTTGGAAAACAAAGGGATTTTGGCAACAGTCTCTTTAAAAAAATCACTTAGACTACCATATTAGTCATAGATTCCTTAGAACATTCCAAAATAAGGTAATTTATTTAACTAATGGCTAGTGTCCTAATTTGTATTAAAATAATGTTTGTTGAATTCTATAAAGTCACAGTTGGATTCTGAAGTATTCAATGGGATGAGCTTCCATATCTCAAACACTCAAATAAATAATTTCTATTAGAAATAATTTTCTATTAGAAAATTAGATGGGCAAAACAAATCAGTAATGGGGAATGATGGATTTTGTTATTTAATGGCTGTTATGTTACAGAACAAATGGGTGACTTAACTAGCTTCTTAATTTGGAGATTTTAATTACATAAATTTTGGTTAAACAAACTGAAAGTCTGTAGTTTGCGAACATAGAAACAAAGCTTTTTTATAAAAGAAACTTGTAAACTAAGATAAAAACACTATAAAAACATTAGTATTTTAATGATGAAAGGATGAGCATTACTTTGTTTAGCTTTCATTGGTAAAAGCATATTAAGAACCAAATCTTGTCACAAGTCATTTGCAACATGAGAATAAATATTCTGATTAAATAAATTAAGGTAATAACCTTAATGAGCAGTGAACTAAAATACCAAAATGCAGTGATGAGTGGAGACATTTTGAGAGCCTGTGAAGTATATGCTTCTATTGCTTCCTGTTCCTAAAACATAAATATGATCTTTAGTCTACATCTTAAGAATTATTCCTTATAAATATTTTCCAACTTTGCTTTTTTTTTAGTTCTACAATCCACAAATTGTAAAGCTTCTGCTTCTTTTGAAAAACAGTCCAATAGACCCATTATAAAGTTTTATACTTTGCCTTTAATTTTTCACATTTCCCCTGTTCAGTTGCTTAAGAATAGTCTGCTCTACAACCACATTTAGGTAATTAAAAACTCAGTTACGTACTAAGAGTCTAGCCCCTCCAGCAGTATTTTTCATTCTCAAGGATAAATATGCCTGGCTCACTTTAGGCAAGCAACTGTTTCTCAAGAATTAAGTAATTAATTATACTGGATGGTGATGAGTTTGGTCAGATCAATGCAAGCAACGTTTCTCATGAGGCAAGCAACGTTTCTCATGAGGCAAGCAACGTTTCTCATGAATTAAGTAATTAATTAAACTGGATGGTGATGAGTTTGGTCAGATCAATGCCATTACAGTAGGAAATACGCTGAGACCACCTATTCTTTTCAGAAAAGCCACCAAGCAGGTGGCGTGGATATTTTGCTACTGTTCAAATGAGGATTAAAATGACAAAAACAGATTATTTTTAAAATCTAGGATTTTTTTTTCCAAATAGGAGCATATTCTAAGTTCATTGTCATATACATTTAATATTTTATTCTTACCTAGGCACTGCATTTTATATAAACAATATGCTTTCTATTACTTTCTAATTTGCATTTTTTCATTAATTATGCCCTCCCTCTCTCTCCATCCTTTTAACAGGCAACATCACTGAATCCATCCTTAAGGAATATAGTCTGGGATTCAGAAATGTATTTGAAGGTGTGCTACTGACCTGAAGTATCAGACAGACTTTTATATGAAGCCAAAAGAGTTTTCACAAAACTTTTTGGTCCAGATTGTTATTCATAGCAGAGGCTGAACAAGGGTGGTGAAAACCTGCATACTTCCTGGGGCTGCGGGAAGAACTGAGCCCACACACAGACACCTGCTGGCTCCTGGCTAGCCGCACCTGTACCTGCATCCATTTGCTTGTTAAGCAAAGAAATAGCTCTGTTCTGTGTCCTTAAAGATTTTGTTTCTCAAAGAGCCATTGGTAAGTTTCATAAGCCAGAGTCTGTAGATTAATTATCTACACTTACCTCTTACTCATTTGAATAGCAAAGAGGAAAGGAATTAAAAGTAAAAATTGCTGTGGCACAATCCACAGCAATGATGTTAATGCGATTCTCAAGACAATCCTTTTAGAGCTTTTTAAAACTTCAAGTTATATACTTTGATTTAATAACTGAAGAAAAGAATGTTTGCAATATACCTGTACCATAAGGAAGAAAAAAGAAAAGAGGAGCTATTCAGTGACAGGAGAGAGCTACGACGCAGGGCAGTGTGGTCAGATTCTGTCAGGCAGCACTGGCTCAGTTCTGCATTTTCTCTGATACCCTCATCTATGCATCCATGGTTCTCTCTCCATGTCTGGCGATGTCCAATAGGATGCTCTGCAATAATGAAGATGTTCTATATCTGCACTGTCCATTATACAATGACCACTAGACAGAAGTGGCTATTTACATTTAAATCTATTAAAACAAAATTAAAAATTTAGTTTATTTCACATGTGGCTAGTGACTACCAATTTGGATGGAAAATGACCCTATGTTTTAGTTATAGCGCTTATCATTTATTGAGTCCTGATCTTGAGCCAGAAAGTTTACCTTTGTTTTCACAAATATTTATTGAGGGACTATTTTGTACCAGGCACATACTGTGTCCCAAGACAGAATGATTTATTAAACAGGTAAGGTCTAGGTCCCAGGCTAGTGTGAGAGAGAGAAAAAAAATAAGAAAATAATTATATAATTTACTTTTATACAGTTATACATTTTATGTAGGGCAAGAGTATGAGTGTGTTGGGAAGGGCTAAAAGCATTTTTAGAAAAGATGGTCAAGCAAGATCTCTCTGAAACAGTAACCTTTGAACAGTGTAATGGGTTGAAATTCAGATGCTGGAGTCCTCTCCCTCTGGTACCTTAGAATGTGACCTTATTTGGAATTAGGGTTGTTGCAGATGTAATTAGTTAAGATGAGGTCATACTGGAGGATGGTGGGCCCTAATCCATTATGACTGGTGTCCTTATGAAAAAGAAAAATTTGGACACAGAACGAGGTACAGAGGAAAGACAAAAACACAGGGAGAACACCATCTACCAGATAAAGAGGGGCCTGGAAGAGATCTCCCCTCACAGCCCTCAGAAGGAACCAAACCTGCCAACACCTTGATCTCAGACTTCTTGCTTCCAGAATAATGAGACAATAAATTTCTGTCGTTTAAACAATCCCATCTGTGGTATTTTGTTACAGCAGTCCTAGCTAACTAATACAAGTAGACATAGATGGATAAGCTGTGTGAATTGTGCATGTCCTTTAATCCTCAAAGCTATCCTATGGGTTAGGCGTCGGGGTCCTCATTCATCAGAGGAGGATATTCAGCTTAAAGAGATTAAGTAATTTGACTGAGGAAGTTTTGCTGTTCTGTGGCAGAGTCCAGACGGAAATCTGAGTTGGCCTGACTGCTGCACCCGAATGCCCTCTTGATATTGCTCTCTTTGACTGGTTTGACTTATCTTTTCCTGACTCCACACATATCTGTTTCAATGCAAACTAAAAAATTAATTTTGTCTGTAAATAACATTACCCTATATAATAATGGCTATAATATAGTGTTTTGCTTAAAATAAAATTTAAAAACTTAGCAGAAATGTCTTATTTGGCTTTTTTGTTTAAAACAAATTCTATATTTAATTGCCTTAATAATATATAAATCTTGGTCTTTGGAGTATGGATATAGCTATATCTATCCATCTATTACATACATATACATACAGTACATGTTTAGCCTATTGTATATTTTAGGTAAATTTAAGTAGCGTTATGTAAAATGCACAGTCTTCTTCTCTTAGTCTTTTCCCCCACTACTTTCCTTTGTCTTTCATGTGTAAGAGTTGATACTCTTTTATTACTTGCTTCAGAAGATGACAAATTGTTCAAAGTCTTATTTCCATGAGGACAGATAATTTGCTTATTAATGAACAAGTGTGCACGTTCACAGACCTCACCTTTGTCAAAGAAGCTTTGACATTCTCTTCTGGAGAGTATGAAAAGTTCACTTCTGAGAATATAAGCTCAACACTTGCCCTCCTGAGAATGGACGGCAGAGAGGTCTTAGGAGAACACGGTCCATGATTTGGTTTGCTCAGTTGATGAAAAGAAACCATTTCAGTGGGCAGAAATGTTCATCCAAATGAGAAAGGCTTTTTAGAAATGTTCTAAATATGGCCTGACTTTAATCAAGCAATGCCATCTGTTCCATGAGTGGCAAGGTCACAACTTTTATAAAAGGAATAGCATCCAACGCCAGAAATGAACATACAGAAATACAACTGCTGCCTATACTAAATATGCCTACCTATAATCTAGGAGGTAGATATAGATATAGGTATAGATTAGATATAGATATAGATATATCAATTAGTTTCCGTATGACCTTCACAGGAAGTACTTTGTCCTAGTCCTGTTGTAGAACTTTGATGAGTCATTGATCTTTCCTGAGATT
Source organism: Eschrichtius robustus (assembly GCF_028021215.1). Taxonomy (NCBI): domain Eukaryota; kingdom Metazoa; phylum Chordata; class Mammalia; order Artiodactyla; family Eschrichtiidae; genus Eschrichtius; species Eschrichtius robustus. Next base: position 46,391,621 of record NC_090825.1, read on the forward strand.
CATTTAGAGTTTCTCTATGTCATGTTTATGGTGAGGATAAAATGAGATCATGTTTGTGATGGTACTTTGTGAACTGTAAAGTACAATGCAAGCAAAAGGCATAATTTTTACTATCTATAAATAATGGCTCTTAGAAATATTAAAAATTATTTTAAAATATCAATACCTTTTGAGTACCAAGCACACTGTCAATCAATTTACCTGGCATTACCTCATTTTATCTCATAATGACATGATCAGTTATGTCCTATTACTATTGTCACTTTGCAGAGGAGGAAACAAGAGCTTTAATAGTTTAGGTGAGTTGCCTAAAGTTATCCAGCTAGTTAATTCTAGAAAGTGGGTTTGAGCCCAGACTGATCACACCCCACAGCCTATTTTCTTAATCACAATCCCTCTCATCTCACCATATCCCCTTAAAAAAAGAGGTTTTTGCTGTTGTTTGTTTGGCTTTTTTTACTATTGAGATAATTACTTTACTTTTGATTTTGGTCAAAAAGATTTTAACATACATTGATAATTTTTAAAATTCTAAAGCAAAACTAATAAAGTTTGAGTAATATATATAATACATACAGCTATCTATAACAGGAAAAAATCAATATTTATGTTCAAAGCACTAAAGACTATTTACCATGGAGTATTTTACAATTCTATTCTTCTATACATTTGAAAGACCTATCTTTCATATATGGTAAGTCACCATGGAAATAGCAAAAGTGCCACTATTAACTATTTAGCTGTCTTTTTCAGAATTCTCCATTAATCTTTGTGTGTAGATATTTACACCAATAAATAGTTGATACTACTTAACTTAATGTCATTACTCATCTCTATTATATTTCATAATATAAAAGAGAAATGGGGGTGTGGAGAGGGGCAGATGGAAAACATCATATCAATAGAAAGTGAAGTGATTTGAGAAGAGATTAAAGTTTAATCAGTTTTTTCCTTGACAATGATTAAGATATATGCTATGAGGCAACTGATTATTAAAAAATGAAAAACAAATCTTTAACATACCACACTACATAGAATTTAATAACGGCATTTCTGTAAAAACAATGAATAGTCCCACCAGTGTCAAAACATACGCAAATTGCAAAGCTACAGTGTGTGTGTGTGTGTGTGTGTGTGTGTGTGTGTGCGCGCGAGCGCATGCACACGTGCCCACGGGCACCTTAGTCTCAAAGCCTTCTGACAGAGCAAGGCTAAATGCAACACCAGATCCCACTACTGTTTTGAAAAATTGATTATAAATGCCATTTAAGAAACAATGAATCAGCCAATGTAAGTGTTTGAGGATAACTAACTCCTATCAGGGGCCTTAGTTGAGAGACAAATATAGAACCAAACAAGGAAACAACAGGGTTTGTCTGCCCCTTCCTCTCTCCCCCAATCTTTACAGCATTATTTTTCTTTGGCCTTCAAAGATACACATGAACACAGTTATTTTTTAAAGAAATATAAATAGAAAACACAGTTATGAATAGATGGAGTAAACCATAGTGTATTGAGGACACCACGTGGTATTTTATGTGAGAGACTGTACAAAAATTTTTTGTGAAAAAAATGGGGAAGATACAGGATGTCTCAAAGTCCCTGGTTTTCATAACTTTTAAGGCATTAGTGAATTTGTTTTATGGCATTTCACATTTGCTGTGCTGAGTTGTGGGAGTTGGGATGGTCACTGAAATTCTTACCAAAAGTATTACTTTTTATAAAGAGCCACATAGGAGGGTTTTTGTTCTGTTTTAGTTTCATTTTGCTTTTGGTTTTGGGGGAAGTGGGACCAGAAAAATTCCTGCTGAATTCTACCACCAGAAATCTCTCTTTATAGTAAAATATATTCTCTACAATTTTATGAACTTTTTTCAGTAATTTGATTTTTATAATTAACATTAATGATTTTTCAAAATATTCATTACAGATCTATAGCACCATTTTAATGTTATTTTATAGTCTATTGGAAGAACCATTGGTATAACTGGTCCCCTCTTTGGGGTTCTTTCCCTTTTTCCTATTATAAACAATATTGAGGTGAACATATTTTTAACAGATATCTTGGCTCATTTATCTGAATACACCCTAAAGTTAAATTCCTATAGAGGAGAGAGAGTCTTGAGTTCTGGAAAGATAGTTTGTATTTTAGAATGATAGTTCTTGGTGGTGACAATTTGGGGGATGGATCCACTGGGCGAGAGAGGAGACCAAACACTGAGAAGCCTATAACCTAAACTCAGGCAGTGGCAACAGAAGCACAAGTGATAAGAGCAGAAAAGACATTTAGAAGGTGGAATTGACAGGATGTGGAGACTGATCCATATGGGGCAGAGGAGAGATTTCAGAAGAGAGAAGAGTCAAGGGTGGCCTGAAGGCTTCTAGCTTGAACACTGGGGAGAAAATAATGAGTTCCAAATTGAACATGCTGTGTTTGAGGTGGCTTCAAGGCATCCTGGTATAAACAGTCAATGGGCAGAGCACAGGTAGAGCTATAATAGGATCCTATGACAGAGACCTGCTCAGATCTATACATCTAAGACGACAGCAATAAAATCTAGTTTTATTTTACAATACTCACTCTGCTATCACGTGCCCATCTGCTTGCTCCCATTACCTTCTCCTTTCACCCCTCAAATTTTAAAAATATAATGAGTATGTGGTGGGATAGGGATTACACATCAAAGTTTCTTTTTATTGTTGTCCAAAGTTACTGAATTTGATGTAACAGATTTTTTTGGTTTTATTTTTAAACATTAACACCTCAGCTTTAAAGAATAGCTTTGATCTCACAATGGAGGATGCTGATTGAGGAAGGAAAACAATTGTAGACTTAAAATCAGAGTGCATCTGGAACCAAAAACATTGTTGGAAGGTAGAATTATATTTTGAAAAATACTTACACTTGCATCAAGACATTTTTACCATAACTTTAAAAGGTGTGTATGTTTTTATTACAAATTTACCGATTGGAGAAAACTGAGGTTCTGAAAAGCTAAATAATTTTTCTGTGTTTCACAGCTGATAAATATCAAAGTTGGGACTTGAACCCTGCCCTTCAGACTCCAACAGCAGAGTTTTTCCCACTATCTTTCAACTGCATCATTTTTTTCTTTACTGCCTCTTTCTCCACTTTCTCTTTCTCCTCTTTCCCCTAATCATGAAACTTTAAGTTGTTAATTCAAAGTTTATCTCATTCTTACGGCATGGAAACTTTCAAGTCATTTCATGAAAATTGATAAAAGTCTTGCCTTTGTACTGCATAGCTGAGCCGATGCACAAGACTCTCAGTCTGTTCCTATGAAAACTCAGCCTGCTGCCCCACTGGGACAAACTGTTAAGCCCTGGCTGACTCACAGCCCTGTGGATATTACTTGGAACCCTTTCCTAGTAACCTGTTCTTCTCTTGTACTCTTCAGTGACCTTCGACTCCATAAATCCTGCCTGATAAGTATGGGTGCAACTCAAGCTCATACTGCTTTTTGGAATCATTAAATAGTCACTTCTTGTACTAAAAGGAAAGATTTTAAAGTCTGCCTCTTTCTCAATACTGAAAAAGCTCTAAAAATTTATTATAAGGCCATTATCGTTCTTTAACTACATGGATGAGGCTTAAAGCCATCCTGTACCTCTCTCTTGCTTTCTCTTCTTCATTCCCAGAGATTTATAGACTATGATTCCCATGTAATGCCACCCAGAAGTCGTTTTTATTCAGGGTTTTTTTTAGACTGAGTCTGATTCAGAACCACTTATTTTATTGGTTCAGTTTTTTTTAATCTTGAAGGTGAAAGTGACTTTCTTTGGCTTCCCCATTTATTTTAGAAAGCCACTGTAACTGTGACAGGAGAAATCTAACCAAGATGACACACAAAAATATTCTGATCAAACTCAATTCTTATTTTCAAACTCGATTCTTATTTTGGGTAGAATGCTTGGTGTCACTTTTTAAAATAACAGCTTTATTGAGCCGCGACTGAGATACAATGAGCTGCACATATTTAAAGTGTACAGGTTGACAAGTTTTGCCATATGCATATCCCCATGAAAACATAACCACAAGCAGGGTAATGAACACTTCCATCATTCCTAAAAGTTCCCTTAGGTTCCTTCTGAATCCCTCTTTCCTCCACACCCCTGTAGGCATACCATATTCAGACATCAAACCCTCTCCAACTTCTCTATAAACTCAATTTTATTTTAATAAAAAATATAACAAGATTCCTTTACGATGTGACAAGATTATCCAAGGGGAAAAAAGGAACCTTGAAGAAGATTTGTTACAAATTAGAAAATAAGATGAACATGCCAATATATAATAAAACTAGGCAAAGTACATAGGCAAAGAATCCCCCTTCCTCCCCAGAAGGCTGAAAAACAAGTTGAAATCGAACTAATAATTAAAGAAATGACAATTAAAATAACAGAGGTATTCATTTATGTTGATCTTTTCGGCAAAGATCCCAAAGATAAAAAAAAATGCTAAAGGTTGGAGAGGGTTTTTGAAAGGAGACAGTAATATATCGATGGAAAAAAAGGACAGATTTCTGGAGGCTAATTTGGTTAGAACTATTGTAATACTAAATGGACATTATTTTTGATCTAGCAACTTGTCTACAAATTAATACTAAGGAAATAAACAAGTGAACAATGTCGACAAGTTAGGAGCAATATCAATGCTTGTTAGCAAATTGGTTAAATCGAGGCGATGGAGCTGGGAACGTGGGGAGGTCAGGGCAGGTGGAGTTTGCTGAGCAGAGCGGCAGAGGGGCCCCCAGGCAGAGAATTTCGACGTCCCCAATGGCTCCCCTCCAGTCTTCAGCTGACCATCCATCAGCTGGGTTGGTGGGGTTTCTAGCAAAGGGCAGGAGGCAGGGATAACAAAGGGGCAAGAGGAAACTTTTAGGGGTAATAGCTAGGTTTGTTGTATTGATTTTAGTAATTTTCTCACAGACGTATATATACATCAAAATTTGTCACACTGTATGCTTTAAATACATGCAGTATATTGTATATGGTTTTATCTCAATGGAGTTTTTAAAATAATTTTGTAAAGAAAAATTAATGTGATTTAAAATGGACTGCTGGGGTAGCATATTGCTAAAATGAACTCTTTTCATATACACCATGCAACTTAGCATCAATTTACATTTACATCTCTTCATGCTATCCCAATACATTGTAAGAAAGCAAGTGAGGATGCTACCAAAACATCTCTATAATTTGTATCCAGATGTAGCAAATTCTTTATTTTTTTTAACATCTTTATTGAGGTATAATTGCTTTACAATGGTGTGTTAGTTTCTGCTTTATAACAAGTGAATCAGCTATACATACACATATATCCCCATACCTCCTCCCTCTTGTGTCTCCCCTCCCATCCTCCCTAACCCACCCCTCTAGGTGGTCACAAAGCACCGAGCTGATCTCCCTGTGCTATGTGGCTGCTTCCCACTAGCTATCTATTGTACATTTGGTAAAATTTTGGTGGTTTTCTTTATTGGATCAAAGTTTTCCTAACATGCGACTATTTAATCATGACATATCACTCTAACAAACCATAATTCACTAATAACACACAAAACCATAGACCAGAGTTTGCCCACCCTCTTCTCCCCATAATACTGATGATCTGATGATGCCTAGCAACTCTAAAAGATATATCAATGTTATTAGCTCCAAGAGGGAAAGGATTTCATGACAAGATAGGTATAATCATTCATGAAGCAAAGTCTAGGGAATTTAGAACAAGCTTTTGTTTCACTGAACATTAAGAGCTATTCTTCCAATAGGACATTTATAGGAAAATGGGAACACCAGGTGACCATATTCTATGGGGCTGGCCTGAGCTATATCTACATCAAGGGCTGGATGTTGCATGTTTGTTCCCTGAATCAGCAAATTATCATCAGGACAAAATTATCTATATTGACTGCTCTCAAACAAATTATTTGAGGTATAATATTATCTTGCAGCCGACTGTGGGGATTTGGGATACTGCATTGGTCTAAGTAATGTATTATTGATCTACAATTAAACTGATCTGAAGGTCAAACTTCTAGGATTTCTCTCAGTCTCACATTCTGAATCAATTACTATCTTTTCGGAATGGCTATATTAGAGGTCCCTGACTCATCTTTAGCCAGAATAACAGGAATAAACCCAGTGTTACAGTATGTGGGCTGCAAATGCAACAAAATTAGTGCCTCTATATTTTGCCTTACAGATTGTTTCTGAATTATGGTCCTACAGTCAGGCTGCCTTGTTCACTTGAAGTTTCTATATTGAGAGAGAATTTAAATAACCCACTTGTTTACACTGAAACTTAGTCCAGAGGTTCTCATCAGCATTTATTTCAGGTTTTTCAGATGAATTACCCTGTCCATCAATATGTATGCTTATAGCATTTGTATTTCTTATGTACGTGTGTGTGTGTGTGTGTGTGTGTGTTTTAATCAGACAATGGTGAATTCTCAGCTTCTTGAGGACTATAGTAAAAAACCTAAAGGACAGTCCAGATCATAAATAGCATTTTCTCCTCTCTGAATTAGGTTTACATCCTATTATCACATAATACCATTTGGCGTTTTAAAATAAACCAAGGGGAACATTTCACATAAAGGTATTACTTCTTTCTATGCAGGTCATAATACTGGGAAACAAATGCACATTTAAAGCTTACTGGAGCCCAGCTATTTTTGCCCTTCAAAAGATTATGCTATTAAATGACTGAGGTGAATTAAAGTAGTATAAGCTGTGAAATTAAAAACTTCTAGAGGAGGGCTTCCCTGATGGCGTAGTGGTTGGGAATCTGCCTGCCAGAGCAGGGGACGCAGGTTCGAGCCCTGGTCTGGGAGGATCCCACATGCCGCGGAGCAACTGGGCCCGTGAGCCACAACTACTGAGCCTGCGCTCTGGAGCCCGTGCTCCGCAACAAGAGAGTCCGTGATAGTGAGAGGCCCGCGCACCGCGATGAAGAGTGGCCCCCGCTCGCCGCAACTAGAGGAACCCCTCGCACAGAAACGAAAGACCCAACACAGCCAAAAATAAATTAATTAATTAATTAAAAAAAAAAAAACTTCTAGAGGAGAATGCATGAAAAGAACTTCATTGAAATATCTGAGAAATGGTGGCTAAACTCTAGGAAAAATAGAACTACTTTTGTATAACTGTAAGGCCAACTTCTTTGTTTCCTTAGGCAATTTGCTGTGGTCTAGATATTTTCCTGTCCACCAAAGAAGAGGGTTCATCATGAAGGGCAAAGTTTCAGGCCTCTTTCCAAGGCACTGGAAATACTGGGTTGACATATTCAGATGATTTGGGAATTTTGCAAAAGTAAGATATTTTAACTGTAGTCATTAAAAATGTCTACTCACTGATTTTTTTCTATGCACTGATGCTTCCCCTTAGCTTGGGTGGCACTGGAGTGACTGTGGACCTTTTTGAGATCTGGCTAATTAAAAGTTGAACTAGAGATGCATTTAGTTCAGGTTTGGTGAGATTATTTGGTGGCTCTTAGTTTCTTCCCTGTATCCTTAGGTTACTGCTAGCTGTCCCACAATTGCATTGTCCTATCATTCTCTACATAGAAAACATTATAGAATCATGGTCATATGAAGAGACAATCAGAGAATACCCAGCCAAAAACTATAAAGCACCCCCCAAATCATAATTTTATAGATTTTTTGACGCCTGTGGAATTTGTCAGCTTTTTTAAATTTGTAATTTGTCATGATTTCCTTTTTTAGTCTAAAGTATTCAGTTGTTACTTAATGTTGTATTTGTGTTAAAGTGGGCTCCCGGAGTTGTATAAAGGCTCAGGTGCCATACAATCTGGACCCACCCCTTGTCAACCACAAAAGTCACCCTGAGATATGAAGAGGTAACTTCCTTTACACTATGACTAAACAATACAATGAATATGAATCTATTTGTTAAACACCAAATTGTGATATTCAGCATTTTTAGGGACTGATTCTGGTGGTCATCCAGGAATATAATAGGCTTACTCCTATTGCCAAGCTAAAAATAAATTAATTAAGAAGATTGCCCCCTTTTCTTGATTGCACTGAAATAAAAATATTATATTCCTCATAATACATTCTGAATTTAATTTGCCTTACAAGTGCTGGATGTAAATGCATAGTTCTCCCAAAGTATATTTTAAAAATCGTTACACATAAAACCAAAGTTTATGTTCTCAATGTATAGCAATGTATTTTGACAATCCTCTGGTTAAATATTCACAAGCATATATAAGTTAGGATTAACACTGTGATGGGCTTTGTACGTTTCTTACCAAAAGAGATAAAACTTGTAAACGATATATTCCACACGTCTGTTGTACTTGGTCAGCCCCATAGCCCTTCCTACAGATTGCACACAGCTCAGCATCTCCACAGCCTTCAGGCCGAGATGGAAGTTTTCATCAGGTTCAGCAAATTATATAAATCATGCTTTGCAAAAGACTGTTACAATAGAGCTGGTGTTACAGATCATTTTTGTGTAATAATTTATAGGTTAATATTGGTAAACTAAGGTTAATATTATAAAAACACTGATCAAACCTTTATCTATACCTAATAAGAATAGGATTATTATATTTAAAACTATGAATTTAGATATGCTGAATACACGTATGAGTCATGTTGTTATTTCCTGTCCTTTCCTTGTACGTTATTTGTAAATATACATTTATAAATCTTATTTTTGAAGCTGGGGAATCTAAATTATTTTTAAAAAGAAGGAAAACAGTGATTTCAAATACACCTATACCTGTATAAATATACCTGTAAAATATGCAGGTATTGTGACACACTTTAAAGAATTAAAATTTGTCTTAAGATGTATCTTCTACCGTATCAATTATTTGTGCCGGCGATAACTGCAAATAAGACTGCAGAAGGTCAGAGGTGAGGGTTTACAGAGAAAAAGTTTTTTTTTTTTAGAATTATTTACTTATTTATTTATTTTTGGCTGTGTTGGGTCTTCGTTTCTGTGCCAGGGCTTTCTCTAGTTGCGGCAAGCGGGGGCCACTCTTCATCGCGGTGCGCGGGCCTCTCACTATCGCGGCCTCTCTTGTTGCGGAGCACAGGCCCCAGATGCGCAGGCTCAGTAATTGTGGCTCACGGGCCCAGCTGCTCCGCGGCACGTGGGATCCTCCCAGACCAGGGCTCGAACCCGTGTCCCCTGCATTGGCAGGCAGATTCTCAACCACTGCACCACCAGGGAAGCCCGAAAAAGTATTTTTAATCCTTTTAATCATGAACATATTTTAAGAAAGCATTCAGAAGAAAAAGCTGAAGCATAAGATTATACAAATGTGCTCACATTAAGAAACCCAATATTCTATAAAGATTTGAATTAAAATCAATTTAGGAAATAATTTGCCTTAAAAGGTTACTGAATGGAACTACTAAACACGTAACTTGTTAATACAATTTTATTTTTATATATCTTTTCAGGAAGAGATATATGTAAAATGAGGTACAACCAAATCAGTGATTTTTAACCTGGAATCAGTACCTTGTAACGGTAACATGTATATGATCCCACTGGCACCTGTACCCCTAAAATTAAAGGCAAATTCTCCGTGTGATTATGAGTACACATTTAGTTTCCAAGAGAGTGTTGCTAGATCTCATTGGATACTTAGAGGATTCCAGAACCCCTAAAAGAGTAAAACACATAAACCTAATCTATTTTATTTTCCAACTGGAATAGAGCATTTTCATGGGGAAGAACAAAGAAAAGAAATGAATTTCTAAATGTGATAGTGATGTCCCAGTTCTACCCAGGCATCACAAGATAGGGAGAAAAATAAATTCCAAGATTTTGATAATGTCAAGGAACAAAGTGCTCAGGAGACATATTCACTGAACAATTCCCAAAGTGCTCATGTGTGAGCAATGTGAAAATTCTAAAAATGCTGTTCAGTGACATCTCAATAATTCTTCAAAATATCAGATTAAAAACCAGAGTCTTTTTCCAAGTCAGTCTCAAACACGACTACATGTTATCCCTATGTTGTCAGAACCATGACATGACAATTTTAAATACTCTTTGAGCCTAGGTTACTTCAGTAACCAAAACAGTATGAATATGAGCTTTCAAATTCATTAAAGGACAAAGAGGATGATTAATTATTCATTTATTTTAAGGTTATAAAAAACTGCCTTCAATATTAATGACTGGAATAGTAAGTGACAGCAACATTAGGCCTGACACTGACAGCAAGCCTGATTGTGAAGTCTGCTATATAAGAGATGAGGCAACAGCGTGGAATTTCTCAAAAAGTCTGCCACAAGGGACTTCCCTGGTGGTCCAGTGGTTAAGACTCTGCATTCCCAATGCAGGGGGCCCGGGTTCGATCCCTGGTCAGGGAACTAAATCCTGCATGCATGCCACACTAAGAGTCTGCATGCTGCAACTGAAGATCCTGCATGCCGTGACTAAGACCCAGCGCAGCCAAATAAAAAAAAGTCTGCCACGAGAGGAATTATTGAAGCAACTTGGACATCTAACCCCAAACAGATTCATTTAACGGAGGAGATGGTGGCTGTGCTCGGTTGTATCTTCAAGGCAAAGAGAGATCGTTAGAATTATTTCGTGTCTCTCAAGTGACATGCGATACCCAACAGGAGGTGGTAGGAAACCAGACTTCTTCAGCACAAAGAATACTTTTCTCAAAATGAGTCGTGAGCAACAAGGAAAGAGCTCGTCCTTGTAAGTTGGCTTTCCCTCCTGAAAAGACCATTTTAGGCATCAGGAATGTTCTGAGAGGGATTTCTAAGCTGAACGGGAATTTGGATTCTTGTATGTAGGGAAATCCCTGTCTCTAACTTAAATTCTGTGGTTCTATGACTTATTAAGAATAATTGTTTGCCACTGTAGAGCTTGCCACAGCCTGATAATAGGGCAGCTACCTAAAGATGGCCTTTAGATAGCAATCGGTGAATGCTACATGGGAGGCCAAAGACTAGAGATGTCAGTACAGAATAAGTGGTACACAAAATACAGAATTTTACTGCCAGATGCATTCATGAATTTTAAACCACAGCTCAATTACCTTCTTCTCTAAGAAGATATGAGGAAAAGATTAAAGCTCTTCAAGGCAAAAGCATTATATAAGTCCAAAGCATTCTCATGCTCTGGAAATGCATTTGCATGTAGAAGTGTGGGCAAAAGGAGGACTCAGCAGTGATAAAGAAAAAGACGTCAGCAGGGGCAGAGTGGTGAATGGCCTTCGAGATAAGGATAAGTAATTCAAAATTGGCTAGCAAAGCAATTGGGAGCCAGTAGAAGGAATTGAAATGATGAGTAATGGGAAGTTAGAAGATTAGAAAAGCGAGACAGATTACCTTGGGAGGCAGGATTTTGAAATGATTCAAGAGTGTAACGGCCAAAGAGGAGATTGCAGAATTGAGACAGGAAACCAAAAGACAAGTATGGATAGACCTATTCCTGAATCAGGAGTAATACCTTCATGAAGATGGAGGAAGGCAGTTTGGAAATAACAAAACTGAGGCCTTTACTAAAGTTTGGGCATTTTATAGTGTTGATACCAGAAATGGCACATGGGTGCCACCTGCTTGGCATCTGTCAGGAAATGTTTATTGCATAATTGAAGAAAAACATAGTTCTATTCTTATATAAAATAATCATTGAAAACCACCACTTTGAGAAACAAAGTTGACCATTAGATTAGAAAATGTTGATAGTTTATGCTACAGAGTTTCTTTTAAAGAACTGCTTAGACTTTTGCCTACAAGTTGAGGAAGAGCATCAATTCTTTTTTTTTTTTTAATTGGAGCATAATTGCTTTACAATGTTGTGTTAGTTTCTGCTGTACAACAAAGTGAATCAGGTCTAAACAAACTACTTTGAATTCGTTCTTTTTTTTTTTAACATCATTATTGGCGTATAATTGCTTTACAATGGTGTGTTAGTTTCTGCTTTATAACAAAGTGAATCAGTTATACATATACATATGTCTCCATATCTCTTCCCTCTTGCGTCTCCCTCCCTCCCACCCTCCCTATCCCACCCCTCTAGGTGGTCACAAAACACCAAGCTGATCTCCCTGTGCTATATGGCTGCCTCCCACTAGCTATCTATTTTACATTTGGTAGTGTATATATGTCCATGACACTCTCTCACTTTGTCCCAGCTTACCCTTCCCCCTCCCTGTGTCCTCAAGTCCATTCTCTAGTAGGTCTGCATCTTTATTCCCATCTTGCCCCTAGGTTCTTCATGATCTTTTTTTTTTTTTTTTTTAGATTCCATATATATGTGTTAGCATACGGTATTTGTTTTTCTCTTTCTGACTTACTTCACTCTGTATGACAGACTCTAGGTCCAGCCACCTCACTACAAATAACTCAATTTTGTTTCTTTTTATGGCTGAGTAATATTCCATTGTATATATGTGCCACATCTTCTTTATCCATTCATCTGTTGATGGACACTTCGTTTGCTTCCATGCCCTGGCTATTGTAAACAGAGCTGCAATGAACATTGTAGTACATGACTCTTTTTGAATTATCGTTTTCTCAGGGTATATGCCCAGTAGTGGAATTGCTGGGTCGTACGGTAGTTCTATTTTTAGTTTGAATTCGTTCTTGATGTACAGGAGGTTTTACAAGAAAAATACAGTCAACCTAACACTGCAAACAACATGTAATTTCTAAGAGGGAAAAAATCCAGTACTTTCCCTCCCTCACTTTTTCAAATTAGATTCAGCAACATGATATTTACTCACATGTTTTCAGAACTAAGATGCACGGATTAGAAGAATGGTTCAATTTAAGACACTTTTTCCTTCTGGTAAATCTAACACTTAAGGTTGTTGATAAAGCAATCACTCTTTCAGTCACCAAAAAGCCTCAGAGGCTGTTCTAATTATCCTATTCTTTTTTCTCTTAATTTTTTTTTTTTTTTTGATGTGGACCATTTTTTAAAGTTTTTATTGAATTTGTTACAATATTGCTTCTGGGTTTTTTTTTTTTTATGTTTTGGTTTTTTTGGCTGTGAGGCATGTGGGATCTTAGCTCCCTGACCAGGGATCAAACCTGCACCCCCTGCTTTGGAAGGCAAATTCTTAACCACTGGACCGCTAGGGAAGTCCCCACTCCTATTCTTTTGCTTGATACAAATTATGTCTGGAGGGAATTAATTCTAAGAGTTAATGGAATAAGGTGGCTGAAGATGCAGAAATCAGTTCCTTGAGTTATCTTTGTGTGTCTTCAAGGGCTGAATCTGCACTGTGCTGTATAGCCAGCAATTACAACCCTCCTGAATTGACTGAGGAGTGATCTTTAAAAAAAAAAAAAAAATTCATGAAAATCTTAAAAGACTTCACAGCCTTTAGCCAATATCCATTCTTAAGGGCCATTTAGGTGACACTTCTAAGTGCCTTGAAAGCAAATAGCATTGAAAACAACTTTAAAGACCTAAGAAGTTTTCCAGCTAGTAGTTTCTATGCTATGTTTGATGGTAAGGTTGTCTTATTTTAACGCCTTGCTAAAAAAATCAGCACATAATAAACAATATCATTCTGTTGCCAATTCAATATACTGATTTTGCATATCCATTTACCAGCTTCTCCACCATTTGCTATTTTGTGGTGCTTCAAAACAATGCAATAGGTAAAAAAGTCCAAAAAATAAACGTAGATAGTCCAAACAACAATGCAGCCCGAATAAATATGCCGTAGGTTTTATTAAATGCTATTTTTATACATTGGTTAGTAAATTTTTATTTTATAAAAAATTGTGGTTAAAATGAGAACAAAGCTTTTCAAATCAATGTACTGTTTCATTTGTTATCAACTTCTAATCCAGATAAGAAAAATCTTTGATGTCACATTTAGGGGACGCTCAATAAATATGCTTTCTTTTTTTCTTCAGTACAAAGGAAAAAAATAATTTTATCTGGACCTTCCTCCTGACATTCCATCTGGCTGTCAGGATGCTAGCATCACATAGATAGGAACTGTCACAAGGGGTACTTGGGTCATCAGATATATGGAGCTAAGCTTTCCATGGAAAACACTTATGATTGTTGAGTTCAATAATAACTAATCCATGTCTTGACATTAAAAGATTAGTTGGACTCATAAAAATGATTATTTCTTTTCCTTCCACATGATAACTCACAGCCTAGTCCTTTATTTTTGGAAAAACACTGGGTGGGGGGAGAGAAAGAAGGAAACAAAGGAATGAAAGAAGCAAGGAGTCTATCCACAAGGCATTTCCCAGTGCCTGCTGGTTCTAAAATAACTCACAATTCCTAGTGGATGCTGTCATGATAACCCCTTCAGGAATGAATGACTCACTTCCCTAGGTGTAGGAAGGGCTCTCAGTTGTCAGCCCTCTTTGTGAATTGTGTCAGCTAACGAGGGCCACCTTGTCCAAGGATCTAATATCAAGTAAACAAGAGGGTATAAAGGCCCAGCTCAGGAGTCGTTTAGGACAACTCTGAAGGCCCATCCCAGCTTCCATACTCTCTGCTGGGTCTGCTGAGGCCTTTTTTGAGACTGCACTGAAGAACAACTTTTCCTTCTCCCTCTTCTCCAGATCTGCTTTCTTCCCTCCCCTTCCATAGGTGGTGGTCCCAAAATTCTCTTTCTCAGAATCTGCTTCTCTGCTTCACAGAGTCTGTGAACCAATCGTTTTAGAACATCGCGGGTATAGAGTTAGTCACTGCCTCAGACCACTCATTCTTTATAAGAGTTGGCTATTAACTTTGAAAACCACTGAAAAAAATGAACCCTAGAAGGCTTTCCAATTCTCCGTATTTTCCATTCTGCGCATCTCCACTGACAGGCCACATAAGTACTGACACATCCCAGCCTGGATTCTTTGTTTGCACAAAATGTTTGTGTTGTAAGCTCAGGGTATAAGCTTACAACAGTGATAAGTACACTCAGTACACTAAGAGAACTCCCTCCTGCAAAACATATGAAACTCTTACAGCTAATACTGGTATCTATTTAAAATAGATATCAAAGTTAACGTAATTAGGATGTGTACATTTCACTGTGGCTTTTTAACTTCCTTATGATTGTGTATTTGTCTGATAGTAGAGCTTTCAGGACTTTACTCTCTACCCATTTTTTTCCCCAGAAGAGCAATTATAAAACCTTGACTCCTAAACCATTCTTTAAATCTCAACACTTCCATTAATTGGAGATCAGGAAACACTCATTTAAATACACCAATTCAGATCTGATTGTATGCTCATTTCTTTTTTACAAATTCCATCATGGAAACTGTCAGAGCTATAAATGCAGTTAACGTGGAACTGACACACAAGAGATCCTGAATTCTCTTATTTGGTAAGCCAGTGATTATTTCCGTGCTGAGGAAGCAATCTTAAATAGTGTTGCAAGGTACATAAACACCACTTATCTGGCTGTGCTTATTCAAAACAAATTCATGGATATTTAATCATAGTTATTAGAACTGAACTGTCACATTCCAGAAACATTTCAATGCAAAAAAAGACACTTCACAGAAATATCGGTTTTTATAAGTGAAAGATATTATCCCCCCTTTCAAAATTGAAGCTAATAAAATACATCTATTGGCTAGATTCACGTAGCTGCATATTGAGCTGACTATTCTTTAATTAAATGTTAAGCAAAAAAAAGGTTTTAAAAAGGCAGTAATTATATGTGAGAATGTAATAGGAGTATACATTTTACTCCTGAGAGATCATCTGAAACCAGGGTGAATGTGATATTTGTATGTGGAAGTGGAATGGGGTGGAAATGTAAGACTAGAAGCAGAACATACTACTCTGGAGGGTTGGAGATGCAGTTAGAAGTCACAGAAAGAGCAAAGAATGAGGGCATTCATACCTGAAAGACTTCCTATTAGCAATTAGGCCACAGAAGATTCACTCTAACTCTGTACTTTCCCGAATCTTGTCCAAGAAAGTACTTCAAAACCATGGAAGCAAAGAAAACAGTTACTTCAAATGTACACTCAACTATAACTCTAAATGAATGAGTCACAAGAGCAATTTATGGGGAAAAAATAGAGAGGAGAGGGAGGGAGAGAGAGGCGAAAGGAGAAGGAGGAAGGGTAGGGTGAGAAGAGAGAGGACAGGAGGAGAAAAGAGAATGACTCTTCACACAGCATTCCTCAGTGTCTGCTGCTTGTAGAACATACGGCTGGATATTAAAAAGCTGAGGGCTGCTCATCTATTCCCTACTGCTGGACATTCACCCTTGATAAAGGCATCAGCTTACAGGCAGACTTTGTGGTCTGGAATGCCTTGTTAGTGTAACTGCTTCCTATCCTGTCTGTGTTCGTGGATTTGTAACAAGGAAGGTCAGGATGGGCTCCTCCCAGAGCTATTGGTACAATAAATGGGCAGGGTTCGCTTCTTAGGAAAATTGTTCTATATTTTTTAACAGTTTTGTCAACATATAATTCAAATACCACACAATTCATCCAGTTAAAGTATACAATTCAATGGCTTTAGTATATTCACAGGGTTGTACACCCAACCATAATTTTAAAATATTTTCATTACCCCACAAAAGAAATCTCTCACCCCTTAGCCATCAACCTCCAATCCCTCATGCCCCTCCCCCACCCCAGCCTTGAGTAATAATATATTTTCTGTCTCTACAGATTTGTTTATTATGAAGCTTTCATATGAATGGAATCATGTAATATACTGTTCTGGCTTCTTTCACTTAGCATGTTTTCAAGATTCATCCATGTAATAGCGTGAATTAGTACTGAATAACTTTTTATTGTCAAATAATATTCCATTGTATGGATACACCACACTTATTTATCCATTCATCAGTTAGTGAACATTTGGAGAGTTTCTACTTTTAGGTTATTATGAATGATGCTGCTATGAACATTCATTTACTAGTTTTTGTGAGAACATATGTTTTCAATTCTTTGGGGTATATACATAGGAGCAGAATTGCTGGATCGCATGGTAATTCTATGCTTAACTATTTGAGGAATGGCTATGTTCCATATCATTTTCATCCATTCTCATATATCTAAAAAATAAGGATCTGAAAAAGTCAATGCTAAATTCTTCTATTATGGTAGAGTTTGCTGCTCTATATCTTAGACCAAAGCTCCTAGTTAAAATGGGCTTTATTAATCCATGAATTAACATTGTCAAGTGTTTAATATCCTAGACATTCACTAGACATGGAATTATAACAGCATAAGTCTTTCTTCTTTTTGATACAACATACCATGTATTATCGATGAAGATTAACTTTAAAAATTCCTTGAAGATAGAAGCACATAGTAATAAATTTCTTATTACAATCCCTTGCATGTTGTATCGTTGTTCTGGAATTTCAACATAAAACATGTTGGAAAAATAACACCACTACTAATACAAATAGGCAATACCTTACATTTATGTAGCATTTTCCAGTTTATCAGCAACTTCAGCCTAAAATTACTCACTTAACCCACATAGCATTTAAGTTAAAAGTCTTTTTCTTCCAGAGATGAGAAAACTAAAATCAAACCGGCTAGGCTGCTTTCAAATATTAAATAGTTAGTTACAGAGCTGGGTAGGACTTGACCCCAAGACTCCAAAGTTCAAGTCTAGAGCACTTTCAGTTATAACTATTCCAGTAAAAGGTAACTCTCAGCTATGTCCCTTTGTCCAATCACTACTCTCTTGCCTTTCCTTTCTACAATCCTACCTCCCTTACACCACACACAATAGTTGAACCACACACTCAATTCACACACATGCATACACAACACACATACACACACATATCACACATACCATAGGCACACATATACACACCTCACACATACACACTCACCTCACAGACACAAAGAACACACTCGCATAGACACAGCTCACATACACCCACACACACATAAACACCTCACAAACACACAGGACGTACTCATACATACACACTACATTACATACACACTACACCTACATACAAACAACACACACATGTTCACACACAAGGGAAGAAAAGTTTGTGAATTTGATGCATCAGATTACAAGGCATTGGGTCAAGTTCTCTAGGGAAGGGACTCAGTGTGATACGGGGACATGCTGCGCTCTCTCTTAATCTTCCTTCCTCCAGGACTGGCTGGTAACTAGAGTCAAGGTGTGCCATCTCTCTTGCTAGAAAGCACTTCTCAAGTCCATGTGTCATGTGGGTGACAAGAAACCAACCAGAGCCAAAGATTTGCATCTGGGCTTTGAGGACAGTTAGGCATCTCTGCCTGAAACCTAAACTGTATGGAGGATGCAACAGCAGAGGATTCTGGTATTTCTAAGCCCTTAGCCACAATACCATCATCAGTTGTGAGAACTTCAGGAGTATCTAAACCTCAGTGTCTTTACTATGATAATAATAGAACCTATCTCCTACAGCTGTTGTAAGTTCTAGGAGCAGAAACTCCACATTAAATACTAAGCACATGGTAAGAATTCAATAAATGGTATCTACTGCTGCTATTACAATTATTCTCATCCCTGAAAAATATATACTTAGAATTGTAGTCACAACATAATTTTTTGAAATATTGAAAGGACAAATTAGAAAAGAAAAAATTAAAAACAGACTATCTGAAAGTAATATCTCTATAAGAAATATGATAACCATTTGCTACATTACAAATAACTTCTATGAATAATCATGATTCTTTGCTACTATAATTGCTAAAACGAAGAGTGTCTCAGGAAGTGTAATTTGGACTTCCCTGGTGGCGCAGTGGCTAAGAATCTGCCTGCCAATGCAGGGGACACGGGTTCGATCCCTGGTCCAGGAAGATCCCACATGCCACAGAGCAACTAAGTACCATGTGCCACAACTACTGAACCTGCACTCTAGAGCCCGTGAGCCACAACTACTGAGCCTACGCGCCACAACTACTGAAGCCCACGCCACAACTACTGAAGCCCGCGTGCCTAGAGCCCATGCTCTGCAACAAGAGAAGCCGCCACAACAAGAAGACTGTACATCCCAATGAAGAGTAGCCCCCGCTCGCCGCAACTAGAGAAAGCCCACGCGCAGCAACGAAGACCCAATGCAGCCAAAAATAAATAAGTAAATACATTTATAAAAAAAAAAAAAAAAAAAGAAAGAGTAATTTATTTTTCACAATTGCAAGCAGAATTGAAACTCTGGGGAGTCAAACAATTCCATACAAGACTAATGATTTTTTTTCCCATTTTGCCAATGAGCGGACCTTTTATCACCAACGAACTAAGGAGGCAACTGTGTCTTAATCTCCAAATCTTTAAAATGAATCGAGACCACTGAACAAATGAAAGTTTTAGGTTAAATTTCTAGTGAAAAATACATTTCATCACTTACTTCCTAAAAAATAACAGCAACTCCATATGTTTCCATATAAGCTTACAATATTTATGCCAACTATATATACCATATATACATATATATATATATAAATATATATACCATCTAATTATTTGTAAAGAGGAGGATTGAGATTTTGTGTGTTAATCCATTGGTATTTAGATTCATCCAGACTGTTACTCAAAAAACCATCTTCTTTCTTCAAACTGGCACACACACGTCATTAGCTCATTAACAGCAGATGTATAAAATAAATACAAAGATATATAAATCCTCTTCATGCCAAAGAGTGCTAATACACTTTGTATGTTACAATAAGTCTTTTTCTGAATTACACTTTCATTGTATAATCACTATTTAATATCTTGCAATCTGAATTTAATCAGTGTTTTATGTTACCCCTCTTGGCAAATTAATATAGCCCTTATGATCACAGATATCGAAATATGTGAATTAATAGCTAAAAATACATAATGGCTTTAAACCCCCTAAGTATCCTTATAAATAGGTTTAGGGGAAATTTTATTATTTGCACGAGAGTGAGAGTCTTCTAACTGCCCATGTCTTGATGCATATGGAACCCAAGGATGCCCAGTGTGGTTCAGACCATGCCCTGTACACTGGAGCCGAAGGCTGGCCCTTTGATGGGTGAGAAAGGGGACGTTAAGTTTCACCCTAGTTTGTTGAATTAGAATCAACATATAAAAAGAATAATTACAAATACCACTTATTAAAAATAAAAAAACTACTAACTGTTTGTTTACTCTATGCCTGGTAGAGCGATAATCCGTTTTTAAATATATTATCTCATTTAATCCTTAAAAATTTATAAGAGAGAGATATCATTACTGTACCTTACAGATTAAAAAAAAGAAAGGAAGAAAGACCTGAAGCTCATGAAAAAATACTTACTAAAGCAAGTGATAGTCCTGGGTACTGGGATCCTCAGGTCTGCTGAATTCAAACCCCAAACTTTGAGACTTGACTCTATACCCACTACCTATGAGCTGGACAGCTAGATTTTCAAATGGGCCACCTGGTGTCTGATGTTGCCTGAATGACTCCAGTGGTCCATAATTATAAATGACAGTGCCAAAGATTCTCCTTTACTGCATGGTTTGAAAGATGTCTTTATAATGTTTTTTAGAAAATTTTGATGCAACTTAAATATTTTAAGGCCAAGCTTTCACTGTATAATCTAAAGCTACAAATTCCAAGGGAGACCTCTATGCTAGGAAGGGATATGTTTTAGTCAGTAAATAAACGCAATTTTTGCAAGTTTCAACCACATGTCTGATGGGAGAAATTGCTTAGAGTGAATCACTTAGGGAGGTGGACAAACCTACTGGTTCCTCATTGGCAAACATAAGGTAAATAGAGTAAATCTTTCCTTCCAAGAACTAGAAGAAAACTTTGAACAGAAGGGAAATAAAGTCCTAAAAATGATTCCATCACACAAGAAGTAGAAGAAACCAGGAAGAAAAGTCTTTTAAACCTAGGTAGTTAGGGACAGATTGTTGGTACAGAGGAACGACTAATTGCATTTTGGTTTCTTCTACAAACTAGCTGAGTGGGGAAAACTATGATGAAAACTAAAACCACAACTAAGAAGTGCTTTTCTTTTCAAAGTGTAGCCTCTGGGCCTTTCCAGTAATAATGCTATGAGAGAAGAGATGAAGCCTTAACAGGTAAGGATGGTCTATTCAAAAATATTGTTTTTATTTAGTACTTTGTTGCAGCTGTGCCCTTTCTCTGACATGGTGTTCAGCTACACTAACATCTACCCCAAACTGCCTGAAGAGTTTTAACCATATTTGAATAAGTTATTTATTATAACATACTCTTTCTCACCCATCAAAAGGCCAGCCTTCGGCTCCAGTGTACAGGGCATGGTCTGAACCACACTGGGCATCCTTAGGTTCCATATGCATCAAGACATGGGCAGTTAGAAGACTCCCACTCTCTTGCAAGTATCTTGTAACAAACTCGATTTTTTTAAAGAAACGTTGAATTATGTCAATAAAATATCAATAAAAATGTTTTTAAAAGATACATCAAATTAATAACTTTTGCATTTCAATCCTCTGATAATACTTATTTATTTCTTTCTTTATTTATTTTAAAGGTGATAGTATTTTATTCTAATCAAGTCTTTTCTGTCCAATGTTTGGAAAGCAGAACTCATTTTTATCAATTCGGGCTTCAGACAGGAAACTTATCTTTTTCAAGTTTTCTTTTTTTTTTTAATGGAAACTGCATTTAAAACCACTTACTTTCATTTATCTTCTCTTCCTCAAGGACAAACAACCATGAGAATTAATTATTTTGCCCTCCTTTTACTCTCCAATTTTCTCTCTAAATTTCAAAAGCAATTTATTTTCTGAAATTAAAGAGCCACCCGACCAGAGAGCAGGTGCTGTCCTAGGGTCACTGAAAGTGGTTGTATATTTGCCTTTTTAAAAATTAGCATTGTGACTGCATTCATACAAAACTTTGTGTTCTAAGATGTCTAGAATCCAAACCTCAGGGATGGAGAATACTACCCAAGGAAAAAAAAGATGCTAAATTGGAATTATAGAGCTACTTTGCAGTTTTGATCTCTGGATTTTGTTTAATAAAGGACAGACAATCAGTAAGGCTGACTGAATGAATTATTGAGATATACCTCAAAGTCATATGAATGGGATAAAAGCTGCTGAAACAGTACTCAAAACAAGTTATCACAAATCCTGAGTCTTGTAACTAAATTCACCACGAGAATAGCTATTTTAAAAGATACTGTCATTATTTTTTTTCAAGCTCTAATTCACCACTCTGAGATCGTAATGCATAGAGTAACCCCTACTGGCCAGTCTACTCTATGGCTAGTACTAAAAAGACACAGGAGAAAGGGTGATTTCACTGATGCACTTGTAACCACAGGAGTAGTTTTCCAACACTGCCATTAACAGCAATATTGTTACCTTTTTTTTGTCACCTAGCTCCTGCAATGATCTTCCTGAAGATCTTAGCATGTTTTACTTTTATGAAGTCAAGTTTTAATAAACATATTAGAATTTTTAAATTTCTCACAATATAAATAATATATTTGTTTGTTAAAGTAATATAAATGTTTGTTAAAAGTAAACAGATAAAATTTGCTCAAATTAAAGAGCTTTGCCTTAGTATTATTTTCTAAAGAGATAAAATTATCCAATAATGTTTGAAAACTCTACTCCCTGCCCCAAGTTAAGGGGTTAGGGAGGACAAAGAGTAAAAGCAGTGAGGGCGTGTCATTAGGATGCTAATTTATATGACAACAATTAATGACAGGTAAAGTGACCAAGGTGTTGACATATCCAGCCCACATGCAGCCCACATTTTGTCTGCTTGCAAATTGACAAGTAGGACTCTGGACTTTTGCATAAACAACACGCAGATGTACTTCTTTCTGCATGTTCAAGTGGTCAGTAATTGGCTTGTACTCTCTGAGCTAAAGTTAGGTAAATAAACTTGTGCATAATGAGTGTACCATGCATCTATTAATCTTCCATAACAAGATATCCAGGAATGAAGCAGAACCTGGACAGAGTCTAGAATAAATCACACATATGGCAATATTCTCACTTATTTCTGAGCCCACTGTATCTCTCTTGCCTTCTTTATAGGTGTGTAAAAATCAGGTTAAGATGAATTGAGAGTGGTTCATTTTTGATAGGAAAAAATGACCAAAGGAACACTGCAGTGTAGGAGAAAGCTGTGCCTTGGGGGTAGGCATTTTGCCCACTGTATACCATGGTGGGTTGCATTATTGCTCTCAACAATTCACTCATTTCTCTAGAAGAAGATTTGCAGTGAATTTCTAGGCCTTCTTGCAGGGGGGGATATATTGCTTTGCCTCATTGTCTAGTTGGTCATAAACTTGCTTGGGTCAGTGGAAAGTGAGTGGAAGTGACAGTATGTAATTTGAGACCAAAAACTCTAAGAAACTTCTTGAGCTTCCACTAGCCTCTTTCTCTTTTCCCTCTGCCGTAAGAACAGCACGTCCCACATAGGAGTTGTTCCTTCAGCCTGAATCCCAAAACGAGAAGACACACAGCGCAGAGCTGCAGACTAGTAGCACCTACATGTAAGACAGGCAAGAACTACAGGCTTGGAATTTTAAGACACTGAGAGTGGGGCTGCTTGTCACTACAGCAGTGCTGACTGCTATGTAATTATCTATTAGAAAGAAAAAGAAAAAGAAAAAGAAAATAGCATAAGAGGCCTGCTTCTCTCTAAATCTAATTTCTTTTGAGCATTAGGCTGAGAGTCCGTTAGGGGTGTCTTGGCGGCCTGGTGACAGAAAGAGCAGCAGTTCAATGGCCATAGGCCCAAGCAGCTGTACCCTGAGGAAGGTTTCACTGAGGCCTTCTCTCCACTTTCTTCTAATGGATCTAGTGGCCCAACCTATTGAATCAACAGGAAAACAAGAAAATACTTTAGATGGAGAGGAACTCTTTCACATGATCTCAGGGGAAAGCCTGAGCAATTTAGATTTGCCTTTGTAAATCCTATGTGTCAATGGCCAAGATACAAGAGGAAGACAAGGTACACTGCAGCATCTGGGCTTCATCTTTGCCAACAGTAGAGCAGATAGAGTGATTATCTGTAGCCTTATTTGCACTGACCCTGAATATCTGTTGTTTGTCACAACAGTTTGAGTGCTTTAATTTCAGTTTCCCGTGCATCTGATCACATTACTCATAGAGTTTACTTTTTAAAAGGTTTGAAATGAAAAATCATGAGAACTGAACACCACTGGTGCACTGAGTTTGCTATTCCTAAAGCAATTTCATAAACTCAAAAGAAAGAAAAGCACTCTTTTAAGGAAACCACATTTACCCTCTCCTTTTAATTGCATCTAAGAAACCAGGCAAATAACCCTCCATGAAAAGAACTTTAACAGTTAGATACTCACTGTTTTATATTTTAATTTTATAATATTTCATATGTCAAACAATGGAAAACAGGCAGAGAAGGGAGAGATTCCCAGATTCCAGAAAGATAACTTTTACTTCTGCTATTTATCATTAATTGTCTTCCTTTCAAAATAGTTTATATATTGCAGACATTTCTAATTCTACCCAAACCCTTTTATGAATAAGTAATGTATGTACAAACAGACATCTAGGATTCTTCATCAATGATGAAATCTTAAGTGGGAAAATATTAACCCTAGTTTTCTACGACTAGGTTTAAAGAAAGTATTTATTATGAGTCAGCGCTTCATATTAAACTTTGCCGTGTGTCTCCCTAATACTTCTAGAACAAAGTTATTTATTTCTTCATCACTTACATAGAAAATAAGGTTTAGAAATTACCCATTTGCTTATTTCCACTGATATTTTTCAAATAGAAAATCAATTTTAAATCTTTTCTTTGCCATATGAAAGAAATACTGAATAATCGTTCAATTTAATCTGTCTGATGCTTGCTTGGTTATATTTTGGTATTTCTAACTATTTATATTTTTCTGAGCAAATGAACTATTCCACCATATGTTCAGTCTCCCACAATACCTCACATAATTTCCTAAATAGTGGCTTCTATGAAACAGGAGGATCTATTTATAAATTAAT
Organism: Eschrichtius robustus; assembly: GCF_028021215.1. Taxonomy (NCBI): domain Eukaryota; kingdom Metazoa; phylum Chordata; class Mammalia; order Artiodactyla; family Eschrichtiidae; genus Eschrichtius; species Eschrichtius robustus. Next base: position 46,416,569 of record NC_090825.1, read on the forward strand.
TGCATTTTCAGTGTCATTTCTGGCAATATATTCCTGGGCAACTGCTATGGAGACAGAAAGTATCAAAATATACAGCAGAAATTTGAACCATATCAAGGCAGAAGGGCCTGACAAAGGTTAGCAGGATAACATAACATTCAGCTCTGCTCTTTTTCTTAAGCTCATCTCATCTTAACACATGTACAGGAAATGTCTCCTCTTTTTCCACCAAGTGAAGTAAGTCAGATAGAGAAAGACAATTATCATATGCTATCACTTCTATGTGGAATCTTAAAAAGTGATACAAATGAACTTAGTTACAAAACAGAAACAGACTCACAGACATAGAAAACAAACTTATGGTTACCAAAGGGGAAAGGGGGGGGGGAATTAATTAGGAATTTGGGATCAACAGATACACACTATATATATAAAATAGACAAACAACAAGGACCTACTGTATAGCACAGGAACCTGTATTCAATATCTTGTAATAACCTATAATGGAAAAGAATCTGAAAAAGAATAAATACATATATATGTAAACAAATCACTTGGCTGTACATCTGAAACACTGTAAATCAACTACACTTCAACAAAAACAAAGAAACAAAAGAGATGTGGAGCTTTGTTTTAAAATTAAAGCCAAAGTAACAAATGTTTGCCTGTTTTTAAAAGAATTTCCTTCATTCTGATATACTTTAGAAATAGTCATAATACTGACAAGAAATTTGTAGAGCCAATGAAATTTCTGATGCTAATACCAACATTTTATTTTATTTTATTTTGCTTACTCACTAATTTCCCAAGGACTGATATATATAAATGCTCTAGAACCCCACATATGCATTTTATCCCCCAATACCCTCCAAAAATTTAACATTCTTCGTTTTTTAACATTTTTGTGAGAGCCAAGTAGATATTTCATGCCACATAGTCTGGCTGTAATGTTGGCCCAGTCAACCCTACAACACAACTAAATTTGTGACTGTTCAAGAAGCTATGTATTAACATACTTATTTTGACAAGTTCAAATCATTTAATATTTTGGCAAGTGTAAATTGTTTAATAAAAGCTTTTACAGGTATTATTTTATTTTAGATTTGAGAAGCAGTCAACAGTCAGTTCATGAACAGCCCTGCTTCTGTGTTTAAGAACTTAGACTTTATCTACTAGTCACTGAGATCTATTCAAGGACTTTAAGTATGTAGTTTCATTTCAGAAAGATTCCCTGTCATGCATAGAGCAATAGTCTTCAAAGTGGAGTACACACTTCACTAGAGGGTACGCTAGAGGGTAGTCAAGCCATCCACAGGGTATGAGAAGAAATATAAAAGTGTGTCTGTGTGTGTGAATGTAAAATCCTATTTAATTTTGATATTTGTCTTTTTAAACTTTACATATTAGTACATATATATAACATATAAATTCATACCTACCTAGATAAACATATTAGGAGTTCACATTCAATCTTTTTTTTCCTTGTCTTATGACATATGATATCAGAAAAATTAGAAACTATTAACAAATGAATCAGAAACAGAAAATCAGTGAGGGGCCTAGGGAAACAGTCCAAAGAAGAAAAAAGGGGGGCCTGAATTAAGACATAAGGGAAAGAGAAGAGAGATGCATCCACATTTCTGTGATGAAATGGCAATGATTGACTAAATGTGAAGAGAGAGAGGGACAAGGGAAACTGAGGCTGGGGTAGAGGTTACGCAGTTTGATGGAGCTCAGACTCAAGGAGAAACCTATCAAATGGGTGCCAAGACTTGGGAATTAGAAACAAAGACCTTTCGGTAAAAAGTTTGAGTGAAACTGTAGTAGAGAGGGAAAAGATGGAAGGAGAAAGATAACTAGTGAATCTCCAGGCTCATCCCTGCCCTAACTCAACCATAATGGTTCAGTTTTATCTGTTTTCTATATTGGAGTTTGGTATATAGGGTTCGGTACCCAATTCTGAGAAATCAAGATTTAAGGGCAGAAAAAACATGCAAAATATATATATACTATCTGTAAATAAAGATTTATACTTTGTTTTAAAATTGAAGCCAAAGTAACCAAGGTTTGACTATTTTTAAAGGCATTTTCTTCATTCTGATGTATTTTAGGAACAGTCGAAATCTTGACAAGAAATTTGTAGAGCTGATGAAAGTTCAGATGCCAATAACAACATTTTCCTCTTTATTAAAGCTAACCTATTTACACTTCAGGGAAATGAATTTTTTAAATGGCAAAGAAAGTTCTGTACATCAGACTAAGATGAACATATTCCCCTCATTATCATTATCTTTAGGTACTGCCAATTTCCTGTGGACAGACATTTTTGGAATGCCATCCCATCTCCAAAAAGGATATTACTAGTGCCTAAGAAAACACATGTTCGTGGAGCCATACACCTAATCACCAATATGAGGTAACTTCTTTTCATTATCATGACCTCTTGCTCTCTACAGCTATATGTCTCCCTAAAATTGGACCTCGTACACCATACAAATAAAGTTGAAATGTCACCAAAGGTATATAGACTGGTGGTCTGCCCAGAGTCTTCCTAGGGTGAAGAAAGTAAATTTTCCATGGTCGAAACGTGAGTTTGTACCTTGAGCTCCCTCCAGGCATTCTGGCAAACAAAGTAACCATGACCTTGTGATCGATGCTAACGGACAGACTTCTTATGTTAGTGCACTTGCCGGAGTAGTCACAACGCTCCAAGGACTCTTACTGGTGCTGACATTCTAAACAGAATTCCAAGTTGATGGAGTAATTATCTTACCCTCTTGGGAATATACTTTTTCTGCCTCAGGTCACTGAATCTCTTACTTCTCCCAACATAAAATTTCTATCCAAAAAGAAATCTAATACAACTAAGGAAAAAGACGCTAACAACATTACATTCAAAAGAATTCCTCCTCAGGCCCTCTAGCAAAGTCTTATGATTGGATAGCTTACATATGGACTATGTACACAAGCACACAATTATTGTAGCAAAATTTAATGTGCAGATTATCTGAAATGACCTAATTTACTATAAATGCCAAAAAGACTAATTCTCCCAATATTTGCTGGATTCTTTAATGGGCCTTTCCCCCAAAGTAACTGTAACAACAACAAGATCTCCAAAAACATTATTTTAGAAAAAACTACAGGAATCCTATATAGTTACTTCAATTTATTAAACATAGTCCCAAATCTTTTGGAATTTTTCAACAAGCAATAAAGGGTCTCTGCCTAAACAGATTTTTAAAAAAATATCCAAGCAGGAGCCAAACAGCTCAGTCACTGATTTTTGGATGCAGTTACTGTACATTTTATTCATAGGAATGCATAGCATGGCTTACTGTTACCAAAAAAGACTCCTGGATGGCAGATTTTTAAAAAGAGTAAGCAACTGAATTGTAAAAAGTCTTACTAATGATAGATTTCACAATCCCTTAAGAATTCGCCCCCTCAACCCTCCCGATTTTTGGATTCCAAGAAGAATGAAAGTGTTGGCTTATAATTAGACTATGTTAGGGGTATGACAGATGCTATTGGTGTCAGAGTGAAATCTCTGTTTTTTTGTTAATACTCGAGCTCTTTTCTGCAAGATGGACTGCAGTACCCTCTTCCAGGTGGCAGACACTCAGTTTCACTGTATGTATTAAGCATGTGTAAGGTAGGACATAGGTACTGTACAATGAATAATGTGTTTGGGTCAGACTACAGCTTAGAAAATGCCAAAATAAAAAACAAAAACAGGGTAATTTCATGAAATGCACAATGTGAGTGAATATTACATTCCAATACAACTTGGAGTCCAATTCAAAAATTTGATTTACCAACTGTTGCCTGTTTAGCAAAACACACACATTTCCAGTTAGCCTGAGAAACTTCACTAGGTTTGCTCAGCTTCCCTGTCAGAAATTTTTATTATGGTTCAGAAGAAAATATTTCTTTCATCAAGCCCTCCTCTGGGGGCTTCTTTACATGGAGGCTTTGGCAATTCCGCGATGATGACAATAAAGTTAAAATGAAAACTTTATATTTTATATCAGTTGGCATGCTTTTGACTTCAGGTAATAGAAAACTATGACTCCGCTGGCTTTAAAAATGAGGAAATATCAAATTTCAGCTGCCAGAAAATTCAGGTGACTGCCGGTTTGGTTACGTGCATGACGGTAATATCCTGGGAAACACATCCTTTCCATCTTTCTCCTCCACATCCTGCAAGTGCCAGGATTCCTCTGGTGGCCACGAGATGACTACCATAGCACTAAAATCACTTGCAGACATGGCAAAGCACAGAATAAATGCTTCCCCTAAGCATCTATAGTTAAGAAGCCCTCCAGCAAACTTACTTCACACCTCATGCTCCAGAACTGTGTCACCTGCCCATTACTAAGACAATCACTTTTAGGGAACAAGAGATCATCCTGATTAATGTAGACTACCCAACGTACCCTGACCTGGGGATAAGACTGCCTTCCCTGAGAAGAGTGGCATCTGACGAATTAGTATCTTTGGCAACATAAGAGACGAAATAGGTTGTGAAGGGGCAACCACTGGTGTCGCCAAGTTTAGATTATATACAGTACTAAATGTGATTCGCAATCAAGTCCACATCTGTGTTTAATTAAAAGATAAGTGTTAGAGAAGATAAGAGTCTCTAAAATCATCCCTCTTCTCCCATGGGATTCATAACAGTGCCACAATTTATCATTCAGGTTGATTTTAAAGATTGGATAACTATTGCTTATCCCCCTTTATGAAATTCTGAGAGAGTTTCCAAGACATCGAACTACTCTGGTTCTCCTCCTGCTGCTTTATCTACTCAGGTTCAAATCTCTTCACTAGCTTTGCATCTACTTCCCACTCCCTTTTTGAAGATTAACCATAAGCCCTCTTCTCTTTGCTTTCTAAAGTTTCTCTCAACCACTTCACTGGCTTTGAATAGCCCAATTATATAAACATTTTCTAAATTCCTACCTCCACCCTGACTTCACTTCCAAGTTAGGCATAACTACTTGCATTGCCTGCTAACACTCAAACTCAACAAATCTCTCCCAACATCTTCTCCCAATTCAGGATCTTCTCCTGATTTCCCAATTTCTGCTCCTGCCTCATCACTCTCTCAGTTATTCAGGCCTGAGCCCAAGAATCACCTTGGGTGTCTCACTCTTTCTCAACGACCATATTGATTTGTGTAATATGGTATAATATCTTTGAAATACCTGTACTATCTGTCCCTGAGTCTTTTCATTGTCACCAACTTAAGGCCACATTACCTCTTACCAAGTCTAATCCACCAGTCAATGTTTCTTAGACCACACACCCAGTCTATGCTCCCATGAAACCATTCCAGATGGATCTTCCTATGGCATTTCATCAGCATCTGCCTGCTAATTCTTTTCATCCTGTACTTGAGCTCACTGGCCCACTGGCTCTTTTCCCAAATTGCACCATGCTTCCTGTTTCTGTGCCTTTGTCCAGTGTTCTTTCCTCTGTCTATAACTGCTCTCCCTACTTCTGTAGAAATCCTACCCATCATCAAACCTTAAAAGGCTGAGAATAAGTGTATCCTTAGACTACGTATGATGACTACAACAGTTTAAGTCTCTTTGGCATTTTTTTAAGTAAATTTATTTATTTATTTATTTATTTTTGGCTGCGTTGGGTCTTCGTTGCAGCGTGCGGGCTTTTCTCTAGTTGCGGCGAGGTGGGGGCTGCTCTTCATTGCGGTGCGTGGGCTTCTCATTGCGGTGGCTTCTCTTGTTGAGGAGCAGGGGCTCTAGGCACGCGGCCTTCAGTAGTTGTGGCTCACGGGTTCTAGAGCGCAGGCTCAGTAGTTGTGGCGCACGGGATTAGTTGATCCGTGGCATGTGGGATCCTCCTGGACCAGGGCTCGAACCCGTGTCCCCTGCATTAGCAGGCGGATTCTCAACCACTGCTCCACCAGGGAAGCCCCCTCTTTGGCATCTTTAAACTGATATTGAGCAAATACTTGAAATTATGAAAATTTTAAATACGATGAATATGTAAAGCAAGAGTAAAGGTTAATAGGCTATGTATAATGGAAAGTGTTATCAACAACCTCTTTAATGCTATATATGCTTGTAAGGCATCCTTCTGGGATTCTACTTATGTTTATCACTTTTATGGTCAATGCTGATATTTCCCTTAGAATTAATTTAGCTACTTAAAAACAGGCTACTGAGGGTCATTGACTCTTTTGGAATATAGATGCTAATTCAGAAGCCATAATAGAATCAGAAACTGCTGGACATAGGGTATGAAAGAAAAGAAAGACATAGTTGTAATATTATGATCATATGGATAATTCCCTTTATTTGAATGTAAATAATTACTTAAATGCCCCATATAAGTGCATAATTTAAAATAAATATTTATATAAATGTTGATTGCTGAATTGCTCTTTGACTCATGCTGAAGTCACCCGCCTATCCCTCAAAAAGCTGGTTTCACACTAACGTACTCCACAAAATGGTTAAATTTCAACTATTTCTGGACCGTTGCTGTGACATGCTAGGCACTATAGGATGCCATGGGCTTGCTGAGAGCCCTGGTCTCGGACATTGCTTTTCAACACTTAAAATACTTCATGGGAAATTTCTAAAACCAGAGTTTTCATTCCATATTTTGATGTCATAATATGGACCATAAGAATTTTTCTGTTTTTCTTTTTTTTTTTTAATTTTTTGCAAGCTTACAGATCCCTCCCACAGTCTCAGAACTTTTTATGCATTTTCATCCTCTTTTAGTTCATAATGTGAAAATATTAAATAATTTTAAGTTTGTATTTTACCAGTCAGTGCCACCATTTAAAACCCAGAATTTGGGGGATCATCTAGTTCAATCCCTTACTTTTAAAGTTATAGATCCACAACACTGCACATTGTCCATTCCCTAAATGTTCCTTGAGTTTCACTTTCACCTTATGCAAAATTAATTTGTGCTCTACTTTGTCAATTCTATAGCCCTGCACTCCCATCAACAAATGCAGAAAAGGCAGTGGCAGGTTGATGAAAAATAGCATAGCATTATGGTAAAGAACACAGATCAGAGTACCTGCTTCTCCATTTTCTCATTTAAAAATTGGAAATAACAATCATGCATCTAACTTGAGTTTTTGTGAAAAATTGGGTTCATGTTTGTAAAATGCTTAGAGAGTACCTGACACATAAATACCTCGTGTCAGCTATTATTATTCTTACTGTTTTTGTTATTATTATTACAGGATTGCATTATTTCAATGTATGTGGTGAGCATATATATACTAATTCTGGAATTGTGAAGAGAGGTAATAAAGAAAATGGGGGAAAAAACTCTTCTATTTCAGGTATTAATGTTAATATTTTTGTTTGATCTAATCACTGCAATGATCAGCATAGCTCTTTTAGTTACTATTCCAAGGAGAATTTTAAAGTACATACACCCAACAAATACCCACACACTTTCAACACGTGTTTCCATGTACAGAGTATTTCTGAAGATAGAGCAGAAATGAAGTATAAGTTCTGGCTATTTAGCCTGGCAACTGCAGGAGAGTTAAATACAGTCAGTGATCCTGTCCTGGTTGATAATTACCTCCTCAAATTATCAATCTAAGAGGCAATGTATAAATTGAGGTCAGGTTCCCACCCTGGTTAAAGCTAACAGCATGGCCTTGACCACCTTCCTTTGAGTTGGGGGATCAAAGGAAGAAATAACCAAAGATCCAAATAGAAATCAGGCAAACAGATCACCACATGAAAGAGCAATAACTCCTCTACCTGATGGAAAGATAACTCCTGTTTGGCTAGCACAATTCTTTTCCAACTATAAAATAAGTTTGGGGTGAATGGTAGGCGATGAAAATACAAAACGGTATATAGGGGTTGACAATGACAACAACCATGATAATTAGTTATCTTTCCAAAAAGTAAAGAGAAATCAAGTATTGGTTTATTATTTTCCTGTTAAAAAAAATACCTTCCACATCAAAAGCACTACCCATGGAATATTCAGCAAATGCTGGAATTCCTTTTCCCCAGATACTTTCTAAGTGATTAAAAATTTTAATTCTAAGAGAACTTGCATTGAAGTATAGTACTCCTAAACTCAGGAGCTTTAAAAGATGGCTGAGTTCCATGTGTCTATGGCACACTCTTGGAGAGAAAATGTTTCACATATTCACGGACTCTCCCTAAATCTTGAAAGTCTTCAGGCAAAAAGGCAGAGCTGGAGCCCAAGCTGAGGCAGAGCCTCATTTCTGCCAACAACATCATGCCTGGCCAGGCCTGAAGAGTTGGCCAAGACCACACAGACAGAGACTACATGGTAAGTTGTATTGAGAATTCTTTTCGCAACTGGAAGCCATTCTGAACTCCTGCCTAAAGTTGGAGAAAGTGAAGAGGGGCCAAAACCAGAAACCATTAAGGCTCAGAGATAATTATTATGGAAAACCAACAAGCATTTGCCTAATGATTCCCCAGAGCCATTCCTAAAAGAAGGAATGAGAAGGAAACGTTTACACCACCCACAACACAAAGATTCAATGCAGTCAATGAACCAAAGCAGGAAAACCCAGTTCTGAAATTTGATAATAACCTAATATCACCCCCTTCCAATTTCTCAGTAGTTAGCTATATATTACAATAATGTAGCCAAATACATAATTGGTTTTTTGCATATATCCTTAAAATACCAACACCATATTAAAATCACCATCCTGAAAAACATTGCATGTAATCAGTAATTCTTTCTGCATAATCTATTTTAAATTTTACTGGTGCAGATTTTTAGTCTCTAAAGTTCTACGGAATAGTTATTTTTTCATGTGCCAGAAGAGAAGGGAAAGGATTTTTAATATTCTGAGCTAGCAATATCTCACCTTCCCAAACTATACCATTGAGCCTATATATTTATTGACAAACAGTTTGGAAATTATAATGTGAAAATCTGTCACAAATGTATTGTGATTTAGTCCATTAATATCTTAAGTACATGAAATGGCTACATCTATATTTTCTCTAAAATAAGGGCATTGAGACGACTTCCTCTGAATCATTTTAACTCAATTTTCTAAAAGTCTACAATTTTATAGACATGAATAGTACTTCCTACAGAGAAGTCTTCTACTCCATTTTAACAAGTGTACATCTTTGCTCAGGAAGGTTAAGTGGACACTTTAGATACATCCCTGTGCTCTGAGGGATCTGGCATGGCCTTTTTGGGTAGGACAGTAAATAGCCCATGACTGTTTGCCTATGACTGCGCAGAATGCAATTTATCTTTTAGTTGGTTTGCAGAAAATGACTGTGTAAACTTTACAACATTCGCCAGTATTTCCATTCTTTAATACATGGCTCACTGACTAGGAACCAGTTTCCCAAGCAAGAACAAGATGTTTCCTTGTTTCTGATGAGTTTTTGGAAAGTAAAAGACCTCCTTCCGAATTACCTCCTAAAAGCATACTTCACGTTTTTCCTAAGTAATGACTGTTTCCTTGATACTGTTTACAACCCCAATCATTACCCTCCTTTTGACTGCAAAGGAACACGTGCTATTTGTTGCTTTGATGACTTTAATAAATCAAAACCGTATGGGAAAATCAACTGTCTCGTCGTCTTCTAGGCTTCTATGTGAACTGCGCTTGGAAATTCCCGAGCAGCTGCATTCTATGGGGGAGCAGGATGCCATCTAGCGATCAGATAAGAAATCACATCTGCGCGTTCTCTTTCTGAACTCGGTATTAACAGTGAGGAATTGGACTACAGATTAGAACTGAAAGAAGAGAAATATAATAGAAATTCCTTGGGCAGGAACTTTACCTAGCTATTTGCTATGTATACCATTCTGAATAGTCATTATTTTAAAAACATGAGTTATAACTATATGAACATGGCATTCCCAGTCTCTTAGGGTCACTTGATTTTTTAGGGTCACATATTAACTTCAACCTACCATTGTTATAGTCATATAGTTTCCAAAATAGATGTCTCTATGTGGAACATTTAATATCAATGAACCATGTCTTTGGCTCGTTAGAAGCTAATGAAACTTTTGAAACAATTTCAAACATTGCACTGTAAAATATATTTACTTAAAAATGCCTCATTTTATTGGCTTTAAGAGACACCCTGTTGGGATGCTACTAAACTGTCAACTATTTTAAAACACAGAGGAAAAAGTTAGATGAAATAAACGGCATACTACTTAAAGAATAAAACATTACTCACCGTGGAACCAAAAGAGTTCCTTACTGTCAGGAAAAAGCACATGATTGCTCTTCTACTCTAATCATGGTGTCATGAAGATACAAACAGTGTGAGGTACACTTGCCTCATGCTGCCCTGCCAGGATGCTCATACTGTCCTGACAGATTTGGCCCAGTCTTTTCCCTCTGGAAAGTTCCACAGAGACGAGGAACATGCCTGATACATCGTTTCATCTCCACAGGAAATTTCCTTAATCAACTCTTACTGTCCAGTCAGTTTTAGGCAAATCATGGCATATATGCGTCGTCATCAACTATATAGTATCTATGCTTGTACTTCGACTAACTGTAACTAGGTTTTCCCTATGGGGTATGATGAATTTCAGTGAGACTATTCAGATATGCCCTTTACCACATAAATATTTCAAAACATTTAATTTCTCTCTAGAGTAAAATTCAAAAAAAAGGAGATTTGGATTTCTCTAGTTGCTGAATTGGGATTCAAGTCAGTAATTATTCCTTAATCTACAGTAAAATTCCCATGACACTACTACTTTCAAAGTGCAAAGGCTGTCACAGGGTGGAAAGGAATGCTTTTCTGTTTGTTTGTTTTTAACCAACACGTCCGTAGATACCTACAGCTTAGCCATACAACTCTCAATCATAAAGTCACAGCTGTTTGTCCCTAAGATAATTAAATGTGCCTGTGGGCTACAGCCTCCCGACCTATAGTTGTTTGAAGGATATGAAATGACAATGGACATACAAACTCTCAGGATATTTTGGGGAACAAATCAGCAGTGTTTGTAAAGGAAACTAAAAGGGCTTCAGAGCCTTCTGACCTGGATGCAAGTGTGACTCTTCTACTTTGTGGTCTGAGCAGTTACTGCACCTCTCTGAGACTAAGTTTTCTCATGGAGATGCTCTCTGCTGATCTTGGTGACCCAAAGTTCTCATTTTGACACACACGGAACTTTCAAGAGAGCAATAGTTTTCAAAGTAATTTTGAAGTGTCTGTTAAGAAACATGCTTGTGACAAAATTAATATTAAGAGATCACAATGTGATCTACAATGATTTTAAATTTAGAGAGGGCTTGCTTGCTAACTGAGATGAGGGATCAAGTTGTATATTCAATAACACAAGTACACACTTTTTGTGAAACAGAAAACAGGAGCTCTAAGCAATGACACTACAAACTGCATTTGTCTTTTGAAATAGGAAAATAAAATCAGTTGAAAGAGGTTTTTAATGACTAGTTTTGAAACATTAATCCATATGGTTGTACGCCTGGAAGAGCCTTCTTAGGAATTCATTTTATGTTTAGCATTGACTTTGAGTAACAGATATTTTTAGACACATTTCATATATTTCAAAGGGCTAAAAACATTTATTTATTTATAACTTCATTGAGTCAACCGATATTTATAAAAGGCCTTCTCTGTGACAAGCACAGGTTTGGAAATGATCTACTTGTGTTTTACAATACAGATTAAACCTAGATGCAGTGTGAAGTTTGTGATAAATAAGGCAGCTGAGGGCTGCTAAAAGCTGAAGGACTTTATAATTTTTTAGAGTGTAAAGAATCATTTTATCTATTTTAAGTCTCAAACTATTCTGTTTCATAAAGACATTATACAAAGTATATATTGATATAAAATACATACACTTAAGTATGTATATATTTTATTGTGTGAGAAAGCAGCAGGAAAGAAAATGTGGATGGCTTTAAAAGGGAAAAAAGTGAAAGAAAAGAATAGCTATAACTCCAAATTCCCCAATCTTGTCAATTGAAAGAAAAAACAGTTTAAAGTACATAATTTTTAAAATCAGTAGCTATATGTATAGATGCCCACAAAGTAACAGTTAGAATAGACATTATTTGCTATCGCATATGTGCAGAAAGGCATATTCTGGATGAAATATATTAAAATGTTTCTTCACTGTTTAGCAGTCTTACACCAGTGATTTAACTTATATGCTATCTGTATTCTAGTGATCTGGCCTCTCTTGGTCCACCTAAATAACACACTACTTAGCATTTATCTAGCCTTTTCTAAGTAGAAGCTTAAGGTTTTTTGAAGTAATCATCTTATTGACGCTTATCACATTAAGAGAGAGAGACAGCAATCAGCCTGAACCATCTGGGACAGATGAGCAATGGAGACGCACAGAAAATCAAGTTACACTGGCAATAATTTTCTTCTATTGTTCTTCATCATTGTTCTTCTGAAAAAGAACAATGGGAGTTGTGGATTTCTCAGAATTATAGATTACAAAGTTCAGTCAAATTGCTTTTACATATACATAGACAGAATTGATGCTTGGAATGGCAGATCTACATTACTCTAAGGCTGTTATTGACCAAGACTAACTTAATAACAGCAGAATGGACACTGTTACTATAATGGTGTTTAATAGAAGAATTAGAAGTGGAAGGTTTTCTGAATTAGCCCTGAGCTAACTCAACAATCCAGGAATCCAGATCACCCCACTCCCCAGCCATTTGTCCCCTCTAGCCCCTCCTGGTTGTGAGTCTTCAAGAAGAGTCATTTGTCACCAACCACATTGTTCACACTCTGGCACAGCCTAACATGGATTTGTGTATGTTTATGATCATCTCTCCACTAAACATTTAGTTCCCGGGGGCCAAAACCCTCACTTACCTTTGTATTCTCAAGTCCTATTAAGCATATAATAAGTGCTCAATAAATGATGAATTAAGTAAATGAATGATCTACTCATTGCTTAAAACTGAGGTGCATGCATAAACTTCTAAGGCAGTAAGATGAAGGGTTAGTCCCCTAAGACTTGTTCAAATACCTTAAACTCATCATCAAAGGAATGAAAAAAAGTATTCTTGGCTTGCTTTCAAGAAATGTGTGATGTTAAAGAAAATTCTTGCTAGATTATTTTTATTGCAATATTCTGTCATAACTTTTCATTGTAAAAGTAATAACATTATTTCAAAATTTATTTAAGGTCTAACTATAAACACAAGGAAACAATATCTATAATTCTATCAGATAGAACTGGTTTCATATTTTAATATAAGTATTTAAAAATGTGTAACCAACTGCAGTATGTATAGTTTTGTGACAAATTTTAATGTTAATATCCCTATCATATTTTTGTAAATATATGGGAGCATCATAATTTTAAATAGTCTGCTATTGATATATATTCACCCCAAACATTTGACTATTATCAATAACTCATTAATGAGCATCTTTATGTAACACACTAGGTATCACTGTTTGTAATGTTTCCAGTAAAATCTCAACAAAGACTCAGAGACAAGATTATTCCCTCAATTTCGTTTCTCTATTTTGGCAAAAGACAACAATAGTAGAAGAATTCAAGAATTATTTTTAACCCATAATATGTATTACATGGCCAGTCTCTCTTGTAATGATACAGTTCCTATTTCTACAGCTATAGGATAGGGAAAGGGCAATAAACTTTAATTCCAAAGTTGCTGAGCCTGGAAACATTTTCTAGACTAGAGAACTTAAGTGTCATAGGAACAATGGCTTAAAGGAAGGGTGTTTTCCATACTGATTGAAACATAACTGATTATATCTTGATACAGTGATTACTTTTCCATTGTAAAAAGGAAAAAAATAAAACGTAATACTTTGTAGTTTATCTTATTTTATTGCTTTTAACTACATAAGAAACACTAAGAAATTCCAATGCAAGTGCTCTAAATAGGTAACAGATATATTTGTGGTTATCTTGCATCCATAAACATTTCTTGGTAATTTTGCTAACTATAATCCTGTAATATAAACCCTCTAGAACTTACTCCAATAGAAATCTCAGATTATTCACACTCCAAACAAAGGGCTAAATGTCAAGTGAACACCATCTAGCTTCTCTAATCAAGTTCCTGTCAAGTTAAGTTGAGCCAAGTGATATATGACAAAGGTAATCCAATGGCAAGGCTGAAAAGCCATTCTGATATGTATACTAAGTTGTTTCCAAATATCAAGTCATCAGACCTGTAATGACTTAAACGCTTACAAAACTCCTACATAGGATAATGGTTCAATAACTAGACTTGTATCAAGTATAAGAATACTTATATTTACCCACAATGAATAGTGAATAATGTGCTTTTAGGTAACTCACATAAAACTGTCATTAAAGACATTGTTGCTCTGCTTTGTACAAAGATACGAATGAAAAATCTTAGCATTAATTACAGGATGGAAGTTTTACTGCTAAAGATATAAATATTATCAGGTTTCCCTATTTACTATGTCTTGAGGAAACTCAGATCTAAATTTAACTCTAAACACGAAATATACTTTTACATTTGTGTTTCTAAGCTTTACATAGTCCCTTTGTACATTTTTTAAATTAGAATAGCTTTAAATCCTTTTTTTTTTTAAAAAGCATGAAAAATACATAAATAAATAATAAGATTGCTTTTGTTTCCTAATCTCAATCATCTACACTAATCAAAATAAGATGAGGTACAAATAACCAGCTATCAAAACCGAGAAATATATTTGTAATTCACTCAGAAACATGTTTGAAAACACTCCTGCACTAACATTTGTTCCTACATTTTTTCCAGGTGATCCTGAAGTTTAGTCCAAGACAAAGTTCAGCAGATCCTCTGGCTTAAATCGTAGTTATATACTCCAGGAAAAAATAGTACCTACTTTGGCTGGGTATTTAATGGTGTGAGGCAATTCTCATTATTGTGGAAATGGGATTATTAGCACCATATTTTAAATATAGAAATAGAAAATGTCAATCCCCATATTGTTGGATTCAGCCCTAGGTGGAAACAAACTTACAAACTGAAACAAACCAACTGAATCATATTTCGAATGAATAACCCGACTGCATTGAAGGGGGATGAGAATGCGGGTGAAGGGAGAACTAACCAAGTGACTTTTGAATACAGGATTAGGTATACGAGACCAAAAGAATGCTAAAAATCTAATTTAAAGGCTTACAATCTTTTTTTTTTTTTCCACATGTACTCCTTTTTATTCCACAGAGGCATGGGTTAGCAATTCTGAAACTATTTTGTAAATTACATTCTAGGATTAAGCAAACATGCAATATATTGTGAATAATGAGAGCCAGGTTTTTTACTGTTGTAAGGGAGTTACACAGATGAAAATGGAGAAGGATAGAATGAATACTGTGGTATTAGACTGGAATTGGAAGTATCAGTGTGCAATCACAGACTGAATCTATAGAGATACCTGGATATACACATGGATACAGATATGCACCGGTATGTATATTTATGCACACATTTATGTATATAAGTATGTATACACATATACTTTTTCCCCAGATCTATCTGCTGAGAGAGCCTAGAAGTAAAAACTCCCCAATAGCAATGAGCACACCCTCTCTCCAAATTTTGGTTTCTAAATATCTTTTTTTCTGTTAAAAGGAAAAAAGGATCCTTAAAAAAGCAGCTGGTTCCAAAGCTGAGGCAGGGGAAAGTACTAGAGTCTTGGATCTCTTGTGCCAAAAAATAAGAAAGTACTGAAGGAATGATAGGGACGTGTCAAAATGGCAATGAGCCAAGTAGAAGGAACTCCCACTGTCCAAATCTGGGACAGTATGAGCATCAAGATAAATAATTATATTAAGTAACAATAATAAAGGACTATAATCTGCTAAACAAAGAATCCATAAACCTATACAGAAACAAACAAATAAACAGGAGGGGAACACTCTTCCATATGATAAGATGGCAACTAATAAATGAAGAAGAAATGATCGCCATTAGCAACCATCATAATAATAACTGATCCAGGCAGAAATCATCAATGAATTCTAACTGTTGGATAAAAATTTAAGAAATACCAGGATATTTCCATAGTCTCAAAGTAACACTCTACAAGTTACACTTTATTACAAAGGAGGAAAATGGTAACTTTACAGTGGAGAAACATGGCAGACATCACTTTAACCAAATGATCAAAGTTAAAACTGTAGTAATGGAACGAAACAACTAAACAACAGCATGTGCCTCCAGATACAAGAACTCAGCATCACTCCTGTAATAGTCCTGCCAAAATGGTATGACCTGAATCTCATCACAAGGAAACGTAAAACTCAAACTGAAGGACAGTCTACAAAACAACCAGCCTATATTTTTCAGAAAGCACCATTGTCATGAAAAACAATGAAAGTCTCAGAAACTGTTCCAGTTTAAAGGGTATTTAAAAGACATGACAACTGGGCTTCCCTGGTGGCGCAGTGGTTGAGAATCTGCCCGCCAATGCAGGGGACACGGGTTCGAGCCCTGGTCTGGGAAGATCCCACATGCCGCGAAGCAACTGGGCCCGTGAGCCACAACTACTGAGCCTGCGCGTCTGGAGCCTGTGCTCTGCAACAAGAGAGGCCGTGGTAATGAGAGGCCCGCGCACCGCGATGAAGAGTGGCCCCCACTTGCCGCAACTAAAGAAAGCCCTCACACAGAAACGAAGACCCAATACAGCCATAAAATAATAAATAAAATAAAAATTTAAAAAATAAAAAAAAAAATAAAAGACATGACAACTAATTGCAAAGCATTCATTTGTATTTTCTTTTGCTATACGGAACACTATTGGAACAACTATTGAAATTTGAAACAAGGTCTATAGATTAGATAATAGCATTGTAACACTATTAATTTGCTAATTTTGATCACTGACCTGTATGTAAACTAATTTCATGTTTTATGAAATATTTAAGTATTTAAAGGTAAAAGGGTATCACATCTACAACTTACTCAAACAGTTCAGAAGAAAAAACCTATAAAAATAAACATATATTTGTGTATATACATGTGTGTATATGGATAGATGATAGATAGATAGATAGATGAGAGAGAGAGAGAAGACGGAAAATGAGAACGGTAGAGGACTCTTGGTGAAGGGTACCCAGGAATCTTTTGTGCCATTCTTGCAACTTTACAGTAAATCTGAAATTACGTCAAATTAAAAATTAAAATAAATACCTTTGTTAGTGAGAAAGTACTTAGACTCTTTGGCTGGCTTTTGTTTTTCAGACCCGACTGTAATAAATGGCTCTCATAGATTTATTTCTGAATAACAACACAAATGTCTATTTTTGTCCACATAAGCATTTTTCAACCTGGGAGCTGCAATCTATTAGTAAGTTATGAAATCGATTTAGTGGGATATGACCAGAATTTTCTTAATGAGCTGCAATAAAAGAAAGAGTATTAGAATGTATCACACTTGATAGAGCTAAGTGTTTGTTTCTGATACTTGAATTACAATTATATACAATTGTACGTATACGTCATGTAAGAGTCACTGGACCATCAACCTTCTCTATGATGGTTCGAGCCGCCACTCCTTTGAACATGGTGCCCACTCCACCAGCAACCCCTAGCTGCCGGATCATCCTTCAAGACAAATTTCAGTGTCACTTCTTGCATGAAGCTTTTCCTCCCTCTCTCAGCACTACCTTCCCTTCTCCCCCAAAATGTAATTCTTCCTTCTCTGTTTCCTCATAGCTCTTTGCTCACACTTCTATCTCTTTTACACTGTGTTTTAATTTAATGTATCTTATAGTATTGTCTCTCCCACTAGGCTACCATGAGCTTTTCAAAATGTTACACAGCCCTTAATTCTTCTGACCCCCTCCCCAGAGAATAAGATGTCTAGCACAAGCACAACTCTCGATGATTATTTTTGAACAAATGGACAATAAAAGGCAAAGAATACCATAGGAAAATACATAGAATCATAAAATTCCAAAAAAGAGCTATAACCACCAGCCACTTGCTTGCCCACATCATTAAGAAAGTGCTAACTAATCTGAGGATGAAGAAGGAGCAGGATGTGGATCAAAAATGATGGTAGGAGAGGGATTATAATAGAGAACAAGAAACAGAAAGAACAAAGACCTAGGAGCCTAAGTGTGGTGGCCACAAGAATGTACTGCAGACTCCAACTATAGGGACGATAATTGGCCAAGGGTCCCCAGCTGCTGCCTCTGACATCCACAGCAGCATTTGAGTTACAACCATTCCTCCCATGACCTGCTCCCAGCCATGACTGATCACGTGGAGATACAGAGGCGGACCCATTCCCAGGAAACACAGGACTCCTCTGGTGGCCGATTCTGGCTTAAGGACTTCATATGTTAAGACGTTACCTAACCCAATCTAGGATGCTTCCACCCAACATGTCTCTCTTCTTCACTTACGGTCAAATTTATATGATAATCTCAGTTCTCACTCAACCTTATCTGGCTCCCTCTCTATTTTCTCTTACATGAGCATTTCCTAAAATCCTTGCATTTCTAATCCCACTCTAGCATTGGCTTCTTGGAAGAAGATTAACACAGAAAGTACAGAGTATACATGGAGTAAGTAGGGGAAATTAAATCTGGAGGAGCAAATTGATTTTTATCATTGAGGACAACTAGTCAATTCAATACTTTGTCCCAAGGCAGGATAAATCTTAATTTCCTAATGCAAATAGAACTGTCCATGTGGTTCTTAAAGTTCACCAGTGACAAAGACTTCATAACTTCCTTTTGTGAGTTGTTTCATAGCTTAATCATCTTTCACATCCAACTTAGGTCTATACTAAATCCCTTGTTTTAAGGTCTTTTCTTCCACTTCAGTTTCTATGGGGATAGATCACAGCCAACTATAGAAATACTAAATTAACTATGCAAACTCTCACTCATATCAGTAATTCTCTCTACAATGCTCTGTACACATGATCTTGAAGGACTATTAGCCACATTTTCTATTTGCTACAAAATTATGTCTCATTAATATAATCTACTCATGGAATACCTGACTTTTATTCACCCAAAAAAAATAAAAAAGAAGATTCCTCATTTGCAAGCAGAAAAGTAAAGGTTTGTATGTTTACTTCAGAGAGATTTTTACGATTGTTAATTGAAAGGAAATCATTTTTTCTTTCCTAAAGTCTCAAATACTCTGCCTTCTACTGACAGAGTAAAAACCTCAATCTTCAATTATTTAGATTAAACATAACATGTTATCCAATTTAAAATAATGAATGCATTTTTTTCTGCCAAAGATTTGAAACAGAGATGGAATGTGTGTGGGAAATGTTGTTATCTTTCCAGATCGCTGCTTGAATAAAATGAAAGCATTTGTCTGACCGTGATAAGCACATTGTCTGGTCCAGATTCTCCAAGTATGCAAATGAACATGAAAAGCTCCAACAGCAAGACTTACCCATCTGCACAGAGTTTCAAAAATGGTGATGTACTTACCTAAAATAAAAGGAGAGATGACATTAATGACATTCATCACAGCTTAAACATATAGTGAAAAACAAATTCTAGAAGGCATTCAGAGCATCTGTTCCCCTCACCACTGCCAGATCCAGTTTTAGGGCTTTTGTTTATAACACAACAGGCCAGATGGTGCTGTCTCTCTGACTGTCCAAGTTTATTTTGAGTACACTTCATAGGTATATGCTCAATAAATGTTGAGAAAGATTATAACAATCAAGTAGCCAAGCACTATGATTTAATAACAATAGCAAAAAATATCTGTTGAGTACCTTCTTGCCTGCCAAGCCCAGTGTAATATACTTTACGTGCATTTTCTCATTCACTCTTCAGAAAATGGAGGTGAGGTAAGTATTATTATTATCCCCATTGTAAAGATGAAGTAAGTGAGGCTTAGAGAATTTCATTAACTTGTCCAAAGTCACACCGCTAAAAAGTGTTGGAGCTGGGATTTTCATAAGTTCTCTGATTCTAGAGCCCGATCTCATGACCTTTATGTTATACATCCAAAACCCAGTTGGAAAGAAAGATCCTAGTATTAGTACTTTGTTAAATAATAGGTTATAAAAATAGAATTGATTATAATTTTGAAAATTAGAAGAATGAACAATGCCTAGTGCATAGCTCAATAACATTTGTTGAATGAATAAATAATAAGCAAATGAATATTATTGATATTTAATAAATGTACTCAGGCTGTATCTCAACACAAGAAATATTTGCATAACAAAGCACTCCAATGTATAGGTTCTTTCTTTCCTCCTGCAAATGGCCCGGCACCAGTGCTTTATTCTACTGATTGCCTAGGGATGAGAACTGGATGCTCTCAAGTAAGAGAGAGAAGGGGCCTGTCTGAAACAAATGGCTGGGGAGCTACAAGAAAAGGATGGAGTTGCCAAATCTTCAAATGGCATATTAGTCTAAAGGTAAAATCCTTCAACTGTTCAAGAAACAGTTAGCAGACGCCATTTAACAGTTCAGTTTTCTTCAGGTTTTTGGTCACTCTCTTAGAGATTCAGATTAATAACAAAATGTTAAAGAAAGAAGTAGCTTAAGTGAGGAACACAAGGGGATCGGTTATTTGAAAGAACATTGAAAAACAAACATAAGAAATGCTTGAGGCTTCAAATTCACAAAGAAATAACCACCAATTTATCTCATATTTTACTACTCAAAACATATACAAAGACTTAATTTCATCAATAATTAACTCCAAGAGCAAAATGCCCTATAGAAATTTAAGTCCCTATTTCCATAAGCTGGTAACATAGTAAAATAAACAAATGGAACATGAGGTGCTTCATACAAATGTCCACAGTCTTTACCAAATAACACTTCATTTCAAAATTTTTATATGAACAATCTTTATACCTATGGATGTTTTCCACTGTTTTTCTCAGCATCACATAGATTTGTGCTATATACTAGATGTGGTTATTAAAGTTAACTCCCCCCCCCCCAAAAAATAGAAATGTGATAAACCATAAAAAATGTTTTAAGAAGTTTTGTTCATTAGTTTCAAGGTCAAATTGAATTAATATTTTAAAATGTCACATGTATCTACAAATTTTAGTGAAACAAATGCAACTTTTTATTGTGGATTCACTGTTTACCCTTAGAGATAATTGGACTCAGTGGTATGAAACTTTAATTAAAAGGCGTTAAAAAATGCATTTGGTTCCATTCTGGTAAAGACTCTGAAGAGGGTCCCAGAGTACAGTTATTGGCCCATAAGTTAGACAAGATATGAAGGGATGTACTTGTTAAGTAACTGGAAAGTGATTTTTCTTTATCTACTTCCTAGCAAAGTAGTTTATCACACCTTAGTATCAAAGGTTCTAGGTAACCATCCATCTCTCAGTGAGATGGTGAGAACCATCCATCTCTCAGTGAAAAGAGCCTAAATAAGATTCAGCTACAATAAGCCTGAAATCTTCTATGGATAGGATTTAGGCATAGATAAATCTATTCTACCTTTGTTCTTCTGAATATCAGTTCTAAGAGATAAATGGATATGAAAATAAGACATCAAAGTTTGCTGCCTTAAGTGTGGAGATAAGTAGGGGTAACTCCAAAATGGATAGCATCTGAATTGATACTGGGGAGTGGGGAAGGGATGGAAGACTTCAAAGACAGTCATATTTATTCACTAGATTAAGCCAGACATTTTCCCAGCACTAAGTTGTGGCACAATTCTTTACCCTTGCCCAACCCCAGTCTCCACTTCCAAATCTACTTCTCATTTAGCAGCTTTTTTTAAATTAAAAAAAAATTGCATTATCTTATTAAAAATCTGGTCACTTCATTCACAAACTCCCACTAACTCAGTGTATTTATTCCTCTGTAAAGTAGGTACAGGTTAGAAGAATGAGTTATATGCCAGACTGGCCTTCTTTGCTGAGAAGAGGTTAAGTAACTTTAAGGTGACGTCAGTATTCGTGGTTTACTCCACGTCTCTACCTGGTACTGTGCAGGGAGCCCTTGTTCTAAAAGGAATTTTTAAAAAAATCTTCTGAGGAAGGCAAGACATTGATACTTGAAATAACCTAAAATGATGCAAAACAACTTAGAATTAAATGTAAATTACATGGTAGAGACATCAAATGCTATAGGAATCTAGAGAAATGAGAAAAAGATGTTTCAGCTGTTGTGTGGGCTTACAGCAATATGCCGCAACTGGCTGGGAAACCATCAAGAGAGCTTCTGGACTTCTGAGTTGAATGCACAACCAGTCCACGCTCTTCTTGCCACAGTCTGAAGTAAAAGATCCAGCATAGAGATCTCAGGATTAGTAGGGAGGCAGCTTTCAAACTAAGTCAAAGGCTTGGGAGGGACCACGTGTCTACAGTACTTTTTGAGAAGCAGGGCCAAAGGGTACTCTGCATCCCCATGATCATTTGCTCCTACAAATCACAGACTGGCAACTGACTGTAACAAGTAACAGTCTACGTATTTTTATTTTTAGTTTTCTGGAACTATAGTTGACTGACAATGTTGTGTTAATTTCTGCTGTACAGCAAAGTAACGCAGTTATACATATCTACATTCTTTTTCATATTCTTTTCCATTTTAGTTTATCACAGGATATTGAATATAGTTCCCTGTGCTCTACCGTAGGTCCTTGTTGTTTATCCATCCTATATATAATAGTTCGCCTCTGCTAATCCCAAACCTCCCAATCCTTCCTTCCCCCACCCCACCTCCCCCTTGGCAACCACAGTCTGTTCTCTGTATCTGTGAGTTGTTGATTTGCGTCGTATTTTAGATTTCACATATGAGTGATATCATACGGTATTTGTCTTTCTCTTTCTGACTTATTTTGCCTGAAGGCTTTTGAGAGGCTCCTTATTTTGTCTGAAGGCTTTTGAGAGGAGCTGGTCTTTGACCTGGAGATTGGAGAAAGGCAGCAGCATGCTAGGGAAAGGAAGGAGAAAGAACAGCATCCTCTACAGGGACCAGAGAAAGCCCATCATGTTTTTCAAACTGTGAATGGTTGGCTGAGGTGTGTCTGGGTATGTACTAGAGGGGAGGGAAATAGCCCTGTCCCCTCTTAGCAGATCACGTGCTAATAACCTTGGTCCCTGACTTTCTACACTGTATGGATATTTGAAAGGTTGACTTGTGCTTTCATCTCCCACTGGGCCATTTAAAACCATTACCAACCTGAGGGGTCAGGTAGGACAGAGATAGGAAGCATCACATGCATGCATGCTCAAATCCTATCACGAGGAACCTTACCTACAAACTGATTTGTTGTTTGAAAACGTTATGACACTAAATGTAAAAAGAATGCAAGCCCACATATGGTGCTGAAAGATATTTTGGATTTATTGGTCTTTTCTTTTTTTTTTTTTTTGAGATTGGGAGATAGCAAGAACATGAAGTAACGGGGCGTGCTTTAGAGTCCAAAGCAAATCTATTTAGAGCAAAACCATAATTACATATGCAGCTCTTGTGACAGGGATGGCAATATCAAATCAACATTCCACTTCAGAAGACCCACATCAACAAGCATTTGATTCAAAGAATCACCTTCATCAGCACAGACTATCACCAGCGCATCACAGATTTAGATAAGGCTAAGGAACCCAATCTCTGTGTCAGTTGCCTAATTTCCCTGAGAGCAGAGGTTTCAATTGGCACTTGGGCCTGAGAGAGGCCTCAAAGTGGGCAATTAGCTTGTTGGGTATGCGGTTCACTTTGTACCTCTCCATTACCACATTCTCCATCAGAGGAAGCAGAAGAGCTTTCAGTGTCAATGGCTTTTACCACCTGAGATCTTGAAGCAGAATTTCTTAACCCATTCATTTCTACTGAGAACTGGGGAAATGTATTACTCTCATAGGTCTGTAAGAAATTATAGTTTCATGGAACAGACAGAAGGAGGTATGCTAAATTAACAAATGCTTTTTTTAAGGGAGAAGTGGGGAGTAAGAATCAGAAGTACCTGTTACAATTTAATACACTAAATGTGGCAATAAATTATAGCTATACAGCTGGTGGTTACAAGTATCTCAAAATTTGTTTTAAAATTCAAAAGGTTGAGTCTTCTCACATTACCTTCCAAAATTATATAAAAGACACCAATAGAAACAAAACTTACTAGATCTCAAATCCATTTTAAAAGCACAGCACCAACCTTTTGCCCACCCACGGGAGTCTCTGGGCTATTAGAAAAGAGGTATGGAGTAGAAATTAAGAACATGGGCTTTGGACCCATAAAGCCTAATTCAAACACAGGCAAACCTGAGCACCCAAGAAGTGGAGCTATCTGTGATGATGATGTGGTGATGACAATGAGATGACGATGATGATGGTGGTAGTGGTGGTGGTGATGATTGCAGTGACTGCAACAAAGAGGAAGATGGGGAGGATGATTTGATGATCAAAGGTCAGTGGAGCCTTGTCTATGGACTGACTTATACCACTTTCCTGAAAAATACTTAAGAAGCAATAATAGAGAACAAGGGATATTTAACATCTCTATCCCTTTGAAGCTGAGACAAAAGGCAATTTACTTTTTTCAAACTATTCCCAAGTCTAGATTGATGCAAAGTGTCAGTATATCCCTCATTTAAATCACTGTCTACTACTTAGATCCAATTTCAACAGTCTATCTTCTGAGAAAATCTTAGTAGTTTCTTCTGCACAGGGGCTATAGAGTATTGATCAGACAGCCGAGGCAGGACCCCTTGAGCTTGTACAGGTAGATTTAATCTAAGAGTGGGCTGAAATTTCAATAGTAGTTCTACAGGGATCCCTGGTCACAAATTTCAATACCATGCATGAGGAAGCTGCATAGCCATTACTGAACTGTTTCCAGTTGCCAACTAAGAATACCTAGAAAACTTCCAAAAGGGAGAACAAAAACATTCAAAATTGCAGTGCTGCGGGATTACAATCTCTGTTGGTTCTGGCCTAAAGAGAAATCATCCGTTAATTGTAAACACAACTAATATAACTTTTCAGTAGTCAGCTAACCAGAAAAAACATTTTTGATATTATATCACTTTACCAACATCCCAAGTTTGGGCAATTATACCTTCGACATTTTTATTTTCCTTCTATAAATCATGTGCCTCAGGTTAGAAAAAACCAACTTAGGCATTTTATTACGAATCAAAATAGGATAAGAATACAACTTTGCAGAGATTAAATAGAAATGGTCATCTCTTCATGATTCACATTATTGCATTCCAAAAATTATATGCGAGGAAAAAATTACCAGGTGTAACAACTATATTTATATAAAATACCCAATAAATGGGCAAAGAAGGAGAATAAATTTATCCACGTTTTATATAAATGTATACATGAGGTGTTTGGATACTTATTTATACTTATTTGCCTCCTAGATTTCCCCATCCTCCTGTTCTATAGAACTTCAAGCCCCTTCCTCCCTCCAAAACTCACTCTACCTGCCCCCAAACCTCACCTTCTTCTGCATCTTATTTACCCATGACCAATAACTGTTAGGTAGTTAGACATGAGCAGGTCCCTGCCCCATCCTGGATGGAGTCATCTTTCCCTCCCCCACCTGGACACTGGTGACCAGAACACACCCTGAGATCCTCCCTGTTGTGGCCAAGGACCACCGCTAGGTTTCCAGCCATATCAGGACCAAGCAAGATTAAAACCGCCAGCACAGCTTGGCAAGGGCGCACCAAGACCCAAAAGGTGACTCAAGGTACCCGGGGGTTCACTGTGCCACATTTGTAACAAATTAGTATTGCAGTTCCCACCCCCGCCACCGTGGCTTTTGCTTGGGTGCTTACGGGTAAGCGTCTGCGCACTAGGAGAAAAGTTATATAACCTAAAGCTGTCAATCAGCTTGTCAGTCAAATGACGCAGGACACAGGGAGGGACCACCACTCTAAAAAACCTATCCCTGCCCCATTGCAGGGCTGTTTCTGGTTTCCAGACAGCCCGCTCTCATCCTTTCTCGAGAGCATACTTCCGCTTTTGCTTAATAAAACTCTTACTACTTAAAAACGCTCTACACCTCTCAACTGAATTCTTTACCTTGAAAGGGCAAGAACTGAGGAAATCACCAATCCACCAGTGATAGAACTACTTATTAAATGACCAGTCCCCTCCTCCCAAGTACACTCGTACAACATGACAATTATATCTACTACACATCCACGGAATTAACGCCCTTCTCTCAATCTCTAGAACTACCCACCTAGCTTATGCCCTTGTGATGTTTTGCCCAAGCCACATCAGTGACCTCCTTTAACACTCCTGGCCTCCAATCTTGTTCTTGCATTCTTATTCTCCATTCAGCCTCCAGGATCTGACCTCGCCCCCTCCCCCCACTACTTGGAATACTTCATGGTTCCAGGACAAACTCAAAGTCCTTAACCTGGCACACAAGGTCCCTAGAAATCAGTCGCTGTTTATTTCCAGCTTCAGATCTTGTCAATGACCCTCCAGCAAACATGCCATGTGATTCCTTGCCTCAACATCTCTGTTCCTGCTACTCCCCTCCTCCTGGAGCCTCCACCTTCCCCTCCCCCAAGCCCACACTCACTCCTTAAGACTCACCTGAGATCACACCTTTCCACTCCACGTGAGACCCTCTCCCATAAAGCCCTGTGCATATTGCTAATCAGGGCACTCACCACGTATTTTTCCTCTAATCTATTTAAATCTCTGCTCTCTAACCCCCCCAATTTGAACTCCTTCAATTTGAACTTTTAGGGAGATGGGCTTTATTTGTGTTATTTATTTATGCTAGTTTCTCCAGTATCTAGAACACAGTAGATACATTTAAGAGATTTGTTAAATGAATGATTGAGTGAGTGAGTGAATGCCTTTATCTAGAATAATTAGTACTGAAAAGCAAATGTATGGGGATATATGTATATGGATAGCTGATTTACTTTGTTATAAAGCAGAAACTAACACACCATGGTAAAGCAATTATACTCCAATAAAGATGTTAAAAAAAAAAAAAGAAAATGTAAACAAGGCAGAGAAAATGTCATTCCTCAGAATTCAGGGATGGGGTAGGGGATGAAGCCCTCTAACACAGACCCAGGGAGTTTCACAATTAGGGCAGGTCTCATGGTGAGGATAGAAGTGCTGATTTTAGAAAGCTAAGACTCCAAGAGGAATGCCTAGGTGAGGAGATGAGACCAGCAAGACAAAAAAGGCTGCATGGTGCATGGTCAATGTGAATCTTCCTCACAACACTTCAGGGTTTTGGCCAAATTGTCAAATTCACCCATGCTACAGGTTCTTGGATTTCTCATGAAAAACAGCTCAACTACTGGACAGCTTTGCATTCAGGTTTGAGGCCCCGCAGGAGAAAGAGCACCTACAGGTGGATATAGAGGTCTGAAGGCAGAGAGCAGTATAAAGATGTTAAGTGTGGCCTTGGCATGGAGGTCATGGCAAAAGTTAATCAATTCTTCATGGAACAAGAGAGCCCTAGTCAATAGAAATATGGCAGGAGAGAATAAGGTGGGAAGCTGGATGATAGATGAATTCATATATCAACAGCAATCTCATCTAAAAACAGGTTTTTGTCTGCTATGCATTTATTAATTATAGTCTGCCTTAAAAAAAAAAAAAAGATTTGGTGGTGCTAAGGAAAAATAAGAAAACAAGTTATTGTTCAAAATGCATCCCACAGGTACCATAGGTGAAAAGTGAGCTTCTTAGCAGCCAAAAGAGAACATAATCTTTTACAGTTTGAAGTTATTCAGACAACATGGGGTTATTCTTGATACTGAAGCATCAGGTAGAAATGTTCCCTGGGTCCTCACAGAGGAAACATTGTGAAACAATGAGCAATAGCTTTATCATAACGTTTTGCGAATACGGTACAATATCAAGAGAAAGAAATTTATTTTAAAGAAAATAAAAAGTAAATTTATTCTCTAAACAAACTTTAGAATAATGACCTAAAAGCCTCCTGTTCTTAAGCATAAATGTACATGGATACACTCCCTCATATAAACCACAAATTATTGTCTGTTTCACATCAGATTTTACATCTCACATTGCATATCTCACTTCAACCTTGATGGACTGGACAACTGTCAATAAAAGAAACATGTCTTATTTTTAAAAGCTTTTTATTGTTCATATCATCGGTTATTTTCAGACAACAGTTATTTAACACTCGGTTAGTATCACCCTCTATGGAGGCAGCACCTTACACTTCAAATAAGCCTCACCCAAAGAACAGATGATACACATAGACTCACACAGCATTACAAATTAATGATAATTCAGAGAGGCACCATGGAGCTTCTACTTGAGAAGGAATTTCCCCTTTGCATACTGAAGGGGGTCTGGTGGTGTTTCCTTTGTCCAGAGCCGACTTCCCAATGAAATGTTTCCACTTTGCACCCTTTGGGTTCAGTTGTTCAACTGGTTACAATTAGTTAGATTAGTAACTGGTTGAACAACTGTAACCAAGGAGTACAGACTGACGTGTTGAGGTCTACTAGAGAGTGGTTTGCTAGAGGAGGTCAGCAGAGCTCTGTCTGTCCTCTTCAATGTTTGCATGAATGACTTGAAGCAAGATAACATCCATTCAAGAGAAATTCATTAAACACTGATTCAGCGTCTAGCATTTGCCTGATATTGTGACAGGGACCAAGGGTACTGAGCAAACTTCGTTAGATATCCCTGATGCCAAGCTGGGGAGGGAAAGACAGTGACAGAAACAGAGACAGTCTATATTACACAACAGGAAATTTAACACTTGGACACTAGCTAGGAAAATCTGAATGAAGAAAAAGATTTTAAGGAGTGTGAAGGAGATAACCCCCTCAACTGACAAATTTCCCATCAGAGTGAACATTCAGTCATTGTCAACACTATGGAATATACCTGGGATTTTACCTTTATTTAGTCACTCACACAATAGTATGTAGGTGACAAGTTAACAAGTCTTCTTTTACAATGCAAACAAGAAAACAAAACAAAAGCCCAGCTTTATTAATCTAAAAGCAGAGGACGCTCATCTCCCCAAGGCTTAGGCCACTCCCTGATATTAATATGGATACTTTGCAAAACTCGTTCTCTCAAGCACCAAATTTTTATTTATTGTAATTAACGCACCATGCTTAATGGGATTCTGGCTGCCTGTAGTAGTTACTCCATTTCCCTAATCAGCAAATACTTCTGCCATGGACAGAATTCTGTATCAGGGCGTATCAGGCTAATCTGGTCATCTGAATTTTGTGGATTCTTTTTCAGTTCTTCAGCATTGACTGAGAACTTCAAGAATTACCAGCACTGTGCTTGGAACTGAATAAGACCTGGAGAGAACACAGTTAAGTTCCTACTCTCAAGAGAATCCACCAATCCATTGGGTTGTTTGCTACAACCCAGTGAGATTAACAGGTGGTTATTTTCTGGTGTTCAAGAAACTAATTTTTTTTCCATTGTAGTATGCATCAGCAATGAACATTTACACAAAGACAGCATAGTGTCCACAAACAAGCTTTCAGTGGGGTCCAACTCTGAGGTTAAATGACATCTCTCAGGTTTTAGACTAAGTGACAACGTAGACGTAAAAGGAACACAATCCAATTTACATGTGAGATGGGGAAAAAGTGGAACTCTGTGGCCAGGATGCTTCAAAATATTTTCTTTGAAAGATACATGTCTTTCTATCAGATTTATTTTAATTTTCTGAAACTCTGTAGAACGTAATACTCCAACTACAGATATTAGTCAAAGCTGTTTAAAACCAGCCTTCCCTTATTTACAAAAGGCAGTTTTTATAAGACAACTATCAAGGATAAACACAAAAAGAAATGGAAACTTTTCCATTTCTAGCAATTCACTGTAGTAAACTGGCTGTGTAATGAACACAGCTGTTTCTGTGGGAGAGTTTTTCCTTTTTTTTTGGAATTTAATATTGCCTGTGCTCTTGTGGCATGAATATAGTAAATGAAAGATTGTTCTGGGCTTGATAAGAGAGACAAGAAACAATTGCTCCCACTGGTCCTCCCCTGCATTAGTAACCAACCTCTTATCTGGGGCCTCTTAGGTAAGAGCCCATCATTTGTCATGTCAATTACACACAAACAAAATGTTCTAGGACTTGTCTTGCCACCTTCTTTAAACTGAAGAAGACACAGACCCAGAGGGGAGGCAGTTATGAAGATAAAGTTGAAAGTAAGAAAGGCAAGCCTCAAATATAAACACAGGGAAGAGTCTCTTATTCCCTACACTTCTCACTTTTCAACCATTAAAAGCTGTTTCTCACTGAATTCAATTCTTTAAAAAAAAAAAAAGCAAGACAGTTTTCCCAGATTATGGTATATATATCTTGTTGTGCACTTGGTTAGATGATTTTAACACCGTATTGAATAAAATTAAGAAGGCTTTTCCTGCTAATTTGCCCAGAGCCTATGTGAGTTGCTAATGTTGAGGGCTACATTTTATCCAGTGCTTAACTTGGTGCCAGGAATTGTACACAGCACTCCACATACATTATGGTATTTATTCTTCCCAAGAATTTGATAGGATAATGCTTATCACAGCAGTGCAGTGATCCCTACTTACCTTTCTGTGGGATCCACTACTCTAAATGGTGGATTATAGCACAATGTTAAAAGTCAGGGCTCTGGAGTTCAATGGTCTGTATCTGAATCCTTGCAAGAATTTGGGCAAATGGCAAAATGAAGAAAACAGTACTACCAATCTCAGAGGATAATTCTGGAGATTAAGTCTGATATGTTTGCTTGATCCATCTGTAGACCTGTACCTTGACCTCTGGTACCCTTCCAGAGTTATCTGATGTTTTTAAACTTGCAGAAATGAAATACAGACCCTAACATCCCCAGAGACACTGGTGACTTGAAGGCTAGCCTGGTGAGTCGCCAGGTTCCATTTATTTGGTTATGGATAATGTTCTTCACCCAAGCTAATCCCTTTACAAAAGTTCATTTCTGTTCTTTTTCCTGAAGCTTCTCTCAGAGCCAGGGGAAAGTGTGGCCATGAGGATTTCACGGTTATTTGTGCCCCAGTTGGTTTGGCTACTTCAGATCAGGAAGTAACTGGGTTGGATACAGGGGCCAGTGACAATCCTTTCAGCCATTAGCTTAAGGCTGACTAACCTGGCAAAGGCTCACCTTCCTGAGCAAGACTGGGGATTCAAATGATTAAAGGCTAGGATATCAGAAACAATGTGATTGGACCGAAGGGCCAAAGTAATGGGAGCCTGACATTCTGGGCTGAAGTTATAAGGCTATCAGGCCCAGAACTATCTCTCTAGCCCAGAATGTGAACACAGCTCTACCTGACCTAGGTTTTTCTCTCAGTGTGGCTTACAGAGGCTTCAGGGAGTTCAGCTTGTTTATGGATGGTGCTTCATGGTTTAGGAAGAAATGAATTCTACAATGCTCATTTGCTTACGAGACATGACACATTTACATAGATATTTTCAATATAGTAGGGTAGAAGTAGGAGTAGGGAGAGCACAGAATTGTATCACAGTGAGACACAGATCCTTTTTCTAGCTCTCTCTCCTTAATATATATATATTTGATAAAACATATATATATTTGATATATATATATATATTTGATAAAAATAATGGCTCCTAATAAATATTACTGAGTAGTTTTCTCAAAACTTAAAGAAGAGAGTATGCGTGTCAGTGATGCTCAATTGTTTTTGGTTATGGACAACAGAAAACAAATTGGGTCAATCATAATGAGACGCTTTGAATGAAACCAGTAATACAAACACAGTATCCAGTAAAGTTTGATAGCAGAATATCAGCCAAGACAGCAGGAACTTACAGCATGAAGTAGGCACCTCAGCTCTGTTAAAAACTTCTTTTCTATTTCTTGGTGAAATTGTTTTGTTGTGATTAGTAACAGCATATGTTTAAAACCTATGCATCTCCTTAGCTATACATGTGAGGGCTAACCAGAGACTGTGATACATTTATCTTCAGCTAAAAACAACATATGCTCATGTTCAGAGACAGTAAATGGTAAAACAATGGGCTGAGTCTATACCTCTTCTGTGAATGAATTCTTCAATTCAAAAAATATTTGTTGAGTCACTGTTTACCTAGGCACTGGGGGGCATTGGACATGAAAATATACGATCCTTGCCTTTATGGAGCTTGCGGTCTTGTGGAAACTCATCCACAAGTTGGTCACTTCCAGTTGCTGGTCTAGTTGCAGGGGCCAGCAAACTCTGGCCCTCAGGCCAAACCAAGTCCCTAGCCTGGTTTTGAAATAAGATTTTATTCTAACACAGCCATGCCCATTAGTTTACATATTGCCATGGGCTACTTCTGTGCTATGAGAACAGATTTTAGACAGAATCTTTATGGCCCCCCCAAAGCCTAAAATATTTATTAACTTGGCTCTTCATTTTCAAAAAAGTTTGCCAATCTATGGTCTCACGAATGACAGAACTTATCAATTTCAATTAGACCTAATATTTTCAAACTGGGAGTGCTCACAATTACAATCACTCAGTCAGAGACTAGTGAAAAATACAAAATGTTGGACATGTAACCAATATGGATTACTTTATAAATGATAAATATAAATTAATTTATAAATTATACAAATATATTCACACAATATATATACTGGAAAATAGAGCTGTATTATATATGCTGCTATAAAAAGATATCCAGGAGAATTTATATGTTTAAAAAAAAACCCAAGGTACATACAGTATTTATAGCATGTTCTTATTTATGTAAAAAAAGGGGGAAGGATTTATCTACACATACATATTTTTATATTCATTGACTACTTTGAGAAAGTTACACAAAATTCGTATAGTTTTGTACTCAAACAAAGACATATCCTTTGGTACTACTAGAAAGTTTTATTATGTTGTTATACAGTTTGAAATAATGTATCTTAAAGTATTTCAGCACAAGTAGTGTAGTGTGCGTGTGTGTGTGTGTGTGTGTACGACGGAGAGAGAGACAGAGAGACAGAGAGACAGAGAGACAGAGACAGAGAGAGACAGAGAGAGAGAGAGGCCAAAAACGGCTATTCGTAAGAGCATGAACTATTGCTATCTTGAGCTGTAACTCAAAGCATTCTCACAGGTGAACTGAGTGGAATTCAAGAAATGTCATTTGATTCAAAAACTGTACCCTTACCATTGATGAACAGGGATATACAGGAATCTAAATGGTGTCCTCCCCCTAGGGCTCCAACTGGGTCTTGTGTCCTGTTGCCTTAAGTGGAATCTGTCACCAAATTCTGACTAGAGATGGAGCTAATCCTGCCCCAAGAACACTGTCACATCAGCCTGGCATAAATCTTTCATTAAGACACTTATCAGGATGTCTAAAGGACAGATTGCTAAGTCTACGGAGTTTAGGAAAACAGGCTGGATGGCAGTTTGTACCTCCTCGACAGCAAGAGCCTGCAGGGTGTAGATGAAGAATGCCACCTGCCGAGTCAGTAAACAAAGGATGTTGCAGCCATCAAGCCACCAGCCACTGCAGCCATCCCACCCCACACACAAAGAAAAGGGCTAAATTCATTAACTTGAGATGTCTGGTGTTCCTTTAATTGACAGTAATCTTTTGATGTTCCAACTACTTGGGTTTTTTGGTGTGGTTTTCTTTTCTGCAAAAACTCCTATATATCCTGGCTGCTCCCTTACCTCTTCAGAACAGTCCCTTAGAGGTATCTGAGAGGCTGTCTCCCCGGTTTAAGTCCTCAGTATGTCCACTGAATAAAACGTAATTCTCAACTTTGAGGTTGTGCATGTTTTTCAGTTGACAGAGGAAATCACAATTCAATCCAATATTTGCTTTTGTTATTATGTTATACCTAATGGCTTGGTTGTGAAGTGGAGACCTATGTACTTTATTATCTTCTAATTAATGTAGGCTAAGACAGTCACCAAAAAGAACCTGATAACTAGGAAGGATCAAATTGCTATATTAATTCACAATGACTAATGTAAAAATAAGTGATTAATCTTGATAAAAGAGGGATTACCTAAGCCTCCCATTAATGAATGTTCCACTTGCTTACTTCAAATTAGGACATGAAAGTCACCCTGACTAAAGTTTTGAGCACTGGCTCAAAATTCTGTCTTTTTCATGTGGATTGTCTTCTTCTTTTTTTTTTTTTTTTTTTTTTTAATCAAGACTATCCCCCAGGGCTTCCCTGGTGGCGCAGTGGTTGAGAATCTGCCTGCTAATGCAGGGGACACGGGTTCGAGCCCTGGTCTGGGAAGATCCCACATGCTGTGGAGCAGCTGGGCCCGTGAGCCACAACTACTGAGCCTGCGCGTCTGGGGCCTGTGCTCCGCAACAAGAGAGACCGCGATAGTGAGAGGCCCGCGCACCGCAATGAAGAGTGGCCCCCGCTTGCCACAACTAGAGAAAGCCCTCGCACAGAAACGAAGACCCAACACAGCCAAAAATAAATAAATAAATAAATATTTAAAAAAAAAAAAAAAAAAAAGACTATCCCCCAATAGGGACTTCTCTGGTGGTCCAGTGGTTAAGACTCCACGCTTCCACTGCAGGGGGCACAGATTCTATTCCTGGTCAGGGAACTAAGATCCCGCATGCCAAGCAGCGCAGACGGAAAAAAAAACAAAAACAAAAAAAACAAATGTATTTTCAGCAACACTAATACTAAGTCTTATCTGGTGTTGAGAAGGGGAATTTGGTGGTAGAATAATAACATTTAAATTTGAAAGGTGCTTTAAAGAATATCTTTTTCGTATGTCACTCTACTGTGGGTGAAGAATGCCGCCTGCCATATCAGTGAGCAAAGGATGTTGCAGCCATCAAGCCACCAGCCATTGCAGCTACACCTATGGTGCACCCTGAGGGCATTCAGGATGGAGAAAACAGGATACTGGCCCTAGATAGTAAAGGCACATATCAAAGGAATGATTTTAATGAGCCCAGACTCTTGCATGTTCCATCCATAGAAAAGTGCTGAATTTATTAACTTGAGAAGTCTGCTTTTTCTTTAGTTAACAGTAATTTTTTGATGTTCTGACTACCTGTTTTTTGTTTGTTTGCAAAAACTCCTATATATCTTAGCTCATCTCTTACCTCTTCGGAGCAGTCCCTTAGAGCTGTCTGAGAGGCTGTCTCCCCGGCTTAAGTCCTTAGCAAATCCAAATAAAACATAATTCTCAACTTTCAGGCTGTGTATTTTTTTTCAGTTGACACTTCTCATCGTTTTATATCAATACAAGAGAAAAATAGAAGTCCATGAATGTAAAGGAACTTGCCTCAAATGACCAAGCTAGAGAATAAACCATGATCAGAGCCCTTAACTTGTAACCTTCTCCTCTGTAAACCCAGGAAGAAAAATTAATGTTGAAGAAAAAAGTGTTTAATACTTTCAGCTAAGCACATAAATTCCCAGGAACTCTTCTCTATAAACAGAAAATCTAAGCTCTTCAAAAGAATGACACCTCTTTTGCTATAACTCATTCTTTGAAGTAATTTCACAGCTGAAAGCCTAACATTGATTTCTGGGTAGTTTTACAAAGATAGAATTTTCTGAAAAAGAAACTAACATTCCAAGGAAGAATATGGCATTTGAGAGAGGAAAAGGATTAGTGGTGCCAAGAGCCTGCTACTCTGCGAGAAGTTTCCAGATAGCAAGAAACACAGCAGGGAGTAGAAAGAAATGGAAATTACAGATGAAGTTGCTCTTCAGGCACAAACTTGGTTTCTGACAGCTCTTGCTGAAAAACCTGGGAGAACCTGAACAGAAACATTGGTCCAGAGGCAGCCCCAGGGCGCAAGTGCTCAAGGCTCTCCATCTCAGAGTAAATATTGCAACTTCCTCTTATCCTTCTCCTACTGGGGGGGAGGAGGATGGCCTAGGAGAGCCTAAGACTGAGAGGCAGCTTCTCATGGAGAATTGCTGGGTGCAGAAAATAGCATGTTTAGCTTAGAGCCCAACAACCGGTTTTTCAAAAATAAAGGAAGTAATAACCATTAGCATGAGAGCACAAATCCCAAGCCTCAATTACTTTACACAGAGCTCTGCAGGAGACCACCTAAGGCAAATGTGGGGCGAAGAGAAGGCTCCAATGCATTGTATCAGGTTTACTGATTCCCTTCTGGGGGCACAGCATGGCATCGAGGGCTTTGGGGATTATTAGGGAAAGAGAAGATGTGCTTTACATCCTTGAGAGTTTTCTGACTCTAAATGGGACAGAGTAAATATGTGCATGAGAACACGTCACAAGTATATAAACAATTACACAACTAAACAGTACTCTGCTGGTTCAGTGTGGAGGGAAGTGGGAAGAATTCAAGTCAGGGGCTGAGACAGGGATGAGGCAAGAACGATTACACGGAGAAGTCAGATGAGTTTTACAGCTGAGATCGGACCTGGTTACGCTGAAAAGTGCAGAAGGGGCTTATACTCGATGGCAGGCAGGGAAGTAGGAAAACCTCGACTTAAAATATGACAAAAGAGGGCTTCCCTGGTCGCACAGTGGTTGAGAATCTGCCTGCCAATGCAGGGGACACGGGTTCGAGCCCTGGTCTGGGAAGATACCACATGCCGCGAAGCAACTAGGCCCGTGAACCACAACTACTGAGCCTGCGCGTCTGGAGCCTGTGCCCCGCAACAAGAGAGGCCGCGATAGTGAGAGGCCCGCGCACCGCGATGAAGAGTGGCCCCCGCTCGCCGCAACTAGAGAAAGCCCTCGCACAGAAACGAAGACCCAACACAGCCAAAAATAAATTAATTAATTAATTTTTTTTAAAAAATGACAAAAGAATCCACAAAGGCTTCTGAAGCCTCCACTGCTGCAGAGAACTTACTATTTATCTAAAATGAAACGTGGGAATTCTTGCAAAGGACAGAACTCTAGAATTCGGCATGTTAATAATTCAATGAGAATGTCTATTATACCCTAATCTCTCAAAATCTCATTAGTAACATAATTGTACTTGTTCTCAGAAAAGGGAAAAGAAAAGGCTAATCTCAAGTAACAAAAGTAATATTTAACTGAATGTCAACATTAAAAATGAAGTAATAAGATCCAGTCTAATACTGTATTTCACTGATATCAGCACTGTTACTATAAATCCTATAGATGTCATATTTTGATATTTAAAAGTCACATATCTGAGAAAGACAAATGATATCAATTATAGGTGGAATCTAAAATATGATACAAATGAACATATTTACAAAACAGAAACAGACTCACAGACATAGAAAACAAACTTATGGTTACCAAAGGGGAAGGCTGGGGGAGGGATAAATTAGGAGTTTGGGATTAGCAGACACTACTATATATAAATTAGATAAACAACAAGGTTCCTGTATAACACAGGAAACTATATTAATGTCTTATAATAAACCATAATGAAAAAGAATATGAAAAAATATACATACATATATATCTGAACATATATAATATCTGAATCACTCTGCTGTACACCAGAAACTAATACAACATTATAAATAACTAGACTTCAATTTAAAAAAAAAAAAAAGAGCAGAAAACTAAAAACAAAACTTTTAATTAAAAAAATTTAGGTCTTTCTGACTCCAAAACTTTTTCATTTTTTTTTCAATAAATAGCTCACTATTTCAGAAAAAAAAAAAAAAGTCACATATCCTACTTTCAATTAGACAGCAAAGAAATGGGTTAGCCAATCGCTACCCACATGGAGCACTGACAGCCACCGGAGTATGGTAAAAATTTTACATGGTTTTATAATTGATATTAACAATAGCCTAATAAGGTGCCATAAATCTATGAACATTTTACAGACAAGAAAAACTGAAATGTAGAAAGTTGAAGTAATTTGCCCTTGCTCACAGCTAATAAGGGACAGAGACTCAAAAACCAAATGTATTAACTATTTGATCTAGTGCCTCTCAAAAAGTGCTCTCATGCCTTCTCTAAGAGGACTTACAGATGAAAAGCTACAACAGTTCCACTCCGCTGTTTCTCACACTGTTTTCTACGGGTGTCTTACCAACATCTTTATGTCTTAGGGGAACTCTTAATAACTTCATTGGAAAGTTTTCTGCATTCTGACAGATCATACGCCCAGGAATTTTTCTTGATAAAAAAATCTTTATTTTGTCCCAGGAATTCTCATAATTGCCCTTAGTATCACCCCTTAAATCTCTTTCCCTTGAAGCATTTATTCTCTGTTAAAAATAAAGTAACTAATATGTTCATTTATTCAGCCAGGCTGTAAATACTCTTCTGTTGCATAATATTTCAGGTCTTTCATCATACTTTGTTCTGCTCTTTCCACTCCCTTCACATTGTCTGCATTTTTTTTTTTTTTTTTTCCCCACTAGGATTGAGCTGCTGTGCCCAAGGCTCCGACTAAAAGCTGGTTGGGAATCACAATCAGAACGGATTGTTAAGTCATTTCCTACAACCGACCCACAGTTCCCAGTTTGTTTGTTGTTGTTTTTTTAATCCATACAGCTTTGTTCTCATGCCTTCATCACCTTCAATGCTGAATTATTCCAGGATTTTTAATTGATAGTATATTATCAATACATTCATTATACATCTTCCTTCTTCTGTATATTATGGACACATTATTTGTTGTTGGTGCCTCAACTGGGGAGGCTAGTTGAGGGGGAAGCTTATAAAGCTTACGTAATGCTGAAGTTTTATTGATAGCAATTCTCATGAAATTTTCTTGTTGGGTAAAAAAGGGGAAATGGTCAAATGACATCTATGATAATTTGTGGATTTTACTTATCCATGCAGTCTTTCATTAGCTCTCATATTTAACTGCAATTTCCTTTGTCAATTATATTATCAAAATCAAGTACCTTTTTTTTTTTTCAGGAGTTTTTCAGAAGTTTCCCCGGTGACTTTGAATTTGACTTCCGATACTTGGACTTGCATTGACAACATTCAGATAGTATAGAAACTCAGCATTTTTTTCTACAGCTTTTAGGGTATAAACTGCTATGAGATGGCTAAAATAGCATCAAACTAAGTCATCCTGGGGCAGACTCATAAGTAAAGAACAATAATTCCTCATTATCTCCAGCTCCATCTATTTCTACCATATTCATTCTCTTTCCATAATCTCACAATCTTATTCTGCCTTTCCGGTCTAAATGATTTCATTCTGTCTGTCTCTCTCAATATCTTTCTCTCTTTCTCTCACTTAGTCTTCACATATCAGAGAACCGCAATGATACAAATACAGAAATAACTGTTAAGTTTTGCACGTGTAAGTTGTTTTTATGAAAATCCAAAGTTTTAACGTTGCCAATTAAAACCCTACTACTGTCACCAAAGATTTATTACCAGCCTACAGAATTCATCCTGCCCAAGAAGTACTGATAAAAACTGGTATGTATTCTGTCCAATGAGCTTTAAGCTATTTTTAAAATATTCTAGGACTATGATGTATTTGCTATATGGTTTTTTATAGAGTAAGTTTAACTCTCAAAGAACTGTACATAAAATTCATTTCACAGTTACTGAAACTAGAAAAAGGCTCCGTGCAAGGGCCTAAGATTTATGCTCTATGTTCATTATAGATAAGGAAACAAAGATGACTTTTTTTACTAGTTTGTGAGTGAACAGTTCAGCATTAATATTTTACTATACACTGTGGAATATTTAGTGGTTAAAGTTATTTATCATCTATAAATTTAAATTGTAAGTGGTCTGCCATACACATTGTCATTCTACCCTTAGATCTTCTGTGACATAAGTATATGTTTTAGTAACATATGATAAAGTTATAATAGTCTTGTTTAAATTAGATGCAAAAACTGACAGGAAAAAATGGTTAATGAACATTTGAGAAGATATACAACTTTGCTAGCAATAAGGACAAAAGTAAATAATTAAAACAATAATGACAGATATCTAACAAATAGACAACAATTTTTAAATCTGATAAAATGGTGGTGACAATGCCATAGACAGATAACACTCATATGCTGATTACGGAGAGTAGGCTTGCAACCATTCAGAGAATAACTGCATTACTCAGGGAAATCGTTAATCCTATTCACCCTAAGACCCAGCAATTCCACTTCTGGTTATGTACCTCAAAGAAGCTCTCCGAATGTGCACAAGCAAACATGGTACTGATATTCACTGCAGTGTTTAGTCATTCATTTGTTCATTTCACAAATATTCATTGAGTGCACAGTTTTATTTGCTTGGGATTATCTCTGGGACTAAAACAGACAATTCTCCGTGCCCTCATTGGTATGTTCCAGTACTGTTTTTGATACTAAAAAGTTTAAAAGGATCTAAATAACCACCAATGAGGTAACAGGCAAATAAAGAAGTGTACAGTCACAAAATGGAGGGAAAAAACACTCTTGAGTGAAAAAAGCACGTTGTAGAATGCTACTTGCAAGATATGTAATTTGTGTAAAATTTATAACCACATAAAACGTAACACAATATTATGGATGCATATGTGTGTGTGCATGTATGTAAAAGCAACATAAAAATGAATAAGTAATATACACATTAACTGCATGACAGTGCTTGACTGCACAGGGTGAAATGGGATGAGGGTGCAGAATAAGAGGATTCTAATTTGTATCTATAATTTTTAAAATATAAATATGACAAGATAATAAAAATTTGATTCTAATTGGTCTGCACATGTATTTAGTATATTGAGCTTTGAATTTTCTATATTTTTAATATTTTAAAAACTGCCGGGGCTTCCCTCGTGGCGCAGTGGTTGAGAATCTGCCTGCCAATGCAAGGGACACGGGTTCGAGCCCTGGTCTGGGAAGATCCCACATGCCGCGGAGCAACTAGGCCCGTGAGCCACAACTACTGAGCCTGCGCTGCGCATCTGGAGCCTGTGCTCCGCAACAAGAGAGGCCGCGACAGTGAGAGGCCTGCACACCGCGATGAAGAGTGGCCCCCGCTCGCCACAACTAAAGAAAACCCTCGCACAGAAACGATGACCCAACACAGCCAAAAATAAATACATAAATAAATAAATTTTAAAAACTGCCTATGGTACCCATAAAATTATTTTTTTATAATTGTACATAAGCACATTTTTATAAATGCCTATAGGATAAATTTGTAAAAACATTGGTTCTATCAATAACATGACCTAATCAGTTTATTACAGAGTGACTGAAAACTTACAGTACAAAGAGCATAATGAACCAAGATAAATTTATAACAACTAAGTAATTATTACACAATCAAATCAACTAAATACAAATTAGTAATACATAGTAGTATTTTCTTTTCTTTTATTAAAAAAAAAAAGACAACAACAACTACATGATGAGAAAGGTGCTACTGAAAAGGGAACAGTGAAAAAGACTCATTAGGTGTTCACAGGGAATCCTGCTTCACTTAGCATTTAACATCTCTGAAAGCCATGGAAATAGAAGGGCGTGTTAAAGGTTCAGCCTTACCTCTGCCTATAAGTTTACTGAATTAACCTAGTGAACCACAACTAGATGATTGTTTACCAGGGCTATACAGCCATTTACCTAGATTCTAACAAACTCCTATAAAAGACCTATATGGATCATACTTACTACGCTGTGTGACTTTGGGAGAGGTACTTAACCTTTCTGTGCAACCAATTCCTTACCTGTAAAATGTGGCTAATAATAGTATTAGCTATCTAAAAGGGTTTTTTGTTATTTGCTATATCAAGCACTTACATTGTACTTTCAATGTGCCATATACTGACACAAAATTTGTGCTGTTTGTTAAATACGTAAACAAGCTAATCCAGAAACCATTTTCATGTTCTTTAGATTGAGGTACATTCTATTTGCCCCTACGTATCTTTTAATAACTAACCCAATACACTTTTATAAAATTCTTGAGCTGTATCACAAAACATTCTGTGTCATGTAAAGCACATCAGAATCCACTTTACATGCAAATGTTTACGTAATCTTACAATAGATCTGAGGAGTAATTATTTAAAATATAAATGTCTCAATACCTTCAGTATGTCATTGGAATATAGGAAAAACTATTTGATTCAGCAATTCCAGATCATCACCCTTAATACAAAACACAAAACTCTAATAATAAACAAGTTATTTATTCAAATACAACGTAACTCAAAACCGTGTGGCTTTCCAACGTTGTGTTAGTTTCTGCTGTACAACAAAGTGAATCAGCAATTATACTCCAATAAAGATGTTAAAAAAAAAAGAACACTTACAACTGAATAAAAAAAAAAAACAACTGTGTGGCTACTAAGCATATACGAGAAACTACATAAAATCACAACCAGGTTGGCTCTAAATCTGCACTGGTTTCTCCACTGTCATGGAGTCAAGCATCTATTACTAGGCACTGATAAAAAATTTTTTCTCATTACGCTCATTGCCAAGCATAAATGATGGGTGATACAAAAAATGATACAAATGAACTTATTACGAAATAGACCCACAGACATAGAAAACAAACTTGTGGTTACCAAAGGGGAAGGGGTCCGAGGGATAAATTAGGAGTTTGGGATTAACAGATACTACTATATATAAAATAGATAAACAACAAGGACATACTGTAAAGCACAGGGAACTCTACCCAGTATTTTGTAATAACGCATAAGGGAAAAGAACCTGAAAAAGAATATATATATATACAAATATATATATATCTAAATCACTTTTCTGTACACCTGAAACTAACACATTATAAATCAACTATACTTCAATAAAAAAAAAATTAAAACTAAAAAAAGCTCAATGCCAAGCAGGAACGATGGGTGTGTCACTGATGGAAAACTAGAAGAAATGCTCCCCACCATCATTCTCTCCCAGCTGAATCTCATTAATTGACCCCAGGGTATTTTATCATTTTGTTGCCCTGCTGCATCAAGCCTTCATCCACTTCATGACCCTCAGTGCACCTCAATCAGCATGGCTTTCACCTGGAAGAAGTACCCACTGTCCAGGAGAGGATGTGTCCTCATTCACAGAGCAAGGCCACTCAGGGATGCTTTCCCTGCCTCAGGGACCGGTGACTCCAGTGAAGAACGGAGCCACTGGGGGAACCCATGTAAATCAACATCGTATCTTCTGACTCACTGTCAGCCCATCATTGTCTTTTATAAATGTCTTTTGTTTGTAAAGAACATAAAAATTGAATTCCACATGCAAGGTAAAGACACAGCCATGATTCTAGAATGACATCTAACATTTCTGCAGTAATAAAAAGGAATAAAACCTTTCCAGAAGAATACAGTGCTTAAACAAAAAATTTACACGTTCAATAGGAAACTATGGAAAATTATTAGGATGGCTATTCAACATCCCGGATTTATTAAATTGAGGATAGCTCTTCGGCTGTGTGTTGGCTTCATTAAGATTTAAGGCCTCTGATAGTTGCAATGATTAGAAGCATTCTAGTTTGTTTCCATGCCAGCTAACACTGATAATCCCTTGACAAAAGTAATAACAACAGTAGTGATAATAGCTGATAACATATCATTTACTCTAAAATAGCATACTCTTCTAAGCATTTTACATATATTGACTCATTCAATCTGCCAACAACCCTACTTTTACCATCTGCATTTAGCAGTTGAAGAAACTGAGGCAAATTCTCAGTTACGGTTTCTAAATCAGTGTGTTATAACTTTAGTGGACATAAAAATCTTCCAAGGACCTTGTGAAAAAATTGCAAATTTTCTGACCATCCCTACACCCTGCTCTGATACAGTACAGTTGGTTAGGTGTAGACAACCAAAAATATAGTGTTATAAGCTCCATTTTCAAGTGGTCTGAGCACCGAGCTTGGAAAACACTAAATAATTCCCAAGGCTACTTCCATTTACCTTCAAGGCCTCTCTGGTGATGTTTAGGTCCTTGTCTTTATGTTTCTGGACATTCTGTTTCCATTCATTTCAGAGTAAGAATACTTATTTTGACCTCAATGAACTTGATTCTCTATCTCCATCTAAAGTTTAATCAAAACAAACTAATTGATATGTTTACACCTTAATTATGTCTGCTTGAATGGAAGTCATAGCACTGTCGTTGAGAAGCCGCATTTCTCTTTTCACGACAAATCTGTCACAGACTGGTGAACACCTTTCTTAATTTTTGAAAAATCATGAAAGGAAAATTCTCCAGAATCCTTCCTTAAACAGATGTCTGCTTAAGTAAGGATTACAATCCTCAAAGGTATTTCTGAGAAATAAAAAATTC
Source organism: Eschrichtius robustus (assembly GCF_028021215.1). Classification (NCBI taxonomy): domain Eukaryota; kingdom Metazoa; phylum Chordata; class Mammalia; order Artiodactyla; family Eschrichtiidae; genus Eschrichtius; species Eschrichtius robustus. Next base: position 46,460,647 of record NC_090825.1, read on the forward strand.
CTAAAGAATACTCAGCCATTCATTTAGCTTTCAGCACAAGCACAGAAAATAACATTTATGAGCACAATTTGCTTTTTTCAGGGTCCTTGCAAGAGGAAGATTCTTGGACTTCTATAGCAGAACTATAAGCTTAGAGTAACACCCACATTGTCAGAATACAGGCTATCAGAAAAATCTTGAGATTGTTCTTGACCTCACAAAACATTTCATTTTCTTATTTCCAGAAAGATAAAGAATGGTTTTCTACAGTGAATGGTGGAATAAGCCATTGTTTTCTGCAACCATGGCTATAGTCTCCCTGGCTTTCAAGAGAGATTGCAAACGTCCTTCAAATTCTAGTAATTTCAAAAGTTGTCAATGATGATAAAATAGAGGCACAGTCATCAGACTTTGGAAGGAAAACAGTTTTTGAAAAAGGTTCTGAGATGTTTTTGAAAAGACGTGAAATTGAAGTACCCAAAAGGCACCTGCTCTCTGTTTTACAACTAAAGCAGTTCACTTGTGGATCTTAAAAACAATCCTCTTGTTCCTAGTCTCACACGGGGAGCTGCGGAAAGGGGGCGCATGCTGAACTGGGGCATGACTGAATGGGCTACCTTCTGAATTATGTCATGGGCCAAAATGAATGTCTACCCAAAACAATGGGATCTTTCTATACATGTAGCCCCCGGTGTGCTGGTAAATATATGTTTATCCATTGGCTCTCCAGGGGGAAAATGCCCTGATCTGTATGTAGGCTTTGGCAATTTCCATGGTATAAATACCTCTCCCTTGTCTGATTTCCAATGTGACGCCACTAAATGTAGAGTTGGAAAGAGATATGCAGTATCACTTCCTTATATAGTATTTCCACCACACAGATACACTGACAACCTCAAGAGCATACGTAATAGTAATATGCAGTAAAATAATTAGTAAGTAATGAGCTTTGAGTATATATTACTTCTGCTTTTTATATAATTTATTCAATTGCAGGTTTATATAATTTAATAATGACTGTGCCAAACAACTGGCTTTCAAAAATCCCTGGAAATGTAACAGTTGGCTCTCATGAGCTGGTGCTACCTGGTCCAGCCTATTATTACAAACTTTAGGTAAACCTTCCACATACTGATCCACTGTTATACACAGCCATTTAATGAACGAAATTTCTAATTTATATAAAATTTAAGTAAAATTTATTTAAGTAGAAAGTGTTACCTCCTAAGTACAAACTGTTAACACAATTTAATATCTACATGATTTTATGAATGATTGTGCTACACAATTTCAGAGTCAAGAGAAACTTGAGAGATCATCTGATCCAACTTCCCCTAAGAGTCATGGAGACGTCTACTGGGGGTACCAGCCTTCCTCATTCTCCTACTCCAAAATTACCACTTCATTCAAGGGATCACATTCAATTCAAAATTCCTTTGAGTATTCCTCAGGGACACCCAGAATTTTACCCAGCCAACTCAATTTTTTTCCTTAGCCACTGTATCCGACATGCCAAAGCACTGGTCTTCTCATTATCTTCTGTAAATGCCATGTTTATTCTCCCTTCTAAAGCTGTCGCTTCAGCTCTGTCACACATTCATTCATGTGCATTTTTCAGTGTTGGGTTTTTATTTTAAAAGAAAATGGTGGACTATTTACATGCTTGTTGTAAATGCTCATTTCAACTACAGAATATCTGAGCAATGGAATCTAGAAATCTGCTTTTTAAACAAGGAACTCAGGGGATGGTAGGTTTCTCAAGTTTCAAGATCAACTGATTTCCTGAGCAGTAACTACATTTTAAGGTGAGACTAAGAGAACACTAGTAGTTCAGCGATATAAAACTGTAAACAGTCACAACTCAGTGAGTTAAGTGCTACAGTATAAAAGTGTTCAACGTCAGCATTAAAAAAAGAGAATGATGGGGACTTCCCTGGTGGCGCAGTGGTTAAGAGTCCGCCTGCCAATGCAGGGGACACGGGTTTGAGCCCTGGTCCGGGAAGATCCCACATGCCATGGAGCAACTAAGCCCGTGCGCCACTACTGAGCCTGCGCTCTAGAGCCCACGAGCCACAACTACTGAGCCCGCGTGCCACAACTACTGAAGCCCACGCACCTAGAGCCTGTGCTCCGCAACAAGAGAAGCCACCGCAATGAGAAGCCCGCACGCTCGCAACAACTGGAGAAAGCCCGCATGCAGCAATGAAGACCCAACACAGCCAAAAATAAATAAATAAATAAAATTAAAAAAAAAAAAAAAGAGAGAATGATGAAACAAGCCACAGACTGGGAAGAAACATTTACAAAACACACATCTGATAAATGACTGTTATCCAAAATATACAAAGAAATCTTAAAACTGAAACCAACCTGATTAAAAAAATGGGCCAAAGACCTTAACAGACACCTTACCGAAGAAGATATACAGATGGTAAATAAGCATATGAAAAGATGCTCCACATCTTATGTCATCAGGGAGATGCAAACTAGAAAAATGAGATACCACTACACATCTATTAAAATGGCCAAAATCCAGAAACTGACAACACCAAATAGTGGTGAGAATGTGAAGCAATAGAACTCTCATTCCTGGGTGATGGCTATGCAAAATGGTACAGTTACCTTGAAGAGCATTTGGTGGTTTCTTATAGAACTACACATACCTTTACTATACAATTGAGCAATCATGCTTCTTAATGTTTACCCAAAGAGTTGAAAACTTATGTCTATATAAAAACCTGCACACAAATGTTTATACAAGCTTTACTCATAATTTTAAAAACTTGGAAGCAACCAAGATGACCTTCAGTACGTGAATGGACAAATAAAACTGTGGTACATCCGGATGATGGAACGTTATACAGCACTAAGAAGAAATGAGCTATCAAGCCATGAAGAGACACGGAGAAACCATAAATCCATATTACTAAGTGAAAGGAGCCAATGTGAAAAGGCTGCATTCTGTATGGTTCCATATACATGCATCTGGGAAAAGGCAAAACTATGGAGAGAGTTAAAAAAAAAAAAAAAATCAGTGGTTGCCAGGGGTTGGGGGTGGGCGAGAAGGGATGAATAGGCCAAGCACAGAGGATTTTTAGGGCAATGAAGACACTCTGTAAAATACTATAATGGTGGATACATATAATTATACATCTGTCCCAACCCATAGAATGCAACATCAAGAGTGAAACCTAAGGTAAACTATGGACTTCAGGTGATAATGGTGTTGCGGTACCGGTTCATCCATTGTAACAGATGTGCCACTCTGGTGAGGGACGTTGATAATGGGGCAGGAGGCCGTGCCTGTGTGGTGGCAGCGGGTATATGGGAAATCTCTGTACCTTCCTCTCAATTTTGCCGTGAACCTAAAACTGCTCAAACAACAACAACCACCAAGTCTTTTAAAAAGAGAGAGAGAGAGAGAGAATGATAAACACTGATCAGTAAGGGAAGACTTCTTCAAAAAAAGAGGTAAGGACTAAGCCAGGTGCTGAAGAAAGCTGTTCCATTTTGCTTCTTCTCAAGATTCAAGGATAAGACCGGCTGAAAATGAATTACATAGGGCCTAAATAAGGGCCTGAATAAGCTTGGCCTTCTCTAAGATAGACTCTTCACTGCTGGATAAAAGTTACCTGGGCTTCATACAAATGCAGAATCCCTAAGCACTGTCCTCTTGTATGAAAGATTCTGATTTAGCAGAATGGCAAAGAGCTGAGAAGCCAGCAGTTTTAACTTAAGAGAAATTCCTACAGGAGCAAGGGGTACAGAACGTTCTTATAAAGGGCTGTGCCACCTTCAGACTTGTTTTAAACTAAAATTTCTAAATCTTCCTGGCTCAGTTCAAGTTCAACACTCAATGAATCTTATCTGATTATTACAGCCCTGAGTGACCTCCTCTTCCTCTTATATGTCATTGGACTTGGAGTTTGAATTACACAACAATTAATTATGTTCTATGTGTTATTCCTTTTCTTCTAATGCCAGCTTATAAGAGTAGGTCCTTTCACTATATTCCTTACGATGCCTGATTCAGGCATAGGCACACAGATACACAAAAAATATCTGTAGATTAATTAGTTCTATGAACTCTCAGTACCTAATCCTGGTTTTTATATGTGTCAATTAGGAACATAATAATAAAAGCTAACATTTAATGAGTGTTTATTATGTGCTGGGCGCTATTGGTAGTACTGTACGTGTATTAATTCACTGAATCATCTCAACAATCCTGTGAGATAGATACTAGTATTTAGCTCTACTTCACAGATGAGAAAACTGAGGCTTAGTAATTTTCCAATGTAGATTGGCTTCAGGTCCCATGACTTTTGTTACCAAGCTATACTGCTTCTCCGTCCTATACTCCCCTAAAAATGCTGTTTAAACACTGAATATATAAAGAAAGCTATGATAAAATTATATTCCGTAACAATAATTATTAAATAAGTAGAATCTTTCATAAAAGATATGTATCACTCTAAACTCTAAGGCAGTCAGAAACATTGTAAAAATTCTGAATTTTTACAGTAGAAGATGCTGAAATCTGTACCTGCCAGCTATGCATCACGGACTCCTATGTAGACGCTGGATTACAAACGTCCTGTGCGCCTTCACATTCCCAATGCAAGTCACACATCAGGAGGGGTGCAGCCAAGGGAGAAGCAGAGGTGACAATCATACATCACACCCTTGAAATCTGTGACAAACCCGGCCTTCTAACAGTCTAGTGACGGGGTGTGCATCTTGATTACTTAACGTGTCAGGATCTTTGTTCCCCAAATACTCCCTTTTGGATAACAAAACAGCAGAAGACACTATTCAGGACAATGAAATAGATTCTAATACTCCCATATGCTATAATTTATCTTCATTCAATCACAAGTATTTCTGTTTAATCTATTACTTGAAATAAAATGCTAATAAGGCAAGAAAATGTGGCTCTAGGACAATGCCAGAAAAATGGTCTTCATTTCTCTTCTTTGACATCAATAAAGTGTTTTTGATCATATCAATGAGTGAGAAATGCAGAAGTCTCTAATATAAGATGTGCGAAATTACATCCATCTTGGGGGATGAATAACCTGAATTTAAAGGAATAATTTAGGTTGAAAAAAGTCAAAGGACACTGCAACTAAAAGTCTAATCTTTTTGAACTTGATTTAAAATATTCTAGAACCTTAATAATACTCATTGTTATAAAAATTTCCCTTTTTCCAATAGTTTTTTTCCAGTTCTGCTGTTTCCTTAATTCTATCCCTATACATGTTTCCATAATAGTTCTATTTATTCTGCTTCTCTAAAGATTGTTTTTGGGTTCTGGCTGCTATCTGCCAGAAACCTAGGGAGAATAGAAAAATCTGTCTCAGGATATATTAAATATGCCTTATTGGGGTTCATCAATTCTCCCTTATATAATCATTAATCAGTATAGGAAAGATTCATAATGAGAAATACTTTTACATATTGAATATTTAAGCTTCTTATTGCCCAGCATATTACTAGGTATTTGAATCTAATTGAGCTCATACACTCGCGCTTTTGAAAGCACATAGTAGCAACTCAATACATACACAAACAGAATGAATGGCCTTACCCTTTACTGTGGCTTTACGACTCTGGAAGTTCAAGAAAAGAATGTGAATAATGTTTTTATTTTTCACAGTTGCCTCACTGTTATATAGTCACAGTTTGGATTCCTTTAAAAACTAATAATCTTTATGTTTTCAAAGCTGATCAGGAAGTGACCCAGCACTGTGTCAAATACAGAGGGCACTGAGGTCACGTCAAAACCAAAGCAATTTTCCATCCCACAGATCAAGGTCTAGTTGAGTGGATGAATGGGAAAAGAGGAGGTGCATATATCTTTAATGTTCTCAGGTGATAGACAGGAAATCTTAAAACACAAGCATATGTGGGGTTTCCTAGGGCAGTCAAATTCCAGAATTGAAGCTGGGAAGTAATAATAAAACATGGGCTTAAATCTCCTGGGTCCTCTGGTCCTCCCATGACCACTTGTGTGAATGTGGACATATTACTTAAATAGCTAAACATGTTTTCCTACCCTTACAAGAAAAGGAGAGTAAATACCTCATAGGATGTTGTGAAGACTAAATGAGATATTGCACACAAAGCATTTAACCCAGAGCTGAGCCCAGAATAAATGCTGGATAAATATGGACCATTGTTATATTCCTAGGGAATGTCTCTTTTACTAATTTGGATAAATATAGATGTGGGAATCCCATAAGGAGGAAAATAAAAGTTGTGATGAGTGAGACTTATCATTTACATATTAATAGGTATGGGGGGAAATGGGTGTGGAGGCACTGCTCTTTGCAGGAATGACCTGAGTGTATTTGGCGATATACTTTATGCTGGAACCCCAGAAGATAGCCTGTAACAAAAATACCTACATGAGTTTTCACAGTGGAAAATATTTGAACACTTCCTTTGTAGATGCGTTTTTGAGATCCACTTAGGTAACTGCTCAAAATAACACTGCAGGCATTTGATATGGCAGCTAGGTTTGGAAAAGTGCTTTCAGGGAAAGCAGAAGCCACTGATTAACTTTTCTCCTTGCAGTTAGTTACATTAAATAAGTTCATACAGAGAAGGGATAGAAGAGCTAAAATCCAGGTCATAGAGCATTCTATCAGGTTTGGTTTTTTGCTTTTCTGCCTTCCCCTCATGTAGCAGAAAGTCATGGGCTTAAAGGGGTGCCCACCCAGCCATGCTTTTTAATCTCCTTTAGTCCTTACTTGGAAAAAGGAAAGCTTGCAGGATGGGGACAACAGGAGACAACACTTGATTACCCTTGAGGCTTCTAAGACCTACCTGAAGACTGCTCCAGAGTAGGCTGTTGGCTGAGCTTCCCAGCTAATTACGTCTGGAGGTAGTAGGCTGGGGTGTTACAATCCCCTAAGTATGGAGGTTTCTATATTCGGAAGAGCTCAAACATCAATGGCTACTTCGAGGATTATTTAGACACAGGAATTCAATCTATGGAATATAAAATCTCAGGATCACTTCATCAAGAAGATTTCAAATTATTCTGACAGAGTGAGGATAGATGATTTAAACAAGACAGGAAACAGAATGGATGTTGGTTAGATAGTAAATGTCTTTGTTTATTTGCATTTTGGTTATGCATAATTAAAAGTGCATATTCTGAAGCCATGAGGATAACAGATACTCTCATTGGCTTGAGAGTGGATGTCCTCTGTTCTCTAACCCTTTTTCCCAGCAGTGGATGTGAGTGCGCCATCAGGTGGTGACACAGGGAAGTGCCAGGCACCTCACAACGTTTCTCAAGTTGGGGAGAATTTGTCTGAATGCCAAGAACTGCTAGAAATAACTTCACAAACACGGCTATATTCCTGGAACTTTAGTGCACTTGAGGTTTTGTTTATGTTTTTGCTGAAGCGCAATAAAAATATATAATGATATGATAAATAATACCTCTTATCAAGTAGAGTTTAAAAGCTGAGTCACACAACTTGCATCAAACCCTGACAACTGCTTCCTATTACTCTTGTCACATTGGACATTTTTAAGCCTCATTTTCTCATTCATATAAGTGGAGATAATAATGAAATATTATCTTGAAATATCTTAATGGTACTTTGAGAATCTGACTACCTCTCTAAGACTCTTTCCCTTCTGCCCCTCCTTTCTCATCATCACCTTTGCATATGTTGTTCCCGGAATTTTCCTTCTCATTCTGGTTGGCCTGGGGGGATAAATACCCATCTACACATCACCTCTTCAGGCAAAGCTGCTCAGCCATCCCTTTGTGCTAGTGTCAGATCGCACACAGCCTGTCGTTTTTGCGATCTCCACTCTATTTAACAATCACTTCTTTCTTTCCCTGAGTTTTGTTCACGCCTGGACTACAAGGGCTGCTCGATATTGTGAAGCATCATCTTAGTCACGAATAGGCCAAGCCCACCACATCTACACCCTGTAGATGCTCTTGAAAATTTGTTGAATATTTTTTAAAACACATCAAGAACCCTTGAAATGTTAAGAAACAAGAGTAAGCAAACCAGTAAAAAGAGTTTCATTCATTGCCCAAAAAAGGAGACATATCACTTGGGAGAAGTGGAGTGAAATAATTCTTGTCAGCTTCCAAATATGACAGTGATGATCAAAGAAATCCAGTGTATATAAAATTGATGTACAGCCCTGGCTCTCTGTAAATGTTAACAGTAAATCTAATTCTAAATGTTATTTGAGAAAGAAGTTAGCATTTACATTTTAAGTGCTTAATTTAAATCATTAAGAGTTACAGTGCCTTGAATTTCATTGGGAACTTTTGGATTTAGGAAACAATTAGATTTGTTGATTCCATTAAACATCAAGGTTAGTTGTTTTCTGCTTTTTTTTTTTTTATTTCACACAAATAACAGATAGTCCCCAAAAGACTTCTTTATTTGGAAACAGGAAGACTTTGATTAGAGTTCACTTTCAGCCTACTATGTGACCCTGGCCAAGTTAGTAAACTTCTCTGCATCTCCATAAAATGGTTGATAAGACCATCCTAAAGGCTGCTACAAAGATTAAATGAAATAATTCATTAAAAGGCACCTAGCACAGTGCCTGCCATTCCCTTTTTCCCACCCACACCTGCCCTCCAACAATATGTTATCTCTAAAATTAATGGTTTTTCAATAAACATTTTGTAAATTAAATGCTATTAAATATTAAATGCTTCTTGGGAAAGTAATATTTTTCCAATGCTTTCATTTTTTTAAATAAATTTCAGGCATTAGATGATGTGTGAACATATTAATCATGTAAAATATTTTAATCTAATTTGTATATGAATCGTAGCTTGGTACTATATTGTCATAAGCACATAACCTACCTATGGACCAACACAGCATCATTTTATTTTCAATTCAATGTTGATGTAAATTTAGCTAAAGGAATAAAACCTGCATGACAAATAATACAACTTTTCAATAATATGAAGATAAGATTCTCTTTACTCACAAAGACACATACATACTGCATACATATATAAAATAAATTTTGACTATAGATCATTTATATCACTATATAATGTCAATTCATTAATCAATTAATTCAACAAATGTATTGAGTGTCTGCTATGTGCCAGGAAATGAACCAATAACTGGTAAATAAAGATGAACAAAACACCTTTTTAACCCCATAGAATCCATCACCCAGTCAAAGAGAAAGACAAGACATAAGACAAGTAATAAGGTATGATAAATACCGTAATAAATGCCGTAATATATTGTTCAAGATTATAACTAATATAATATTAAAATCAGTTCTAAAACTTTAGAACTGTTTTTTCCTAAAATTATCTTTGCTGACTTTTCCTAGATTAATCCAAAAATTGTCCCCTGACATTTTTATTTATTTTTGGCTGCGTTGGGTCTTCGTTGCTACACACAAGCTGTCTCTAGTTGCAGTGAGCGGGGGCTACTCTTCGTTTCAGTGAGCAGGCTTCTCATCGTCGTGGCTTCTCTTGCTGCAGAGCATGGGCTCTAGGCGCGCGGGCTTCAGTAGTTGTGGCTCACGGGCCCTAGAGCGCAGGCTCAGTAGTTGTGGAGCACGGGCTTAGTTGCTCCGCGACGTGTGGGATCTTCCTGGACCAGGGATCGAACCCGTGTCCCCTGCATTGGCAGGTGGATTCTCAACCACTGCACCACCAGGGAAGCCCCTCCCCTGACATTTTTGCTTAGGGAAACTTACTTAGGAGACATCCAAAGCAGAACAAAGTTTTCTACCCTAAGGTCAAATAGACCAATAATGTATGGAAGTGAAAAATGAAACGTAATTCACAGTTCTCAGCTCCTATCAATTTAAATGCAAATAGACAGTTGGTTCAGTGTATGTTGATTTCTTAAAATCTGAAATAGACTCCCCCAGCAATATGCCTCAGGGAAAATAAAATGTGTGGGCTGGTTTTATTCACTGATGTTTGATTACATCCCTGAAGGAAAAAGAAAAAAAAAAAAAAAAAGACTGTAATGAGACATGTACAATTCCTTATTCCTCAGGAGCAAAGATTCCTGAGTCTACCCAAGTCAGAGAACTTGTTTCAAATTAGTGGTTAGAACATAAACAAACAAACAAAAAGGTAAAGAAGTCAGGATGGAATCCTGGAATAGCTATTAATTCTGAGTAAGTAGAGCATGGATTTAAAGTCCCACAGCCTGCTGAAAGTCCTGGCTCTGATGTCAACTAGTTATGGGATGTCGGAAAAGCTTCTTAACCTCTCTGAGTCTCATTTACTCATCAGTAATCTGGAACTAAATAAGACCTATTCACAGAGTTGAGAATTCAAGAGAACAATGTATTCCATGTGTCTGACATATAGTAGGCTCTCAATATCTGGTAGCTAATAGTAATAATAATACAGCGGAAAGAAGAGAAAAAGGAACCGCCATTTAAAAGACTACCATTAGCTCTACTGAAGTAGAATTTTTGTATATTTTCTTCCTTTTACTTTCTCTTCACACATGTAAGCAAATAACAATAGCATTTGCGCTAAGTATTGAGTCAATTTATACTGGTACCAGGTTTTGCAGGTCTTATTTCACTTAATCCATATAACTCTGTTATCCTCATTTGATAGATGGGAAATTGAAGCACAGACACATGAAGTGCCTTGCTCTAGGTCACACAGTTTGGAAGAGATGAAGTTAGAACTTGAGTCCAGATCAACTGTGACTGTAAACTTCATGTTAATATCAATATAATATAAAAGCATAATACAACATAAAAGCATACTATAATTAATACGCTCTCACCCCCGTCCTCTGCCACCCATGCCCCACCAATGTAACCTGAAAAAAAGTTTTTGGTTTGATTTCAAAGTTATTAACTTAGGGAACTCCCAGGCATCCCAGTGGTTAGGGCTCAGCGCTTTCACTGCCGGGGCCGGAGTTCAATCCCTAGTCGGGGAACTAAGATCCCGCAAGTGCGCCACGTGGCCAAAAACAACAACAGCAACATTATTAATTTAACAAAACATTGTAGAGCAACTATTCTCCAATAAAAATTTTTAAAAAAGAAAAACACCAAATTCCAGGGGAATTTATGTTTAAATACCAGGAAAAAAAAAATCTCCCTATAGCATTTCTCCCAGGAGGCTCAAACAAGGAAATTTTCTACTCCAGCATTTCTCTTTCCCTTTATCCCATTTCCAAGTATTCAAATGCACGGTGATAAGAAACTTTATACTGAACCTAGCGGGGCACGAACAGGCTGATCTTTCTGCACTTGGTAGCACAGATTAGCACCTCGCTTTTGATGTCACCACGTAGCTGGGTTCTCTGAATGGTTTGGCCCCCAGTTATCATACACAGACAATTATTAATGATAGATAATTAACACTTAGAGGGAAAATGACTGCCCATGACGAACGTAGTAGAGTACATAAAGCTGGGTTTGAATGTTTGTCTTCTGCACATCCTCTATAATTAGTAAAATACAACTAACTAATACAATTAATTTTCATTTAATTCGGTCCCCCACTCCAAGAGTGGAGCAAGATTTCAAATGAATGGCTGCTTTTTACTTTTTTGTAGAATCTCAGCTGTCACAAGTATATATGTTATTTATATGAAAAATGTAAAAACCATGAAAACACTTTCTATTTCTAGATGAGACATCCACATCTTATGCTTATAATATTCTTGGTTCCCAGATTTTATTAGTATGAAGTTGTTTAGAGAATTTCCCTCTGAAAATGCTATTCTATCTTCACACAACTCAAGATGTGTGTCCATCAGTTTCACAAATGACATACTGTATCGTCTTACATTTATGAAGAAACTGTTGACATGCTGTCTTTCAATGAAAGAGAGTAACAGAATGGGCAAGAGAGCAGGATCATTCTGAGAAGGTTAATTCTGGAAGCACCTTGGCCTGATACATACAGGTCTTTATAGACCGAGTGGTTTTACCAATGGACCTTTCCAACTCATGCTGTTCATTGTCGACCACACTTGGCTTTTCAAAAATTTAAAGCTGGAAAAATCTACTTTCATTTAGTCTTTAATACAGCATCTACTTCAGTGGTTTCTAAACACCAAAGCTTCTCCTTAAGAAAGTTTTCACCAGTCCACATGGAAAAGAGAGAAATAACAACAGTTGCAAGTATTTGTCATTCAGCTATAGTTACCCCATGTAAAGTACTATCTTTTACTCTGACATGATTGTTACCACTTTTTAAATTTTAAAATATTTTGTGATTTTATGAAATGATAAGAGTGGAGGGTAAGATTTTTTTGAAAATGACCTCACTTGGCAAACCAGAAATAGGCAACCTAATATGCCACTGCATTTTTAAAATCAGTATTTAAAAATGCAAAGGTCAAGAATCACAAGTCTATATCACATACGTTTACTAGCAGAATCACTAATACCGCGAATTAAGTATTTTTTCCCCTCTATTTTTACACTGGGAAAATACCTATGAAAGTAGATCTAGAAAATTCAATATCAGTGCATCTATGTTTATCTCACATTCTTCAGAGGGACGTCTAATATCTGAACTGGTTTTTTTTTCCCTATATAAGTCTAGCTTATATAATCAAAGTGAAATGAGGAGTATTTGGACATTTACAATTTTGTAGATATATCACACTGCACAGATAAGATTTTAACAGGAAAAGTACAAAAGGAGCCATTCTTCAAAGTAAGGGAGTCACGATTCAATTAATAATTTAGCATTTTACAGAGGCCTTAGAAAAATGATAAGTCTGCAGAAAACAGAAAAACATAATGAAAGATCTGGGAAGGAGATATGGCATCAAAGGTTAATTAATGCATTTTCAGATCATTATCAATTTGCTGACGGCACTGAAGGAAAAAATAGCATGAGCTAGATCATTATTTGATGCTAGTGCAATATTCAGAATGAATATAGTAAATCACCAACATAAAATTATTATTTGTATTTCAAGCCTACACATATAACAGAATACTTAGAAAGCAAAAAGCACATAACTATCATTAATTAGTTGTTCTCATCACATCCTATTTGGGGTCTGTCTACAATGCCCTGGGAGAAGGTTCCCACTGAGAACAGAGGTTACATGCCTGAAAGGGGGAAATAAGAGTTGAGCTCCATTTTAATGCAGATTTCAGCCTCTATTTTTTTTAATTAAAAATGAATCCCCAAGTGTATTGGTACAGCATCTATGGAAAACTGGCAGTATTTTTTTAAAGTTGAATTTATCCATATCCTGTAAACCAGCAATTCAACTCCTAGTTACATACTCAACAAAAATATGTACATATTTTATCCAAAGGGCATGAACTAGAATGTTTATAGCAGCAGTATTTGTAATAGTCCCAAACCTATAAACTACCCAAATGCTCATCAACAGAATGAATAAATAAATTATAGTCTATTTCCACAATAGAATATGAATGATTGTACAAACTAATGTGGAACAAAAGGAGGTAGTCACACCAAAAAAGTCTATATTGCATGATTCCATCTGTATAAAGTACGAGAAGAGGCCAAAGTAGTCTATTCTATGGGAAGTGCGGATAGTGACCATCCTTGAAAGGAAGGGGTAGTAACTGGAAGAGAGAAGAAAGGGAGCTTAGAATGAGAGGTGGGGACTTCCAATGTTCTATTTCTTGATCTGGGATCTGGTTACATGAGCAAGGAAGTTCATGTTGCTGGATACTTACAATATGTATAATTTTCACATAACATATAGGCTATGCTATAATACAAAGCTACAAAGAAAAATGAATCCCTAAAAGAAATAAATGAGTTGCTAGGAGGTAAATTTCCCATGCAATAGCATGGTGATGCTTTTTCTAAATCTAGAAAGCAGCTAAAGAATTTGAGAAAGAAAATAAGATCTAAGAAGATTTAGAACAGATCTTACATTTACAAAGTACTGCACCTAAAAATACCAAGTATTTTCCAGGTCCTCAGCATGTCTCATAGAGGCCATTACCTCCTGAAACGTTCTTTGTCAGAAAAAGAATATCATCACTGATCCTGGAAAAATATTTGTATATATCTCCTAATGTTACCTTAGAATAATCTGTCTCATTCTATTGTGGTCTGGTTTTGGACTAAAACTTCAACTTTGGAGAAAGCAGTTTTATAAATAACATCATTTGCCAGGCCTACTTAGTAAGTATTTGAAATTCTGGGAGGCTTGTTACACTTAAGCAATCTACAGGTTTAGATGAAAATATGGACTTGTCAAAAGATCAGGTTCCAGTACAATCACTTCTAATCTGATTTTTAGCTACTTTGCCACTGTAAAAGGGATTACACTGCCAACTGCTCATCAGAATCCTTCTCTTTTTGGACAAGTGCTAGATTTCATTTCCCAGCCTCCCTTGCAATTAGGTATAATCACATGATAGATTTTTATCCAGACTCCTTTGTGCTTTTTCCCTTCTGGCTATCTGGAATGGTGATGTCCCCAAGGTCAACCTTGGAAACCATGTATTAAAAGTCTCTACCAGACTAGTCCCTGAATGATTGGGAAGAAGAAGACATGACCTGATCCTCTCTTGTGTTGAAGCCACTGTATATTTCTGTTGCAAGCATCAGCTGACCCTATTTTGGAGCTTCAAAATATAAGTGGTTAATTATTGTTTTTATGTGTGGTAGAGTTCTGTGTCTTCTTTACCCTCTTTATCCCTGATGGAGAAGTGAAGGATATCTTAGCAAAAACAATGCACTAATGTGATATGCATTATTATCATAAAATAATATGAACTATCAATTTTATCAGAGGAGACTATGTCTTAGATTTATTCCATTCTTAATAGGGATGGGGTTAGAGCATGGGCTAGGGATAGACAATAAAAAGGAGATTCTCTTTGGAATGCAAACCCCACCCAGTAGAATTACAAAGGGATGCTTTGCAAGACTTCTCTAGATTCCAGACTATTCATGTCCTGCCATGAGTAAAATGGAATTATCTCTGGTAATGGCCAGTAACTACGCAAGAACCCTCTCAGATATGGTGGGGAATAACGGCCAGATTCTCAATGGAGGAACAAAGGAATAGCTACCTTGCAAGCATAAACAGAAGCAAAGTTAATGACAAGAAACTTACTTCAGATGAAAGATATAAAACATTGGATTTTATGCCCTCTACAAATTAATGTAAAATACCAATCTTAACTTCTCTGGGCATGGGGGCATTGCAATGAGACCAATTCATCATGCCCCATGGGACCTATTCAAAGGTCAAATATCATCATAATGCAGTCTTTTGTACACAGTTGCAGCTAAAGCCCCCAAATAGAAGCGTGACTGTGAGCCCTCAGATGGCTAAAATCAAAAATCCTTCATCTTCACACTTAGGACAGCCCTGACACGTTAGAGGCACTCCACAGACTATGGAATGAACAGCTTCTAAGCCAGTCAACACAGAGGGAACCTTGCTCAATCCAAATGACATTACAGACCAAGTAGTGTAATTTGTCCTCAATCAGAAAACTCTAGGAATGAACGAACTAGACTGGGGAGGAGAGAAGCTAAAATCTCTATCACTAAGAAAAGAGGCAGAGGAAGAAGCAGGGGTGAAGCTCTAATATGTGCAATGGTTGGGAGACACTGAACTGGGGAAAACCTAGATAAAGAGAGGTAACATTTTGGCTCTGTACAAATCCTATTTCTGCCTCCAGATCAGGGGAATTAAAAAAAATAGAATACAGAGATTTTGTTGAATAATATTAGCTATTGGTTAAGGTAGATATACTAATTTTCAAGCTTTAAAAATGAAATTACTCTGATTACAAACTTTATTTTCAGACTCTACTTACTTACACGTCCATAGACGAGTGGAGAGTTGAAACATTTATCATTTAAACTAGCTCCAACTTTAAGATTCATTTATCAAGCTATTTCAGACCACAAGGGGAATAGGGGCTGCCATTAATCAGAGAGTTACCTCATTTTCCCCTTTCATTTCTGTATCAGCTATAAATTGCTACCAAATCTGTCCATTTGGTATTTCTGCTGCTTTCAGAGTTTGATCTCCACACTGCTTGATAAAGCAGGATCACTTTGAATTAAAGATCAGAGAGGCTCCAGTTCAATTATTTTAGTCCTGTGCTACAGAGGCTTTGTGCCAATTACGCTAGACCATTTGTCTAGGAAACAAAGGAGGTTTTGATAGTGCAGAAAATGAATAACTTGTCACTAATCTAAATTTAGCTCATTTTTTTTTATATTAGATCCTTAACATAATTGTGTACAGGTAATATCATCTGATTTTCTGTTTGAAAACACTCATTTTATTTTTCTCCTCACCAATCTTGGATACTAGATAAGAAAATCTATTTTTCCTAGTAAGTTGGCGGTTTGGGTATATTGCTTTTCATATCTCATCAGCTAATTGTTTTTCCAATCTCATCAACTTTAGCTCCGTCTGAACTACAAGAGTATGGCAGGTATTGCTGACTGGATATCCAAATCCAGTCTCCCCTTCATTCTCATTTATACAAGCACAATGTTGTTCACCCCCAAATATTTCCAGTTAAAAGCACAAGCTCTCAGCTTCCCTTGAAGCCAGTCCTGTGGCATTATTCCTGTCCAGGAGATACAAGCCCAGGGTTCCCAGGAAGCCCTGGCTTCCCTGATATAGACACCACCTCTTCCTGCTTCCCATCTATGTCTTCTCTTTACTCTGCTCGGAATGAGGGTCCAATGCTGGAAAAGCAGCAGTCACACTGCATGTGATCATGAGGTGACAAGCAGAGGATGAAACGGTATGCTAAGGATGGCTGAGAAGAAAGAATAAAAGGAAACCAGGTATTTGAAGATATCACATGACCACAGTGCTAGCCCTAGACTGCTATCTCCAGCATCCTTTGTCCAAGACAAATAAACCCTTAGATGGTTAAACTGCTGTTAGTTTTCTGTTACAGCTGAGTGCATTCCCACCTGATAAAAAAGACTCAATCTTTTTTAAGTAGAGACTTCCTAGCAAACCTGCCATATACTTTTAAAACATGAGCATTCTAAAAGAGTTGGTGCTGGGCTATAATAATTCAAGTGACTGCCTTCTTCCTAATGTTATTATATTTGGACACATTCATTTAGCTTTTATTAGAGTTAATGTTTCCTTCAGTCATGTCTTTGCCTACTAGGCACTAGGCATTTTTCAAGTAAACATACAGAAATTACCTATCTTAGAAATTGCAAAAAAAAAAGCAGAAATATTTGTAAGTCATCTAATTCATTTCTTGCTTCCTTTCCTAAACGATTAATTCTTTTGATGTAAAATACATTATAATTGAATGCAGTTTCTATTGTATTTTATGCACACTGGTAGTCATGCTAATATGCACAAAAGGTTTTATCTAGCATGAATTTATCAAGTAAATCCCAATCCTTGCCACTACAAATGCTGACAGACTGAATAAAGTTGCTGACTATTTCCAAAATCTGTCCACATAGATCACTGCTAGGCAAACATCATCGCAGGTCCTGGTGGATAAACTAATGCTTTTATATTTGCCTTCTTAATTTCAAAATAATAACTATGTATTATTAAATTATATCTTGCATTCCCTATAATTTTCTGTACTCACTGTGCAGTGTGAATTTCAATAAAATTTACTCTCGTCTTTCTGTATGTGGTTTTATCTAAGGCTTAAAATAAACCCATCCTTCTCTGAAATCCTCTATCGTAATCTATGCTCATATCCTTAGTGAAAACCATATTTTTATGATTTTATTGATTGTAAATTGCACAGTGTATTTCAAACACCAGGGGAGAGAGAAAGAGAGAGAGAGAGAGAGAATGAACACAAAAAGGCAGAACTTCCCCCTACCAAAAGGCCTTTGTTTTCATCAGGAAGTTTTCTGAATTAACCAAACAACTTAATTCACAAATTAACAAAACTCCACTATGAAGATCTGATGGAAGGAGGAATGGAAAACTCCTGACCTTTTGGATTCTAATCTCTGGATCAGCTTTTTCCATGCTCCCCCATTAAATACTGGGAATGATCAGTATCAGCTTTCAGATTTAGGCAAAGCAGCTAAAAGCCTTTGACTAAAATGGTAAAGGGGAATTGGTGGTAATTAAATAATAAAAGTGACTTACAGAGGTTTCACTTCTAATCTCTGTCAGATGGACACAAAGTATGAACCTATTTATGTCAACTAAAGGCTTCATCAGGCAGAATCATTCATTATGTAAATATGACCTTTCAAGTCATATTACAGCTATAATGTGAATAATATACCCATGAATAATTAAGAACTGACAGCATTTAATATTTATTAAGTGCCTTTTATACAAATTTCACTCAAGTCAATTCCATGGACCCACTGGTGGTATCCACTTAATCATTTATTCAGCCTCTAAATATGATGAGTAAAGTTCTATATAAGAAAGTGAGTGAGAAATTGCACAGTGGAGATTTAAAGATAAGTAAGACACTTTTTATTTTCATGTGTAAGCTCCTTAGGGAGGAAATAATAGTTCTGTACAGAATGGAAAGGTCACCCTCACATTAGATGATAAGTAACTAGAATTTGAGGTACTATTTGGGTAAGGCCTTGAGGGATGGATTTTGATAAATGGTGCTATCAAGCACAGGGAAGGGTAAAATCAAAGAGCAGTGGAAGTTCCTAAAGCAATACTGTTGAGTTGGAATATATGCAAAAAGGAGAGAAAATCCTGAACAGGTAAAATGGAACTAGGATTTTAAAGAACTCCTTGAAGAGTTTAGATTTTTTTGAGAAGACAGTAAATATTATCAGGTGAGAGAGAAGAGTACATCAGTGAGATGTAGTGTAATCAGTTTCAATGCCTCCCCACCCGAACATGGATATACATGAATTATGTTCTATGAAGAGGGAAGGACGACTGAAAAATTCTAGGATTAGATTTATTTCTGCTTCTCTTTATGATTACATGGATTAGGACATTATCTGCTATGATGGAACAAAGCTGAGATCTCACTTTAATGCAGGTAATCTGCCGAGTATGTGATTCTGACTACCCTTTAACTAATGGCCAAAAAATTGAAACGTCAGATGACTTACCTCAACCATAATTTTCTCTCTGTGAATGAAAAAGACACCATTATCACCCCATCCTTTCCTTCCTCTTTCTTCCCTCCGTATTCACAGTCCTTAATGCCTTCACCATTTAACCTTTATGAGAGAATCTTAAGCACGTAAAGTAGAAAGTACCAATTTCATCAATTTTTAAATGCTGAAATAATAATTCTTAATGAGGCTATTATCGACAACAACTTCTTGACTATTATAGAAAGAGTAAATTTGACTTTTGAGCCAAAGGGTTAAGGATTAAATCTGTATTAATCTAAGTAGGGAATTTTTATGGATTTTCATAAACCAGAGATTAGGGAATTATAAACTTTTATGTAGTGAAATAGATAATCTGAACCTCTGTTCCATTTTATGGTCTGATGGAAAAAAATTCCCCCAGGGACAGAGGTAGAGCCATAATCCTCAAAATACATATACACGCACACGCACACGCACACACACACGTACACACATATATGGTTTTATTTACAACTTCTTTTTTTTTTTCCCTTAAACTATGCTCAAACCATGGTTTATGGTTTAAGAAAAGAACAAGTAGCATAAAATATTGTCTACTGCATTCACAACAACAGACTCAATGGCATAGAATCCATACTGTATCTAATTTTGGACTTTTCAAACATATACAGAAAATGACATACAATTTATAAATTATACAACTATTCTACCTTGTTGTGTCTATTTGTCCTAAGGATTTACAATAGAATTAAGTTCCTTTAAGTTATTACAAGTGCTGCATTACTAAGATAGGCTCAGAAAGGAAAGGAAGATGTTTTGATTTTGTCTGCTGTGGTCTCCTTGTCAATTTTGGAACATGGACATGTACAAAATGATCAAATACCTCATCAACAAAGCAAAGTCCATTGTTTTATCAGACGCCTTCTAGATAGAGATAAGAGAACTCTCAAGAAGGAATTAAAAATGTTGGGATAATTTTACATATTAATTCATTGCCATTCCATGGAGTATACTGCAGACTGTCTCTGTCTCTCTCCCTTTCTCTCTTTTTCTCTCTCTTTCTTTCCCATCCTCTCCTCCTCTTCCTCTCTTTCTTTTCTAAAGGAAAGCCACAGCTAAAAACATAGTGAGAAAAAAAGAACGGTTTGCAAATAATGTGAGGAAGAGATGAAGAAAACTCCCTGCAGCTGACCCAGAGATTAACCTAGGTAGTCCAATCACGTTCAAAAGCTTGTCTGCAATGTCTATGATTGAATCTCAAGTCGGCTTTACAGATTCCCAGGGAGAGCATGGCCCATGATGTGCCCACAGTCATGCTCATGGATGAAATCCTTAATAGGAATTGCATACTTTCATAAGCACTGTGTTATAAAATCCCTTAAACCCCATAAATCCTATATTGAGGTTTTGAGCTCCTTCTACTCAAAAAAACCTCAGATTTACCCACTGCCCACAGGGTATTCGTTTAAAAGTGATACCCTTGGGGGGCTTCCCTGGTGGCGCAGTGGTTGAGAACCTGCCTGCCAATGCAGGGGACATGGGTTCGAGCCCTGGTCTGGGAGGATCCCACATGCCACGGAGCAACTAGGCCCGTGAGCCACAACTACTGAGCCTGTGCGTCTGGAGCCTGTGCTCCGCAACAAGAGAGGCCGCGATAGTGAGAGGCCCGCGCACCGCGATGAAGAGTGGCCCCAGCTCGCCGCAACTAAAGAAAGCCCTGGCACAGAAACGAAGACCCAACACAGCCATAAATAAATAAATAAAAATTAAAAATTAAAAAAAAAAAAAAGTGATACCCTTCAACAGGCCTTGTCTCCTGAAAAGTTTGGTGAAAGAAGTTATTCATTTGAATACCAATGAAATAGTTGAGTACGAATCCCATCTATGCATCATACACTGATGTTGCAATTATGAAACATAAATCTTAAAGCTGTGAATCTGGACACACAGATCTAGGAGATTAGATTTGAGACGAATGTAAAGGAATGAGCAGTAATGTCAGGGAAGGTGCTTGGATGAAATACATTGTTTTCTATTAAGTGTATTCAGGTTATCTGCACCCCAGAGTGTGGGTTCTAACCTATTCAGCTAATGTCTTGAAATAATGTCAAACAATTTCTAAGATTAACACTTGAGGGGGACCCTTGTGTCTCTATTTCTTAAGTCAGTGGCAATAGGACCCCTCAAAATATTAAACCCAGATATTAAACAGGCTTTACAAAACAAGAAAGTAAGAATGATAGATCTTATAAATAATACTGAGGTAACATATCTTGCATTATTTACTATAGTCAAATGGGCTATAATTAGTTTTTCTAAATATGAAAAGCAAACATACTATAAAGTAGAACATGTTATAGAAAGAAAACCTCTTTACAATAAAATTTCAAACACTAAAATAAAAAGCAAAAGACCTGGAAACAGTTGTTTCAAATAAAACAAAGAATCAAACCTATGGGGAAAGAAAAGAACTATGGAAAGCAAAGAACTAATTACATGTGTAAGAAATAAACAATCATTTGATCCACTAGGTAGATGCTGAAAGCCTCTGAGCAGAGTTCAGGCAAATGGAATTATAATAGGAAAACAAATCAACAGAAAAACACCGATCCTTACTGAAAACAATATTGAGATAGTATTTTATGCCATCCGAAGAGGCAAACATTTTAAGAAAATTATAGTATTCAATATGGTTAAAATGACGCAATATTGCTGAGGCATTGTAACTTGATATAAATTTCTTTAAAAGCAATGTGACAAAATGTAGCAGAAATCATGAAGTAAGCAATCAGTTCCAGACAAGTTAAAAGATGTATGCAAACAAAGATGTTCACAACAGCTGGTATAGGTATTACCTATACCAGCAAAACTCTGGAAGCATTTCAAATGTTTAACATTTAGAGAATAATTATTCAAAGGTGGGATTATCATTGTTTTTAAAATTTTCTTCTTTTCCACTTCGGAAAATTAATAATAATGCCATTTTTTGTGACTGTATTTTATATATTTTACTAATACATTTAATTGTAACAGGCAAATATTATCATACCACTTTTTGCTCTCCCATTCATGGGGAATAAAATCCTTTTTTTTTTTTTTATTCAAAATTTGTCATTCTTATAATGTATTTCCCTGTACTCTGCAAATCTAACAAAAAAATACAGTACGTGACAAATGTTTCCAGCAAAAATGTCAGCATATGCCCATGTATGGCTCATTGTATCTACACAAAATTGAGACCTTTATTTAAATAATCTTGGCCCCAAAACCTATGCATATTTGATTTGATATATGTAGATATTTGAAGCAATATATGTCATAGCAATAGTATCTCTCACTGACTAAATTTTAAAGGATTCCATCAGCAGCAGCAGTAGCAGTAAACAAATCTATAATTTATAATATCAACTGGCAGAAAAATATGGCTCTGCATATTTTCTATTTAAAAAGTGTGTTTTGAGAAATACAGTTCTGTCTAATGCTGACTTTGCAAAAGAAAGCCATAATATTTGATTCTATATAGTATGTTATGTATATATCTAGTTACTATCTATATAGATTCATATATGCATAAATCTACACATTCATTTGTATTATTTATAAAAATGGCAAAACCCAGATAATGAGTTCAACATTGGGTCAATAACAAGATATTTTATATTTTATATATGTAATTTAAAATATTCATATATTTGAAAATATATAAAGTTGGGCTCCAGATAAAAGTCTATTAACTGGATATTTGACATTTTATAGATAATACTAGCAATATGCTTTGACATACTGCAAAAAGTTATTAAACTTTATGAAATATTATTTTTATTAATTTCTTAGATGTATAACTAGCTTTTCACAATACTGTAACCTGTTAGAGTACTAAGAAATTGTGCATTTCAATGCCTTCATTATATAGGTGTTGACAATGATAGAGAGGTTAGGTAATTTGCCCAAGGTCACACATTTTAAAAAATTTCAGACCTGGTTCTTCTTTGCACATTTTTTGCAGTCTTTAAACATTTAGCACAAATGTATTACTTTGGTAATCAGAAAAATATCTGTTAATAAAATACTTTAAATATAATATATGTATAATACAATGAAAAATGAATATTATTGTATTAGGTTATAGGTTTTTTATACCAATTAGAAGTTATCAAGAAAACAATTTAGCATTGTTATATTCTTTGAAGTTCTTTTTACTAACTCTGTATTTATGTAAAAACATTTCATTAATTACAGCACTATTTTAGAATTCAGTCCAATGACTTATTTTTTATTTTTTCCAATCCAATGACTTTGACAGCATAACGTAAAGCTTAGGCTTTCAAAGTGGTCCTCTTGGAGGAGATGGCATTTGGAAGAATCTGCTTTTAAAAATGTTAAGATGTTATTTTATGACTATTCTTGCTTTTGTACAGTTTCTGATATTTTACAAAATGTCTTTAGGTATGTATTTAAGTTCCTGGCTTTGATGACAGTAGTGTAATAAATGAATACTAGATAGAGATTAATCTTTTAAAAAAATCTTCTATCCTTTTCAATTTTTATCAAAATGGTCTAATTTTACCCAGATTTTCAACTAAATATCTTCTTTTAGTTATTTGCAGAGTGATTAAAAACAAAGAGTGTTAAAAAAAAACTATAAAAGAAAACTGGATTCTAATCTAATTTGGGGTTGAAGAAAGCTTTTTTATGAATGAAAGTAGTAAATAAAAATTTTCAGGGCTTACCTGGTGGCACAGTGGTTAGGAATCCGCCTGCCAATGCAGGGGACACCAGTCGAGCCCTGGTCCAGGAAGATCCCACATGCCGCGGAGCAACTAGGCCCCTGGGCCACAACTACTGAGCCCGCATGCCACAACTACGGAAGCCCGCACGCCTAGAGCCCACAACAAGAGAAGCCACCATAATGAGAAGCCCGCACACTGCAACGAAGAGTGGCCCCCACTCGCTGCAACTAGAGAGAGCCCGCGTGCAGCAACGAAGACCCAGAGCAGCCAAAAATAAATAAATAAAATAAAATAATTTATATTAAAAAATCTTCAAAAGAAAAATAATTGTTCTGCCTACAGTTTGAAAAAAATCCCTTTACATCAAAAGTCAATGTAAATAATTAGATGGCAAATAACAAACTGAGAAAAATATTTCTGTGAAAAACAAGATAGAAAAAGAAACGGTTAATGTCCCAATAGACAAATAACACTCATACGCAATTCACAAAGAAGAAATAAATAATTCCTATGCACATATAAAAAATTTAGCCTCAATATTAACCAATTGAAACATTAGATATTATTCTTCATCCCACTAATTTAGCAAATCTTTATTAACTGTAGAATAGTCAATACTTGGAATAATGCAGGGATATGGCAGTATGATATACTACCAACACACTAGTAACAGTTTCTGAAAAGCAGTTCACAGTGTCTCTTAAAATCTTCTTTAACTCCATGCATCACTTTTCTGAGAATCCATCCTAAAGCAACAATTCAGGACTGATCTTCAAAGATATTTATTTTAGGATCATTGAAAACAGTTAAATGTCCAACATTTTCAAAATGCTTGAATAAAGGGTAGGAATATAAAATCATGTTATGGAAGTTCATAGAATAATATATGAAAATATGAAATAATTTTTTAAATGTTTTAAATTTTAATTTGAATCTTGCTTTATGATTTTCAAATACTATTTTAAACAAGCACAGAAAGTCTGATTAGAGGCTGAAGGTCTGAATCCTAATTATCCTGGCCCCATACAACTGCATTATAAATATTTCTTCTTTATACACCCTCAAAAATAAGAATTAGTAGACCTATAGAGAAACATTCTACATGAGCTATTTATAAAAGTGGAAAATACTATATTACTGTTGGTATTCTGAAACTGAATAATGAATTAATCCATAAATCATTTAGTACCTTCATGTCTGTTGCCCATTTTTTTGGTTAAGTACAGAAAATTACTAGCAGTCTGGACCTTCCAAATACATAAAAACCTTCTATCATTTATTCTTTGTTTTATAAAGTGCTCACATATTTAAACTATTTTTAATAATAACCTAATAATCTACTCCTGTGTATTTACTGGAATAGTCATCCATTTATTTTTCCTACTGGCATTTTTATTCTAACATAGAAACGAGTGAGGGGAAAAGGATGTGGAATTATTTTATAAGCACTGTCTTCAGTATACTTTGTGACAATAGGCAATTCTCACAAACTTTTAAATTCTTGACCTATTTATAACTTGTATAGAACAATAACTAGTGGCACAGTTATGCAGAACTTAGATGGAAGAGGTTTTCCTTCCTGTTACCATCACTCATTTATTTGTTCTTTTTTTTTAATTGAAGTATAGTGGATTGAGGGAAATATGCAATCAGTAGCTAAGAACCTAGTGACTACTGCTGCTTCAGCAACCTATGGAATCATCCAGGTAAGGATGGACATGGAGGAGCAAGGCATTTGCACCACAAAGGACTTTAGAGATGAACTACCCACACCCTCTTTTTACATTTGAAGAAATGGAGCCTATGAGAATTTAAGTCATTTGCCTGAGGTCACACAACTAGCTAGTGGCAGAGAAGGAACAACAAAGGTCTCTAGATTTACAGTAAATTGGTCTGTTAATTCATTTCTACATAATTGCTTCTTGCACTCAAGGCGCCTAGCGCAAGTCGAAATCGGGTATGTGATGTTGCACTCCAAATCCAGGGTCAAAACAAGAGAAAAATTAAACAAGAGTTATGGAAAAAATAAAACAAGTGGCCACTGAGTAGAGGTGATGCATTAATGATGACTTCTCCCTACTTTCCTTCCAGTCCCATCCCCCAAGGCTTCTGGGTCAGACTGAAAAGAACAATGGGCTGTATCAAATAATCTGGTTTCTAGATCTCACATTCTCCTAATGTGTACCCTTGAGCACTTTTCTGTACCACTCTGGACCTCGTGTTATTATCGCAAAACTCAAAGATGATTTCTCCAAGTCCCCTTTTCCTCTATGTCTCTAAACAGCTGACATTATCTTCCTTTTTTTTTTTCTTTTTAACCCTTTATCCAGGCCATAAGCTCACCCTAAAGAAATTCATTCCTACAGTTGCTATTTAATGGCAGAAAAAATTTCAGTGGATGTGCCTAATAACAGGAGCTTTTAATAATTCTAATTGTACTATGACCATTTCAGTGTTTCATAGTAATACAGTTCACTGAAAGAGAACTAGCTCTGGCTACAAAGTTGTCTTGAGATATTTCTGTTGGATATTAGTTTTAAATTTCATATATTTTCATTTCACAGAACCTAATTTCCTCCTTTCAAGTCAGAGAAGAAAAGATGCTTCTAATTTAAAGATGGGAGCATCACATAAAAGCGACTAATTTTATCCCCCCCAAAAAAACTAGCTTCACACACCCAGTTTCTTTCTTTTCAAGCAATTTGAAATTACATATTTCGAGCAGTTAATAAACCTCCACAGTTAGTGTAATAAAGAAGAGACTAGAATAAGAAAAACTGGCTAGGGAAATTTTTTCTAACAGTATGTCATCTAAGTTTAATAGTTTACTATTAACCTTTTAGGTTTTGATGCTTCAAATGAATTCATAAATGTAATGGGTCTTTATACAATGTAGGGATTAGAAGCCTAGCCCTGCTGTCTCAGGAGTGCGGATCGTGTTGGGAATGGACTGAAGAATGTGTGTTGCACCAGCAGGATCATCTCTCACCATAATTATTGTTGTTGTTACTGATAACAATTATCATCATCAACTTTTTAGCATGTCATGTTGTATAAAGTACAAATCCTACAAATTAACATGTTTAATTGCTTAAACCACCCTTTAGAAATTTTCATGTGTGTTATGTATCCCTATTTACCAAATTAGAAAAACAATGTTTAGAAGAATAAGGAGTCTTATTCAATCTTACAGCTAATTTATAGTAAAGCCAGGCCTTAAACAAACCAATTCCAGAACTCCTATTCTTCTATCTGTACCTTAAGACTGTAAGTTTGATTTCACGTAGTCACAAGAGTTTTACATCTTCCTCTCAGATGTGGAGATGTCAGGATCCTAAATTTATCCCAAGAAGTACATTTAGATAGATGTCCTGAAATAGACATCTCTTCTTCTTTTATAGAAACTCTGTCACCATTTCACATTTGAAAGAAGAATCTTTCTACATTGTAAAAGTCATTCTTTCACACTGACCTCCCATGTCACTGAAAACACTTCTCCTGGTTTACTCCCCCCAAAAGGAATGTTACTGGGAAACATAGTTAATATTTATTTTGACAGGAAATAGGGCTCAAGAAAGGAAATAATAAAGTGTTTTTAAGGCCATCTTCCAAGTATTTAACCTATATTAATAGCTAACGTTTACCATTTAGAGTAATGCAAACAAAATGCAGCAAGATACCATTGCACTTAGTACAATCATTACAGTCGTAGGTGTGGCAAAAGTGGCACTTGATAAGAAATCCTACTTAAAATGTCCAAATCTTACAAGTTAATATGTGATCAGTGATTATTTTATAAGTTGGGGTTGGGGAAGCGGTCCAAAATAGCTGGACCCTCTCCTTATTCCTCATATCAAAACGAATGAGGATGTATCAAAAATTAAATATAAAAAGAGAAATCTTTAAAGAACTAGGATAAAAGTAAGGTGAAAAACAATATGATGATTTTAAAATGGAGTGGCACACTCCTTAAACATGTTATAAAAGCAGCACATGGAGGAAAGTTTGCTAAACCTTGCTGTATTAAAAAAAGTCTTAGAGGCAAAAAATCAAGTAACCTGATTAAAAACTGGCCAAATGACTTGAATAGCCTTTTCTTCAAAGATGAAAAATAATCCAACAAGCATATGAAAAGATGCTCAATATCACTAATCATAAGAGAAATGCAATAAAACCATAATGAGATACAATTTCACACCCATTAGGATGGTGACATTAAAAAAAAAAAAACAGAAAGTAAGTATTGATGAGGATGTGGATAAACTGAAACTCTTGTGCGCTGTTGGTAGGATTGTGAAATGGTACAGGTGCTATGGAAAACAGTGTGAAGAGTCTTCAAAAAATTAAGAATAGAACTACCACATCACCTAGCAATCCCACTTCTGGATATATATCCAAAAGAACTGAATCAGGGTCTTTCATAGCTGCACTATTTACAATATCCAACAGATGGAAGCAACCCAAATATCCACTGCCAGTCAGAGAGGTAAGCAAAATGTGGTATCTACATACAATGAAATATTATTCAGTCTTAAAAAGGCAATCCTGTCACATGCTACATCACAAGTGAACTAAGAAGACATTATGCTAAGTGGGATAAGCCAGTGACAAAAAGACAAGTATTGTATTATTCCACTTATATGAGATACCTAATGTAGTCAAATTCATAGAAAGTAGAATGGTGGCTACCGGGGTTGGGAGGAGGAGGAAAGGGTAGTTATTGTTTAATGGGTATATAGCTTCAGTTTTGCAAGACAAAATGGTTCTGGAGATCTGTTCCACAGCAATGTGAATATGTGTAACACTACTGAACTGTATTACTTAAAAATGGTTAAAATGATAAATTTTATGTGTTTTTTACCACAATAAAAAATTAGAATATTTATACATGACTTTTAGAAACTATAAAGCAAAAGGAAAAAAAATAGACTGAGAAAAATATTCAAAACAGTGTGAGTTAATTTCCTAAATACACTCAGTTATTACAAATCAATGAACAAAATGGTTATTATCCCAAATTTTTTAATGATGAAATATATTAACAGGCAGTGGACTAAGAAATAGCAAATAAATAATGAAAAGATGCTAAACTCACTCATAAAACAGAATAGTAAATAATAAATGATATTATTTTTATCCATAATAGTGGTGAAAAACAAAGTGGATCATATTCAGTGATGGTGAAAGTGATAATAAGGTCTGCTGGCATACTGTTTATAGGTGTGTAAAATGATGAAACAATTTTAGAAGTAAATTTGCCAATACCTTTTAATATTTAAAATGTCTTTGGACCAATGATTTCACTTGATAGAAACATATCTTTTGATAGAAATGTATCACTTGATAGAAATGTATCTTTTAGGTTTGTAGTGAGAATTAAATGAAGTAATCCCTGAAAATACCTAGCACTGTGCTTAATACATAGAAATTACTTAGTAAGTGTTATCAATATTTTTATTAAATTTACTTAAATATAATTAAAATATTTCTGGGAGGTTACACCAGACAATGTTAATAGTATTTACTCTGGTGAAAGCAAATGGAAAGCTGAGAGGGCTGAGAAAGGGCATATGGGGACTCACACACCATTACCTTTTGTAGGGATTTTTACCATAAACATGTATTACATTTATGGTTTTAAAATGCTAATTTTAGTCACTGAGATCAGGACCAAACATTCATAAAACATTGGAAAAACACTCATCATTCTCCTTTCTGAACTCATTTTGCCTACAGTTTTCCTTTCTTCCTCTTTCAAAAGAGCTCTATATGCAAAATAAATAACATTTCCCCATTTCTCTTTCTCTCATCCCTTTCCTGATCCTTTGAGAAGAAACATCAAGACAGTAGGACTGGATGACAATTGTCCACTTAAAGGAATCCAAGTGTTCTTGGCTTCTCGCCCTAAGAAACCTTGTTGCCTTAGCTAGTCAACCTGGAATCCTTAAGAGCTGTTGGAATAGAAAGTACTGTCCATATGGGTGTGGCCCAGACCTCATACTATGTACATGGCTTTCCCAGGGACTCCCAGAACAAGGTATACCATTAGACACTGTAATGGGCTGAATGGTGGCTCAAAAAAAAAAAAAAAAAGTTAGGTCCACATCCTAAACTCCAGAACCTGTGAATGGTTCTAAATGTATTAAATTAAGGATTGTGAGATGAGGACATTATCCTAGATTATCCAGGGGAACTCTAAGTCCAATGACAAGCATCCTTATTAAGAGACACACAGAAGGGAAGACTGACACAGAGAAGGCATATAAAGACAGTGGGAAAGATTGGAGTGACGTAGCCACAAACCAAGGAAGTCGGTAACCACTAGAAGCCAGATGAAGAATGGAACGGATTCTCCCCTAGAGCCTCTGTACAGAGTGTAGCCCTGCCAATACATTGATTTTGGACTTCTGGTCCTGAGAACTGTGAGTGAATAAATTTTAGTTGTTTTAAGCCACCAAGTTTGTGGTAATTTGTAATGGCAGCCCTAGGAAACTAATTCAGATGCCCTTCTCTGGAGGACATCTGAGAACAAATGTTTCAATTTGTTTCAACACTGACCCTCACTTTTACACCACTTCCTCTCATCCTTTTCTGTCACAGTCTTAAGAGTCAACATGTCACCATGACATCGTAAATATTGTTGAAAAAGACATAACTTTGGTGTACAGTGCTTATGAGTAATAATCCCTCCTGTTAGTGCTACAACTGTTAATGTGGTTGATCTGAACTCTATCCCACAAATCTGTGATTCTACAACCTGAGATCCATGTACGTGGGTCACAGGGGCTTTTCTGTCTTCAAAAACACCTACTAAAATGTGAAACTCCCTAGAAGATAAAACTTTCTGGAGTGAAAACTATAATATTTCAGGGAACCCGCTAGGCCACTGGATCTGAGAGGGGAAAGAAAAGGATCCAGAAAATTCCAAACACTGCATCTGAGTACTAAACATGTTTTCTAGAGCAGCTGACCAAGTTCTTTAAGACATTGTATCATCATAAAAACAAAAATATAACCAACAAATCCTGTGCTAATTGTTAGATGTATCAGAAAATGAATTTCAAAGCAGAAGTCATGATTGTCTCACTAAACAGCTGCCATTGAGGAATGCGATTAAGGAAATGAAACAATGCACCTTTTCCTCATTTTCAATGTGATTACAGCTT
The DNA here is from genome assembly GCF_028021215.1 of Eschrichtius robustus. Lineage (NCBI taxonomy): Eukaryota > Metazoa > Chordata > Mammalia > Artiodactyla > Eschrichtiidae > Eschrichtius > Eschrichtius robustus. The sequence continues at coordinate 46,491,540 of NC_090825.1, forward strand.
CAATGTGTATTTAGTTCTGCCATGGTTTTTAGTGAAAATGTTCAGGGCATGGCAGTGGAGGAGAGTTTCACCTGAGAAGGTTGGCAGATATTTCTCCCAAAAGGCCCTGGGGATTGGCAATACCTTGGAGAAACTATTAAGATTAGAATCTGGCACTGAGTTTTGTAGATTCAAAAACTGGAATCTCTCAGCACATGAGAGAGACCGCTCCTCTCAGGAGCAAACCCATATCACACAAGCTCATGGAACTGCGGAACGGAATCCAAATGCCAATTAACTTCTTTCCATTAAGCACTACATCATTGCTCTGATTATAATGCTTCAACCATGTGACCCAATACACTCCCTCTCAGTAGAAAGTCCTATAGAACAATGAAGACTGTAATCAGAAGACTGCTTGGTGAAAGGGGAACCAGAACAAAAGACAGAGATAAACAGATGATAGATTAGATAGATAGATAGATAGATAGATAGATAGATAGATAGATAGATAGATTTTTAAAAAGGCTATTAGTAAGATTATTAACATAATTTGAATGTTTAATGGCAGTCTATTAACCAACAGTTCCTCTCTCATGCACAATGTTTGAAAAAGCACTGCCAATGTTTTTCTTTCGTGATTCTCTTCTATGCCTATTCAAATTCCCACCAATCTCATCGGCCTGTCAACTCATCTCTTTAAAGTGTTGCATCTTGGCTCTGCTGCATTAAGTGTATGTTTCATATGTTAATTCACAGGGGAAGACTCTCATTTCTACATCTTTTCTTTCCCTCTGCACTATATACAGACATCATAGAACACTTTGCAGTTAATTGTGACCATAGTATTAATTCTGGCCAAAATACAGCAGAAGAAACAGCATGGCAGAACATTTTCTAATATTCCTATATTGCAGCCCACAACTCTTGATCACTTTACAAGGTCGATCTTCATTATTAGTAGGCATGACAGTAACCCCATGGCTACAACAAGAAGCTGACGACCTTAACTTTCTAGGTGGCCCCTGATATAAAGCCTGACTTTGATGTGTCTAAACAAGCATAAATATAGAACTCATGGTGAGGTCTATTAGGATTGTAAAATCTTCTGAGAGGGTGCTGTCTGAGAGCTGCCCTGCTTAAGAGATTTAAAAGCAGACAGATCAAAGCATGTGTCACTGAAAATCCTGCTGGTTGTCCTGAGAAAGGGGTAAAATTGCAAACCCATTCAGGTGTATCCATTACTGTAATGACCTAGAATAGACTAGGATAACGAAAATGAAGGGTAAGTAGTGTAGGGTCATAATAATAGTAATCACAAGTCATGTGTCACTGATATTGAATTTTTCTTTTGTACAGCAACGACAGTTTTGTGTTTTTTTCTGAATAGCTATGGTAACAGGTTTTATTTTTGAGTGTCTGGTTTCCTGTCTATAGACCCATGCATCTGAGTAATATGCCTATCCCAAACATTCATTAGGATATTGAAGATGAGTCAAAAAACAAGATAGACATATGCCAAAGGGTTTCATGCTAAGAGTAAAATCTATTTACCCATTGAATTGACAAACTGAATTTTAGGCAGGTAAACAAGCAATGCTGTCACATCATACTGCATCTCATACTTTCGAGGTTAGAATTACATAGATAGGGAAAGAAGAGGCTAGAAATTCGGCATGCTGAGAAGGAAAGTCTAGAATAGAAGGGTTCTCTTTGCAGGATAAGGCACTCTCTAAAACTTGGAGTAACATGCAATTTCTAAAGGGAAAATCTTCTTGAGTGAAGCTGATTACAATTCTGAGCTCTGTGGAGCATTTAATTGACAGTGTATTTCTTACGGCGCTTCCCTTAAGATACAGTTCTCTTCAAACTGATGCTATGCCTCTTTTAAATGGGCCACCCTATATATTCCGAACAAGCTTCTCCCAGTAAAGAATCATGTTGATGTAAATCTACATTGGCAAGAGCGTCAATCAGAGTCAGCTGGGAGTGACAGGCATGTTCTAGCCAATTCTGGATGGTGTGTTGAAATATGCTTCCCAGGCTACAAGAGCTAATGCACAAAAGCCTACCCACGTCTTCATGGGGGTGACATGCTGAACAACAAAGCCATGGCTCTGTCAGAACATAAAACACATACCGGGAGCATTTCTGGAAGAGAAGCCAACCAATCAATCACAGCAAAAGCAACATAATCCTTTACAGGTGAAAAGGTGCCAGGGCTCGCCCTTTTCCCTTAGGGCAAAAAAAAAAAAAAGGTTTGCACACGTTGCTTTGCAGGTCAACCTCTTAAGACACAGAAGATCGTATTTCCTAATAGCAGCCAGGTTCACCTAATATCCATTTGCAGGCACATGATACAAACCACCAATTCAAACTCCAAACAGGAAGCTATGTTCTACCCATTTTCGTATTTGTTTTGTTTACAAGTATGATCATGAAAACATCCCTGAACAAATGTTAAAATGCGGCACAGTCTTGCTCTCTTCAAAAAATAATTTATGCCTACACATAAAACCTATTTATTTAATAAAAGCGGTATCACTGTAACAACTATATGTATGAACCATTGTGGCAAGTACAACATATATTTTTTCAGAAATATTTTTTTCAGTTTTCAATATCTATTTTTAACATCACACTTAAGAACAAGATTTTGTATCCAATGCAGGGGAAAAAAAATGGTAATTTCATGTTAGAAAATCTGCCCTAGGGCCATACATCTGGAAACTAGCGATTTTCCAATCACCTTTCTGCATCTTCTGTCACACTTCTCATCCCTGGAGCACGAATGTATGGTAAAGAGATGGGAAGAACATGGCTTTACCAGACAGAGATGTTGGCAGGCCTGGCCAGCCGGTTCTCATTGCCTCTCTCCTCCATTTCTATCAATGCACTGCAGCTGAATTAGGGTGCCTGGAGTGAATAAAAACAAGTAGACCCAAGAGACTGGCCATCCTAGCCCAAGAGTTGTACTTGTCTAACTCCATGGCCTCAAATGAGATCCTTGTCTTTGACACACAGTCATCACTACAAGAAGCCCAAGACTGCCAGGCCATCGTTCATCACCAGACTCTCATCCCCAGCTGGCTCTGCAAATCCCCCAGTCTGATGTAAGCCCCCAGCCCTCCCCCAGTCCCCCCTCCAAACTCTCCATTGTGAATTTGCACATTCTTGTTCTGACACTAATGGCTGCCCATTGAGGATGCTGGTTTATTTCAGCTTTCTGATGCGGTGGCTACTTTCCCTCCACGTTTTTGTACCACCTCCTCTAAAGGACAAGTAGGTATCTTTCTCGCTTTCCTCTGCTGCTTCCAGAGAGAATCGTGACCATTTCTTAACTACCTTCCTTTTTACTACTCTCCTCTGAACCACCATTATATCTCACCTGGATTACTGCAACCGTCTAAATTGGTCTCCCTGTTTCCTCCTCGGCCCCACATCTGTATTTTCTACACAGGAGCCTGAATGATTTCTTCAAAACTTAAGACAGCCTGTGTTTCTTCCTGAGGCAGACACTCCCACTGCTAACACTTCTCCCTTCAAAATATCATAGTCATCACCAAGAAAGATCCCCAATCCTACTATAGCCTCAAAACCCTACATGACCCGACTCCTTTCTATGTCTCGGACCTCATTTTCTATAACGTCCCCTGCCCTCAAACACACCAATCACATCATCCCTCAGACCTTTGCACTTGTTACTTCTTCTGCCTGAAATGGTCTTCCCCGAGGTAATCAGTCACCTTCTTCAGACCTCTATTCAAAAGTCACCTTATAGAGAGTCCTCCCCCAAAAGGTATATAAAACTCTATCCCCTTACCCTGCTTTCTTCTTCTTTATTGTACTTGTTATTCTCTGACCGACTGGAATATTTATTTATACATTGTCTTCTTCTCTGTTAGAATATATGCTCCATGGAGGCAGGACTTTGTCTTTTTTGCTCAGTGTTATACCCTCAGAAGAGTGACAGATACAGAGTAGACACTCAGAAATTATTGTTTGAATAGATGAAAGGATAACAGGGTATTTAGCTCCTGATTCTTACCCTGGTAAGTCAGTCTTGAAATAGAGTATCAATACCTTAAGAGTGACATGGTTTTCTGGGTACAGTCCATCAGAACTGCTAGATGTGTTTTAAGCATTATATTCTCGTGCAATTTAATGAAAAGGCAGATACAATCCTCACATAAATAATGTCTCTGCTCTACGCATCAGAACACAAGTGCCACCAGTGGAATTAACACATCTCATTTGAATGGAAATACAACCGTGTTTTCTGCTATTTCTGAAGGATTATCTTAGAAGGCATAGAAGGCATAGCTAGCGGAAAGATGGTATACACTGGTCTAATTGAACTAAATCTCACATTCCAACCATTGAGTGTTCAGTGCATCCACTTGTGGTTTAGCAAGCTTAGCATGGGGTAATAACTCAAAATGTCACTTCCTCTTATTTGGAGTAAAGCCGTTAAGAAAGATAAAATTGATTGTGTTTCACTTAAGCATATAATTCTGTGGGGTGGGTGGGTGTGTGTGTGTGTGAGAGAGAGAGAGACAGAATGTTAGCTGACCTTTGAAACCTGATTCCAGCTTTCCTTTACAGTCGCTTTCCGTAAAGATACTCCATGCTGTACCCAATCTCACCTAAACCCCATGTAATCTCCGTATTGGTTCATGTTGTTCCTTTACTGAAAAGAACTTACCTCCTACCACTTCCGGTCCTTCCATACTTCACTCCAGTTCTCTTCCTACTGAAATTCTCTATGCTTCATGTTCACATCAAATTCTTTTCTAGGCCCTATTTTTCTCTTTGTAAAATGTGACAATTAAACATAAACCTAATTAAGTTGCCATGAATATTAAATAACATAAGCTAAGAAAAAGCTCAATATGGGTCTTCTTTGCGACTACTCTATCTCACACTCCATCTCAAGTCTTACATGATTCCCATCATTAGAAACAATCTCTACTTTCCTATAAACTCCACCACTCTTTGTACTTAGTTATGGCAACTACTGCTTTATGGTTATTTGAGTAATCGTATTTTATCCCCACCTGATCACAATCCTTGAGAGCAAAGACAACAATGCCCCGATAGCATCACATACAGCAATTTTCATAGAGTACACACAGCAGGAGGTGAATTAAGCTTCTAGATATCAATGGGTTCAGACCACCCTCAGTGTTCCTCCATGACTCTTTTTTCATGATATTTGAATAGTACTTTATCCTTTTCAAAAAGTCTTTTCATTAAGTATATCATTTGAATTTTTAAATACTTCCATGAAGTAAGGAATGAATTAGTAATAGTTCAATTTTATGGATGCACTTAATTGCGACCTGTGGAGTTTAAATGACGCCCCTGGGATCTCACAGTAAGTGAGTAGCAGAGTTGGACCAGACAGTACATTTTGGGACCTCTTTCTGTATCACAAGACTATGCTAGGTGTTAGGAATACACTAGTGAATAAAGTGAAAGCTTGTCCTCTAGATCAGTGGTTCTCAGCCAGGGACAGTTTTTCCCCCAGTGGACATTTGGCCATGTTTGGAGACATTCTTGATTTTTACTACAGGATGGGTGTGACTGACATCTAGTGTGTAGTGGCCAGGGGTGCTCCTTACAGCCTACGATGCACAGGACAGCCCCCATGACAAAGCATTGCCTTGGCCCATCGAGGTTGAGAACCTCTGCTCTGGATTCAGCTCCAGGATGACTGACTGTGAAGAATCTATAGGAAATAACACCAGAGAAGGTTGTGGAGATGAGTTTGCAGCTGATGACAGAGACTTAAACACCAAGTTGAGGAGTATGAATTTTATCCTGTAGACCAGGGATTGGCAAACTATGACCAGTAGACCAAATCCAGCTCTTAACTGGCCCCCCCCTCAGATCTGCTGTGGGTGAAGAGCTGGCTTCCTAGATGTGACCTGGACAGTTGTATCAGGCCTCACTCTCAGAAGTGCCCTGTGTGGGATTGAATGCTCTGCTGTTGCCTTCATGGAATTCTTAATATTCTTTTGAATGAGAGTTTCTGCATTTTCATTTCACACTGAACCCTGCAAGTTAGGTAGCCGGTCCCATATGGGTGTTCTAGTCTGGAAGTAAATTCTCCATAAGATTACGGAGGTGTAGAAAAATTGGGCTCCTAGCTTCCCTTAGCTTTCACCTATTTGCACAGAGATCCTCACAGTTTTAAAAAGCCCATGTTTGTGCCCTTTGGAAGGAGAACTTGGAAACTGCCATTAGCAGGTATAGCAGTTTTCCATAGAGCAATTCTATGCTTCTTTGCACCTCTGTAGCTACCAGGTAGGAAATTAATAATTATAGGGTGATAAAAACGGGGTACCGACACCTGACTTTCAATTGGGTAATTGGAATTACCCAAGCCAAGTTCAGTGCGTTTACCTCCAACTAAGGGATTCAGACCCAAAGAACCCCTACAAAAACCGAGGTCCTTCTTCCAACAGTGGAAGTATCAGTGGTTCAGGACCACTGGGTTGATACATTAGAGAATCTGATGCACCAAGATGGTTTTAGGCATAAGGGATATCATTTACTGAAATTTAAAATGTTGAATTAAATAATGAGAAGGTTATTTCCTTCCCAAATCCTTTCAGTCATTCTTATTACCTGAAGGAGAAGGACTTAATTGGTCTTTCACATCTCTACATTACTTACTAACTGCCATTTTAAACAAAGAGAGAGCAGACCTCAGACTCAGACCCTCTAGCAGGTCATAGTATCCAGTCAAACTTGAATTTATTTAGCTTTTATTCACTGTATTTTTGTTCAATTATCTTCCATGTATGATAAATGACACTGGTTTCCAATTTATAGTAAGAATATAAAGCTTCATTTTTAAACATATAGGCCTTTAAATAAAAATATAAATCAACTAAAAAAAAATTAAATACAACACTGTACAAATGACCCACAGATGTACCTTAAACTGGGAAGGTGATACAGGAATAAGTGCACCGTTAATGACACTGCTATTGCTATTATAAGAGGGCTTTATTAAAGAAGCCTGATTCTATTCAGAGGCGAGCTGTATAGCATTCCACCTTGTGTGTCATCCACCTCCAATTCATCTAAGTTTTAGTTATTACTACCCATAAATCATACACTGTTCTATTTGGCACACACTCAATAGAAAGTCATAAAAAAAATCACACTGCAAATTAAAACAAATACTATAAACCTAAAGAAGGTAAACAGTAGAAATGATAATCCAAATAACCTTATTAGGCAGAAAGTTGCTTTCTTCAAAAGGTCAACAATACACACTCACCATTTGTAAGTATAAATGTGAAATCAGCTATATAAGAAAATGAAAAAGAACCCATGTACCCTCCTAATAATAATATACAGAGGAAGCCACTTTATTTTAACGATAGCTAATTTGATCAGAGGGCTATCTCATAAGACTAATGGAAAGGAAATCAGTTGGTTTGAAATTACTGCAAGGTAAAAATGGGTATGAACTATGGACAAAATATTTACATTAAAATAACCTGCTAAATCTCTTCAAAAATTTTTTCTGTTATTCGATTTTACTTATTCTGACGATGTACTTTGGAGAAGTGGTACTTTGTTTCTGCCAGTTCAAATTTCTCCAAATTTCATACTAAAAACACAAACAAAAAAAAACTGTGCAGGGTGTTTTGGGGATTTTGTTTGTTTGTTTCAAATTTCTCCTCAAAATCTTGGCATTTCTTTTATAAGCGTAAGTCTTGTGTATAATTGAACCACTATGAATTCTAAGAGATTAGAATTAGTCATAAGAGTTTAACAAGCTAATTATTCAGCAATTTACCAAGAATCATAAATATATTTACATATTTTTTCAGAAATACAACAGGCATAAATTATTTTCAAAGTATAAACTAAAAATTATTAAAATGCGTATATCTGACAAATTAGTGACACTATCATATACCGATTCATTCATGTATACTAAAGTCAAATCATACCCGTCTAGGTGTGTGTAAACCCAGAACACACACTCATACACACAGGTGACAAAGTCCAAACAAATGGTTAATCATTGCGTTTGAAACTTCTTTCCACTATGGCAATCAAACACGACATCACCAGGACTTCTAGGCTGGAAGGCTATAGATCTCCCCAGGTGTTCAGCATAAGAGCCACAGCAATTGAGGGTATGTTTATCAATTAAACAACAAGTATTCACTAAATATATGTTATACAGGTGGCACTTGGCCCCTCACAATGGATGCAAAGATTGATGTATGTGAGGGTTCCTACTTTTTAGGAACTTACAGTCCAGCTGCACAGTCAAAACACACCCATGAAAAAGAAAACAGCGTAAGACAGAAAGTGTTAAATAAATGGCAACACTGCGCTCTCAGAGTTCAAGGACAGATCTCACCAAACGAAGTAGGCAACTTGGCCCTGTACACATTTGCTCCTGAAAACCCAAAGTCGAGCCATTAATCCCAATGTTTTCACTTTCTTTCCTCTCATTAAACTTTACATTTTATTTATGATATACTGGCCCAAAGAAAGCAATCTCAGAAATGCCCTTTTAAAGAAGAAAGACAGATAGCATGTACTTATGGTCCCAGAGATATTTCCATTCTGAAAGCAGGCATCTTGTTAAGTCAAAGAGACCATTCCAAAATGGGGGGACTGGGCAGGAAAGCTGCCGGATGACTAGGAGAGTGTTTTGAGGTCAGATGGGCTGTGGTCCTCCTGTCTGGCCACCCGGTCATTCGCAGTCAGCCTGTGAGTCAAGCCAGCTCTGGTTACCAAGCAGTTTGCTGCTCTGTTGCTTAGTGACTTGAGCCTGCAGACCATCATTTCCAGCTGGCTCTTCTGGAACCGAACCTTAATAGATTTCTGACTTAATCTTTTCTTTAGAGCTCAAGCCTTTCATGCCTTTCTCCCTGAATCATTGAAAATAAAATTACCCTCTGATTGGTTTTGTCTGGATGCCAGTCTTAGTCTAAAACTACTCTAAAACAGAATGTTTTCTGTTGACCTTAAAACCTTCCTTCATCAAGGACATATATTTCTCCTCCACATACACATATTTTTGTCAAAAAAAAAAAATGTCTACATTCATACAAGCCACAGGTGTTAAACAAATAAACTGAGATTCCACACTAAGAAAGGGTTCTGTTCCTACCCTTCTGTTAACTAACCACCATTCTGTAAAGTCATTGAATATTCACTGTTGCAGCTTTGATATATAAGCTGGGTAGGGAAATAAATGTGAATGTGATTCTTAGCCCAAAGGAAGGTAATGTTGAAAGAATACACGGTGGAGAGTTAGGCAAACCTGAGTTTAAGTTTTAAGTCAACTCACTTCATGGCTGCAGAGTTGAATGATCTTGGTTATGTACCAATTTCTCTGGCCTTGGCATATGTATATGTAAAATACAGCTAATAATACTTAAATTCAAGTGTGTTTGTTTTGAAAGGTTAATGTACATAAAGTATCTGACACACAGCAGGAGCTAAATCATTATTGGCTATGTTATAATAAGTCTAAGATTATAAAGTTATGTTATTATGAACCTAAAGTTTTTAGTCCAAAATGAAATCTAACAATTTGGTCTCATATCAGCTCAAGATCTCATTTTGAAAATAAGTACTTCATTTGAAATAGCTGGACAGCATTTATGTCCTTAAAATTGAATATGAAATGATTTTTTCCTGTTTTTTATATATAGTAGAAGAGATTGGTGTGTTAAGATGGTATATAATTGAAGATACAGTAAAAGAAAATTTAAAATTTGAATTTTTATTATTATCTACAGATTTCCACATTTCCTACCCTAAATCATGGCTTCCAGATGGTGTCCTAGAGTGAATACCACCAATGCTTTCATCTTGAAGGTCCTGCAGCCTTTTTATGAGCCACAGAATTATTAAAGCACTCTGTCCCCTGTTTTTACCCATGAGGCATACACCTCAGTAGCTTACAACAGCAAGTTGGAACTTCTTTTTAATTACTTACCTTAAATGTACTGTGGTTTGTTATCACTTTGTAAATTTCATTAGTCAGTTTCTTACTTGTAAATATCAAATGCCTCTATAGCCATATGACTTATGAATAGAAAGTCTACAATTCAAAGAGGTTGAGTAACTAAGGTCAAATATTAAGTGTCAGCAGAGCTGGAAATACATGGCTTCCACTATGCTAAACTCCTCAGAGTTTAAAAACATGATTTTTTTCAAAAGCAAAACCATTAAAAAACAACGACATAACTTTGCCACACGGCTGACAATAAAGCTTCTTCCTGAAACTGCTACTTGAAGAACAATTTTGGTAGCTTCCTGTCTAAGGAAAAAAAAAAAAAAGTGCTGAAGCTCTGAAGCTCAATTAATTACCTAACCTCACAGGAGCTTGTTATTTATAAAGAAATTTATATAAAGAATAACTTTTAAAATTAAAGCTATGATTTAAAACTTACTTTAATGAACTTTGAGATTCAATTTTTTACTTTCTTCTCATTCAGTATTTCTACCAAGTTTATAAAAAAGACTGTGCTTTTGCTTGGAAGTAGTTTCACCACTAGTATTGACAGAATTGACTTTGGCTGGTACAGATACACTTAATCTCTTTTCTCTTTAAGATAAATGTCAAAGGTCACAGAAAGTACATATGAGTAATAAATTGCCATGTTATTTCATTGTTTTCATTTTCCTCAGTAACTATTTGTCACATTTTTATTTTGTAATTTCTTAAATACCATAAAGGCAACTGACAAGTTTCTAAGATGAATATCTTCCTGGGGTCTTCTGATTTTAGGAAAGGCTAAGCATGCTTTTCAAAAGTTACAGACACCCTTGACTTGCAGTGCCCCAAGATTCCTGGGGAAGACACACAGCCAATTACACCAGAGACACAGCTAAAGACTCAGCCAACTGGCTCCACCTAACCTGCTGGCATTACTTCCTGTTGTGTGTCCCAGAAAATTTCCCCCAGAAACTTCCTCCCCACCTCCTCATATCACAGTATAACCACAGCCTACCTCTGGGTTCCCAGCTCCTAGGAGAGCACCAGCAATGCCCTTCTCTGGGTATCCTCACGATAAGGGGCAGAGAGAAGATAACCTTAAAGTTAAGTCAGGCAAATGTAGGAGAGTTGGAACAAAGAAGAAAGAGTCTCAAATAGAACACCTAAATAATAGCTTTGAAAATCTACTTGGGTGTGTGTGGAGGTGTGTTTGTGTGTGACCTATAAACTCTCTAAATGGCTGGATTTCTTCTTTATAGGTGATAAAGGGTTTCTGGATCCTTCTGTAACTTGAAGAAAATTTATAGTGTATTTCTCTCTTAAACAACAACCATGAGAGCAACTGTAGTTGCTGAAGAAATTATGGCTCAAGAAAGCAAATGTTTACTTTTAAACATGAGCAATTTTATATCCAATGCCCAGTAAAGAGAAATTTATAATAAACAAAAATTATAGCCCAAAACACTTAGCTAGCTCCCTGAAAATCTTTAAGATTTTCTAAACGTCTCCTGAAAAATGCCTTTCAAAAATCCACCTAAAGAAATTATTTTGTTGTTTAAGGACGTTACTAACCGCTTCTTCTACTTTTGGATATGTTGTAATTAAAAACACACACACATACACACATACACAGAAATTTTAAAGATAAGACACGTGGTATTACCTGGATAGTATCTTGCCCGAAGAAATCCTATTGCCTAGTATCACTTATGCACTCTAGAACACGTTCCTTCATTTGGTGCACAGAACCCAGTGTAAAGTGAGGAAAAAAAACTGAAAAATATAAAGATTTGCCTGACTGATTTTCCGGAAATAAACTTAACACTGAAAGTTTTCTTAACCAGAAATTCCGCTGACGTTCATGTTGACATCAGAGGGAATTCCCTACTCTGATGAAAACAGAGTCTGGTCTATAATCACTAGACTACAAAGTACTAGACATTAAGTAAAAATGGTAAAACAAAGTGGTGAGAAGCATGAATACAAGAGGGTCCTAATCTAACACACAGCACCAGATGGAACACCAGTGTTCAATGAACATTAGCTAGGGATATAATTATTCCTAAAAACATTGTCCCATCCACAAACAACTGACAGGGTAACCATTTAAAAATGTAGACATGAGCCTAAAGATTCAGGCTGAGCAAGACTGGATTAATGGACACATAATAAAGAAAATATTAGCTTATATAATGATCCTCATTAAGTGTCTGTCCCTGTGCAAAACACTTTAATTTACACATAATTGTACTTAATAAAACCACAACACCAAGTGGATACGATTACTATTCCCAGGAAATTGGGTAACAGAGAAACAAGCCTATGTTAAGCAACTTGTTCAAAAATCACACTAGTAAACGGGAAGTCAAAATTTAAACGAAAGTAATCTGGCTTCTTCTCAGATGCTCTCTGTCCAAGAGTCACACAGCACCTGGAGTATTGTATCAATTCAGTAAAATACTCTTTAAATGGGTTGGGAAAATCCAAGTGAAGTCTGGTTAAGAACAACCAGGATCAACCTGGAAACTACAGCATATAAACGTGAAATAACCTAGGATGTTTAGTTAAGAAAAGAGAATAATTTTTAAAAAACATGATAACACTGACATTACTGATTAACGGGTGTGCCAAGATGAATAGAGCAGGGTTCTGGCTCTCTGATGGGTTATTCCAAGCCTCTTGCGTTAAGGGCTAAGTTATGGAAGACAAGAGAGATTCAAGCTGTGGGGTTTTCAAAACAGATCCAGGGGGACTTCCCTGGTGGTGCAGTGGTTAAGAAACCACCTGCCAATGCAGGGGACTTAGGGTTCGAGCCCTGGTTCAGGAAGATCCCACATGTCACAGAGCAACTAAGCCCGTGCGCCACAACTACTGAAGCCCACACGCCACAACTACTGAAGCCCGTGCGCCTAGAGCCCGTGCTCCGCAACAAGAGAAGCCACCGCAAGGAGAAGCCCTTGCATCGCAACGAAGAGTAGCCCCCGCTCGCCACAACTAGAGGAAGCACACGTGCAGCAACAAAGACCCAACGCAGACAAATTTTAAAAAAAAAGCAGATCCAGGAACCAAGGATGACAATTACAAGGAAGGAGATTTCAACTGTATGTAAGCAAGGACTTCCCAGTCACTAAACTTGTCAAAAAATAGAATTGCTCTGTAAAATCCTCATCCAGGAGGTATGCAGAGATGTTAAAGGACCAGTCATCATAGATGTTACTCTATGAATTTAACTATGGTATAGAGGGTGAACCAGTAGCTGTTACTGCATTGTGACTGACATGGGTGGGCTGTTCACCAGATGTTTTACCTTATTCCTGGCAACATGGCTGAGATAGGTTTCCCAGCCTCCTTTGCAGTTATATGTGGCCACAGGACTGAGTTCTATCTGGGGAATACTGGGATAAGTAATGTGTGCACTCCTAGACCTGCCTCATAAAAACTCATGAATGCCATCTTCTGTGCTCTTTCCCTGGATTCAGCTGAGCCTGGCAAACTTGGAAACCATGTGTTACCAATAGAAGAACCGCAAGATGGTAGAACCCGGGGTCCCTGAATTACCCCAGGGCAGGCTAGCTTGCCACGAGAAGCAGAAGCAAGAAATAAACATTTACTGTGTCAATCCACTAAGATTTGGAGAGTATGTTGTAGAGCAAAATGTTTACCTGAACTTAATCAGATGCCTTCCAATATGATTTTTTCTACTGTAGTGTAAATAATTTGAAACCAAGGAACAGCTCTTGTGCAACTTTGTGATCAGTAGGTACAAGCTAAACACTTTGGACTCAATAGGTATTAAATACATGCATATCGAATGGAAAGGAATATCAAGTATAGGAACCAACATTCTGAGGCAGGAACACACGTGGTGTGTATTTAAATGGCTGATCATTTAATTTAGGAGGAGGGGAGGATTTGACTATAGTTGTGGTAGTAGCAGCAGTTTAGATAGGAAAATATATATATATATAAGCAGCGCAATTTGGAATAAATTTTTAAAATTCTGGATCATGCTTAGTCCAAGTAATGAAAGCACAGATGGAACGTTATTTGTCGAAAGACGCCTGTGGATATTATGAACGTCTTGCGGTTTGTTGAACCAGTAAGGAAAATGTGAGGTACTCTTTCCAACTCCCTTGCTGGATGCTTTTTTATCCATGAGGGATATTGTCTCCCCTTCGTTACTGAGAATTGGTATCATGATTTTTCTTTTTCATGTCCATTGCTCTTTTGATGCCTCCCTCATCTGCTGGAGACCTGATACACCACAATGAAAGATCGGCAGAAATTGTGACCTTGGAGTTTCTCCAAACAGCATCAGAAAAGGAAGTGCCAGAAATTTCAGAAGAAAGCCTGTTTTCATGAGATTTCCTGCCTTCCTTACATCTCAACATGTCCAAATAGTTCCGATAACCTTCAGTTGAACTCGAGGTTGCTTCGCTCAGATAGAAATCAGGCGTCTGAGTGGAGGCTTACTCATTTAGCAACAGGTACAATTTAGGAACTATAATTAAAAAGGCATCTCAACCAAAAGGGACATTGCATACCAAAATTCTGGCCCTGACCCTGTCTGAACTCCAGCCAGCTTTCCTGCTCTGGCACCTGATGCTCGGTCTCAAGCCGTCCCTCTCCTCAGGGCATCTCCTAGTGTTCATCTATGCCTTTCATTCACTGCTTATCTCTGACAAATTCTTTCAACAGTATCTTCCTCAGAGAGAAGTCATCTTTTTCCATCATTTCTTTAAGACTGAAAAAAATCAGTGTTTGTCTTACCCCTCTTACAAGCATTGCATCTAACTAAACTTAGAAATGCCACTTAGTTAAAATCTTGGGGAAAATAAGAACTAAACTTAGAAATGCCACTTAGTTAAAATCTTGGGGAAAATAAGAACACTTCCTCTATCAGAGATCTAGCTATTTAAAATGACAATTCTGAGGTCAGACATTTCTTTGGGTGGGTCATGCCTTTTATTTCCTTTGTTGCCTACTTTCATCTATGACATGAATGCATTCCTGGGTAGGGCCATGTGGCTTAAGTTTAGATTTTGATTCTATTTCTTGCTTCTTCTTTCCTAGAAGTCTTGATTCTGGTTTTTTGGGGATTTTTGTTTGTTTGTTTGCTTGTTTTGGTTCTGTTTTCTTTTGTTTTTTCCATTCCTGGCATACTCTTTCGTGTTCTATGGAAAAGCTGTATAAAAATCATTCAGTCAGTTTCTCAACTAACATACTCGTTATTTTTTTCTGTTATGTCTGTTTTCTTCATCATAATTAATATTCATTTTGCCAAAATGTGGAAGTAGTGCATAGAACCTACTACTGCCTAAAATTAGCCAACTGTGTATCACAGACCCCTCTTTCTCTGATCACAGCCTAAAATTGCCTCTTTTCAGGCAGAAACACCATAATAAGCTCACACAATGATTTATTTTAATATTTGTTTTTACAAGAGCATGAAAATATCAAGAATCGTCTAGAAACCTACGTGGTACCACATACATAAAACAAATTCACCTATTATATAGAAGATAAAAACATTCATAAAGAAAATAAAAATATTGACAAAATAGTCAAAGAATTCAAATTCAAAGAACACGGCAGTATTACCTAGCACCAGCCTGCAACTTTCTGCACGGCATTCCTAAACCCACTGAAAAGGCACGTTGAGATGACAGATATATTAAAGTCAGTAGTTAGGAGGGGTTTTACCTGGACACAGCATTACACACATACACACACCCACACACACACACACACTCCATACACATCTCTGTTTAATTGGGGATCATGCCGAAAAGAGAACAAACTATGATTTTCCTCCTCTCCTTTCTGGTCCTTTCTGGTCCTTTCTTTCCTAGGCTGTTGCAGGACCTGGCAGGATTACTAGCTTAAGAATTCAAAGAAACGCCACCACATCGGTAGAGGGGAAAAAAAAAAAAACAACCCTGCATTCTTATTTGACATCTGGAATTCAGTTTTCTTGTAGGAACTTGCAATAGGAATTGAACTTTGAGAACCACCCACCTCAAAGGCTCCTATCACCAATCTCAAGGATTCCTGCCCCGACTTGGACATCTGTGGGATTTATTAAAGCAGATTACTTCCGATAAATCACGGGTCAGGAGTGAAGACGAAGACGCTCCCCTCCCTACCCCTAAAGCGAAAGGCGGGAGGCGCAAAAATCACCCAGGGGCACCTGGCCACCATGTCTGATAATCCGTGCAAACCTTACCACGTATGTGCCACTGTGAACCGCCGCTGTTTGGGGATGTTGCTACTGAGAAGCATCCTGCGCAGGAGCCTGGGGGAGTTTCTCGGCGAAATCACCGGTGAGAGCTTGGGAGAAACCGATTTCTTTGCTGTCTTGGACTTCTCGTACTGCAACAGGTTTTCCCGCAAGGATTTCACAAGATCCTCGTTCAGCCAGGGGTTTGGACAATGCGGATTATCCATTTCAGGGACTGTTAAGGTGTCCTGGCTTGCCGTCTGCTGAGCCATTTTCCCGGTCAACTTTGTACAGTTGGCAACGATCCAGGGCAACGTGGTTCCCTGGCCTCTTTCCAGTGATTGCCTTCCTCGGACTCTCGGGGAGACGTCCGGGGAAGCAGGTCGGATCGAGCCGCTGCTAGTTCATTCGGTCGCCTGCCTCAGTCTCTCGGCGGAGACTGGGCTGGGAGTAGAGGAGGCGAGCGCACGCCACGGCGGAAGCCTCTTGAACGTCACCCCTCCTCTGCCGATCCCCTGCCAAAGATCACCGCCGAGCTCGCAGGGCAGAGGAACATGGAGGGAAGCCACGGCGAGCGAGGCTTTTGTCAGCGCTACAAGGCAGCCTGTTAAACTATTGGAACTAATGCGCCGCAGCTGCTCCTGTGACTTCTGCTTATGTACATAAAAAGTCCTGGGGGGAGGGCTTAACCATCAGATGCCTGCTGCTGGTTGTTTGGCTAGTCTTTCCATTTGCTTATTCCTGAATCCAAAGGAAAGAAAAACTTAGAACTTGACCTTCCTCTCCCGCAAGGTCTATTTATCTCCCTTCGGTCCGCGTTCATAAAAGAAATTGCTAGTCCCTGGTTTTTATAAGGAGAGAATAAACAAACATGAGCTAGACAAGGAGAAATACATCCCTGTTGGCGAAACTCGATCTGATGCACCTTATAAAACAAATCCCAAGAGAATAAAATGAACTCTTTCTTTTCCTCCCTCTTTCTCTCTAGTTAGAAACCAAACAAAAGGTTTCAAAATACCGCATATGGAACACATTACGGGTGGTGTTGTGTTGTTTAGCCTTGCTAATGAAGGCCCTTTCAAAGCGTGGAACAACACACTTACCTACACGAATGGTGTTTGTTATCTCTTTGCATTTAAACTGATGACCCTCCAGAGGAACAGATTGTTTTCATAGGGGACTAAAAATGATTTTAGAGTTTCAATTATTGCTTATGGTATATACATTTTTATTCAATTATAGAAGAAATAAATCTAGCTTTTCATAGTTATTTCCTTAAATGTTTTTAATGTAAGATTTGTATTCGTGGTCAGAATAGCTTCAACAAACTTACCCAAAGGAGGTTTAAAATAAAAGAGAAGATATTATTTCTTACCTATTTAGTTTGCTACTGGAGAAAAAATGTAAATATTACAATAATTCAAGTAAGTAGATGATAAGGCCTGTTAAATCTCATTATATGGACACCAGAAGTGTAAACATTAGAACTGAATTTGGAAGGGACTCCAAACCTTTGATTATAGATGCCCCCAGCAGCCTAGTGATGCTACAGACAGCTCAGGATAGAAATCAAATCACATATCTCAGGATCTAAGAAAATATTTTTTAAAAATTTGAAACACAGTAACTTAAGAAGGAGTTAGGAAATGCAGAATAGAATAGTCTGACTGAATTTTTTTTTTTGTTACTACAATTACTATTAGGTCAATTCTAAGAGTTCCTCCTACCTTCTTCCCTGGTTGTTCCACCTTAAGTTTTAATTTCTTGCCTTTAAAATGTTACAGAAAAGGATACTCTGATGTTCTGTTCACAGAAGCACAGGGTCACCACTTGGTGTACCTATAATAATTTAATGAGACACATGTACCATGACTTAATCAGAAAATTTGTTTTATACACCCACACACTTAAGTAATAATTAAAATGAATAGCCAATTTCTGTAAAATGGGCTGAGGGCCTGACAATTACATTAGGAGTTGTGCAAAACAGGTATGCGTAAGCTTGCTTACCCTCAAAGAGTTTATAATTTAATGGAA
Source organism: Eschrichtius robustus (assembly GCF_028021215.1). Lineage (NCBI taxonomy): Eukaryota > Metazoa > Chordata > Mammalia > Artiodactyla > Eschrichtiidae > Eschrichtius > Eschrichtius robustus. Next base: position 46,509,767 of record NC_090825.1, read on the forward strand.
AGGACTACACTATGCTCAGAAAAAGACACCAGAAGACCTAAAAAATGAAATTATCAGGGGCAGAAAAATACAATGAGAATGGTGTACATAAGTAAAGAGGGAATGCTGAGTTGCAGTAAAGCTTGAAGAAGGGAAAGATAAAAAATTAATGGAAAGGAAATTAAGAAAGAAGTGTACTCCAGATGAGGAATTAGAATGTGCAGTTCCAATAAAGAAGAAGTGAGCAAGTTTTGTTCAAAAAGAAAAAAAAAATTGAAATCAGTAGGTATAAACCCTGTTCAGGTTTGTAGAAATAAAAAATTCAGATAACAGGATAAAGTGAGAAAAAAACAGTAGGCAGTAAACTGACATGGCAAAAAAAAGAAAGAAAAACTTCCCACTTTCTAAAGACTTAGTTTCATTCAACAAACACTTGTGGGCATTTGTTTTGTGCTAGGCACTATATGGAGTGCTCTAGGATATTTAAAGGTTAGTCCCATGCTGTCCCTGCCCTCTAGGAGTTTATAATCCAGTAGTGCAGATAAAGTGCAAAACAATTGGCATGACAAAGTGTAGCCCAGGTACCCAGAGGAGAGCCTGGAAGCTGAAGATATTTAAATGCCTGGCTCTAAGTAGAGAAAAGTGATTCTCAGTGACCAAATAAAGGGATTGATATGACTGAGAATGATATAGGATCTATGTTGGGAAATTCACTGAGTTCAGAGAATTCTAGGTTCTAGTTCTTGCTTACAGTGACCTTCCCTTAAGAGGAGTAAAATATTTACACGCTAAGCGTCTCATAATTGGCACGCCATGTGGATGCTCAAAGAGATTGGGCACTTTGTGGATGATCGCAACTAAGCTGAAATAGAAGATACAACACTATTCTATTAACAAATCATTGAGAGTTGTGGTTAAACGCGGACTAAGACTGAAAAAGGCGTTCTGCAAATCTCCCGTTGCTTGGTGCATGTTAAAGGGTTCCACTGTAGAAGCAGAATTGTCTACCTCTGTACAGGTGCCCATATTCTATCATTATTTGTTCAATTTCCTGACATCTACAATTACCCTCCTGAAGGCCCCCCAATGATTTATGGCATGCATGCTCCTTTTTGAAAATAAAATTAATTTGGTTTTGAGAATTCTTTGCCACCTCCTTGAAATAGCTTGAAAAACCCTGCAGTGTTACAAAATCATGCTTGAAAATAACTGCCTTAGGAAAAGCACACATTGTAAAGTTCTGAAGATAACCAGGTGGGAGAGGCCTGGATAAATTGGCAATTCTCTTTATAATAATGCAGAAGGTCAGAGGAATTCTTCCAACAGGAGGACTACACAGCTTGCTTTTTCTTTCTTTTTTTTTAACAAAATCTTTTAAAAACTAGCTGCCAGAAACTTTTCCGAAAAACACAGTACTGTAAGTGACAGCCAAATAAGGCCTTAGATTTTAACGAGTGGAAAATTGAAAGTGGGAGAAATGTTTTGATAAAAGCACCCAGGCCTAGAACAGCAGATAACATCTCTTAATTTAACAAAAGTTTTCCTAGATACCTTTTTGTGGATTTTCAAAATCTGTTTTTTTAGCTTCTTTGGAATCTTGAAAGCATTTATTTAATTAATTATTCATAAGCAGCAAAACAAATAAGAAATAAGATTTGCACAGGTTCTGGGACAATGACTTAAAAGTGTGCCTTTGCTTAGGTAAGATCAAGCAAGGCTGGATTTCTCACAACTGAAAGGGAGCAATGGTGCAGCTAATTCAAAAGAATGGATAAATTAAAATGAGTTATACTTGACTATGGAATGCATTGTATGTTTCTCCCAACCATGTTTTAGTTAGGTAAATAGTGAGTTAAAATGACACTGCTTTTTAAATTGTCCACAGGATGTGGTCCATGGAAATGATCTGATAGTGGGAGAGATTATGTTGTCTAGCAGTTAAGAGGGCATGTATGGAACCCAAAAGCATGTTTTGAACCCCAGCTATGATACTTACTAGCTGTGTACTTGTCTATGGCTTAGTTCCTCATGTGTGAAACAGAATGAGAATAATAGCTATTGCATAAGAATGCTGCAAAGATTTAATGTGTTAATACCCACGATACCAAGTATATGAAGAGTGCATGGTACAGGATAAACACCCAGTAAATGAAACCTGCCACTAACTGATACAAGGAACTTACAGAAATTTATTTACACGTAGTAGATACCAACTATGTACCAGGTATTTTGCATTTTCTTTCATTTAATTCTTGCAATAACACTTAGGGTGTTATTTCATTAACACTGTTTTACTGAAGAGGTCATAAGGAGGTTAAGTAACTTACCCAAAGTCATTAGTTCAACAGTGCACAACAGAGGTTTGTCTATGAAGTCCCAGGGCCTCTTATTTCAACTCTGTATCAAACCACCCCGAAAGGAAAGCTGATTTAATATTTAAAATCAATGATGACTATTTCTATGGAAAATAGTAGAAATCTGAGTGCCCAAGCTCTTGGTTTAGTTAACACTAAATTCTGGCTTCTCTTGGGACATATATGGTGACAGCCTGTGAAGCCTGCCAAGTCATGAAATTCTTACAAAGACATGGTATTCAAGTGAGGGCAGCTTCATGTGGAATTCCTGAGTGTTTCTTCATCTATATGCCTGTACTTCTTTGATATGAAGGTGCTTTCATTAAACTCCGTGGTAGTTTTCCACTTTACAAAATTATATACTTGAAAATTATTTTATTTTATATTTTCAATGTGATTATTTTTTATTTTGAATTTATAGCCTTATAAATTCTGATGATAAAATTATATTATCCCCATATCTAAAAGCACATCTGAACATTGTAGAGTAGGGCTTTCAAATCATCATTATCATTGAACATCTATTAGGTACTGAGCTGGTTGGCAGAGATTAAAAACAGTAAAGTATCTATTTGAAAATAAAAGATATATACAACCCCTCCAACAGAGAAAGTAAATGATAAATATCAAACTAATAATAGAAACAATCAGTGCCTCAAAGATTTAAACGAGTAACATATATATATCTAGACCAGTGGAAAATAACTCAAAGAAGAAGCAGGACTTAAATTAGGCCTTAAAAGAAAGTACATGTGGGGCTTCCCTGGTGGCGCAGTGGTTGAGAATCTGCCTGCCAATGCAGGGGACGCAGGTTCGAGCCCTGGTCTGGGAAGATCCCACATGCCGCGGAGCAACTCGGCCCGTGAGCCACAATTACTGAGCCTGTGCATCTGGAGCCTGTGCTCGGCAACGAGAGGGGCCGCGATAGTGAGAGGCCCAAAAAAGCAAAATAATTAAAAAAAAAAAAGAAAGTACATGTGGAAAAAGAATAATAAGATATTTTGGGGGGGGGTAAATAGTCTAGCGGGGGTGAGAGGTGTTGGATTTGTAGACTTCTATGGAAAATCAGTAAAATTTATGTATTTTGGAGGTAGCTAAATAATATACAGAGAGATTCAAATAAGAATAATTTGGTGGCAATATGTATTATAATTTGGGGACGGATGATTCTGAAGACTGCATATTGTCAGAGTTCTGTTTCAATATAAATTTGTGTAGAAATGGAAAGATAGGAGCTAATCACATACGAATTCGAAGGATTTGTTCCTTGGCTATACATGAGCATTCAGGTCAATATGGAAGTCAAAAATAGATTAGATTTTTCTTAACTTAATCAATTATACATTCCATCTAATTAAGTGTGGTTCACCTAATTAATCATCAAAAGGCCGTTAACAGAAAAGAAAGGACCTGGGGTTTGTTGAACAAAAGAAATATAACTGCTTGATTTATATTAGAGCTATATTTTGAGCAGACAATGTCTTCTTCCAAGCTCCATTCATTTTAATAAAAAGATTAAATGGGTTTTGTTACTAGATTAAATCTAGTTAAGTGGGCTTTTTCCCCCCCTAGATTAAAGCTAAATGTTAGGGATCTATCTATTGAAATAGTAAGCTAACATTTAATTTGAAAGAAAAGTTACCATTTTATAGGGCACAATTTATACCAGCAACATAAACACAGCATGTTTGTTTTATTTCTGAGAAAAAAACTGCGACACAAGACTCAAGACTCCTTTTCTCCTGATATGGTCACTTAAAAAAGCTTCCAATACTAGAATTCCTCTTGATTACTCTGCTAAAATGAAATTCCTCTTGATTACTCTGCTAAAATGAAACACTAGAATGCTCTCTCTAAGCATTAGTCAAACTTCAATAAAGACAATAGGCTTTGATGGCCACTAAAATTTTAACAAAATATGTGATATTTCTGGGTCTTCTTTCAGTGAGAAGAATAGCCAGGCATTTTGCCTTCAACTTGCAGACAAAAAAATCCCCTATTCCACTATATCTATAGTGGATTATTCCCTAGCATACTGAATGAGTGAGCAATTCACTAGATTTAAGTGGAAAACCAACTACCCTAAGCACAAGCACTTTGCATCGTTACTTAATTTGGTCATCATAATCATTCTAATGAGGCAGGTACTACTACCTTCATTTTAAAGTTGAGAAAACTGAGGCGCCAAAATTTAATGACTTCCTTAAGGTCATACACTCAGTAGGTAATAGAGTTGGGATTTTAAAGCAGATAGTCCAAGTCCAGAGCCCATGCATGTAACCACTGCACTAGACTGCCTTTGTGTTTTTAAAAAATAAAAGTCAAGCCAATTAATAAAGAAACTCTTAGCAAAATGAATTCAAGTAACTTGATATGTGCAAACCTAATCTCTACAAAATATACATCACAACAGTTTTTGAAGTAAAAATATTTCCAAGCCCCAATCAATGCCCATTAGTAATGGTATTTTGAGGCTCTAACAGATATTTCTTCATAACCGAAAGATCTCCAAACTCCCCAAAATTGTCCATTGTATTGCAAACAATGGACATTGAATGGACAAAAGAACGTGGGTAGACTTTCAGAGTCTTTTGCTGTTTTTGTGCACATAATAGACATGTTAGTGAACAAAATCCAACATGTATCCTAAGCTCAGAGGAATGTAACACAACGGTGATCTATTCAAAGCTCGACACCTGGGAACACATTTCCTCGTCTCTGTTTTTCAGTCTCTGTACCCATCCCCCAATGGCCCCAGGAAAGGATTTTTAAAGTCTTTCTCTAGTTAGCATAATATAACTAGAAAGCCTCCCTCTGACCCTGACACATAACATCTGTTTCAGTCCTTCTGTTTTTTGGATATGGTGTTTAGGAGACAAAGTAGTGTATTTCACTGAAAGTCCATAATTCAGAGGTTTATAATTGTAGCTGGCAATTTGTTTTTTTAAAGTTTAACATATTTAGACAATGATCCTTCATAAGCAAATCGTGTTTTCAGGGATGACACTTTTCATGTCTAACTGTAAGGAACCTTCTGAGACCTAGTCATTCATTGGGATGCTGTACAAAAGGCATCACAGAAACCAGAGTTTTGGTCCCAGTTCTGTAATTAACTAGCTAAGTCACCCTGAACAAGTTCATTCACTTTCACCGGAACTTAGTTGTCTTCTTAAGAGTCCTATAACTTGACTAGGGTTTTATAATGCACAAAAAGAAAATTAGATGCTGTCTTCAGTGGCAAGTTTCACTTGCCGTTGAAGAAAAACTGTTATCAAGTGTATCCTGAGGCACTATGTCCTCTTCCATTTGCATGTAGTGATGGTATGTGCCATAGATGGTGCTTTTAAAGGAGAAATGGAAAAGATAAATTTAATATTTACGAAATTGAAGATGGAAGATAAGAGTGTGCTGCACAAACCAGGTGCCTTACTAATGCTTTTATGGCCCTGAAACTTGAGAAAATTCCTTCCCTAACTAGGTAAAAAAAATTGTTCTGACATCTGAGTCACAGCTTGGGAGACAGAGTGGGAGAGCAATGCCTAAGTTAACTTAATATTTGGAATCAAAGCATTGTTTTACTTCTAAAATAGTGAAACTACAAAGATAGGTATATTCACTGTTACATAATGTTAGATTTTCTAAAACTTCAGGGCTGAACTCACGTTTTAGGCAATAAGAGAAACTTGTGCACTCACATTTCACAAAGACTAGTTTGGGCCAATTTTAATGTGTTGCATGGGGAAAAAAAGCATTTTGTGATTAAAATATATATATATATATATATATACATGGGGCTGAGTTGAATGTAATTAAATAGGTTTCCCATTTCCTCGCAATAAGATCTCTAAGTCTTTTAATACGCTAATATGATTTATGAAAGCACACTTGCTTGGCTCTGAATCCACTGCATCTTCCGGCATGTCCAGAGATGGGTATTCCCAGGAACCCTTACCTGGACTTACTACAAACATCTTCTTGAACGTAGCTGATAGATAATATGAACCTTCCTTGGCTTTTGTTATGCTGCTTTTTTTTTTTCTACTGAACTGCAGTCAAACAGAATGCTTTCAACAGAACTATGAGTAGTCGAGGTGCTGCCCTGGTTCCACCCTCTATTAGATTCAAGGTAATTGTTATGCTTCTGCTCTGAGGCTAATTCTGTCCTCCTCTTGAATTTGCATATCTATGTCCCCTTGTAAAAGGCATACCTTTAGCAGAGGCTATGACATAGCTATGAGATGTCTTTATGAGATAGACAGAGGCTGTAAGAGGCTATGACATAGCTGGGGTTGTGAGTCTAAATAACAACCCTATAGAGAGCATGCTAGTTGAAAAGCTGTGAACAGGCTAAGGGGCCAGAGAAGGGTTGATCTAGATGGCACTGTTGGTGAGAAGATGCACAAAGGCAACTGAAAGCTACATGATTACTTTTCAAGCTTTAGTGTACCTAAGAATCACCTGGAGACCATGCCAAACACAGATTCTGATTCAGTAGGTCTGGGGTGTGGGGCTTGAGATTTTGGATGTCCAAAGCTCCCAGGTGATAGAAATGCTGGTTCATGGATCCCTCCATAAGTATCCAGCTACTAGAATAAGTAGAGATTCCTAGCAAATAACTTGTACCCAGGTGGTGGTATTTTAAATTTATATTCAGCCATTCGTGTAGTGCTTAAATTTGTTGCTGATATTTTAATAAATAATGAATTTTTTTAAATAACTTTTATAAACTGTTTGTTTCAAATGAGCACATACATTCAAAAAGATTCAATTCTAAAAGCAAATTTTGCTATATTAGATCCACGTTTTAAGATGAAGGAAAAAAGACTTGACAGAAGTTGAAAAAAAGATTCTTTTGCAAGTGTGGTGGCATTCTTTGCCTGTTTCTATATTATTCATTAAAATTAAAAGGAAAACCTTATTTAAGACTAATAGACTCTTTCCAGGATATAATTTAATTAATCTGAAAGCATTTCATTGGACAAATACTATGATTAGGTTCTATGAATATAATGAGGATGCTGATCTTTGTGTATCTGGGGACACAAGATTCATTCTTCACTGTGTTCAGAGTGAGCTGGGACTTTCAGTGTTGTTTACTGTATATGAAGCATTGTCAAGAACACTCTTCATCAAGATTCACTACCATGCTATTGACCTACTATCTAAAAAATTAATCGAAAAAGTGTTTGAGCTTCCATCAGCTCAATACAACTAGTCCCATAGTAAATCTACATATAATAACTGTGTAAGCAGGTATATGCATTCTTTCTGGTGCTTTCAGTGAAGTTATCCTGACCTTGAAGTGCTCAAATGATTGCTAAATTATGTCCACCACATCTGATTTTTTTCCAAAATAATTACTTTTCAGCCCTAATAAAATAAGTATTACACTAATATAAAAGCCTATATTCTAGCTAATCTAATAACCACCATTTATGTTCTGTAATTATATAAACATTGCATAAAGCCAACCAGTAATTATTTAATCAGTTACAAAGGAACAATAATGAATAACAAAGAAATCCTCTTGTTGAACCCATGGTGAATACACTTTTTTTAAGAAGCATCTGCCTCGAGATCCTTGTACTTGTTGACTGAAAAAAAAAAAAAGCACAACCTAAAAATTGAGAATTGTTTTATTTGGCAGACATAGTGAGGACTTAAGCCTGGAAGACAGCCTCTCAGATGGCTCTGAGTGACTCTTGCAAAGAGGTGAGGGAGGAGCCAGGATATATAAGGGTTTTTGCAAACAACAACAACAACAACAACAAACCCAGGTAGTTGGAATATCAAAAGATTATTGTTAATTAAAGAAAAACCAGACACCTCGAGTTAATGAATTTAGCAATTTTCTAAGTATGAGAAGATGCAAGAGTCTGGGCTCATTCAAACCATTCCTTTGATTATACACCTTAACTATCTAGGGCCAGTATCCTATTTTCTCCATCCTGAATCCCCTCAGGGTGCACCATGGGATGGCTGCAGTGACTGATGGCTTGATGGCTGCAACATCCTTTGTTTACTGATAATGGCAGGCAATACTCTTCATCTACATACTTTAAATGCCTAGAATATAGGAAGTACTCAGCAGACACTTGTTAAAGGAAGGAAAAATGGTGTGTGTAGTTTGTTTGAGTATTTTTTGTGTGCTTTTAGACAGTTAACTGGCTAAAAGGACAGTGTGCCCTAATGAATTTGCACTGATCTACAGAGTAAAAGTTTGAAATGTTTTAGAAATCTTATTGCTGGGCATACTTTCAATTTTACAAACATATTACTTTTAAATTATCCAGATCATATATAATCTATGTGTAAAATTTTTAAAAGTCACCCAGAAATCAAAAGTACCTATAGACCACCGTCTCCAAACTCAGGGCCCTCACAGGTAGCCCTATTACCAGTTGTGTTTATCTTTCTAGACCTCTACTCCTCATTATAGTAGCCACTAGCCAAATGTGGCTATTCAATTCTTGCTAATGCAACTGAGGAACTGAATTTTTATTTTTACTTATATGTGTTAATTTAAATTTCAATAGCTTTCTGTGGCTAGTGGCTGTTATACTGGGCAGCAAAATTCTAGACCTCCATGTGATTTCATGAATAATTATGTGCTTATAGAAACATATATTACTGTTTTCTGAGGCTTTTTTAAAGCATAGTCTCATACTAATAACCATTCTGATTATTCAGCAACTTGCTTTTTTCATTCAACAAAGATGTCCCTCGTGACTTTTAGCTAATGCACAATATTCCATAGTATGGTTATTTTCTCAGTTCAAGTAGCCATTTGCCTACTGCTGGACATTCAGGTGTCCAGTTACTCACTGTGACACATAATGAACAGCCTTGCAAACTCCTCATTGGGCACATATTCCAAGACACTTTTTTAAGAATAATAGATACTTGGAAGTAGGATTGTTAAATGACAAGAGAAAGCATTTTTCATTTTTATAGAAACTGCCGAATTGTTCTTCAAAGTGGCTGATTCAATTTACACTCCCACCAGCAGGGTTTGAGTTCCCAACATTTTTTCTTCAAACAGCCTGATGTTGCCATCAATTTCCCTACACTAGCTGGCAAAGCTTTTTTTTCCCACTCAATAATACCTTCTATTTTTTATTGTGGAAGAAATTAAGAAGGGCATCCATGGCTACCATTAAAATGCACAGAAGTGGGAAGATATATTTCATTTTGCTTCCAAGTCAATGTTCAATTTTAGCTTTTTAACAATCTTAGTTGACCAAGCATTTCCCAGGAGTGTCTCTAATATGACAATATCTACACATTATAGAAGGCTTTTTCAAAGGAAAAAGAATTAACTTTCTTTTTCAGTAATGTTCTAGCACTACTCAGTAAAATATGTTTTAAATTGCTTTTCCTATAATAAAGATAGATTGTGTTGAGCATTTATCCTTCTTGCCTAGTTCTTCTTTTATACATCAGTATAGAATTTTTCAGTGCCTGGCTGGGACTCTATTACTATTTTGTGGAACTGTTTCCTTGAACAAAATTAATGGTCCAGATAAGGACTGAATTTGTAAACTCCCTGGATCCTAGTCTGGCAGTAGTGTTGCTGCAGCGTTCTTAGATAAATACTTCTGTGTGATTGAAAGAGCACGTGACCAGGAGTCTAATCCTGACTCTTCAACTACTGGTCCTAGGGCCTGAGGCAAACTCTCCACTCTCTAGGTCTCAGTGTTCTCATCTGAAAATGATGGTGATGGAATAGATGACCACAGAGGTCCCTTTCACTGGTAAAGTTCACTATTGCTTAGAATAGATCACCCAATACTGTAAATATTAGTTGTAAAGATTGGGTATTTGAACTAAGAGAAAGAAGTAATCAGGAATGGTTTTATGTAAAATCAGTTAACACTCGTTAATATGTGAAGTCAAGTACATATGCTCTGCAAGAGCACATACTGTTTATGCATTTCTACCTGCTGGACTGTTCGACCCAACGCCATTCTACGCATTCTTCAATGGTAAGGGCCACCTGCTTGGGGAAGATTTAGGAATTGCAGAGAGAGGCAGAGGTATTGGAAACTTGCAGAAGTGTTTTAGAGCCTTATAGTTAAAAGGTGGAACAGACAAAGGTCTCCAAAAATTAGAGACTGGTAACTTTCATGCTAATCTCTGGCAAACTCTTGAATAAATTATTTAAGCAATTAGTCGTGAACCTTCTGTGATGCAGGTAGCATACAGGAGTCAAATTATTATTTAGAATTCATATCATTTCCCTTCCAGAGAAGGTGACTATGCTAAAGGTCAGAGAATGAATATCTGTCTCATGTTGCATCTGCTTTTCATGAAGACATTTGACAGGATCTTTCAGAATATACTTGTAGGTACAATGGAGCAAAGTGGGCTACATGGATGGGTAGGTGGAGTCATAAGAGTTGGACAACTGTTCCCAAAAGGTGTGGACTAATAGAGTCCAGATCATCCTGCAGAGCAGTCACTGCCATCATATACAGGGTTATAAGTATGTTAAGATACAAACTCTAAGATACATACCTCATGTTTATCAGATCTGCCTCTTACACAAAGCTGGAAGGATGGCTAAAGTGGTAGGTTAGTAGTTTCCCAAACCAGATTGATCATTACAATTTTCTAAGAGAGATGTTAAAACAGAAGTCAGAACTCAAACCCACAACTACTGAATCAGAACCAAGAGAGCTGAGGTCCAGGAAACTTTCTCTAGTAATTCTGATGATCAGTCAAGTTTGAAAACCACCTTCCTAGATGATACAATCAAACCCCAAGAATAAATATTTTCAAATAAATATTTTTTAAAAAGAAAAGGAAAAAGAAAATCTTCACAGGGTGGATGAGCAGATCAAACTTTAACAACATTAAAATCAATTTGGATAAATGTAAAATCTTGTAGCTCAAGTAAAATTATCAACAGCAATTCAGATTCATGGCTATTAGTTGACTGCAAACGTCTCACAGAATCAAGAGAAATCACTAATGTTATAAAAGGTGCAGAAGATTATGTCGACTACAGTGGTCAGGGCTGCAGCATGTGTGTTTGCAAGCTGTGCCTTGCACAGCCCCAGAGGCGGACAGTCACAAGTTCATGTCTAAGTGGTAAAAACCTACTATGCTATGACTACACTGAGAAATTGCTGTCAGTCTTGGGGGCCACTTTTTTTTTTTTTTTTTTTATAAATTTATTTATTTATTTATTTATTTACTTATGGCTGTGTTGGGTCTTCGTTTCTGTGCGAGGGCTTTCTCCAGTTGCGGCAAGCGGGGGCCACTCTTCATCGCGGTGCGCGGGCCTCTCACTGTCGCGGCCTCTCTTGTTGCGGAGCACAGGCTCCAGACGCGCAGGCTCAGTAGTTGTGGCTCACGGGCCCAGTTGCTCCGCGGCATGTGGGATCTTCCCAGACCAGGGCTCGAACCCGTGTCCCCTGCATTGGCGGGCAGATTCTCAACCACTGCGCCACCAGGGAAGCCCTTGGGGGCCATTTTTAAGCAAATGTTTACTTTTTAAATGACATATATCCTAAATTTACATAAAGTACAAAAATCATAAGTGTCTAGTTTGATTTTTTTTAATGTGTACTTACATATGTCACCAATACCCAGATCAAATTATGGAAAATGCTGTTCTCAGTCAATACTCCCCCCAGAGGTAAACCACTACTTTGACCTCTCACACCATGAATTTGTTTTGCCTATTCTTGTCTTCATATAACCAGAAACTGACAGTAAGTACCATTTTGCGTCTGCATTCTTTCATTCAAAATAATGAGTGTGAGATTATTCTTGCTATTGTATATAACAGTATATTTTTCTCTGTCATTGTTCTGAAGTATTCCACTGTTTGAATATATTGCATATTATCTATCCATTTTACCATGATGGACATTTAGACCGTATCCAGTTTGGGCTAGTATAAATAAAGCTGGTATAAACATTCTTGCTCATCTATTTTATCAGACATTGGCACTCATTTTGTTGGATAGATGCCCAGGAGTGGATGGATGTATCATAGGTACGTGTAGGTTTACCTTTGGTAGATAGTGCCAAACAGTTCTCCAAAGTGATCTTTCCAACTTAAACTCCTACCAGCACTGTGCAAGCGTAAATACTCTATATTCTTGTCCACGCTTGATATTTTCAGTCATTTCAATTTTAGCCATTCTGGTAAAGGTGTAGTAGTAGTACTGTATTGTATTTTGACTTTAATTACATGTTGCAAGTGAGTAGTGGTGACAACTATTTTTCATGGGAGTTTTGGCAGTGGTGTTGTAAATGTTTAACAACCAGCTTTCTGGGGAAAATTATACATTTAACATTATTGTAAACTTTATAAAGTACACAATTTACAAATAATAAAAAGTGCGTAATAGTCTTTAATTGTAAATTCCATAAAGCCAGTTGACTCTCACAGAATGCATTCGTTGATTTTTGCTGAACTCTTGTATATGTAGCCAAACTAAGGTTGCAATTGAAAAAGGAGTGTAGTTCCTATATGACTATTGGTCGATATTTTGGTTTACATTAACAAGACAAAAGTGAAGCAACAAAGATGTATGTTGGAATTCCACTCATTTGCTAATGACTTGGGCAATTTCTTTGCTGCATCAGATAACATTTATAAAATTCTAGAAGAATGTTTTCTCAATTTTTTTGTGCTCTTTACAATGTAATGTCTACAGACGCACAACTTTGACTGCCATTGTTAACATTTTTTCCATTACTCTTAAGTCTAGACAAGCAACAAAACAAACAATCCCGAATTTGTAGCATTTGCTTATTTCTATGACATAAATACCCCCACCACAGCCAATTTCAAGCTACCAACATGTCATCACTGAACATGGAGTTGGGAAGAGAAGCTTTCCAACAGTAGCTCCTGACTCTGTAGTGTTCCCACCATACAGATACAATAGACAAATAGCCTCAAGAGCATAGATAGTAACAACATGTAGTAAAATAATTTGAAAATGATGAGTTTTGAGTATGTCCTTGCAGGACATTTGGTCCTGTCCAAAACATTCACAAGACATTTGTTTCACACCAAAAGGTCTTGGATATTTGGTTCTGTCCAAAACATTCATATGATATTTGGTCCATAAGACATCTGGTCCATAAGACATCTGGTCCATAAGACCTTTGGTCCACACCAAGAGGTCCTTGATACTTGCAGAAACATTTGTCCTGTCTCAAATGTCCATAAGACATTTGGTCCATGCCAAAAGGTCCTTGATATTTGGTCCTGTCCAAAACCATTTGGCATGGACCAAATATGCTCATTGACATTTCGGACATCTGCAGCACCCTCTCCACTCAAGGGCTACAATTTATGCATTCACTCAAGAAATAGTGAATTATAAGCTATTTTATTCTAACGATCCTTGAGAATTTTGTGACAATGTATTTAGAGACATGTGGTAATTAAAACCAGGGATAAAAGACAGTGGACTTTAAATTCAATTTGTGTAACAGAATGTGATGACCAACATCTCCTTTTTGTTCCGTGGGTTTATATTTGTCCCCTTCACCTCCTGCAAGGTTTCTAATACTTTGGGACTTTTCCTATTCCTTTTTTTCTTCCTTCCACCAACTTTCCTTTGATTCATGGCCCCTTCCAAACTATGTAACACCTATTGATAGTACAAATGTGTTAATGCATTATGCCACCCAAAGCAATATAAGTCATGTTAGCCAGGAGCTTTTGGAAACAATGTCCAAACCTATAGAAGAAACTATAATAAGGAGAATCTCAGGCACCAGGAGGTCTAATTTTACTATCTCTCAGTCTATAGAATGGTGGTTCTCAGCCTTAGTTGCGTATGAGGATCACCTAGAGAGTTTTATTAATTTCAACGTCTAGGCCAGGCCCCAAACCAAATAAGTAAGTATCTCTGGGGGTGGGACCAAGCATCAGCAATTTGTTAAAGTTCCTCAGGTGATTCCAGTGTGCAGCCAAGTTTGAGAGTAACCCCAGGTTGAGAAATATTGGTACAAAACAGCACCTGCATCTATAAATTAAGGCCATTTATTCTACTCCGTCCTGAGTTAAACATCTGCTTTCTACCTCTGTGAAGAAGCACTGTCTATTAATCAAAGATATGTTAGGACATCCTTGTCTTCCGTAGCTATATAATCTTAGCTTTCCTCCCATGTCTTCCCTCTCTTAAGTCTTCCTTGGTCAGGCTCCTATACCAATCTTCAATTCATTTGTGATCTAAAGATTCATTTTTTATGAAACGGAAGATATCAGTTTCTGACTATATTGAAGCAGGATGCAATTCATATATATTTACTTACAAATCATAATTTGTTAGGTGGTTGCATTTAATTGACCCTAGAACCATTTTAAAAGTGACATTCTGTAAGTCAAGAGGTGCCAGACAACTTGCCTGAGTTCACCAAGAGCTAACCCAGGATTTAAACAGGACTTTTCTACAAGAGAGATAAGTGACAGCAAATCAGGGAAGGGAATAGGATTTCCCTCCCTCAACCCACAACTCTCCAGGAGAACAAGGAAGTACATTTCTGTGATTCCGAGAAGCAACTTCCAAAAAAAAAAAAGGATTGTTTTTTTAACATACTTGTAAATCAAAGTCCTCAGGTATTCTTGGATTAAGAACCAAAGATCAAAGTCAGAGCCAGATGATATTCTAAATGTGCAAAAGGAGACTCAAAATCCTCTCAGTTCTTTTTGACTGAAAGAAAAGAGTAAACAGTAAAGAGTAAAATTTTTCAGGCCCCAACAGAGAGCTATAATGAAGGGCATAGCATGGAACAGGTTGAAACATACACTTAAAAAATCTGTATAGTAGTAAACCGGGGATCACCTTTTTTATTTGTTAAGCTAATTAATCTCAATGTTTAAAAACATTATTTTTCTAGTACAAAATTACTGTCTTAAACTTAGCCTACTTTAAAATGGACACAACATTTTGGGAAATTTTATGACCTACAAAGACATTCTGGTCTCAAACATTAGTATGATATTTACAGTTTGCAATATCATGTACTAGCATATTAGTTTCCAACTTAATTCTTAATCTCTCATTACAAAAGCTCAACAGGAAGCATATAAGAGTGCCTATAGTTCAGGGAATGGAAAGACTGCTTATAATCCCCCAATTTGAGTATATTTTGTTTTTATTTGTGACTACAAGCAGATTTCTCCTAGTAAAAGGCTCACCAGAAGATTATTCCTAAAAATTAGCCCTTTATTCATTGATTCACCCATTCATTCATTCAGCAGACATTTATTGAGCACCTACTATTTTCCAGGCTTATACTATGTAAAATGGTGCAAAGATAATTAGTACTGGATCACTGACTTCTCCTGGTACCCAGAAGGGAACCTGACCCCTTAAGCTTCAGCCAAGGATGGTGAGATACTGAAGTGCCTTTCAGTTTCTTGGTGTTATTTAAGAGGATGAGGATGGGAAAGGGCTGCTGTTATTCAAGTTCAGTAGACAGACAGGTGACTGTTTTAAGAGCCATCTTTAGATGAAATAGTTTGTAGTAGCCTTTAAGGGAAAGATGTCAACACAGCTAACCTTTGCATGTGTTTTCTTTTTAAAAATATGATATGGGCTTTCCTATGAGGCTTTTTTTAATTAGATGATATCATGTACTTGACACAGAGTAGCAACATGTTTTTGCAGTTTCTACTCTAACGTTCTGCTCTGTGGAGTAAAGAATGTGGTTTACTTGTGATGCAACTCCTGCATTTGTTGCCAATGACAACAGTTGTTTTCTTGATTAGGTTTCAAGTAGTTAGTCAGGTTATGTCAGGGGAATTGTATTAAGGAGAAGAATTACAGGTTTGTTGAGTGCCAGCTCTGTGCAGTGAGAATGGCAGGGGGTAGGGGTGGGCATTGGCAGTGTTTCTTTTGGCAGGAGATCAGAAATGCAGACTCCTGGGTGCTCTACATGAGCCTTTCCACGTCAACTGGATTCCCTCTTCCCCATCCTGGCATCCCTTTTCTACCCTATGGAAAAGTGCCTGCGTGGGTCCAGAGAGCACCATCAATCAGTTCTGCAGCTCTCCACATTTCTGTAGCTTCAAGAAACCTTGAACTGCACTCTCCCTCTTCTCTCAGGATGCGTCACTGAGAATGTTTGAAATCAACCATAATTTTCAACAGATTCTGAACTGGGATTCATAAAGATAAGGTGGTTATTGAATTGAATTATAATAAATTCAGGCTGTAGCCCAGTTGCTTCCAGCTCTTCTCCTCCCACTGTTGGTTAACAAGTGTTTCTAAAGCCACAGGGCATTGAGAATCCTAAAGCAGCTAATTAACAGTGCTTATTCACATCACATGAAGCATGTGGGTTCCAGGCAGCTGTAAAACCTCAGCTTCCTCCGGCTAGCAGAATGATGACGGAGCTCTTAGATTGTATTTTGACATTCTGCTCCCTGCCTGTGGCAGAAAATCACCTTCCCCATAGAGACTTTAGGCCAGGATGGTACTCTGGGCATAAAAAAGTCTCATTGCCGTGACTATGAAAAAGTAAATGAACATGTCCTCATGTTTAGACTGTGACTCACAACTGGCCTGTTAATGGACAAAGGAGGCCTGACACATTCTCTTGACACATCGTTCAACCAAATGAAATACAGGATTGGTGAGATGTTGAGTTTCACAGGTTTGGATCAATTATCTTCCAAAACTCAGGTAACAGAGGTTCCAATACCCTTTTTCACCTTTTTCTATTTTCTATTTAAAGATTTCATCAAGAGACACAGAGGGCCAGTCTAATACAGCTCACATGTAAATGAACAAAGCAATATCAAAAAGCTTACCATTTTCCCAAAAACCTTGGACAAGTCGAGATGAACCTGTTTCCTCTCACACAAATCTATCATAAGTTATGTGCTTTACTAATAAAATAGTCTGTCATACTGACAAAGAAAAGCCTTATCTCTTGCCCCCAGCCTATAATTTTATCAAAAATATAATTTTATCCATAATTTTATCAAAAATGTCTTTCTAAAACATGTCATTCCCCTACTGGAATAACCTTGACATTTTTTCCTGTTTTATGGTAGATAATATATACATTTCTTATGTTCCTTATACCAAGGCTCTTACTACCGGACTCACATCTTTGCAACTTCATTTCAGGGTACCAGGGAGGGTATTGTGTACTCCATTGCTGTAGCTACAGAAATTCAGTACCCGATATGCCATGTCCTTTCAAGTCTGTTACCCAACCCACATAATCACTTGCTGAAATCTTTGTTCTTTTTAAAGGTGTGGCTTAAGTATTACTTGCTTTGGGAATCCATCCTTCTCCTACCAAAGAGTCGAGTCACACCTTTATCACTTCTATTCACTCCTCTATCAATCACCCATATCACAAAGATAGGGTTTGGGGTTTACTATTTTATCCCAAATATTTGTATTGTCCCTAGGATATAAAAGGAGGGTGATAAATGACTTGTTGAAATTAGGTCCTTGAACTAGACCATATCTGCAGGTTCTTTTATTATTCATTTTATATGATGTATTTTTAATGAGAAGGGCTTGAAGTGATTACTAGGAAATATAACAGTTAGCAGCTGACATTAACATTCAGTGACATTTGAAATTACAAGTGAGATTTTGATTTACTCAAAAGGCATATTCATGTCTCTCTTTTATACAGAGATCTCACTTCAAAAGCTATGGAAGCTCCGTAGGCTGACACATAAAATCTGGATCTATAAGCAACTAAAATTTGGTGTGATGGTAAAAAAATTATAGACTCATCTTAAAAATGCATATCTAAAAAAAAAAATGCATATCTACAAATTGCTAAACAATAAGCTGAATTAAGAGTATAACAAGGGGAGTTCCCTGGTGGCGCAGTGCTTGAGAATCTGCCTGCCAACGCAGGGGACACCGGTTCGAGCCCTGGTCTGGGAAGATCCCACATGCCGCGGAGCAACTGGGCCCGTGAGCCACACAGCTACTGAGCCTGCGCGTCTGGAGCCTGTGCTCCGCAACAAGAGAGGCCGCGACAGTGAGAGGCCCGCGCACCGCGATGAAGAGTGGCCCCCGCTCGCCGCAACTAGAGAAAGCCCTCACACAGAAACGAAGACCCAACACAGCCAAATAATAAATAAATAAATAAATAAAAATACAAAAAAAAAGAGTATAATAAGAATAAAATAAAGCACAATATTTGCTTAAAACAATAAGCTATGCATGTATAAGACCCCATATTCTAAGCAATAGAAAAATGGGTAAATATATTCTAGCATGGTATGTCCATTAGATGGAGATTATGGAGGAATTAAAAATGATTACTTTGAAGAATGTTTAATGGCCCAGTAAAACTGTTCATGGTACAATACTCCTTTCAAGAGGAATAAAGGACATGGTTTGAAAGATCTAATCAAAGACTATTTGCAGGGGGGTTAGTGGTTTCTTTGGTGAGAGCTCCTTGTACAATGGGAGGTGTTGGGTACCGGGAGCTTAGCCCAATAACAAGCCTTAGCTCTCAGATGGGAGAGCCATTTGGAAGGGAACATGGCGCCTGCTACTTGAATGCATTCCCAGGGACAAATCTTTGTACCTTGGGGAGAGCAGAGAGCTGGAAGTCAAGAGATGTTGCATGTAATTCTGTGCAATATCAGGAACAAAGGGAGAAGGTTTAATGTCAGTGGAGCAGCTGTAAAGTAGAGGCATGGCCTTGTGGTGTCCATCTGATTTGCTGGGTAGCAGCAGGACCCCCTGAGCCTTGGGGATGCAGAGAGATGCTCGGCCTGGTGGACGAGAGGTAATTCCAACAAATGGGGACTTTGTTCTTTTGAGACACCCTTGGGGACTCCCTGAAATAATTAGATGTGTTGCATAGAGAGCTACTTCAGCAAACGTGGGGAAAGCTAATGAAATTAAAAATTTTAAAGCTAACATAACCTCATTCGTTGCCATAGGCTGGTAAGGTCTGGCAACATTTAGGATGAAGATTCTTTTTTTTTAAATGTATTATATAGGTACAGGAGAAAAAGATTTAGAAGGTTCACTTGTCATGAGCTTATTATACGTAGTGGTGTGGGTTTTATAAAAAGAAAAAAAAGTGAAATTAAAAAAGCAACAAAAAAAATCCAAAATAAACTTTGACCTCCACAGTTAAAATACTCTCACAGGAGACAATCACTTCACTGTTCTCCCAGCTTGGTTAGGGTTTGCCTGAAGTAGATAACCACAGTTTTAGTAGGAGTGGGGGTGTCAATGAGTCTTGAAATATTTCATGAGAGAAGCGTTCCAAAACCAGAAAGTCAAACCTAAAGAAGACGCTGAGAGAGGACATGCCAGTTGTTCCAAATAATGAAGGCCATTTCAAGGAAGAAAAATTAGCAGAAATCTCTTCCTCAGAATTAAGAGCAAGAGGTGGGCAGTGCAGAGAGGCAGACAAACAGCTCCTTATAAAGATGGGTTTCTAAATGACCAGAGCCATCTCATGACACATCAGGCTGCCTTGAAAGGCAATACATGTTAGGTCATTCTACGTTCCCAGGAAGAGCTATCAGATCTGTGATCAAGGCAGTCTCTGTCCTGGGTAAGTGATTAGATGTAAAAGACATCTATGTTCCTTCCAGCGCTAAGATTCAAGATTCTCTGGGCTTTGTCTGCTGAAAACCGTATTACTTGGAATTATTGTAATTTTCTTGGCTTCCCTGAAGTCACACAGTGTACTTAATTAGTCACTGTATTTTAACCTTTATACAGGTATAAAATCTATTCCTGATGGGGGTGAAAAATATGCCCTGAGTGGGTAGAAGTGATATTTTAATCAAAGGTAAAGGTGAAATCGTTGATTTAGTTCCATAAGTGTTCTGGATTCCAGGAGGACTTTATAGCCAGTGGCTGCATCCTTACCTGGTCATATAGGATTCTGTAAAGCAGGAGTTTGTGGTCAGTATCCTTCTAGGAGCAGAATCAGATCCAGGTAAAATTTCATGGACAACCAAAGTTATATTGCTCTGAGCTTAGAGTATACAGAGCTGCAGCCCTGAAAATGACTTTGTGCTTTATGAGCTAACGTAATTATTCCATTCAGTGTGATCAGTGGAAATTAAAAGGCAGGAAGAATTCTTTATGTACTTTTTTTTTCAGTCGGTGGGAGCGCCATTGGAGGGGGGGTTGGGAGGGAGGAACTGACTCATTTCTGTCTCCTTTATGCCAGATCTGTGATGGGGCACTCCGGGCCTCATGGCATCCTCATGCCAACTGGAGAGGCACGAGGTCTCTCTATTCTGTAGACAAGAAAGCTGGGGTTTACAGGTGACCATAGTTTAGTCAAATGAACAGCCCAGATTAAAACACAGCTCTGCTGAACCAAAATTTGTCCTCTTTCAAATGACTAAACACAACCAAACAATGATAATAGTGATAATATTTTTAAATGTTGTATTTCAATTCTTGTATCAAAAAGCCGTTCCACTATATTTGGGAATTGTTCTAGTGGCCCAAAATTGAGATTAAAAGGGAAAGAGTCAAGACCAAAGGCATCATTTTATCCACTTCAAAACAGTCTGGGCTTTGTGCAGAAATAAAACCTTAAAAAAAAAAAAAAAAAAGTCAGAGATTGAAAATAAGAGCAGATAAGCAGTTTCCCAGTAAAGAAAGATTGCTACAAGATCATTGTAGAGAGTATGGAAATTTCAAAGGGTAGTGAAAATGTACTCTGATGCCCAAAGTGAATAACAGGATGTGTGACTAAAGCTGCTGAACTACGACCGGCGAGCTCACCTCAGAACCCAGGAGCCGCTGACGTGATGTTTCGTTTTCTTTCTCTTTCCTCTTCCTCCCTTTGTCCTCATTTTTCATTCCACCCTCTGCCTCAGTTCTGTTTCCTCCCCTTCCAAACTCTCTGTCCTCTTATCTGCCTCTTTTATCTTTTCTTTAATTGACCTTAACATGAAACTCAAGTAATTGAAAATTTGTTATGTATCATGAAAAAGTCTGTCTACTTCTGTTCTTCATGTTCCGCCCAGGTAGGTGCAATCTGTTTCTTTGGTGGTCGTTTTACTTTGTGTGCTACATTGGTTCTTCGGAGCCACCTTCCACCTATCCTGGAATGTGTGTGTGTGTGTGCGTGTGTGCGTGTGTGTGTGTGTGTGTGTGTGTGTTGCTGACAGGGAGGCAAAAGTGCAATGTCAATACTCTGTGGGAAAGAAAACGCTCCTTATCCCTCCCTGTCTTAGGAATACTTCCTGGTATGCAGGCGCAGAGTAGAACCAGCATCACAGAATGATCTCTTATGGCATTTCACAGGAGCAATGTCGATAGAAGAATGGCATCCAAGAGGATTCGAATCAATCTCTTGTTTAAAATTTGCTGTCTCAAGGAGCTTAATATTTTGTAATGCACATACAGTCTAAAAATGTTATCCTTGGATGGAGAAGTCAGCTGTTAAAAGCCTCAGGAACAAACACTCTACTTGATCTTAGCCAAGGGATTAAAAACTGTGAACACAATGGTGGAGTTCACAGTGCTCTGAGCTACACAAAGCCACTTTAGAGAACCTGCATGTGAATTCTGGGTCTTCTCAGCTGATGGCATTGAATGCTTCCTTTCACCTCATGACTTGATGTTTTAGAATGGGAACATTGTGCTGTTAACCCTCAGAGAAACAGGGTAAATGACGGGGAGACCAAGCACAAGGCACCCACCACCCTATATACAGGGAACTGGCCCTCAGACTCCTGGGATTATCTTGAATTATTAATATGTGGTCTGTAGTATTCATTTATTTATTCCTTCAAAAATATTCATAGAATTCCATTTCAATTCTAGTCAGGACTGGGACCTATAATGGTTACAAAATTAAATACTGAAATACAAGAAATAAAAAATAAGTTCCTGCCCCAAGGCTACAGCTTTGGGAGGGAGGAGATAGCTCCGGGCTTAGAATTCAAGTACTTCTGCCACTTGCTCTCGGAGTGACCTTGGGCAACTTACTTCAGCCTTCTAAACTCTCACTTTCCCTTCTACCAAACAGTGATGACATCCTCCTCCTAAGATGTTGTGAGAACAAATGAGAGAACGTGAGACAAAGTGCCCTGGGTGCTATGACCACACAAAACCAGAGCACTGTAGCCAAGGAATTCACACACCCTCGTGTAGGACACAGTGTGTGGTCCCAGGAGACACTGAAGAAGAATCAAGGGGTTCCTCAAAGATGCAAATGATGATTTTCCAAAGGGGTGTGCTATGGGCTCAGAGGAGAGAGAAACCTGTGACTAGTGAGGTCATAAGTGGTTTCCTGGGAAGAAAATGTGGTAGAGAAAGGGAACTAAAATGAATTAAGGACAAGCAACGTGCAGGTAGGCCTTAGTCCCATTGTAACGGGTGTGGAAACCAAGGCTCAGAAATGTTATACAACATGCCCAAGGCCACACCAGAACCAGTAAGTGGCAACATCTACCTTTAAAACCAGTTAACTCATTTATTTTTTAATTACAAGGTCCAGGCACTTGAAATACTTAGCAAAAAGCTTTGAAGCTAAAAGAGGTTCTGTGTGTGTGTGTGTGTGTGTGTGTGTGTGTGTGTGTTTTGGGAGAATGGGCATGAATTAAATGAGGAAAGCAAGATCATCATGAAAAAAAAACCTAACAAGAAATGCCCACTGCTTGTGACATATTTGAGGGGCTGTGACTCAAAAGTCCAGCTGGATAGAGGTTTACATAGTGAAGGAGGAAGAAACAAAGCAGTAAAGGTCTACTGGGACCTGGGTATGATGTCAAGCAGTTCGAACATTTTCCACTATGAAATAAAGTCTCATGGAAAGTCTTTAAACAGGAGCATGATCTAATCGAGATGGTTTGGAGAAGGCTGGTTTGGCATCACATAAAATAAACTAATGGGGAAGACATGGAGAAAAGAAAAGCTATTGACCTATGGTGATGTGCCTCTGGCTGAGGGTAGAGATCAAAGGAAAGGAACAGTTAGGAAGGAAGAGTTGGGACAGCTCAGTGAGTGACTGGAATTGGGAGTTGAAGGAGGTGGATCTGTTCAAAAACGAATGTAGGCTTCAAGCTCAGGTGCCCCAGAAGGGGTGATGGCTACATTAGCAGGAATGGAGACATCAGAAGGGTGCTGATTTTGCAGGAAAGAGAAGCCTGCTGATAAACACAGAGTTCAAATGACAAGACAGTCAGATGCAATGTCCAAAAGGTAGTTGTAGTAGGACAAGGGGTCTGATTACAGACAGTCTCTGTAGGAGTCCCAGTTCATGCTGTGGGTGTGCAGGATTTCCATGGAAGAGAGAAACTCAGAGACAGAATGATGGAGAACCACCCCTTGGGAAATGCCCAGTGTCCAGCTGTGAATACTGAAAATTTTTTTCTACGATAATGACAAAATATTGACTGGAATTTCGTTTTTTTGCCTTCAGTGAAGCTTGAAAATGGTGGGCAAGCACCTAGAGGGACAGACAGAATTGGTCTTCTGACATGTTTATTTCATTCTTGCTTGATTATAAGTGTTTAGTTAATAAATATCCTCACATAAATCAGAATTTCATCTGAGGTTTGCTTTCCTTCTAACCAACTAAGGAAATGATAAGGAAGTAGCTAACTCCTACCATCTCGAACTTCACTGGCAGTTACATGTGTCCAAAAAAAAAGAACCCAAATATGTTCATAATCATATTGTTTTAGGTCAGCTGCCAACACAGTTGAGCCTGAGCATCTAGCCTTTTAAGGTATGAAGATTCATTCCTAATGGCTCATTACCTAAAAGGAAGGAATGGGTTTTGAAATGTAGTCTAAGTACCTTTAATGGCAAAGGAAAGTTCTAGTCAAATGATTAACCACTTGACCTGTTCACTGCATGAGGAATGAGGACCCATGCCTTCTGAAGAACATCTGCCTGTTCAGCAATGAAGTATGAACAAAGGGGCTTTTTTGGTATGATTTTCCCCCTTAGTGGTTTATTCATGCCATGATAGCAAATACATCTTTAAAATGCTACTACTTAGGTATACACAGTGAAATCTGATTTAATCTCTATTCCAGGGGACCCTCATGAAAATATAGGAATGTAAATAGCTCCAGTGTTGTGCAGGAGGTTTCCATGTAGTATCCAATGTGGGACTTTGCCTGTGTGCTTGCACACACACACACACACACACACACACACACACACACACCCCACTAGCCATCTCTCTGATAATTCAGCAAGCCCTGCAGCTGGCCTCATCTTCCTTTTCAGAATGCTTGAAGAATAATCGTATCTGGGGACGAAGTGGAACGAGTCACACTGAGAGAAAAATTCTTCAGCAGAAAAGGGGTGTATATGTGCCTCTTCAAGATGTTTGTAAAGAAGGGACAAAAGAACAACCATTTACCAAGATGCCATCTGTGCTGCTGGCACAGCCAACCTAGTCCCCCGGGGCTTCCCCTGCCCTCCTGGTTCACGGAGCCCCATTTTCGGAGTCTTTCCCTCGGGGCTTATGTTCCACTGACCCATAGATGTTCACTGTAATTATACCAATTTTCCCCTCACACATGGCTCACCACTCTTCTTGACCGTCTCTATTTTTTTTTTAATTTTGTCTTCAAACACCATGCTTTACAGCAAAAGCCTCTGGTAAGGTACATAGTAAAACCAACAAAACATAGTTAATTAAGGCATTTAAAACAACTCTCAGTAATAACATCTTAAAAATTACTGAATTACTGATTTATTGTGCTAACAACAAATCTAAGAATGAATTAAAGTACTGGGTGGGTAGAGGCGAAAGATCAGACAGAGGCTGGTCCAGTGGGCAGCCTGGCTCTTCCCCAGCCTGGAGCAGAATCCCTGAGTGACCGAGGTTTCCTGGAGAGAGGCTACCGGAGCTGACCTGACCCGTCTCCTAACACCCACTGCGTCCACTGAGAGGCGCTCCTGTATGTCTTGGAGACTCAGTTGCCTCACCTGCAGCACTAGGTCTCATGTCCTAGGGCGGGTTGGGAAGATTGGGTGAGAACGACGGAAGCCTCTGCTACCGGTTGTTCTCCAAGAATGTCTGCTATTGGAATTATCTGGTGATGTCACAGAGGCTAAAGTCAAAGGTCAACCTTCTTTCTCAATAAACACTGATGAGGCACTCCCAGTTCAACAGGCAGCTCCTTCAAAATCTAACAGAGTTTTTGGTTTCTCTGGAAATCTGTCCTAGAAGAGCCTGCACATGTGAAGATAATAAGAGGTTGTTGGTCTCTCTCTGTGGGCGAAGAGCAATGGGGAAAATAAGAAGGTCTGAGAGGGAAAAGTAGCAAGATGCTGGGTACGTCCTCTCCTCTGTGGCCCCCAAGCTGGTCCTACTGAGAGAAGACCTCGGTGGGTGAGGGTAGGCACTTATCTCTGCGGCTAAAGGGTAGAAGAGGAAAGATGAAGCCCCCTTTCCAAAAACTTTTATGAAATTACTGCAGTGAGGAAACTTATTAAATATAGATTTAATATTTGCATCTGTTCTGTTACAATAGAACTCAACTGTGACATAAAATATTAGAGTAGATAGCCATAAAATAGAATGAAATAATGCCATTTGCAGCAACATAGATGGACCTAGAGATTATTATACTAAGTGAAGTAAGTCAGACAGAGAAAGACAAATGATACCACTTATATGTGGAAACAAAAATATGATACAAATGAACCTATCTACAAAACAGAAACAGACTCACGGACATAGAGAACAGACTTGTTGCCAAGGGGAGGTGGGGCGGGAGAGGGATGGATTGGGAGTTTGGGATTAGCAGATATAAACAATTATATATAGAATGGATAAACAACAAGGTCCTACTGTACAGCACAGGGAACTATGTTCAATAACCTATAATAAACCATAATGGAAAAGAATATGAAAAAGAACATATATATATATAAAACTGAATCACTTTGCTGTACACCGGAAACTAACACAACATTGTTAATCAACTATACTTCAGTTAAAAAAAAAATTAGAGTAGAGATCAGACAATCCAATCTCCTATTCCACAGAAGGGAAACTTGCCTCAGGCCATGCCACAGGGTAAGGACCCTGTCAGTACAAGGCCTCAAATCCACACACTATTCTGGCCTCTACTCCACACACTATTCTGATTCAGAAGCTGGTGTCACAGCTTGGATTGTATCCTCCAAAAAAGATATGCTGAAGCCCTAACACCCCAGAGCCTCAGAACGTGACTGTCTTTAGAAAAAGGGTCTTTAGAGGTAATCAAGTTAAAGTAAAGTCATTAGGGTGGGTCCTAATCCAATACGATTGGTGTCCCTATAAGAAGAGATTAAGACACAGGGAAAAGACAGCCACCTACAACCAAGGAGAGGGGCCTGGAACAGATCCCTTCCCTAATACTTTCAGAGGGAACATGGCCCTGCTGACCCCTTGAATTCAGACTTCTGTCTTGCAGAAATGTGAGACAATACATTTCTGTTGTTTTATGCTATCCATTTTATGATACTTTGTTATGGCAGCCCTAGGAAACTAATACAGCTGGCTAGATGAATTTTAGTCAAATAACAGACTAGGAGGGAGGGTTTGGTTTCTTGGGAGGAATTTTTAGATGACAGGAGAGTCACTTAACATCATAACTCTGAAAAATAAATCCACTTCAGATATTGTCTTCAGTGCAAGGGTCCGTAGAAATTCCAATCACACAAATTTATAGTCCAGAGAAGGGGAAAAAAAAATCAAATTACAATTCATAGAAATTTAAGCAGTGTTTATGACTGGAAAAATAAAAATGGCTATAGTGACTGTGGAGCACTGCGACTAAGAACCCCGCCTCAGGTGTCAGACTGCCTGGGTTTGGGTCTCATCTCTGCCATCTGCCCAGTGTGTAACCTTCAGTAAGCTGCTGACATTCACTGATTTTCAATTTCCTCAAGAAGAGGGTTGTGCAGACTCTTAGAGATGGTGCATTTGAAGCACTCAGGATGGCATTTCACCTATGGTGAACACTGACTGAATTTTATCTATTGTTATGATTACTAACGGCAGATCATTGCTTTCAATTTTTAAAGTATTTAAAGGCAAACACCTAAAAGTTAAAACAAAAGTTAAAAACAAAAAAGTTTTATTTGTTTGCTTTTCAACAATTTGGATGACACTTACTTTATGTTTTATTTGTATGTAATTTGTTCCAGATCTCTTATTCTGGAGCATTTCATTCCTTAGAAAGAAATGTAAGACTTAGATACCAAATGTGAAGATCCTATTCAAGAATATGGATAGCCCACTAAACCATCTACTTACCCAGAAAAGTACAAAATATTTTATGTACAAAGTCATTATTTTCATAGACTTGGGAATATTTCAAAACAAGGTGGCTGGGCTCTGATTTGGACCATTCCTGTCATAACAACGAGCTACGGGTGAATAAACCAAGCTTATCTTCTCAACAGTTATTGTTCAGAGCTGGTTGCAGGGATGGAAATTCAAGTTCCTTGTCACACACATCTGACTTGTTGTATTGATTTGTTAGGCCAAACCTAAATTACAGTGCTTAGTAGATTCAGGAGAGAAAATGTCTGAAAACTCAACCAAGTCAGAAGTTGAGAAGCTACTAAAAAAGTAAAAAGAGATAAACCCTCTCTACCCAGGGAAATGGGGGATCCTGTTGCTTATGGGAAATAGAATATTTGTTATGAGAAAATCTAGAATTTAGATCAGCTGGTATCATGGTCATGTCATGGACATGCCAAAGGAGAGAGAAGGCAATCTGCTGAATGGCGTAGCTCTGCTCTATGAAATCTCAGGAGCCAGTTCATGAGACCAGCTATTTAGATTCTCCAGGCAAATGAAAATATTCTGGAGAGGCTATTGTGTTGTGCTCGAGCTATTACGCCTTCCTTTCAGCATAAAATTTTATATTGCTTTTTTAAATGGGGGATTTTAGCAATATAAATATATCAACCCTCCATGTTCCTGAGGATCACACTTGAACCTTGGAATAAATGTCTGATAATACACCCAGAGAAAACAAACAGGCTGCATCTAGAAACAGAGGGACCACTACTGACACAGATTCACTTGTGGAAGCTCCAAGGGTGAGGAGATACATAGCCTGCTGTCTGTGCATTCCAACATGGATTATCTCAAAACCCCCCAGGCTTCTAGAATGTCAGGCTCTGCCCTAAGGGCCTCACACATATTGATTGATGTATCCTCCTAACAAATTTACAGGTAGGTACTATGATTACCCTCATGAAAAAAATATATTGTTTTTAATTGTGGTTAAAAAAAACATAAAATTTACCATTTTTAAGGGTATAGTTTTGTAGTGTTAAGTATATTCACAATTGCTGTGCAACAGAGCTCCAGAACTTTTTCATCTTGCCAAATTGGAACTCTAAATCCACTAAACAACAACTGTGGTTATTCTCATTTTATGTAAGAGAAAACTGAGGTACAGAGAGGTTAAGTAACTTGCCCAAGGTCACACAGCTAGCAAGTATCAGAGGCATAATTCAGAAGCATGAATTTTGTCTCCAACACCTGGAGTCTTAACTATTTAGCTATGAGAGAACATCATTTGAAATAGAAAAACAAACACTGGCACTTAAAAATGCATTCTACTCTATGGGCAATATACTTAAACATGATTGAAAATAAAAATGACATATATGCATATAAATACATACATATATATGTGTGGATACACATATACATATATGCATATATACATATATAATCATACACACGGAGAAAGCTCTATATGTATCATGTCTGCTTTGCATTTGAGTTTTCCCTTTTTTCTACAGGTAAATACTTATTATCTTATTGTATTTTTTTTGAAATATCTTCACACATATATAAGCATGAATTATTATGCCTTCCCCTAATTTTTACACAAAAATGTAACCTCCTATACATACCATTTTATAACGTCCTTTTTTTTCACCTATCATTTGTGGAGATAATTCCATGTCTATTTAGAGAGCATATTATTCAATTTTATGGAATATAATTTATTGAACCACTCACCTATTGAAGGGCCTCTGTGTTGGTTGCAAGCTTTCACTATTACAAATTGTTTTACAAAGAAGAGCCTTGAACATAAGTCATTTCAAATATGTGAAAGTAACATGTGGTATAAATTTGCAGAGGTGGAATTGCGGAGTCAAGAGGTATATGCATTTGTAATTGACAGGCATCAATAGATGTTGTCAATTGCCCACCTCACAAGCCCACCAGCAAACTCCTCACAGCCCCACTAACAGAATATCTTACCAAACTTTTAGCTTTCTGTCAGTCAACTAAGCGGAAACTGGTATCTTAGTGCCACCTTAATTTGCCAAAAGCTGAAGTTTTAACTGAAGGATAATAGCGTGGACACCAAAGCATAATGCTACTTGTTTAGAGCATTAAAGTGTCCACAGAGAATTTATATAGCATATTACAAGTATTTTATCATCCAGAAAAAAAAAAAAAAACTCACTAATTTATTTTCTCTGTTAATGTTTTAAGTATTTACCACTTCCTTTGTAAAGTATATGACTAATATTTGTGAGTGGTAGATAGTTATCCAACCTACCAGAAATGGAATCCTAGGACTTTAAAGGAGAAAGGAAAGGAATATCTGGTCCATTCCTACACATAGGAAAGTTGGGGGGAAGTATTAGAACGTGAAAAGGAAATAAGGTGTACAGACTAAGTCTATGTGCATGGGTAGAAGGACGGGAGAAGAAGACAAAGAGATACTGATTAGGCCAGAGCTAATAGACTGGACCATCTCTGCCACCACCTCCCCACTCAGGTCTAAACAACCATCATTTGGGCTCCAGCAACTGTGGCTTAACTGGCTCCCAACATCTACACACCAGCTCTGCCATTTCTTCCCCACACCACAGCCAGAATGATCTTTTAAAGTAAATCTCATGAAGCCACAGCCCCATTTTCTCTTTTTCCTGATTTTTCCTGTTAAGGACTAAATGTTACCCACCCCCCAACCCCCCACCCCGCCAAATTCACATGTTGAAGCCCTAACCCCCAACGTGATTCTATTTGTGAGGTGATTAGGGTTGGATGAGGTCATGAGGATGAGGCCCTCATGATGGGATTAGTGCCCTTCTAAGAAGAGACAACACAGAGCTTGCTCCCTCTCTCTCCACCATGGCAAGAAGGCAGCTGTCTGAAAGTCAGGAATTGAGCCCTTACCAGAAACTGACCGTGCTGGCACCTTGATCTCAGATTTCCAGGCTCCAGAAATGTGACAAAATAAATGTCTTTTGTTTAAGCCATCTGTCTGTGGTATTTTGTTATGGCAGTGCAAGAAGACTAAGACATTTCCTGTTATAGTTTCTCAAAGCACTGTATAACCTTCCTATACAGGGATTATTAGAGTTTAGAACTAGTCACGGACACTTGTAACTTTTGATTACTCATTCTACTGTCAGCTTCAACAGAGAAGGAACTGTATTTCTTTTTTTTTTTTTTAACATCTTTATTGGAATATAATTGCTTTACAATGGTGTGTTAGTTTCTGCTTTATAACAAAGTGAATCAGTTATACATATACATATATCCCCATATCCCTTCCCTCTTGCGTCTCCCTCCCTCCCACCCTCCCTGTCCCACGCCTCTAGGTGGTCACAAAGCACCGAGCTGATCTCCCTGTGCTATGCGGCTGCTTCCCACTAACTATCTATTTTACATTTGGAACTGTATTTCTTTTTGCAAGTAAGTGTTCAACAATTATTTGTTGAGTGAATAAATGCTAAGATGGGCTGTATGGAATTTCCAGATCAAAGATGAGTTGAAGGCTCAATTCAACTTGATCATCTTACCCTATGTAAGCATGTGCACACCCCTCCCTCCCCCCAGCTATTTGTAACCAATGGTATCTTCTATGAGGGAGGCACTAATAAATGAAAGGTCATTTTGTTCTGTTGAGCACCTTGGTAAGTCTGGAAGTTAAGAGATGGAGGAGCACAAGGAGAGAGGTAAAGTGCTAAATCCCATTAAGTGAGAAAAACGTGAAGCTCCTATGAGTAGCTTTTGGATGAGGAGAGATACAGAAGGCGAGGAAGGGAGAGAAGGGCCAAGCAAAATCGCAGAAAACTAGCACCTTAGTGGTAGACATGACTGGGTAACTTACTTTATAAGACTATGAACATCTATTTTATTTTTTTATTGAAATACAGTTGATTTACAATGTTGTGTTAGTTTCTAGTGTACAGCAAAGTGATTCAGTTATATATATATATATATATATATATATATATATATATATTCTTTTTCAGATTCTTTTCCATTATAAGTTATTAAAAGATACTGAATATAGTTCTCTGTGCTATACTGTAGGTTCTTCTTGCTTACCTATTTTATATATAGGAGTGTGTATGTGTTAATCCCAAGCTCCTAATTTGTCCCTCCTCCCGTTTCCCTTTGGTAACTATAAGTTTGTTTTCTATGTCTGTGAGTCTGTTTCCGTTTTGTAAATAAGTTCATTTATAGATTCTACATATAACTGATATGATATTTGTCTTTCTCTGTCTGGCTTATTTCACTTAGTATGATAATCTCTAGGTCCAAGACTATGAATATCTAAATACTATTCACTTCACATTATTTGTGAATGTAAATTGCTTTTATTTCCTCAAATCATCAATAAGGTCTGATAGATAAATATGTGTGGATGAGTTTCCTTTCATGGGAGAAAGAAGAGGCCTGTGTCCAGGGGAAAGAAAAGGCTGGTGTCTGGGAAAATGAAGAGAGAGACGCAATTCTACCACTGGCCTCTGTGGTGAAAAGGGAGCTCAGTGATGGCTCCTGTGAGCTATTCCCTCAACTGAACTATTCTGCTGTTGCAGAGACTTGGGACCTGCTATGATCGGGAGGTAGGCTCTAAGTCCCCTGGAAATTCTTAAAAGCTTTGGAGAGAATATGGGACTTTTCACAAGCTGCACAATGGGGTTTTGAGCCAGTTTTAACTAATAGATCTTAGGAAACAGGGTGAACTCAGCTGACTCCTATGAGGAAGAATTTCCATATACCACAAACAATAAAAATCTCAACTAAAGTTTAACTTGGGCAACTAGAAACCAAGCTTCCGGTTGTTCTTGAGCAACTGAAAGTTCATATTCATACACCCAAGTAACTACCACCACCCCTGCAGTGGGCAGATGAACAGTTCAGTTGGTAACCTTGGGGTCTGATTCCATCCTGGAGCTCTGTTAATTGCAGAGAATGATTACAAAGAAGGATTATATGAGGGTGTGTCATATAAATGCTTATGTTCAACAGTGAGAGAACTTTAAGGAAGTAGGAACATGAAGTAAGATTGTACAGAAAATTCCTGGAGAACGTGAGAATTAGAAGGACTTGATTAACCGAATAAAAGAAGGAATGACATCTCATTTTTGATTGGGTATGTAAAGAATGAGACCCTGAAACACAGGTTTGGTCATGAAAGTGAGTCTGTAAAGGAAACTCATGGTATTGGAAGAATCAACCGTCACTGGGGAAGAACACAGGAAACAGCTGACTTTTAGATTCTATGCTTGGGTGACTGATGACAAATGTAATACAGTAAACCTTTGGGCCATATCACACAATGAATGTGTGACTAAATTTTTGTTTGTTCTGGTTTTGCTGGGGAAATCAGACCGCCTAGATAAAACGGAAGACTTGGATTGGATTGTCCAGAGTAGCTCTGTAAAGGTTTGGCAATGTGGTATCATTAGCAGAAAACCATTTGAATACTAAAGGTGGTACAGGGGTATTCTGCAATTTAGTTCTAGGTACAAATTCCCAGTTGCTCCCCAAGCTGGCAGCACAAGTCTCTAAGCCTATTGTTGTGCTTCCCCAGAACACACTGTCCAGAGCAATCAGCTTTGCCTTGAAGGACTTTAGACCAAACCACCATCAAAGGCAGGACATATAATATTTCATCCTTTAAATAAGGCCAGGATGGGGAAAGAAAGAACTATTCGATAAATAGTATCTGGAAGCAAGGGTCTGTATAGAACCAAGAGAGGTTTAGTCACTAAAAATCAAAAAGAAGACCCTTAAATCAACGAGTCCTTAACTCTGTGCCCACCAGGGGAGGACAGCTTCATGCAATGTTTCCAATCAGAATCAACAGTCCCACCCGAGGGTATGTGACATTACTGACTAAAGACTACCCTCTAGTGGCCTTATGGAAGAACTACAAAACCTGGGAAAGTGGAAAAAATAACTGTGAAAGAAATGTGATAAGGAAAAACGAAGAAAACGCGATAAAAAATGAAAAGAAGATCTGTTTAATTTCCCTTTAGTACCAGGGAAAATAATTGATCACTCCATATAGGAAATGCTGATACAGTGGCAAGCATGCCTGTTCTTAATTATCTAACCTACATGACGTTGCCGGTAGTTCCAAATGTATGTCTATAGTTTTGCTGTTTACAATCTAAACAAAGCACCAGAACAGGGACATTTCTTTTTTTTTTTTAATTTTTATTTATTTATTTACTTTTTTATTTTTGGCTGCACTGGGTCTTCATTGCTGCACGCGGGCCCTCTCCAGTTGCGGAGAGCGGGGGCCACCCTTCCCTGCGGTGCGCGGGCCTCTCATTGCAGTGGCTTCTCTTGTTGCGGAGCACGGGCTCTAGGCGCGCGGGCTTCAGTAGTTGCGGCTCACGGGCTCCAGAGCGCAGGCTCAGCAGTTGTGGCACACGGGCTTCGTTGCTCCGCGGCATGTGGGATCCTCCCGGACCAGGGATCGAACCCGTGTCCCCTGCACTGGCAGGCAGACTCCCATCCACTGCACCACCAGGGAAGCCCAAAGAGATTTTTTTTTTTTTTTTTTTTTTTTGGCTGCGTTGGGTTTTCGTTGCTGTGAGCCGGCTTTCTCTGGTTGCGGCGAGCAGGGGCTACTCTTTGTTGCTGTGCATGGGCCTCTCATTGCGGTGGCCTCTCTTGTTGCGGAGCACGGGCTCTAAGCACGCAGGCTTCAGTAGTTGTGGCGCACGGGCTTAGTTGCTCCGTGGCATGTGGGGTCTTCCCAGACCAGGGCTCGAACCCGTGTCCCCTGCACTGGCAGGCGGATTCTTAACCACTGTGCCACCAGGGAAGTCCCTGGGACATTTCTACTGATGTCAAGTTGACTGTACAATATAAAACATCCTTTATAAAAGTGATCAAAATACAATGATCCTGAGAATTGTGTTTTTTCTTCACTATCAGTCACATCTTTCTCAATTAGCTGTTCCGTAGGTAGCTGGTATAGCCAGTACAATAGAATTACTCAATTGAGTCAGAAAATCTGGGTGGTTCCCTAGTTCCACACACTTCAGTCGGTTGGACGTTAGGTAATTCACTTAACCTTTCTGAGACTCATGTTTTAAAAATATGCAATGTGTAAATTGTTGCTCTTCAGTCTCCCTGGGTTTGGGAGAAAGTATAATGAAATATGTGTACTTTATAAATTCTAATATGCTACATAAATATTAGCCACTATGAGTCTTAAAATCTCTAGGTGAGGAGGAGGTTGGTAAGACATTATTTGTCAAGTTTATACATCGAATCAATGACTGAACTGAGAACAACTATCATACCTTGTGTCCTAAATTTTATCACTCTAGAAATCCTATTGTGTTATTAATATTTTTCTTAGCAGTTTCAGTAAGTAATATAGACTGATGGCTCTAAGTTATGAAATAGCTATAAATAACCATAATTAAATTTCGCCCCATGTTTAATTATTCTGAGATACAAGAGCCCAGCTTTTAAAAAGGACCAAATAGAAGGGGTTTAATAGATTAGACCTACTGACACCATCATTATTTGAGAAAGATCTATTTCCTAGGTTTATTCTAGGAACTGACTGTCTTCTATCTGGTGAGAGCTATCTATCTATCAACTTTGGGAATGGGTTGGAAATCAGCTGACTCTTTTTACAGCATCACTTAGGTTGGAAACAACTAGTTTCTGATTGATCAAATTTAAGCTGTTTTCAAGGAGCTTCATTAGGCTGCAATCCATCTGTCTTATTTTCCAAACCAGTGGGGTAGTAGACACAAGGTCATGACATTTGGAATGACATGGCAATGTTATAAATCTTGGTATTTAAGTGGTACTTTTGTTTTTATGTATAATTGTTTTACAATGAGAAAATGTCCCTGGAAATTAGAGGACTGTTTCAAAACGAATCATTTACTCCAAACAATCCTGTTCTAGTCATTAATTACAGGAACAACAAATCTTTCCTGCCAAGGCCTTATGGACTAGCTAAATTGCGACAGGAAATACAGAACTCAACAGAGTTTGTTATTTTTTATCTCTAGCTTAGAGCAAGTTTATCCTAGACTCGGAATGAATTTAATGCTTTGTGCAACATGTAAATAGCAGTTCATTACATTTTCTTGTTTACGGAAGCAAGATTCAAAAGGAAAACGTCCACAGGAGGCACAGAAATAAAGGGAGGATAGGTGTTTCTGAAAATAACCTTCTGGAAAAAAAATGTGGCTCTCTTGAAACTCATCAGAAAAACAAGGTACTTGAGAAATTCTACAACTTCTCTATGTATTAGAATCACCTGGGAGTTTTGCACAATCTCTATGCCCAGACTGCAGTCCACATCAATTAAAAGAGAACCACTGGGATGGGATCCAGACATCTGCATTTTTTAAAGTTATCTAGGTGGTGCCAATATGCACCAGGTTTGAGAAACACTTTAGTTGAGAAATACATATCTTAAAGCATGAAAGTAATGCCTTTTTCTGGCACCAGTCATGATATGACCACAGACTATTGTTATAACCTCCCTGTTCTTATAACAGCAAGTAGCAAAGCTTCATTTTATAGGTATGTATGCAGAAGAACAAAGCACGTGCAGGTGAGAAGCAGGGGCGATGTGGATTAAATCAATGGGCCAGCAGAGAATATAGAAAATGAGTTCAGTAGTGCCCGCAGGATTCCCTGCTAGGGACTGCCAGGGTACAGACAAGTACATGGCCAGATGCCTTTAAGGAACTGACAAATAGGGTCACTGATATGCAAGCAAATCAAGAAAAAATGAAGTACAAGCTCCAAGTGAAACACGGGCTCCAAATGAGTTATAAGCAGAGTTGTATTGCAGGGCAGAGCAATAATGGATGTTAATGATGTAGGGGGGTTAATAGGATAACAACATTAATACTGCCACCTGGCTGATTCCAAGGATATTGAAAAAAACAAATGCATGGCAGGAGGGAACATATGGGATATGGGAAAGGAATGTAGACATAACTTTATTTGCAGGCTCTAAAGCACTAGTTCTCAGAATGTGGCCCTCAGCCCTGCAGTGTCAGTATCACCTGGAAGCCTGTTAGGAAGGCACATCACTGGGCTTCACCACAGACCAGCAAAACAGAAGCCTGGGGATGGGACTCAGCAGTGAGTTTTTACCAGCACTCCAGGTGATTTGGGGCCTCCAGGGGATTTTGGTGCATGTTGAAGTTTGAGAACCACTGTTTTAAGGTTTTTTTCTTGAGAATAAAATTCTCTCTGTGGGCTAGGATGTCCTTGGAATGATATTATATGAAATTGACCATTACATCAATCACGTTTGCTGAAGTAGAGACATTATACCCGTACAGGGTCATATATTCATTGATGCTTCAACACTGACAAGATCATTTTTGCTGAGAACCACTCAAGAGGACAGCAGTCTTAGTTCAGGTCTTACAATAGAGAACTAGTTATTGAAAAAACATCAGGACTAAGTAAACAGTGATGCCGATGCAAATTTGCTGACTCCAGGTACTAAGAAACATTTACAAACTCATATTTTGCATAAGGCTTATAATATTTTAGACATCTGACGTGACCATATCGCCCTTTCTCTTTAATCCCTAACTCTATATTCCACCTTATTAAAAAATAGAAATATTATACAACTGCAAGAGTGAACCAACTATAATTTCATGCAACAACATGGAAAGATTTCACAAACATAATGGCCAGCCACGAGAGTATATAGATTCTGACTTCATCTACACAAAGCTTCAAAACAGGAAACGAATAAAAAAATTGTTAGTATAAGTCCAATATTAGTATCTGGGGGATTAGTAACTGGAAGCAGGCTCCAGGGAGGCTGTTTCTTGGCCTGGGTGCTTGTGACACCAGTGTGTTCACTTTTTGTGTTCATTTACTGACCTTTACACTTGTATTTGATGCATTTGTATTCATGTGTTCTTCCGTACAAAGTTTACAAAAATGTAAGAATAGGATTCATGCTGCATTTGAATTTGAAGTCAGGATGTCCTCCTTCCCTTTGGCCTTTAAAGATGTTGGATGTTGGGGTGCTGATCTCAGTAAGTGTTGGGAAAGTGGGGGCACGTCATCCACTGCGGTGGACGAAGCCCAGTGGAGAGTACCATGTGGTCCTTGGACTCGAAACATTTGAAAGAGGACCATGGGAATGGTCAGTTTCCAGTCGTGCTGGGCAGTTCATTCTGGCCTCAGTGTGGACTAAGTTAGGACAAGGCATCCTGGGAAGTAGATGAGGTCATGGACGGTGCCCTAAATAACCACCTGGTGGTCTGTGCCTGCACGTTTGTCCCCCAGCCTGTCAGGGTCACACTTGTACGAAGTCACTGCCACCACCTCCAGTCCCGCCCTCAGTCTTGAGTTAAGGCTTCCTTGGTGCCCTCCTCCCACTGCTCCCCACGCCCCTTTTCCTCCTTCTTCTCTCCTCCCTTCTCATCAAGACCTACCTGTTCTCCATCTCATTATCTCAGAATCTTTGATGTTAGCCAGTTCATTAACCCAGTGGTCCCCAACGCTGGTTGCATACATACGAGTATCCCTTGGAAGTTTTATAAAAACACTGATATCTGGGCTCATCACAGAACAATTACACAGGAATCTCGGGAGATGCCCCCCACCATGGGTGCTTTAATAAATTACAAAGTTGACAGAACATCATTTATGTAGCTTTTCTCCCTGAAGCCATATCTGGATCTTACTGCAGCCTGAGGGACTTAATGAAAGGAGTGATGAACTCAGCTTCTTGTCTTCT
Organism: Eschrichtius robustus; assembly: GCF_028021215.1. Classification (NCBI taxonomy): domain Eukaryota; kingdom Metazoa; phylum Chordata; class Mammalia; order Artiodactyla; family Eschrichtiidae; genus Eschrichtius; species Eschrichtius robustus. The sequence continues at coordinate 46,548,053 of NC_090825.1, forward strand.
GGCCCCATGGAGCTCTGGTTCCCTGGGCTGCCCCAAAGCTGCAGTGTTGACCAACTTGACCTGGCTGTGGTCACAGGCTTCCCTAGATGCACCTGGGCCTTCTCCTGGGGACTCAACACTGGAGTAACACTGCCACTTACACTCAGGATTGCCTGCTGAAAGCCTTGTTTCTTTGAAAAAATATAAGGTTTGAAGGCATCTACTGAAGAGCTAATGGTGTGGTCATTGTCCTAATGGATTTTCAATGAAGTGTAAAGTTCTCAGCTGATAGTCAATAAGGTGTAAAGTTTAACAGATAGATTGCATTAGGGTGAAATTATATCCTCTCTTTGATTCAAGTTTATTATTTCTGTTTTCTGAAAACTCAAGTATCTTAAGTGTGAGAAGGACATCTATTAAAATGGCTACTTTCTGTTTTAAATACCATTTGGAGTAGGGGTGGAAAGGATTTGTCCTTGACTTTCTTTGGTGGGAGTAGTTATGGAGATGGGAGGGGAAATAGTAAAGAGAGGGATTTCCCAGCTCAGGTGCCTTGACTGTCTCAAGTGACTCTGGAGTGATAATGACCTAATGGCAGCCAACAAGACCATTTGCTGCCGGTTCTGTAAGATCAGTGCTCCTAAGATCACTGCATCTAAGACCAGGGTTCAAGCATCTGAGTCACCTGGGTTCAATGCCCTGCTCAGGTCAGGCAAAGGGCAGCCTTGCCCTGGGGGCGTGGGAGGGCCTGCACTGCCCCTTCTCCAACCCTGCCTCCTGGGGGGCATTGGTGGGACCTGGGAACAAGCCCACACAGAGGCCGCGTGCCCCTTTTACACCATGACCTGGGAAATGGGTCTTGGAATTGCCTACCCAAATGGCCCAGCCCGCCCACTGGGCCCATGCAGTCCCATTCCCCCATCTGGCCTCTAGGGGGCAGAAATGTCACCAGTGTGCACACCCCTGGGCCTGAGAGGCTGCTGCTTGGGGGGTAAGGATACAAAGTTTGGTGTCAGAACTTGGGCGTGTGGCGTGGCACGTCCCCACACGTGCATAGAGGTGCCTCATGGTTCCAGGTGGAGCCGGATGGATAGAGCAGAGTGAGTGGGCCATGGGCTGCTTCCCCCAACACTGAGAGACTTAAAAATGCTAAATTTGAACCTGGCCTTCCAGACTATAATGAAGGCATATTTGTCAAGGTGGGAGGATAGACTTTTGACACTAAGGGAGATGATAGAATCTAAACATTAGGCCTCCCTATTTGAACTTGACCTTCCAGGTCATGGTATGTAGGCTTATTTATCAAGGAAGGAGGCTCCAGCTTCCTTGATTTAACAGTTTGTTAGTGTGATTTATAACTTTTAAATATTTAGACACGTGGTGTGTAGCCCTCCATCTGCATTCTTATCTCACAACCTCACAAATTACAGAAGTAGCCCTGCTCCAAGCCCCACCCTAGACCCGCTGAAACAAACTGTCTCAGGCTGGGCTGGTACATTTGAATTTCAACAAGCTCTCAGATGACTCGTACCCATGATTTATTCGCCAAACACTGCCCTAGACCCTTATCTCCGCTCTCATTTTTCATACCAAGTCCTCGTGTCAGCAAAGTCGTGTTGAGTAATCCATCTGCAAGCAGTGAAAGCAGGTGAAGGAGAACAGATTACTTTGGAATAGGAGGCACATACCAAGTTCAACTCCACTCTGTTCAGGAAACAGGTTTACTGAGCCCCATGGCCTGTGGCTTCCGTTCTGATTTTTCTTAGTCTACAGACATCTTGTGGGAGCTGTGATGGTCCTCTCGGCGGTCACTCCAAGTTCAGATCATTTCCTCCTCATCGATAGAATTCTCTCACTTTTTAGGTTGGCTGTTCTTCCCTACCGATTCCTGAGTCTAATTCTTTGACCCAATATCTATTTTCTCTCCCTAACAGTCTCTACTCCTCGAAGCCTAGAATTTTCATTTACCGTACAATGGTCTAGCTCAGAGATGCTTGATCTCTCCTGCCATGTGAGGAACAGTTCTTGTTTGCATAGAGCCTGTTAATACTTTGGCAGTGCATTATGATCACCTGGGGAGCCTTAAAAAATTCCCAGGCCTGGGCCACATTCCAACCAATTAAATCCCAATCTGACTATGATGTATGTGTGTGATAAAAGTACAGGAAACAGACGAGCTTTCATTATTCTGCTTACACATCAAAAATTTCAAAGGACTGGTTTTCCCCAGATACCCAAAGACTTTCTGGCCATTTCTGTAGCATTTTTACAGCATTAAGCAAACACTGGTTGTGAATATAATTCCAGCTTTTTCAACTCTGCCCATTCCATGAACACCTGTAAGTGCTGCCCACAGAGGGGCGTCCCACCAAAATGCACCCCAAGAACTTCCATAGAGAAGTCTCATGGCTAAGGACAGGCAGCACCAACATGGCTTTTTAGAGCTTTAGATGGGGGAAGAATTTTGTTAAACCCCGAGGTCCTTCTTGGTTTGCAAGAAGTGGTTTTATTTTTCCCCTTGGCATTATTACAAAACATTCTAGTGACATATGTAGTCCACACCCTGTAATTTAGAAATTTAACGCGTACACGTAGTTCATGGGAGATGAAAAGTTGTACCTGAAATTCAAGTGCAGTGACTTAGTAGCGAGTTGGACGTTGCTAATGACACCATTCTCCCCCTTAAGAAGGAGGGGGTACCGAGATGCTTGTATCAGTTAAATACTGTCAAGGTGGCTCCTAGTCTAGCGATTTTGTAGATAGCACCATCATTTTCAAAATTAAGAAAAAAAAACGCATCTAAATTAAGCCAAAGAAACTGATATGGACCCATGTAAGTTGGGATTTTAAAGTCTTTATTGTTTCTAGGCAATTTAGAAAATGATTTTGCTAGTTGTATAAGAACTTCTAAAATCTGACCCTCTAATTTTTAATTGTTGGAGCAGTTTTCAAGTACAGATTTCATAAGAAAGAAGAAAATAAAACTGAGAGAATGAAGATAATACTACAGATACCATTTGTCAAAGTTACCCTAGGTAATTCCTATTTTCTCCATGTCACCAAAGAGGAGCACTTTGGGGATACAGTATTACCTGCCTGGATTATAAGCATGTGCTGAGAGGCTGAACATGCATCTCACAGGTACATTTCCAGAAGTGCAGGTGATGCCTATGTTGGATTTTGTATCAAGGCCAATTTTAGTGATTAATCTACTGACGAGAACTGTACTTTTTTCCCTTATGGAGGAAGGGACAAAATCCACTTCTATCAAGAAGGCCTCTGTGTACAACTCTGTCCCACCTCAGACTTAGTTTCCAAGTTAGAGCACCAGGGTTAGTACATCCTTTAAACTATCAGCCTGTATCCTGGGGCCAGGGACCCACCTCTGCCTGGAGAACGAATGGGAACTCCCTAATTGTGCTAGGGTATGGTTGATTATTACCAAGATAGTTCACATTAGAGAAGGTGATTAACATGGAATAAAAATTAAATACTGCTTGAAAGGAGAAAAGGGGACTTCCCAAAAGTCACGTGGATCCTTAAGGGATTATTAGGCTTTAGAAACTGAAAGATAATTTAAACTCTACCTTCTGGTTAAGAATGGTCAAAAAATACATGCTACTCCGTTTGGCTGCTCGACAATCCTCTTACTAGCCAGCAGGTGGCGCTTACTTCTTAGAAATAGCAAACATGAGCGTAAAAAACCAATTCCACAGGGAACCAAAACAGTCTCGCTTAAAAATGTCTTTCAACAGAAAGGTCACTTGGCTTTTACAGCGTTACAGACAATTATCCATCAAGTACATGAGCCAGTTATGCTCACAAATGTATACGGTTGCTGGGAATTATAAAGCAGGATGTGGAACAGAATGGTTCCTGCTCATTACTTATTTAAATTTATTTCTTTTTTAGGTACAATAAGTAAATTAACATATATTGATTCCTCCTTAGTGTGTTCAGTGCTGCACCAAATTTAAAATGATGATACCTTTCTACCTGGAACTTACAATGAGAAGGTGGCCTGACAGAGACGGGCCACCTCTAGGGGCATCTCCAAGGTCTAGCTCAGCCCTTTAGACACACAATCCATGCTGTGTCCCCACCAGCTGGAGCCCACCACTTCTCACTCCTGTCCCCATCCACGCCTGCCAGCCTCAGGACTACTGCAGTCTCAGACCATCTGGTCTGCAGAGCCTCCAGCCTTTTAACCGTTTCCCTCCTTCCTCCATATTATCCTCAGGCTTTCTGTCTTATTTAAAGAATAAAACAATGAGAAATTCAGTATAGTTATTTGCATCGTTTAAAAACATCAGTGGGGGCTTCCGTGGTGGCGCAGTGGTTGAGAGTCCGCTTGCCAAGGCAGGGGACACGGGTTCGAGCCCTGGTCTGGGAAGATCCCACATGCCGCGGAGCGGCTAGGCCCGTGAGCCACAACTACTGAGCCCGCGCGTGTGGAGCCTGTGCTCCGCAACAAGAGAGGCCGCGACAGTGAGAGGCCCGCGCACCGCGATGAACAGTGGCCCCCGCTCGCCGCAACTAGAGAAAGCCCTCGCACAGAAACGAAGACCCAACACAGACAAAAATAAATAAATAAATAAATAAATTTAAAAAAAAAAGTAATTCTAAATATCTTAAAAAAAAAAATCAGTGCATTTTTCATTTGTATATATTTGTGGTTTTGGGCAACAGTGGAAAAATCAAGAATGGTTTCTATGTTTACTGACCTTAAGCAAATGCTGTGAGACAGATATCCCTGGCTCAAAATGAAAATGGACTCACTGTTCCTGTGGGCCTGGTTTCCTGAATACATAATAGGGCAGAGGTTGACATGAGCAAGTAGCATAATCAGTTAGGAAGAATGCGGAGGAAAGTAGAAAGAAGTTAAAGGAGCAGGGGCAGGATGTGGAGTGAAACTGAAGAGCCAGGGCAGGAAACCGAGGAGAGAGGAGAAAGGATGGGAGTGACAGAGCAGAGGGAAGTCTGAATGTGTTCTAGAATGTCCTGGAAAATTGGTGCTGTCGCACAGAACATGGGATATGGACGACGTCCAGGGAAAGAAGCAGGATTTCCCCTGGAGAACTGTAGACTCATCAGAAAGCCTCCTAAGCTCTGGTCTCCTCATTTTCCTCTTCTATCCAGTTAGGGACCAACTCGCTTTTCCCACTACTGTTCAGTTGATTTCTGCTGGAGACTCACACACCCAAAATACCCAAGCCTCCTACATCCTGTCTTACTTCAGCTGTGTCCTAGGTGGTCATTTTAATCACCCTTGGAGAATGCTCTCTCATGTTACCTCAGTGAATGTTTCAAAACTCTTGTCACTCTTTTCAAGCCCCCTGACCTGCTGGGCCTGCACCCTGGCCACCAGATGATTCTGCAACCTGCTTTCCTGCCCACAGCTACTCTCCGTGAGCTCAAACCTCCCAGGAGCAATCACCCACACCCCTTCTTCCTCATAGCACACCCTCCTTTTGTCTCAGGCCAACCTCCCGTCTGGCTGCAAAAGGTAACAGAACAGAATGAAAACTGTGTCAGCTTTAGACTCAGAAGGTTTGGGTTTGAATGCCAGTGTTTCCACTATTAATTATGAGCATGAGACTCAAATTTTCCAAGATTCTGTTTTCCCATGTGTAGAAATTGCTCTCTGCGATGTTTTGGGGTTTGCTGATGTGTTATTTGTGAAGGCACTTTCCACACTATTTAGCAATAAATTCCCTCAGATCCCTACCTGTTAACTTTAAAACTGAAGAACTTTAAGCCCAGAAAGTAGAAAACTTTTCCACGTCACAAGTGCTGGGGCCAGGGTGATGGGAGTGACCTAGTCCAGGCTCTGCGGATCTGTGACCTCACCCCTTACCGTGTCTCACCCACCACAGCTTCTCTGTATCCATCCTTTCTTGTTTTCAGGCTCTTTCCTCTTCTCTTTGGTCCTGAGTGCCCCCAGGGTCCTCTCCTGGGCAGTCTCTTCTCCATCTACAGGCACATTCTCGGATGATCCTCTGCACTGTAACCATCCCAACCCTGGAGATGAATGTCAAGTCCACGTCTCCAACCCCAAGACACGTTTTCCCTTGTTCCTGAGTGATGTGAAGGCATGTCTGAAGGATGGTCATCAGCCTGTTTATAAATTCACAGACTCAATTTCAAGACATTAGGAGACCCTCAAATTTAACAAGTGAAAGAAAAATTTTTAAAGAATCTAGTTTATCAAGAAAGGTATTCCTACAGACAAGGGAATGTTTTAAGCTTTCCTTCTGTTATCTTTGGCCTGAATCACAAGCCAATATTATTTTGCAGACTTCTCGTTAGCAGCCCCAAGTGGCTCGCTCTCTCTGGCCATAATATACACAGTAGAAGGGACTGCAAAGGGCCAGGCTGAATCTGGCTGGACAGAAGCTAAACCATTTTCCTGGTTTCTGCCAGGTCAGTCTTCTATGTTCCCTTTAAATGGGACACGAAGTAATAGTCCTAAATTCTGATGCTGACAGGACAGTTTATCTCCTCTACACTCATGAGGTTTGCTGCTAAGATTTTCCCTGATTTGTTTCCAAGCACCTAACCTCCATATATAAGTGACGATTTTCTGGACATTTGCTTCTGGCCCAAGGGCTCTTGCTCCTATTGCTAAGCAAACGTATTCTTCTTGTCTTGCTCTGAACCATCATAGAGTTTTGGCAAAGATTGCTAAGCGGGTCAGCTTTGTATTGGTTCAGGCCTCTCCTGCACTAACGCACCAACAACTGTTGACGTCTCTGTTAGTATCATCGAGGCACCAACTCCTCCCATATGGCTGTCAAGGCCTATGTCTGTGTGTACAGACTTTAGATGATAATGACTACCTACCACTCTTAACTTTGTTTTCCTCCCCAACTAATTTCCTTTTGCTGTCCAACTTGCACACGCGTATGTGTGTACACACACACACACACACAAACATAAATAAAGGTGCCTGTCATTGGTTACTTTTTGCCCAAAGAATGAAACTCTACTTTAATAGTAATTCAATAAGGTAGATATGTTTGCTGTTAACAGACAAATAGGAAAAGAATTCCTAAGCCAGTAAGAAATTATTTCTGAGACTTTCAGCTTTCTTTTTTTCCGTACAATGGTAAGAACATTAGATAAGAATCTAGCAGGGGGGAAAATGCTGTACTTACAAAAGCAATGTAGAAAAACCACAGGCCTGTGCAAGAAAACTCTTCAATAAAATCAAATTGTATCTCTTTCAAGGTTGCCAATGCTTGGCATATCACTGTCTGGGCCAGGTGATGTGTCCTTCCCAGTCTTAACTCCTAGATATTTTCCTCTAGTTATGACTGCAGCCATCATCTTGGCCTCAGAGGGGCACTGTCAGCCCCTTCATGTATCACAGCTGAAATATTTAACAATTACCTCTAAAAATCTGAAATAGAACAAAATGGAAAAATAACTCAAGATAACATAAAACTAGATATTCTGGCCCCAAATTTATGTAAGAGATTCACACCCCCAGGAACAGGTTATTTAGTTATTGGACTCAGAAAAAAATTAATGCCAGACTGGGAGAAGTGGTTAGTGACAATTTTCTCCTCCTCTAGGTCTGTCCTATTCCCTTCTCCTTCCTTCCTGATGCTGGGGAGGGGCAAATTTTGGACCCCGGGGCCAAATCCCGCCTACAGTCTGTCTTTGTAAATAAGTTGCATTGGAACACAGCCAACCGCATTTGTTTACTCATTGTCGATGGCTGTTTTCATCCTGCCCTAGAATGGAGTAGTTGCTACAGAGACCCTTATGTTCCTTGAAGCCTAAAATATTTACCATCAGCTCTTTACAGGGTAAGTTTACTGACTTCTTCCCTAGATCTACAGCATTTTTCAACCAGGGATAGAGAAGTGATAGTGGTATCGAAGTGTCTGGTCAACCACTGGGGTGCCGCTTTCTGAAAACCCATGCATAGAATATGATTAAATTACCATCTGCCAGCCAGTTCCAGTGAGTCACAGGCAGACAAAGGATGTCAATCAAAGAACCCTTAGACATATATCCAGAGACTATATAGTATCGGACCTGGACCTTTGGGGGCTTTCATCTCTGCTTCCGGTTGAAAGTTGCACCAGTGAAAGAAAAACCCAGATCTCTTCCCATCCATGGGAGTTTGCCTACAATCATGGTGGTTCAGGCTCTCCACTGGGGACAGGCTGCCTTTACAAGGCCAGAAAGCCTGCATTTGTTCAGAGATGTAATTCCCAATCCGATCACAGCAAAGCTGAATATGTGGTCAGGAGGATAAAAAGATAAATGGGAAAAATGAAGGGCTCTGAGGCAGAGAGAAAACAACAATAACAAAAAGTGTTGAAGAGATATGCACTAGTAAGAAGAAGGGCAGGGAGATTACTAAAAGCAACACATAGTCTTGTGTGTCTACATAGTTTTGCACAGATTCTGAGTAATAACTCAAATGAGGGAATTTAGCCCAATAACACTGTACACATCAAGAAAAGAGACATCCAGGGAGAATTCTCAACATCAGGGAGAGTGTGCTAGAGTGTGCAAAAAAGGACAGAAATCATAGGTGAAAGTTGCCTTCCAGGGAACTGAGAAAAGCTGAGCAGGTGACTCAGGCTGTGGGGACCAGGAGCCCTGACAGGGGACCCCAATCAGGAAAATCCTAATCTTTCCAGACGAGGGAAGGATCCATCTCTCCAACTATATCACCGGTGATTTTGGTGTTGGTCCCTGAAGATATTTTAGAACCGACTAATTAGCAGATGGTTTTTGAACGCTAGAGGGTGAGCCAGCATGATTCACAAGGATTCATGAGTATGCAGTGTGCTATGCAGCACAGTGGTTAAGAACATAGGCTCTGGGGCTAGACTGCTGGGATCTGAGTTGGTTCTGCCACTTCCTGGCTGTGTGACCCTGGGCAAGTTACTTAACTACTCTCTTCCTTCATTTTTTGGGTTGTCAAATGGGTATAATAAAAGCACCCTGGAAATGGGGTTGTTGTAAGGACTAAATGAGTTAAAATACATAAAGGGCCAAGAACAGAGCAGGGCTCAGATTGGTGCTATGTTAACCACCAGCTATTATTATTGATACAAATCAGACAAGTGGCCAGGAGAATGCTACAGACCTGGATGAAATCGAATTCCGACAGAACATTTCACAAAGTCTCACATGCTGTAACTAAGGACCAGCTGAAAAGGTTGTGAACTGAAAGGTTGGTGAGTTTCAGGACCAACTGAAAAGGTAGTCTGAATGGTAGCTCTGAAAAACAGATCCATATCTGATTGCATAACTATAATTTCACTTTAGCTCGATGAAGCCTCTCTAATTTCAAGTCTTATGATTGTCCTTAGCCTTGTCTTGTTCAATATTTTTTATCCGTAAGACCTGAAATTATTTTACTGTGAAAATTGTAAAATATTGGGAAATATTCCAAGCATACAAAAACAACTTCCAACACTTAGAACTGACAAAATATAGAAATGTCATGCCTAAGGCACTAGTGATTTCTCTCTTACTGAACATATTCAGATAAAGCCTGAGAGATCTCATAGTGAAGGGATTGCAGCGTGTCACATGAGGTACATGTTAAGAAAACTAAAACTTCTTATTCATTCTTTCAACTCATTCAAATATTTATTAAGTATTTAATATATGTGTGGAACTTAAATTCAGACAGGATCCTGGGATTCTTGCTTACCAGAAGTTCCTATGGATCAGGAGAACTTGGTTCTATTTTAAGGCTGGCTACAAACTACGTACAAACTCAATAAACTCACTAGTTTTTTTCTCATCTGTAAAATCGCAGTAAAATACCATCACTTCATAACATGATTTAGGACCATTCATCCAATCAATAAATATTTATTACTTTGTGCTAGGCTCTTGGGAGAAAACAAATGAGATTAGATCCCTGTCCTTATGGAACTTCTAACTTTTATGATCAGGAAGATAAAATTATTAATATTAAGTTAACACTAATATTAATATTTAGATATAAATGTAAGCTATGAAAAGTATATCCAATAGCATAAACATGGGCCATGAGTCTTTTGCAGGCTTCCAGGGGACATTCAATGTAGGTTTTCCCTGTGACCTAAGCCATACGGCAACATCATAGGCAGCAATACCACTAGTATGTGCGTAGATGCCCTGCTTCACACTCAAGAGGTAGGGAAGAAGCCTAGGATTTCCATGAAACCTAGACGGAGTTCCTCCCTAAGGAATACCCAGTTTTTCTGCCAGACACTCTCTTCACACATGGAGGCCTGTGTCAAGAGGTGCCGTGGGTGGGAGAAGGCAACCTCCATGTCATTAGAACCTGAGCATGCACATTTTGAAATGAATTTCCACACGGATGTTCCTAGATCCACAGCATGCCAAGCAAGGAGCACACGGAAGCTTCATCCCTGGAGGGGAAGCCAGCATTAATTGGCAGAGGAAATTTCCTCTTAAAGGGGGGTAAATGTTCAAGGATGAGTCATCCCTCAACTGTGAACCTGTTCTCTCCTCTCAGGTCATAAGGGTGGTGCCCTAGTCTGATAGGATTGGTGGCCTTTTAAGAAGTGGACGAGAGCGTTCCTTCTCTCTCTCCCTGTGCACTCACGGAGGAAGGCCACGTGAGCACATAGCGAGAAGGCGGGTGTCTGAGAGCCAGGAAGAGGTTCCTCACCAGAAGCTGACCACGCCGGCACCCTGCTCTTAGCCTTCCAGCCTCCAGAACTGTGAGAGAATAAAAGTCTGTCATTTGTTATCCATCAGTGGTGTTTTATTATGGCAGCCCGAGCAGACTAAGACAGTTCAGGTAGTGATAAGTGCTCAGAATTAAAACCAAGCAGAGGAAAGGGACAGAGAGAGATGATGAAGAGGCAGTCAGGGAGGCCCTCTGAGGAGGGGACTTTGAGCAGAGAGCTGAATGAAGCTAAGATTCATTCAAAGGCAGCCCCTCGCCTCAGGTTTAAGAATGGTAACAATCAGGATATGACAGGACCCGTCCTTAGAAGCAAATGAGCCTGCTCTGTCAGAATGTTTTGGGGAAATATACTGTTCTCTTGCAGGGAGGAGAGGTGTGTAACTGATAATTGCCTTGCTGTGTAAGCTTGGACAAGCCCAGTTCCCTGGACTGTGAAATGCGGATAATAATAATCTTTACCTCACTGGGTTATTGGGAGGTTTAAATGAGTTAATAAATCTAAGGCATATGGCCCAAAGCCTGACACATATTCAGTGCTCAATAAACACTAGCTATTATATAACTACGATTGCTACTACTATCTCTACTATTAAAACAACAACAACTACTACTATTATTATTGGAAAGCCATAGACCGAATATTAGAAAAGAAATTTCAGAATTGGTACCTTTCAATTAAATCTTCTCTGAGCACCCCAGCCCTGACCATCTCTGGGAAATTACTTATGCTTGCCTGTCCCTCCCACCCACCAGCTCCACGAGAGGGGAAAAAACCAGTGATGAAGCCCATGTGTTATAAACTGGAAAGTCCTTTGCAAGATTTTAAAACCATCAGTGACAAAGGCTTTCTCCTGATGGAACAAATTATTTCTGCTTACAGATACCAGAACACACCTGGGAGCCTGTTGGCTGTCTCATTCCTTATGGGTCAGGGTGCAGACGAAACATCCTTTCTAGAACCAAAAACTGTTAGCAAGATGAAGACGCTTCTTCAAGTGCCCCTGAGGAAGAGTGAGAAAAACAGATGGAAAACAAGAAAAGAGAAAACAAGAAAGAGAGGAGCAGAAGTGAAGGAGAACTGAAAAGACAGAGGTGAATATGGGGAGACGAACTCTGTTGTTAACACAAGCAATCAAATGGAACAGGAGAGAGGGATTCGGTGGGCAGGCATCATCCGCTTGGAGCCATACTTGTCTCATATAGGTAGATATTTAAAGAAATTACTTCTGTGCAAAGGTAGAATGCATTAAAATGAGTAAATAATATTGAAAAATGTTTTCACCTAGGTTTTTCTTTGATGGGGACATTTTTTATAATTACATAAAGTGAAGTGAAATTGTTTTGAAACTGTCAGACCGTAAGTTTCCTAAGGACAGCGGCTGTGCATGTTGTTTCCTCTTGAGCATTTTTTCCTTCTCAATGTCTGGTAAAACTGGGTGCAAGTGTGGTCAGTAGGTATCTCTCTGACAGTGTTCAGGCAGCTATTTCCTCGTTCTCTTCCAAAGGACTCCAAATCCGCTAGTTTCCATCGGCTTCTGCTTTATTTCTCTCATTCTTCTAGACAAATACTGTATTTTTAATATGTTGTCATTGGAATTTTATATACTGCAACGCTGCTTGTCAAACAGGCCTGCTACTCATAAATACTGACTTTATTCTTACATTATCAGAGTTGTTCTCCTTGATTTTTATATAGTCATCCCTTGGTATCTGTAGGGAATTGGTTCCAGGGTCCTCGAGGATACCAAAATCTGTGGATGCTCAAATCCCTTATATAAAATATCACAGTACTTGTTTATAACCTACAACAAATCCTCCTGTATATTTTAACTCATCTCTAGATTACTTATGATACCTAATACAATGCAAATGCTATGTATATAGGTGTAAATACAATGTAAATGCTATATAAATAGTTGCCTGTGTGCAGCAAATTCAAGTTTTGCTTTTTGGAAATTTCTGGATTTTTTTTTCGAATATTTTCAATCCAAGGTTGGTTGAACCTGTGAATATGGAACCCTAGGATATGGAGGACCAACTATGCTATTCTGTGGAAACCAGATAGTCTACACATCATTTTATTTTGCTTTTTTGGGGAAAATCTGGCACCAGGTATGACTAAACAAAATCTTTCTTACTAATATGATTACACTGTGAGTCAAATGTAAACCTGAGGGGGGAAAAGATTTTTTCAAGTGAGGTGCTTTAGCAAGAATATCTGGACAGTAGTTTGCTTTCCCCTCAATAGCTATGAAATCAGGGTGGGAATGGAGGTGGTAAAAAAGAAACAGGAATTAGACAGTTTCAAGGCAAATGCTTTCAAATTAAAATTGCAATAGAATGTGTTGATTTCTGTTTGAGGTCATTTTCCTAGAGGCAACAGTGGTGTTTTGAAATGCGCATTGGATTTATAATCGAAGAGATGTGTTTATTTTCTGCTACTGCCACATGCTGGTGGTTTTCCCTTCAATAATTATTTGACCTTGAACAGTCCGTTGACATGTCAGAATGGCAATGTCCCTGTATGGAGAATGACAACAAGAATGTCTGCATACCATAAGGGATGGTAAGGATGCTATGGACAGTTGCTCTGTGAAAAATCATCCGATATTTAAATATCTTTTCCAGTGTTTCTATTTCATGCTCTTGCCTTTTCCCACTTTCTGAAATCTCCAATACAATGGTACTGTTTCTTAGGTCATGTATCCTTGGCCCTCTGCCTACTTCTGTCATTTATTATCTATCTGTTCATTTATTCAAGTGGTTATTAAGGGCCGCTCTGCTAGGTACATGGATACTCTCCACAGTGTATCCCCAAACGATGACAAGTCATCTCAGACAAGGATAATGTTTTCTGAACTTCAGACACCTCTTCTCACATTTTCTTTTCATTTCTGTCCTACTGACGTTTAGAGAAAGGAAACTGTCTGGGTGCAGTGTTGAAGGAATCAGATGGAGCTTGTTACAGGCAATCTCGGTTTCTAAGTAGGACGTTACATTAAATCCTCCCACCCCACTTTCAGATGGGTCTCTTGTGTTTCCTGAAGAGTAATCATGTGACCAACTAGCAATCAAGGGTGTCAGTGAAAAATTCTTTCCTTCCTTTGACAAGAACATGCAGAAAAAGTCTTAATAGGACACTGTAGTTCTTTTGTAAAAAAGAGAAAGAAAGAAAGAAAAATCATTCTTACGGGTTTCTTCCTCCTGGCCCAGCAGTACTCACCTCCAATATATATCTATATCTTATTTAAGGTATTAAATTAACATTGAAATATTAAGTTAAAGTTTGTGTTTAATGTCTCAATGAGAGATAAATACTCTTATAATTTGGTTAGGGCTTATGGTAATATATAAAATATGTCAAGAACATCTAAGCCACCATTCACCAGTACTAAATATAATTTTTTAGCAAATGTAAATTAGTCTTTGGCTAAAATACAAAATTAAACAGGAAAATGACATGATTAACTCTCATATCCTACTAAATCAGATAGTGATGCTTAAAAAGACAATAGTATTTCAAACCAAACATAGCTTCCTTATTTAACTGTTAAAATTTTCTCACTTTTAAACTGACATCTATTTACACACTTGCATATAATAAGTATTATATATTTCATTTATCAAATTTATGGATTATGTCATTAAATTCCTTTATGTTATTACTTAATTTTTGGGGATCTGTACAATTTTGAAGAAGTAAACTGAAATATGCCAATATGATTATGTATTTTAAATAAAGTTTTCTTACATTTCTGATAAGTTTTTAAAAATAGTTTTAATTGCTATATTGTTTAGTACATACACATTTCAGGTAATTTTAAGTTCATCAGTTGTATCCATGGATGTGCAGGTAAATATTTAACAACTGGAGGAGGGGTGATGAAGGCCTTGATGTGTGTCATTTGCCAATTTCCATGGTGTAAATAATCGCACCAAGGCCAATTTCAATGTGATGTTATAAAACATGGACTTGGGAATAAATGTTAACAATCAGCTCTCATGAGCTGGTACCAGCCAACTCCTCAGTGCCAAGGATTTTATCTTCTTATCATATAAGTTCTCTCTTTATCCTGTTGATGTTTAAACTTTACATTCCACCTTATCTAATATTAATATTGTTACTCCTGCATTGTTTTGGTTCACATTTGCTTTATATGTCTTTGCCTATTTATTTTCAATCTACATAAATACATTTTAACTATGTTTCCCATAAATTATTTATAACGATTGATGTGTGTATGTGTTTTGTAGTGAGAGGTTTACGCACTTGCTTGCTTGTTTGTTAATCCAATCTGATATTGAGTGGGAGAAATTGGTCCATTCATATACAGCATAATATTCTCTTATTTTTATTATTTATATGTTATTAGAAAGGGCATATATTACTAAACTTTATATTAAAAAATTAGAGATAGGGAAACACAGTTTTGTGAAGGTTCAAGTAAATGCAGACAACTCTCTCTATTGAAACAAACATTTTTATGATCTTGATGAGCAGAACTATTGCATTTTATTTTCTAATTTTCTTTTGTATATTCATTATACAAATGACAGAGACATAGATAAATAGATAGATAGGCTCACTTTGTATTGAGGGTTATAATCTTGTATTAGAATTTGTTAGATTTCATTTCGTTTGTATTTTATACCACCTCTCCTCCCCCCACCCTTTTTAAACTAATGTGGTATCTTAGATGTTTTTTAAAAAACTGAGAGTAGACTAGAGGGGAAAGGAGTAGACTGCGAACAAAATGCTTAGTTTTACCATATTTAACAACTGAACCAATGTTATATTTAAAATGTTGCTGTTAAACAGATTGACCTGTTGCCACACCTATTCGAAGACACTTCCCCCAAATAAGGTATTTTACAAGGACCACTAAAGCTATAGCTGACCTGGCTGTGAGTAGAATCCAATTTGTGCACACATGTGCTTTCAGCTTCTACTACAGGGCTGAGACTATGCAGGCCCTGGATGAATGTTTGCCAGTTGGCCACTTGGCAGTTGCAAGTATCACAGTCAAGGACTAACAATTGTCTCAGACTACGGTCTTCTCCTGGTGGCATCATGATCCCAAAGTGGCTGTTCAGCAGTGGGGATGGAAAATGCTTTCCTCACCTGGCGAATGACTACTAAAATCCTGGCTCATCTAATTATCATTTTTCCTAATGGCCTCGTCACCTAAAAGAGGTGTGCCTGGGGTTTGCAGAATGGGCAACCATCCTTACAAATCAGTGTTTTTAACAAAGCATGCTTGCTTTTCTTTAGCACCAAAGCTGCTGTGTCCTCCACTCTTTTCAAGACTAGCTAAAGCTTCATCAGAGTTGTACTGCTCTATGCGGCATCATTTATGGACTCAGACCCCAGAGGGTCTTGGAGCTTTCAAAAAGAGTTCCATCTCTTAGCAAAGACTAATGAAATCAAACTCATGTCTCTCTCGCCCCTAGTTTAAAGCCTTCCTGTATAATTCTCTTATTTGGAGACTCCAGGTGATAAAGCAGTTTCACCCACTTTTATGATTTTCTGCTTATAATGCTTCCTTTTTTCCCATTCTTTGAAAAACATTAACAATGATGCTTTTAGAGTATCTCCGATGCTTGCAAAAAGCAAGAATGGAGGGAAGGACAGAAGCTTGTCCAGCAAAGCTTTAGCCTAGAGAGGAGCTGGCCGGTTTGAAGGTTCCTCATTTTCCCCAGAGGCCCCTTTTGAAAGCCTTAAGCAGACTCTTGAACTCCTGTCCACTATTCAACACTAGAACTTTCTGAACACACTTTTCTGACTGTACATCATAATCCTGTTATTTATTTTTACTCCAGGAAAGATTAACATTAGCAACTTTTGGGTAGAAGTTTATGGAATCAAATTGGACTTGGATGAAACGATGTTTTGGTAAGAAGCTGATAATACAGAAAAATATCAGTATCTAGTCCCTTAGTCACAAGATGCTGAAACATAAATTAAGGTGATGGCTTAAAGAAGCATAAGCTGCCTCCTAAATTTACATCTTTTACCTTGATTTCTCCACCAAACTCCAAACTTACATCGACAACTCCTAACTTAACTTTGTAATAGGAATCTCAGTCTTAACATGGGCAAAACAAAATACCTATCCCCCAATCTGTTCTTGTCTTCATTTCCTCATCTCGGTAAATGGCACCACCACCTACAGCTCACATCATAAAGAGGAGTAACCGCTCATCTATCTCCATCCTTTCCCTTCCATATCCAAACCATCGGCAAGATTCTGAAAGTTGGAAGGTGAAACTGTTTTGAGTATCAGTTCACTTCTATGTCACCCCCTGCTATTCCCAATCCAAGCCACCAGTATCTTTTGCCAGCACTACTGAAATGGTCTCTGGTGTCTGTGCCTCCCTTCTTGTCTGTCTGCATTTGATTCTCTGTAAAGCAGATACAGAGGTCTTTCTAAAAATGTACATCAGTTCCTGCCATTCTGCTAGGAACCCTTCTGTGCTTTTCCACTGCACTTCGAATAAATCCCATCTCATTTCCAGGTCTGCAAGTCCTTAAGGAAGTGGCTTCTGCCTATTTTTCTGACCTCATCTTATACCTCTCTCCCTCTGGCTCAAAACTGTTTAACCCCACTGGACTTCTGTTTTCGTTGAGGATGACAAGCCATTCCTTGGGATCTTTGCCATTTCTCTATCTAGAATGCTGTTCTTCCCATAGAAATTCATCTGGGTGGCTCCAGCATATTATCCATATGTCAGCAAAAATTGTTTTTCAGAAAAGCCTTCCTTGGCAGATTTATTTAACATGGTCTCTGCCGCTCTCCGTCACACTGCCCAGTTTTATTTTCTTTATAGCACGTAGCGCTATGAGAAATCGTCTTGTTCATTTATTTGTGAACGAGTTTATATTTTGACTCCTCTCTCTCAAGGGCATCACTGTCCAACAGGAAGGCAAGCCACCTACGTGCCTGTAAATTTCTTAGTAACCACAATATAAAAGCAAAATAAACAGAATTCATTTTGATGGTATACTTTAACTCAATACAACTAAGATATTATTTCAATACGTAATCAATATTAAACATATTAATGAGATATTTTACTTTCTTTCCTTTTATACAAAAATCTTTGAAATTCAGTGTGAACATTACTCTTCTGGCCCATCTCCACTGGGACAAACCACATGTCAAGTGCTCAATAGTCACATGCGGTTGATGGTGGCTGTATGGGAGAGTTCAGCTCTAGAGCATAAGCTGCATGTGAATAGGGACCTTGCCTGTCTTGTTCACTGCTGCCTTCCTTGTGTTTATAGAAAGAACTGTGCCCGACACATAGTAGGTACTCAAGAAATATTTTGTGAGTGAGTGAATAGTTCAAAGAATTCTGAGATTTCTGTGGAATTCCTGAGTAAACGTTGAATGCCTATCTTTATAAAAAAATTGTATTGGAGTATGGTTGGTTTACAATGTTGTGTTAACTTCAGGTGTACAGCAAAGTGATTCAGTTATACATATACATATCTTCATTCTTTTTCAGATTCTTTTCCCATATCAGTTATTACAGAATATTGAGTAGCGTTCCCTGTGCTTTATAGTAGGTCCTGTTGGGTATCTATTTTATATATATAGTAGTGTGTGTATGTTAATCCCAAGCTCTTAATTTATTCCCCCTCTACATTTCCCCTTTGATAACCATAAGTTTGTTTTCAAAACCTGTGAGTCTGTTTCTGTTTTGTAAATAAGTTCATTTATATCGGATATTTTTCTTTCTCTGTCTGACTTACTTCACTTACTGTTTATAACCTCTAGGTCTATCCATGTTGCTGCAAATGACATTATTTCATTCTTTTTTATGGCTGAGTAATATTCCATTGTATATACATACCGTGGTTGAATACCTATCTTTACATACAATTTCAAGGGCTTAAAATGATTGAAGTAAACCAATTAGTTATCTTGAGTGAGAAAAACTATTGATTTCATAATATAAGTATGGATTTGGGGGAAAGACCCCTGGTCTTTTTGTGTTCCCCACGATCTCCATGATATTGTTCAGCTCCCCCTCGGCACCTACTAAATCCTTACATGAAATACCTTCTCTCTGTTCATCTCACTAGAAAATTCTACTCATTCCTCACATCCTAACTCAAATTCTCACTTCTATGGGAAGTGGGTCTCCTCCAGGCATCCTTGGACACAACTTACACTTTGGATGGTCCTCTATCATAGCATTAAACCTACTCTTAAGGTAGAGGTGACCTATTTCTTCATCTCAGTTTCTGTGAGGAGACTCTTGATCCCACTCCTGGGTTGGTAACAGTATTAGAGTAACACTTTAGACCTCGCCACAGGAAGACAATTAATTTACCTGACTGACAAGATGGAAAAAGTCTGACATACACTGGTCATGTGCGTCAATGGTTGCAGTTGATGGTCTCAGCTGTCCTGAACTCAGAGGGAAAGGGGTGTAACTGGCTCCTCAGAGACCTCCCAGTGATGCGTTGGTCAGAAAATGGTAAATATACAAAGGCATCAGGTAAGGATCAAAGTATCATCTTTACTGTTGGTAAACGTGGGTTGGACATTATGAGTAAAGGATTAAGATCAGGTCTGGGTTGATCCAGGACTGCCTGGGAGAATCATCTCAGAGTCTGCCTTCTCATGGTGCTCTTTGTCAGAAACGACAGAGTGTAGATAAACGTGGAAGACTGTGTCCCCCTTGTCACCTGGGCAGGGGAGCTATGGAGTGGCATGGAGACCTGGGCTTCTGGAACTAGAACAGTTCTTCAAGGTTAGATGGAAACAGAGGACACAGCTTCTCTGTGTTAAAGTGACCCCATGCACCTAGCTCTTGTCCGTGGCAGCCATCCACACTCCATGAGAGCAAAAGAAGCTGTGTACTGGGTCGGTGCTGGGCCACCTGATGACATGAAGCTGCTTTACCTGATGTATCTCTTGTCTTGCATCCTTCTATTATGCTAAGCAAATACAGTATTCGGTTGAAGTCTGTTTTGTCTTGTGAGTTTGACAATGTGAATCTATACCAACCCCTGTATCAGGGCAGAATCAGGCTTTCTAATACTCCCTCTCAAGTCTCAGTCCTGAGACACAGCAGCTGAAGGAGGATGCTTGCAGAGGACATGGACTCATTTCTTATATAATAAATTGATGCTCTCCTCTCACCCGTCTGAGAGCTAGGAGAGTGAGGACAAAGAAAACAAGGCCACCTGTGCGGAGGGCTTGGTCCATTAGGAGGGGTGGTGATGAGCGTGAGAAATGAGAACAAAGCAAACAAGATCACTCTCACGACCCATGGCTTCTAATGCACAAGCACAACTTAAACCAAGAGGAATCCTTGAACCAATGAATTTTTCCTTCACCGGTCTGATAAATCAATCTTTTCCCCATGGATAGGAGTGACTCAGGAGTGGAGGCAATTTCTATTACAAATTTCAAAGAAAGAGAGCTAAAAACATGGGCCTACTAAGATTTTGTAAGCATGTCTCTCTCTCCAGGAGATGCCTCACTGCATAAAGTCTAGGCATTTGTTCATCTTCATGTCCCTATCGATTAACTGAGGGCCGAGACTTAAGGAATAAAAATTTCGATGAATAAATGAATTAAAAATGAATGACTAATCAATCTTTGACCCTCAATTTTTACTGTATACAAATTTTTTTTACGTTTTAGACTTTACCAAGGTTTACAGTAGGGAGCAATGCAAAAATTATGTATAGAATATGAGATTT
This sequence comes from Eschrichtius robustus, assembly GCF_028021215.1. Lineage (NCBI taxonomy): Eukaryota > Metazoa > Chordata > Mammalia > Artiodactyla > Eschrichtiidae > Eschrichtius > Eschrichtius robustus. The sequence goes on from NC_090825.1 coordinate 46,568,431, forward strand.
ATATTGCTTCTTTCCTCTGAAGACCTCCAAGTTGTATACATGAAAAACATTCATGCAAAATTAATCTCATTCATGGTCTTACTGATCTCTGAAGTCAGAAATATAGTCAAGTTTGGAAAATTGAGAACTTTTTGGAAAAGTACCAAGTACCAAAGAGCCTATTTCAATTCTTACAATTTCACACAAGAGCCAAATTTCAGGGATCATAAAGACCAGTTTCTTAAGGTTTGTATAGCACTTTCCATGGAAGTCAATTCCAAGCAAGGGAGTAAAAGCTGGGAAAATGGAAAATAGGTAGAACATACTGCTTTTTTTTCTTTTTGACAGTAAAGGGAAAACACCCATATAAGGAAGACCTATTATCAAATTAGTGCCAAATAGGAATAGACAATGGAGAAATTATTTGAATAATCTGACTGATTATTATGACATTTAAGAGCTTTTCCTGACATGACACTTAGAACAATTACGATTTAACAGAAATAGCTTCTGGAAATGGATATCAAAGGACATTAATGGGGATGAGTCTGAACGATCAGACAAAAAACATCTAGAAAGTTGTTGAATCTGAATTTTGGGGCATATAGTTAGTTCCCCTTCCAGGTTTAAGGTAAATTACCTGATTTGAACTTTGAGCTTATGGTCAAATGAAAGGTTTTGAGAGCCTCTGCGGTTGAAATGATTTTTAGCCTTCTAAAAAAAATGGTTCGGTTTCTGCTGAGAAAGGCTTAAGGCATACTTGGTAAAAAGATAAGGCCAGGTCAGCAGTAGTAGTTAAGACCAGTTGCATATTCACCTGACTTAAAACTAGACACTTATTCTGTAAAAAGGACAAGTATGAATCAACAGATAAAGGTAGTTTATGAGCCAAAATTTCCTGATGCATTCAACCACTCAGGTTTTCTTAAAATTGATTTCACAAGAATGAGTTCAGGATCTCTGAAGAAGTATTCTATTGCAGCAGCCTGAAAGGGTTAAGCATCGTAACATCACTAAAGCATGTCTTTATCTGATCACATAATACTAAAATTCAACTTCGGTCATCTTTATTAGTTTTACTTTCAAGTTCAACTATGCAACATATTGCTGATACATTAAGCCATCCAGTGTCTGTTTATACATTTCACAGTTTTGTATGACCCTCACTCAATTTTACTGCCCAGCTAGAGGATGTTAAATCAGAAACAGAAAATGTTCATCAGGAAAAGATGATTTAGAAAGAGAAGACCAGGGACAGACAGGGGCGGCAGGACAGGGCTCGGTCTCATTCTGACAGGTGATGCTAGGTGCTCCCGTAGGGACATTGCAGAAAAGACTGGGGCAGCTGGATGTCCAAATACCTCAACCTGAATTTGGTCTTCACAAAAGGCCTCCATTGTTTTCCTTGAAACAGTGGGGCTGAAAAATAATATCATAAAAGCTCACATTAAAATGTACATGTGAAAAACACATTAAAATAAAAATTAGGCTCTTGGAATTATCTCTGTATTTCCACTTGTATTAGGACAGCTAATTGAGGTCTTAATGTATCTGTTAACATATTACTTTCACATAATGTTTATAGAGATTAGGGGAAATTATGTACTTAATGGAAAATATGAATGCTTGCTTGATAGCAGAGGAAAAAACAAATGGAGCAAAGGAAATAATTTGAGACCTAATAAAAAGAGGAGTGGCTTTTTAAAGATCTAAAATAATTTCAAAATCAAAAAGAAAAGAGAGATAGATAGGAAAAAAAGGAAGAATCCAGAAATAGAGCAAAATAAAACTTGAAAAATAACGGCATTAAAATGTAAAACTATAAATCTACAGTTAAAACTTCCAGATACATGTTATAGAAAATACTTCATTCTTTCATTTTTGTAAAGAGCTAAGGATCCAGGAAATAATCAGTTGTTAAAGATAACCTGGAAGAAACAGGGATGCAAAAGAAAAATTTTTAAAACACTTTTTATATGTTTCAATGACTTAGAGAAGGTGGACTTTTATTTTAATGAAGTATCCATGCCTTAAAAAAGTTTGTGGATCCTCTTAAAGATTTGTCTTCAGAGTCTGCTATGTTATTTTTCTTATATGCTTAGTTCTTTCTTTTGCTGCTGCTTCAAAACTTCTAGCCTGGTCATCAAGCTGGAGGAGCTTTCAATTGGCAGGTATTGCCAAACCTCAGCAAGAATCCTTTTAAGAGGCAAATAATGTTGGCTTAACCCTATCCTATATCCTAGTATATAGCACTAATAAAGATTCCAAGGAACAGAACTATATGAAGGTAGGATCCCATGAACCAAGTAGGCACAGCACGGAGTATCACATGTGGGGTAAAAAGCAACTTATGTGTATAAAAGGGTTGGCAAAGAGGCTCCATTTCAAGTGCCAGCTCTGATTCATCCATGGCGGCTGTCTGGAACACTTCTTTCAGAAAGATTGCTAGGCTATCTCGGATCAGAGGCCAAAAATATTGGAATAAATAAATTTATAATGTGAGAGTAGTAGAAGTCATATGGATTTGACACACATTTGTTACCCCTGATAAAAAGATATATTTGGCACTTCTGATGCAAAGACTATTAGAGAGACTTTCTTAGGTTGTTCATGGAGTGAGCCTAAAGTGACAGTAGCTAGGGATTAAGCATTAGTCACACATAAATACACACACACATACACTACATGTTATACACACACACACATACATCAAGCAATTGTAACAGGGGTTGAAGGATACAGTCACAGAAACATATTATTTAGAAGAACAGCACACATTAGAATATATAATTTTTGGTTTGTTAAAAAAATCAGGTTCTTTATTGAATAGTCAGCTGTTGGTAGATTAGATTTTTCTATATTAGAAGAATAACGTAGGAAAAGATCCATTTATATCTATGCCCAATTATGTAAATTACTTCCCATGGACACAATTTTGCGGGTTACTTCCTCACTCTTGTCACAATGAATTATCTTTGAAGCCAGCTGCCGGGTAGGGGGTGGGGGGAGCTCCTGTTACATCATCCATCGTAGCTGTTTTCCCCACATTCCAGGAGCACAATCTTCCAGTTTGTCAAGGATGCCACAAAGAAAGAAAAGTAACTCTATTTGCAAGTGATCTTGAGTTTCTGGTTATCCACAAAAACGAATGGTCTTATGTACATTTCATTAAAAAGAGAATTCAAAATGATTGGTTATAGACACAAATATTTTGTCAATGCTTATGTTAAGACATATCAAAGCCCTTCGCATATTTGCTATAATAATCTTTTTTAAGGCATGGATACTTCATTAAAATAAAAGTCCACCTTCTCTAGGTCATTGAAACATATAAAAAGTGTTTAAAAATTTTTTCTTTTACATCCCTTGTTTCTTCCAGGTTATCTTTAATAACCTAATTATGCAATTATCTCTTAACTGCTCAACTTTTGAATATTCTATTTCAGTAGTTTTTTAAATTTCTTATTTGTATTTTCCTTGTTAATTAAAAGGTAAGAGGGCAAAAGAGGCCACTAGTAAGCCTGGGTCACATGCAGGTCACATATGGACACAAGTGCAATTAGAATTCATCCTCTCTCTCTTTTTTTTTTTTTTAACATCTTTATTGGAGTATAATTGCTTTACAATGGTGTGTTAGTTTCTGCTTTATAACAAAGTGAATCAGTTATACATATACATATGTTCCCATATCTCTTCCCTCTTGCGTCTCCCTCCCTCCCACCCTCCCTATCCCACCCCTCTAGGTGGTCACAAAGCACAGAGCTGATCTCCCTGTGCTATGCGGCTGCTTCCCACTAGCTATCTATTCTACATTTGGTAGTGTATATATGTCCATGCCACTCTCTCACTTTGTCACAGCTTACCTTTCCTCCTCCCCATATCCTCAAGTCCATTCTCTAGTAGGTCTGTGTCTTTATTCCCGTCTTACCCTTAGGTTCTTCATGACTTTTTTTTTTTTTTCTTAGATTCCATATATATGTGTTAGCATACGGTATTTGTTTTTCTCTTTCTGACTTACTTCACTCTGTATGACAGACTCTAGGTCCATCCACCTCACTACAAATAACTCAATTTCATTTCTTTTTATGGCTGAGTAATATTCCATTGCCATCCTCTCTCTTTGAAACACCCCGGAAAGGTGGGTTTTGTTTTTAATTTAGAAAACTCCTCTAGTGTTTGTTTCTTTTGAAAATCCTAAGGTAAGAGGACATATATCTGAAATGCTCAGTTTCACACTGTTAACGAGTGCTCATCCTTATTTAGTTCCCTGACCAGTGCTCTGTTTATAAGTACAGCCAGCTTCAGCTGAAACATCAGTACAAGACCTAGCATGAGGCTCGTTCATATTGGCAAGGAGTACATAAATGGGAACTGACAGATCTTTTCTATATTTCAATTCAAATGACAGGCTGAAGGATAACATCTTTTCACCTGTAACTGGACTGAAAAGGACCAGAGGAGAGGGACGCTCCCCTGCTGGTGTTCCAGCTCTTCCTTTGTTAGCCTCCTGCCCCTCGCTTAAAGCAGTATCCATAAAGGATGTGACAAGACTCATACCTTTTGGGTTTTCTGCAACTTCTGTGTTATTTGTAAGCCTAAAACAAAGAAACATAAAACTCAGAAAATAAAAGGTCGAAGAGTGAACATAGATTTTTAAAATGAGTAATTTCTAAAAAGTCCAGGAACCAAGCATGAAAAATAACGTGGAAAATTAATCTATTTATTTCAAAGTGATCTTTCCATCATCATCCAATAAAGTCAAGTCTACAGCTTAAAGTACACACACACACACTCATCTGCTATTGAGACAGCCTGGGACCTGGGACTTGGAATTCTTTGCTGCAGTGCTTGCACCTGGACAAACGTCTCCTCAAGCAACAAAATACAAAGAAACTATAAGGAACTAAAAATAACTGCTCGCATGCACAGCTGGGGCAAATTATGGACAACAAGATACAAAATGACCAAAAACCCAACCGCCACTTCTGAAGAGCTAGCAGCAAAAGCAGGGTACTGAGCATGCCCCTTGCACACAGCACCACCAAAGGGGTGGGCAGACCACCTAAGCCAACCCTCTGGCCCGACCCCTGGACACACCCCTACCCTCACCGCATATAAGGAACCAGCTCGGGGAGTGAGCGAGCAAGGGAACCTGTTACTAGTTCTCGTTCCCTCCTGCTATAGCAGGGGCCCCGGTAAAGCCTTGCCTGAATTTCTGGTCTGGCCTCTAATCAATTTTGATTAATTAAGGAGGCCAAGAACCCAGGTTGGTAACAGTATGAGACATTTTGGGGGAAGATTAGGGAGTAAAGATTACTTTAAATTAGATATCATTGTGGTCATCATCATTATCACCATCATCATCACCTTCAGAAAGCATTTACCAAACATCTTCTGTACATTTTATTAGTAGCCCTCTGCTGCCCTTTGAGCATTAACAAGTTAGAATATTCCACACTGACAAGGAAATAAAGAGCATATAGAAAATTGAAAAACATCAAACATATGACCAAGAAGGTAAAGAGCATATTAGCCTTTTATGTATAAATAATTACAAAACAGAGTCACCAGAATTGCTTATTCCGGTGGGTTCAGATCGCAGCTAAACAGTTTTTTTTCTAACTAGAAATGTTTAAAACCTCTTAGTAATCCTTCAAAGTAAAAGCATTTTCGAGTGTCATTTTAATGATTAAGAAACCATCCCTGCAACACCATTTGCTAGGGCACACGTCAAGAAGCTGTAAAAGTGCTAAAAGGACTTTTCTTTTGGGACAGCAATGGTTTGACTAGAAGCCTCAGCGTATTAAATATAGAAGGTTTTATAACTTGTTTAAAGAAGGAGAAAGAATTAGCTTCTGAAATGGATTAAGAAAAGGTCAGAAACAAAAATAATCTATTTTTCTAAGAGATTGGTTTAGAAGTGGCATTTTATTTAGAAATTATTGTTTCCTGCCAAGAAAACACTAGAACAGAAAAACCACTTTTCAGCTTTGGGGGAAAAAACCCTCACAGTATCAATAGAGTTTAAAAGGTAGTATGTACAGATAGAATGGTCAAGTTGAGGCCAGACTGGTTGTTCCAGTGATCGTAAAACTAGGAAAATGAGATGAACAAAACCACTGCCTTCCAGGCTTGGAAGCCAAGGGCAAGATTATCTGAAAGAATTGGTTATTTTTAATAATGATAACACAGCACATGTTATTTGTGTTGGTTGTACATGTTAAATGTTTCAATGCACCGGGCGCTGCACCAACGGTTTTACATGCATTATCTCATGAATCAAGGCATTGATCTGAGGAGTGGTAGAATGTTAAGTGTTACAATCCCCTTTTTAAGTCACAGAAAACTGAGGCTTCGAGAGGTTATACAGCTCCACCTTGGTCACACCCTGGAGTCAGAGCCTGAATGTGAACTCAGCTTTGACTCTAAAGCTCTTGGATCTATTTTACATATTGGCTTCTCAAGGCTCTGCATTCTGTGAGCTATATACCATCTTAAAATGAAAGTGAAATCTTAAGAAGCAGAGCAAGAAGAAAGCGCAGGTTGCCTCGTAGTTAGTCTCAAGGGAACAGTCATCCTAGTAGAGTTTGACACAGTGCAGCAAACTGCGAAGTAGATCAGATGAATAGGAGGACATTGATTATGAAGGCTTCTGACTCTGCAACTAAGTGCAGGAAAGGATACAAGTGAGACAAAACCAGAGACTGATGAAAAACAGAAACATGGATACAGCAAAATGGCAACAACAGCAACAATTCACAGAGAAAGATGTATGTACCTGGCTTTCAACTTAAGTAAACACTGGAGCAGCTCAAAGAGTAATGGTAGCCAACCTATCCCAGAGAGTTTCCTGCTAGAAAAGACCACTGGTCTGGAAGGGATAAGTATGGCATCCAAAGATTAAACAACATGAAGAAGTTCCAGGAAGAAGCCTGAGGTCAGCTCTGGCCATCCGTGGCTCTCAGTGAAAGAGAAACTCCTGAACCCTCACAGACCCAACAGAAGATGTTCTGACGCCTTGGCGAGGATCCCCTCTGCTTGATTCTGACACACTTCCAACTCCCTGGCCTCACTGCCCTGGGTTCCTCATGGAAACCCAGGCACAGTGTGTGCTTCAGGAAAAGATGCTGGGATCAGGGACGAAGGAAATTGGAAAATGAGTCATGATTAAAATGCCCTTTAAAAAAAAGCTCTTTTATGACATCAGGATGCAAGAATCAAAAGCATCTAAAGATGTCAGCAGCTTCGCCCGCTGTGTCTAGGTTCATATACTGCCGAAATCAGCAGTGGTCATTCCTTTCAAAGGCATGAATCCCCATTGCTTCTATAGAATATGTGTAACTATATGTGTAGGAGATTTTGTATACATATATGTGTTATACAATTACATATATATTAACATATAATTGCATATATATGTAATTAATGAGATTTTTAATAAGCTAACAATAATTCTTAAAATTAGCATATTACAAAAACAGACCTGAAATATCAAAAGCCTAAACATTCATGTAAAGATGGCTTCTTATCTTATTTTTAAAGTTTGGTCGTTTGTATTACTGTGAAAGGAATATGGATTGGCTATCAGGGAACTTTTGTCACTAAATAATATTGGAAAGAGATCACCTCACTTCTCTGTGCCTCTGTTTTTTCCTTGCTAAAATGAGAGCGATGCCTGAGTATTTTCGTTAGAAGAAGTGTTAATTCCAAGTAAACCAGGATAGAATACCAATATACAGAACAGATAAAAATGGATCCATTGTTATTGAAGCAGAGGCGGGGGCCTGAAGGAAAGTAAGGATGAGGCTGACCCACTGGAGGGCTCAGTGAGGGTCTTGTGAAGCAGAAGTCTCAGTGAGTTTCTTTTTTCTGCCATGCCGATCAGCTTGCTGGATCTTATTTGCCTGCCCAGGGATCGAACCTGCACCCCCTGCAGTGGAAGTGCAGAGTCTTAACCACTGGACCGCTGGGGAATTCCCAGAATTCTCAGTGAGAAACAGCATAGTTCAACTGGAAAGCAAGGGTGGCACCTGGAGAGCAGGCTTTCTGGGCTAGTGATTGTGGAAGTGGAGCAGTTTTGCATTTTGACAGTGATGGAAGGGTGAGGGTGTGCTGGCCATTGTGGTGGACAGAAGGTTCTTCCTGTGAAGGGCTCAGGAAGCCACGTGGCTCCAGTCATCAATGGGTTGGCCTGTGGAATGAATTAAGGTGGAAAGGGAGACCGACTAGCGTGGAGGGTTCTGGAAAGGCAGTGAAAAAGAGCACACAGAGTGAGAAAGGGCAGTCAGCTTAGCGTCAGCCTCCAAGGAAGAGAGGGAAGAATAATGTGGAAATGACAAAGGAGGAAAAAGAAGAACCACCCCCCCAACTCTGTCTCCCACCCCTGAAGTGCTTGGGATTTGAAAGAGGAAGCGGCAATGGCCATAGACACCTAGAGCGAGACGGGTAGGTTGAGTCAAGGTAAGTTTCAAGTAAGTTTCAAATTCCAAATAAGAAAGATCAGGGAGAACTTTCTGAGAAGGCATTAGGGACATAGAGAGAAGTTTACTGATTTTAGAGTAAAGAGAAATTTCCTCTGGAATTATTGAGCAGTTACAGTGTTTCCACTGCAGGCATTGTGTCCAGGAGCAAGTTTGAGATTTACGGGTCATTTCAGACTTTACTGTTCTGAAGTTTTGTTCCAAATAGTCAGGGTGGTGGTGGTGGTGGTGTGGTGTGTGTGTCTGTGTGTGTGTGTGTGTATGTGTGTGTGTGATTGGCAGAGCTGTAGAAGAGAAGGGCAGAAGCAATCTTCTGGAAAATCACTTGAAAGGTTACAAAAATTACTGTGCCCAGCCCTTACATATAGGTTATGAATATTATGTATGATAAATATAGGCAATCTGATTTTCCCTTTTATATGTCAACTGATATGCCAAGTCAATAATTACAGTCAAGAGAGATGGGCAACAGAGCTCTAAGGCAGCAAGTCTGAAATACCTTTATGTCAAGATCTTAACTGACAGGAAATCAGCAGGTGTTTATAACTGGTGGGGGGAGGGAATCAATAGTATCTGCACGACAAAGTTCTACATCAAAGGGATCTGGAGACTGTCCTGTAGAATTAAATGCTCATAATATCAAGTTGCATTTCTCTGAAATAACCAAATACACATTCAACCTCCCTCTCTCTATAAACAAATACGCTTTTCTCCATATAAACAAATCCACCCACTATAAAAAGAACCAAAAGAACAGCAAAACTACAGCAGAAATACCAAAAAATGGCAACCTGACTGAACGCCTATTGTCCTTGCTTTATATTCAACAGCTAATGCTATGTTCCTCCACCTCCACTTTCCATGTCATCCACCAAAAGTGTGAGGTTCTATGGGAAAGCAGCTCAGCCTTGTTACATGTTATTAGAAGATATTATCTGCTGTTCAGCATTGACATTTTTACATACATATATTGATGATAATAACCGCACCAGAATAACCACATTAGTGAAAGTTTAAAAATGAGATCATTGTACAGGGAACTATTTGAAATGGAATGATTGTATTTTAATTTGACATTCAATCCTGCAAAGTTGTAAATGGAATTCAGAGGCTGTGTGGAGTAGGGCGAAGATCAGTGTGCCAACCTGTGAAACATGGTCCTTTGTCAACTCCAAATTCAGAGGCTGCATATTCATTTGTCATGCTTCGTGCTGTGTGATCACACCCTTTAGGCAAAGAGTGTTGACTTATCATTGTTCCTCAGGAAAGCTTGTGAAAGTCAAATATATTTGTGAACTGTAAACGCAATTTCATAGGTTAATAGTCACTAATAGCTTGTAATCAATGAACACCCTATTAGGTAAATAGTTCACTTTGAAATTTCAGCAGATGTGCTGGGGTTCTCCTCTCAAATTCTCTAAGGGAGGTAGAGTTTTTGGGGGGATTTATTGAGTGTTTTCCCATCTACCACCTCAAACCTATCTTCTGGTTGTCTCTTTCCACCTCCCCATTAAAACTCACTTTCAGAAAACGATCTAAAAATACTAATACACAACCAGATGGTCCTTGCATTTTAAATGGAGCACCAAGCCTTATTCCAGTAATTGAATCAATGCAATTTAGTTGAAGGAAGTGGCAGTGGTTTGCGGGATGGGGTCGGGGTGAGGTCTTTGGAGCTCTATTGGTTTAGGTTGAGTCCTTGCTTTGCTATTTCCTGGATACATGTTCTTGAGAAACAACTCAATCTTTCGGATCTTTAATTTCCTCCTCTGTAAAATGAGGATAATCATTTCCAGGACAACATTAACTTAGTTGGGGACTTTGTGCATATTAGAAAAGGCTTCCCCTCTGGGTAGATGCATCCCCTTGGATACCTGGATTAGCAAGAAGAGTGTAGCCTGGATTTGAGCCCCACTCTCCCCCTCAGCCAGACACATTTATTCAGGGTACAAACAGCACTATGGTGCATGAGAATGATACCTAGCTGGGCTTACAATGATTAAAGGAAATGGTGTGTGTGAACGCTACTTATCACAGGGCCTATGGTTCAATCATTACTAACTTTTTCAAAGCTATTTTTTGCACCTTCTTTCCAGCTTGTATGTTGTCACTGCACACATGTGCATGCATGCATGCATGTACACTCAGGGAATAAGTTGGATTAATCAATAATAATAAAATTATAGTAATAATTAGTAAATAATAATAAATTTGCTTGAACTATTGAGACTCTATGGGGCATGCTATTTCCAGCTTGAATTATCAGAATAATTCTGCACATGGATGATGTGTATAAACCAGGGAACACAGACATAGTCTTGCCTAGTGTGCCTAGAAGATTCCATGAGGAACAAATAGTGCAGTGGCCTAGCTATCACTCTGTGTTTACGAGTAGAAGGAAAAGCAATAAATTAAGATGATGAATTTAACAGGCCCGATCCCTAACCCAGGAATTCTCTGTCTGTCCTTACAAAGTAATAAATCTTGCCAGAGTGAGTTGGTATATTAGTCCCTCCATTAAGAATACAGTTTGTTCAGTCTGAGGCCACAATGTAACAAAACATTTTTCTTCATGGAGAAAAGTGGAACATTTGTAGTCCTGCCTGTGGGCAGAATGCTCCAGGGGCTGAAGCTCTTCCAGGTGGAGACCAGTACTTGCCTTGATTCAGTTTCCCTGGGTGTGGTACAGATTTGGGAGTGAATAGTGCTGACTTAGAAAGACAGAATTCTGAAGAGCAAACCCACTGACATTCTTTGTACTATGAACTCTTTTGCACAGGTAAGTGTTGCTTCCTGGGAGAATATGAATACCCTTACTTTACATTATACTGCAAAGGAGAAAATAAAAGAATTTTAGCTACCTGCTAAGAATATACACACAAATACACACACACACACACACACACACACACACACACACACACACACACACACACACACACACACAGGAACCCCTGCCCCAACAATGATTAGTTCATTGGAATTAAGACTTCAAGGATTTCAAGGTAAAATTTACCAATTTTAGGAAACTCAAGATTGCTACAACTCCAGCAAGTTTGAACCAGCTGAAAACAATTCTCAGACTCATTTCAAGTCACATCCCTTTCTCTAATTTGTACACTACCGAACTCTGAGAAAATAATATGGAGAAATCCTCTCAGGTGTCACAGGATGAAAATCAAGGCTTGTATGTTATTTTTCTTCCAGCAAGGTCCTCGTCACTACTGTTTATATATTTTTAAAAATGTAACACCCAACGGCATATAAATCAGATGTAAAAATAAAATGTTTTTAATGACAAGAAAAATATTAGGTTGAGAAATGATGGCACTCACGTAATAGCATTTGAATTCAGATTCCATTTACATGTGGTAAAGGGGAAATTATTGTCTCATTTGGCTCTGTCGGTTTTCTGTCACCCAAACGACCAGTTGAACGCCAGAGTCTGGAGAGAGCCTCAGTAAAACTAACCTTGCAGAGGGGAATGACGTCACCATACCCTCTCCTCAGTTCAACACGTAAAACTAAAATTATATGTCAAATAAGAAGGATTAGGGGAGAGGAAATTTCCTCTAAAATACATTTGTACTATTGTTTCCTCTAGTCATTTGTTTGGATAATTGGCTTTTCTGAATTCAAATGCTGGAATCACAATGAATGACCCTCTGTTGAAAGCTTTAGCAAATGCATGAGTAACATTTCAATTGCAAACTCTGTTCCACTTTTCCAAGCAGGATAATGCCTCTGTTTTTTCCAGTCATGGATCTGAAATGGGCCTCCATTCATTAATCAGAGCTATTTTGAATCTTTAGCATCTCACCTAGGACTTTGCAGATTTTGACTTTATGTCCATCCCAGTTCCAACTGGCCATGGGATCAGAGGACAAAGCATTGTGTGGATGGAGAGAAGGAGGGTACCTGGCCTGCAGATCTGCTTCTGGGCCGGCTAGCTCTCTAGAAGGGTCTATTAGCTCAGCAGACAATGGCTAACCTGTTTACCACAAAATGTTCCATCTGGTGCTGCACTGAAGCATTCTATTGCCTTTTTTAAACAATGAACAAGGGGTTTGTTTTTAACTAAAATCTCAGGAACTACAAACTAACACTCAGCATAGGGTCTGGTAATACTGTTAGGTCTTTGAAGAACATTTGATAATATTCAAGACGTAGAAAGGAGTTATTTAGTCCTTCCTTAACTGACAGTACAAGTCACCTAGTTATGAATTTTCATTGTCCCCTGTAATCCTGCAAATTAAAAGAGATGCTTTTTCATGGCAAAGGAGACAGACAGTAAGCTCGTTAACACAAAACACTCCTTAATTCACTTGCCTTGAAATACACACAGTCCATAGCCACTTTCAGGCAGCAGGCACAGCAGGAGTTTAAATGTTACTAAAATAAATCCTTCTCCCCCTCCTGTTCTGGGCTGTCCTTCTCCATCACCCTCTGCTGAGGGGCTGTATCTCCACAGAAGTCACGGTCCTGGAAGCAAGTATACTCTGCAGCAATGCCGTGGGGATGGAGCTGGTGACCACCTTTCTCAGGGCGGTGGTGCAGAAGCAGGTTGCTTATCGCTTATATAAAGGTCAACAGTGATTATCTGCTGGGGTCTGTTTACAAGCTTTGTGGTTAGGAGCTCCTGCTCACAGTAGATACTACTGAGTTTGCAATCTATTCTGCCACTAACCATCTGAGTTATTCTAGAAAGAAATCTAGAATAGAAAAACATAAAGGAAGACAGTCTCTATCACCTAGGGCTACTACAAAGTTGAAATTTAGTTGTACACTTAAAGCTAGAGCCCAACTCTCGTATCCCACCTTCGCCACTTTCTGTCATGTGACCATGACCAGGACAATTAACATCTCTGCTTGGATTCCTCATCTATATAATAATATAAAAGAAAATAAAAAGGAAGGGGGAAATAATAATACCTCTTGGGGCTGTTGTGAAGATTACAATTTAAGATACATAAATGCTTAGAACAGGGCCTTGCACACAGTCAGGTCTAAGTGTTAGTCATCACCATCACCATCATCATCATTATCACCATCATTACAACAATCATCAGCGGCCCTGCTGTAACACGGAGCACATTATTTATGATTTATGTGACTGTGTTCTAAATGATAGCCCTCATTTCTGATATTATTGTTTTCCTAGCTTATCAGTATCTCCTCAGTTTTCTGCAAGGAATATGTATTTCTTTGAAGTGAGAAAAAAATAGAAGGTATAATTAGAAAACAATGGTTTAGATCATTTTGGTGCTGAGAAGTAAATACAAAGAGGTATAGGAAATAATCTCTTCTACCAAGGATGTGAACATGTGGATGGGGAGTCAGAGCATATTATAAACAGATTAAAAGGCAGAGTGTAAACAGGAGAATTGGTTTGAAGTCTCAAGTCTGACTCTTACCTTGCCCTGAATCTATGGAGAAGGAGGGAAAGACAGACAGATAGGCAGAAAGCGGGGCAGGGAGGGAGGGAGAGAGCGAGAGGGAGAGAGAGAGAAGAGACAGGATTGAACCAGATGGTGCTAAGTGTTTTCTGTTGACATGGGGAAAAGGAGTGACATTGGACAGATCCATGATAAAATTCCCATTGTACACCCTGGTTCCTCCTTAGTTTCTCTCCCACTCAGAGGCACCTTGGCTCTCTCATCTATCTTCCCCCTACACACACCCTCAAGGACCATCCATCATCTGTAATTTCTATTTTACTCTTCCACTAAGGAGGCATTCCAGGAAGCAAAGAGAAGTGTCCTGTTTGTCAGGTTCACACTCCTTAGAAGTCCGCACAGATGCTGCAAATAAAGACTCTTTCAACTTGATTTCTAGCTTCGTGATATTTGGCAATTCAGTGAATCTTTCCAGGTATAACTTCTTTACTTTTTTGAAGAAATTGAGATGTAATTTACACATAGTGAAATGCATAGGTCTTAAATGTACCGTTTGATCAAATTTGACAAATACGCATATAAGTGTAACCTATACCCCTAGCAGGACATAGAACATTTACATCACTCTAGAAATCCCCTTGGGTGGGGCTTACTTTCTTAATATGCACAATGAGTATTGAACAATAATCCTCAGTAATTAGAAGGGTTGCAGTGAGAACCAAATGAAATGCTCTTCACAAAAGCACCTTGCTGACTGCTTTAAGATGTATTAGTGTGTAAGTGCTGAATTAGCACCCAGGGGTTTCCTTAATCACAAAGGGAGAGATGGCTGGGAGTGGGGGTCAGGGGTGGCAGGCTGTTACAGGTATTTTAGATAAAAAGCAGCAAGGATAGAAGGTAGACACAGGAATGCACACATCCAATTTCTTGCACAGCACATAAAAAATGAGACTGGAGCAGAGCCCAGAAGCAGTGACAGATTTCCTGGACCGTGAAGGGAAGCCCTAGCCGTGTCCCAGGAGAACCCACCGGAAGCTTTGTTCCCTTCCTGAGGTGGAGACCGCTGCAAGAACCGCCATGCCTCCTTGGCCTGTGCTTGGAAGGAGGCCCCAGGCCCGCCAGGTCAGAGTGGATGGGGGACATGAGGAGGAGACGCTCCTGGGCACCGCACTCCCAGAATCACAGTCTCTCCTCCAAAGGGAACTGCCTTCGCTGCTCCCACCCTTCTCCCAAGTCAAGCGACCATCTCAGCAGTTTGCAAATCTGTCGGTCACAGAACACGAAGTTGCAGCTACTTGAAACCCAGCAGTGTGTCAGAATCCAGAAGACCAGAGTTTCAATCCAGACTCAAACTCCCACTCTCTACTAACTCTGGAGTGTCCTCAGGACACTATCTCATTGTCCCCATGCCTGTCATTGGCACTATTCACTAGATAAATATTTGAATCCTGGCTCTGCCATCCTTCTTAGCATCTACTGTGTGGAAGGCACTGCACCAAGTTGGATGTGGGAACAGCAGACCCTTGCCCTCCACGTAAAGTCAGGAGTCTCCAGAGGAACACTGGCCCTGACTGCAGGGCGGCAGATGTGACTCAGTGGCCTCACATGCGCTCTCAGTGCAGAGCGGGGAATGGGGTGGCCCAGAAAGAGACCCTGCCCTCTCAATCCATCTTTGCCTCTCTTCCCCTCTGGGCCTCTGCTGGACATTCTCCTCAGTGCCCCGTTTACTTCTTACAAACTCCTATGCTTTAAAATAGATGCTATGTCATCATTCCCATCTTACAGATGGGGAGACTGAGGCACTGAGAAGTTAAGTAGTTTGCTGAAGGTCACACACTTCTAGTGGTAGCCCCAGGATTCACACCTGGGACCTGTGAGCATCATTTCCTCTCAAACAGAAAGTAGCTTCTTCACCCCCAAAACCTGAGACTCCCACCTCACTTCTTCATTCCCTCTCCCTCTCAGTATACCCTATGTCCCAAGACGATTGTTTCACACTTCTGTCCCTTGTTCTGCCATCTGCCTCCGCTAAGCCAAGGCCATCATGTCCTCACAGATGCCCTATAGGAAAAGCTCTTGACAGGTGTCCCTGCTTCCAGAACCCCTGCCTGCAACAGGCTTTCTGGGGACAGATTCAAACTCTTGCTTCTATGTGTTATGTTCAACCTTTGTCCCCACACATGACTCCAAAACCTTTACCTGGGATTCAAGGCTTCCCTCACCTAGGCTCATTCTAACTCCCCCAGATTACTTTCCTACTACCTCAATGTGGGAACCGCCTAGCCAGTCAGTTCTGGTTTTTTATTTACTTAACAATACTTGAGCAAGTACTACTGTGTACCAGGCACTAAGTCCAGGGCTATCTAATTCTACTCCCTGTCCAAGGTCTACCCAAGTCCAACTATCTGCCTCCTCTGAAACTACTGTAGCACTTGGGGTCCACACCACCTATTTCAGTCTCTAATTGTTGTATGCCTTGACATTTCATTTTCCCAACTGGACTCTAAGCTTCTTGCAAGAAAGAGACATATCCCGTGTGTCTATGTCTTCAACCTACCATCTGGAATGGGTGCTCCCCTTGGGCTGGGAGGTGTGTTGTCTGTTTTGTTTCATCATGAATCCAAGTGCTGAGAACAGGCCTATTCCATGCTAGGGACTCAGGAAACATTTGCTAAATGATGAATGAGTCTCTTTCCACATCTGAGCACATATTATGGGCTTTAAATCAATACCTAATTATTAGAGAAATCACATCACTAATCATTAGAGAAATGCAAATCAAAACTACAACTAGGTATCACCTCACACCGGCCAGAATGGCCATGTTGAAAAAGTCTACAAACAATGAATGCTGGAGAGGGTGTGGAGAAAAGGGAACCCTCTTGCACTATTGGTGGGAATGTAAATTGATACAGCCACTATGGAGAACAGTACGCAGGCTCCTTAAAAAACTAAACATAGAACTACCATACGACCCAGCAATCCCACTGCTGGGCATCTACCCTGAGAAAACAATAATTCAAAAAGACACATGCACCCCAATGTTCACTGCAGCACTATTTACAATAGCCAGGACATGGAAACAACCTAAATATCCAATGACAGATTAATGGATAAAGAAGATGTGGTACATATATACAGTGGAATATTACTCAGACATAAAAAGGAAAGAAATGGGGTCATTTGTAGAGATGTGGATGGACCTAGAGTCTGTCATACAGAGTGAAGTAAGCCAGAAAGAGAAAAACAACTATCGCATATTAATGCATATATGTGGAATCTAGAAAAATGGTACAGATGAACCTATTTGCAGGGCAGGAATAGAGATGTAGATATAGAGAACGGACTTGTGGACACGGGACGGGGAAGGGAGGGTGGGACGAACTGGAAGATTAGGATTGGCATATGTACACTACCATGTGTAAAATAACTAGCTAGTAGGAACATGTTATAAAGCACAGGAAGCTCAGCTCAGTGCTCTGTGACGACCTAGATGGGTGGGATGGGGGGAGGGGTGGGAGGGAGGTCCAAGAGGGAGGGGATATAGGTATACATATGGCTGATTCACTTCATTGTACAGCAGAAACGAACACAACATTGTGAAGCAATTAAACTCCAGTAAAATAAAATAAAATAAAATAAAAATCAATACCTAAGTATTTGAGTGTTTAACATTAATTATGAGATTTTTTTCCAGACCATCAGGAAAAAAAAAAAAAAAACAGCCTTTGAAAAGTTCAAAAAAATTGCTTTTGCACTCAGGGACACACCAGCAGATTCTAGAATTCCCATGTAGTTGTGGCAAGCACAGATAGAACCCCATAGCTCCTGACAGATGAATGTCCACCAATCTTTTGTTGAAAAATAAAGATAATAAATGTGCTCATTATCTGCGCTATACATTACCCACAGCTTATCAATATGCATTGCTCATTGAGATGCTCTGCTTGCAAGGATCCATTCTCTTACTTCAGTGTTACTATCACTGCTCAGTAATACTGACAATTTGCTAACATCCATAGATAGTTGTATATCATTTACATACTTTAATTAGAGTGTTAGAAGCATCATATTTTAGAGTTGGAAGGAATCTTACTCAATATCTAGACATCTACAAGCTTTATTTTATTTTTTTTAAGTATTGAAAGTTGTTTTTTTAAACTAGGATCTTACAAAGAAAGTGTATAATGAGGTAAAAGTAGAGTTGTTCTGGTTGAAAAGGGGGGTGGGGAGAGTGGGAGAGAGTCCAAAGCCCCACCTTCTCATCCTCCCCTTCACCACCCCCCATCCCAAAGCCCACCACCCTTCACCGCAGAACCCATAAATTATGTAGCATACAGTTTGAACTACACCTGACCAGGACTAGCCCCTTACTAACACAGAAGAGAGGAGATTCAAAGAGGGTAAGAAATATCATTCAGCTGCTCAGGAGAGGAGCCATGAGGGATTCCTGCCCTCCAGTGCAAGGGTCTTTCCACCACACTGTACAGACCCTAAACCAAGGTCATTACTGACAACACCATTCTCACCTAAATCCTCCAGGCATTTCTCTATCTCCATGCTGGGCATCTACTTCTTTCCTACAAGGCTAGCATTGATTCCTCTTTCTAGTTGCCCTTGCTTTTTTTTTTTTTAATTTTATTTTTGACCCCGTTGGGTCTTAGTTGCTGTGCGCGGGCTTTCTCTAGTTCTGGCGAGCGGGGGCTACTCTTCATTGCGGCGCGCGGGCTTCTCATTGCGGTGGCTTCTCTTGTTGCGGAACACGGGCTCTAGGCTCGTGGGCTCAGTAGTTGCGACTCATGGGGTCAGTAGTTGTGGTTCATGGGCTCTAGAGCGCAGGCTCAGTAGTTGTGGCGCACGAGCTTAGTCGCTCCTTGGCATGTGGGATCTTCCTGGACCAGGGATCGAACCCGTGTCCCCTGCATTGGCAGGCGGATTCTTAACCACTGCGCCACAGGGGAAGTCCTGCTTTTTTTTTTAATTAAAAATTTTTTTTTTAATTTAAAATTTTATTGTAGTTGATTTACAATGTTGTGTTAATTCGTGCTGTACAGCAAAGTGAGTTATATACATCTATTTATATATATAAAGTATATGTATAGTTTTCATATTTTTTCCCATTATGGTTTATCACAGGATGCTGAATATAGTTCCCTGTGCTATAGAGTAGGACTTTGTTGTTTGCCCTTGGTTTTTGAATCCAGACTTTAGGAAATGCCAGATTACCAGCCTGTTTAACAATTTCTTTCCATGCCCCCTAAATTGCTGTCAGCTGTCCTCCTGAAACTTCTGTCATGAAAGTAGTTAGGTTAGCACTTAGCGAAGGTGTTCTGGTGAACTATTAGTATCCATAGCGTGCCTTTCACCTCAGAGCCCACTGTCTACAGGGAGATTTTCATGGCTGAGAGACGTAGGCAAACATTCACATATGTTGGTCCATTTATAAAGCAGCATCACTTAAAGCCCCATGACTTTAAAATGGTACCTTTGCAAACAGATATCTCTTCTTTTTATTATTATTATTATACATTTACACAGACACACATCATTAGTTCTTTATTGACATCCTGTTTTATTTTTATCTGGTTTTAATGCTGGCTGTGAGTGTCATCATAAAACTGTCTTCCAGAATACCTACTGATAGGGAAGAGGAAAAGGATGAAACGAAACTCAGTGCCATATGGGAGGGGAGAGTCCTCAGCATCCCCGCTGCCCGATTTACCGAATGGCAGATGCAGCGTGCAGGGCAGGAGTGGAGCCAGAGGAGGGAAGGGGCTCACAGGCTGCCTTGGAGAGCACCTATGCTTGCAGCTTGGCAGGAAAATGGAGCACGTAGTCACCAGAGCTGTCAGCTCTGAGGCCTGACTTGCATAGTCCGGAGAGAAACCCAAGGCTGCTGGAGGAGAGGCAATTGGGGTCCCTCCTCCATTGAAGGTGGAAACCCAACATTTAGTTGGCTCCTGTCAACTTAAATACCAATAACTCTTTTCCTCCCCCCAGTTCCTGGCTGGTTGGAGTTATCAATTTTTTAATCTCTTCTGTTTGGTTAGACTTCATTTCGTTCTTATCATTCAATTTTGCTTTAGGAGGAAAGCTCTCAAGAAATGCATTTTCAGGACTAGATTACCTCATTTCAATGACTGACTGAATTTCAAGTATGTGATTTAGGCTTCCCCAAGCTGGGTTGCTTTTGACTCTATATTATTTTTCATATGGTGGAAGTGTGATATGAATCATTTTAATAACTCCTTGCATCACATACACCTACAGCTTCTCTTGTTCAAGTAATATTCAGACATGTGAGCGGTGGACGTCAAAGAGTGCACAGGAAATCACAGTGGGGATGAGAATGGCTTCCAAAAAAGTCACCGAATCCTGGCCTGCACTAATAGAAATGCAGTGCCCACGTAAGGAGACGTTGTACATTTGACTGCTCCCTTCAGACTGTACGTGCTGTTGTGTATTCAGTTTTGTCCAGACACATTTTAAGATGATACTGAAATACAATTGAATATGCTCTAAATTCATGTCCTGGCCTTCAGTATCTTGTATGATGGGATCTCTATAATACTTTATCTGGCTTTTTCCCCAAACTCTCCTCCTCTGAGTATCTTTGTTCCTATATCAGGTCTAGTTCATTCCACTCAGGACTTTTCTCTTACAGTTTCCCCTGCTTCAAAAGCTCTTCCTTTTCCTTGCAGATTATTTCTCCTCAATCAGATCTTGGAGATGCCTTCCCTGGTGACCAAATATAAAGCACATGCACACACACACACACACACACACACACACACCCCTTCTCCCTTTCCCATTCATCCCTGTGTCATTTTTATCTTGGCACTGATTATCTGAATGATCGTGTGTATGTGTGTATAAGTGTGTGTGCACATGTGTGTGCATATGTGTGTGTGTGCATGTGTGTGCGCTGCGTGTGCGTGCGCGTGTGTGTGTGTGTGTGTGCGCGCACGCGGTTTATCTTCTACCTCCCTCTACTACTCCTCTGTAAGCGCCATGAAAGGAGAGGCCTTCTTTGCTTTGTTGTCTGCTATATCACCAGTCTCCAGAACAGTGCTGGCACATGGCTTAAACTCATTAATATTTGTTCAATGAATCATAAGTAAATGAAGAGAGTATGTCTGGTGTCAGCTGACCAGGGTGGGGAGAGTACAAAATGGGATTATCTGTAGAACTATTGGAGCAAGTAGAATTTTAACCTGGGAAAGAGCAGATTCAGAGAATCCATGGTAACGGTCATAAACGGTCTCAGGGGCTGCCACACAGCAAAGGGACTGGTGAGGTCAGAGGCAGGAAATCTGGTGTGTATCGTCCAGCCTTTTTCAGGGAAAGATTATAACAAAGGAGCTCTTGAAAAAGGATGGGCTTCTTCCTTAGACAGGGCTTTCTCTAAATGTAAAGTATCAGGGAAAGACTTGGATTAACTCTCAGATGTAGAAGGTAATTCCACGATGGACAAGACAATATACAGGAATTGTAGCATGAGAGAAAATTGATTTTGGAAGAAAGATCATTCATTTTAATTCTTCACTCTGAAAAGAGGAACCAAAGGGTAAAAGAAGGATCATGGTTTGTCCCAAGGTGTAGTGGACACTGTTGGCTGCCTAATCCCACACCTATTCCCAAACTATCATCTCTTACTCATTTCCAATATTGAGGTTGGAAATGCTAAACACTAATTTCCGTAGCTTCTCTTATAGTTGGGCTGACCTCTTGAAATAGTTCTAGCCAAAGAGAAATAAATGAAAGAATGGTGGATATTTCCAGAATAACTTTGCTTTCCTGATAAAGGAGACAGAAGTGGTTATTGCTGCCTTTCTCCTTCTTGAATTGAAAGAGGATGTGATGGCTGGAGCTGCAGCCATTTTGTGATCATTAGCGAAAAGCCAAGAGAAGCACAGAGATTCTGGCCCTACCATTGTACTGACCCAAGGCCAGCAGCTCTTTTCAGACTTCCTTATTTGTTTAAAAGACTGTTAGTAGGGTTTTCTTGCAGGCAAAAGCATTTCTGACACAGAGATATTACAGAAAGTGTCAGAGTTAAGCTTAATTTTATGTTAATATTCAATTATCTATATATAATTATTATATATTTATTTATATAATATATTACATAATAATATATTAATTTTATATTCCCTAATGTTCAGGCAGGTGGTTGTTTTCATTGTATATACTCACTCAACCGTCAGCTATTGTGAAATGACTATCGTGTTCCGGACACAGCGCTAGGATCTGGTCAGTGCGTTGGGGTCCCTGGCCATACAAAATCTACTCTGCTAGAAAACAAAGACTATACTGGTGAATACATGATTATAATTCAATGAAATAAAAGCTACGACAGAGGGATGCACAGGATGCCAGGATAACAGAGAAGCCCTAGTTCTAAGATGCTAAAGGGACAAAGAGTACATCCTAAAGGAGAAGACGTATACTCAGAGCTGAGTCTTAAGTGAAGAGTAGAGGTTGCCCAGATGGGGCGGGGGTGGAAGGGAAAGGATCTCTGGGCAGAAGGAGACTGCTGTGCAGAGAGGGAGGCCCACTCAAGGAGCTGCAGATAGTTTGGCAAGACTAAAACTCAGTGCGTGCGTGGTGAGAAGGGGGCTGCAGAAAGACTTAGGGGAGGTGCCAAAAGGTGAGTCTGGAGGGATGAGCAGAAGCCAAATAAGAAAAGGATCTTATTTGCCAAGGTGAGGTGTTGAGAATGTATCCAGGAACAGGTTCTAGAAAGTTCCTGAAGTTTCAAAAGTAGAAAGTGACCAATCAGATTTGCATTTAAGAGAGATTCCCCTGGTGGCAAGGTGGGGCATCAACTGGTGGGGAGAGGTGTAAGGGCAGTTCAAGACCGGGAGCCAGGGAGGTGAATGAGGAGGCAGAGATAATGGGGTCGAATTTAAGGGAATATCTGTGATTACCCAAAGGAGTTGAAGACTTATGTCCACACGAAAACCTGCACACAGATGTTTACACTAGCTTTATTCATAATTGCCCAAACTTGGAAGCGACCAAAATGTCTTTCAGGAAGTGAATGGATAAATTAACTGTGATATGTCCAGGCAATGGAAAATTATTCAGTGCTAAAAAGAAATGAACTATCAAACCAGGAAAGGACATGAAGGAGCCTTACGTGCACATTACTAAGAGAAAGAAACCAATCTGAAAAGGCTACACACTGTATTATTCCAAATATATGACATTTTATGAAAGGTAAAACTATGGAGACAGTAAAAAGATCAGTGGCTTGGGGGAAGAGAGGGATGAAAAGAGCACAGAGAATTTTTAGGGCAGTGAAACTATTCTGTATATGACGCTGTAATAGTGGACACATGTCATTATACATTTGTTCAAACCCGTAGGGTGTAATTAGTGAACCCTAATGTAAACTATAGACTCTGGGTGATGATGTGTTAATGTAGGTTCATCAGTTATAACAAATGGGCCACTGTGGTAGGGGAGGTTGATAATAGTGGAAGCTATGCTGTCGGTGGGCAGGGGATATGTGGGAAATCTCAGTATCTCCCACTCAATTTTGCTATCAACCTAAAACCGCTCAAAAAAAATAAAGTTGAGAGAGAGAGAGAGAATATATCTGTGAGATACTGAGAAGGTAGAAGTCGAAGGACTTGGGGGATGATTAGGTAGAGAGTAGAAGGAGGAGTTAAGGGTGATGGGCAGGTTTCTGACCTGGGTGGCTGGAAGGATGGCAATACCTTTCCAAAGCCAGGTAACGTGAGAGGTAGGAACAGCCTAGGACAGGGCAATCCAGGGGCAAGTAAGGGTTACAGGAAACATCGCACCTCCTTAAGACATAAATTTATTACATGTGTAGAAACTGTTTTCTATTCCTAAATCTACTGCCCTAAAAAAATAGTAATGGAGGGCTTCCCTGGTGGCGCAGTGGTTGGGAGTCCGCCTGCCAATGCAGGGGACACGGGTTCGGGCCCTGGTCCGGGAAGATCCCACGTGCCGCGGAGCACCTAGGCCCGTGTGCCACAACTGCTGAGCCTGTGCTGTGGAGCCCGTGAGCCACGGCTGCTGAGCCCGTGTGCTGCAACTGCTGAACCTATGCGCCTGGAGCCCGTGCTCCGCAGCGGGAGAGGCCACCGCAGTGAGAGGCCCGCGTGCCGCAGTGAAGAGTGGCCCCCGCTCGCCGCAACTAGAGAGGGCCCGCGCACAGCGGCGAAGACCCAATGCAGCCAAAAACAATAAATAAATAAAATAAAATAAATATATTTAATAAAAAAAAGAGCGTTTAAAAAAAAAAAAAAAAGTAATGGAATAAAATGTCAAGTGATTTGGGCACCAAGTGGGAAACTAGGGATTCCTTAGTTGGGACCCTGATTTTCATATATTAATGATTTTCTCTATACGTACTTCCGCATCTCTTAAATAAAATATACATTTCCTAGGAGTTTTACAACAACTATTTTGTATTGTGCAAAGATATTTGATTAAAATGGTCCCTGTTGTCAATAATTACAAAAATAAAATCGTTTTAATTTCCACTGGCCACAAAATAGTATGAACCATTATCTTACAGTCACAGCTTGTACACATGCAAAAATGTCACTAAATGTGAATTAAAGTAATATTTTTCTTTTTAAGTGTTAAAATGATTCTTTTCAGTTTGTTTAACAAAGGCTTTCTTACCTCCAATTCACATTTCTGAATATTAAGTGAGGTTCAGTAGTATCTGTGTTTCATTGCTAAACTCTGAATTCTGTCTTTTTTCTTAGTGGTAAAACTAGAATCACAATGATTACTTCTAATTTATATTCATAAATCTACCAAATGGCTACATTGACCAAAGAGTTAATATACTTTCAATTTCTAGAAATCAACATTTGTAAACTGCATGCCCCCGGAAGTATACTTTTTAAATGATTTCTTCTAACTTTTTGTTCACATCTCACTAATTGCATAGAAAAAAGAAAAATCTTAGGTTTTTTTTTTTTTTTCAATACCTCAGGAAACATATGGTGTAAATGCTTAAGGAAATGTGAGTCATGTCTTTGATGAGGCAACTACTGAAAAATCAGCTCCTTCTGCTACAGTATAAATAGCATGATAAGCCCTATCGAAGGTCAGAAATCTAATTTTAAAATATGTATTTTAAGAGTTTTTATTTTAGCCATCTTGCCATCTATTAGAAATGTGGTCTATTCGGTGACCAACTCATTTTCTAGTGTATTTGCTTTTCATTTTTTTGAAGCAAGAGCGGTGCAAAGTCTCATTTCATTATATTTTGACTCAAAGATCCCTGAGATATTGCAGTGCCAAGGAAAACAATCTCTTCTACCCAATCTCTGCTCTCCTTCCCCCACCCACGAAAAATCCTTTCACCTCCCAAACAACTTCTAAAAATATATGTTTCTTTTCTGTTAACTGCTCTCTTGAAACTTGAAGATGTGTCTGAAGGATTTTGTTGTCAATGTTACTTATTTCCAAATTCCCATCTGGCTCTCAAAGGACTCTTCCCTCCTCTTCCCAAATGAGCACCTCTGAAAGTTGGAATGGACTTGGCAATATGACACAGGTGATGCCATTTATAAAATAGCACTTGACACCTCCAGCATCTCACCCTGACTCTGAGCTCATCCATGTTCAGTGGGTGCTTGGTAAGCAGAACTGTTTAAATAACTCCTCCAGGAAGAAGGGGACTTGATTGATAGGTGAAGTTCAGGCCACTTGTGTATTACTTGCAATGGAGTCCTGGGACAAGAATAGACTCTCACTCGCCTGCATTTTTAGACGTAAGGAAACTGAGGTAGAGGGAGGTTGCTTGCTTCAATACCCCCACAACTTAGAGACGGAGTTTCCTGCCCATTGTTTAGTCATGAGACAAACCTGGGTAGGTCTGGTATACTTGTCACCCTTGGCTGAGCCTGGACTTCATTTCCACTGGCTGGTCCTCAGCTTTGCACAGCTCATGTGCCGCTAATTCCTGACCTTGCTTTGCCACCTATCAAAACATCTGGAGCACCAAATTCTCAACCAACTTCAAAGAGAACTGTGTTCGGATTCATTTGTTTTTGCAAGTACCGCAAGTAGATTTTAAATTAATTATTATTATAAAAGAAATATGTGTTTATTGTGGAGAATTTTAGAAATAAGAAAAAGGACAAGGAATCTCTAAATCATTCATAATTCCCCACCCAGAAATAGCTAACATCCATAATTCCCCACCCAGATCCATGGCTAACAGATGGCTGTATTTACTTCTAGTCTTTTAAAATATGCATAGACATTTCCAAAATGGATACTATGTAATATAAACACATATCCTGATTTTTCAATTTTTATTGTATAAAGTTTTCCATATTACAATATTTCAGATACTCTTCGAAAACAGGTAATTCACTGGTTGCATACTATCGTATGCATGCATGGGAAGTTAAACCCAGCAGTGGTTTCTCTATACTCTGAGGATAAAGTCCACATTTCTTAGCTTGACCTGCTTGGGCTCCCGGGATCAGCACTCCAGGCTTACCCTCAGACACCGTTAAATGCCATGCTTTCATTTAGGTTCCTTTCATATACTTGGTTCTTTCTGCCAGGAATATCTTCCCCTGTGGTAGGCACGATTATCAGATGGCCCCCAAGAGTCCCATCTCTTTATATCCATGTCCTATATAGTCTCCTTCGCTCAAATGTGGGCCAGACCTATGAACATGAGATGTCACTCCCATGGTTAGGTTACGGTATTTGGAGAAGGTGAAAAGATTTTGCAAACGGAATTCAGGGTCCCAAATCTGTTGATTATCTTAGGTGGACTTGACTTAATCAGGAGCAAGTTCTTAAAAGAGGAAGTGGGCCCTTTCTGAAGCGAGACGTCGGCCTGCTGGTCTTGAAGAGGTGAGCTGCCGTGTTGTAGGAAGGGCTGTGAGAGGGTGAGGAAGTGCCAACGGCCTACAGCACCTGAAAACAGCCTTGGCCGACAGCCAGCAAGAAAGCGGGGGGGCCTAAGTCCTAAAACTGCAGGGAACTCAATTCTGCCAACAACCTGAAGGAGCTTGAGAAGAAGACCTCAGCCCCAGAAATGAATGTGCCTGGTCACCACCTGACTGCAGCTTAATGAGCCCCTGCACATAAAACCCAGTTAAGACTGAGCCAGACTCCTGACCCAGGAAAACTGTGAGATCGTAAGTGGTGTTTTAAGTCACGGAATCTGCAGTGGAGTGATCCTCCAACAACAGAAAATGGATGCCTTCCCTTTCTCTCTTCCTTCGGTAACTTCCGCTCACCTTTCAGCTCTGAGCTCTGAGGTCCCTTCCTTCAAGGAGCCTCCCCTGGCCTTCCTGTTTATTGTCCTGGGTCCTTTGTACTTCCTCCATCCACAGCAATCACAGGGGGGATAGCAGTGATCTCTTTTCTCACCTGCACGTCCCCAACACAGTGAACGACTGTGAATACTGAAGCTCAAGGAGGTGAAGATAATCTTTGCTTGATGACTAAAATACATAGGGACATCCAGGGAAAGATGACGTACGTGAACCACAATGCAAACTTGAATTTGAACAGATTTACCAACACAGGATGTAGTTTGAACCAATATATAGTGACTTGACCATAATGCATAATGTTTAATGTATTATCTGAAACTGGCCACGTATCGAGATGACTCAGAAAAACCCACTGAAGCAAATTTCACTGAATAATTCATGTGTGCATTAGCTGTGTAGATACAGAACCTGAATCTAGATCCAATTTGCGTGCAGCTTTGTCAGTTTTTATGTAAAAATTAGTTAGAGTGAATAAAACTGCATATTTATGGTAATTTCACATTTATTTATTACCTCTGAAGAAAACACACAAGTTTTTTCCTCTGGGTTTCAAAGCCTGGTTAGCAGACAGGATCCTAGAATCAGTTCTGTGCTGGCGTGGTGGAGCGACTCATCTGGGAGATTACAGGAGGGAGAGCGGTCTACCTGCTAATTACATCAAGCCGAAAACTTTCCACATATTAGAAATGAAAGCAAGCAGATGTGTGATATTTTAACTCCACAATAAAGATAGGGGTTAAAATAATAATGCAGCTAAAATAAACATCATGGCTCAATGATTCCCTGTTGTTTATGATGAGGAAAAAAAATAACCCTCTTTCTGTTACATACAAAACTGCATATTTATCTACCTTATTCACTTTCGTACCTGATCTAATGCTCGACACTCACTGAAAACGGTCAGGATCGATTGGCTTTTGATAAGGAAAAAATTCTGCATCTTCAGCATTGCTGGACTGGCAAGTTAAGATTACTTCCTAAGGCCCATCGGTTCCTTCTAATTGGATCTGCCAAGCAGAAGAGCTGTCAGCTCCAGGAAGAATTCAATAATTCTCAAGCTTTATGTTTCATGAGAATCACCTGGGATACTTCTTTAATGTTCAGATGCCAGGTTCTTCCCCCAGAAATTCTGATTCCCTTAGGTTTGAGGTGAGGCCCTGCATATGTGTTGTAAACAAACTCCAGAGATGATTATGATATAGGTGGTTTAATTCCCACTTTTCAGAATTATTGAGTAAATCACTAAGATATTTGTCCTCACTGCTTCTCAGAGGACTTGCCCCTACGACCAGAATATGTTTGCTTGGTGTCCTCTGCTCTGCATGAGAAAAGACCCTTCAAAGTGTATGGGGGGGGTGGGTGGCGTCCCCTTTCTGGTAAATTCCCTAATCCAAATGAGGGGTAGAAAACTCAGATGTCTTCAGGCATTAAGCAGGGATGCAAATGCATAAAGCAAGCAGGTGGGGACTCCACTGGGGCTCCAGAGAGGGAGCTCCAAGCAAGAGCCACTTTTCAACGTGCACCACACTTGGGAGATGGGAACATGAGCTGAGTCTTGCCAGACTGGCTTTGTTTTCAAGAGAAACAGAAAATCTGATTTTTATGTAAGTTCCTCTGATTTTTTTGAAAACAATGGATTTTTAAAATAAAATCCATAATTATGCAAAGGGAGCCAATTTTCAACCTCTGCCTTAATCCATTAGGATGATTCATCATAACATTAAAAAATCATTGACAGTGATGGTGACCTGAGAACATGAACGTGAACTTCATAGGTGAGAGACAGGAAGGAAAATCCATCTACACGACGTTCCTCAAGGAAAGCCAGTTGAGAACGGGGCTGCCTTTCACACAGAACTCAGTGTTATGAGAAGGAGGTGTTTTCTAGTGTTCAGAACATGAAAACTCTCAAAATGGGATTTCGCTTTCCTCCTCCGCACAAGTACCCTCCCCCTCCTCTTCCTCCTCTTCTTCTAGTGAAAAAGGTTTTCAGATCTTCATTCCCACAATATCCCACACTTCATCACCCACAGTCCTCTGAAGTAGGCAAACTCAAGGTTGTATCTACAATATACTAAGATGTTATTGAGTAAAGTAGATTTCTGTGTCTGCCCTGGACTCAACCTCATTCCTCAGGCTGGCCTTGTAGCTGATATGGTCTTGGGCTTTGGGGAGTGCTGGGGCAATGAGCATGGGGAAAGGGGCAGTTGGGATCATTAAACAAGGTTAAGTGTCAGACTATTAGCTGTGCTCAAGGGCTAACAGGAACCATCTTTGCTGTTGCCAATGAAGCTCTTCATGAGATGGTATCTCAGAAATGTTGGGAACCATTGAAACCTCCCAAATATCAAACTTTACTGGTTCCCTGAGGTGTGAATTTCTTCCCTTACAAACTCTCTGTGTTAGGAGAAAATCCTGGAGAGCACTGATAATTCCTAAATCAGGCTAACAACCAGGAAAACCTCTATAACCTGAGCCCAGTAACTCCATATGGCAAATTTGATAGAAGTCTGCTCTGAAAGTCCCTCCTGAAAGCATTTGCTTGTGTCAAGTTATACCAAAATCAAGGCAGTGCCAGTTCCTCTGCCTCAAAACCAGTAAAATCAAATAATATTTTGGGCTATTCAGCACCACTTCTTAGTGTGAATACCATAAATATAAAAATGTATCTCTTGTATGGGGCAGGAAGGTTCAATTATTCCATTATAAGTGCATTTTATTTCATAATATATCATTGGGCTCTTGATAAAGATCTCAATCATTTTTTAAAAAAAAAATTTATTTATTTTATTAATTATTTTTGGCCATGTTGGGTCTTCGTTGCTGTGCGCAGGCTTTCTCTAGTTGCAGTGAGCGGGGGCTACTCTGCCTTGCAGTGCGCGTGCTTCTTATTGCAGTGGCTTCTCTTGTGGAGCACGGGCTCTAGGCGCACAGGCTTCAGTAGTTGTGGAATGAGGGCTCATTAGTTGTGGCTCATGGGCTGTAGAGCACAGGCTCAGTAGTTGTGGCACACGGGCTTAGCTGCTCCGCGGCATGTGGGATCTTCCCGGATCAGGGATCGAACCCGTGTCTGGATTCTTAACCACTGCGTCACCAGGGAAGACCATCAACAGGAAGTTTTAAAGATCCACTGGTGAGCATTTTAAAGAGTGATTATCCAGAGGAAAGCCAGGCTTAACTGAACTGTGAACATGTTTTCAATGATAAAATCTGGTTGGTTTAATCCCTAAAGAGTTTTATTTTAAAACCTTTGTTTAAAAAATAAAAGACATCTAATTCCACAAAGAATAAACCTCCAGTGAAAGATGACTGCTTTGGGATATCTGATAGGTTAAATTACCTAATGCTTGTTCTTAACTTTGTTTATTGTAGTATCAAGTGAATGTACTGTTTAAAGAAGTTAATGTAATGACAGAAGGTGTTAGGAAAACTCACCTGTTTCATTGTAGCCACAGCACTCCTGTTGTCTGAGGCTAGAATCTGCTTTGTATTAAGATTGCTAGTTCCATTAAGGTCTGTTCTTTTCAGTATGCCAATATTCAATTAAAATGGGCCCACACATACATTTGAATATGTCTTTCTCTATTGTAAGATTTTACACCCACTAAAAATAATGTTCACAAAGAATTTTTAATGGCATAGGAGAGTACTCTTCTAATGCTGTTAAATGCAGATTGCCAAACTACAACTACATATATCCAATGACCCCAATTAAAAAAAATTATGCATAAAAAATGGAAAATATATCCCAGTGTTAAAAATAAGTAACTGTTAATGATGGGATTAAGAGTGAATAAAGCAAATTAAAACCACAATGAGATACTACTTCACATCCATTAGGATGGCTATTATCAAAAATGTTTTTAAAAGAAGACAATGATACAAATATCATCTCTAAAGAAGAAGCTACATAACTATTTAAAAATCTAAAATGTGTTAAATTCATGCCTTTGACAGAAGACAGGTGAGGAAAGTAAGATAAAAGTAAAAGACTCATCAACGTAAGCCTATTATAGTAAATGATCTTCCAAGAATATTAAAAAAATTAGAGTATAGATTGCTTTCTCAAGAAAGCAATCTTTCTTTATTTAATAGAAATTACCTCTAGAGATAAACCCACACACATATGGTCACCTTATCTTTGATAAAGGAGGCAAGCATATACAGTGGAGAAAAGACAGCCTCTTCAATAAGTGGTGCTGGGAAAATTGGACAGATACATGTAAAAGTATGAAATTAGAACACTCCCTGACACCATGCACAAAAATAAACTCAAAATGGATTAAAGACCTAAGTGTAAGGGCAGACACTATCAAACTCTTAGAGGAAAACATAGGCAGAACACTCTATGAGATACATCACAGCAAGATTCTTTTTGACCCAGCTCCCAGAGAAATGGCAATAAGAACACAAATAAACAAATGGGACCTAATGAAACTTCAAAGCTTTTGCACAGCAAAGGAAACCATAAACAAGACCAAAAGACAACCCTCAGAATGGGAGAAAATATTTGCAAATGAAGCAACTGACAAAGGATTAATCTCCAAGATTTACAAGCAGCTCATACAGCTCAATAACAAAAAAACGAACAACCCAATCCAAAAATGGGCAGAAGACCTAAATAGACATTTCTTCAAAGAAGATATACAGAAGGCCTACAGACACATGAAAGAATGCTCAACATCATTAATCATTAGAGAAATGCAAATCAAAACTACAATGAGATATCATCTCACACCAGTCAGAATGGCCATCATCAAAAAATCTGCAAACAATAAATGCTGGAGAGGGTGTGGAGGAAAGGGAACACTCTTGCACTGTTGGTGGGAATGTAAATTGATACAGCCACTATGGAGAACTACTATGCAGCCACTATGCAGTTTCCCTAAAAAACTAAAAATAGAACTACCATATGACCCAGCAATCCCACTACTGGGCATATACCCTGAGAAAACCATAGGTCAAAAAGAGTCACGTACCAAAATGTTCATTGCAGCTCTATTTACAATAGCCAGGACACGGAAGCAACCTAAATGTCCATCGACAGATGAATGGATAAAGAAGATGTGGCACATATATACAATGGAATATTACTCAGCCATAAAAAGAAATGAAATGGAGGTATTTGTAATGAGGTGGATGGAGTTAGAGTCTGTCATACAGAGTGAAGTAAGTCAGAAAGAGAAAAACAAATACAGTATGCTAACACATATATACGGAATCTAAGGGGAAAAAAAAAAAAAAGGCCACGAAGAACCTAGTGGCAAGACGGGAATAAAGACACAGACCTACTAGAGAATGGACTTGAGGATATGGGGAGGGGGTGGGGTGAGATGTGACAGGGTAAGAGAGTGTCATGGACATATATACACTACCAAATGTAAAATAGATAGCTAGTGGGAAGCAGCCGCATAGCACAGGGAGATCAGCTCGGTGCTTTGTGACCACCTAGAGGGGTGGGATGGGGAGGGTGGGA
This sequence comes from Eschrichtius robustus, assembly GCF_028021215.1. Classification (NCBI taxonomy): domain Eukaryota; kingdom Metazoa; phylum Chordata; class Mammalia; order Artiodactyla; family Eschrichtiidae; genus Eschrichtius; species Eschrichtius robustus. The sequence goes on from NC_090825.1 coordinate 46,601,060, forward strand.
GGGAGGGAGATGCAAGAGGGAAGAGAAATGGGAACATACTGTATATGTATAACTGATTCACTTTGTTATAAAGCAGAAGCTAACACACCATTGTAAGGCAATTATACTTCAATAAAGATGTTTATTAAATAAAAAAAAAAAAAAAAAAGAAATTACCTCTAGAGTATTGGGTGGTATGGACCAGGGGTTTAACTGTTTTGTTTCATACTATTTTAAGCTATTAAGGCATAACTTTGATAATAAAAATATAAAATTTAAAAAGTACCAGAGCAACAAAAAGACATGAAGTTTAATATCTCCAGTAAAATACGAATAACTTGTAAAGTCAAAGAGTTCATGTAGGAATGTACTGTGCTCATTAAACTCATTGTTTTATACATATATATATATATATATATATATATATATATATATATATATATATATATACACACATATATACATGTGCTGCTCAAAGGCATGAGTGTCCCTGCAAGCTGCACTCATCTGTCTTATTTACATTATTAATTTACTTGGTTTAGATAGTAAAAAGATGAGCTTCAGCCTGATTTCCTAAATGTCAAATTTCCTGAATTAGAATCAGTGAGGTTTTACCAGTACTAAAGGAAACAGAAATGAATGTAGTTTTCAAGTTTCTGTGCGAGCTCTAAACCAGACAAAAGAGAGTTCTCACTGTAGTTCCTGAAGTTTCATAGTGTTTTTGTCAATTTTTTTACTTTGTTTTGTTTTTAACATAGCATTTCTGAAATGTCCAGGGCTTAAAAAATGTTTAAAAATTCTTTGGTAAATCTCAAATTTGTTATGATTTGAAGCTGAATAACATTGAATTCTTTAAGTTAGGCTGGGTGTTATGATTCATTGCTAAAAGCAAGCAATATTGAAAGTACAATATTTAGGCAGTGTTCTAATGGTCTGGGTTATAAACATGTGGAATTGACACATTTACTTGGCAATGTGAAGCAAGCAAGCTGCTTGTGACATTGGGGAAAAAAGTTTGGAAAGAGAGAAGTGGACAAAATATACCTCTACCCATACTGAAGATCTAAGTAGATTAATGTGTTGATCACTTAACAATTTGACATACCCAGACCTCCTTTGTCACAGGAAAGGAAAATCAAAATTCAGATCAGCCACTTTCTCCCTCTACTCTCCACTTGCAACACACACACACACTCATACACATATATAAAAAAAATAAAATTCAACTTGATTTGGTTGGGTACACCTAAAATTGGTTAGTAAATTAGAATAATAAAACTTGGTATTTTCAATCTATTTGCATGGAAATAACAAAGAAGTTTATGGTAGAACTTCCAAATTCCTCGCTAGAGTCTGTGTTTTTAACCACTATGCATACAGGGTTAGTAGTGCTCATTTGTAGAATGAGGATAATAATAGTAACCGCATAACATTGTGGTGAGAATGAAACTGGACTATTCAATATGTGATTTAGCACAGTAGCTGCCTAGCTTTTAGGAAATGCATGGTCACTACTACTTGTCACTCTTATTTCTGGCAGGGAGAACAGGATAAGCAAAGGCAAATAGAGACATGACAGAGCCTAGTATTTTGGGGGAAACAATAAGAGGTTTAGCATGACTGAAACATAAAATAAAATTGGAGAGTGAGAGGAGCAAAAAGGAAAGCAAGAGATGTAGGCACAGATTACTGCCTAGAGTGCCTTGTTAAGAACTTTGCCTACAGGGTTATGAAAGTAGAAGGTGCCATGCTTTATAGCAGGACCATTTTGAAGAGTTTTAAAAGGGTTGTCATTGGAAAACAAGGACAGAAGTTATAAGGGTACTGCAGAGGTCTGAGAGAGAGAGAGAGAGAGAGAGAGATATGAGAACCTGAATAGACAGGAACAGATTTCAGAAATCTCTTTCCTCAATATAAGTGTGTTTGTTTAGTTCGTTGTTGTTGTTAACTGAGGTTGGAGTAGTCAGCCTCAAAGATGGCCCCAAAGATACTTGCCTACTGGTATTCACGGCCCCTCCTACATTATATCATATTGGTCTATGTGACCAATAGAATTGACAGAAGTGATGGTCTATAACTCGTTGAAGCTTGTTCATAAAAGATATTACTGCTTTCACCTTGTTCTCTTTGATCACTCACTCCACTGGAAGTCAGCCACCATGTCATGAAGACATTCATGAAGCTGGTGAAGCAGCCTGTCTGCAGAGGAAATGAGATCCCACCCCCACCAAGAGCCAATACCAAGTTGACAATCATGTGAGTCAGTCACCTTAGAAGAACATCCTCCAGCTCCGGTCAAGCTTTCAGATGTTTGTAACCCTGGCTGACTTCTTGACTGCAACTTCATGAAAGACCTCAATCCAGAATCACCCAACTAAGGTCTTTCTGAATTCCTGATCCATACAAACTGAGAGAAGTTAATCATGTTTATTGCTACATCGTTGTTTGTCATGCTTATTGTTTATGCTGCTAAGTTTGGGGGTAACTTACTACAGAATAACAGAAAACTAATAAAGATTTATCTTGCCTATACCTAGACCTGGTATGGAAGGCAAATTCTAAGATTCCCATCTCTTTGTGCACTTTTCACTCTTTGAGTGTTGATGGAATCTGTGAGTATGACGGAATACCACTCCATTGATTCTGTTACTTTATAAGGCAAAAAGAATTTTTCCAGATACAATTAAGATTGCTAATCAGTTGACTTTGAGTTAACGAAAATAGCGATTTTGCTGGTAGGCCTGATCTGAGCACCCCAAATTTTAAGTCTGGATCTAAAGGTCAGACTCAAAGAAGTCAGAATAAGCAGCAGGGGACTTCTTCTGCTCGCCTTGAAGGAGCAAGCTGCTATATTGTGGAGAGAGCTACATGACCGAGAAAGGCAGTGGCCTCTAGGAACCCCAGCCTATCAATGGCAAGTAACTGAACTCTGCCAACAACGTAAATGAGCTTGAAAGAAAACCCCAAGCTCAAAATAAGGACTGCAGCCCTGGATAACACTTTGATTTCAGCCTTGTGAGCTCCTGAGCTAAGAACCCAGCCACTCCGTGCTCAGGCTTCTCACCTACAGAACTGTAAGATAATAAATGGGTGTGTTTTAAGCTGTTATATTTGTCTAATTTGTTACACAGCAAGAGAAAGCTAATACACGTGGTTTAGATGATGAGATCTTGGACTTTGAGCTGATGTTATAATAGAATAAGAATTTGGGGGACCACCAAAGGGGGTTAGTGTATTTAGCATGTGAGAGGGATGTGAATCATTGAGGGTCAGAGGGCAGACTCCTCTGCTAGGAGCCAGCCTCCAAAATGTCACCCAATGATCCTCACCTCTTGCGGTTCACTCCCCCATGTAGTCCCCTCCCATACTTAACAGGGCTGGTCTGTGTGAACAAAAGGATATTTGAGAATTAACACTGTACGACTTTTGAGGCTCCATCCTAAAAGGTATTATAGCTTTCATCTTAATCTCTTGTGGATCATTCACACTTTGTGAAACAGCTCCCATGCCATGAGAATACTTAAGCAATCCTATAGAGAATACCACGTGACAAGGAACTGAAGCTTCCTGCCAAGAGCCAGCACCAATGTGCCAGCCATGTGGGTGAGCCATCTTGGAAGTGGATCTTCCAGCTCCAGTCAAGTCTTCACATGAATGCAGTCTTGATGGATATCTTGATTGTAATATCATGAGAAATTCTGAGCTAGAAGCACCCAGCTCAGCATCTCTCAAATTACTGACCCCAAAAAACTGTGGGCATAATAAAACGTTATGTTGTTTTAAGTTGCTAAGTTTGGGGCATATGCAGAAATAAATAGCTAATTAAGAGGTGTAAAGGATGGTTTCTAAAGACTGAGCCTCTGTTCAGTTTGCAACAGAAGAAAAAGAGAAAGAAAGAAAAAAGAGATGTTCAGTAGTATTTAAGGGGAGGTTTGCAGACAATCACAGGCTAAACCTGTGATTCTTGTTCCCATGGTTAAGTGGATTACATGTCACTGATGAAAAAAATGATAGCTAAAGACAAAAGACTTTGACAACTGGACCAGATGAAAAGATTAAGAGTTCTTCTCTCCCCTGGCTCTTCTCCTTAACACCTTGCATTACCTTTAACACTCCCTTAACACCTTTCTTTATGCCTTGTACAGAAAAGAGCAGCAAAATAGAATAAAGTTCCTTTTGGACCAGATGATGACAAAGTGGAAACACACGTCTCTTACACACAGTGGAAATTATAATATGAAGGACTCCTTTGAACTGGGGAACAGGGACTATATTTTGGCATGAGGAATTTAAATGCCACAACTTCAACTCATTGCTAATTTTTAACTGAATTTCAAGACAAATTTAATGTTTGGAAAATAGATTGGAAATGTTGAAGCCATATCGGACATACAGTTTGAGAATGAAAATAAGCAAACAAGTTTAGAAGGGAAGTCTTAAAAGTAATTTGTTTTTGATTATAAAAATCTAAAATGCTTACTGTAAATGTTTTGAAATAAAGAGTAAAGGATATAAAGTTAATTCATAACCCCCATATTTAGAGCTAAACACTCTTAACAGCTTTCTGTACATGTTATAAAACTGAAATATTCCTGCCACTAAAATGTTGTATTTTTCATCTACACTTAACTAGCATTAATAAAGTAATTTCCCTGTGCTACTAAAATTGTGTTTAAGCTATGTTTAAGTGCTTCTCTTAATAATTTTTAAACTATAAGAGTATGCTGCAGTGAGACAGAAACAGGAAAAAACCTGAGGAAAAATAACCCTACTATTCAGGAATTAACATTTGATTTTAGTGTACTACCTTTCAATCTTTAAAAATATACATATATTTTTAACATATACATGTTAAAAATACATAAACATATGTGTATGTTTTTGCAAAGATAATACATTATACATACTGTGTTTATCTTGCTCTTCTTTGGTTAGCAAAATATTGAGACTAGGTTCCAATAAAAATATTGTCTTATATTTAGTGGGTACATAGTATTTTGTCATTTGGACACAATTTATATATTTATAAATTTATATAATTATGATGAGTTATTGTGGTGGATTTAAGTTATTGTCTTTGATAAAAATTTTGAACATGTATCATTTCAAATTTAGATTGTTTCTTTAGGACAGATTCCCCAAAGTATAATTATTGGTTGAAAAATATAAAAATAAATGTAAGTATTTGATAGATAAAGTAAAAAACTTTTCAATAAATGTTGTAGATATTTATATGTTGACCAAAGAGTGAAAAGGGGACCATTTTCTCCTCCACTGTGACAACACAGGGTATGAGAACTTTATCATTTTAACAGTACTCTGATAGGTGAAAATGGTACCTTGGTTGTTTTCATTTACATTTCTTTCGTGAGTAGTGAAGTTAATTTTTCATGTTTATTTGACATATTTATATTAGTGAATGTCAACCTATTAATGTCTTCTACACATTTAAAATTGCTGTGTTCATCCTTTTGTCCTCTTGTAAGAGCTGTTTATATATTAAAGGTATTAACCCTTTGTCTATGCAAATTTTTTTCAATTTGTGATTTCCTTTTCGGTTATCTTTATCCTCTTTCAAGTAAATTAAGTGTTAAAACATTTATGTAGTTAAATATATCAATATTTTCCTTTATAATTTCTGCCTTTGAGTTGTGCTTGGAGGCGGTTACCTCAAACATCCAAGATTATATAGGTATTCAAGATATTTTCTTCTGGATTTCCGTGGATTTCATTTTTATAGTTAGTTCTCTAAAACTTTATATCTGAACCTTATTTTGCTGCTATCAGTACATGTGTGCTTGTCCTTCTAACAAGGTTCCAACTTGAAACATCAATTTTCTCAAGCCCCCCCTTTACACCCAAGGATAAACATAGTAACAATACTTTAAAAATCTGAAAGTCAAAATGAGCGATAAAAAGAAAATCAGATGAAAAAAATCCAAGCGTGTATACCACAGGAAAAGTTACAAGCACATTTTCTGAGGGAACTTGTGAAAGTCCCAACACCCAAATTAATTTTTACAGAAGAAATTGATTTTCACAGAGAATTATGTTCCAAAGAAAAACCTGGGATGATGAAATATTTCGATTATATTTTATAATCCACCCATTATTTAAATATGGAACATTCACAGTTATTACTACGATCAATGCCTATTGTGGATGTCTTTGAAATGAGAACATTCTATTCCTATAATCTTTCATTCTCAATGTATTCTTAGGAGACTAGAAGAAGAAATTATCACCATTCAGGAGGAGACTAACATCTTTTAATAGCAAGTCTGGTAAGGAAGGGCATTTGTTTCACACAAATACATTTTTTTTGATTCCCATAATTATGATATCTACAAAAGACTTAATTTGACCTTGACAAAAATAATTATTTTAAACTATGAGTTAAGTATTCTAAGCTATTGCCCTTGGATTGAACAAGAGTTACATATGATTCAGTCATTCTTTTTCTGGTTTGTTCACTGAAACATGACAACTGTAGGACATATTATAGCTTAAGACTAAAGGATCAAATGGGAATTATCCCTCCAAAATGAGACTGCAATCCAGTGAGGGAACTTGACTGAACACAGAGCTCATAATTCCAGTTCAGTACTACTATTTCCCTGTAATAAATGAGAATTGTAACATTTTTTTTTAGCTGAAAGAATACTTAGAGATCATTTAATTCATCCCCTCTTCTTGACAATGACTTTGTTATTGCTTTTATTTATCCAAAGTAGAAAATAATAAATGATATTTTTCTTTTGGCATTGGAATTCTATGCACAGATATGTCTGCTCTTCCAGCCTAATGAGCCATTCTGATGTTCATAGTCATAATACAGATGAAGAGAAGACTGTCTACAAGAGATTATTTTAGTGGAGAAAAAAATAAAGTCAGGATTAAATGTCACATGAATGTAAAAAAAAAATGTATTTCTGTAGGAGAGCGCTTCTCCCATCAATGAGTAGGACAGTTAAATGCATCAATCTCCCACACATCAGTGGAAGAATAAACCTTGTAGTGATGAGCACATAAAAGATTTTCCTCTGAATAGTAGAGAATTCACAGTCATAGTAGCTGCAAGTAATTCTGTAATTACCTTACTCTATTACTGATGTGGCACCTGCTGAATACAGAGACCTTTACCTCTTGTCACTGAATTTTGCTGTTAATTTGCATCATGTGCCAAAGAAGAAAAAGAATGTATCTGGCTGAAATTTCAACTGAAGTAAATCACGGGGAAAAAAATGCAGAAGCAAGTGCCTCCCCAGAAATATATTCCAATACAGGGAAAGTTGACATGAAGTCTCAAAATGTTCATTTCTGAGTACTAGAATTGCATTATTTTCAAACTTCTGTTAGAAAGCTTGAATGCTTAGTCCTCTTTCAAAAATATTCTTCCAGAAAAGTCGATTTCAAAGAAAACGAGTCTTAATAAGGTTTCTATTTTTCTACAACCTACCCACTTGGTAGAAGGCAGGAATGCTGCATTTTACATAAGAGCTCCTTAGCATCACGGATTCAGAAATAGGAGGAATGAAACAAGGCAATGAACTTCAGCATTCTTCCCATCACATACAAGAGCCCTGTTTGTCCAGACAATCTCCTTGTCACCTATCAGATTCTAAATCTCATTCCAGAATTCAGAACGAAGAAATGCCCAGTAAAGGTGCAAAGTCAGCGAAGAGCTGAGAGCCAATAGAAATGACTGCCTTTGGAATGATTGCTGAGGATGCAGACCTACATCTGGCCTTATGCCCTTGGCCAATGTGGATTTACACATCAGGCATTTGCCTAGAGCAAGGAACATTCCTATCCTGTCTGGTACAAAGAACAATAATTTGTTTGTTGTTGTTATGCTTTCTGGGAAATCACATTTGTGTCTAATCAGTTTTTGTTTTTTTTGGGTGATTTACTGGGGCCTTCCTAACTCCACAGAAGTCATTCTTTATTTTGCTTTTAAAGATTCTAGCTCACAAAATACATCAAAGGCTATTATATTTTCAAAATATATGAAAAAGAATACTTGAATTTTTCTTCAATTCAAAGTTCATCTCTGAATATAACATGGGAGGGTTTCTAAATAAATTATGACTAAAAGCTACCAGGTTTATTTCCCTGATGAGCAAGCCCATTTCTGAATCAGTATTGATTTTTGTGAACTATTAACTACTAACTTTAGAATCAGTAATATTGCAAAAGATGGAACTCTTGAGGCCATTTCTCAATGGGTTTGATGCACCAATAAATCTATCAGCCAGACTCTGCTTCTAAGATGCCTAAAACTTATGCTAAGGGACACGGGTGGGAAAGACCTATAAGCATCACATGAGACCTCATTAACTAGATACGCAAAAGATCAGAATTTAAAAAAGATGAAGGAATGAAGGGAGGGAGGCAGGGAGAGAGGAAGGAAGGAAGGAAGGAAGGAAGGAAGGAAGGAAGGAAGGAAGGAAGGAAGGAAGGAAGGAAGGGAAGGGGAGTTGATTTCTATTTGGAACTTTTTTTCTATACAAAGACAAATATCTCAATAGTTTTGAGTTTTACTTTGGCCCATGATAGGAAATAGGTCCATTTCATAGATAGATGGGTATCTGAGAGGTGAATGTTCTCCTTATACATTTGTGAAGCTGCTAAGGCTGACCTTGGCCTCCCTTCTTGGTGCCCTCATAGTTGAACTCTGAATTTTGTTAGTTATTTGAAACAAAGGGACTGGAAATCCTAGAACTTCCCTCTGTCCCACCTCTCTGTGGAAGGATGCATCATTTGGCCCCAATTCCCCACTCCTTGTATCCACATTCTTTGCCCTGTAAATTTGCTGAGCCCTCTCAGCAGGAGTGGGAAAACCTGCCCCCGCCCTTGACTTTGCCCTCAGCCATTGGAATGTTAGCAAATATAAGGAAAGAGGTTTGAAAGAGTGCTTGTGTACTGGGCTTGTATCCTTCTATCTTTTCCATCTCCTTAAGAAGAACTCTCTCAGGCAAGCCCATGGTCCTAGGAGGAAGGTGAGAGGTTGGTGGAATAGAGCCACTCCCAGCTTGTATCAATGTCAGGTCTAGCTGACACTCACAGAACTATCCACATGTTCAACTGATCATAGATCAACTGAACACCAGTTGGCCCTCAGACTTGTTAGAAAAAATGTTGTTTAAGCCACAGTAACAGCTAATTGATATATTTTCTTGGTGCCTTTGTGAGGGAATCTAACAAAAATAGTCAACTTCTCTATGGATATCAGTCTCGGTGGGACCTTATATCTTTTTGCCAAATACTCAGGTGAAACAATGAGAAGGATGATTTTTCTTTTTACAAAGGTCTCACCGAGGGACTACTATAGGCTAGTCAATATTGAATGGAAGCTATAGAACAGATGTTATACCAGTACTAAAGCAATATTGGAATTTATGTTTTGATGGTAAGCAATAATTGTTATAGATTCACTCATTACCTGTGAAGACAACTGAAAGCACTGATAGTCATTATAATCTTTGGTAAGAACTTGTTTTTCCCAAACAGGTAAGAAGTACACATCTTTCATTTCCTGGGAGAACAAATTCAAGCAAACTTTCAACCTAATACATGACAAACAAGAAACTATTTGTCAGTAACTGCCACCTAGATACATTTTATAAAGACATGAGAGCTGTCTCATTTTCTCAGCTTTGCTTTTTCTGCTTCCTAAAGGGCAGTTTTATGTGTGATGTCAACATAGGCAGTGCAGGAATAAAGAGGAGGCAATTTCTAGTGGATGCACTGCATCAACTCATATGATTTCTATCATCTCCATCCCTTTCTGTCTGACAAGACTTCAGACAAAAATCCCTGTTGAGAGGGGTTCAAAAGTAATTCCAAGCTGTTCAAAAAGTAGCAGGTATTCTTGCTTTAGCAACTCTCAAAAAAAGTACCAAGAATATGTCATTTGTCTTTATAAGGCAAGACTATTCTCTGATTTTTTAGAAGTATGTCTAATGATTTTTTTTAAAGAACAGGATGATAAATAACCAAGTTAAGTTTTAACTAAATTTCCTAAACATGAACTGAAACCAACTACTTTGGTGCATGCTAAGAGAATATTTATTTGTGTTTCCACTGTTGGATAAAAAAATGGTGTGATTAGCAGTACTGTGGTGAGATTCCACACAAGTAAGGCACTAGTGGAGATGGTACTTCAAGCCCAAGATGATCAAGGAGGATGAGGTCCTGAGTGTGTACGTAAGAGCTTATCGGGTTGGGTCTGTGTCCCCAGAAGACTTCAACATGGATTAAGCTTCAGGCCTAATCAAGTTTACAAGTTGGTATTCTGAAAGTATGATGACTACTGCTAAAGATGGGCATGCAGGGCTTGTAGTTGGAAGAAGCCCCCAGAATCCTGAGCCCGACAGCATTCTGCAAGGATGGGATGTTTGATAGGTTGAACCGGAGCCTGTGAAGTCATGGGTTACTCCAACTTGATAGGCATAATGCAAGTAAGAAGGGTACAGGAGAAACCAATGAGACATTAGACACAGGGACCAGAGTAAGAGGGGACTGTGTTGGTCCCAGTGATTTGGAGATAACGCATCACATTTCCAAAAGAATATAAAGCAGAAACTAACACATCATTGTGAAGCAATTATACTCCAATAAAGATGTTTAAAAAACCCATTAAATTAATTAAAGTTTATTATTAATTCGTAATGAAAAAATAAAACCATCTGAGAAAAGAAAAAAAAAATGAAGGCTGGTGGTTTTTTACTGTGAGAACAGATAGCTTGTGCAAAGGATGCACTGATGGGGATGAGCTTGGGATCCATGGAAAGGGATATTATGAAGTAGATGGATGCATAATCCTGAAAACTCGAGACACTGAAATAACTTACTGGTTACTGATTTGTCTTCAAGCAAACAATGCAATGAGATTTCATTAAGAGCACTTTCATCTTAACTGAGAAATACTGTGACAAGGTAGGAAATCTTCATCTTGTTCCATATACACACACCCCACTGAGGCATATTTTTTACTAAATATGCTATATAATAAGGACCAATTATTTTACTTATTGAAGTTAATAGTTACTATTGTAGTCATATTAATAATTAATGTAGTTACAACATTTGTGCTAACTGCTGAACAGAGCATCAAATGAATCACTTTTAAAGTATATAGTTGCATAATGAAAAGAGGTTTAAACCCTAAAAGACCACATGCTAATCAAAAACTAAAAATGAAATCTGAGATTCACATTTAACTAGCTTTTACTAACAAAGTAACCATAAACAACAAATATAAATACTATTGCTAGTGAAACAAACTCAGGGTCCTCTTAGGAATCCAAACTGGAGTATTATTTTTCACTCTAAATTTATTTTAAATTCAGACAATAGCCTATATTTAACTTAGCAGTATTTTTAGTGGAAATCTGAGAAACAAGGAGTCCAGTTCATTTTTAAAGACCAGCAACATTTTACAGAGTTATCCAATTTTTTTAAACAAAGCCTAAAGTAGCCTTAGCTGGAAGAGTTTCCAAACCAGTTTGTTAACCAGTTAATAGATAAAAATGCTGAAATGGTAAGTAGACATCTATTTCCCAATTAGGTTACAGAATCTCCCCCACCCCCCAAAGTTCAAGTTCAGTTCACTAAATTAAATTAAGCAACCATTCAAACCAATGGCAAAGTAATCAATTTGAGTGGCTCTTCAATGGCTTAGCGAAAAAGCGAGGGAGGAGTAGCTAAATGTCCCATTTTTCAGACCATCTGCTTTCTTGTTCTATGGCTAATGTTCTTCCTCATCTTAAATCTCCCTTGTGTTGGTCACTAACCTCACCCTGTGAAGACACCTTGCAAAGCATTGTTCTTGTACCTCTGCATTGTGGTTCCCTGGGGAGGATCCTTGTCAAAGATGCACATTCTCAAACTTAGGGGAGGAAAACAGTGGGTACGGGGCTCTGAATCCGCATTTTAAAAAATTCTTTTAAAGCTTGATGAAATCAGGGCTGCTTTCCTGACGACTGTGGGCTTAAAAGAAGTGAGAGAATAGCGAGTGACGGCCTGTCTAGAGCCAACCTTAGGCAAAATTGTGAAGTAGTCCAAACTTAGAGTTTCTCTCCCAGCTCATCTTAAGAGTTTACTTAGAGCAGCAGGCTTGCCCTCTTGTGATTTGTGCAGCCCGGGGTCTGGGGCCTCTCTTCTCACTCGTCAGAGGACCACTCAACCCTACTAACATCTGACGACCCCTTAATGTCCACACGTGATCATGAGCTGTCCCCCGGGATGCGCCCAAGACTTTACATCCTTAGGCCACCAAAATCATGTCTCATAAGGCTAGCAGCTTTGACTGGAAAACCTATCTTAAGCTATCAACAGGTTTGTTAAGTTTTAATAACATTGAACATGTCTATGCAAAAGTAATTCTTGCTTAAAACAGAATAATTTTGAAACTCAGAAAAATGAAGGAAAAAGTCATTCATAATCTGACTGGTCTTGAGCATCCCCATTTACCTGACTGCTCTAACACGTATAATGTGTATTCATGTGTTCAGTGTGTGTGTGTGTGTGTGTGTCTGTGTGTCTGTGAGTCTCTCTGTGTGTGCATCTGTGTCTGTAATACAGTCTTTTGGTTTAGCTCCCACCTCTGCAGACAGATTGGCTGAGTTTGGATCCTGGCTCTGTCACCTTGGACAAATTTCTTGACCTCTCTGTACCTCAGTCTCCACATCTGTAAAAGAGGGATGCTAATAAGACCTAAGTCATGGAGTAGCTATGAGCACAGATGTGGGCACTCTTAGCCACAGTACGTGCTGTGGGAAGGGAAGTGTGTTAGAGGCAGCTGCCTGGATTTGTATCCCAGCTCTACCTTAGCAGATTTAATACCATGCCAAAGTTTCTTAGCTTCTCTGTGCCTCAATTTCCTTATCTGTAATATGAGGAACCCATGGGGTCAAAACAAAGTCAAATGATAAACGCTATTTTAGAGCTTCTGTGTTGTTAGACCAAAGAGCGCAAAGGAAAATTATGAACTAGTTATTTTAGATAAATTCGGCATTTCTTTTCTTGGGCTACCATGATTTTCTACACTAAGATCAACTTCCAAATCACTGATTTAATTACGTAAGAAAAATTTTAAGTCTATTTTTTTTCTTAGGGGGGAGAGAGCCCTCATTCTTATCAAATTCTCAAAGGGATCTGTGACCTGAGCAATGTTTAGAATTACTGTGGCAGTAGATGATCTTCTTGCACCCAAATTCAGTAATTTTTAAATTTTATATCAGCTATTTAAAAAGTCTACTCTCTTGTTTTAATTTTCCTGCTAGAATGATATCGAACATACTCCAAACTGGCATTTCTAATACTCAATTACGTGAGATTCTAGTGTTTGGTCAGGTTCTCATAAATGATCTGCCAGACTTTGAAAAGAGAATCCCAGAAGTATATTTTCTCTTATCGAAGCCAGATATAATGCTGGCCTGTCATTTATATGTCTGAACAATACTATATCATTTGTTTTATTAATATCTTGCTTTTTTTCTAATTTAGGCCTAAAACAATATTTTAGAAGAATTTTTTTATGTGTTCAGTATAGAAAATATTCCCATAGGCTTAAAGGCTTGTAAATCACTCCTCCAAATACCACTAAAAAGCAACTTTTAGCTGAGGAGTCTAATATCTTTGGCTTCAGTTTGATAAGAACAAACACTTGCTGCTATCAAGGCCATCAGTTCACTGAAACAACCACTGGACCAGTTTTTTGTTGTAGGTATTATGTTACTTTTGCATAGTTGTTCATCCTCCATCATTTCCCTGAATTTATCCCGGAAGTTTGCATGTTATTTTGGTACTGATCTCTGTCCATTGACCTGAGCTCTGGAAATGATAACACATGTTAGGTATCTTTTAGTTCCAAAATTTTTAGCTTAGGATCCTTTTCTTTTCCCCATCATAATTTATGTTTGTGATCGTGTCAGCATTGCAACTAGAGAAGGCCTTTTGCCAGTCCTGAAAAATCTACATTGTTTTAAAAATATCCCTCCATGCCATTGATGAAATCCAAAAGAACTTCAAAGATGGAAGGGATGACTGGCTCCCTAGAAGGGTGAGTCACTGAGCGGTGCTCCGCGTGAAGCATTCATGGGAAGAGCACAGGGCACCGGAGAATTCTTTTGAGCTGGCAGGGAGCTGAAATTAACCGAAATATCCTCCTCTTGGAGGCTCTTCAGAAAAGGATTTGTTTTCTGTTCAGTGACCTCGTGGTTCAAGCAGGGCAGCCTCGGGCTTTGGTGGGACGTGCACCTGAACGTTCTCAGATGTCTCAGATGACGCCCGTGGAGTGCAGGATGCTGAGCGACGGTCTGCTGGGAGTCTGAAATCTCACAGCATTAAAAGCTTTAACCGGACCTGGTAGAACCTTTAATACTTTCAAATACCCACACGAGTCCGAAAATATGACTTTTTGCAATTGAAATTGTAAAATGTGTAGGCTTTTTTCTTCTTTGGCTGTAACCTGCACGTGAAAGAGATTTCCTATGAATTGACTCTGACAAACGCTTTTAAACACCTGTCCCATCAATCAACACTTTAAAGAAATACCTTTCTAAAAATAAACTAGCGCCACTTCATATTTCCCTTGCCCTTCTATCCTCTCACAATGATTATTCAGTGTTGGCTAATAATTAATTGGAATGCAAGGGGGTATTTCAACGTGCTTCGTAAACATCTATGCAGACGTATAGAACTGTGTGATGTGTGCTTATGAATGCCGACAGCAGACTGCCCTCTGGGTTTGAACATGTTATTTCTGGTGGTGTTATTTCCTGTGTAGCTCAATGGGAATAACAAACGCAACAGACTGGTGGTACCTTTCCCCCTTAGATGCCTGTGGAGTGTGCCCTTAGGATAGTGATTACAGCCACGCCCTGCAGGGCTTGTTCCTTTGTGTGGCCGGCAACATGTGGGGCTGCAGAGAGGACCGGCTGGTACAGGCTGATGCATGACCTCACTCCCACTAGGTTCTCCCGTGGACCCTATTCAATGCTGAGCAGGATGCTGGCAGGCTGCCGCAGTGCCCAGTGCAGCAGCAAACAATGCCATTGAGTGGCCTGGGAGTTAGCAAGCCCCACTCCAGGTCACCTCACACTCTCTTCCTGAGATAGGCTCTGCAAGGAATAATAACTACCTTGTTACCAGGAAAGGGCAGGGAGCTATGGCTTTCCGTGAGATAGCCTCGTATTCTCCGCATGTCTTTCTGGGGGTGATTTGTAAGATATATTTAAAATGAAGGTGGTGAGCACTCAGTGCGCAAACTAGGTAGACTTTAAAACTGAAGGGGGGCAATTTATGTGCAAAACATTTTCTTAGAATTCTTCAGTAGAGAAAACTTGCATAAAAGCAAGCTGAATTTACCTAGATGTTGGTTTTATTGTCTAAAAAACTATCTTTAAATTATTTATAAATGATATTTTTTTATGATTCTTCTATGTAGTGTAAATAATCACAATGATTTAAAGGCTCTAAATGCAATTAAGACTCCGGGGATTAAATCCCAGTTAACCTAAAACCTATTAACTGAAAGGCAGAGGTGCCACTGGGGTTTCTTCCTGCAGTTTATTCAGGGCAGTTGTTGCAGGCTTTTGTGAAGCGGGGAGGAACTGGGTTCTCCCTCCACACCCAGTGGCTAAATGCCAAATCCAAAAGAAATGTTACCACAGTGGTGGTGTTGTTGGTTTTTTTTTTTGAATTTTATTTTATTTTATACAGCAGGTTCTTATTAGGTATCTATTTTATACAAATTATTGTATATATGTCAATCCACAGTATTCTATCGAAAACTTTATAAATGGCTCTTTATTTTGAACCACGGTGAATAAATTATATCTAAATTGTCAGGTCTAAATTATACCTAAATTCAAATATGCTTACATGAATTTAGTAATTTGACTTTGTTTTCATATCCAATTTTAGATGGTAGCCACTTACTATAGTAATAATGATAAACTCTTATTTATTGAGTGCTGACTTACGCATGTGATTTCATGTGCGTTATCTGCCTTCCTCTTCCCAATGCAAGGTAAGCTTTGCTATTATCCCAGAGGAGGAAACTGAGAATCAGAGAAACAAAGGAACACTGAAGTTTCATAATTAGTAAGTGTGTGGTACAGAAAGACTAACCTCAGTCATCGGGACACGTGATTGCTACTAGAGCACATGGTGTCTGGTGCTATGAGATCACCTGGATTCCTCTGAGGTCAATTATATGCTTTTTAACTCTGAGATCCTATGAAAATGTAATTTACTAATAATTTACTGCGCAGCAAGTTTATGAGTAAGAAAGAATATTAAAACAACAATCCTACTTTCAGTCTCCACTGTCTTCTTGATCATCTGTGCCATTTGTTTAAAGCAGTTGAAAAAGTTAAGCAATAACACTGAACTCTATTTTGCCAGTAAACCATTTAAAAAATTTGCAGCAGGCAGGACACATATTTATTGCCTCCTATTTGTTTGCTTGTTCACTGAAAATCTTATTATCTGAATTCTCTCTGATTATACTTGAAGGTTTCACCCACACCTACTTTATCTAAGGCAATATTTTCACCTTGGTGCTAAGGCATAATTGTTGAATCCAAAATATCACACTCTAATAAAAGGCACATTGGCATTTTCATCACAGATAAGAAACACTTTTTCTTCTTGATTCCAAATTCCGGAAACGTCTTGGGATAAACAGAACCAAGGGAGAAACTGCTTATTTCATCACAGAAAAAAAAAAAACAACCCAAAAACAGAATAAAGGAGGTGTCAAACATTTATGTAAATTTACATAGGAAAGTACACAAAAATACAGCAAAGCTCTAGTATCAATAGTATCTGTAAAACATAAATAGCCACTCTTTCCTTTTGAAAGTCTTTCTTGATTTTTGAGGAGCCTCTGGGGCACACGTGACAGGCAAAACTGAAGTTGTCACGATTGGCTTAATCAAGTGTCTCTTCAACAGTGTCCATAGAGAGTACACGATATCTAATGAGGTTTTAGGATGATTTGTTAGACTAAGGTTTCCATCAGACAGTTCTTTCATTAATTATGATTCCCCCCTAGAGACTAACTAAGCAGTGTTTCCCTTTCTTAAAATAAAATTTCCTCCTAAGTACATATGAATTCATAAGGTAGAGAGTAAAGGCTGACTTCAGTCCTTGAAAGTAATTTGCAAGTAAATATCAAACTAGATGGCTGGGTCACCTATGTCTGGAATCCTAAGGACTCTCTGATTTCAGAGAATAAGACAGGAAGCTGACTTAACAGAGGTGTGTAGAGAGAGAAAGGTCTGAGGCAAGGAGCAGGAGATGGGGCCCCAGAGCTGGGGAAGAAGGTCTTCAAGAGTGCATTGCTTCTCTCCAAAGCTTGGCTTTTTTCATCATACAGAATGCCTTTGCATTATACAGATGTATAATGACACGTACCCACCATTGTAATTAAATGCATTTTTTAGTGAGAATATTTTTAACCATCAAAAGAGGAGAGCTTTATGCTAATCAAATTAAATTTAGGGAAAATTCTCTTCAAACCACCCACAGAGAAACAGAAAACCTGACAAGCCCTACAATTATTGTTTAAAACTTGAATAAACAATTAAAAATCTACTCCTTCAACCAAATTTCAAAAAACAAACTTTCAAAGAACATATAATCTCTAATTTAGATAAATGTTCCAGAAAAAGTATTCAATTCTCTAATGAGCCTAGTTTAGTTTTGACATCAAAAGCAGAAAAGGAGAGAATGAAAATGAACAATTATAAGCCAAACTGAGTTATGAAAATGACACATAAACACTAAATAAAATATTACAAAATGAATCCATCTGTGTATTACCTCATGACCAAGTGTGGTATATCTGAAAACTGAAAGAATGGTTTAGCATCCAAGAAAGAAAAAGGTATTTAATGTCTGTTAATGCTATAAGAGCAAACAGAAAAATAATTTGATGAAATGCAGGAAAAGCTTTTGGTAAAAATCAACACCCTTTCAGCATAAAAACCCTCAGAAAACAGAAAATAAAAATTAATTTCCTCAGAGTCAAAACTATGGCGATGAAAAGATCAGTGATTGTCAGTCGGGGATGGGGATGAAAAGCCAGAGCACAGAGGATTTTTAAGGCAGTGAAAATGCTCTGTATAATATTATAATGATGAATATATGCCACTATGCATTTGTCCAAACACATAAAATGTACAACACCAAGAGTGCATTCTAAGGTAAACTATGGACTTTGGGTGATTATGATGTGTCAAGGTAAGTCCATCGTTGGTAAAAACAAAAAAATGTACCATTCTGGTGAATGATGTTGATAACGGGGGAGGCTATGCATGTGTGGGGTATATCTCTGTGTCTCCCTCTCAATTTTGCTGTAAATTTAAAACTGCTCTAAAAAAATAAAGTCTTTTAAAAAGTTAATTTGCTGAACTTGATAAAAGTTAACTACTAGAAAATGTATAACAACTATAATTGGTGATACCTTTGAAATACTTATTTGACTTAAAGTCAAGAATAAATAAAGAATGCCTACAAAAAAAAAAAAAAAAAGAGTGCATTGCTGTGACCTGGTGTAGTGCAAAGACAGTGTGTGAGATGAGGACATGAGATGAGGACCTAGTTTTGGAAGCTAACGGGCTTCATTGAAAAAGAAGAGAAGAACATATTGTTCCATTTCCCTTCAGCTAAAAAAAATCAACCTCATTCATAAAAAAGAAAAATTAAAATTAAAACTACAATTAGATATTATTTTTCAGTTATCTAAGTGTCAAATACTAAACATTTATAGTGCTATTATAAAATATACTGAGAATAAGTACAAATAGTCATGGGACGGTAAATTTGGTGTTACTTTTTTGAAGGACAATTCGGTGATACCTATCAAATTTAAAAATACATATTTCTTCTGCCTTAGAAATTCTGTCACCAAATATTAATGATACAGATATGTTTACTTTATATGCACAAATAAGTAAAAGGATAGTCATTGGAACACTGTGGGTAAAGGCAAAAGATGGAAACAATCTAAATATCCACCAGTAGATTGATGAAATTAATTATATCTCATCCATGTAGTGGGCTTCACTGCAACTGTTAAAAGTAATGTGGTAGATCTACACACACAGTTAGGAATAAATCTCCTTGCTATACCATTAAGGGACACAAGCAAGAGGCAGAATAGGGGTCTATTATATCCTAGCATTTAGGTAAACACATCAAAGGTCTTTGTCAGGAAATGCACAAATGGAAGTCACCTGGAGAGGGTACTGGAAAACCAAGAGACTGAGGGGACAAGGGGATTTACTTTTCACGAAAATCTTTTGGTACGGAAGAGGATTTTATTCATGTGCTTGTAGGACCTATTCAAACCGATTAATCAATCAATCTTTTAGAAGAGGCTTTGAAAGGAGAAGCTACCTAAAAATAGTCAGGTTGCGAAGTCAGGTCAGTGTGGGTACATTGTGTTAATAACATGGCTCAGAGAAGTGGTTCTCAAACATCTTGGTCTCAGGATCTTTTTAAGTCCTGAAATTACTGAAGACCCAAAGAATTTTGTTTATGTGAAATATTTATTATGTTAAAACTTAAAACTGAGACTATTTAAAATATTTATTTACCAGTTTGTTTTAAAAAAACAAAAACACATTTTACTAAAAATAATTGTTTTTCCAAAAAAATTACTAAGAACAGTGATGTGTTTCCTTTTTTGCAATGTCCAGTGTAATAGAAGACAGCTGGATTCCCATATCTGCTTCCGTATTCAGTCTGTTGCAACATGACATGGGTCACATTATGTAGCTTCTAGAGAACTCCACTAAGAACATGTACAGTGAAAAGGCCAAATGACATGTTGGTATTATAAGAATATTTATGGTCTCATGAAATCCCTAAAAGCATCTTGGGGATCAGGCATTGGGATTCCCTGGTCAGACTGAAAACAGAACATTACAACTGACTTGCCATGGTAGAAAAAATAAATCACCTTCTTTAGCTGAGTTCACTTTCCAGAACTGTCTAACTCCATTAGCAATATTGTGTGCCTGTCCTAACACAGGTTCATGAAGCTCAAAGAAGGCAACAGTGCCTGATAAAAGCAATATTCCAGGAGAAACAGCCTACCAAGTTCAGTTTTCCAATGGAGTAATTTTAGCAAAATACTCTTCTATGCCCAGCTAGTTTCCAACACTGGCCAAACAAGATTATCTTTTTGGAAAATAAGAATCTAGCTCCAACATATTAATATTTTAATTTAAGACATAGGAAACTATTTCCCTACTCTTCCTAAAACCACTATTGTATTCACACCACTCCATTTCTGTAGGATGGGAATTGTAGCATCTAAGAGAGGAAACCTGTAAGGGGTTAACAAAAGTTGTAATTAACATGGCAATAAATAACAGTAATTTATCCTTTCAGCAAACTTTTGATTGAATGTGCATTACGCTAATTTACTGTGCTCTGGGCAGGCAATAGAGTGGTGAGCAAAACAAGCCTGTAACCTGTCTTCCTGGAGCTGGCTGATAGGCATTAATCAAAAAGTCATAAATGACTAACATTGATGAAATAAAACTAAAGTAAGCTCTGAGAGCATATTCCAGGGCCTGCCACCTGCCAAGGTTTGGGAAATCAGGAATATGGTCTCAGAAGAAGTGAGATTTCAGCTAAGCCCTGCAGGCAGTGTAGGAGTTAATAGACAGGGAGGGTGGGGGTGGAAGAGTTCTTTCCTGGAGTGGAAACAGCATGTGCAGAGTCCCTGAGGCAGGAGGGATGTAATAGGCCCCAGGTGCTGAAGTTAAGTCAGTGTGGCTGAAGCACAGAGAGCAGTGCCAAGAGTGATGCAAGATGTAGCTATCAACAGAGGCAGGGGTCAGGTCACAGAGAGTCTTGAATGCCCTGGGAAGGATTTCGGTGTTTATACAGAGAGCAACAGGAAGCTGTTGAAAGTTATTACAGACACTTGTTAGAGTTTTACTGGTATGTTTTACTGGATGCAAGGGAAGGCGGCCTTGCATCCAGACTAATGGATCCTTGTGATTTTCATTTGAAAGTGGACCTTACCATCTGCTTGTATAAGGTTCAAAGAATATTCCCTGATCTCAATCAGCAACATGTGATATAACATTCTAGGTCCACACAGAGAGTTTTACTTTGAAATTTTCTTCCAAGTTGCTAGCAAAAGCTTCAGGGAGAAGTAAATTTTCAGGATGATTATGTAAGAAATGTACTAATGTCTCTCCAATGCTCTGATTCTAAGAGTTTTATCCAAGAATCAGTTAATAACCAGAATAGTCCACTGAGACCACAGTAGTTTAGCACTTGAGTCATCTGTCCTGAGTTCAGCTTCAACATCTCAGCCTCACCTTCTAACAAAGGCTGTTACAGGAAAATATTCTATGATAGTTGCATCTGGATTTGTTGCCAACATGCTATTAGGACAAGGTTTATTATGTTATCTAGAGTTTCCCATAAAGTCTCACGTGGAAAAAAACAATGTTAGACTTTAGTACCCCAAAACACATTGTTTTCCCCAAGGAATTGATACATTTCTTTTTTTGCATTAATGAGAACAAATTAAATTGCCACACTGACCCACTGTGACTGTCACAGTTAAAATAAATTCAGTGGCATTAACTATGATGACGCTTGTGCTTTCTCTTCTTTACATCATTCCAATTATATTTTGCTTATATTACACCAACATGAAATCTATCTTGCACGCCATCTCTAATCTTTCTATGGAGTGACATATGGAACGTGTATATAAACAAAACTATGCCTTTAATTCCCAAAAGTTCACCCAATATATTGACAGGAGCTCAAAAATAAGTCCACTGTGACCATTTCCTTACCATCACCTTTTCTTTTAACCTTGCTGGGGTAGGTGGGACAAAGAAGGGGTTAACATCTATCTACACCACCGCAAGAATGACTGAACATTACATACAATAAAAAGTAATAATGCATGCTTAAAGAGAGACTATCTATTTATCTTATTGCTATAGTTTCCATATAAAAATCAGGCTGGTGGCGTCAAACATATGGGCCATGGCCTCACTCCAAACTGCTGAAACTCATTCTGGATCATTAATGATTTACTCACCATTGCTGCCAATACAGGGAGCGTGTATTGAAATGTACACTTCAGAGCCAAATTTAATGCTTTCTTGTCTAAGAAAGGTGAAGTCAGGATAGTATAGCAGAAGAGACATCTAACAATGGGAGTAGAAGACCCTGGAGAAACTTCAGGGAAGAAAGTCCCAAATAAGAAGACAAAGAAGTACGTAGTTGCCACCTGTTTTTGGATACTTGTAAAATGATCTCCACATGCAAACACACACCCACACATACCAGCATAAACATAGAACATGACTGTCATAAACAGAATTCTAAGATGGTCCCCAATGACCCTAGCCCTTGCACTATTCTCTCCCTTGAGAATGGTCAAAATCTGTAACTTGCTTTTAACCAGTGGAATATGCATGGCAAACATGGAGGATTTTTCAGATGAATTAAGGTCTTTAATCAGTTAACTTTAAATTAATCCAAGAGGAGATTATCCTGGGGTTGGGGGGTGGTGGGACAGGGAACTGCCCTAAGAAGTGAGCCCTTCAAACAGGGGCCTAGAAGTCAGAGATTCTTTCTCCTGCTGGCCTAGAATAAGCAAGTTTCATGAATTTTACAGCTGTGAGGAAATAAGTTCCCAACATGAGCCTAAAAGGTGAACCGAAGCCTCTAATGGGACTCCAGCCCTGGCTGACACCTTGACTTAAGCCTTTCAAGACACTGAACCGAGGATCCAGCTAAGCCAAGCCCAGCCTCCAGACCATGAAATCCCATGACATACTAAATGTGTGCTGTTTTAAGTTGCTACATTTGTGGTAAATTGCTATACTGCTATAAAAATTGATAAAATGATTTAAAAGGTACCATGCTGAAAGCATATATGTAGCTTAACTAGTACAATTTCAGTAGAATTGGAAGAAAAATCCATGAATGTTCACAAATGAACACATAAATATGTGTACACACCCACGAACACTTAAATCTGTCATCAAGGGAGAAAAAGCAAACTTGCTTTCTTTACCATCACCCCCAGACTTGCCCCATCTTTTCTCCTACTCATCTTAAAGACAAATACATTCATTTAGGGGTCCAGCTAGAAACTTAAGACTCATCATTGATGATTCATTGCGCCACATCACTTCTAACAGATTATCACCAAGTCCTACTACTTCTTTTTAACCCTTTTTCATCACATTCTTTAGTTCTATCTCGCTGCCACTTGCTAGCTCTTCTTTGGAAAAAACAAGGTTTCTAACTGATCTCTCTGTCCATAACTTCCTCACAACCCCCCAAGCCCACGCTCCCTTGCAATCGCGGATGTGCTCTCCAGAATCCTCAACGGCAAGGAACGACAGGAAGTACAAAGAATAGAACTGGCCTGTGAGGTTATGGGGAAAAATGCAAGAGATGAGACACCAGATGTGCATAGGAGATCGTGGATACATCTACAGACCTTGTTTCGTGGATCGTGGATACATTTACAGACTGAATGTTATTCTAAAAGCAATGGCAAACCATTGAAGGATTTCCAACAGAAGAGTGGCAAAAAACAAAACATAACTCAGCATAGTCTTCCCTTGCAGGAAATCATTTTTAATTTGAAAATGAAGTGTCTATCATGAATCAGCAACTTTCTTGAGAGGGGAAGCTGTTTACTAACTCTGTGACCTTGGATAGATTAGTTAAAATCATAATTTTTGGCAAACAGAATTTGGAAGCTGAAATAATAATTACCGTAAGGGCCTGGCATAATAATGGTTCAATAAAACTGAGTTCTGGCTCCTTCTCCGCCCATTTGCCCAATGGTAAGACATGAAGACAGTACTCATTCTGTCCTTTAATAATGAATGAAAGCTTGCTGAGTGAGCT
Source organism: Eschrichtius robustus (assembly GCF_028021215.1). Lineage (NCBI taxonomy): Eukaryota > Metazoa > Chordata > Mammalia > Artiodactyla > Eschrichtiidae > Eschrichtius > Eschrichtius robustus. The sequence continues at coordinate 46,624,970 of NC_090825.1, forward strand.
TGATCTCAGGGAATGGGTACATCTGAGAGCAATAAAGTTAACATCTACTAGCAGCTAATGAACAAAGTTAGGAGAAATAGAAGGCCATGCTGTCAATAGGAAATATTTTTATATGCAGACAATTGAGTTAGTAGAGATCATAGAAATAGCTCCTGCTGACTGATATGAAATGACATAGAATCTGGGTCCCCTCAATGCAAATGGAAGGATTTTTAAATGCCACCTCTATTTCTACAATTCTCAGATGTGAAGAAATACTTGGAGACTATATCTGTCCATCCCCAAATATTCTTGAGAACAAAGTGGTCACGTCTAACCAGCTACACTACATATGATTTGCCGAAGGTACCTGGGGCTGAAATACTTGTTCCTGTCCTTCATTTCTTATCCCTTCCCAGGTCTACAGAATATACATTCTCAGGGGAAAAAAAACATACTACTTGGACCCAAGTCTTAAAGAAGTCTAATCCCAATTCCCTAGTTTGTGGTTTAGAAGGGAAAATTCTGAGAATGTAAGCAGACAGCAAGAGAACATTCTTTTCATTCGCTATATCCAGATGACACAGATTTTTTAAGGATGGCACAATCAAGGGGATGACTGGGCAGATTGTGAAGCAATCTGGTGGTCGCACTGGAACAGCCTTTTTTTAAGGCCATGCTCACATTTTGGGCTGTGGTTGTTTGAGCCGTGAAGAAAGTGTCAGAGCTGCTAACTGCACAGCCCATCGGATGCAGGAGTGGGATTTGCCACGCCAAATATTCTGAAGCCTGGATTGAGCCAAAAATCAGGAAGAAGAAAATACAACAAGGGTTCTCTCATCCAAGGCCTAAAAGGACCTGAAGTTCTATTAGGCTGAACCATGTGAAACTGGCAATATTTGACAACTTTTACCGACAAAGATGGTTCATCCAATACATTGCAGAAGGAAAGAGGAGAGAATCGGCTTTAAAGTACCAGTTTGATGACCCACAAATATCTAAACTAATAAACGTACTCAAGTAGAAAAACACCTGCTAATATAATCAGGACCCATGACTTTTGCATTCCTTTTAAAGGCTGCTTTGTGTATTTTTGAAAACCAGTGACATGCCAGGACTTCTAACAAAATGTTCTTAAGTCAAAAAGAGGTGTTGAAATTAAAAAATCAAGTAATTTAATACAAAACAGCCTTGATCCTTTATTCACAATTGCATTTATGAGAAGTAAGATTCAGAGTTGGTGATTCCAGTGAAATGTTAGTGTTCAGAAAATGTCCCTTCACTCTACCTCTCAGCATCTCCAGGTTCTTTGCGCAAACATGTCTATTCCCATGAGACTACAGGAAATTTTATCACATCAGTTCCTTTCCCACACCTTGAAGGAAAATTGAAATATGAAGGCTGGAGAATTCTAACATGCACCAGAAGGAAACCTCGGCTGCCAAAAAAGCCTTCTTATTGCAGAGACAATCACTTAACGTGATTGGAAAGACTGTAGATAATAGAGTTATAACCCAAGAGTGATAATATTTTTGGAAGAAAAATAACTGTGTTTTTTTTTGTTTCTACTGGCTATTTCTCACCTATTTTTAAAAGTATTTGGAGAATCCAAAGTAATATTTTATGTAAAAAGTAACCAGCAATAGTACACTCTTTTCTCACACAAAGAAAACATATGATGCCAAGACTGGGTTCTTCTTCTGACTCTGTCGAGATCCACAGTAGACCTCCCCTACCTTCAATTGCTCCCAAGACTTTCTAACCTGACTTGGCGGCCCTCTCCCCCTTGCTCATGTAGATAGAACTCATGTAAAGCAAATGGCACATTCACCTGTCTGTGATGTGACTCAACTTCAACTATAAGTTTTTAACCTGAAGCTTTGATTCATTTTCTTAGACCAGTAAACAATCAGATTCTTTAAAGAGTAACTCTATGGAGAGCATTTGGGTTCCAATCTGATAAGTGCCTGGGGCATAAAAATCCACAAATGTCCTCCCTTACCAGGTAATACAGAAGGCTCCTGGTACCTGGTAACCTTCTCTTTCCATATATTAATGATTAAGAATTCCACATACATAACTCCAGGAAATGTTCACAGATCCTAAGCTCTTCTCCTGATATGCCAATCATGACAGTAGACTTGTTTTCTTATACATCCACGATAACAAATTGTCCTTTGTCCAGGGTTCATGCTTTGAATGAACACAGTGAAGAATCTGTGTTTTGCTTGAAAAAGCACAAGGCAAGGATTCCTCCTTAGGTTCCACCCTTGCTCCCCTTCTCCCACTTGTACTTTAAACGTTGGTGTTGCCTTGGCCTCTATCCTTATGCCACTTCTATACTGACATCCCTTCTTTGGGTGCTCTTATTGATGCCATTTATATTTTGCTAATAACTCCCGAACCAATCTACATCATTCTCCTAGTCTTCTGACCTCTGAAATCTGAAGTATTGAAAGAACCAGAACTTGGAGTCAGAGGACTCTGTCTTTGAGCTAGGTGAATCTACAAGTTGAGTAACCTTGATACATATCATTTTCCAAGTCTGTATATAGAAACAATAGTATTTACCTCAGGGACTGTTGGAAGGAATAAACAAAATATGGTCTTTGTAAAGCTCCTAGGAATAACAGGCCTAGAGAATTAATCAATAAATGGTTGTGCCGAGGAGATGATGATGATGATGATACTTATCGACGAGACATTTCTATGTGTATGTTCACAGGCAAACTCAAACTGAATTCATCAACTTGCTTCACCTGACCTGGTCAGTGATACCATCATCCACCCAGATGACCAAGTATGTAGCCGAAGATTTCCATTTCTTCTTTATTCCTCATCCGCCCACCTTTTTCCAACTGAATGCTAGGGATGGACAAACCTGGCCTGTTAATATCATTCTTACTTCTTCTGCTGCTCTAATTGACGCCTTTCTCACCTTTCCTCCTGGATTTTTGTCATAACATCTCAATTAGACTCCTCACCTCCAGTTTTGCTCTGTTCCTCATCTTCCTCTATGATACTATCAGAGGAATCTTTCTAGAATACATTATGTTTCACTTCAGCTTAAAAACCTTCTATACGAGGGTCAATTGGGACAGTATATGTTAAACCATTATGAAAAAGTCTTTAAAACTTTATACATGGCTGCTCTTAATATTATCTTAGAAAGATGTAAAAGCTTTTGTATCTTGGAAAGGGAAAATAATTGTTGCTGCGTACTTACATACCTTAATACTCAGTGATAGGATGAAGGGAAATAAGAAAGATGACAAAGAAGAAAATAAATACATACTGTTTTATACATTAATAGTAGTATGAAAATATACATAGAGCCAAAAGATATGCACATAGAACCAAAATATATGAAAATATAACAATAAAAAAGGTTTGAAAGCAAATATCATTGCTTACACTAACAACTCAATGTGGTAACAAAGTACCCAAATTCTAAGAAAATGAAAAGTTAAGGAATTATCCATGTTGGGTATGATTTATAAGAATATGGAAATAGACCATTTCCTAGAGAAAATGAGCTTTCAGAAAGAGATAAAAACAAAAAAAAGAGTAAGGGGTGTTTATTGTTGCTGTTTGGTTTGTTTGTTTGTGAGAGGTATATCAAATGCAAAGGCTTGGCAGTATAAGTTAGCAAATTATATACAAATAGTCTTAACTATTAGAGGTAAAAGCTCATGGTAAATATGAAAAAATAAATACAATTGATGAAAAGCAAGGAAAAGCTTAAGCAAGTTTTCAAAAGATTTAAAACATGAAGAAAAAGAGTGGTAATTTTGTACAACACACGTGCACACACACACACACACACACACACACACACACACACACACACCAGTGGCTGAAGGAATGGATGGGTATGGAAATAACTGAGATTAGAAAATCAGATTGGGGAAGTTTGTTGTACCAGATTCCTAGTTAAGAAATTATGGGTTAATTATATTTTTCAGAAACACATTTAACTTAAAAAATCCTTTTATCTAAGAGCATTGTCAGTCAACAAGTCACATAATACACATTTATAAAATCTGTCTTAAATTCATCTCTTCCTTTTCATTCTTACTGCCAGAGCCTTAGTTTCAGACTATCATGGTTTTATCCCTTATCTGTTTTGCTGCAATAAACTCTTAAATCGCACCTCCAATTTCTTCCCACTCCATGCTCCACATATCTGCCAGAAAAAGTTTTAAAAAATTCAAAGCTAAACACACAATATTGCTGCTGAAAATCTATCAGGGCCTCTCTAACACCTTTAGAGGAAAGTTGAGAAACCTTTAGCAAAGCCTTATTTCCTCCTTTTCCCATTCTCCCTGCCAGCTCTACCCTAGTCAGCCTGACTCCATGTGTATTGAACTATTCTCAGGTTGGTGCCTTAGAAAATACTAACCATTAGATACTACAATCTTTAGCTATCTACCTAACAATTCCTATTATTTAATAAAAATCAGATGACAGCAATATTCTGGTAATCAAACTGGTAGTGGACATTTGAGGAGAAAATTACTGTATTTCAGTTTGGTCCTTTATCATTTGTAATTTGTTGCATTTATTTTTTATAAGCAGATTTTTATAATAGACAATCCAAAATACCCATTAATTAACGACATCAAATATTTAAAGCAAATGCTTAGACACAAGCAGCATCCAAAGCAATAAACAGGCTGCCAGCCTGGTTGAGGGCCAATGCCTGTCTATGTTATTCCTTTCCACCGACCCTCACTATGTCCTCAATAGCTTCTTGATGGGTTCAAACATTTCTGAAATGTTTCATGAGTTCCAACAGATGTTGTGACATTCAAAGGAGTATATGATCTAGTATTGTCAAGTCAGTACTCTAATTTGGTCAATTCAGTTAAAAAAAAAATCTCAGGGGAAACATTACATTGAACTTGCTGGCCAAGTTGATTAACCAGTTCAGCGGTCTAGTTACTTCAACTGCTCATATAGTCAGGTCTTAAAGCTTACTAAGAAAGTAGGGTTTTTTTAAAAAAAAGTACTGTTGATATATGATATACCAGAAAGCATACTATTATTTTCTCCATCTTGTGTCTAATTAATGAGATATATAATCATTATATTTGAACTCAATGAAAATTGAATAGCATCCACCAGAGAGTAAATAATAATTCAGTTTGGTCTAGGGTTCCCATGTCACAGCTGCCATTAAAAACAAACAAACACAAAACTGTTTTTCCTAAGTATATATTTTTTCTGAAATATTGCAATAGTGTGATTATTAAGGGTTTATGTGACCTGTTATTAATGATTTTTCCGTAAACTTTTTTGTGATTTTGGTTTACAAAATATTTCATGTCAATAGAAATAATGACTCAGCCAACAGCTTCCATGCCTTCCTACACCAAAAGTAAAATTAATACACAAAGTACAAGGACAACATTTATGAAATTAAAGTGTCATTTTGTCAGTATAATGGTGTATACTCTTACTTTTTCCTATGATTGTTAAAGTTCTTAGATCATTTTGGATTAGCAATTACATTCTCGAGCAAGGAATCTATTTATTTTTACTCTTGGATTTTATAGTCAAAGAGCTACTAGATGCTGAAAAGTTATGTACACTTTTATTTGTTTGAACCAGATTCACAGAAACAATGAGTTTTAGGCAGGGTACTTTTAACTTATTAATAAAGGTTAAATAATGTATAAACCACCAACACTGAATTAAGTAACTATGAAAACAAATCATAAAGTAGCACTAAAATTAGTATCTAATGACTTTATTCTCATTTTTATTTGCTAGCCCCTTAAATATAATTCTTCTACAACATCACAATCTTGGCAGTCTGTGATGCTATTTCTTTACTGACTTCCTGTCCTGTAGGCTTCTTTCCAGAAGTGATACTTACACCTGCTAACACTCAAGTGTCTTTTCATCGAATAAAGAAAATAGTAATTTCTTAACTCTTTAACTGAAAAAGCATGTGTTGAAGATTCTCTAAATTGGAACTGCTTTCTGCTCTCTTTTAATAACAAATTCCTAGCTTTATAAATTTGATAACCTTACCAACTCTGAGGCTCAGTTATTTATTTAACAAATCTTTAAGTGCAAGCAGTGTGCAAGTACTGTGTTTGGATGTGAACAAAATTAACAGGCTCCTTGCTTTCACAGGGCGTGATAGTTCGGTGGAAGAGATTGGAGTTAATCAAATTACACAATGAAACATGCATTTTTAAAATATGATGAATGCAGTAAAAAAGAACTATAAGGTATTACAGTATGTTTAGGAGACTTGAGAAGTCTTTACTGGAAAAGCGATGTTAGAGCTATGATCTGAAGTATGAATAGGTGTTATCAAAGCTACTGGATGGGGAAGAAAGGGCATCTCTGGCAAAGGAAACAATACGTACAGAGGCCCTTGTGTGGGAAGGTACATAGACACAAAGATTGGTCTAGTCTGTTGAAACCATAGAGAACTTTCTATTTCCCACAAGCTGTGGATCTATTGACTTATTGGCTATTTCAGTTAATGCATATGATAGCTTCTTAGTTGTTAATATAAGCATGAATTTCTTATACTCACATTCTATATGAGGGTCATCTTCATACTATTTATTACTTCTCAAAAAATCTGCTAAGAACAACATGGGTATTTCTCAGTATTTGATGATCTTTATTCAGTCTCTGTAGTAAACCTCCATGATGAGTAGCTATATGATTTTAGTAGAGACCCCTGGCTACTGGTCATTAGACAATAACCTAACCCTCAATGCAACTGAAAGATCCCAGGTGGTGGGAATGATTCTGAGTGGTAGTAAAACAAAAATGTATATAGAGGGCTCCAAACTTTCACTTTATATTCTAATGGTTTTAAATTGCTTCCAGATGAGCTGGATGCATACCTGCCTGCTAGGTAAATAACAACAACTACAATAACAATACGAAAACAAACACAGTACTGCTGTGAATTTGGAGGAATCTCAATAGACAAGTAATGTGCCTCTCTAATTACTTTCAGAGAGAAGGGTTGCAAGTAAATTACTGTAAAACACCAACCTCATTTTGGGTAACTTCTACCATTTAACTGGTCCATAGTTGTTAAGGGGACAATCCATGTATTTATCAGGCTACATCTGGTAACTAGCTTATCTTGGAGCATTCAACTAAAGTAGATGATCATGCCAGAAAATCAGAGAGCTGGATACCAAGACTGAATTTTCTTATTCCTTTGGTTCTATTCTCATGTCACGAATAAGTGGGACCCAGTTTGGGCTGAGGTATCCCAGAATTCTGAGCCAACCTTGGGGGTTAATCAACTTGGACTTGCTTGAGGGCTGCATTTGTAGGGACCAACCAAGTCAGAAAGAAGTATTTGAGGGAGAAATTGGGGAAAAAAACCCAAAATGTAGTTTCCCTAAAGACTAGGGAACAAGCACTTAAGGCATACAAATCAAAATAGGGTAACCAAATGAGAACAAGGGGCTGAACATTGAACAGAGGAGATGGAGTCTAGAGGAATTCTCCAAACTGGAGAACGCAGCTACGTTTAGCAGAGCACACACAGCATTCAGCACTAAAGGGAAAGCACTGGTATGAAGGCTAATTGGGGCTCCAAAGCTGATGGAGTTTCAATGAAATGCCTTTTGACATCAGGCCATCAGTACGTAGTTTTATAATAGCCATAGTTACAAACACATTCATACTTAATACTTTATATAGTGTAGGAAAGTTGTTGAAAACTTACACACCATTTCACAAGTATCCTTTTTACAAGATTCATAGGGAAATGGTCCTTTTAATTCTCAGAGTTAACACCAAGGCATTCTCCCATACAACTAATTATTTTTTAACTTATTGGTACTGTGAATCTTGAACAGATAGTGTTTCCTTCCTTGGATTTGCTGATAGGAAGCTCAGAGCCAAATCTGTGATTCACTTCTACCAGTTACTCAGGAATCAATGGCATGCATTTTCGCTTCCCTATTTCATACTATTTTCACGCACTTATACTTTCTTCTGTTTGACATCCTCAGTTTACCTTGTAGTAGTAAGTTGTTTTGTGACACAATCATTTGCTTTTGAGGGAAGAGAGAAAAGTCAGATATAAATAAAATATGTTAACCTAAATAAATGGAAAATATTAGTTTTTTTTTATAAAAGGAGAAAATATATCTTCTGCTTATTATAAAAGCAACATATACTCATTTTAAAGGAAATCAGAGAAAAGAACATAAAACAAAATATCAAAGACCTCTCTTAACCATCCTTTCTTCTCATATCTATAACAATTAGTGCTTTTTCCTCCTGGAGAGAACATATGTATATGTATATGTATAGGCCAAGTTCCCAAGCATGAAATTACTAGGTCAAAGGTATGCACATTTAAAATTTTGCTACATGTTATTTGATTACCCACCAAGGTTTTCTTAATTTATACTCTCCACTAATGTATATTAGAAAGTGCCTACCTCTCCACGCCTTCTCCAATTCTTTGGAATTATTAATCTTTTTATCTTTTTCCGAAATAGATGAAAAATTCAATAGCATTGATATTTTAATTTTTGTCTGTTCACAAGATAGAGAATCTTGGGCTTCCCTGGTGGCGCAGTGGTTGAGAATCTGCCTGCCAATGCAGGGGACACGGGTTCGAGCCCTGGTCTGGGAAGATCCCACATGCTGTGGAGCAACTAGGCCCGTGAGCCACAACTACTGAGCCTGCGCGTCTGGAGCCTGTGCTCCGCAACAAGAGAGGCCGCGATAGTGAGAGGCCCGCGCACCGCGATGAAGAGCGGCCCCCGCTTGCCGCAACTAGAGAAAGCCCTTGCACAAAAACGAAGACCCAACACAGCCAAAAATCAATCAATCAATCAATCAATCAATAAAAAAAATAAAGGAATTCCTTTAAAAAAAAAAAAGATAGAGAATCTTTTCAAATGTATACTGTCATTAATCTTTCTTCCTTTTTGAATTGCCTCATGTCCTTTGTCTATTTTTAATTTTAAGTTTTAATATTTTTATTATTGATTTTAAGTGTTTTTAGTGGTGTGAGGTAAGGATCTTTTTTATTTCAACAAACTAATAAACACCATATTCTATATAATTTATCCTGTTTTCACTGAATTGGAATGCTGCCCTTACTAAATCTTAAATTTTCACATATACATAGGTCTCATGTTTGACCCTTTATTCAGTTCCGTTGCTTTATTCCTAAATTAATATCACACTGTTTGAATTAAAAGACAATATGATATGTTCCGATATCTTATAGGAAAAACATCTTTTAATTTTTTTCAAAATGTTTTTTTACTATTTTTACACATACTTTAAGTCAATTACTTCTCTAAAATCCCACTGGGGATATGTCATTTGAAATAAGCCTGTGATTTTATCTGTTTGAAGTGTTGCATTCTTTAAAAATCCCATTTCAAATGGATTCCTTTCAGTCATTACAGTGAGACTATTACTCCATTGGTATGTGATGTTCTTATAATTGTTCCCTTAGTGAATTAGCTAATGACTTAGTTCACTTTAGAGCACAGTGCCTTAAATTTTGTCGATCACGGACTTGAGAATTTGATGAATGTTCTCCCCAAAATGTGTACCTACCCCCAAATGTAATAGATCCTCTAGAGCCAAAGAACCCAAAGTTAACAATTCACTCTGTAAAGGAATCTCTCTAAATAAAAACGGAGACATTATTCCACCAGAGTTATTTTCATTCTGATGTTGTTTTCTTACAAGTTGCATTCTCTCCCTTCATGATTATTATAATTTCTGCCTTCATAGTCTTAGTCAAATGATGGGCTGCTTCTCATCCAATACCAACCCATATATATCTCACAGTATGATGAAAAGATCACTGGACTAAGAGTTTTAAGGCTCAAGTCTGATTTCTGTCTTTAAATAAGTACATGTGTCTATTTCTGTGAGAATCGACATTCCCTTTGATCACCTATAAAATGAGCAAAATACCACCAGCTCTGTTTACTTCATAGAGATTATTAAGGAAATCAAATGTATCCTCTCTGAGAGAGCACAGACTGAAAAGGCAAGGTTTCATTATTATTAGTTCCCCATTTAAAACCTCAGCATTTGCCGAGGACCTATATAAACCATACTCTGTGAAAGATCCTGATGTACTTAATGGGTGAGGCAGAAATAAAACTGCAATTGGTAGCTGCTAGAGTATAGATATACGCAAAAATGCAATGTGAAAGCCCAGGAGAGAAAAAGATTCTTGTTTGTAGGAATATCCACAGAAGTGGTAATATACAAATTAAGTTTGAAAAGTTTCATGAGTTTTTACAAACTTTTCAAACTTAATTTGTAATAAGGAGGAGGTGGTGTAGGGCATAGGGAAAGCAGTTGAGAAGCAAGAAACAGCTTCAGAAAGAAAGAAATGTAAAAAGGCATAGAGAGCTCAGCACATGGCAAGAAGCTGAGTGTGGTGATTTTACAGGGTTTACAAAAGAGGATGAATAGCAAGACTTTTGGGAGAAAGAGACTGGGCTAACACTTTGAAAAGTCAGACTAAGATATTGAGATTTTAGTCTTGCAGGCAAAAAGAAATCATACAAGGATTTCAGACAAGGGGATGATATTGGGTGGCTTGGAGTGTAAAATAGACTGCAGTCAGGAGAGATTAGACCTGGAGACCACTTAGGGGGCTATTGCAACTGTTTAGGGGACAGATGATGAAGGCTTGAACCAGGGAAATGACAATGGAAAATACAAGAGATATTTCTGAGGTAGAATCAAAAGATCTTGGTTGTCTCTGAAATCCAGGAGTTAAGGGAGAGGAAGAGCCTAAGGATACCACTGGCTTCAGACCACTGGATGAACGGTGATAACACACACTGAAACAGATCAATAAATGTAAATGCTTATATAGATGATAAAACATACCTTATTTCTTATTTAATTTCCAAAGTGGTTTGCTAAGGTGGTGATGGTGGTATGTGAGTATATGGGGTCAAATCAATTTAGCTGATGAATTTAAAAAAATAACGTGAAATGCCCTCTTCTCTGGGAGAATTTAGATTTCCTATTTTTAAATGTAGAAAAATGTTCCTCAGGGTAAAATTAACCACAACATCTTTTGAAATATAATAGAGTGTTATTTGGTATAATCCCTTAGCAACATCCCTGCTATGAGCCAGGACTAACAGAAATCAAGTTATAGACTCACATATTGTGTATTTTTAAACTTGTAGATGGATAGTAAGCTGTAAGAGGGACATAATTATACCAATGTTAGATTTGAGGCCTTTGAATTAACTACCAAAAGTTGCTAACAGGGTTTAGTCTTTTTCCATTATTATTCTATATGATGTTTAAGAACTCTTCCCAAGATACTTTTCCAAAACCACATTCAAGTTTGGAGATAGAAATTAGTGACCAATTCATCACTGTATGTACGTGTTTGTGTGTGTGTGTGTGTATGTGTGTGTGTGTGTGTGTATGAATGTATCCAAGTTGGAAAGTGAAAGAATATTTTGTTTTCTGAAGTGATCTTTCATGCCAATATTTGAAGATTCCATTTACTCACAAATGCTTTTTAAGAGTAATTTTCAAACTTTTGATCTCAGGCTATATAGCCCGGGAGATGGGGACAGTCACCGTTAAAATATAGCCACAATGAGAAATGTAAAGTAATTGTCAGGAGATATGGGAGATATAAATTGTAGTTCTCATTCTGCCAGCAAACTATTCTGTAAAGTAATTTAACCCCACAGGACACATGTTTCTTCAAGTGTAAAAGCTGGGCAGTGGTAGGCCAGGTTAGTTTACATTTAAGTCCCTCCCCATCTTGACATTCCATAGAGTTAGCATAGTTTTAGAGAAATGTATCTTGTGGATATTGCAGGTTATATATTTCCCTATCACTGCTCCATAAGTGGGCAACTGAACCAAGATGGTCCAATCAGAACGAGAGAAGGGCTTACGTATACTCCATGCTTGGCAGACAGGTTCTTACCTCTCTTTCCCTTCTACCTGCTCTCTCTCACCACTCCCCGCTCCACTTGGAAGGTATGCAATTTCAGAATAAAAAATGTAATGGATTCATGATATTTTTCTTCTGATGCACCAAAGTCTCAGAACACACAGAAATGTTGAAATTAGTGCTTTTTTAAAAAAATAAATTAAAAAAAAAAAAAAGTCTAACACTGTTTTGGCAATATGTAGGAAATGTGAAAAACGTGAATTTTGCCTTACTTTGTTGTTTAAATAACAAAATATTTAAATAATATCCTTAATGCCTTTACATATTAAAATTTAAATATGAAACTTTGTGTCAGTTATCCAATATTTTTTTAAAAGTTACTGTTTCCTAAAATCCAAAGTCTTAGATACACTGATGTAAAGAGTTTAAATGATCAAGTTTTCAATCAGTTATTTTGATAATGTGAAATCCAAATTTTGCATCACGAACTCAGATTACCATGACATCCCTTAATGGAGAAAAAAATACACTGCAAAACTTTGACAAAAATCAATCAAACATATTGATTGATTGAGAAATATCCTTTATAACCCAGAGTAGAAAAGTAAAAACCTGAATTTTTTTAGTATTTAAATATTACAATAGAATTAATTTTTCCTTTCATTTAATATATTGTGTTAATACATTTTAAAACCTAATGTCAAACAAGTCTTTTATAATATGCATGAGATTTATGAGCACAATTATTGTTCTTAGCTACTTTCCCTCTAAAATACCTAAATCAAATATTACTTTTTTGATATTTACATCTCTGTCACCTAGAATATTTTTATAATGTCCAAGGGTCACCTATGGTATTTGAATTTCTAACCTTAATTTTTTTTTCAATTTATTAAAAAAAAAATTCACCCATTTCTCCCACCCCAACCCCCCACGTCAAACAACCACAGATCTGTTCTTTGTATCTGTGAGCTTGTTTTTTGTTTTAGTTTTAGTTTTTATTTTTCTAGATTCCACATATAAGAGAGATCATTTGGTATTTGTCTTTCTCTCTCTGACTTATTTCACTTAGCATAATGCCCTCAAGGTCCATCCGGGTTATCAAATGGCAAGATTTCATTCTTTTTGTATGGCTGAATAATATTCCTTTATCTATATATACCACAATTTCTTTATGCATTCATCCATCGATGTACACTTAGACTGTTTCCATATCTTGGTTATTATAAATTATACTGCAACGAACATAGGAGTGTGTATACATTTTCAAATTAGAGTTTTCCTTTCGTTGGATAAATACCCAGGAGTGGAACTGCTGGATCATATGGTAGTTCTATTTTAATTTTTTGAGGACCTCCATACTGTTTTCCACAGTGGCTGCACCAATTTACATTCCCACCAACAGTGCACGAGGGTTCCCTTTTCTCCACACCCTCACCAACACTTGTTATTTTCTTGTCTTTTTGATAATGGCCTTTCTAACAGGTGTGAGGTGGTAACTCATTGTGGCTTTGATTTGCGTTCTTCTGATGATTAATGATGTAGAGCATTAATTTGTTATTGAGAATGTACAGCTCCTGTAGATTTAGAAAAGCATGTTACCGACAAGGAAAATATTTTGTTGTGTAAAAAGAAATCAAATAAATAATTAAGTCATTTATCAGTTTAAACAGCTGTTACATTTTGAGGAACTATAGCTTAAAATGATTAACTTGATATATATATATTTTAAAGAGTGTAAATTTTTTTAATATTTCATTTGGTTCTCTTGGTAACATAAAGACTCATTCCTCCGGTAATTTTATTATTTCAGATTACTTCTACATTGGGATTAAAAAAATGAATCTACCTTGTTAGATACAATTTAATAAAAAATTTATTTAACATACCTACATTTTTCCATGGAATCAAAAGAACAGATCATGAAATGCCTGAGGATTGCCTCCTTCCTGTTTATACAAATTTCTTCATTAAACCAAGTATATACCTCTTTCCCAGTGCTTTTCGCACTGTAACTAATTCTCACAATTTCAGTCAAGATGGTAATATCTGGAAATGCTGCTATACATGCTAAAAATAGCCTTTTAAAAGACATATTTTTCTTGATAACCCATAGGGAATCATTCATCCATCCATCCATGAGGCTTTTCAGAGACATTAACTTGACAGACAATTTTAGCCTTCCACTTGAATGATGGCACACGCAGGCATGTGCACACACACAGACTCTTTGCATGTCTCACATGTTTGTTTCGTTTTCGAAGATCACTGAAAACAACCTGAAATGTTCTGATTATATTTAATTATCTGATTCTTTGATAATTCACTGTTTCATATTTATTATGATATTATATGCATTATACGAAGTGAACAAATACACTAGTTTGCCTCTCCTGTAATCATTAACAACACCAGTGTCGTGGCCAGGATTGCAAAAGTTAAAAATAAGGGTTAAAATCTCTCACTACTTCCGTAGCCTATGCTGTCAATTTTTTAAAAAGTGGATGTAAACCATATCTCATTTTTGGTCCATTTGGACTTTATGAACTGTAGTATCAATCAATATAAACTTCATGTTCCATTTTATGTATTTCTTGATTCTGTCAACACACCCAGGTTCTGCACACATTTATTTTAGCAGCACCCATTGCCTTTGTTGCGTCAGGAGACTTGGGGTTCAGTCTTGGCTCTGACACTCATAGTCCATGTGTTGCTGAACAAGTCACTCACATCCTCTAGGTCTCAGTGTTCCTATCTATAAAGTGGACAGAGTGCCATTTCATCTCAGTGTTGCTAATAGGTTCAAATAATTAATGTGATTTGGGGGATAATTTTAAAGCATTGCTACTATTCTCTTTAAAGTATGCAAGTAATATCCATGCCCCCTTGAAAAACACATTTATTTGTAAAAGCAACTCTATTAAGGAAATCTTGACATGCAATGTTCGAGTGCTTAGAAAATACATAAGTGATGTAAAGATCCTTAAATAGAATGACAATGATTTATCAGATGAGCCACAGTGGAAGCTATGTGTAAATATTATACATCTTAGTTTTCTGTAAACCATTCAACTAACAAATTTCAAATAGAACAATTAATCAGTGTAGAGAGCACAGCAAAAAATAAATTCAAATCAGCGTTGCAATACCTCTATTCCAATTAGCTCATTTTCCCCCCCTCCACCCTCTCAGACATATTCTATTTTATTTTTAAAAAGGAAGTTAAGTAAGAGACTCTACAAAGTCAATCAACCCACAGAGTAAGCTAGAACTCTTATTCTTATTTAATGTTTACTAAGGGCTCAGCCTCACAAAAATTTTCTGTTCATAGGTCAAATATACAAAGTGCCATGCTTGCCTTTATTCCACTTTTGGGGACCCACATACATACTGTTCAGCCCAAGTGGAGGACACCCACCTGTGCAAACAAAGGGTAAAACTGCGTGTGGGTTTTAGCGGTGTGGGCTATAAAAATGAAACTTGCATATTAATTTTATGAATGTCTGCAAATCACAGCAATCTTCAGAGTTTAAATTGATCTGAATTGATATTAACTACAATTCTCACTCTTCATACCTAACAGGTACAGTGACATCACCAGGAACAATGTACCTGGGGGTGTGAGGAAGGGAAAGGGTGTGAGAAGCATCTGTGCACATCAGGGTTGGTATGTTCTATTGGACTGGATTCCCTTTGAGCTTAGTATATACAACATAAAGAGAGAAGAGAAGGAAAGGGAAGGCAAGGAGGGAGGGAGGGAGGGAGGGAGGGATGGAAGGAAGGAAGGAGAGAGAGAGAGAGAGTGAGAGAGAAACTCAGAAAAACACATTTGAACACTATTAAGATTTTCTGATAAATCCAACCTACTGTCAGTTAGACATGGACAAACAATCCCAGCCCCGGGTTTTCCTGTTTCCACACCCAGCCTCCATTTACAATTTACAATTACCCATGATCCAGATAGGTGACTTGGACTTGTGGTCCATCAATGTCTGCCCAAGTCTAAGATTAGTGATGACAGCCCTACTTTGCCATTAGGCGTGCCAAGGATCTGCAGCTCCTGAAACATTTGTGTGTGCTCGCGTCCGCGCGGGGGAGGGGCTTCGTGGCTTGGAGGGCCTGGGACAGGGTAAAAAACGAGCTGTTTCTGGGTTGCCAGGAAAGGAACCGATTGCCGGCCCGACTTCCACCACCATGCCTGAGTCGAGAATCGAGCTGACTACTCAGAGCAGCTGTAATTTGTTCTTACACTAGTCATTTCCTTGGAGTTGGAGCGGTTGGCATCTATTGGTATTAAAACTCCGGGTGAAATGCCACTTCCCTGCCCTGTCTCCCGGAGCAATTTACGTTAAGGGGAAAATCACTGTAATCAAATCTCGACGCCTTGCCTTCTGCTAAAACGAGGTGCTTTCTTCCTGGGATTTTGCAGGGACGGCTCGATACACAAATGCTTGCACACACCACACACCGCCACAGTGTAACTCCCACAGCGTCCTCTCTCCCTCCCTCCTTCCATCCCTCCCTCCCTCCCTCCCTCTCGTAAGGATTGCTGAACATTTTGCTCCAAACTCTCCAGGTCACCCACGTGTTTGTTCCCCCCTTTCGCTGTTCAATTTACTTCGCGACTTGACAAAGAGAAACTAGAGTTGTTCTCGGGCTTTTAGCCACAATTCTGGGACCAAGCTTTCTCACCCATTCCCCCACCCCCTGCCCCAATCAGAACTGCCCCGCCAACCCCTCTTACTCTGGGGGTTGTAGACAGATTACTGGGTGTTTCCCTGGCTCAAACCCCCCGCCTCCCTTCCTTCACCCTTCCTCCTCTTCCACCCGGAGAAAAGGGAATTCGCCTGTTTAGTCTCACTCGCCAGGGTGGGATGGAAGGGGGGGGGGAGGGAGCGGTGGGTGGTATATACGACTGGGAACCTCTCCCTCTCCCTCTCCCTCTCCCTCTCTCTCTCATACACTCACACGCACACTCAACATTTACGCCGTACTTCTGGGGTCTCTTACACACACCTGAATCGTAACCTTTCCAGCAAGGACAGACACGCCCCTGCTCGCCCTCCCGCGATCCCCAGAATAGAATGTGGCCCTGGGTCCGGGAAAGCCGGTGATAAATAGACCACAGAGGAGATTCTGAACCCCGGGGAGGTGGTCCCTTGCCTGAGCAGGGGAGGGGGCGCTCTCCACTCACCGCCTGAGTCCCTGGAACGACGAGGGCCAGGACATCCTGGATTTCTTCAGGCCGGGCCGGTGGCCGGTCTCCACGGCGTAGGAGGTGCGGTCCATGGCGCGGCAGTACAGGTAGCGCTCGGTGTCCGAGTAGCCGCGGTGCCGGACGCGGCCCGTGGCCCCGCTCGAGGCGTAACGGCCGCGAGCGGCCCCGGGCGGCGGGGGCGGGGGCGGGGGCAGGGGGGGCGGCGGCGGCTGCAGGGGGCACGGGGGCTGGGGCGAGGGCGGCGGCGGCGGGGGCAGGTGGTGATGGGGGTGCAGGAGGCGGAACTGGGGCTGCCGGAGCGGGTACTGGTGGTGCTGCTCTTGCCTCCAGAGGTGCTTGGGGGCTTTGAGCGCGGCCCCGCCGGCGCCGTCGCTGCCCTCGCCGCCGCCCGCCCTGGCCGGCGGGCTGCTGCCCTCTGCCTCCATCCCGGCTCGCGGCTCCGCGCCCTGCTGCCCAGCCCGGTTCACGGCGCTGCCCCGAGCGCCTCCCCGATGCTGCCGCCGCCGCCGCCGCCGCCGCTTCTGGAGCCGAGCAGAGGCTGGGCTCAGCTTCCCACTTGAAGCCACCAGAGGCTTCAGACGACCGAAAGGGGGCTCTGCCAGCGGGAGGGGTCACGAAACGCGACAGGGCTCCCTCCACAGTGGTTTGGGCAGAGACACGCTCCTGGGCTCCCCGAGTCACCCAGACTAAGGAGCGCGGTGCGCGGCTTCCCCAGCGGTCTGTGCCTCCTTGCTCGCTTTCCTCTTGCCTTCCTTCCTTTGGGCGCCGGCGGCGAGAGCAGGAATTGTTAGCAGCTGGAGCTGCAGCAGCCGCATTAGCGGCACGAGTAGCCGCCTCCTCGGTCCAGGGCCCCCGAACCCCGATCCCGGAGCTGCTGAAAAGTTGGACAGCTCCTGAGTGGTGAGCCCGAGCTGTGACTTTCTCCAAAACCACCCCAGCCAGTCAGGAGTCAGACCTGTCGTCCTGATCCTTCCCCTCCCCGTGCCCACGCCTCCCTCCCCCGACAGCCCCTACTGCCCCTGAGGTTTCCTCTTCACCTCCGCTTGCCTCAATCCTCTTGGAGAAATGGAGTCTGGTGGTTCCGGGCTGATTCTCAGAGCTTGTTGACGAAGAGCCCCATGCTGGAGCTTCCAGAGAAGAGGGATGTGACCTGGCAAAGTTGCCCAGAATGGTGTGTGTGCACGTCGCCGAAAAATTGGATCTAGGTGAAGATCCAATATTAGGATTAGTTCAGTCTCTGTTCCTGACATAGGATTAAGTATTGTGTGGGTCATAGCAGGGAGAATTCCCAATGTTTCCTCTTGAAGACCTTCCTCCAACTGGTAGCTTGTATTGCTGCTGCTTCTGTGATTAAGATCTCCAGCAGTGGTCCTAGTTGGAAATCAAGGCGAGCCTGTTGCCATGGCTGAGCTAGCTGAACACAGTTAAGGATGGGGTACCTTTTCTATTACAAACCTCTGGTTATCGTCAGTGGTTTCCACCATCAGCGCCTGCCTGCAATTTTGCCTTTCTGCCACTTCCAACAGAACACAGCTCTAGTACCAAAGCATTTAAAAACATATCGTATCATTATTATTCCACAGAAATTAGAGTCATATTTGACACTAAAATCCAAATGCAATTTTTATTTGTCTTCCTTTAATTTGTATTTTCCTGCCATGTTGAATATTTTGGAGAAGCCAAGAGAATTTCAGAGCAATATATACTTTTTCCTGTACCTTTTTTATATTACCACATTCCTTAAAGATCATATGTCATTTACTCACTGTTAAAATAATCCTAGAATTAGATTTTGTGGGCGTTACCACAGAACCATCCATTATTTGAAATATAAATATATTTAGGGCTCACAATAGCTTGTTGGCAGCATAATTATTCCATTCTCTGCACACACTCAATCTTCACATAATTGAATACGTACATTTTATGCATATCATATAGTGAATACTAAAGTACCAGAATCGAGAACCAACTCACAGATTCTCCAGAGTGCTGAAAATCCAGTGTTCTCCATACAGTGAATGATCAGTGTAAACACCATTTGGGAAATCACATCAATGAAAATAAATGCTCACTTGGCTTGTTAGTAAGAACAGTCTATAAAATGTGCAAGTGTCCCCTTCTCTAAGTGGGAGGATTAAATTTAATCCTTTGCAAAAAGACCCTTGGCATCTCTTTATGGGCTTTTTTTCTTGCTTTTTATGGTAGGAAATGCCCCTTCCTCCAACATTTCAGTATTGGCACTCTGCCATACGTGGCCCGTGCACAAAATCTGAGAAAGGCTATGTCTTGAGAGGAACAGGGCAGTCTCCCAAGTACCACTTCCCTCCGTATATGACTGAAAACATACTTGACTGAGGCACTCTCTCTCCCCTTTACAGACACAAGTGTGACTAATGGCAGTGGACAAAGCATTTTCCATGCCTAGGAAGGCATTGAGCTGATATCTTTCCAAACACGAAAGGAGAGAAAAGGAAGTGTTATGGAGTATAAACTGCTTATTTTCTTTTAATTCATTGCGTTGTTAATGTTTGGAACCATTTCAGAGAAGTGTACAAATTTCTTCTTTCCCCTGAAATGCTTGCCACCTTGCTCCTCAGTATAACTATGACAAAATATCTCTATCCATAATTCTTATTTTCACTCCTCAAATACTACTAGTACAAGCAGTTTATGATCTTCTTTCCGGAATAAATAGAATAATTCAAATCTAACCTGCTTCTCTAAAACTGTCAGTTTTCAACTTCCTTTTAATTTGTGAACTTTTCTTATATTCTCCATTTATTTAAAAAAAATGATTTCTTTGTTTTATTATATAATTACAAGCCGAGTATATTTTACGTGTAAAAAAATCATTTAAATACTACCTTCTAACATGTTCCCAACTTTGAGAGTTTTCAATTTCCCTTATAATTTCTCTTATAATAATTTTCTCTTATAATTATTGATAGTAGTAGTTTACTGTGTGACCTTTGAGCGAAGACATCTTGGATTCCAGTCTACCACTTCCTATCCATGTGCCCTTAGCTAAATTACGAACCCTCCATTTCTCTTAAATGCAAGTAGTACTACTATTACCTACTTCCCAGAGTCTGCTGATTATTTAGTGAAATAATACTTAGCACAATACATTACATAAAATAAATGTTTAATAAAAGCTAGCAATTTTCATTATTCCTGCCAGACTTGGAAGAATGCTAAATATTATTTTCATCATTGGTTCCCAGCCTTGGCTGCACCTAGGGAGTATCACCGAGAGGACTTGAAAAATGCCTGATGCTGAATGCTAGACCAGTGATTTCAAACTGGGATGTTATCAGAATCACCTGGAGAGCAAATCAAGCACCCAAAGGCCCAGGTTCCTTGAATTAGGATAGCGCTTGGGGCTTTGTATGGTTACCAAGTTTGCCAGGTGATTCTGGTTCAGACTAAAGTTTTGAAATCATTCCTGTGCCCCAACAAGTGAAATTAGTATTTCTCAGAAGAGGAACCAGACAAGAGCACTTAAAAAAACTCCTTAGGTGATTTCACTATATCAATAACTACTGATCCAGACCTACTCCCTTATTACGTGGTTGCAAAGACACTGCAGGTGCTCTTTGTTGACTTCCCCTTGGGACTCACTTTCTGGAAAAACCAGTTTAAGAGCCCAGATCCCATGAAAATATATATTTTATCTATTACTCTAGTTGTCTCTATGTTAAAAGAAAGTCTTATACTGTTAAAAATGAGCACTCCAAATCTTCTACTTACAAACTCTTCTCATTAATCTAGGGGGTGCCTACTCATCTTTGAAACAACCAAAACATGGAAATATTCAGTTGACTCATTGGTTTTCCGTGCTTATATGTCATATAAATTATCCATTTTCCCCACTGAATGATCATAGATGTTGGAGTTTTATGGGACAGTCCAAAAGTGTGTTTACAACCTGGACTTTTCACTTTTTATACAGATATGCTGATGGTGAGTAGTGAAAGCTTTCAAAGATTCCCCATATGAACACAATAATTATAAAGTCCAGGTAAATGATCAGTGTATTTCTTTTTCTGAATAAACCTAAATAAGCAGTTAGTTGGTGCCATTACCATGAGACAGAGTATTATACAACACTACCACCACTCTTTTCTGCCAACGCCTTTCCAATCTGCCCTAGAGAGCCAGTCAATCACTCAACATGCTGCTGGGCACTTAACAAGGGAGAACATTATTGTCAATAATGATGGAGAGTTCTGGCAGAAATGTTGTCAATCGAAAGTTAGGCATCATTTCTATCCAGAACACAGAATCAAGTGGTAAACTACAATAACTAAGAGTCCATTTCTAACTTGGTGATGGGAGGAGGATTTCAATGAAGCTTTTAAAATTAATTTTTATTGAAGTATAGTTGATTTACAATGTTGTGTTAGTTTCAGGTGTACAGCAAAGTGAATCAGTAATACATATACATATATCCACTATTTTTTAGATTATTTTCCCATATAAGCCATTACAGACTACTGAGTAGAGTTCCCTGTGCTATACAGTAGGTCCTTGTTAGTTATCTATTTTACATATGTAGTATGTATATGTCAATCTCAATCTCCCAGTTTATTCCTCCCTATCTCTTAACCCTGCTAACCATAAGTTTGTTTTCTATGTCTGTAACTCTATTTCTGTTTTGTAGATAAGTTCATTTGTACCCTTTTTTTAGATACCACATATAAATGATATCATATGATATTTGTCTTTCTCTGTCTGACTTCAGTCAGTATGATAATCCCTAGGTCCATCCACGTTGCTGCAAATGGCATTATTTCAGTCTTTTTTATGGCTGAGTACTATTCCACTGTATATATGTACCACATTGTCTTTATACATTCCTCTGTTGATGAACATTTAGGTTGCTTCCATGTCCTGGCTACTGTAAATAGTGCTGCTGTGAACATTGGAGTGGATGTATCTTTTCAAATTATGGTTTTCTCCAGATACATGCCCAGAGTGGGATTGCTGGATCATACGGTAGCTCTATTTTTAGTTTTTTAAGGAACCTCCATACTGTTCTCTATAAGAAACATTTTTTTGGCATATATCCTATGTATACTTGAACACACATGTGTTATTTTGATAGGGTGCATTAATTCAATGCCAAACAGCATAAAGTTGGAAATTTTAATCATCCATATTGTCTTATATAAGGCTAATCTGCTGACTGGTTAGAAATACCCAAAGGGTGCATTCAGTCTTAGATTTCCCCTAGGTTTTCAACGTTTTTTAGTATTTCCTTGAGCCATAAAAGGACTCTGAAAATTGTAAAAATCTATACACATATTAAATAGTATATATTGTCAATATTACCACTATAAATACTAGTACTAAAGTCTCTATCCCATTATTTCCAATATATTAAGTCATTTTCAGTATTTTTTCTCTGATATGAAACAAACAGCAATATGCAATAAATGTCAAAGTAAGATATGCTACTCTTGAGCATATTTGCCTTTGACTAGCACATTGATGCTAATTCAGTAGCAACTTGTTGGTTGGTCCACAGGTTTCAGTACTACCACAAAGCAATTTTGTAACTTTCTAGTGACACCACTCCATTTGTCAATTCAAATTAGAAAATATAGTTTATATACTATCTGCTAATTGCCATGCAGACTTTGGTATTTCATGGATGAACATGAAAAAATACTTGTCCTCAAGGAGCTTAGTGTTTTGTAGGGGAAATAAATACATAAGTAGCTGTAAGCCAGGGGGAAGGGAGTGGGAGGGAGAGAGAGAGAGAAGTTTTGATGGGGATATGTAGTGTCTCCTGTGGAAACACAAGAGGGATATTCAATTCTTAAGGCTCAATGAGTCTTCACGATGAGAGAGTGGTATCTAAGCTGAGACCAAGATCTTATGTACAAATTGGAATTAGCTAATCTCATTTTGTATGAATATATTTGTGTGACTGTGTATGTGTGTGCCTTGGGGAATGTCAAAGGGTAAAGGCATTCTGGGCAGAAACTGACATAGGCAAAAACTTAGAGATGAGAGAAATTATGGGGCATTGGACATTCAGAAAATGGCAAGTGATTCTGTAAATCTGTGAGGGCAGGTAGGCATATGCAAACATCTGATGATGAATCACCTCTTATGAAGTGCCCCCTCAAGCCAATATGGTGACTTTGTGTCAATTATCAAAAGGGGCCCTTTCTGGGTGGATCAGGTTTTACGGTTGATGGGTAGGATGCAAAAAGAGAATAAATCAAAGATATGAGAGGAAGAAGGAGGGTAAGAGAGCTGTCCCTGAGAAGGCAAGGGTGGATTAAACTCTAAGATAGAGATGGAAGCCTTTGCCTTAAACTAGACAAAAGCCAACACTTCCATTGTGACAGGAGAGAAATGGGAAAGGATGAATTCAGATGGAAATAAGTTTATTGCATTTATTGAATATTTAACTTTTGGCATTCTGCCAAACACTTCTCATGCATTATTTTATTTAATCTTTTTAACAAGGCACTTCTTTCTTCACATTAACATTTTGAAAATCATAATGAGTCTTTCAACGGAGACTAAAAGGACAGTGCTAGTCTCCTGCAGATGTTGAGTATAGCCTGGCTGACCTTAACTCTACATAGAAAACACATGTGCACCTGATTGTCTCAACATTAATTACTTCATTCAACCAATATTTATTGAAAATTTAATATGTGCCAAACACTAAGTTCTGGAGTAAAAGAATTGAAAACAGAAAAGTTCTTGTTCTCCTGTTCTAATTGGAAGAGACAGAATAAACACCCAGACAAAGATATAAATAGGTCAGATATCGCTAAGTGCTATAAAACAAATTGAAGCAAATTAAAAACTTAGAATATGGTATTTGAGAGTGGTATTTTGGAGATGGTGGTCAAGGAAGATCCTAACCTTCTCTGATAGGGTAGAATTTAAGTAAAAACCTGAAGGAAGTAAGGGAGTGAGACAGTGCTCCAGGTTATGGAAAAAGCAAGTGGAAAGACATTGACATAGCAGCAAGTCTGTTATATTTGAGAAATACTAAGCTGACCAGTGGCCTGGGGTGAAGTGAGTTGGAGGCTATCTGGAAATGAGGACAGATCAAGAAGGACCATGCTGGTCATGGTAAGAACTTTGGATTTGTTACTTGTTTCATAGAGCAACATATAGTTGAATTTTAGACTTAAATTATATTCAGACACCTAATAATCATTTAAAATGTCTTTGAAAGACTATGCCTAATTGAAGAGATGTTACTCTATATGTAGAAAAATGTGAAAATATGCCTGGGAGACAAACTTTTACTCTTAGTGAAGAAAATATTTCTTTCAGGGAGAGAGACTACATATATATATATATTCAAAGTGCTTGAAGTTATATACTGTTTTATCATTAAAATAACTCCAAAATCATGGCCAATCATACAGCAGCAATACACTTAAAATGAGTAGATATTATCCCTCAGAAGATATCATAAAACTTTCAAAGTGACTGATTTGTGAGACCCGAAGGATAATTACTCAGGTGCTAAATGTCCATCTGTCAAAGCATCCAGCTGACTTTTAAGAGAGGATGCTAAACTTCTAGTGTTTGATAGTTAAATTTAAAAAATGAATCACCATGCCTTGAAATGTCATTCTCAATCTCAAAGATGAAAAAGAGACTACAAGAAGTAGCCTGTTACTATGAAATTAGACCTAACTAGCAAAGACCAAAAATAGTTAAGAGTCTTTATATGTTAAGAAGACTTAATCCTACACTTTGGGGTGTTGAAAAGTAACACGGTAGACACTGGTATGGCAAAATGTACACATTTTCCATTTGTTTCAGAAAATTAAATTTAAGATGATATTTTGCATTTTACAAAGTTCCTATTAAATTGAGTTGAATATTGTAATGAATGGGTTCCTTAAAATGGAGGATTTCTAGTATTAACTTCGTCTTCCATATGAGGAAGCTGAAGCTCAGGAAGGCAACCATTGGCCTAAGTTCAGATAGTTGTTTAGCATCAAAGCCTGGACTTGAGCCCTGGCCAAACTGAGTTGAAAAAGCGTGATCTTGCCTGGATGACAAAGGGAGAAACTCAACATAGAACTTTTGAAATTAAAATGTCAACGGATGAGTTGTTTAATAATATCAGTGGATGGGTAGTTTAATATTGTAGTGGAGAGCTGGAAAGATATTAGCTGAAATATTAGAAATATCTTTTCTGAGGGACAAGATACAAATGCTCATTATCAATACTTCTAATAAAAATTAAACTATAGATCCTAGATAGCTTAATAAGACAAAACACACACACACACACAGAAATTGAAGATATATGGATTGAAAAGGAAGGAAGAAACAAAACTTATTATTCTCTGATAATATCATTATCCACATATAAAACACAAAGGAATCTGTAGACAAATTATTAGAATGTTAAGAGAGTTTAGAAGGGTGACTAATTTACAAGAATCAATTGTTCTTCCATTTACCAGCAAGAGATAAATGCTGTATATACACACACACACATATACATACATACATATGTACATATATACAGTTCCTAGGAATAAATATAATAAACAATATGTAAGACCATTATGGAGAAAATTTTTAAACTTTAAAAAACTTTTTAAAGGACCCGAGTAAGTAGAGAGATATACCATTTTCATGAATAGAAGAAATCAGATAAAGAAGAAAATTTTTCACAAAATGATCTATTAGATTCAATAATATTCTCTCCCAAATTCCAACAGGATATTTCAAGGAATCTACACGCTTATAAAAATTTTATATGAAAAACAAAGAGGAAGAAATAGGTGAGAGTACTTTCCCAACCAACTATTAATGCTTATTTTAAATATGTATTAAAAAAGACAGTAAAGTATTAGCACAGGATAAATAAAATGTCTAATGAAGCAAAATAAAGATCCCAGATGTAGACCTTTATAATATGTAAGAACTTGTTATTTGAGAGAGATGGCATGTCCACCTATTGGGAAAAGAGCAGTTGTTCAATAAACAGTGCTGGAACTATTGGTTACCCATAGCATAGAAAATGAATCTTGACTCCTACCTCATATAATAAACAGAATTCAATTCCAATTGTATTAAAGATTTTTTGAAGCATGTGTTTAGATATTTAGAATTTTAAATATTTAGAAGGAAGTATTGCAGAATAGTATTATGATATTTATACAAGGAAGGATCTCCTTTTTGTGTTACAAAAAGTACTAACAGTGAAAGAAAAGGCAAACTACATTAACATGTAGAACTTCCATTAAGAAAGTGAGAGAACAAATCATGAACTGGGAGAAGATATTGCAATACGTGTAATTCTCGAAGGATTATTTTCAAATAAGTACTCCTAGAAATCAAGAAAA
This sequence comes from Eschrichtius robustus, assembly GCF_028021215.1. Classification (NCBI taxonomy): domain Eukaryota; kingdom Metazoa; phylum Chordata; class Mammalia; order Artiodactyla; family Eschrichtiidae; genus Eschrichtius; species Eschrichtius robustus. The sequence goes on from NC_090825.1 coordinate 46,651,437, forward strand.
AAATGGAAAAATATTCAAAATACATGACAAGGCATTTCACAGAAGGGGAAAGCTGTATGGTCATTAAACATAAGAAAAAGTGATCAATCTTATTAGTAATCAAGGGAAATGCAAGTACAGATCACAGTGAGAAGGCATGCAATGTCCACTCAGTTGGCAAAGAAGTAAGAAGGCTGATGACACTATGTGTTGGTAAAGATGGGAATTCAATGGCTATTCTTATACAGTGCTGGTGGGAAAAAACTTACCATTATCTGGTAAAGGTAACCATTTACATGGACTACTACTTACAATTCCACTCCTGGGTACTTAGCATAGAGAGTCTCTTACACACACACACACACACACACACACACACACCAGGAGACATGTACCTGAGTAGGATTATGTTTTATAACAAAATGCTGGACACAACCTCAATTTCTATCAGTAAAAGAAAAAATAAATTCTGGGGTATTCACACAAATGGTACATCACACAGCCATAAATGACTACTCAAGACAACTTGGATGAATCTTAGAAATGCCTTGTTAAGTTAACAAAGCTAGTGGCAGAAGACTACGAACACTATACCCTTCTTCTTAAGTTCAAACACAAGAAACAAATGAGAAAATAAGCAAAAACTCCATGGAAAACAAAATAACATATTCGGCACAGTGCTCTTCAAACTAATGTGCATATGAATTGATTATTTATTAAATGCAGATTCTGATTCAATAGATCTGGGGCTGAGGTTCTGTATTTCTAATAAGCTCCCAGGTGACACCAATGCTTAAGTATGGCCCACCATCTGTGGACCATACTTAAGCAGCAAGATTTGATGTGATTTGATTTGATTTTTTAAAAGATTTTTTTGATGTGGACCATTTTTAAAGTCTTTATTGAATTTGTTACAATATTGCTTCTGTTTTATGTTGTGGTTTTTTGGCCGAGAGGCGTGTGGGATCTTAGCTCCCCGACCAGGGATCAAACCCGCACCTTCTGCATTGGAAGGCAAAGTCTTAACCACTGGATCTCCAGGGAAGTCCCAGCAAGATTTTAAAGAATACATACATATGTGATATTTTATGAAGAATTTAAAGGTAGAAAGGTTATGAAATTCATAAAATGTAGGATGGTTGTTACCTGGTGGGGAAGAAAGAGATGGTCAATGGGAGAAAGAAGATGTGAGGTATTGACAATATTGTAGCTCAAAAATGATATGCTCTATAACCTATACATGTTACAAAGATTATTTTATACATATTGAATACTGCATAATAAAAACCCACAAACATCGACAGGGCAGGGAACCCACATTATCACCAAGAGAACAGATAAAATGAGGAGGGTAGGAATAAGCAGTGGGCAGTGTGGAACCAAATATTCCATATTTAGAAGAGATAGCTATAGGCTATGTTGTAAGCATGCTGTATTTGTAAACTCCCCAAAGTAAATCACTGGACAAACTTTCAAAACTGTGGCAGCATAAAAAATGTGGGAAATCCAAATAGCATTCTGAGCTAAAAATAATCGCAAACTTCTTTAAAATAGAATTCATCTTTCTTTCAAAGTTTAACTTTTAAATTGATGCTGAAACAATAAAAAAATTTGTGAAAAGATATCTGTAGCTTTCAAATGCAAGGTAAGTGTGCTTCATTCTTTGGCTGTGATTGTCCCTTCCTATATCCCTAAATATTTACCTCCTACATCCCCTTGATCAGCAGAAAGTTTCCTTCCTAGGATCAGGAAGCATTTTAATTTCTCAAATATCTGCCATTAAAATATAATGTTCCTTATCATCTAACATTTTAGCCATCAGCAAACATCACAGAAGGGATTTGAAGCAACTAACAAGAACTCAAGATACGTGCCTAAGGATCAAGAAGTGGGGTTAGCAGAAAAGAGAGGAGAATTAAGATAATTTAAAATAGAATATGGATAGTGACAGAGAAAAAAATTGTTATCTTAATATAACCTCAGGTTCTCCAAACTGTTCTGATGTATAAAAAGTTGTGATACATCTCTGAATCATACACTCATCTAATATCTATCTGTTCTAAGGAGTAAACAGTATAGGACAACAGAGGTCAGGATGTCTCAATTCCAACGATAACTAATATTTATGGAGTTTACTCTGAAGCAGGCATTGTTCTAACTGCTTTTCAAGAATTTATTAGTATCCCCATTGTACAGATAACAAAACTGAGGCACAGAGAAGGTAATAACTTGTCAAAGGGCACACAGAGCTCTCCCTCTAGTTCCCTGATGCCCCTGCAGTTCCAGTACCTGCCCCTCTATTAGCACATCTTGTGTGCATGGATGTTCCTAATTTCCTCATGAACGGAATGGAATGTTCTAGTTAAGATAATGGGTATAGGGACCAAACAGAACTAATTTGAATCCCCAGAAGTTGTGTGATTTGGGGGCAAGTTTTGTAACTTTGCTGAGCCTTAGTTTTCTCATTTGTAAGAGGATAGTGACAAAATACACATGACAGGATTTTGTGAGAATTAAATATAGTAATTCATGGAAAGCATTTAACTTGACGCCTGCCATTTTATGCACGCAGTAAGAATTTGCTGTTATTGTTGTTGTAACTATGATGATGATTATTAACTGAGATTATAAATTTAAACCCAGGTCTACTCCAGATCTTGTGCCATACCATGTACATATAATATACATAAAAAGACAAATATTTTCTTTTTGTTGCTTTCTTCCTCTCGTATCTCCCTGAATCAGACAGCAATTAAGTATGGAAACACACTGAATAGCGCGTCAACAGGAACCTAACTTTCAGGTGCCCAAACTAGAAACCTGTGATAGATAGGGAAATTCTCTCCCATTTCACAGGAATAATGTCATTCTAGGACTGAGTGTTCAAGTTTAAATCATTAGCCTCCAAGGTGGGGTAGTGGTCTCTGAATATTGTTAGAAAAGTATCCAAGATCACCAAACTCAAATCTCACTGTAGCTATTGCTGATATTAATTGAAAGGTGAATAAGCTTAGCTCATTATATCAAATGGCTTTTCCTCAAGTGATAACAAATATGTTACTTTTCAGCAGTACTACAGTTTGTCGTTAAGAACTGAGGTAAGTATGACTTCACAGGGGGTCCTGGCATTGAGGAAAGACTAGATTCTTAATCTGTCTTCAAGGAATACATGCTCCCTCCAAACAAGAGAATTCAGATCAGTACCTGATCTGAGAGTTCAGATCACAAACTAACTTGAATTGAAGCCCAGTTATTCCCTTTCTTTGTAAATGCAAAATTTTTAATGAAATAGTACCTTTTGAAAAAAATGGGGAAAAGGTGCTGTTTATTTCAATAGAAGTGTAAAATTTCCATGTAGCTTGGTAAGTAGAATAGAAGAAAACAAGAACCTTGGGAGAGGTAAAAATGTATAGAATTCACAGTCCAAGGCAGACTCTCCAACATGCTCATTTTTAACGTTTGTGCTGGCTTACTCTATCTTCTTACAGCCTTAACACAATGATACAAGATTTTATTTATTTTGATCAATGTAGTTTTGACATAATGTTTGGAGGAAGGAGAAGGATCTGAACTATTATTCTCCTCAGTATGACACGACCATTTTCAAATAAATGGAAGAGCCGTGGTCTAATATTACTAAGGCTGAATAATTCCGCCCCCCTCCCTGCCCCCGGCTCAGTGCATGGAAAACGGCAGATTTTCTTCATGCATAAATAATGGAAATCTCATCATGTGAACACACTGAATTGTTTAGAAGGCTTTGTGGAGTGTGCCAAATGGAGATCTGGATTTATTTGCAAGTGGCTTCTGTGCAGGTTCAAAGATAGGGACGAATTGACCAATTATAAACCACACATTGGGTTTTCAACACAGTTCTTCATTAGCACTGGGCAAATAACCCATAAATGGACGAAGGTATTCAGTCAAAATGGTCAAAACAGTAGTCTCACTATATTTAAATATTATTTTTATTTTAAAAAGTATACCATTCATCATTATTAAGAAAATGGACACTACAGCCTGAAGCCCTGAGTTTCAGTACCAGCTCTGAGAGTTTCTACATGTATGACTGCAGGTAGTTTACATTAACCTCTTTATCAATTTCACATCTATAAGATGGGGGTGATAAGAGAACAACTTTGTAAAATACTGTAAGGATTAAATGAGATGATAAATGTAAAAAGCTTAGTACAGTATCTGGCACATAAGTAGTATATGTATACAAAGGTACCCATATATATTATTTTATATATATGTGCCTATATATACATTTATTACATATAATTTAGGAAATGAGGGAAACGGAGAACCAATAACCCCTACAGTATCATGTTAGGTGCAGAGCTCTTGAAAATTATGAGCTGTGTCTAAGTAGTAGTAGGACTATGCCTTTAAGCCAGCAATGACTACTTTAGTGAAATAAAGAGCTGTTGTACCTTAAAAGTGAAGCTAGTTATGCCTTCTACTCTGCTTTTTTTTTCTACTTTTATTTCTACTCCATGTGTGTTTTCTGGCATATGGAAAAGAAGGAAGAAAACTACCGTTTACTGAAGGTCTACTATATGTCAGATGTTGCTGTAATGGGCATTTACTTATGTTACGGCAATTGATGGCCATGACCTTTTCATAAGGTAGGTATTATTATTCCTACTTTACAGATAAGAAAGAGGTGTAAAATTTACACAACTAGAAAATACTGCAACCCAATTTCTAGACACTATTTTTGTACTTCCAAAGCCTTTTACATTTCTTTATTTATGGAATTTACCAAATCTAGTACTGGGTCAGGTTCCTATCTATTTTTAACCTGGAACCATTTCTTTAGGGAAACTATGCTAGGAAAAGTAGTTAGCTTTCTAAGCCAGTCTATTAGTCCACAATAGAAATACCATATATTACAGTAAAAGAGGGGTTGGCAAACTATGGCCATGGGACAAATCTAGCTTACCACCTGTTTTTGTAAATTAAGTATTATTGGAAAACAACAACATCTGTTCATTTACTGATTAAGCATTTAACTGCTTTCACACTATAATGGCAGAGTTCAGAAGTCGTAACAGAGACTATATGTATAGCTCACAAAGTCTAAAATATTTACTCTATAGGTCTTTATATTGAGAAACAGTTTGCTAACGTCTAATGAATAAGAAAATATTTGATAAGTTCTGTCACTAACAAACCACCAATGTTCTCTCTATGAGGAAATAATCCCTGTCGTGTTGGGACAAAAGTGAGTGTCAAGGTCCCAGACAGAAGATATATTCGGCAGCCTTCAAGTCAGCCCCAGAGGGGACCCAGGGCATGAGGCGGTGTGAACTCAATGAATAGTTCTGACTCAGGTAGTTCACCCCACAGGAAGAGCTCCTCTTCACAATTCCCAGCTGCCCAGCACAAATAAAGACTGCTCACCTTCTGTCTGCAGCCTTTCCTTGCTACTCCCTTTTCCCCTCAACTGAAACTTCTCTCAAGTCCTCTCTTTACCTGTCTTCCTTCGTCCCTTTTGAGAAGTCAAAGCCTTACCTCTTTCAATCAAACGGTCTTTTAAAGCATGAAGGAATATGATTATTTACCCTTAACTGAAACTGACTTATATACAACGTTTTACCTCCTCAAGGCACTTGGATTTATTTATTTTCCTTCTGATGGTGGAACCAAGCACTTTGAAATTTCAGTAATTTTAGGCAATATGCGTGTGAAAGAAACATTTCCAGTCCCTAATACCACGTTATAGCTCACACTAACTCTAAAGGTAATCTATAAAAATACTCAGATGTTATTAACTGAAAGGCCAAGAAATTTGTTTATGTGTGTAAAGGAAGGTATGAAATAAAGAAACTCAAAAATTTTAGAAAAGAAAAGGTGGAACTGGTTTTGGAAAACTTGTGTTGAGTATTGATTACTGTTTCAGTGGAAGCACCATGACCCCAAAATTTGCATCAACCTGAGACTGAAAAATTTTTGATAATTATTATAATTTCTACTTAAAATTCAATTTTTCTTGTACCTTTCATCACTACCATTCCTGATGGCTTAATGGCATAAGCTAGAACCTAACGGTGATAATCTCCTCAAGATTTTCTTATGACTTTGTCTTGGAAACAACTGAGAATAAGGTCTAAGATTGTGTATTTTACCCACTATGGACTATAATTCCAGTAACTATATTGTCCAAACCAAAAAACTGGGGTTCATAGTCAGATAATTCTCTAGGAAAAGGAAACTATTATTACTTTTAAATATTGAGATATAATTGACATATAACATTGTATTAGTTTCAGTGGTACAACATAATGATTCGATATGAGTACCTTATGAAATGATCACTAAAATAAGTCTAGTTACCATCCGTCACCACACAGGTAATCTTTTTTCTTTGTGATGAGAACGTTTAAGATCTACTCTCTTAGCAACTTTCAAACATACAGTACAGTATTATTAACTAGAGACACCATGCTGTACATTACATTCCCAGGACTTTTAATTATAATTATTTCCCCAACCCGAGGATGTAGGATAACCATAACTACAGAGATGTTCCAGTACATTCCCTAGAGTTGCCCTCTTAGCTAAATGGGGAAGATGTGGATAATTGAGAATTCTACATCTATTTTCAAAAACTAATGATGAAAGGAATTCAGGAACCTTGACTAGAGTTAATCCATAATGGGAAAAATAAGCATTAGAACATATTTGAATATAATACAAAATGGTAGATTAATTTTTCTGGATTTCTTTTTTATCTATGTGTATTACCATATTCATTATTTCATATTATATTTTCTCCTTAGTTCACATTTGGGCATTATCTTTATATGCATGACTCTTTTAGATGAATTAATTGACTAGCAAATCTAGTTGTAAAAACAAAAATTATCCAATATGTTGAATTAAATACATTAATATCATCTTAGACTATGTCTTCCCTTTGATTTTGTATATCCAAACATTTCTAAGTGTCATCAATTCTTCCTTAACTGTATATTTTACAGTCATCATTTCCTTTTCATCGCTACTTCCAAAATTATAGTATAAACCTTCATTCTTGGATTATTGTGACAGCATTTTAATTTAGTATTATTCAAAATTGTGGTTTGAAGACCACTTAAATCAGAATCACATTGATCCTTGTTTAGATGGAGATTAAAGGCCCTCTCCAGACTTAATCAGAATCTCTGGAGTAAGGCTCAGGAATCTGCAATTTTAATAAGCTACCTAGGTGGATTCTTAAGCACATTCAAGTTTAAGAACCACTGTTCAAACTGCTTTCTTCCTTTCTAATCTCTCCCTAGTTTCAGGAAAGTGTGAGCACTTCTATCAGATTCGTCATTCTAATGCACTCTCCTTGCCCTTCCACTCCTCTGTAGAGGTTCTACCATGATTTACCATTATTCTCAGGATGAAGTCCAAATGGCTCATCTTGGCAATCAAGGGCCCCCACAAGACAGTCAGGAACTACTTTTGTAGTCCTCCACTGTCTCCCGAAGATGACAAGCTAATTCCTAGTTTCATGCATTCACCTCTTTTTTAATCTCCCACACCTCCAGCTTGGAACACTTTCTACTTACTTCAACTCCAACCCAATTGCAATGCAATCCAAAAGCAAGGCAAGTCCAAGTTTTTCCATGGTGCCTTCCTTGATCTTTCCTTTCTGTGAGCTCATATCATTTATTGTTCATACTATTCACACGGCACTTAATCACAGACTGCCTGTGCCTCTTCTTGAATTGTCGTAATTTTTAATGAGTATGTGTGTCTCATTTTCACACTTTGATCGTGAAATTTCTGAGGATGAGAATATTGTGTATCCAACTGTGCTGCAAGCATACCTATAAACAATGAATAAATATTTTTGAAATGACCAAATAAATTAAAAATTGATTAAGTCTCCATTGACTTAACCAATTATTTGGCTGATAGAGATGATTCTTTTGGAATTGCACATATCCTGCATTGAGATTCCCTAATTTTACTAGCTTACACTTCTCTCATTTTCATTTGCCAAAGAGCTATTCATGGCAATGGAATTAATCCCAAATCAGACAAAATGCCAACAATAGAAGCATTAACACTCTAGTCCAAATATCATATGAAGATCTTGGTGGCTGGTTCAACTGTGAAGTAGAGCTTGAAGTTATAAGCATCATTGTGGCCGGTCACATAATCACAAAATGCCTCATTTCTCAGTTACTGCTCTCAACACCCCAAATAGACGCTGGTAATTTAGTTGTATGGCTCTCATATCATCACAGAGCCCACGTTCCCTATTGGTATCATTTAACCATAATGCTTATAATCGCAAATATCTCCTTGCCTCCAAAGGATTCCATGTCTAAAACACAAAGTCAGCATTCACAATGCAGTTGAGTACATGATGTAGGGCTAGGGTCCACACTACAGTCTGTCAGGGACTAGACAATAAGCTAGCTGAAGGATTAGCAAAGGAGCATTGGTTGACTGAAAGACTGGCTTATCTGTCTACCAGAATCTAATGTCCACCCTATTAAACACTGTAAAGCAATTTGAGCTATTCTAATGAGAATATTTGGACAATAACTGATAAACTTTGCATCTAAATGGTCTTTTGATGAGGTCTAATTTATACAATGATCCATTTTTTTAGACATTTAAAGTAATGCATTATAGCAATGTCTATGTCCTTAGTTTCTATGACCAAAACATACAGTCAAATTCTCTACTTTATTTTTTGTATGAATTATAATTATTTTAATGTTTTATAAGGCTCACAATAATTTCATTATTATTGCTATTTAAATTTTCACAGAATTTTCCTTTTTTCAATTGACAAAGTATAAGGGGAGTCTTTGGAGTAATAAAAATTTAGTTCAAAACCCAGCTCTGCCACTATCAGTATGAATCTGGATATGTTGTCTACTCCTCTGAGGTTAATTTCCCTAAGATGTTTAAAAATAAAGGAATAATAATTTCTACATGAAAGAACTGTAGTAAGGATATAGTAATACATGAATGGGTTGAAAACTGCACTTGCCATATACTTATTTATTGTCTTCTTCCCCCTAAAATTCAATGAGAGAAGAGCTGGTACATGGTAGCGTATTAAAAAATCATTTGCTGAATTAATATAATTAACCCATTTTATTGATCAGAAAAAAGTATTAAATCTGATTTTTCTATATTTTAATCTAACTCATCTAAAATACTTGAGTAAAATATTTCTTGGAAGGAAAAACGTTAATAAATTAGTCCTTTCTTCTTTTAGATGCAGGAAAGCAAGACTGCTCTTGGTAATGGGAGATGCATATCATCATCAAACTAATAAACATATTGTGATCAATATGCTCATCACAGAGTAGCCTAACAATATCAAAACTCCTGGGCACATTACCCTGATGACCTATGAAGATCAGGTCAGTTAATCTGGTGCTTTGTTAATGACCCATGATGAGGCTGGAAGGGAGTCCACATTTGTGAGTTCTACACTTTTGGATCCCTAATGGTTTTTAATCATTTATACAAATATAAGAAGTAACAGAGATCACATCATTCATTTATTAAACAAATGATTTTTGAGCACCAGCTAACTGTCAGGAAATGTTCTAGTCACTGGGGATATAGCAGTGAACAACACAATCAGGTTGGCTACCGTCTGTATTTAATGTAGTGAGGTGAACAATAAACACATTATATATAAAAATCAAACACTCCAGAAAGAAAATGGTGAGGCATGCTATTCTGAGAATTAAAATAAGGGATGTACTAGCAGGTGACTGAAGGCTGCTTTAGATTGGGTTGCCAAGGAAGACCTCTCTGAGTAAGTGACTTTTAGGCTGAGATCCAAATGACATGGAGGAGGAACCAGAAATACAAACATCAGGAGGAAATCATTACAGAGGGAACAAGTAGGCTAGTATGGCAGCCTTAAAGAATGGCTTGGCCAGTTCAAATGAACAAATACCAAGTTACTGTAGATGAGATTAAATCAAGCCAGCAACTATTCAAGCACGTGGGGAATATTTCAGTTTTCCCATTGTTATATGGAAGGTGTTAGATGAGACAACTGCCAAGGAGCATTTTCTACTTAAAAAAACTGCAAAATTTCTATGGTCAAGATGGTTTGATTAATCCCAATTGAACTCTTTATGAAACACTGGATCTTTCAAGTACTTTGGTAGACAATTCCCAGAGCCTGCCATTTCTGGCCTCATGAGTCTGTAGATGTGGCAGTTGTTATAATGTTCTGTGAGTAGAAAAGGGAAATGCAACTCCTTTTCATGTGTGTGAGAGAGCCAGGCAAATACGTTTAAAATTTGCATTAATAAAACTTCTACTGAAGACAGAAAAAAGAAAGATATACAAAATTTAATATATAAAAAGTAAAATAAGGCTGTGGTCCAGAACCTTAATAATAAATATTAGGGCTTTTGCGGAAACAACTCAGGTAATTAATTTCTGTGACAATAAAGATAATAAATTTTCAGAGTATAGAAAATATAGCATACTTGTGTTTGTCTACCTAGAGTATAATATGTATATTTCTCTATAGAAATTCGGAGTTACAATTGATATGTTGACTCCCACTTGTGCAAATCAGTTGTAAAAATAGCTTCTGTATACTTTAAGTATTTAATATTTTAAAAAGAAAATAAAACTTGGTGGAACAAACATGAAATGCCAATACTGGGATCAAGGATAGTAATAGCCTTAAAGTGCGATCAGAGTAATGTCAGAATTTTTTGGCATGTAGTTGTAGTTTTTGAGAGACATCATTTATCCTTTGCTATATCCAATATTAAAAACCATATGATAACAAGCCATCAGATAACATCTATATACTATTTCTATATTTCTATTCTATTTCTCTATGTATGTCTAATAGAATAAACTATATTTATATTTCTTAAATATATTTTAAGGATAGGGTGGGTTACCTTGGGTATCATACATACATTTCTCTACAGAAATTCTGAATTAGAATTGACATGATCCCACTTGTGCAAATCAGTTGTAAAAATGATTTAATTAAATGACATTTACGTAATATGAATAATTACTACATATTCTGGATACTGGAGTATGGCATAAAAATAACCAAGTTCCTATCATCCTTGAAATAGACAAGAGACAATAAGCAAATTCTATCAGGTGATGATAAGTTCTGTAGAGAAAAATAAAGACATGGGGAATAAAGAATGCGGGAGAGGAAACTGTACAGTCTTATGTGGTCAGAAAAATCCTCTACGATAAGGTGGTATTTGAGCTGAGACCTGGGGGGCACTAAGGAAAAGCATTAGAGGTAGGGAGGATGGTCAATGCAAAGTCCCTGAGGCAGGGCAGGACAGCAAAGGCAGGCCTGTGTGACTGGAGTGGGCTGAGCAAGTGAGGGACGAGGGGAGATAAAGTTGAGCTCGGGTGCTGTGTATGTGTGTATTTGTGGGGAGAGGTTTTGTCTTTGACTCAGAATGAGATGGAAGCCCTTCGCAGGTTTTGAGAACAGAAATGTCACAGTCTGAGTTACATATTAAGAGGCTCACACTCTGGCTGCCATGTTAAGAACAGATCATGGAGTGGCAAGTATGGAGGTAGAGATACACACAGGAAGCTATTTCAATAATTGATCTGAGAATTAACTGACCAGGTTTGAAGAAGTAGTTGGGAAGATGGTGAGAATAGTCAAGGTTTAGCTATATTTTGTTTGCAGAATGGATGTCGTGTGTCAAAAAGAGAAGAAATCAAAACCATTTGGTGTTAGCAACTAGAATTATGATGCTGCTGTTCAGTGAGGTTAGGGTGCTGAGGGAGCCCCAGGTTAGGAGACTGTAAATTCGGAGTATGTTTTAGGGCAGATTAGGCTTAAGACATCTATTAGTTCTTCAAGAAGAGTGCAGAAAAAATAGTGTACTTGTGTTTGTCTATGGGTATAATATTTACATTTCCTTATAGAAATTCTGTATTAGGATTGACATATTGACTCTCATTTGTGGTTGGGGCTAGAGAAATAGGTTTAGGAGTTGTTGTCAGTGGGCAACCAGCTAAGGCAGGACTACAGAGAGTGAAGGGAAAGTTTGAAGACTGAGTTTGGTAAATTACAAGGAACCAAATTGAGTTTGGTAAATTAGGAGGAACCTGGGGAAAGGACAGTGCACAGAAAGAGGAATAAGAAATAGAAATTATCCTAGAAACCAAGGGAAGGGATGGTTCAATCACACATAAGATCATTTTGAAATTTATTGGCAGTAACTGACATTAGGTAGTTGCTTAAGAGGACTCAATAACTTGATAAGCCTACATCTTGGAGAACACTGGGAATAAGCTTTTTAGCAGCTGCAGGCTTCAGTAGACCTTGGAAAGGAGTATGGTTTGCCTTAGTGTTAGGACAGTTTGTTTGGGCATGAAGACCACAATTTTATATTATTTCTGGATTGTAATACAAATAATTGGCATTGTTCTTGTTGTTTTCCCAATTATGTGAGACTAAACATCCTCTCATACATTTTTCCTCACTAGGGACTATAGCATTGCATTATGTTAGGAATGTATCAATTTCCTCCTCATATTTGTGTAATTTATTCTTAATAGGAAATATGAGTAAATCATATATTTCTCTGAAGGTAATTTTCACTTCTTAAAAATGCTTATCTTTTTTTGGTGACATGAATTATCAAGAATATTATCACTCCAGAAAAACAAAGTGGGGTGTTTGCTTGTACATAATCCCTTAAGATCACATTGATCTAAATCTGAAACATATAATATTTATTTCTTTGACATATACCTATATAAATAATTTCTCCCCAGACCTTTTCTTCTTTCTTTAATCTACTCTCCAGAATTCTCAGTAACCAGGTTTTTTTCTGTTCTCTACCTCTGCTCATCACCTCACACGCTCCTTTCCTAAATATGGGTAGTCAACCACGAAGTATAATCTATGAAAGACCTTTATTCCAAACTCTTACATTTGGAGGAGAAAAGGAAAATAGTGGGCCCTCTCCTAGAAATCCTACCTGATACACCAAGACTTGAGCTAAATGGAAAATAATCTAGGCAATAAGCTCACATATCAACCAAAAAATACTGCTTGGCAATGTCTACAACAAGAAAACAAAAGTATGCATATAAACAACTGAAGTAAAAGAATGAGCTATTCTGCCTTTAATTACATTTTTACCTGAAGTCTTCTTAATATGAGAAAAATTTACCTCATGCAACCAAGTTTATGCAAAAATTTTCTTAAAAAGAGACAGATGCACAGATACAATGAACAATAAGAAATATAGTAACTCCGGTCAAAATAATATGTGCCAATTGCACTTGTCAAAAGAACTGTAGGGAAATAAGAGTTTTCCCAGCATGAAATCAATGCATTTAATAACTAGAATCTGGCAAGTCAATTGAAGGTACATATAATTTAGCTTTAAAACCTGCTTAAAGGACCATTAATCAAATAGTTGCTTCACTGATTGTTAACACTGATATTATGTTTGAAATTTTTTTTGATGGTTCTCGATATTACCAACTTTTAGTAAACAGTTTTAAGAATCAGTGCAAACAGACTGGCAATATAGTATGTTTTGCAAACCTATGAAACTAAACAGATTACTTCTTAAAGATGTCTTTCATTACATACTGTTAAACAGAATGAGTGAAGGTCAAAGGAGACAGGGAAAAAGCAGCATATAGACTGAATTCTATGTTGACATGCATGACTGGCTAGCATGGTACTCAAGAGGCCAGTCACAGGTTTGATTTTGATATGTGTCAATTAACCTCATTCTGTTTCATGTTTCTAATCTGAATTCTAACCATCACCAGCTGACTCACAGCTCAGCTGGTCTCAGTGGGGACTAGGTCAAATAATTTGTATGGATCAACACAAAGTTTTAACTACTTCTGAAGAAACAATTTTAAAGGGTTCAGCCTTCTCATAGGAGTACATTAATCACCTTCTCTAAGAAATGGAAGTCAATTCATTACTTAGGAGTCATAAGAGGCAGTGAAAGGGCATTGAACTTTGATATAGAAGACCTAGGTTCCAGTTCCAATTCCAGGTTCCCTAAATTTATGACCTAAAATATGTTAATTAAACTCTCAGACTTTTAATGTCCTCATTCACTAATTATTCTATATTAATACTCTTCCAGCCTCAACCTGAAAATTAAGAGCATCAAGTAAAATGTGACTTGATCACCCTTGTGTTTCTATATTCTAGAATATAGTTAATGCTTGCTTAATAAGTATTGCTGACTAAATTTAGAATGAATTTGGAAGACTGGAGCACGCTATTCCAATGAAAGTTATTTTACCTAAATGACCATTTTTAGACATTTAATGTAACTTAATATACTTGCCAATATAGGTTTTGTTATATAAAAATAAAAATATAACATTTATTAAAATCATATAGGACAAAATGTTACATAATCACATCTCCTCTTACAAACTGCCATAAACAGTAAATGTAATTAAAATATGCTTATGTAGAAAATCAAAATGTATAATCAGTCTTCTAAATTTAATCACTTTCTAAAATGATAATCTAATGACCTATGATTTTATAATAGATATACATCAGTCCTACAAAAAGGAGGAAAATGGTGGGATACATTTGGGGGGAAAAGTAGCATTACATACAATATGGACAGAAATATAACCATCATTTGAAAGAAAATGTGTTTCCAACATGGTCTGGAATATAAATAATATTAGAAAAAAAACCATACAGTCAAGTCAGTTCTTGGTATACTTTGTCTCTACTTTAAAACACGTGTGTGTGTGTGTGTGTGTGCGCGTGCACGTGTGCACGTATTATTTTATAAAGAGGCACCTGTTTATGCAACAGTTAAATGCCATTCAAACAATTGATTATCTAAAGTTGATTATCTGATTACTTGGAAAACTTTCAAACATGCCTAGAACTGGAATAGATTTTATTTTCTAGAATGTGGCATTAAAGTAGCCCCCTTGATATTCACAGCTGTGTGTAATTCCCTCATCCTGAGTATAAACTGTGACTTGCTTCTAACAAACAAAATATGGCAAAGGTGATGGGTTGTCTCTCCTTACTTTATGTTATATGAAATTAAGTCATGCTAGCAAACTTGCTTTATTTCTATTTTTCTTTGAAGAAATGCGCTACTGTGTTGTAAAGGGTCTACAGAGAGGGCAACCTAGAAATGAACTGAGCACAGCTTCTAGGAGCTGATAGTGACTTGTAAGCGACAGCCACCAAGAAGCTAGGACCCTCAGTCTTATAGCTGCAAGGAAATTAATTCTGCCAAAACATAAGTGAATTAGGAAGTGGATCCAGCTCCAGTCAAGTCTCCAGATGAGAACTGAGCCCTGGCTGACACCTTGATTGCAACCTTGCAAAGGATCCACCTAAGCAATTCCTGGACTCCCGACTCTTAGAAACTGTAAGATAATAAACGTGCTTTAAGCCACTAAATTTACGGTAATTTGTTACACAGCAATAAAAAACTAATACATGGAATATTTGAGGAAGAGAAATCGTTCTGACAAATATCACAGACAGACTCAAAAATCACATACATATATGCATCAAGTCACATAAACATAAGCAAACTGTCTTTTGGGGAGAAAACAGCAGAATTTAGTAACAACAACATCTTTTTTTGAAAACTGGTTGAATTCAAATTTAAAAATTTTGCTGTCTAATAATTTACAGCTGGATAGATTCCACAAACTACTTCGTAAGCTTGTTGATAACATCAACAATCTGCTAAGTTTATGTCCATGAAACAGCCAATTGCCAATTCCAATCTAAGAGTTTCATCTTGGCTTTAGGATATGTGTTTGGAGTAAGGCTATAGAAATATTCTTGAGCCTGGAGCAGAGCTATATTACTCAATTCTCACCTACCCTCCTCTAACCCAAGTCTTTCCTAGGGACCAATTAAATCCACACCATGCAATCTGCATGGACTTTCTACAAGAAAGTCTTTCTTTCATCAAATGTGCCAATTCCTGATTATCAAGCAAATTGCATTAACTATAGCTGTGCTTTACTAATAAATGCCTTTCAGATCAGATGTACATCCTTTGAAAGCCATATCTGGAATTCTTCTATCTGGTCTGATTTAGGTACTTTTCATCTGTACTTGAAGAATACTCCATACAAATCACTGGACCTGGTAATCATGCATTTACTGCTCTACTTCTTCCTTCTTGAGGGAGAGACCTTGCATACTTTTCTTCTGTTTTCATCTCAGGGCTTGGCACATAGTAGACATTTAATGAATATTTAAGAACTTTTATTTTTCAAAATGATTTTACTCATAAATGCACACACATTTTAACCTCACAAATATCCAGTTGGTAACCTGGCAAAGATTAATTTGTAAATGTGTTGGTCTCTTTGGTGATAGAGCAGATGATTTCTGATAACATTTCCCCTTTATTAAATGAGGCATATTATATATATATTTCTTTAATGCACACAGTAAATTTTAATTAACTTTCTCTAACAACCAGAGATGCAGGGAAGAACAACTTAACTAAGATTATATAAAATGAACTTTTATTGTTTAAATGTTAAACACATGCACTGAATCTATAAATAAAATTCAGACAAAACCTTAATACTGAGCTAGTGAAAACAACCTATGCTGGGGCATTGATGAGCCTCATGAAGAGACATACCTCTTGTATATTGGTTCTCTTCTAAATAAAACCCTGTCATCAGCTTCAATATCCTACCCTGGTTCAAAACCTATATAACCCTATATGGCCCTAGATAATAACTAATACCAAAATGGATAAGCTAATAATTATCAATTTGCAATTCTTATTTCTGCCATTTCCCAAGCCCATACTTCAAAGGAAAGAACAACTATCTATCACAATCACTATTTTTGTTCCTATATACCACTCTACCATCCTAGGGAAATGCTGAAGTGCTGGATATATAATTCTCCTTCAATGTAAATGGGCTGTGTTGAGGTATTTGATGTTTGCAGGTAAAATATATATTGGCTGAGTAATATTCTGTTGCATATATGTACCACATCTTCTTTACCCAAATTACTCAGCCATAAAAAAGAACAAAATAATGCCATTTGCAGCAACATGAATGGGCCTAGAGACTGTTATACTGAGTGAAGTAAGTCAGACAGAAAAAGACAAATATCATATGATATTGCTTATATGTGGAATCTAAAAAAAAGGGGTACAAAGGAACCTATTACAAAATAGAAGTAGAGTTACAGATGTAGAAAACAAACTTATGCTTACCAGGGGATAAGGTGGGGAGGGATAAACTGGGAGACTGGGATTGACATATACACAGTACTATGTATAAAATAGATAACTAATAAGAACCTGCTGTATAGCACAGGGAACTCTACTCAATACTCTGTAATGGCCTATATTGGAAAAGAATCTAAAAAAAATGAGTGGATATATGTATATGTATAACTGATCCACTTTGCTGTACATCTGAAACTAACACAACATTGTAAATCAACTGTACTCCAATAAAAATTAAATACATATATATGAACACTGTATTCAGCTGAACTATAAAGATGTTTTTGTCTCCCTGGCTTTGAACTAGTAATATGTAACATCTAGAGTAAGTTAGAAATCGACTTCATTATGGAATGGTGGTTTAGGGCACAGACTCTGGAGTCAGATTACCAAGGTTTGAATCCTGGCTCTGCCGCTTATTAGCTGTGTGCCTTTTGGTGAGTTATTTAACTTCTCTAAGCTTCCGTTTATTCATCTGTAAAGGGATAACTAGAGCGCCTAAGGCATAGAATTGGTGCGAACATGAAATGTGGTAATGGGTATATAATGTTAAGAAGAGTGTGTGGCACATAAAGAGCCTTCACTAAATGTTAGCTATTAATAGCCCATCTCATGCATACTCCCCTCTGACGTCAACACTTCAAACTGGGCAGCATATCAAATGTAACAATTGAAACATTACCATTATCATGGTTACTAAAGATATAAAGGTTTAAGATGACTAATAACATTCTTTCGATAGGGCTTCCCTGGTGGTGCAGTGGTTGAGAATCTGCCTGCCAATGCAGGGGACACGGGTTCGAGCCCTGGTCTGGGAAGATCCCACATGCCGCAGAGCAACTAGGTTCGTGAGCCACAATTCCTGAGCCTGCGCGCCGGGAGCCTGTGCTCCGCAACAAGAGAGGCCGCGATAATGAGAGGCCCGCGCACCGCGATGAAGAGTGGCCCCCACTTGACGCAACTAGAGAAAGCCCTCGCACAGAAACGAAGACCCAACACAGCCATAGATAAATAAAATAAATAAATAAAGATACATGAAATTGCTAAAATTTAAAAAAAAAATTCTTTTGATAACCTAAGAAGTGATTTCAACATTAATCTTTAGAGAATGGCATTGAAGCTATACTGGAAAACTCAAAACAGTAAAAACGAAAATGAGCTAAAACAAGACTAAAGATGAAAAGAAAATGGCAATGGACAGGGAGAAGACTGATTTCCTGAAGGAAACTATGGATAAACAAGAAAGTGTGAGAACCTAGAAAAAACACATAGAAAATCAAAAAGGGCATTTAAATTTTGTCTAGCCACACTTTCAAATAATCCTCCTTAAAGCATTTTGCCAGATGTTTGAGAGAAATATCAAAACCAAGATTTCAATAAGAGCTTACTTTTATCTTCCCAAAAAGGTATATTCTATTTCATGGACAAGCTATCAGTATTAATAAAACTTCAAGCCCTCAAGGACATTAAGTTATACTAAGTTCCACAGAATTGCACTTTCTGAATTTATGAGCACTTTTTTTCCATTATAATCATAAAATGCATACAATGTACCATCACTGTGAACTCTCAGTAGCATCTGTTTTAGACTGTTTTGAGGTGAAATCACTGAAATATACACTGTTGAGAAATGATTAATAACATTGATAACAAGGTTTAAGTTGAGATTAGTTTGTAATTTTTAGTGATTTTTTTTTGTACTAAGGAAAACAACTTCAAACATTTGACATATATTTTCTCTTACAGAAAACTTTCCCAAAGCCACAGTCCAAACATTTTATCATCTTTATAAATTACAGACATTATCTCATGTTTAAAAAAACCTCAAAATATTGTCCCATGTTCAAAATAATCTGGGTACAAAATGCATTTTTTAAACATATGAAGTTTCTCTAAAAGGAAAAAGATAATAATGACTATGTATTCATAATATTAATAGTGGTATTTAGTCGTATTAAACAGAAGGCCCAACTTTTAAAATTAAAAGTTGAAGTTATGAATTTGTGAATTTCAACAAAACGAAACAGGGTAGATTTGGAAACTATACTCTTAAATATATGATATTGATTCCTAGGGGAAAAAAAACCATAGGTATTAAGCATCTCACTGATAGTATTTCAAAGAGTATGCAGTGAACACTTGAGATAACACTCAGAGTAAGTCGTGTTCAACTAACCTCAATTCCTTTTTTGATATAGTTTTAGCTCCGAGGAAGCTTTAAGAGGTATTGATTTCAGCATGATCCTGACAGCCTTCCACGACATCCTTATGGATAAATGGTGAAATGTGGTATGGATGCCGGTGCCGTTGGGTGAATTAATCGCTGGTTCCTGGCTGAACACTGTATTCAGAGTATTGCTAAATAGCTTGGGAGCAACTTGGAAACACGATTCAAATAAAGTCTAGGATTTCAATTCTATATTTTTATCAATGACCTGGGTGGAGATAAGGAAGGCTGGTTTATCAATTCTGTGGGTAACAGAACAGAATATATTATAGACTAAAAGCTATTTTGAAATTTTGAAGGAATCAAGAAAATTGAAATTCAACATGTATACTTGTAAAGTTCTACATTTACTTCAAAGAAAAATAAAAAATTATAATAAGAGAGAGATCTGGCTTTAAGCAGCTTTTATGAGAACTAACTTATATAAGATGCAGCATGCTGAAACTAATAGTTAAGCCATGATGGCATTCAAGGAAAAGAATCCTCACAGTGGGGAAAAGGCACTTCACTGTACTCTGTGTTGGTCAGATTGTATCTGGACTATCATGCTTATTTCTAATTTATTCTTTAATATCAGAAAACTACGGACAGCCCAGATATCAAAACCAATATTTGGAAGAATAATAAAAACTATGTGTGCTTGTGTCTGCTGTTTACTGGCTCTAAAATGCTTGTTTGTTGTATGAATACTTGATGGATGAATAAAGAGGAAGTTTGGAAAGGAGCAGAAAATAGGGAAAGGATGAAGAAATTAAGGATGGATATATTGAAGAAGGAAATTATCAGGAATAGGAATCATGGCTTCTCCTCTATGTATTCACGGGACTTAACGAGCAGAGCAGATGGAATAGAGAGGCCTACTGTTACTCCAGAGAAGTACTAGCAACCAATTGTCAACACTACCAAGAGGCAGAAGAATGAGACATAAAGAAAGACTGCATAACAATCAATGTCCTCTAACTGTGGGATAAGGCTGCCTTGTGAAGTAATGAGTCATTGGAAGTATTCAAAGCCAGGTGGGCTGGCCTTCAGTAGAGGGATACTAGAGAGTGGGTCATACTCCAGAGAGGAACATGAAAAACCACAGACTCTGCCTTCAACTGTCTGGGTGGAAGACAGATTTGCAACAATTAGAAAATACATAGGCGACTGCCATAATTGAGATATGGCAGCACAGAAGAAGGAGGCTTCAGTTTATGTAGAGCTGGTTAACACTTGAAATTGAAGGATGAGTGAATTTCGTTAGTTTGATGACACTTTTGCATTTGAGAGCATTTGAGCTGTAGTTCCCCCTGCCTAAAATTATCCTCCCCACCATATTCTGTCCCTACTCCACAACACATTTTTTTCTTTCGCTCCTACCTTTTTCTCTATCTTCTTTCTTTCTTTGATCTCTTATAGCATGCTTCAAGATCCAGTTTAAATGTTTCCTCAAATGCAAAGTCTCTCATGACTGCCTGGGCCTCCTTGAGCTACTCTTCTCTTTACTCCCAAACCTGGTAAGTGAAACTAATTCATCAACTTACAATGTGAATGTGGTAAATACCATCCTGCATTTGGTCAATGAAATTCTTGTAACAGAATGTAAACCGGCAGCCAGACAAAGTACATTGCAGTATATAGTATGAAGCTACCAGTGCGGTTAGATTTGTATATACCAAAAGAAAGTACACATAAGTTCTCATACTTTAGGAAGACACACGTGAATGAGAACATCAACAAAGTATATTGTCCATATTTATTAACTAGAAATCTTGGAACTCGGTATTTTTTTTTCCTTCAAAGACACTTGGTTTGATTCAAGTGCTGCTTCCTGAAATCAGGTGCAGGTGCTAATTAGTCTCAAAGAATGTAAATCTAGAGAGGAAGTTAAATGGAGAACATATGGAATAGAAACGTCACCAAAACAAAGGTTCTTTTTGATGATATGCATGGTTTAAAAAGTTTCAAAATAAGAATGCGAGCTGGTGGATGGGAATGTCCCACATGTCTCATACTGAAATAAAGCCGCCAAGACGAAGCATTTATTACTAAGAAATGTGATTGTCTAGTTGTTCGGTGCTTGAATATTTATGAAGTTTACAGTTTGCATGTGGCATTTCCATAAACCACCTTGATTAATGAATTTAATTGTAAATGTTATGAGCTGATTTCTTAAATTGTATTTCATTTTGTTTATGTGCTTGGTATAAAAGTAAATTTTCAGACTGAATCATGCTCAGTGGATTTGAATTGGGTGACAAGCTGCAGAGCTGTATGATGTGAGCAGTGTGTTAGTGAATATGACTGTGTGAATATGGAGTTTGACCAAAGATTTGGAGGGCTCAGCACCAGGTTTCCTGACCTGATCTACACCCTGAGTTGACCCAGGAGGCTACCCAGGGGACTTAGTAAATAAGCACCAAGACCAGATATTAAAAATGAAAAGACTAATATGAAATTCTCCTTCAAGACAGTTCTTTGGATATACAGAATCTGATGGAGAGGGAATTTCACGACTTTTGAGTTTTTAAATAGTGGGGAGGGATAAAGGATGGAAATAATGGAAGAAGCTTGTTGATCACTTTTCCTACCCCCTTGGGACTTTATTTTGTCCTGTAAAAGGTTGAAACAGAACAAATATGGGCTTGATACCAGGCCACAAATCTCCCATCCTATTCCTGGAACTACCTCCGTCTCTCTTTTTATCTTTTAGTATAAAATTTGACACCCCCAAAGGTCTAGACATTAAAATGCTACGTCTTTCATTAGATCAAATATCCTTGCTCATTTTTACAACTGCCATCCCCAAATTGAAGCAGAGTAGTCAAAAAATTTAGTGGACATTAACATTTCTGGCTACAGTTAAGAGTTTCAATAAAGATTCTTTCCTGGGTCATGAAAAGATCGATGTATTTAAAGACTCTCTCTCTCCCTCTCTGTAGGTGTGTGTGTATTTACTTTTTACAATCTGAAAATGCACTAATTTTTTATGTATTCATATGAAAATTAATCTTCTTTTAATACCCGTACTATATGTTACTCATATCAGCTTAGCTTACTACAGGCCAGAAAAGTATAATCTTGAAAAAGTTTAGACATTTTTACTGCACCTCCCCAGTCCTCAGAAAAATTATAATATTGGTCTTAGCTATCCCTGAAGAATCTCATGTACACCCTTTTCTATCTAGAGAAAAGGAACCCCATCCATACCCATTTAGTCATACTTTTTTTTCTTTTTTAGGTCAATTCTTTTGCATCTCAAAACACACCATCTTCGTACCCATTCCATTTTGATTAACTTTAAAAAAATCGCCTTTGGTACAAAACTTTTCAACAGTTTAAGTATATTTTATTTACAATATTTTCTTGATTCAAAATTGGTCCCTGCCCCACAGAATCCTAAAAATTAGACATTACATCCTCTTTAACATTATTTTCCCCAATATGTTGTATCTAAAAATGTGAAAAGATTTAGGCAAGCACATGGGCACTTGGTTAATAACATGCAAATGCATTTGTCTATGAAATCTTGATATCCGTATTTATTCCCATCATATTTGGAGACAATTTCTCCATCCTGATGGACTATCAGTGGACCTGACTCTAAGCATAGTTATTACACAAGCCAAGCCCATCTTACAGAAAAGGCCAGAAAAGAATTGGATACCCCTTCCCTTGGAAAATGCTTCTCTTCAAAGTCAATGAATAAGGAAGCTCTAGCTATCTCTGTTTGGAAGTCATAACGTAAGCTTGAACAGTGCAGTCAAATAGTGCTGAAGGAATGTTGGCTTGGTGCAAATACAGCCTTTGCGCATGGTACGTCTTTGACAAGAATACAGCCTTAGTCCAAACGAAACTGTAGTGGATTGAAAATTGACCCCATGAAAGGTACATCCACCTGGAGCCTGTGAATGTGAACTTATTTGGAAAAAGGATCTTTGCAGATGCAAATAAGTTAAAGATACTGAGATATTATCCTGGATTAGGGTGGACCCTAAATCCAATTATATGTCCTTAGAAGAGAAGAGAAGGGGAGAAACACTCAGAGAAAAAGGCCATATGATGACAGAGATGTTGGTTATGCGTCCACAAGCCAAAGAACACCTGGAGCCGCCAGAAGCTAGGAGAGAGGCCAGAAATGGAATTTCCCCTAAAACCTTCAGGATGAACGAGTCTTGCCGACAACTTGATTTCAGACTTCTGATTTCCAGAACTGTCAGAGAATAAATTTCTGTTGTTTAAAGCCATCCATATTGTGATAAGTTGCTATGGCAGCCTTGGAAAACTAATATGGAATCAATCTTATCCTGGGGTCTGAACTCTTCCAATGTTACCTATGCCGAGAAAGGTGCAGAAAACCAGGTGGGGTGGATGGACGTTTGCTCAAGGAGAGGGTGCTAGCGATGCTGTATTCAGAAGCAAAAGCAGAAATTTTACTTAGAGTCATTGACAGTAATGACCGTTTTGAACAACAATATGCAAAAATAGGGCTAAATGAACTTTCATTTGTAAGTTAAAGTACTGGCAGTTTTAGGTTCCAAGCAAGAGAAACAAAAGAAAAAAGCTTTATTCAGGATCACAGTGATTGCCATAACAAATGTTGACAGATTTCTAATATTTCAGAAATTCTTACTCTTGTCCTTTCTTTTTTTTTTAAAGTTTTCAGAGGAGAACAAAAAACTGCACTGAGGTGAAATGATCCATATTTATTTTGCCATTCACAAAGTAAACATCCCTGGGGAAATATGCATTTTAATCTCTGTAATACTTTTCAAGAAGAGAGAATTCTGCAAACTATTTACTTATCTGTCCCATTTTGCCTCCTGACATGTTTGTGCAAGGAAAACTTTACATATGACAATTACAAAGTTTAAATTATGTTTATGATCATTTCCATGTTTTTTAAAAAGTTGATTTAGCCTAATTTTGTTATATAAAAAAGCGAAAAGAATTTCAAAAATAGGTTGAGTAATTTGGTTTACATGCTTTTCTGATCTCGTCACACATCCTAAGTTGTGCCATTAAAAGCTACTTTATTTTTAGAAACCATTCACATTCAGGTAAATCACATATTAAAAGCATAACCATTATGACTTTCATGACCATATAAATATGGTCACTGCTATCAAAGAGCTTTCTACCTAATGTTCCAGGAGTTTATCTGAAATAACAGTGAGAAAACTGATGAAGAATGGGGTTAAATAACCTGCCCAGGGCCTAAGAGCTGGTAAGCGGAAATCTGACTTTCCAGTTGGAGCCTGAAGGCACTATCCTGACCTTCCACCATCGTCAGTAATCAAAGATTCTGATAAGTACTTTTATTTTATGCTCTAAGAATATAAAGGAGGAAATGGTGATTTACTCCAACTTGGGGGAATTTGGAAAGGCTACGGGCACCAAGTTGCTTCTCTGTTGTACTTTAAAAGACAGGGAGAAATTTCCAACATGGAGGAAAAAGCATTTCAGCTAGAGAGATTAGTTGACAAAATTGGGAAACCTTTAGTGAACACTTCCTGCAGGAGGGTTTTGTGCAATTTCAGGGCATAATGGAAATTTCCACATCCGAATTTCCACTCCCCATCTCTCACCCCCAGAGAGCCGCTAACCCTTCTAGAAGCTACGAGAATCCCCTCCTTCTGGGAGCAGCATCAGATTTCTGGAGGCCTGCCCAAACTTTATGGGACTCAGAGGTCTGGAGGTGGGTCTCTGGTCCCCTGCACCATTGCTTTTAAACAGGATTCAGAGCATTTGCAGCTGGAACATCCTGTACTGCACACATAATGCCTCAAATTTAAGTGATTTTCCTCAGATCCAAAGTCCTGACCCTGCTCAGATTAATTCAGTGGCTTTGACTGCTAGCAGTAAGGCAGAGGAAAGCATTATAATTTGAGAAGATACTCCCATAATTACTGATATGTCTCTAAACTAATGTGTCATTTACTCTTAACACTGAAACTTTTGAAGTCGTGATTTCCTGTCTCTTCAATTAAGCATAGAACTCTATGGAATTGACTCCCCAGTAAACATGATGAGATTGAAACAGGAAAATCAAGAGTATCAAATAGCTTTTGGGATCCTGCAATAAACATTCTACCCAACACAAAGTTTATTAGAGCTCACTGGAGTAACCTTTTTACTTTCAACAAATATTTTAAACTTGTACTAAGAACAGGGCTCCTTCTGTGTGCCAGGACTCTAAATGATTTTATAGAAATTACCTAAATCCTTACATTTATATGAGGCAGATATTATTACACTTACTTTATAGCTTGGGAAACTGAGCATCCCCAAGGAAAATTAGTTGTCCAAAGTCATAAACCTCACACCTGGTGAATTAAGGATTTGAACTCTTTTTTTTCATATTGCGATGAATCAAATGTTTGGAGTTATATGCTCCTTCCCTAAATAAGTTTTCAACCAAAATGGAAAAAAATGAGACACATCTAAAAGTAAGTGGATAAGAATTTTGCATGTCTCATTGTACTGTAGTTATAAAAATTAATTGACTTTGTTGTGGCTGACCCAAGACAATTTCAGGACGGTAGAATTCTTCTGAGGGACAGACTGCTATCAAGTTTAGGAAAACACTTAAGAACCTATTTGATTATGGAAGGTGAGACTCTCTTAAGTATAATCTAAACAGGCAAATTTTAAATAACAGAAATGATGAAACATTCTGAATGAAGAAGTAAAAGGAGTTGAACTCTGGCATAATGGGAGAGTTATGACCCTGGGAGAGGAGATGAGAGAGGAAAAGTCTGGAAGACGGGGAGCCCCATGTTTGTAGCTAGACTTGCTCAGGGAGTGTCTAATAGAAGTCTAGGAGCTCTATTCCATCATTCACATTCCAGTTGACTCCTTTGTGCTATAATTAGCTTGTATTACCCCAAAGCTTTCAGTAAAAGTTTTACCCTGCTGTTGGTGGTGTTGGGGTAATAACGGAGGAGACGTGGAGTTCTGACGTTCTAGACGGTGGCCACCAGGAAGAAAGCAGAGTCTGAAGGCAGAGCTAGAAGTAGCTCTACGACCTGGGTAAGTGAAGAGAATTGAGTTCTAGAGTGAACTGGCTTGGAACAGATAGATGACAACTCTCCCCTCCCCTAAACGTAGCAGAGGAATGTGAACCTAAAAGGGAAGGAAGGAAGTCAGAGTCTGTCATTCCAAGGCATGGGGCTTGAGCCATATTCTTTAGCTGCTAAAGAAAGTAACGAGGCCAGAAAGCTGGAGGACTTGGGACTTCAGATGGCAGACATTTGATTCGATCTATAATACAGAGCATAGTGGGAAGTGCCATCTGAACAGCATGGAACATGTGTTACAGCAGCACAGAGGATGAGCAGGAATTCCTATCGGGGGGGGGAGGGAATTGAGAATATACCACAAAGGATGTAGCATCTCATGTAGGCTTTGAGAGATACGTAGCATTTGGATAAGCAAAGATTAGTGTAAGGGTGTTCAACTCAGCACAAAAATGGCATAAAGGCTAGAATGTCAGTGCATGTTCTGGAAACAGGAGGATGTTGACTAACTTCAGTCAGCCACATATTGATGAGCAATGGAAGATATGGGTAGAAAAAAAGTTGAGGTTAGAGAGAGGAGGGTTTTCAATGTCAGACTAAGGAGTTAGAGATTTATTCCATGGTAAATAGAGGGCCACTGAAAGTTTTGATAAAGGGAGTAAAATAACCTGGTTGTTGTTGGCTTGGGGTCTAGAGGTAAGAAGTATGAAGACTTTGGTTTTCACCATGTTGAGTTTAAAGGGTTGGCAGGTCATAAATATCAAATCCATTGAGTGTGTAAGACTAAAACTTAGGAAAACCTTCAAGACAAAAGATGTTGATCAGGGAGTGATTCCAAAAGCCTGAAGTAACAACTGAATCTGTGGCAGTGGATGGATGGGACTTCCCAAGAAGAGAGCAAGAGAGATGAGGAGATGACAGAGGACAGAATTCATGCCAGCCTTACTTAGGGGGTGAGAACTGAGAACTCGAGACAGTAGAGGTCAGACAACAAGATGAGCTTTTTAGGAAGGGTGAGGTGGGTGATGAAGTGGGTCATGGAAGATAAAGACTAGAATAAATTCCAAGGAGCACTACTTCCCCATTTGATGGAAAAAGTGTAGATAATAAAGCCATTGTGAATGACTTAGGTACACATAACATATGGAGAAAGAAATTGAAGCATTTAAATTTAAGATGTACCCAATTCGAGTCTTTGTCATGTGGACTTTTAATTTTTTTCCCATTTGTATTAAAAAAAATTCTTGCATCCAGAGTACATTTGAATGAATACAAAAATGGACACCCAAACAAAACAAAAAGTAGCAAAAAATCTTCAAAGTCACTACTGCTAAAAGCATCTACATCTTTGCTACTCAGAGTAGCCTGGGGACCAGCAGCCTCAGAATTCCAGGTCCCATCCTAGACTTCCTGAGTCAAAACCTGCATTTTACCATGCTCCTCAGGCAACTCACTCATTAAATTCTAAGAAGCAGTGTTGTGCATAATACTCCTTTGTCTACACCTCAGCATAAGGATATACATGACCCCTGTCTTCCACAATATATATATGGATTCCTTACTTCACATTAGGAGATAATAACCAGGCTGTAAGACAGGATTTTCATTTTCAAATCTACCACTCAATGCCAGATGCAATTACATGCATATCTCCTTTAAATCTTACTACAACCCTAAAAGGCAGGCAGCACTACTATTATTCCCATGTACAGATATAAAACTGAGACTTAGAGAAGTTAATAGCTTGAACAAGGTCATACAGCTTATAAGAGGCAGAGCTCAAGTCCAACCCAGATCTGACTAAAGAAGTAGCATTCTTAAATATGATACTATCAAATGAGGGATTAGGGAGGGAAATATCAATAATATTAGTTAATGTCTATTAAGTACTTACTGTACGCCAAGTATCATTTTAAGAGCTCAGCATATATTAACACATTCAATCCTCCACAAACATGCTATCAAATAGGCATGATTGTTATTCTTATTTTATAGGTGAGTGTATTAGTCATCTCAGACTGCCATAAGAAAATACAGTAGACTAGGTGATTTAAACAGCAAAAATGTATTTTCTCCCAGTATTGGAGTCTGGAAGTCTGAGATCAGGGTGCCAGCATGGTTGGGTTCAGGTGAGAATACTCTTCCTGGCTTATAGACTGCTGTCTTCTGTTGTGTGCTCACAAGGCCTTTCCTGGGTGTGTGCACATCAGGAAAAAGAGGCCTCTCCTCTTCTTATAATGAATACCACTAATCCTATCATATTAGGACCTTACCCTTATGATCTCATTTAACCTTAATTATCTCCTAAAAGCCCTATCTCCAAATACAGTCACATTCAGGTTAGGACTTCAACATATGAATTATTAAGGGGACAGAACTCAGTCCATAGCAGTACGGAATCACCATATAACCACGATTAAGTAACGTTCATGATTTTTAATAACAACGTCATGATTAAATAACATTCACCCAGTGATGAATGGTGGAGTTTCAATTTAACTCATGGCAGGCTGGCTCTGGAGACCACACTTAGCTACTAGACTATGCTCCCTCTGAGGGTCAACAAACAGAGGGCATATTAAGCAAAACATAGCTCTCTCCATTAATGGTTGAAAATGTTTTGCTTAACAAATACTTTTATTCAAATGTAATTTCCCCCAAATATTTGTTTCCTATTAGTGTAACTGGGACAGTGTGACTTTTCTTTTTCTTTTCCAGTGCCAGGACAACTAACAAATGTAAGGTGGGAGAAAATAGGTCAGACTGTATTGACTGAATATTACTGGCTTCTAGGGGCAGATTTATTGAATGATGTCCTTCAATTGCATCCAGGTTTTCATAAAACCTATTATTCGACACTATCCTTCACTTTGTATCATTGTTTAAGGGTCTCTCCACTCAGTTAAGCCCCTAGAAGTGCCAATTAAAGGTGAGATTAAAGCCACTCCACTCATAACCTAGCAGTGGCACTGGTGTTTACCTGCTCATGAATTGACAGTGAGCTGAAAAGAGGGGTTAAGTCAGGTGAAGCTCTTTCTGGACTGCTGAGCCAAACAGAAAGAGCCTGGGAGAGTAGCTGACAATCTGGAATTTTAGAAATGAAGAAATTACAATCAAGTCGAGGTGACAGATATGTCCAATGCTATATACTGAATTCCTTACTCTGAGGATATTTTTACGTTACAAACAAAAATGTTAAGAGAGGAGCATGGGTATGCTTACGGTCAAATCTGTCACTCCAGTCTCATTTCCCATGGTCCCCCAAAACACGCTCTCTGCTTCAGCAAGCTTGATCACTCTTTATCGTGACCTAGATACATACTCATATATACATTTTGATTATGTTCACGGTGTTTCCTCTACTGGCAATGCTTCCTCACCCAGACTCTCCAAATCTCATTCTTCAGCCCAGTTCAATTATCATGTCCTCTTGAGTTTTTCTCTCATCCTTCAAATTCAATTTGACCTTTCATCACACACAGCTTTATACTAATACGCCAGTGGGAAGACTTCTAATGGTCACACATATCTGGTTCTTTCTTCTCAGTACATGAGAGGATTACATTTCCCTGTCCCCTTACAGATGGGCAGGGCCACAGGACTAGTTCTGGTTAACTGATTGCATATGGAGATGAAGTATGTCACTGCCTTGCTGGGGTATTTAATTACCAGTATGGAAACATTCCTGTCTCTCTTCCCATTGTCACTGAAATAGACAGTGTTTCAAGTGGTAGCTTCCATCAACCTGAGTCCCAGAATAAAGATGAAATGGAACAGAGTACCCTGCTAAAGCACAAGGGGAATGTAGCATGAGTGAGAAGTCAACCTTCATTGTTTTAAGCCTCTGAAATTTGTGAATGTATGTGACTTTGTGGGTAGGGGTGTTATTACAGCACAACCTAGCTTATTCTAACCAATATAGTATTTCTGCTTTGAGATTATACATATATTATGCTGCAAAGAGTCTTCATTTATTCCATACTCAACAAATATTTATCAGAGTATCTACTGTGGGCCAGACAATGGCCTAGGCACCAAGGGTACAATGGTGAGAAAAACATAATATCACCGACCTCATGGTGGTCATGATCTAATGAAGGAGGTAAATGTTCATCAAATAATTACATAAATAAACACAAAGTTTAAGGTTAAATCAGTGCTATGAAGAAAAAGTACATCTGACTTAGTTGGGAGGACCGCAGTTGGGAGGAAAGCCTTTCTGAGAAAGTGATTTTTTTTTTTTTTTCTTAACATCTTTATTGGAGTATAATTGCTTTACATTGTTACGTTAGTTGCTGCTGTATAACAAAGTGAATCAGCTATAGTATACATATATCCCCATATCCCCTCCCTCTTGCATGTCCCTCCCACCCTCCCTATCCCACCCCTCTAGGTGGTCACAAAGCACGGAGCTGATCTCCCTGTGCTATGCAGCTGCTTCCCACTAGCTATCTATTTTACATTTGGTAGTGTATATATGTCCATGCCACTCTCTCACTTTGTCCCAGCTTACCCTTCCCCCTCCCCGTGTCCTCAAGTCCATTCTCTACGTCTGCATCTTTATTCCTGTCCTGCCCCTAGGTTCTTCAGAACCATTTTTTTTTTTAGATTCCATATATATATGGAATATTACTCAGCCATAAAAAGAAACGAAATTGAGTTATTTGTAGTGAGGTGGATGGACCCAGAGTCTGTCATACTGAGTGAAGTAAGTCAGAAAGAGAAAAACAAATACCGTATGCTAACACATATATATGGAAAAAGTGATTTTTGAGCTGAGTTACGCAAACTAATTAAGGGCAAACCAGGTAAAGACCAGAAGGAGTGAGGAGGGGGAAGAGCATTTCAGGCAGAGAGTATAACAGGTATACATGTCCTGTGGGGGACAGCTGGGCAGTGGGGAGCATGACCAATGTGAAAGAAGCAAAGAAATCAGCAAGATGGGGACTGACCATACCTTGTAGGCCAAGCCAAGGATTTTAGACTTTATCATAAAAGTAAATGAAACGAAAGCCATGAAAGAATTTAAAGATGGTAAGGAGGGGGGATCACTGCACCTTGCTGTGACACGGGAAGCTCCCTCTCTAGGTTAAATTCTGATGTCAAAACTTGTGATACTCTTCCTTTGATAGGATCAAAGAAAAACGTATTCCTCACACAGGTGGGGAGTTCCACCAAGTGAAGGGGTAGAGGACAGCTCTCTGGGAGGAGGTCCAGACCAGAGAGAGAGAGAGCAGAGAGTGAACAGGCATTTTATAGAGGAGAATTCCCTCCAGCATCACCTGTCTGGCACAAAATTTAAAAGAGGTGTTCAGGAAGAGTGTGGGCTTGGGGGTGGGTGGAAACAGAGGAGGGGCTGAAGCTTTATCATGGCGCTGAAGGGAGTGACAGGCATGGCAAGAAATGAGACTTTGAGATTGTCAGTACTAAATCAAACATCACTGAAGGTCCAAGTCTCTTTCCAGTCTCTGTAGAGGGGGGAGAACACAACATGATTAATTTTGAATTGCAAAGGATTTTTCTGGCTATGCTGTAGATATTGGGTTGCACATCAGTTATGAGGGTGTTCTTTATTTGGGCGCCAGTGAGGAGGATTTTGTAGTAGTCCAGGTAAGAGATGACAGATTAGGCTAAAGTACTGGTGGTGGTGGTAGAGAGAGGGCCTGGAGCATAAATTGCTCTACAAACAAATACAACCAAATCATGGCCCCTTTGAAGGAATAGTTTCTGAGGTTAGTGTTCAGTATTTGTTATGACCCCAGCAGGGCTCCTCCCAGTTGTCCAATGCCCAATTCTCTCCTAAAAATGAGCCTGCAAGTTAGCCTGTATCTTGACTCTCCCAATTTCACCATGGCCTCCATTGCTCTTGAGAGCGCTCTTAAGCTTGAATTTCTCCATGCTTTGTTGCAAATTAAGTCAGTTCCTTTGGGAAGAGATTATGAACTAGTTATTTTATGGACTGCTTCTCCTCCCAGGCAAAATCTCTAAACCAGGGTTCTGGAGACGGGGGTGGGGACCGTGACAAGCTTCTCTCAGTGTGACTGAGGGATGTTCCCACTCTGGAAGCTGAGCTTAGTGGGGACCTGGGGACAGCAGCCTGATGTCCTCTAGGCTTGTCTCTCCTGGTGTAGAACCACCATCTCAGGAGCCCAGGGGAGGGGGATGAGGACCTCAGCATCCTCACATGCTGTGCACAAGGTGGTGTCTCCATTCCACAATTGGGACAGGATGGAAGAGGGAGCCCCTCCCTCTCTTGACTGCACTCATCCAGGGCTTAACCCTAGCAACAGGCACTGCGGCAGGATGAGAAATACAGAAGTCCTGCTCCTCCTGGGAAGAAAGCCCTCTGGCCGGGAGGTGTTGAGGAGAGGGAGTCCCGCATTCTTGGCTGTACCAGTCTGGGGTGGAGCCTCCACCTCACTGAACTGGGAAGGGCGTGAGAGGGAGCAGTCTTGGTTCAAATAGCACAGCCTTGCACCTTTGTTACTGAATTTTTGTAGCTGTTCTTGGATAGAAGTTTCTTCATTTGCAGTTTGTCCTTAGGACCATTTCCAGGGCTTTAAACAATGTTTTTTAAGTTTCACCAGTTTCCCCAGGGAATGAAACTAGTCACCAGAGCCCCTCCAGCTGTCCGCCAGAAGGTGGTCCTTTCCCTATGGCTCCATCTTGAGTTGCCCCTCCCCACTGATTCTGGGCATTGGCTAAGAGGAGGTTGCTAGCAAACGTGATATAAGCAGAAGCTTGCTAAGTGCTTGCTCTGTGCAGCTTGCCCTCTCCTGATGCTGGGAATCCTTTTACCACTATTTGAATGAGGCTGAGCTAGTGTCCTGGGGGATGGTGAGTCCACAGAGAGAGAGGCTCCAGCTATGCCAGACCTCACAGATTAGGCCAAGAGAGGGTGGTGTTAGGAAACCCAGAAGGACAGAACATTTCAAGGCAGGGATGCTAAAAGCAGTGAATTCGGCTGAGACATCAAATAAGAGAAGGAGTGGAAGATTCATTATATTTGGAGGTACTAAGTTTATTGTTCATCTGAATAAGGACCATTTTATTAGTGAAATGGAGATAAGAGACAGAGTAGAATTGATTCAGGAGTGACAGGAAAGGAAGGGAATAAAGACAGTGAGACAGGCAAAACTGTGGGAAAGTGTGGATTTGCAGGGGAGAAGAGGAGTGGGGCAGACATTGAGCCGTGGTTCTCAATTTGGGGAGGTTGTGCCCCCCATGGGACATTTGGCAGTGTCTGCAGACATCTTTGATTGTCACAACTTGGGGGAGTGCTCTCATGGGTGCTCATCCTAAGATGCTGTGAAACATCCTACCACGCACAGAACAGCCTGACAATAATGGATTATCCAGCCCCAAAGGTCGAGAGAATCCTTAACAAAGAGGAAAAATTGAGCGAAGACAAGTGTTTTGTTTTGTTTTATGTGTTTTTGTTTGCTTGTTTTAAACATAGAAGATGTTGAATAGGTTTTGATTCTCATGGAAAATATCTAGTTGAGAGGAAGAGGCTGAAGGTACAGAAGACAAAGGTGTAATTTTCTGTGGGTAAGAATTATTATTATCCTTTCATACAGAGGAGGATACTGAGATTCTCCTCTGTGCTTTGTCCCAGGTGAGGAAGTCAGTGAATGGTGGAACCCCAATTCTCACTTTGCCTATTTGACTCTAGACCAGGTAGCTAAAGGAGCTCTTAATATTTTTGCTGTGGTGACAACAATAATTGTATCAACAATGGAAATTTCAACTAAGCTAATATTGCATGTTTCTCCTACCTGCTTTCTGAAAGCCCTACTTTTACCCCAACCCATTTTCTTTACTGGACCATGTTATTAACTTATTATTAAGGCTGAGTACATCATTTGGGGAAGAACCTTCATCTACAGTTCAGGCTCCAATCCTCTTAGTCCCATTTGTAACCACTTCCACCGCCATCTGGCAAGCATCATTTCCTCTTTGGGACCCATCTAAGGAGTCCAACCCTGCCTGTCCTCAAAATGCTCTGCAGTCCCAGTCATCACTTGGTGAGCCCTGTTCTCCTATCTGAGGGGTACAGCTGGCTCAAGTGTGCAGCACCGAAAAATGGACCACTCCAAATGAAAGCCGAACACCGCTGGATCTGGTTCTGAACTCTGACCCTTTCTCAGGTGTTCTCATTGCCCTCCACTCCAAAGGAATGATGTTGCAAAATACTAAGTATTAGCATTTTATAATAGCCAGATACCTTAATCATACAGTAACAACGAATGTGCAGTTACAGTTGCTAGAAGCACTTACGCTGTACCACTGGGACAATGATGGCGGCTGAGGGAAGTAAGAGAATGAAAAGCAAATAAAGAAATGCAAGAGGGAAGGACACTTGGGGCCAAATAACACACTAATATGCTGTCATATCTGTAGAAGAAATCTTGAAAACAGTATCCATGGAGCAGTCCCCAGACTCACCGTAAAAGAGTCCAGGGAACATGTACCTTCCTCCCAATGAATCTGGCTGATCTCGAGGGAGACCAGAGAAGTGTTAACTTAATGCAAGGGAGTAAAGTATGGAAGATGAGAAAGAGCCATGAGTCCCCTTTCTTGTTTTAACAGATCCTTACCTGAGCTATTTTTAAATCTCTTTGGATAGATTTCAAAAACTCTCTCTTACTTTTTCCAGTTTTGAATATTGTTTAGTCTCAAGAAAGTCTTGCATTGGGATTTTATCCAGGAGTACTTCTTATTTTATCACCTTGCAATTCCCTCCTTACTCACTGGAGATGAAGATACTCTTCAGCACCATGTGTCAGATGACCCTACATGGACTTCAGGTATTTCTTCTTCCTCCCTCCCACCTACCTTTCTCCTTCCTACTGTCTTCTCTCTTCCTCTCCCTCCATCCCTTCTTATTCCCTTCCTCCTTATCTTCTTCCTTCCTACCACCTTAACCTTCTTTTCTCTGAAGCGTTCGTAGAATATGAACCAGATGTGTTTGACTCCAAATCCCACAAAATATAGATGACATGAAGTATGACTAACCACCCTGGACCTTAAGGTTATCTTTTAAGATACGCACTCTGATCTATGAAAATGTTAAAGTGCAAAGTTTTCTGGAATGTTATCAAATACATCAGTCTATTGAAAAGCAATATAATTTCATCATTATTACTTTGCCAGGTTTTTCTGTGGCTTCTTTTGAAAGTGTATAGAAGTAGTTTAGTTAGTTTTTCCCAGTTTCTATGTATTCAATACCACATTACCGGAGCAGAATAAATGGTTGAAATGGCAGTTTGCCATAAGCTCTCCTAGCACTTTGAAAGGAGTGTATCAGAAGAGAATATCATTTACTGTTGATAAAACATTAAAAGATGAAATAATAACATTTAAATCAAGTGCTTTTTGTGAAAAATCACTAAAAGTCTATCAGAAAAATATTGAAAACACTTTGGATCACAGCGGAGCCTTTTATTACAGAGCTTGAATTAGAGTCTGTGCTGTTTTCCACATAGACCAAGCTTAAGAGGCAGGATTAAATGAAGATCTGGGATCCTTTAATCTTAGGATATTTCACTTCTGAACAGTGACTGAGACAAAGATATGGACGACTTGTATTCAGCTAAAATTGAGCGTGGAAGGATCACTTTCCTGTTTTTCTTCCCACTCTTAGTATCTCTTTACACAGTTATGGCTTTCATTCTCCTTTCTAACATTTGCACACCATAGGCTATGATAGAGACCTGGATAAAAACATAAAAGAGAAGCATCTTCCGTGTGGGAACTGTATCCAAAGCCTGATGCCAATAAAGTGATGAGGAGGAGAGGTGACAAAGTGATGTTAAGGAGTTAATGGCCTCACAAAAGAGTCATCTCTTTTATTTTTTTTTCAAGTGAAAATGATGAGGAACAATGCAGCAGATTTTAACGTGTGGTCTCCTGCACAAACTGACCCATGTCTGAGCCGCCCTCCCCACTGTAGATGGTCCCAAAGTGGGCATGGGAGCAGCAGTCTAGCTAATATTGCTCATTCTGCTCAAATCATCTATCTCTGTTGTCCCTGTCTTCCCACTGCTGAGACTCAGATAAGCTGGCCCTTCTACTAGCCTCAAGTCACAGGTAATAATATTGGCACAGTGATGGGTGAGCAACCTACCAGGGACCATGGTAGAATCTAATAAAGTAGTTGGAATTAGAGGTCATCCCCACAACTTCTCATGTTGAGCAATTATTACAGCTAAGATGGGAATTAGCTTCTTGCCTCCATGTAACTAAAGGAGTTTGATACCACTATGCCTTAGTGAACAAAGAAAAAGATTAATCGTCTGTCAAGATTAAACTTTCACAAGTCAGTGTTGGACCAAAAGACTTTCTGAACTATCTTGAATCTCTAACATGGTAGGCACTGAAGAAGGACACCCATCTTCCCTAATTTTATTTAAAGAAAATTATTCAAACATGGAAGCCATTTTCATCCAGTTGTAGACTCATTAGCATTTACCAGGATACAACAGTGATGGGCTGATTTTGCCCAATAGGTTATCAAACCCAGGCCCTCACTTGCCCTGAGTCATCTAATGTGAAAAGTGACTCATGGAAAGCACCCTCTAATTGGTGAAATACTACACACATATCAGGGGCTCTTATTTAAATTAATGAGTTATGATTTCTATCCTAATGGGCCCATTGCTACATTGTGTAAATTGAAGCTCTTTTCAGCTGTGTGTTATATCCTGGTATTTATTCGGGCTCATCGGAAGTCTCTCCTCTTCAAACTATTATGTTCTACACACTTATAATACAATAACTTTCCTTGTATGCTCTTTCTCTCACATCCCTGTTGATATATAAATGAGTTTTGCCCTAGTTTTCAAACAGAAAAGTTTGGATTCTCAAACAAAATGCCAGAATCCTGATAAAGCTTAGTAGATTCTATTTGTAGCTAATGAGATCAGCTGGAAACCAAGAATTCCTAGAGGAGTGTCATATGCCAGCAAACTTTGAAATTGGTCGTTATATTGCTACATTTGGCTATTTTCAAGTAGTCTGAAGGGTTCCTATTCACAAGAGAATATAACTTTCCAGCACTTTCCTACAGAGAGCTCCTCCCTCACATGGATATTAACTACATCCTGAGGATCAAGAGAAGACTGAAACTTGTAGGATACACATACTTGCTGCCAAATGCTTATAAGTTCTTGAAATGTGAAATGCCATTACCGAGAGGAGCTTAAACCTTTCAAAGGCATATTTAAGAGGAAGTTTGTTTAGGAAACTGATTTTCAAGGATATGGTTGACTCTTAAGAGTAACTCCAAAGGCAATCACGGTGGTAATTTGCAATGTTTCATACACTAGTACATTCTAATAGAGATGTATAAAATATACCTTAAATATTACCTTACTAGTGAGTGTACTTAATAGTGCCATAAATGCATTGTGAGCGGAGCTCCTTTGTATAAAAGTTGTTATCCAAAGCTAAAAATAATCACCACTCTTGAGATATTCTACCAGGTTTTCCTTATTGGTACTTATTATAATCTTGGGATGATACTGTGGCCTGGGTTATGCCTGAATTTACATAACAATAAGCTAAATTATAATGGAATTCTTTTGTGATTGAGTAATGCTGTATACAATTCTATATATGCAGAAGCAAAAGCAGAGATGAATTATATTATTTTCTTCACACTGCAGAAATCTAGTAGGAAATTGCATGCTCTTATCTAGGGAGTTACAGAGGAAGTAGTCAGTGGTTGTGCACTGTGCAATTCTAATTTTGTGCGAAGATTGTTATGGCTGGCTGTTCTTACCGGTTGAACTACTGAAGAAGGAATGAGAACTATGGGATGAATAAAATAGTTTTAGGTTGAAGATTGTGTCAAAAGCTCATAATTAACAAATGCACTCTGAGCTCCCAATAGCAAGAACTCTCCACTAGAGGCTGTGGTTGATAAAGAAGTCATTAATCCATGCATTTGGCTTTTAGGACACTAATAATTTAGTTGGGGAGAAAAGACACACAAATACAAAAAGTTAAAAAAAAAAGTATATCATTAACTGCCAGTTCATGAGACAACTTAGCATAAAAGAAAGAACACTGAGCTGGGAATCATTATATAGATCCTAATCCTGATTAGCCTTGAACCTTAGTGACCTTGATCATGTTATGATTTCCCTGGGCCTCAATCTTCCCACCTAGTTAAAGGCAACTTTTATTGAAGGCTCACTAGGGGTGCCAGGCATCTTACACATATTTCCTCACTTCATCCTCAAAACCACCCGAGGCAGTAGGTAATATTCAATTATTGGTCCCCATTTTTACTGATAAGGAAACCAAAGCAAAACAAGATTAAGTAAAACATCCAGGATTATACTGCCAGTATGTGGCAGAGGATTCAAACTCGTATTCTCAGTATTCATTAGAATGCTCTGTGTGTGTGTGTGTGTGTGTGTGTGTGTGTGTGTGTGTGTGTGTGTGAGAGAGAGAGAGAGACAGAGAGAGACAGAGAATAAAAAAGAGTGAGAAAGAGAGAGAGGGAGATAGGGAGAGAGAAGTCAGAATATCTGATAGGTTTTTCTGGTTGTTTTACATGATATATGCTCTCATTCATGATAAAAGAATTTTATCATGAATTACCAACTATCTGGACAAGCTATAAGACACAGTGAGATTCTGTTCATGTCACGTGCCACTGCAATTCTAATTTTGTGCAAAGATTGTAATGGCTGGCTGTTCTTACAGGCTGAACTACTGAAGAAGGAATGAGAACTATGGGATGAATAACATAGTTGTATTTTTAGTCATGTGCCAGTAGAAAGTCCATTCCTGATACCGCCATGACCACGTGGGCCTGACTCTCTGGTTCAATTCTATACATCATGATTATGTCAAGCACACATACGTTACTCTTAACACTAAGAAACAGCTTTCCCATAGAAAGTCACCTGCTCTGATTTATATTTGAGATGACATAAATTACCCACTCACTAATCCAACAAACCTGTTTTTGTATAGACCTGAGTTAGAGAAATGTTCATGTTACCTTACAATTATTCCTCATATATAAGACATTGGCTGCTTGTGTTTTGATTGCTTTATATTACTTTAAAGGGCAACATGGCGCTATTTAATTTAAACCTACTTTATGATGATAGCACAAACATTATAGTTTAATTTATATGTGATTAATAAACATTTAAATATGTTTTTAATTTAAATATATGGGGGTCACTTCAAATATTAGAATTAAAGCTTCTTTGAGTAAGATTTTCAAAATAGTATAAGCAGAGTACTGCATTGTTCTAACTGTATCTACCCTAAATGTTATTTTCATTAAGAAATCTTGAGATTTTTGGTTCTTTCTTCATGACTCATTTTAAAGGTCATACTTTTCTGTTTTTTGCTCTGTATATCTCACAGTATCTTTGGATAAAGGCCACATATCTCTGATCTAAGGCTACCAACAGACTATGCACCAAGGTGTATGGTTCAATATCTTCAGCCCCATAGATAGGTAGTTAACTCCATCTTTTTTCAGGGGAGGGCAGATAAAAATATAAGAGGGAACTTCCAGCTATTATATATAGGTGGTTATATAAACTCATACAAAGAAAACATATTTTATAAATGATTTGAATTATTTTATAATTCGGTCCTTATTTATGATTGTTATGAAATAGACGCTAGATTTTCCTAGACTGGATGCAGATATCTTATTTGTCTTTGTGTCTCTGGAACACAGATTCTCAATTTTTGTTGAATGAATGAATGAACGAATGAATAGATAAATATCTAACCATGATTAAGGGTATGCTATTGGAATGAAGAAGCAAAGCTTGGGATATCAGTTAGTACAACCTGGACTGCCTTCTCTCTTGACGGTTTGAGCCTAGACCTTTGGTGGATAAATCCCTCCTCTATCAAGTTCTGTATTTAGTTAAAGTTTATTTTGTCATTACCTTTTGACTTACCAAGAAATTAGTTTTATTTTATTATTGATATAGTTTTTATTTCTTCTTTTTTTCTTTTGCTTCATTTCTGAGTAATTTAAAATTAAATAGGTAAGAAAAAAATTGTACCAGTTATTTTTTAAGAAACAACATTTAACCCAGCATGGGTCTGAATAAAGTAACATCATGTCTGGCCCAAAACACTTAAGCAATGATGTCAGTTGAGTGGTAAGGCGGAAGAGAAATTTCAAAAGAATCATTCTCAAATCATCAACAGCAACGTTTATTGAGTTCATACTATGTGCCAGGCATGACTCTAAGTTCTTTGTAAGTATTAATTTACTCAATTCTTACAACAAACCTATATGAAAACGATAATAAAGATAATATTGTGCTCTTTATATTTTTGTGTAGTCTCAGCTTTAGTAATAGCTATTGTTAGTAGACAGAAGAAGAGAATGACTAAAGAATGATCCTTTGGGATATAAGAAGTAAATAATGTATTTTTCCATGTATTTCGATAAATTTACACTATCCTTTTACTTCC
The DNA here is from genome assembly GCF_028021215.1 of Eschrichtius robustus. NCBI lineage: Eukaryota > Metazoa > Chordata > Mammalia > Artiodactyla > Eschrichtiidae > Eschrichtius > Eschrichtius robustus. The sequence goes on from NC_090825.1 coordinate 46,692,356, forward strand.
AATATCAATAAAATATGTCAAATGCAAAAAGATTGAAATGCTTTCTACCAAACACATCACAGTTTAGAGTAGTGGCTAAGTGTATTAGGAATACCCTTTTTAAACATCTCTGTTCTTCCCTCAAAGTCCATCTCTGAATGCCAGATTCTCACCTTTCCTCTCACTCTGCCCCTTTAAATCCACAGCCCATAAAATCCTTACTCTGCCCCCAACCCTGCCCCATCACTTCTGGCCCTAAACTTTTATGTCCCACTCAATGAAACCCTAAGCTGCATTAGCTAACCTACCTGCACCCACCCATAGCAGATTGCATTATACAAAGATAAATTTATAGATCTTATGTTCTCTTATGTTGTGACTGATATTCCCCTTCCAGAAAGGCGGGATCTATGTTCTCTGTCTTTAAATCCTAGACAAAACTTGTGGCTGATCCAACCAATAAAGTATGATTTAAGTGACACTCTGTAGTTTCCAAGTCTGGGTCATAAAGAGGACTCCGCTTCTAACAGCCTATCTCTTTCTCTCTGGGGATGCTTGCTCCAGGATCCCAGCCGCTATGCTGTGAAGAAGCTCAGACTAGCCCTGAGAGGGAGAACACGTGGAGAAGAACTGAAACCTCTTGTCTACAACCTGCACCAACCAACAGACATGTGAGTGAATGGCCTTTCAAATGATTACAATTGCCAACCTTTAGAGTTGTTAGCTGAGGCCTTAGATGTGGTAGGGCAGAAATCAGCCATCTCCACTCTACCTTGTTCAATTTCCTAACTTACAGAAACCATGAGATAATAATAAAATAAATAATAAAATATTATTATTGTTTTAAATCACTAAATTTTGAGGTATTTTGGTATGGAGAAGTAGATAACTAATACATCCCTTTAGAAAGGAACTCATGACCATCTATCATTCCTTGTATCTTCACCTTGGAGAAAGGGGGCATATTAATGTTTTACCACCTTCTTTGCTAAACTGCTTCTAAAATATTCACCAAATAAGTTCTGGTCTCATACATTTATTTTTATTTTTATTTCTTTAATGTATTTATTTATTATTTATTTTTGGCTGTGTTGGGTCTTCCCTGCTGCACGCGGGCTTTCTCTAGTTGCGGCAAGCGGGGGCTACTCTTCATTGCAGTGTGCGGGCTTCTCATTGCGGTGGCTTCTCTTGTTGCGGAGCATGGGCTCTAGGCACTCGGGCTTCAGTAGCTGTGGCACACAGGCTCAGTAGTTTTGGCACTCAGGCTCAGTAGTTGTGGCTCGAGGGCTCTAGAGTGCAGGCTCAGTAATTGTGGTGCATGGGCTTAGTTGCTCCGTGACATGTGGGATCTTCCCAGACCAGGGCTCGAACCCATGTCCCCTGCACTGGCAGGCAGATTCTTAACCACTGTGCCACCAGGGAAGTCCCTGGTCTCATACCTTTATAAGGCAATATTTGTTCTAGCCATTTATATAGAAATATTTCCAAGTCTTCAAGAAATGGTTTAATGTTTATATCACAAACATGAGATTTGGAATCATGTTTTAGTTATGCAGAGGAGAAAAACTCCAACTGCAAATTGTATTTTGCTAATGAAATGCATCAAAAATATTTATTTGTTAAATATTCATATTCTGTAAAATTTTGAAACCATAACAGTGAAGCATTTAGACTATCGCCTTAAGTTTAATTCATATTTTTCACAAGAAATAAACTAATAACTTTGCTGGAGCCAACTAAAGTCCTCATTAACATTCACTTGATAAAACTGGAAATAGAACTGAACGTTATTCGATCATAAAAGCAACCCTTAATGTTGCAGAATATATTTTTCAGTAAGCTTAGAAATTTGCATTTACTAACGTCATTTCACAGTTCTCAATCTATTTTTGACAAGATATTACAAGACTGAGCAGGCCCAGTGCTTATCAAATTATTTATATTGCTCACAGTACTATAAATTACAAGGAATATTGTGGACATTTGTAATAGTCTATAACACATCTGTATAAATGATAACTAAAAAGGTAGCAATACTTTCCCATCTGCCTTACCTATACAATTTAAACTGTACATATTTCAGAATAAGGGAAGAAATGTGACAAGCCTTAGGGAAAGGAAGAGTTATTCAACAGTCATGCTAAACGTGGACCTCACTAAGTGCTCAATTCCTTGGAAAGTTTTAATATCCTTATTTAAAGAGGGAGGGGGAAAGCAAGAAATGATATAGTAAGGATTACTACTGCCATATCTTTGAGAAGAACTGGACATTGTAAAAAGGAAAGTATCTTCCAAATTATTTTAGCATATTAAGCCAACATCCTGGTTAAGGATTACTGAACTAATATTTTGGCAGTTTTCTGAGCAGCATTCAGCATGAAGCAATGTGTTCAGGTGGGCGATTCAGACTCAAAGGTAGTGGTGAAAAAGCAGGAAAGACTAAAAAGTCAAAAATGGATGTTATTAATAGAGATGGCAGATCTAAAGATATTTTAGCCCAGACTGTGGCACTAACATATTGAATAAGAATTCATTCTTATTCCCAAAGACCCAGTTGCAAGAAGTTACTGACCTGAAGATACCCTCCTTATCTTTCAAGATTTTACTACAGTACTTAGTAAGAGATCACTTTTCAGACAGATTCAGAAGAATGACATATATGTGCTGTAAGCCCTTTTCTTTTTGGTTCCCATAGTGAAGATTAGTGATTACCTGCATTAAGTAAATTCATGCATGTGAATGATACACAGGGCAATGCCTGGAATATAAGGGATGCACAAAAATATTTGTTTAAATCTTCTATCAGAAATTATGTAACAGGTATCTGATTCATAATGTACAGTTGTATTAAACCTAGAAGAATATATTCTCTGAATTTGGACATTTTTCCCAAGTTGGAAATCAGAAATGTTCAGAACACTTTGTGTACATAGGTATTTGTAATGGTGAAAATTTTTAAATAATGTTACAAATGCAATGAAATTAAAGCAATAAAATATTAATCTGCAAACTAATTATCTAGAAGAATTTTTATGATCCCAAACAACACATTAAGAATGTTAAATAAAAATACTAAGTGAATTGCTTTAGCTTTGTAATATAGCTATAGTAATCAAAATAGTATGGTATTGGCATTAAAAACAGACATATAGATCAATGGAATAGAATAGAGAGCCCAGAAATAAACCCATGCATATATGGTCAATCAATTTTTGACAAAGTTGCCAAAAATACACAAAAGGGAGAAGATCATCTTTTCAAAAAATGGCCTGGAAAAACTGTATATTCACATGCAAAATAATTAAATTGGACCCCTATCTTACACAATAAACAAAAATCAACTCAAAAGGGATTAAAGACTTAAACATAAGAACTGAAGCCATAAAACTCTTAAAAGGAAACATAGGGAAAATCTCCTTGACATTGGTCTTGGCAATGGTCCTTTGGATTTGACAGCAAAAAGAAAGGCAACAAAACTAAAGATAAACATGTTGGGACTACATCAAACTAAAAAGCTTCTACACAGCAAAGGAAACCATAAACAAAATGAAAAGGCAATCTAGGGAATGGGAGAAAATATTTGCAAACCAGATATCTGATAAGGGGTTAATACCCAATATATATAAGGAACTCATACAACTCAATAGGACAAAACTAAATAACCTAATTAAAAAATGGGTGAAGAACATAAACAGACATTTTTCCAAAGAAGACATACAAATGGCCAACAGGTACATGAAAAGGTGCTCAGCATCACTAATTAGGAAAATGCAAAATATGCAAATGCAAAAATAAGTGTGAGATATCACCTCACACCTATTAACATGTCTATTATCAAAAAGACAAGAGGTAAATGCTGGTGAGGATGTGAAGATAAGGGAAGCCTTATATGCTGGTGAAAATGTAAACTGGTACAGCCACTGTGGGAAACAGTATGGAGGTTCCTCAAAAAATTAAAATTAAAACTACCATATGATCCAGCAATCCCACCTGTGGATGTATATCCAAAAGAAATGAAATCATTATCCCAAAGAGATATGAGTACTTCCATGTTTATAGCAGCATTATCTACAATAGCCATCTTATGGAAACAACCTAAATGTCCGTTGATGGGCAAATGGATGAAGAAAATGTGGTATATATACAGTGGAATATTATTCAACCTTTAAAAAAAGGAAATCCTATCATTTGATGAACCCGAAAGGCATTATGCTAAGTGAAATAAGCCAGATAGGGAAAGACAAATATGACTTGGTATTATTTATATGTGAAACCTTTAAAAAAAAAAAGCTGAAGTCATAAAAATAGAGAGTAGAATGGTTCTTACCAGGGGTTGGGGGAAATAGGGAGAGGTTGGCAAAAGGGTACAAATTTTCAGTTACAAGATGAGTAAGTTCTGAGGATTTACAGTACAGTAAGGCGACTACAGTTAATACTGTATTGTATACTTGCAATTTTCTAAGAAAGTAGATCTTAAGCATTCTCATAAAAGAAAAAGGTAACTAAGTGAGGTAATGAAAATTAATTAACTTGACTGTGAGACTCATTTCACAGTGTATACATATATCAAACTATCACACTGTACACTTTAAATATATTACAATTTTATTTGTTAATTATACCTCAATAAAGTTAAAAAATACTAAGTGAAAAACAGTGACATATAAAAAAGTTACAATATTATCTCAATTTTTAAATTATAAATTTATATTAAAATATTATTGCATATAATTAAATTATGTAAATACATATAATATACAAAGGAATACAAAATATTAGTAGTAGTGTTCCCTGAGTAGTACAGTAAAATTATTTTAAATTTTCTTTTTTACACTCTTCTATATTTTCCAAATTTTCTTCAGTGAACATACCTTATATAAATTGTTTTAAAAAATAACTGATTTCTAAGATTATAACATAAATATTTATAGACTTTTTCCCCTAGACTGGCATAAAGTTTACAATTGCTGAAATTTAAAACAAAGCAAGTATACTGGAATAAAAACATACATTAAAGTGATTGCAATGAGTACAATCAAATTGTCTTTTATATGCCTACTCTAAAATCATCCATGGCAGTATTTAATATATGAAAGTTAGTTATATATGCTTGTATATGCATAAACACTAGGGTAGTTGTGCCTCAGGGGAGGGACTGGAAAATGGAGAACATGGGGTAAGAAAAAGATACTCTAATATATCTTCTTGTTTGAATTTTTATCACATGCACATGACATTTTTTCAAAATTAAAACATTATGTATAGAGGACCTTCAAGATGGCAGAAGAGTAAGACGTGGAGATCACCTTCCTCCCCACAAATACATCAAAAATAAATCTACATGTGGAACAACTCCTACAGAACACTTACTGAATGCTGGCAGAAGACCTCAGACTTCCCAAATGGCAAGAAACTCCCCATGTACCTGGCCATGTGGCTGACAGGGTCTTGGTGCTCTGGCTGGGTGTCAGGCCTGAGCCTCTGAGGTGGGAGAGCTGAGTTCTGGACACTGGACCACTAGAGACCTCCTGGCCCCATATGATATCAATTGGCCATGGCTCTCCCAGAGATCTCTGTCTCAACGCTAAGACCCAACTCCACTCAACGACCAGCAAGCTCCAGTGCTGGACACCCCATGCCAAACAACTAGCAAGACAGGAACACAACCACACCCATTAGCAGAGAGGCTGCCTGAAATCATACTAAGCTCACAGAAACCCCAAAACACACCACCAGACATGGTCTTGCCCACCAGAAAGAAAAATTCTAGCCTCATCCACCAGAACACAGGCACCAGTCCCCTCAATGAGGAAGCCTACACAAGCCACTGAAACAAACTTACCCACTGGGGGAAGACACCAAAAACAATGGGAACTACAGACCTACAGCCTGCAAAAAGGAGACCCCAAACACAGTCAGTGAAGCAAAATGAGAAGACAGAGAAAAACACAGTAGATGAAGGAGCAAGGTAAAAACTCACCAGACCAAACAAATGAAGAGGAAACAGGTAGTATACTGAAAAAGAATTCAGAGTAATGATAGTAAGGATGATCCAAAATCTTGGAAATAGAATGGAGAAAATACAAGAAACCTTTCACAAGGACCTAGAAGAACTAAAGAGCAAACAAACAATGATGAACAACAAAATAAATGAAATTAAAAATTCTCTAGAAGGAATCAATACCAGAATAACTGAGGCAGAAGAACGGAGAAGTGACCTGGAAGATAAAATAGTGCAAATAACTATTGCAGAGCAGAATAAAGAAAAAAGAATGAAAAGAATTGAGGGCAGTCTCAGAGACCTCTGGGACAACATTAAACGCACCAACATTTGAATTTTAGGGGTACCAGAAGAAGAAGAGAAAAATAAAAGTTTTGAGAAAATATTTGAAGAGATTATAGTTGAAAACTTCCCTAATATGGGAAAGGAAGTGGTCAATCAAGTCCAGGAAGCACAGAGAGTCCCATACAGGATAAATGCAAGGAGAAACATGCCAAGACACATATTAATCAAACTATCAAAAATTAAATACAAAGAAAAAATATTAAAAGCAGCAAGCAAAAAGAAACAAATAAAATACAAGAGAATCCCCATAAGGTTAACAGCTGATCTTTCAGCAGAAACTCTGCAAGCCAGAAGGGAGTGGCAGAACATATTTAAAGTGATGAAAGGGAAAAACCTAAAACCAAGATTACTCTCCCCAGCAAGGATCTCATTCAGATTTGACAGAGAAATTAAAACCTTTACAGACAAGCAGAAGCTATGAGAATTCAGCACCACCAGACCAGCTCTACAACAAATGGTAAAGGAACTTCTCTAGGCAGGAAACACAAGAGAAGGAAAAGACCTACAATAACAAATCCAAAGCAATTAAGAAAATGGTAATAGGAATAAACATATCAATAATTACCTTAAATGTAAATGGATTAAATACTCCAACCAAAAGCCATAGACTGGTTGAATGGACACAAAAACAAGACCCATATATATGCTGTCTACAAGAGACCCACTTCAGACCTAGGGACACATACAGACTGAAAGTGAGGGGATGGAAAAAGATATTCCATGCAAATGGAAATCAAAAGAAAGCTGGAGTAGCAATTCTCATATCAGACAAAATAGACTTTAAAACAAAGACTATTACAAGAGACAAAGAAGGACACTACATAATGATCAAGGGATCAATCCAAGAAGAAGATGTAACAATTGTAAATATTTATGCACCCAACATAGGAGCACCTCAATACATAAGGCAAATGCTAACAGCCAAAAAAGGGGAAATCAAAGGTAACACAATCAGAATAGGGGACTTTAACACCCCACTTTCACCAATGGACAGATCAACCAAAATGAAAATAAATATGGAAACACAAGCTTTAAATGACACATTAAACAGGATGGACTTAATTGATATTTATAGGACATTCCATCCAAAAACAACAGAATACACATTCTTCTCAACTGCTCATGGAACATTCTCCAGGATAGATCATATCTTGGGTCACAAATCAAGCCTTGATAAATTTGAGAAAATTGAAATCGTATCAAGTATCTTTTCAACCACAATGCTATGAGACTAGATATCAATTACAGGAAAAAAACTGTAAAAAATACAAAAACATGGAGGCTAAACAATATGCTACTAAGTAACCAAGAGATCACTGAAGAAATCAAAGAGGAAATCACAAAATACCTAGAAACAAATGTTAATGAAAGCACGATGACCCAAAACCTATGGGATGCAGCAAAAGCAGTGTTAAGAGGGGAGTTTGTAGCAATACAATCCTACCTCAAGAAACAAGAAAAATCTCAAATAAACAATCTAACCTTACACCTAAAGCAATTAGAGAAAGAAGAACAAAAAAAACCCCCAACGTTAGCAGAAGGAAAGAAATTATAAAGATCAGATCAGAAATAAGTGAAAAAGAAATGAAGGAAATGATAGTAAAGATCAATAAAACTAAAGGCTTGTTCTTTGAAGAGATAAACTAAATTGATAAACCATTAGCCAGACTCATCAAGAAAAAAAGGGAGAAGACTCAAATCAATAGAATTAGAAATGAAAAAGGAGAAGTAACATCTGACACTGCAGAAATACAAAGGATCATGAGAGATTACTACAAGCAACTATATGCCAGTAAAATGGACAAACTGGAAGAAATGGACAAATTCTTAGAAAAGCACAACCTTCCGAGACTGAACCAGGAAGAAATAGAAAATATGAACAGACCAATCACAAGCACTGAAATTGAGACTGTGACTAAAAATCTTCCAACAAACAAAAGGCCAGGACCAGATGGCTTCACAGGCGAATACTATCAAACATTTAGAAAAGAGCTAACACCTATCCTTCTCAAACTCTTCCAAAATAGAGCAGAGGAACACTCCCAAACTCATTCTACGAGGCCACCATCACCCTGATACCAAAACCAGACAAAGATATCACAAAAAAAGAAAACTACAGGCCAGTATCACTGATGAACATAGATGCAAAAATCCTCAACAAAATACTAGCAAACAGAATCCAACAGCACATTAAGAGGATCATACACCATGATCAAGTGGGGTTTATCCCAGGAATGCAAGGATTCTTCAATATACGCAAATCATCAATGTGATACACCATATTAACAAGCGAAGGATAAAAACCATATGATAATCTCAATAGATGCAGAACAACCTTCTGACAAAATTCAACACCACTTTATGATAAAAACTCTCCAGAAAGTGGGCATAGAGGGAACCTACCTCAACAAAATAAAAGCCATATAGGACAAACCAACAGCCAACATCATTGGCAATGATGAAAAACTGAAAGCATTTCCTCTAAGATCAGGAACAATACAAGGGTGCCCACTCTCGCCAATATTATTCAACATAGTTTTGGAAGTCCTAGCCATGGCAATCAGAGAAGAAAGAGAAATAAAAGGAATACAAATTGGAAAAGAAGAAGTAAAACTGTCACTGTTCGCAGATGACAAGATACTATACATAGAAAATCCTAAAGATGCCACCAGTAAACCACTGGAGCTAATCAATGAATTTGGTAAAGTAGCAGGATACAAAATTAATGCACAGAAACCTCTTGCATTCCTATATACTAACAACGAAAAATCAGAAAGAGAAATTAAGGAAACACTCCCATTTACCATTGCAACAAAAAGAATAAAATATCTAGGAATAAACCTACCTAAGGAGACAAAAGAACTGTATGCAGAAAACTATAAGACACTGATGAAAGAAATTAAAGATGATATAAACAGATGGAGAGATATACCATGTTCTTGGATTGGAAGAATCAACACTGTGAAAATGACTATACTACTGAAAGCAATTTACAGTTTCATTGCAATCCCTATCAAACTACAAATGGCTTTTTTCACAGAACTAGAACAAAACATTTCACAATTTGTATGGAAACACAAAAGACCCCGAATAGCCAAAGCAATCTTGAGAAAGAAAAACGGAGCTGGAGGAATCAAGCTCCCGGATTTCAGACTATACTACAAAGCTACTGTAATGAAGACAGTACGGTACTGGCACAAAAACAGAAATATAGATCAATAGAACGATATAGAAAGCCCAGAGATAAACCCACACACATATGGTCACCTTATCTTTGATAAAGGAGGCAAGAATATACAATGGAGAAAAGACAACCTCTTCAATAAGTGGTGCTGGGAAACCTTGACAGCTACATGTAAAGGAATGAAATTAGAACACTCTCTAACACCATACACAAAAATAAACTCAAAATGGATTAAAGATCTAAATGTAAGGCCAGTCACTATAAATCTCTTAGAGGAAAACATAGGCAGAACAGTCTATGACATAAATCACAGCAAGATCCTTTTTGACCCACCTCCTAGAGAAATCGAAATAAAAACAAAAATAAACAAATGGACCTAATGAAACTTAAAACTTTTGCACTGCAAAGGAAACCATAAGCAAGACGAAAAGACAACCCTCAGAATGGGATAAAATATTTGCAAAGAAAGCAACTGACAAAGGATTAATCTCCAAAATAATCTCCAAAATATGATAAAAACAAACAGCGCAATCCAAAAATGGGCAGAAGACCTAAATTGACATTTCTCCAAAGAAGATAGACAGATTGCCAACAAACACATGAAAGGATGCTCAACATCACTAATCATTAGAGAAATGCAAATCAAAACTACAATGAGGTATCACCTCACACCAGTCAGAATGACCATCATCAAAAAATCTACAAACAATAAATGCTGGAGAGGGTGTGGAGAAAAGGTAACCCTCTTGCACTGTTGGTGGGAATGTAAATTGATACAGCCACTATGGAGAACAGTATGGAGTTCCTTAAAAAACTGAAAATAGAACTACCATACGACCCAGCAATCCCACTACTGGGCATATACCCTGAGAAAACCATAATTCAAAAGAGTCATGTACCACAATGTTCATTGCAGCACAATTTACAATAGCCAGGACATTGAAGCAACCTAAGTGTCCATCGACAGATGAATGGAAAAAGAAGATGTGGCACATATACACAATGGAATATTACTCAGCCATAAAAAGAAATGAAATTGAGTTATTTGTAGTGAGGTGGATGGACCTAGAGTCTGTCATACAGCGTGAAGTAAGTTAGAAAGAGAAAAACAAATACCATATGTTAACACATATATATATGGAATCTAAAAAAAAAAAAAATGGGAATCTAAAAAAAAAAAAAAAAGGTTCTGAAGAACCTAGGGGCAGGACAGGAATAAAGATGCAGACCTAGAGAATGGACTTGAGGATACGGGGAGGGGGAAGGGTAATCTGGGATGAAGTGAGAGAGTGGCATGGACATATATACACTACCAAACGTAAAATAGATAGCTAGTGGGAAGCAGCCGCATAGCACAGGGAGATCAGCTCCATGCTTTGTGACCACCTAGAGGGGTGGGATAGGGAGGGTGGGAGGGAGACGCAAGAGGGAGGGGATATGGGGATATACGTATATGTATAGCTGATTCACTTTGTTATATAGCAGAAACTAACACAACATTGTAAAGCAATTATACTCCAATAAAGTTGTTTAAAAAAATGTTATGTATAATAATAGTTGACAAGGTTAAGTGTCCAATCCATCTAGCTAGTGATCATTTCAATTTTAACAGGTATTTCTCCCAGGCAATGTTTGCTTGGCAATGCAACTGGCATATGCAACCCGAGCAGCAAATCAGTTATTCTGTTCAGTGGGTGCCTGCCAACTTGCAGGAACAAGCTGCCCAATCCAAGTCCATTCTGCTCAAAATAGGAAGGAAATCCCTTAGGGATATCACAGCAATTGGCCTGGCTCTGCTCAGTCTTCCAGCTTTCAGTACACTGCAGGGATTACTCAGCTCCTCTTCGGCCAAGCCTGAGAATTCCACCCAATATGGGAGTTGTCCTGCTTAATATGTTGTCCCACTCATTTTAATCATAACACGAGCCAGCTATGAGGACCTCCTCTCTGTAGCAGGCAGGTGCTGGGCTATTTCTCATACCTATTTTCTTCTTCCTGCAGCCATCCTTTTTATCCTCCCATAGTGGAAAGTCCTCTAGTACACAGAACCTCTCCTTCCTTTACAACCATCCCTCCCAACTACCTGAAGGTCCTTTCATTCAGATCTCCCTTCTCCATGGGAAGATGTACCACCAAATAAGGTCTACATGTTCTCTTTGTGGGACTGCTGCTACTTATTAAAAGGAGTAATTGAATGTCTTTGTATTCTGTTCCCTAAGACCTTTTGTGTTGCAATCAGAGGAGGCTGTGCTTCACTTCCTCACTGATAAAGTTATCTGATACTCTTCCGGAAAGAAAAATAAGAGCTCACCTCTAAGACCTCTTGCACTTCTAGGCCCTACAAACACAGGTAGAAAGGCAAGTGACGCAAGTTTGAATTGGACAATGATACAAAGGCAAGAGCCCTAAATTTTGGTGAGTGGACCAGGTCTTAGGTGACAGGAAACCCTGAATAATAAAGCAGAAGGCCACCACATCAGTAGGACATAGACATACAACAGGAGTAAATGAGTGCTGGGTGGGCCCAAGCAAGCATTATGTTCAATTAATCAACAGCTTTCAGTCCACAGGACAGTTCTGGGGCCCCTGACCACTTGGAGAAAGCCCTTGCCCCCTTGCCTTTTCTCACAAAGACTCCAGCTCCTAGAGCCCGTCGGTCCAGTGCCTTAGTCTTGTTGTGGCCTGGGCTATACCTTAACCATACCAGAGACCTCATTTTAGATTGATGTTTTAAAAGTTTTCAGTAACCTTATAGTACACACACAGAGTGAAATACACAAGAAACAATATGTGTGTGTACCTGTGTGTGTTTGTGGGACATGTGGGGGAAAAGAGGAGAAGCAGAGGTAGGTGAGAAAAGAATCTGAAAAAGAATTATATGTATAGGTATACCTGAATCACTTTGCTGTACACCTGAAACCAACACAACATTGTAAATCAACTATACTCCAATAAAATTTTAAAAAGTAGACAATCAAATAATATGTAGCCAAAAGTGTAAGGAAAAGGTATTATAGAATTATGTTGGGCAGTTAATAATACATTATGACTTTTAATACTTTGTGATATTTGTGATATATGCCAACTCGAGTTTGTAATTTCTCATGATTTCTTTTCTCATTTTCAGCACCTACTTTGGACCTGATTTATAGTATACTAGAAATACTTATTTTTGCTCTTAAGGAGGACACCATTACTGAAGTAGCTTCAGGGCCAGGCCTCAGCTGCCCTCTCCCCTCAAACCTGCATCTGCTCGGTAGAGGAGACTAAAGACTGGAAAGGAGGAGACTGGAACATGCACATAAGGGCCTCTGGAACCCAGAGAAGCCAAGGCCTTAAAGAAAGAGACAGAATTAGAGTCACTTCTCTTAAGAGGGAAAAAGCACTGAAGAATAGCAGAGAGATGATTGGCTCAAAAGGTCATACAATATTTCCTCTCTACCTTCTTTTTTTATTAACATATGGGCAATTGAAGCTCTTTCTATGTTCCACTCCAGACCCAAAGATTACGCTCTCATTCTCCATCTTGGCCAAAAATCTCAGACAGGTGGGAACAAGATTTAATTTCCTTTATCTCAGTAATATTCTAAGTCCCCCAAAGCTTCATTTCACAGACTTGAAGATTTTAACCAAGACTGTTTTCAAGGCTTGAAATAAGACTGAGTAACCACTCTCCCCTCACACCTGTCCACTCACACCTTTATGTACTCACCCACACCCACAGCACTTACATGCCCCGCTCTGCTCTCCTAGCAGCCTAGAGAAGGGAATTTTCACTAGAAAATACTGGTGTCAAGCCATACCAAAAGCAGGAAAATAATGGTACATAAAAACAGGCTGATTTCCAACATGCAGATTCTTTATCATAATTTAACTTTAGAATCAGAAAGATAAGTCTCTCCCAAATTTAGAAACCTCTATTGTGAAATCAGATTCCTTAAATTTTCCTATTTGGATTTTTATTCTAATCTTTCCACTGTTATACTTCATAGTTAGATGGACTTTTCCTCTAATTTAATGTGGGCTTTTATTAAAAAATAATATCTTCTTCCTATTGCTCAGGTGAGAAACACAGTCTTATTCAGAGGGGATGACTTGTTCCAAGCGTTGGGGTTTTAGCTTAAAAACCTCTTGAAGATTTCAACTCTCCTGGTCTAATAGGACTTGGTTCCTGAAACCAATTCTTCTTCTTTTATTTCTATAATCATTTCATAACTCCATCTAATAGTAATCTCTTTAACAGGGTCTGCAGGGCTATAATTTCGTATGCGCAGAAATATCTAGCAAGGTTCAGGATGGAGGCATATTGCAGGCCACTTGCATTTGCAAGATGTACAGAGAAGGTTAATCACAGAGTCTGTGTTCTACACCTGCTTAGGAGGGATGCAGAAATTAAAATGCAAGTGCTTCTGTGAGAAAAACTTCAAAAGAGCAAAGAAAAGTCTATGTGATGGGCCTAGAGCCTGACACCATGTCAACCAACAATCTGCCTGTTAAGTTCTGACTCTTTTCCCCTTAAGATTTTGAGCTTTACTTTGGTCTCACTATGAAAATGAAAAATTTAACATTTTTTCTTAAAAGTAAAATTAGTCAATATAATTTCATGATTTTTTAAAAAAATCAGAAGTAACTTGCATTTAGGCCCAGCCAGACTAACCTAACGGAGAATGTACCCTCCTTCCACACCATATAATTTTGTGGATCCAGGTCTTGACTACTAGCCAGTTGTGACGCCTGGCTCTCCTCTTCAACAATGCCCAGCTTCCTCACTCAATGTCCTAAACCAGGGTCTCAATCCTCCTTCCAGAGCATTTATGTCCACTCCAATGCTCTATTCTCTATTCGTTCTTTTCTTTATGTAGGCAATCTTTTCTACACCCAAATAGAGGAGAGATAAGTCTATCTATTCTGCCTGCAAATATTTCTCAAAAGCTGATCATTTTTTTTACTCGTTACCTCTACTCTAGACTGGGCCATTGTTCCCCACTGAATTACTGCAATAGCTTTCTCACTAGTCTCGCCATGGATACTCTTGTTCCAATTTCTAATCTAATCTAATAGTACCCAGAACTACTTTATAGTTCAATTATATACTTTATAACAGAACTACTTTATAGTTCAATTATACTTCCCTTATTTTAATTCTTTAATTATACCATGCTCTGTTTTGCCTCAGGGCCTTTGCACATGCTAAGAAAAAATAAAGCACTTAGGAAAGAACTTCTGTAATTTTCAACCACCACATCTACCCACTTACCTGCATCCATCATATAGTCTTTCTCTTATATTACTATGGATAAAGTGTCTTTGCTCTGATGCCAAGGCCAGCCATCCTCTTGTATTCTAGATCCATACCCTCTTAGCTACTCAAAGACATGGACCCAGCAACTTCCTGCATCATCAATTTTTCCCTCTCTACTATATCATTCTTGCTATGGTCTGAATGTTTATGTCTCCCCCAAATTCATATGTTGAAATTCTAATCACCAAAGGGACGGTATTAGGAGGTGGGGTCTTTGGGAGGTGCTTAGGTCATGAGGGTGAAGCCCTCATGAATGGGATTAGTGCTCTTATAAAAGAGACCCACAGAGCTCCCTAGCCCCTTCTACCATGTGAGGACACAGTGAGAAGGCACTGGCTATGAACCAGGAAGAGGGCCTTTACCAGAAGACAGCTACACTGGTGCCTTGATCTTGGACTTCTCAGCCTCCAGACATTAAAAAATCAGATCCTTCCCCATATTCCACAGACTGTAATAAATCTAGGACACAGCTGAGTAGCTTGAAAGATGCAAAACTTCCCAAACACCAGAAGTTGCTGCTGTTTCCTACAGATGATGAAAGTACTAGGAACCAAAGGCTACCATTGTGGACCTACTTATCTGGGCTAGAAGAACCCCTGTGGGCTTTGTAAAAGACTTACTTATTAGGCTACACTTCTGCCTCCCTGAATCTGTCAGAGGACAGCTGGACCAATTCTTGAAAATGTTTTGAAATTCAGCTCTAATTCAGAGAACTACCTGAGATAGATAATTCCTCCTCTGTTCCTTATCCCTCTATTGCTCTGTGATTTCTCTTTTCTGTCCAAAGCCCCTCTCTTGTTCTTCCAAATTTCGTAGTTAGGTCTTCTGGAACCCTTGTTTTCCTGTGGTAAACAGACTGTCCTTCATCCTCACTTCCCCTCTGAAGAGTCACCCACATCCTACCTTCCTTCAAACATGGCCCTTTGCTGAGGACATCACGGCCCTGCAGTGAACTGGAGGGGAGGCTGCTCTTGTTCTCAGTGCCCTGACCCTCTTCCTGAGATGGGGTTGGTGCTCTCCTAGTTACTCACATTAACTTACTGGGCATTACTCCTCTGTCCTCTTGCAAAACCTCTCTTTTGGCATTGATGCCAATCAACTCTACTTCATCACTGACTTCTGCCAGTCTCCCTGTTCTCTATGTCTCATTTATTGAAAGCTGTCCACCTTTTTAGCACTTTGACACCTTGATCCCTGCTGCTATCCTGTGTGGCTTCACTGTTGTTGTGGAAGGGTTACCTCATGCCCAAAACTCTCAGTTCTTCAACTACTTCTTTCCCACTGCAGTCACTCTCTTCGCTGGAAAACCGCTAACATCTTGAAAACCATCTTAAATGACCTAACTTAAATCAGAAGGCCCAAACATCCTATCCTTAAATACAACCTCCTAACTTTTCAGCTTGTTCAGTTATTCTAATCTCACCTCTTCGACATCATAGAGCCCGCTAGAGATCTCAACCCTCTCTATATCTGTACCTTCTTACATTCACTCAGTTCCATACACAGCTTAGGTGCCACGATTCATCACTTCTTTCACTATCTTGCCAAACTCTCAAATCCCTTTCCCAGTTTTTCTTACCTTGCAACCCCACTTTCCAATTTTGAATCAATTGAACTATTTGCTTTCTCAGTGCCTATACCTTGGGTGCTCAGCACTCCTGGAGAATATTCCAAACCCTCACACATCGGTTACCTGAAAAATTAATGATAATGATTATCAACCATACCTACAACATGGCCTATTGTTCTAGCCACGCTAAACAGTTTTAGTTACCTGAATGCATATATCCCGCTTTCTTTGGTCATTGGACTTTGCTGTTCTCTCTGCCTGATACCATCTCCTTTAGGTCTCAGCTTAGGTGTCAGTTCCTCATAAGCCTATGCTAATTTGCTCCCCTGTTATCCTGCATTACTCTGCATGTCTTCAGTCATATATGTGCATTATACCTAACAAATGGGATTGTAGTTGTCTGTTTTCTTGTTTGTGTGCCCAACTGAATTCTAAACTCTATGAAAGAAGAGACTGTGTTGGTCTTGCTGAGCCTCCCATCTCCAGTTCATAGCTCGGTGTGTAGAAAAAATAGACACTAGTTAATGGTTGAATGCATGTGTACATGAATACATAAATACATAACTGATACATGGTGGAATAGATGAACATTTTCACCAATATAACATGCAGTTATTCTTTTTTATTTATAAAATTTCACTTGATTTTCTAATATGTGTGGAAACATACAACTTTAAGAAATAAAGTTAATCTCAATTAAATAATATTGGAGAAATAAGAAGGCCAGAGTCACATGTTAACAGGGGCACAGAACAGTTAGTGGAGGAGGAAAGAAGGAGAACACTCCTAAAATATATGACTAAAAAATGGAAAAGGTCCAGAGAGTCAATTGTAAAGTATATTTTTGCATTCTAAAATGTGTATTCTAAATCTTATTTGTATATTTTAAATTATATATTTTAAGTTTATTATTTATGTATACTAAAGTTTTGAGTTTCTATGTATAGCTTCCATACAACGAGGTGTGTGTGTGTGTGTTTGTGTGTGTGTATTTATTATGGCATTAAGCATTAGTCACATTTTTTTTAGGAATCACGTTGGAATAAAAATCAGAACACCCTGAGGTAAATTCCATTTGGAAACGCGGGCAAAGGTCTCACCTTTCCCAGGCTCAGAGCCACCAACTTTAGGGTAAATGATGTTAACCCATCAAATCAAGTCAATCCAGATATGTTAAATAAACGACATCAAACAACTAAATGGCACACTATTTTGATTGAATTCCACAGATTTGGAATAGGTCTAACAATGCTTAGCTCCACTTAAATTCCTTTTAAGTGGATAAAAGATTCTAAATGAATGAGATAAATTGGTATAGTAAATAACACCTAAATCCTAAGCTGCTAGAAAGAATTCTAACCAACTAGCCAGGATTTTCAGCAAAACCAACAATAACAAAAAAGCGTGTTTAACACAAGAGGTCATATAGTTTTCTCATAGTTCTTTTTCTGTATACAATTTTATTTTAAAGAAATCGTTTTTCCATTTTGTGGTGCTCATTTGTAGGGAGAAAGAGTTTGCTAACTTCATCTTTTCCTGAATTTCAACTGAATGCATTTTTCTTGTTTTATTCTTCTTGAACTGATATCCTTTGGCCAATATTAAGTGTAAATTAATGTATACATTTATGGAGCACATAACAATTAAACAAAGGCCATTCAATCAGAGTGCTTTCACCTACTTTTTTTCCCCACAAACATGATATTGCAAGACAGAAGAACATGACTTTGAAAGAACTGGAAACTCTCCCCAAACACTTCAGTGATTATATAAGGATGGTCAAACAGGGTAGTGTTTGTGGAAAGGCAGCTATCGGAGGAGCTGAAAAATGATGATTCTCAGGTGGAAATAATTAAAGTGTTTTTATTCAGCTCTGCACTCTGCCTGCCACAGTACCATGTTCTTCGATCACTTTTCATGGTAAATTAAATGCTTCACCAGGTTCATTTTTAGAAAATATGGGATCTCTAACCAATCTATACTATCAAACAAGTAAAGTTGACATAGGAAGGTTTGAAAACAGGGACCAGGTGCTCTGGTGTGCTAAACGCACAAGTCACCACTCTGTTTAGTGGTTTTATGAACATGGGAGCCTGGTGAGATAGAAACCTTTGATTACAAAAGTAAACCCTCCCCAGTACATGTTACTTTACTGACACACAAATAGAGATCAAAATACTGTGGTATGGTATCAGTCCACTTGAGTAACCTTAATTAGGATGCCAGAGAGTACTACGAGAATGAAAAGCACTACAGTAGTCTGAAAAAGGAAATGAGAGTTTGATAATTAACGTATTCTTTATTTTAACCAAATTGTCATTTATTGGAAATCTTTTTCATTCATTGGAAATCTTTTTACTTTCTGGAAATTTAGGGCGTGACAGGTACCATAAAACACTCAGAGTTTCTGTGATGTGTGAGGGAAAACTGTCAGCATTATTTAGTTGTTTATCTTAGCTTAGATTAGATTCAAGATGTCATTTACTAAGATATTATATAGCAAAGTGTTCCATCACTCTTAGAGTCTATGTTACTCTTGAAACTCAAAAATTTCAAAGCAAAGTAAAACTTGATTCAATTAAATAAGAGTAAATGCTATAGAAATGAGTCTTGTGATGTTTTGTGGATATTCTGAGAAGTTTTGACAAACACTATACAAATAAATTGCATTAAAAAAAATCAAAGACAAAGGAATCCAGTTGTTTTATTGTTTTTTTATATAGCATGTGTCTTTACGATTATTGCAAACATTGCCTCCTTATTACTTTGCAATGATTATTTTTAAAACCAAATCCAGCTCAAGAACGCCGTATTTCTGAAGGGATATTTTATAATCACCGTCATGTGTGCCCATTTTCAATTTTAGAAATCGTTGCTACTGGGTTATAGATCTTCCACATCGCTTTAAGCAAGAACTTATCAGATAAATATCTTGAAACTTGAGCACATATCCAATATGAAGGTGCAAGTCTCACGGGTTCACCATGAAATATAACTCTTTAGCTTCATAAATCCTTATATCCACAATACTTCAAATCTGAAATGCCCACTGTCAATACCTTCTTAAGTTAAAAGGATGAAATTTGAAAAATCAGATGTTTGCTTTAACCAAGCTTCTGTTTCTCTTCATTTTATTTTGTGTGGATTTTGATTCGGTAACAAAATGTTGAAAATTAGCTTTTTTATGTTCACACTAAGGCACTGTGTGTACTCAGGAACATTAGATGATGGGCAGCTGATCAAAGAATCCAAAGTCTAACTGGCATCTGGGACCAGCTCCTCTGTGAATGGCACATAACTCAAGGAAATATTTCTGGAAGATCCTTATAATATGAAGCCTTATTTGACTAAAGTAATCCTTCCTCCTATGTTGGGGAGTTGATTTTTTTCCCCAAGAGTGACCATTTCTTCCTTTAACTTCTTTTCATTTTCTTTTTTTTTAATAGGACATAGTAATACAAATGCACATAGTGTACTTCTCCAGACAGGTAATGGGGCACTAGTGATGAGAAAGTGTTTGTAATATTCTCCACCCACATGTATCCCTGAATATACATCCATCCAGAGGTGTGTCATCCTGTCACAAGGGGACAACTTACTCCTTGGCTTTTATTTTATTACAGCTGATGCAGCAGTAAAACACAGGTAGAGAGATTTAGCACTATCTCCCATTACCCTCCCTCTGCTGCCACAATCTCCTACTTGTGTGCAAGAAGCGTTCCATGTGTGGCAAGCTAAACCCTCCTCAGAGTATCTGGGGGGTCCATGGATCACCCAGGGAAAGTAAGCCAGTGCCAGAGTTGGGGCCAAGGGGAGCTCCTAATTCTTCCAGAGGATTCTGACCAGCGAACTATGTTGAAGTCAGCAAGGGTTGCTATAGAAGTGAAAGAAGGAGGAAGTAAGGAATGAAGAGGACCTCTGATCTCATTCCAAACATAATTGAATAACCTTTGAAAGCAGGGCATGTCTGTGGACTGATGCCAAAAGCAAGACCTAGACTTCTTAACACAATTGTGACAGGTCCATAACAATCTTAACTTTCTGAACCAGGAACAAATTTCTGGTTGCCTCCTAAATCTGCTAGAACACCCATCTCTACCCCAAGAGTTATTAATAGAGGATCTTTGAGGCCAATTCTAACAAGGAAACTGATAAAAACAAACAGGATTTGCTCTGATATTTTTGCAAATAAGTGTAGCAGTAGCAGTGGTGGTTATACAGTAAGTAGCTATAACATGCCAAAAGAGTAACAAGTATTTTATCTTCACAATAAAACCATGAGGTAGGTACTCTCATTATTTTTATTTTTGCCCTTTAGAAATTACAAACTTGGAGTGGTAAGGAACTTTCCCAAGGTCAGATAGCTCGTAAGTGGTGATGCAAGACTCAAATTCAGACCACCTTATCCGGAGTCCCCACTCTAAACCACTTACTACTCTGCCATTGTCTACCATGAACATATTGTCTTTTCATTCTCAACTTTTCTGTCTGCCCCCTTAATGCTTGGATGTCCTATTTGCCACCATTCAATATTCAAGGGATCAATTGTCCTTTTCTCTCAGTACAATTGCCCTGCAGGTTAAGTGTCATCCTTGTTACCTCCTTTGCCCTTATCAAGCTGCCTCCATTTCCCCCTTTCCATTTTCTTCTCCACCCTGCAAACTTCACTCTTTTCCTTTTCACTGTTTTTCCCTGTTATCTGCCCATCCTCGTTTCTCTTTTCTCCAGCCTAATTCCACTGCCATCTCACTTATCCTTGTTTCCCTGACTGTTCACTGTGACACTTTCCCCTACACACACACACATTTCAGAGGTTATTAATATTACCACCATATTAAAAGTAAACAGAAAATAAAATGCAAGCCATGATGTGAGAGAAAATATTCATTTATAATACATATATCTAACGAAAGACTCATGTTTAGAATATAGAAACACCCCCCAGAAATCAATAAGGTAAAAAAAACTGGATAAATATTTAAATAGGCATAGCACAAAAGAAGATATCCAGATAGCCAATAAGCATATTAGAAGGTAAACACTATTTCTACTCATCAGGGTAATGTAAATTAAAACCACAGTAAGATACTGCTACACATTCACTAGAATGGCTAAAATGAAAGGACTGAGAATACTAAGTGTTGGTAAGGATGCAGAACAACTGGAACTTCCACACATTGCTAGTGGGAGGATAAAATAGTACATCACTTTGTAAAATTGTTGGGCAGTAGTAAAAATAAATATATGCTTACCTACAACTCAGAAATTGTACCCCTAGGAATATAACCAAGAGAAATAATTGCATATGCGCACAAAAAGACTTGTATAAAAATGTGCGTAGCAACTTTATTCATAATAGTTCTAAACTAGAAATACCCCAAATGTCCACCAATGAAAGCGCATAGATAAATTATGTTATATTCATACAATGGAATACTACACCACAATAAAAAAGAACAAACTATTGATACATACACCAACACGATAAATATCAAAAAACATTCTGAGTGATAGAAGCCATACACAAAGAGTATTTACTATCTGATTCCATTTATATGATGTCCAAGAAGAGGGAAAACTAATCTTTAGTGACAGAAGATAGGAAATTACATGGTGATTACATGAGTATACAAATATATAAAATTTATCCAGATGCATACTTAAGATTTATGTATTTTACTGCATGTAAATTATACATATATAAAAAGTTTTTAAGAAAGTAAATGGATAGAAAACTGTTTAGGATAGAAATATAGAAACCTATGACATTCCAAGTTCTTGCCAAGTTCATAACATTTCAAGACATTAATAGATGTCTCTCATACTTCAGTAAGAGTCAATAAACAGCCACGAAGCCTGCAACATCCTATCCTATTCTATATGGAAAACTAACTGGTGGGTGAATTCAAGGTTCTGGGCATCCCGGGCCTTACAATTCTGTTTTGTGATCACTGAAAGTTTCAAAACGTTGCTAAATCACAACACACACAAGCTAACACCTTAGGCATACTCAAAGAGAACTGTTAAATAGTGGACATTTGAACACATTCATATTGCCTGGTTAAAACAAATCCAAGTAGAATTGTGAAAGTATTAATTTTAAAAAGTCCTCCTGAACTCAGGCTCTTGACCCAGGCACTTCATAAGGAAGTTAATAGCTGCCATACATAGCATTCATTTTTGCCCACCAACATTCCCTTAAGAAACCACATCATGGCTTTCTAAAGGGGTAGCACAAGTCTCTAGACCCACTGTGTAATACTCGACAGAGCAAGTGTCTGATGTGCTGATATCCCAGAAGAAAGAGCAAAAATAAATAAACAAATCCAAAGGGCATGAAAAGTCTCCTTTCCCCTCAGAGATTCACAATTGCCAATGTCTCAGTGTAAGTTGACAGTGGAACCTGGGGGCCTACTAACCTTTAATGATGGGAAATGGGGCTGTAGAAAACCTAGCTAAAATAGTCTAAATTACCCATGAGCCCTTTCTGATAGTTGTGAAGGAACCTTGTATTCTTGGTTAACTGGAATGGCTACAGAATGTCTTCCCTAACTTTACCATTTGCTTACCTTCCAAAGCTTAGATAGTCCAGAAAATTATACTCCTGATTTTTACATTTCTCAGATACTCAGTTGACAAATATATATATTTTTTGGACCAAATGATCAATTATTTATTCACTTGATTCATTCGTTCTTTCTTTTTTTTTTTTTTACATCCTTATTGGAGTATAATTGCTTTACAGTGTTGTGTTAGTTTCTGCTGTACAACAAGGTGAATCAGCTATATGTATACGTATATCCCCTCCCTCTTAAGCCCCCCTCCCACCCTCCCCATCCCACCCCTCTAGGTCATCACAAAGCACTGAGCTGATCTCCCTGTTCTATGCATCAGCTTCCCGCTAGCTATTTTACAGTTGGTAGTGTATATATGTCAATGCTACTCTCTAACTTCTTCCCAGCCTCTCTTTCCCCGCCGTGTCCTCAAGTCTGTTCTCTATGTCTGTGTCTCTATTCCTGCTCTGCCACTAGGTTATTTTTGCTTCAAAAGATAATAGGAATCCCTTTAGGACATCCTTAGTCTTTGTTTCTGCCACTCTCATCCATGGTTTCTCCTGGCTGCCTTCCGATACAGACAAGTCACTCTTGTTTCTTCTCTCTAAAAGACAAATTCTTTCCTCCAAAATATTGAATAAATTTGTAAATGGTAAGCACTGTTTTGCTTATACTTGAGTCTTAGATCCTTGATTAAAAAGGAAACAAACTCTGAACCAACAGAAGTACTATCATACAGACAGTTCCGAACCTCTAAGTTCTTTGGCACTTGGAGGCTATTTGCTTTTAGCAACACATTCAAATTTAATTAAATAAGCTTAGCTTTTACCTGAGATTTTTAATTATATGCCTTGCCTAACTACACAGAGGCATATTAAATATACTGCATCAGTTTCTTTTAAGGGCACATCATATAACACCAGCTTTGAAAGAGAAATCATGTTTAGCCACCAAATTTTTTGAGCTACCAAAGTTAATTGAATACAACACAGGCTTAAATTAGTTCATTTTAATTTTAATTATAACTATAATCCCTTCTTCCTCAAAGGTAGAGAAAGCAAGATAATGATTGTAAGATAAACCTGCTGTGCAGAAAAGCGTTTATATGAGGCCTGCAACTGTTATCATTAGAAAAGCCTGTTGGAAAGGTAAGCCCTTGGCTGGCATCTGTGAACTTGGATTTCAGGAGGGTTCCCACCATTCCCTAACTGGTAAGAGCGGCCAGCTGCCTAAACTGGTTGTGCAAAAAATGTGGTTTATGCTGAACAACTGCTTTCCTTCTGGGAATCTGGAATTTAGGCACATGCTACGAAGAGGGTGCCTCAGTGACCACCCACCAGTAAAAATTCTGGGCACTGAATCTATCTTTTATTTTTTGTTTAAAATTTTTTTTATTGTGGTAAGAACATTTAACATGAGATCTACTCTCCTGACCAAATTTTAAGTGCATAATACAGTGTTTTCAACTATAGCCACAATGCTGTACAGCAGATCTCAGGAGCTTATTCATTTTGTAATTGAAACTATATGCCCGTTGAATAGCAATTCCCCATTTCCCCTGCCCCCAAACCCTGGCAACCTCCACTCTACTCTGTTTCTGTGAGTTTGACTCTTAAATACCTCATACACACACGGAGTCTTTAATAAGCTTCCCTGGTGAACACATTTCACATGTGTTGTCACAACTCATTACTGGAGGAATTAAGTGCATCCTGTCTGACTCTACTGGGAGAAGGAACTCTTGGATGCTTGTATCTGGTTTCCTCCAGATTTTACCCCATGTGCCTTCCTCTTTGCTGATTTTACTTTGCATTCTTTTTCTGTAATACATCCCAGTCATGAATACAACTATTTACTGAATTCTGGGCTCTCCTAGCAAATTAATGAACATAGGGGTGGACTTGGTGACCTCTGACACACCTGGCAGTGAATCCTGTTCTCTACACAGATGAAGTGGTGTTGATGCCGACGAGGGGAAATTGGATTTCTGAGACAGTATTTTTCAAAGCTCAGATCAAGCTGCCATATAAAATTCCCACCTGATTTAGTGTGTCTGATTAACAGGTGTACAGTCTTCTTTATATACATGGTTCATCCGAAGGAAAAAAAAAAAAACAACCAACCCAAACACATCACATATGTAATTCCTCTTTCCATCACTTCAAAGTAAGAATTCGTTGTCTTCTTATTTACCTAGTAGTGGTTTCCTCATAACTTTTAATAAGATAGGTGCTTTGAACTGGTCTGTAACAATTCAAACAGCTGAATTCAATATCTTAGATGACAGTTATTGCTGAAATTTTTTCTGACCACAACTCTTCTAACAACTTTTAGGAAAATCCAAAAGGTACCTCTCTAGACATACATGCCTTGAACTTGGCAGAGAATGAGGGAGATTCGCATTTTCAGCATAACAAATTGCTCTGTTCTTGTAATCCTAGTGAGTGCTCAAGAGTCTGTCTATGTTCCACTGGTTTCCTCCTCTCTTCTTAAAATGCAGCTGAGCTGGCCAAAGAAACAAATAACGGATGTGCCCACTATCCTCACTTTCTTTGACAATATTTTATCTGGTGAATTGCTACTAAAGAGTAAAAACTCCATTGTAAACAGCAGAAGAAGAATAAAAACATAAATACTCTGCAAAGTAGGAACTAGAAATATTACATTTGTAATTGGAGGCCTCATTGCATCTGATTCTTCTATACATACTAACTCAGAATAAAACTGCCTTGTGCTGGGAACTGAAACAGTATTCTGGTAAGCAACACCTGAAAATGTCAAAGGCCAAATTATTAGGCTCATGACTATAATTGCATATTTCCTTTGATTCTAATTATAGTACAATCTATTCTTGATTCCAAATTTGCTTTGCGTCAATGAACATTGCCTACCATTTCCAGATATGTATGCCTACATGGTAATTTGTCCATTAGTTCTCATTTGTTAAGAAATTTTCTATTAAATTACCTATGACCAATATCAATTTCCAAGTCCAAGTCCCCTTCTTCAGATACTCATTATCATTCATCAATACCTTTTCAAGTCCTCCTTGTAAAATAATTTGACTAAAATGTCTTCTCCTGCAGAGACTGCAACATTACCTAAGAAAAAAATCACCCTTCTTTCTTTTGGCTCTAGAAACCCCATTTTCCTTCCGCTCAAATCAAGCAATGAGCCACAAAACTCAAAAGATCACAGATAACCATCACCATCTAAAATATAAAATGGGGAAATGTCGCCAAGGTCACTCACCCACTGGAGTCTGCGGAAGTGATAGCAATCAGGGGTAGAATCTTCAGGGGGAGGCTGGTTGGTCTTTGAGTGGTCTCCAATTCACTTTTCAAGTCAGCTTGTTCCAACTGTCTGAAGGCAAGAGGGGGAAGCTGGACACTGCGGCAAGAAAGTCTCCGTACAAGATAGGGTTCCATTCCTCGCAAAGGGTCTTCCTCTTCATTAGTGGAATGCAGTGTTTCCTCAGAGGCCTAAGACAAAAGTTCAAGAAAGTACAGTAATCAACAAAAGTCCCATGATTTATCATTACATGATGGCTTTACACTTTTGGAGAAAGAAATTGAAGGAAAATTATACGTGAAAAATGTTAACTAGAAAGCAATGATATTAACAGAACAATATTTGGTGAAAAGACTACAACTAATAACTGAAATCTAGAGTTATTTTAAAAATAGTACAGTTGTTCACCAGTATATTTAGATATGGCTTGGCTGTTAACAATTAACTGACATTTCCAATAATCTTAGAATTTATGAGTTTTGTGCATGAATTCTATGAAATCAAGGGTAAATCAAAACATTTTTCTACCAAATATGAAATGAATTACGGAAATTTCATATATATATGTGTGTGTGTATATATATATGTATGTGTGTGTGTATATATATATATATATATATATATATATATAATCTTGACATATTACATACCCATAAATACATGAAGAAAGAGGAAGAAAATGAGTCCTATTTTTTTTCTTCATAATTAGGACCATATTTGTAACATATTTTCATATGTCACATGTTACTCAGATATTCTCTACAAAGTTTTATGATAAGACTTTGTGAGGGGAATGAAAAAAAAGACATGAACATCTGAGTACCAAGTAGAAATATATTTAAATCACAGCTGAATTTTGCGAATAGAAAATTTAATATTTTTATTCTAGTTGAAAAAATATACTGCTACATAAGTAATAATTATTTCCAAGTGGTTGGAAAGTCTAGTCTGGCAACGTTTATTATATCCATATACACAGAATGATAGAGCCACCAAATGTTATCAGATAACACACTGAGTTTTAGAATGCTTGCATTGCCACTTTGCCAGTTGTGTTTGTAGAGTGTTGTTTGATCTCTCTAAGTCTTCTGTTTCTTTACCATAAAAATGGAAATAGATCCATTGTCTCTGCAGCACACATTTGTTGGCCAAACCTTTGCTTTTCTATCTCCGTGTGAGTGGCCTTTATCCCCTCTGAAGTCCCAAACCACTATCCTCCACACCCTGTTTGGTCTTTAGGAGCCAAAGGTGGTGTTTCAGGGAGGGCTTTGGTGAGTGACTCTGTTCTTTGGGTGGGTGGCCAGGCAAGGTCTCTCCCATGGACCAGTGTGTAGGGGAGCAGAATTGGCCACCCTCGGCTGTGTCTCTTTGGCATATTGTTTGAAGTGGTTATTTCCTGAGACGTGGAAAGGAAGGGCTCTGGAAACTAATTAGGAGTTGCCCTTTCCTAAAAAAACTTTCCATTGGTAAGGGTGACTCCCTGTCAGGATGGAGGATGACCCACCCATCCCCCCCCCACCACAAAAATGGAAATAATATCTACCCACAAGAATTAAATGAGATCATGAATGTAACGTGCATAGCTCATTACCTGCAATGTGATAAGCAATCATGGCAATTTCCTTTCCTTCTGAGTTGTACCAGTGAAGAAACTAACCCAGAGGGGCAAAGTACTTTCTCCAAAATTAGCCTGTTGGTTATAAGTTAAAAGTGCATTGACTTTGCAGAGTCTAGACCTAGTTTAGAACCTTTGTTGTACTTCTTACTATACTACCATCTTTGGGCAAATAACTTAGGCTCACTGAGATTGGTTCTCCATTTGAACACTGAGGGTAATAATAATATTTACTTCTCAGGGTCATTGTCTGGATCACAGATACAAAGTGTATGAAGCACTAATAGATGGCCCACAGTTTGCACTCAACAAAATGGCAGCTATTATTATTATAATCCAGGCTAATTCCCTTTATCTTTTCATAGCACTATACTGCCTTTGATACTTCATTCATCCATATTTTTTCCCGAAAACAGAAAATTTGTCTTTTTTCTGATTTATAGCTTGAAAAATGTGAAAGGACATGCAATGATGGCTTCTATTCAGCTTTGGGTTTTATTGTCTGATTTCATGGATAAATAGAAACAAAAAAGAAGGCACCCGGAAGGTAAAGAAGACGTCAAAGCTAAACACAAAGTTCATTTATTTCAAGTCCTAGATATGAAGATCTAGATTCTGGGAATCTGTGCTTTGAGGAATCTACTTGCTTTGTAAAACAACATTCATAATAATGGCTTTAAAAAGCAGGACATCCTGCCACTTGAGACAACATGCATGGATCTTGAGGGAATTATGCTAAGTGAAGTAAGTCAGACAGAGAAAAATAAACCCTGTATGAGCACACTGATACATGGAATCTTAAAAAAAAAACCCAAACTCATCAGATCAGCTTTGTGGTTACCAGAAATGGGGGTGGGAGAGGGGGAATTGAATGAAAGTGGTCAAAAGGTACAAACTTCCAGTTATAAAATAAATAAGTACTAGGGATGTAATGTATAGCGTGATGACTACAGTTGACATGGCTGGATGGCATATATGAGAGTTATTAAGAGAGTAAACCCTAAGAGTTCTCATCACAAGGAAAAAAGTATTTTTTCCTTTTCTTTTCTTTTTTTTTGTATCTACACAAGATGATGAATGTTAACTAAACCTGTGGTCATCATTTTATAATATTATTAAGTCAAACCATTATGCTGTATACAGTAAACTTATACACTGCTGTATGTCAATTATATCTCAATAAAACTAGAAAATAGTTTTAATAATAATGACTAATATTTATTGAGTCCTTATCAAGTGCTGGGTTTACTTAGTGAGTGCTGTGTTTTTCATATACCACTTCATTTAATTTTCACTGAAGTCCTCTGGGTTAGGTTCTATTACTTTTCCCATTTCACACATAAAGAAACAGAGACCTTTATCATCACATGCCCTGGTCACACAGCCATGTGGTTAGTAGGGTAACCAACATTCCTGTTTTCCTGGGCCTTTCTGCTTTTAGGACGGCAAGTCCCATGTTTGGGGAAACCCACCAATCCCAAGCAAACTAGGATGATTGATCACCCTACAAGTCAAAATCCAAACCCAAATCTATTTTAGTTAAACCTGAAACTAATAACAACTACTCTGTACTACCTCTAACAAGTATGGTCCCTGGCAAGGTGCATACTTCCAGAAAAGAATTGAACACACAGTAATTGACCATAATTTAATATGCCTCACATTTAAAAAAAAAATGAACAGAATTGAGCCCTACATAAACAGTGGAAATTAGTGAGAATCCTTGTTGATTAAGTCAGGAGACAGAGATCTCGGCCTGACTCTGCCACTAATTACTTATGTGGTGTTGAGTCATTTAACCTTTCTGGGCTTTAGTTTCCTTAGACAGACAATCAAGAGCTTGTACAAAATGAACCTTAAGGCTACTTTCAGTTCTGAAATACTCTGATTTTATAATAGCCAGTGGTAAAATCAGTGCTTAGTGAGATGGCAAATATATAAAATAAAGGGAAAACGTGTGCACATGTACCATTCTTAGCTTTTAGTTTGAGAAAGTGAGCCTCTATGTGCTTACAAAGTTCTGTGTGTTCGTTTAAGGACAGAATTGCAAACTACAGCCACACTCTGGGACTGCTAACAGGTCATAATTTGCCTCACGTATTTCTCAAGAGAAGTTAATGAATGACTTAAGTGTGTAGACATCCTTCTTTGGGACAAACGTGGAAAAGAAGAACAAAAGATGAGTCTAGCAGAGCTAAACACTGAATGTAGCTGGCCAAAGTTAATATCTTTTTATAAAGATAGCTGGCCAAAGTTAGTATCTTTTTATAAAGATAGCATTGTAACTGAAGGAATGCTTTCTATAACCCAGGTCATGTGATAAAAGACTTAAGGTTTGTGACATTCTCTTTTAGATAAAACCACCTCAAGAGGTAACTTCTTCTGAGAGAACAACCTCTATTAAAAATAAAGTGTAGCATTTTTATCTTGATAATAAAAACGATAAAGCTATAGATGTCTATATCCTAACATTCCATTCAAAAACAGCATAACAAGTGGCTTTTAAAAAATTCCAGATCAATGTGTATCAATGATATTTCAAAAAGAAACAGAACTTTACCCGGTAGAAGGTGATAGGTTAAATGCCCTTATTTTGGAAAGAAGTGTAAAAATGATCACAAGGACAATATGTATTTCATGTTATTGTAGGAAAATGACATTTTTACAAGGGTCGAGGGAAAAGACAGTATTTATAGCATCTCTAAGCCGTTATTTCTCAAAAAGTGATGCTCAAACTTCCTGCATGAGAATCGCAGAAAGTACTTGCTAAAATTCAGACTCCCAGGCCCTATTCCAGATCTGCCTAATCAGAATCTCTATTATTAGGGCCTGGGAGTCTGAGTAAGTCTCCACTATGGTTCTATGTATGCTTAAATTTGGGAACTAATGGTTTTGACATTTTAGACATGGTCCAATAAGATGGTTTGGCAAAGACTCAATAACAAAAAGACGTTCACTGAAGCTTATTTATGATAAAGAATAAACGGATATAATCTAATTATTGTACTGAGGGATTGGCTTAATAAATTTTGATATATCATATTATGAAATACTATGAGGCTGTTAAAATAATGCAGAAGAATATGTGATTATGTTCATGACATAATGCCGAGTGGGAAAAACAGATTACAATGTGATCTAATTTTTGTAAAACAACACTAAAACAAAAACAAACACCAAAACATATTATATTTATGGAAAAATTTTAGAAAGCTATATCCCAGTTCTTTAAAATGGCTTTCTCTGGGTGATGGTGTTCGTGGTGATTTTCATATTGTTGTTTATTACTAGTTTCTATATTCCCTATAAATTCGTACTATTTTGAGTTTAAAAGTACAATAAAAGTCATAATAAAAAAATGAAACTACATCGAACTTGCTATTGATGGGACTCAAAAATATCTCACATTCAGCTTCAAGATATGCAATATCCAAAGAAAAAACGACACTAAATTATTTGAATGAGTTTAATGCAAACCTGTTAATTTGTAATAAAATGAAATTCTCTTTGGTAACTAACAAACTTACTTGGAATAGTTGACAGAAAAATAACTTGAAAGTAATTCTTTTCACTGTTGGGACAAGTGCCTCTCTGAAATACATACCTAAAGAAAGCAATCCCTCAATGATTAAGAGTTACAACAAATGCATGAGTGTTAAATATGTTGTTGTTGTTGTTGTTGGAATCATTATTATTGCTGTTTTCTTCAGTTTCTATGAAGGAGAGTTAATTAATTTCTTTGTTCTCTTTTTTTACCCCTCCCAAAATAGATTGCAAGCCACTTAAGGCCTTTAGTGCAGGCACATACATATAACTGGTTATAAATAAATTGCTGTGCTTGTTGATAATCTCGGGGGTTTTGATATTTATTTCATATATATGTATAAATACTTTATATATTTATACATATATATGAAATTTTCTATAGAGAAATTATTTTAAAATATATGTGAATATACATTGGCATTGTAGCAGAAAATGTTTCTTTCTGAGCACCAGCTAGACCACATTTCCAGATTCCCTTGCAGGTAGTTATAGGTACATCAATGGCATTACCTTATATGCAAAGGATTACAGGCTAAGGAAATGTGCCATTTTCACAGCTGTCCCATAAAAACTGTGAGTACAATCCCTCATTTCTCTCCCCCTCTGGAACTCCTTACTGAATACTGAAAATGGTGAAGACAAAAGATGGGAGATATCATGGTTTCTAAGTCACTGTTCAGAGGAGAGCCACTTGAACGCTTAATTTGGGCTACGTGAGCCACAAATAATTTTCCATTGTGGAAAGCCACTAAAATTTGGAGTCTCCTTGTTACAGCTAGTGCTGTATTACATATATAATCATATCTCTACTCTTTGAGTTCAAATTATCTTAATTATAACATCATTCTTTTCTGGGTAATTCCTTAATTAGATATTCATTGAGCATCTACTACCTTGCAAATGTGTGTGGGGTGCTAGAAATACAGATGAATTAGACACTTCCTTTTTCCTTAAGTACTCACTATTCATGTGGGGAGAAAGATAAATATAATAGGTCTTCACCAATGTGTGATAAGAGCTGTAACAGAGGACTTCGGGCTCTTTAGGAGTGCATCAGTAGGATGAACGCTTTTGTGAGTGAAAGAGGGTGCTAGCCAGAAGTGACATCAACCAAAGGAGAAAACTAGGACTGTCTCAGGCAAACTAAGTGGTATGACTACCTTGTAAATCAGGCATTTCTTTTTGGGTCCTGTCTACTTCTCCAATCAGTTCTGTTTAGTCTCATTGATGGATCCCCTGTTAACTGTCTCTTGAATCTAGACACTCTCCAAGGAGCTATCCTCAACCATTTCTCTTCTCACCCTACACACTATTGGTTTGAAACCTCAGGAGCTTCCCAGGTGAAATCTGAACGTGGCCCCTGTACACGAGGACAAGGAGAGGCCAAAGAAAGAGGCAGGCCTCTCCAGATCAGTAGGTGACAGAATTAATAAGGAAGGGAACTTACATACAGGTTTGTCTTGGGTGGCCGCAAGGCAACTAGATCTCGGCATATGCTGCCAGAATCTGAAAAGGTTATATAGAGGCCTTAACTGGGTTCAGTTATGTATACTGTCCAGATCATCTCAACAACACATTGTTCTCTCAAGCCTGCATCTTTGAAAACTGCTCCTACTAAGGGAATGGTGGGCAGAACATTCCACGGACCAGGGAGGGGGTGAGCAGCTTCTGATTGCCTGGGTCCAGCTCACAGGTCAACTGGTGGTCAAATTCTCTCAATGACCTCCTTTAATACACTCATGTTGAAAATATTATCCAAGACAATGAATACAAATAAATTCTGCCTTTTTATTTATGACCCCAAGTCAGCTTTCAGCCTTCCAGTTGTAGTGAAATGATTAATTCCTGTGTCATTCCGTTTGTTAGCTTGGACACATCTAGAAGGAGAGGAGCATGCCATAACAACTATTGTACCTCCAGTACTCAGCCAGTGCCTGGGACAATGTATATGTATAGCTGATTCACTTTGTTATAAAGCAGAAACTGACACACCATTGTAAAGCAATTATACTCCAATAAAGATGTTAAAAAAAAACCACAAAAAACACAAAACACATGCAAAATAAACCTTGCTGAAGGCATGAATGAAGAAAATAGACAAACTTGACTCCATTTTCTCAACTGTAAGAAATCAGGAAATGGAGAAATAGTATTAGATATTGGTATTACTAGTAATGTTCTGTTTGTAACTACTAACGTAAGTTAGGTAGAGGTTGCAGCTCATAACAAGGAATTTCTTTTAAAATTTCAGGATTTGAGCCACTCAGATTGCTTTGGTCTATTCCCATGTTTGAAACTTCTTTCAAATATAGATTCATTATGATAAGCATTTTCACCTAATTTTTAAAAAAAATAATAAAAGATTTCAGGCACTCAGTGCTCCAGAGTACCTATTCTGTGCAGAGCATTGTAGAAGTTAGCATGTTAAATATTGCATGAATTTTCAGGAAGAAGACAGAGTAAGCTGAAGATTAGTTTTTATAACTTCCAATGTTACAATCCTTGCTGCTGTCTAATTAGTTTCCTAATTTACTCTGAAAAAGTAGTTTCCCTGGGCCTGAATTTGTAGTATAAACAAGACAATTTTTGAAAATTGAACCAACTCTTTAAGAACTAGGGTACAATTTAATAGGTTATACTGAAATGAATTGAAGGTTATATTCATAATCTAAAAAAACTATATACAATGGTAGACATTATGTGTGTGTATATATATATCATAGACATTGTACATGTGTATATATATATATATACATAAATTCTGTTATGTCTTGATGAATTGTTCACAATATACTAAAGCAATAATTGAAAATCTGCCTTAAGATTCCTCAGCCTTATGCCAAATATTATCCCCTTATCTCATTACTCATTTTATATATATATATATATATATTTTTTTTTAACTTAAAATCCAATGCTAAGGTTGCTCAAATAATCTTATAGGGAACTCACAAGTCAAGGCAATAAATATAAATACCTAAGTTCTTTTAATTCAGAAAAGAGCATTGTACTAAACTAACACAACCCATTCTCAAATGGATATTTGTATACCAACATAGAAAAGGCACTCTTATAAAAATGAATTCTGGCAGAATGGAGCCCGCCTTTCCACAGAGCTGGAACTCCTGGCTCGGGGTCTCTTCCCTCCCCCGTCACTGAACTGCCCCGGAGCCCGAGGGGAGGGCGGCCTCACTGAGGCTGCCGGCTGTGGAGGGGCCCCACCAGCCGAAGCCGCGAAAGTCCTGAGGACCGCGGGCCAGTTGTTTCAACAAGTAACTTAAAGACAGAATGGAAAAACAAGGAGTTTTGTGCCTGAGATCATGTTGATGTGAAATCAGGGATGGCCACCTTGTGCCGGATCACTCATCCTGGAGTAAGCCAGTTGCCATGTCATGAGGACACTCAAGCAGCCCTAAGGAGGGATCCATGTGGTAAGGAACTGAGGCCTCCTACCTACAGCCACATGAATAACACTGCCAGTATTATATTGAATAAGAGTGATTAAGTGGGAGGACCTTCAAGATGGCAGAGAGTAAGACATGGAGATCACCTTCCTCTCCACAAACACATCAGAAATACATCTACATGTGGAACAACTCCTACAGAACACCTACTGAGCGCTGGCAGAAGACCTCAGACCTCCCAAAAGGCAAGAAACTCCCCACTACCTGGGTAGGGCAAAAGAAAAAAGGAAAAACAGAGACAAAAGAATAGGGACAGGACCTGCACCAGGGGGAGGGAGCTGTGAAGCAGGAAAGGTTTCCACACACTAGGAAGGCCCTTCACGGGCGGAGACAGCGGGTGGCGGAGGGGGGAGCTTCAGAGCCGCGGAAGAGAGCACAGCCACAGGGGTGCGGAGGGCAAAGCGGAGAGATTCCCGCACAGAGGATCGGTGCCGAGCAACACTCACCAGCCCGAGAAGCTTGTCTGCTCACCCACCGGGATGGGCGGGGGCTGGGAGCCGAGGCTCAGGCTTCGGAGGTCGGATCGCAGGGAGAGGACTGGGGTTGGCGGCGTGAACACAGCCTGAAGGGGGCTAGTGCACCACAGCTAGCCGGGAGGCAGTCTGGGAAAAGGTCTGGAGTTGCCGAAGAGGCAAGAGACTTTTTCTTGCCTCTTTGTTTCCTGGTGCGCAAGGAGAGGGGATTCAGAGCGCGGCTTAAAGGAGCTCCAGAGACGGGCGCGAGCCGCGGTGATCAGCGCAGAGCCCAGAGACGGGCATGAGATGCTAGGGCTGCTGCTGCCGCCACCAAGAAGCCTGTGTGCGAGCACAGGTCACTATCCACACCGCCCCTCCCGGGAGCCTGTGCAGCCCGCCACTGCCAGGGTCCCGTGATCCAGGGACAACTTCCCCGCGAGAACGCACGGCGCGCCACAGGCTGCTGCAACGTCACGCCGGCCTCTGCCGCCGCAGGCTCGCCCCACATCCGTACCCCTCCCTCCCCCCGGCCTGAGTGAGCCAGAGCCCCCGAAGCAGCTGCTCCTTTAACCCCGTCCTGTCAGGGCAGGGAACAGACGCCCTCAGGTGACCTACACGCAGAGGCGGGTGCAAATCCAAAGCTGAACCCCGGGAGCTGTACGAACAAAGAAGAGAAAGGGAAATCTCCCCCAGCAGCCTCAGGAGCAGTAGATTAAATCTCCACAATCAACTTGATGTGCCTGCATCTCTGGAATACCTGAACTGACAACGAATCATCCCAAACTGAGGAGGTAGACTTTGGTAGCAACAATATATATATATATTTTTCCCTTTTTCTCTTTTTCTGAGTGTGTATGTGTATGCTTCTGTGTGTGACTTTCTCTGTATAGCTTTGCTTTTACAATTTGTCCTAGGGTTCAGTCTGTTCATTTTTTTTTTGTTTATTTGTTTTTTTTAGTATAGTTTTTAGCACTTGTTATCATCTGTGGATTTGTTTTTTGGTTTGGTTGCTCTCTTATTTCTTTCTTTCTTTTTTTTATTACTTAAAAAATGTTTTTAATAATTATTTTTTATTTTAATAACTTTTTAATTTAATTTAATTTTATTTTATTTTCTTCTTTCTTTCTTTCTTTTTTTTCTCCCCTTTATTCTGAGCCATGTGGATGACAGGCTCTCGGTGCTCCAGCCAGGCGTCAGGGCTGTTCCTCTGAGGTGGGAGAGCCAAGTTCAGGACACTGGTCCACAAGAGACATCCCAGCTCCACATAATACGAAATGGCGAAAATCTGCCAGAGATCTCCATCCCAACGCCAAGACCCACTTCCACTCAATGACCAGCAAGCTCCAGTGATGGACACCCTATGCCAAACAACTACAAGACAGGAATACAAACCCACCCATTAAGAGAGAAGCTGCCTAAAATCATAATAAGGCCACAAACACCCCAAAACACACCACCAGACGTGGACCTGCCCACCAGAAAGGCAAGATCCAGCCTCATCCACCAGAACACAGGCACTAGTCCCCTCCACCCGGAAGCCTACACAACCCACTGAACCAACCTTAGCCACTGGGGGCAGACACCAAAAACAACATGAACTACAAACTTGCAGCCTGCAAAAAGGAGACCCCAAACACAGTAAGTTAAGCAAAATGAGAAGACAGAGAAACACACAGCAGATGAAGGAGCAAGGTAAAAATTCACCAGACCTAACAAATGAAGAGGAAATAGGCAGTCTACCTGAAAAAGAATTCAGAATAATGATAGTAAAGATGATCCAAAATCTTGGAAATAGAATGGAGAAAATACAAGAAATGTTTAACAAGGATCTAGAAGAACTAAAGAGCACACAAACAATGATGAACAACACAATAAATGAAATTAAAAATTATCTAGAAGGGATCAATAGCAGAATAACTGAGGCAGAAGAACGGATAAGTGACCTGGAAGATAAAATAGGGGAAATAACTACTGCAGAACAGAATAAAGAAAAAAGAAGACAATAATTCCGGACAGTCTCAGACACCTCTGGGACAACATTAAACACACCAACATTCGAATTATAGGGGTCACAGAAGAAGAAGAGAAAAAGAAAGGGACTGAGAAAATATTTGAAGAGATTATAGTTAAAAACTTCCCTAATATGGGAAAGGAAATAGTTAATCAAGTCCAGGAAGCACAGAGAGTCCCATACAGGATAAATGCAAGGAGAAACATGCCAAGACACATATTAATCAAACTATCAAAAATTAAATACAAAGAAAAAATATTAAAAGCAGCAAGGGAAAAACAACAAATAACATACAAGGGAATCCCCATAAGGTTAACAGCTGATCTTTCAGCAGAAACTCTGCAAGCCAGAAGGGAGTGGCAGAACATATTTAAAGTGATGAAGGGGAGAAAACTACAACCAAGATTACTCTACTCAGCAAGGATCTCATTCATATTTGACAGAGAAATTAAAAACTTTACAGACAAGCAAAAGCTAAGAGAATTCACCACCACCAAACCAGCTTTACAACAAATGCTAAAGGAACTTCTCTAGGCAGGAAACACAACAGAAGGAAAAGATCTACAATAACAAACCCAAAACAATTAAGAAAATGGTAATAGGAACATACATATCGATAATAACCTTAAATGTAAATGGATTAAATACTCCCACCAAAAGACATAGACCGGCTGAATGGATACAAAAACAAGACCCGTATATATGCTGTCTACAAGAGACCCACTTCAGACCTAGGGACACATACAGACTGAAAGTGAGGGGATGGAAAAAGATATTCCATGCAAATGGAAATCAAAAGAAAGCTGGAGTAGCAATTCTCATATCAGACAAAATAGACTTTAAAACAAAGACTATTAAAAGAGACAAAGAAGGACACTACATAATGATCAAGGGATCAATCCAAGAAGAAGATATAACAATTGTAAATATTTATGCACCCAACATAAGAGCACCTCAATACATAAGGCGAATACTAACAGCCATAAAAGGGGAAATCGACAGAAACACATTCATAGTAGGGGAGTTTAACACCCCACTTTCACCAATGGACAGATCATTCAAAATGAAAATAAATAAGGAAACACAAGCTTTAAATGATACATTAAACAAGATGGACTTCATTGATATTTATAGGACATTCCACGCAAAAAAACCCAGAATCCACGTTCTTCTCAAGTACTCATGGAACATTCTCCAGGATATATCACATCTTGGGTCACAAATCCAGCCTTGGTAAATTTAAGAAAATTGAAATCGTATGAAGTATGTTTTCTAACCACAGCGCTATGAGACTAGATACCAATTACAGGAAAAAATCTGTAAAAAATACAAACACATGGAGGCTGAACAATACACTACTTAATAACCAAGAGATAACTGAAGAAATCAAAGAGAAAATCACAAAATACCTAGAAACAAATGACAATGAAAACACGATGACCCAGAACCTGTGGGATGCAGCAAAAGCAGTTCTAAGAGGGAAGTTTATAGCAGTACAATCCTACTTTAAGAAACAAGAAACATCTCAAATAAACAACCTAACCTTACACCTAAAGCAATTAGAGAAAGAAGAACAAAGAAACCCCCAAAGTTAGCAGAAGGAAAGAAATTATAAAGATCAGATCAGAAATAAATGAAAAAGAAATGAAGGAAATGATAGCAAAGATCAATAGAACTAAAAGCTGGTTCTTTGAGAAGATAAACAAAATTGATAAACCATTAGCCAGACTCATCAGGAAAAAAAGGGAGAAGACTCAAATCAATAGAATTAGAAATGAAAAAGGAGAAGTAACAATTGACACTGCAGAAATACAAAGGATCATGAGAGATTACTACAAGCAACTCTATGCCAATAAAAAGGACAACCTGGAAGAAATGGACAAATTTTTAGAAATGCACAACCTGGCAAGACTGAACCAGGAAGAAATAGAAAATATGAACAGACCAATCACAAGCACTAAAATTGAAACTGTGATTAAAAATCTTCCATCAAACAAAAGCCCAGGACCACATGGCTTCACAGGCGAATACTATCAAACATTTAGAGAAGACCTAATACCTATCCTTCTCAAACTCTTCCAAAATAGAGCAGAGGGAGGAACACTCCCAAACTCATTCTACGAGGCCACCATCACCCTGATACCAGAACCAGACAAAGATGTCACAAAGAAAGAAAA
Organism: Eschrichtius robustus; assembly: GCF_028021215.1. Taxonomy (NCBI): domain Eukaryota; kingdom Metazoa; phylum Chordata; class Mammalia; order Artiodactyla; family Eschrichtiidae; genus Eschrichtius; species Eschrichtius robustus. Next base: position 46,731,850 of record NC_090825.1, read on the forward strand.
CTACAGGCCAGTATCACTGATGAACATAGATGCAAAAATCCTCAACAAAATACTAGCAAACAGAATCCAACAGCACATTAAAAGGATCATACACCATGATCAAGTGGGGTTTATCCCAGGAATGCAAGGATTCTTCAATATACGCAAATCAATCAATGTGATACTCGATATTAACAAATTGAAGGAGAAAAACCATATGATCATCTCAATAGATGCAGAGAAAGCTTTCGACAAAATTCAACACCCATTTAGGATAAAAAACGCTCCAGAAAGTAGGCATAGAGGGAACTTACCTCAACATAATAAAGGCCATATATGACAAACCCACAGCCAACATCGTCCTCAATGGTGAAAACCTGAAACCATTTCCACTAAGATCAGGAACAAGACAAGGTTGCCCACTCTCAAAACTATTATTCAACATACTTTTGGAAGTTTTAGCCACAGCAATCAGAGAAGAAACAGAAATAAAAGGAATCCAAATCGGAAAAGAAGAAGTAAAGCTGTCACCGTTTGCAGATGACATGATACTATACATAGAGAATCCTAAAGATGCTACCAGAAAACTACAAGAGGTAATCAATGAATTTGGTAAAGTAGCAGGATATAAAATTAATGCACAGAAATCTCTTTCATTCCTATACACTAATGATGAAAAATTTGAAAGTGAAATTAAGAAAACACTCCCATTTACCACTGCAACAAAAAGAATAAAATATCTAGGAATAAACCTCCCTAAGGAGACAAAAGACCTGTATGCAGAAAATTATAAGACACTGATGAAAGAAATTAAAGATGATACAAGTAGATGGAGAGATATACCATGTTCTTGGATTGGAAGAATCAACACTGTGAAAAAGACTATACTACCCAAAGCAATCTACAGATTCAATGCAATCCCTGTCAAACTACCACTGGCATTTTTCACAGAACTAGAACCAAAAAAACTCACAATTTGTATGGAAACACAAAAGACCCCGAATAGCCAAAGCCATCTTGAGAAAGAAAATCAGAGCTGGAGGAATCAGGCTCCCTGACTTCAGACTAGACTACAAAGCTACAGTAATCAAGATAGTATGTTACTTGCACAAAAACAGAAATATAGATCAATGGAACAGTATAGAAAGCCCAGAGATATACCCACACATGTATGGTCATCTTATCTTTGATAAAGGAGGCAAGAATATACAATGGAGAAAAGACAGCCTCTTCAATAAATGGTGCTGGGAAACCTGGACAGCTACATGTAAGGGAATGAAATTAGAACACTTCCTAACACCGTACACAAAAATAAACTCAAAATGGATTAAAGACCTAAATGTAAGGCCAGACCCTATTAAACTCTTAGAGGAAAACATAGGCAGAACACTCCATGACATAAATCACAGCAAGATCCTTTTTGACCCACCTCCTAGAGAAATAGAAATAAAAAGAAAAATAAACAAATGGGACCTGATGAAACTTAAAAGCTTTTGCACAGCAAAGGAAACCATAAATAAGATGAAAAGAAAACCCTCAGAATGGGAGAAATTATTTGCAAATGAAGCAACTGACAAAGGATTAATCTCCAAAATTTATAAGCAGCTCGTGCAGCTCAATATCAAAAAAACAAACAACCCAATCCAAAAGTGGGCAGAAGACCTAAAGAGACATTTCTCCCAAGAAGATATACAGATTGCCAACAAACACATGAAAGAATGCTCAACATCATTAATCATTAGAGAAATGCAAATCAAAACTACAATGAGGTATCACCTCACATCAGTCAGAATGGCCATCATCAAAAAATGTACAAACAACAAATGCTGGAGAGGCTGTGGAGAAAAGGGAACCCTCCTGCACTGTTGGTGGGAATGTAAATTGATACAGCCACTATGGAGAACAGTATGGAGGTTCCTTAAAAAACTAAAAATAGAACTACCATATGACCCAGCAATCCCACTACTGGGTATATACCCTGAGAAAACCATAATTCAAAAAGAGTCATGTACCAAAATGTTCATTGCAGCTCTATTTACAATAGCCAGGACATGGAAGCAACCTAAGTGTCCATCGACAGATCAATGGATAAAGAAGATGTGCCACATATATGCAATGGAATATTACTCAGCCATAAAAGGAAAGGAAATTGAGTTATTTGTGGTGAGGTGGATGGACCTAGAGTCTGTCATACAGAGTGAAGTAAGTTAGAAAGAGAAAAACAAATACTGTATGCTAACACATATATATGGAATCTAAAAAAAAAAAAAAAAAGGTCATGAAGAACCTAGGGGCAAAACGGGAATAAAGACGCAGACTACTAGAGAATGAACTTGAGGACACGGGGAGGGGGAAGGGTAATCTGGGACAAAGTGAGAGAGTGGTAGTGTATATATGGACATATTTACACTACCAAATGTAAAATGGATAGCTACTGGGAAGCAGTCACATAGCACAGGGAGATCAGCTTGGTGCTTGGTGACCAGCTAGAAGGGTGGGATAGGGAGGGTGGGAGGGAGGGAGAGGCAAGAGGGAAGAGATATGGGGAAGCTAAGACACCGTTGTAAAGCAATTATACTCCAATAAAAACGTTAAAAATAAAATACGCAGACCTATTAGAAAATGGACTTGAGGATATGGGGAGGGGTAAGGGTAAGCTGGGACAAAGTGAGAGAGTGGCATGGACATATATACACTACCAAATATAAAATAGATAGCTAGTGGGAAGCATCCGCATAGCACAGGGAGATCAGCTCGGTGCTTTGCGACCACCTAGAGGGGTGGGATAGGGAGGGGGGGAGGGAGGGATACATAAGAGGGAAGAGATATGGGGATATATGTATATGTATAACTGATTCACTTTGTTATAAAGCAGAAACTAACACACCATTGTAAAAGCAATTATACTCCAATAAAGATGTTTAAAAAAAAATGAATTCTGTATGAAAATGAAAATTTCCACCCCAGGTTAACACAAAGATAGCAGATAGCTCTCATACATCTACAGAGCATAATCCAAATATAGGGTGTGATTTCAAACTGCTTAGAACAGACAGAAATCACTGAAGTCCTTCTAAATCCATTTCCTATAATTCGCTCATCAGAACTTCTAAAAAGTTCCTAAAAAGGAATAGAAAAATTTCTCATTCAGTAATATTCTACTGTATATTCTCATCAAGAAGAAAGTCTGCCTGAAACTCTAGGATTCACTTAACCTTATGTAAATAGCATTGTATCTTTCCTGAGTGACCTTGAAAAATGAAGTGGATTCTATTTGGTTGGCAGAGAAAAGAAAGAAAATTTAAAGAAAAACATGATTTCTATCAATTATTTACTTCACAACGATATACACAGTAATAGAAGCACATCAGCATAAAAGAAGCTAACATTGTTTTTCTGGCCCCTGAAAATTATGTCTCCCTAGAAAAACACGATAAAATTTAGCTGGCTTATTCTCTGACTGTTTTGAAAAATCTATCACTTGAGTAATCAGGTGCCAAACCACAACATTAAAGGGAGCACAAAGATCTATTGTCTTCATTTTCAAGTTATACTTAAATACCAACATTAATTAAAAAATGTTTACAAACATGAAAACAAAAACTAAAATCATTTTTGATAAGGTATATTTATAATAATAAAGTAAGTCTGTAGAATAAACTAATCAAGACTGAGGTGTAAGAGGAAAGGGGAGACAAAGTAATGCCAAATTCCCTCTTCACATGGAAGGAGCCTGCAGAGCTTTCACTCTTGGCTTTGATGTTCAATTAACTATTAAAGATTTCATTGATAAACTAAGGATCAGAAGAATGCTAATATTATATAAGTCTACATTCAATGTTATAGTCAATGGTGAAACATATTTTTTATTCTTATTAAAATAAGGAATACTACAAGGATGTGCCCCAATACCTCTTTTATTTAGGATCATTAACAAATATTTATTACATTGCATGTTGTACATAGGTAGCTATTTGATCCTCGTTAAAAACTGCAGGAAGGACAGTTATTATTTCCATTTTACAGATTCGGAAAATGAGGCTTAGAGGGGTTAGTTTGCCACTTACCTCCCACACTGGGGAGGTTAGAGTAACACTATTAGTAAATGGTCAAGCCAGGTTTTAAGACCAGGCTTACCTGACACTAAAGCTCACCATTGTTAACTCAAGTGCATGATTGCCCACACTTTTCAAGAACTTCTGGCCAATCCATTAATGTGGGAAACAGAAATAGTAGGCACAGAACTAAAGGAAAGATGAAGAAATTGTTATCATTATTTGATTAAAACCTGGTTTAATGGATGGATTTTCTTAAATTTTCCTAAATATTTCTTATAGAAGAAATTAATATGTGTTAAAGGAAACACTATCAACAAATGTGGGAGGAACAATTATGTCAGTGTTGGGGAAAATCGCTATGTAGACCATGTAAGAAGGAATAAAAATGTTAAATATTAAAAATACTAAAAACAAAATAGTAAGCCATAGAGTGACATCAGCAAGATAGTGGAACAGGAAGCTCCAGACCTTGTTCCTTGACAGAGACACTGACTTAACAACAACATATAGTCCTAAGAGCCTTTATGAGATCTTCCAGAAACCAGCTAAGAAATTTTAGTACCCAAGCAAACTCAAAGCCAAGACCAGTCACATTGATGGATAAGAAAAGCCATTTCATTTCAACTGTGATAGCCCATCTCCCAAGACAGCACAGTTTGGTGCAAATGGGAGAAAAAGCCCAACTCATGGCTTTTGGGGTGGGGAGGAAGAGAAGAGTGTAATATACATTCAGTGTTACAACTTTTGTGTGTGTGGGGGGAAACAGTCCAAGGAACTGGTTTCTGTCTCACCTGATTCAGAGCACTGATGGGGAGTCAGAATACTTGGGATGTGTGGGGGCCACTGAGAACAAAAGAGAGCTCTGCAGTGCTAGAGAATCTTCAGTACTGCAGACAGACACCAGAGGGAGCAAGAGATTATAAACTCCTGAAAAAGAAACAGGGAAACCTCACTAATTGAGAAATTACATGCACAAGTCCAGGGAAGATGCATCCCCAGAAAAGTTTCGAGAGGCCCCTAGAATTTCTAGACATGCTAGCTGGTGAAGGACCTCCTCTTGTCTACAAACACTCTCTGTAAACCTAAGTATTGTTTTTTCAAATGCACAAACAACAGCAAAAAGTAAGATACACAAAGACACAGGGAAACATGGCCCATTCAAAAGAACAAAATAAATTTCCCGAAGTTGACCCTAAAGAAATGGGGATCTATGAATTACCTAAAAGATTCAAAATAATTGTCCTAAAGAAGCTCAAGGTACTACAAGAGAGCACAGATGGACAAATAAATGAAATTAGGAAAATGGTGTATGAACAAAATGAAAATATCAACAAAGAGATAGAAACTATAAAAAAGAACCAAACAGAAATTCTGGAATTAAGAATGTGATAACTTAGTTGAAAAATTTCACTAGAGGGATTCAACAACAGACCTAATCAAGCAGAAGAAAGAATCAGCAAACTCAAAGACAGGTCATTTGAAATTATACCATCAAAGGAATAAAAATAAAAAAGCATAAGAAAATTGAAGAAATCCTAAGGGACTATGGGATATGATAAAATAGACTAATATACACATTATGGGAGTCCCAGAAAGAGAAGAAAGAGAAAAGGACAGAGAGTTATTTGAGGAAATAATGGCTGAAAATTTCCCAACCCTGAGGAAGGAACTGGACATCCAAATTCCAGAAAAAAAGGGCTTGAACTAAGTCAAACTCAAAAAAGGCTACACTGAACACACTATAATCAAACTGTCAAAAGTCAAACACAAAGAGAATATCTTGAAAGCAGCAAGAGAAAAGGGAGCTCGCATAAGGTTTTCTCAGCAAAAACATTACAGGCTAGAAGAGAGTGGGATTATATATTCAAAATGTTGAAAGAGAAAAAACTGCCAACCAAGAATTTTATATTTGCCAAAATTGTCCTTCAAAATGAAGAAGCTATAAGTATCTTCTCAGATAAACAAAAGCTTGAGGGAGTTCATCACCACTAGATCTGCCTCATAAGAATTGCTAAAGGGAGTCCTTCAAGTTGAAACAAAAGGACATTAGACAGCAACATAAAATCATATGGAAATATAAAGCTCTCTGGTAAAGGTAAATATTTACACAAATACAGAATCCTGTGGCACACAAATCAATTTAAATCCTGGTATTCAATTTAAAAGATAAAAGCATAAGAAAACAACTATAAAACTATGTTACTGCATACAAAATATAAAAATATATAATAAATAAAATTGATAACATAAAGTATGTGTGGGGGGATGTAAAGAAGTAGCATTTTTGTATCTGATTGAAATTGTCAGTTTAAAATAGATTGTTATAACTATAAAATATCTTGTGTAATCCCTATGGTAACCACAAAGAAAATATCAATAGAAGGTACCCAAAGGAAAATGAGAAAATATGTGCAAATAGTATATCTGATAAAGGGTAAATATCCAGAATATATGAAAAACACCTAAGACTCAACAACAAAATATCAAATAACTCAGTTAAAAAATGGCCATAGGACGTGAATAGACATTTTTCCAAAGATGATAAACAAACAGCTAATAAGCATCTGAAAAGATGCTCAACATCACCAGTCATTGGGAAAAATGCAAATCAAAACCACAATGAGTAAAAAACAAACAGACAAATAACAACACACACAATGAGCTATCACCTCACATACACTAGGATGGCTAACTATCAAAGAGACAAAATAACAAGTGTTGGCAAGGATGTGGAGAAATTGGAACCCTTGTGAAGTGTTGGTGAGACTGTAAAATGGTGTAACTGCTTTGGAAAATAGTATGGAGCTTCTTCAAAAAATTATAAATATAACTATATATTATAACTATATATATATAACTATATATATTATAACTATATATATATAACTATATATATTATAACTATATATATATAACTATATATATTATAACTATATATATATAACTATATATATTATAACTATATATATATAACTATATATATTATAACTATATATATATAACTATATATATTATAACTATATATATATAACTATATATATTATAACTATATATATATAACTATATATATTATAACTATATATATTATAACTATATATATATAACTATATATATTATAACTATATATATATAACTATATATATTATAACTATATATATTATAACTATATATATATAACTATATATATTATAACTATATATATTATAACTATATATATTATAACTATATATATATAACTATATATATTATAACTATATATATATAACTATATATATTATAACTATATATATTATAACTATATATATATAACTATATATATTATAACTATATATATATAACTATATATATTATAACTATATATATAACTATATATATTATAACTATATATATTATAACTATATATATATAACTATATATATTATAACTATATATATATAACTATATATATTATAACTATATATATATAACTATATATAGTATAACTATATATATATAGCTATATATAGTATAACTATATATATATAGCTATATATAGTATAACTGTGTATATATAACTATATATAGTATAACTGTGTATATATAACTATATATATTAATTATAACTATGTATATATAACTATATATATTATAAGTATATATATATAACTATATATATTATAACTATATATATATAACTATATATATTATAACTATATATACATAACTATATATATTATAACTATATATATTATAAGTATATATATATAACTATATATATTATAACTATATATATTATAACTATATATATATAACTATATATATATAACTATATATATTATAACTATATATATATAACTATATATATTATAACTATATATATATAACTATATATATTATAACTATATATATTATAACTATATATATATAACTATATATATTATAACTATATATATATAACTATATATATTATAACTATATATATATAACTATATATATTATAACTATATATATATAACTATATATATTATAACTATATATATATAACTATATATATTATAACTATATATATATAACTATATATATTATAACTATATATATATAACTATATATATTATAACTATATATATAACTATATATATTATAACTATATATATATAACTATATATATTATAACTATATATATATAACTATATATATTATAACTATATATATATAACTATATATATTATAACTATATATATATAACTATATATATTATAACTATATATATATAACTATATATATTATAACTATATATACATAACTATATATATTATAACTATATATATTATAACTATATATATATAACTATATATATTATAACTATATATATATAACTATATATATTATAACTATATATATATAACTATATATATTATAACTATATATATATAACTATATATATTATAACTATATATATTATAACTATACATATATAACTATATATATTATAACTATATATATATAACTATATATATTATAACTATATATATATAACTATATATATTATAACTATATATATATAACTATATATATTATAACTATATATATATAACTATATATATTATAACTATATATATATAACTATATATATTATAACTATATATACATAACTATATATATTATAACTATATATATATAACTATATATATATAACTATATATATTATAACTATATATATATAACTATATATATTATAACTATATATATATAACTATATATATTATAACTATATATATATAACTATATATATTATAACTATATATATTATAACTATACATATATAACTATATATATTATAACTATATATATATAACTATATATATTATAACTATATATATATAACTATATATATTATAACTATATATATTATAACTATATATATATAACTATAAATATAACTAGCAACCCCGCTTCTTGGTATATATCCAAAAGAACTGAAAACAAGATCGCAGGGAGATATTTGTACACTGATGTTCAGAGCAGCACTATTCAAAATAGCCAAGAGGTGAAAGCAAACCAAATGTCCATCAACAGATTAATGGATAAAGACAATGTGATTTATACATACAATGGAATTCTATTCAGCCTTTTAAAAAAGACTATCTTGTCAAATATTACATGGATGAACCTCGACATTATGCTAAGTGAAATAAGTCAGTCACAAAATGTCAAATACTGAATAATTTCACTTTTAGGAAGTATCTTAAGTAGTCAAACTCTTAAACAGAGAGTAGAGTGGTGATTGCCAGGGATTGGGGAAAGGGTGAAGAGATTTGTCGTTCTGTGGGTATGGAGTTTCAGCTTTGTAATATAAAACATTCTAGAGACCTGCTGTACAACACGGTACATATAGTTAACACTACTGTACTGTACACTTAAAAATTGCCATTAAGGTGGTAAATATTATGTTATGTGTTTTTTTAACACAAAGAATTAAGCCATAAAAATCAAACATAAGTAAACATTTAATTGACTTTGGGGTGGGGAAGTGTTTATAAGTATAATGACAATGTAAGAAATCACAAATGAAATGAATTTTTTAAATATTGGAAACTTTCATTTATAAAAATATATAAAACTTCAGATAAATTATAAACTGAAAAAATATTAGCACCTGGTATGTCAAGTGGTAAATATCCTTAATATGTAAATTCTTTTACAAATTAGTAAGGAAAACACTCTTCTCTCAATGGAAAAATTAGCTTAGAACATAAATAATAATTCACAGAAAAAAACTGGGTCCTCCTTCTAGTAATAATAAATTCCATGAGATCATTATGTCCCCATTTTTGACTCATTATGTTGACAACTTTTTTAATGATAATAGTACTATGATTAATCAAGAGCGTAGATGACCAACTAGAGTAATAAAATATGAAAGAAACTTTCTGGAAAGTCACTTTACAGTGTGCACTAAGAACCTTAAAACAGTCATGTCCTTTAACCTAGTAATACCACTTCTCTGGAAATTAACCTAACAAGGTTGTCAGCAATGCAGCTCCACATTTTGAATAAGGGTGTTATTTGTAACAAAATTAAGGGTGAAAACTTTGAGACAACCAAAAATCATCCAGCTAAAACAAATGACCTTAGAAATATATCTATATCATAAATACAAAGTAGCTACTAAAAAGAAGTTATTAAAGAAATTTAGACAGCATTTTGTCAAATGGAAAAAGCAGGAGCCAATAGGACATATACAGAATGTTCTCAAAATCTGTAACACGCACACACACTGCTAACAGACTAGAAGGAAATACATCATAATAATTGTCTTTAGGATTTTATCTTATGGTTATTTAAATCACCCACATTCAAATCTAATTATACGTAATGTACAATTTGAAACCAAAGAACTGACCAGTGAACACCACTGCATTCTGAGACAAAAGATTTGACCACTTCCCTGACTTACCATCCATCCCCACTCAACCCTTCATGTCCCGTTATTGATACTCTGCTCCTCACCTCCCTCCACTTGCAATACTAGCAAGAAATGTGGAGGCGAATAGGAAGGAAAAGGTGCAAGGAGAGGGAGGAAGTAGAAATAGGAGACATAGGAAAGGGTACAAATTCAAGTTGTCTAAGGGGAAGAGATTGAGACTATGAAGAAAGAATTAGATGTGGTAAAACGACGAAAACAAAAGCACTGACAATTTTTATAGTTAGTATTTCAGATCTTTAGTAAATGAAAGTTTGAGGTAAAAACTACATTTCATAATATATTTATTCTCCCCAAATAATGAAATGTAAGTCATTTATCAAGCCTTTAGATTTAAATACTAATTTTAGAAAGTTCAAGGGACAGGTGACTACATTGCATGATACCATAGGGATGCAATCAGCAAAATCAAACCCATGAGAAATTCTATGGCATATATGACCCAGTTTTGTCAACAAAAAATTGCAGAGAGAGAGAAAAGAGAAATTGATAGTCTAAAAGAGAATTAAGACACAGAATAATTAGAATCTGTTAACCTTGTTTGGAACTAATTTCAAACAAAAAATTAGAAAATATTTTAAAAATCAGAGGAATTAGATATTCAGAAATTTGCAGGTGTTTTAATGTTTCTGAGGTAATCTTTTAGAAGCCTAATTTTAGACACATACTAAAATACTTACAAATGAAGTAATGTTATATATTAGATTTGCTTGAAAACAATCCTAGTAGAGGGAAATGTGGGTGGGGATACAGGTGAAACAAGAAATGTCTGTGTATTGAGAATTGTTGAAGCTTGGTGATGAGTCTTTAGCATGTATTATACTATTCTCTCTACTTTTGCATGTGTTTGAAATTTTCCATTATACTTTTTTAAAATATAAAAACTCAAGGATTTTCTCCTTTAAATCTAGGAAAGAAAAATAAGATGCTGTGCTGTGCAAGGAGGAGGGGATACCAGCAAGCAGAAGAGTCGCTGAAATAAAATAGTGCTTAGATCATCATTTTACCTAAAGCTGGCTCTGAGACTAGGGTTAAAGCTATATGTGCTCCAAGCCCTATGAGGAAGCTGTAAAAACTAAAACAAATTCATAAATTGCTAAGTATTCCTCAGAGACAGATGTGTCCATTCTACACATTATGATGATAGTGATGACGACGATGATATAGGATTCTAAGGTTTTGCATACCACTCTGTGACAGGAATTTCTGCATTGTTCGTTATCTGCACTGTAAAAATGACGATTCATGGATCTAATCCCACCATTACGTATCCACTAACCTTTATACGATTATGTGCTCTTTTCTTTGTCCTGGGCTAAGCACTCAGAGGAAAATATTATCCCTTATCAATAACATTTAGCAAAAATCAATTCCCATATCCCTTTCAGATATACTAAAAGTTTTCCAGAATTTACTAAGCCATTGCTTTTCATGGTTAGCCTACACCCCTCTCAGGACTGCATTCTAGATACATTCATCCCTGGCACTCAAAATCAGGGCTTTAAGACTTTTCTGTCCTTTGAGGTTATAAAGCAATATTTCTCCTTTTTCTTGATTTTGAGAATATTAAAATGGCTAGAGCTTCACAATAAAAGATGCATGGAATTTTTACAACAAGCATTTAAAAATCAGTTACTTAATTTTGTTCCTTTGCCACATTTTGGACTCCAGATATTATTTTCTAGGTTAGTTATAAGATGATTTTTCAGAACATCACCTTCAGTAACCGCCCCAAACAATGAAAATGGAAACCAGTTCCCAGTGGTTTGATTTATTATTGGCTTTCTTGAAGGATAAAATAACAAATCACTCCAAACCTCAAGATAATGTGGCTTTTATAAATTAGATTACAAATATAAGGGGACAAAAATGTATTTTCATCACATAGGAATAATAGCTGAATAGTGGAGTAAACACAGACATCAATATGGGTATAAAATATAGTCCATTATTAGAAAAATCTTAAATAATTCGTTATTTTAATTAAAATATTCAGTAAATCATTTTCTTGTCCTTACCATAAATAAATAATTGGCTCGGTGCTCTGCCTCCCAGATTTTCTATCGTATACATTCTACTTTACTTTTACCGTGTTTAATATTTGATGTAAAATACAATCTCATTTCATGTCACTTGCCTGATAGACTCTCAGGGTTGGAAGTGACTTTAAATATCATCTAGTTCAATAGTCCCCTTATTCCATGACCCCTCACATGTATACCTAATTGATTTTTCCTACACAACTGACAAGTAGACCATGATCCTGCCTTTATCTCTGATCGTGGAATCTGCAAATATTTAACGAGCACCTACCAAGTGGCTGCACTGATTTAGGTACAGAGCTGTAAATAAAATGAACAATGATCTCTTTTCTCCAAAAGCTTACACTCCAGCAGCTCCTAGAATGGGACTCACCACTCACAACCTGTTGTATTTCATTCATTTAATAAGTAGTCACTGAGTGCCAATATGTGTCAGAAATTCTTCTCAGTACTGATGAACCAAAGATGAATAAAACATAGCAAGTCTCGGGCTTCCCTGGTGGCGCAGTGGTTGAGAATCTGCCTGCCAATGCAGGGGACACGGGTTCGAGCCCTGGTCTGGGAAAATCCCACATGCCGCGGAGCAACTAGGCCCGTGCGCCACAACTACTGAGCCTGCGCGTCTGAAGCCTGGGCTCCGCAACGAGAGGCCGCGATAGTGAGAGGCCCGCGCACCGCGATGAAGAGTGGCGCCCGCTTGCCGCAACTAGAGAAAGCCCTCGCACAGAAACGAAGACCCAACACAGCCAAAAATAAATAATAAATAAATTTTAAAAAAAAAAAAAAAAAAAAAAAAAAAAAAAAAAAAAAAACATAGCAAGTCTCAGGTCACTGTGAGAAAATGATATATTTAATGAGAATTTTCTTCTCTATAATTACCACCAGCATTCAGCTCTCTGGGGTCACACAGATTAGGTCTAATTGTTCTGCCCTATGAAAGCTCTCCAGATATATTTGTATCTCTTGCACTTCCAACTTTGTATTACAGGCCATGCATTCCCCAGGCTTTTTCTTTCAGGTGTCAAGCACTCAGATTACTATAGGAACCAGGAATTTAAAGCAAATTTAAAGTGGGCTGAGAAGAGCACAAAAGTAGAATCGCTACATCTCCATGGTTCGTTTCCATATAAGAATGTAAGAGCAAAACCCAGAAACCTATATTTTACTGAAACATATACTCAATTCGAAACATCTACTACTAATTCAAATTTCTAAAACCTCTGCGTGTGCCATATAAAACACATCTAAAGCCTACACGTTTGGAGCTACCACTTTAGATACTCATGTGATATAGTTTTAACCTCTCTCTCCACGTTTGCAAGTTTTTAATCTACTCCAACTTCTCAATGTCCTGCTTAAAGTGAATCATCAGGATTGACATCAGAGTTCTGGGTATGCAGAAAACCAACACAAATACAGAGCCAAATTATTACCTTTCCTGTTTTAGACTCATTTCTATTTATAAAACCTAAGAATGAGTGAATACTTTGGGATGCAGGGGAATCACATCATGTTATTGATTCAAACTATTTTCAATCACCTAAATCTCCAATTGCTGTTAAACTGTCCTCACCTCTTTCTTCCCCTATTGCTTCTCAAACAACATCAATCAGTACTTCTCTCCTTTAATATTTTCATTTCTTATGTTTTGTCTTATTATATTTACCTCTCCCCTTCAGTCTGTCAAGTACTTTTTGTATGCTGATTTTGTTAATAACCATACTAGCTGTTCTCCCTAGTTTTGCCTCATCTGTGAATTAGCTCCTTATGCCACTAATGCCACTACCAAAATTAACAATAAAAATGGTGAACAGAAGAGATCTAAAGACCAAATCCTCATGTGTATCTTTTTTTTTTTTTTAAATTAGATTCCACATAGGACCTGCTGTATAGCACAGAGAACTCTACCCAATATTCTGTGATAACCTATATGAGAAAATAATCTAAGAAAGAATGAATATATGTATATGTATAACTGAATCACTTTGCTGTACACCTGAAACTAACACAACCTTGTAAATCAACTACACTCCAATAAAATATTAAAAAAGAGGGCTTCCCTGGTGGTGCAGTGGTTGAGAATCCGCCTGCCACTGCAGGGGACACAGGTTCGAGCCCTGGTCTGGGAAGATCCCACATGCCGCGGAGCAACTGGGCCCATGAGCCACAACTACTGAGCCTGCGCGTCTGGAGCCTATGCTCTGCAACAAGAGAGGCCGCGATAGTGAGAGGCCTGCATACCGCGATGAAGAGTGGCCCCCGCTTGCCGCAACTAGAGAAAGCCCTCGCACAGAAACGAAGACCCAACATAGCCAAAAATAAATAAATTAATTAAAAAATATATATATATTAAAAAAGAGACCAAATCCTCTAGTCAATTACTAGACGCTTCTCTCTAAACAGACAATGACACATGAAAACAGCCACTTAGTTATGACATTGTCTAATGGTACCATCAACTGCCTTTCTACATCTTAATCACAAGAAGATCGTAATCACTATGGAAGATTTGATCAAATGCTTGCTGAAATCCTGGTAGGTAATGCGTATATCACTCCTTTGATATACTCGTCCTGTAGGAAAAGAAAATTAGCTTAATCTGATATACTTCACTATTAGTAACCTAATACAAATTCCACATGATTACCACTTTCCTTTTAAAGGCTCACAAGAATTTTTTTTTAAAGATCCACTTTAGAACGTTATCTAAGATCAATCAATTGATTCATTCATCCATTCAACAATTCACTGAGTGTCTGTGTTAGGCACCAGAAATACAGTAGTGACAGACAAAAATTCCTGCCTTTGTAGAATTTCATTTGTGTGGTGAAAGACAAAGTAAACAATATAAATAAGTGAACTATATACAACATTAGACAGTGTCAAGTGTTCAGGAGAAAATAAAGCAGGGAAGGTAAATAGAAAATCTGGAGGGTGGGAATGAGGGGTAATTTTAGATAGGAATCCATGGAAGTCCACTGAGAAAGTACCAAAGGAAAATTTTCAAAAAGAACTAAAGGAAATAAGATTAATGTGCTACTCCCTAAGGATATAACTGGAGGGAATTCACTTTCCTCTTCTTCCTGAAAATTAGGATTATTCAATCCTACCTCTAACATACTGTTAGGTATTTCCTCAAAGACTTTGATAAGTTACTTATGTCTTTGTCTCCTCGTTACTGAAATGGGCATGATAATAGAGCCCACATTGTGCAGTTTTTGTGAAGATTCCATGAGACAAGTCGGGTTTATTTGTAAGGGGTTTATACTAGTGTCTGGCACATGATAAGCACAATGTATTCTGCTACATGTTTCTATATGCAAATAAATTCATAGAGAATTGATAAATGAGGGATTAATGCCAATATACTAGGGGCATTTTGGTGGTTCAGCACATTATTTTCTCACAAAGTAAGAGCAATCAAATGCAAATATACCAAGAAAGCTGAACCCGCTCACTGCGGAGGCATATAGTACTGTTCATGAGGTCTACTTATTTTATATACTTCTTCTTGCCTCATTTTGAGCACATGCTTCATCTTGGAAAAGCTTATTGCATGGATCACTAGGTTCTTTGTGCATTTTGTTCTTGTCTCTATAGCATTAATTACAGAGGTCTAGTGATCACGTCTAAAAGTTCTTTCTATGCCATTTCATTCACATCAGGTAGGGTTTGGTGGGGGGGGGGGAATGGATTTCTTCACCTAGTTTAACTTCACTTATTTCCCATGTTTATTCTACCCTTTCTAACCTGAATATATTACCCTTGGAAAAAGTCCATTTTGTTTCCCTGTATCCGATTTTAATATAATACCATGAATAAGTTAAGGGGTTTCCTCTAGACATTATTGGTAAGTTGCAGATGATCCCAACACTCTTCTTGTTTAACATCCTATTTCAAAATTTTAAATGAATGAACAATTATATGTGTATACTTCATTGCAACAAGTAATTAAGAAGGAAAGATGAACGATAGTTACAGTCTTGAGTCCTGTGAAATGTTACAGTCTAGAGCCTGGAGAATTGAGGGCAGTGTTAGGTTTAAAGTCTTAAATTCATGCTTCTAAATGTGTTCAACGTTTGGTAAATCCCACTGTTTTCTACCTAAATATAAATGCATCCACAAACAGCTTAAAATCACCAGGTCTTAAACTGAAAGACACCTTTAACAGCCATGACTAAATATTAATAAATGATTTGAACCAGAAATATCAAATATTGGGAGGCTTTAAAGCCCTAAACTCATACTTATTCTCACTATTTTTTTTTTTTTTTTTTACTTCTAAAACCTTATTTGTGCAAAGGTAGATTTGACATGATAAAAAGTGGCCATTTGGTGAGAGCTATATAATTTTCTTATTTGGCATCAAGCATTTATAAAGATATGGTGAGATGTCATATTCTTCTTAAATAATAGGACATAGACAATGTTTTTCTACGGCATAGTACAGCTAGCTAATGTGCAATTTTAAGGTTAACTTTTAGTATTAAATTATTTTACTTTCTTCAATTTTATAGGTAGTAATGGTTTCTCAAACCTTCATAGTAAACACTAGTAAAACATCTAATTATTAGTATTGCCTAAAATAAATTCAACCTAAAACCCCTTAATACCATCTCAGTTACATCAACAACAGCAAAAAGTGAGCTCTGTATGACAAAAAAGGCAGATGCTTCCAGGTGAAGTGTATCATTTCACAGGAGAAATTTATCTCAATCTGCACTTGAGTTTCAGGAGTGCAACAGTGTAAGCACAGTGCTAATGAGAATAAAATTCGAATTCTGATTCCTGACCACCCCTGTTAGCTTCACTGAGGGAAACAGGTCTGCAAATACAAAAGGTCCAATTAGTTCCAGCAATCATTTCACAAAAGATTCCATCTTTTATGGGGAATGCCAAACAAAAGAGGGTGGAAGCTCCCCCAACCTGCCAGCACCACTGGGGGTGAGACTCCAGAAAACTTATGTTCCTCTGACTCATGGGTCAACGACCTATCTCCATAGGCTCCACTTTTGAATATCCACATGGCCTGAGAGGAAAAGACAAGGCCTGTGGGCTGTAGCTTGCTGACATCTGTCCTAGACTGTTTCTGTATGAGAACAAGTCATGCTTGAAGAAAACAGCACTTTTACAAATGGGGTGTTATTCATGAGGGCCAGGAAAAGGGATGCAACCTTCCAAAAGTTTTTGCAATAATGTTTACTCTTATACATTTTCAAATTTTATGCCTAAGAGACCATATGACACAAAGTTTTTATTTGGTCCTGTCTTTCCCCCTCATAAGATACAGACGTTCAAAATGGGAGTCTATGAATAGGTCACTGATCCACACAACAGTAGAACGCACTCTTTCTGCTTTTGTACCACATGGCAGAGTTATTTATTTGGAACAGAGACTGGCCCACAAAGATGAAAATATTCACTCTCAGGCTTGTTACAGAAAAAGTGTGCTGACTCCTGGTCTAGGACATAAGGCAGCATCAGAACAGAGTGTAGACATCTTGCTTCCAAACTGATGACTTGATCATCCAAAACATTAATTACAGCATTTTTTCAAGGGGTCACTCTAGTTAACAGAGTCTTCTCAGACCCCGGGTTCAAAAAAAATGTGTAGTAGAAAAATAAAGGCTTTAATAGACATTAAAAATTCAACCTACACATTTGAATGCTATAGATATCCAGACTACTGATACTTAGAACCACTAAGAGTCATCACTGTGACAATGGTGCATGAATGCTGGACTAATATAAAATTGACTATTGGGTAGAAATACTGGTGTGCTGATGCACTGCTAAGAATTCTCAGAAAGCCTGTAATGATAGATATTATATACAATAAATAACATCTAAAAAAATCCCCCATCAATACCTTAGATGCATACATAATCAAAATCTTTAAAGAAAACTAACTGAATTTTTGCAATGGGTCTAATGGTAAGAAAAGAAACTCCCCTCCCCAGAAAGAATTGCATAAATGCACACTTCTGTCTTTTTTTTTTAATCTATTTCTTTAAAATGCCACTCTAAATTTCCCCTTTTTAATCAAGAAAACCTACTTTGCCTAAACATAACTTTAAATGATTCTATTTTATTCTATTCTGAATATTTCAATGAAAAATGAAAGTACACAGTGACTTTATAAGATAGCATAAGCTTTCAGACTGAAATAATAATCAGCATGAGGAAAGGTAAGATATTCAGAAGAAGTCAGAAAAATCTTGTCTTCTGCAACTCAGCCTCAGTCAGTAGCACTGGTAATTCCAATTTCCCTGTGGGTGAGAACACATTCAAGTAATAAAATTGCTGTAACCAAAGAATGGACTATTCTTCAGTTGGAACAAAAGATGGTAGAGACAGCATCAATTTTTTGAGCATATGGGTACCACAAATGCCTCAGACAACTTTAGAGTCTGATAGCATCTTCATGGGAAGCCCCTCCTTAGGAAAACATCATGTTCTCAAGCAGATAAAGACTAGCTCATTGAAATAATTGAAGGGATAACTAGAAAAAGAGTTCTAGCATTAGGAGCTACCTAACTGCTCCAAGCCCATTCTAACCAGATGTCATTTTCCACCCATGGGTCAAGATCTGCCCACAAACTAAGACCCATTTCTACTTTGGGCTACAATAATGTTTGGAGTCTGACCTCAACAGCTTTGCAAATCATCAATTTTTTCTCTTGCTTCTGGGACCCATAACTATTTGCCTAAGCATATTGCTTGTATTCTGGCTCTTGATTTCCTATTTCTGACCTAGGTCCCTGATTTCCATCTGACTTCCTAAGCTTCTATATCTGGTTTGGATCCATAAGAATTTCTTGACCCTGCATTTTTGGACCACATAAAATACTGACTTAACGTTTCGTTCCAATCCTCATCATCACTGTGCATTCTCATGCCACTTTGAGCCCTGAGCTCAAATTCCCATCTCTACCAACACCAACAGCTTTGGCCAAGACCTAATCTTCTCTTAAGTCCACCTGCTTTTCCAAGTTTTTCCCATTAATCAATCACATTGATTTACGCAAGCCCTGGCTTCTGATTATAAACTGGCCCTGATATGGCAAAACCAAACCACAGTTGGTGCATTCAATATCTGACTGCTGGTCTGACAAATACACTACTAAAATGTGAAAACTACTTGTTGAGTACTACTATGGGTATTCTGTGTGTGTGTGTGTGTGTGTGTGTGTGTACAATTCTCACAAAAATCTAGTAATGTTTATATCATGTTTTCCATTTTACAAGCAGAAAACGAGAAGCCCAAAAGTACAGCAATTTGCCCTAAGCCACACCACTAATAAAAGGTAGAAGAAAGTGACAGATCTATTTCTGTCTGACAGTAAAATCATTCTCTGTGGGAGACTGTTACATGAATGTCCTTCGATAAATGCTACCTCTTGTTATTTTTAACCTTATGTGGTCTCTCCCATGTTGATTCTGGCTTAGCTACATGACATGCTTTAGTGAAAGGACACTGACAAACGTGACACAAGCAAAAGCGTGATAAGCACTTACATACTGGACAGGCCTTGTTCATTTAAAACACCTGCTCTTGGAGCCAGCCACCATATAAAAAGTCTGACCAGTCTGGGTCTTCCATGCTGTAAGGAAGCCCCAAATTATTAACATGTAGAAGCCATGTAGATGAGCTTAGAGGTGCCAGGTATGTGACTTAAGCTTTCTTGGACCTTCCAGCCTAGACCACTTACCTATAAAATGCAGCCAACTGGGGGACCTAATCAATACCACCTAGAGCAGAAGACTTTGTCAGGCAAGCCTTGCCCACAAGAAATAATAAATCGTTGTTTTAAGCCACAAAGTCCAACCCAGGACTTGCTGGGTTAGAAAATAGAATTATTTCTCATTCTCAGCCCCTCCAGATGGCGAAAGGTTCTC
Source organism: Eschrichtius robustus (assembly GCF_028021215.1). NCBI lineage: Eukaryota > Metazoa > Chordata > Mammalia > Artiodactyla > Eschrichtiidae > Eschrichtius > Eschrichtius robustus. The sequence goes on from NC_090825.1 coordinate 46,752,291, forward strand.
AGAGTAAGAAGCGGTCTCTGATCAAATCCGGAGAGCTGCTGATAAAATGTGGTCTCAGAGTAAATGGCAAATCAAGGATGGGGCAGTAAGATCTCTCTTAAAACCCTTGTAAGGTACACTCAGCTGGAAGATAAGGGCTTCTAAAAATCTTAAGGATATTGCTGCATAACATCTTGACTCCTAGCCTAAAGTCAGGAAATGTCTGTCTTAAAGAAATTTGTGGGAACAGCTTTTACTTAGTGAAAAGGACTATAATTGGATACATGGGAAAACCACAAAGTTTTAAAAGGAACTGTGCCTTCTTGGACAAAATGAAAAGAGGCCTCTAGACTTTTACTGGCATGAAACAAGGCTGAGAAAGCCACTCAGCTACAAACATGGGCCTTTTTTTTTTTTTTTTTTTAATGGAAAAGGAGGATGATTTAGAGGACAGAGCCAAGAGCCATTGAAAACGATGGAATAGAAAAATCACACCCAGAGAACTGGGCCCTTCTTAAGAAGCATTCTTTGTCCCTAGATTTGAGGGAATGGATAACATGTTCCCAGTTGGATTTCAGAATTGCTGAGAAAGAGTGGTTGCTACGTACCTCCCATTTCCCTTCTTTTGAATGGTCAGGTCTACTGCCAGAAATACAATAATCCTTGTCTCATCATTGTGTGTTGGTGGATAGGGATGTACAGAGATTATATTAATCTATTGAGAAATCAAGTCTCTGGATCAAGAGAAGCTATACCTGAAAAGGCTCAACTTCAGATGTACCTGATTTAGATGAAAAGATCCTGGACCTAGAGCCTGAGAACTAATTCTGTCACGGGATGAAACTTTCAGGGAAGAAAAAGGAAATTGCTGTGATGCTGGTCACCAACCATTCCGCTCCTCCCCGTCCACATGTGCTGCTCTTCACACCACAAAGTGATTCTATTTTTCTCCCCTCGACTAGGAGCTAGATCTGTGACTTACTTTGACCAACAGAATGCAACAGAAATGATGCCCTGGGGCTTTTGAGCCCAGGACTGACAGATTTTACTTTCACTCCCTGGGAAGCCAGCTGTCATGCTGTAAAGAAGCTTGGGCTAGACTACCGAATGATGACAAACCACATGAAGAGTTTGATGATGAAACTTATGTGTCAACTTGGTTAGGCCACCGTACCCAGATATTTGGTCAAACACATCTGGATATTGATTTGAAGGCAGTTTTCAGATGAGATTAACATTTAATCAGCAGACACTGAGTAAAGCCGATTACTCTCTACCATTGTGTGGGACCCATCCAATCAGCTGACAACCTCAAGAAAAAGAACAATGTCCCCAGGAAAGAAGGAACTCTTCCAGTAGGCTGCCTTCAGACCTGAGTTGCAATATCAACTTCTCCCTGGCTCTCCAGCCTGCCAGCCCACCCTGCAGATTTTGGATTGCCATCTTCCATGATCACTTGAGCCAATTACTTAAAATAAATGTGTGTGTATACACATCCTGTTAGTTCTGTTTCTTGGGAGAACCCTGACTACTACAGACAAAGAGACACCATACAGAGAAACCATGAGCAGCACATATGTGAGTAAAGGCTTCTGGGACTTCCCAGCCCAGCCCAGCCACTCATCAGATGCAGCCAAGTTGATGCCACGTGAAGTAGAAGAATCACCCACCCAATCCCTGCCCAAATGTCTGACCCAACAAATCTTGAGGAAAAAAAAAAAAGATCACTTTAAGCCACTAAGTTGGGGGTTCAATACATAGCGTTAGGTAAGTAAAACATCTTCTTTTCTAACCACCCATCTTAGAAATAAGCTTACTCTCTCTCAGAGTTTTAGCTCTGAGAACAGTCCAGGGTCAGCCTATAACTGGAAATTTGCTAAACTCCAATCAGTGAAACCCAATTTCATTCAAACCAATTATTTGGGATCACGTTTCCCTCTATATAATGACCATTTGGGGATTTTTAATAGATAGCACAACTATTTGGTCACCTTATGGCTTCAGCCTTCACTTAAAGGACTATTTATAAAAATAAGAAAGGGGTATAAGCCCAAACAAAGATACTGCAAGGGGAAAAGCTCAGCCCTCTTACACAAAACTCTATTGGCCCCTAGAGTCTTTAAGTCACAATAAATTAGGGATGGAGTCATTGGAATGCGAGAAGGGCTGCTGCAGTTGTCACCGAGTCACTCGATGACATGCAACAAGAATAATTGGACACAGCTTTACAGCCCAAGAGAATAGTATTAGTGAATGGGCACAGCCACGGAAGCCTTTGAGGATCCAAGAATAATGAGGTCAATTAAAGCCTGCCTATCTCTGTTCTAGGAAAATATCACACTGTAGCTACCTTGAGACCCAGGCTCAGGGTACAGGCAGTGCTGTAGCATGTGGCAAACAACAAGAGTGGATGCAGAGTGCTGTGCAAAGCTGCTCAGAATAATAATTCACTGTGATTTTGAGCATGTGATCCATCTGCCAATGCAGAAAAATAACACATTTGAGGATATGTTTATTTATGTGAAGACTGCAAATTTTATATTCTCATTAGCATACTGAATGAAAGGCTGAAGTCAAATTCCAAGTCAATTTTCTGGGGCTCTGTGTTAGGTGTAAGAGTACTAAATACACCAAGCATACTTTTTATTAACCCTTCTGTAAGTCTAGACATTGCTTTTCCTCCTTACCCCTCGACTCTCCTTACCCCACCAAAAAAACAGGAACAGACTCTGTCTTTAATGTGTTCTGCTGGTGGACTGCTTCAAGTTCATTGTCAAGAAGCACATTTCGACAGTAAATATTGAATATTTTTGTATAATTAATAGGACCAAACATTTCTTCTCTTTACCCCTGGCACTGTATTAATGGCTGCTGTCTTCCCACTGTGGTTTTGTCAAAGATTCCAGTTTAGAAGCCTGGATAGAACAGCTTGAAAAATCATCATGGGAGTGGTTCTGACAGCTTCATTCTCCCTAAAAAGAGCTCCTTTTCCAAAATGGACTTAACTTAGAAGATGGAATTTAAAAATTCTTCAGAGGGACTCCTCTGCCATCTCTCCCCTCCCCTAGGTTCCCTCCAATCCTTTGAATAACAATAAAGTCACTGTATTTCCTGAATTTCTGTAGCATGAGAAATATTGCAGTAGGAGAAATGGGAAATTAATTGACCATATGGAGCGTGCCTAGACTCAAGAATTTTACAATATTTTTGGTAAGGTCTTAAAATGTCTTCCTTTAATCATAATACACTAAAAAAATGTGCAAACCAATTATGGCTGCAAGTTTTTGCCATACTTACCTCCTTCTAGTAAAGACAGAGATAACAACTGAAGTTCTTGAAAGTATCCCAGCTCTAAGAACTCACAGGTCCCTGTTACACCTCACCATCTTCCTTCTCCTCTGCTATGGCTGCAAAGCTAACAGCGCCCACTACAAACATGTCCCTGTGCCTGTGTGGGTCCCTAACTGCTATTTAGTAATCACTTGTTTCCGCCTCAGTTGACTCCCTATCACATACCCCACAGTGATGATTCCAATTCAACTGTTTTCCTTAAGCTCCTCTTTTATTTCCCTGGTTCCCTAACTCGTAAGGTATTTCTTTCTTGTACCAAGTGGAAACCCTTAAATTGTCATATCCTCCCCCTTCTCTATTTCAAAAACACTAAGTCCTCTTGCATCTTCATCTCATTCCTCCTCCTCCTCCTTCTGATGCCGATTCCTCAGCACACATGTATTCTCATCCCTAACTGTGACCAGCTAAGAGACATTAATGCTCCATCGAATCTCTCTCTCTCTAGCACAGAGAGGTAATATGATGGAGTGGTTAAGAGCAAGCCTCCGGAGTTAAACCTTCTGAGTTGCTATCCTGACATCATCACCTGTTCGTATGAGTTTGGGCGAGTAACATAACCTCCCCATGCCTTAGAAGTACTTATCTCACAGCTCATGCAGCTCAATATTAAAGAAACAAACAACCCAATCCAAAAGTGGGCAGAAGACCTAAATAGACATTTCTCCAAAGAAGACGTACAGATGGCCAAGAAGCACATGAAAAGCTGTTCAACATCACTAATTATTAGAGACATGCAAATCAAAACTACAATGAGGTATCACCTCACACCAGTTAGAATGGGCATCATCAGAAAATCTACAAACAACAAATGCTGGAGAGGGTGCAGAGAAAAGGGAACCCTCTTGCACTGTTGGTGGGAATGTAAATTGATACAGCCATTATGGAGAACAGTATGGAGGTTCCTTAAAAAACTAGACATAGAATTACCATATGATCTAGCAATCCCACTACTGGGCATATACCCAGAGAAAACCGTAATTCAAAAAGACACATGCACCCCAATGTTCATTGCAGCACTACTTACAATAGCCAGGTCATGGAAGCAACCTAAATGCCCATCGACAGATGAATGGAAAAAGAATTTGTGGTACATATATACAATGGAATATTACTCAGCCATAAAAAGGAACGAAATTGAGTCATTTGTTGAGATGTGGATGGATCTAGAGACTGTCATACAGAGTGAAGTAAGTCAGAAAGAGAAAAACAAATATCGTATATTAACGCATGTATGTGGAACCTAGAAAAATGGTACAGATGAACCAGTTTGCAGGGCAGAAGTTGAGACACAGATGTAGAGAACAAACGTATGGACACCAAGGGGGGAAAACCGTGGTGGGGTGGAGATGGTGGTGTGCTGAATTGGGCGATTGGGATTGACATGTATACACTGATGTGTATAAAATTGATGACTATTAAGAACCAGCAGTATAAACAAACAGACAAACAAACAAACAAAAAACAAGTAATACTAAACTTTCTTTGGGTTATTTGTATGGAAATATGTTAATATAAATGTTTCAGACATTACTTGAAATTTCTAAAAATCTTATATGTTCTGGTATAATGTTATAAGTCATAATTCTAGTTATTACTTTAAAATGTATATCTCAGAAATAACTAAATTTCCTTGAACTTTCATCAAATCTTTAACCGTGGTCATTTTTAAGTCTTTTGTCATTTACAGACAGTTCTGGGTATACTCTGATGCTTTTGCAAATATGTTCCTATAAAAGGGTTTCATCTTCAAGGAATTCATGGAAAAGACTCTGACAAGTACAGGTTTCTGGTAACTGTACTGCTGAACTGAATGAATAAGCATTTTCAGAACTCTAATGGAAAACTGATGAATTCATAAAAGTGCTAACAAAAGATCAAGATGAAAAAAAAAATTAATTACATGGGACTGAGTGAACTGATGAGGATGATTATAATTTTTGTGACTTTCTGTTTGAATAAAAAAAAAAAAGGAAGTACTTATCTCATAGATGTATTATGAAGATTGAATTACTTAAAGCATTCAGAACTCTGGTACACAGTAAGCAGCCAAACATTGTTAGCTATTACTACCTTCAATCTTCCTTAAACCCTTTCTCTGCCTCAACTGTTTTCTTCATTCTTCCACATTCTTTTTTTTTTTTTTTAAAAGATTTATTGATTGATTGATTGCTATGTTGGGTCTTCGTTTCTGTGCTAGGGCTTTCTCTAGTTGCGACAAGCGGGGGCCACTCTTCATCGTGGTGCGCGGGCCTCTCACTATCGTGGCCTCTCACTATCGTGGCCTCTCTTGTTGTGGAGCACAGGCTCCAGACGCGCAGGCTCAGTAGTTGTGGCTCACGGGCCCAGTTGCTCCGCGGCATGTAGGATCTTCCCAGACCAGGGTGCGAACCCGTGTCCCTTGCATTGGCAGGCAGATTCTCAACCACTGCGCCACCAGGGAAGCCCCTCTTCCACATTCTTAAGCATCAGTGCTTTTTGTCTTCATTACTTCAATGCCAATCTTCTTTCAAAAGAGCGGTTTATATTGTATTTATGCAACTTCAGCTGCAGCCCACACACCAATAATTCCCTAGACTGCAGTTCAGAAGGGCCTATTCCAGTTCTTATCTTCCCTCATTTCTCCATCGACCACCACTTTCATTTTAAACATGTCTTCCTGCCTCACTTGCATCACTCCAGATGCTCCTGATTTTCCTCTCACCTTCCAGACTTTTTTCTCTGATTCTCGGGGTCCTTTCCTTCCCTCCATTCCTAAGACAAGGTGTTTCCTGACATCTACTCTCTCTGCATCTCTGTCTCTCATGCTGGGATGCATTACAAGGCTGTGTGGTATGCAAAAGCACATCTACAGCCTCAAGAAGAACACGGTATGCTCGAATATTAGTCATTGTATTAGTATATTTGACTACAGCACCCTTGGATGCAAGCAGAATTCTATTTCAGGTCAGCAAATTTTATTTTTTAGCCCCCTCAATAGAAAATACATGCAGTGAGCGATTGGAAAGTGCAGTGCTCTAGAGCTGTTGGAGAACCAAGAGTCACTATCTCTGTAACCGGATCAGTGAACTAACGCACTGTTAGGATCACAGATGGCACTCAAAGCCCCTGAACATAGGATGACAAGTGCCTTTCTAGAAGAGCAGGTCAGTTTTTGAAAAAAAACAAGTTGTTGTTGTCTTTTTTTTTTTTTAATAAACCAGTGTGTTTTCCTAATTTCATTTTACATTGAACACATACACACACACTCTCTCTCACACACAAACACACACAAAGCCTTTGGCTCCCGCAAGTTGATTAAACTTGCTACCACAATTGTACTTGGACAAATGTCCTATTTACAAACATGAAACTCTGTTTAGTTACATTTCCCATTGAAGTTAGTCTGAAAACAGCAACAAGTTTAGAGATTCAGACTTTAGAAAACTCAGTGTCACTCTCTATTTATTGCTTCAAAAATATATTTATTCTAAATTATAGTTTCAGTTGGAAATATTGAGAGGTGGTCAAAAACAGTAATGGTTGGAGCAAAAGGTTGTAAGTGGCAAAAATGCAAAAGATAAAGGAAATGCAGAACAATCTCAAAGCAGAGGGTGTGTCACAGGGAATTTGATGGCTCGAAATAACAGAGCACAGCCCCCAACCACAACTAGATAAATTGAAGTGAGCACAGTTGGCCACACATTTAGAAGGTATGTATTGATGCTCCTTTAAAAACATAGGTTTTCAGTCACTGTGGAGATACAAATAAGCCTGTCTTGATGTCCACTGAATGGAAAAATCCTGACAAATAACTCCCTGAAAACATCTCATTGAATATATAATATTTAAACCAATTTTGAAAACAGTTTGAAAGTTAAAAAGCTCAGAGAGAGAAATCTTGGCTGCGAGCAATGCTTCAAAAACACAATCAAACAGGCAGAGAAAAAAATTGCATGAAGCATCATCAAGGTTTGTTTCAGAATCACCGCAGGAGGCAGAACTACAGAGACAAGGGCAGTTTGGTGGAGCACGGTGTGCTTGAATCTGTTTTGATTCAAAAACAGGCAACCAAGATGACAATGTGTATTTTTACAAGGCAAGCCATTGTTGAACAATCAAGAGCCTGAAGATAAACTGGATTTTTACCTAATATTAGGATGAAAACTCACATACGAATGATCTAACTACTTTATTAGTCATCTACACTTATAATGGAGTCTGTCGAGGCATGTTATTTGCTAAAGTACTTGAAGGTAGAACTGGCGAAGAAATCTTCAACAAAATATAAGCAATTTAGTTAGTGTGATATTGACTAGAAAAAAAATGTTGGACTCAAATCCATGTTAAGGAAGCCTTTGGAAGCACTAATATGCACAAAAGACATTATGCCCCTCACTGTGCCAGCAACCAATGATTTAATCTTTCATCCAAAATATTTTTAAGCTCCTACCATGCCAACCACTATGCTAGGATTCAACGCTGAATAAAACAGACATACGCTCATCCTTATAATATTTGCATTTACCAAGAGACAGCTTCAAAGGTTTTCTTTTTTTTTTCCTTGATTTTTCTCAGGCTGTTGAACAACTTAGTAAAACTGGATAATTTTGCAAAATACAGTATTTTTAATATTCTTCATTTTAGATAAAATTGTAATACAATGAGAAGAGACTTAGAAAGCTTACAATACTACCTAAGTGCATTCTTACTCAAGAAAAAAATAGTACTCATGGTTAGAGTTTTTTAATCCAGTCATACATTAGTTTATTTTCATGCAAATAACAAAGACATTATGATAAAACAAACAAAAACCCTAAATGTTATGAGTTAATTTATTGTTCACACTTCTAACAAATTGCAGGTCACATGGGATTGTTTATTTTAGCAGATTTCCCCCCTAACGTTTGAACCCCATGATTCAACTACTCCAAGGTAAAATTATGGTGATGGTTTTTACAGAGTGTGACAAATTGTAACATGGAATAGAAGTTTGAGAGTTAAAAAGAGATATCAGAAGGTGAATAATTTGTGGCTCAGTCATTTACATGTGACAAAAAGACAGCATTAGTCACAAAACAAAGATCATTATTCATATTGCCTTGTTGAAAATGTCCTTTATGAATATTTTCATGGGAGTGTAAAAAAAACTAACCAGTGGATCAGAGACTCTTTGTCTCCTACTAGACAAGTAGACAAGTGAGCCATCGACTCAACAAGTAGATGATCTCATTCAAACTTTTGTCAGGAGCAGCCTGACAGCATGGCATCATCTTTCCTTTTGTGATTCTGACTTGCTCCTCATATACAGCTCGTGTCTTTAAGAGTGATTTTCTGAGTACCCATACGTATCTGTGAATTTGCCTCCTTCGAATAAGGTGACTCCAAGACAGACAAGAAAAAGTATAGATATGCTGAACCCAAAATACATGATTAGCTGCCTTTAATTTAGCCCTATTATACATGAAAGTGATCAACTCAATGAATAAAAACGTAGGGACTCATCTTTTAGTCATTACTTTCCCTCAACACCTACAAGAATCCGTCAGCCATTCCTTTCAGCTGTTACTTCAGTTTTTACTTCTGGCCCCATGCAACTCATTTGCCACACAGCAGGCTGAGGAATCATTTAAAAATCTAAATCAGATCATTAATCCCCTTGCTTAAAGTCCTCAGTATTTGCTGGGGCATTGAAAATAAAATTCACTTCTTGGCATGGTCTGCCAAGCCCCTGTTCACTCTTCGAACTTCATTCTGTGCCATGATTCCCTACCCTCCTTTTGTTCTCCATAGTAGCTTCCTCACATCCGGAGGCCTTCACAGGTGTGATTTTTTTGCCCAGATGACTTGTTCCCCAGCTCTTAGCTCAACTGTAACCTCCTAGTTACTCAAAAGCTTCTTAGACCATGCCCTCTCACTCCCCCACCACTCCTGAGTTCATCATTATGTTTTGCTTCCATCCTAGTACTTACTTTCTGAACAATCCTGTCCATTTTTTGAATTCTTGCCTATTGTTGCTTTCCCTCTTACCGGACTGTAAGCTCCAAGATGGGCTTTGCCTGTTTCAGTCACAGGCATACCCCTAGTGCCTGAAATGGTGTCTAGTGCATTCAGTAAAGAATTGTTGATTAAATAAATGAATCTCAGTACAGCATAATCTTGCCCATTAATGAATGAATCAGGAAGAAATTTAAGTGTGACTAGATCATGGAGTAGAAGGAAGAATCTACACATATTTTTAAAAAAATAAAACACCTGATACTAAAGAAATGTTGCACTTTGAAGTATGCCGCCAAAGAACCTGGGTTAAAACTTTGATCTCCTCTGTGATTCTGGGTTCATGAATGAGTTGGAAAATTCTGAGGATCTATGCTCTGTATTCTATCCCTGATAATATCATGCTCTTTCACGGCCTCAACTGTCATTCATTTCTAAGCAGAGGACGCTTAAATACTCCTCTCATCTCTCATGCTCTATCTGCCCAAACACAACATTATTCCTCAGAGCCAGACCCTCTTCCTCTGCTCCTTATCTCTGTCAGGCTGGTAGCCTTCGAGGAATTCTCTTTGCCTCTTTCCTCTATCTTCTGTGTTTCTTCCCCTCCCCTCAACATGCACCTTGGCAAAATTCTTCAAATCAGTCCTTTGTTTCTGCAGCCACTACCCTGGGTCAGATGTCCTTCCTTGCCTGCCTAAACTATTGTTAAACTTTTATAATTGGTTTTCCTTAGTATAATTGTTCCCTCCTTCCAACCCATCCATCCCAAGTCATAGCTCTATTCATTTTACTCCCCAGCTCAAAATCTTCCATGGTTGCCACTGACTGCAGAAAATAATCCCAATCTCTTAAAAATGAGCACACTCCATAAAATGCCCCTGATTGATAACCCTCAACCACCCCCTGTCCTCCTCCAATTCTTTGCACTCATAACTCTCCGTGACTCAACATTCTACAGACTTTATTTTTTTTTAACCTCTGATCTTTGCTCTCTATATTATCTCTGCCCAGTGTGCCCTTTCCCATGATCCCTGCATTCTGGACACCTAATACCTGTTGATTTGTTGAGTAAATAAACCTCTGTCTTTGTTTCAAGGTCAAGCCTTTGGCAACTTCTCCATAAAATCTTCCCCAATCCCTTTAGTCAGAGTACCCTCTCCCTTCTCTAGGTATCTATTGTACTTGATAATTCTATTTCAGTATAGTAAGCACACTCTGCTTTCCAGTATAACTAATTGGGTACATATCAGTCCTTCCCGCTAAACTGAAATTTCCTTTATGGCTAGGACTATGGCTAATCCATTAAGAATCCTTCTGTAGCACCAGCTAGTTAAACTGAAGGCAACTGTTGAAGTTGGGATGAGAGTACAGTGTTTGTGGTGGTGGTAACAGCAAGGATGTGGTAGACAAGGTGAGTGGTGCATGTGATAGTGGTGGGATGGAAGCCCCAGCACTATCCTCAGTGATGTGGAAACCTGTCATACTGTGAATTATATTCTCAATTTTGGCTACCTAAAATCCTTAATCAACCCAGGTAAATGCACCAAGGAGCTCTTAGACCATAACTGGAGGTTATATAATCATTCCAATCTTCACCCATTAATGTCTAAAGTGCTTGGTTGAAGCATTGGGTAGGAGTCAAGAGCAATTGATCTAATTAATTCCCCTATCCTTAAGCCCCAATCACACAGACTTCTCCTCAATAACCAAGACCCAAATTGTGCTGAAAAATTTGTTTAATAACCAGGATCAGTGGAGCTGAAAACGGTAAACCAGATACTTCCAATGAAACAATCATTCCTATATTCAGAATAAAAACCTATAGTCAAGTTTTGAAACCAGTATAAGCCAAACCTTAAATAGCTACACAATTTAAAAAATAAACACACTCCACAATCATATTTTATTTATAGATAATGTGGCACCTTAAAATTCAATGCTTTGTTGAAAATGGGTGTAGAACATAAAAATGTAGTGGACAATTCAAACCGTTCACATTTTCTTTCTAAAAAGAGAATATTTCCTTATATTCAGAGATATGTATCTTCTTTGACGTCTTTAGCATCTTTTGAAATGTATATGAGAAAAGGGGTATGGGAGATCACTACTCGTAATTAAAGAAACTCTGCTTTATTCCATTGATACAGAAGAAGTCTTTTGATTGAACAAACATTAATTATGAACAAAAAACTTAAGTCTTTCATGTGGCAAATAGATCTTCAGGAAATCAAACATTGCAGGGGCTATTTGCTTTCCTTTATTTCACTACCACATCAGTTCCCATCACATCCTGCCATTGTGGAGCAAATCAAAACAAAAGCCAGGAAATCACAGTGGCCAAAAATTGGTGCAAGTCTGCAGGCTGCTGCAAACATTCAGAACAGCAGCAGTGAGAAACCCACAGATAACTTACATGTACATTCTCCCTTTAAATCTGTGTTTGAATCAAAACCAAAGTAGATTTCAATCAGTTAATCCTGCCTAATGGAAAAAGAAAAAATTCATGTACACAATTTCAATCTAACTCTTTACCTGCTGCTAAACCAGCACTTTTTACTGAAATTCCACATTAAAAAATTGTAAGATATTTAAGGTAAGAATACTTAACAGCAGTATCTCTCTTATCTGTGGTTTCACTTTCTGCAGTTTCAGTTGCCTGTGGTCAACTGAGGTCCAAAAATATTAAATGGAATATTAAACAATTCATAAGTTTTAAATTGCATGCCATTCAGAGTAGTGTGATGAAATCTGGTGCTGTCCCACTCTGTCCTGCCCAGGATTTCCAACCATCCATAGCATAATAGCTCAATGATTCAGGATCATCCAAAGCAGATGATCCTCCTTCTGACATATTACCAGAAGGTCAATAGTCGCCTAAAGCTACACAACAATCCCTACCTCATTCATTTCACTTCATCTCTTCACGTAGGCATTTTGTCATCTTGCATCATCACAAGAAGGGTGAGTAAAGTAAAATAAGATAGCTTGAGAGAGAGAGACCACACTCACATAACTTTGATTACAGTATATTACTGTAATTGTTCTATTTCACTATTAGTTATTGTCATTAACCTTTTACTGTGCCTAATTTATAAATTAATCTTGATCGTAGGTACGTATGTATAGGAAAAAACATAGTATATATAGGTTCAGTACTATCCACAGTTTCAAGCATCCACTGGGGGTCTTGGGATGTATCCCCTGTGAATAAAGGGGGACTACTGTACTAAAATACCTATCCAAATTATGACAAATCTGGATCTATAATGAGGATGGATAAAAGCAAATAGTATGTCTTACAGTAAGAGAGACAGAGAGAAACTACTGATCATTCACTAAAGGTTAAAATAAGGAATTATTTAGCTCAGGGACAAAACGGTCAAAACCTGATGTAATTATATATATATAGGAAATATACAATAGACTATCAGTGAAGTTGAAGCAAATTATAAGAAAAATAAAATCAGCTTTATTTACTAGCTATTACCTTTAGAGGCTATAACGAAGCATCAATATTTTACTATCGGTTAGTGAGAGACACGATAAATTGTCTTTTTAATAGGGCCTTGGAAATAGAAGAATTTGGTAATTCAGGGAAATACAGTAAAATCTTATTATAGATTGAGCTATATTTAAGAAAAATGATGACTCTTTTGAAGATAGTAACCAACAGAATTAGTGACTTATTGGGAAGAACATAAGTCTATTCCTCTTTAAACCGTGGTTAAGTTGACATTTATCCATTTCATTTGATCAATGTGTATAGTCACACTGAATAAATCAGGCTTTTTACTTTGGCAAAACTTACTACATCATTTCTATTTCTCTCTCATGTATTTATCTGTAGAATTACAATATTATTTTAAACTTCCCTTTCATGACCTCAAAACAGTATTTTCTGAGCCATTCTATAATCTCAAAGGGTAAGACAGTCTACAGAGAGTCATTTGTTCTCAGTAGGAAAGATGCTCATTCGCACGATATGTTACCTTGGTGTCATATAAAACACATTGTGGGCTTTGGAATAGTACAATCCCATGTTCAAATCCTACCCTTTCTAGGCAAATCACTAACCCTCTCGGAGTTGCTTCCTGTACAGTTTGGGATAACTTACTGGGTAAGATAGTTGTGAAAAGTAAATGAAAGCACCTGTCATACAGCTTTCCACAGAGTTGTCATTCAAATATATGATTTTTCCCTCTTTGCTACTTTTTCATGGGTCCTTTTAGGTGACAGTGTAAAGCAGGAGATATTGCAGAAGCTTGTGAAACTTTGTTGCTGTTCAGAGCTCCTCAAAAAAGAAAAACTACATCCATCTTTGAAATCTGTATTGCATATTTCAAAGAACTGCAGGTCTCCTTCTTGAAAAATCTTTATGTCTTTGCAGGCAGGTCAGCAGAAAACTTAATATGGCATCATTTTGTGGATAACCCATGGTCATCATCACCAAATAAAACATCTCTGTATCAAGCATCTGACTCTCCTGAAAGTGCCATTGTGATAAGAGATCATCTCCAGATTTGGCAAAACAAATGTCTGTATCCACGTCTGCACACAGTGTCTCTTTCCCAATATACTTTCAATTGAGTCTCTACCCGCTGAGATCTACGTATCACTGGCAAAGTGCCTCACCTTTCATCTGTGCTGTTTTTTGGTAAAGCACTAATTTTCCCTGAGAGACTGGCAGAATTTCCTTTCACTGCCATATTCTACCTTTGGTTGTATACTGAGAACCAGAACATAAAAATCCCCAGCAATTTATCTTGAATGTCTGATAACCACCTCATAAATGATCGCTTTGGGTTTTGAAGAGCTTTGCAATAGGAATTTCAAAGACAAGACATTCAAACCTCTCTTCAAAAGTCAGTGTTGATGGTTCTACAAGAAAGTAGATGCCTTGGTTATCCTACCACTTTTATACTCCAGGACTCAAAAATATAGTCTCAAAAAGAATAAGATGGTACATTTTATGTTGTACATTTTTTTTTACTATAATAAAAATAGAGTGAATGATACTAGGTAGCTATAAAATCTGATAAAGTCAAGTAATTGCCATTAGCCTAACCATTAATCTCAGTATTAATTTCGCCCACCTGACAGGCAGATGTGTCCATCATTCTTGATGACACCCTAAGCACTTAGAGATTCTGCCCATTAGCAAGCTGAAAACTGGTGTGGGCTTTTTGGAGAGGGGCAGTTTCACACCATCTGGATAAGTCAAAGGGTCATGTAAGATCACAGTCATCAATACAATGTCTAGAATCAGTGATGAAAGCAGAGCAGAGAGAGGAATTTGGCAATAGGCATGTGAGAAAAAGACACAGAGTTTGTTTCCAGTTTTTTTTCTCCAGTAAAAATATTTCTAGGGTAGGTTCTTGGATGAAATAAAAAAGAATATATATTGTTGGCTCAGAGTCCTTTTCATGAGCTATAGATAAAGGACTACAAAGTTTCAAAGAAGTCTTGAGACTCCTTTCTTCGCTGGTAGACTATATCATACTATCTCAGAAGATAAGTAGGAACTTCCTGGGTAAAAAAGATGTGAGAAGGGCAATAATGTGGGGAGAAGTGAATAGGAAGAGCATATACACAAAAGTAAGAATCATGCAAATTAAGGATAGTTTCAGGGGATGGTAGAGTTCAAGGTTTTTAGAAATATGGTTATGGGTGGGGAGTGTATTAATTTCCCACTGTCTCTATAAGAAATTACCACAAACTTAAAAGTGTAAAGCAGCACAGATTTATTCTCTTACAGTTCTGGAGGTCAGAAGTCCAAAATTAGTGTTAGCAGGCTTGGTTCCTTCTAGAGATACCAGGCGGGAATCCATTCTTTTCCTCTCCCAGCTTCTAGAAGCTACCAACGTTCCTCAGCTTGTGGCCACATCATACCAATTTCTACTTCTATTGTCACATTACATTCTTACATCTCTCACCTTCTTGCCTCTCTCTTATAAGGCCTCTTATGATTATATTTAGGATCCACCTGGATAACTAAGGAGCATATCTCCACCTCAACATCCTTAAATTAATCACATCTGCAAAGTTTCTTTTGCCATGTGAGGCCATATACTCACAGGTTCCAGAGATTATGATGTGAATGTTTTTGGGGGCCCTTATGCAGCCTACCACAGCTGGTAATAAAAATTATGATAATATCTAACATTATGATGTGGTAGTCACTACACTAGGTACTTTACCTGCATTATGTAGCCATTTCTCTTTCTCTGAAAGATGGGAATGATTAAGGATAATATTTAAAATGTTTAGAAACATATATCAAGGCATTGAGCAATGAGATTGGATTCCAGACATAGTCCTGGAGCTCTCACTTCTGCATAGCTCTTCCTCTGCTGGATCCAGAGAGTTCCACATGGTCCTAGGAAAGCAGTCAGGAACTCCATGCTGTGCTATGTGAGCTTACTGATCGAATTGATAGTAGCTTACTGCACACATATTGGAGGCAGGCCCACTGCTAAGTATTTTACATACTTTATCATATTTAATCCTTACTTAAACCTTCCTGGGGAGAGACTGTTATCTCCATTTTACAGATGAAGAAAATAAGGCTCAGAGAAGTTAAATAACTTGCCCCTGTTCATACTGAGACTCACTATGACAACAGGACCCAAACTCTGTGGGATTGTAAACCCCCTCTTCCTTCCATCAGGTTACACTGTGTCTTATTCCAAAATCCAAAATAATAATACTATCTAGAGATACTTAAGGATCATCAAACCAAAACGATGGTCCGTATAATAAATTACATATTAGATTTGTGAAAATAACATAGCGGGTTCTTCTTTAATGACAGAAGTTAGCATGGTCACCTCTGCTCCCCAACAGAGAGGGTCCAATCATTAAATCAAATAACCAAGCTAGTTCTTGGGAGGGGGCCAGTAAGGCTCATTCCAGTGTTTGCATTGCCAAAGGAATCTCAGTGATATCATGTGTGCCTCCCAAGTATGAGGCTTAACACAAGGAAGTCTTTGGTGCTTTAAATCTCTACCATTGGCCATTCTACTGGTGCCAGTGTAACATTCCCAGCACATTCAAACTGTGGATTTTTTTAATATTACACAACAAATAAAATTAATTATACTCTTCTCAGTTTGCTTGGGCCTACAGAATTTAACAGACATCAAATATATGACACCAACTGATGAGTTTCAAAATAAAGTTTAGCTGGAAATATTACAGTCATCATCTTTCATCATTGCTTGGAAATATCATATTCATTTTTGTTTGATATGCAACAAATGAATTTATTCATGTGAAACTGTTGGATTTTTTGTTAGTTTTCTGAAAAAATAATTATTAAAAAAAGAGAAATCAACTGCAAATTCATAAGATAAACATGGCTCTAAATATTTCAAATAACGTGTTATCAATGGATCCAGGCACAAATGTCCTATGACGTGTGCACACACCCTCGTATAGAACATAACAGTGTGAGGACCCACCAATCAGTGCCTTCAAGTTAAAATAAGGAGGAAATTTTGTTTATTTTCAGTAACATCTGGTCCCCTGACATATGGTAATTCCTACATTAAAAAAAAAAAAAAGGATATGAGCTCATCAGCAGAGTGAATCACAATAACAAACAAGGTGGCTGATGAGACAGTAAAAAGGTGTTGGTAAATTTACACACAACATTAACCTAATGATTTATTCCACTTTCTCTGCAAATGCCCGTGAATACATCCGAAAAGCCATATATATATTCATACCTTCAAAATCTTTTTTAAAAGAACGTTGGAGAAGTCATAAAATTCACAGAATTTTGGAAAAGAAATGAACAAATCCTGAGTCTCCTTTATGACCTGACACTGAGTCAGTGCCGTCTCCCCACCAAGAGGACCTAACAAGGGCTTCTGTTCCCCAGTTACCCTTGTGTCCTTACAGGCCTAGGTGCCCACCTCTGGGGGGATGAAGTAAATCCGGTCGATGAACCCTGACTTGGACATTTCAGGGTCCTTTGGTTTACTCAAACCAAACAGTACTTTGTTTATAAATGGTCTTAAAATTTCATTCATGCCCAGCAGGGTGGGAGCAAGGGAAGGAGAGAGAAAACATGAAATACATGCAAAATCCCAAATGCATACTATTTCTAAATATTTGATCTTATGATAAATCTTAACATTATCTCTGGCTGCAAGGGTGAGAACTCATTATGAGATGTTATCAGAGACCAGAAGAATCCCACGCACTTCAATTAGCTAGATGCGAGGTTAATTCAGATAGGATTTTATGGTTCTCCATCACAGCACAAAACCAAAGCAAGAATATATACGTAATAATACTATCTTTTGGGTAGGGCTGGAGAGAGAAGAAGCCATTACAAAATTCTGAAGGTGAGGGAACCAGAGTATACTATAAGCATTATGAGTTGAAATGTTTAGCACCTAAAAACTAATTTTAATAGATGTATAAAGTACAGAACTAAAAAGCTCATTTGAACATTTCCTCAAACCATTTTTATAACATTTCAATGGGGAAATAAAAGACAAGCATTGTTATTTTCATTTTATAGGCAGTAGATGTTCACATAAAGTTTTAAGGTTCGTGAGTTGTCCCTAATTTGTTTCCGTTTCAAATGAGAGATTAATGCATTAATTTATAATTGGCTCTTACTAACACTTGTAACATATCTTTTCTACTTCAGGCCCATTTATTCATTAATTTACTCATTCATTGGTCCTATTAATATTTATTAGTACCTATGCTGTGCCAGTGGCTATGCCATGTCTCAAAACTTCAAGGCTGAACAAGAGGGAGAATTCTCTCTGCCCTCGTGAAGTTTCTAGTAAAACAGAGAAGACATATATTGGACAATGATCCCTAAAATAACTAATAGATTAATTAAATAAAATGAGTGTTACAAAGGAGACGTACAACACATTATGAAAGCATATAACTCCCAACCCATTTATATACAGTTTTTTTCAGCTGAAGAAACCAAAGCTAGTATTGAAATATGGAACATAGCTGTCCAGCTTTTATTCTGATGGCTTTTATTCTTCAAGTGATTTCTTGAACAACACTAAAAGATCTTAAGACAACTACTTTGTTTTAGTGTTATGGTTATTATCAAATTGATCTGAAATAAAATTTTACATCAAAAATTAGACATCATATAATCAAAATGAAATATAAATGATATGCTTATATCACCATTATTCTTAAGATTTGGGAAAAATTAGTTGCTTACTTTTTTTTTTTTTTCTTGCAGGTCATATTCTGTTTTGAAAAAACCCATATAAAACAAAGTTCTTACTACCTATGTCTAAGATGTCTGTGGCCCTGAAACCATGTAATCCTGTGTTTTTAATTTAACCCACACCAAAATACTTATTTATAATTTCTGAATTTTAAGATGCTTTCTAGGCTAATCAAAAACCCATAGATGTCCTTTCCTCAGCAGTAAAATTATAATAGCCACAAGGAGGAACTTCTGCTATTGTATTGAGGTTCCTTTCATTCTCTTTTGGATGATGACAAATAAACAGAGCCAGGTGAAGTACAATGGCTGCTCAGGACACCCCACTTGACGTTCTTGAACATAATACTTGCTGTAGAAAATAAACTCTGAAAATATTGTAAGTTCTATACTTTTATCATTCGTTTCTAAACACATAGATTTTGAATGCCAAATCGACTCTACCCACCAAACTGGAAACACTTCCTCTCTCAAGTTGTCTAGTTGTCTTTGTTTCTTGAGGTGAATTCTTTAAGTTTCACAAGTCCAAGACTACTGGACTCATTTATCTATCTATAGCTTCCCTCAGCCACAAGGTTCATATTTTATCAAGATCTAAGCAAAATTCTCTTTTGAATTTTTCTAATGTAAACACTTATAGCTCACCACACACACAAAAAAAGCCATGCCTCTTTTTGGGTACAAGCGTATTGTACAGAAGGACAATAGTGCTAACACGTCATGAGCAGGATGTGACTGAGGCTTGATTTTCCCCCAGTGAAGTGGGATTTTATTATCCCATCTCTCAACTCTTTCACCAATTTCCTCTGTTAATAAAAGGTAAATGCTGATGAACCTGCTGGTTGGGTGGAGATCCCACCTGTGGACACAGAATGACATGGTCCTAGTTAAATTTGTGTATGGCTACAGTCATGTCATTTATTTCACTGTAACTTTGGCCAAATAAGTTAATCAACTTCTATTTTGGTTAAACTCAACCATTACTCAAAGTTTCACACTTTGTGGAAAATTTTTCCATGTGCTTAACCACTTAAATTGGCATTTTTGGAATGAGGTACTATTTAAAGAACAAACTATCCATTTATACATTATTGGTATAGGTGATAATAGGTGTATGCATTCAAGACTAATGTTACATTATAATATAATGAACTACTTCTCTACAATGCCGCAGTCAGTCCCTAAGTAGTATGTCAGATAATAAACACTGGCCTTAACTCTCTCACATCACCCTAATTGTGTATTCTTGTTCCAATTACTTCAAGACTTTTGAGGAAATATTTTAAACAATGAGTTTTTCTTTCCTTCTTTAAGATTCTTACTTACAATTAAGTGAACCTAGAATTCTCTCATACTGTGTTAAGAAAAAAAAAATTCCCTTCCTACTTTGAAGTAGGACACTTCAATCATTTTAGCTGATTAAAATAAAAGCTTATGAAAGTTTCACTGACTTTGATTAGTCACTTGAGTTTTATGAATCAACTATCATTACCAGCTCTTTTAAAAACACCAACGATGAAGTCACAAACTGCTCTGAATTCTTATTCTGAGAAGTAATCACTCCATGAATAAAACTGTAGGATTATGAGATCTATAGACGGTATCTATATCCCACTGGTTGAAAAATGAAAATGTTGGTTCATGGTCTTGTGTTTGGCTTATTTCTTCGTAGAATTTTGTAGCTATAATCATTGTTCTGCACTGTATTCCTGTGGTACTGTTGTCCAGAGCCTCCATTTCTCTAGGGGAAAAATATGGGTCACTCCTTGTCATGTCTCAGTCACCCTCTAAGAGCAAGCGTACATAGAGAAAGCATAATTAATTCCTTTAGGCAACCAGAAACCCTTTCATGCCCTGCAGGGAAATATTAAAGACATATTACATGTTAGTCAATTTTAATGGTAACATTTGAAAATAACTGACTTCTAAACTAAAGGGTACTCATCAAGACCCCATAAGCTTTTTCAGTTTAAGTTATTCTATCCTAAAGAAGCACATTTTACTCTATATCAAATGCTGTTCTCTTGCCTGGAAAAGTCTACCTGTAGGAAACAAACGAAACAAATTAAAACAAAAACTGTGGGGAGAAGGAATAAGGTTGAACACCTAACATGTTCATGGGAAACTCCAAAGTTTAACTCTGATCATAAAACATCCAGAATGCTGCAATATTCACAGATAACAAGAAGCAACTCAATATATGTATAAAGAGGTAATTACAGATGTGAAGTCATTATCAAAGATTAAGAAAGCAAAAAAAAGTTCAATCATTTAGGACATCACAAAGATCAACGGCATCAACAAATACAGCCGTATATTCTACATTGCATATTACCCAGCTTTCCCAGATTGGCAGCTCCTGTAGGGCAGGGACCAAACTACACACCTTTTCATTTAGCAGGATTATATTACAGTGTGTATTACAGGTGGCAAATATCTGTTCAATTTAGTTAAATAGCTGAGAAAAGGGATAGTATAAAATCACCGAGAAAACCACCTCATTAGTTTATGAATGACGTCTCTGTTGACACATACGTTCTTCCCTTTGCTGCCTCATATAAGCTCCAAACTTGCAGCAGTGATGACAAATTTGCATAGGAGTCTGGGCAGAGGAGGAACAAGGTCAAGTCAGGGTGGCTACTGTCTCTGAGGTGTGCACATGTCAGATTGTGATTGATTACCTCATATCTTTCTTCAAACCAAAGATAAATAAATTATAAAAATTGGTTTAGGACAACCCAACTCATTCTTCTTCTCATTAATATTAAATGACTAAATTACACATATAATAAATATTATATATAATTATTATGCATAGTTTATATATATTATAAATATGTAATATTTATTATATGTGTTACATAACATAAATTATTATATAACTATATATAATAATTATACATATATTACACATTTTATAATACACAGCCAGACATATATATACATACATACATATATACATATATACATATATATATATATATATATATATATATATATATATATATATATATGAAGCTATGACTGTGTATTATAAAAATAGCCAGGTGCCATGCCTTCTTCTAAGCACCTTCATGTATTACCTCATCTCATCCACAAAATAACTCTTAGCGATAGAAACTATTATTCAATAGGAGATAAGAAAATGGAAACAGCTTGAAGTTAAGTGCCTTCCCCAAGGTGACCCAGTTAGTAAGTGGCAGAACCAGGATTCAAAGCCAGGCAGCCTGACTACAGAGCTGGAGCTGTTAACCTCTATAATACAGTCTTCATGTCACACCATAGGGTGGAGGGACCACGGACAAAGGGTGGTAACACGAAGAAGCAAAATCACTTACAAGGAAGGATAAAAAGAAAGAAAGAAAAGTTTAACAGAGAAGCCAAGGCTGGGGTCGGGTGGTATTGGTGGGGAGAAGAAAGGAGAAGTGAGGAAGGGAAGAAAAGTGATGAAAGACTTCACTTTTATATACAAATACTAATAAACGAAAGCAGTGCATGACCTGTGTCCTTGCTGTACAGTTTTTCCTAATAAAATCGTAGGGAGATGAGAAATCTTTCAGTCGCTGCTCATTGCCTTTCATCTCATCTCACCATAAAACTTGGGTAACTGCCGCATCAAAAAAAACTCATAAAAGAAAATACAAATTTACGTATGAATCATCCTCTCACTTCTACTCCTGAAAACTGCCTGACTTCTTCATTGTATTTAAGATATCGGGTCTCCCTTGAATGAACCCATCACAGCATTTTCTATCTCAGTTGAAAATACGAAAGGCCACTGGCCTGTATTAAACATCTTTTCCAAATGAGGTTTGTGTGCTGAGAATCAGAAGTTTATACTGAGACTCTCTGCTCAGAGGTCTGTCATAATGTAAATGACAGGGAAAGAAGGGAAACAACAGTAGCAGTATAATCTGTCAAAAAACTGTGGCCAAACACAGTGATCATTTTTTGTGCTCAGTGGATTTCCCCTGGAAGAGAGACTGCAGACTGTTTGGGGTAGGGTTGGGGAGCTGTAAATGAGCTCTGCATAATCACAGAGTTTCTTCTTGTCTATACATCTATAATTTGAAAGCACAATGATATATTTTATAAGAGAAGTTAAGAGGCTCAGGTTCTGGGCTCTGCTCTCAATCTTGGGCAACCTACCTTATCTTTCTGGGCCTGAGTTCCCATATCTTTAAAATAAAGTATCCTTTTCAGTTTTTATAATCTATGACATTTCGTTTACAACCACCTTTGGTGAAAACCACTTTGCACATACAAGCTAGCATGTGTGCATGTGTTTGTGTGTGTGTATGTACACACACACATACACAGCTTGATATTATTAGGGCTTTCTCTCTCCAGATAGAACTATACCTATTTCACTCACAGTCAGTACTTATCTAGCCTAAAAACGTCTTTGGATAGCACATTTAACATCTTACTAGGAAACTCATTTCAATGTCTAATAATGCCAACTGAAAAGAATTTTCTCACATGTATAAACAATTGATTTAGAACTGGGATTTCAGCCATATCTTAAGATGAATAAAAATGTTAAGTTCTCCTATGATTTAGATAGGTAATTGAATGTCAGCTTATATTTGATGAAACCAAACTCTTTACACAGAAGAAATTGGAAACTAAGAGACATTTAGATGATGAAGGTAAAAGCTTTCATAGCAAGCCAGGATTATCAGTGAAGATGTTATGTAAAATGGAAAAAAGACCAGTAATCAATCCAGCAAATATCCATAGATTTGTAACTTGAGAAGTAACAAAATACAAGGGTTAGGATATCCTCACCTTCACATAAAGTCATATAGGTCCTCTGCAATGAGGCATCTGAAGGTGTATATGTCTTAGAGGCCTAAATTTATGCCAGTGGCATTTAACCATGAAAAAATTAAAAAAAAAGAATGATATGGAATCAATAGAACTTGGCAACAAAATGAAACTGAGACTATAGATCCTGAGATACCAGCAGGGTATTTTCTTGCTCTTTCCAACCAGAACATTCTGCAGGGTCCCTCTTCTTTCACCCGTCTATCAAAATTTAGTCTTCCTAGGTACACCCAGGAAAACAAGCTAGAAATATAGAAGTCATTCCTGACTCTTCTCTCTTTGTCACTCAGCATCCGACAGTCACCCAGTTGTGCTGATTTTTACTTTCTAATTTTTTTTAATCTAATTTATCTTCTCTCCATTCTTACTACCTCGATAGAGGGTCTTATCTCTTCCCTTAGCTATGAAAACAACATTTTAGTCAATCTTTTACCTCTTAACTCTATTCTTCATGCAGCCAACAGAGCGATCTTTGAAGAACACAAATCAATCTATTAATATGTCCCCCCCATGCTTAAAATACGTCAGTAGCTTCCAAGGCCTTTTCTCCTATCCCACTGTTAGCATCACATATGGGATTATTCCTGTGTGATCTGATGCCCCTCAGCCGATCCCTCCGGTCTCATCTGTCATTACTCCATGACTCATATTTCTTTTGTTTTAACAACACTAAAGTAAGTACTTGGATTCCTCCACGTACCTGACCTTAGCTGATATGTCTGTGATTTCAAAATGCATTCTTTGCTCAGAAAAACCCATGCCTCCCTTCTTTAATCTTTTCCATATCAACGTGAAAAAGTCTTTCATATCTTTTAATATTCAGCTCTGGCAACACCTCCTCTCAGAAGCCGTTCCTCATTCACTTCCTCTTCCATACCACCTTTAGTTCTTTCCAACCCTGTGGTACTATCTCTGTGTTATACTTAGGACATTGTATTGTTCTTTTTTTTTTCTATGCTGGCTTCCCTCATTAGCTACCTGTGACATCACTGAGGGCAGAGAATATGTATTATTTGAATTGCACAGTGTCAAAAACTCCATAAATATTGACTAATTAATATAAATATGATACTGGATTGCAATCTCTAGTGTTTCATTAATGTCAAGTGTATTTAAATGGATATGGATATAGGTACTTATGACTGAAGTCATTTTTCACTTGAAGGAAATAGATGTCATATTTAGAGAGAAGTTATATAATTCCTGTCTCTAGATCTGGAACACAATATTACAACTGACTGCAATTGTGTTAATAGAAAGAAGAGCTTAACTTTGGCTATATATAGAAGGGTTGATAGGCCCCTAAAACTGTATATAACATGTTTGTGTAAGTATGACTGTTCCAGAGAGAAACTTAATAAGATTCTCCAAATCTGTTTCTTTATAGTTTGTTGGTTTTAAATCCTCTACTTAAAGTGTAGAAAATAGACAAGAAAATACACTGTGATTGACCCTCAGGTTAACCAAACCCATGGAAAAGCAAGGCATCAAAAATTGATGTCTAAAGGAAACTTGAAAAAAAAGGTGAGATTTTAAAGGCTCCTGAATGTATAGCTAAAGTTTTGAGCATTTTGAACTATGTTGATTATTCTCACTCGTGCCTCTTCATAAAATTATTAAAACTCTACCTGAACATAATAAAAGTGAGCAGTGTACTAAACTCTGGGCTTTCTTGTTTTTTTGTATTTGATCTGCTGATTTTATATTGAGAGAAATATTCTACAAGTGGTCTCTAAAACCAAAACAATGAAAAGTGAAAGAAAGAAAACATATAAATGAAAGTAATATCCAGAGAAAATGTCTATACTCTTAACTTGTCTCTTGAGGAAAGAGAAGATGGAATGAACTTAAGGGCTGCTAAAAAGCATTTCTACAAGAAGCTTTTTTATGGATTGAAGCTAAGTGAGAACTGATAAAAGAAAGATCATGAAAGTTAGAAACCCCCATAATAACATCTGCAAGTTTACTGTTAATAAAATAAAAGAGTTTATATTGCTAACCTCATTCCCAATAATATTTTAGAGAAAAAAGCATAAGGCATATTGTCATCCATATGATAGATGCCACATTGTAACGCCATAGTATAAAAGTCCTGCTTGTTTATTTTTATGAAAGAAAATAAATCCCAAATCATATTTATTTATTGTTCTTGAACCCTGAACAGTTACTTATCTCAAACCTTTATGTATAAATATATACATTTATAAGGTGGTGTCACCTATACTGATACATTGTTTCTAGCCTCTTTGGGAAACTAGAAACATCAATGAAATGAGAAATTCTATTTTGGCATTGTCTAATATATATATATTGCAACAAAAATGTGCTTCCTGTACTCTGCATGATACTGTAATGGTACACACATGACAGGCATTTGGAAAAACCCGTAAAACACTAGGAATTTTGCTAAGAATACCTACTTTTGCACTGTGGACATCTGAGAGCACTGGTGGCATGTGTTTGTGACCTCTGCACCACCTGGTTTCTTGAACTCTAGTAGCAGCTTCCTGATTCCCTAACTTCAAGCTCTTGGAATGACTGTGTACGCTTTTAATTATTTGTATTATATACTGTCTTGTATGAAATTCCTAGAATTACTTCTGTTTCCCTGACTAATATGGCCATATGTATTTATTACCTCCCCCAGCTCAGATGTCATAAAGGAGAGAAAAGTACAAAACAAAACCATAATGGTAGTAAGGAATTGGAAGAGAGTCATCTGAAAACAGAAAATTTCGACAAACTTATAAAAGTCAAAGCAGATAAAGAAGTGATAACTAATGAAACAGAGTAAACCATAGCTTGGAGTGTCTTGAGGGGATATAAGTAAGAGAGAGGGATTGATTTACACAAACAAGATGGCTCAGAATTCCAAGCCACCAAGTACAATGCAGTCAGGAAAGAGAACAGAAGTGAAATGGGGAACTGGCAATAGGAGTAATAATTGTAAGCCTCCCTGTGTAGAAGTAGCCACTACCCATCCTTGTAGGAAAGCAGATACCCACTAGTCAGGCCACTCTGCCATAGGGAAATATTTAAGGACTCTTTACTAGAAACGAAAAGTTCACTAAAATAAGTAAGTAACTGAAAACAGTAATAGCTCCAGACAAAGGATCTCCACAATCTGGCATGTTCTGATCCCTCAATAAAACTGTCCATTCACAGCTCCATCACCCTAAAGCAAATTACTAGTCAGAGTCCGTTCAGTTTTTCATCTCTTGAACTTGAATAAAAAGATGATCCTGGGGCTTCCCTGGTGGCGCAGTGGTTGAGAATCTGCCTGCCAATGCAGGGTACGTGGGTTCGAGCCCTGGTCTGGGAAGATCCCACATGCTGCGGAGCAACTAAGCCCGTGAGCCACAACTACTGAGCCTGCGCGTCTGGAGCCTGCACTCCGCAACAAGGGAGGCCGCGATAGTGAGAGGCCCGCGCACCGCGATGAAGAGTGGCCCCCGCTTGCCACAACTCTTGCCCTCGCACAGAAACGAAGACCCAACACAGCCAAAAATAAATAAATATAAATAAATAAATAAATTTATAAAAGAAAACAAGATGATCCTGGCTCATCAAGCATCTGAAGGCAATGTGTCTTGAAGGAGACAGCCCAATATACACAAGCAAAGAAAATAAAATGACCTCGGATGAAACAGATAGTTTGGAGAAATTTAATTAATAATTCTAATTATATGCTAAGAGAGATTTAAAATATTGCTTCAATATAACAAGGTATCATGATAATGTAGCAATCATAAAACAAGACAGAGCTAATAAAAGTTAATAACAGGATTGCTAAAATAAGAGATTCAGTGGAAGGGTTAGAATACAAATGTGAGAAAAGTTCATAGAAAGTAGAATTTTTTTTGAAAGAGAAACAAAAAATAGGAAACATAAGAAATAGGGAAGATCATCTAAGAGATCATACATCCAACTACTACTTCCAGCTACTACTGTCAGAGAAATACCAGACAAGAACATTTCCCAGGGCTTACAGAGCCAAGTCTGGAGAATGAAAAGATCTATGACGATGTGCAGAGGTTACACCAATAAGCTGAGGCTACCTCAGGAGTATCCACAGCTGCTGCAAGAAAACTGCATTCACTATAAGAGGAAGCCCCACCAGGGTCATACTGAAGATCACTGCAGCCACTGCCTCCAGGCCACACTGCTGGAATCATTCCATTCATTCTACATCTGATGACTCCTGAACTTGCATCTCCATTTGCAACTCTCTTACCTCAAGGCCTGTAAGTCTGCTCTACCTACATATCTTGCAGAAACCTCAAATGTACCATGTTCAAATCTGACATATCATCCTCCCCCACAGACTTGCTCTTCCTCCTGTTTACTTCTCCTGTGTCTTTTTTTCCCTTGCTTCCTCCTGTTTCCTTCTTCCTTCCAACTAGAAACAACCTAGATATTTGGGAGTCATCCTTCACTCTTCTCTCTTACTCACGTCCGCATGCAAACAGCCACTGAGTTGCACCAATTTTACTTTCTTTTTTAAAAAACTCCAATCTCTCTTCTCTTTTCCATTCTTACTAGCTTTATGTAGATTCATATAAATTTGTAGTAATCAAAGGTAGTATTGGCAAGGCACTAGAAAAATTGATTACGGAACAGAAAGAGGTCAAAACCAGACCATGTACATGTGGAAACTTACAACAATAACACAAAAATCTTACCGTAATAATGGTGGAATTTCAAGTAAATGAGAAAACCATGGTCATTCCAATATACGGTGATGGAACAATTGGTTATCCATTTCGAACAAAAATGTTATAATCCTTTTTGACAAAATCATAATCACAAGTACAGATGGATTTAACACTTAAATGTAAAAAACCAAAACTATAAAAGTACTAAAAGAAAAAAATAAGAGATTATATTACACGACCTTGGATTAAAGACCTCTTTAATAGAGGAGATTAGTAAAATATGGTATGCAAATCACTGAAGACAAAGCAGTGTAGGCTCCTACCTTCCCTCTGTGGTGCAAACAACGATTATGGAAATTCTTTAAAGCATGCTTTTCCCAACATGTTATTTTTCTTTCCTCCCCTTACCCAGTTCAGGCTTAAATGTTCCAAAATGTATCAGCTACCACTTTCATGTAAGGCTCACCTACCTCTTTATCTATCAAAAATAATAACCCACAGTTGAATTATAGTTACCTTATTTATCAATCACTGTATTTCAGGCTTTGTGCCAAGCATCTTACATACATCATTTTTAACTGTGAAGACAACTTTCAAGGGAGCTTTTGTTACAATCATTTTGGCATAATTGCCTCCATCTCAATCTCTCTTTCTTAAGAAAACCACCTTTTAAAAAACTGTTATATACTTACCTCAAATAAGTTACAAATAAAGGAAAGAAAAATGATGAAAGTAAAACAAACAGTTTTATAATCTCACCACAAGAAATTAAACATTAACATTAGGCAAACGTGATTCCAGACATCTTTCTAAGAATGTATTATGATCAATAGATTGATGGGGAGAGAGAGAAAGAGAAATAAGAGAAATATTTTTCTAAAACTTTGAATTATATACTTATTATTTTTATTTAAAATTATTAAATTTGATTGTAACTAATGTTAACAGAAGGAAAATAACTTGAAGATACAATTGCTAA
Source organism: Eschrichtius robustus (assembly GCF_028021215.1). NCBI lineage: Eukaryota > Metazoa > Chordata > Mammalia > Artiodactyla > Eschrichtiidae > Eschrichtius > Eschrichtius robustus. Next base: position 46,781,275 of record NC_090825.1, read on the forward strand.
GCTTTATATAACCACAGGATATTACACTGGATTTTAGGATTAAGAAAAGAGATTATGAAAACTTTGAAGGCATTAGGATTATTCTTCAAACAATTTAATTTTAGACAACTCACTCTCCCCTCTTAGAAAAAAGAGCGTCTTAATATTTTCACATTCTCTCCTTCTATCCTCTCATTCCTTCCTCCCATCCTCCCCCTCTTCTCCTAATTGTTATTCTTACAATGACCAGGTTTATAACATGTATTGTCTCCCTACAAACACAGTTTCTATAATTGTTTATAATTCACCCTGTGGATGAATTTATTACAGAGCAATTACTCTGGGACAGTCCTTCTAAAAGTTTACAACTGTTTGTAAATTATACATGTATATGTACAATTATTTGATTCGTGCATTTTTTCTTCCCTGCGACTTAAGTCCCAGCAAGGCGGGGACCCTGCCCCTCTTTGCTCATCACTGGAAAACCACACCTCACACAGTGCCTGACACAGAAAATGTATTCAATATTATTGGTTGGATGAAGAAGCAGTATGTTAAGGGCTCCATGGAATACACACATAGAATAATAATAATGGGATTCAAAACAGAGTGAGTTGGTCAAGAAAAAGTTTGTAGAAGATATTGTCTTGTAGAGCAATGGATTCTGACAGATGACAGTGTCACAGCTCAATATGTGTTCTTATTTTAGGGGTGGGATGGAACAGGAGTCAATAGGGAATTGGTTCCATGACGTGTGCATGATATAATTTTATACCTTTTGTATGTTTTACACAGAGGAAACTGTCTGGAAGGATAATATCTAGATGTTAACTGTAGTTATCTGAGAGTAAATTGATTCCAAATGATTTTTTTTCTCATCTTGGTATCTTTCTCTAAAAATCTATCTTTTAAATAATAAGCACATATCACTTTCATAATCAGGTGAAAAATAATAAAGCTATTTTCATCTTGGAAAAAATGCCCATTGAAAACAACATCTACGGAGGGCTTACTTTGTGCCAGAAAATGTTCCAAATACCCAAAATATTGATTCATTTCATATTTGAAACAAAACTGTGAGGTAAGCTTTATTGTTGTGCCTATTTTACAAATGAGGAAAATGAGAACAGAGAGAGGTTAAATACTTTATTCCAGGTCACACAGCTAATAAGGAGAGGAATTATCATTTGAAACCAAGCTTTCCAGCATTTATTCCTCTGTCCATAACTACCTCTCACAGAAGAGCAAGACTTTGACAAACAGAGTTCTCTTCATACTGCTCTCAATTAGAGGAAATCCAGGCAGCACTAAGGGCAGGCACAGCAATCTTCTGTGGCACTTAGCAATCTTCTCATTTTCCACCCGTCCACTTAAAAATTTTAATAACATCCAATGAAGACCTTCGAGCTTGTTCATTTGACTCTCTCTACCAACACCAGGCCACATGCACAGCTGAGTGCATGTCATTCAAAATCGGTTAAGATGCAGTCTCCTGAACAAGCTGCATATGAAATTTACCCCCTCCTGTATCGTTTCTCCATCTTCTTTTCTTAGATTAAATCAACGATAATTCATCACCTTTCTTCAGAGGGCCATTTCCAAACCCTTCAATTATATTGGCATTTCTGCGCCCAATCTAAATGTCATGCCTCATCAGGGTCAGATAATGAAATGTGACGCCATCTATTTGGCTGAGTTTTCAAAGGCGAAAACTCAGGCAAATAGACTGCTGTCCTATACACCTTATTCATCATTCTGCACTGCCTGCACTACTAAAAGAGCAGGAACTACAGGTAATTCTTACCCTCTAGGCAAAGCCTATGCCCTCATGTAGGACAGAAAACCAAATAAAGTAGCAAATCATTCCTAATAAACCTTGGATACACACCTTCCATTGCGACTTCTGGGCCTTTTTAGTGTCCTTTGTTGCTCAACTCAAAGGGACTCAGAAAGCAGGTTTTGAGTATAAGCCTCTTTCTCCCAAGAAGCTCTTTATTCTGCTACTAAGAAATTGGATAAGTCAGATAGAATCTATGCTTGATCCTGAATCCTTAACAGGTAGGCTATTGCAGATACAGTGTAAGTGGGTACGAGGTGGGGATAAAAGGGAGGGTGTAGGACTTATTCTTTTTTCATGTGTGAAATTTATGTTTTACATGCATGTTCTATATTACATCTTATGGTGATTAAGTGTGTGAGTAGTTTACATGATCTGAAACTTTTTATTGATACCTTGCAATATATTGTATGTCCCTGCACACAACATACTTTTCCATGATAGTTCTATTTAACACCTGGAGATGTTTCTGAATGATCTCTTGATAGTACAGTGAGCTTTTACAGCCAACTCATTTCATTGGAACAATGTAGGCAGTTGACCTAGAAAACAGAAGTGAAATATTCCATTGGGGTCTAGACTCATTTAATTCAACTAACCACATAATTATCAAGTCTTTGTCTCATTTTCTATTGTGTGTCTCCTTCCTAAAGCATAAAATCACCTCAGGAAAATGACCAGGAAAATCTAAGATGAAACCACAATTTTCCTCATTTATGCTTTCATTAGATGAGTCATCTCATTCATAATCACTACTCTGGCTTTGTCTACATTATTTAAGTTCCTTCTTTTAACTAATCTCATTTGCTTCCATCTATGCTGACATGCATTGTTTTCTCCTGAGACACAGTAAAAAGAGAAAATTGTCGTGCTTTTATCTACTCATGTGTTCTTTCCATAATCTGGCAGGGAGCTCAGTACTTAATACAGCATTTTATTGTCACACGATTACATCGTCATCCATCACCACCTATAATTTTTCCAGAGAAACTACTTTGCTTCTCTGTAATTACTGATGTTTCTGCAATGATCACAGACAATAAAATAATGAAAAAGGAAAAAGAAACTTCAAAAACAAGAGCAATAAAAGCATAGCATTCTCTGCCCTCTTTTGACACAACTAAATTCTGTCCTCTGACATCTGATGTATTCACTCACATATGCCCACCTTTCACTGATTTATGTTCCTGAAGCCTCTTAACTCTGGAAAAAGCGCTGAGCTGTCCTGTATGCTTCGATGTTAAGCCCAGCTGCTTGCCTCTCCACTAAGGGGCATCATGCATTCTTTAAGGGGATTCTGTATGATAGACTAGGACAGTAGGAAAGAAGATTGGTTGGGCCCAGAGGGGTATCTGCACTTGGCTTTGAAAATATAAACTAGGAGTGAAAGAGACAGGGAAGAAAGCTCAGTCTATTTTCTTGAACATCATGGAAGGAAGACACGTGAAGGTTCTCCTTTAATTTCCTTATAAATTGGTTATAAGGAAATTAAAATAATAAATGAATTGTTATTATTTGTAAAAATGAAGAACATACCCCAAATTTAGACAATCTAATGGAGTTCAAGAGGAGAAAGTCCATTAGAATACGACTGTGTCTTGATGGACCACACGTTTGCGACATTTTGAAAATTTCAGCGCCTTACTGCCTATTTAACTAAGCAGCATGGATTTCCCAACGTCCTCCTTCTATAAACGCTGTAGTTTCTTTTAGTGAATGAAAAGATCATCTTGATTACTTCAAAGTACTCCTTAAGTAGATTTCTCCTTTTTCCTTTCCTTCTTCTCAGTATCACATATCAAGGCACTAATCCATGTTCCCGGCATAATCCTGGATGCACTTCACATTACTATCTCTATTTGCAAAAGTTCTGCAAGCTAAGTATCATTCATTCTCTTTTGCTAAAGAATGAAACTCTGTGTTAGAGAGGTTAAATAGCTTGCTGAGTTCTGGCAGGTAGTAAATAACATGGCTCATATTCAGAATCAGGTCTGACTGGCCCCCAAACTTGTGCTCATTCATTCTGCAACTCCAGGGTGTATCACTGGGCTTAAGTCTAACCATAGAGGCTTCCCCCAGACAGTAGAGAGCTGTATCACAGCACTGGTTAGAGGCGGAATTCCTGAGGCAGGTGAGGAAATATTCCAGAATGAGGGTTAACTGCTCTATGTCACAGAGAAGGCGTGACTTCTGTGATACTGATTATATACCTAGTTGTCCTAACTGTGCCCAAAAGGGAATTTGGAATTTGGCTGTTTGCTATAGCAGCACCTCTTTACCTGAGTTGATCTGCACAGCCCCTTTTACATTGGAAGGTGAGCTAGGAAGGAGTTTTATACCTTGGACTTGCAGTTGGTGGTGTTAAGGGGAGGGAAATAAGAGGCAAGAGAATAGTAGGTGCTGTGGACTGAATTGTGTCCCCTTAAAAAACTCATACATTGAAGCCCTAGCCCCCAATGTTACTATATTTGGAAATGGGGCCTTTAGGAAGACATTAAGGTTAACTGGTGTCATAAGGGTCAATGCCTTTATAAGAAGAGGAAGAGACATCAGAGCCCTCTCTCTCTGCCATGGGAGAACACAGCAAGAAAGCAGGTGTCTGAAAGCCAGAGAGATCTCAGCAGAAACCTGACCATGCTGGCCCCATGATCTCAGACTTCCAGCTTTCAAAACTGGGAGAAAATAAGTTTCTGTCCTTAAAGCCACCCATTGTATATTATCGTATAATAAAGCCTGAGCTGACTACAGCAGGGGTTTGGGAAATGGTATCTGCCACCTTTCTTTTTAAAAAATATTCACCCCTGTATACCTATTCACAATTGATGGTTTGGTTTTTTTTTTTTTTTTTTTTTTTTAAGAAATCTCCATTTTAATTTTTATTTATTTATTTATTTATTTATTTATTTATTTATTTATTTATTTATTTATGGCTGTGTTGGGTCTTCGTTTCTGTGCGAGGGCTTTCTCTAGTTGTGGCAAGTGGGGGCCGCCCTTCATCGTGGTGCACGGGCCTCTCACTATCACGGCCTCTCTTGTTGCGGAGCACAGGCTCCAGACGCGCAGGCTCAGTAGTTGTGGCTCACGGGCCCAGCTGCTCCGCGGCAGGTGGGATCTTCCCAGACCAGGGCTCGAACCTGTGTCCCCTGCATTGGCAGGCGGATTCTCAACCACTGCGCCACCAGGGAAGCCCGATGGTTTGGTTTTTTAGCCCAAATGAAGAGAGGAGTTATAGTCAGATGATGAAGTAACTATATTCATTGAAAAAAAGTCTCTGAGCACAAACAGTTCTGCTTCATGCTATAGGTGACAAAATACAGCATGGAGTTGAGTAGAGGGTCTTTGTGAGAGCTAGTTACATCCATACTCAGGCAGTGACATTTTACAACAGAAATTAATGCCTGCTCTTTATAGCATGCTTATCGTAACACGGACTTTTTGAAGTTCTGCCTGAAATATAGAGATAGTATAGTAATACTAAAGTAATAAGACTTTTTCTTTCTTTTTCTTCATTCTATTTTTACAGAAGAAACTGTTTCATTATCCATGTCAGATAATTTTGCCTGATATTTTCAGGAAAAGCTCTGACATGCTACTCAAAAAGCACACATCCTATTTTAACTTCCAAAAATGTTTAGTTTCATCAGACATTTCTCTGCTTCTAGAAATACATGTCGTAAGGTAAAATGATCTTCCCAGGAACGAAAAATTACCAGAAGAACATACTAAGTGACGTGGTGCTCATAAGGCTGGTACTTCTGAGAAAAGGCATAGGAGGAATCTGAACATATTCCTGCCAGGTATCCCACTTAAGAAACACTCACTAAAAACAGTGTCACCAAATTCCTTGACACACCTGGAGTCACTTTTTAAAGTAAATGAGTCAAGATTTCAGGTTATTTCATATGCAATCCATGCTTTTACTAAATTTTTTTCATCCCTACTGAACATCTTAGACAAGAGACCATAATAGGAAGAGACAGTGGTCTCACTGGCCTTTGATAATAGCAGCATCTGCAAGGGAGAAGAGGATTCCTGTTCCCAGAGCGGATATAGGTACGGGAAAATGGGGGAAACTCTGTGCTTTGAGAAGCTGTGTGGCTCAGGCTACTGGGAGATGGAAAATGGCTAAGGGTGGCTAGAAAAGAAGTTGGTTTTATCAAAAAAAAAAAAAAAAAAGAGTTGAGACTCATAAACATGACGTTAGTCCCATTCATCCAATTGCCCCTTTCTTTCCCCAAATACTTGGCAAGATGTCCTCAGCGCTTCCTTTCCCTTGCTGGGCATCATACATTTTGGGGACACTCTGGGCCCCGAACTAGTCTAGAATTCAGACTCTCATTCACTGCAGTGCTGCACTGAATGGACAGAGTGCTGTTAGAGGTCCCTTCTTCAGTCAAGGGCATCAGAAGCTGGAAGGCACAGATTTGCTTCTATGTGAGGGTTGGAAGGAAGGAAGCAAGGCTCTATTCTGTGTGTAGCCTCTTCTTTTATTGTCTCAAAACTTCCCTCTATCAGCTTTCAGAGACAACCAGCCCTACCAGAGGGAAATGTGACTCTGTGAAAGAGGTACAGAGTGGAGGGCATGCAAATTCCTCTCATCCCAGTCTCTCTGCGCCATCCTGTAAGCCATCATTTGCTTTATCTAGGCAGGGATATCTCCCCTTCTAGTCTTTCCAACACAATGTTAAAATATAGGGTAATTGCTTTCTTGGGGGCCAAACTCAGCCACTCACCTGCCTGAGCTATTTGCATTAAGGAAACATGGCTAACCTTACAAGGACACCTCCGTTCCTTGGGGTGCAAGCTACCAGGTCTTACTGGAAGGAAGAGAGAGAAGGGGACCCACTGCTCTCTGCTTACCCGGCACTAAGTCACCATGCACCATGAAATTTAACTCTCCACCCATTTTTTTCTATCACCCTTTCACCTTCAACAGTTTACTAATTATTTTTTAAAGATTTTCTTACTTTGATATTTTTTACTTCCTTTAGTTCTAAGCTTCTTTTCTTAATTCTTAATTTAACTTTCTTTACATGTTCATTTTCACTACATAAGTCTACTCTTTTAATATTTTATCTGCTTTAATTTTATTTCTAACCTTTGGCTTCATTTGCATCTAACTTTTTATGTCCTCCTCTTCTTTCCTTCTATTTTTCCACAGGCTTATCCTCAGAATAGTGAGCCTTCACTCCGACCAGGAAGGTAGGAAGCCCTTTCTCCCCAAACTTTTGTGGCTAGTACCCCTCCAGACACCCACATTCACCTTTTTAAGAACATCTCTTCAAAATTCTACTTCCAGGAAATTCAAAAGGCCACAGGTTGATAATTCTCAGCAGGACTATAATTCTCTATGGCTTATTGTTGCCTGCTAACATTTCATGCCATCAAGTCCATGTCTCAAATTTCTATATATCTTCAGTCATACATAATGATCCAACTGGGTACACTATGCAATAGTTGGTAATAATCTAAAAGGATTTTTAGAATAGGTGGTCATATCTGGGAATAAACATTCGATGCCAGTGATCTTCACATTTTTTAGTTTTATATTTATTATCTAAAATAATTTTGATAAATTATTTACTTCCCCATATATTTTCAAGTCAAATCTATTTTTTTCATCATAAGTGTAAATATTTGCAAGGAATGGGTTATCCAATAGTAAAATTGACATGTTACACTAAAATTGTTAAATAATTTTCTTAAAATGTATTCACAGAAATCTAAATGCCATAGTAATTTGGTACCATCCAAATTTTTCTTCTGAGTAGAGCTATCATTATAATCATATAGTATATACTTATTCAAAACATCTTATAAGTTTTAGTAACTGTTTAATATAAAAACTAAAATTTCATTGGAAATTCATCTCAATGAAACAGATGGTCTTGAATTTCTCAATTTGCTCACTTATTTGTGGGTGAATATATCTCACTGTTAGAATGAGACAAAGTTCAGAACGAAATCTACTCCTATATTTTAATTCTATAGTAAGTGCTACATATAAATAAGTATGTGGGAATGGGAGGAGTTTTATTATGGAAATATCATTAAATCCCTTGAAATCCTGATACATGCCAAAAAAGAAAATACACCCCAAAACAAAATGATGTAATATCAAAAATTATTCTCAACTCTCTATCAGCTTTAGACCTGAAAGCTCCTCCTTCAATTTTGTTAAAAGGGAAAAAATTAATGACCACTTTTCCTGCACAAAAAATATTGTTAATCATTAGAGTGATTCACTTTTTTAATACCGCTACCAAGACAGTATGTCAAATTGTCCCTTTGATTTCTACTGAAAAAAATTAGATATTTTTCATAGCAATGCACCATAGTGATAGTAGGGGTGGAGAAGAGTCAAATTTTTATTTTCTTCTTTTTTTGTAAAATGGGAGAGGGGCAATTATGAAAAAGGGGACTGGAAAAGGAGAACTTGTGGCTCCATCCAAATTAATTCTCAGGTAGATCTGTTTTAGGAAAGAAAACTCATGTTAATTGAGGGTTTAAAAATGATGTTCTTAAAATGGCCCCCAATCAGGTAATCTCTGTAAGGCCTTCACATAACCCAAGTTACACATGCCCAGTTTAAAGACCACAGCTCCACGTAATGCCCCTGATTTGACTTAGTAAGGGACTGCCAAGTGTTAAATCTTCCTGAAGACATTAATGAGAGAAGGTACCGTATCGAGTCAGCAGGCAGGCCTCAGACACAGCTCCACACCAGGTGGAGTCTAACAAGTATTGAAAGATGGTGTCACCTGCTATTTTGACGGGGTCACCGGTTCTTGAGTTTTGGGCGGGCAGGCCTGATAAACAGCCTACCTCACTGGCCTCACTGGCCTTGCACTCCTCTGGAGATTTTCTCAGAGCATACAAAAGTGACTGATACTTTACTTCTGTAGAGTTTATTTGCTTATTTCTTTATTTCTATGAAGCAATTAGAGAATGAGAAAGGTAACATCATCAAGGTCTTAGACACTACTTCCCACCATTTTCTTCCTTCTTTGCAGATTAAAGGAGGGTTTTCCCCACTCTCCCTCCACCCCACACTATAGCAGAACCTACTACAATATTGCACAAAATGGTTTTACCCCTCAGTTCTGCCTCTGAAAGAGCCCTTCCTCTCTTCTTCCTGACCTGTGGTACCCCTCATATGGTGCCCAACACCATTTTTCCTCCCCATTTTGCTGATGGCTAGGAAGTTCCACTCCATTGCAGAGGTGATCTTATCCACAACTAGCCTTATTTCAGGACTTGGCCAGAAAGTGATAGGCATCTCTTGTACTCACAACTCACTGGCCAGATTTATCGGCATGCACCACCCCTTCCCCCCACCCAAACACGAGGGAGCAGGAAGTGGGATCCTACCCTGCGTCTGCACAGAGGGAGAATGTTACATGAACTGCACTAGGGCTGCCACGAAGCTCTCCCTTTCTTCATTTCATGCCATTCCCCACCCCACCCCAACTCAGTAGCCATACTGACCTTCCATCATCAGATTCTCAGTTGATCTTTGTACATGCTGCTCCCTCCTCTTAGATTTTTCTTCTCCCACAATTGCTGACCCTTTCTCTTTCTTCAGCTCATAGCTAAAATATTTCCTTCCCAAAGAATACAACATCTTGCTTCTCTCCATCTGAGGTAACCCCTTCTATCACTTTTTCAAAGTTCTCTGGTGATCTTTTATTTGTTTTGTAGCTCTCATGTTCACTTATAATTATACAGTTATTTGTTCCCCTGATTAATTCATGTCAGTTTCCTACATTTAACTGTAAATGCCCTAAGAGACCAGGTTCATTTTGTTCACTGCTGTGAATACAGCTGATGACTAACTTGCAATTGTACAATAAATATTTGTTAACAAAGTGAATAAACCCAGAACTTTTTAGGACTTCAGCTTAAGTTCCGTTAGAAAGAAATTTCTCCCTCGCCTCACACCAAATACATTTTATAATTTTAGACACCAAATATGGAAATAGTGCTACATTTGACAAAATATGTTGAATGGCAAAAACAAAACAAAACAAACAACAAGGAAAAAATGGTTAGGCTAGAGCAGAAACATGCAAAAAGGAAAAGTGGAAGAAGCCGTTTATAAGTTTAATAACGTAAAACTACAGAATTTCATATTCTTTCAAAACAAACTCAATACAATATATTTTTATGGGAAAATCTGAGCCTGGTCATCAGCTGCAATAAGCAAGGAAGAATGTAAACACTATGGAAAATGGAGTCCTGGACATTCATAACCAAATGTACCACCTGAGAAGTTTCCTTTTCTTAACTTTTCAAAATAGAATCACTGGCCACAATTTGTATAGTCCTCACTCACTTATTGCCTGGGCCTCAGGGATCTTTTCATATTATATAGCTTTTCCTAAAAAGTTAATAAATAAAGCACACGTAGAACTGTTTAAGGGGGAATTTCCTGGTGGTGCAGTGGTTAAGAATCTGCCTGCCAATGCAGGGGACATGGGTTCGATCCCTGGTCCGGGAAGATGCCACATGCCACGGAACAACTAAGTCTGTGCACCACAACTACTGAGCCTGCGCTCTAGAGCCCATGAGTCACAACTACTGAGCTCATGTGCCACAACTACTGAAGCCCATGCACCTAGAGCCCGTGCTCCGCAACAAGAGAAGCCACCACAGTGAGAAGCCTGCGCACCGCAATGAAGAGTAGCACCTGCTTGCCGCCACTAGAGAAAGCCTGGGTGCAGCAACAAAGATCCAATGCAACCAAGATAAATAAATAAATTAGTAAAAAACAAAATAAAAAAGAACTGTTTAAGGAAGTACTCCTAGAACTGTTTAAGTTTCAGTCTGAATAATGAGTGTGTTCTTTGCCAATTGTTTATCTGTAGTAACTCTAAGGACATGGTCTGGCCTGGCTGGAGCCAAAGGTCAGAATTTATCATTTATCAAAGAGACAGCTCTGACCCCATTTGGCTTTTAACCTTTTGGCTTATTAGACATTTGCACTAAAGTTTAGAGCAGTTTTCTTCATTAAAATTGCAAACTGAGACTTTTTCAGCTAATGTTCTATAAAAGTAGACAAGCTCTAGGCCCAATTATCTTTGATATTGAGCCTTGTTTTATACCTTATCACTTTGTGGAGAAATTCATGAGGACTAATATAATATTGGTAGTTTTTAACCCATGAGTTCATGTGAACCAGAACTGGCAATGGGCTAAGCTGAATGGACACAAAATAAATCCCTCATTTAATGATTAATTCGACTACAAGAGTGAGCATACAAAAAGGTGTGATAAACATCGAAGAAAAATTTCCAGTGAGAAACTGTAGGCATGTGCTATGGTCCTACTCCTTTCAAAATTGTAACTTAATTATTTGACATGACTCTTACATGAGCTTGATATATTCTTCCCCACTTACGGAAATTATATATATGACATTTTATGACCGGAATTTTTTAACATTTTGCGTGTATGTGTGTGTGTGGAATGGGCTCATTGGAGAACCTGGTAAAAGTGCCTGGTCTTCTCCTCAGGGGGAAAAAAAAATCATGCATATACCGCTTATCCACCAAAATTTGAATATAATTTCCAGAGTTTCAGTGACCCATTTGAAATAAATACATGCAGGAAAAGAAAAACAAAACAAAATAAACAAGAAACACACTACAGAGCAACTACTTAAAAAGCATATCACCTTTGGTTGATACCCCAAACATTTAATTCTCTTAAAGTCAGTTGTGCAGAATTAATTCTCTTAAGTAGCTCTTAATCCTATACACTTACACTGTAACCCAGGTTGTTAAGTCAGTGGCTACGTATTACTGCAAAAATATTATGATAGTCTCTATGCAGTTGGTAAGTAGTTGCTGCTTTGAGCTGCCCTGAATACCCAACTATTAGCCTGCCACAACCCACAGGATACCTGGGACCATGCCACTACCCAGCAACTGGAAACTAAAGCCTGAGTTATAGCAGGGCCTCCAGGATGCATTGCCAACATGTAGATGGATACCAGTTCTGACTGTTTAGTACCCATGCCTTATGTAGTTGTTACAAAATGTTCTTAATATAACCCCTGAGTTTATCCATTTAATTTTTCCTGAGAGTAATAAGGAAGGACAAAAACACTAGGGGCTTTCTTTAATTTACTGAAATTGGAAATATAACAGAGCTGTTGCCTTTGTCCTGTCTTTTTAAGGATGGAAGTCTGAAGAGGTTACTCACAGGTTAATTTTCCAGTGGGAATGCACACTGAGAGGGAAAGGGAGTTTGGGAAGAGCAGATTCCGGGTAGATCAGGGCAAAGGGTGAGGAAAAGGGACAATAGCCTTAGGTTGTATAGCCAGGTATTTTTTATTTCTTAGCCTCCCATGCTTTGGGAAACAATCACACCCTCATTTCATAGGAGTCTGGAAGGACTCCTACTCCTGCTTTTCACTTCCCAGCTTCCAGGAACAGCCAGTCATATTATCTTTCTTTCCGGGTGGAAAGAGCCTGTGTGTAGATGAAGCCAAGAAGTGGTAGGAGATTGATGGAGAAAAAAAGTTCCATTAATGGTGAGGTGAGTCTCTGAGGCTCTGGCTCTACAGTTATTCCTCTTATTTATAAGTCTTCAGAGATCCTTCCAGCTAAGATAACTAATACATTGTCATCATTATTATTTTTATTATTTAAATAGCTAAGCTAACTTGAGTTGGATTTCTGTCACTTGCAACCAGAAGAGTTCTGCTTAGTTTAGAAGATTAGGTTAGAGATCATGTCTATGTAAAAAGTGGACCTGAAAATAATGCAATTATTCATATGACAAGACACAAAATTCTAAATAGAAGAGAGAGCGTGCCAATATGAACACAATAGATTTTACAGCTATCTGTGATTATTTTTAAAAGCATGTGCTCTGATAATTTTTAATTACTTAGCAATAAAAAGGCATGAAAGCTACCTATTGCACTCATTGAAAATACCCTGCAGTTTAGGAATGCCAGACTTTTATTCTGATAGCAAAGACACACACACACACACACACACACACACACACACACACACACACACACACACAAACTGAATAGTTAAATGATTATGAGAATAAACACATATTTTGGACAATGTATATTAAGAAAACCTTGAATATTTCAATAGGGAGGCTGAGGTAGAATTTTTCAAATAGCTTTTGCAATAAGTTAGAATATGTGGAAGCTTTATTTTTAAAAGAAGCTGTAGGCTTTCTGATAAAACTAAAACAAATAATTGCTTTGAACATTAACTGATTTGTTACTCCATCTCCAAGGAGCTTCAGAAAGAAAACAATTGTCCAATATTATGGCTCTTTAGCCTGTGAATTTTTTCACATTTAAGCATCATATTCTAGTTTTTCTAATGACTAAATGAGACCATGAGTGCATTTTATGAACCACTGCATAATTATTCCCATTCAGTAGAGAGAATTATTAAGCTTCATAGCATTTACCAAAAGCTTTAACCATGAAAGGAATTTTCCATAAGAGTAGAAAACTTGTCACAATGATCTGAAAAAATAGATCATAAGGTAGCATAAGGATAAATGGTTATAAAGTGAATGAGTCGTAGTGATTCCATCTGCTGCCTAATGTACACACAACTGTTGACTCAAGAGTGCAGGGAGGGCACTAGGAACAGTCAGGACCTTTGCGCTTCCAAACAACCTTAGAAAACCTCAGAAGAGCCACCATACAAATGTCACTCTTTCTGGCAGTGAAGTTCCTTTAACTCTACTCCAGTGAGGGCTAACAGTGCATCATTAAGCTCATCTTACCACCAACTGGAACTAAGGTCAGACTTATTAATGTGAACAGGGTCCAGGCTTACTTACAAGCCCTGGAGCAAGATCTACGGGTCTGGGTCATGCTGGGGCTATTGTAAACAACCAAGTGTGCAAGGAAAGTGTTGTGACCAACCATGGAGCTGCCCAGGCGAGCCAGACCGCCTCACTATGAAAGACAGCCTGCCGGAGTCAAGCATTTCATCAGGACTGATCCCAGCCTTTCCACACAAAAACTTTCAGAGTCAAACGTAAAACCAACAGATTACAAGTGGTTAAGTGTCAGATAGATCTAATATGCTTAGGAGATGACATTGTAGGGGTAAGTGTGTAAGTCACATAATATAAATAAGTGAAATGGTGAGGCAGATGTGGGATTTCCCTGGAGAGGCCTTGGAATGATACTGTATCAAACATGAAGGACATATTCAGCACAGATCCTGCCCTTAGTTCTGTGCTAGGTGCTATATCTGACGTGACATAGGTTCTCTGGTCATCCTCTGAAAGGATTCAATGGGTTCTCTAAATTCTGTAACATCTAGATATGGTTGCCATGGATGCCATGCTCTTCTGGGCTCTTCCGTTTATATTCAAGAGGATGACCAAAAGGTTTATCCTTGCTCCTACCTCAGATTTTTCGGGGGCCTTTCCTCTGACAAAAATCCCCGTTTTATATCAGCACAAGGGACTAGAAAGGGCCACTTATGCAAATACCTTCATGCCTGGGTAGAAGTCCTGGCTTTAGAGATGAACCAAGAGTGAAAAAAAGACAAAGTGTTGGCTGTTGCCCTGCCCTCACTCTGTCTTAGCTCCTCCCTTAGGACTCTAGCATAGAAAGTATGAAGAGAAAGTTAATTCCATGTGCACCTTTATAGGCTTGTGCATTAGTCTTTCCAGAAGAATGTAAGATGAAAAAGAACTCTTATTTCACATACTTAAAAAATAATTCACCATGTAATGTTAGGGTGATTTTTAATTGGGCAAATGATTTGAGATTTGAAAACTTTTACTGCAAAGAATTTTTGGTGATACGTGAAATTATATATGTAGTTCTACAGACATAAAGATATAAATGGAATTTTTAAAATGTGTACACATAGGTTCTGAAAGCTAATATATAATAATTATCTCTGGATGGTGAAATCATGGGTAATTTTAATGTTCATTTCTGTAATTTGGGGGGGCTCCCCTAAATTTTGTTCAGTAACCACCTGCTATATTTATATTCAGAAAAGAAATCAGTATTTTTATTAAAAAGGTAAATAGCAAATGAGCATTTTAAAATATAATATTGTTGACCACACAAGTATCGCTAACTTTAGAGTCAACCAGATAGATATTTGAATCTCGCCTCTGCCACATGCTAACTGTATGACTTTAGCAAAGCTGAGTTTCCACTCTTCATGCATCTCAAAGTGCTCATCACTGGATGTCAGGGAGTAACCTATGGGTGGTGAAGAGTGAGTGATTAAAGGGAGTTCCTGATGGGGCAGTTTATAAAACACTGAAAACAAAGTTGAAGGTAACCTGAATGTTAATAAAAATGTGGAAATCCTTCTTATGTGGTTCTAAAGAGTACACACTAAGATGGCATTGGTTAGCATTGAGGTGGGACTTCAAGCTTAAAGGAAAAGAACACCCCACCCATATTTAAATGACTATTGTTATGGATTGAATCTGTGCCACAACCCCCATTCATATGTTGAAGTCCTAACCCCTAGTACCATAAAATGTGACCTTATTTGGAGATGAGGTCTTTACAGAGATAGCTCAGTTAAAATAAGGTCATTAGGATGGGACTTAATCCAGTGACTGGTGTCCTTATAAAACAAGGGGAAATTTGAATACAGAGACATGTAGAGGGAAGATGTTGTCAAGGAACGTAGACAGAAGCCACCCATCTACAGCCATCTACAAGGAGAAACACCTTGAATAAATCCTTCTCTCATAGCCCTCAGAAGGAACCAACTCTTGGAAGCAAGTACTTTGATTTCAGACTAGCCTCCAGAACTGTGAGACAATCAATTTCTATTGTTTAATCCACTCAGTCTGTGGTACTTTGTTACAGCAGCCACAGGAAACTAATACAGTTACTTAATTTTGCTAAATACTTATATTTTTGTATGAGCACTAGTCACTTATCTTCACCTTCATGGAAAGCAAAATTCACCAGGGGAAACAAGAAAACACAACGCTATATAATAGAATTTTTTAAAATTATAATTTAGGCCAGTTCTTCACAGAGGGAATCTCTGTATAAGCTGCTCATTTTCTTTCAAAAAGAGAAAACACACCCTCAAATTTTGTAAAGACAAATTGTTTGTTCTCTGGCTCAAGTTTACTGTGCTTTGGAATGAACAAGAATATAGAGGATGAAAGAAGCCACCTTTAAATTGTGGTCTTTCTCATGCTATATATTCATTTGGATGTGCTTTATAGTACAGGCACATGAAACTATCTAAAAGGAAGTTTATTTTTACAAGTCACTGAATGCTAATGCATAATTTTAATGAGACCAGAAATATGCTGGTCAAGGCTGAAATCCTAAAAGCTAATGACTGAGGCAACTGTGATGTTTCCGTCGGGGAATAATGAAATTCTGAGCCTCTATGGTGTTTAATTACATGACTTCTGGGACATTAGTTTATAAGGAAACAGCTAGTTCTTTTACCTCATACCCAAGTCTCCTTACAAAATCTCTTCCTTCTTTGAGAATAACAGCTAACGCCTCAGAAAACACCATTAAAATGGGCATTTCTAAATTTATCGAGACGATTACTGTGCCAGTCAACTGGAACTTGAACAGATAATATATTTTCAGGGCTTCAGAAGTGTGAACTCTAATTGATATTTATTTCAACTAAATGGGAAGTGATGTGTTAGGTTAAGAATGAAAGTGATCCAGTAATACTCTTCTCCGGAAAACCATAGCCAGAGAATGAAGTACTGAGCATGGCAAAGAGTGAAAATGAGAATGAGAGAAGAGTGAAGGAGAGATAAGAAAACCAGTGCTTCATAAGGGCCATGTACTACATACTGTGTCATTGAATGCTATGAGGTAGTTTTATATTTATTTACAAATGAGAAAACGAAGGCTTGTAAAGATCAAGTTATTTGCTGAAGCATAAAGAGAGACCAAGTGGAGGAACTGGAGTTTGAAGCTTTGTCTTTCTGATTCCAAATCCCACTCATATCTGAAAACTATACATACAACATATACAGTTTAAGCAAAAAGAACTATGAGCTGTTTTTCTGAACTTATTCTCAGTAAAAGGTAATTAGGTTATATAGGGTTCAGAGTATACTTTGATTACTAAAGTTAATTCAGTCTTACCATTTTGGTATAGGATATTTTATATTTGAGTGTCTGAGATGACATAGCAAATTTGTGTATAGTTTATGATTGTTACCTTACTTTCTTCCAAAGACACAAAAAATCCACAATTATCAGAACAATAAAATGATGTTAGAGATCAGTTAGTAACAACTCCTTTGTCTGTTAATATATATCTTTATTCATTCAATATATCACATACGTGTGTGTGTGTCTGTGTGTGTGCTATATCAGGTGCTGTGATGGGCCTTAGGAATCCAGTAATATACAAGGCAGAAAGGATCTCTGTTCTGAAGTTTACAGAACCCTGAGACCCAGAAGGAAACCAAATATACACCTGCTTATGTAGGCTAATGGGGATAAAAAGAGACTAGAAAACTCTCTCTTAGTCAGTTGCAACTTCACTGGATGTGAAGTGAGATTACTTACTTGAGGAAGATGACTGACTTACTCAAAGAGCAGGAACTATTTCTAACTTAGCTCTAAATATATCTCTAGCACCTTGTACCCAATGAATGTCTGTTGCCCTCACCTAAACTGAACTGTCCCATTAAATTTTTTATCACAGGTCACAGCGAGACATGTTGATTTAAGACTGACTTCCATTTACTTCTTGCTTTGGGCAAACTCTTAGTAAAATTATCAGCACAGAGCCTAAACCAAACAAACATAAGGGAGCATAATCGTTCTTTGAATAATTAATGGAAAGCTGAGTAGAATGCTAATAGCCCTCCTAGGTAGAGCCAGGCCCGATTTTTCTATTCAGGGCTCCTGTTTTTTTCTCATTGTAGTGGCGTGCCACTTTTCTCTATTAGCAGGCCAATTCTTCTTTGCCTTCAGCAAAAGTAACTTCCACGAGAAGAAGGAAACTGGACTAACAACCAATATAATATGGAACTTCATTGAATCATAGAATCCATACGTTGCTACAGACCTTAAATGTGAGAACGTCTTTCTAGTATAGGAGAGGAGAGACATGGTCTATCTTGACAAAAGAGATGGCAGAAGTGGAATGAGAATTGAGAGTCTTGCTCTTTCCCTTCTTTATCTCTCAGCACTTTTTCATTAAGGAAGTGTTGCTAAGCTCCTATTATTTTCTTTAAAACTGAATAGAGCAATAGAGTGAGAAACCACCCTTTCCCCCTCAACACTTGAACATACATATAAACACACACCCACAAACACACACACACAATACCTTTTTAGCAAAATAAAAAGAGGGGAAAAAAACCCCCACAAATACTAAATTACCTATAAGGATGGGCTGGGCCCAAACACCCCAAACCAACCAAACTGCAGGCGTGTTGGGGAGAAAGTGCAGCCATGAGCATTCTAGGTGTGGTGGAAAAGAATGAGGATGTCTAGGGGTCCTGGTGCTGAGGATCAAAGTGAACCTGGCTGCACAAAGCACCAGAGAGCAGCAGGAGGGGACCCTTAATCTGAGAAGTCAGAAAAGCTACTCTGGTGCCTCCCATCCCTTCTTCACATTATCCTCCTCAAATTGGTGGTGCAGGAATATCCAACTCATTCTAATCTAAGGTTTATTTTAAAATATAAGATCATTACATCCATCCCAAGATACTATTAAAAAGAAAAAGAGCAGCAAAAGTCCCCTGCAGATTAAAAAGACAAATCAGGAAAATGTTCCAGAAGTGTAGAGAGAAAGTACGAACTGATACTCTACCGTGAACTGTTTTAAAATTATCAAAGCAATTGTAAATCTAAAAGAATTGAAAACGTAGAATTCAGTGAAAATTTTGACAGCCAAAAGGAGATTAAAAGATGCCCAAACAACAGGAAGAAAAAACTAACAGAATTCAGGGGAGAAATTGAGAAAGAATGAAAAGACATCTTTAAAAAAGTTTCCATTACAATGACTATAAGTTAAGATAGACATACTGAAAACCACATTAGACAAAGAGGGAAAAAAATGAAAAAAGTAAAGAAAATCAATAGGATAAAGAAAGAATTTTTTGAGTATTTAAAGGAAAGTGATATATAGACAACAAAGGAGATATATACATAGAGTCAATGAAGAAGAAAAAAAAGATGATTAAAAAAATACTTATCTATAATGTAAATCCCCCCCCCCAAAATTTTTAAGGGCACATTACATACCTAGGAAAATTGATCCAGAGGGTAAACACTAAGATATCCTGCTAAATGTTAAATATTAAAAATAAAGGAAGAATCTTTGGGGCTTAAAAGCAAAACTATCTAGTCATTACCAAAAAAAACACAAAAAAAACAAAAAACAAAACTAGAATGAGCTTTGCCCCAGACTTTGTAATAGAAAATTTTAACAGCGGAAAACAGTGGAGCAAAACCTAGAAGACATTCAAGGAACAAGATTTTAAGCAAAGATGTTCTTCAAATATAAAAATTGTGAACACAGAATTATGAATGCCCACAAACTTAAGGAATATTGTTCCTATGAGCCATTGCTGAGAAAACTAGTAGAGGATAACTGGGAAACTTTGGGGAGAAAAAAGTAAATGATGGGCACTGACTGAATCTATTTTATCTAATGTATTTGTAAAATAAAAGTGAGGATAAGATTGAGAGAATAGCATACAAATATAATATACCCTGATAGCATGGTAGTAATTCAACTAAGAAAAATAGAAGGAAAACTAGGAGAGAAGGAAGACTAACTACTGACTGCTTCACATATATATATATGCTTCATTATATGCTTCACATATAATGACTGGAAGTTAAAAGATATCATTTAAAGTTTAGGAGTATAAAGGTAAATACTAGGCAAAATACACTATTAATTAATATTGGTTGGTAGAGGAGAAGAAGGAAAGGAATGAGGAAGAGGTCACAAATTAATTTTACAAATGCTCTTTTAGATAAAATAGATTATATCTAAAGAGAGACATATAAACACAAAATATAAAAGAATCACTAGAAATAAACTTGCATATTCTAAAAGAACAACAAAATACCAAAGAAAATACACCACAAATGGAAGACTTTTAAAAATAAATAAGATGTAAATGTGTAAAACATAAAATAATGTGAGAGAACTAAGATCAAATACATTTGTCATATCAATAAATGTAAAGGACTTAAATCACCTATTACAATAAAAAATTTTCAGATTAGACTACAAAATTTTACAGATTACAAACTCTATGCCACATGTAAGAGATACACTAAAGTGCTTCAGAGAAATTAAAAATGAAAGAACGGACAAAAGATATACCATACAAATGAAAAAAGAAACCAGAAGTTGTGATCTTACCATCAGACAACGTAGAATATTAGAGAAAAAATTAAATGGGACAATAAATAATGCTGAATTCTATAATTCACAATGAAGAACTAACACTTATAAACATCTATATGAAAAATAACAGCAGCAATTCCCATAAAGCATAATGACAAATGATTAAAGGAGGAATAGTCAGAAACACACTAATATGAAACTTTATGTCTCTCAATTATCAAAAAGTAAATAAGGTGATAGAAGACCCCCAAATAAACAATAAGGTAGATATTATAGACGTACACTGGCACATTAAATTATGTACTTGAACAATAAAGAATACTCCCGCTGTTCAAGTGCTTTGAATATTCATGAAAATTGATAACATATTAGGTCCCAAAGAAACCCCATAATTCCAAAATAGTACATCTAATAAAGATAATAATCTTTATTCACAATCCCAAAACTAGAAACAATAAAATCAGAGATCAATAACAACAAAAATCCTTTACACCTGGAAATTCTAAAGATCTCTATTAAATAATCTTTAGATCAAAGCAGAAAAACAAGTTGTAATTGCAGACTTTTCAGAAAACAACTATAATGAAAAATACTATATATCATAGGCTATGTTATGTAGCTAACACAGCATTCAGAGGAAAATACATAGCCTTTAGTACTAATGTTGATAAAAAGAACAATAAAAATGAATCAAAAATTTCTAGTAGAAATAAGAACAAACTAAATAGACATAAATGAAGGAATAAATTTGCCACAAATCCGTAAGTGGACCTAGAATATTTACACTGGCATTTACTTCCCTCATCCACTCTTCTTTCACAATAAGAAATAGCACCAATGAATCAGAAACACATTTGACACCACACTGGAAACAACAGTGAAGATATCTGAAACTCCTATTCCTGCCTTCAGGAACTGTTACTCTTCTCAGGGTTCTTCAACCTTGCATTTTTTCAGACAAGACAATACCTAAATTTTAACTAAATTATTGATTCTACTGAAATTCTGTGATATGAGCTTATGCACTAAACGGTTTTTATCATTTACCTATTGCCCTACAGCGGGACAACATGGGCAAATATTATCTCTTAGGAAATGTGGTCACGTATACACACTGGAGCATGAGTTGTTTTTCTAAGTCAAAGCTGGGGCTTGTGGTGTGTGCCCAGGCCAACTCTGAGGCATTTGTGCTGTGAGACGTAAAGTTCCTATGAGGTGGTCTAAAATTAAAATTATGTGGTGGTTTCATGTGTGCTAAATGCGTCCATGACAGGATCAAGCATGCTTTCCTTATTGAGGAACAGAAAATCATTGTGAAAGTGTTGGGGGCACAAGCAGAGTCAGAAAGCTAAATTAAAAATGGAAGCTTTTTTGAGTACTAAAAAAAAAAAAAAAAAAAAAAAACAAAAAAGAAAGAAAGAAAAGCACATTAACCTTCTAGTGAATATACTCTGAGCAATCTGTGAGAAGACTTTGAAATGTATTTTGCAAAAGGTGATTTGGAATTAACAGCTTTCTGTGATTTGGAGTTTGGCAGAGACACCAAATGTACAAATTGTCAAGTGACCATGTTCCTAGGAAATTAGGCTCACTGGCGATAGCAGTGTTAGATCTACATAGAGTCTTGCATTGTGGGGTTGAGAATGATGTGACATGAATTAGTTTGGCTCCTTGTGTGGTCCAGCAGGGAGGCAGAAGTCAGGGAATCCTCACTTGATGAAGTCTTAACAATCTCCAGTGCAACAGAATCTGTTATGCATCAAAACTAAGCAGAGAAAGAGAAAGGAAAATTTCCTAGAGAAACGGAATGAATGTATATCTAAAATTCAAAGCCTGGGAAATCTGACTTAATATCTGGTTGTATCACTGCATTTATTCATTTCCAAATGAACTTATTTATTAATAAAGTGAGGAGAAAAACAAATTTTAATAATGTAGACCCTCTTAGGGTCAATTCTGAATCTCAGGGTACATCTTATATTTGTTCATTTACATACCAAGAGCAAGGCATTGTATTCTAGTCTAAAATATTGTTTCTGAAGTATTTTGATCAACATCCAGCCTGAAGGTGGAATGGTGAATTTCTACCTCTTCGCCATCAGTAGCTAGGTATGAGAACCTGGGCTAATGGTTAGCATTACATCACCTAAAAATTAAGAGGATTTGGGCTAGCTGCTAACAAATCTTTCCAAGTCGTAAGAATTCTATGGTATCATTTGTATACAAAATAAAATGTTTCACACAGCTGAGTTGAACATTGGAAGCTGGGAGCTGAATCCTGAATCATTTAGTAGAGTAATTTTCTCTAAAAATGCTAATGGAATTTCACAAATGCTTCCTGCCACACCCACTCTTTTTCAGGGAATAGAAGATGAGAGTGTGAATTTATGGTAATAGAGCAAACACCCAAACACACTGCAGTTTAATTTTTCTTTATTACTATATTTTTAATTTACTGTGGATGACTAACACTTATTAGTATTCTTTCCGGCTGCCACTGACACTTGAAGCTGCTTACTGTCTGGGTCTTGCCAAACCATGAAAGTAAATAATTTTTAAAAAATATACTCAAGTCAGCCCAAGAAAATTAGGAGAAGATTTCAACGGAGTTTGGAGCTACTGAATCCTGATGTGTCTGGCATTCATCTTAGAAATCTGATCTAGATAGGGTATCAGAGAACTAAAATATAATTAATTTTAGAATTACAATAAACTATAAATTATCTAACCAGACTTTCTAGTCCAGATGGTTTTTAATTTGCTAGCAAAGTAAATCAGTGGAAGTCTGGTTATAAATCAAGGCTTTTGAATTCAATCCGTAGAGAAGAAACCCTTCAAATATCCCACTAGCTATCCAGTGCTGGTAATGAAAGTGGGTGGGAAGGGATAGAAGAAGTGTGGAAGGGAGACTGGGGTGGGGAGATGAAAAATGCTGCATAATGACACTTACACTTTCACAAACAGTGCTTTAACTGAATTGATAGGATTACATTTTAATGTGGCTGGCGCCCTTCCTAGGAATCTTAAGACTCCACGACTGAAGTAGCCATGGAACTGGTTTATCAGTAGTTAGCATTATCAGACACACTGATGGAGGGCAGATAGAGACCTAACAAAAAAGAAAAGAGAGAGATGATGACCCAGAATGTCAGAACAGAATACAGACAGAAGGCTTTCTTCAGCTCTAAGGATTACTAAGAACAGGAATGTCTGTAATCATGGGGTCATATTCAATATATTTTACAATCAATATGCTTGTGCTCAGACCAGTGAGGATTAAGGCCATGACCAACTAGAAGGGACATTCATTGTAAACAGCCAACTGAATACCCGGCTCTACAGTCCTACCAGGAAAAGGAAAATGTCCTCCTGCTAATTCCATCTTTGATTCCATTTCTACTTGTAATCTTCAGTTTAGTAAAGAAGAAATAATAGAACAGAAACATCATTCACCAGGAAGTAAAGGGGTTTGTAGTGAAGGAATTTCTTAGAGTGTCCTTGTACCATGATTCTCATTAATTTATAAGCTCCTGCGGGGCGGTACTGTGACTACTGCAGGTCCTAGAAGAACACTTTCCAGAAAAATAATTCAGTCAGTATTGCTGTCTCACTGCATGACAGAACAGACACCCGCCTAAATCAGAGTTCCTGGAACTCGCTGTTTCCTCCTGGTGAGTTGACATATATACACTACCAAACGTAAAATAGATAGCTAGTGGGAAGCAACCGCATAGCACAGGGAGATCAGCTCTGTGCTTTGTGACCACCTAGAGGGGTGGGATAGGGAGGGTGTGAGGGAGAGAGATGCAAGAGGGAAGAGACATGGGGACATGTGTATATGTATAACTGATTCACTTTGTTATAAAGCAGAAACTAACACACCATTGTACAGCAATTATACTCCAATAAAGGTGTTAAAGAAAAAAAAAAAAAAAAGAATATGTAGCTAGGCCCCAACTTGAACCAACCTGTCCATTTCTGTAATTCATACAGGTCTGGACACATACAGTGACTTGGTGGCCCTCCAGAAGTGTATTTTGTAGGAGGGGAATAAGAAGCTCCACAGAAAGAAATAAACCTAAGACAAAACACAGACAAGTATAATGAACTTTACTTAAAAGCAAGTCTTAATCATCAGAGGGGAAGTGTGATTTGGAGTAAAGCATACCATCTATCCTTCTCATTGAATTAAAAGAAAACATGGCTTACAAAATATGAATAGGAAAAAATCAAGATAAATATCCAAATGTAAATTTTAAAAAATCTATTCATTAGGGTTAGATGATTTTCTGGGAAGGGAAAGAGAGGAAAACAAACAACAAGGCTATTATTTGAAGAAAATAAAAATTATCTGACCAGGGTATTTTTGGTTATATTTTAAATATCAACAATAATGTTGACGATATTGTAAGCACTGAACGTGATGATTGCCAGGAAATTAGTTGGAGCATTCAGCTGGAAAACAAAAGTAGCCTGCATCTGTTAAACATCTTACCTAGTAATTCTTGTATTTGGAAATATTACTGGGGAGCTTAAACAATTTTAAAGATGGTAAGTATTTATTAGTCATCACTATAGTAATGTGTTTTACTCAATGATTCTAGTTAGAGAAAATGTTCTAGAAAATACACCCCTGCCCTGCCTAGCATTTAATTAATTAGCCTAAGAACTGCAATATGTATTTTATAAATTTCACTCATATCTTACACTGGCATTCACTTTTCTAGACTGATATATCTAAAATTAATCCACCAGTCACACAGGAATATTACTAGGTTTTCTATAAAGATATATGATAAAGAAAAATATATCTTGTGATAAAGTAAATACAAATGGTAATACGATTTAATATAATAAAAAAGCTAAAATTAAGAAAAGTGTTAGTTTTTTTTTTTTTCCACCTGATATAGAAATAATAAATAATTGCTTTATGCTTAGACTATTTTGTATAGAGAAAGAAACAGTTTTATTACTGAATGAGCTTTAAACCAGAATATGATGCATATCCCAGGAAATCCATTAAGAGATTACAAAGACAAAAGTAAATCTCACCATTTTATGTAGCCAAGCAGATACAACCCATTCCATACATATTCTCAAGATAAATGATATCTAGTCCTCAAGTAAGAGGACTTGACAGCACTATTTGCCACACATAGTTCATCCTAAATTCACCTTGTAATTGGGATAACCATCTCTGTTTGCTAGTTGCCTTTATCCAAAGGAAAAGTAAATTTTTCATATCTTCATGACAGGAGGTAAGTTTGCAGCATGAATCCAGGATATGCCTAGACTATCCTATTATAAAGATTTATAATATATAAAGATTTTCTTTACCAAAAATCTAGATTTAATTCATGATTTAAATGATAATTTGTGGAGGGGATCAAGATGGTAAAGTAGTTAGACCTTGAGCTCATCTCCTCCCACAGACACACCAAAACTACAACTACATAAAGAAAAACTCTCTCTGAGAACAACCTAAAGATTAGCAGAGTAGCTCTTCTACAATTAAGGATACAAAGGAAAAAACACATTGAGATGGGTAAGAGGGACAGAGATGCTATCTAGTCAGGACCCATAGGCAACCCAGAAGCTGAAGGGGATATCATAAACTCAAAGGACCTCCCTAATGAATGAAGTGTTCAATCCCCACATTGGGCACCCCAGACCTGAGGACCAGTACTAGGAAGATGAGCCCCCATAATGGGTTTTAAAAACCAGCAGGGCTTATGACTGGGAGAGCTGGAGGGCTGTAGGAAATCAAAACTCCAATCTTAAAGGGTGTACACAAAAACTTACTCACTCTGGGTCCCAGCACAGAGGCAGAAGACTGAAAAGCACCTGGCACTCTAACCAGCCTGCCAACACCAGCCTGCAGACCAAGCAAGATTCTGTCCCTCAGCACGTCCCAGGAAACCCCCAGCTTGGGCTGTGCTCCAGCTACAGCCTCACTCACCAAGGCAGTGGCCCTTGATGGGCCCTGGGAGAAGCCCTGGCCTATGCCAGGCTCAGGCTCCAGCAGCTTCCAGCCAAGGCGGCAGCCCTTGCTGTGCCCCAAGAGAAGCCTCTGTCTGCATCTACTTCAGCTCCAGCCTTCTTGCTAAAGTCACTGGGCACATGCAGTCTGCATAGGGACACTTTCACACAAGGACACACCTTCAAGACCAGGAGAGGTAACTATTCTGCCCAATTCATAGAGACAAACATAGAAAATGAAACAAAATAGGAAGACAGAGGAATATGTTCTAAATAAAGAGCAGGTTAACCCCGGGGGAGGGGGGAGGGAACCCTAATGAAATGGAGATATGTAATTTACCTGATAAAGAGTTTGAAGAAGTGGTCACAAAAATACTCAACAAACCGAGAAAAAGAATAGAGGAACTCAATGAGAACTTCAATAAATAATTTAAAAATATTAAAAAAAAAAAACCAATTACAGCTGAATAATACAAAAACTGAAATAAAATATACACTAGAGGGAATCAACAGCAGATTAGGTAATATAGAAGAATGCATAAGTGACCTGAAAGACAGAATAGAAAAAAAAATCACCTAATCAGAAGAGCAAAAAGAAAAAAGTCTTTAATAAAAAGAATAGTTTAAGGGACCTCTGAGATAGCACCAAGCATACTAACATTCGCATTAGAGGGGTTCCAGAAGGAGAAGAGAGAGAAAGAGAAAAGGGTAGAAATATATTTGATAAAATAATGGCTGAAAACTTTCCCAACCTGGGGATGGAAACAGATATCCAGGTCAAGGAAGCACAGAGAGTTCCAAAGAAGATGAACCCAAACTGATCCACACCAAGATATATCATAATTAAAATGACAAAAGATAAAGAGAGAATTTTAAAGTCAGAAAAGCAGGGAACCCCCATAAGGCTATCAGCTGATTTTTTGGCAGAAACTTTGCAGGCCAAAGAGAGTAGCATGATATATTCAAAATGCTAAAAAGAAAAAACCTACAACCAAGGATACTGTACCTGGCAAGGTTACCATTCAGAACTGAAGGAAGATACAGGTTCCAAGACAAGCAAAAACTAAAAGAGTCCATCACCACTAAACCAGCCTTACAAGAAATGTTAAAAAGCCACCTTTAAGGGAAAAAGAAAAAGCCATAACAAGATATAAGAAAATATATGAAGAAAAAAATCTCACTAGTAAAAGGCAAATAAATAGTAAAGGCAGAGGATCAACAACTTAATAAGTATCAAGGCTAAAAGGGCAAAAGTTATACAGTCAACTATAACTACAATAAGTAGTCAAGAGATATAGAAAAAGATGTGAACTATGATGTTAAAAACATAAAATGTGGATAGGAGTAAAAAAATGTAGAGCTTTTAGAATGTGATTGAACTTAAATGACCATCAGCTTAAAACAAATACATATAGGTCAATGTATACAAACTATATGGTTAACAAAACCCAGAAACCTACAATAGATACACAAAACACAAAGGAAAAGGAATCCAAACATAACACTAAAGAAAATCATCAAGCCACAAGGGAAGAGACTAAAAGAAGAACCAAGTAGAACCACAAAAACGACCAGAAAACAGTGAAAAAATGGCAGTAAGTCCTTGCTTATCAGTAGTCACTTAAAACGCAAATGAGTTAATGCCCCAATTGAAAGATATAAGGTGGCTGAATGGATTTTTAAAAAGACCCATCTATGCACTGCCTTCAAAAGACTCAGTTCACAGCTAAAGACACACATAGACTGAAAGTGAGGGGATGGATAAAAATACCCGATGCAAATAAAAATGGAAAGAAAGCTGAGCAGCAATACTTATATCAGACAAAATAGACTTTGAGGCAAAGAGTATAACAAAAGACAAAGAAGGACATTACATAATTAGAAATAGGGAAATCCAGGAAGGGGATATAATATTCATAAACATATATGTACTTTACATAAGAGCACATAAATATATAAAGTAAATATTAATAGGAATAAAGAGAGAAATTGACATTAATATAATAATATTAGGGGACTTTAATAACCCACTTACATCAATGGACAGATCATGCAGAGAGAAACTTAATAAGGAAACATTGTCCTTAAATGACATATTAAACAAGATGGACTTAATAGATACCTAAGAACTTGCCATCCAAAAGTAGCAGAATACATAATTTTTTAAGTACTCAAGGAACATTCTCCAAGATAGGTGCACATGGAATGTTCTCATGTGCTAGGCCACAAAAAAGTCTCAATAAATTTAAGAAGACTGAAGTCATAACAAGCATCTTTTCCAACCACAATGGTATGAACCTAGAAATCAACTACAGGAAGAAAACTGGAAAAAACACAAACACATGAAGACTAAACTACATGATACTAAAAAAATAGGTCAATGAAGAAATCAAAGAGGAAATCAAAAAATATTTGAGACCTATGGAAATGGAAACATAACTTTCTAAAATCTATAGGACACAGCAAAAGCTGTTTTAAGAGGGATGTTCATAATGATACAGGCTCACCTCAAGAAACAAGAAAAATCTCATATAAACAACCTAACATTACACCTAAAGGAACTGGAAAAAAAGAACAAAGCTTAAAGTTAGTAGAAGGAAAGAAATAATAACAATCAGAGTGGGAACAAATGAAATAGAGACTAAAAAAAGAATAGTAAAGATCAATGAAACTAAGAGCTGGTTTTTGAAAAGATAAACAAAACTGATAACCCTTTAGCCAACTTGTCAAGCAAAAAAGAGAGGGCCCAAATAAATAAAATCATAAGTAAAAGAGGAGAAGTTACAAATGACATCATAGAAATACAAAGGATCATAAGAGATTACTGCAAACAATTATATGCCAACAAATTAAACAACTAGTAGAAATGGATAAATTCCTAGAAATATACAATTTTTAAAGACTGAATCAGGAAGAAATAGACAATATGAACAGACCAATTACTAGTAATGAAATTGAAACAGTAATCAAAAAACTGCCAGCATGCTAATTTCCAAGACAAGACAGGATCACAGGGGAATTCTGCCAAGGATTTTTTAAAAAGTTAGTAATTAACCTTCTTAAACCATTCCAAAAACACTGAAGAGAAAGGAATGCTTTCAAACTCATTCTATGAGGCCAGCATTACCCTAATACCAAAACCAGACAAAGACACTACAAAAGAAGAAAATTACAGACTAATATCCCTGGTGAACAGATATGCAAAAATCCTCAACAAAATATTAGCAAGCCAAATTCAACAATACATGAAAAGGATCATATATTATGATCAGATGAAATTTACTCTAGGAAAGCAAGGATGGTTCAATACCCATAAATCAACCAATGTGATACACCACATTAACAAAACAAAGGATAAAAATTACATGATCATCTCACTAGATACAGAAAAGGCTTTTAACAAAACTCCTTAGCATTCATGATAACAATTTTCAGCGAAGTGGATATAGAGGGAACATATCTCAACATAATAAAGGCCATTAATGACAAACTCACAGATAACATACACAACAGTGAAAAGCTGAAAGTTTTTCTTCAAAGATCAGGAGCAAGACAAGGATGCCCACTCTCACCACTTTTATTCAACATAGTATTGGAAGTCCTAGCCACAGCAATCAGAAAAGGAAAAGATATAAAAGGCATCCAGATTAGAAGAGAAGAAGTAAAACTGTCACTATTTGCAGATGACCTGATACTTTATGTTGAAAAACCTAAGGTCTCCACCAAAAACTAATAACTAACAAATGAATTCAGTAAATTTGCAGGAAACAAGATTAGTATACAGAAATCTGTTGCTTTTCTAAACACTAATAATGAACTATCAAAAAGAGAAAACAAGAAAACAATCCTGTTTAAATCACATCAAAAAGAATAAAATGCCTAGAAGTAAACTTAACCAAGAAGGTGAAAGACTTATACCCTGAAAACTATAAAACATTGAAGGAAATTGAAAAATTATACAAATAAAAGGAAAGATATCCCATGTGAACTGATTAGGAAAAGTAATATTGTTAAAATGTCCATACCACCCAAAGCAATCTACAGATTTAATGTGATTCCTATCAAAATACCTGTGGCTTTTTTCACAGAAGTGGAATAAATAATCCTAAAATTTATGTAGAACCACAAAAGACCATGAATTCCAAAGCAATCTTTAAAAAAAGAACAAAACTAGATTTCTCATGGTCCCTGACCTCAGGCTATATTACAAAGCTACAGTAATCAAAACAGTATGGTATTGAAACAAAAGCAGATGTGAAGATCAATGGAACAGAATAGAAAGCCCAGAAATAAACCACACACTTATGGTTAATTAATCTACGACAAAGGAGACAAGAATATACATTGGAGAAAAGACAGTCTCTTCAATAAGTGGTGCTGGGAAACCAGAGAGCTATATATAAAGGAATAAAATTAGAACATTTTCTCACACCATATACAAAAATAAACTCAAAATGATTAAAGACATAAATGTATGACTGGAAATCGTAAAACTCCTAGAAGAGGACATAGGCAGAACACTCTTTAAAATAAATTGAAGCAATTATTTTTTGGATCTGTTTCTTAAGATAAATGAAACAAAAGCAAAAGTTTTTAAATGGGACATAGTTAAACTTAAAAGCTTTTGTACAGCAAAGGAAAAACAAAATAAAAAGAAACCTACTGAATGGGAGAAAATATTTGCAAATGATATGACCAATAAGGGGTTAATATCCAAAATACATAAACAGCTCAATATCATAAAACTCAATATCAAAAAAACAAACGACCTGCTTAAAAAATGGGTATAAGGCTTGAATAGACATTTTCCCAAAAGGTACACAGATGGCCAACAGGCACATGAAAAAATGCTTGACATCACTATTTATCAGAGACATGTGTAGTGCAGCTACTATGGAAAACACTATGGATGTTCCTCAAAAAAACTAAAATAGAACTACCATATGATCCAGCACTCCATTCCTGGGTATAATTCAAAAAAATTGAAAACAATAACTTGAAAAGGTATATGCAGCATTCTTTACAATAGCCAAGATATGGAAGCAACCTAAGTGTCCATTAACAGATGAAAGGGTAAAGAAGATGTGGTATATATACACAATGGAATGTTAATCATAAAAAGGAATGAAATCTTGCTATTTGTGAAAACATAGATTGACCTAGAGGGTATTATGGTAAGTGAAGTAAATCAGATGGAAAAAAGACAAATACTGTATGATTTCACTTATATACAGAAACTAAAAAACAAAACAAAATAACAAACATGGCAAAACAGAAATAGACTCATAGATGCAGAGAAAAACAAGTGAAGAGGGAGGGTGGGGGTTGGGCAAAATAGGTGAAGCAGACTAAGAGGTACAAACTACCAGTTATAAAATAAATAGGTCACAGTTATATAATGTATGGTACAGGGAGTATAGTCAATAAAAGTTTAATAACTCTGTACGGTGCATAAACTATAAAAAATATTAAATCACTACGTTGTACTCCCGAAACTAATATAATATTGTAAATTAGTTATACTTCAATCTAAAAATTAAATTTAAATTAAATTTTTTAAATGATAATTTAATAATTGATTACAAAACTTTTTTACCTTATTTTAGTTTTATGACATCTATATTGATTGTGTGGCTTCAAAGAAAATCTAACTTCTGGGAAATCACTGCTCCCACAGTCAATTTCTTCACATTTTGCATGCGGTATCCAAATGAACCTGGTTAAACCTCTGATCAATTCAGCTGCCTCAAGGAGACTTGGCTAATAGAAGAGGAGGGCAGTCATTAAATTTCTCTAGATTTTTTATTAATACTGATTGATGTTATTGAAATAAAGATCTTGTCCAAAGACTGTGTCTATTTCCATTCTGAAACATTATTAACTAATAAAAATGAATGCTTATGTGCTCAGTTTCAGACATTATAACCAATAATATGCATTGTTCTTTTTACATTTGACATCTCCTCCATGGAGTGAATAATCAGTACTGTTCTGAACTCTGTGGAATTATGTTCACCCAAATTTATGAAACAATATAGTGAACAGTATGACTTCTGATTTGTTCTTATGTTGCCTGCTCATCTTGATCCCATAAGGACAATGCGAACCTTCAGTCACAACTTGAGTGAGTCCCTTTACTGTGTTTTCTACTTAGTCAAAATAGCATATCCCTGATCTAATTATTTTGAAAACTATATTTCAGGGAAAACTTCACAGTAAGCTTACAGCTAAGAAGTAAGTCAAAAAGATTACTTTGGTCTTGTCATAAGACCATCTGATTAGGTTATTTTCTCAAAACCATACTCTCAGGAAGGGTGTTTACACCCACTTCAGAGTACAAGTCAACTGACAATTCTTAATACCTGGCTATGGTCTACATTGTACAAGATAAAGGTAGAAACCACAGAGAAGAATGACTCTGGGATTCTTCACGCTAGGAGATGGAGGAGGGTAACTTTTTTTCCCTTTATTTTATACCTCCATCACAAATCTCCAGAGGAGGGTAGATTCATAAGGTTCCTGCTTCTATTTTCCCTGCGTCATCTGCAAACTTCTTTATGGTGATAGAGATTGGACCATCCGATCCAAAAAGATGAGACATAGGTCAACTACATTTGAAGAGAGATTTCCTATGCACTTGCTTTGAATTAGTATATGAAAAGGTCCAATCATGTATTTGTGAACGTCTACAAAAATATTAATTATATGCTCCAACCATCAGGGCTTCTGCCGCTTCCAAATTACACATTAAATACTATAAATGTGTATCAACCAAATTAAAATCCTGTCCTAAGCGGAAGAGTCAAGTTTGCATTATCACTCCTTCATGCCATCATCTCTCTTCTTAACAAACTATGTGCCCATCCTTTTTGAACACAACAAATCCCATAAACTTATTTAGTACCAACAATACTCAAGACTGGGATGGATGCAACAAAGATAACAAAGATGAACATAAGATAGACTCTCCCCTCAAGAAACTTTCAGATATACCTTCTCCCAGCTAGTCCCACACATTACATTGCCATTATCTTAGTCTTAATGCTGTTCCCTGTGAAGGAATCATGGCAGCACCTCGCCTAGGGGTCAGGCAGAGGCATAGGTGCTGGACATTTCCAGACATGCCTCCTTTCATAATACCATTTTTGCTCACTGTGTATTCCAGTTCCCTTGGGGCATACACGGCAATAGCCTCCCTGAGTCTCTACCTTCCCTCCAAGACAATGGAAGAGACATCACTCCACTGATACAAGGCCAGTCCCTAAACCTTTTCTCTAGGTTCCATTCACTTCTGCTTACCCAGAGACTTTGCCAAAACTATCAGTTCTTCACTCTCTCTTATGTCTTCAACCTCTCCTTCTAAGCTGACATTTTTGCACAAGCATTTAAGCATATACACAGTATTAACCAAAAAGAAAATTCTCCCTTGACTATATAACCTCTAGTGGCCATCTAAAACTCCCCTGTCTACTGGTGAAGGCTTAGAACTCCAATAACCCCCTCATGTAGTTAAACTCCAAGGATACCTCTGACTGTCCAAAGACTGTCTGTACTGGTATGTAGAAGCATTTAGACCATCTGTTCTCCTTCCCCAGTACCAACAACAGTGCCTCACACGTGGAAGATGTTTGATAAAAGTCTGTTGAAATGAATTCACACAACTGAAGCTAAGATGCAAGGAATGGGTAGTCCACGAGAATAATGGACTTGATGCTCTACTTGACTCAGTAAATCCCACATCCTCATAGTAACTAGTAGTATGTCACAGACTCAGTATATAATAGAAGTTCACAGTAGTTATTAATTTATGATTTTTGTAGATTACATCCATGTATTTATTTTTATAAGATGGAAACTTAGTTTTTTAAAATATAAGTGATGTGGTATAGCAGTTGTTTTAAATGTAAAAATATCTGTGCTGGTGCTTAGAAAATATAAAGCACATTTGTAAAAATTCTGTGATCTATAACTGGCCATCAAGTACATTTTAATGTTTTAATGGCTAAGACTATATAATTTAGATTAGCCATATGCAGAACAAAGACATCCTCAATTTACTTGGCCCTGTAGAATTTCATGAAACACAATCAGCATCTCTCAGAAAATATGTTGTTTCAGATCTGGAGGTCAAGACATTATGCTGAGTATGATGAACCAGAGAACACAATTACTGAATCTAGTACATGGAGTGCACTGAAGAAAAAAAATGATTAATTCCATAAACTTATCCCTGATGTTGCCCCAAAACACTTTGCTTTGATAGAGATAAAAATCTCACTAGGCTGCAAAGAAACTCACATCTGTCATCAGTTTGCTCGTTAAAATCCTACTGAAATAACATAGAATGTCACAGTGGATTAGAAACAGTAAGAAATACAATATAGCTATCACTTTCTTAATCCATATTTGAGACCGATAAAGGTATTAATATATATGTGTGTGTGTGTGTATACATATATATTTGTATATATGGATATATAATTAGAGGAAGGAAGGAAGGAAGGAAGGGAAGGAGGGAGGGAGGGAGGGAGGGAGGGAGGGAGGGAGGGAACTTGGTAGGCAACATGGGAATGGTTAGGAATCACTGCCATATTCAGAATCACCACCGGTGTAAGAGTTGCCACCACGTTCCCTCCTCACCAAGAGGCAGTCTCTGAGTAAATCGGACGTAGAAGCAACCTCAGTGGTGTCACTTATGAATGAAGAATTACATTTAATTATAATTGACTGTAAAAATGTGATTGGAGATACAAAATAATGATAATGATTAAAAGTTAATATTTTTGAGCACTTACTATGTACCTGATACAGAACAAAGAACTTCACATTTACATCTTATGTAATTCACAATAAAACCCTATGATTATTAAATATTACCTCTGTTTCTCAGTGAGGAGCCTGAGCTTATACAACTTAACTAAAATCTACCCAAATCAAAGAACCAGATCAATGGAATTCAAATTCCTGGCAAAATACTCCTTGTGTATTTTGTCTTCATATTTCCAGATCTTAGGGTCTTTAATCACTTAAGATCTGGAAACATGGACAACAGATTCACATAATTCCATTATATTATAGTATCAACATCTCTATGGTATTCAGTACTTTTATAAAGGGAAATGTTTCTTCTGATATGAAATAAGTGAATTATTGATCAGTTTACTGGCAAAGTGATGTTAATGGCAGAAAGGGGAATAGCCCAAATATCTCTGTGCCTATCTCTATAATCACAATTTAGTATAGAAGATTTAAACTTGGAGGTTATTTTTTGTAGTGAATAACATATTTATGAATAAAAGACAAAACTAATATAGGATAACACCTGTCATAATTCTTGGTCTATATATCTTTAACACATCTCAAGAATAGGTCTTCTTTACTTCACAGTCCCTGGTCTACGTGTCAATGCAGGCCTCTAAAAGGACAAGTGATGGATTATAGGTGGAGCTTGAAGAATTACACATAACCTACAGTCTCTCTTAAGGCTGCAGCAGCCATAAGCATCAGTGTCCAACCCACTTGGTGTTGTACACGTAAACTTTTGCCCACAGACAAAAAGGTTGAGACAGAGTTCTACAGGCACAGCAGTAGCATATAAAAATTCTACACAGTTAATTGTGAGCTTCTAAAAGATGTTAATGAGGGAAATCTCCTCATTCCTAGTGTCACTCCCAAATACCACACAATGCCATCAGCACAATATAATCCTTTGGAAGTCTCCCAACTTTTTCTGAAGTCACCCATAAAGGAATTTGACCAACGTATTGTCCTCAGTAGAGAGAAGCAAGGAAAACGTATTTAAATTCTGTCAGTTTTATAAATATCTAATAGTGCAGAAACTAGTAGATTATCTATAATTGGGTTAATGAGATATTTCTTTATGAGAAAAGTTGTTTGCTGTTGCTAAATAAAAGAAATCAAGAACCTTAAAGATATAAAAAATTAGAACAGGAAAAAATTAAATTCTTATACTTCAGAAATTGCAAACTCAGTGCCAACAGGAAATGACATCTGGAATGCAAAAATATCTTCCTATATTATAAGTGAATGAACAGCAGTTTGTATCTATCATGTCAATGAGCATAGCAACCTACACAGAATGGTTAAAGCAAGCAGTATTTTTGTTAATCCCTTTGCAACCCAATCAAAATATGTGAAACTGAGAGCCCTGAATAAAACATCTAACTTTCTACAAGTGTGAACAAATGTTGTCTATATTTTTAAGAGTTTTTCCACAAAATTGTTGTAGTTTCAGTAAAAAAATAATTTAACATTACTCAAAATTGCATAGTCCTAACAAAACAATCATATTGCCTTCCAACCCTTAACCGTACTCATAAATAATTTTGAATAATTATAATTTAGCAGTGATATAATTTTAAATTAACCTTAATATTATGTTTTGTTTTAGTATTGAATTATTTAAGAGTAACTGTTATGGGGGAAATCAGTAGAGATAGCAGAGTAACAGGACGTGGAGCTCACCTGTCACATGTTAAAAATACATCTACATGTGGAACAAGTGTCAATGAAAACTAACTGGAATCTGACAGAAAGACTCCTATAAAATCAAGGCTGTAAGAAAGATTCACATGTAACTGAGTAGGAAGGAAAGAAAAGCAATCAGGTTGGGACCTGTGCCCCTGAATGGGGACTCAGAGGAAAAGGGAGAATACATGGTTGGAGACCCACCCTGGGGAGTAAGCAGTGAGAGCCACAGATTGGGTGCCCCAGTCTTGGGGTTCTACACAGGAGCGATGAACCCCCTTGGCTGGCTGGAGTTCTGCTGGGACTAGCATGAGGGCTGTGGAAGCTTGGACTCTGCTCATGAGGAGTGCACGTGTGCTGGTTTGCCCCCAAGGCAGGGCAGAGAGGGTCAAGAGAGGATTTCTCTAGCAGCTGCCAGGTTTCCTGTGCCTCATCATGTACCTTGGCCTGAGCCAAACAGGTGCTCCAGCCCTGCTAACTCCATGTCACAGCATAGCGCTGGATCGAGGGTGGCCACAACCAGAGGGAAAATTTGGCCATGGGAAGCAGAGGTGACCACATTCTGGGGTGAAGTCTGAGTGGGGCAGCTGCTGCTATTGTTGGTGCTAACTCAGACAGCACATCACAAGCAACATGTCAAAAGCAGCCCATGACTCTGATGGCAAATGCTCCAAAATAGCTCATGCCCATTATACACCAAGAGTCAATGTGAACGCTGCCTGTCCTGTGCTGTGGCTCCACAAAAGGGTGAGGGAGGTGAAGTCTGGGGGCAGTGATCAGCTCAGAGGGACAAAGGGTACTTGCACCCAAGGTTGTGTCTGAGCAGAGCGAGGTAAAAAACTGTGGGTACCTACACAGGCAGCTCAGACCTCTGCCTATAATCAATACAAGTGGAGAGCCTGCATAGCCCCCTCTCCACCTGCTTCAAAACTCCCCACAAGGGTCCCGGTGCTGGGAGAGGGGAAAATACACACTTAAAGGGAACAGAACCAGCTTAGGCCTGACCCACAGGGCTTCTGCTCCAGCAACCTGGGATCAGACCCCTGTCACCAATAAGGCGGTGACAGCCACTGAGTAGAGGGAAAGTCCCACTTCACACCTGGCCCAGCTCTAGCCCCTCCATCTCCAGCTCCACCCCCAACCAAGGTGATAGCAGCCAGCACACCCTGAGGAAAGATGTGAATTGCATCCATGTCAAATCCAACTCTCCCATAAAAGGCACTGGGCACATGCAGTCTCTACAGGTATGCTCCCACATAAGAACACACTCTTAAGACTGCAACAGGTAACTGTTTCACCTAATTTCCTAGAGGCAGAAAAAGTTAAGCAAACTGAAAAGGCAGAGGAACTGCTCTCAACTGAAAGAACAAAAGAAAAACCCTGAAAAAATAAATAATGAAAGAGAAATAGACAATTTACCAGATAAAAATTCAAAGCATTGGTAATAAAAACAATAACTGAATTGGGGAAAATAATAGATGAAAAAAAGTGAAAATTTTAACAAGGAAGTAGAAAATATAAAAAGGACCCAATCAGAAATGAACAATTCATTATCTGAAATTAAAGACATACTAGAAGGAATGAACAGCAAACTAAGTGATACAGAAGAACACATAAGTGCTCTGGAAGATAGAATAAAGTAAATCACCCAATCAGAACAGCAAAAAGAAAAATTTTTTAAACTGAAAGCTATTTAAGAGATCTATGGGATAACCATAAGCATACCAATATTCACATTATAGGGGTCCCAGAAGGAGAAGAGAGAGAGAAGGGTATTGAAAATGTATTTGAGGAAATTATGGCTGAAAACTTCTGAAACCTAAAAAAGGAAACAGATATCCAGGTATAGTAAGCAGAGAGGGTTCTAAACAAGATGAGCTCACACACACCAAGACATACCAAAAATAAAGTGGCAAAAGTTAAACAGAGAATTCTAAAGGTAGCAAGAGAAAAACAAAGAATCATATATAAAGGAATCCCCATAAGGCTCTCGGCTAATTTTTCTGTAGAAACTTTGCAGGCCAGAAAAGAGTGGCATGATATATTCAACGTGCTGAAAGGGAAAAACCTGCAACCTAGGACACTCTTCCCAGCAAGATTATCATTTAATATTGAAGAAGAGAGAAAGACCTTGTCAGTCAAACAAAAACTCAAAGAATTCATCAATACTAAACCTGCCCTAAAAGAAATGTTAAAGTGTTTTATCTAAGTGGAAAAGAAGAATCTATAGGAAAGGGAAGAGCCCACTAAAAAATACAAATATAATGACTAATGATTGAGGATCAACCACTTAAATAACCCAATATGAAGATTAAAAAACAAAAAATTGTAAAAGCAGATATAACTAC
Organism: Eschrichtius robustus; assembly: GCF_028021215.1. NCBI lineage: Eukaryota > Metazoa > Chordata > Mammalia > Artiodactyla > Eschrichtiidae > Eschrichtius > Eschrichtius robustus. Next base: position 46,820,256 of record NC_090825.1, read on the forward strand.
AATAAACAGTTAACAGATAAAAAAGATGTAAAATATGACATCAAAAACAAAATATGGGGGAGGGGAGTAAAAATGTACATCTTTTAGAATGTGTTTGAACTTAAATGACTACCAGTTTAAAATAAGTAGATACAATTCCAGGTCAGTATACATGAACCGCTTGGTAACAACAAATCAAAAACTTACAATACATATACAAAAGCTAAGAAGAAAGGAACACAAGCATACTACTAAAGAAAATTATCAAACCATAATGAAATAAACAAAAAGAAAAAATAAACAGAGAAGAACTAGAAAAACAATAGGAAAACAAATAATAAAATGGAAATAAGTACATACCTATCAATAATTACTAAAGATGTCAATGGACTAAACTCTCCAATCAAAAGACATAGGGTATCTGACTGGATAGAGGTAACAAGACCCTTCTATATGCTGCCTATAAGAGACTCATTTCAGGGCAAAAGACACACACAGACTGAAAATGAGGGGATAGAAATAGATATTTCATGTAAACAGAAATTACAAGAAAGTAGGGATAGCAATACTCATATCAGACAAAATAGACTTTAAAACAAACTGTATAACAAAAGCAAAAGAAGGGCATTATATAATGATAATGGGATCAGTAGAAGAAGAGAATATTACATTCATTAACATATATGCACCTAGGGACATCCCTGGTGGTCCAGTGGTTAAGACCTTGCCTTCCAATGCAGGGAGTAAGGGTTCAATCCCTGGTCAGGGAACTAAGATCCCACATGCCTTGTGGCCAAAAAGCCAAAACAAAACAGAAGCAATATTGTAACAAATTCAATAAAGACTTTAAAAAAATACATTAAAAAAAAAGAATATGTGCACCCAATACGGGAGCACCTAAATATATAAAGCAGATACTAACAGACATAAAGGGAAAAACTGAGAATAATACAATAAAAGCAGGAGACTTTAACACCAACTTACATCATTAACAGATCATCCAGACATAAAATCAATAAGGCAACAGTGGCCTTAAATGATGATGGGCGAGTTAGACTTAATAGAGATATACAGGACATTACATCCCAAAACAGCAGAATACACATTCTTTTCAAGTGCACATGGAACATTCTCCAGAATAGATCACATGCTGGGCCATAAAACAAGTCTTAACAAGTTCAAGAGGATAGAAATTAAATAGGGCATTTTTTTCTGACCACAACCATATGAAACTAGAAATCAATTACAGAAAGAAAAATGGGAAAAGAACAAACACATGGAGACTAAACAACATATTACTAAAAAACCAGTGGGTCAATGAAAAAATCAAAGAGAAAATCAGCAAATACCTCAAGACAAATGAAAATGGAAACAAAACTCTCCAAAATCTGTGTGATGCAGCAAAAGCAGCTCTCAGAGGGAAGTTTACAGTGATACAGGTCTCCCTCAAGAAACAAGAAAAATCTCAAATATACAACCTAACCTACCACCTAAAGGAATTAGGAAAAGAACAAACAAAGCCCAAATTCAGCAGAAGGAAGAAAATAATAAAGATCAGAGAGGAAATATATAGAGTAAAAAAACAAAACAAACAAAAAAACAAAAGATCAATGAAACCAAGACGTATTTTAAAAAAAAATTAAACAAAATTACTAAACCTTAGCCAGGTTCACCACAGGAGATGTGAGAGAGGACCCAAGTAAACACAATAAGAAATGAAAGAGGAAAAATAATAACTGATACCACAGAGATCCAAAAAAAATCATAAGAGAATACTATGAACAGTTTTATGCCCACAAATTGGACAACCTAGAAGAAATGGACAAATTTCTAGAAAGATACAACCTGCCAAGAGTGAATCAAGAAGAAACAGACAATTTGAACAAACTAATCACAGGTAGTGAAGTTGAATTTGTAATTAAAAAAGCTTCCAGGACTGGAGAGCTTCAAAGGTGAATTCTACCAAACATATAAAGAAAAGCTAATATACATCCTTCTCAAACTATTTTTTAAAAAATTGAAGCAGATGAAACACTCTCAAATTCATTCTATGAGACGACCATTACCCTGATACCAAAACCAGACAAAGACACTATAAAAAAAGAAAATTACAGGCCAATATCTTTGATGAATATAGATATAAAAAATCCTTAACAAAATATTAGCAAACTGAATCCAACAATATATAAAAAGAATCATGTACTATGATCTAGTGGGATTTATTCCCAGGATGCAAGGATGGCCCAATATTTGCAAATCAATCAGTGTAATATGCCGCATTAACAAAGGAAAGATGAAAAGTCACATGATCAACTCAACAGATACAGAAAAAGTATTTGACAAAATCCCAACATCCATTCATGATAAAAATTCTCATCAAAGTTTGTACAGAGAGAACTATATCTCAACATAACAAAGGCCATTTTTGACAAACCCATATTTGTGTATGATTTTGTGTATAATATCATGCACAACAGTGAAAAGCTGAAAGCCTTTCCTCTAAATCCAGGAACAAGACAAAGATGCCCACTCTAGCCATTTCTATTTAACATAGTATTGGAAGTCCTAGTCACAGTAATCAGACAAGAAAAAGAAATAAAAAGCATCTAAATTGAAAGGAAAAAGTAAAACAGACTATTTGCAGGTGACATGATAATTTATGTAGAAAACTCTAAAGTCTTAACCTAAAAACTATTACAACTGATAATGAATTCAGTAAAGTTGCAGGATACAAGATTAACATACAGAAATCTGTTGCATTTCTATACACTAATAATGAACTATCAGACAAAGAAAGTAAAAAAAAAATCCTGATTTAAATTGCATCAAAATGAATAAAATATCTAGGAATAAACTTAACCAAGAAGGTGAAAGATTATCCTGTGTTCACAGATTAGGAAAAGTAAAATTGTTAAAATGTCCATACTACCCACAGCAATCTACAGATTTGATATGATAGCTATCAAAATACCTGTGACATTTTTTCACAGAAGTGGATCAAATAATCCTAAAATTTATATGGAACCACAAAAGACTCCAAATTGCCAAAGCAATCTTGAGAAAAAACAACCATGCTGGAAATATCACCCTCCCTGATTTCCAACTATACTGCAAAGCCACAGTACTCAAAACAGTATCCACAAATACAGACACATAGACCAATGGAACAGAACAGAGAGCCCAGAAATAATCGCATGCACCTATGATCAATTTACCCATGACACAGGAGGCAAGAATATACAATGGAAAAAAGACAGTCTCTTCAATAATTGGTGTTGGGAAAATTGGACAGCTACATGTAAAACAAGAATAGAACATTCTCTCACATCATATACAAAAATAAACCCAAAATGGATTAAAGACCTAAATGTAAGACTAGAAACCATAAAACTTCTAGAAGAGAACACAGGCAGAACACTCTTTGACATAAATTGTAACAACATTGTTTTTGGATCTGTCTCCTAAGGCAAAAGAAATAAAAGCAAAAATAAACAAATGGGACCTAATTAAACTTAAAAGCTTTTGCACAGAAAAAAAAAAAAATCAACAATGTGAAAAGGCAAATTATTGAATGGGAGAAAATACTTGCAAATGATATAACAGACAAGGGGTTAATATCCAAAATATAGAAACAGCTCATACAATTCAATAACAAAAAACTCACAGTCAAAAAACAGGCAGAAGACCTGTATAGATATTTTTCCAAAGAAGACATATAGGTGGCTAACAGGCATATGAAAAGGTGCTCAATGATGCTAATTACTGGAAATATTCAAATCAAAACAACAATGAGAATCATTTCACACCTGTCAGAATGGCTATCATCAAAAAGTCTGCAAGTAACAAATGTTGGTGAGGATGTGGAGAAAAGGGAGCCCTTGTATACTGTTGGTGGGAATATAAATTGATGCAGTCACTGTGGATGTTCCTCAAAAAACTAAAAATAGAATTACCATATGATCCATTGATTCCAATCCTGGGTATATATCTGGAAAAAATGAAAAGACTAATTCTGCACCCCAATGTTCCTAATAGCATTATTTACAATAACCAAGATATGGAAACAACCAAAGTGTTCATCAACAGACAAACATATAAAGAAGATGTAACACACACGCACACACACACATACACACACAATGGAATACTACTCAGCCATAAAAAGAATGAAATTCTGCCATTTGCAGCAATGTGGATGTAGGTAGAGAATATTATGCTTAGTGAAATGTCAGACACAGAAAGACAAATACTATATGATAATACTTATATGTGGAATCTATAAATAAAACAAACAAATGTATATAGCAAAACAGATTTACAGATACGGAAAACAAAGCAGTGGTTACCAGTGGCGAAAGGGAAAGGGAGAGGGGCAAGATAGGGGTATGGAGTTAAAAATACAAACTACTATGTATAAAAAACAGATAAGCAACAAGGATATATGGTCCAGCACAGGGAATTATAGCCATTATTTTGTGATAACCTTTAATGGAGCAAAATCTATAAAAATAGAATTATATTTTTATAGAATATGATACAAATATGCTGTACAACTGAAACCAATATAATATTATAAATTGACTGTACTTCAATAAAAAAAGAAAAAACCAAAAACCTTTGTACATGTCACTACATTAAAACAGAATTAAATTTAAAAAAGAGTAACTGTTACAGACGGAGTATTTGTGTCCTTCCAAAATTCATGTTGAAGCTGTAACACCCAATGTGATGTTATTTGGAGGTGGAGCCTTTGGGAGATAATTAGGTTTAGAGGAGGTCAGGAGACGGTGCTCTCATGATGGGATTAGTGTCCTTATAAGAAGAAGAATCCAAGCTCCCTCTCTCTCTGCCATGTAAGGACACAGTGAGAAGGCAGAACCCAAGAAGAGAGCTCTCACCAGAACCTGACCATGGTAGCACCCTAATCTCGGACTTTAGGTCTCAGGAACTGTGAAAAAGAAATTTCTGTTTTTAAACCACCTCATCTACGGCATGTCAACATTTTATAAATCGGTCTTTATTCAACTATAAACTGAAAATATGGAACTATTATTGTCATTATATTCCTTTTTCAAAAGATTAAATTCATTATAATAAAATATGAATGAAATATCCTACCTCATTACCCAGGAACAAGATTTATATTAGTCCCAGTGAGATTCTGACCCCACAACACATGCTCCATCATCAATCATTACCTTGCTCCCTGCCATCTTGAATATTTCCCTATTCACTTCTCTGGCTCCTTCCCTCTTCTTCCTAGATGTGAAGAGAGGACCTCATGCCCATAAAAATATTCCTTCACTGATTACTCCTGCAGTTATCAACCCTTTTTCCCTCCCTTTTGCTACCAAATTCACAGAAGGAAAAACACAGAGAGATACTAGTCAACCTTTGATGACTTTCTTCTTCCCTTACTCACTTCTTCAATCCCCCAATCTGACTTGCGCTCACACCACCCTGCTGAAAATCTCTCACAAGGACGACCATGAACACCAAGTTGCCAAACAATTGATCAACTCTCAATTTACATGTTATTTGATCTTTCTATTTCTTGTGGCAATTTAACCACATTCTCTTGAAAGCCACTAATTTCTTTGCTTCAAGGTCACTGGATAGCTGTCAAGTTTCCTACCAGCTCTGCTGACTGCCTCTTCCCTATTTCCTAAATGTGGACATAAACCAAGCAAGTTTTTGTCATCAAGCCTCGTATCTTTTCTTGCTTTAAACAATCCTATCCTGAACTAATCACTGCAACAGACTCAATCAATCCACATCCCTAGGAGACTTCTCTGGTGACCTATGGTTCCTTCAGACTTTGTTAAGGTTGAAGTCTACTTATGCTCCTGGTCACATGGCCAGCCCTTGTTTCAGTTCCTCCACCTCCACCCTTGAAAATTTGGTGAGGTTCTTCCAGGGAGTTTTATGCATTTACTTCCCGTGAAGGTTTTTCCATTTGTGCTTGGGATTCCCAGCTGATGGTTGCTTTCCTCAGCCTGGTCCTCCCTGTACTATATATGGTGCATAGACCTCACTCTTTTGACCTCTGCAGGAAATCTTTCCCACTTTTCAGGGTGGATACAGGTTGTGTGTTTGTGTTTGTGTGTATGTGTGTGCGTGTGTATGTTCAGTGAGCATCTGGAAGGGAGAGAGCAAAATATGTGGGCTCAAATAGCCATTCTGAATTGAAACTCCACCTCTTACTTTCCCACAAAATATGTGGGCTCAAATAGCCATTCTGAATTGAAACTCCACCTCTTACTTTCCCACCACCCTACTTTTACCTGACATTTGTATTAATTCCACAGCCACTAAATCAGTGTTTCTCAAATCACCTGCATCATACTCTTCCAGTGTGGTGTTTATTAAACTACATTTTCCTGCATTTTAAATCCATTTCTACTCAAACAAATTCTCAGGGGTTGGAGTCCCATTGTGAAGCAATCCCAGGATATTATAACAAGCTTCTCCAAGAGATTCTGACATACACTAAAGATGGAGAACCACAGCACCAGACAAGAGGGGAGAGCACTCAAGGTCTGTACATGCCTTAATGTTCAGAAAGTGCCAGCACATGAACAACTGGTTCTTCCTAAAACATGAGCTGAACCTCAAATCGGCCCTTCAATGCAAACATTTTTCATTGCTACCAGCAGCAAAATAAAGCCCCCTATCCTCATCAGTTTGTCATTTAAAGTGTTCCACAATCTGATTCTCAATCTACCATTCCAGCCTTATCATCAGTTACTTGGTGACACAAACCTTATGTTCACGTTTTATCTGTGATTTAGAAGCACTGGTTAACATTCATAAGAAAGTACTATGGACAGCATTCACATAATAGTTTCCAATTTGGCTGAACACCAAAAATGCTCTGTAAGATTCAAGAATTCACAAAAAAGCAATGAGTAAGTAAATGTAAACAAAATGCTCTTAGAAGGATGCTTTGTAACCAAAGCCTGAATATCTTTCCACCGGGGAATGTACTTGCTTAAGTGAGATTCAAATAAAGAATTAAAATAATCCTTACAGGCTTTTGCCCTGCTGGACTGTTTGAAGTTTGGAATTAGGATGTCCTCTGGGTCTAGATTATCTGCATGCAAATCCCAGCTTCTTCACTGACCTCGAACAATTTACTTAATCTATTTGTATCAGTTTCTTCACTTGTAATGTGGTCAAAATAGGAGGATTTACCTCATTAGGTTGTTTGGGGGAATTAATGAGTTAATATAGATAAAGTACATAGGACCTTACCTAACACACATAAATATATGTGATATAATCATACAAATACACAGACACATGCAAAAGTATCAATGAGTAGGAGAAATACTAAACAATTTTATGTTTAAGAAGTTTGAAATACTTCGGGTAACTTCAGATATAAATTAAAAAATCTGGACTTGGGAGAAGTTTAGTCTTTAGTCATATACAGAGAGATTTGGATGTTATCAATATGTAAATGGGACTCAAAGCCACAGATTTATATGATCTCACCCTGAGAAAAGATGTAAAGAAAGAGAATAGGAGAAATTTTGAGACAGAAGCTAAAAATAGGACCTTTAGGCAGACTCAAAGTTTAGTGGCTATCTTGTTTACTGGACTTGGCATTTAATTAATTATGACAAGCCTTATTTCTGGGTGTAAAAGAATAATATATAAGCCCAGAAACTCTTCAATTTTCTTAGAGAAAATAACATTGTTATGTATCCCACTGGTGATACATAGCATAGAGCCATTAAAATTATTTATTCTCACTTTTAACTGCTTGTCAAAATTGTTCCCTAGTATGTCCATCTCATTAGAACAAATTCATGTTTTCCAAACAAGCATTAAAACAGAACTGATGGTACTTAATGGGGAGCACTAATGTACTAACAGGAGAGGTGGTGTGTCTGAGTAACTCCAGGTAGGAGTTAATGTCTATAAATTTCAGGTACCTATGGAGGACATTAGCCCTGGGCTTACAAAGTGAGGTGGCCCATTTGCCAGGAGGGCAGGGCCCAGAAACCAGGTCTGCTGTACAAAGGGGCTAGCAATGCAAGGACTGCTCTTCAGAACCAAAAGAAGGTGTGGACAATGGGTGACCTGTAGCACCAGACCCATGAGCTACTAAAGGGTGTTGCTCTCTCAAGTCACTCTTCTGCTGAGGAAATGTGGAGAGGAACCCTGCAGGAGTCTTCACTCACAGGCAGTCTGAGTTAGGTAGGCAGCTTGGTCTTGGAGATCTGGCTTGGCCCATAAAGTTGTCCAGTTTCCCAGAGAGCACCGTGGCCCTGACTAGGCATTATGGTCTGCATCCCTGTCAGCTGGAAGCTCTATTCCTGTACCTTCCCACTTCACAAAACTAGTTGGGTTGTCTAGTGATTGCTTCTACCCACTTCTGAGGGATGAGGAGTAAGATGCATTTAAAGGCCCTGGAAAGGCAGGAAAGTGCTTGACGGATGTTAGTCTGAAAGAAAGAATTTTCAACTCACAGCATCATCTCAGGGTCAAAGTGTCACTTGATGTTCAGTGGCCATGGAAAAGAAGGAATGGACATTAGACACATGAGGAGATTGTCCATATTTTTCTTAGATAAACATATCAAATGGCAGGGGAAAAACGGATTTCCAGTCCCATGTGACATTTCGGATTTTTCTCTGAAGCCACTCTATCAGCATTTGAATTTTACCACAAAAGAAAATTTGGCTAAGGAAAAGTTCTAAAACATTCCAAATAAATTAAATAATGTGCCCACAAGAAAGTAATAGCCCATTGTTCTCTTTCACCTTAATAACTAAAAGATAAAACTAAAACATTATCGTTTAATATCCCAAAGCAAATCATCAGATTCTCTAATTCCTATAGTGATGCTATATGCTTATCAAAATTTTCAGCATCACACTGAACCATATAATGAGATTATTGGGTCTGATTGGCCCCAATATCTTTTTTAAAACATTCTAATGGATGTAATATTTTAATTCTGTGATATAGATAAACTGGTATATGGGTTTTTTCAACTATTTGTGATTGTTTTAATATAATGTGTCCCCCCAACCTCAACTTTCTAAGCACTCAGGGCTTTCTGAGATTATTTCTTAAAATCTTTAAACCCTCAGAGCTGTCCAGAAATCTTACTGCATTTTCCTAGTTCATTCATTCTCCTACCCAAAGGCGATTATTTCACACTCTCTTTAAGCTTTCAACAGTTTCCTGCTTATTCTCATGTTCAGTTGACAGTTTGATTACTATTTCACTGAAAAAAATTATAGCAAAATAGAAAATAACTTCCTCTGTTTCCTCCATCACATTTACCAAACCCTCCATTTATATATCAAATCCCCTCCCCTTTCACCTGCTCAAGAATATTTCTCCAGTGATTACCCTCTCTCTTGCATCACTAATTCACTTCTATGAATTATTCCAATCAACATAAAATCCCATTTAGGTTTCAACTACCAGCTGTCTCAATTCTTTGTCTTCTTTAGAGCAAAACTCCTCAGAAGAGTTGTCCAGACTCATGATCTTCACTTCCCCTCTTTCCACCTGTTTTTGAATCCATTCCTACCATGCTTTCATCTTCAGCACTCCACTGAAACAGCTCTTGTCAAGGTCACCCAAGACCTCCTCAATGCTAAATACATCAGTCAATGCCCAGTTGTCACTCAAGTAATAAGGAACACTCAGCAATTAATCACTTCTTCCTTTTTGAAACACTGGCTTCGCTTGACTTCCAAAACTTCCCTCATTCTAAGTTGTCTTCCTGCCTTGCCAGCTGCTGCTTCTCAATATCCTTTCCTGTATCCTTCTCAGGTCCCCAACTTCAGTACATCGAATTGGTTTCTCTTGTTTTTCTCCAGCAACTCCTTAACTTTAAAATCATCAAAACTCAAATTACATTTGTAAACCAGACCTGAACTCCAGACTCATGTAACCAATTGTCTACCCAACTATTCCACTAATATGCCTGAATGCGTATACCAAATTTAAAATGGAAATCCTGATCTCCCCCTTTTCATCTCAGTAAATAAAAACTCTATATAGTTTCTCAGATCAGGATTCATATAGCCATCCTTGACTTCTTTCTTTCAGGCACTTGACATCAATCCATCAGCAAATCTTGTCAACTCTACTATTAAAATATATCTAGATCTTGTCTGTCTTACTAAAAACACAACTATCACCCTGGTCCAAGCCATTATTATCCTCCACCTGGAATAATGCATTTTTCTCCTGTACAGATACTATTGGTACTCTGTCCAGATCCCCTTTACTGGGCAGGTGCACTCATCTTCCAGATGTTATGAGTATTGATTGCTAAACAGCTCATAGCTGCATCTCCAGAGAATTGTCTTTGGAAGCCCAGTGATCTACTGATACAGGAATACAAAGCTGGCCTCTTATCTCAAAGTGGAATATTTTGTGGTGCCATTCATATTTCAGAGATCCCCCTCCAGATTAGATAGCCTTCTAGTTTGGCTTAGGTGAAGGCTGGGTTTAAATGAAGATAAGTTTTTGCTTAATTTCTCCCCATGCCTCATCCTGCTGCCCTCGCTTCTTAGTAGGTTTCTCCTAAGAGTACTCCCATAGTCAATCACTTCTACGATAATCTCCATCTCAATCTCTGCTTCTGTGGAACCTAATCTAAGATATCTTCTAACTGGTCTTTGAATTTTCCCTGCTATTTTCTATTCTCAACACAGTGCACCATGCGATCCCAATAAATCTTACAGGGAGATTGTGTCATTCTGGATGATACTTTCCAATGGTCTTCCATCGTACTCACAGTTAAAGCGAAATCTTCTGCAATGACTATTCAGTACTACATGATCTCTCTGACCTGCTCTCTGAATAACTCTTTATATATATATGTATATATATAATACACACAAATACATATGTATGTAAATATATATAATTGTATATACATATATATATGCAATTAGATAGATATAGATAGAGTTGCATCTATATCTATATCTATATCTGCATTCATCTGGTTTCTTACCTATCTTTGAGAATTTTAACTCTTTGAAAGCAGAAACTATCTACCCACACTGATACATTTCCAATATCTAGAAGAATTTTTGGCACATAGTGGAAATCAAAATGTTTGTTGAATTAATGAATCATCTAGTTTACCCTCTTTGGTGCTGTCCTTATCCTGGTTTCCCTGTCAATGTCCAAATGTAAAACAAAATTTTATTTATGGCAAAGATAAGTGCTAAGAATTGAATGTTAAAGACCATCCAAATAAGAAAATGAGGGCTGTGCTTTTTTTTTTTTTTTTTTTTTTTTTTTTTTGCTATTTTGAGCTAAAATTCTCCCTTAATATCTCAAAGATCCTAGCCTGAGAGAAGCAACAGTTTGAGAAAGGGAAATAATTGGAGACATGGTTCTTTTGTGTTAAATAGGCCTTTGATCATGATTTTCCATTCATTAGCTTCAGAAGATTAGGTGTCTAAGTTAATAAAGCATCAAGCATATCTTAAATTGTAATACATCTTCAACATTTGACTCAAAGAGTGAATTGCATCTGTCTGATCATATAGACACCCTGGGGTTTGCCACAAAAAATTTATAACTTACTATCCCAAATTTAGCTATCTTTGAAAAATAAAACCAAATTTAAGCCTGAGGTCAGTAATACAAGTCACAGATGCCAAAACAATACCTTAAATACCAAATAGAAAAGATTTTACTTCTATTCTATCATACTTTTCTTATTTTTAACAGTATGCACTAAAAATTACATAGAATTTTTATTATACAAATAGTTAATATGTATTTACTACTCCTACCAAATCCCTACTCCTTTAGAAACAGATGGTTAAAGAAGTGAAATAGGAATAAATTAACTTGATATCTTCAAGACAGTCTCAATCTATCAGTAAAAACTGTGCTTCTAAATAGCAACCTTATGTGTCTGAAACAAAATGGCACTCTTGCAATTTTGATTAGGATTCAAAGTGGGTGGACCAATAATGCCATTTTGTGAAGGATGTAATCAACTGAATATACTTAAATGCTAACCATTAACATCTAATTTAATTAAATAACTTTATTGTGGACTCACTCTGTACTAGATGACAGACTGGGCTGGGATTCAAAAAGGAGGAGCTATTAGAAATTAAAATGTTCGTTGGCTACAGACATTGTTCTACGTACTGCTAATGTAATGATGAGCACACAGATACTTTTCAGTAAATAAAAGAGATACTGACCATTTAATCATATACAAATGATTAGAATATCTAAGCAGTGAAAGAAATATATAGGGCTAACCATAAACAAGATGAAAAGACAACCCTCAGAATGGGAGAAAATATTTGCAAACGAATCAACGGACAAAGAATTAATCTCCAAAATATATAAACAGCTCATGCAGCTCAATATTAAAGAAACAAACAACCCAATCCAAAAATGGGCAGAAGACCTAAATAGACATTTCTCCAAAGAAGACATACAGATGGCCAAGAAGCACATGAAAAGCTGCTCAACATCACTAATTATTAGAGAAATGCAAATCAAAACTACAATGAGGTATCACCTCACACCAGTTAGAATGGGCATCATCAGAAAATCTACAAACAACAAATGTTGGAGAGGGTGTGGAGAAAAGGGAACCGTCTTGCACTGTTGGTGGGAATGTAAATTGATACAGCCACTATGGAGAACAGTATGGAGGTTCCTTCAAAAACTAAAAATAGAATTACCATACGACCCAGCAGTCCCACTACTGGGCATATACCCAGAGAAAACCATAATTCAAAAAGACACATGCACCCCAATGTTCACTGCAGCACTATTTACAATAGCCAGGTCATGGAAGCAGCCTAAATGCCCATCGACAGACAAATGGAAAAAGAATTGTGGTACATATATACAATGGAATATTACTCAGACATAAAAAGGAACGAAATTAGGTCATTTGTTGAGACGTGGATGGATCTAGAGACTGTCATACAGAGTGAAGTAAGTCAGAAAGAGAAAAACAAATATCGTATATTAACACATGTATGTGGAACCTAGAAAAATGGTACAGATGAACCAGTTTGCAGGGCAGAAGTTGAGACACAGATGTAGAGAACAAACATATAGACACCAAGGGGGGAAAATCGTGGTGGGGTGGGGATGGTGGTGTGCTGAATTGGGCGATTGGGATTGACATGTATACACTGATGTGTATAAAATTGATGACTAATAAGAACCTGCAGTATAAACAAACAAACAAACAAAAAACAACTAATACTAAACTTTCTTTGGGTTATTTGTATGGAAATGTGTTAATACAAATGTTTCAGACATTACATGAAATTTCTAAAAATCTTATATGTTCTGATATAATGTTATAAGTCATAATTCTAGTTATTACTTTAAAATGTATATCTCAGAAATAACTAAATTTCCTTGAACTATCGAATCTTTAACCGTTGTCATTTTTAAGTCTTTTGTCATTTACAGACAGTTCTGGGTGTACTCTGATGCTTTTGCAAATATGTTCCTATAAAAGGGTTTCATCTTCAAGGAATTCATGGAAAAGACTCTGACAAGTACAGGTTTCTGGTAACTGACTATACTGCTGAACTGAATGAATAAGCATTTTCAGAACTCTAATGGAAAACTGATGAATTCATAAAAGTGCTAACAAAAGATCAAGATAAAAAAAAATTAATTATATGGGACTAAGTGAACTTATGAGGATGATTATAATTTTTGTGACTTTCTGTTTGAATAAAAAAAAAAATCCCACAAGGACTCAGAGGCAAAAAATATACAAATCAATTTTCACTGCAAAGTAAAGGAGCTGTTACAGTGGAGGATTACTGGACTGAATGTCAATATTATGACATAGTATGAGTGTGTTTCGTGTTTAGTAATTGCAATCATTGTTGCTTTTGTTGTGGGCATCCATTTACAATGCTTGGTATCCGTTTATTTATCTCTTGTAAAAATAAAATACAGTGTGTGTGTGTGAAAAAAAATAATAAAATAAAATAAAAATAAAATAAATAAGTAAACAATAAATTAAAAAAAAGAAAATTAGCCCCCCCCCCACACACACAAAAAGAACAATAGACAGGCCTTTCCAATTGCAAACTCAAGGTTGCCAAGTTTATAGACATATAGGCTCTCAAATCTCTAGATGAAGATGTAGAAAAATAAAAACTTACTGAAGTAAAAAAAAAAAAAGAAATATATAGGGCTACAATAGCGTAAAGTAGGGCATCCTGACCTAGTCTAGCAGTTCAGAGAAGCCTTCTATAGTGAAGTGAATTTTCTAAGGTGAGAAGGATGAGGACAGGCTCAGTAAGTAAAGGAGAAAGAGAGATGGGAGCAACTGTTCCTGAGAGACAGGAACAGAGTGTAAAATTAATGTAGGAGGAGCTCAGAGAGGGAGGCAGAGAATGCATCAGGACAAGGCAGAAGGAAGGCTAGATACAGAGTGTGATTCTGATTGCAGAGGACCTGGAGGACTACACTAAGGAGATGTTAATAGTCTTGAGAACAATGGGAAACCATTAACAGGTTTTAAGATAAAAGCATATGATGAACGATAAGGTTAGATTTGCGTTTTGAAACAATGACTCTTACTGCAATGTGAACAACAGAGTAGATGGAGGGCAGCTTAGATAGGTTGGCACAGGTAAAGATAAAGAGAGAAGGATGGATTCAACAGATAACTGGAAGGTAAAATTGAGAGGTCTTAGTGATAGAATGCTTGTAGCAATGAAGAGAAGGGGTGAAGATAGATAATTGGATGAAGGTTGATATTCATATTTACAAGGACCACAGGAGGAAAATATGGCATAGTGAGCAGGCAGTAAGAGGAGACCATGCCTTCAATTTTGGATATGTTGGATATAAAGTGGGATCTCAATGGGTGATATTGACAAAGCAGTAGCACATACAGTTCAGAACCTCCAGAGAGCAAATGGGTTGAATATATAAATTAGTCAGGTTGGTATAAGTGATCATTGAAATCAGAGGCATGGAAAGTACAGGTTAAGAAAAAGGGGGGATCTCGAATCAGGCTTGAGGAACTCCCAACACTTAACAGCCAAGTAGAAGTTAAAAGGGAGATAGAGAAGAGAACCCAGAGATGAAAGAAGAAAACCAGGAGACAGTTTTATAAATGACACCAAGGTAGAGGTGCTATGAGAACACAGAGGGAGGCAGAAACTACATCCAACTAGTAAGATTGGGAAAGTCCCCACTTATTATCTGGCAATTTTTTTTTAAAAGATTTTTTTGATGTGGACCATTTTTAAAGTCTTTATTGAATTTGTTACAATATTGCTACTGTTTTATGTTTTGGTTTTTTGGCCACAAGGCATGTGGGATCTTAGCTCCCCGACCAGGGATAGAACCCACACCCACTGCATTGGAAGCCAAAGTCTTAGCCACTGGACGGCCAGGGAAGTCCCTTACCTGGCCATTGGAAAAGATATGGAATAACACACGCTAAGCCTCTGATATAGGAATAACTTATCCAAAACTATAACCCTGAGTCAATAACAATGACCTTGGCATAGATCAGTCAAGAAGTCTACTGAATAGTATTATCCAGAAGAAACAGGCACATATTATTGTAATTATAATGTGATGTAACACACTTTTTTAAGGATTATAGAAAGGAATTAATTTGGTTATAGCACACTGTCATTTGACCAGAGAGAGGGAGAGAGTCAGCAAAATTCATTCCCTCTTCTCTGCGCTAACAGCTAGACCATTTCCTCTTCATGGACGTGTGCATATAAGATGAGTGGAAGCAATGTAAGCCACTTCTGGGCCTGCTCATAGTAAACCTCTCTGGCCTCCCCATTCAGCTAGTGATGGGAGAGATGTTTGAAGCTTAAGAGGAAAAGGAAGCCAGAGATTCATAGGAAGAAAACTAGGTGTTTGAATGACCAGGCAGAAGACAGCCCACCAACCAGAAATATCAACTGACTGCATGAATGAGAGAGAAACTTCAATTGCTTTAGCCTCTGGAATTGGGGTTTTATCTGTTACAGCAGTAAATATTAGTTACACTAACTGATACACTGAGGCTGACTACTTTGGAATCTACCCAGGTGGGCAGCACTTATCTCACAGCCCACAATCACTTTTCATTCCTATCAATTTACTAAGATGAAATTTACCATATTTCATTGATACGGACAGAATGTTCAAAGTCAAAGGGCAGTTAATTTGCTTTTAAGCATTTTCTTAAATCTGAGTGGGTTAAAATAATTTAAAGTTTTCTTTTTCTGGGAAACAGTATATTTTTTTGAAGTAAATTATAGTTAAGCTACTCTCTTACCAGAAGAGAAAAACAACATTCCATTTTATTCCTTTGACTGACAGTTAATTAAAAAGCAAATTCTAATTTTGTCATCAATATTTGTGCTACAGTGATTTGAATAGTAATTAAGCAAAATATAGTTATCTCAAACTGAAAAGAAAATGGCAGATTTTTATATTATGTACTCTTTGCTTAGAAAGGTACAAAAATTCATTTAAAATACATATTTATATATAACAATATGCAAATGCTCATATGGCAGCTTGGCAAAGATGCTGGGGAATCTTTGGATTTTGCATATGCTTAATCATAACTTCTTTTTTAAGTCTCTGGAGGGGGGAAGAAAGTGCCAATAATGACACAGTGGTGGAACCTAAAAAGTTCTATAGGTGGAAAAGACAGGAAACAAAAAATATTGAATGCATGAGAGAAAGCATTACTAACAAGATTGAGATGTTTTCTGGGTTCTCAATATTTTTCAGGCTTAATTTCCATATCAAATCAGTAATTTGACTATGTAATTTGATTTGTATCTCTCTTTCATCTAGGACCAGCTACATAATTTACAGGGCCCATCCAAGTTCAGGGCCCTATGTGAATGCCCAGGTTGAACAAACCAGGCCTGCCCTCAAGTCTCTCCCTCAAAAAAAAAAATTGCAAAATAACAGACCTGAGGCCAAGATTTTTGAAGTGTTACGAATGAAAACATTTGTTTGCAGCTTATTAGAGTTTTTGTGTTAACTGTGGCCATTTAGCAATGTTGTCCCACACAGACTCTAATATTCATATAAGACAGTGGTGTATAGGAAATCTCTGTACCTTCCTCTCAATATTGAGGTCACTAATAAAAATCACAGCTGCCAAAACTTGTTAATGGTTTCCCATTTTTCTCAAGACTATTAACATCTCCTTAATGTAGTCCTCCAGGTCCTCTGCAATCAGAATCACACTCTGTATCTAGCCTTCTTTCTGCCTTGCTCTAAAAAATAAGGTCTACTTTTCAAAAATGTTTTTAAATTGTTTATTACTTATATGTCATCCTACTGCAGAAAGAATTTACATGTTGGATTTTGAACTAATTTAGACAGTTCCTTCCTTTATTATAAACGCACGGTAAATTTAATTATAATTATCTTTCAGTGGAAAAAACAGAATTATTGCATTATAAATACTCAATTACCTAGTGGGGTTTAGGTAGGAATTAAAGCAAACCGGGCAATTATACTCATTCATTCATGCATTAGACATTTACTTAGGATACATAATATACCAAAGAGACACACGGAAAATAAAACTGATAAGGACTTTTGTCTCCTTAGGTAGGTTTATTCCTAGGTATTTTATTCTTTTTGTTGAAATGGTAAATGGGAGTGTTTCCTTAATTTCTCTTTCAGATTTTTCATCATTAGTGTATAGGAATGCAAGAGATTTCTGTGCATTAATTTTGTATCCTGCTACTTTACCAAATTCATTGATTAGTTCTAGTAGGTGGGATCTTCAGGATTCTCGACACTGATGAAAGAAATTAAAGATGATACAAACAGATGGAGAGATATACCATGTTCTTGGATTGGAAGAATCAACATTGTGAAAATGACTATACTACCCAAAGCAATCTACAGATTCAATGCAATCCCCATCAAACTACCAATGGCATTTTTCACAGAACTAGAACAAATAATTTCACAATTTGTATGGAAACACAAAAGACCCCGAATAGCCAAAGCAATATTCAGAAAGAAAAACAGAGCTGGAGGAATCAGGTTCCCTGAGTTCAAACTATACTACAAAGCTACAGTAATCAAGACAGTATGGTACTGGCACAAAAACAGAAATATAGATCAATGGAACTGGATAGAAAGCCCAGAGATAAACCCACACATATATGGTCACCTTATTTTTGATAAAGGAGGCAAGAATATACAATGGAGAAAAGACAACTTCTTCAATAAGTGGTGCTGGGAAAACTGGACAGCTACATGTAAAAGAATGAAATTAGAACACTCCCTAACACCATACACAAAAATAAACTCAAAATGGATTAAAGACCTAAATGTAAGGCCAGACACTATAAAACTCTTAGAGGAAAACATAGGCAGAACACTCTATGACATAAATCACAGCAAGATCCTTTTTGACCCACTTCCTAGAGAAATGGAAATAAAAACAAAAATAAACAAATAGGACCTAATGAAACTTAAAAGCTTTTGCACAGCAAAGGAAACCATAAACAAGACCAAAAGACAACCCTCAGAATGGGAGAAAATATTTGCAAATGAAGCAACTGACAAAGGATTAATCTCCAAGATTTACAAGCAGCTCATGCAGTTCAATAACAAAAAAACAAACAACCCAATCCAAAAATGGGTAGACCTAAATAGACACTTCTCCAAAGAAGATATACAGATTGCCAACAAACACATGAAAGAATGCTCAACATCATTAATCATTAGAGAAATGCAAATCAAAACTACAATGAGATATCATCTCACACCAGTCAGAATGGCCATCATCAAAAAATCTACAAACAAATGCTGGAGAGGGTGTGGAGAAAAGGGAACCCTCTTGCACTGTTGGTGGGAATGTAAATTGATACAGCCACTAAGGAGAACAGTATGGAGGTCCTTAAAAAACTAAAAATAGAACTACCATATGACCCAGCAATCCCACTACTGGGCATATACCCTGAGAAAACCATAATTCAAAAAGAGTCACGTACCAAAATGTTCATTGCAGCTCTATTTACAATAGCCAGGATATGGAAGCAACCTAAGTGTCCATCAACAGATGAATGGATAAAGAAGGTGTGGCACATGTATACAATGGAATATTACTGTATATAATGTAATATACATGTAATAATTACATGTATATAATGGAATATTATAATGGAATGTAGTGAGGTGGATGGATCTAGAGTCTGTCATACAGAGTGAAGTAAGTCAGAAAGAGAAAAACAAATACAGTATGCTAACACATATATATGGAATCTTAAAAAAAAAAACAATTGTCATGAAGAACCTAGGGGCAAGACGGGAATAAAGACACAGACCTACTAGAGAATGGACTTGAGGATACGGGGAGGGGGAAGGGTAAACTGGGACAAAGTAAGAGAGTGGCATGGACATATATACACTACCAAACGTAAAATAGATAGCTAGTGAGAAGCAGCTGCATAGCACAGGGAGATCAGCTTTGTGCTTTGTGACCACCTAGAGGGGTGGGATAGGGAGGGTGGGAGGGAGATGCAAGAGGGAGGAGATATGGGGATATATGTATATGTATAGCTGATTCACTTTGTTATAAAGCAGAAACTAACACACCATTGTAAAGCAATTATACTCCAATAAAAATGTTTAAAAAATTGATAAGGACATGGTTATTAAAAGAGCAATTTTTTATTCATAATATAAACATATCAAAGGCACAAATTTTAGTACTGGACAGTTCCTTATTTGATATATCAAGTAACTTTGTCTTCATAAAGAATGAATGCACTAACACAGTAAAGGCACTCTGAGACATATCTGTGTTGTCCAGAAGAAGTAGAAAGGGATTATACACTCTGTTCCAAACCATAGTGTCTTCCATTACCTCTTTCTTCAGGATGTGTTTGGCTTCTACCAGATGGTAAGTCAAAGAATAAAAGCTTCTCATGTTTCCCCATAAACAAGACATCAAAGTCCAATTTCTGGCTCTGCCACAAATTGTGTCACCTGGAGTAAGTCACCTAACTTCTCTGGGTTTTCAGTCCGCTAACATCTATCAGTTGAGGAGGATGGACTCTCAAAGATCTCCAATTCTCTCACCTTTCCAATCAGCCCCCAAAATTACCACCAAAATAAACTTCAATCATGGGCTTTGGAGTCCCCCAGATTCGGGGTTTGAGGTCACACTGTACCACTTACTTGCAGCAAACTTTTGGCAAATCCCCAAACTTAAATTGTCTTATCTATAAAGTGAAGATAACTCCATGGAACTGTTATAAAGATTAAAGAACTAAAGCATAAATTGCTCCTAATCCAGTATTTGAAACCTAGTAAGCACTCAAAAGATGTTAACTAATATGAGTTAGTATTATACTACAAAATTCTCAACATTTGGTATACAGTAGCTAACTGAATATTTCCATTGACAGGTAGATCACTATTTCATGAGAAGGTGCTTTCCTTCCTTGAACAACTCAATTATAAAATATTTTCTTACAATAAACTTAAATCTGACTCCTTGCAAGTATACATTCCATCATTTATTTTAAAGTGATTTTAAAGCTGGTGTCCACAAATAATTCAGGAAGTTGATAAATTTGGTTGGAAAACATTACATCTACATTTTCACTAAGTTCTAACTGAAAAATAACATTTCCTTCCATTATGAATATAGTCACCAAACCACAGTAGTTTGTATAACTTTGTCACTGATGGTAATCACAGATATTTTCTTATTAGAGTTGTTGTAAATATCTCAAAACAAAGTATGGTAGACATTAGACCTGCTAGATCTTGTTACCTGATGCATTAATCAAGATGCACAATAGCACTATAGAAAAATTTGTCTTAATATTTTGATAATTTAATTTCCTTTTTAATCCTATAATTATATTTTATACTTAAAAACCTCATATTGAGAAGGCATTCATAGGCTTACCCAGTCTTCCAAAGGGATCTAGGACACACACACACACACACACACACACACACACACAAGGTTAATAAGCTCTGTTCTAGAGGAAACTAGAATAATTTTATTCCCTTTCTCACTGATGAACTCCTCAACCATTGAAAGACAAATACCTGATTTTCGAACGCATTGTCTTTCTCTCTGCCTCTTTTAAGCATCTCTAACTGAGCATGTCCCCAGGCATGTACCATGGAATACTAGTCTGCAAGATTATCCAAGAAAGAAAAACAGTCCTCATTCGAAATGTGGGGAGGAAAAGGGGGGAAGGCATCAAATACCAGAAGTAGTAAGAGGAAGAAAAAAGAGAGTATGCAGCTGGAGAGAGAAGCAAAATTAAAATTATTTTTATGAAACAGAGCATGTCTGTGTCTGAGGAAAGAAGTAAAACAGCCACTGGAGAGTGAAATAGTCAAGAGAGTGGCAGGAAAGCCAATGATAGGATCAGAGTCCTAGAAGAAGGGTCAGGGGATGAAGGGAGAATGTAAGTATTTTGAGGTGAATGCAAATTATTTCAGGACACTGGGGTAGGCCATTTCACTCCAGGTTTCCCTATGTCATCCCATCTTGGACATTTACAATGTATACTGATACATTAGACTCTGAGAAGTACAACCCAAAAGACACCTATTGAATTGCTTAACTCATCTTTCCAAATTTTGTTGACCACAGACTTTCCTCCTAATAATACTTGTTCATATAGAAAGAGCTACTATTCTGCAGATTATACTGGGAAACTGCTCTAGCTTGCCAATGAGCAGGATACTCCACAGGTGGTCTGACTATTTAGTGCACAATGAACTTCTGATAACTTTCTGGTCTGAG
This sequence comes from Eschrichtius robustus, assembly GCF_028021215.1. Classification (NCBI taxonomy): domain Eukaryota; kingdom Metazoa; phylum Chordata; class Mammalia; order Artiodactyla; family Eschrichtiidae; genus Eschrichtius; species Eschrichtius robustus. Next base: position 46,842,010 of record NC_090825.1, read on the forward strand.
CATGAATATATCAGTTAAAGTTGACTCTTTTTCTCTCACAGAAAGTTTCCATTTAGAGGATTTTAGACAGATTTATCACATTGATATATCCCACTGATAGATCAGATCAGATATATCAACATTGGTTCATCTAGTACTTGCAATTAACTATTCTTTTCCATGAGAACTGTAAACACAATGAGGTCCTTCTCATTCTGTACTCATGCTATTTCTTTCTTTGCATATTGTTCTTTGAACTAAATATTCACCTTCTCACTGAACTTAAGTGTGTGTGTGTCCTTAAAATATGCATTCTGAAGTGCCTACAAATGTGAGCCCAACTTCACTAAACTATGCTATGTGCCTTCTGTAGCCAAGATTAAAACCACAAAAAATAATATTAGCATAAATGGTAAGAAAAATGTACTAGTATAAAGTGCTATAAGTAACTGCTTCCAATTATTAGTCATCACCATAATGTTGGCATCTACATTCACCCTGTCGTTTTTAATGGATCAGATAAAATTGTGTTCAGTATAGTAAAATTGTGCCATTAAGGGCTTTTTTTGCTGAAAGCAGCATTATATCTTAACTCAGTAATTCCAACTCTGGAAATTAGCAATTCTATCCTAGTACAACTCTGCTCACTCAAGTATCTGCAATGAGATCTTGGAAGTTCTGATGGTTCTAGGATCCATATATTTATCCCTGAAGGTAGAAGTTTAAAACTCCAGAATGAGGAGGCTGCTGTTATACATTGCTGGAAGTTTCTCCATGATGTTTGGCTCCTTAAGTAGGAATACAGTTCAGCACTAAGCCAAAGGGTTTCTTAAATAGACCATTCATTCAAGGTAATTGAAGCTTAGGTTTATTACATGAAGGATTAGTCACAAAATGGCAATGGGACAGCCATCGGGTTTTTCTCAAAATATATGAAAGAAACAAACCAATGATGAAGTGCAATTTATAACTCTTTTAATGTACACATTCAAAGTTCTTAATAGGCAGCATTATACATTAATCATACATACTAGATTAAGTGAAAATCCCTTAAATAGCAAGGCTATTTTCAAGGGATATAATGTGGTCAGGTAAGTTTAAACCTATACAAGGACCACTGCCATTGACGTCTATAAAATTGCAGTGCCAGACTTACTGTTACGAAATATATGTAATGTCACAGAACACAAAAGCCCAGGAGAGAATAAATCAATCTAATAGCCGTGCATGCAAGCATGTGGGCAGTGGAGAGAGGAGGAGGGGGAAAATAGGCTACTCACTGAAAACCTATATGGCATTAGGTTCACCTAGGTCAACTTTTCTCAAACTGCAAACTTTTGAGGTGTTTCAAGCAAAAAATTTTCCCATAACATCGTTTCTTCTAAAAGATATTTAATGTATTTAACTAGACTTGTATATTATTCTCATGCAACAATTTGTATTGGAGAGATTGAGAGAAACCCAGGAAATTGCATGAATCATAAATGCATGAGGTAGACTCTAAATATCAATGTTTCAGTGTATCTAACCACTACTTTTACTGACATCCATAGGCTGACTCTTAATAATTATTGCTCTTTACTATGTAACCTTATTTCAGCTATTTTTGTCTCTTTTTATTTTCCCAATACAAATGAAAATGATTTAATCTGTTTAATATGTATTATTGTTTTGGTCCTGTATTGAGTTAGAATATGAATTGTTTTTCACCATTCCTTACAGCAACTAAGTTATCATAGGCCATTTATTTTGTTCTCTTTAATCTAAGTGCATATTATATCCCATGAGCTATTGCTGGTGTTCTATCAATATGTAATTATTTAAAAAGCATTCCATATTCCATGTCAGAATGGCCATCATTAAACAGTCTACAAATAACAAATACTGGAGAGGGTGTGGATAAAAGGAAACCTCCTACACTGTTGGTGGGAATGTAAATGGGTGCAGCCACTGTGAAGAACAGTATGGAGGTTCCTCAAAAAAGTAAAAATAGAACTACCATATGACCCAGCATTCCCACTTCTGGGCATATATCTGGCAAAAACTCTAATTCGAAAAGATACATGCACCCCAATGTTCATAGCAGCACTATTTACAACAGCCAAGATGTGGAAGCAACCTAAGTGTCCATCGACAGATGAATAGATAAAGAAGGTGTGGTACATATATATATAATAGAATACTATTTAGCCATAAAAAGAAGGAAATAATGTCATTTGTGGGAACATGGATGGACCTAGAGATTATCATACTAAGTGAAGTAAGTCAGAAAGAGAAAGACGAATACCATATGCTATCACTTATATGTGGAATCTAAAATATGACACAAGTAAGCTTATTTACGAAACAGAAACAGACTCACAGACATAGAACACAAACTTATGGTTACCAAAGGGAATAGTGCGGAGGGGGGAGCGATAAATTAGGAGTATGGGATTAGCATATACAGACCACTATATATAAAATAGATAAACAAAAAGATCCTACTCTATAGCACAGGAAACTATGTTCAATATCTTGTAATAAACCATAATGGAAAATAATATGAAAAAGAATATATATATCTGAATCACTTTGCTCTATACCAGAAACTAACATAACATTGTAAATCAACTATATGTCAATAGAAAAAAAAAGTATTCCATGGTCAAATAAGTTTGGAAAACATGTACTCTGAAGAAATTTTCCACTAATTTCTATCTCTACATGGTATATTCCAGAGTGGGGACAGAATCATTGAATCATAGGATTTCCATGCTGGAAGAGACATGGGTATAGTTTCCCCACTTTACTTAAAGTGAGGCCCTGAGAGGTTAGGTGACTGGGCTCGGTCGATTTAGTAAGCTGGATGAAGGATGACATCTAGTTTACAATTCTGGGTTGTTCTCCCTGATTCTTCTACTCCCTGATATCATAGAGATAGGAAGGAAGGAAGGAAGGAAGGAAGGAAGGAAGGAAGGAAGGAAGGAAGGAAGGAAGGAAGGAAGGAAGGAAGGAAGGAAGGAAGGAGGGAGGGAGGGAGGGAAGAAAAAGGGGGAGAGGGAAGGAGGGAGAAAGGAAGGAAGAGAGAAAGGGAGAAAAAGAAAGGAAGAAAGAAATGATAGAATAGAAGGGTTGGCCTAGTAGTATTATTGCAGAACTGAAAGATTAAGTGAAATGTGTTTGCTATGAAACCGATTTAAAACACCATGAAACTCCATAAATAAGCAATTACGTAGAAGAGACATTAAGGGCTATGAAATATACCCTAGAGGTCAACTGTAGATCCTAATAAAGAATGGGATCATGGGGACCCAACATAGATTAGTGACTCATCATGAGCAAAAGCAAATTAAGCTTGAATTTTGATAATGGTTTAAAAATTAGTTAACTCTCAGTTAGAGGATTGTTTGGCTGTAACAAACAGAACCCATTCATGCTTGCTTAAGCTGAAAGGAGGAATTTATTTAAAAGGCTATAGGATTATTTTATAGAACTCAAGGCTAGGGAAGCAATTAAGCCTCCTGTGAGATTTGAACCCACCCAGAAAGCCGTCAAGAATCAAGGCAGCTATACACTGTCTCCTTTTCCTCCCTGGAGCTCACAGTCTCTCATCTATGTATCCCCGGGCACATCAGTGTCACTCTCTTCCTTCTCTGAAAATCAGCCCTCTCATTTCAAGCCCCAGTAAAGAGAGAGTAGAATCAGTGTGTCCTAAATCCAAATTCCTCAGAGAGAGAATCTGTTCTTCTCTCTTGGGCGATGTGGGGGTGGTAAGAATGTAGTGTCAGGACCTCCTGTCCCCTCAGCAGCAACTACGAAAGGAGACCCTCTAGAATGTCATGATTAGGAGAGTCTGTAAAAAACATACCAGAGGCACAGAAAATAACCAGTGGCAAAGGAAGCATTTAGCTTCCTTAGGGCCAAACATCCCTTGGGAAGAGGTCAGCTACTGACCACAGGAAAAGTAAGAATGCACAGAAATTAAACTGGGGGAGAGAATAAGAAGGAGGAATCCACACTTGCCTCTTGGAAGATCACTGACTTGTGCCAGTCCTAAGGCTGCAGTCACAGCAGGCATTGTTTTAGGACTCTAACACGAACCTAAGAAGCATGCAAACAGGGTAATAACCAGAGCTTGTTTAATCTCTTTATTCCTGGATCTGTTCTACCCAATCATAGTCGCTCTGTTCAGAATTTCTTCTTACCGGCCTCCTGCCATGGCTACTTCTTGCTTTCCTGTGGACCTAGGACACAATTATAGTGAAAAAAGAAGGATTATCTGCAGTGATTGCCACCAGGCAGACACGGCCTTAGAGAGAATCTAACCAATCCTGGTGTGCTAGAATAACACGTGCTTTCAAGTTGGAGAGGCCTTGGTCTGAATCCATGCCTAATGCTTAGAAGCTGTCTGACCTAAATCAATTTATCTAATTTGACTCCTGATTTCTCAAGATTACAAAGATTTCCTCAATGAGTTTTGGGGTAAATACATAGGATAATTTTAAATTATGATAATAATAATTATTATTATTACTATTACACCATCAAAACAATAATTGGACTTCTGATCTTTATCTCTTCTCCTAAACCTTGATTATAACCTCTATAGCAAGTCATGAATATTGGGCCCTTTTATGACAAACATGTACATGAGTGCTTACATTGCAAAACATTACCATAAGAATTGTGTAAAAAACAAGAATTTATCAGTCACAGAACCCTGCCCACAAGGAAATTACAAAGATATAATGGACAATAAAACAAGTATGTAAACAAAGGAAAGAAGGAAGGAAGGAAGGAAAGAAGGAAGGAAGGAAGGAAGGAAGGGAGGGAGGGAGGGAGGGAGGGAGGGAGGGAGGCGGGAGGGAGGGAGGGAGAGAGGAAGGAAAGATTTTATAAAAATTGGGCTTTTTCATATATGATCTTATTTACTCTTCACAAGCCATCTTTCAGGTAGGTATTATTATTCCCATTTTACAAATAAGTGAACAGAGACAGAAGGATTAAAGGGCTTTTGAGAAATATTTAAAAACTGGTCCAGATAAAGTGTTGTAATGGGATCACAGTAGGAACCTATTGCTTTTAGCTATGAGGGTCAGGGTTCTGGGCAGCAGATGAAATGTGAGCCTTCCATACTGGATAGGATGTGGACATTGGCAGAAATACCGGCAGGAGCAAGGGTCCTGAGAGCAGAAAAAAACATAGCCATATCTGAGGACTACTGAGCAGCTAGATCAGTTCCACAGAACTATGCACAAAGGGAATAGTCTCGCAAAACAGGTCTGGGGCCAGATGATGGAGAGCTTGAATGCCTGGCTTATGAGTTGTAATATTTCTGTGGGCAGTGGATAACCACTATAAGTGAGTGAAGACATTATGCCCTCAGATCTTTGGGCTAGAGGCTACATATAAGAAAAAATGAGGTGGAGAGCATATGACAATTACCAAGGCAAAGATAGTAAGAGTCTGATTTAGGATAGTAACCATGAAAACGGAGAAATGAAGGTGTAAAAGGAAATCACAGAGATAGATTTAACAGATCTTGCATTTGATTGAAGAGTCAAGAGAGGAAACAGCCAAAGATGTCATGAGTTTTAGAAATAAGGGGCTCTCACAGTAGCTGGGAGTGAACAAGGAATCAGACTCTTCTCGCTTCTGCTCTCTGGGCTTTCTCTTTAACAGGAGGCTAAATTTGAAGCTGCTTCTATACTAACAAAAATGAAGCATATTGTTTTCATAAACCTTTGTAAAATCTGTTGCATTCTCTGGCATGTTTGCAAATAACACCACAGTCTCCAGACAGTTTATATGCAGCATGCTTCACGTCACTAGCAGAGAGACATCACTAAAATAATATTCTATAACAAATGTATGATACATATAGCTGATTCACTTTGTTATACAGCAGAAACTAGCACAACGTTGTAAAGCAATTATACTCCAACAAAGATGCTTAAAAAAAGAAGAAGAAAAAAAAAGAAAGCCTTAAATTTCCCTTTTCAAAAAAAAACAAAACCAACACATGTATGAAGGTCACTTCTTAGAAGACTATTTTAAAAAGGGAAATACATTTGTTGAGAACTGCTAATAATCTGATACTTACTTAAACATTAGATGCACATATATTTTCATCCACTACTAGTTTGGGTTTAATATTCACCCTCAAGACACTTAGAACTGTGCTGTCAGCATCAACTGCACATTGGAATCACCTACAGAGCTTTAAAGAATGCTGATGCCTGAGTCCTAACCCCAGGACTCTGATGTAATTGACCTGGGAGCAGCCTGGAAATTGGGATTTTTTTTTAAAGCCCTCAAGTTTATTCTAATATGACGCCTGGGTTGAGAACAACGGAACAATAAAAAAAAAAATAATCGTTTATGTTAGAGCTAGTTAAGAAGCTTGCCCTGCCATCAGAAAAGATGATCAGCCACATTTATATAATTCATACACATATGATTCCAAATCAGTCTTTTCCTAACATTAAATAAGATATAGCATTAAATAAGAAAAATTTTATCAAGAAGGAGGGTTTGGTGGGCTGAGTGGTAAGAATTGGGAGAAGAAATGAATAATCAAGAAAGATGTGAAATACTCTGACTTCTGAAGCACTTTGTTTATTCTTCTGACTCAGTAGCAACCCTGGAATAGTACAGCAGTGAGAGCTCTTCTCTGTTCCTTCCTGGATCCTCCGCAAACACTGAGTCGCTGACTGGCTCCCCCCAGAAGTGGATTCCAAGTTCTTCCACTCAGCATCCCAATGGAAGCTGCCCTCTCCAGGGTGCAAAGGCAAGGCAAGGCTCTTGAACACATTAAAATTCAAAGAAAGTAGGGAGGAAGAGCTGGCTCTTGGTCCTGCTTCTTCATATTTGGGGGAATGGTGGAAGGAATGCTTATTTCCTGTCTCTTCTCTCTCCTGTCACACACAGACTAAAGTGCCAAATAACTCCATGGCTTAAGGCATTGCCAACAGAAATCCCATATTAAATGTGCCTGTTGCCTGGGAAGAGGAAAGCACTTCCTTCCCTTGCTCGCCATTGCTAAAGAATAAACTGCCACCCTCCCTCTAGCAGGCAGGGCTGTGAGGGACCAGGACAAGGCATGCGGTGACGGCCATGGGGCACTGCGTAGAGAGATGAATCTCTGGCTGTTCTGAATTGCTCACCGTTATTCCATTAACAGGTTTTTTCTAGTTTCATTCTGGCCATCATGCCTTTTATTACTTGTCCATTGAAGAGCCCTCTTCCCCAGTGTTCACAATGGGAATTCCATCCTTTCCTCAAATCCCAGTTCATTTACTCATTTGCCCATTAGACCGCACCAACTTCCTCTCTCAGTTTTGGAATTGGGTATCTTTGCATTCATTATTCTTCCTTATCAGACCTCAGCACCTCAAGAGACAGAATTTTGCCTTTGTCCACATGTATACATCATACAGCATCAACTGTATACTTTTCATATAACAGGCGCTCAAAAAATTTTATCAATGAATTAACTGAATCAATTTCAATATCATCACGGACTTCATGTATGACTGGAATTCTCCCAGTCTTGAAATAACTAACAAGTTTGGACATGAAAGGGGTAAAAGTTTCAAGAGTCTCCCCTGGAGTAGACATCTATAGAGACACTTAATTATTCCACATAAATAATGGACTCATATCTGAAAGCAAACATGAATATTCCCAGATAGCTTTACCTCATGGGATTACAGTTGTTCTATCACGACTCTTTAATAGTAGCATATGTTCTTTCCTGAAAAAGTATTTAAATAAGCTTGGTTTATGCAAGTCCCAGTAGTCACTCCTTATAATTGTAACACTGAAATCACTATAATTCTTGGTTTAAAGAAGCTAATACATTTTCAATCAGGGTGAGAAGAGGCCCATCACTTATCTCTGAGCCCTGCATATAGCACACTCAAGAATGACGTCTCCATCTCCAGGGGCTGGCAAGCTGTATGTTTATTTTTGAGACCTTGATATAAACTATCCTTGCTTCCTGATTGCTGGGTAAGCTACAGGGAAGAAACTTTAATTACCGAAGTCCTCACCAGTTCTAATTTACTTAAGGGTCATTTCTACGTTGCTTCCACTGCAATCTGTGGAGTTTTAGCTTATTGGCAATTACTTTGCTTTTACTTCAAGAACCTCGTTTGATCCAAATCAACCTTGTTCCTATTTGAAAATGTCACAAAATTTGGAAAGGTGTTTGGAGAGTTCTAGTTTCCAGACATCCTGTCCCCCAAAGTAACTCACATAGAGTCTTTAGAGCTGGTACTCAGTATAGTTGGTGAAAGAACAAATGAATGAATGAATGAATGTTGTTTACATTTTGCCAGCTGGAATAAATAAGATCGGAATTTGAGATATTTTGGCATTTGGTTCAGGAAAAATTACAACATCATGGAATTTGGTGCTGAAAAACCTCACTTGAAACCTATCTAAATATTATATCATGCAAATAAGATGTTCACTTGCTCTTTATTATTAGGTGTCTTTTGCTACATATGTCCTCTCTTTCAACAAGAGTATAAATTATGGGGGAATTATGTTTATTGCTCAGCACAGAACTATGTCCCTGGTAGTAGATGTTATATAAGTGAGTGTGGTTGATTGATCTACTTCCACATCATGCAGAATTTTGCCCTTGGACTCATGTTCCATCGCCCCCACCCCACCATCCCCCAGGTACAGCCTGCTGGATGGGTTGTGGTGTCCAAGATCAAATAGAGCCATTCGCACAAATGCCAAGGCCAGCCCCCTGGGAAAATTGCAAAGTGGCAAAGAATGTCCTCACTGACCCTTTTCTTCAACATTTTCCCTTCTCCACCAAGTACTCTGTCGTCCTCTACTCACTTTAGAAAGGAATCTGATTCACTCATTAATACAAAGTTGAATTATGAACCTAATATTACCCCTCACGTGGCTTCTACATTTTAAAAGTGGTCCAGGGGAGCCCTGGTGGTGCAGTGGTTAAGAATCCGCTTGCCAATGCAGGGGACACAGGCTCGAGCCCTGGTCAGGGAAGATCCCACATGCCGTGGAGCAACTAATCCTGTGCGCCACAACTACTGAGCCTGCGCTCTAGATCCTGCAAACCACAACTACTGAAGCCCGGGCCTAGAGCCTGTGCTCTGCAACAAGAGAAGCCATCACCATGAGAAGCCTGCACACCTCAAGGAAGACCCAATGCAGCCAAAAATAAATAAATTTATTAAAAAAAAAAAAAAGTGGTTCAAAGGAAAACACAACATTCAAGACAAAGAAAGGGCTACTGATAACATTATAAGCTCAGAGATTTACTTTAGTTATGGTAATGACTATGAGGTTGGGCTGACCCTAGAGGACAGTCACTCCTTTTCTGTATATATTTATTTCTCAGCATCAATTGCTAACCAAAGAATCACCACAGCTCTCCTGTGTTCAGATACTCCACAGGCTGCCCTGAGCCCTACCTCGCATAGGACAGGCATGAAGTTTGGAACCTCTATGTTCACTTAATGCAGCTTCCGGTTCTACTCCTTGAGAGCCAGCACAAGCTCATTGGCTGGAAATTAGCTTTTCTCTAAAAGACCCCACCAATCCTGGCGCCCAAGACTTACCAGCCAGCTCCTTTTTGGCATTTTCTAGGGTTCTGCCTCACCTGGGCTCTGGAACATTCCCTCCAGTTCTTTGGCCTTGCAACCTCTGTGAGAATGATCCCCATTCTTGAGCTCAGCTTCTTCTGCTCTGCTGTCTGTGCTCCCTGCTCATGCTCACGGGAGGAACACCACCTTCCCTTTATCTAAGGGCCAGTCTCAGTTCCTCTCTCCACTTGCTAGGGGGCCTGAGGTGTGCCTTCTTGAGGCCGAAAGCTCTGCAGGCACTGCACCCTCACCAGCTACCACTGCCACTGATCACAGGTGCTGCTTGTCGTGGCCATTGCCACGTGGCCAGGACCTACATCAGCCCAGTCCCTGTTTCCTAGACAAGTCTTGGATCCTCCCGGCACCAGTTAAAGGAAAAAGCCTCCTGCGCCACACACTCTGCCCTTTCTCAAAATGGCGCTTCTTTTCTTGCCTGAGGATTAGGGACTTTCCAGAGTAACTGGGAGTAAAATATTCATTTTCTTCGGGAAAACCCATTTCATCAATGGGTTTTGCCAGCATTGCCCATCCTGCCCATCAAAAAATAGTCCATCCCTGAAATATTTCCAAAAATCTGGATTTTTTATATGTTTCCATAATCAAAATGCTATAGAATAGTGACTTTCAAGCATTTTGACTGCAGGCCACATTAAAAATTACATTTTATCTCTCAAGTAGTACATACAGATATAAAAATATACATACAGCCCTAAAAAAAATGCTAAACCAAAAAAGAAATTAAATACCTTATTATGTGTTATACTCTGAACTCTTAAATTCTATTTCATTTTAAAATAAGATTGAATCAACTGATTGGTTGCACATTTCACTAATGAATGAGTCCCTACACAGTTTTAAAAGGCTGTTTTAGAAAAATGCCCTTGGCAGCCCAAGAACTGGGTCAGCTGGGTCAGCTGGCTTCCTAATAAAGAAGGAACCACAACGGTAACAAGAAAACGATAACAATTGTTGCTGTAAAAGATTACGTTAGTAACTCCCATGATCACTGGCAAAGTATGAATTCTCTGGTGAATTGATCATGTTCAGTGGAAATATAAGAAAGATTTACCCAGGAGATATTTGAAAGCCAGTACCTTGTAAAAGGAAACAAAGAAATCACTGAAAAGAAAACTTGTTTGCTTCTGTCCTTGCTGTTGTTCCTTGCTGTGGGGTCACACAGGTTCCCAAGTGCTGGCTGTGAATGGGCCACACTGCACTATTTACCAACAGGAGGAAAGAAGTGCCTTGCATGTGCTTATTTCCAGCTCTAATTTCCCAGGAGTAACCGGGAAGTTGGTATTTTACAAACATCATTTTTCACATACTCACTTTTTTTTTATAGTGATGAGTCAAGATAATGTGCCTTAGGTATATGTTGCTATGTAACAAATTATCCCCAAACGTAGCAGCTTAAAACAACAAACATCTATTATCTCACACAATTTCTGAGGATGGTAAATGCAGGAGCAGCTTAGTTGGGTGGTTCGGATGCAGCGTCTTTCAAGGGCTCGCAGTTAAGCGGCCAGTCATCTCAAGGCTCAGCGGGGCTGGAGAATCTTGCCACAGGCACTCACATGGTTGCTGGCAGGCCTCGGCTCCTTGCTGGCTGTTGGCAAGAGGCCTCCATGCCTTATCATGTTGGATTCTTCTTGATTTGAAGAACACATCTGAGTGTCTTCATGACTTGGGAAGACAAGTCATGACTGGCTCCCCCCTGTCTCTCTGATGACTCTCAGTGAGAAAACACTCAAGACAGAAGCCACAGTCTTCTATAACCTAATCTCAGAGGTGAAATACCATTACTTCTGCTGTATTCTCTTGGTCACAGAGATCAACCTTGGCACAATGTGAAAGGGGATCACTGGAGGCCATCTTAGAGGCTGGCTACAACAGAATGTTTCTCTAGATGCCTATTTTCGACGATGTATCCAAATAATCTGATGTTCAAACGGCTATTTTATTGCCTCTCGCCACCAAACAAGAGTCGCTACCACAAGAGTCGCCACGATTTTTTTTTTTTGGAGAGGAGGGTATGGAGGGTAATGCTTACAGATCCCTTTAAGTCTAAAATGAAAGCTGTGGGTATACTCCCCAGGAGAATGCACAGAGGAGCCATTACAATTTTGCACACCATTTCTTGGAGTTCAAGGATTTCCTGAAAACTTTCCACAGACCTCAGGTTCAGAAACAATGTCCTCAGCAGTTACCTTCTTCCTGTAATCGTTAAGCACAAGGACATGGCTGTTGTTGGGAGCTTATAGCAGGATGTACCCATAAATAATGACTGATAAGTTTGACTTCTAGAGTCAAACCCTAATGTAGATTTGCGTTCAACCAGAAATTCAAAGGGCTTTGGATAGAACATAGCCATAGTTTGAGCCCCAAGGAGTCTTAGGGGTGTTGATTCTTTCTGGGCAAGTTAAAGACAGATGGAGGAATTTTGCTATGGAGAATCTTTTCAAACAAAAATGCAGTGTTTCATCACGAGTGTTTGATGATACCTCAGAGCTGTCTATGTTTAAAACTGTGGTCAATACAGTTGAGCCTAATCCGATTTTTGCTGTAAGCCTGTTTCCCTTCTTTTCAGGGTTACATTTTGAAATCCAGACACTGACCCATGGCCACTCACCTTTAGCCTAACAGCTACTTTTATTGGGTTATAATCTTCCTTTCCCATTGAATGTAATTTTCAAGCATGTTGCTCAAATATTACTTTCCCCTTCCAACTGGTCGTCTAGAATATACAGTAGATTCTATTTTCTGGTATCATTTAATAGAAGCCTCTAGACAAAGAGTGAAAGCTTTTAACCGTACAAGGTCATGTGCCCTTCCTGTGTATTCCCATGACACCCTATGTAGATCCTAGCAGAGTACATGGAAGAAGATAAACACAGGGTGCACCTTCCTATTTTAATTGCTCAGTTATTTGTCTGTACTCCCACCACCCGCTATGAGCTCCATCAAGATAGGACTGCTTCCTTCTTCTTCATCATTGTATCTCCAACACCTGCACTAATATTTGGCACACAGAAAGCATATCATATATATTGAATGAACTAAATAATATGCTAAATCCATAATTTTTATTCTATAGTGCTATATGAAAGGTGAAATTTACAGGGGTGGAATAAAATAGAAAAAGCTCTGGACTAGGCTGGAAAGCCTGCCTTTGATACACCTTAGCTGTGCAAACTAAGCTCTGTCTCTGAGTCTCAGTTTCCTCATCTGCAAAATGGCATAATACACAACCACATTGTAGGATTTTGTCAAAGTCCAACAGGAAAATTCAGGTGGAAAATATTTTGTAAACTATAAAATATTAAAATCTGTCATGCATTGTTACTGTTATTATAATTAAATGTATAGTTTGCAGAGATGCTAGATAACATGAAAAATTGGTGATAAGTTTTAAAAAGTGCCTCTCAGACAGAATCTATACTCAGTGGTGGAAGAGTGTCAGAAGGAATACTTCCACGAGGTAAATAAGCAGCCATTTCTATTCTGAAGGCTGAATTCTGTGCTCTCTGTCATTATAAATCCAGTTATTGACCTTGACAAGTGCAGAAAGTACTTTACAGAAAATAGATATGACAAGGTCCCTGATTACTAGGTTTGCATGTAAACAAAGGTAGAAGACTTGGCCTCAATAATAAAGCTGATACACCTCCTTCCTATCTTTTTCAACTATAACCCTGAGGGTTGGGAAAACTGTGAATACACAATAAAAGGTAACTAGGTAACCAGACGAGTTTGTTATCTCTATATATGTAGGTAAAAGCGTGGGTGTATTCATACCCCATGGCTCCTTATCATAAATGGGAACTTGGAAAGAGTTCATGTAGACACTTTGCTGGACACACTACTGTTGACAAACAGAGACTTATGTTTCTAACCTTAAAACAATAATAAAATAACCATATAAGTTCTTACAATGTAGAGTCATTTGTCAATAATTCACAATCTGGATTATGTGATAACTAACCCTAGTTATTTAATAACTGTATTGCTCTATTCCCTCTTTCAAAATATAAATTCCCTTCTCAATGTGAATGAGGAGATGGAGCAAATGATTAAACTCATAGAGAAAAAAAACTTCAAAAATCTCTCTTCAAAGCAAAATATTTTCCCCTTCGCTCTCTTATGTTAAAAACAAACTAAAACGAAACTCTACTCTTCCATCGTAAACATTTCAGGTGGAGGATTTAAGAGTTAATGCTTCCCATGGCAGCATGAGATCACATCAGGAGACAATCTGGGGCTAAGTTTATATGATCAAAATTATATAATAAGCAACATTGGAACCAAGATGGCAGAGTAGAAGCATGTGCTCTCACTCCCTCTTGTAAGAACACCAGAATCACAACTAGCTGCGGGACAATCATCGACAGGAGGACACAGGAGCTCACCAAAAAAGATACCCCACATCCAAAGACAAAGAAGAAGCCACAATGAGACGGTAGGAGGGGCGCAATCACAGCAAAATCAAATCCCATAACTGCTGGGTGGGTGACTCACAGACTGGAGAACACTTATACCACAGAAGTCCACCCACTGGAGTGAAGTTCTAAGCCCCATGTCAGGCTTCCCAACCTGGGGGTCTGGCAACAGGAGGAGGAATTCCTAGAGAATCAGACTTTGAAGGCTAGTGGGATTTGAGTGCAGGACTTCGACAGGACTGGGGGAAAGAGAGACTCCACTCTTGGAGGGCACACACAAAGTAGTGTGCGCATCGGGACCCAGGGGAAGGAGCAGTGAACCCAAGGGAGACTGAACCAGACCTACCTGCTAGTGTTGGAGGGTCTCCTGCAGAGGTGGGAGGTGGCTGTGGCTCACCGTGGGGACAAGGACACTGGCAGCAGAAGTTCTGGGAAGTATTCCTTGGTGTGAGCCCTACCAGAGTCTGCCATTAGCCCCACCAAAGAGACCAAGTAGGCTCCGGTGTTGGGTTGCCTCAGGCTAAACAACCAACAGGGAGGGAACCCAGCCCCACCCATCAGCAATCAAGCGGATTAAAGTTTTACTGGGCTCTGCCCACCAGAGCAACACCCTGCCCTACCCACCGCCAGTCCCTCCCATCAGGAAACCTGCACAAGCCTCTTAGATAGCCTCATCCACCAGAGGGCAGACAGCAGAAGCAAGAAGAACTACAATCCTGCAGCCTGTGGAACAAAAACCACATTCAAAGAAAGACAGACAAGATGAAAAGGCAGAGGGCTATGTACCAGATGAAGGAACAAGATAAAACCTCAGAAAAACAACCAAATGAAGTGGAGATAGGCAACCTTCCAGAGAAAGAATTCAGAATAATGATAGTGAAGATGATCCAGGACCTCAGAAAAAGAATGGACACAAAGATCGAGAAGATGCAAGAAATGTTTAACAAAGACCTAGAAGAATTAAAGAACAAACAAACAGAGATGAACACTACAATAACTGAAATGAAAACTACACTAGAAGGAATCAGTAGCAGAATAACTGAGGCAGAAGAACGGATAAGTGACATGGAAGACAGAATGGTGGAATTCACTGCTGCATGCAGAAGACAATAAAGAAAAAAGAATGAAAACAAATGAAGACAGCCTAAGAGACCTCTGGGACAACATTAAATGCAACAACATTCGCATTATAGGGGTCCCAGAAAGAGAAGAGAGAGAGAAAGGACCCAAGAAAATATTTAAAGAGATTATAGTCAAAAACTTCCCTAACTTGGGAAAGGAAATAGCCACCCAACTCCAGGAAGCGCAGCGAGTCCCATACAGGATAAACCAAAGGAGAAACACGCCGAGACACACAGTAATCAAATTGGCAAAAATTAAAGACAAAGAAAAATTATTGAAAGCAGCAAGGGAAAAATGACAAATAACATACAAGGGAACTCCCATAAGGTTAACAGCTGATTTCTCAGCAGAAACTCTACAAGCCAGAAGTGAGTGGCATGATATACGTAAAGTGATGAAAGGGAAGAACCTACAACCAACATTACTCTACTCGGCAAGGATCTCATTTAGATTCGATGGAGAAATCAAAAGCTTTACAGACAAGCAAAAGCTAAGAGAATTCAGCACCACCAAACCAGCTCTACAATAACTGCTAAAGGAACTTCTCTAAGTGGGAAACACAAGAGAGAAAAAGACCTACAAAAACAAACCCAAAACAATTAAGAAAATGGTCACAGGAACATACATATCGATAATTACCTTAAACGTAAATGGATTAAATGCTCCAACCAAAAGACACAGGCTTGCTGAATGGATACAAAAACAAGACCCATATATATGCTGTCTACAAGAGACCCACTTCAGACCTAGGGATACATACAGACTGAAAGTGAGGGGATGGAAAAAGATATTCCATGCAAATGGAAATCAAAAGAAAGCTGGAGTAGCTATACTCATATCAGATAAAATAGACTTTAAAATAAAGAATGTTACAAGAGACAAGGAAGGACACTACATAATGATCAAGGGATCAATCCAAGAAGAAGATACAACAATTATAAATATATATGCACCCAACATAGGAGCACCTCAATACATAAGGCAACTGCTAACAGCTCTAAAAGAGGAAATCGACAGTAACACAATAATAGTGGGGGACTTTAACACCTCACTTACACCAATGCACAGATCAGCCAAAATGAAACTAAATAAGGAAAGAGAAGCTTTAAATGACACAGTAGACCAGGTAGATTTAACTGATATTTATAGGACATTCCATCCAAAACCAGCAGATTACACTTTCTTCTCAATTGCACATGGAACATTCTCCAGGATAGATCACATCTTGGGTCACAAATCAAGTCTCAGTAAATTTAAGAAAACTGAAATCATATCAAGCATCTTTTCTGACCACAACGCTGTGAGATTAGAAATGAATTACAGGGGAAAAAACGTAAAAAACACAAACACATGGAGGCTAAACAATACGTTACTAAATAACCAAGAGATCACTGAAGAAATCAAAGAGGAAATCAAAAAATACCTACAGACAAATGACAATGAAATCACGACAATCCAAAACCTATGGGATGCAGCAAAAGTAGTTCTAAGATGGAAGTTTATATCTATACAAGCCTACCTCAAGAAACAAGAAAAATGTCAAATAAATAATCTAATCTTACACCTAAAGGAACTAGAGAAAGAAGAACAAACAAAACCCAAAGTTAGCGGAAGGAAAGAAATCGTAGATATCAGAGCAGAAATAAATGAAATAGAAACAAAGAAAACAATAGCAAACATCAATAAAACTAAAAGCTGGTTCCTTGAGAAGATAAACAAAATTGATAAACCATTAGCCAGACTCATCAAGAAAAAGAAGGAGAGGACTCAAATCAATTAAATTAGAAATGAAAAAGGAGAAGCTACAACAGACACCGCAGAAATACAAAGCATCCGAAGAGACTACTACAAGCAACGCTATGCCAATAAAATGGACAACCTGGAAGAAATGGACAAATTCTCAGAAAGGTATAACCTTCCAAGACTGAACCAGGAAGAAATAGAAAATATGAACAGACCAATCACAAGTAATGAAATTGAAACTGTTATTAAAAATCTTCCAACAAACAAAAGTCCAGGACCAGATGACTTCACAGGGGAATTCTATCAAACATTTAGAGAAGAGCTAACACCCATCCTTCTCAAACTCTTCCAAAAAATTGCAGAGGAAGGAACACTCCCAAACTCATTCTATGAGGCCCCCATCACCCTGATACCAAAACCAGACAAAGATACTACAAAAAAAGAAAATTACACACCAATATCACTGATGAATATAGATGCAAAAATCCTCAACAAAATACTAGCAAACAGAATCCAGCAACACAATAAAAGGATCATACACCATGATCAAGTGGGATTTATCCCAGGGATGCAAGGATTCTTCAATATACGTAAATCAATCAATGTGATACACCATATTAACAAATTGAAGAATAAAAACCATATGACCATCTCAATAGATGCAGAAAAAGCTTTTGACAAACTTCAACCCCCATTTATGATAAAAGCTCTCCAGAAAGTGGGCATAGAGGGAACCAACCTCAACATAATAAAGACCATACGTGACAAACCCACAGCAAACATCATCCTCAATGGTGAAAAACCAAAAGCATTTCCTCTAAGATCAGGAAAAAGACAAGGATGTCCACTTTCACCACTATTATTCAACATAGGTTTGGAAGTCGTAGCCACGGCTATCAGAGAAGAAAAAGAAATAAATGGAATACGAAGTGGAAAAGAAGAAGTAAAACTGTCACTGTTTGCAGATGACCTGATACTATACATAGAGAATCCTAAAAATGCCACCAGAAAACTACTAGAGCTAATCAATGAATTGGGTAAATTTGCAGGATATAAAATTAATGCACAGAAATCTCTTGCATTCCTATACACTAATGATGAAAAATCTGAAAGAGAAATTAAGGAAACACTCCCATTTACCATGGCAACAAAGCGAATAAAATACCTAGGAATAAACCTACCTCGGGAGACAAAAGACCTGTATGCAGAAAGCTATAAGACACTGATGAAAGAAATTAAAGGTGATACCAACAGATGGAGAGATATACCATGTTCTTGGATCGGAAGAATCAATATTGTGAAAATGACTATACTACCCAAAGCAATCTACAGATGCAATGCAATCCCTATCAAATTACCAATGGCATTTTTTACGGAACTAGAAGAAAAAATCTTAAAATTTGTATGGAGACACAAAAGACCCCGAATAGCCAAAGCAGTCTTGAGGGAAAAAAACAGAGCAGGAGGAATCAGACTCCCTGACTTCAGACTATACTACAAAGCTACAGTAATCAAGACAATATGGTACTGGCACAAAAACAGAAACATAGATCAATGGAACAAGATAGAAAGCCCAGAGATAAACCCACGCACCTATGGTCAACTAACTAATCTATGACAAAGGAGGCAAGGATATACAATGGAGAAAAGACAGTCTCTTCAATAAGTGGTGCTGGGAAAACTGGGCAGCTATATGTAAAAGAATGAAATTAGAACACTTCCTAACACCATACACAAAAATAAACTCAAAATGGATTCGAGACCTAAATGTAAGACCGGACACTATAAAACTCTTAGAGGAAAACATAGGAAGAACACTCTTTGACATAAATCACAGCAAGATCTTTTTTGATCCACCTCCTAGAGTAATGGAAATAAAAACAAAAATAAACAAATGGGACCTAATGAAACTTCAAAGCTTTTGCACAGCAAAGGAAACCATAAACAAGACGAAAACACAACCCTCAGAATGGGAGAAAATATTTGCAAACAAATCAACGGACAAAGGATTAATCTCCAAAATATCTAAACAGCTCATGCAGCTCAATATTAAAAAAACATCCAAAAATGGGCAGACGACCTAAATAGACATTTCTGCAAAGAAGACATACAGATGGCCAAGAAGCACATGAAAAGCTGCTCAACATCACTAATTATTAGAGAAATGCAAATCAAAACTACAATGAGGTATCACCTCACACCAGTTAGAATGGGCATCATCAGAAAATCTACAAACAACAAATGCTGGAGAGGGTGTGGAGAAAAGGGAACCCTCTTGCACTGTTGGTGGGAATATAAACTGATACAGCCATTATGGAGAACAGTATGGAGGTTCCTTAAAAAACTAAAAATAGAATTACCATATGATCCAGCAATCCCACTAATGGGCATATACCCAGAGAAAACCATAACTCAAAAAGACACATGCACCCCAATGTTCATTGCAGCACTATTTACAATAGTCATGTCATGGAAGCAGCCTAAATGCCCATCGACAGACAAATGGAAAAAGAATTGTGGTACATATATACAATGGAATATTACTCAGCCATAAAAAGGAACGAAATTAGGTCATTTGTTGAGATGTGGATGGATCTAGAGACTGTCATACAGAGTGAAGTAAGTCAGAAAGAGAAAAACAAATATTGTATATTAACGCATATATGTGGAACCTAGAACAATGCTACAGATGAACCGGTTTGCTGGGCTCAAATTGAGACACAGATGTAGAGAACAAATGTATGGACACCAAGGGGGGAAAGCCGCGGGGGGGGGTGGGGGTGGTGGTGTTATGAATTGGGCGATTGGGACTGACATATATATGGTGATGTGTATAAATCTGATGACTAATAAGAACCTGCTGTATAAAAAAAAATAGAAAAAACCTATAAAAAAATTATATAATAAGCTCAAAATCAAAATTTGGTGAGTTAATTGAAAAAAATGATAAAAATTCTTTTAACTTTCTATTGAAAAATAACATACATACCAATAAATGCACAAATCATAGGCACACAGCTAAGTAAACTTTTACAAAGAGTACACCATACAATCAGCACCCAGATGAAAAAACAGAGTATTATCAACACCCTGAACGTCCCCCACGTGCCCGTTTTCTAGTCATTAGCACGCCCCCATAACCATTCTCTTTATGGCTAGCACCAAAATATAGTTTTACTTATTTTTGCACTTAACGTAAATGGAATCAGACACCATGCACTTTTCTGTGCCCGACAAACTTATGTCTGGGAGATTCATCAATATTTTTTAATGTAGCTGTAATTCATTCATTCTCATGGCTGATTAGTATTACATTGTGTGAATATATTACAGTTTAGTCTTTGGGGTTTTTTTAATGGAAAACTGGGTACTTTCCAGTTGTTGTCTATTATAAATAGTGCAACTATGAGCATTTTGGTGCAATCTTTTGATGAACATCTGCATGCAGCTATGTTTGGCATGTACCGTGGAGTGGAATTGCTGGGTCATAGGATATATGCATGTTCAGCTTTGAGTAAATACTTCCAAACAAATTTCCAAAGTGCATGTACCAATACACAACCTCACAGACAGTGACTGAGGGTTCTGGTTGCTCCACATTCTTGTCAACGCTAGGTATTGCCTTTTTTATTTTAGCAGTTCTTGTGGATGTGTGGTGGTAGAGTAGTTTTGTTTTTCCTTGATGATTAGATTGAGCCCCTTTTCATATGTTTATTGACCTTTTGGATATCCTCTTTGGGGAAGTATCTCTTCGAGTCTTTTATTTTCCTATTGGTATATCTGTCTCATTCTTACTGATTTACAGTAGTTCTTTACATATTCTGGATTCAAGTGTGGAGTAAGTTTTGTATCCTAAAATTATTAGTAAAACAATGCAATGGCTCCATGACATGAATGGATTAAACAAAGAAAATGAAGTGCTTGAAATTCACTTGATAAATATTTATCAAGCATATACTACATGACAGGCACTGTGCTAGGCTGCACGGAAATGATTTACAACACATAGACCTTTACATCAACAAATAATAGGACAGTAGATTATAACTGCAGAAGTTCAGGTAGAATTCATTTTCTTATTGCATCTTCCCTCCTATCTCAACACTGAATATCAAACAATTTCAAAGGCCTTCCACTTCTGAAGGTCTGAGAACCAGCCCAAGAATTAGGGCATGTTCTTGAACCAAATCCAATAGCTCATTCAGCTTTGAACTAAGTGAATCAAATGATAGGAAAGCCTTCTTATTAAATGTTGTGTGCTTTGGCCTGCTGCCCCGGTGTGCTGGCTGAGTTTCACAATCTCTGGCCAGTGACACAGATCATGAGAGAATGAGGAGCCTGTGTAGTCAAGCTGGTCAATTTAGGGGCTAGGAATGCTGGGGGCAGAGCCAGAATTGGAAATGTGCCTCACAATCCAGGAATCGAGGATTCAGTCTTCAAAGCTGCTAGAAAAAGAGGCTAGAAAGAACTTTTTGTCTAGAACCTGGATTAGCCACCACAAGACAGAACCATAGTCACTGTTGCTCCTACCACTTCCTGGAAGGTCCTGCTGCCTTCTAATACCATGTAGTATATATCCAGTTATTAAATCCAAGTTACTCCTCTCTTTTCATCGACCAGAATCCAAAGTTGAAAACATTTTTGATGGTTAAAAGGATATGCTAATATTCCTTAGACTTTAGATCTTCTTATTCCTATAGTGGGCACTCCCCTAGAAGTCTCAGTGATTTGTTAAAATTTAATTTTACTTAGAAATTCTTAAGTTACATGCACATTCTTAGATAATAAAAGTAATACTAGTCTACATTAATTTCTTCATGAAAAGCCATAAGTCCATAGTATAAAACATAATCAGTTCTAGATTATCATCAGTCTAAAATAAAGATTTCTCAGTTATAAAAGTTTTGTTCCAGAAAACTTGGAAAATAAAAGTATAGAGAAATGTAAAACAAAATCACCTACAATTCTATCTGCCCCAGTCTCTGTTAATATTTTGGCAAAATTTCAACTCATTATTTCTATGTATGCTTTTAAAATAATATCATATATTCCTATTTTCATGCTGTTTTTAAAATTAACTTAAATTCATGGTCTCAGCTTTTCTGTGGTTTAAAAACTCTTAGTAAACCTAAATCTAATGTTTACATAGTATACCATGAGAGTGATGTATCATAATTTATTTAATGATTCCCTCTTCCTTGAGGCATTTAGGATTTTTTAACTAATTTCACTAAATCGGTAGTGTTGAGTAAAGACTTTTGTTCAACAAAGACTACTTTTTAATTTTGGATTTTTTTCCTAAATACATTCCTAGAATTAAAATACGGCATAGAGATATTTTTAAAGATACACATATTTACAATATACTTTCCAGCAAGATGTTTTCCAATTTTGTATGAATGTCTGTTTTACTTCACCCTAATGAGCATAGGATATACATGTTTTTGTGTACATATCACTCATTGATAGATGAACATTGTTTTTACTTTCATTGGTTTCTTGCAAAGCAGAGTATTTTTCAATTATTTATTAGCCACATGAATTTCCTTATTTCATTTATACATTCATTATCCAAATGTTTATTGAATATCTACTAGGTGCCAGGAGTGTTCTAGGCTATAGAGAAACATCAGTGAACAAAGCAAATAAATTATCTGCCCTTATGAAGCTAGTGGGGAGAAACAATCCATAAAAGAAATTACCATAAAATGTGTCAGGTTGTGATTAGTACTACAAGGAAAAAATAAAGAAGTGAAGAGTTAGAGAATGAAGAGGGTGTTATTTTAGACAAGTGGTTAAGGATGAGTTCTCTCTAATGAAATAAAACAAAAATTATTTGTGAGTTTACTGGCCCATTTATAGGAGTTTTCTCTCTTAAATTGTGATTTTAAAAAAAGAAAGATCCCCTCAGAAAATTCTTGCTATTATCTGACTTTTGCCTCTGTACACCACTAATAAAAGCCAGTTTCCCCAGCAGAAATCGGGGACGACAAGGCATTTTGCTCTTTATTGTAACACCTTCTAACTCCCACCACCATGGCCACAGCTATACCTCCTCCAAGGATTGAGCTCCGCCTTGTGCAGCCTTGCAACAAGCACTGCACATGTGTTTCCTCACTAGCAGCTACCACATACCTACGGCACTGCTGTTACTGTTCAGATTTCACAAATGAGAGCAATTTAGAAGAGGCAAAGTCAGGAAACAATCAAGGTCTAAAACGGGTATAAAAGTAAAACTCTTCTGCGTGAAATCTATATCCATCCATCTGCCATTCACATAACAACACCTATGGGAAAACTGACAAACGGCAGGGATTTTCAGCCCAAAGACATGGATTCTCTCCAGTAAGTTTGTCTGGTCGAGATTTTAAAACAGACAAACATGAACACAAATGTGTTTCTAGTATGAAGAAAAAACAAAATGGATATATAAACAATTCACAATTATGTCATAATCTCAGTTTCCATTAATTGTTTTTAAGCAGCTAAAATCTCCTTGAGGTAAAATAAATTAATGGAGAAGTCTGGAGTGGAGAAAACCAACTCACTAAAATTTCAACAACCCTTGTCTTCTCTCCTAGAAACACTTAATGGACAACATGATGCAATTCTAGTGGTAACAGCTATCCTTCATTGGCCATGTATAACGTATCAGGCACCATGCTAAGCATTTTACTGTCATTATTTCATTTAATATAATACAAACACACTGTATTAACAAATATTATATGACACAAACTTATGACAAGAATGACTGAATTAAAAGTTAACGTATTATGATAAAAAAAAAAGAAAGACAGTCAACCTCTACAGAATTTGGCACTAAACAAAATCAATATAAGATCTTAAGTTTCTTAGATTTTATTCCCTTTCTTCTCAGAAAGCATGATGATCCTTAACTACGGGGTCATCCAAACCTATATCACTGCTCCAAATACATTTAGCCTTTTCCCGTAAATAATAATGCGATATATTATTATTTGTTTACCCAGATATATGTATATTCAGATAATCTTAGCAAGTTGGCTTTAATCCTGACCACTAGATTCAGTTTTTCTCTGAATATATATAAACCAGACGGATTGAGACTCAATCCTATGAAGAAAAAAATGGTGTTAATTAACAGTACTAAACTCATAAGATTATTGTGAGAATTTCATGAACTAATTACATGCTTAGCTGGGTGCCTAGTACATATCATATACTCAATATTTATTTCAATATTTTCACTGTTAACTTAATTAGCACCATATGCTACTCAACTGGGCAAAGCAGCCCAAACTTGATTCTCATCTCTCTCTTTCACCAGCTTCTTGGAAATTGAGGAAGAAGTTGTTAGGAGAATCTTATAGTGATGTTGATTACCATTTAAAATTATAGCAATGTACAAATCCAGTGTGCTCCCAAGTTTCTTTGTGCAAATGAGCATCATTTGAAACGTTAGAGATTCATATCAAATTTAGTTACTCCTACATTTTATAATCCTCTAAAAAGCTCATGCAAATTTCCTGGGAATGTGGAATTGATAAAAAGGTAGAGCTCTGTGACTTGCAGGGAATTTTAGTTACTTCAAACAAAAATACTAATAAGTATACACATGTTAGGGAAAGTCAGAAAACATTTTGCTGGACCACTCATTTATTCAAGTATTTATTGAATAGATTTCCTCACTAATTCTTCTTTTCTAAACTGCCAAATTCCATTGCTTCATCTCATGAAAAGCTTCTTTGATCTGAAAGGTAAATTTCCAAATCTACTATTTCGCCTCTATCTTCGATAGTATAGCCCTATGGACTCTTATTTTTAAGAAAATACAGCACAAGTAACCAGGAATACTTCTCTCACCTACCTCTAGTATTCTTGTCTTCCTCTCCACATCTCTTATACTTTTCCCTAAATGTAGATATTGACAAATGTAAGTATAAAGTCACTATTCTTTAAAGAGCTGGTTTGAAATTTTCCTAAGTTATTTTTTAAGTTCTATGCAAACAACTTAAATCTATAAGTGCGCCAATAAAAACACTTCAGAGCAGAGCCAAGTAGCGCTAGCAGTCAAAATTCATAATGATGTGCTTGGCACAGAAGGTTTTCTTAATGAATTATCCATTAAGTGTCAGGTAAATTAATTGGCATGGACTTTTCTAAAAGAAAGTAGAAGGAGAGGGAAATAGTTAAGCACCCAGGATGCTAAAGGAAATCAATAGGCATTGAGAAGAGGGCTGCAGTAACTGCCATGGCGCCTTTCCTCTTTCTGGACTTTCATAAACTTGTTATTTTGCTCTCCCAACCTCACACACTTTACTTACTTTTCTGGGAAAGTATAATATATAAGTTGACTTCAGACTCCATTTTGGCTTTTGAATCCTAAATGGGAGTTTTATATTAAAATTAAAACCTGAGTATTATATTACATTAACTTTATCACCCATATGCCCCTTCTTCCTCGCTGATAGAATTTTAAAAGAAACTAAGAGTCTGGCCACGTTTAGAGTTTGGACTCTATAAAAGGAAGGTATAATTTACCACTTACTTTCAGAGAAAAACATTGAGTACAAATCACTTCACTTGAAAATGCTGTTTTCCCACTCTTCAACTGCCCCACCTAATGGCAAGAGGCACAAATAGCAGCCATTTTCTTGATTCCATAGTTGAAACAGCCCAACAATAATTTTCCTTATCTGGGCAAACTTGCAGCAGTCTTACAATTGAAACATAGCTCCTTCTCCACTCCCCTTCACAGTCCTACACTCCACTCCAAGTCAATTACTAACAGATAGCCCAGGACAAAGAAATCACAAATAAGACCACTCACAACCCAACCCTAGCCAGCGAAAAGATATGGGTTAGAATTCATCACTACCACCTGCGAGTGAATTCAGGTACTGTTAAATCTATCTTCTTTTTAATTTATCTCTAATGACAATCTTCCTCACTAGAGATGAAGGGTGTAGTGAGGTTCACATGAGAGAACAGATGAAAGTGCTTAGCACATTCTTATTTTATTTATCGTTAGAGAGGACCACAGAAATCATCCACTATGCCCTGCCCCCAATTCACACAGGCGAACACTGAGGCACAATGAGGTCTAATGGTTATCCAGAAATCACATCCATCTTTAGTGACAGAATCCATGTCCTTGAGAAAGATCCAGCCTGCAGAACCCACCACCATTTTCTAATGAGTAAATCCTCCCAGTCTTCTACTATTAACAAGTGAAAAGCTGTATTATGTCCTTTAGAAGTTAGGGGGAAAAAGTGCAGGGGAGAATATTTTTAAGTTAAAACCTTAAGTTAAAACCAAAAAATAGAATATATACCCAACAAAATACAGCACAGTATTACAAAAGGGACTTCAACAGAATAGATTTACTCGGCATGTCCCACATATGGCAGATTAGCACTGTGTAAAACTGATAATGCTTTCCAGAACCCAAGGCTTGGTGTCAATAACTGCAATTAACTATGATCCTTTGAAAGGTTTTCCATTACTCCTCCACATCAACATAGAGTTGGCCTATTTGTCTCAGTAGCTGAGTTTGATCAGATTCTTTTATATCTCTAAGGACCTTTTTAAAATCCATTGTTGGGTCTTGCTTTGCTTTGAGCCATTTGTTTTGTTGTTATGCTATTTGAGTTGTTCTGGGGATTGTGTGTGTGTGTGTATTTTTTATTTAGTTCTTGGTAGTAATAGTTGAGCTGCAGAACACCTGTCCTGAATTTGCCTCCCCAAAATACAATACAGATTTATCATTCTAAGAAGCAATGTTCACCCAACTGTGGTCCTTGGACTACATCCAAATCTTCTGGAGAATTGTTTAACTGTGGAGGTTCCTGACCTTCCCAGACAGACTGACCAAAGTCTCATGGGGTAAACTTTAATAATATGCATTTTTCCCGATGATTCAAATGCACGTTACATTGTGAGAGACACTGCCAGGAGAATAAAAACAATGCCACCCAACCACAAAGGGCAAAGGAAGAAATTAATTTTCTGCTTCTCCCAGAAATCTCCACGCTTGGAACCCTTTCCACCTGGTACTACAGACTGAGTTGGTAGAACTCCTTAAATTAATGAGAGGCTTTCCTAGCAGGATTTTCAATGATTTTTCCTTAGTCCTTGTCCTGAGAACAAATTACACAGAAACACAAACAGATGGTTTTCAGTTATCTGTTTTTTAAACAATCTAAGTAAACTGAAAAGCACAATGTGTTGTTATCAAATAACAGCTGCACCAAAACCTACCAAACTGAAATTCAAGGTCATTTTGAAAGAAGGAAAAAGAGGTAGGAAGAAGGAAAAAGATGGGCTTAAGGATCTCTTTTTAATTCGAAGTCTGGGATAAACCCTGGGCTAGTTATATTGTTTCATCAACTGCTTTTTTTTTCAGGTTTATAAAATGTCTAAGTGTGCTTACTTCTCCTTTCCATCATCATTCTCCCCATTCCTTCTATTTCTATCCCTCTTGTCTTGCCTATTTATTACTCTTGAGAAATTTCTTGAGCCTACTTCTACTTATTTTCTCACTGGGCAGGGTTAGAAATCATTCATTTCCTCTGAGAAACTTGGTATCTTGAGTGGCCTTTTCTGGAATTCTTTGCTCTTTCTAATAGGAAATCCATCTTTATATTTCCCCAAGTGCAGAAGCACATGTGGGTCTGATCCTATAGACAGAAAAAGCAGATGGACAAAGAACTGAGTGATCCCAAATTACACTATATCTATTCTCTTCTGATGATTATAATAATTGTTCTCCTCACTTCAGGGAAGCACTTCAGCTGTAGCAGGGTGCTGGGAAGGGATGACAAGGGACGGAAATGCAAAGTAACTGACCATATTGAGACTCTGAAAAGATACCTCCTCTACTGGGTGTTGTACGTCCTTAGTAAGCAAGACTATAAGCTTATTTCTTACAATTATTTTAAGGAGGAGCTATTTCTCATGTCCTCCCCAAGCCTTGAGATAAGCAGGAGAGGGGTAAGATTGGGGAAGAGAACATTGACACTGATCAGGAAAGAAGAAGAGAAGACGGGCCCCAGAGCACCTGCACTACCTTGGTAGATATCTGGGCATAACGCAGAGGAGGAGAAGGTATTGGCGAGGAAAGCCTTCTAGCAGCAGTCACCTGGTAGAGCCTCATCTATTGGCTGAGGAAGGTTTTCCTGGAAATGAATGTATCATTTAATTATATTAACCTCAAAATGCCTCAAAGCTGTCTTTAATACCCATTAGTTTCCAAATAACCATTTATTCTCCAGTGTCTCCTATTATTCTTCTCCTTTGTAGTACTTCATTTTTAAGAAAATTATCATTTAATAAAAATATTTCTTCCCAAACTCAACATGGAGATGAATCAAGCAATGAGTTAAGAGATATCAACAATAAATTTATTCCTAAATTACAAAAAATAATAATACTAAACATCAAGTAAAAAATAATACTAAATGTTCAAAAGAACAAAGTGTTCAAAAGAAATCCTTTATTTACAAGTAACAGGCAGATCACCAAGAGACACGGGTTAGCACTTAAACCTCATTTTAAAATGGAATTTTTCAGGAGGCTGAGTGTAACCTCCCTTATGTGGCAAAACCAAAAAATCTAATGAAATCTGAAAGTCATTTTTCTTTTCTCCTTCTATTCAAAAAACTTCCACTTCCATTAAACAGATAGATTATTCAGTATATGGTGCAAAAATAAGGGAATACCAGTTTAGAAAAAAATATATGGCTGAATGTCTATGTCACTCCTTACATGCATTGATAAATACCTTGATTATAGAGAGGACAAAATACTAAATGTTAAAAAACGAAAACACGTTCACAAAATGATTTAGTCAACAGGTAACTTATAGTCAAGGAAGATGTGATGAAAATGTTGGCTCACTTAGACTCTGCTGGGATTCTTAAGAAATTGTAGGAGGACATAAGCTATTTGACACAACTCAGGGCCACAACCCAGTTGTTAATTAAAGGTGTCACTGGATGGTACACAGGATTCATACCACAGAAGTTTGTGCTATTGGGGCCAAAGCCCTGGGACCTAGATTTTCTAGATTTCAGGTTGCAAACCACCCTGCCTACCTCCAGGTTGACTGGCAGTGACTGAAGTAAGGTGTGGGCAGAATCACACACAAAAGACTAACCAAAAACTCAAAAGATCTAACCAAGATTTACCAGAGTTAAAAGTAAAAGCTTGTGAAGAATGTTATCCTGGCTGGGGGTTTGGGGCAGAATTTCTGCTTGGCATGGTATCTACAGGAGGAAGAATTTGATAACTCACTTTTTCCAACTCTATCATTCCTGTCTTTTCTGATCTCTCACTAGAAATAATCCATTGGCTCTTTTCTAACCAAAGTTCCCCCTTAGGCTCCACTCTCTCTCACAAGACATTATGGGTCTCTTCATGCCACCCATTCTTCTGGGAACCCCTCCTGAATAGGCAGTCCACTCCACCATTTGTATGTATATATGTATATTTATGTGTTAGTACTTATTCACTAATATGGCCGTACCTCATGCAACATGATGACTGAAAAGAAGAAAAAAGAAGAATGATACATTTTCTCAGTTCACTCCATTTAGCTTTTATTGTCGAACTTGTTATTACTACGGAATATGCCTTCTTTCCCTCTTCTGTACGATAACCAATCACAGTACGTGTAAGACAGCTCACCATGGAGGATTATTAATCTTTAAAAACTGTTTCAAACAGCTATCATTTCAGCACCTACTGCAATTGAAAGGAAATGAATTTATTTGTCAAATTTAGGGGAAAAAAGAAAACCATAAGAATGTTAGAAAACATGGGTGAAATTATCCATAATCTTGGAGTAGAAAAGCCTTGTTAAGCAAAATACAAAAATGAGGAAGCTGCAAAGGAAAAGATCAATTACCTTTTAACAACATAAAAGGCACACCTCCACTGCTTATTATTCAATTTCATCATAGGTTTATGCAATATTTAGAAAAAAAATCTCAAATTAATTAGCTCAGTTTTTTTCAACTGAAACATTCAGTTACCATCCTAAATCCTTTTCCCTCACAAAGAACACAGGGATTCTCGGCTGGGGTTAGTTTCTGAGTCTATCTATGTGATAGAATTCATTGCTACTGTAGAATGGAGAAAGGGAAAAGCTGAGTAAAAGCAAGACATGAAGAAATGGGCCAGTTTTCTAACTCCATTTTTTTTAAATTTATTCATTAATCCACCAGTCAGTTAACAAAAATATATTGTTTTCATTAAGTCCCCATGAGATCAGACATACCCATGCTGAGAGAGAGACAAGTAAAACACATTCCAAATCCAAATAAGTTATTTTGTTATCATCCATCCCTTTGTTCGCCTTCATTACTGCAGAGACAGACTCTAAAGAAATTGAGAGACCACAGTAACAAGAATAAAATAACCTATTTCATTAACTTCCATTCCTCTGGATTTTAACACAATTTTATTTCACTAATTCTTTGTGGACATGCGAATTATTTTTAGTTTGCACTATCCTACCTGAAAGACTAAAACTCAATTTCACATTTGTTTCACAGAAAACAGGTCACAGTTTTCACTCTATCTTCAGGTTTTTTCTTTCTTTTCTGCTGCATTTTTACCTTATAAATTATACTGATCATGATTTTTCTCAGAGTCTAGTCTGGGTGACTTGGTAAAAATTTTTAAATTTCAGAAGAAAGAAAGTTTAAGTAGCAGTGAGGGGAAAGGAAATCTAGTATTTATTATGCAACTATTATATATGGTATGGTGCTATGCTAGACATCTTAACATGCCTTATCTGTTTAGTTTTCATAACAAGTGTATGATGTAGTTATTCTAATCTATATTATTTTTGGATGAGACAACTAAGGCTCAACTATAGCTCAGTAACAGCTAGTAATTTAAGGATTAAGAGAACGGAACAAACCAAAAAAGAGGGAGGGAAAGTAAACACATGTCAGGGTTTGGATTTAAAAGTTTTCATTGCAAATGCCTTCCCAATTCCTGATAAAAGTGGTTTTTTATCTGCAAAAAAAAAAAAAAAAGATAATAGCACAGCCTAATTTACAAGGTTATTATGAGTCTCAAATAAGGTACTGTTTGTAAAATCACTTTGTAAATTGAAAAGCATCATACGAATTTTTTGTATAGCAATTATCCCAACGAGGTCTCTGTACACACACAAAAGAGAGCACTTGATAAGAGAAAGAAAATGCTTCAGAAAAACTATGGAGAGAAACAGATGATGACATAGATGATATATAATGACATAGATGAAATAACAGATGAGAACTTCTTACTAAATTACAATGAACTGTTTATATAATTCTGAAGAATACATTCATCTGACTTTAATTTTTTTGTATTCAGTAATGGAAATAAATAAAACATTCAGTAGTTTAATTTTAAAGAGGGGGATAAAACTAGGAAAGCTCAAGTGAAAACAGAAAGCCATGAAAGATAGAAAGCACAACAATCTAATCATGAGAATATTTTCAAGTTTGGTGATCAAAATATGTACCTGGCAACATATTTCAGGGTCATGATTACTGAAATAAACTATTTTATAGATGCTGCAAAATTGTGTTGCCTTCAGAAACTAAACTATAGTGGAATTTGGAACAAAGGAGAGTCCATCTATCAAAGATGGACTCGACACATTGGCATTCGTGGTGTGCATCAGCTGGATGGAAAGATTAAGCAAGAGTAATGTGCACAGGATGGACCTAGAGGTTATCATACTGAGCGAAGTAAGTCAGAAAGAGAAAGACAAATACATGCGACATCACTTATATGTGGAATCTAAAAGATGACACAAATGATGAAACAGAAACAGACTAATAGATGTAGAGAACAGACTTGTGGTTGCCAAGGGGGAGGATAGGATTGGGAGTTTGGGACTAGCAGATGCAAACTAGTATATATAGGATGGATAAACAACAAGACTCTACTGTATAGTACAGGGAACTATATTCAATACCCTGTGTTAAACCATCATGGAAAAGAATAGGAAAAAGTTTATGTGTGTGTGTATGTGTATATATATATATATATATATATATATATATATGTAAAACTGAATCACTTTGCTGTACACCAGAAGTTAACACAACACTGTAAATCAACTATACTTCAATAAAATTTAAAAAAAAAAATGTACACAAACCAAACTTGTTTGCTCCTTTACAAATACAAGGAGAGAGCAATTGTTTTTAGAGCAAGAAATGAAACCAAAAAACCCTATATGTCTAAGAAGATTCAGTTGATTCCTGAAATTATCTTGTGCAGGATATGTAAAGAGAAATATCTTTTGCAGAGACGGGACATTGATGAAGACTATGCTGATCTGAGGTAGAAGAAAGGGTTAACTCATGCAAGGAGTGATTTGAATAAAAGCTCTTGCTATTCCAAAGCTCACATGTGCTTTATACAGCTCTTTTCGGGAAGGATGAAAACCTATCTAGCCACTTAGACGAATCCACTCAAATCTGAAAGACTGCGCTCTAATTAGAATGAAGCACTTGGAAAAACATGTTCAAAAGGTCATATGGCCCACATGGCCAATTATCTAAGAGAAACCGCCATTTGCATAGGTGCCATCTTACAATCTATTTACAGTTATAAGAAAGAAACTGAATAACTTAATACTTTCCCTCCCTATACCCAGACAACAAGTCTAAAATCTACTTTTGATCAAGATGTATGCATATAATAACTTTAATATTTTAAAATAACTTGACTATTCAGTTTTATTATTAAAACCTACATAAAAATTTTGGCATTTTCCTCATATTCTATGCTATTATTTCAAATATTTATATTGTAGGTATTTTAAGCGTAAGTCCTAGCTCATTTCTGTACCTCAGTTTGTCCATCAAACAGGGATAAAAATGGTACTCACAGAATAGTTTTGAGGGTTAACTAAAATGAGTAAACATATGTAACGTGTTGGTATTTGGTAGCGCTCAATAAATTTTCATTACAAAATATTGTGTTACAAAAGTATTTTATAAGGTAATTTGAAATAGCATAGCCTATGCCAAGAACTCCAGTAGCACACAGGTGCGTGTGTGTGTGAGTGTGTGTGCATACATGCACACAGATAGATACACAAAGTATTTGCCCCCAAGTATTCAGACTTCGGTGGACAAACAATGAACAAAGCGCTCTTGCCAGATAACCATGTGACATTCAGAGCCCTTCCCACCATTTCTGGGCAATACCCAAGGGAGAGGAACTTGCGTGTACCGAGGTGGTATTTGTCACAACTCCCTCTGAACAGTTGTCCCAGTTAATGTACCATCACTGTTTCCTCCCTGCTCTTTTCTTCCCTTGTCTCAAGTGTGAATATAGCCTTCTTCCTCCTCACACCCTGGGGCAAAATTGTTACAATGATGTTGTAATTACAGGCTTAAAGAAAGGTTTGAGAAAAAAATAAAAAATAAAACAAGCAAAATCTTTAAAACCCGTCAACTCAGTACTCCTAAAGGGGCTTTAACCAGGCCACCTCTGCTGTGGGAACCATTTGTAAGTCCCCATCTGCTGCCATGTGCCTCCTTCCCTGCAAGGGCTTTCTCCCACCTTTTCACTTCCCAGAGCCCTCCAGAACGCTGCCTTTCCCCAAACTGTATCTCCCTTGAACAGCCAGGGGCACGTTAAAAAATTCTAGCACTTTATTATGCAAAAGGGTTTACCTTTCTTAGGATGTAACCTCTCTTTCCAACACCTGGGGGCCTCCATTCACAATTAAAACGTCTCCCTAAACAAAAATCTCCTCCATTTTCTGTCACACTACAGAACGCAAAAACATCCGGAGTTTACCATATAACATTGTTGTCCAACTGTAGGTATATCTATAAACAGCAGAGTCTAATTGGTATGTTGCAATTTATTTTTAGCAGACACATGGTGTAAAAGTGCATTAGCGTATAACTGATGCCTGCAGTCACACAGTTACATATGTGAGGCTCAGTGGTATAGTGACCAGAGGAAGGAATTTGGAATCAAAAGGTCTGGAAGTACATCTAGGCTTCTCCATTACTAGCTGTGTGGGCATACTAACTCACTTACTCTGACTAAGGCTCATTTTGAATCTCTGTAAAATGAAGATAAAAATAACTGTGTATCCTACTTGCAAGTTTTTGTGAGGAAAAGAACAAGAAAATGTTGGGATGGTATATGAAACAACTGCATTTTACAATTATAAGTTATTATTATTATTAGTCATGTTAGCACACATATTAGATCTTAATTCCACTTGATATCTAGTATAAAAATCTAACATTCATCCGATCTGTTTATATACAAAATCATATATGCACGATCAGCCTTTACTATAATTATTCTTTAAAAAAATGAATTATGAATGATGGCTGTAATAGAAATTACACTCACACACATACACTTATAAAGTCAGCTTCTACTTTGTTGCAGATTTAGCCTTTAAGAGCTAGTTTAAATTCTAATCAAAAGCAATTGTGAAAAGATATAGATTCAAAACAAGACAGTACACTGCTAATAGGAAAAAGTAAGATCTGCAACAGAAATGGATAAAGTAACAAATGTTACTAGCTTCCATATACAACACATACATAATTTTACTGGTCCTCTCTACTTTGGTATAAACTTCAATGACACCCAGCATGGTAAGGAAAAATAAAGTGATTCCCAAGTCATTGGCAGAGTAGGAAGTACAGTTGGAATGAGGAAGACTCAGATAACTGCAGTAACATTTGTTGCTTGTTTAGATGTTGGGAGGGATAACGAGCAAGGAGTTGAGGAAGGTTCCCAGGGCTCTGGCTTAGGCCATTGGCTTGATGCCTGGGGCATCAAATGCAGTAGAGAATAGAGAAGCAGAAGCATGTTTAGAGAGAAGAAAGAATAGTGCATGAATCTAGTTTGGGAAATGTGTAGAGATAATGAATGTCCAACCTGCAACTGAACAAAATTCTGAGACTAAAACTAGAAATCTGAAATGGACATGGAGATTTAGACACAAACAGAAAACAGATAAAGACTGGAAAGGAGGTAAGATTATCTTAGAATATCTTGTGGGCCAAAGACAGGATCTTGGGGAACAGCATTGTTTAAGGGGCATACAGACCTGAAAGGAAATATTTAAATAAATATCAGGAAGAGAAGAGGAATTGTCCAAAGAAGTACACATGGGTAGCAGTGTCAAATGCAAATTGAAGATCTAAGTCATTTACCAAGGCCAAAAGGAGAGATAGAAAAGAGATGAGCAAAACTGCAGTTGAGTATGTAGGAGGGAGGGGGTAATTGACTAAGTCCTCTGAGCAGCTGGAGGTGTTGGTCCTGAACAGGAGGAATATTTTCATCCTCTCAGACTTGCAGAAGGAAAGCAAATATCATGAGAGCATATGTGCATGTTATTTGGGGGACACAAAAAAGGATAGGAAACTGGAATAGTTCACTCCAATAAAGTATTTTTACTGCATATTTTAAATATATTCTTACTGGGTATAGAATTCTAGGTTAACAGTTTTGTCTCAGTACTTTAAAGATGCCACTCCTGTGCCTTCTTGCGGGCATAGTTTCTGAGGATAAGTGTACTGTAATTCTCATCCTTGTTCCTCTGTAATGTAATTTGTCTTCTTTCTCTACATTCAAGATGTTCTCTTTGTGTCTTGATTTCAGCCATTTGAATACGATATGCTTCTGTGAGTGTGACTGTGTGTTTGTGTGTTTGTGTGTGTGTGTGTGTGTGTGTGTACTTTTGTATGTATCTTGCTTGGTGTACTCTGAGCTTTAGAGTCTGATTTGGTGTGTGTCATTAATTTTGAAAATTTTTCAGTCATTATTTCTTCAAACATTTCTTCTATCTCAATTTCTCTTTCTTTTCCTTCTGTGATTTCAATTATGCATATGCTATACCACTTTTATTATATTATAGCTCTTGGATGATCTGCTATGTTCTCTTTTTTTCTACATTTTCTTTCCTTTTTGTATTCCAGTTTGAGTAATTTCTACTGACTTATCTTCAATTTCACTGATTCTGTCCTTGGCTGTGTCAAGGCTACTAATAGGCCCAAAGACACTCTTCATCTTTGTTACTATGTTTTTTATTTCTAGCATTTCATTTGATTCTTTCTTATAGTTTCCGTCTCTCTGCTGAAATTATCTATTTGATCTTACATGTTGTCAATCTTTTCCATTAGAGACTTTAACATACTAATCATATTTAAATTCCTAGTCTGATAATTTTAACATTTGTGCCATATCTGGGATGCTTCTGTATATTATTTTGTCCTTTTGAAGTATTTTCTCTTGTCTTTCTATTTGCCTAATAATTTTTTTACTGAAAATTGGATATCTTGTGTTGGACAGTGGATACTGAGGTGAATAAATTTTTATGCTTAAAGATGAGCACAGTTTTCCTTCTGCTAGGCCTTTTGCATGGGAATTTGAATTAATCTAGTCAGGAATGGGACTAGATTGGAGGGGTTTTGTTCTTATGATTAACCTCAGTGCACCACAGGCATCAAATTTCTCTAACAACACCGCGTGCATGGGTTATGGCAGCAGTCCCCAACCTTTCTGGCACTAGGAACCAGTTTCGTGGAGGACAGTTTTTCTGCAGATGCGGGCGGGGGTGATGATTCAGGCAGTAATGCAAGCGATGGTTCAGGCAGTAATGCGAGTGATGAAGAAGCTTCGCTCGCTCACCCACCATTCACCTCCTGCTGTGCAGCCCGGTTCCCAACAGGCTGTGGACCAACCTGGGGGTTGGGGAACCCTGGATTATGGAATGGCTGTCCAGTGGTTATTTTCTTAATATCTGCTCCATCCTTAGTTTGGGGTCTCTCCGTTGTGCTGGGCCCCCAGAGGATCTGTCTCTGGAAGCTCTTGCAGCCTATTCCACTGTTATTTTCACTCAATGCTTGTTAGGATGTTGATGGGAGATCAGGGAAGAAGAGTGTTCCTCGATGTTCTGATTAAGCCTCAGTCTTAGGTAGGCACTGTGCTCCCGGGGCTTAGGGATGTGGTCATCACAAGTGCCTCTGCTCCTCCTCCAACTGTAGCGCTGGTCCTAGCACATATTCTTACCTCCCACCCTGAAGATAGAGCTTTATTTTCCTGTTCCCTTCTTCACCAATGGATTTCCCCCAGTACCCAAAGTCAGAAGTTCTTACTGCTCTTCTCTTTGCAGAGTAACTCTCTAATTCCACTGGGGAGATGGGTCTGGTTTCAATAGTGGCTGCTGTTCTCCCCAGTCTTCCCTGTGAGCACCTGGTGAGGTCTGTAGAGGAAAAGTCTGCTACAGGATTCCCCCCCAACCCTGCGTATGCAACGGCCAGTGTGTCCATACTCTCACGCTAGCCCACACTCAACCTCTAGCAATTCATTAAAAATTTTCTCTGACTCTCCTTACTGCTTTACGTAGTATCTGATGTAAACAAAGGACGGCATCCTTTCTCTTCTTCTTGACAAGTGTCTGCCTATCTCTTTCCAGATTTGGGGTTGCTTGGTTGTCCTACAACCTCAATTCTCTGATGGATTTTTTTAAAGTCACGAATGTGTAGTGTGTCTAGATTTTTACTTGATGGCAGGGTGGGACTGCCACTCTTTGCAACATTCTACATCTCTGAGCTTAAACTAGAAGTTGGATAGTTTCCCCCAGAACCCCTCAATGTTCTGAAGTTAAGAAGTTATTCTTCTGGGAGTAATAGAAGTAATAGGGTTTAGTGACTGGATTCATTGATAATTCAGTCCCTTCGAATATTTTTAGTGGAATGGGGGTGCTCTCTGCTGAGGACCGACCTTGCTTATGCAAACAATATATCTAAAAGAACATAGAGACTTGATCAGAACTCTGAAAGATACTGTTATAAGACCATCTCATATTCTCCTCAGAAAAGACTGTGCCAACATTAGGAAACTCTATCAGAAAGTTTTTCACTTATATCCATTCTAAGCCACTTTTGTCAACATCTAACTCCATTTGGGGGGGGTGTGTTTTTGGTTTTCCCTTCTCACCTTAAAAGTTTTTCAGCACTGTTTTGGGAAGTCAGGACATACAAATGCTTTCTAAATAGATAACAACACTACCCACTGGAGGAGATGCTCCTCTCTGACTACTTTGCCAATTATTTCATTTATATTGGGTGAGGAAATACATTTTCTGAATTTCTGCATGAGCAATTCAACAACAACAGAAAAAGAATCTTTTATGTCTTTCTATGTGTACATTCTGGGGATTTCTCATGGTTTCCTCAACGCCCTTGTTTATCTTCGAATATCCCTTCAGAGACTATTGCTTCTGAGCAATATCTAGATCTCGCTTGCTATGATTCATCTTATATTGAAATGCAACCCTGCTGGTAAATTAATGCTATGTAATGGCCTCTTCTAGAAAAACATAAGTTGGGCATTTAATATTTTAAAGTACAAAGCAGAAATGAAGACCTGTAAAACTTGTAGCTTGTTGTATTAAATGAGTTTGTGGAAAAGATGATTTTTGTTGTAGCACTGTGGTATTATTGTTTGAGTAGTTGTAATACATTTGGTTTTTAATGCTCAGTGAGCCAGATTCTCTGAAGAGCTTAAATCTCAATCTGGAAGTGAATTGGTGGACTGTTAATTCTCTGAACTTCTGAGGTATCATTTGGTGTGCAGCTCCATGGGGTATGACTGCTATAGTACAGTCTAATAGTTGGTGAGGGCTTAATAAATTTTGTTGACTGAATTAAATTCAGGAGGCTGAGGGCTATAAACATGGCCAAATCACTAGCACAGAAGCATTATTGCCAACGCTGAAGTCCAGGCTTCCATATAGTAAGGAGTTTGCGGGGAGGACAGATATGACCATAAGAGAGTTATAAGCTAAATGTCTTATTCCCACTGCTTGTGCTAATACTGGACCTGTACCCCAAATTCCATGTGTGTGGTGTGTGACCAATCTAGGCAACAGAAGGAACTAGGAAGCAAGGTCAGGGGCTCTAACTACATAACCATTAACCATTCTTGGCCGTGGCATAAAGGTTTTTAGTATCCACAACTTAGGGGAACGTGTGAACTGTCAAGAATGACTTTTTCTAACAATAAAAGTGAAGGTTTTTTTGTTAATCTGTTTATCAATGGACCAATTCTATTTTTTAAAAATGCCTAAGACTTAAATCACTTGGTACAGAAGCATGTGTTACAATTGAGTACCAAACAACGTTATCTGGGGGTGTTTTTACTTGGTTGGTTTGGCTTTTTGTTTATTTTTATTTTGCAATGTGCTTTCAATACCGTTTTCTCAATTTACCCTTGAAACAATCATAGTAGATATGGAGAGCATTTGATAATAATCTAATGATTTATGGTTTTCTCATCCTCCTTCCCCTACCAGGACATAGATACAAAGTGGCAAAACCTGGACTGCACCTCAGGACCTTAAGGACAATCCCTGGGCTGACTTTGAAAGCACTGACCTTGGGAAACTGTGTAAACACATTGATAAGTTTAACTGACATCATTTTTAACCTTCAAAATACTTGCTTATAGGTGGCCATTTTAATAATAAAAAATGACACCTAAGTCTAACTTAAGAAAAAGAGAACTGGCTTTAATTAAAACTAAGTGGCCTTTATAAGTAAACATTTTTTTCTGGAGCAATATACTATTAATAGAAAACTTCACCAAATTATTATGCTTTTCTTCATAATTTCACTTTGTTACAGAGCAATACTATCTGTACGAGTCATTCCTTAATATTTATCATCAACTCAACAAAACTTCTCTCCATTTTTATGTATCTTTGATGTTTACATTGTGAAGTACAATATAGGCAATTATTTCTTGGATATAATCATTCAGAATTCAACTCCAACTCGAAAGTGTCCAAAAATGAAATAGCAAACACATCACAATATCAGGAAAAAAAAAAAGTGGAGGTGTTTTTCAAAGGCAACAATGTAATGATTGACTATGGCCACTAAAATTGTCATGTGATTGATTTCAGAGCAAATGGTGGCTGATCAGCCCTGACTCTTTCAGACCTTTCCTCCATACTCACATTCATTTATACTCGGCTATTCTTGCGTTATTGTTGATTATCTGAGAAAAATTCTTTTTAACCACTTGAAAATAATCTATGTTTCTGAAACAATGAACGTAATTGACAATCATGGCACATTATTCACATTTTAAAATATCCTGCCAAAGAGGATACCCAGGATGCAAAGAACAAGTACACATAGGTGTAAGAGGGATGCGACTTCAGCATCCCTGGGAAGAACTAAAGATTAAAGTGGGACAGGCTTGGGCAGTCAGGGTGGGGTGGGGGGATGAAATAATAAATAGAATATTATAGAAGTTATAAATTTAGTTGTCAAATATGCTCTATAAGAGTAGAGACCAGATGTATCTTACTCCCAATTGGATACCCAGAGCCTAGCAAGCACAGTTCCTAACACACAGTAGCCATTCAATAAATATTTTTTGGATTTTGTAAAGAAAGAGCACAAGCATGAAGGCAGGAGTAATGACCAAAGGAATAAAACCTCTGAAACTACAAGTTCTCATTTCAGTTTATTGCTAACAAAGACACAAGCAAGAATATTATTTTAGTTTTGCTTTGTACTTTGCACGTTTCAAAGCATCTTTACCAATAGTATCTCCTCCGACCTTCTTTGGACTTAAAGAGAGACCAGCAGTGAAAAATCCAGTTTCTATATACTTAACTTCATCAGGATTCTAAGCTGCTACAATTCTGTCAATCTCATACCTTAGGTGGTGATGGACATAGCAGAGAAAGGAGGCCAGTCTGGAAAGGGATCCATTATTTTTACTTGAACCATAAAGCCCCCAGAATAATCAGTCTTACAGAGTAATTGTGAGGAACAATCAAATGCAGATACCTCTGAAGTGCCCTAACAAAATGTATCAGCTTTTCTAAATTTCTTTTCAGTCTCCCCTCTCCAAGTAGGCACCAATGCAATGAAATGGCATCAATTTCTCAGCTTGGGCCATTAAAAGGGCAGTTGCTTCTCAAAACTCAGCAATGTAAAAGTACAACTGGAAAACATTATTTTTTAAGAAAAAGATAAATTTGGTTTACAAATTTTGGACATCTAAAGTCTTTTGTGAAAAGAGGAGATTCTAGGAAGCCTGCTGGGCATACTTCACCAGGTGGGCTCCTGGCTCCTGGTCTCAAAACTGGAAGCCCATTTAGATGGGCTTTAAATTCAGAATGCTAAATACTTCCCAGATACTCTGTGCCCTCCAAACAGCCCAGGATTTGCTTCCAGTTTTGAATAAATACTAAGCAACAATTCTACCAAAAAAGAACAGGGAACATCAATTAACAGACATCTAGTGAATGACAATTTTATCCAAGTGTAGAGCATCCGAAAGAATCCTAAGTCAAATAGAGGGCAATTTCGTCAAGAAACCAACAAATCCTATTGAGCAGAGGATATCGTAAATCTCTCCAAACTGGTAGGAAGAAAATGATACAAGGTACTAAGAAACTGAGAATTTAATGTAAAATACTACAAGATACATTAGAATTCAATACATAAGAGAGTTGATTAATGAAGAAAAATGAAAATTTATCCAGTTCATTCTCTAGATGGGAAGGTCTATAAAAATTCATGAGTTGAGAGAATACCAACAGAGATATTATAAGGAAAAGTACTTAAAAATTTTTTTTAAATAACCCCTGATTTAAAAATACACTATCAGTATAGACAATTTTATGTGTCTCTCCCCTTGTCTGTACCTTTACTTCTCATTCCTGGTTAGCATAAAAGCAGTGGCATTGATAGAGAGAACTGGGTTGGCTCAGAGATAATCAGGTCTGAAACTTACAAACCTCTGAAAAGTTAGCTCAACTGGTAAACCCACTGACAGGAAAAAGTACTTTGGAGACTTATGTTACTGGATTGCATGTTAAGAACAAACAATATAAAATAAGCAAAATAGGAATAGTAAAGGGAGGAAAAATATTTTAAGTAAAATTAAAATTAGCCCCTAAGGTCTATGAAGAGCTGATTGGAACCTCAAAAATCATCACTGAGTTCCCCTAACATAAAATCTAGAAAATAGGAAATGAAGAGAAACATGTTAACTGGATAATTTTCAGTGTTATCCAGTTGGGAGAATATGTGGACTCCAGAATATCAGCCACCAACCTTTGGGCATAAATATCACAGTCACTTATTAATATCATCCCTTAAAATTATCAAACTCACCGTTATGGACTGAATACTTGTGTCCTCCAAAATTCGTATGTTGAAATCCTAACCCCCAATGTAATTATATTGGAGGTGGGGCCTTTGGGAGGTAATCAGGGTTAGATGAGGTCATGAGGTGAGGTCCTTATGATGGGATTAGTGCCCTTATAAGAAGAGACACCAGAGAGCTTGCGCTCTCTCATCTACCACATGAGGACACAGTGAGAAGGCCAGGAAGAGAGCTCTCACCAGGAACCAAATCAGCCAGCACCTTGATCTTGGACTTCAGCATCCAGAACTGTGAGAAAATAAAATTCTCTTGTTTAAGCCCCCTAGTCTGCAGTATTTTGTTATGGCAGCCTGAGCTGATAATATACTCTTTTTGCCCCAATGCTTTGATTTTATATTTACCTGGGAACTGATTTTCAATTCAGTTTTATGAATGGTACAACATGACCTAGAATCAAAGAAACTCATAACTGATAGAAAACAGAACTCTCACCTAGTTTAACCACCTATCTTATGCCTGAATCTTTAACATGATATAGATATTGACTAAATGGTCTTGGAAGCTAGACTTGAACCCCTTTAGTGAGCAGAACTTGCTTCATTTCCAGGCATTTCCATTTGATCCATTTCTGGGCCAGATACTATCACTCTGCTCTGTAGTTACAAAAAAGCATCTGCAAACCTCAAAATAGAGAGAATTTATCAAGCAACTTTTTATGTGATAGGTGTTTTCACCTTCATTATGGTATTTTTTCTATCTTACAGATAAAGACACTAAGGTTCAAAAAAATTAAGTAATTTACTAACAGTCAGATCTTTAAACACCAGTGGATCTGGGGATTGATTCCACATCTCTGAACTCAACAACTATTCTGTTTTGACTGCACCAGTGATCTCTAAACTATACTAATTTTGAAAACAGATGACAGTAAAAGGTAAATATAAATAGAATTCCTAATATTTTCTTTTTAAAGCCCACATTGGAGATTGCTGTACTTTATCACATCAGCTCCCTTATACCGGGTAGACAATAAAAAGCTAGATCAGTGAAAGTATATCCATATTGAAAAATGCCAGAACCTAATGTTGGGAGATCATGATTATTATTCTGAATACAAAGACTAGTAAATCTATTATTTTAAAAATTATTTTCAACAGAAGTACAAGCTGCAAGAGTTAAATTTTTAACCTTGGAAGAGTCATACTATGTTAATATTTCAGTGGAGAAATGCCAAGGAAAGCTTGAGTCACAGATGTGAGGATGGGGTCACTGTAAATGGCTCCTTTCCCTTTGGAACCAATGGATTGAAAAGAGTCAATAGAGTTAACTCAGGTCACTAAAGGGCTGGGGTAGAGTCTTGACCACTGTAGCAAATTAAACTGTTTAATTAAAAACAGAGTTGTTGCTACAAGTGCTTTCATAAAATTTCCTAACAGCCTCAGAAGGGATATTCTATGCTAAGTATTCTGTCTCTGTTCTAAATTGCTATGCTATGCAGGTAGCAGGGGGAAAAAAATTCTAGGTGTTTACAAGTAAATGCTGCTCTAGATTAAATTAAATGGCTTCATGAAAACATATTTGAGGCAGAAGAAGGCAAGTTTTAAATAGAGAAATCAGTTGATCCGTTATGATTCAGAATAGTAAATAAAAATAAAGCATCCCTTGTACATGGGATTTTCCAGCTATGAAACTTATAGGAGAGTAATAACTCACCAAACTTCATTTTACCAATCATTATTTTGAGATAAAATGGTTTTACACTAAAATTTTAAATTTTGTAATTGTTGTGCAAATGTCACTTGTTCAGTCCCATTGAAGCAAAAGTCAGAACAGCAAGAATTGCCCCCAGATTACATAGATGGCAAAGACACTTCCTGAGGTTAACACAGAGAGAAATCTGTTTGAGCTCTGCCCTTTTGGACAGAGAACCAACACCCGGAAAAAAATATAGTCTTAAGCACCCCAAGAGG
Source organism: Eschrichtius robustus (assembly GCF_028021215.1). Lineage (NCBI taxonomy): Eukaryota > Metazoa > Chordata > Mammalia > Artiodactyla > Eschrichtiidae > Eschrichtius > Eschrichtius robustus. The sequence goes on from NC_090825.1 coordinate 46,886,044, forward strand.
TATAAAACGCACAGCTGTCATGTTAGAACTTTAATTATACCTGCAAAAATAAAATGCCAGTCCAATAAGAGGTGGCTTGAAAACTTTAAAAAGAGGTAAGGCCTTCATACCACAGAACTTACGGGAGAACCTTAAGTAGGCGGTAGCCAATGGGGCCATGCCTCACTTTGGTACTGTCCATATGCCCAGTTCCTCCCTTTTGTACCCACTGCAACTACAAATTATCCTCCAAAACCAGCAAAATGTTGCTTTAAGTAAAAAGTGGTTTGTTTATATTCTTATAGTTAAAAATTTTCATGGATCCCTTCCAAATAAAGGAAGAATTCAGAGCATTTGTCATTAAAAGGGACACTGCACCAGGTCTGGAATGAGAGGAGAAAAATATGAACACTGCTTTAAATGCTCAAGAACAAATAAGGTGACTGTCTAAAGACAGTCTTTTTTTCCCTCCTCTTTCGTGTTCCTTAAGTTTTCACAATGACAGAAGCAAGATACATGGAGACACACAGGGAGGAGCAGAGCCCATTTTAACACCTAGAACATTCTCTTTGGATTTTCAAATGTCATAATGCCAAAGAAAAACATTCTCAGATTCTAAATCAAATTAATTCTTTAAACCTTCCTCATCAAAAACGGGAAACATCTACTTCTAAGTGTACAATTTTGGACTCTGTTATGGCAAAGACTTAAGGGGCGGGGGTGACACTCTTAAACCAGTGCAAAATAAAATTTAAAAACTCTAAAGTGACAACTTCTCACTAGGCAAAAAGTCTGGCTCTTTTCTCGGATAAACAGTAATCTCCTGCTTAGAGTCATTTAATTAAGTGGAAGCACTTTCTTTACGCCAGTGGATTTTCAAGAAGCTAAGAAGCAGTGAAATGAGAGCTCTACTGTTTACATTTGGACAAGTGTATGTAACTCAGATTCTCTTAATCTGGGAAGCATGAGCCTTTCCACCAAGATGAAAATTTTTGCATTAGGCAAATATAGATAGGAAATCTCCTAGCATCATGAAGTACTCGGAGGTCCTTAAAGTCACAGCTCAGTTAATCATTTGCCTTTAGAATATTTTCCTCCAAGAACAGGGAAATGTTTAATAATATATTTTTAATTATTCAAAATATTCTCCCTTTCACCTTTATACATATTTTTCACATCCCATGTTTCTGAAATTTAATAAAAGAAGGCAGTATTATATGCATGGTTTGCTTTCAAATTTAACTTATAATAAGAAAAGCTCAGTAACAGAAAGATGTGTTTGCAGTTTGGTAATTTGTATGCAGGTCACCTCCCATTACAATGAGCAGCTCTATGATAATAGAAGGAATTCCAGGCTCCATGCCATGGCCCTTGATTTTACACAATAATCCATACAACTAAACACCAACAAGTAAAACAAATGAATTTGGACATTCCCTCAGAATTTGTTGAATTTCCTTGGTTGGTTATTAAACAGAGTCAGTACTCAGTCCAAGAACTGGCACACTTCTGGGTACATCCTCATTTTTTTAAAAACCCTACTGGGCACTATACTTCCCTCTCCATTACTCCTGCATTGCTCACCTTTAAAAGCTGGGTGGTAATTAATTCTATAGAAAGAATTAAAAATGGCCTTGGGCCATCACCATAGAATCACTGGTTGTAACACAAAGTGTTCCTGTACTAGAGAAATGTGTTTGCATTTGTGGTTTTTCTCATGCCTTCAAATGAATGTTTCTATGTCATAACTACATCTGTTTGGATGCCTTTTCTCCCCTTGGGTAAATGAACAAAGGTACATGTTCTTAGAGCTTGCCTGATGGAAATTAACAGTCTACTTTCATCCCTGCCTTGTGTAGCTTTCTTTGAGTTGCTCTATTTGCTTATGCTCTCTTTCATAAGATAATAGAAATCTAGAAATTATCACCACTTTGGCACCTTAAGAACACTGAGTGGAAATAAGAATCTCCATCAGGGCCTTGAGGACTTTCACTAAAACAAACAAACAAAAAAACAATTTAAAGGAGGAGATTAGAGGATTAAAGACACATGCCATGGTAGAAAGCTCATGGAAGTGATGACCCACTGATTAAGTATTCACATCATTCATCATGTACATGAACTTGCAGAATGTGATTGATTGAAGTACCTAGTAATGTAAGTTCAATTTATCCTTTTGAACTTGCCCAGAAAGTTTGATATTCAAGACATAAATTTCCTCAGTTTCAAATTTTTATATTTTCTGCATGCATCCAAAAATCAGGGTTTCCAATATCATACCAGTAGGCACATACAAATGAATGGTAAGGCATGTAAACTGGCTGAAAGAGAATTCCCATCAAATGTCAACCAGGCCACAGAGACAAACAAGTCTTCATTTGTTAATAAGCTGCATACAGTCAGAGAACTGAAAGTTAACCAAGGGTTTCTCACAAGCCTCATCATGAAAGCACAGTATTAAAATCCAAAAGAAAACAGTAAAAAGTTGTGGGTGCACAGTTTTAGAAAATAAATGAAAACAAAAAGTACTTACACTTTTGCTCCGAGAAAGCAAATCACAGGTATTTCTTTTCATGGTGGTGCTTTAAGTAATTCAAACAGGCAATAGTTGTTTTCAACGTCACTGCTCTCACTGCAACAATTATCCACTCAAAAGCCAATTGGCATTCTGAAGAGAAAGGCAAGGAAATGTTTAATCAAGTATATGATTAACACATGCACTTTGAAATGCTGTCTTAGAGTAGGACAGTAATTCTTCAATTATTCATCAAAACAGGTTAAAATGGTGCTGTGTTTAAAGCAGTAAAAGTATACACGAGCAACATTTCCAAAACAGTTTTTGTTAAATGTAAGTTAGAGATTTCAGGCACCATCTGTTTCTCATTAAACATTCAAATGTACATTTCTAGTGGCTGAAAAAAAAAAAAAACAAGGTATGGTAGCCACAACCTAAAGTTACACGTATGAAATGAAAATGCATACTGACTTGTGTATGTGCTGATCTGGCTGGTACAGCTACGGACCCCTCAATTTTCCACTAAGGCAGGGGTCCCCAACCCCCGGGCCGTGGCACCATTCCACAGCCCGTTAGGAACCGGGCCGCACAGGAAGAGGTGAGCGGCGGGCCAGCGAGCAAAGCTTCATCTGCTGTTCCCCATGGCTTGCGTTACCGCCTGAACCATTCCCCCACCCCCTTCCATGGAAAAAATTGTCTTCCACGAAACCCGTCCCTGGTGCCAAAAATGTTGGGGACCGCTGCATTAAGGGATCGCTAAGTTAGCTTTGTTCACTGCTGGAATCTTACCTACATCCGCAAGCCCTCTGACCACTGCATAATGGTCTCTTGTTTCATTAGCAATAATCTACGGTACATGGAAGACATTCCAGTGGCTCTTCAGTAAACTTAGTGTAAACGTACCCCTTCGGTTCAAAGAGGTTGCAAGGAATGGCTGAGAGAAACTGTTTACCTGGTCAAGCAGCAACCATTAAAGAATTATTCTACAGCAGTTGCCACATGAATATGATAGCCTCATTGCCTGACCTTCACTTCCACCAGACATTAAGAAGAAAATTCTGTTTTGAGCTTCAAAGAAAGAGCAAATAGAATAGTTAGATGTGTTGTGTTCATTTCTGATATTCAGCTATATCTGGACATGATTTGCATACTTATAGGGCGTATTTGCATGTGGGTTGAAGTGCCTTTTGCGAAAGAAGCTACTCTGAGGGAAAGAGGATGAGGCAGACAGACCTGAAAAAACCACAAGACCTCTGACATTGTACGTATAGACTGGTCCTAACAGCATGTAGTTCTGTCACTTAGATTTGTTCTAAGCTTCTCAGAAGACTTGTGTCTGAGGTTGAAGGAAAAGAGTAACAGTGAGCAAGGTCTGAAAAAGTCTGTTTTGCTCAAATGATTGAAAAATATCAAAATGCAAAGTAGTGTGAGTTACACACTGAAAAACATAAACAAAACAAAGTAACTATACAGACTTTTAAAAAACATACAAAAGTAAAGGAGAGAGGACTCCAGGGGAACACAGCGTCTGTGTGGGCCCCTGGGGGAGGCCAGCCTAAAGCAGCACGAGAACCCAGTGGTCCCCACGCGAGTGGACAGGGACCTTCACCCAGCAACCCACAGTAGCGCCCTCTCAAGGCTCAAAGATTTGTCTGAACACATGTGAGTCACCCCTCAAGATTTATGAAGATAAAAGGGAGATGCCTTTAAGGAGGCCAGAGATCCCACAACAGCAAAGTGGAGCTGGAGCCAGAGAAATAGAATTCATTGTTGCTAAGAATATCCCTCGATACGACTTGGGGACCCAAATGGCAGCGAGGAAGAAAGCCTGTTTCTGGGGTTGATGAAAACGCTTGCCTGAGGTTAGAGAAAAATACACAATCAAATGTGAGTTGTTAGAATAAAAATGATTTCTTTGAGTATGCATGGATTTTGTTTAAGGGAGTGGGGACTGCAGGGAGGAGTTGACCCACAAATGCTAAGTTCTCAGCTACTATACCTCCATGAATTTAGTCACCTTTACTGATTAGTTATAATGCCAAGCATTTCATAAGTTCTCAGAAAATGTGAAATTATGTTATTCACCCAGATCAATTTAAGAAGTGAACAGAAATAATATAAACTGTGAACCAAATATTTCATATCTAGGGAGGGGGAAAAATCAGCTAAATGCTGTGGGAAGCTTACACACTATCAGAGAAAAACTCATTTGAAATATTTAATTATTCATTCAGTATTTAATGAGTACCCTTAAGGGTAACCATGGAATAGTTGCCCCAGTGGACTAGTGACTCAGTGGTTTTAAATTAACTAATCAGTCAAATCAGACAAATGATGGATTTGACCTGATAAGATTTGCTGAATTAATCAGGTTTTTAACAAATTTGCCTTGACATATTTAAAGACCATCATTAAGTGGTACTTTCCTATAAGAATTAAGAACCTGTAGAAATCTGAATAGACAAAGGGATTTAACTGAAAACTGATGGCTAAAGTGATGGCCCTTCTCAGCCTGTTTACCTAGGAGGCAGCAAGGCCTTGCTAAGAGTATGGATCTTGAAACCAAATAGACAGGTTAGAATTTCAACTCTCCAATGGCATTCTGTGTAGCTTTACGTAAGTTACTTAACCTCTCTGAGCTTTTTCCAGATCTGAAAAAGGGAGATAATAATACTCATGTGGGGAGGAGCTTCAAGATGGCAGAAGAGTAAGACACGGAGATCACCTTCCTCCCCACAAATACATCAGAAATACATCTACACGTGGAACAGCTCCTACAGAACACCTACTGAACGCTGGCAGAAGACCTCAGACCTCCCAAAAGGCAAGAAACTCCCCACATACCTGGGTAGGGCAAAAGGAAAAAGGAAAAATAGAGACAAAGAATAGGGATGGGACCTGCACCAGTGGGACGGAGCTGTGAAGGAGGAAAGGTTTCCACACACTAGGAAGCCCCTTCGCGGGCGAAGACTGCGGGTGGCGGAGGGGGGAAGCTTCAGAGCCACGGAGGAGAGCGCAGCAACAGGGGTGCGGAGGGCAAAGCGGAGAGATTCCCGCACAGAGGCTCGGCGCTGAGCAGCACTCACCAGCCGGAGAGGCTTGTCTGCTCACCCGCCGGGGCGGGCGGGGGCTGGGAGCTGAGGCTCCGGCTTCGGTCGGATCCCAGGGAGAAGACTGGGGTTGGCTGCGTGAACACAGCCTGAAGGGGCTAGTGCGCCACAGCTAGCCGGGAGGCAGTCCGGGGAAAGGTCTGGAGCCGCCGAAGAGGCAAGAGACTTTTTCTTGCCTCTTTGTTTCCCAGTGCGCGAGGAGAGGGGATTCAGAGCGCTGCTTAAAGGAGCTCCAGAGACGGGCACGAGCTGCGGCTATCAGCGTGGACCCCAGAGACGGGCATGAGACACTAAGGCTGCTGCTGCCGCCACCAAGAAGCCTGTGTGCGAGCACGGGTCACTCTCCACACCTCACCTCCAGGAAGCCTGTGCAGCCCGCCACTGCCAGGGTCCCGTGATCCAGGGACAACTTCCCCGGGAGAACGCACGGCGCGCCTCAGGCTGCTGCAACGTCACGCCTGCCTCTGCCGCCGCAGGCTCGCCCCGCATCCGTGCCCTTCCCTCCCCCCGGCCTGAGTGAGCCAGAGCCCCCGAATCAGCTGACCCTTTAACCCCGTCCTGTGTGAGCGAAGAACAGAAGCCCTCAGGCGACCTACTTGCAGAGGCGGGGCCAAATCCAAAGCTGAACCCCAGGAGCTGTGCGAACAAAGAAGAGAAAGGGAAATTTCTCCCAGCAGCCTCAGGAGCAGCAGATTAAATCTCCACAATCAACTGGATGTACACTGCATCTGTGGAATACCAGAATACACAACGAATCATCCCAAATTGAGGTGGTGGACTTTGGGAGCAACAATATATATATTTGTTTCCTTTTTCTCTTTTTGTGAGTGTGTATGTGTATGCTTCTGTGTGTGATTTTGTCTGTATAGCTTTGCTTTTACCATTTGTCCTAGGGTTCTGTCTCTCTCTTTTTTTTTTTTTAGTATAGTTTTAGCGCTTGTTATCATTGGTGGATTTATTTTTTTGGTTTGGTTGCTCTCTTCTTTCTTTTTTTTATTACTTTTTAATTTAAAAAAATTTTTTTGAGTTTTTAATAATTTTTTTTATTTTTTATTTTAATAACTTTATCCTATTTTATTTATTTATTTTCTTTCTTTCTTTTTTTCTCCCTTTTATTCTGAGCCATGTGGATGACAGGGTCTTGGTGCTCTGCCTGGGCATTAGGCCTGTGCCTCTGAGGTGGGAGAGCCGAGTTCAGGACATTGGTTAACCAGAGACCTCCCAGATCCACATAATATCAAACGGTGAAAATCTCCCAGAGATCTCCATCTCAACGCCAAGACCCAACTCCACTCAACGACCAGCAAGCTACAGTGCTGGACACCCTATGCCAAACAACTAGCAAGACAGGAACACAACCCCACCCATTAGAAGAGAGGCTGCCTAAAATCATAATAAGGTCACAGACACCCCCAAACACACCACCAGACGTGGACCTGCCTACCAGAAAGACAAGATCCAGCCTCATCCACCAGAACACAGGCACTAGTCCCCTCCACCAGGAAGCCTACACAACCCACTGAACCAACCTTAGCCACTGGGGGCAGACACCAAAAACAACAGGAACTACAAACTTGCAGCCTGCAAAAAGGAGACCCCAAAGACAGCAAGTTAAACAAAATGAGAAGACAGAGAAACACACAGCAGATGAAGGACCAAGGTAAACAATGCCCACAAGACCAAACAAATGAAGAGGAAATAGGCAGTCTACCTGAAAAAGAACTCAGAGTAATGATAGTAAGGATGATCCAAAATCTTGGAAATAGAATGGAGAAAATACAAGAAACGTTTAACAAGGACCTAGAAGAACTAAAGAGCAAACAAACAACGATGAACAACACAATACATGAAATTAAAAATTCTCTAGAAGGAATCAATAGCAGAATAACTGAGGCAGAAGAACGGAGAAGTGACCTGGAAGATAAAATAGTGCAAATAACTATTGCAGAGCAGAATAAAGAAAAAAGAATGAAAAGAATTGAGGGCAGTCTCAGAGACTTCTGGGACAACATTAAATGCACCAACATTTGAATTATAGGGGCCCCAGAAGAAGAGAAAAAGAAAGGGACTGAGAAAATATTTGAAGAGATTATAGTTGAAAACACCCCTAATATGGGAAAGGAAATAGTTAATCAAGTCCAGGAAGCTCAGAGAGTCCCATACAGGATAAATCCAAGGAGAAACACTCCAAGACACGTATTAATCAAACTATCAAAAATTTAATACAAAGAAAAAATATTAAAAGCAGCAAGGGAAGAATGACAAATAACATACAAGGGAATCCCCATAAGGTTAACAGCTGATCTTTCAGCAGAAACTCTGCAAGCCAGAAGGGACTGGCAGGACATATTTAAAGTGATGAAAGGGAAAAACCTACAACCAAGATTACTCTACCCAGCAAGGATCTCATTCATATTTGATGGAGAAATTAAAACCTTTACAGACAAGCAAAAGCTAAGAGAATTCAGCACCACCAGACCAGCTTTACAACAAATGGTGAAGGAACTTCTCTAGGCAGGAAACACAAGAGAAGGAAAAGACCTACAATAACAAATCCAAAGCAATTAAGAAAATGGTAATAGGAAAATACATATCGATAATTACCTTAAATGTAAACGGATTAAATGCTCCAACCAAAAGACATAGACTGGCTGAATGGATACAAAAACAAGACCCGTATATATACTGTCTACAAGGGACCCACTTCAGACCTAGGGACACATACAGACTGAAAGTGAGGGGATGGAAAAAGATATTCCATGCAAATGGAAATCAAAAGTAAGCTGGAGTAGCAATTCTCATATCAGACAAAATAGACTTTAAAACAAAGACTGTCACAAGAGACAAAGAAGGACACTACATTATGATCAAGGGATCAATCCAAGAAGAAAATATAACAATTGTAAATAATTATGCACCCAACATAGGAGCACCTCAATACATAAGGCAAATAGTAACAGCCATAAAAGGGGAAATCGACAGTAACACAATCATAGTAGGGGACTTTAACAGCCCACTTGCACCAATGGACAGATCATTAAAAATAAAAATGAATAAGGAAACACAAGCTTTAAATGATACATTAAACAAGACGGACTTAATTGATATTTATAGGACATTCCATCCAAAAACAACAGAATACACATTCCGCTGAAGCACTCATGGAACATTCTCCAGGACAGACCATATCTTGGGACACAAATCAAGCCTTAGTAAATTAAAGAAAATTGAAATCTTATCAAGTATCTTTTCTGACTGCAATGCTATGAGACTAGATATCAATTACAGGAAAAAATCTGTAAAAAATAAAACACATAGAGGCTAAACAATACATTACTTAATAAGCAAGAGATTGCTGAAGAAATCAAAGAGGAAATGAAAAAATACCTAGAAACAAATGACAATGAAAACACGACAACCCAAAACCTATGGGATGTAGCAAAAGCAGTTCTAAGAGGGAAGTTTATAGCAATACAATCCTACCTCAAGAAACAAGAAACGTCTCAAATAAATAACCTAACCCTACACCTAAAGCAATTAGAGAAAGAAGAACAAAAAATCCCCAAAGTTAGCAGAAGGAAAGAAATCATAAAGATCAGATCAGAAATAAATGAAAAAGAAATGAAGGAAACAATAGCAAAGATCAATAAAACTAAGAGCTGGTTCTTTGAGAAGACTGATAACAAAATTGATAAACCATTAGCCAGACTCATCAAGAAAAAAAGGGAGAAGACTCAGATCAGATAGAATTAGAAATGAAAAAGGAGAAGTAACAACTGACACTACAGAAATACAAAAGATCATGAGAGATTACTACAAACAACTATATGCCAATTAAGTGGACAACCTGGAACAAATGGACACATTCTTAGAAAAGCACAACCTTCTGAGACTGAACCAGGAAGAAATAGAAAATATAAACAGACCAATCACAAGCACTGAAATTGAAACTGTGATTAAAAATCTTCCAACAAACAAAAGGCCAGGACCAGATGGCTTCCCAGGCAAATTCTATCAAACATTTAGAGAAGAGCTAACACCTATCCTTCTCAAACTCTTCCAAAATAGAGCAGAGGGAGGAACACTCCCAAACTCATTCTACGAGGCCACCATCAACCTGATACCAAAACCAGACAAAGATGTCACAAAGAAAGTAAACTACAGGCCAATATCACTGATGAGCATAGATGCAAAAATGCTCAACAAAATACTAGCAAACAGAATCCAACAGCACATTAAAAAGGATCATACACCATGATCAAGTAGGGTTTATCCCAGGAATGCAAAGATTCTTCAATATACACAAATCAATCAATGTGATACACCATATTAACAAATTGAAGGAGAAAAACCATATGGTCATCTCAATAGATGCAGAAAAAGCTTTTGACAAAATTCAACACCCATTTATGATAAGAACCCTCCAGAAAGTAGGCATAGAGGGAACTTACCTCAACATAATAAAGGCCATATATGACAAACCCACAGCCAACATCGTCCTCAATGGTGAAAACCTGAAACCATTTCCACTAAGATCAGGAACAAGACAAGGTTGCCCATTCTCATCACTGTTATTCAACACTGTTTTGGAAGTTTTGGCCACAGCAATCAGAGGAGAAAAAGAAATAAAAGGAATCCAAATCAGAAAGGATGAAGTAAACTGTCACTGTTTGCAGATAACATGATATTATACATAGAGAATCCTAAAGATGCTACCAGAAAACTACTAGAGCTAATCAATGAATTTGGTAAAGTAGCAGGATACAAAATTAATGCACAGAAATCTTTTGCATTCCTGTACACTAATGATGAAAAATCTGAGAGTTAAATGAAGGAAACACTCTCATTTACCACTGCAACAAAAAGAATAAAATACCTAGGGATAAAGCTACCTAAGGAGAAAAAATACCTGTACTCAGAAAACTATAAGACACTGATGAAAGAAATTTAAAATGATACAAATAGATGGAGAGATATACCATGTTCTTGGATTGGAAGAATCAACATTGTGAAAATGACTCTACTACCCAAAGCAATCTACAAATTCAATGCAATCCCTATCAAACTACCACTGGCATTTTTCACAGAACTAGAACAAAACATTTCACAATTTGTATGGAAACACAGAAGACCCCGAATAGCCACAGCAGTCTTGAGAAAGAAAAATGGAGCTGGAGGAATCAGGCTCCCTGAATTCAGACTAGACTACAAAGCTACAGTAATCAAGACAGTATGGTACTGGCACAAAAAACAGAAATATAGATCAATGGAACAGGATAGAAAGCCCAGAGATAAACCCACACACATATGGTCACCTTATTTTTGATAAAGGAGGCAAGAATATACAATGGAGAAAAGACAGCCTCTTCAATAAGTGTTGCTGGGAAAACTGGACAGCTACATGTAAAAGAATAAAATTAGAACACTCCCTAACACCATACACAAAAATAAACTCTAAATGGATTAAAGACCTAAATGTAAGGCCAGACACTATAAAACTGTTAGAGGAAAACATAGGCAGAATGCTCTATTACATAAATCACAGCAAGGTCCTATTTGACCCACATCCTAGAGAAATGGAGATAAAAACAAAAATAAACAAATTGGACCTAATGAAACTTAAAAGCTTTTGCACAGCAAAGGAAAACATAAACAAGATTAAAAGACAACCCTCAGAATGGGAGAAAATATTTGCAAATGAAGCAAATGACAAAGGGTTAATCTCCAAATTTTACAAGCAGCTCATGCAGCTCAGTATCAAAAAAAAAAAAAAAAACCCAATCCAAAATGGGCAGAAGACCTAAATAGACATCTCTCCAAAGAAGATATACAGATTGCCAACAAGCACATGAAAGAATGCTCAACATCATTAATCATTAGAGAAATGCAAATCAAAACAACAATGAGATATCATCTCACACCAGTCAGAATGGCCATCATCAAAAAATCTACAAACAATAAATGCTGGAGAGGCTGTGGAGAAAAGGGAACCCTCTTGCACTGCTGGTGGGAATGTAAATTGATACAGCCACTATGGAGAACTGTATGCAGTTTCCTTAAAAAACTAAAAATAGAAGTACTATATGGCCCAGCAATCCCACTACTGGGCATATACCCTGAGAAAACCATAATTCAAAAAGATTCATGTACCACAATGTTCATTGTAGCTCTATTTACAATAGCCAGGACATGGAAGCAACCTAAGTTTCCATCGACAGATGAATGGATAAGGAGGTTGTGGCACATATATACAATGGAATATTACTCAGCCATAAAGAGAAACGAAATTGAGTTATTTGTAGTGATGTGGATGGACCTAGAGTCTGTCATACAGAGTGAAGTAAGTCAGAAAGAGAAAGACAAATACCATATGCTAACACATATATACGGAATCTAAAAAAAAGAGAAAAAAAGGTCATGGAGAACCTAGGGGCAGGACGGGAATAAAGACGCAGACCTACTAGAGAATGGACTTGACGACACGGGGAGGGGGAAGGGTAAGCTGGGACAAAGTGAGAGAGTGGCATGGACATATGCACACTACCAAATGTAAAATAGATAGCTAGTGGGAAGCAGCCGCATAGCACAGGGAGATCAGCTTGGTGCTTTGTGACCACCTAGAGGGGTGGGATAGGGAGTGTGGGAGGGAGGGAGACGCAAGAGGGAAGAGATATGGGGATATATGTATATGTATAGCTGATTCACTTTGTTATAAATCAGAAACTAACACACCATTGTAAAGCAATTATACTCCAATAAAGATGTTAAAAAAAAAAAGAAAAGAATCCGCCTGCCAACGCAAGGGACACTGGTTCGAGCCCTGGTCCGAGAAGATCCCACATGCTGTGGAGCAGCTAAGCCCGTGTGCTACAACTACTGAGCCTGCACTCTAGAGCGTACGAGCCACAGCTGCTGAGCCTATGAGCCACAGGGGCTGAGCCCGCATGCCACAACTACTAGAGCCCGTGCTCCACAACAAGAGAAGCCACGACAATGAGAAGCTCGTGCACTGCAACTAGAGAAAGCCCACGCACAGCAATGAAGATCCAACGCAGCCAAAAAAAATAAATAAAACAAATAATTTTTTTAAAGAATTAAAAAATAAATAAATAAAAATTTAAAAATAAATGTGATGAGAAAGTATGGGAGGATTTTGAGCAGGGGAAGGATATGATCTGACTTAAACTTTAAGTGGCCAGAATTATCCAGATAATTATAATCTGGATTTGAGTAATCCAGATCATTCTGGATGTTGTATGGACAGTGGACCATGGGAGGGTATCAGGAAGATGAGTCAGAAGGCCTTTGTCATGAGGCCTCTCGTGGTTGATTTCTTCTGACGAGAGGGTAATCTCCAAATAAAGTGTTATTTATATGTGGTCAAAAAAAAAATACTCATGTGTGTTTGAGTTTAAATGAACTAATGTGTATAAAGTAGTGTCGAGGAGTACACTTGTCACATAGACAATGCTTGACTATCACCATCATTATCATCATCATCATCATCCATCATTACTACATTTTTCTCCTCTTGATATCAAATGACAAGCAACCACACATTTCCCCCCTAAAAGTTCCAAACTCTTTTAAATAAAAGAATCTTGGGCAAATACACTTTCAATTAAGCAGTAATAAATGATGTAGCAGTTCGGGTCCCATGAGAAACAGATAGCACACTCATATTAGGATCATTTAAAGAGGGTTTAGTAAAAAGACTATCTTAAAAGATGTGCGTAGAATAGAGGAATCCACGAAGGGTGGTGAAGTAGATGGAGCTAGCAGTAATGGAGTTATTACCACCCCAGCCTAAAGGGACCAGGAGAGGGATGGGTCAACAGTCCCTAGGAGGAGATGGTCATAAGAGTGGGCTGCCTTGAGAAGGGAGGTTATTATCTGGGATGCAGCTAGCCTCAGGTGACCCTGAAGGGAAAGAGATGAGGGAATGAACTTGATTTCACTCTCCTCCATCCCTCTGATGTCCTGCTGGGACTCCCCATCAGGTAAATGCAACAAAGCCAGAGGGCAAAGAAAGCTGCTGCCTACACCTCAGTGTAGTGTACACCTCCCAGGGCAAAAAGCCTGCTAGGGTCGGGCAGGGAGAAGGGTGGAGCTGGAGGGGACATTGAAATCTGACCTGCAGTCTATGAAGAAGACGGTACTTTTCTGTTATCTCATCTCATCAGAAGAAAAACATCTATCATTTATCTTTAATCACCCCAACAACTCTTGAGATAGATACTGTTATTATCCCCACTGCACAAAAGAGGAAATCAGCTCCAAGAAGTAAATTGCCCAGTAAACAGTAGTAGAACCAGGATTCAAACCTGATTTGTCTGACTTCAAAGTCTCTGTTTTTGTCTACCCTGACATCTTGCTTTGCAGCCAAAATCATGGACCAATGCATTTTTTTTATTGGAATGTAGTCAATTTACAATGTTGTGTTAGTTTCAGTTGTACAGCACAGTGATTCAGTTAGATAGATAGACAGAGATATATGTATTCTTTTTCAGATTTTTTTCCATTATAGGTTATTACAAGATACTGAATATAGTTCCTTGTGCTGTAATTAGGTCCTTGTTGTTTATCTATTTTATATATAGTAGTGTGTATTTGTTAAGACCAAAGTTATAATTTATCCTTCCCCCCTGCTTTCCCCTTTGGTAATCCTAAATTTGTTTTCTATGTCTGTGGGTCTATTCCTGTTTTGTAAATATATGATATCGCTTTTATGTGGAATCTAAAAAAAAAAAAGATACAAATGAACCAATGCATTTTAATTATCAACAAGTGGTAAACTTTGCAAGCATCAAAGCTGAGCCTAAACCAAAGAATGTTTGATAAAAAAGGTCTCCTCTCAGGAAGGCAGTTATCCTCGTTCCTACAAATTCCTGCCTCAGCAAAGATCATGCGGTGAGACAGCAGAAACGCTTTCTCCCTCCAGGTGCACTAAAAAGCCAACCAGGTGGGGGAAGACTCGCACAGGCAATTTCATTACTAGAGGAGTTTCCACATAAAAGTTAATTAGGGAGAAGAAAGAGTCAGCTCCTGCAGAGAAAACACTTTAGAAATAAAAATGAAGAGAGCATTTAAGTCAGGTAGAGGGTGCTGGCACATTCAGAGACGGAATCTGGGTGGGAGCATGGGTATAAATTTTGCTACTTCAATGCAAGGAAAAGGAGTTAAAACAGGATCTTTCCTAGAGACTGAGGATTTATAGAGTGGAAACGCCTCACCGTACACCTCACCGGTCAGCCTCCTGAACTGGGCATCAGAAGAAATTGGTTCCACTTGCATCACTGAGTCGTATACACAAGCTGGATGGTGTTAGGAAAATCTCTTACCTTTTTTCTTCTACCACTTACTTGCTTCTCTGTAAAGATAACAATATTTCTACAACCCACCTCATGGGGTTATTACGGGGGTGAATTAGATAACGCCTGAGAAAGTTTTCTGGAAAATACAAAGTTCCCTGCAAATGTCAGTTAATTCTATTCATTTAAACAGCAAATGTGTCGATGCACTCTAAATACGAGTGGAAAAGGGTTCTAACTATCTGCAAATATTAGAGAGGCTATTAAATGTATTTTATATATTTCAGAGGAATTTTTTTTAATTCTTTACCTCCTTTGGAACTAATTTTTTCTTCTGCTTGATAATGTATATGTTGTGATTGCTGAATTATAAAGCCACTCAAATGCATTAATTTAAAATATATATTTATTGAGCATCTCATATGTACCAGGTAGTGTACAAATCTCTCAGATATCCACCAGACTTTCTAGATTCACGGAGAAAGGATTATTAGGGTGCAGTTGCCTATGAATGATCAAGGGATAATATATTTTTCTCTGATTTAATGTCTTCTCCACCTCATCAAGATAGATTTGTCTAGGGCTGCATAAAATAGACATGAAAGTAAAAACAGGATAGGCATTCTCTTTCCTTGACTAGATTCTAATCTAGAAAGAAAAATGCTAGATATGGCACATGTAAAAAAAAAAAGTCTGATCACTATAAAAGACAGTCACAATGAACTGCAATAAAAACAAGCTCAATTTACCAAGAATCATCCACCAAAATACGTGCAGGCAAGAAATTAGGAGGCAGCAATGCAAGAACTAAATACTACATACATTGAAAGAAAAGAAGCATACGAGGGGATAAAAATCAGACTTTTCATGAAAGTTTGAGTTGTTGCCATAGCTCCTAAGTGCCCACTAATTTGCCCTCCCCACACATACCGTGGGTAACTTAGACATTTGCCCCAGTGTCCCTCTGCTATATCTGTGATACAGATTCCTTTGTCCTGAGACAAAGGAAGAATGTAGAGTTCTACTTTCTAAAGTTGTGAATTAAGAGAAAGGCCACCTTCTTGGTCCAGATCTAAACATTACCATAGTGGTTTCCTGCTATTTATATCTCCTTTTTTCTAGGGTACCCTGTGGAGGCTGTCTGTTATCTGAGTGCCTGCTAGAAGCTGTAGAATCTAGAAAGAGTTCACAGTATAATGGGGAAATTGAGGTATAAGAATGTACATAATCTGCCTAAGATCACAGAGCTTACCTCCTGGGACAAGGCAGGAATTAGACTGAGGCCTCTGCACTGTGTCCAGTGCTCTGTCCAGCTGATGAATCTGCCCTGTGCAGTGGTTCTCTTTAAACTTGCTCCATAGGTCAACCCACCTGCCCCTTTCAGTGTGCCCAACAAAGCTCAACAACTTGGTTCTTGCTAGAGTCAGTGAAATCTACTTACAACACAAGGATGGCGCTGTATTACCAGTTCACAGCTCCTGCTCTAGAGGGCGGGCCCCTTCAGTGACCTCTGCATGGACCCAGAGGTGTTTCAATCAGAGGACCCAGGTAATGTGTGATTTACATCTTTAATCTGACCTCGTCTCATACTCTATTCCCCAACACAAACCATCCACCCTCGTCTAAATGGTCTAATCCCTCCAACACCTTAGCCATGTGGATTTCCATCTCCTATCCCTACATACACATTCTTAGTGTTCTTCTATTCTCCACCTTTCTGAATTTTTCTATTCTTCAAAGTCCAGCAAAAGTTCTACCTTTTAATGACAATTTGCCCTGTGGCTCCAAGTCACATAGTTTTCTGCTATCTCTGAATTCTGACAATAAAGGCTATGTGGCACCACAAAATCATATACTATCTTCCATTTTTTTCACTAATTGTTTTATAGGTTTAATTTTTGCTTCCTCAACTGGGGGTTGAAAAAAGTACATTTTAATGCCTTTTCCACACTGCAAGTTATATGATTATAAAATACAAATTCCAAAGGTTGAGAGTAATTCATTATCATTCCTTTTGCCCATTCTATAGTGTTTAACATAGTGTTGAACACTCAGCAACCACTTAGCAAAATATATTTTAAAAATAGAAGTATAAATCCATAAGAAAAACATAAGCATTTAAATTAATAAGCAGTGTAAAATTGGAAATAAAAGTATATCAAAATGTGGAAAATATTCAACCTCAGTATTTATCAAAGAGATGAAAATTAAAATCTCAAGGTTTTTGCTTGTGTTGCTTACTAATTAGCAGAATTAAGTTTTTTAAAATAAAATGCTTGGTAATGGTGTTTATATGATGAAATATGCAATTCATATATTACTTATCAGATTCAAACTAACATAAGTCTTTGGAAAGGAGTTTGATAATAAAGTACCATAAGCTATAATGGTGTTGTATATTTTGACATAGTAATTCAGGAAGTAACATGAAATACGCAAAGGCATTAGTAGCAATGCTAATCATAATTATAAAAATTTGGAAACTATTTAGATGTCCAGTAGTAACGGAATAGCTAAATAAAATATGAGAAACCTCATGATGTATGATGCAGCTAAAAGTAGGTTTTTACAAGATATTTTAATTACAAGAGAAAATTCTGCTATAATGTTAAATGAAAAGAGCAAGATTAAAGTTGTATGTAAAGTATGATCCTCTCTCATACCCTGATTCTCTTGTGCTTCAAATTTATGCATTTGAAAGCCTGCCAGATGTCTCCACTTGGAAGATCCACAAACATCTCAAATACAACATGTCCGTGTATAAACTCAATATTTTTTCTTTCTTCACTCCCAAATACGTTCCTTCTTGTATCTTCTCCCTCTCAGTTAATGGTACCACCATCCGCCCAGCTACCCCAGACAAAATCCTGAGCCTCTCCCACTCCCTGGTCACCTGTGCTCAATCAGTGGTCACGTCCTGCCAGAGTACCTGGCAAAGATTGCTCAGCTCTATCCTCTCTTTGCAGGTTTCCCACCACTATGATCTTTCAGAGTTCTACCTACACCATTTCAGCTACATTGTAATATGCCTCCTTGTCATCAACACTGCCTGCTTGTCCCTCCATACAGCATATTTCACTCATTTGTTATACTGAACCACCTGTAGTCCCCCCACACACTCTGCGCTGTTTCCCGCCTCTGTGTTCTTGTTTTTTTCCTCTTCCTCTTCCCTATATCCTCTTCCTTCCTTCTTTACTTGACTATTTCTGCTTCAAGACCCAGCTGAAATGTCAACTCCTCCTGGAGGAGTTTCCTGATTCTCCCACTATCCCCAGCCCGGTCCCCACTGCCAACCTTGACCAAGGTCCCTCTCCTCTCCCCTCCCACAATGCCTTCTGAATGCCCCCAAATGCATACATGCCAAGTTACACTGCAATGATCTGTGTCTCACTGTCACTGCCATTCTAGACTCTAAGACCCTTGAGGGTAGATAACATTTCATGTTTGTATACACGATCACCACATAACATACACTCAATATATATTTTACTGAATTCTGCCAAACTGAACTGCTTCCCTTGGCTAGAATTATGAGAAGGAAAGCACATTTCGTCTCTACACTAAAAAAAGAACCCAAATACTTCCCTTTGTAGTTTATACCCATCCCAAACCATCATTCTATTGCCTTCTCCTCCCCCAAAATAATAACAGCAGTCCCTCTTCTTCATTCACCAGGCATTTACTAGACACTTGTGGTACCCAGTCAACTGTGCTAGGGTCCAGGGATACAAAGATAAATATGATAAAATCTCTCTCTGCAAGGAGCTCGCAGACTAGAGGGAGAGAGAGACAAACAGCACAACACAATAAGTGCTCTGACAGAGGCTCAGAATAGCTGGTGTGGGACCCAGAGGAGGCAGAAAGTGATTCATATGCCTCATGGCTTCAAAGTCTGTTCCGAGTTATTCTGCTCTTGCGAACGCTTTGCTTTAAGTTATTCAAATACCACTTCATATACTGATGTTTTTCCCCAGGTAGAGTGAAAGGAACATGGAAGTTGGGCCAGGCAGTTCCTTTCATCTCTTTTGCACATCTGATCAGACCTCTGTCTCTGCAGAGGAGGCGGCTATGGAACTCCACACCCAGAAAATGTTCTGTAAATGCCCCTCGAATGTATAATATACAGACGATCACACTCACGTAAGAGAACACAAGCCACTTTTGATTTCAGCACAAATTTATTATAAAATAACTGATGTTTTGGAAAATGAAAGCACATCATTTGGCTCCTAGGTAGCTCAATGCTTCAATTCCAAGGGTGTGGCAATGCCAAAACACCCACTCTTTCAACACTTCCCTTGACCAGTATTTCAAAATAGCCCAGCTGAGTTGTTTAGCAGCAAATAAATTACCTCTTTCTAGGATTCCATGATTTGTGGCCTTTCCCCCACCTGAAATAATTGCAGCTCCCTAAAATACCATTTTTCACCCTAAATACGAGGCCAGGGACTTTCCAATTCATCTCTCACAAATGTAAGGTCTGTTACTTGAGAATACGTTACTCTGGTTTTAGCTTCCTGCTGAAGTAGGAAAGTTACAACAGAAGCTTCTTTTCAACAACTTTTCTAACCATATCCCTCCCACTGCCTCATTATGGTGCCCTTGCAGGCCTGGGCGGTGGGAGGTGACTAGAGCAGTTTTGTCATGTGAATCATAGGACAGCATGGTGCGTAGTCTGCTGGCCTGAGGCCAAGATGCAAAGAGCCTCTGGGATGTGTCATTGCCAGCTAAATTATAACAGATCCATTGAGAGCCTCAGGACAAAAACCCCTGAGTCATCATGCGGGAAAACAAAATGACGGCAAGACAATCTTCACAAAATCTCTGGTTTAAGCAGCTCACTACCTACAAACGAAGGTGGAGTTCACTGAAGCACTGAGGTTTCTGCTTTTTCAATACCTTCCTGACCCATATCAGATTAAAGTAAAAGTCTACCATCTGAGTACTTTTAAATTTGAGAAGCATTCGAATGGCACTGTCATTGAAGGCTGTAGGATGTATACACAGACTGTGGTCTACAAATGATGCATTACAAATCATAATCAGTACTTTTCATCATGAGGTGAAACATGATGGAACATGTTCTCAGTTCTGGAACAGGAACCATTCTATCTCTCTAGTTAAAACAAGAAAAAAATTATATAGATGATAGATGGATGGATGGATGGATGGACGGACAGATGGACGGATGGACAGACAGATGAGAGAGACAGGCAGAAAGGGAGCTCGGGAGAAGAAGAAGGAGAGGGAGAAGAACAGACACCCACGTCATATATCCTGAATTCTATTATGTAAAGCTTTCCAAATCTGAGCTGTAGAACTCTCATCTCTAAAGTTATAGTGAGCCAGACCCTTTCAGAAGTTTCTTTTTAAACCAACACACCCTTTTGTTCTTTAGTTGCTTCCATTTATCTGTTAGCTATGAATCCTACTTTTTATTTTCCTGCAAAATCTACACTGTGAAAAACTCCCTTAAGACAAATTACAGGGACTTCCCTGGTGGTGCAGTGGTTAAGAATCTGCCTGCCAATGCAGGGGACATGGGTTCGATCGCTGGTCCAGGAAGGTACCACATGCCACGGAGCAACTAAGCCCGTGTTCCACAACTACTGAGCCCGAGTGGCACAACTACTGAAGCCCATGAGCCTACAGCCCATACTCCGCAACAAGAGAAGCCCGCGCACAGCAACAAAGAGTAGCCCCCGCTTGCCGCAACTAGAGAAAGCCCACACGCAGCAACGAAGACCCAACGCAGCCAAAAATAAAAATTAATTAATTAATTAATTTAGAAAAGGGGGAAAAAATCTTAAAAAAAAAAAGAGACAAGTTACAACTGAATTATCTTAAGACCTAGTGGTGCTATTGGTTTAGATTACATGGGATACAATTAGAATTTGAAGAAAACAAAGTAAAAAGATGAAAAGAGACTAGGGCAGTTGGCAGAGCATCATGCAGATCTCACTGAAGGCAGGCGTATGAAAGCTTTTCTAATGAGGCTTCAATAAAACAAGTTTTATCCTAGCACCCTGTAACTCAGTACCCTCAAGCTATCAATTCTCCCTGATTAACAATTGCTACCCAAGGAATCATTGCCTGCAGATTGTATAAACAGCAACAAAACATGGCACAAAATGAAAAAGTTCAATGTTAACTAAAATAAACATAAACTAGGAAATTAAAATAACCAAGAATCCAATGACTAGGAGTAAAACCCCAAACCGACGGGTTCTCTGCCCCTTACAAAGTGACGACCTATTATCCTCCTTCAAGGGAACAAGCCCACTGTGCTGGAGTCATTAACACTCAGACAGTGAAAACTGTACATCGCCTCTTAATTTTAGTTGGAGCCAAGGAACAAATTTTTAATCAACAGGAAAAAGTAGTGTTTTTAAATGTTGAAATTAAAACAACTGCAGAAAATAAGCTAGACAATTAATTTGGATTTTTTATTTTTGTTCAAAAGTTTCTCTATTCTACCATCTTGTTGTGGGCATTAAAGGTTATAAACAACAAAGTCAAGATCTATTACGGCAGAGATTATAATGCTCTTCTACCAAGAGAGAGTCATTTTCAACCTTTTCTGTCTCTTTCATATTCAGGGTATATGTAGGAGATAGAATCAAAAGTATTTTGATATAAGATATTGTAATATCTTAAAATTCCTTCTTTTGGAATGAAGTGAGCTAAAGATCTTTTCATAAGAATGAAAACTGTTTGGAAAAAAAAGTGGCACTCTACTGAAGGGGTTGACTTGATTCTATCTCCTACATATACCATGAATATGAGAGAGAGTGGCATGCACATATATACACTACCAAATGTAAAACAGATAGCTAGTGGGAAGCAGCTGCAGAGCACAGGGAGATCAGCTCGGTGCTTTGTGACCACCTAGAGGGGTGGGCTAGGGAGGGTGGGAGGGAGGGAGATGCAAGAGGGAAGAAATATGGGGATATATGTATATGTATAGCTGATTCACTTTGTTATAAAGCAGAAACCAACACACCATTATCAAGCAATTATACTCCAATAATGATGTTAAAAAACAACAACAGTAGAATGTATAATACAAAAAAAAAAAAAAGATATTACCTGAAGGAGAAGAATTTACATTAGAAAACAAAAAGGCAACCTAGTGAATGGGAAAAGATATTTGCAAATTATATGTCTGATAAGGGGTTAATATCCAAAATACATAAGAGGCTCATACAACTCAATATCAAAAAACAAACAACCCGGTTAAAAAAAAATAGGAGAGGACCTGAATAGGCATTTTTCCAAAGAAGACGTACAGATGGCCAACAGGCACATGAAAAGATATTCAACATCACTAATCATCAGGGAAATGCAAATCAAAACCACAATGAGATATCACCTCACACCTGTCAGAATGGCTGTTATCAAAAAGACAAGAAATAACAAGTGTTGGTGAGGATGTGGAGAAAAGGGAACCCTCTTGCACTGTTGGTGGGAAGGTAAACTGGTATAGTCACTTGGAAAACAGTATGGAGGTTCCTCAAAAAATTAAAAATAGAACTATCATATGATCCAGCAATTGCATTCCTGGGTATATATCCAAAGAAAACAAAAACATTAACTTAAAGAGCCCAGGACCAGATGGCTTCACCGGTGAATTCTATCAAACATTTAGAGAAGAGCTAACACCTATCCTTCTCAAACTCTTCCAAAATATTGCAGAGGGAGGAACACTCCCAAACTCATTCTACAAGGCCACCATCACCCTGATACCAAAACCAGACAAAGATGTCACAAAGAAAGAAAACTACAGGCCAATATCACTGATGAAGATAGATGCAAAAATCCTCAACAAAATACTAGCAAACAGAATACAACAGCACATTAAAAGGATCATACACCATGATCAAGTGGGGTTTATCCCAGGAATGCAAGGATTCTTCAATATACACAAATCAATCAATGTGATACACCATATTAACAAATTGAAGGAGAAAAACCATATGATCATCTCAATAGATGCAGAAAAACCTTCTGACAAAATTCAACACCCATTTAGGATAAAAGCCCTGCAGAAAGTAGGCATAGAGGGAACTTTCCTCAACATAATAAAGGCCACATATGACAAACCCACAGCCAACACTGTCCTCAATGGTGAAAAACTGAAACCATTTCCACTAAGATCAGGAACAAGACAAGGTTGCCCACTCTCACCACTATTATTCAACATAGTTTTGGAAGTGTTAGCCACAGCAATCAGAGAAGACAAAGAAATAAAAGGAATCCAAATCGGAAAAGAAGAAGTAAAGCTGTCACGGTTTGCAGATGACATGATACTATACATAGAGAATCCTAAAGATGCTACCAGAAAACTCCTAGAGCTAATCAATGAATTTGGTAAAGTAGCAGGATACAAAATTAATGCACAGAAATCTCTTGCATTTCTATACCCTAATGACGAAAAATCTGAAAGTGAAATTAAGAAAACACCCCCGTTTACCATTGCAACAAAAAGAATAAAATATCTAGGAATAAACCTACCTAAGGAAACAAAAGACCTGTATGCAGAAAATTATAAGACACTGATGAAAGAAATTAAAGATGATACAAATAGATGGAGAGATATACCATGTTCTTGGATTGGAAGAATCAACATTGTGAAAATGACTATACTACCCAAAGCAATCTACAGATTCAATGCAATCCCTATCAAACTACCACTGGCATTTTTCACAGAACTAGAACAAAAAATTTCACAATTTGTATGGAAACACAAAAGACCCCGAATAGCCAAAGCAATCTTGAGAACGAAAAATGGAGCTGGGGGAATCAGGCTCCCTGACTTCAGACTATATTACAAAGCTACAGTAATCAAGACAGTTTGGTACTGGCACAAAAACAGAAATATAGATCAATGGAACAGGATAGAAAGCCCAGAGATAAACCCACGCACATATGGTCACCTTATCTTTGATAAAGGAGGTCAAGCATATACAGTGGAGAAAAGACAGCCTCTTCAATAAGTGGTGCTGGGAAAACTGGACAGATACATGTAAAAGTATGAAATTAGAACACTCCCTGACACCATGCACAAAAATAAACTCAAAATGGATTAAAGACCTAAGTGTAAGGCCAGACACTATCAAACTCTTAGAGGAAAACATAGGCAGAGCACTCTATGACATACATCACAGCAAGATTCTTTTTGACCCAGCTCCTACAGAAATGGAAATAAGAACACAAATAAACAAATGGGACCTAATGAAACTTAAAAGCTTTTGCACAGCAAAGGAAACCATAAACAAGACCAAAAGACAACCCTCAGAATGGGAGAAAATATTTGCAAATGAAGCAACTGACAAAGGGTTAATCTCCAAGATTTACAAGCAGCTCATGCAGCTCAATAACAAAAAAACGAACAACCCAATCCAAAAATGGGCAGAAGACCTAAATAGACATTTCTCCAAAGAAGATATACAGATGGCCTACAGACACATGAAAGAATGCTCAACATCATTAATCATTAGAGAAATGCAAATCAAAACTACAATGAGATATCATCTCACACCGGTCAGAATGGCCATCATCAAAAAATCTAGAAACAATAAATGCTGGAGAGGGTGTGGAGGAAAGGGAACACTCTTGCACTGTTGGTGGGAATGTAAATTGATACAGCCACTATGGAGAACAGTATGGAGGTTCCTGAAAAAACTACAAATAGAACTACCATACGACCCAGCAATCCCACTACTGGGCATATACCCTGAGAAAACCATAGGTCAAAAAGAGTCATGTACCAAAATGTTCATTGCAGCTCTATTTACAATAGCCAGGACATGGAAGCAACCTAAATGTCCATCGACAGATGAATGGATAAAGAAGATGTGGCACATATATACAATGGAATATTACTCAGCCATAAAAAGAAATGAAATGGAGGTATTTGTAATGAGGTGGATGGAGTTAGAGTCTGTCATACAGAGTGAAGTAAGTCAGAAAGAGAAAAACAAATACAGTATGCTAACACATATATACGGAATCTAAGGGGAAAAAAAGGCCATGAAGAACGTAGTGGCAAGACGCGAATAAAGACACAGACCTACTAGAGAATGGACTTGAGGATATGGGGAGGGGGAGGGGTGAGATGTGACAGGGTGAGAGAGTGTCATGGACATATATACACTACCAAATGTAAAATAGATAGCTAGTGGGAAGCAGCCGCATAGCACAGGGAGATCAGCTCGGTGCTTTGTGACCACCTAGAGGGGTGGGATGGGGAGGGTGGGAGGGAGGGAGATGCAAGCGGGAAGAGATGTGGGAACATATGTATATGTATAACTGATTCACTTTGTTATAAAGCAGAAACTAACACACCATTGTAAAGCAATTATACTTCAATAAAGATGTTTAAAAAAAATTAATAAGATACAAGGTTGTAATATACAGCACAGGGAATATAGCCAATATTTTATAATAATTTTATATGGAGTATAATCTATAAAAATATTGAATTACTGTGTTGTATACCTGAAACTTATATAATATTGTAGATCAACTAGGTACTTCAATTTTAAAATCTAAATAAATAAATAAAAGAAATCTTATTCAGAGATGAAAAGGAAAAGAGCAAAATGAATTAGTGCAACAGCATGACTTGGAATTAGTCATACCTGGAGTCAAATTCTGTTTGGGCCATTTCCTAATATTGTGGCCTCGAGGACTCTGTTTAACCCTTTTGAATATCAAGTTCATGGTCAATATAAATGTAACCATTGAAACCCATGCTGCAGGGGTACAGTGTAGACTAAATGATGGGCTGATGGGTCAGCACATACTAAACATTTTACCTGGATCACAGGAGGTGTTCCTTCAATGTTACCTTCATTTTACTTTCTTTGCCCTTTACCTCGAGGAAGCCAGCACAGGGTTTTTTAGGAGACTCAGATTTTACTGATGCTGCAAAACTGTTTCATTAAAAATGGACTCTTCCGGACTTCCCTGGTGGCACAGTGGTTGAGAATCTGCCCGCCAATGCAGGGCACACGGGTTCGAGCCCTGGTCTGGGAAGATCCCACGTGCCGCGGAGCAGCTGGGCCCGTGAGCCACAACTACTGAGCCTGCGCGTTTGGAGCCTGTGCTCCGCAACAAGAGAGGCCGCGATAGTGAGAGGCCCGCGCACCGCGATGAAGAGTGGCCCCCGCTCGCCGCAACTAGAGAAAGCCCTCGCACAGAAACGAAGACCCAACACAGCCATTAAAAAAAAAAAAAAAAAAAAAAAAAAGGGACTCTTCCCAGGATTATTATTCTGCAGTCACACTGGCAGAGAATGAGAGAAGCCTGTTCTAATTCTCGGACACTCAGGTGCAGCACAAGATTTAATCTTTAGTGTCTGTGTCCAGGCCTAAGCTCTTCCATGGCCTCCTGTAAGGTCAAATGAACATGTCAAACCTTATAGCCAGAGCTTTGAAATTTTTTGATGCTTGCTTCTTTAAGTACTCTTTGATGAGTTTGAAAAGGAGCCCTATCACTTTTCCAGCAAGAATTGTGCCATCCACTCTCAACTGCTAGCACTAAGCAGCTACCAAGTTCCTCACAAATTTGAAAGGCTCTGAGTACAGAGAAAGGACAAGCAGAGAACCCTGATACACAGAAGAAAACACATCTTGGTTCACCATGATCTCCATGATTACCCAGTAGCTGTTTAGAGCCTGGTTGCTCTAATTGGAGCCTGTGCTGAATCATCGCGATTCATGTGGTACCCATCTGGCACCTGAAATTAGATTTTGTTCCCTCTGCCTTCATAATGGTGAGGAAGGTGGGGATACATAACTGAAAAACCCCTTAAAGATTATTTTGCTAATAGATGAATTTCTTCGTGAACAAGGAGAACAGCAGTTTCTTTTCTAAGGATGTGGCTCTCTTTCATCACCTAATGGTCTATTATCGATAGCTCAATTTTTTTAAAAGACAATGCTATCTGGGAAGCTGGAGTTTTATCTTTAAAAATCTCTCTAATTCACTGAAGGAGTAATATAAGCTAAAGTGTATAAGCTGCAAAATAAAACCAAATTTAATGTCTGAAATCTAAGGAACCAAGGAAAAGAAACTTGGAGTTAAAAGGATTTTAAGTTTCTAGATCATAATATCATACCATGGTATATCACACCATATTATACTGTACCATAATGGAGATATTGTTCCTGACCATCCTATTCTTAAATATTACTAAGGAGTGAGAGCTCTTAGCCCACTACATTAGATAGATTTTTTTTTTTTTTTTTTGGCAGCACCATGCAGCTTGCAGGATCTTAGTTCCCCGACTAGGGATTGAACCTGGGCCCACGGCAGTGAAAGCACAGAGTCCTAACCACTGGACCACCAGGGAAGTCCCTAGGTAGAATTTTTAATAAACATTTTTTTGTGTGGGGGGGAACCAGTTTGTCACTTATATTTGGCATAAATCACTCTATTACAATATTTCAGATCCTTAAAAACTTAATAATAATTATTATTAATTATAAAAATAAATATAATTTATTCTTGGCTATTCAGCTTTTAAAGACCAAACTATCCTGGCTCTGCTACTTATTGTGTGACTTTGGGCAAGTTATCTGACCTCTCTGTACCTAAGTTTCTCTGTACACTAGAACTATGATATCTTGCTTCAAACCATTGTTGGAAGGAATATAGAATTCATAGAGGAAAGTGCTGGAAATAGTGACAACACATAGTAAGCACTCATTAAGATATCACCATCCTCATATCTCTATCTTACTCTTAAGAAACTATGATTTGTTTACAGTGAATGTACAGTAAATGTGTGATGGGGACCATTATTTTGAAAATAATAATCCAACACTTTTGTATTCACTCTAAATCATGCTGCTCTGTAGGTACCCCATTCATTGAATCAGTTATTTTAGCCTGGCCCCTGGCGAGGAAGCAGAGAGATGATTAAAACCCCAGATAGGTGGTAGGAAAAAACAAATCCACTCTACACCCCTCACTGGATTGCCTCATACCAACATAGGGCAGAAATATTGTTTTAGGAAGAATGGGAGTCTAGGATAGCACCCAGAAGGCTTCTTCATGGGCTGGTGACACTAAAGTTATCTTAAAGTCTCCGTGTGCCCCTAGAGGGGAAAAGGGAGATGGCTGATAGTGACGGCTGGAGAACTTGACAGAGTGACGGTTTGGAGAGGGGGTAAAGTGACATTAAAACTAAAAGCTGTAGGGTAGATTTCCCAAACAGGGGATCAAATGAAAACTACAGCCAAACCTGAGGAGAACTACAGCCCCAGCAAGAGTTGGGTGCCAGCCTAGTCAGTGAAGAGAGCTGAGTCCCGTAAAAGCAATTCCTGTTCTTTGTTTATGCAAAGAGGACAGAATAAAAAAGTATTAAGCCAGCTTTAGGTACTTCAAAAGTGGAGGCAGGAGGGACCACAACCAAATCACTGCAGAGATCAAATCATTGTATTTTAGTGATACAAAAACACTAAAATGGAAAATGGCATATGACCCAAAGTTGCCTTTCTCCCAATGCTATGAGAACAATAATAATTGTATTATTTTAATCACAAACATTTACCAGGCATTTACTGTGTGCCAGGCAATGTTCTAATCACTTAAAATGTATTAACTCATTCAATTCCAATAAAATTCTGTAAAATGGCCACTATTTTAATATCTAATTTGTAGACGAAGAAATAGAGGCAGAAGAATGTAATATAACCAGGCAAGATTACATGACTAGTAAATTTTGAACCCAGGATATGTAAGTTTTCTCCTGTACCCGGAGGCCATTTTGTTTTTTTAGGGAAGGGGCCAGAACTCATCGAAAAGGAGGAAAACAATCTTTATCTAGAGCAAAACTTTGAATTAACTTACCCCCTTATCAGTGCAACAGTAGTCCTAGAGCTAAACGATTGATTACAGGAAATAAGAAAAGCCACATTGTTTCTATATTAGAATTGTAGTGAGTAAATTTTGACCCTTTTATAGAGTTAGTCAATGTAAGTATACCAAAGTTTCCAATATAAGATAGGAATTTCAGTCTATTTCATTCTCCTTGCTCCCAAATTGAATTTGAAGCAGCCAAAGAAACACAACAATAGAAAAACAGGGAAGCGTGCCATAGATTTAGCGAATTTCTGTAAAATAGCCCACAGGATCCAGACTGCCTGTGAGTCCATACACTCTGGAATGGGAGAAGAGTTTAATAGTAAGAAATCTACTTTAAAAAATTCATCATAGCCATAGATCAAGGAAGAAGAGAAACATGTAATCCTCCCTAAAAAAGTCTTTAAAAAGCATGTAAAAAAACCTAAACACTGAATCCCAATTTTTAAGCTTTGATTAAACAGGACTATAAGGCATACCTTCCTCAAATAGCCAATGTCTTGCTTGATGAAAGACCAGAGACATTCCAACTGAAGTCAGGAGCATGAGGACACCCACTGTTACCACACTTAGTTAACAATGTCTTTAAAGCGCTAATTAGTAAGTCTAATAGAAGCGAGTCATAAATATTGGCAAAGAGGAGGCATATCTATAGTTATGTGAAAATCACGAACTCTTTATTTGAAAGACCCCCCAAAATATAAAGTTTAAAAAAATTTTTTTTAGTGTTTAGTAAGGTGCGTTGGTTACAAATCAATGTTTCCCTATATATCAACATTCGGAAATGTAATAGCTACCAAACAACAACAACAACAATCTATAAAGCTAGGCACAAAGAAGATTTGGGGGGTTTTGTTTGCATGTTCATTTACAAAGGTACAAGGAATACACAGGGGAAAAATATATAAAACTTTCTTAAAGGACATAAAAGAAGACACACCCAAAAATAACATGTTTCTGAAGAAGAAAGAATGTGCGATTCTAATCATGTGCAGTTCCAACATGAATTATTTATCTATTTATTTATATTTAAATATTTGTTATAGAAACTTTCAAAAATACACAAAGCCAGAGAAAATAGGATCATGAACCCCAAGTACTCATCATGCAGCTAGCAGTAGCAATATTTTTGTAATCTTACTTTATCTATCCTACATGCACTTTCCCCACTATACCTTCCTGCTTGCGTAATTTAAGACATCATATAAATAAACATGTAAGTATAGGTAGAAAATTTCTGAAAAACAACAATAACAAAGGAAGAATTTCTATAATAATTAAAATAATTTATCCTGGTACCAGAGTAGAAGAAAAACCAGTAGAACTGAAAAAAAAAAAAAAAAGATACAACTATATATATGAATTTGATATTTGATAAAGGTAATATTTTTCTTTATCAGTGTTTAAAGCATAGGTTACTCTATCATTGGGTTGGGACAACTTGATAATCATTTGGGTACAAAATATCTTCATATCAGGCCAGAAAATATTCCAGATGAATTGAAGATTTAAATGTGAAAAATAAAGCCATGGAAGTAGTAAAATAGAACATTTGTAAATATTTTATTTCTTTAAGGGTACAGAAGGTCTTTCTAAGCATTGTATGTGCCAGACACTTTGCTAAGTGCATAAACTAGGAATAGAATGACTTAAATTTTGAAAATAAAAAAAATTACAAATATAAATATATTTATTTATCAACTTCACTAACAAGCAAAAAGTAAGTAAATAAAACAAGGAGATGCCCTATTTTGTCCATTAGATGGTACATTAAAATAAAAAATAACACTGAATGTAGGAGCACTCATTTACTGCCAGTGGGAATACAATCAGTACAATATTTCTAGACAGGTTTTTGGCAAATATATCAAAAACCTGATAAACACACTTACCCTTTGAATCAGCATGAGAAAAGGATACAGAGATGTATATGCAAAAATAATGATCAAGCGCTTTTCATAATAGGAAAAAATGTGAACAAAGTAAATATCCAACCACAGAGGATTATCTAAATTAATATTTCTATAAAAATGAAAAGGAATATTTTGAAGCTATTAGAAATAACAATGTAGATGTATATATAAAGATGTTCACAATAAACTGCTAAGTGAAAAGCACAGGCTACTAATTGTATTCAAAGTATGGTCCCATTTCTGTACTCTGCCTGTACATACACAGAAAATAATTTGGAAAGACAGACATCAAAATATAACAGTGTGTAGCTCTAGAATTATGGGAGATTTTCTCCTTTTGTTTCTGTGCCTAATGTGACCTAATTTTTCTACAGTGATGATATCCTATTTGTGCTACAAAATTAAGTAACAAAGAAGTACGTATAGTTATAGCATTAAATATAGTTTGCAGCTAAAGACCAAAATTGTTGGAAGACAGAATGATCATGGAATTCCTTAGTCGTAATTGGGTGGATGCTTCTAATAAGAAAGGTCATGCAGGCTTTCCATGACTTGACTGGAGATGGGATATTTCAGATTGTGAACATATATGCTTTGGCTGCTGTGAAATATGAAGCAGGCTTTGAAATGCAAGTATAATTACAGAAATTCAAACTGACAGTCATTACAGTTAGTTCTCCTGAGTAAATGAAAGCAAGAAATCTTAAAAATAATAGATGATTAACACGTTTATAAAAATGGAAAATTTAAAATTTGCCAATCATCATTCCCAAAGTGAGCATTAGTTTACACATTTCAGATGTAAAGTTTCATTGACTGAATTAAGTGTATACAAAAGCACTTGCCAAGACATTTTTCTGTAAATTAAAAGAAGAGAGCAACCAATAAAGAAAAACCAAAGCAATTGTTTAACCCAAGCAAGCAGAAAGCCTCCAGGTGCCATATGCCCTCCCCACAGCCTGCAAGAACCTTGATCAGCCAGAGCTTGGCTCAGCCCTGTGCCCAGAACAATCCTGTTCCCAATCAAGAAGAATTTAAAGAGCTCTATATTAATGGGCATTGAAAGAAGAAGAAAGAAAACACACTTGGGCATCAGCTTCTTGCCAGACACGACATTATTAGTTTATATCCATTATTCCACTTAGTTCTTCAGAATCTATGGAATAGGTGGCATTTCCCCCATTCTGCAGATGATGAAACCAAACCTAAGATAAATGAAATTATTTCCCCAAAGTGTCACAAGTCACAAGTAGTAGACGTGTGAGTCAAATCCACATCTCTTTGGCCCAAAACTTTACGCCCTTTTCAAAAAGCTATAAAGACAAATCTGATTTTGTTACTTTGTAGCAGTTGGAGATGGGCTAGCTTGGAGGTTAAGCAAACAGACTTTTGAGCCAGAATGCCTGGGTTCAAAACCCCCCTCTGCCAGTTGCTAGATGTGTGACGCTGCACATGCTTCCTGACCTTCTGTGACTCAGTTTCCTCCCTTGAAAGTGCGGGCAATAGGAGTACCTGCCTCATAGATAAGGACTGACTGATAAGTGTTAAGATGTAGAAAGCACCTGGGACTTTTCCTGACAAATACTAAGCATCAGTAAGTGTTAGCTATCTTTATTATCGTTTGTGGGGTTTTTGTGGCCACTTTATGGTCTGTTTTCAACAGCTTGTCTTTACCTTATGCACCCCCTTCCTTGTCTCCCAGCTTTCTCCCTGCTAGCTCCCTAAGACTCCAAGTCTAATCCCCGGCTTAGCAGTTGGGCCCCTGTGAACCATCTGCCCAGAGCCCCAGGACTGCTCACACTCAGGATCTGCCAGCCTGGGAGCCTTTGCAGGACCTTGGCTGTGCCACCTACCACTTGTCCCCCCCTCTCAGTACACTGCTCTGCTTGCAAAATGGCAAAACGTCCTTCTGTCTCTACCAGTGGCAGCCACCCCTCCCCTTGGAACAGATCCTGTTTCCGGATTCTGGCAGCACAAATTTTGAAAATGTTCCCAGTCAGACCCACTATTGTCTACTGAGCTTAAGCTCACATTCAGAGAGAGAGACCAAAGAGAAAGCTTCTCAAATTAGAGATTACGGCCCCTCCCATCTCCAGAGAACCCTTGAAAAAACAGTGCAAGGTGGGAATTACACATGCACTTCATTTTTAAAATTGCACAAACAGCACAATGTTTTATTCATGCCACTAAGGGAGGTATCTCCAAACATGGTATGACTATGTACAAAGAAGTTATGTCTGAGTATTTCTGGAGACAATGTTGCTTTCTGCATCCTGACCTTCTCAGCTTCTTTTCTTTCCATTAAAACACATTCACTGGCTCCATGCACTTTGCCAAAATCATTGCCAAAAACAAGGATTTGCAGCGTGACACCTGATTTGAAATCACCTGCAGATCTTTCATCACTTTGTCACCTCTAATATTATGTTAATAAGTGCTTAACACTGCCTCCGAAGTTCAAATCCTTCCAGATTACCTTTAACACTATAGGCACCTCCCTCAAGGAAGCAGCAAAGTACTGATATTTTCAGCAGCACAAGGCTGCACAGAAAAATAAAATACTCTGATGCTTCAAAGGACAGATTTCCCAGCCTTTGCCAGCGCCCCAGAAATGGAAAAATGAATTCTTTGGCCTTGCCATTCATCCAAGGTTTTCTGTGATTTGTTCTGAAATTTCTAAATATAGGCATTTTCACTTTGCTTTTTTGTAGATGTATGCTTTGTATCTACACTATGCGTTTCACCCAAAGTTCTCAAAACTACTTTATATCAACATTTCACAATGTGAAAGCTAGAATTCAAATTTCAGAGATAATGAAAGGGAAGCAAAATCTTCCAGTGACTTTTTGAAAATATATCTGTACACAAGATGCATAGAGCTAATATTAGTTTGGAAGGAACCACTGTTGGATAAACCACATTTTACTCTGTCCTAAAATGATGGCACGGTTGCTAGCAGGACTCAGTAAATATTCACAGTGAAAAACCAAGTATTTGTTAAGCATCTCCGAATGGTGCAAAATCTGCTCTAGAAGGTATTGTAGGTAGAAAAAAATGTATAAAACATAAATCTCTTTAAACACTCTCTTGTTCAGAGAACAAGGCTGAAACTAGAAGCAATTACAGAACACTACAGTCTATAATTAGAGCTTAATAAATTGCATGGTACAGCTAACAAGTTCAAAAGTAATTGAGAAAAGAAAAATAAGAGAAGTTGTTGTAGGCTAGGCATGTGAAAAAACAGAGTGTAGTTTTCAAGCAGACTTTAAAAACTGACAAGTGTATAAATGGGCAGAACAGAAAAGGAAAAGCGCTCATGCCTGAAAGGAACAGCAGAGGGGAAATAGATGGAAAGTCATTGAAGGCAGAGAAGAGACTAGTACACAGGTGTATAATGGGGGAAGGGTGGAAGTTAAGAAGGGAGGAAGAATGACTTCTCTATAGGAACAGAAGATTTGTTACAGGGAGTAAAGGGAAGCAACCTGGGATTATTGTATGAAAAGGAGATTAGGGGTCATTGATTGCCAGTTAAGCTTGATCCAGTAGGTAACCAGTGTGCTCTTAGCAGATGAATGGCATGGCAGGGCCCTGCTTTAAGAAGTATATTCAGCCAACAGAAGATGAATAAATGGGAGGTGATCTAATTCAATGGTTTGTTTTCTTACAAAGGTCCTTATTTTTCTACATAAATTAGAAAGATCAGGTCTCCTCTGTTATAATCTCTGAAACCTTCGGTGATTGCAAAGAAGTTCAGAATCTCAGTTCCAATAGGAATAGTAGCATACTTGTCACACTATTTTTATAAGAATTAAATTAGATTATGTATGAGAAGTGATTAATATATAGAAAGCACTTAGTAAACATCAATTCTCTCCCCATAAACTCTTTGAAGATTCTGTGAATAGTCAAAGATTAGTTATAATTGAGATGCTGAGATTTAGGCAAAGCTGTTACATGGAGCTTCCAAAGCGTTATGGAACAATCAAACTTTGTATTTAATCAATCAATGGTCTGATCTTATTTCAATGTAACCAGTGTAGATCTAGGACTATTGCTCATTCCAAATGGCTTCATGGATGGGTATATTGAATTTTATCTCAAATTTAAATGGGACAAGCTATTATAGCACCTCTGTTACATTTTTATAAACTTAGATTAAGAAATAGATATAGCAAGTATGGGGTTTCCATACATTCAGTTGTTCTTCCAAAAATATTTACTGGGACTTCTCTGGTGGCACAGTGCTTAAGAATCCGCCTGCCAATGCAGGGGACACAGGTTTGAGCCCTAGTCCAGGAAGATACTGCATGCTGCGGAGCAGCTAAGCCCATGTGCCACAACTACTGAGGCTGCGCTCTAGAGCCCGTGAGCCTCAATTACTGAGCCCGCGTGTCACACTACTGAAGCCCATGCACCTAGAGCCCGTGCTCCACAACAAGAGAAGCCATGACAATGAGAAGCCGACACACCGCAACGAAGAGTAGCCCCTGCTCGCCGCAGCTAGAGAAAGCCCGCATTCAGCAACAAAGACCCAACACAGTCAAAAATAAATAAATAAATAAATTTATTTTTAAAAAAAATTATTGAGCACCTACAAAGTGCCAAGCATTGTTCTGAGCACTAGGAATATATCAGTGAACAAAAAGACAAAATCTCTACATTCATTTACCTTATATTCCAGAGGAAGAAGATAGATAATAAATTAAGATACAAATAACATAAGTAATTTAATAAGTAATAAGTAAAATAATTAATGAGCAAAATATAAATTATATATATATTATGTGAGATGGTGACGTGCAAAGACAAAAACCAAACGTATGGGGGACAGCGATTGCAATTTTAGATAGAATGGCCAGGAAGAGCTTCTCTGAAAAGATAACATTTGAATAAAATCCTGAAGGAAGCATGGGAGGGAGCCTTGTAAGGGTCTGGCAGTGCCCTGGTGTGTCTGAAGCATGGTCAGGGTTGCAAGGGCCTAGTGTGCCAGGGTGAGAGGAGTTAAGCTGAGTTCAGAGAGGTAACAGTACGGTTAGGACCTTGTAAGGCATATCACAGCCAGTCTCTGGGTGCATGGCCCTTGCAGAGCAGAAGAGAATAGCAGGACAGAGGCTGGCCTTTGGAGGGCACAGAAAACGGCACCAAGCTCCAACCCAGCAACAGCAAGCTTTACTCTTCCAGGGCTACCCCATTTGAAATGGTTTCCTTCAACACCCAGCCTCAGAATCCCCTCTCCCACAGCATACTAACAGGCAGCAACGAGAGATACAATAAAGGAAAAATATCACCGTAGCATTGTACATCAGCAGTCCACGAACTAGCAACGGTACCAGGCCACGCTTTGAGAACCACTATCCTGGACCTGACAGGACACTATCCAGCAGGCAGGAGGTGTCCACAGGGCAGGAGGTGCCAGCAAGGGCAGATGGTGTCTGCAGGAAGCGCACTTCACGGGCAGCCAATTAGGAGCGCAAAATGGTGAAGGAAAAGGCAACTTGAGGTTTATAAATTAAAACCAATTTCTGAGCTCCTCCCCTCTCCACCCACTGATATAAAAACCAGGCTGTTTGGACTCTTATTTTCACTGACTACCTGGAAGAGAAATCTGTGCTGGCAATCTCCATCTAGAGTCAGGTAACATTGCTAGGAACTGTCAGAAAGCCTGCTTTCCCCAAAGCAAAGGATTTTTCGTAATTAGTGCTAGTGGCCTAGACACCTGGTCTGCTCCCTCTTCTACACTAGAATCTTTATACTTTAAGTAATTAATAAGGAAATTCCTAATGAGATATATATACCCTCCCATTTCCCAGAGACAACCAAAGATAATCATACCGTGGAAACATTTAAAACATTGCCATGTCATTGTTTTCTCTCTAGGCAACCATGGGGATTTTGGAAAAGCTTCCTGTTGACAATTTTGGCACTCATCTAAAAAACAAAAACACTAGAATTCTGTCAACATTTCAACCTAGCAAACTGTCTATTGTTTTGGCATTAAATAAAGTAGAGAAACAGCCGGGATGGTAATGTCACAGGATGGTGAAATGTCACCATTATCTTACGGCAATTTCCTCAACATCCTTTGAGTGCAGGATTTTTTTTTCTCCTACAATGCAGTTTGAACATAGCACTTATTTCCTGGGATAGGTTTAGAAGTTACTGCACCTATACTGGCAGATGAGCGAGCTAGAAGAAGGGAGAGAAAGAGAGAGAGTGAGAAGTTGAGAGAGAGACCATGATTGCAGGCATAAACTGATTGTGCTTTTTTAATTATCTTGAACGTAATGAAGTGTTCACTTTAAGTTGGGAACTTTCCTGCACTAATTACCTTACTTGAGAATTTAATAAAAGCTACCATAACATGATCAGAAACCTTTCTAAGTAACTAAATTACTTATGTATAAGTAATTACTTTCCTACTTTTGCAGCTATAAGGTAAATGGACTCAAAACAAAAGAAAATGCACATCAGCTCAAAATCTTATTTCCCTCAACATGAATTGCAAGTGCAAACTTTGAGATCCTACTAACTTAGGATCTTACAACCTAAAAACATAAAGTTTTAGTAAAACTGCTAATTGTGACAAGTTACAGCAATTTTTAGAGTTTTTAAAAATCTAATATTTCTGGTAAAGAGAAACTGAGAACTGAAAAAATTACATGTAAACCCTCAAGCTTTTCATTTACCTCAAAAAAGAGATGCTCCTTTTGTTGAAAAACAGAACCTTTTTTTAACCTCAAATTTAAAAACAAAAAAAATACAGGCTCGTAAAATTATAAAAATCAAATTTAAAATTTGAAACAGCAGAGACTTCCCTGGCCTTCCAGTGGTTAAGACTCTGCGCTTCCACTGCAGGGGGTACAGGTTCCATCCCTGGTCCGGGAACTAAGATTCCAGCAGGCCACATGGCGAGGCCAAAAAAAAAAAAAAATTGAAACAGCAAAGTAACAAAATATTTACATAACAGATACATTAGGTTCTTAAAACAGGGAAAACAAAACTGGATTCCATCAGGAAGTGAATAAAATTACTTACTTCTCCTACTATTTAGCAAGAGACAAAGCCTTTCCCCACAAATAGATGATCTATGAGTTGAAAAGACTCCCTCGCCAAAAAAAAAAAAAAAAGAGGTACCTGGAAGCTCTGAAAAACCAAGTTGACTGTTTCAAAAACCATTCCAAACCTCACTGCAGATAGTTCATGGTACAGTATCATATTTACATTTCCTTTGTATTTTCTTATTTCCCTTCTTCTACAGAAACACTAGATTACAGCGCTCGTCCTTCTAGGGGACTAGAGTTTCAGGCAGTACTATAGCGCGGCCTCGGTGATCAAGTCCAGTTTCTGTTTGGCGCTTCTGTCTCTAACAGGTGTGTTTCTATGGACGATGCTCGCCACAGCTGGGAGGCCAAGCCACTGCCAAGTGCCTCAAGCTGAGAAGCAGCGCAGCCACAGCGGGCGGCGGCCAAAGCGCGCAGCTGGAGGAGCCAAGCGCACCCGCCGCTTGCCCTCCAACTCGGCCCTGAAATCACCGAGCCCCCGTCGCTCTGCTAAAAGGACAGAGGAGCCCTCCCAGCTTGGAGACAATCGCGCAGACCAACAACAAAACCGCCCTTCCGGAAACACTGCACCTAACGCAATTCTCTGCACTCGGGGACCTCTCAGTAATAGACCACAGATGCCTGGGAGGCATTTCTCTTCCAGGGACGTTGCAGCAGCACGTGCGGACTCTCATCAGTTCCTGCGAGGCAGGAAGGCAAGCAAGCTCCCTTTTGCAGATAAGAGAGCTAGTGTACCGAGCAGCCCCATCACAGGGGACTGGGGACAGATCCAGAACCCATTTCATATGGCACAGGTCTCTGGATTGTCCTGAAGGGAAAGCTACCCCCTTTAGAAATTGTGGGAGGGGGGAAAATACATATATATATATATATATACATACACACACACACATATATATGTATACACACACACACACACACATCAATATATGTGTGTGTGTACATATATGTAATTTCCTCGTTCCCCCCAACTCTTTCCCAGATTTGCTACCATAAACATACTAAAAGGTTGAAAACAGAGAAGATGGAATTAGAAAAAAACAAGAATTAAAAGAAAATATTTATTGTGTAATGTAGCTGCTTTCCTGCCCCTGCCTCCATTTGCATGGTAATTTTAATGTAGTTTTTAGATTAGCTAGGGTTGGCAATAATATCACCCACCCGGCTCATGCAGTATTTACTACTTGTACTCCAAAACCTCAATAAAAATTAGTCTTGTAACGTTTCCTAGGAATTTATTTAATAGTCCCTGAAATAGTGTGTCGGCTACCTTGGACTCCATGATTAACTTGACTTCAAGGCATGCAATTTATTTGCGTTTTGGGGGCATCAGGGTAATTGAAACAGGCTCACAAATCCATAAGCTCCCAAAGCGTTACTTGCAGAGGAAAGATGTCCTTATATATTTTTAATGTATGTAGAAACTAGTATCATGAATTTAAAAAATGAATTCATTTTTAAGTGTCACTAAATTCATAGTGGCTCTTTGTCATCATATATTTTTCAAGTGATGCATTCTAAAAATATAATTACTCTCATGTGGAACTGTGGGCTGGATTTAATGACACACTTCTAATGGAATATAATGGAAATGATGATTTGTGAATTCTGAGACAAACCTATTTAACTTTAACCCAGCATTGCCCAGTCAGAGACTGGTGAATTTGCCTACCTGGCATCCCTTCTCCCTTTTCTGGATACAAAACCATAACTTTTGATGATTCTCTCAGGGTATCATTACATGTTTTGGATAGGGCAGAATATATGCCCTCCCACCAGCTGGGATGGGCTTGTACCCCAGGCCTGGCCAATCAGAGCACCCTATCCCAATAGCCTGCAAGTGATTGGTGCAGTGAAAGTCACATGACCCAGGACAGACTAATCAATCTCCTCCCTAAGATTTGATATGGGAATCCTGGAAGAAAGAAAGAGTCTCTTCTTCTTTTGGGATCACAAATTATAAACCATAGATAAGCCTGGTTTCCAGAGTCCATTTTATCTTGGTTTCATGGAAAGAAATTGCCTGACAATGACCCAGTGCAGAGAGCAGAGAGCAGGGGAGCAAAGCCAAAAGAAGGAGTAATAGAAAGGCTTAGCGGGTGACACCATTTAAGCACCTGTTGCTGGATCTGTCCCCACTGGACTTAAAGTTATGTGACCAATTCATTCATTTTTTGCTTAAATTACTCTAAGTTGATTTTCTGTCTGCAATGAAAGCCTTGCCTAATACTAGAGGTAAACACAGTGTTTGTCACTGAAATGGTCTCATTAAAAAAAAAAAATTGCTCAAAAATTGAAAAAAATATTGATGATCAACGCACCACAGCATTTTCACACTGTTATCCACTTCCTTCTTCTTAAGCTTTTTCTTTCCCTGATTGCCATGATGCCACACTTTCTTCATTCTTCTCCTAAATCTATGACCATTCCTTCTCTGTCTCCCCACTTGTCCCTGAAGTGTGAATGCTCTACATTTCTGTTCTCAGCTGCTTCTCTTCTCTATATACTTCCTCACCTAATTTCACCCATCTTATGTCTAGTAGACACGAAGAATTGGTCCTCAGCATCCATTCCAACCTCTTCCTAGAGGGCCCACCCTTCCACAGAAGCTGGAAAGATAAAGACCACAATTTCCGGACTCCCTTACAACAAGAATTCTGAAGCTACACTAGGTTCTCCCAGTCTGATGTACTCCAGTGAAATATTTGGAAGACAAAAGTGAAGTAGGGCCTAGTTTCCTATTGTTTTTGCTGTTGCTGTTGGCAAAGAGGGGTGTGGAAATATGGGGGTTTCAGCAGCGATGTCCCTGTGGGAAAGCACTGACGCCGTGGTGTATGGAGAGCTGTAGCAGTCGTGGTTGTGGAGACCTCCTGTTCCCAGGACTGCAGCCACACTGCACATTCTTGAACTCCAAAGCATCAGTGGCAGCCTCCTGATGCCTCACCACCATCCTCTTGGGACCAGTTGGACAGTCTGGTGCTGGATATCATTTCTGGAAGCCCACCTCTCCAGCCCTTCCAATGCTTTTGCAATTCTAGAAAAAACTAGAGGGAGTGTTTGCCACCCAATTTCTCCAAAATTCTCCCCATTGACAGCACAGTAAAATAAAACACCTTGTGAATAGCCCATAAGGCTGTGCGTTATATAGCCACTACTTCCCAGGCTAGCCTCATCTCCTGCCAGATTCCTCTTTACCCCTTCACACACTGACAAGCGAGCCCTCCCTATGCCTCTTTTATTTGCGTATGATCCTCTGTTTTCTGGCATCTCCCTCTCCTTCTTGACTTGCCTGAGAAATGTCTGTGCAGACTTCAGAGACTCCTCCAGAGAAATTAGGCATCTGTTTGTAGGCACCACAGGACTCTATGTTCAACACTTTTAAAACAATCATGTTGGTGTATTATAATTTTTGTTTTCGTGTTTATCTTTCTACTATCATTGAAATTCATTGAGGGGATGAGTAGTGAATTTTTCTCAGTTTCCCAAGCCTATCATAATATATGATACTTAAATGAATGGAATGGGAATTAAAACCTCCTTCAATTTATGAAATGAAATGTTATGAAATGTTGTAGAGGCTTAAATACATTTCCTTTCAGCTCCATCTCCTGGGAGAAACAAGATCAGAAATAAAACGTTTCCACTTTGAAAAGACAGTACATACACATGAAAACTTTATTAATATCACTCCTTAAATAGCTTCAAGAAAGCCCTCCAACACAGCCAGCATTACTATAAGTCATGTAAAGCCAAGGAAACTTCAACTATTTCCTCAAACCCACACGACCTGGATTTTTCCCCATAACCCAGTCAGCTTTTCCATTCTCTCCCTCAGTTCATGGAAAGGAGACAGGCTACTCTGACAATCTCTCTCTTCTGTTATCCTCAGTGTTTTCTACTTTGTGTGCCCAAATAACTTACAGAATTCTTTTTTAAACCAGATTTAAATGGAGGTATCCCACATTTGATAACTAGGAGTAAGATGGTGGGCACAGGGAACTCTTAATAAACTTAATAAGAATTAATTTAGTGCAACTACTAGACATCACTTTAGTAAGAGTATTCTTTTCCGTACTTGGAGAAGAGTTAAAGCTTACTTGTTAGTGCACAAGTTCAAATGGAAAGAAACAGTGATGTCATCAGGGCTGCCACACTATTATGGTATATTATGGGTATTTTAACCCTGGTTCACAGACTTTCAGTAAATGAATAGAAGACAGCTGCCCTTATTGATCCTAAATACTTACTTAGAAGGGAGAAAATACCACATGCCAAACAGGAATTGGACTTAGTGGAAGACATTTAAACCTCAAAGTCTTTAAGGAAGAAAGAAAATGTCTGAAGCAAAATCTGTAAGCCCCAGAGGTCCTCAGGGCGAGGAAGTACTTAAAACTTCCATCCTCTGAAAGGTACCAAGTGAACAAGGCCATCACCTGAGGCAGTTATTATT
Organism: Eschrichtius robustus; assembly: GCF_028021215.1. Taxonomy (NCBI): domain Eukaryota; kingdom Metazoa; phylum Chordata; class Mammalia; order Artiodactyla; family Eschrichtiidae; genus Eschrichtius; species Eschrichtius robustus. The sequence goes on from NC_090825.1 coordinate 46,928,255, forward strand.
GTTGAATCTGTAATTTCTGTCTTCTTCATGCCACTGTCATACTCCTGTTTGCCAATACTGACCCAACATTGCTATAGGAAAAAAAAAAAAAAGTCTTTGTTTCCAGATTTTAATTTCCGAGGTAGGCTAACTGCATTCCTTGGTCATGATTGATGGAAGGAGAGTGGTGTGATTCAGTCCTTTGAAGTGGTTTCTATGACTTATCTGGTGACCAAGTCTATAGCTGGCAGGATTTAGCATTAGCCCTTTTAATCTCGTTGGAAAGGCTGTTTAGGGGCATCAGATTCCTGGTACACACACAACAAGAACACACAAAGAAAAGAAAAACAAACTAACAAACCAGAAAATCCTATTAGGTGGCACAGATAAGGAATTTTAGAGCAGAGGTGAAGGTTACTTGCAACTTTCCCTGTGAGTTCCTTACATTTACCTACCAGGATATTATTTTCATTTCTTCTACAGGCTGTATGACCTCCAAGAAATTAATTTAATATATGAATTTACCCTTCACCCCAACCCTCAAGCAAATCAGAAATAACTTCCCAAAGTTATTTGGGAAGCAATTACTTTTGTTTTTTTAACAAGGGCTCTTTATTTTCCAAGGAAAATAAGTTTCTTCAAATTACAGATTTCATTAGTGAGTTAAAATGTAATGTGTACCTTTTATCTAGTTCTTAAAGTGTGGTCCCTGAACAAGCAACAGCAAACCATCACCAGGAACTTGTTAGAAATGCCAAATTTAAGCCCCACCCTAGACCCATGAAATCATAAACAGGGAGGGTGGGCCAAGCAATCTGCATCTTAACAAGTCCTCCAGGTGATTCTGATGCATGTTAAAGTTTGAGAATCACAGATCCCAAGATAAATATTTTACGGATGGAAATAAGAATTGAAGAGAGAATGAGCTGCCTAACTGCTTAATGCTACAAACACTCCCAGTGACAATGGTTCAAAAGCACTCATGCTGTTATGTCACATTTATCAATTACCTAAATGCTATTGCTATAGTCATAAGAATTCTATATCCATGTTGGAAGAAAGTTGGAAAGGAAAGAGGTTGAACATTGAATTACTAAAGCTACATATTTTGGGGATAAAGATTTGGGAGATTCTGGGCCCTATGTTTTACCATCAGGATTATCTCCCTGGATCAGTAGGAAGGAATCAAGGCAGAGCTTTGTTTTGGTGTGTGTAAAATAGAGATCCACTTTGACCTTGAAAACCCATGAAAGTCACTTCTGAGTGAGAGCCTAGAACAGTATTTTAGCTTCCTGCTTTTGCTGAGGCCAGCCATGATCCTCTCTAGGGCTCCAGGTCTAAGAGCAGGAGACAAAAGTTTTTGAGGTTCCCCTTACAGTTCATTCTCAACACATAAGCAATGTGTCTCCACCTTGTTACAAGTACTTTCAAATAATTCTCTGATTAAGACTTTCAACAAACAACTCTTGCAAATGAAGCATTTTTATTCCCTTGTAGTGTACATCTATTATTTGTGCCTGCCCGTCACCTAACCCCCCTTCTCTTGGCAATAGCATGCCTACTTCTTTCTGGGAACTCTTCCCTTCTTCATTTCATCCTGGGGTTAATAACAATGGCTTTTCTCTCCCCTTTGTTCACCTGGACAGATAGATGACTCAGGACTACCCAGAGTCCTTCACTAGGATTATTAGATACTGAAGTAAACAGAACAGAGAAACACTTTGTTTTTCCCTTTGAGATGCTCAGCTGGGGTGTTGTAAGCCTGGAGCTGCCAGCTGCCCTGTTTCTTGCTACTATTTGCTCTCAGTGAGAAAAAGGCCATCACAGAGAGATAAGCCAAGATAAGAGTGTCATAGTGGCAATGGGGTTCCCTAAGGTCACATATGCTAACAATGATTTAGTCAGCTCTTCAGATTCTAGGTTTTACCCTCCTTCTAGGTCACCCTTTCTTAGCTAGCTTAGTTCATTTTCTGTCACTTGCAACTGAGAGTCCTGACTAATATAGCATAGTATGAATGATGGAAAAGACTTAAAGATTTAAGTATATCGCCCTAGGTACATACTTAGTAACCAGAAAAGACAGGATGCCTAGCTCTTCATAGTTAATGTCCAATATATTTTCACTATATCACAGCGAGTTATCTTTAAAAAGAAGACTAGGGTTTGTTGAATTAAATGCATTATGTGGTGACTCAGTTTTCAAATCATATATTAAAACAAAACACAAAAAGTGTGGACCATAAAAGAAAATAATGATAAATTGGACTTCATTAAAATTAAGAACTTCTATTCATCAAAAGAAAACACAAATATATTCACACATTTGTCAGAATACGTAAAGCCAGATCAATAACAAAAAGACAATTAATGGCTAAAATACTTGAACAGGATTTCATAAAAGAGGCTTCAAAAAGCCCAATAATTATATGGAAAGGTACTCAATAACATTATTTATCAGGGAAATGAAGACTAAAACTATAATGAGATACTACCAGACATTCACCAAAATGACTAAAATTAAAAACACTGACAATGTCACATATCGGCACATATATAGAGGAACTAGGGCTCTCATACATTGCTGGTGGGAAGGAAAATTAGTACCACCTCTTTGGAAAAACATTTGGCAGCAAGTGCTAAAGCTAAATCATGCCTACCTCATGAATGTGCAATCCTAATCCCAGCCATATCTACCAAAAAAAGAATGAGTACATATGTCCATCAAAAATCACAGCAGACATTCATAAACTTGAAAAATGAAAATAAAATAAATACCCATCAAGATGAGAATAATATCAGTAGAATACTACACAGCAATAAAAAAACAGGCAAACCAAGCTGTGGTGAGAGAACTAAGAATGGTGGTGAAACCAAGCGGGACCCTGTGGGGCCCTCCCAAGTACCAAAGCCTTTCTGTGTTCCCTGTTTCTCATTTGTAGGAAAAAGACTTCACCCTCCTAGACCTTCCCTGAGTACCAAAGTGCAGATTCAGACAGTTACTAATTAGCGGAGTGAGGGAATGCAGAAACAAAGGAAAGGCAGTTAAAAAATAACAGTGCAGCCATGGGGCAAGGTCCTGGGTCCTCCTCAAGGGATATACATAACAATTTGATACATATCTCTGAGTTTTTCTACAGGTACCAGAAAGCTGATGACTGAGGTTCCTGGAGCACCACCCCGTTACCTCACCACCAGCCACTCAGAAGAAAGTCTCACACACACACACACACACACACACAAATCCTGTGGCTCTCCCCTCAAATTTGCTTTTAAATACTCTTTCCTGAGGAGTTTGGGCTTTTTGAGCATGAGCTGCCCATTCTCCTTGCTTGGTCCTTGCAATAAACCCTTCTCTGCTCCAAATTCCAACGTTTCAGTTTATTTGGCCTCACTGTGCATTGGGTACAAGAACTTGGGTTTGACAACAGTGGTAACCTCTGAATGGAGGAAAATTAACTGGAAAGAAACAAGAGGGATTTTTTTTTTAATCTTGCTTTATATCTTTGTCCAGGCAGTAGCTACACAAGTATATACATATGTAAAATTTCACTGGATTGTGTACATAAGAGTTATATACTTTCCTGTCTGTGCATTATACCTCATCTAAGGGGGGGGGAGAACAAATTAAGAAAATGCTACAAACATATCCTAATTCTCCATGTTTTATAATTTCAAAAGCATTCCTCAAAGATTCCAGAACACAGGAGCCCAAAAGGGAATAGAATTGAGATCATTTCTAATGGAGGGCCTGTGTGATACAACTGTGAAGCTCAGATCTCTGCCTGGCTAAGTTGTGAAACACAAAAGAGTTTAGGAAATATCTGAGTATATTTCAGGGTTGTGTGGGGACAAGATGTGATAAACTGATGAGCAGAAATAATTTACACATTGTTAAATCACCTTTCTTGAGCCACAAAATCACCCTAAGTTGAATTTATACTCTCCTTAGAAATAGGGGAAAATAAAACTCATCTCATCCAGGCTTACAAGTCCTCTCTATGAACTATATATACTGGTGAACTCGTTTTGAGGAATACTGTGTTATTAAATTACTATTTAATTGTATAAATATATCCACCTCTTCCAAAAGCACCCTCAGATAATATTTTCTCTGTAATTTCAAATTACCTTAGAATAATCCATAAATGGCAGAGCATTAGTAAAATAGCATATACAGCAGTCTTATTATTTCTAGCTAATCATTAAAGTACAATAAACATGACAAAAAGCATGTCTAGGTAAATATACACACTCACAAATATTATCCAATCTCTTTCCAAACCTCCTGCGTGCTGACCTTATCAACCCAATTAGATGGTTACCCATTTCCAAAGCAAAGTTAAAGGCAGTAAACATATCACTGAGAAAAATGAGCAAAGGTTAGCTTCCCGGAGAATTGTTCTTACAATAAATGTATGATTTTTGTCAATTTGTTTTGAGAAGTGACAAGTGCTACTGGAGTAATCTGTTCTATGCTTGTTTCACTGATGTAATCTAGTGGCTGCTGTTGAATATAACATTTCAGAACTGGAAGGAGCTTTAGGAATAATTTAATTCTTCTTCCTCATCCAAGAGGTGAGAAAACTGAGGCCAGAGAGCTTTAATTACTTGCCCGAGTCAAGGTACACCTAAGTTTCTTTACAAATGTAATTTAGAATCTGTGAGCACTAAAGCCTAAATGAAAAAAATATATATATTTCACAAAGGAAATTTTAGTTTGCAAAGTGTAAGGAACTTACCATTTCTAGTCCTTCTCCACTGATACATTGGCACGGTCCTTAAGTTAACATCACGAAATACAGACCAGTGATTCTACACCTCAAAAATAATGAGAGTCTAAACCAAAGCAGGGGTTCTGGAAATGGCAAGGAAAGGATATTTTAAAAATATAAGTCATGTAGGAGGATGACTCCTCAGTTCCCTGGTTGATGGGATATTGTGATAGTCTTCAATCTCACTTCCTACCTACATTCATCCATTTTTCTAAATCATTCTTCAGAATGATCTTCCAATACAATCCTCATTGCCTACCTTAATCGAGTTCCCTGGAGGCAAATGCTGACACTAAGTGTCATATGAGAGTCATCTATTAGTAAGAGTGGAAAATCAAGGAAGCAGGAAGAGGAACAGGGAAAGGAAGGAGGTCAGGCAAGGCTGCAAGATAAAAGCATATCCACAGAGGGTAACACTGCTTCACAAATGCAAGGCCCTCTGGAGACAGTGGAAGTCAGGCCACTCAAAGTGTGTTTGTAGACCCCTGGGGTCTAAGAACCATGCATTACTGGTGTATGATGAGATAAGGTGCTTGCAGGTAAGTCACTAAGCCCACTGTTTATTTCAGCTGACATTGCTTTCAAAGAACTATTTCTTTATGAAGGAAGCAGTGTGTAGGTTTACGTTCTGCCACAAGTTCATCCTCTCCTGAGTGGTAAGAAGTTTGTGGAAAAATCACATCTCAGAATTGTCCTGATCAGGGGAGAGGAAGCAGAATTATTTATATCCCATCACCATCAATCAGTGCTTAAGGACTGTGCCCTGGGGATGTGAAGTGAAAATTCCCAGGCATTTCCACATCTTGGCAAGGGGAGGGAGGAGCTCAAGCAGCCTGAGAGCAGCCTGTCCACAAGGAGATACATGTGATAGAGGTTTGCTGGGAGTAATACTACACGGGTACATGTGAAAGGTAAAGGACTCCAAGGTGATGAGTGAAGAACACTAACATCATTTGCTAAATTGCCTAGAAAATCCACACTTTGTCCTAGACCATGATGCCTTGCTACATCTGCTCTCCATCTTTTCAGTTTCATCTCTAATTATATCCTATCCCCTTCTGCCTCACTCTACACCAGTGGTTTTCAATTTTGCTTACACATTGGGATCACCTGGGAAGGTTTTAGACCTACTGATGCCTGAGCTCTACACCCAGATGTCCTGGGTTTATTGGTCTACATTGGGATTTTTTAATTCACCCTTAGGTGATACTCTTGTGCAGTCAAGATTGAGAACCACTGCTCTAAGCTTTTTTTTATTAAACTCCTTGCAATTCCATGAGTTTGACATTGCGAGGCTTTGCTTGTCATGCCATGAACACTGCAGAAAAAATCCTTCCCCATCTTTGCCTTTTGAAATCCAATTGACATTTTAAATGCTATTCATTCTTCAAGGTTCAATTCAACTGCCATTTTCTCAATTACAAGGGTTAAGAAACACATGATCAAAGTGTTCAAAATACTTAGCACCCAACCAAAGTATGGTGAAATGTCCTTTTATACGTTACTGGTAGATATACACAATAGTTTCACCACTTAGGAAGCAATACTAAAGAAAAACCTTTATGTACAACTCGGTTTAGGTTGTATCCTAAATGTCCATCACTAACAAAACAGTTACATAAACCATGTCAGAGTCCTACAATGAAATATAACAATTGAAAATGATACTTTAAAAGAATTTTTAATAGTCTGGGGAACTATTTATACTGTCACCAATCAACCGCACATACATATAATCAGTTTATAAAATCTCATATATGAAACATTATTATCTACTTTCAAAAATGTATGGGGGCTTCCCTGGTGGCGCAGTGGTTGAGAATCTGCCTGCCAATGCAGGGCACACGGGTTCGAGCCCTGGTCTGGGAAGATCCCACATGCCGCAGAGCAACTAGGCCCGTGAGCCACAACTACTGAGCCTGTGCGTCTGGAGCCTGTGCTCTGCAACAAGAGAGGCCCCGATAATGAGAGGCCCATGCACCGCGATGAAGAGTGGCCCCTGCTTGCCACAACTAGAGAAAGCCCTCGCACAGAAACGAAGACCCAACACAGCCATAAATAAATAAATAAATAAAAATTTTTTTAAAAATGTATGAAAGATTGGAAAACAGACCAAAAAAGAAATAAATCAACGATTATTCCAAATGATGGGATTATTAATACAAAAATAATATCATTAAAATTACCTACAATGACTGCTTTGACTTATTAAAAAATTAATACTTTCCCCATTAATATTTCCCCATTCTGTGAGTATTAATTTCTCTCATCAATTTTAACATCTTTTGTTTATATCTCTCTCGTGACCCTTGGATTATACCTTGTATTTTTTATTGAGGTATCATTTATCAACAGTGAAATATTCAGAACATAAGTGTGCTGCTGAATTGCTTTTTACAAATTTGTCAGAAGGGTTTCACTACCCAGAAAGCTTTTTTATAACCATCCCTAGTCAATCTACCTCCTACCCTGTGAGAAACAACCACTGATCTGATTTATATCACCTGAGGCGAGTTTTGCCTATTCTAGAATTGCATATAAATGGAATCATACATTATGGACTTTTTCCTCTCTTACTTAGAATAATATTTTTGAGATTTATTAATATTTTTGCATTTATTAGTAGCTGGTTCCTTTTTATTGCTGAGTCGAATCCACTGTGTGAATATACCAGTTTGTTTATCCAGGCTCCTGCTGATGAACATCTGGGCTGTTTCCAGTTTGAATATTGTAAATAAACTCCTATGAACATTCTTGTATAATGCTTATGTGGACGTTTGTTTTTATTTCTCTGGGATAAATGCCTACATGATAGACGGCCTCCAAGATGGTACCCAATGATCCTTGCTTCCTCGTATCCAACCTCTTGTGTAGTCACACCCCACATACACACATTTACACCACCCACTGAATAGGGCTACTCTATGCAATCAATAAGATATTGCAAAAAAGTATGGAGTACCACCTTTAAGACTAGGTCATACAAGCTGTCTCCTTGCTCTCAGATCATTCACTCTGGCAGGACACCAGCTGCCAGGAGGACACTCAAGCAGCAATATGGTGGGATCCAAGCGGTAAGGAACTGAAGTCGCTTGCCAACCACCATCCTCAACTTCTCAGTCATGTGAGTATGCCACATTCGAAACAGAGCCTCCAGCCCCATCCAGCCTTCAGGTGACTGTGGTCCTGGCTGTATTAACTGAAACCTCATGAGAGACCGTGAGGCAAACCACCCAACTAAGCCTGCTCTGAATTCCTGACCCTCAGAAACTATATGAGATGATAAGTGTTTATTGTTGTTTAAGTCATTAAGTTGTGGTAATTTGTGAAATAGATAACGGATACAATCTAGAAGTGGAATTTCTGGATCATAAGATAAATTTATGTTTAACTTTTTAAGGGATACTGAGAGTTTTCCAAAGTGGTTGTGCCATTTTACACTTGCAGAGTTACAGTTGTTCCATATCTTTGCCAATATTTGGTATCATCAATCTTATTTGTTTTAGCCATTCTAGTAGGTATGCAGTGGCATTTCATCAGGGTTTTAATTTAGATTTCACTCATATCAAATTACATTGAGCATTTCATATGCTTTACTGTGTGCCTTATATTTTATGTATTGTTTTTTTTCTTCCAATTTCATTGAGATATGATCGACATAGGGTACCATATAAGTTTGAGGTATATAGCATAATGATTTGGCTTACATACATCATGAAATGATTATCACAATAAGTTTAGTGAACATTATGAAATGATTATCACAATAAGTTTATTTTTATAGATACAAAATAAAAGAAAAAAAGCATTTTATGTATTGTTTATGCTCCTTTCACAAGACCAAAGAGGCATTACCATGGAGCTTGGTTCTAATCAGGGGGGTGGTTCTAAACACTAATTTGTTCATTAGTGAACAAATGAGCAGGTTTTTCCCGTCAAAACTTAGGAATAGAGATAACCCTGAGCTGTTTCAAACATAGGAGTTGTAAATTGCACAAGATAATTGTATAGCTCAATTACTAGGTAGTAGAAATTTATAATGAGATGTTAAAAGCTTCCCTTCCTTTAATTTCCTAAGAGAAAAATGTGTCACACTTCCCCTTTCTTAGTTATTGAGATTTTTCTTGCTCAGTGCACCTGGCATTGCACTGAAAGTCTTACAGGATTAGATGGAAATAGAGTGACCCTCTTAGGCAGAACATTGAGGCAACAGGGAGACATAAGTTAAATTAGTAAAATCGACACATGATAAATTAAATTTCCTATTTGAAGAAACAACCCTTAAGAGACATTATGTTACAAAGCCAAAAACAGGCAGTACTTAAGCATAACCTAATTAACAGTATAAACATATCTGTAGATTAAACTTGCCATTACTGGTGGAATGGTCTCATTAGAAGGAGATACAATGCAACCAGGGAGCCAGAATTTTCTATAATTTATTTAGTATGCACAGAAGAGAACAATGCTGACTGGGGGTCAGAGGACAGCATGAGAATTCTAATCACTAAAGAGGTGTCCTCTATTGTGGGACAGACGTGGGTCATCAGTTGTGTCACCATGGCCTAAATAACAGAACTTCTCCTTTTATCTTTGTTCAGACCCATGATAACCAAATAGCCTGATGACTAATTTAGCTTCTCAGCAAGACTATACACTGGAGCAGACCTGAGTGTTCTGACTGCAACAAAAGAAACAGTTCCCACTGTAAAGAATAAATGGACCCAGGAAGAGATGAGCTAATCAGATAATGAGCATATTCTAATGGGCTTGCCGGTAGTGTTTCACATATTTAATTAATATGACAGATATTGATTTCACAAGCTGCAGTTGTGCTAAAAAAAAAAAAAACTGGTTTCATTTTTCTATGATGACTTAAATCCTATTTTAAACCCCATTTTTCCTAGTGGCAAATAACCAACTTAGTCACTTCAAGATATTTTTCAGTCAAATCATGGTTTCCTCTGTCATATGAGGATTTTCCCAGTGATATCAAGGTTCCCCACATTTCCTCCCTTCATCTATGTGTGTTTATTTAAGACTTGGAGAATGGATGGCGGGCAGGGCCAGCAAGTTTTATAATTCCCAAAACCCAATCGTGAACATATAAATGTTTGCTTCTTGCTCAACCTTTGTCCCTGTTAATGTTTACTGAGAATGAGTAAATGAATGGGTTTTTTCCGTCAATACTTAGAAATAAAAGTCCCGCCTCATGAGGTCTTTTGAAGGTAGGGATTGCATTATCATCTCCACACAGGTCAGCCTGTAAATCCAAAAGGCTTCTTCAGGTCAAAGTTAGACAATTCATCCACCTGCTTCTATGTAATTCTAAGGGCGTATGAAGAGATATGTACTGGTTATCTACTGTGATGGAGCAAACCACCCAAAACTTAATGGCTTACAACAATAATCATTTTATTATGTTTATGACATGTGGGTCAGATCTTCAAGGGCTGGGCAGGTTGTTTCTTCTGCCTCCCCTAGGATCATTTGGTGCTGTATGGCTGGTGTCTGGACAGGTTGTAAGTCCAAGATAGTTTCACTCACACGCCTGTTGCCTTGGTGGAAAGAGATGGCAGACTGGGCTTAGCTGGGCCCCTTTCCTTATCCAAGTAGCCTCAAGACTTCTCTACATAGGCTTTCCAGAAAGATGATCAGACTTCATACAACTGGCTTTCCCCTGAGGGAACATTCTAAGAGATCCAAGTGAAAGCTGCAAAACTTCCTATTACCTGGTCTTAAAACTCACAGATGGCATTTGGCGCCACCAGAGCTCCCACGATCCAAGCAGTCATACCACCTTTGTGCCTTGTCCTCACTGGGGCAGACCCAAGAGCTCCAAGGCAGCCTCAGGACCAGACTCCTGTGGGTGGACCACATGCAGAGGTGGGGATAAAACCAAAGCTGAACCCCAGGGCTGGGGCAACTAGGAAGAAGATCGAAAATCTTTCCATCAACTGTACAAGCTGCAGGTTAAATCCCCACAATCAGCTAGGTAGACCCTGCATCTATGGAATATCTGAGTAGACAATGAGTGTTCCCACAAATGAAAACGTTCTAGCTCTGGGAGCTGTGGACTTTGGGGACAAGCACACGCAGTAATTGGGCCAGATCAGAGCCTGAGTGGTCCCCACAGGGCTCACAGCAGGTCCAGAGACCAGCCCAGAGGCAGAGGAGAGCCTCTTGGGGAGGTGGAGGTGGGCTGTGGCTCACGGTGCATGCAAGGACACTTTCAGCTGAGACCCCAGGGAAATATCATTATTACTATTAATTTTACTATGTTTTGATTCATTCTGTTGTTGGGCCTCATATTTTTTCTTTCTTTCTTTTTTTTGTTTTTTGTTGTTGTTTTAGTAATTTTTTTTTTTTTTTTTAGTCTTTTGGGACCTTCATGTTCTATAACATAATTTTATTTTTATTTTTTTAATATATTTCTATTTTTACTTTGATTTTCTGTTGTTCTGTGTTCTTTTTCCCTTATTCTTTTCTTCTTCTTTTTCTTTAATATATTTTTTATTTTTTTTATATTTCCATTTCTATTTTGCTTTTCTGTTGTCCTGTGTTTTTTCCCTTTTTAATTGTATTATTATTTTTTTAATCATTTTTATCAGTTTGTTCTGTTTCCTTGCTTTATTCTTCAGTTGGCACACTGCTTTGGTTTTGTTTTTAGGTTTTGTGTTTTTTTAGTTTTGATCCTAACTGATTTTGTTTTTTGGGTTCTTCTATTTGTCTGGTTGTTCTTTTCATTTTATTTGGTTCTGTGTTTGTTTCTTGTGTGTGTGTGTGTGTGTGTGTGTGTGTGTGTGTGTGGTGTGTTTCCTTGTTTCTGTTTTTGTTTGTTTAATTTTGTTTTTACCATTTCTCTGGGGTTTTGTCTTTTTTCTTTAATATATTTTCTATTTTATTTTTTCAATATTTCTATCTTTATGTTGCTTTTCTGTTGTTCTGTCTTTTTTCCCCTTTCTCTTTTTCTTTTCCTTAAAATCACTTTAGTCAGTTTGTTTGGTTTCTTTGCTTCATTCTTCAGTTGGCACTCTGCTTTGGTTTTGTTTTTTGGTTTTGTGTTTTTGTCAGTTTTCTTTTTAATTGTTTGATTTCATTCTTCGGTTCTTTTGTTTGGTTGTTCTCTTGCTTTTTGATTTACTTGGTTCTGTTTTTGTTTCCTTTGTGTGTGAATGTGTTTCCTTGTTTCTGTTTTTGTTTGTTTGATTTTACTTTTTACCATTTGTCTGGGATTCTGTTAGTCTTTTCTTTTTTTTTAATCCCCTTCATTGCCTGGATGAGTGACTTGGGGGTCTTGGTTCCTCGACTGGAAGTCAGGCCTGAGGCTCTGGGGTGGGAGCACTGAGTCCAGGACGCTGGATCACTAGAGAATTCCTGGCCCCAGGGAAGATTAATCGCCGAGAGTTCTCACAGAGGCCTGTATCTGAATCCAAGACCCAGCTCCACCCAACTGCCAGCAGCTCCCAGTGCTGGAAGCCTCACACCAAATAACAAACAAGACAGGAACACAAACCCACCCATCAGCAAACAGACTACCTAAAGTCATACTAAGCTCACAGACAGCTCAAAAGACACCACCTGACACGGCTCTGTTCATCACAGGGAAAGAACTCAGCTCCACACACAAGAACAGAGGCACCAGTCCCTCCCATCAGGAAGCCCAAGCAAGCCATTGGACAAACCTCACCACTAGGGGCAGAGAACAGAAGCAAGAGGAACTAAGACCCTGCAGCCTAGGGAAAGGAGACCTCAAACACTGTAAATTAGACAAAATGAGAAAACAGAAAAATATCTTGCAGGCAAATGAGCAAGATAAAAACCCACAAGAACAAATAAATGAAGAGGAAATAGGCAAACTACCTGAAAAATAATTCAGAGTAATGATAGTAAAGATGATTCAAAATCTCGGAATTAGAGTAGAGAAATACAAGAAACATTTAACAAAGACCTAGAAGAACTAAAGAGCAAACAAACAGTAATGAACAACACAATAACTGAAATTAAAAATACTCTAGAAGAAATCAATAGCAGAATAACTAAGGCAGAAGAACGGATAAGTGGGCTGGAAGATAGAATGGCAGAAATAACTGTCACAGAGCAGAATAAAGAAAAAAGAAGGAAAAGAATGGAGGACAGTCTCAGAGACCTCTGGGACAACATTAAGCACACCAACATTTAAATTTTGACATCCCAGAAAAAGAAGAAAAAAAGAAAGGTTTTGGAAAATATTTAAAGAGATTATAGTTGAAAACCTCCCCAACATGGGAAAGGAAATAGTCAGTCAAGTCCAGGAAGTGCAGAGGGTCCCATACAGGATAAACCTAAGGAGAAACACGCCAAGACACATGTTAATCAAACTAATACAAATTAAACACAAAGAAAAAATATTAAAAGCAGCAAAGGAAAAGCAGCAAATAACATACAAGGGAATCCCCATAAAGTTAACAGCTGATCTTTCAGCAGCAACTCTGCAGGCCAGAAGGGAGTGGCAAGATATATTTAAAGTAATGAAAGGGGAAAACCTACAACCAAGATTACTCTACCCAGCAAGGATCTCATTCAGATTCTATGGAGAAATCAAAAGCTTTACAGATAAGCAAAAGCTGAGAGAATTCAGCACCACCAAAGCAGCTTTTCAACAAATGCTAAAGGAACTTCTCTAGGCAGGAAACACAAGAGAAGGAAAAGACCTACAAAAACAAACCCAAAACAATTAAGAAAATGGTAATAGGAGCATACATATCGATAATTATCTTAAATGTAAATGGATTAAATGCCCCAACCAAAAGACACAGACTGGCTGAATGGATACAAAGACAAGACCTGAGGGACTTCCCTGGTGGCACAGTGGTTAAGAATTCGCCTCCTAAGGCAGGGGACGCAGTTCAATCCCTGGTCAGGGAACTAGATCCCACATGCATGCTGCAACTAAGAGTTTGCATGCCACAACTAAGGAGCCCACTGGCTGCAACTAAGGATTCCACCAGCCACAACTAAGACCTGGCACAACCAAAAATAAATAAATAAAATTAAAAAAACCAAAAAACGAGACCTGTAAATATGCTGTCTACAAGAGACCCACTTCAGACCTAGGGGTACATACAGACTGAAAGCGAGGGGATGGAAAAAGATATTCCATGCAAAGGAAAATCAAAAGAAAGCTGGAGTAGCAATACTCATATCAGACAAAATAGACTTTAAAAGAAAGACTATTACACGAGACGAGAAAGGACACTACATAATGATCAAGGGATCAATCCAAGAAGAAGATATAACAATTGTAAATATCAATGCACCCAACATAGGAGCACCTCAATACATAAGGCAAATGTTAACAGCCATAAAAGAGAACACGGACAGTAACACAAAAATAGTACTAGGGGACCTTAACACCCCACTTACACCAATGGACAGATCACCCAAACAGAAAATAAATAAGGAAAAATAAGCTTTAAATGACACATTAGACGAGATGGACTTAATTGATATTTATAAGACATTCCATCCAGAAACAAGAGAATACACTTTCTTCTCAAAGTGCACACGGAATATGCTCCATGATAGATCACATCTGGGTCACAAATCAAGCCTTAGTAAATTTAAGAAAGCTGAAATCATATTAAGCATCTTTTCCAAACACAACGCTATGAGACTAGATATCAATTACAGGGGAAAAACTGTAAAAAATACAAACACATGGAGGCTAAACAATACGCTTCTGAACAACCAAGAGATCACTGAGGAAATCAAAGAGGAAATCAAAAAGTACCTAGAAACAAATGACAATGAAAACACGACGACCCAAAACCTATGGGATGCAGCAAAAGCAGTTCTAAGAGGGAAGTTTATAGCAATACAATCCTACCTCAAGAAACAAGAAAAATCTCAAATAAACAACCTAACCTTACACCTAAAGCAATTAGAGAAAGAAGAACAAAAATACCCCAAAGTTAGCAGAAGGAAAGAAATCATAAAGATCAGATCAGAAATAAATGAAAAAGAAATGAAGGAAACAATAGCAAAGATCAATAAAACTAAAAGTAGTTCTTTGAGAAGATAAACAAAATTGATAAACCATTAGCCAGACTCATCAGGAAAAAAAGGGAGAAGACTCAAATCAATAGAATTAGAAACAAAAAAGGAGAAGTAACAACTGACACCACAGAAATAAAAAAGGATCATGAGAGATTACTACAAGCAACTATGTGCCAATAAAACGGACAACCTAGAAGAAATGGACAAATTCTTAGAAAAGTACAACCTTCCAAGACTGAACCAGGAAGAAATAGAAAATATAAACAGACCAATCACAAGCACTGAAACTGTGATTAAAAATCTTCCAACAAACAAAAGCCCAGGACAAGATGGCTTCACAGGGGAATTCTATCAAATATTTAGAGAAGAGCTAACATTCTTCCTTCTCAAACTCTTCCAAAATATAGTAGAAGGAGGAACACTCCCAAGCTCATGCTACGAGGCCCCCATGACCCTGATGTCAAAACCAAACAAAGTGTCACAAAAAAAGAAAATTACAGGCCATATCACTGGTGAACATAGATGCAAAAATCCTCAACAAAATACTAGCAAACAGAATCCAACAGCACATTAAAAAGATCATACACCATGATCAAGTGGGGTTTATCCCAGGAATGCAAAGATTCTTCAATATGTGCAAATCAATCAATGTGATACACCATATTAACAAACTGAAGGATAAAAACCATATGATCATCTCAATAGATGCAGAAAAACCTTCTGACAAAATTCAACACCCATTTATGATAAAAATTCTACAGAAAGTGGGCATAGAGGGAACCTACCTCAACACAATAAAAGCCATATATGACAAATCCACAGCCAACATCATTTGCAATGGTGAAAAACCGAAAGCATTTCCTCTAAGATCAGGAACAAGACAAGGGTGCCCACTCTCACCACTATTATTCAACATAGTTTTGGAAGTCCTAGCCATGGCAATCAGAGAAGAAAAAGAAATAAAAGGAATACAAATTGGAAAAGAAGAAGTAAAACTGTCACTGTTTGCAGATGACATGATACTATACATAGAAAATCCTAAAGATGCCACCAAAAACCACTAGAGCTAATCAATGAATTTGGTAAAATAGCAGGATACAAAATTAATGCACAGAAATTTCTTGCATTCCTATACACTAACAATGAAAAATCAGAAAGAGAAATTAAGGAAACACTCCCATTTACCACTGCAACAAAAAGAATAAAATACCTAGGAATAAACCTACCTAAGGAGACAAAAGACCTGTCTGCAGAAAACTATAAGACACTGATGAAAGAAATGAAAGATGATACAAACAGATGGAGAGATATACCATGTTCTTGGATTGGAAGAATCAACATTGTGAAAATGACTATACTACCCAAAGCAATCTACAGATTCAATGCAACCCCTATCAAACTAGCAATGGCATTTTTCACAGAACTACAAAAAAAATTTCACAGTTTGTATGGAAACACAATGGACCCCGAATAACCAAAGCAATCTTAAGAAAAATGGAGCTGGAGGAATCAGGCTCCTGGACTTCAGACTATAATACAAAGCTACAGTAATCAAGACAATATGGTACTGGCACAAAAACAGAAATACAGATCAGTGGAACAGGACAGAGAGCACAGAGATAAACCCATGCACATATGGTCAACTTTTCTTTGACAAAGGAGGCAAGAATATACAATGGAGAAAAGACAACCTCTTCAATAAGTGGTGCTGGGAAAACTGGACAGCTACATGTAAAAGAATGAAATTAGAACACTTCCTAACACCGTACACAAAAATAAACTCAAAATGGATTAAAGACCTAAATGTAAGGCCAGACACTATCAAACTCTTAGAGGAAAACATAGGCAGAACACTCTATGACATAAGTCACAGCAAGATCCTTTTTGACCCACCTCTTAGAATAATGGAAAGAAAAACAAAAGTATACAAATAGGACCTAATGAAACTTCAAAGCTTTTGCACAGCAAAGGAAACCATAAACAAGACGAAAAGACAGCCCTCAGAATGGGAGAAAATATTTGCAAATGAAGCAACTGGCAAAGGATTAATCTCCAAAATTTACAAGCAGCTCATGCAGCTCAATATCAAAATAAACCAAACAACCAAATCCAAGAATGGGTGGAAGACCTAAATAGACATTTCTCCAAAGAAGACATACAGATTGCCAACAAACACATGAAAAGATGCTCGACATCACTAATTATTAGAGAAATGCTAATCAAAACCACATTGAGGTATCACCTCACACTGGTCAGAATGGCCAACATCAAAAAATCTAGAAATAATAAATGCTGAAGAAGGTGTGGAGAAAAGGGAACCCTCCTGCACTGTTGGTGGGAATGTAAATTGATACAACCACTATGGAGAACAACAGTATGGAGGTTCCTTTAAAAACTAAAAATAGAACTACTGTATGACCCAGAATCCCACTACTGGGCATATACCTTGAGAAAACCATAATTCAAAAAGATACATGTACCACAATGTTCATTGCAGCACTATTTACAAGAGTCAGGACATGGAAGCAACCTAAATGTGCATCGACAGATGAATGGATAAAGAAGATGTGGCACATGTATACAATGGAGTATTACTCAGCCATAAAAAGGAACAAAATTGGGTTATTTGTAGTGAGGTGGATGGACCTAGAGTCTGTCATACAAAGTCAGAAAGAGAAAAACAAATACTGTATGTTAACGCATATATATGGAATCTATAAAAACAGTACTGATGAACCTAGTGACAGGGCAGGAATAAAGACGCGGATGTAGAGAACGGACCTGAGGACACAGGGGGGAAGTGTACGCTGGGACGAAGTGAGAGAGTAGCGTCAACATATATACACTACCAAATGTGAAATAGATGGCTAGTGGAAGCTGCTGCATAGCACAGGGAGATCAGCTCGGTGCTTTGTGACCACCTAGAGGGGTGGGATAGGGAGGGCGGGAGGGAGACGCAACAGGGAGGGGATATGGGGATATATGTATACATATAGCTGATTCACTTTGTTGTACATCAGAAACAACACAACATTGTAAAGCAATTATACTCCAATAAAGATGAAATAAATAAAACTCACAGAAGCTCACTTCTAGTACATTCCATTTGTCAACCAAGCCACTAGATTAGCCCACATTCAAGAAGGGAATTAGTCTTTGTTTCTTAATGGAAGGTAGTAAAAAATTTGTGGCCACTTTTAATTTGGGTTGGGGAGGAAAATGGCAAGATTTTTCCAAGCCTCCCTGGGGGTCATAAGAAACTCAAGCAGTTTAACTCAAACTCTGGTGACCTTGACACACCACATCACGTCATGCTATATTATCATCCCTACTCAACTGGTGTAATACCATCCCAGCATATGAGGAAATCCCACTTGTGAAACAAGTCACAGCTCCTCACAGCTCTTGGACTTGTATCACCACGTCCTCAGGGCTCAGCTTTGGAGTAGGCTGCAGAGCAGAGAACTTCTTTTCAGGGAATAACTCCATTTCCATCTTCCCTAGCTCATTTTTCTACTCAAGGCAAGAGAATCTTTATATTTATCCAACAACCAGGACAAACCAGGGCTTGACTGAATGAATTTTCTTACTTGCCTGGTATTTATGATAGGGCTTGAAAATTCAAACTTCAAAGACTATTAAAAAACTTTTTTTTCTCTGTAAGCCTCCCTTCTCTGAGTCATGGAGACCAAGATCTAGATTGAAGAGGCAAGTAGAATTATAGGTAAAAGGGATTGCATGAGGAAAAAATCACCTCATTAATTACTTCAGAATAACTTTTCTGTCACTTTTATAAATGGGGCTCCTGGCTGTTCCATTAGTCACTCATGAGTTTGTTCAATTCCTTCTCTCAGAGACTTGAGCTGATTAAATCTGGGAGCAGTGATAAAAGTGAATCACTAGGCCTGCAAATCTGAGAACCCAACTCCTCACTACATTGAATTCTAACATGGGCACTCTTTGGGGCTCTACTTCATAATAACAGTAATTAAAAGCTACCTTTTATTTAATTTGTACCTAACACTGTCCAAATTGTTTCACACATATTACTTTATTTAAATACAATAAAAACCCTATAAGATAGGTCAGATTATTATTTCCATTTTACAGATGAAGGAACTGAGGCACAGAGAGATTAAGCAATTTGCCCGAGGTCATACAGTGAAAGAGGTAATCTAATCTAGGTAATCTGGCTTTAGAGTTCATGCTCTTAGTCACTGTGCTATTGACTCTTCAATGTTTGCTTTAAAACTGCAGCAAAATACAGTAAGTGCCCTACATACAAACCTTCAAGTTGCGACCTTTCAAAGACGCGACATGCGTTCCATTAATGTCAGGCATGAGTGAAACTGCAGCTTGCCCTCCGTCTCCTACTGCTGACAATCCTTCAGCTCTACCATCCTTCTCTCCCTCCTCCAGTCAGTAAATCTTCTTGCCTGTTCACTCAATGCCAGCCCCTGTATGCCAGCTGTTGTACTGTACTACTGTACTTTTCAAGGTACTGTACTGTAAGATTAAAAATGTTTTCTTTATTTTCTGTGTCTGTTTGTTTTTATGTATTATTTGTGTGAAAAGTATTATAAACCTATTACAGTACAGTACTATATAGCCGATTGTGTTAGTTGGGTACCTAGGCTAACTTTGTTGGACTTACGAACAAAATTGGGCTTACAAACACACTCTTGAAATGGAACTCATTCATATGTAGGGGGCTTACTGTAAAATTCTATAGTTGTTAACTACTTTCTGACAAAACTTTATTTTTATTATACGAAATTTTGGCTATAGTCATGTATGTTGAGTGAGGTTCTACTTTCAACATTTATTTGCCAAGTGTCTTGCAACATACCATTCAGGAATTTTAATGAACCAGTTATTTGGATGTGAAGGTTGAAAACAGCTTAAAAAACAGTTTAACAATAGTAAATTTAAAATACAATAGAATATGTAAAGTTAAAATAGCCTAAATGTAGGTTTTACTTGTTTGAATATAAACTTCAAAAAATTTTTAATAACTCAAAGCAGGTGAATATTTTTTGAAAAGAAAAAATAACAACCTATGGATTGACTATTATTACTTCGATATTTATTGACATGAAAAGAGTTCTTATAGTGATTATGCTAAGAAATCTTTCTTTATATCCCTGTCACATCTGGTGACAGCGAAGGTTAACTTGCTAATCCCCAGTTGTGGACTATAAAAACAAAGTATTAGACTTCAAGAGAGGAGAGCTATAAGAATAAAGTAACAGTGAATCATGCATCCCAACTCACAGCTGCTCAAATAAATATGGTACCCCAGAAAACTCAAAGGAAAGGCCCAGTTGGAATCAACCTTCACAAAAAATGTTAGCCTGAATGCACTGTGCCTTGACTCCAAATAGTTTTATAAATATAGAAAGGTACCTTGAAATGCAGCCATTTAATTTTTCAATTGAGAAAAACTTTCTTTTCTTTTAAATACACTTTAAATAATCTTTTTTTTATGCCGCAAAGAAAATCATATATAGGCAAAACCTATACAGATACCACTAGCTAGAAGAAATTCTGGCAGGCTGGAATCAGAAGAAATAAGGCTGGATGGGCTTCCCAAAACCTGAACATAACTGTAGGAGTGGTACTGATTTTTGGTTCTGTTTTCATTTTCCCCCAAACTCTCTTTATCATCAATGTTATCTGACACTCTCAATCCCAAGACATTCTTCCTGTATACTTGGACTTTTATACTGTGTTAAGCTGATTAATTCCAACCTCACCAACCAAGACTGGAACCAAGATGGCCATCTGTATTACAATAACTTCTAATCATTCTTGGGACTGACCATCTATTTTTTGACACAAGGAGGTAAAAACATACAAATATATAGATATACATTGATATACATATACATGTAGCATTATTCATAAACACATCATTACACCTAAACACTTGAGCTTGCAGTCAAAGTTTCTCTGATCAACCACAAGGAAAATATGTTTCCATAATCAGAATTAAAGATTTTAAATGGAACAGTTGCCAATCTGTGCTAATAGGCCATCCATCAGTTATTAAATGAGATAATATAAGTGGATATGCTTAATATATGGTTCCCATTCTCTTCCAGTTGTACAGAAAATATAAATATTAAAGAACAGGGAGTAGATGAAGGGGGATAGTGAAAAATCTTTCACACAATACCAAGGGTGTACCTTTCATTAAGTCAGGGAGTTTATTTTGTTAATTGATGGATCCCTAGCACCTAGATAGTAACTGGCCATAGTAGAATTCAATAAACATATATTGAACATCTGAATAAATGATTGTGTGGTAGGAAGGAGGGAAAGGGAGAAAGAGGGAGGAAGGAAGTCAGTCAGTCAACCTGGCGAATAAACTGTGGCTCATACTATAATGTTCTTTCACAAGACTAGTGATTCTGTTCCAAAAGCTAAGAAATCACCCTTTCCCCTGAAACACCAAAAAATACAATATATTCAATTCTAACTATATAGGAGAGTGGGATGTCAGACAGGAGATCAGTTCAAATCCCATTCTATCACTTTGATTTGTGTGACCTTGTTAAAGTTTCTTAACTTCTCTAAGCCTCAGTTTTCTTATCTGTAAAATAGTTACAGTAAGTAATGTACAGCATTTAGTACCTGTTATGGACTGAATTGTGTCCTCCTAAAAGTCTTATATTGAAGGCTTACTCCCATTGTGTCTGTATTTGAAGACAGGACCTTTAAACAGGTAATTAAGGGTAAATGAGGTCCTAAGAATGGGGTTCTAACCTAATAGGACTGAAATCCTTATAAGTAGAGAAAGAGACACCAGGAAGACAGGCACACAGAAGAAAGCCCATGTGAGGACACAGTGAAAAGGCAGCCATCTACAAGTCAGGAGGAGAGGTCTCAATAGAAAACAATTCTACCAACACCTTGAAGTTAGATTTACAGCCTCCAGATCTGTGAGAAATAAATTTCTGTTTGAGATACACTGTCCATGATATTTTGTTATTACTACAGCCCAAGTCAACTAATAAAGATTTTCAAAGGGCTGTTGTGAACGTTGGACTAGAAAATAAATGTAATATTAGTGCCTGGAACACAGGTAATGCCCATAAATGCTAACTATTATTGTTGGGAGACAATTCTCCATAAGTCTCTCATGTTTCTGCATATCTTCTCAGCAAAGACTCTGAAAACTTAGGCTCAGAACTATCTTTTCAAGAATGTTTGTGTAGCAAACAGTCTTAGTAGAGAGGGATACTATCCAATTACCCATGACATTTTTCACAGAACTAGAACAAATAATCCTAAAATTTATATGGAACCATAAAAGACCCAGAATTGTGAAAGCAATCCTTAGGAAAATGAACAAAGCAGGAGGCATAACCCTCCCAGACTTCAAACAATACTACAAAGCTACAATTATCAAAACAGCATTGTATTGGCACAAAAATAGACATATGGACCAATGGAACAGAATAAAGATCCCAGCAATAAACCCACACACCTATGGACAATTAATTAATCTTCAAGAAAGGAGGCAAGAATATCCAATGGGGAAGACAGTCTTTTCAGCAAGTGGTGCTGGAAAAGTTTGACAGCCACATGTAAATCAATGAAGTTAGAACACACCCTCATGCCATAAAAATAAACTCAAAATGGCTTAAAGACTTAAATATAAGACATGACACCATAAAACTCCTAGAAGAGAACATAGGCAAAACATTCTCTGACATAAATCATGCCAATGTTTTCTTAGGTCAGTCTCCCAGAGCAATAGAAACAAAAGCAAAAATAAACAAATGGGACTTGATCAAACTTATAAACCTTTGCACAGCAAAGGAAACCATAAACAAAACAAAAAGACAACCTATGGACTGGGAGACAATATTTGCAAATGATGCAACCGACAAGGGATTAACTTCTAAAATATACAAACAGATCATACAACTCAATAACAAAAAGCAAACAACCCAATCAAAAATGGGCAGAAGACCTAAATAGACATTTCTTCAAAGAAGACATACAGATGTCCAATATGCACATGAGAAGATGCTCATCATTGCTAAGTATTAGAGAAATGCAAATCAAAACTACACTGAGGTACCACCCCACACTGGTCAGAATGGCCATCATTAAAAAGTCTACAAATAATAAATGTTGGAGAGGGCATGGAGAAAAGGGAACCCTCTTACACTCTTGGCGGGAGTGTAAGTTGGTGCAGCCATTATGGAAAACAGTATGGAGGTTCCTCAAAAAAGGTAAAAATAGAGTTGCCATATGATCCAGCAATCCCACCCCTGGGCATATACCCAGACAAAACTATAATTTGAAAAGATACCCTATGCACCCTTATGTTCATAGCAGCACTATTTGCAATAGCCAAGACATGGAAACAACCTAAATGTCCGTCAACAGATGAACGGATAAAGAAGATGTGGTATATATATATATATACAATGGAATATTACTCAGCCATAAAAAATAATGAAATAATGTCTTTTGCAGCAACATGGAGCAACTAGAGATTATCATATGAAGTGAAGTAAGTCAGAAAGAGAAAAACAAATACCATATGATATCACTTATATGTGGAATCTAAAATATGACACAAAT
Source organism: Eschrichtius robustus (assembly GCF_028021215.1). NCBI lineage: Eukaryota > Metazoa > Chordata > Mammalia > Artiodactyla > Eschrichtiidae > Eschrichtius > Eschrichtius robustus. The sequence continues at coordinate 46,951,645 of NC_090825.1, forward strand.
GAACATGTCTACAAAACAGAAAAAGACTCACAGGTATAAAGAACAATCTTGTGGTTACCAAGGGGGAGGAGGGAAGGGGAGGGAAATATTGGGAGTTTGAGATTAGCAGATGCAAACTAATATATATAGGATGGATTAACAACAAGGTCCTACTGCCTAGCACAGGGAACTATATACAATATCTTGTGATAAACCATAATGGAAAAGAATAAAAATGAAAAAGAATATATTTATATGTATAACTGAATCACTTTGCTGTACAGCAGAAATTAACACAACTGTAAATCAACCATACTTCAATAAAATTTAAAAAAACATATTGCTAAAAAAAAAAGAAGACAGAAAGGGATAGTGTTTTTCTATGCAACAGAGGGAAGGTTTGTTTATTGTCCAGTGTACCAGTATAATAAATATAATGTATCCCTCCAGGGCAAAGGTTGGTCAGGTTTGCTGTAGCCTATTATAAAAGATTCAGGTTCCCTAAGCTCAGAGTTCCTCAGCTGTGACGCAAACCCACTATGTGTGTAACATCCAACTTGGCTGCTTCATTTGCCTCCATAGAACTTGGGGAAAAGGGTAACTGACACAAACATAAAGCTTGCATTGCTTGTAGCACTGTGAGTAATGAAGTCCTTCGTCCTTGTCTTATGACAGCATTCCTGAAAGTGGCTAACATCTTAGCTAACAAGTCAGTAAAACTAAGATCCTTCACAGTTCTTGACAATTATAAGTATCATTTATGACCTTTATTCCTGCTCTTTAGGAAATAAAAACGTGAAAAAATAATTTAAAAATATAACCTTGGAAAGGGTAGCTCCTTTTGAATTGAGTGCTTACTAGTAAGTCAATCATTAAAGAGAAAGTATATGCCCTCCTAAAACTAACCCTTCCAGCCATGCTCCCATAGTCTCTATTTTACTCCTTATCTCTTATCTCTGATCCCTCCAAAACTGCATATCACCATACAATCATCTTTTATTTCTCTATCACTCATAACCAAATCTCCTTTAAGAGTCATATTCATTACCTGCTTTTCTTTCCTCACTGTTTTCTCACTCGTCAATCTATCTCAATACAGCTTGCCTCACCATCTCTACTTAAACAGTTTTGGAAAGCTTACCAGGACCTTCTCTTCATCAGTAAATGCAACGGGCATTTATTATTCCTCCTCTTATTTGACCCTTCTGCAGCATTTAACATTGCTATTCAATCCCTCCTTCTTTAAAACTCTCTCTCTTTGGCATCTGTGACATCACACTCTTCTGGATTTCCCCACAATCTCAGTCTGCCTGTTCAAGCTCTTCAACACAGGCTTTAAAAAGTTCAGTTCCTCAAGGCTCAGTCTGATGTCCCCATCTCTTTTGAATCGATTGTCTCTCCAAAGTGATCTAATTTGTGCTCACAGGTTCTGTTATCAGCAATCAATCACAAATTTAATCTCCATACTGGACTTCTCTGAGATCCAAACTCCTGGATCTAATTCAAGGTCTCTTCTTGAATTTCTTAAAAGCATCTCAAATTAAATATATACAAATCCCAGTTCTTGATTGCCTCTCCCCCTTCCCACACTAGCACCTGATTTCCTGCAGAGATAGACAGACAAACAGATACATATACACACATACATACCTAGGTGACGTAGACATAGCTATAGATAAACAGTACCACCATTCATGTAGTTCTGCAAACAAGAAACCCAGGAGACATTCTTCACTTTTTCTTCTCCATTTTTCCCCCCATACCATACCAAACTAGGTATGGTCTAGTTTGCCTACTAAACATCTTATACTCTCACTTAATCTCCAATCTCTCCATCACCCTATCTCACCTAGACTCCTGTCATAACCTCCAAATCCATCTTTCTACATTCACTCTTGTCTTAAATTAATTCTCCACACAGAGACTAGATTTATTTTTACAAATTTTCAACCTGCTTTTTTGCCACCATCCCCACCTAATCCCTTAAATCCTTCAGTGGTATGCTGTTGCTCTCACAAATTCTTATCACGGCTGACAAGGCAATATGTGCTCTGGCTCCCATTTTCCATTTCAGCCCCACTTCACATCACTCTTGCCCTAGCTTTTGTATTGTAGTCACATTGTCTACTTTCATTTCCTCAAATACCCCACTCCCCTCAATGCATGTTTTCTTCTTCTTCAGGGTCACCTCCTGGAATGCATCTCTTCCCTTGCCCATTGCTTCACTACTCTATTCCCCTCATTCTTTAATTCTTAATTCAAGCACTCTTCCTCAGGGAAAATAATCCCGACTTCCCTTCCCTAATATTTACATATCCTCACGGCACCCTATACTTTATAACAAATATAGAAATACTGCACATTTGAATGCATCAATAAACGCTAATGCAGGAGACCGTTCCTTTGGTGGCCCCCAATAAACCATGCTTCCAGGTATTACACCCTCATGTTATCCTCTCCCCTTGAACCTGGGATGGCCCTGTGACTTTCCCTAACCAAAAGAATGCTGTGAAAGTGATGCCGTGCCAGTTCCGGGTCTAAGGGTTAAGAAGGCCTAGAAACTTTTACTCCTGCACTCTTGGGTACCCTGAGCTGCTGTGTAAGAAGTTCTGCTACTAAAGAATCACTTCGAAAGACCATGTAAAAAGGGACAGAGCCTGAAACTACATGGAGGAATGGAAGCCCGGTCATCCCAGCATCCCAACCGAACCTGGCCCCAGCCCACTTTTGGCCCACCAGCTGAAGACAGGCACATAAGTGACCACCAGGGAAATAACTGCCTCCTGAGCCTGTCCAGGTATGAGAATCAGGAAAAATAGTAAAACTGGTTATTTTTAAGCCATTACATTCTAGAGTAGTTTGAATGCAGTTATAATGAAATAGCTACGAACTAAGAATAATTAGGTTATCAATTTAAAAGAATTTTCATACAAGTTTACTGATACATTTGAATTTTTATATCAGTATTTTACTTTTTCTGCTTAGAATAAGAAAGAAACAATCCTAAATTGAGAATTTCAAGACACTAGAGAATTATAATAAAATAGTAGAAGTATATGCCACTCACCACTCATAAATAATACACATTCTAACATGTTGGATATATTCACTTCAGAACTTTAGTCTTCTTGTAATACCAATATTGACCTAGTATTATTTTTTTTAAGTTTGTGATGTATCAATTGCATTCAGAAATGAAAACCACAAAATCAAATCATTTCTCTCACAAGGTTAACAAATTTACTTTTCAAAATGAAGTATCATTTTTGTCAGTCACAGTGTTTTCTCCTGAGATGAAGCCTTTAAAGTTGCTTGATTGCAAAGTTTTTAAGGATTGTAAAATAGGACTTCCCTGGTGGCGCAGTGGTTGAGAATCTGCCTGCCAATGCAGGGGACGCAGTTTCGAGCCTTGGTCCGGGAAGATCCCACATGCCGCGGAGCAACTAAGCCCGTGCACCACAACTACTGAGCCTGCGCTCTAGAGCCCACGTGCCACAACTACTGAAGCCTGCGTGCCTAGAGCCCGTGCTCTGCAAAAAGAGAAGCCGCCGCAATGAGAAGCTCGCACACTGCAATGAAGAGTAGCCCCGCTCGCCGCAACTAGAGAAAGCCTCCGTGCAGCAACGAAGACCCGACGCAGCCAAAAATAAATAAATTAATTAATGTTTAAAGAAGATTGATAAAATAGAAGTATTTTACCATAAAATCTGAATAGAAAAACATTTAGATCTTGAACTGATGTTTTCAGAATATTTCAGGGAAGTTGAGAAAATAAAAGTATCATTATCCCTATCTTCTAAGTTCTGAAAGATACCATTATTTACCAAAGGCCAATGGAAAAACCCATACTCTCACAGAGATCTCCTTCAACAAAAGTCATAACAACTAAAAAATGCTCTCATCCCAGATTACAACCCATCACCGTCATCAAAAGTAAATTCCTATACAATCAACTTCTTTGAACAATCACTAGGGTTTAGCTTCTAGAATGATAGTTTTAAAGTAACTGATCAAGTGGCAACAATCAACACCTGATATTAAATACTTCCACAGCTGCAAGCATAGCAGTTACTCAGCAAAGTTTCATTAGGAGAATCTGGAAGTCAGCCCAATCATTTTGGACAGAAATTGTCTTACATACCTCTTCTTCAATCTAGAGGCAGGCTATCCTCCCCCCAGAAGGAGCTATTTCTGCTGAAGGGACATTTTCACTCTATTACATTAATTGTTTGGATAGTGCTGACCACGTAACACCCAAGCTCTTCAGAAAATGAACACATCAGAATAGTCAGGGCAATAAGCATCATGGGATGCGGTACTGGCTACAATTTACATTTTGTGCTTATTGTGACTTGTTTTTAAATAATGACAAATTATGAAAGGCCTAAAACTAACCCAAAAAAACACAACTATTTTAAAGTAAAATACTAAAATGTGAATCTGGAAATACTTAAAAACTTCTTGAGAGCTTTACTCATTTCCAAATGAGTTTTTAACTACCAATATTTTGAAACATCATTCAATAAAGATACCAGAAGAGAGGTTCTGAAGAAGAAACTAGTCCTACTGCTGAATATTGCTATCTGGTTTAAAATGGGACCACATAATGTCTTTTGCAATGGGGAAATTTGTTCTACTGCTGTTTTCTCATTCCTTGAAAACCACTCATATACTGAGTAGGTGAATCATTCTAGATCTTTCTTTGCCATGACTCTGACCACAGATATAATTTACTCTTGTTTTGGCAAAAATAACAGTGTGAACCACTGATTTCAATTCCAGCTGATGTAAGAACAGGAGCAGTTGGGAACTTCTTTCAATATTACAAAAGTATTCCTTCACCTTTGACTCTAATGACTTTTGACTAAAGAGAAGAACTTTGGGTCAATGGTGAAGAAGAAAATGTTAGACTAAATGAGTATGTTAGCACAAGAAAAGGTCTCCACCTCTATTATGTTTATAAAACCTTCCTTGAGGAGTTTTCCAAAATCTCACTTGGCAGCCTAAAGTGAACTAACTGAGGCTTGGAAAGTAACAGCATGGTAAACATCATCCATCAGAAGTAAGTAGGCTTTGGCACAGGCTCTGGAAAGTGTCAGATGAAACCCTAGTTTCTGTCATGAACAGGGTTTAATGTTGTTCTTTTCACTGGTCTCTCATTACTCCCACCTGTTTTCATGGAGTATGCAGTAATGACTTGGGGGATGCTGAAAGGCAGAGTTGGTTATAGAGGAAAGAGAAGGTATGTTCTAGTAGAAAAGGAAAGCAGATATTATTGGGAAGAGTTCATAAAGGCAGGCACAAATTCAAACTATTTTTCTTTTGGGGGGGTGGAATTTTATTCTCCCATTTTCCAAAAGTGACATCATTATTTAACTTGGGGAAACCACACTCCCCATTTCAGACAGTCTTGGAATATGACCCTCCCCTGGTCACAGCGATTGGTTCAGTGATGGTTCTGTGACCTACCTGAGTCCAGTGAGATTCAATCCTGAGACTTTTATTAAAACTATCAGAACAAGGCTTTCTGGGAAGATTTCCTGAAAGTAAAGGTGAAGAGGAGAGAGGAACCAAGATGGCAGAGTAGAAGGATGTGCTCTCACTACCTCTTGAGAGAACACCAGAATCACAACTAGCTGCGGGACAATCATTGACAGGAAGACACTGGAACTCACCAAAAAAGATACCCCACATCCAAAGACAAAGGAGAAGCCACAATGAGATGGTAGGAGGGGCACAATCAGAGTAAAATCAAATCCTATAACTGGTGGGTGGGTGACTCACAGACTGGAGAACACTTATACCACAGAAGTCCCCCCACTGGAGTGAAGGTTCTGAGCCCCATGTCAGGCTTTCCAACATGGGGGTCCGGCAACGGGAGGAGGAATTCCTAGAGAATCAGACTTTGAAGCCTCATGGGGTTTGATTGCAGGACTTCGACAGGACTGGGGGAAAGAGAGACTCCACTCTTGGAGGGCACACACAAAGTAGTGTGCGCATCGGGACCCAGAGGAAGGAGCAGTGACCCTAGGGGAGACTGAACCAGACCTACCTGCTAGTGTTGGAAGGGCTCCTGCAGAGGCGGGAGGGGGCTGTGGCTCACCGTGGAGACAAGGACACTGGCAGGAGAAGTTCTGGGAAGTACTTCTTGGCGTGAGCCTTCCCAGAGTCTGTCATTAGCCTCACCAAAGAGCCGAGGTAGGCTCCAGTGTTGGGTTGCCTCAGGCCAAACAACCAACAGGGAGGGAACCCAGCCTCACCCATCAACAGTCAAATGGATTAAAGTTTTACTAAGCTCTGCCCACCACAGTAACAGTCAGCTCTACCCACCACCAGTCCCTCCCATCAACCCTCTTAGATAGCCTCATCCACCAGAGGGCAGACAGCAAAAGCAAGAACTACAATCCTGCAGCCTGTGGAACAAAAACCACATTCACACAAAGACAGACAAGATGAAAAGGCAGAGGGCTATGTACCAGATGAAGGAACAAGATAAAACCTCAGAAAAACAACTAAATGAAGTGGAGATAGGCAACCTTCCAGAAAAAGAATTCAGATAATGATAGTGAAGATGATCCAGGACCTCGGAAAAAGAATGGAGGCAAAGATCGAGAAGATGCAAGAAATGTTTAACAAAGACCGAGAAGAATTAAAGAACAAACAAACAGAGATGAACAATACAATAACTGAAATGAAAACTACACTAGAAGGAATCAAGAGCAGAATAACTGAGGAAGAAGAACGGATAAGTGACCTGGAAGACAGAATGGTGGAATTCACTGCTGCGGAACAGAATAAAGAAAAAGGAATGAAAAGAAATGAAGGCAGCCTAAGAGACTTCTGGGACAACATTAAATGCAACAACATTCGCTTTATAGGGGTCCCAGAAGGAGGAGAGAGACAGAAAAGACCCAAGAAAACATTTGAAGAGATTATAGTCCAAAACTTCCCTAACGTGGGAAAGGAAATAGCCACCCAAGTCCAGGAAGCGCGGCAAGTCCAATACAGGATAAACCCAAGGAGAAACACGCCGAGACACATCGTAATCAAATTGGCAAAAATGAAAGACAAAGAAAAATTACTGAAAGCAGCAAGGGAAAAACAACAAAAAACATACAAGGGAACTCCCATAAGGTTAACAGCTGATTTCTCAGCAGAAACTCGACACCCAGAAGGGATTGGCATGATATACTTAAAGTGATGAAAGGGAAGAAACTACAACCAAGATTACTCTACCCGGCAAGGATCTCATTCAGATTCGATGGAGAAATCAAAAGCTTTACAGGCAAGCAAAAGCTAAGAGAATTCAGCACCACCAAACCAGCTCTACAAAAAAATGCTAAAGGAACTTCTCTAAGTGGGAAACACAAAAGAAGAAAAGGACCTACAAAAACAAACCCAAAACAATTAAGAAAATGGTCACAGGAACATACATATCGATAATTACCTTAAACGTGAATGGATTAAATGTTCCAACAAAAAGACAAAGGTTTGCTGAGTGGATACAAAAACAAGACCCATATACATGCTGTCTACAAGAGACCCACTTCAGACCTAGAGACACATACAGACTGAAAGTGAGGGGATGGAAAAAGATATTCCATGCAAATGGAAATCAAAAGAAAGCTGGAGTAGCTATACTCATATCAGATAAAATAGACTTTAAAATAAAGAATGTTACAAGAGACAAGGAAGGACACTACACAATGATCAAGGGATCAATCCAAGACGAAGATACAACAATTATAAATATATATGCACCCAACATAGGAACACCTCAATACATAAGGCAACTGCTAACAGCTGTAAAAGAGGAAATCGACAGTAACACAATAATAGTGGGGGACTTTAACACCTCACGTACACCAATGGACAGATCAGCCAAAATGAAACTAAATAAGGAAACAGAAGCTTTAAATGACACAATGGACCAGATAGATTTAATTGATATTTATAGGACATTCTATCCAGAAACAGCAGATTACACTTTCTTCTCAAGTATGAACGGAACATTCTCCAGGATAGATCACATCTTGGGTCACAAATCAAGTCTCAGTAAATTTAAGAAAACTGAAATCATATCAAGCATCTTTTCTGACCACAACGCTGTGAGATTAGAAATGAATTACAGGGGAAAAAAGGTAAAAAACACAAACACATGGAGGCTAAACAATACGTTACTAAATAACCAAGAGATCACTGAAGAAATCAAAGAGGAAATCAAAAAATACCTACAGACAAATTACAATGAAGACAAAATGATCCAAAACCTATGGAATGCAGCAAAAGCAGTTCTACGAGGAAAGTTTATAGCAATACAAGCCTACCTCAAGAAACAAGAAAAATCTCAAACAATCTAACCTTACACCTAAAGGAACTAGAGAAAAAGAACAAAGAAAACCCAAAGTTAGCAGAAGGAAAGAAGTCATGAAAATCAGAGCAGAAATAAATGAAAAAGAAATGAAGGAAACAATAGCAAAGATCAATAAAACTAAAAGCTGCTTCTTTGAGAAGATAAACAAAATTGATAAACCATTATCCAGACTCATCAAGAAAAAGAGGGAGAGGACTCAAGTCAATAAAATTAGAAATGAAAAAGGAGAAGTTACAACAGACACCACAGAAATACAAAGCATCCTAAGAGACTACTACAAGCAACTCTATGCCAATAAAATGGACAACCTGGAAGAAATGGACAAATTCTTAGAAAGGTATCAGCTTCCAAGACTGAAACAGGAAGAAACAGAAAATATGAACAGAAAAATCACAAGTAATGAAATTGAAACTGTGATTAAAAATCTTCCAATAAACAAAAGTTCAGGACCAGATGGCTTCACAGGTGAATTCTATCAAACATTTAGAGAAGAGCTAACACCCATCCTTCTCAAACTCTTCCAAAAAATTGCAGAGGGAGGAACACTCCCAAACTCATTCTATGAGGCCCCCATCGCCCTTATACCAAAACCAGAAAAAATACTACAAAAAAAGAAAATTACAGACCAATATCACTGATGAATATAGATGCAAAAATCCTCAACAAAATACTGGCAAACAGAATCCAACAGCACATTAAAAGGATCATACACCATGATCAAGTGGGATTTATCCCAGGGGTGCAAGGATTCTTCAATATATGTAAATCAATCAATGTGATACACCATATTAACAAATTGAAGAATAAAAACCATATGATCATCTCAATAGATGCAGAAAAAGCTTTTGACAAAATTCAACACCCATTTATGATAAAAACTCTCCAGAAGGTGGGCATAGAGGGAACCTACAACATAATAAAGGCCATATACGACAAACCCACAGCAAACATCATTCTCAATGGTGAAAAACTGAAAGCAGTTCCTCTAAGATCAGGAACGAGACAAGGATGTCCACTCTCACCACTATTATTCAACATAGTTTTGGAAGTCCTAGCCACGGCAATCAGAGAAGAAAAAGAAATAAAAGGAATACAAATTGGAAAAGAAGAAGTAAAACTGTCACTGTTTGCAGAGGACATGATACTATACATAGAGAATCCTAAAAATGCCACCAGAAAACTACTAGAGCTAAACAATGAATTTGGTAAAGTTGCAGGATACAAAATTAATGCACAGAAATCTCTTGCATTCCTATACACTAATGATGAAAAATCTGAAAGAGAAATAATGGAAACACTTCCATTTACCATTGCAACAAAAAGAATAAAATACCTAGGAATAAACCTACCTCGGGAGACAAAAGACCTGTATGCAGAAAGCTATAAGACACTGATGAAAGAAATTAAAGGTGATACCAACAGATGGAGAGATATACCATGTTCTTGGATTGGAAGAATCAATATTGTGAAAATGACTATACTACCCAAAGCAATCTACAGATTCAATGCAATCCCTATCAAATTACCAATGGCATTTTTAACGGAACTAGAACAAATCATCTTAAAATTTGTATGGAGACACAAAAGACCCCGAATAGCCAAAGCAGTCTTGAGGGAAAAAACAGAGCTGGAGGAATCAGACTCCCTGACTTCAGACCATACTACAAAGCTACAGTAATCAAGACAATATGGTACTGGCACAAAAACAGAAACATAGATCAATGGAACAAGATAGAAAGCCCAGAGATAAACCCACACACCTATGGTCAACTAATCTATGACAAAGGAGGCAAAGATGTACAATGGAGAAAAGACAGTCTCTTCAATAAGTGGTGCTGGGAAAACTGGACAGCTACATGTAAAAGAATGAAATTAGAACACTCCCTAACACCATACACAAAAATAAACTCAAAATGGATTCGAGACCTAAATGTAAGACTGGACTCTGTAAAACTCTTAGAGGAAAACATAGGAAGAACACTCCTTGACATAAATCACAGCAAGATCTTTTTTGATCCACCTCCTAGAGTAATGGAAATAAAAACAAAAATAAAGAAATGAGACCTAAAGAAACTTCAAAGCTTTCGCGCAGCAAAGGAAACCATAAACAAGACGAAAAGACAACCCTCAGAATGGGAGAAAATATTTGCAAACGAATCAACGGACAAAGGATTAATCTCAAAATATATAAACAGCTCTTGCAGCTCAATATTAAAGAAACAAACAACCCAATCCAAAAATGGGCAGAAGACCTAAATAGACATTTCTCCAAAGAAGACATACAGATGGCCAAGAAGCACATGAAAAGCTGCTCAACATCACTAATTATTAGAGAAATGCAAATCAAAACTACAATGAGGTATCACCTCACACCAGTTAGAATGGGCATCATCAGAAAATCTACAAACAACAAATGCTGGAGAGGGTGTGGAGAAAAGGGAACCCTCTTGCACTGTTGGTGGGAATGTAAATTGATACAGCCACTATGGAGAACAGTATGCAGGTTCCTTTAAAAACTAAAAATAGAATTACCATATGATCCAGCAATCCCACTACTGGGCATATACCCAGAGAAAACCATAATTCAAAAAGACACATGCACCCCAATGTTCATTGCAGCACTATTTACAATAGCCAGGTCCCGGAAGCAACCTAAATGCCCATCGACAGATGAATGGATAAAGAAGATGTGGTACATATATACAATGGAATATTACTCAGACATAAAAAGGAACGAAATTGAGTCATTTGTTGAGACGTGGTTGGATCTAGAGACTGTCATACAGAGTGAAGTAAGTCAGAAAGAGAAAAACAAATATCGTATATTAACACATGTATGTGGAACCTAGAAAAATGGTACAGATGAACTGGTTTGCAGGGCAGAAGTTGAGACACAGATGTAGAGAACAGACATATGGACACCAAGGAGGGAAAACCGCAGTGGAGTGGGGATGGTGGTGTGCTGAATTGGGCGATTGGGACTGACATGTATACACTGATGTGTATGAAATTGATGACTAATAACAACCTGCAGTATAAAAAAACAAACAAAGGAAAAAAACAACTAATATTAAACTTTCTTTGGGTTATTTGTATGGAAGTATGTTAATATAAATGTTTCAGACATTACATGAAATTTCTAAAAATCTTATATGTTCTGGTATAATGTTATAAGTCATAATTCTAGTTATTACTTTAAAATATATATCTCAGAAATAACTGAATTTCCTTGTCAATTGCATTATTATGAACTCTCATCAAATCTTTAACCGTGGTCATTTTTAAGTCTTTTGTCATTTACAGGCAGTTCTGGGTGTACTCTGATGCTTTTGCAAAAATGTTCCTATAAAAGGGTTTCATCTTCAAGGAATTCATGGAAAAGACTCTGACAAGTACAGGTTTCTGGTAACTGACTATTCTGCTGAACTGAATGAATAAGCATTTTCAGAACTCTAATGGAAAACTGATGAATTCATAAAAGTGCTAACAAAAGATCAAGATGAAAAAAAAATTAATTACTTGGGACTGAGTGAACTGATGAGGATGATTATAATTTTTGTGACTTTCTGTTTGAATTTTAAAAAAAGATCCCACAAGGACTCAGAGGCAAAAAATGTACAAATCAATTTTCACTGCAAAGTAAAGGAGCTGTTACAGTGCAGGATTACTGGACTGAATGTCAATATTATGACGTAGTATGAGTGTGTTTCGTGTTTGGTAATTGCAGTCATTGTTGCTTTTGTTGTAGTCATCCATTTACAATGCTTGGTGTCAGTTTATTTATCTCTTGTAACAATAAAATACAGTGTGTGTGTGTGAAAAAAGAAAAAACTATCAGTACAGAGAAGCTGTCATTCCAGTGATGTTGCTGAAACAATAGGATGTAAACCTTGTGGGAAGTATGTAACTTGGTGGCAAGGTTATGTGTGTGGAGCCTGCTTGAATGATGCCAGAACAGAGAAAAACTGAGTTGTGTGATGGAGAAATGGTCCCGATGATATCTCTGGAGTCCTAGATCCAGAACTACCGCCTGGGCCTCTCAATTATCTGATCCATTTAATTTGGATTAGTATCAATTGCCACCAGTATCTCCAACAAAACCCATGCCTAAAACAATACATGGTAGCATATCTAAGAGATAAAGTAACCAAAAGTCGTATGGAAAAAATACACACCCTAAAGGGTCTCAGTAAATAACTCAAATGAGACCATAATAATTCTAGTAAACCATTCTCTTCTGTGAGACCAGCCATGACCTCTAAGTATGATGACCCCAAATCCTTCTGTCTTGAGCCCCTACAACATTGCCACCTCTGTCCCTGGCACTATGAAGGCCAACATAAAATCAAGATGGCAGTTCAGCTGTGGAGAAGAGATATTCATAACTAAAGATATCCATAACAGTTTAAGAGATTAGGTGCCAAAAATGAGTTCCACTAACAGCAAAGGTGGGAGACGTCCCACTGTGAGCTGATGCAGTACAGGGGAAAGGGGACTCCCTTAGTCAGTCAATTGTTTAATACATTCCCTTTAATCACTCTCTTGTTAGTCCTGTTCAAGGCTGGTTTTTCACAAATAGAATCTATAACCAACTGTTTTATCTTTGCTATCTTTCAAAAAGAACCACTTTCACATTTTAATGCTTTGTGTACCAAATGGCTCAGTAGGATATGTAAATTTAAATGGCTTCAATTAAAGCAGTTTTAAGCAAATGCAGTATAAAGTTTAGTAACATTAAGACACAATGAAATGCTGTGGGAAATACTTTAAAATAGCAGCAGATATTAAGCAATATTCTGGCTACCATTATGGTTCTGTTCTCCTAAGACAATAATTTAGTGGCTGACAGGAGCGCAGGCAGGTCTTGCCTTTTGAGTCAAGGAATGATCCTCCTTTCTTACAACTTTAAATCTTTTAAGTCTCTGATCAATTCTTTCTGGGTTACCAGGTGGATCAGCAATAATTTTCCTGGCACTGATGTTTTACCTTGGTCGTGCATCATGGTCCAAAATACTGCAGTTCTAGTCTTTAGCCTCATGTGCTGGTAAATCCAAACTCGGGAAGCCACATCAAAGGTGTGCTCTTGAAACACCAACAGAGATGAGATGGTGTCTCAGAGCCAGTGCCTCCTCCTACAGACATGTCTCCAACAAGAAAGACTGGAGATGTTTCCCAACCACTTGTGTGCTAAATTGGGTAAAGCAGGTTATTCCACAAAGGTCCAGGGAGTATAATTATTACCAAGCATTTTCATAGCAGTCAGCATGGTACTACCTGTTCACAACACATGAAGAAGCCTTAGACTCAGCCCATGGAAGGGAAAAGGTAAAGTGAAACCTCCATGGAGCTAATATATTTTTCAGTTTCTCACCAAGAAATTAAGAGTGCCTCTGCAGACAGTGAGGAAGAACAAATAAAATTATTTAAAAGGTCTTCAGAGACTGAGAAGAAGAAACGTGAAAACTTAATGAAAACAGTGAACACATGCAAATGCAGCACCAGCCATACCACTAATAGAAAACGTTACTGAAAATTGGAGGAGGGGGTATTACATAGTTCCAATTTTTCCTTAATACTTAGTGGAGAGGATTTCTGAAACTCAACTGAAAGCTCAGCGTGCATATAAATAGCTCAAAGGAAAATGTCATGGGAATAAGATTATCAAGAAACATGTAACCTCATACATATAAGATGTAGCTATATAGTCTTGAAGAACAGCAGAAGGAGGCCATGGCTACACACAAACACACACACACATTCCAAGAGTAAGTCACATACTTGTGATCCAATTGTCATTCATTCCGACACATATTCATTAAGTTTACTTCATAGTAAGTATTTTTGCTAGGCATTTGAAGATCTGTAATACCCTTCTCATGTTAAAACTTTAATGATTATTATTTTTCTTAACACCGTCAGGTTCCAAGGGCCACTGAATAGACATCGTTCTTAAAACAGTGGTTCCACAATTTAGGATTTTATGGAACAATAAAATTTTTACATGAAAAAAATTTTGAGATCAATAGAGGAGTGCCAACATTTTATTTTGCAAATTAAAGGCCTTACAAAATAATTACCATCTACTAGAAGTAACATTTCCTTTTTTTTTTTTTTTTCACAAAGGGAAATTTTAACAATGTAAAATAGGAAGGTTAGACTCAGAAGAAAAGGTAATTTCTCAAAGAACAAATTATTGTGGTCTTCAAATACTTTTTCTGGACCATTCTACTTTCTGGTACTCCAATTATGCATATATTGCTGTATTTAATGGTGTCTCACATTTCTTTGAGGTTCTGTTTATTTTTCTTCATTTTTCTGTTATTTATATTATGTAATCTTTATTAATATATCTTTACTAATTCTTTCTACTGACAGGTCACATCTTCTGTTGAACCCCTCTAGTAAATTTTTCATTTAGGTTATTTTAACTTTCAACTCTGGAATTTCTCTTTGGTTCTTTTTTTATAATTTCTATTTTTTTATTGACATTCTTCATTTGATGAAATACTGTCCTCCTACCTTCCTTTACTTTTTAAGTTATGATAATCCTTTAATTCTTTTTTAATTGAAGTATAGTGCTGTACAATATTATATAAGCTACAGGTGCACAATATTGTGATTCACAATTTTTAAAGGTTATACTCCATTTATAATTATTATAAAATATTGGCTATATTCCCTGTGTTGTACAATATGTCATTATAGTTTATTATATACTTAATAGTTTGTACCTCTTAATCCCCTACTCCTATCTTGCCCCTCCCCCTACCACAGGTAACCACGAGTGTAACCTGTGGTTATACTAATGTAACCTCATACATATAAGATGTAGCTATATAGTCTTGAAGAACAGCAGAGGGAGGCCATGGCTACACACACACACACACACACACACACACACACACACACACACACACAGATTATTTGCCTTTCTCTGTTTGACTTATTTCATTTAGCATAATGCTCTCCAAGTCCACCCATGTTGTTGCAAATGGCAAAAATTCATTCTTTTTATGGCTGAGTAGTATTCCATTGTGTGTGTGTGTGTGTGTGTGTGTGTATTTATCCATTCATTTGTTGATGGACACTTAGGTTGCTTCCATATCTTGGCAATTGTAAATAATACTTCTATGGACACTGAGGTCCCTGTATCTTTTCGAATTAGTGTTTTTGTTTTTTTCTATCCTTTAATTCTTTGAACATATTTATAATAGTTGTTTTGACATCTTTTTCTGCTAAGTCTCAGATCTTGGTCTTCTCAAATGCAATTTCTCTTGCCTCCTTTTTTTTTTCCTGTGTATGAATCACACTTTCCTGTTTCTTTGCATGCCTTATAATTTTTTTTTGTTGAAATTAGACATTTTTGACAATATATTTCAGCAACTCTGGATACTGTTTCCCACACCGTGGGGCTTGTCATTGTTTTTGCTTAATTATTTAGTGATTTAACTGGCTTATTTCAGTGAAGTCTATTTGCCCTGCAGTTTGCAACATCTGATGTCACTCTTCAGAGGGCACAGCCTTGAACATGCTCACAATCACCCCAAGATGACAGTGATTTTAGCATGGCTCTTCTTGACTGTCTCTTTCCCTGATCTCAGTTAAGCTGTGTGCCTCCGTTAGTAAAACACAAGACTATTAGCTTCTGTTAATTGCTGGCTGATTTCTCTATTGTTTTCAACAATTCCCTGGGAAATAAATTGTTCCACAATTTAATTCAATTCAATTTGGGACACTTCTGGGGTTTTTGAGGCTTGTTACAACCCCAGAAGGACTCTTCTTAGCTGTCTCTCCCTCTGGTACTATCTGTTAAACTTCTAGCTGGCCTATAATTTATCTTTTTGTTATCATGGAGCTAGCAGCCTCTTCTTAATTGTTCACTACCAAAATCTCCATTTTTCTCAACAGTAGTCTAAGACTTAAATGTTTTCACATTCTGACCCAAATAAAGTCAGTTCCTTTGGGGAGAGCTATGAGGTTCTCTGTCTTATAGCCTGCTCTCCCCCTGGGAAAAAAAATCTCTGCACCACTGCTCTGGATCTGGGGGAGGGAATAATGGCCTGTTTCTCTCAGAGTAGACTCTGCTGCGTAAAGCAGGTGTTACCCAGGGACGATAGCCTCTGGTCTTCTAGACTTACCTCTTCTGGGAACCTCTGTCCTATGAGCAAGCAGGGATGAGGGTGATTGGAGCCCATTATCCTTGGTCTGCCATGCTTATGATAGAACTTTTACCCTATAAGATGGGGATGGGAGCCCTAGACTTTTAAGTCTTGCCTGGCACAGAGTTCTACAACATAGAACTTGGGAGAAGGATTAGAAATGCTGGTGGCCTGCCCCTCCATGGTAGATATTGTAGCCCTAGACTGGAAGCTTCGGCGAGAGGAAGTTCCATGTTTTCTACTACAACCACCTGGAATGTAGGTTCTATTATGATGAGCTGGTGGGGACAGAAGGAGAGGTAGTAGGTCATGGCTTAAGTGCTAGAAACTCTGGCTGTTTTAGCCTCAACTTAGTAGATTTTCTTTAAATGCTTCTCCATTTGCTGTATGCCCCTGGGACAATTTCCAGAGACTTAAGTGGTTAGGTTTTTAAAATAATTTTCTCTAGTTATGGTTATTTCAGTGAGGAGCCAGTCCATAGGGCTACTCATGCTGCCATTTCAGAAGTAGATCATTAGTCTATTTTTCCTCATTGTGCCACAGGCTGGTGAAAATTTTATAATAGCTCTATATCAGGCTGTAGACTGGCATTTATGGACCATAGCCTAACAAGTTCCATTACATTTTCCAAAGAAAGGTAACTCCTTAAAGAAAGCTCTAAACTAGTATCGCACATTTTAGTGTGCATGACAACCACCAGAAGAGATTTTTTAAAGTTCAGAATCCCATCTCCAACCCAGAAGTTCTTATTTATGATGTCTGGGGTAAAACCAAAGAAACTGCACTTTTAAAGAGTATCCTGGTGGTGTTTCTTAAAAATTAATGTAAAAATGAATCATCTGACTACCTGGGATATTTGTTGATAAGATTTTCATTCTGGAATAATTTTAAATTTACAGATTCTTAGTTTGGGCAAGGTATCATGGTTATGTAATGTGTTAATAGTAGGGGAAGCTGGGTAAAGTGTATATGAGAATCCTCTGTACTATCTTTGCAACTATTCTGTAAATTAACATCAATATAATGTTATTAACTAAATTGTAGATATTCTTAGGATTTCATCAATTTTTCCACTAATATCCTTTTTCTGTTTCAGGATACCACATTGCCTTTAGTCTGGGACCTTCGCAAAATGCAGATTCTGCATTCACTTAAAGGTATTTTCTACAATATTATTAGTTACAAGTATACTGAAACTTCCCAGAGTTCTTTGACTCAGATAACTTTTTTCCCCCCATGAACCTTCTAGTTAATTATACGTATCCATTCATCTTCCTTATCCATTCATCTGTTGCTGGACACTTAGTTTGCTTCCATATCTTGGCAACTGTAAACAATGTTGCTATGAACACTGGGGTGCATGTATCTTTTTGAATTTCATTTTTTCAGATATATACCCAGGAGTGGAATTGCTGGGTCATATGGTAGTTCTATTTTTAGTTTTCTGAGAAACCTCCATGCTATTTTCCACAGTGGCTGTTCCACTGTTTATCACCAACAGTGCACAACAGCATTTTCCCCACATCCTTGCATTAACATTCAGTTTTAAATATTTTCTAATTTTTATTATGTTTTTGCTTTGACTCATGTGTTGTTTAGAAGTGTGTTTATTAATTTTCAAATCTATCTGGGATTTTTTTTGTTGTTTTTTGCTTAAATTCTTAATTTAATTTCCTGGCAGTCAGATATGGTCTCTTCCCAATTCTCCCTATTCTCTCCTTCTAGAATGCCTATTAAACAGTGAATTTTCTCTTTCTCGCCAACGTGTCTCTTAACTTTTCTCTCATATTTTCTTTTTCTCCTTAATGCATTCTGGTTGATTTCTTTAAATTACATTAAAGTTGATTGAGTCTCTCTTTGGTTATATCTAATTTGTTGTCTAACCCATTTGATAATTTTTTATTTCAATTGCTATATTTTTCACTTTTAGAATTTCTATTTTTTGCAAACCTAACTTTTCTTATTCATAATTTGTTTTTCCATCTTAATCATTTTTAATATTCTTATTTTATACTATTCTATTGGATATTTCCATCATTAGAAGGTATTAAGTTTTAATCCTGCTCATTGTTATGTTTTATAACTCTTACTCATTGGGGGCCTTTTTTCTTATGTTTTATAATTTTAGGTTATAATTTAATCTTTAGAAGGAATTTATCTGTAGGAATCCTATGAAGCTTGGTTTAGTGGTAATCTCCTTCCCAAGAAGCTTGCAAGTGGTTTTGCCAGATGTTTGAGAGTTATCAGTGGCCTAGAATCTTCTGGGTTAATTTCTCAAGTTGTGGTTCTTTTCCATATTATACAAGGAGTACAGATTCAAATCCCAAATCCAAATGAGCCACAAATCCACAGTGATATGTGGTTGGAGAAAATATTATTTTCTAAGACACATCTTTCTTGTTTCTTCTGTGCTGATGGTGGATTTTTTTTTCCAGAGCCTCCTATTCAAAACAACTTTGTGCTGAAGATCTGTTTCAACCCACAGAGTCCCAATTTTTCATTTCATATTTCCACATGGTTGTTAAAACATAAGTCCTTGGTTTAAGGAGACTAATTGCATCCTCCCAAGAGCGACTACAGCATCATTCACATGTTTATCCCTGAGGTTTTCAATTCTATCTCTATTTCTGACTCACAGTGATACCTTTATTTCCTTTCAAGATCAGATATACATGAAACAGTTCGTTTATTTAATCTAGTATTTCTAAGTGTTTGCATAAGGCACAATACTAAAGTTATCAGCCATGTTTCTAGAACTGAAAGTAAAAAATAACTTCTCTCTAATAAGAATCAATGATATCACAATTGGCATGCTATGAATCATTGTAACTTACCAATTGTGAAACTTTTTAAGCTCAAAAATGTTTTATCTAAGACTTGTTTTATCCCTTAGTCCCAGTTTCAGGAAACTATATTGAAAAATATATAATTAATGTCCATACGCAGCACAGAACTCCAATTAGATAGAAACTTGACACTGTACTTCACATGGATCCAAATAAGTCCTTCAATTTTTCTGGACTCTCTCGGAAGTTCTTCCAATCATATTTTTCTACACTGTCTAAGCACAGATCACTTTCCGTATAAGTTTTCTCTGTTCATTATCAACAAATTTCATCAGCTTTTCTTCTTTCTTTCCATTCATTCAATATAGCTTTTCTAAGTGCCTGCTATATTTTAGACACTGGGGAAGTTGCCCAAAACAAATCTAACCCCTGGTCTCACAGAGTTTAAATCTTAGTGCAGGGGAAAGAATAAAAATAATAAACAAATTAATAAATGTATTTTAGGTTGAAATGAAAATTATAAATTAACAAATATATTTTAGGTTGAACCATAGGAAATGGCCAATATTTGACTGTTCCTGACCCATAAAAAAGGCAATTTCATATCATTTGACTTAATAGAGTATGACAAGTGATGATAAGTGTTATGAAGAAGAAGAAGCCAGGGTAAGTGGATAGGGAGTGATGGGGTGGGTGTGAGTGTGCTATTTTAGATACCATGGCTACAAATTATCTCTCAGAACGTGTTGTTTGAACAGAGATGGGAATGAAATGAAGACGTGAGTGATACGGATATCTGGAGGAAGAACACTCCAATGAGAGGAATGTGCATGTGGAAAGGTTCTGAGAAGGGAGGGTGGATGGCATATTCAAGGAACATCAAGGAAAGCAGAGGGACCCAAGTGGAATAAATGAGAATAAGAACAGTGTGAGATGAGAGCAGAGAGGGGGCCAGGGGCAGACCCTGTAATACCATGTCAGTCACAGTAAAAACTTACTATCTCACTGCTAGTGAGATGTGAAGCCCTTGGAAAGTTTGGACAGCAGAGTGGCAAAACCAGACTTGTATTTTCAGTGGTGTGGAGGCCAGCCTCCAGGGGGCAGGATGGACATAGAGAACTTAGTGAGAAGGCTATTGCACTAGCCCAGGGGCGAGACCACTGTAACTTAGACTTGAGTGGTAGCAAAGTAGATAGTGATGAGAGGCTGGCTAGTCACAATTCTTTCATGACTCTTCTAATCTTTCTTTTTTAAAACATATTTGTCTCATCAATGTTTTATCCCAACAAGTATATTGTCCAGCTCTCATATCCTGACTTTGGTGATCCTGGTATCAAAATCATCTTGCCTGCCTGCTAATTCCAATAAGACACTTCTAGATCATTCTAAATTCAGCAGCCCCAAAATCTACATTTGCATGTACCATAGCCTAACACATCTGCATCACCACTCTTATCTCTGCTCACTCTCAAGACAGTGGCACCGTACCTGATCAAGGAGGAGCTGGCTTTCATTCTGCAAGGAGCATCACCAGAGAATGAACATATGCCTCCAAAGGTCACCAGCGAGTGTCTGTCTCTTCCCAGAGGCTGTAACTGATGGGTGGACTCGGCCTGAGCCACAGCAGGAAAGAGCCATTCATGGCCCACTATGATGCTAAGTCACTCCTCTGAGCAAGAAAGCTCCTAACCCTATCCCTGCAGCTGGGCCCCTTCCTCTGAAGTTTCTATGCTTTACAACTCCCTGAAAAGGAAGTTGTCTTAAGAGGCTTACAGCCCTTTAGGGAGAAGCTGACCACAGCTTAATGGTATGTTAATGCAACTTCTGCAACTTCTGGCCCCATTTCCCCCTCATACCCACATAGGGCTCCATGTAGTCTATTCAACATTTAGGGTGAAGTAATAAGTAACTAGCTGAGCAAGATCAATACCAAGCCGCCATGGCAGGACAGAAACCCAGTTTCTGTCTCTCAGTGTCATATGTCATTCAAGAGTAAAGCATAATAATGCTTATAAAATACAGTTAGTCCAAGAGAACAAGTCATGTCAAAATCATTTATCAACATATCTTAAGTTAAAAAAAAAATCCTAATATATAGCTTGCATGCAATATGCAAACAGCCTACTCAGGAGAGGATCTGACATTAAAATGTCACTAAAATTACTACTCAGCTGTAAGACTCACACACCTAAGATTTAACAGCACAGAGCCTATGTAGGGTCACAAGTAATAGTATTAAAGTGAATATTCAAAACTTATTTTCTGAAAAGGCATTTTGCAAAGATACAACTAGACATAGCTTTTTAAAAAAAAAAAATCTTCATTTGCACTATGATACAGAATGAGAAAACAGAAATCAAAATGTATTCATCACCCTGGTCCCTCCTCTACTTGTAAATAAAGCAGAAACTACACATCTTAATATTTGAACAAAATTAAGCTAGATCTGAAGTGATGTTATTTAAGACTACCAAGGATGAAAATTACAGCCTGAATTCAATTTGCTATCAAAAGCACGTGAGAGGCCAGATAATGTAAAAGAACTTTGAAATAAGTATTAAAAAGTCCACTGAAAGACCTTTCCTTGAATTCTGTTACTGAAAATCCTCTTCTGCTAAAATTTCAAGGTTTCTTACAGTGCTTCTACATATACTCTCTGACCCCACTAACTGAAAACCTTCCTTTTCTGTAGGCAGTGATTTTATCATCAGACACACTGATTCTGCTGAAAATTGGAGTCCATTTTAAGAGTTTTTCACAGCATGGATATTTCTCCCTTATAAATTATTGTTCACTTTTCCTAATACTGCACAAATAATATAACAACAATACTGAGGAAAAAAATTTTAGTTTGAAAGTTCATCGCACATAAAAGCATGCTCTTTTAATGGAACTGTGTCAGGGTCCCAGTCCCTGAGCAGTAAGGTTAAGCATCTCTAGAGGCAGGCTAGGAGTGTCACCAAGCAGGCAATAGTCTCAGTCTGGCTTGGCTCAAAGAAGCAAAGATTTATACAGAAGTGACCCTGTATTCCTGGGCCTCCTCAATCTAGTAACTTTGATTATTTTCAAATTTTGAGATTAGATGAATACCAAAACTAAAAATTTTGGGGGGGGGGGGGATGAAGAATATGGTGTGAACATAACTTTTAAACAAAGAAAGACACATTTCTCGCATATAAATAACTTCTTTTTTAAAAAAATCCCACTCCAATTTGCAAAATCGACACTCCCAAATACACAGCTTACTTTTTCAATACTTTTTTTTTTTGGTCAACCATCAGCTACAGTCCCATTCCAGCTTGTTGAGTTAGATTCTTTCTAATGAGGTTTCAAAATAGCTGAAGTTCTACTAAAAGAAGGAGAGCCTTGGAAATGTATGGTCAACTAGTCACTGGGTTTTGGAGACAGTTGAAAGACCTGTGAAAGTATGGGGGTGGTAATGGCAGGGGTCTGGACTGATAATGAGACATAGAAGTGCAGGATGCTACAACTTTCAATTTTTCACTTTTAAGATTTGACTCCTACAGAAGGAGTGAAACATTGGAGCAGTGTCTAAGAGAGCAGGAACCAACTGGAAGAAAAGTAGTACACCCAGTAGTGTACCTAATTCCTCTGGCTGGCCCCTTTTCCTCCTCATGGATCCTCTTTATCAATAAATTTTAAATGGTATTTATACCACTCCTGGGCTCTGTTTTCCATTCCATACCACATTTTAGGAGAAAAGCTATAAACATATATATGTGAACTAGAGTAAGATTTTGACTCCTACCACTTGGAACTTGAGTGATGAATAGACTAGATTGAATTTTGGTGACTGTACACACTGGTGGATTGAGTCACTGCTTTGAAAGGCCAATAATTACTGGACTATGAAGAAACAACTCACCAGCAAATGGGTCACCAGCAACTAAGAGGCCAAAAGCATTAGTGCTGGAAGCCAATTTATTGGAACTAATCAGATGGCACACATTTAACCAGAAAGCACCCATGGTTCTGCTGATAACATTTGCTCTGCAAGTTTCAACAATGTAATTTTTAATCTGGGCTCCTATAGAACAGGCTTTTTGCACCTTGCCCCAGAGATTCTGATTAAATGCATTTTATTTTTAGATGTTTCCTCTCTTGACACAGGGTTCCACAAATATGAAGGGACAAATGATCCCCCAGGCATGCTAGGGGTTGTTGTTGCCTCTTCTCTCTTACTCTGTGGTCTCCTGCAAGCATTTAAAATAATAGTTAGTCAAGAAATGTTTTCCTGCAGAACAAGACACTTCCCTTGGCCCTAAAATGGGAATGCATTAAAAGGATTGAGTCTGCTTTGGAACATTAGGTTGGCTCTTTTTGATAAATTGAAGGTGCTTCAGAGTTGAGAGGCCATCTTAATTTTATAGTAAAGAGCTATCTTATGAGAAAGTAAGAAAAATCTCAGGTAGTGTTTTTATTGAAAACATTGTTATTAGCATTCTAGCAAAAGAATTTATTGTGAGGAGAAAAGTCACACTGTCTTAATTAATATTATTCACTTTTCTTTACAGAGGCTCACATCTAACATGCCTGGAGTTAGTACTGAAGTCAAGGGTATTAAATCAAAAGGAACCGAATGTCTTGATGGTTTCCAAAACAATAATTCAAAACATGTCTGTCAATATTTCAGAAGCTACATGTCCCTGATTAACCTGTAATAACGGGACAGAGTAAAAAGGAATGCGACTCAATGATAAATTACTCACAGAACTATGTGGTGTGATAAACCGCTAATTCAACAAAGCCATCAACATATTACACCTTCAGAATCTTTCATGCTTCTGAAAAGAATCATCAATCAACCTCAATTCTTGGAAGAGTATATCTTAGATACAGCTCTTCTTTCTACACTCCTCTAAAATCGTATTTTAGCCAGGGCTGATAAGCAAAAAGTAACATACTCTTGTCAAAGTAAAGACTGATATTTCTCAAAGGAGAGCATTGCTATGTGGGAGACAAAATATGATCCCTTTGTTCTTGGTCTAAGATCCCTTGATAACTAGAGTCCAGGGTTCAACCAGAAATGTCAATATTACACTAAGAGGCAAGAAAAGATTTCTTCCCATTATGCCTTCATTATACCATTAAGAGGCCTGGGTCGTACTGACCCACACATATGTATACTCTGTGGATACTCAGTCAAAGATGTTATCGTGTCCAGCTCCTGTCTTTAGGCAGGTGAAGCATTATTGATTCCACTTTTTTTTTTTTTGGCTGCATCGGGTCTTATTTGTGGCATGCAGGGTCTTCGTTGAGGCATGCAGGATCTTTCGCTGTGGCGCAGGCTTCTCTCTATTTGTGGCCTGCGGGTTTTCTCTTCTCTAGTTGTGGTGTGCGGGCTCCAGGGTGCGTGGGCTCTGTAGTTGTGGTGCACAGGCTCCAGAGCACATGGGCTCTGTAGTTTGTGGCACACAGGCTCTCTAGTTGAGGCGTGCGAGCTCAGTACTTGTGGCGCATGGGCTTAGTTGCCCCGCAGCATGTGGGATCTTAGTTCCCCCACCAGGGATTGAACCTGAGTCCCCTGCATTGGAAGGCAGATTCTTTACCACTGGACCACCAGGGAAATCCCTTGATTCCATTTTACAGATAAAGGAAGTGATTCCCAGAGCATCTCTGCTGCCAGAATTTACCTGACTTCCAACTAAACCAAAAATAACAGTCATTAGTAACAATACACGGAGTTTCTCTGGTGTCCTTTAATATAATCTTGTAGCCATAACTTGATCAGGGCTTCAAAGTCATCTAGGTAAGCCCAGTGCAAAATCAGCTGTGAAATTAAGTAGAGTGCTTACAGTGCAAGAAGCAGGAGGTAGTTAATAACATAGACTATGTCATCATGATGTTTAGACATAATCTGATTCAGTCAGTAATGAGACGTGAGGTCTTAGAAAAGTCATTTAATCTTTTGTGCCTCAGGCTCCTGGTCTGTGAAATGGGAATATTAATGGTATCTACATCGTAGGGTCATTGAAGAGATTAAATGAGAAAACATACATTAAGCATTTAATGTAGTACCTGGCATATAGCAAATGCTCAGTTAGTATAGCTATTAATATACAATGAGGGTGTTGATTAATGGGCATTGTCTCACTCATAGAAAATCTACTGCAAAGTAATAGCATGGTCCCAACACTTCCTAAAAGGAGAGGACTGCTACCTGATTTTAACTTTGTTTCCTCAGAACAATGTCATATTCCTTTCTGCAAGTTTAGCGATCACCCTTCATATCAGACCATGTCAACCACATCAGCTGAGATTAGAAAGAACACATATTTCACCTTTACCAACAGTAACTAATTGGAACAACTCGGCATCCACAAGGAATCTCTCTTTTATATCTCATGATAACTATCCATGACTAATTTTCTATTTCCTGAAAAACATTCCAGTATCTCATTCCAGTATCTTGGGAGTCAATGAGAAGTTGGTTCCAATCCTAACTCTGTTGCTTACTAACTGTATGACTTGGGCAACTCACTTCTTTTTTATGAGCCTCAATTTCCTCATTTATAAGTGAACATAATTATAACATAGGAGGTTGTTATAAGTATTAAGTAATTTAAATTCACAATTAATTTCTCTTCATCAACACTGTCATCAAGTTCTCAAGAATAGGTTGCTTTTGGCCATGATTTACTCTTGGGTCCAAAAAGTAGCCTGTACTAAACAATGTATTTTCCAACCTAACCTCAGCAAGTGAATCCTCAAACATTGCTTCTGTACAACTTCTTACATTTCTCTAAATTGACGGTGTCATTTTGAATTATAATCCTGATGTTTAACAAACTCATCATCTGTCTAGACACATGCATGTCAAAGAAAAAGCTCATGATTTCAGTATTACATTTGGAATCTCAGAATTTAATTTTAGTGATTAAACATCAGAGCAGTTCTTCCATGCATCTTTACCAAGCCTACATTATGGAATCTCCAGAAAATTAATGCCACCAGATTGTCACTCCAATTAGCCAAAGGAATACTCTCTATTCTAAACTGTTGCTAGAATCAACTCTACGTGTAGAGTTCCAAAATCACATAATCAACACAATCAAGGATGTTATCTCAAACTTCAGCAACAGCTGGCCCATTACTTTTATAGTTTAAATATCTTTAACATGGCCTCATCAGAGATTTGAAAACATCTTTTTTTTTTTTAAAGGTTTTTAAAACCACTTATTAAAGATTAAGGGACAGACAAAAATAAGAATCTACTTTATTTCACAAATGCTTACATTATGGTTTTATTTAAAATATGAAATCAGTAACCCTAAACAAGTGTCCCCCAACCACCTGGAAATGTGCTCACAATTTGAATCTCATGAATGTTTTAGAATAAATGCTAGTCAGATATCTACATTTACTGGATACATATTACATGAAAACTTTCTAGTCAACACATTGGAAAGTATAAAAGAAATATAACTGGCTCTCCCCTCAAGGAAATAATAATACACACCCATAACCAAGAGGACTGATAAAGCAACACATTTTGAACATGTGAGCTGACACAGTGTGGACAAGACAGAATGGAAAGAAGATGAGGAGGCAGATCTCTGAAGAAGTAGCGCCCACATTGACAGGGAAAGGAGTGGGCTTTCTTCTTGGGGAAAACACATATTGGGGTGGAAACAAGAAAGTTGAGTTCTAAATTACTTAACAATACTATAGAGTCTAAAATTCACACAGAAAAGATGGCCAAGGAGAATCTGGATTTAATCCTACATGCAACTATGCGGCATTATACAATCTTCAGAGGAAAAAAAATGATAAAAATAGTATTCAGGAAAGACTATTCTCAAATCATTTCCACCTGTTCTTTGCGGTTCTGCACAAAACCCTTATTTTTAAGGAGCTTTTGCTTTCTTTGCTACAGGACGATTTTTGTGGCCCTAGCAATTCCCAAACTAATTCTGAGTTTTTCGTGCAAGACAAAACATTAGTATTTATCTTAAAACTACGACCTGCATGCTTCAATACAGCTTTTAAAGTTTCTGTCTTGTTTTAAATGGCGTCCTTAGCTTACGATGTGTCTGAAGGCATTTAGCGTTTAGCTCCCTGATAAAATGACAAGGGACTGAAATAGACTGCAGGAAACTTACATTAACTTCCGTCACGTCCAGTGGTTTGGGGAGTGAAGTTACGTTAGAGAAAGCATTACTTCCAGCAGATGCTGACAGAACGCAGCAGTTCCTCAGACAAAATGGACATTTCTCCGTCAATATGGGCCCCTCATCTCCATGGAGTATCTTAAGCAATCCCAGCAGCAGAGGGATGTGGGTTGCCAAATACAGACACAATCTGTCCCCTCTCCTAAAATGAGGTTGGTTCTCATTATTCTCAAGGAGTCACACAAGCTGTTGGCAATTTGTTCAAGTGAAGAGCAAACCATATTGAGTAGTTGCAACACTTCAGACCTCCAAGGGCAGCAGAAGCAGAATGTACCCACAGCCCCAGTTGACCGGCAATTTCTGGACCTTTCCAATAATAGCTGAGACAAAGGGGGAAATGAAGCCTGTCACATACACATCACTAGCCAGGCCTGGCTTTTGTAATGCTGAACTAACAGAAAGAGGGGACCATTTAGTAACTGTATTACAAAACAGCCCACAGAACAGCCTGCTCTGGCTGCCCACACTGATGGCAGCATCACGCTGCTTCATACCCTTGCCTAGGCATCAGCTAGGGCAGTAGTGTGTGCTTACACCTGCAGGAAACAGCACACTTTTTTATGGAATGAAGCATTCATACAATTCAATAAGAAAAAGAAATGGCCAGACATGCCGTAGCCCTGGTCAAGAGTGGGTGGCATTAAGGTCGGATTAAAGGGAAAAAAAGGAACCATAGCTGGATAACTTTAGGAAACTTCTCTTGAAGATTTGAGGATTTATGATGTACTTTTTTTTTTTTTAAGGCTCAAATCTTTCAGTAAAGAAATCTGTTTCGATTAATTTCATCTTGTGCATCCTACCACCACCACCATCACCACCGCCTGTTTTATTAATGGGACCATTTTTCATCTTATGTCTGTTAACATCTCATGGAAAACCCACAGGGAAAAGCTGCTCTAAACTGCCCACACCTTGAATGTGATAAATTGAGGCTCAGAGACACTTAGTAAATCACACACCCAAAGTAGCTATGGCAGAAACAGAGTTGGATCCCAGGACGCTAAGTCATTCCAGTGCTAATCCTACGGTCCTATAGATCATACACACCAATGTCACATTTTTAAAAAATAACATATTTTGGATATTGATTAACAGAACCAGCACGATTTTAGCACAGAGCAGGGAAATTCTAGCAATGCATAGAGTTGGCAAAAAATGTGAAGATCTAAGTGAAACTAAGTCAACATGACAACCTGAATTTAAACTAGAAAGGCCTGTATTCTCAAACTAGAGGAGAGAAGACTTAAACTAGTCACAGTGAAGGGATTGGAGTAGTTGTTCTCTAGGGTAGGCATGTCCTCTGTCAATCTGTTCTGGAACTACAGACAATGACGGTACGTGGATGTAACTCTGTTTCTATAAAGTTGGTCATCCCAGCGGAGGAGATGAAGAACAAAAATCGACAATAACAGGATCATTCGCTGAAAACCATCTGACTGCACAATGAGTTCCTAAGGGAGCTGGTATCCTCTACACTGGAAGTTTCATTAAAAAAGTAAGATAGATTATCATCTACTGGGAAAGGTATAAAAACTGTCCTGCCTAAAGAGATGGATTGATAAAATTGCAAAGTCATTGTCAACCTTTCAAGCCAGCCTGTGAGCCAGAGGCTGGCTATGCTGTCTGTGTGCTATCCAGAGACTTGCCTCACATTCTACTTCTTTGCCTCACCTTTTGATCATTTTCTTGTTTACTGGCATCTCTGTCTACCCTATGGGGAAACACGAAAGTGAAAGAAGACTGGAAACAAATTATTATATTGAATTCCTTCCTGGATAGATTTACTTCTTTGAACACAGGATAGAATAGAAAAAGGTAAAAATTATGGCTAAAATATGATTTGGATTATCTGCTCATTTTTGTATCCCATTTCTTGATCAAATAGAAACAACCCGAATGTTGGGGGTAATCCACTGACCCAGCTACATTGGAGAAGAGTTGCTCTAATGAATGTTCCAAACTCAGACTTTTCAGAACCAATTTTTCTACTCCAAATCAGAAACCATGAAGGTTTGAATCAATTCCCTTTCTCCCACACATCTTCTCCTACATCTCTTTTTAGAATCCACTGCTAAAAACAAATAATTCTGAGAAGGCTTTAGAGGAGTTTCAACATGTAACCAAATTAACTACCTTTCTATTCAATTTAAATTTAAATTAAAACAAAATATAAACAACTGCAACACTAAAATCCCTCCATTTTAAAAAAGAATATGTATGCTTTTGGTGTATCCAAATTAATTAGCACTGATGGTCTCTAGATGAATTTTGCTTATCATGAAACAAGGAGGTAGACTGAGTTTAGCACTTACAACCTAAAGATAACATCTAAAGTTTAAAGATTTTAATGATATTTTAAAAATCAATTTGCATTGGTCAAGATTATAGTATAGTCCTATAAACCCTACCTAGAAGAAAAGCCTCTTGAGTACATAATAAGAAAAAAGGAATTGACAATTTCCTGGGCTCCAAGCGTACATGAAACAGATTAAAAAAATGTTTCTGCAGTTTGTTATTCTTTTGAATTCCCCCAACCCTGCATCCTACTTCATATTCACCAGAAGAACTGAAGTTCCCCTGTGTCCTCTTGGCACTAATCATGTCCTATATCTAGGTGACTGACAGAACTTCAGTGCAGTCTGTGTAGTTCAGGCACAGAGAACTTATCCCCAAGTGTCTCTAGTCTCCTCACCAACATTCCATCTCAGCGTAAGACAGAGAGGGGAAAAATAAACACGCTAAGGTCCATTGGATCTGCCATCATTACCCAGAAAGCTCATTATCACCTGGATTTAGCAATAATATTGATTGCACTATGGCCCTAAACACACTACATGATATAACACAATTGTAGAATGGACAGCCAACTATGCCTGAGCTGGTTCCTCAAACACTGGGAAGAACAGGAGTTCTGATAACTAATTTAAATGCTTTGTAAGTGGGGCTAAAGACGGGACAAAAATACAGCAAAAGAGTAGCACAGCATAGTGGTTAATAGTGTGGGCTTTTGGAGCTGGGGAAACCAAGTTCAAATCTGACACTGACACGTGCTTTGGGACCTGAACCTCTGACCCTCAATTTCTTCCTGTAAAGTTGGGATCATGGTAGTTCCTCATGTCTAAGTGCTTATTAAATGGTAGCTACTATGATCATTATCTTCTTAACAGAAGAGTCCCTGAACCACGGAAAGCTTCTCTTTTTTCACATCTAATATCCTGCCAACAGAGGAGGGTTTCTTTATCCTGTGATTTAATCTTAAAATATAATGATTTAACAAAAGTATACAATGAGACACTAAGACCATCTCCAGTTTTCAGCAGAATAGAATTAAGGTCCCATTATAGGAACCTTCTAAAATACACTGACATTGTATATGTATTTTTCAACAATACTTTCTAGTTTTGTCATCTAAACCTTGGCAAGAATTCCTCCCACATGCTAGGGCATCCGTTCACACTAACAGTAGTGATGAGGGGAAAGGTGGGGGAGAGGAGGAGCTCACATCTCCTTCTGAAGGATAAACCTGGAGAGAATGGAAAGTGGAGCAAAAAGGCAGTTGGACTCAAGTAAGATCTGCCTCGACTCCCTAATTTCTTGTACTTTGGGATGACCATTGTTATTTGTGCAAGAAGGAGAGGCAGTCTGGATGGGATGGAGGAAAAGCAGTAGAGGAGAAATCACTACAAATTATAAACAAAAACTCCATCTTTGCGATTGACAACTTCTCCTGGGACTTCCTGAGCCAATTAGTATCAGTTGCTGAGGTGGGTTTGGTCATACAAACCTCTGTGCTAATGCCCACCTGCGTTAAACCCACCTCCTGTGAAGCAACAAAGCCTCTGTTAATGAGGTTCAGGACCAATCATCCGACAAAGAGTCCCGCTAAGGATGCTACAGCGGATGTCTTAGGGTAACCGGCAGGGAAATTCCCTTAAATTCTACTGTCTTACTGGAAACCAAGACACTCTAAAATAATGACTTGGCTCATTCTTTCCGCTCCTCTTTTCCTTTGCTTCTTATCATGTGAGGTGATTAAATTTGAATCCATTGCTCCAACTGCTGGGCCCAGCTGTTTTCAGAGGTGGGAAAAGTGATGTTGCAAGGAGCAAATTGTAAATCCAGGCAAAGAACAAATGACAAGAATGTCATATTTCTCTAGAGTCACCATCTCCAGGTGGGAGACACAGTTAACACGAGCCCTACAAGACAGTTAAAGAAGAGTTTAGCAACATCTGGGAACCTGCCTGGCCAACTTGCTCTTGTCGTAAAATTCATCATGGTGTCTCCACTGCATTAATACACAGAGCTCAGGATGCTTTGTGAATCCATTCAGTGTAACTCAGACAAACTGACACCAGTTTTGTTGTCTGATCTCCTAATAAATGACACTCATCCTCGTGGAGGCATACCCACTTGGTTCCTACTATCAAACAATCAAGCAGCAGTTGTTGACAAAGCCTATTATGAACACAACACTGGATAGGGCACTCTGTAGAGAAAAGAAAATGCCTCAAAGTCCTTGGCTTCAGAAAGCAAAAATGAAAAAAACCAAAAAGCAAAAATGAACAAAATGAACACATCGTGTAATACTACATGTGAAAAATAATAAACTAAAAAATGTTAGGGAACTCTGAAAAGGAAACAAAGAGATAAATGCAGGAATGGCTCCCCAGAGAAGGTCAGGTATGAGTTTAATTGCTTAAATGGTAAGACTTAGATTGGAGGCGTGGGTAAGGAAAAATTTTAGAAGTGGGAAGACACAAAATGTCAAGCCCTAAACGATAAGACCCAATGATCTAAAAGATATTCAGATTCCCCTCAAGCTCAAGTCTTCATGAAAATAATCAAAAGGAAATCACAGATAGAGCTCCCTAAGTTTTGCATAGGCCAAATTCTCCCTGACGTGATTCCATCATCGTGGCTCAGATAAGTGGCTGCTGATTAATTTGATCTCAGTACATACAGAATACGATGGTACTTTGGCCTAGTGATAGCTAAAGAAATCACAAAAACAGTGGCATGGAGGCTCTCCACCCCACCCCGTCCTCTCTCTGTGGCTGGCAGCAGCTCTCACCACAAACAATTAGAACTGGAGAAAATAGCCAGGCAAAACAAAATTGAGAGAGACAGGCATGAAATTCTTTTCAAGTTCATTAGGCAAATAGACCAGGATGTCTCAGAAGGTATGAAATATAGTTGGTTGCCAAATTCAGCAACATGTGGCAAGGTCTGCCTCAACAAAAGTACATCACTCTGACAGTAAGCTATGAACAGGGGATGTGGATTATGTCTTCATGATCCATTCTTCCCTTGGCTTTTCTGGGATATTTCTGAGGTTGGAAGAAGCTAGAAGGCAACTATGAGCTCTGCTCACACACTTCACTCCATCCCCCATTGTGGAATAATACAATTTTATAGCTGGAAAGAGAGAACATGTACTGTAATCCTTACCCAGAAAGGGCCCTTAGAATTCACTCATTCGTTTATTCAACAAATATTTATCGAGTGCTTACTATGTGCCAGACATCACTGTGTTAGACACCAAAGATATAGTCATGAAAATTACAGGCATGTTTCCTGCTCTGTGCAGTTTACAGGAGAGAGGACACATAACTGGAAAGTGGAACTATACTTGACACATGCTAAGAACAGAAAAATTGGGTGTGCTGAATTTTGATCACCTCTTCTTCACCCCATTGGTGAGGGAATGATTCCTACCATAGGGCTGTGAAGATGGCTGAAAACATGACACACAATACGGAATGGCTGAGACCTACAGCAGTTCAGTAGTCATAGATACTCAGAGCCCAGGGGAAGACACTGCATGCCACACAGGGACACATGGGATCACTCAGGGACAGAGGGAACAAGTGAAGGCCATAGGAGGTGGGTTTTATAGTAACAAGAAGATGAGGTGACCCCTAGTTGCCACAGAAGGATATGACTGACTTGTTTGAATAATTCCCTGGGCTGGCAGGGAACTAAAGGCCGCCACTCAAGGTGAAGTGAGCCCTGCGTTTGGTCCATGTGATTAGGAGCATTGTTTGGCCGGGAAGCACAGTGGGGAGGGGAACCTGCAGTTGGGCCATGTGAGGCCCTTGCACTTTTACCGGAGGTCAAGGCTGCACATGATCTTGAACCTTATGAACCTCTTGAACCAGTGGGAGCACATAAAACAGTCCAAAGGCCAACCCTGAGATCACTTACAATTCAATCAGAAAGCCTTAGTTGGTGGGAACCTAGAATCAGAAAAACTCTGTTTTCCCTTCCATTCCTCCTCCTCTGTACATGGCAAATAGCGTGCGTATACAAAGGGTCCTGGGGGTCACCCATCTGTGTCTCAGGTCCAGCACTAATACCCTGCTTCTCAAAAAAAAAAAAGAATATATAGGCTGCATCCTTTCTGGGATACCACATTGCCTTCCCAAGCTGAGGGCTGGGTGGGTAAGATCTGGGCAAGGGGCTCTCCGAAGCAGCCTCTGTGACAATTGTATTTAATACAAGTTAATAAAGACAGAAAGCCCCACTTATGTGAGTGAACATAAGTTCACAGGAATAGAAGTGAAGTTACAGAGGTGCAGAGAACATCGGTCCCTCTCATCTCAAGAAAGCAGACAGCTTGGTAGAAGCAGCCGTACGCAGACAGAGGAAGAAGTGTGCTTGTCTGAACAGGACTTGCTGAGAAGCAACAGAAAGCAGGAAGCAGGAAGCCAGATGCAACAGGAAGAACAGGCAGCTGTTTACAAGATTGAGCCCACCGTTGTCACTCAAACGGGAAGATACGTTCCTGCCCTAAACACAATCTTCATAACAGTGAGTCTAAGGGAACGAGAGAGAGAGAAAGTGTTTATAGAGATGTTAAATCTCCTGCAAAGAGTGTAGTTTGTTTCCCCACAGCAGGCTATTGGAAAGCCTGTGAAAGCAGACCCTTGGGAGACATAGAAAGTAGAATCAGAGTACGTTTTCATGGGACTTCATAAAGAAGGATATCCCTCAGGTCAAGAGTCTAGCCATATAAACGTTTTGTAGAAGAAAAAGGTCAGCTTCCAAATGGAAAAGTGCCAGCTGGTGTCTTTCTAGCTTGCTCCCTTTCCTTCCTCTGCACCCGACATTGTCGTCAGCATCCCCGCACTGGTGCAGACCCACCCCTGGGTGGCACAGGCCTGGCAGGATGCTCGTGGATAATGTGGGAGGGGCAGGAGACTGAGCAACCTCCAGACGTCTGCTTCTGGAACTCTG
This sequence comes from Eschrichtius robustus, assembly GCF_028021215.1. NCBI lineage: Eukaryota > Metazoa > Chordata > Mammalia > Artiodactyla > Eschrichtiidae > Eschrichtius > Eschrichtius robustus. The sequence continues at coordinate 46,986,374 of NC_090825.1, forward strand.
ACACTGTCCACACATGGGTGTACATCCCATGAGCATCAGTCCTCACTTTCTGAAGGGCCCAATTCTAGCTGGATATACAACTTAACTCAATAAACAGAAATAGTTCATTAGTAAGCAGATAGAAGGAAGACATCTGGAAGTCACACCCGTCTGACTGCCTCCTTAGAGCTATGGAGGAAGTGGAAGTAGAAAGTCAGCAGATACACTGTCTCCTGTGTTCCACGCTAAGCCAAAAATCATACCTTTGTTCTCCTGTGATACAGACCAAATGATAACGTCTCAACCATTTTCCTTTCAATCAGACCAAGAGGACTGAAGAAAAGCATACAGCTGTCACTATGACCACCTATGGTTTCTGCCCAGACAACTCAGGGACTGCTTTACTCTTTCTGTGTCTCCTTTCACCACACAGGTGTTATTAAAATGACAACCTTAAAAAGAACACTAAACTAGGTGACAGAATGAAGCAGTATGGAAAAAATTAAGTTAAAACTGAACATATATTTTGATTCTAATTATATTAGAAATATGCTTGAGGGGAAAGGACTTGAAAAAAATACAACACTATATTAACAAAGAGGCAAAGAGAAGAGAGGAAACCTTTATCAGGGCCAGTTGCCATATATCAGGTTCTATGTGCTTGGAGTTAGGACAGAACTGTTTCGTGTGTGAGCTTATGTGTTTGTTTATATCTTTCTGTATTTTTCAATTTTTATTAATGGGATTATAGTACATAAATTAAAATATATATAGTATACATGCACATAAAAGAATTAGAACACTCCAAAACAATATGCCACCATAAGAGCTACTTATTATACCGGAGAAAGAGCTTGAGTTAGAAGCAGACACACCCAGCTTAGTCTCATGCTAACTGTGTGTCTGTGGGCAAAACAGTAACCCTGTGCGCCTCAGTTTCCTCACCCATAAAAATAAGGATAACACCACCTACCCCACAGCTTTTCCTAGGCGGTCAGTGTTATAACATCTGTGAATGATGTTATGATATCCATGAATCTCGCCCATTACTTGGAAGAACTCAAAAATACTCCTTTCCTTACCTTCTACACCAGTCCTCTGTTCAATGCATGGATTCCCTCCTCTATTTTGATTCAAGGTCCTTTGCAGAGATTAGATTGTGGAGGGCTTAACAACTTGAAAAAAATTATCAGACAGCTGTTTCAAGATCTGTGTTTGCAGCTTTATTGCACCAAAGAAAACACTCTTCCTTTATCTGTAAAATCTGCGGTCTGTGGCAAGATTGATCAGGGCCTTGCAGGGCTTTCTGAAAAGTAAGGGCACCTCTCCTTCATTCCCCATTGAAAGGCTGGCTCTAGTGTGTGTGTTGCTTTTGGTGGTGGTGTGTTTTCCTCACTTACTGCCTAACGTAAGGCTGTGAGAAGACAGAATCACCCACCGCCAGGGAAAGGGAGGTTTTTCTAGCCCTGCACTGTGAAGGCCATTCAGGCACCAGGCAGGGAGCTCCTGTGGCATCAAGCCCAATGGGTGATCCAAGCACAGAGAGAGACCTCCATCCTGCCCTGCCAGCATCGTTGTGACCAAGATTATATAAAGGAAACTGCCACGTAACAGAAGAGATCATTCTCATAGCAAAAGTCTCTATCACCCCTGCACATGGTAAAATAATAAAGTATGGGGGGAATGTTTAAGAAAGGAATAGATATCAAATGCAGTGCTCTCAGACATACATTATACTTGCTTACGTCTAGGAGTTATCAGTGACTTAGAAGCTGTTCCTCTGCATCTCTCGAAAGAAACCTTGTCTTCATAGGGAGGAGGAGTAGGGAAAACACTCCCAGGAACAACAGCAGTTGCAACCACGGATGGGGCCCCTCCACGGAGGTAAAGGGTAACCTCTTCAGGTGTGGTCTGGTCCCTCACAGGCTTAGCAACTTACAGAGCATCCGTAGTATCACAGAACTGGAGGGATGCTTGCAATGTGGTCCCAAGTCTCAGGACAAAAGTTAGAAACCCAAGATCTAGTCCTGACTTTTCGTCCAAACCCCTATGAGAGAGGAGGCAAATCTCCTGGGTTCTTCATTATCTCCTAAATAAGAGCATCATTCTGTTAAAAGGCTCTGAATCTGCGGTGTAAAATTCTGCCAAAATTATACACCGTAGTTTTTGTCTATGGGCAGATGTTCATTTTTCAGAGAAAAGTTCCATATCATTTATCAGATCCTCAAAGAGTCCTGTAGTCCAAAAATACATTAAGAACAACTAAACTAAGTCACAAGTTCCCTTCCAGATCCCCACTGTTGGAGCAAATATTTCTGATTATGAAACTCACAGACTTAGAAAACAAACTTACGGTTAACAAAGGGGAAAGGAGGAGGGGGGGATAAATTAGGATTTGGGGATTAATATATACACACTACTATATATAAAATATATAATGAACAAGGACCTACTGTATAGCACAGGGAACCCTACTCAATATTCTGCAATAAGCTAAATGGGAAAAGAATTGGAAAAAGAATGAATATATGTATATGCATAATTGAATCACTTTGCTGTACACCTAAAACTAACACAACATTGTAAATCAACTATATTCCAATATAAAATAAAATTTAAAAAAATAAAAAATAATAAAATAAAACATGTATAAAAATACACATTCATTGTAGAAGAAATTTTAAATGTAGCCTAAGAGAAAAATTCCCCATAATTGGGCCATCCAGAGATAACCACTGGTAACATCTACATACACAGGAATATTTTTTACGATGGTGTATTCAAGTTACACTCTGCTCCACTGCACATTTTCATACATTAAAAATTCTTCAAAAAATTCCTCAAAAACAGCACCTTTAGGTCGAATAATATTTCATCATAAGCTTTTAATTATATTTTGTTTAACAATTTGCCCATTGTTGAACATCTATGTTGAGTCTAATGTTTTTCCATTATCAATAATGCTGCTGTGGACATTCCTCAGTCAAATTGTGCTTATTATACTTTTGGAAGAAATGGGGAGCTACTATGAGTTTTTGAGCAAGAAAATAGCAAAATCCATATTTGTCTTATGACGTTACAGGAGATGAGTTGAAGTGGGAGAGAATAAAGGCTTAATGATAAGGTAGAAGGCTGTTATTTGAGAACCTGAACTAAGGAGGGAATAGTGAAACAGGACACAAGGTCCAGATGTAGAACATATGCCAAGTGGAAATCACCATGAGTCGATGGTTCACAGGGAGAGAGGAGAGTCCAAGTTCAGGCTGAGGTTTCTAGCCTTCATGCCTGGAAATCAAATATACCATTAACAAAGACAAGGAAGCTAGGCTGAGAAGCCGGTTTGGAAAGAGGCAAATGAGGAGTCATATCTCCAGAAGGTCACTGCAATTTGAAAGATATAATTATTGAGCGACTTTTTTTTAATCTTAAGAAAAAAAAACTTTAAAAATTGACATGCTTTAGGACACCAATTTATAACAATATAAACTGGGAAGTATGAGCCAAGAGAACTCAGTGGTATATCACCTCTTAGCTCTTGAATGTTCAAATTCAAGTAAATAGGTATTAGTAATAAACATCATTTAAAGCATAGAAGCTGAACAGTTTGCTTCATTCAGATCAGAATAATACTTCATAATCATGACTATATAACCAGATTTTTAAAATTATAACATATTTTTCAACTTTATTATTTTGTTTTACTTTTTCATTTTATAGATTCTTTTAATCGATATGTTTCAGTTAAATGAGCTAATTGCTAGGGGGGAGAATTCAGAAATTAAGGTCACTAGCATATAAAATGCCACCGCATGTCATTGGCTCAGAGCTCTATTTCTGGGAGAAGGTCACCTAGGAGTCTAACTCAGTGAAGATTTTTCTGTCTTTCTCACGACATAGTGAAGCCATTAGGAATGACAAGTAGAGATTTTCTCAATGGGGTCTCTGCTTACCTTTCAGGTCCCCACGTACAGGTCTGAAATAGTAACTCTGGACTTAGGTTTAAAATGCCATCTTCTACTTAAATATTTACCATATAAAAATTTCTACATCATTCTTTATTACTGGACTATATTCTTGCCCAAAACTTTAGCTTGCCAAACAAGAATATAGAGGCATTTCTCATAAGATTCTTTGAAAACACCATTGTTACCGATTCTGAAATACCAAAGACAATCAAAGTTGTAGTGACCAATTGGCAGGGAAGCTATTAATGTTATTTCCATTTTAGTATGAGGTTACTTTTATCTTTTATAGCCACCCTCCCTAGTGTGATAAATCTCTACCACAAGTATTTATTGAAAGACTTTTTCATGTTCCAGGCACTGGTACTAGGTGCTGATGTTATTAAGCTACAGAACACTGAGATCAAGTTCAGTAAAATGTAATTGATGCAATTCCTTTCTCATAACTGGGAATTAAAGGGGCAAAGAAATTAACCAGTTTCTTCTAACTTCTAATCCTCCAATTTCACCTTCTAATTCTTTCTTTTACTGTCCCATACTGGGTGACAGGAAAATTGACTAGTTACATGACAGCCAGAGTGGCCTAATCCCCACAAAAGAAAAAGTCCTATATAATAATTCTAAAAGCCAGAGAAAATACTAGGAGAATGTTCTGATAGCCCCAAGTCTTGCCTGTGCTAACCTGGTTTTCAGATAAGACCATGGGAAATGTGATACGAACAGCTCAAAGTGTCATTTCAAATGAAGCACGGCACTTGAATGGCCTCAAAATGAGTTATAAGTTACACTAGGCCATACTTTTATGTATAAAGTAAAAGAACATGAAATAATTTAAGAGAATGGCACACAGTATGGCAAAGCGCCTAGAGACCATGATCTATGCCCTAATTGCAGGGGAAAATAAAATGAACTGAACCCTGAAAAATAAGATTTAGATAAGCAGAGAAGATGTAGAATGAAGAGATGTATTCGAGGGCAATTCCTGGGTGAAAGTGCATAAGGAAAGGCACAGAAGCAGGAATAAGTACATCTAGTTCCCAGATTGACATTAATTTGCACTGCAACGTGGTCTAGAAAGGGACCATCAACTCTAGACATGCATCAGTATCAAAACTGTGCTCTGCAGATTGCTAAAGCAGATGACCTGATGAAACAGAAATCAGGAGATGTTGTGAAACCCAGATGGCCTTTTGGATGCAGAATTCTGATGGAACACAGATGGAAAGCCCTGGAGATGCTGAACCAGAGCGTTTGTTGCCAATCCGTATGCTTCTTCATTTGCCGTTTATTTCCTAAACTTTGGTTTATGTTACAAAATTTCCCTAGTCAAATATGCATGTAGGAAATGAACTGCAATCTTTTAAACATGGCATCCCCTTCAAAGTTTGGAAGTGCAGCTCCCTGTAAAAAGAGACCCCACAGACGTGCAGATCTTTTAGAATGGCATGGGTTCATCCTTCACCAAAGAAGAGTGCCAACTCCATAACCTGAAGGAGTTTCATTCTTCTCTGACCTGCTGCTGATGAGGTGTATAGTGGGCAATTTACTACATACAACCCAGAAACTGAAGTAGAAAAAAATAGTAAGAACTCAGAATATGGAATTGTATCAGTTAAACCAGAATCCCTCATCTGGTTCTGGAAGCAAATGGAGCCTAGGAAAAAAAAAAAAAAAAGCTGCTGCAAGTAAATAAAAAATTTAGTTGTAAAGTCTTTTGAAAAATACTTTATTATGATATCTTGGAAGACAAAAATATGTCATTCAGCCTAATGAGACTACTCCTTCTCCACTTGTCTTAGATACACTTTTTTCCAGATACCCTGCTATAAGAAGCTGAGAGCTGTAATGAACAGAAAAGCTGTCACCTATAACATGACTTGTGTATTTTTAACAGTTCCACCTACCTCTCTCTCACTGATTTGCCAAGACAAGTTCCTTTCTTCATACTACTGGGAATTTTGTTTGTTAACATTTATTGAGCAGAGACTAAAATAGACATTGAGTTTGGTACTAAGGACACAGGGGTGAATGAGACAAGCCCTACTTTTAAGGAACTGTTGGTAAAGAGGGGAGTGAAGTTCAGTGTGATAATTGTAACACCAAGGATAATAAAAGGGTATGTTTCTCAGCCTTGAGAGAGGTGGGATTGAGGAAAGAATCTGTTCAGAGGTATTATCTTAGCAAAAAGGAGAGTAATGGTGAGCCACTTGGAAGAATGGAAAGACGCTCTAAGTAGGGGCATCACCTACTCAGAGGCTTGGAATGTAGAGAGATGGTGCATATGGGAAAATGCATCTAGTTCAAGGTAGAGAGAATTGCAGAAAAGTGTGCAAAGCACCAAATCATTAATGATTTTTAAGTCATATTAAGGAGTTTAGACTTAATTCTGAGAACAGTGGAGAATCACTGAAGCATTTTAAAGATGAGAAGTGGCAAGAATAATAACACTCTGGATGCTATATGGAAAATGGATAAAAGAAGGCCAGCCTGAAGGCAAAGACATAAGATAGGACACTGCAATTTAAAAGATGATGAAAACCTGGACCAGAGTAGTGGCAGTCATAATGGTTAAAAAGAACATGGATTCAAGAATAGTAGAATCCACAGACTCTGACAATAAGTTCTATTTGGAGTGGAACAAAGGGGGAAAGGGTCCAAGATGACTCTCCAGTTCGTTACTTATCACTGAGTTAGGGAATACAGGGAGAGATGGAGATGTAGTGGAGAAGATGAGTTCTATATTGGGCATGCTGAGTTTGAGGCAACTTTGAGAAATCTAAGGAAATGTGTCCACTAGATCTGACCTGGCCATGTAGAATTGAAGTTATCAGCACATGGGTATATCTTTTTTTTTTTTAACATCTTTATTGGAGTATAATTGCTTTACAATGGTGTGTTACTTTCTGCTGTATAACAAAGTGAATCAGTTATACATATACATATGTCCCCATAACTCTTCCCTCTTGCATCTCCCTCCCTCCCACCCTCCCTATCCCACCCCTCTAGGTGGTCACAAAGCACCGAGCTGATCTCCCTGTGCTCTGCGGCTGCTTCCCACTAGCTATCTATTTTACATTTGGTAGTGTTTATATGTCCATGCCACTCTCTCACTTTGTCCCAGCTTACCCTTCCCCCTCCCCATATTCTCAAGTCCATTCTCTAGTAGGTCTGTGTCTTTATTCCCGTCTTGCCCCTAGGTTCTTCATGACCTTTTTTTTTTTTTTTTTTGATTCCATATATATGTGTTAGCATACGGTATTCGTTTTTCTCTTTCTGACTTTCTTCACTCTGTATGACAGACTCTAGGTCCATGGGTATATCTTGATAACATCAGAATACGAGGTAAGCATGCCCAGTTAGAATGTGTAAAATGAGGAGAGATGTTCTAAAGACACTGGTCTCATAAGATGTTTTTAAGATCCATGTTACCTTAGAGGGGAGAGGTTTTACCCTCTCACAATACACTGGAATGATTGGTTTTTCCCATTTGCTAATTTTTAACTGGTAATGAAGAGGAAAACCTTGGAAGGTGGTATGTCAGGCAAATGTTGATGGTGGGGGTGTAGTGGTATAAGATGGAGATAGAAATCAGGGTGTTCAACATTGATTCTAAAAAATAAGGGATAAAACCAACACAAACTGGGCTTCTTAGGCATCTGAGGAGAAACTTAAAGTCAGTGACCATCACTTTAAAGAGAATAAGAGGTATGTGCTCTTCAATGACTCCACAAACTCGGGGACAACAACAACAAAAAAACTAGGAAAGGATTATTTAAGTTTCATGGGTCATTGGAAGTCTCAGGTAGAGCTATCTAGACTGGTTGTTCTCAACTTCAGCTGCAATCCGACTTGGGAAATTTTTAGAAATGCAAATATCCAGATGTCCTATAGACCCTTGTTATTCAAATTGTGATCAACTACCAGCATCATTAGGCTCCCATGGGAGTTTGTTAATAATAATCTCAGACCCCATATCAGACCATGAATCAAAATCTATATTTGTATAAGATTCCCCAGGAAATGTATATGCACGTTGAGAAACACAACCTCTGAATCACTGGAAGGGCTTGTTAAAACACAGACTGCTAAATCAGGAGTGGGGCTTGTGAATTTGCATTTCTAACAAGTTCCCAAATGCTGCTGCTACTGCTGCAGGTCTGAGACCATATTTTGAGAACTTCTGCTGTAGACCAATTAAATCAGAATCTCCCTAGGTGGGATCCAGGTATCAGTATATTTTAAAGCTCTCTAAATGATTCTAATTTACAGTCAATGTTGAGAACCACTGGTAAAGATATTTTTCTGCTCCTGATTACACAAAGAAGGAAATGAACATGAGAACAGCTTAGCTATCCTCTCAACACTAGCTCAAACTCATGACTAAAATATTCTTTAATATAAGATGAATTTTGATTAATCAAAGGAGAAAGAAAAATGCTGCTTCATCCTTAGTGACTCACTTCCACAGACATATTTGGTTACTGTTGAAAAAGAAGGTCACCAAAAATAATCATTAACTTAATCATCACAGTAACAATCAATTTATTAATTTCATTTTCTGATGATTCTTATTTAATTGGGAAATGGCATTTTGAAGGCCAGAATACGTTTCTTTTCACCATATTTTTTAATAGAAGCAATTCTGAATAAATCATTATTCTCCAATCAGCCTGCAAAACCAATTCTTTCTGTTCATCTGTTTGCTTTAGGTTTATTTTTTACCTTCTTTCTCTAGGTTCTTAAAGTGGAAGTTTAGAGTATGATTTAAGACATTTTCTCTTTTCTAATGTATGCATTTAGTACTATAAATTTCCCTCTCAGAACTGCTTTCGCTGTGTCCCATAAATGATATGTTGCATTTTTACTTTTATTCAGTTCAATGTATTTTTTAAAATTTTCCTTGAGATTTCCTCTTTGATCCATGGATCAAAGGTGTATTGTTTGGTTTCCAAGAGTTTAGAGATTTTCCTGTTTTCTTTCTGTTATTCTTTTCTAGTTTAATTACATTCTGGTCAGAGAAGCACACCTGTATGATTTCTATTATTTTTAAATTGGTTGAAGTTTTTATTATGTCTTCAGATATGATCTATATTGATATAAGTTCTGTAGACACTTGAAAAAATTTGTATTTTACTGTTTGGGGGTGGCATAGTCTCTAAATATTAAGATCCTATTGGTTGATGATGTTGTTGAGTTCCTCCATATCTTGGATGATTTTCTAACTAGTTGTTCTATCAATTGGTGCAAGAAAGGTATTGGAACCTTCAACTATAATTGTGGATTTATCTATTTCTTGTTTCAGTTCTATCAGGTTTTGCTTCCATATTTTCAGCTCTGTCATTTGCTTTATACATATTTAGGAACAAATGTCTTCTTGATGAAGTGACCCTTTTACTATTAATACATAAAGACTCTCTCTGTCTCTGGTAATTTTCTTTGCTCTGATATTAATATAACCACTCTGCTTTTCTTTGATTAATGTTTACCTGATACATATTTTTAATGCTTTTCTTCTTTTTTTTTTTTTGGCTGCATCAGGTCTTAGTTGTAGCACATGGGATCTTCACTGCGGCATGCAGGATCTTTCCTTGCAGCACGTGAGCTCTTCGTTGTGGCACTTGGGCTTGTCTCTAGTTGTGGCACGTGGGCTCTCTAGCTGTGTCATGCGGGCTCCAGAGCGCATGGGCTCTATAGTTAGCAGCACGAGGGCTCTATAGTTGTGGCAGGTGGGCTTAGTTGCCCCATGGCATGTGGGATCCTAGTTCCCTAACCAGGGATTGAACCTGTGTCCCTTGCATTGGAAGGCGGATTCTTAACCACTGGACCACGAGGGAAGTCCCATACCCTATTATTTTCAACATACCTATATCACTATATTTGAAGTGAGTTTCTCTCATAGACAGCATATAACTAAGTAATATTTTTTTATTTCATAATGACAATCTCTTAATTGATGCATTTGGATCATTTACATCTAATGTAACAAAAAATATGCTAGGGCTTAAGTCTGTCATTTTATCTTTTGTTTTCTGTTTGGTTTGTTTTGGTTTTCATTTCTCTGTTTTCTATAGCCTATCTTCTTGTGGGTTACTTAAACATTTTTTAGAATTCCATTTTAATTTATCTATAGTGGTTTTGAATGTATCTCTTTGTACAGCTTTTTTAGTAGTTACCCTAGGTATTCCATTATATATAGATAACTTATCACAGTCTACTGGTGGTGTCATTTTACCAATTCAAATGAATTATAGGAATCTCACCTCCCTTAACATCTTTTTACCCTCTTGCATTTATAATTGTCTGAAATATCTCTTCTACATATGTTTAGAACCACATCAGAAAGTGTTATAAATTTTGTCAATGAACAAACATAATTTAGAAAACTCAAGTGGAGAAGGGAAGTCTATTTTGTTTACATATATTTTTGTTTATCATGTTCTTTTTTCTTTTGGCCACACCACATGGCTTGCAGGATCTTAGTTCCCTGACAAGGGATGGAACCCATGCCCTCAGCAGTGAAAGCACAGAGTCCTAACCACTGGACCGCCAGGAATTCCCTGTTTATCATGTTCTTTTTCCTTCCTGATGTTCCAAGTTTCCATTATTTCCTTTATGTCTAGAGACTTCCTTTAGCTATTCTTTTAGGGTTGTTCTGCTGGTGACAAATTCCTTTTTTTCATTTCAGAATGTCACACCAGCCCAGTGGGAAGAGGGAGGAAGACCTTATTATCACCAGGAGAGTTTGGAAGGCCACACTTCCATGTGGTCTCCACTGACACAGAGGAGAGGGCAGGCATACCAAAGTGAAGATAAAAGTTCTTATCCCCTACTTGATCTTTTCTGACATTATCCCTGTGGGGCTTCAGGGTACCACATTAAAGCCCCACAAAGATGAAAATCTAGGCTTCCCACTTAGACTTTGTTGGCATGAATGTGGGTGGGTCCATAGTTTTTTCTCCACTGTCTGCCTAGAGTTAGAGCAGTTCTTGTCTAAAAGTTTTCTGTCATGCTAGGGTGTCTCTTTCCTGGTCCTTTGGCAAGAGAGAGCAGGTTTTTGTTGAGGATATTTTTTATCTGTACCCATTGTCATCTCTGGGTCACCAACTTCTTCAGTTCTAAGTCTGGGATACATGAGGCAAAAAGAAAACCCCAGGGAACTTACCAACTTACTACCATGTTGTTCTTTGGGTCCCAAGGTCCCTAATCAGCCTGGCTTCTATCTTCTTAACTCCACCTTTCTGAGTATTCTTATTTTATATATACATACATCCATACACATATAATATATATGTATTATTATTTTATATAATGTGTATGTATTATTTTAGTTATACATAACAGGAAGAATAGGGGAAAGCATGTGTACTCCATCTTCCTGGAAGCAGAACTCTCCATTCTTTAACATGATGAATGAACTAATGAATGTGAAGAATAGGTATCCCTTGGAGAACAGAAATTACCTGAAAACATTACCAAGTCACTAACAATGGCTAAAATATAATAAGTGGGTGAAGAAGTTTTCAAGAAGCAAATCAGGAACAAGTGCAAAATAAAGTTCTAGATATACTGAGGCAGGGAGAGCAATAGCTCATGGCCTCAGGCTCACATGACCAAATGTCAGAAACTGCTGGAATCTTAGCAACACCTGAGATCCGGATGCATCACAGGCCTGGGGAAGCTACGTAACCTCTCCTCACTAAATAGCATTATTGTGAGAACTGAATGAATTGATAAATGCAAATAATTTATAGCAAGTGCCTGGCTCACATTAAGGGCTCTATAAATGTTAATTATTAATGTTGTTAGCTAAAAATATGTATATTGCCTAAAATAAGAGCTTCTTGAGATAACAGAAGTCTATCCGTATAATTATTAGGCCACAATTCTCCAAGGCTTGGAGGTCAGTGTTGAAGAAGAAACTGACCATCATCATTAAACTTAACATGGGGAACATTCTGCCAGTTACGAGAATTTTTACCTACTTCAAGGCACTTGCTTAAGTTCATAGGCAGCACCGTTAATGTAGTTTAGAAAGAAATATTTTTTTTGAAAAAGAGATACATACCAAGAAGGGTAGAACTAATTCTACCCCTACTCACCCTACTCTGGGACTACTCAGACTTCCACCATCTACCAGACACCAATCTTCCCTAAACATACTATAAAGTACCTCAAAATCACCAAGTCCAATATCAAACTTCTTGTTCTTGTTGAAACCTGCTCTTCCTCCAGATTTCCCTATTTCAGTGTCTCGCTAATGAACCATTAGCCTCTAAGGAAACCAAGACAGAAATCACAGTCATCCTTTATTCACCATTCCTAAAAAGTCACTAAGCATACTGATTCTATATCAAAAATACTTTGACGTTGTCACTCCTGTTTCTCTCCACTGTCATTTCTGTAATAGAGCTACCAACCCCACCCTTGCTCCCACCTGACCCAGTCCTTCATCCAGCCTCACCTTCTACTCCCTTCGCTTCCCATCCTGCTTAGGAATGCAGCCACATCAAGTGGTTTCCCAACATCTCCCCCAGCTCAATGCTTTTGTGTATCTGTTTCCCTCTGCCTAGAATGCCTTCTCCCTCTTCCCTTTATATCCCACCTGCAAACTCCAATTCATTCCTGAAAACGAAATTGAATAATGCTTTTCTCTTCATTTTTCCTAATAACTCGAGATCTAGATATAGCTCTTTTTCTACTATTTATCTTTTCCTACTAGGCTGTAAGTTCCTCAAGGGCAGGGTCATGCATTTTTCATCTTTATAGTCTTAGGGTTGTTAAAAAAAGGCGGACTATGAAAACAAAGAGTCTTAAATTGAAACTTTAGCTTTGTCATTTCCCAAGTATGTGACCTTGGATAGTTTACTTTATATCCTGTCAACTAATTGGACTGAGAATATAACTTGCAGAGGTGTTGATCCTGTGAACCCTCAAAATAGATGGGGGATACAGAGCCACAAAATGCCTTAAGTTAGTGGTCTATGATTAATCTCAAGTGCCTTTCAAATATGAATATCACTTCTGTGCGTAATAAAATCAGGAAAGTTTGGGAAGCATGAAATTACTTAATTGACCAGTTTGTGCATAGGTAAATTATTGATGATAATGCCTGATTCAGAGGGTTATTGGAAGGATTTATATATGTTAAAAGACCCAACTAGCACAAAGTCTGGGACATGGTTGGTACTCAACAAATGTTAGTTCTATTCATCTTCTTTTTATTTTTTTCTCTTTAAAGTCTTTTCTCCACTTTTCTGTTTTCTTTCTGCTCTAGCTTTTTAGAAAATATATATTTTTCAATCATTTCTACACTTGTTCTACTTCCTCTCTATTTATTTTACTTTACTCCAACCCAGTCTCCCCTTATATCCTTATTCTATCCTCATTCAGACTCAAGAACACACACTTCAAAGATATGGCTTTCCTCCACTCACTATGCATGCATACCAACACTGCACCATCACCCACAAAACACCAACTCTGAATGTTGAGAAAGCTTTAGCAAGAATTATTCCTCATAATAAAAATCTATGAGTGGAAGAAGAATTAATTTTCAAGGAGAATAAATCTCATTCAGGACAGGTTTAACACAACCAAAACTCAGAAAAGATAAGCAAAAGAAAAGGAAAAGTAATGGAAAAAGTAAAAAGAAAAGAAAAGAGATTATATTGTAATAGAAATAACATTGTTTCAAACAATATTCTTCAGCATATGAAACAAAGAAATCATCATCATTCTTGGAGTGAAGAATCTAAATTAATTGAAATTCATGTGACATAGCAATGAATCTCTTAAAAGGATGGAAAAGGGAGAGACCTAAAAAATGAGTGTTAAAAAACATTAGTCACCCATGGTGATTCAGGAAAAAAAGAATTACATGGTAAAAAACAGCTGGGATTTGCTGCACTTGATCTTCACTTTGCCAATAGAGATTGAACATTGCATTAGCATATTACTGGTTGGAAGTCCTGTGGTAACTTATTTAATTTGGTCCAATATGGAGCCTCCAAATTTTCAACAACAGTGGAATCATTCTTTTTCTTTAAAGTAGCATCTCATATAAGTAGTACACTTTGGAAATCTTATTGATGAGTTTGTTTCCATTAAAACCAGGAAAGTAAAATTATCAATTGGTTTTTGTATAAGTAAAATATTTAAACTTAAAATATTTTGAGTTTTAATACACCTATAATACTTTTCAATTTTTCAATAGTTTTTTACCTGCTTTAATGTTCTGGAAAAAAATTAACTATTACAAAATTTTTTCCCTTTTGCCTTAGACTCCAGTATCCCTAGGCAGTGTCCTCAGTGGTTGCCTCTGAATGGGAGTGAGGGTTGATTGGGGAGGAGCATGAGGGAACTTTCTGGAATGTTGGAAATGCTCAGTATCTTGATAAGGGTATGAGTTACAAAAATGTATACATTTGCCAAAGCTCAGCAAATGTTCACTTACAAGCATGGCATTTCACTGTAAGTTTTATATAAAAAAGAAAAAGACTGTGAATAATGAATTCTAGTTAAAAATGTGCATGTTGAAGTATGTAGGGGAAAGAATACTTAAGTCTATAATTTACTCTGAATGCACAAAAATAAAATGGATTAGTGGATGGAGGGTTACCTGTATGTGATAAATTCTAGTAAAATGTGAATGGTATAATTGGTGGTAGGTACATATTTGTGTAGTGTAAAATTCCTTCAACTTTGCAAATGTTTGCCAGTTTTCATAACAAGGTGCTAGGGAAAAGAGAAAATGAATAAAATGAAATGAAATGGAATGAAATAAAAAGCAGCATCTCAAAAAAAAAAAAAAAAAGCAGCATCTCATAGAAATAATGAGAAGCTCTGGTCTAGAAACCACCTGCAGACAATCATGATTTATTCACTACTGAATCACTATAGAATGCCTAATATGTGACAGGCACTGGGATATTATGACATCAATGAATAAAACAAGTAAAAAGCCCTGCCCTCATGGAGCTCATATGCTAGTGGGCTAAGGGTAAGATAATACACTTATTAAATAACTAAACTGTATATTAGGTTAGAAGGTGACAAGTACTGTGAAGAATAAATAGTGCAGTTAAAATAGGACTGCAATTTTAAATAAGAGAGTTGGAATAGGTCTCAAAGACAAGGTAAGATTTGTGCAAAGACTTGAGGGAGATGACATAATGAGTCAAGTGGAAAATCTTGAGGGGTAATCTACCCCAGGTGGACTTACAGCCAGAGAAAATGTCATTGAATGGGAACATGCCTGTCATATTCTAAGATTAGCAGCAAGGCTGGTGTGGGCTGACAGATTTAGTGGCTAGAGTAGTAGGATATGAGGTCAGGGAAGGAATGAAGGACCAGATCATGTAGAATGTTATAGGCTAAATTGTGACCCACAAAATTCATATGTTGACGCGCTCCCTAATCTCCAGTCCCTCAGAATGTGACTGTATTTGGAGACAATGCCTTTGAAGAGGTAATTCAAAGTTAAAACTGGGTTGTTAGTGTGGGCCCTAATCTAATATGACTGGTGTCCTTATAAGAAGAGGAGGTTAGGAAACAAAGTGACAACCATGTGAGGACACAGTGAGAAGGTGGCCATCTGCAAGCCAAGGAGAGGGGCCTCAGAAGAAACCATACCTTGACCTTGAACTTCTAGCCTCTAGAATTTCTGTGGTTTTAGCTGCACAGTCTGTTATTTTTTTTTATGGCAGCCCATCCCTCCTAACTTTACAACAAGAACAAGCCAAATAAATTCCAAAACCATGTTTGCTTGTTTGTTTAACTCCCAGAGAACTAGGAATACAAAGAAAGCTAAATGAATTAAATTCCAGGAAGGAAGGAATCCTTCCCAGCAAAGAAGAAACTCACTACTGCTTTCACCCCTGGTTTAATGGGAAGAAGAGCAAATATGCTCTTGATAGGGGTAAGGAGAAAGTAGCTTAACTTGTAAAACTGTTAAACATTACAAGTGGACTGATGTGATGGATTAGATCCCACAAAACCTCATCACAGAGGGAGGCTGCGGCCCTGACCCAGAGACACAGAGGCCTTTCCTGAGAGAAAGGCAGGAGCTCTCTGAAGGCTGAGGATAGGGAAGAACAGCCGAGAAACAACTGACTTCTTCATTATCCTTTACTATCTCCTTATTCTCCTTTCAATAACTGTTGAATCTGTAGTGATGTCACCTCTCTCATTCCTGATACTGGTAATTTGTCTCTTCTCTTTTATTCCCTGATCCATCCTAGCTAGGTTCATCAATACTACTGATCTTCTCAAAGAATCAATTTTTGTTTTCATTGATTTCCCCATTGTTTTTCTGTTTTCTATGCTCTTGGTTTCTGTCTTGATCTTTATTATTAACTTTCTTTTCTTTATTTTGGTTTTCATTTACTATTTTATAGTTTCTTAAGATAGAGGCTGAGGTCATTGTTTTGGGACCTTTCTTTATTCTAATATAGGCACCTACTGCTATAGATTTTTCCCTAAATACTGCTTCATGAGCATCCAACAAATTTTGATATGTTGTATGTATGTTTTCGTTTCATGTGAAATACTTTCTACTTTCCCTTTACATTTATTTTTGACCCGCAGTGTATTAGTTTCCTATGGCTACCTCAACAAATTATCACAAACTGTGTATCTTAAATCAAAAAAAATTTATTTTCTCACAATTCTGGAGGCTAGGAGTCCAAAATTAGAGTGTTAGTAAGGTCACACATCCTCTAACGGCTCTAGAGGAGATTTCATTCCTTGCCTCTTCCAGGTTCTGTTGGCTCCATGTGTTATGTGGCTTATGGCTCTATAACTCCAATCTCTGCCTCTATCTTCATTTGGCCTTCTCCTCTGTGTCTGTGTGCTCTCTTTTTCTTTCTTTTATAAAGATACCTTTCATTGGACTTAGGACTCATATGGATAATCCAAGATTATCTCATCTGAAAATCCTTAACTGAATCACATCTGCAAAGAAGGTCGTAATCACAGGTTCCAGTGATTACAACATAGACATATCATTTTGGAAACTACAGATCAACCCAAAGAAGTTCGTATTCACAGGTTCCAGTGATTACAACATAGACATATCATTTTGGAAACCACAGATCAACCCACTACACAGGTATTATTCAGAAGTATGTTATTTGGTGTCCAGATATTTGGAGGCTTTCCAGACATGTTTTGTTATTGATTTTTCATTTAATTTCATTGTGATTAGAGAACATACTCTGCAATACCTTTAAACATATTGAGACTTATTTTTATGGCCCAAAATATAATTTATCTTGGCAAATGTTCTGTGTGCATTTGAAAAGAATGTATATTCTGCTGTTGTTGGGTGGAGTGCTCTAAAAATGTCAATAGGTCAAGTTAATTGACTGTGTTTTTCAAATCTATCTACTGATCTTCTGTCTACTTATTCTATCAATTTGTGACAAGGATAACATATTTCTGACTGTAACTATGAGTAATGTGTACTATATTACCATGTTTTCTAACATTGTCTACATCTCACACCCATATGTTCACTGATACCTACACGGGTGGATACTTCCTAACAAATTCTCCCTCTCTTTTATTAGGAGTCCTGCCCATCGTTCTTCCTATTTTAGTTATAGATATTTTTCTACAAATTTTGGTTAATACATAGGAGATATTTGACTCTGCAAAAATTTCAACCTCAGTTTTTACTCATCCTTTAAAATTCAAACTATACTTTTATAAGTGTTGTAAATTATGTTTCTGTTCTTGGTTTCATGAGCTGTCTGCTCCTGATCAGGTGATATAATTCTGAATACAATCAAAGCCACTTATGAAGTTTTGTGAGAGGTACTAAGTGCTCTTCTAAAAGCTTTTTAGTCTTAAATATTTAAATAAAAATGAGAAAACTGGTAACATTTTTTTTTTCAAATATCAGATAGCAAGTTCAAGAAGCAGATTATACTAAACTTCTCATTACTGAGAAGTTACACATCATGAACTCAAATTTCTTTTTTGAGGCTTAATGTAGCTTAACACTTTACCTCATGGGAGTTACAATATGGAAAGAAGACATAAAAGACTTGGGTTGATTTGTTTGTATCACAGCAGGGCCTGCAAAATATACCAGGTCTCCCAGGGTGGCCACACTGTCTGAATAATTCACCTCTGGGCTGTTGTTATGTTTGAGGGAGGCATTCAAAGGTCTATGAGTGACCATCTGCAGAAGAGGAAAAGGCAGGCCAGGACTGCATGAATTTCCCATGTACTGAGTCAAGCTCATTATTGGAAAAAAAAAATCTGTCTCATATTCAGCCAGTTCTGAGAAAAGATCAGCTGAATGAATACAGTGTAGTCACCTCTCAATATTAAAATACATAGTACTATCTATAAAAACTAGAACAATGAATGGAAAGATGAGGCAAGGTCCAACAAAGCGATATGGTAAAACTGCAATTTGTCATAGGAGACAAATTTCCATTAAAATGATCATTGGGCTTCCCTGGTGGTGCAGTGGTTGAGAATCTGCCTGCCAATGCAGGGGACATGGGTTCGAGCCCTGGTCTGGGAAGATCCCACATGCCGCGGAGCAACTAGGCCCGTGCGTCACAACTACTGAGCCTGCGCGTCTGGAGCCTGTGCTCCACAACCAGAGAGGCCGCGACAGTGAGAGGCCCGCGCACCGCGATAAAGAGTGGCCCCCGCTTGCCACAACTAGAGAAAGCCCTCGTACAGAAACGAAGACACAACACAGCCAAAAATAAACAAATAAATTTATAAAATGATCATGCTAAAGTACAGAATATCCCAGTGTGGGAACTTTATCATTATTTCTACCTCTATTCAAAACTTACTTTGGTTCAGGTGCTATGCTAGGCAGTATAGGGAGCTATTAATATGACTATTATCTGACCTCATGTAAATTAAAAATTAGTTGGTGATAAAATTTTATTTATGTTTATCATAAGATCTCTCAATAATAAAGTTATCACCTGGGTAAGAGGTCCTTGAGACAATCTCCTACCTAGAGCTGAGAACTCCTAAGAAATGGTACTTTTCAGGGATACTTTCTTTGGTCACCAGACTGTTCCCTAAAATAGTCAATGTATATAGGCCTTAATTATAATATTAAAGTTTGAATTAAGATAAAAATGCAGTATATGAAAAATGAGTGTGTGATTTGCTTTTAGCTGAAGGTTTAGAATGACTGATGGTTCACTTTGGCATGAGCTGTGTCATACAAAGGAGGCCTTAGTTGCATTTCTACAAGATAACCCAAGGCAATGACACCCTCCCCATCTATGCCATTGCTCTTGCACCAGAGGAGACCAACTAGTGGAATAGCAGTCTTCTGGGGCCAAACCAGACAGGTTTACTTGAAGATGCTTCTCCACCATTAGGAAACCCAGAGTCATGAGACTCTAGAACACTTCACTCACCTTTCCTCTCCATAGTAAAGGAGAGAGCAGTTGGTGGCTTTCAATTTATCCTCCTGTTAGAAGCCTTCCTATCTGACATATTCAGAATAGGTAGATGGCCAGTTTGTCAAATAAATATATTAAAGTTAAGAATCTTTAAAAATAATACCTAAACATTCTTCATAATAACATTTAAATGCACATAGTTTGCTATTCTTTTGATGTGAGGCCAAGGCCTTTGCTTTATGTACGGATCTGCTAGTTAGATTTCTACATCTTACATAAAGCATTTTCATATGCACCATCTATGCTTTCAAGTTTTGTTTCTTTAGAATAAAGTGAGGAAATTAAAGACACTTGAGAAAAAATCTGAAGAATCATTCTATGATTCTTAGACACTCACATTTTCCCATCTTTTATGATTGTTTCAGCCACACCTAATTCTAATTCAACAAGAATTTTGCTTTAGCAAATTGACTAGCAGTCTATTTTAGTTTTCATATAAACATTTCTCTTCACTTGTAGATGTTATATTCATTTACAGAGTAATTAATTACATTATACAATAAAATAGCAAGTACAACTGTCATGTACAGATTTGGGACTCTTGGTGACATACGTCACCACAAGGGGCACCTGAAGTACACAGGAGTAGCGAAGAACAGCCTTCTAGAATGTCATAGGCATTAGTGTTTAAACTTTCCGGAGGAAATAGAGAATGTCAGTTAGTCCACTTAGCTGGGAGATGGGATAAGAGGGATTCTGTTGTTACTTCTTAAGCTTGAGACTTTTGTAAAGGCCTACTTATTTAGAAAAGAAGAGG
Source organism: Eschrichtius robustus (assembly GCF_028021215.1). Taxonomy (NCBI): domain Eukaryota; kingdom Metazoa; phylum Chordata; class Mammalia; order Artiodactyla; family Eschrichtiidae; genus Eschrichtius; species Eschrichtius robustus. The sequence continues at coordinate 47,006,521 of NC_090825.1, forward strand.
AAAAAAAAAAAGAACATGCCTCAAGCTTCCCTCTACAACTAGAAAACTACCTTAATCAAAATACACAGATATAACCAAAAATTACAGAGAAGGAAACAATGAATTCTGCCTGGCATTTAAGAATAAGAAAATTAAATTTCAGAAAATCAAGACAGCAAAGGAGGAGTAGCAGAGGAAGACTTCAACTCCATTGCTTCTCTTGAAGAAAAAGCTTATGTGATACAGCACTACTAAAGTGAAAACAAAGAGATACTACTTGACCAGCCCCAGTTCACTTCATACAAGTTCACAGAGTGACATGGTGCCCACAACATCTCAACATCATCAACAGTGAGTTGCAATAAAAATGACATTGACAGTTCCTTTCAGGTCTATTTGTACAAACTTTGACAAGTGAACGGCACTTATTGATACAAATAAAGGCTGGCAGACCACATGACAGGTTTGCATACTTATAAAATTATATCAATGTAATCAGCAGATTCCAAGATTTGAAAAGCATTTTGAATCATTGCATAGTGCACATGTAAAAGGGACAGAGTGATTTCAGTGTCTCTCGATCAAATATAGAGCTTTGAAGAAATAGCTAGTTCCAATGAAGACATTTTGGTCAGAAAACTTTAGGTAAACAAGATGCCCATTTGATACTAGCTCATTCCCTTCCCATGAGTTCAGATATGGCTGTAGTCAATCTGTGTCACAACAACCCAGAAAACATGATAATTCTTAGCAGTGCCATAAGGAACTGTTTAAGAACTAGTAGAATTAGTCTGTTTCCATAGAGACAAAGGAGATTTATACACACTCTGAAAGAAGCTTATAGGGTTATACCATTTCCATGAATGTGACAAGCCATTGTAGATATTTAAGTAATAGTTTTCCAAAGGAAAAAGCAATATTTTCAAAGACCATTTATGGCAACGATGAAACGGTCATAGCTCTCTTTTTTTTTATATATGAGCTCCATAGACATTCATACTCCAAATATATACAGACACTTGTTTACATAAAATAAAACATCATAAATTACCATCTATGGTAAGATGTAGGTACAAACACCTGCAAATGATATCTTTGTAGAAACCATAGCATAATATCATACAGCCACCAAGTGATTTGGCCCTGCTTATTTCTAAAACTCCAGTCCATTACACTGACTACCATTACAGCTATTTAAGCATGAAATGTTTGCCCTCATTTTTATTCAGATACTTCATGGACCACTTACTGTCAGCTATAAAAATCATTTGAAAGGTAATTGAGTTTACAGCTGAGAAAAATAAGAAGCCTCCTAAACAATCTCAGAATATTGACTTAGTGTCTTGTAGGTAGGGATGAACTTAAATTGAATGTGAAATTGGGGCAAAAGGTGACTTTTTAACAAGAACATTTTTAAAAATAAATGAGCAGAATGGCTTGTGGATGTTCAAGTTTCTCCCCCTTAATAAGAAAAAGCTTAGCCGTAAAGAGAAGAAAACTTTAAAATGCCTCCAAAGTTCTCATAGTTCAAAAAATAGTATCAAGGGCCAAAGGTAGCTTCAAGACACTAGCCTCAGCTGTAAAAATTGTGAAAGGCTGGGTCAGTGAGGCTGACCACGTGTAGGAAAAGGACACCTTTTCTCATAGGCGTGCCTTTTACCAGATATGTTTTATTATCCAACAAATATAAAACCTAATTACATCCCCAAACTCTTTAATGCCCACTGTGTGTGCAAGGCATTGTTCTAGATACCACAAAGGAACACAAAAATGATAAAACCTAATTTTGTGGCTGCCACAAACTTAAGGTCTAGAGGGAAGACAAATAAATGAATAACTTTAGTACAAAGCAGAGTGCAAGAAGGGCTACAAAGACAAAATGCACTCTCTGCTGGATGGTGGAGCTCACCCAGCTGTCAGTAGGGCTGAGGAACCTGGAGAATGAGCCCTGCCCACCCTGGTATTGCTGTGTAGGATAGGCGCCCCCTTCAGGCCTTAGGGCACCAAGGGCCGGCCTCCAGCGCACACCTGACAACAATGCTTCTGCACACATATGCTTCTCCAACTGTGGGCAGCTCTTCAAAGACAAGAACTAAATTTCTTATTTATCCTGTGTTCCTAGCACTTAGTTTAGGGTCTAGTACCTAGGAGGCAATCAATAAATATAAAATGGAAAATTTAATAAACTGAATTCCCTCAATCCAGAATGGGCCACTATCCCTTTTCTCCCTTTTCTCTATACACACACATTCACATTTCTGAATATAAAATTCCTACCCAGGTCAAATGCTACTTCTTCCTTACAGCAATATTTAATCTTGCCTCTTTTTCCGACCCTAAGCAGAATTTTTTCCATTTTCCCTAGATTTTTCTGTAATCTATACCCCTCAGACTTCTAAAATGGTTTTAAATGGCTGCATTATTAAATCAATGATTCTCTGTCGCTCTCATTTTCCACCTGCTCTCAATAGTTTGTGTGATTATTGCTATTTGTGCACTGCTTTTCTGTGTAACCTCCTAGAGGGAGGGATCTAAACACCTCATTTGTTATGCCTTCAGCACCCTAAGAGAGCATCAATTTACTGGTTTAACAAGAACCTATTTAGCATCAATACTGGGCCTGAAGCTATATAAAATTTTAATTAAGTGAAATTATATTTCTAGACATGATTGAGAGATTCCAGTGTAAGAGGGGTCTTCTTGACCTCTGCAACCTTTTGCCTGCTCTAACACTGCGGTGTTTGCTCAAGGGCTATTGACACACAAGACTGTCCTGACACTAACTACTCCATGTATTATTTTCTTTCAAACCTCCAGCCACTTTTTTCCTCTAATTCATCTTCTGCCTGGATAATATCACAGTTGGGATACATTGATGTCCCTTCATCTATGTCTTACTTTACATGAAATAGAATAAGAGGTTAAATGATCATTTACCCCCAAATGGCAAGCAGCTTCTACCTTTGACCTCCAGAACCTTGCTACACATACATGAGTTTTCTTCAATGCTTGGGTAGGAGATTCCTGGATTAAAAATGCAAATGTGCTGCCCCCTCCTCCAAAAGTTTCAGGTCTCTTTATGTGGCCCTTCATATCTTTACATATAGGAAAATAAAACAAAACAAAAATAAAATGAGCGCATTAAATGCACAGCTTTTAGCACATTGCTGAGCACATAGGAGAGACTAAGCTAAAAATTGTTAATTGGTAAAACATATGCAAAAGAAGTTTTCTAACTATAAGGAATCTTGTATGTAACTGGGTACTTTGTTTCACAGACAAATCTCAAGTCAGAGAATTCAAAACAACACTCAGAAAAATTCATTTTAAAAAGTCTGAGTCATGCTGAGCAGACTATAGCTGGTATTTTATGTGCTCTCATTTTGAAGCCTCTCATTTAAAAGGAATCATTCATATTTTCTCCAGAGAACATAAAGAATTTTTGTTACTTTCAATCACATGTAAATTGGTTTTATTCTTGAAACTATGGCCATAGTTGCAAAAGGAACGCTGAAGATCACAGTGGGATATGGATATTTCACCGGAGCATTTCATATTCACCAGATTATGTCATGTATGCACCTTGTATTTGAGAATTCATTCTACAGACGAATCTTAGAGATTGCTAATTTTCATAATAAACTAAAGCTGCTTATTCACCTAAGAGAAAACAGAGAGGGAACGTGTATAATTATACTTGAATCAACAGCTGCTGTGCCCACTAAACTCTTCCCCGTCTCCGATGAAGACACCATCACTGTTTTTGCAACTAAAATAAAGTTTTTCTAAACGCAGATAATCTAAGGATCAGTCATCTTACTTTTATGTCTTTCCCCAGAGTGGTTTAAAAGAAAATGTTTCAGAAAACGTGTATAAAGTTCAAATTTGTCAGTTGCTGGAAACACTGACAAAGTCCAATGTAGGCTGCTTCTAAACTCCTTGAAAACCCAAAGAAAACAACAGAACGGAAGGTCCAGTATAATTGCATTAAATGTGTCTGTGGGAACTCAAAATAAGCATGACATGTTGCCCTAACCGATAAAAAAATTTCTGGCATAAACCTCAGACAATTTGGGTGATCCTAGAAATCATTATAACCACTCACCATCTGTCTCTTTTAATTTCTCCATTCCTAACTTCTAACTTCTGTTCCATTTTTCTCACCACAGCCCCAAAGTAAAGAGCCTGCTTTGAAGGTTACAGCTCTTTCCCCACCCCTGTATACAGACTTCCCTACTCCTAAAATAGCGATAAAAAATAACTCTTGCCTACCAATTACTGAGATGGTTATAGAATCTGCTATTGGATTATCCTCTGGTTAAATGTTTAAAGGTCAATTAAAATGCAAATTAACACTAGACAATGTAGCAATTATGGCTAGAGCATGACAAGAGAAAAAGTCAGTTTCATCCAAAAATGCAAATTTTTGGAATCATAATTAAATGTGTAGCTATTTAGATTTGACAAAAAATTTTATGGCCTAGTAAAGGAATCAGGAAACCCCAGCTAAAATTGTGCCAGATAAGGGTTTCCAGTCTGGTCAAAAAAATGTCATTTTAGAGACACCACAATTTTGGCAGTATATCTTTTAATTTCATGTCATGGAATTGATTTTCCTGAATTGTTAGAGTGAGTGGGTTAATGTAGCAAAACTCTGAGTTCTTTGGGGAAAGATGGAGATCATTTGGTATAGTAATTTACTGATGTGGAAGAAATGTATCTCCAGATATGTTTAGAAAGGATTGCTGAATTACAAAGAGATCAGTATTTGCCAGTCTCATGTGTGAGTAGGAGTGATGTCTACTAGTGGCTTTAGTAAAATGTATACATACATATAGAGCATAGGCTTATTTCACATGGCCAGCCATTTCATCTGACAGTGGCCGATGGTGGAGGTGAGTGGGAGAAAGTGAAATTAAAACAATAGAAGACCAATAGCAATAAGAGCATAACAGAAGGCACGAGGCACCAAAGAGAGACTCATATGAGAAGCAGATGATTACACATCATAACAGAATGGACATTGATTCACATTCTGAAGATCTCAGGGAGACAAAAAGAATGAAGAAGGAAAAAAAGAAATTAATGATTGGTGAAAATTAAGAAATGACACACCTAATAAGAAATGACTGTGGAAGAGTCGAGAATTATTAATGGCTTGTTTATTAATATTAGTTAATATTAGTTGAATTATTAATATAATCCATATTTGAAAAAAGCTAGATATTCATATGAAATAACTAATGGGACAGTATGCAGACACATAAAGCAAATGCATAATGATTTTTTAAAATGTTCTTTCCTCTATGTATTCATTGTTACAAAAAGAAAAGTACAGTCCAATAATACAAATAGACAAATGGTAAGTACTATAACAGAAGGAAAGAAGCCTGAACATTTTCTAAAGAACAAAATGTTCTGCACTGTCCTGAAGGGATGTGAGGTAGCATCAGAAATTATTAAGATCCTGTTGCTAGGTCTCCTGCTGGTCCAAAGAGCAGCATCTTTAATGAGCAATGACCTGGACACTGACTCAACATCTTGACATGGCCAACCTCCATGAGAGGCTGATAATATTGGTTCTTATCTTGGATATTTTCAGGGAAGTGGAAAACAAGTTAACCATCTGCCTTCCTTTAGCTGTAGTTTTAAAGCCATGATATTCTAAAAAAAAAAGCTAACTAAATGCCACAGATTAAATATCAAACTACTAATGATATCTACTATTCAGGTAATATAAGTGTAAGATTCCATTTTCCCATAGCATTCTTTGCACAAAGTGATCAGGATCAAAAGGCATTGTTTGACAACATTAAAAAAAATTACTTCTCTGAATTAAAAATCAAAAACATAATTAAAAGGTGAATGCCTAAACATAAAAATATCTGTTACAACATGCTGGACAAGAATAAAATCCTTACGAAAGAAAGAGATAATGTTAATCATGAAGAAAAACTTAAAATCCTAAAACACAAATGTATGGAAGACAGAGTTTTACATTGCAACCTCATTAGTCACCTAAGAAATGCAAACTAAAACAATGACATTCTATCTGTAAATAACAAAAATAAAAATTGTAAGTCTGGCAAGTGGACAATGGAACAGGCATACTTATATATCTCTGATAGAATACAGTGAAACTGTCTTTTCAGAAAGCAATTCGGGAAGAGTTTTTGATCTGGAAGTCCCACAGCTGGGAATCTATTCTAAGTAAATAATCCAAAGTGCAGATAAAAAATATGCACACAAATGTTCCCTTAAAAAAATTGTATATTATATAAGGGAATGTCCAACAATGAAAGAATCTTTAAGTAAATCATGATATATTCATATTATATAGACATATTATAGAGTTTTTAATTACACAGGAAAATGTTTATGATAAATTGCTAATTAGAAAAGCAGGATTCAACATTTTACATCAGGTATGATGTCAAACTCTATGACTCTGTGTGTGTGTGTGTATTTTTGTCCATTCCCACACATACATATAGAAAATTACATGCTAAGATAACTACCTCTAAAAGAAACACGTATTATCTTTTAATGAGAAAAACACATAATTAATGGAATAAAACTTTCTCTGTTTTCCAATAATGCTGTGCATTAAGAACTAAATATCATTTTGGACTAAATAAATTTGGTTTACAGTAACTGAGGATTATAAGAATCCTGCCAGAGTCTAGGCATGGCTGAGTAAAGCCTGTCTTCACTGCATGCAAACTAGTCATTTAAACAAAGCTGAAAGACAGATATTTTCAGGGTACCAAATAATACTTATAACTGAGATACATTTGTTATGCTAAATGCAAATCATTCTTTTTTATTTAACTATGCCAAGAATCTTTATTGATTAACTTGTAAACCTTAAGACAAAGCAGTATATATTTGAAACAACATAAAACACACTTCTTGCCAAGAGTTTATAAGGATTCTATAGTTCTTCCAAACAAATACAATTTTAGTGAACATTTAACTTAATTCTATAAAACACTCATAAACTTTTTTTTCTCAAGGGTTAAAAAGGCTATTTTCCCCAATTCTATAGTTTTTTAGATTTAATTACAAAGAAAAATATATGCAAAATATCTTATTTCTAAAATGGAGACAAGTGCCCAATTAGATGAATAGCTCCTATCCCCCTGCCCAGCAAAAGATATTTCTAAGACTAGTTATTATCAATGAATTTATTGATATTATTTATCAATGCCAATAAAAGTGGAAAGCCTTTACTTTCTCTAAATTCTATAACTAGTTTCCATAATCATGTTACACTGTCATTGGAACATATGAATAATTTTGAAGTGTCTCCTATTATGGTATAGCCCAAAATGATAATAGGCCCTTCTTGGCTGATGTATATTGAGGAACTCTGAAGTTTCCTGATTATTTGGAGTATCATTTTGCCAGTTATTATGTCTTTCTCTTGGTCCCGTTCATTTGTAAGTGTACAAATTCCTTTTTCTTTTCTTATCAGGAAAACTGATGAACTATTTCCTAAGCTATCTGCGTTGAAGAGTTATTAAAAAGATTCCTGAGCGTTGACTACCAGTTTACTTAAAATGCTTTTTCTTGAAATATTAAGCAGAAAGAAATGGAATATCCATACTCATTTTTATCGTGCAGTTGTATGACAATGGGTTTATGTGATGCTTTATAAAAGGTAATAACAATTAAATCCAAATACAAGATAACAAAAGAATTCTCCAAGATAAAGGAGAAAATTAATGATGTCAACATGTTGGAGAATTATTAAGATTAAAAAATATTACTTTAATTAAATGATATTTGATTCTACCTCCTTTCTAAGGAAATTTCCAACTTTGTAAAAATAACTCTGAGTAGTACTATCAAAATGGATCTAAAGAAAGATTTTTTGGCTTCCTTGATGGCACAGTGGTTAAGATTCAGCCTGCCAATGCAGGGGACACGGGTTTGAGCCCTGGCCCAGGAAGATCCCACATGCCATGGAGCAGCTAAGCCCATGTGCCACAACTACTGAGCCTATGCCCTATAGCCCGCTAGCCAAAACTACTGAAGCCTGCACACCTAGAGCCCGTACTCCACAACAAGAGAAGCCACTGCAATGAGAAGCCTGTGCAACACAACGAAGAGTAGCCCCCGCTGGTCACAACTAGAGAAACCCCGCATGCACCAACAAACACCCAACGCAGCCAAAAATAAATAAATAAAATAAAAATCTTTAAAAAAAAAAAAAAAAGATTTTTTAGTCCATTAAAATAATTTCTCCCCAAAATCTACAGTTGTTCAGAAATACTGCAATCTGCAGAATTTTAATTTATCACATTTACAAGTTATTTTTCATTCTTTGATGCTACCTGCATTTCCTTATTTTTATATTCACCCTGGACAACTGTTTTAAACATCTGAAAGGTAAACCCAGAGCCAGATGATTGTTTCCACTTGATTTAAAAAAAAAAAATGGATTTCCCTGGTGGTCAAGTGGTTAAGAATCCGCCTTCTATGCAGGCACGCAGGTTTGATCCCTGGCTGGGGAACTAAGATCCCATGGGCCGCGGGACAACTAAGCCCACGAACCACAACTAGAGAGCCCGTGTGCCATAATTAGAGAGCTCGCATGACGCAACTACTGAGCCCGTGCACTCTGGAGCCTGCGAGCCACAACAAAGATGCCACATGCCAAAACAAAGATTCCAAGTGCCACAACTAAGACCGAACACAGCCTAATTAATTAATTAATTTAAAAAAAACCTGATCTATAAGTAAACAATAGACACATTAATAAATATGCCCTGAATTGTCAAAAATATTACATAATTTTGGTTCTTAGGCAAATAGGAATTTTAAAATGCTGTCACATTTTCATCATTATTTAAAGGTTCATTGAAGTTCTCAAAAGCTGAAATTTATTCACTCATAAATATATTTATAAAGAATATATTTAGGTGTGAACAAATTTCAGCTTTTGATGCAAAAACCCTCAACAAAATACTAGCAAACAGACTCCAACAACACACTAAAAGGATCATACACCATGATCAAGTGGGGTTTATCCCAGGAATACAAGGATTCTTCAATATACGCAAATCAATCAATGTGATAAACCATATTAACAAACTGAAGGAGAAAAACCATATAATCATCTCAATAGATGCAGAAAAAGCTTTCAACAAAATTTAAAATTTATGGCAAAACCCACTCAGAAAGAGGGCATAGAGGGAACTTACCTCAACATAACAAAGGCCATATATGACAAACCCAAGTCCAACATCATTCTCAATGGTGAAAAACTGAAACAATTTCCTCTAAGATCAGGAACAAAACAAGGTTGTCCACTCTCACCACTATCATTCAACGTACTTTTGGAAGTTTTAGCCACAGCAATCAGAGAAGAAAAAGAAATAAAAGGAATCCAAATCGGAAAAGAAGAAGTAAAGCTGTCACTGTTTGCAGATGACATGATACTATACATAGAGAATCCTAAAGATGCTACCAGAAAACTACTAGAGCTAATCAATGAATTTGGTAAAGCAGCAAGATACAAAATTAATGCACAGAAATCTCTTGCATTCCTATACATTAATGATGAAAAATCTGAAAAAGAAATTAAGGAAACACTCCCATTTACCACTGCAACAAAAAGAATGAAATACCTAGGAATAAACCTACCTAAGGAGACAAAAGACCTGTATGCAGTAAACTATAAGACACTGATGAAAGAAATTAAAGATGATACAAACAGATGGAGATATATGCCATGTTCTTGGATTGGAAGAATCAATATTGTGAAAATGACTATACTACCCAAAGCAATCTACAGATTCAATGCAATCCCTATCAAACTACCACTGGCATTGTTCACAGAACTAGAACAAAAAATTTCACAATTTGTATGGAAACACAAGACCCCGAATAGCCAAAGCAATCTTGAGAAAGAAAAACGGAGCTGGAGGAATCAGGCTCCTGGACTTCAGACTATACTACAAAGCTACAGTCATCAAGACAGTATGGTACTGGCACAAAAACAGAAATATAGATCAATGGGAACAGGATAGAAAGCCCCAAGATAAACCCACGCACATATTATTTTCAATAAAGGAGGCAAGAATATACAATGGAGAAAAGACAGCCTCTTCAATAAGTGGTGCTGGGAAAACCTGACAGCTACATGTAAAAGAATGAAATTAGAACACTCCTTAACACCATATAAAAAATAAACTCAAAATGGATTAAAGACCTAAATGTAAGCCCTCACACTACAAAACTCTTAGAGGAAAACGTAGGCAGAACACTCTATGACATAAATCACAGCAAGATCCTTTTTGACCCACCTCCTAGAGAAATGGAAGTAAACATAAAAATAAACAAATGGTATCTAATAAAAGTTAAAAGCTTTTGCACAGCAAAGGAAACCATAAACAAGACGAAAAGACAACCCTCAGAATGGGAGAAAATATTTGCAAATGAAGCAACTGACAAAGGATTAATCTCCAAAATTTACAAGCAGCTCATGCAGCTCAGTATCAAAAAAACTAACAACCCAGTCCAAAAATGGGTAGAAGACATAAATAGACATGTCTCCAAAGAAGATATACAGATTGCCAACAAACACATGAAAGAATGCTCAACATCATTAATCATTAGAGAAATGCAACTCAAAACTACAATGACGTATCACCTCACACCAGTCAGAATGGCCATCAACAAAAAATCTACAAACAATAAATGCTGGAGAGGGTGCGGAGAAAAGGGAACCCTCTTGCACTGTTGGTATGAATGTAACTTGATACAGCCACTATGGAGAACAGTACGGAGGTTCCTCAAAAACTAAAAATAGAACTACCATACGACCCAACAATCCCACTACTGGTCATATACCCTGAGAAAACCATAATTCAAAAAGAGTCATGTACTACAATGTTCATTGCAGCTCTATTTACAACAGCCAGGACATGGAAGCAACCTAAGTGTCCATTGACAGATGAATGGATAAAGAAGATGTGGCATATATATACAATGGAATATTACGCAGCCATAAAAAAACGAAATTGAGTTATTTGTAGTGAGGTGGATGGACCTAGAGTCTGTCATACAGAGTGAAGTAAGTCAGAAAGAGAAAAACAAATACCGTATGCTAACACATATATATGGAATCTAAAAAAACAATGGTTCTGAAGAACCTAGGGGCAAGACAGGAATAAAGATGCAGACGTAGAGAATGGACTCGAGGACACGGGGAGGGGGAAGTGTAAGCTGGGACGAAGTGAGAGAGTGGCATGGACTTATATATACTACCAAATGTAAAATAGATAGCTAGTGGGAAGCAGCCACATAGCACAGGGAGATCAGCTTGGTGCTTTGTGACCACCTATAAGGGTGGGATAGGGAGGGTGGGAGGGAGATGCAAGAGGGAGGAGATATGGGGATATATGTATATGTATAGCTGATTCATTTTGTTATAAAGCAGAAACTAACACACCATTGTAAAGCAATTATACTCCAATAAAGATGTTTAAAAAATAAAAGGGCTTTGCTGAAAGCTTTCAGGGAGTTCAAGGTTTTTAAGGCGTGAGCCACCCGTCTCCTTGCATGGCCCTGCAATAAACCTTTCTCTGCTGCAAACTCTGAAAAGAAAAAAAATATATATATATATATGTATATATATATATATATTTATAAGGAAAATTTGAATCAAAGCCAACAAGAATATACTTTATAAAATTAGAAGTATTTTTCTATCCTATGCAACTACTGGTACTGACATTTCTAAATGTTCAGGTAAATTTAATTCAGGAAAATACATAAATCCTAATAGTACAATTTTGGCAAATAGATACACCCACGCAACACATACCTTTATGATGATATAAAACATTTCCATTACCCTAGAAATTTCTCTCGTCTATTTCTAGTTAATCTTCCTTCACAGAGACAATTATCATTCTTTTTTTTTTAACCTGCATTAATTCTGTTCTAGAACTTCCTATAAATGGAATTATATATGAGGTATTCTTTTCATTTTGGTCCTTTTGCTCAGCATTATGTTTGTGACAGTCATTCATGTTGTTTCATGGATCAGTAGTTCACTCATTTTTATTGATGAGCAGTATTCCATTGTATAACTATACCAACGTTAGTTTATTCATTCTCCTGTTGATAAATATGTGAGTTGTCTCCGGTTTGAGGATATTGTGAATAGAGCTGCTATGAACATTCTAAACAAGTCTTCATATGTATATAAATTTGTATTTCTTCTAGATAAATAACCACAGTAGAATTACTGGGCCAAAGGGTAGGTTTATGCAACTTTATTTTTTTTAATTGCAAAATCCTTTTCCAAAGTACTTATAACATTTAATATTCCTATCAGCAATGTATGAGAGTTCAGTGACTCCAATTCTCATCAATATTTGGTGATGTCAATAGTTTTAAATTGCGATCCTAGTGGGTGTGTAGTAGTATCACATTGTAGTTGTAAATGTATTTCCCTGAAGACTAAAAATATTGAACAGTCTTTACTGTGTTCACCAGCCATTCATACATGTACCTTTGTAATGTGTCCATTGAAGTATTTTGCCCATGTTTATTAAGATTTGTGTTTTTCTTATTGAGTATAAAGTTCTTTATATGATACTTATTCAAGTCCGTTGTCAGATAAGTTTTACAAATATTTTCATCCCATAACAGGCTTGCATACTCATGTACTTAATTATGTCTTCTGATGAGCAGTCTAATTTATCAGTTTTTATGGATATTATTTTCTACATCTTATAAAGAAATATTGGCCGACTACAGTCTTAGTTCAGGCTGCTATAGCAAAATACCATAGACTGGGTAGCTTATAAACAACATAAATATATTTCTCACAGTTCTGTAATCTGGGAAGTCCAAAATTAAGGTATCAGAAGATTCGGTGTCTGGTAAGGTCCTGCTTCCTCTTTCACAAGCAGCCATCACTTGCTGTGTCCTTACATGGCAGAAAGGGAGAATTCTGGTCTCTTCAGTCCCTTAGAAGGGCATTAATTCCATTTATGAGGGCTCCACCCTCATGACCTAATCACTTCCCAAAGGCCCCATCTCCTAATATCATCACATTGGGAGTTATACTTTAATATACGAATTTTGGGGGGACTCAAACATCCAGTCCATCACAACCACGAACTTGAAAAACATTATTCCATATTTTCTTCTAGTAGTGTTGGAGTTTTAGTTTTTATTTTATGTCTGTGATCCATTATATATTAATTTTTGTTTCTCATGTGAAGTAGAAGTAGAGAATTATTTTTTTCCATATGGAAATCAAGTTGTTCCAACACCATTTGTTAATAAGACTCTCCACTCCCCCATTTAATTGCTTTGGTATCTTGAAAAAATCATTTACTATATAAACATGAGCCTATTTCTGGACTTTATTCTGTTCTCTTTATTTCTCTATCCTTATGCTAAAATCTCCTCATGATAAAATTTTACCATCTTGATTACTGTATTTTTATAGGAAGTCTAGAGTCAAGTAGAACTGTTCTTTTTCAATATTTTTCAAAATTGGATTACTCTAGATTCTTTGCTTTTACATATAAATTTTAGAGTGTTTGTCAATTCCTATGATATAAAAGCATGCTGAGATGAAGATTAAAATTAATTTGAATCTATAGAAGATGTGGTAGATAGATGTATATATATATATATATATATCAACATGGATGAACCTAGAGAATATTATGCTTAGTGAAATAAGACAGACAGAGAAAGACAAATACTCTATGATATCATCTATATGTGGAATCTAAAAAAGAATACAAGTGAATGTATATGCAAAACAGAAAAAGACTCACAGATGTAGAAAACAAACTTGTGGTTACCAAAGGGGAGAGGGAAGGTGGGCGGGGACAAATTAGGGGTATGGGCTTAAAAGATACAAACTACTATGTATAAAATAGACAAGCAACAAGGATGTATTGTATAGCACAGAGAATTATAACCATTTTCTTGTAATAACTTAGAGTACAATCTACAAAAATACTGAATCACTATGCTATTAACCTGAAAATAATATAATATTATAAATCAACTATACTTCAATTAAAAAATTAAATTAAATTACATTAAAAATAAAGTAATGAAAGCTACAAGCATGGAGAAATAAGAATCATTAGAGAGTTTTCTAAGATTCACTATGAATAGAACTGGTTAACATAGATGGGGGGAAAGTATTATGGAACTTAAAATGTGAAAGAAAAATAAGCAGTTAGATGGAAATTAATATGTCTAGAAGTGTATTACAGTGTCCAAATACATTATAAATCTGGCCATTGTCTCAACTTCATCACCAAAATGATGTTTTTAACTACTCAATCTCCTGGGGAAGTTACTTTCCATGAGATTGTACCTCCAATTACATAATAAAAATAGGGTTCCAATTACTGAAATACTCTTTATTATAAAATTTCTGGTATTATTCTATAACCAAAGGTCAGTAGGTTCACCTTCTTATAAGCCAAAGCGTTTTTATTTATAGGAGAGAATTTCTATTCTACACCACTTATACAGGAAATGCCAATATTTTATTGTGAGAATTTTAACACAATATAGCTTCAACACAAGCTTAATCTGGCATATCCAAAGAAAAAACATCTTCAAGATGCTCCAAGTGTGAAGCCCACTCCAATTGTAAATGACTCATTTTTATGGATGTGATTAATATACTGCCATGCACTAAGCTCTAGAGTAGGATATTCAGCTAGTTCAAATGTACATTCAAAATAATGTATTCCTAGAGTATCAAGTTCTTTTTGTACTTGCATTCCAGATAATCCCTCTATTTGAGTAAAAACTATGAATTCTTTATTCAGCCATGGTTTATATGTTGTCTGACAATTCTTTTTATCTCTCTTCAAATCAATAAACATCTACCAGTAAAATAAAAGCAGATTATAGGCAGAATCTCAATTAACTGATCAGGTACAGAAAATGCATTTCCATTAAGTGTGTTAATTTTCCTTAATGTCTCCTGTTTATGACTAACTGTCTGCCATTCAACTAACATAAATGTATTTATCTAAAAGATCAGAGAAGTTATCTACCTTCATAAGCATTTAGAAGAGGAAAAATCTTTCTACTTGTTTCAAAATGGGGTATAAACACATTTCTAAAATAATTTTAAACAAATTTATTCCTCTGAAACTTGATTTTTAAAAAAATACACAACTGAAAATTACATATAGAGAATACATAAATCATAACTATAGAAGAACAATAACTACATCTAAATTCATAATTAGGTCACTATTTTGAAAATGCAATTGCACACTCAAACAGACATTCACTAACCTCCACCATTTTTCCTCCCACTCCAACCCTTCAACGTCTTCCTGTGTTTTTCATGTCAATTTTAACTCCCATATCATTTTTCCCTCTATTAAGAACAATTTGTTGAATGGTTTCATTTCTTTAACACATGCAACTCAATTATGTTTTCCTGTTAATGTATATAAGAATGAGGCTGATTTGTGCAGATTATCTGACCCTTCATTTTCTACTTGTGTGACTTTTGCAAGTCAATGGCATAAAGGAAATTCTTGTTCTCCAGTTGTATCATCTATCACGATTAGAAAAATATAATAGATGAAAGATATTTGAAATATATTACAGTGGATTCAAACCCAATGCAATTCTGTTACATTTTAACAGTCATTATTGAACTTTTAGGTCTCTCTCTTACTCTTTTGAGGTATTCTTACATCAAAAAAGGAAAGGAAGAATAGACACAATTTTTGAATTTATATTTTAATATTACACCAGAATTGTGTCTTAATTCCAAGTAGAGACAAAGATTTAAAAATTTAATTATTAGCATACAATCTTTAAATAAAAGTAAAATTCTGTTTTTTTTTTCTCAGCTTCCTGATAGGAGGTTCAGGTTCAAATAGCTTCTGGCTAGCATCCTTCAATGCTGCTCTTCTCAGCTTATCACTAAAACCACTGAAGACACCTTTTAAAACCAAACTAACAGACAACCAATTCCATAATCTAGAAGGAATAGATAGATTCTAACTTTGAAAACCCTAAAGGGAATTTAGTAATACCATGGCATATCCAATTTTCACTTCCAATCACCAGGCTCATAGACATAGAAAACTAAGAATACACCCTTCTTTTCTTTATGAGAAGAGAGGCACCCAGAGTTCTCAGCTTTGGGAATTATTCTCTGAGGCAAATATTTTTTCTCTCACCATTCTACCATCTTTAAGAGAAAAAAAAAAAAAAGAACAGAAAGTAGGGGGAGAGGTCTGCAGTACATGTTCTAAAAAGATAAGTCTGCATAGGTAAAACCTTTGGTGGATGAGGTGGAAAGGACAGGTGAATGGGGCACAGAGGAATAACTCTGATTTGGGGGGAATTACAGATGCCATGTAAAATTTCTCCTTAGAGTAACAAGGAATCAGGCTATGGGAGTTGAAAGAAGACCAAATTACAACTGAGGGGAGGTATCTTAAATAAAAACAGTCAGAGAATGCTAATTGAAACAGAAACAATGTCCATTAAACTATAAACTTAACATTGAAGTTTTCATCACCATTACCGTAGAAAATGTAGAAATGGAGCTGGAACAAGGAAAATCCACTCAATCTGTGTATTCTTGTGGCATTACTTAAAATCAAATAGAAAAAAAAAACTATTTAAGCATATAACAAGGGAAAGAGAACTGTGTTCTGAAACTTCAGAGCAAACTTCTGAAATTTTTCTTACTGCAGAATCCAAAAGAAAATTTCAGAAAACAATTTGTCATCTTCATTTTGAACAAAGAAATATGGCCTCTATGAAAAGGAAACAGGATGAAATCAAGAGGATCCCAGGCAGATTAAAAAGGCAAAAGGGTAACATGAAAAGAGAAAGGATTATTTAAAAAAAGAAAGATTACAAAGAAAGTAAAAACAGAGTAGAAGAATTAATTGATACTGAAGGTGGTGGTTTTAAGCATTATTTAACTGTTCTATAAGATCTCATAGGTAGAAAGAAAAAGGAAAATATGATAGAGAAGGGGTGAAAAAATAAAGAGTAGCATTAACATACAGTTAATCAGTGTTTCTAGAGGAGAGCCCAGAGAAATGGAACAGAAACAATAATCAAAAATATACTTAAATCCTTTGTCAGTTGTGTCATTTGCAAATATTTTCTCCCATTCTGAGGGTTGTCTTTTCGTCTTGTTTATAGTTTCCTTTGCTGTGCAAAAGCTTTTAAGTTTCATTAGGTCCCATTTGGTTATTTTTGTTTTTATTTCCATTTCTCTAGGAGGTGGGTCATTCAGCTCAATATCAAAAAATCAAACAACCCAATCCAAAAATGGGCAGAAGACCTAAATAGACATTTCTCCAAAGAAGATATACAGATTGTCAACAAATAAATGAAAGAATGCTTAACATCATTAATCATTAGAGAAGTGCAAATCAAAACTACAATGAGGTATCACCTCACACCAGTCAGAATGGTCACCATCAAAAACTCTACAAACAATAAGTGCTGGAAAGGGTGTGGAGAAAAGGGAACTCTCTTGCACTGTTGGTGGGAATGTAAATTGATACAGTCACTATGGAGAACAACAGTATGGAGGTTCCTTAAAAAACTAAAAATAGAACTACCATATGACCCAGCAATCCCACTACTGGGCATATACCCTGAGAAAACCATAATTCAAAAAGAGTCATGTACCACAGTGTTCACTGCAGCTCTATTTACAATAGCCAGGAAATGGAAGCAACCTAAGTGTCCATTGACAGATGAATGGATCACGAAGATGTGGCACTTATATACAATGGAATATTACTCAGCCATAAAAAGAAATGAAACTGAGTCATTTGTAGTGAGGTGGATGGACCTAGAGTCTATCATACAGAGTGAAGTAAGTCAGAAGGAGAAAAACAAATACCATATGCTAACACATATATATGGAATCTAAAAAAAAAAAAAGGGGGTCATGAAGAACCTAGGAGCAGGACAGGAATAAAGACACAGACCTACTACAGAATAGACTTGAGGATATGGTGAGGGGGAAGGGTAAGCTGGGACAAAGTGAGAGTGTGGCATGGACATATATACTACCAAATGTAAAATAGATAGCTAGTGGGAAGCAGCTGCATAGCACAGGGAGATCAGCTTGGTGCTTTTTGTCCACCTAGAGGGGTGGGATAGGGAGGGTGGGAGGGAGACGCAAGAGGGAGGAGATATGGGGATACAAGTATATGTATAGCTGATTCACTTTGTTATACAGCAGAAACTAACACACCATTGTAAAGCAATTATACTTCAATAAAGTTGTTTTAAAAATAAATATATAAATAAATAAAATACAAAAAAAAAAAAAAGAAAGCCTATATGATCCACAAAATACCATTAAGAGAAACAATGTATGTGTTATGAGAGTCCCAGCAGAACAGAAAGAGGCACAAAGCTTATTTAAAGAAACAAAGGTTGAGAGCTTCTCAAAACTGGGAAGTTATTTGGACATCCAAGTTCATTAAGCTCATAAGTCTCCCCAAAATTTCAATTCAAAACAATCTTCTTCAAGACATATTACAATAAAACTGCCTAAAATCAGAGAGAAAGAAAAAAAATTTAAAGCAGTGAGAGAAAAAATGTTCTCACGTATAAGGGACTCCTATAAGGCTACCAGCAGATTTCCCAGCAGGCCAGGAAAAAGTGGGATAATATATTCAAATTGCTGAAAGATAAAAGTGCCAACCAAGAGTACTTTACCCAGCAAAGATGCCCTTCAGAAATAAAGGACATTTAAAAACTTACCCAAACAAACAAAAGTTGAGGGAATTCATTACTGCTAGATCTGCCTTACAAGAAATGCTTAAAGGAGTTCTTCAAGCTGAAATTTTAAAATGCTATTAAGTAAAAAGACAGCTTATGAAAATATAAAACACAATGATAAAGGTAAGTACAGTTGACCCTCAAATGATGGTGGGGTGGGTAGTCCACATATAACTTATAATCAGCTGTTTTATCTGACATTTCTCTGCACTGGCAGATTCAATGAACCATGAACCATACAGTACTGTATTATTTACTATTGAAAAATATCCGTGTGTAAATTGACCCATGCAGTTCAAACCCATGTTGTTTAAGGGTTAACAGTGTATAGTCAAATTCAGAAACTTTAATACTGTAATAGAGTGCTGTATTAATTACTTAACTCTAGTATAAAGGTTTAAGGACATAAGTATTAAAAATAGGTATTGCTAAAATAATTTGTTTATGGATACACAGAATAAAATGAGGTAAGTTGAGACATCAAAAACATAAAATGTAGGTGTGGAGAGCAAAAGTGTTGAGTTTTTATATGCAATCAAAGTTAAGTAGTTATCAGTTTAAAACAGGCTGTTATAGCTATAAGATGTTTTATGTACACCTCATAAAGCACAAAGCAATTACCTACAGTAGATACACAAAATTTAAAAAGAAGGGAATCAAATATACAACTTCAGAAAATCAACAATTCACAAAGGAAAACAGCAAGAGAGGAAGAAAGATACAGGAAACTATAAAACAACCAGAAAACTATTAATAATGGCATTAGTAGGTCCTTGCCTATCAATAATTACTTCAAATGTAAATGGATTAAATTCTCTAATCAAAAGGCACTGAATAGCTGAATAGATTTTTAAAAAAACAAGACCTAACTGTATGCTGCCTATTAGAGACTAATTTCAGTTTCAAGTGCAAAAATGAAAGGACAGAAAGGCTCAAAGTGAAAAAGTTATTCCATGCAAAAGAAAACTAAATAAAGTGGGGGTAACTATACTTATAAGAGACAAAAGAAACTTTAAGTCAAAAACTGTTATAAGAGACAAAGAAGGTCATCACATAATGATAAAGGGGTTGATTCATCAAGAGAATGTAGCAATTGTAAATCTATATGCACCCAACATTGGAGCATCTAAACGTGTTAAGTAAATCTAACAGATCTGAAGGGAGAAATAGACAATAACACAATAACAGCCTAGGGTTTCAATATCCCACTTTCAACAATGGATAGATCATCCAGACAGAAAATCAATAAGGAAACAGCAGACTGGAAAAACACTATAGGTCAAATGGACCCAACAGACATATACGAAACATTCCATCCAACAGCAGCAGAATACACATTCTTTTTTTTTTCCCCTGGCGTCTCAGTTGTGATTTATTATCCTGGCTCACAGGATACACTTCCTAAGAAGTAATTGTCACAATATAGAGTCTAGATTTCTCAATGAGTCAAAACTCTTTGCTACCTAGGAATAATAGTCACATTGCAAACAAGATTTACAAGACTGTCTGATGTTTGGTTATCATGTTTTTTATGAATTTAATGTACAAACAAACAAAAACAGAGTATGTGCATCCCTCCAGGATCCGAAATGCAAATCTCAATATACTTTCCTATAATTATGTCTGAAGGGGGAAATTTCCCTCCAAATTTTAGAAGCTGATTAGGTTTTACCAGCCAGTTTAAAGAAGTCCAGTTCCTCTCCCCAGCAGTCACACATATATCTATTTTTAGGATAGCTTCCCATTACAATGATAGACCTGTGAGGTTCCTTTCTCCTCTACCTCTGAGAAGTTTCACATAGCTTTGAAAATAAAGTAAAAATAAAATCATTTCCACAATTCTACAATTTAATTTTCAAATTGTGACTAGAATAGAGGTTAAATACATTGAAATGCAAACCAAAAATGGTTTTAGTAAACTGAAAGCAAATGACCAACCTATATATTGCAAGGTTTTATTTGTTTTAAGTCTGAAAAAATATTATAAGGGTTATTAGCAGTAAATAAAGTATAGAGGTAGAGAGAATACACATTCTTATTAAGCACACATGGAACATTCTCCAGGATAGATTATATGTTAAGTCACAAAACAAGACTTAGCAAATATAAGAGGATTAAATCATACCAAGTATCATTTCCAACCACAATGGTATAAAACTAAAAATCAATAACAGGAGGAAAACTGAAAAGATCACAAATA
This sequence comes from Eschrichtius robustus, assembly GCF_028021215.1. Taxonomy (NCBI): domain Eukaryota; kingdom Metazoa; phylum Chordata; class Mammalia; order Artiodactyla; family Eschrichtiidae; genus Eschrichtius; species Eschrichtius robustus. The sequence continues at coordinate 47,027,495 of NC_090825.1, forward strand.
TGTGGAAATTAAATGACACATGCCTAAATAACCAATGAATCAAAGAAGAAATCAAAAGGGAAATCAAAAAATATCTCCAAACAAAAGAAAATGAAAACACAACATACCAAAACATATGGGATACAGCAAAAGCAGTTCTAAGAGAGAAGCTTATAGCAGTAAAGGCCTACATTAAGAAATAAGAATGTTCTCAAACAACATAACTTTACACCTCAAAGAATTAGAAAAAGAAGAACAAACTAACCCAAAGTCAGTGGAAGACATAAAAAAGATCAGAAAAGAAACAAATGAATAGAGACCAGAAAAACAATATAAAAGGTCAACAAAACCAAGAGCTGGTTTTTTAAAAGACAAACAAAATTGACAAACATTTAGCTGGACTAAGATAAAATGAGATAATGTTCAAATATATAAAATCAGAAATGAAAGCGGAGACATTATAACTGATACCACAGATACAAAGGATCATAAGAAACTACCATGAACAATTATACACCAACAAATTGTATACCCTAGAAGAAACACATAAATTCCTAGAAACACAAAACCTACCAAAACTAAGTCATGAAGAAATAGAAAACCAGAAGAGAAAAATAATGAATAAGGAGGCTAAATTAGTAATCAAAAACCTCTCAACAAAGAAAAATCCAGGACCATATGGTTTTATTGATGAATTCTACCAAATATTTAAAGAGGAATTAATTCCAATCCTTCTCAAACTCTCCCAAAAAACTGAAGAGGAGAAAACATTCCCAAACTCATTTTACTAGGCAAGCATTACCCTAATACCAAAGTCAAATAAGAACACTATAAGAAAATAAAATTACAGGCCATAATCCTAATGAATTTGATATAAAAATTCTTAACAAAATACCAACAAACTAGATTCAGTAGCATATTAAAAGGATCATACACCATGATCAAGTGGGATTTATTCCAGTGGTGCAAAGATAGTTCAACATCTTCAAATCAATGTGATACACATTAACAAAATGAAGGATAAAAATCATATAATCATCTCAATAGATGTAGAAAAATTCAACAGACTTTCATAATAAAAACTGTGAACAGAATGGATATAGAAGGAATATACCTCAACATAATAAAGCTCATATATGACAAGCTCACAGCTAACATGATACTGAATGTTGAAAGGTGGAAAGTGTTTCCTCTAAGATCAGGAACAAAACAAGGGTGTCCACTCCCACTACTTCTATTCATTAATGTACTAAAGTCCTAGTCAGAGCCATTAGGGAAGAAAAAAATAAACAAAAGGTATTCAAATTGGAAAGGAAGAAGTAAAATTTTCTGTTTTCAGATGACATAATCTTATATATAGAAGATCCTAAAAACTCCACGAAAAACTATTAGAACTGAAAAATAAATTCAGCAAAATTTCAGAATACAAACAACATACAAAAATATGTTGTGATTGTATACACTAATAATGAACTAATGAAGAAAGAAATAAAATAACACAGTCCCATTTAAAATAGCATCAAAAACAATAATATACTTAAGAATAAAGTTAATCAATGAGGTGAAAGATCTATATACTGAAAACTATAAAACAACGATGAAAGAAATTGAAGTGAAAAAATAATTTGAAAATTCAAAAAAAGTATTTCTGTTAAAATGTCAATGTTACAGTCACCTATAGATTTACTGAAATCTCTATCAAAATACTAATGGTATTGCTTAAAAAAAGAGAAAAAAAATCCTAAAATTTGTATGAAACCACAAAAGGCCCCAAATAGCTACAGCAATTCTGAGAAACAAGAACAAAGCTGGAGGCATCACGCTTCCTGATTTCAACCTACATTACAAAGCTATACTAATCAAAGTAGTATGGTACTAACATAAAAACAGGTACAAAGACCAATGGAAAAGAACTGAAAACTGAGAAATAAACCCATGCATATTGATTAACTAATATTTGATAAGGGAGCCAAGAACACTCAATGAGGAAAGGACTGTCTCTTTAATAAATGGTGCTGGGAAAACAGGAACACACAAAAGAATGAAACTGTACCACTATCTTACCCCATTCACAAAAATCAACTCAAAATGGATTAAAGACTTAAAAGTAACACCTGAAACTATAAAATTCCTAGAAAAAAATTAGGGAAAATTCCCCTTAACATTGATTTTGGCAATGATTTTTTTGGATACAACAGCAAAAGCACAAGTAGCAAAAGCAAAAATCAACAAGTGAGACTACATCAAACTAAAAACTTCAGCACAGCAAAAGACACCATTGACAAAATGAAAAGACAACATATGGAAAGGGAGAAAATATTTGTAATCCTTATATCTGATAAGGGGTTAATATCTAAAATATATAAAGATCTCATATAACTCAATAGCAAAAAAATAATAATAATAACCCAATTAAAAAATGGGCAGAGGACTTAAATATACATTTTTTCCAAAGAAGACATACAAGTGGCCAACAGGTATATTCACGTTACTAATCATCAGGGAAATTCAAATCAAAATCACAATGAGATATCACCTTAAATTTGTTAAAGTGTCTACTATTTAAAAGAAAAACAAATGATAACAAATGCTGGTGAAAATGCAGAGAAGAGGGAACAGCTGTGCACTGTTGATGGGAATGTAAACTGGTACAGACACTATGGAAAACAGTATGGAGGTTCCTCAAAAAATTTAAAATGAACTACAAAATGATCCAGAAATCCCACTTCTGAGTATATATCCAAAGGAAATGAAATCATTACCTTGAAAAGATACCTGTACCATGTTATTGCAGTATTATTCATGATAACCAAGGTTTGAAAACAACCTAAGTGTCCATCGACAAATGGATAAAGAAAATGTGATACACACAGACACACACACACACACACACACACACAGAGGAATATTTTTCAGCCTTAAAAAAAATGAAATCCTGCTATTTGTGACAACATGGGGGGCATTATGCTAGATGAAATAAGGTAGACAAAGGAAGATAAATACTGCATGGTATCACTTATATGTGGAATCTTTATTAAAAAATTAAACTCATAGAAACAGAAAGTAGAATATTAGTTGCCAGGGACTGAGGGGTGGAAACATAGGGAGAAGTTGGTAAAAGGGTACAAATTTTCATTTATAAGATGAACAAGGTTCAAGGATCTAATGTATAGCATGGTGACAATAGTTGACAATACTGTATTCTATAATTAAGGTTAACTAAGAGAGTAGATCTTAAGCATTCTCACACACACATGAGCAGAAGGGGTAAATATGTGATGGATGTGTTAATTAACCTGATTATGAGAATCCTTTCACAACATATACGTATATAAAATCATCACAATGTACAATTAAATATATTAGGATTTTGTCAATTATACTTCAATAAAGCTGAAAAAAGAAAAATAAATGATTATATATTAGGGGTAGATAAAAATATCCCAGAGTTATAAAATATAGAAATTAAATAGACCATCTATTTGCTCACAGAATGCACAAATATGTGAATCAGATACACAAAAACACAACAGAAATTAATATCAGAAGATAACCTTAAAATAAAAACACATAAAGGCAAATTTTAAAAAAAAGCATTCCTAAATGGCACAGACTAAAGAAAAAAATGAAAATTCCAATTACAAATTGTTTTAACATTAAGAACAATTAGAAAATCTTTTATAAAAGCTGATGATTGTGATAAAAGATGTATTCAATGTGGAAAAAATCATGATATTTGGAGTCATTTTTTTTTAAATGAATGAAAATAAAAGAACAAGATACTCAACTCAATAAAATAGAGATCAATAAAGTTCAATAAAATAACCCTAAGAAAAATAGCAGTAATGAATCAATAAAAATAAACACAGAACCAGATATTCATTAAATAAGCTAGAAAAGGATCAATAAAATAACCCTAAGGAAAATTAGAAAAATGAATTAATAAAAATAAAAGAAGAAAAAAGGGCAATGAGATAAAAACCATCAGATCATTTCAATAGATGCAGAAAAAGTATTTGACAAAATTCAACACCCATTTATAATAAACTCTTAATAAAATGGGTACAGCAGAAATATGCCTCAGTATAATAAAGGCCATATATGACAAACCCACAGCTAATATCATACTCAATGGTGAAAACCAAAAGCTATTCCTCTAAAATCAGGAATAAGACAAGGATATCCACTATTGCCATTCTTATTAACATAGTATTAGAAGTCCTGGCCAGAGCAATTAGGAAGGAAAAAGAAATAAAAGGCATCCAAATTGGAAAGGAAGAAGTAAAACTGTCACTATTTGTGGATGACATCATTTTATATATAGAAAACTCTACAGACTCCACCAAAAAACTATTAGAAATAATAAACGCAGTAAAGTTGTGGGGTATAAAATCAATATACAAAAATCTGTTGTATTTCTATACACTAACAATGAGCTAGCAGAAAGAGATAGTAAGAAAACAATCTCATTTACAATCATAACAAAGAGAGTAAAATACCTAGAAATAAATTTAACCAAGGAGGTGAAAGACCTATATTCTGAAATCTGCAAGACATTGTTGGAAGAACTGAAGAAGACAAAAATAAATGGAACTATATCTCATGCTCATGGATTGGAAGAATTAACATTGTTAAAATGTCCATATTACCTTAAACAATCTACAGATTCAACGCAATCTTGACCAAAATCCGAAGAACATTTTTTACAGAAATAGAACCAAAAAATTCTAAAATTTATATGGAACCATGAAAGACCCCAAATAGCTAACACAATCCTGAGGAAAAAAATAAAGCTGGAGGTAGCACACTCCCTGATTTCAAACTATATCACAAAGGCACAGTAATCAAAACAGCAAGATACTGGCAGAAAAACAGATACATAGATCAATGGAACAGAATTGAGAGCCCAAAAATAAACCCACACATATATAAACAATTAATTTATGACAAAGGAGCAAAGAACATATGACGGAGAAAGGATAGTCTCTTCAATAAATGATGGAAAAACAACAGCCACATGCAAGAAAATGAAACTACGCAACTATCTCTCACCACACACAAAAATCAATTCAGAATGGATTAACGACTTGAATGTAAGACCTGAAACCATAATCTTAGGAAAAAACATAGGCCGTATGCTCTTTGACATCAGTTTTAGCAATATCTTGCCAGATATGTCTCCTCAGGAAAGAGAAAAAAAAGCAAAAATAAACAAATGGGACTACATCAAACTAAAAAGATTTTGCACAACAAAGGAAACTATCAACAAACCGAAAAGACAACCTACCCAATGGGAGAAGATATCTATAAATCATTTATCTGATATAGATTAATATCCAAGATATATAAAGGATTCATACAACTCAATAACAAAAAAACAAGCAACCTGATTAAAAAATGGGCAAAGGAGTTGAGTAGACATTTTTTCCAAAGAAGACATACAGATGGCCAACAGGCACATGAAAAGATGTTCAACATCACTAATTTTTATGGAAATGCAAATCAAAATCACAACAAGATATCTCTTCACACCTGTTAGAATGGCTATTATCAAATAGGCAAGAAATAACAAGTGTTGGCTAAGATGTGGAGAAAAAGGAACCCTCGCGCGTTCTTGGTGGGAATGTAAGTTGGTGTAGCCACTATGGAAAACAGTATGGAGAGTCCTCAAAAAATTAATAAGAGAACTACCATGTGATCCAGGAATTCCACTTCTGGGTATTTATCCAAAAAACATGAAACGCTAATTCAAAAAGGTATCTGCACTGCTGTGTTCATCATAGCATTTCCATAGCTATTTCCAATAGCCAAGATATGGAAGCAACATAAGTGCCCATCAATGGATGAATGGGTAAAGAAGATGTGGTGTGTGTGTGTGTGTGTGTGTGTATGTGTGGGTATATATATATATACCCACACATACACACACACACACACACACACAAAATGGAATATGACTCAGCCATTAAATAGAGGAAATCTTGCCATTTGTGACATGGATGGACCTTGAGGGTACTATGCTAAGTGAAATAAGTCAGACAGAGAAAGACAAATACTGTATGATTTCATTTGTATGTGGAATGTAAAAACCAAATAAGCAAAATAAATAAATGAACAAATAAAAATAAACACTTAAATACAGAGAACAGAGTGGTAGTTACCAGAGGGTAAGGCGTAGGGGGAGGAGCATAAAATGGGTAAAGGAGATCAATTGTACAGCGATGGATGGAAACTAAATTTTTGGTGGTGAACCTGCTGTAGTGTACACAGAAGTAGAAATATAATGTGCACATGAAACGTCTATAATGTTATAAACCAATATTACCTCAATATTTTTTTTAAAAAAAGAGCAATGAAGCAAGTAAAACTCACCAAAGCTAAGCAAGAAAGAAAAAAATTCAAATTTCATTGAAAATTACAAGGTAGATAAAGCCAAATAAGATTTAAAATATCATAAAAGGACAGTATATATGACCTCATTTTGATTAACATGATAATCCTGATGCAGACAATAATGTAAGAAAATATAAATTAAGAAAAGTGATCTAGAAAGAAATAGTAACCAAAATATAATAGAACACATACATAGCATTAAAAGCTTTTGGAAAATCTATCTTTAAAATAAGGAAAAAGGTACAGATTATTTAAGAAGCAAATTATTGTAAAATTATGCTACATCTCACAACATAGGTAAACATGAAAGGCTACCATACCCATTTTACCTAAATATTATAACCCTGATACCAAACCTGACAATGATGGTTTTTTTTAAAGATATACTTATCTTACTTTTATTAGAATGAAAACATAAGTAAAATATTTATATAAAATCCAATTAAGAAAAAAAGTCACAACTAAATAAGGGTTCTAAATATTTAAAACAATAAGACAGAGGCAGGATTATTTTTCATAGTAATTCTTTTCCTTAAAATATCAAAGGAAAAAGATATAATGGAAGATAAGCCATTCTAGACAATAAAGTGTATTAGAAACCTATAGCAATGAATATGATACTAGCTCCAGACAAGAAAGATAAAGGATTGAAAGAAAAAGATTAGCTGCCAAAGATAAATATGCTAAATATGTATAGTATAAAATTTTAGTGTAAGAAAATGTGACATTTCAAATCACTGGAGAAGGTTTAGATGAATCACAACATTATGAAGAAAAATGGCGTGTACGTGTCCTGTAAGTATTCAGGTCACAAGCGGAGAGGCAAAGTTCCAGAGGCTGGCCTCCAAATTCAGCCAGACCAACCATTTGAAATCAAGCAGCTCATCGACCATGCCCCTGGGACCACAGATGTGCATCAACTCTGTCTGCACTTCCTAGTCCATCCTTTTCCTTCCTCCTCATCCCTCATTTGCCACTGTCCCAGCATCACACTAGCTTAGAAAAGAGAGAATAATCACCATGTCCCCGCAGATCATACCCCATAAAATTAACCAAAATAAATAGCAAGGAGAAATCGATAAAGAAATCTTTTTGTTCAGACGCCATTTCCTGTTTTCACGACACTTTAAAAATTGAGATGTTTCTATTCTATTTATGTAGAAGAGAAGGAATATTTAATCTCATAAAATGCCATAGAGAAAAAGAGAATATAAATTCTGCCTCAACATATGAGAAATACTTTTAAATCCAAAAGCCCAGTAATTTCCAAATTCTATCATGTTTGACTTTCCAACTAACTTTCTTTTTTTCAATTTGTTCTATAATATAACCTTTTGTGAAACTGAATTTAAATTAATTTTATTTTGAGAAGTGTCCAACATTCCTTGTTGAATTCTGCAGTACCAAATACCCAGGAGAGGAAGTTTCCAAACTATTCTATCCCACACTCTTCTGGAGCTGTTTTTAACCTTGCTGTAGACATTTAACAATAGTCCAATTTTTAAAAAAAAAATAATAATAACAAATCTTTGGTAATTGGTCACAAAACTAATGCCATTATAAGATTATCAACCCACCATATAAAAAGAAAAGCCAGAAACCCCACAAAGGCTTGTGTTTCTAAAAGATGCCACAGATGCAAAATGCATTCAAAGTGCGGTTTAGGATACCCTCCAATGAATGTTACACCGTAACTCAGCATAGTTCATAATTATGGTACCATGGAAAGAGCCAAAGAAGAAAATTGCATCTGTATTCTTTTAAACCATTTTTCTCCCAGATGCCCAAAGAGCATTCAGACAGCAAAACAAATGCCCTGTGACAGAGCTGAGGGATTCAAAATTGAAAACTCCCCTTGACTCTCAATCTTTTTTTCTAGGTAACAAACCTACCCCACCATTATCACCATTAACCCTCAATATTCTACTGTTCTTCCTCTCAGTGATGTAGCTATGGTTAAACTCTTCTCTGAAAAATAGTGACTTGGCAGATGACAACCAAGTAGAATAGCTATTTATGTTGTTCCTGTCTTCATGTCTTATAAACATATTGAGATCTGAAAGTCCATGGCTTTCTGCCTAGATACTCACTGTTTTGTTTATTCTGAAGTGCTTGGTGAGAATCCGTTAATATCACTTAAATCTTATTTGGGGAGAATCCGCAGAAAAGCCACTAATGCACAAATTGATAAATGTTGTTTTTGCCCTCCCTCAGCATCTTCCCCCTGAGAGACAACCTGGGGACAAGAAGAGACAGGAATTGTAATAGGAAATTAAATTTGAATTATAATTACAATGAATTCAGTTTCCTACAACGGCAATACCCAAGAGCACCACATTTATAGAAAAATAGAAGTGTGGCAGTCACTGTTCACGAGTCTAGCCATAAACAATTGAACAAACGAAAACCTGTACTCTGAAACCTTGACATTACAACTCAATTTAGGAACAAACATTTGAAATAGGTAAGCACATTGGTAGATTAGATACAGAGAAAGATCCATGGGCTTTCTCTCTTCTTCTTGAAATTTAGAAATAGATAAATTGTTCTCAATCAATTCTTTACTCTGATAAGAATGCACACTTGCTTGGGCTTATAATATTTCTCAGCAGAGAACAGTGAAAGCACAGCTATTGCAAAAGAAAAGAGAAAAAGAAAGAAAAGGTACATTCTTTCTGTCTTCATAGGGTTACTAGATGAAGATATCCAGGACTCTCAGGCCACTGGGATATGTTGAAATGCAAGCCATCAATGGTGCCACATCTAATGGAGGTGAAAATGTAAGGCGACAACTTTTAGTTCCACAAAGCAATGCTAACTCGTTATGTATCATACAACCATGTTCATTACTGGCTAGATTATTGAATACAACACTTTGGTCACTGGGTAAGACCGGTGGACTGGTTAACATCATGATAAAAAGTTTTTTTTTTTTTTTTTGGCTGCATTGGGTCCTCGTTGCTGTGTGTGGGCTTTTCTCTAGTTGCGGCGAGCAGGGGCTACTCTTCGTTGCAGTGCACGGGCTTCTCATTGCGGTGGCTTCTCTTGTTGTGGAGCACGGGGTCTAGGTGTGTGGGCTTCAGTAGTTGTGGCACACGGGCTTCAGTAGTTGTGGCTCGCGGTCTCTAGAGCGCAGGCTCAGTAGTTGTGGCGCACGGGCTTAGTTGCTCTGCGGCATGTGGCATCTTCCTGGACCAGGGCTCGAACCCGTGTCCCCTGCATTGGCAGGCGGATTCTTAACCACTGCACTACCAGGAAAGCCCCTAAAAAGATTTTAAATACGGTGTTTTTTTTTTTTATTTTAATCCTAAATCTAACACAAATGTAATATTATTTGAGAGCACTTCTTTCTTCTCCTTGAGTTTACATTAAGGTTTATAGAAATGAACTGGTTGATTTGTGGGTATATGTGCTTTTTTTCTTCCTTGAGAAGTAAGTAAGAATAATCTATAACCACTAATGCTTGATACAGCTGGCCTATTGGAATGGCATCCTGGAGACCCCCTTCAGCCTTCAAATTCTCTTCTTTGTGGGCTTCCATTATCTGCCTCTCAATGGGAAGTCTTCCCAACATTGACCCTCTCTTTGACCTTACAGTTATTAAATCAAACAAAACAATAATCCCACTTTAGCAGGCTTTTTTGGATCCCATCCAGAGAATTACATTTTATTGTGAACACCTCATTTCAAGAAGAAAAATAAAAACCAAAAATGTTTGCTAAAAATGATGGCCAGGGTGGTAGAAGTTTTGGGAGCAATCACATAGGAATGATTCCTGGTGGAAATGATCAGGAGACTAACCTGGGGGAGGGAGGGCTTAGAGTCTGAAGAGCCCATGACTGAGGGAGAGGGAGTAAATTTCTTCTGTGATGCTCCAGGGGGCATGTAGCATAGACTGCCTAGATGCTAAACAAACCCACGTCTTCCCAGGCACACAGCTCAACTACAGGCATACCTCATTTTATTTTGCTTTGCAGATGTTGAGTCTTTTCAAATTGAAGGTTTGTGGCAACCCTGGCCTATTGGTACCATTTTTCCAAGGGCATTTGCTCACTTCATGTCTCTATGTCACCTTTTGGAAATTCTCACAATATTTCAAACGTTTTGCATTACTATTATACTTGTTACAGTGATTAGTGATCAGTGATCTTTGGTGTTACTCTTGTAATGGTTTTGGGGCACCATGAACCACACCCGTATAAGATGGTGAACTTAATCTAATATAAATGTTGTGTGCATTCTGACTCCACCTACCGGCCGTCCCCCTGTCTCTCTCCTTCTTCCCAGGCCTCCCTATTCCCTGAGACATAAGATTGAATTTAGGCTAATTAATAACCCTACAGTGGTCTCTAAGTGTTCAAGTGAAAGAAAGAGTCGCACATCTTTCTCTTTAAATCAAAAGCTAGAAATGATTACGCTCAGTGAGGAAGGCATGTGGAAAGCCAAGACAGGCTGAAAGCTGGACATTTTGAGCCAACAGTTAACCAAGCTGTGAATGCAAAGGAAAAGTTCTTGCAGGAAACTAAAAGTGCTACTCCAGTGAACATGCAAATAATAGGAAAGTGAAACAGACTTATTGCTGATATGGAGAAAGTTTTAGTGGTCTGGATAGAAAACCAAATCAGCCACAGCATTACCTTAAACCAAAGCCTAATCCAGAGCAAGGCCCTGACTCTTTAATTCTATGAAGGCTGAGTGAGGTGAGGAAGCTGCAGAAGTTTCAAGCTAGCAGAGATTGGCTCATGAGGTTTAAGGAAAGAAGCCATCTTCATAACAAATGTGCCAGGTGAAGCAGCAAGTGCTGATGCAGAAGCTGCAGAAAGTTATCAAGATCTACCCAAGGTCATTAATGAAGGTGGCTACACTAAACAACAGATTTTTAATGGAGATGAAATAGCCTTATATTAGAAGAAGATGCCACCTAGGACTTTCATAGCTAGAGGGGAGAAGTCAACAGCTGGCTTCAAAGCTACAAAGGAGAAGCTGACTTTCTTGTTAGGGGCTAATACAGCTGGTGACTTTAAGTTGAAGCCAATGCTCATTTCCCATTCCGAAAATCCTAGGGCCCTTTAGAATTATGCTAAATCTACTCTGTGCTCTATAAATGGAACTGCAAAACCTGGATGACAGCACATCTACTTAGAACATGGTTTACTGAATGTTTTAAGCCTACTGTTGAGACCCACTGCTCAGAAGAATATTACCCACTCCTTTCAAAAGATTACTGCTCAGTGATAGAGCACCTAGTCACCCAAGAGTTCTGATGGAGATGTACAACAAGATGAATGTTGTTTTCATGCCCACTAACACAACATCCATTCTGCAGTCCAATGATCAAGGAGAAACTTTGATTTTCAGGTCTTATTTAAGATAACCATTTTGTGAGGCTATAACTGCCATAAATAGTGATTCCTCTGATGAATGTGGACAAATTAAATAGAAAACCTTCTGGAAAGGATTTACCATTCTAGATGCCATTAAGAACATTTGTGATTCATCGGAAGAGGTCAAAATATCAACATTCACAGAAGTTTGGAAGAAGCTGATTCCAACCTTATGGATGACTTGGATGGGTTCAAGACTTCAGTGGAGGAAGTAACTGCAGATGTGGTGGAAATAGCAAGAGAACTAGAATTAGAAGTGGAGCCTGAAGATGTGACTGAATTACTACAATCTCTGGATAAAACTTTAACGGACGAGGAATTGCTTCTTATGGATCAGCAAAGAAAGTGGTTTCTTGAGATGGAATCTGCTCCTGGTGAAGACTATTGAAATTACAACAAAGGATTTAGAGTATTAAATAAATTTGGTTGATAAAGCAGCAGCAGGGTTTGAGAGGATTAACTCCAAAGGGTAAAATGCTATCAAACAGTATTGCATGCTACAGAGAAAACGTTCATGAAGGGAAGAGTCGATCATTGGGGCAAACTTCACTGTTGTCTTATTTCAAGGAAGTGCCACTGCCACCCAACCTTCAGCCACCACCACCCTGACCAGTCAGCAGCCATCAACACGGAGGCAAGACCTTCCACCAGCAAAAAGACTATGGCTCACGGAAGGCTCAGATGACGGTTAGCGTTGTTTAGCCATGAAGTATTTGTTCACTAAGATGTATACATTGGGGGTTTTTTAGACATAATGCTATCACACACTTATTAGAAAATGTAAGTATAACTTTTATATGCACTGAGAAACAAACAAATTTGTGTGACTCACTTTATTGTGATACTCACTTTATTGCCATGGTCTGGAACCAAACCCACGATATCTCCAAGGGATGCCTGTATATTTCCCAATCTAACTCTTGCAGTTAGATTGGGTTGTGTGATTGACTTCTGGCCAATGGTATAGGACAGAAGTGATGAGTACCACTTCCAGGTCTGGCCCTTAAAATCTCCCATGTGATTCTTCACATTCTCCTGAGAGTGCATGAGGAGCGGTTGATAGATTTGAGCCTTACTCTGGCTAGATCACTGATATTCCTCTTATTCCTGAATCTTCCTTTATGAGATCTTTCTGCTATCTCGTCCTTTTCTTACTCTGAGCCTTTGCCCATCTCCTTAAACACCTGCGTTTGTGAAGTTACTAAAGGTTTCTTTTATAACTTCTGTATGAATACAATCCCTACCCGGCCAAACAAAAAGTTCTTCGAGAGGAAAAACAAAATCCTTTTGTATGTGCTCCTGTGCTCCCACCAGCATACCTGGTAGCATACTCTATACATAGGAAATGAAATTTCACACTTAGGCAGTTTCTGTTAGCCAATTGAGGCCAACACATTAAAATAAGCATTTCTAGTGATTAGAGACATATTTCTAATCTCCAGGTGTTTGTCCCTTGTCTTCCTCAGCCAAAAAAAAAAAAAAAAAAAAATTTAGAAAAGGAGGCTCCATTTGCTGAGCTAGTTTCACATTCATAGAAGCATCTGTTCATCTTCTTGAGCGGGTAGGAAAATTGCAGAGGCCTAACATCAGTGGATCAACAGCAAAAATGAAAATCCAGCAAACTTAGTGCACCATTTTATGCAAACCCTGATATCCTTTTAAAATAATCTCTAATGTTTAACTCAGCCCAGGCCTCTGTTTAAACAAAATAAATTGGTAAATTTTCCTCATGTGAAAAATGAAAATTTCCCCTCAGCCAGTTCACTTAATAAGTATATACACATTCAGAGATCTTTTAAAATTTACATTTTTATGTTCAAATGAGTATTCTCCTTCCAGTCTCTCCAAACAGTCTGAAAATCAATCACTTAAAAAAAAATCCTTCCCACCTTTCTCAAATTCTTTCCTCTTAGTTATACAATATAGATATTAACTTGGATTTTTCATAAAACATGGATACACCATGGATTTTTTATATAACAGCATAAGAAAATGAATGTCCCCAAGCTTCTGGAGAATGGGCCCTTAACAGTGACCAGGAATCCCACTACTTTTCTCAAGCCAGCTCACACCCACTCTTTTCCACAATTACCATATATCAAATTCTCTCAGCTCTCCTCACACCTCCACCTCTCCTTCCTGCTCCCTCACAGACAAAGATACTGTCTTTTGCTTTACAGGAAAATAGAATTCCTAGGAGGGGAACTCCCTCATCCTCTTCATACCAAGCATGCAAACATGGACATCTCTTCAAATCTTTTCCTGTCTATTCCCAGTCTCATGAGCCAATACTACTCATGATCCTTTTTCTCTCCCAAATAGCTGCCAGCTCCCTATCAATTAAATATTTACCAGTGACTTTTAAACATACTCAAGTCTCTCCCATCTTATATAAATAACCTTTCCCAAATCCTACATGTTCTATTTGCTGTTCTCTTCTCATAAGACTTATCTTTTTTGACTGTATCCAATTTCACAACCCTCACTCACTCTTCACCCTGCTCTAATCTGTCTTTTTCCTCATCCTTCCACAAAAAAACCACCTCTTACTAAGATCACCAGTGACTTCCATGCCAATAACTCTAAAGGACTTTTTCAAACTCACATTACTTGACTTTGCTGGTCACTCCATCTTCATCAAAGCATATCTTCCCTTTGTTTTCATGACACTAGTAGTTTCCTTCCTATCCTTTGTGATATTCTTCTACAACCTTTGTAAGTTGATCTGCCTTCAAACAGCCATGAAATGAAGTTCTTCAAGGCTTGGTTCTAGGCTCTGCTTTGTTTTATCACTCCCTACTATCTCTCTAGGCAATGGCACCCATGATCGTGATGTCATTGACCACCTCCATACTTATGATACACAAGGTATATTCTAGTCCAGGCCTCTCCTCTAGGCTCCAGAAATATAGATTGAAATGTTAACTTGTTGTTTCTGCTTGTCTCAAAGTCATCCCAAACCCAACATGTTCAGAATTGAGCTTGAAATCTGCCTCCCAAATCTGACCTGCTTGCGGTGTCTCTATCTCACTGAATGATGCCACCAACTATCCAACTTACTTTTCTTCTCCTGACCCTATATTCAATCTATCACTAATTTCCACCCATTTTACCTCCTAACTACTTCTGAAACCCATCCCCTGCTCTTCATCTTCACACCACCACTTTAATCCAAGCTCTATCATATCTAGCCTTGTAACCTCCACAATTTTCTACTAGTCTTCCCCAGGTACACCTTGGCTGCCTGCCAATGCTGTCTGCATTGAGCTGAAAAGAGCTGTTTAAATCACAAATCTAACTCTATCACTCACATATTTTCAGTGACTTTCCTTTGCCCTTAGGATTAAAGATATTTACTAGGACCTGAAGGCCTTGCTTAGTCTGGCCTCTGACTGTCTTTCAGACCTCATCTAGAATCTTACCCCAATGGGCTCTCTCCCTCCACCTCTCCCCTGAGGTCACTCTGGCCTTCCCTTCAGCCCCTGGAATTTCAATGACCTGACCTGCTAAAGGGGCTTTTTCTTCACCACCCCATCATTTACCTGGTTAATGCCTAGTTACAAACTCTCCTATTATTCTCTCTAGTAGTATCGTGTACATGACTTTCATGGTGTTTGTTCCAATTTTCTA
Source organism: Eschrichtius robustus (assembly GCF_028021215.1). Lineage (NCBI taxonomy): Eukaryota > Metazoa > Chordata > Mammalia > Artiodactyla > Eschrichtiidae > Eschrichtius > Eschrichtius robustus. Next base: position 47,042,881 of record NC_090825.1, read on the forward strand.
TTGCAATGGGTTATTATCCTCACATTGTATCATTTTTTACAATGTACCTAATATCTATCATAATATAGTAGGAGTACCTCTACTGTAGGAACTATGTTCATTAATTTTTGTATCCGCAGAATCCAGCACAGTGCCTAAAAGGTACTCAAAACATGTCTGTTAAAAGGATGGAAGAAATGTTGACCCAGACTCAAAGATACTGGGTTCAATGTGTAGGCTGTGGAATTAGATCTATAAACCCAAATTCTGGCTTACTAATTGTGTGATTACAGACAAACTACTTAGTTTCACTAAGCCTCTATAAAATGAGAGTGATAATACCCAACCTCATATGGTTACTGTGAGAATAAAGTGAGATAATTCTTATGAAACCTAGTTTTGCAATTCTACTACCTCAGGGTATACCTAAGGTATACTCATGGAGATTATTATTTTCAAACAAATAAACAATGTACACTGCTTTGAACCACCTCTGAGACTCTGCACAAAGAGGGAGTATACATCATGGGCCCTTCACATAGCTCTACCTGCCAGCATCCCTGTCAAAGAACAATGTGGCCTACAGAATGAACATTGGGACTTCTGCTCCAAAGCAAGACAGCCAGCAGGGCTCCCTGAGACAACCTGGAATGCCATCAGGTAAGTGGCCTTTTCCTGAGGAAGTTAACTGAAACTAACATCCCACCTAGCTTAAGTCACAGCCTTCCTAGATATAATACTTTGATGTAACAACCCAGCTGAGATTTGGAGGGAAAAAATGGCTCTGCAGAGGGCCTATAGGAATTCATACCAACCTCTTAACAATCAAATCTAAAAGTTTCCTTAAGATTATATACCTTCCTTGGGTATACCCAACACTCAAACTCAGTAATTCCCTATCTTTCCTACTTGACTCCAAAATAATGTATAAGGATTAGCTATCATTTAAAAACAACTTGAGTTTCAAAAATTGCCATTAAGGCAAATCTGCAGAAACAATTACAAGGAAAGTAATAATATTCTAGGTTTGCAGAAATATAACTTATTTACACATACTACTCTAGTGTTGGAAGAATGAAATGAGAAGGATGTCTGTTAATGTATGTTAGGGCCATCTGAATTTTCACCATACTACAACATGAAATGCAATTCATATTTGCTTCATCTGCACAAAACTATGCTGTTCTCACTACTTCAAAATACTCTTGGCATGACTATTTTTCAATAAAAATTCTATTGCCCCGACTTTACAGATGAAGAAGTTGAAGCAATCAAGGGTAAAATCATGCTCCAAGATCAAGGAGAAACTGGGAACCTGTGATGAGAATGGCACTGTGATATGGGGAGAAAAGAACCTGTTCTGACAACAGACAGAAATATAAAATGCTCCTCAAGTGTGTAAAGTTTGACATGAGCCATGCTGCCTTCACACTCCCTGTAATATTCTTCCCTGATCACATTTCTTTATGATGCTCTCTTTATGGGACAGGCTTTAGGGCCACCTCATTCCTCCCTAGGTCCTCTCACCTCCCCACATGAAACTGAAGGAACTCAATATCCAGAAGTCCAGCTTTCCAGGAGCTAACAACTCAGCTGATAAACTCACTGAGGTAATTTTAGCTTCCTATGCAGTTATAAGAAGTAATACAGAGAGATCCAGAGTACACTTTATCCAGTTTCCCCCAATAGGAACATCTTTAAAACTATAGTACAATATTACAACTAGGATATTGACATTGATACAGTCAAGATACAAGATACTAGCAGAAGGATATTTCTGAGTGATTGATTTCATCTCATGTGAAAAATGGTCTAAGGAATGAAAGGTGTTAGGGAGCCAAGAGTCTTGACTACATTCTGTGAACCATTAACAGCTCTAATGACGGAAATTTTATTACACATAGCAGTCATAAAATTGGATTACAATGATAAAGATGAGAAGATATTTGTGGGCAGCTAGAGGCCTGTATAGCATTTTTAAGTCACAACATGTAGATCAGTGATTCAGAGACTTTTGTACCCAATCGTGCTCCCGTGTGGGTAACTTACACTTCACCTCTACCCTTAGTGACATTTCTTAGTCACTGAGTGTGAAGCCTCAGAAGAATTCAGCCAATCATCATATTCAAAACAAAATGAACCTATCCAGTCTCTTAGCATAGCCAATCTGATATTTAGTATAAGAAACAAGAACTCCATTTGCTTCCTCTTTGTTTAAGAAGAGGTAGCATCAAAGACCTTTGAGTTTCAGATCAGGCCAACTTGGGTTTGCATTCTTGCTCTCCCACTGACTAACTGCCACCATGGGTACCTGAGATTGTTACCTCATCTGGAAAATGCCTGTCATAGGTATCCACCAAAAGTGTTAGGGGGTCAATGAGATAAGGTACATAAAAGACATGGCACTTGATGTTCACTCAAAAGGTTTATTTCAGGTACTCTCCTTCGCTCTGCTTTCTAGTTCCTTCCCTTACAGTATGTTTCTTGTTAGAGAATAATTAAAGTAGAATGTCCCAAAACACATCTACTTTGCTCACCTGACATATCAAACATGTCAATAATTAACAAAAATTATTTTACTTCACACCTTCCCCAAAAAGGCTTTATAGTAAAATAACAAAGAGAACTTGACTTGCATGCCAAACAGAAAGCCCTTCTTTCTAAAGAGACACTTCAATGCCAAGCTACCTCTCAATACTGGCAGCTGTAACAATGAAGTTTAAAATGTCTACAGGGACCTGGCAACTGCAGGGACCAGCAAAGACAACACTAAACTTGAGGCCAACTGAAAGGTCAAAATAATGTACACAAAAACAAAGGAAAACCAGGTATATTTAACTAGAGCACTCAGGAAAATGATACCTAAAGACACAGCTTAAAGTAGAAAACCCACAGAGATGATAACCTATGAGCCAGAAAAAAACTGAAAAAACATAGTGAGGCTCCCCAGGATATATCAGTTATAGCATTACAAAAAGCAATTAGGCAGTGAATATTACATTCTAAGCCTTAAAAACAAACAGACAAAAAGTCCCAATCATTTTATTCCCACTAAGATTCCTTACATTACCTTTACCGTTCCCTAAGCTGATCCCTGGACCATCTAAGTCAAATAGGAACTGAACAATGGGCAAACTTCTTAGACTTTAATGACTGGTCAGACAGGTTCTTTGGGGCCAGAAGAAAAGTAATTATGGGGGAGAAAATAACCTTAGCCATCTGTCCATTTATTTAGCTGCAGTTCAGATATATTTCTTCTAAAGATCTAAGATTCCTACCTGATATGTAGGTATCTCTGCAGGCCAAAGAATATGAACTAATGGCTCCTTGAAATTTGGCATGAACAAAGAATACCAGAACCTTTGATAGATGACTGTTTCAATGATTAATGTTTTCTTTAATGGGAGGCAGGGAGCAATGGCTTTCCTCTGGAACAGTCTATAACATTTGCGACATGAATGGGTAATTATGAAAAGAATTGACCTAAGAGAAACTGGGTAGAGCACTTCCTGACTCTCTTTCTCCTTAATTAATTTTTGAGGTAATTGTAGATTCACATGAAGTTAAAAGGAATAATACAGATCCAGTTGATCCTTTACCTAGTTTTCCCCAGAGGTAACAAAATCACTATCAGAATACTGACACTAAGTCAAGATACAAAACAGTTCATCACCAAAAGGATCTCCCATGTTACTCTTTCATAGCCACACCCAACTCTCTCCCACCCTATCCCCCCTTAACACCTGTCAGCTACTAATCTTCACTCATCTGTCTTCCATTTCATAATTTTGTCATTTCAACAAAGATAAATTGAGTCATATAGTATGTAACCCTTTAAAATTGGATTTTTTTTCACTCAGCTTAATTCTCTGGAGATTCATCTAGGCTGTTGTGTATTTTGATAATTCATTCCTTTTTATTGCTGAGTAATATTCCATGGTATGGATGTACCACAGTGTGTTTAACCATTCACTCATCAAAAGATATCTGGGTTGTTTCCAGTTGTTAGGCTATTACAAATAAAGCTGCTATCACCCTTCATGTACAAGTATTTGTGTAAACTAGAAATCTTCATTTCTCTGGGATAAATGCCCAGAAATGCATTTGCTGCATGCTTTAGTAGTTACATGTTTAGTTTTCAAAGAAAGAACCAAACTTTTTTCCAGAGTGGCTTTACCATTTTACAGTCCCAGTAACCACAAATGAGTAACTCAGTGCTTTTGCATACTTGCCAGCATTTGATGTTGATATTATTTTTTATTTAACCATTCTGATAAATGCCCCTGGCTCTCCATTAAAGGTAAATGTGAAGATAAGAGGAAAGACTTGCCTAAACTCAGAGATAACACTGAAAACTTTAATTCAGCAATTTAAGTTTTACTATATGCTTTCCTAAAATCTGATCAGCTAAATTCAGAAATTGCTCTCCAAGACCATCAGAAAATTTAAATAATTCAATAAGGAGAAATAGCAATCACATGACCACATTTCAGCCTGAAACATTTCATCTTGTACATAATTTTTTTAACTTTATAATATTTCATTATCATCCCATTTAGTACTAATATTTATTATTGTGATTTTCTTAAACAAGAAGTCTTCCCAGAGCTGTTTTCTCATTAATGAAGCTTTAACAGATTAAATAACTCATAGGTATTTCTTACCCATTAACAGCTATTAGGTTATTTTGCCATCAGCTACACTGTATCTTTATAACTTCGGGTTCTATCTTTACCTTACAGGCTTAGGTCATTTTTAAAGTTGTTCAAGCTTAGATTGCATTAACATTAAACCAAAATGTATAGCCCAAACAACTGTTTCTTAGATAGGTCTTTTCCAGAAGCTTCCTATCTCCCTGGGAAGTCTTAAGAGTTATCATGTCTTCTTTTTTAATTAATTAATTAACTTATTCATTTATGGCTGCATTGGGTCTTCGTTGCTGTGTGTGGGCTTTCTCTAGCTGAGGTGAGCGGGGGCTGATCTTTGTTGTGGTGTGCAGGCTTCTCATTGCAGTGGTTTCTCTTGTTGCAGAGCACAGGCTCTGGGCGTGCAGGCTTCAGTAGTTGTGGCACGCAGGCTCGGTAGTTGTGGCTCACAGGCTCTAGAGCACAGGCTCAGTAGTTCTGGCACACGGGCTTAGTTGCTCCACAGCATGTGGGATATTCCTGGCCCAGGGATCGAACCCATGTCCCCAGCATTGGCAGGCGGATTCTTAACCACTGTTCCACCAGGGAAGCCTCTATAATGTCTTCTTTATCCCTCACTGAGAAATCCTACACTGAAAAAACCACTTGATAGAATCCACTAAAGCTGAATATATGCATATCTTTGTCCCAGCTCTTCTACTCCCTTGTATAAGACCCCAAAACTGTGTACATGTGAGCCAAATACAAAGTACATAGCACCATTATTTGTAATAGCCCCAAGCTGTAAATAACTCAAATCTCCAACAACAGAAGAATGGATACATAAACTGTGGTATATAAAACATATAGTGGAATACTATATCGCAGTGAAAAGGAACAAGCTACTGTTATATACAGCAATATAGTCACAAACACAATGTTGACTTAATTGTCAGTCATAAAAGAATGTACAATGAATAACTGCATTGGTCAAAGTTTAAAAATTGGTCAGACAGAGAGAGGAACCAAGATAGCGAGTAGACGGACGTGCTCTCACTCCCTCCGGCGAGAACACCGGAAACACAACTAGCTGCTGGACAATAATCAACAAGAAGACACTGGAACTCACCAAAAAAGATACCCCACATCCAAAGACAAAGGAGAAGCCACAATGAGATGGTAGGAGGGGGGCAATCAGAGCAAAATCAAATCACATAACTGCTGGGTGGGTGACTCACAGACTGGAGAACACTTATACCACAGAAGTCCACCCACTGGAGTGAAGGTTCTAAGCCCCACGTCAGGCTTCCCAACCTGGGGATCCGGCAATGGGAGGAGGAATTCCTAGAGAATCAGACATCGAAGCCTAGTGGGATTTGATTGCAGGACTTCGACAGGACTGGGGGAAAGAGAGACTCTACTCTTGGAGGGCACAAACAAAGTAGTGTGCACATCGGGACCCAGGGGAAGGAGCAGTGACCCCACGGGAGACTGAACCAGACCTACCTGCTAGTGTTGGAGGGTCTTCTGCAGAGGCAGGGGGTGGCTGTGGCTCACCGAGGGGACAAGAACACTGGCAGCAGAAGTTCTGGGAAGTACTCCTTGGTTTGAGCCCTCCCAGAGTCTGCCATTAGCCCCACCAAAGAGCCCAGGTAGGCTCCAGTGTTGGGTTGCCTCAGGCGAAACAACCAACAGGGAGGGAACCCAGCCCCACCCATCAGCAATCAAGCGGATTAAAGTTTTACTGAGCTCTGCCCACCAGAGCAACACCCAGCTCTACCCACCACCAGTCCCTCCCATCAGGAAGCCTGCATAAACCTCTTAGATAGCCTCATCCACCAGAGGGCAGACAGCAGAAGCAAGAAGAACTACAATCCTGCAGCCTGTGGAACAAAAATCACATTCACAGAAAGACAGACAAGATGAAAAGGCAGCGGGCTATGTACCAGATAAAGGAACAAGATAAAACCCCAGAAAAACAACTAAATGAAGTGGAGATAGGCAACCTTCCAGAAAAAGAATTCAGAATAATGATAGTGAAGATGAACCAGGACCTCGGAAAAAGAATGGAGGCAAAGATTGAGAAGATGCAAGAAATGTTTCACAAAGACCTAGAAGAATTAAAGAACGAACAAACAGAGATGAACAATACAATAACTGAAATGAAAACTACACTAGAAGGAATCAAGAGCAGAATAACTGAGGTAGAAGAATGCATAAGTGACCTGGAAAACAGAATGGTAGAATTCATTGCTGCAGAAGACAATAAAGAAAAAAGAATGAAAAGAAATGAAGACAGCCTAAGAGACCTCTGTGATAACATTAAACGCAACAACATTCGCATTATAGGGGTCCCAGAAGGAGAAGAGAGAGAGAAAGGACCAGAGAAAATATTTGAAGAGATTATAGTTGAAAAGTTCCCTAATATGGGAAAGGAAATAGCCACCCAAGTCCAGGAAGCGCAGCGGGTCCCATACAGGAAAAACCCAAGAAGAAACATGCCGAGACACAGAGTAATCAAATTGGCAAAAATTAAAGACAAAGAAAACTTATTGAAAGCAGCAAGGGAAAAATGACAAATAACATACAAGGGAACTCCAATAAGGTTAACAGCTGATTTCTCAGCAGAAACTCTACAAGCCAGAAGGGAGTGGCATGATATACTTAAAGTGATGAAAGGGAAGAACCTACAACCAAGATTACTCTACCCGGCAAAGATCTCATTCAGATTCAATGGAGAAATCAAAAGCTTTATGGACAAGCAAAAGCTAAGAGAATTCCACACCACCAAACCAGCTCTACAACAAATGCTAAAGGAACTTCTCTAAGTGGGAAACACAAGAGAAGAAAAGGACCTACAAACGCAAACCCAAAACAATAAAGAAAATGGTCATAGGAACATACATATTGATAATTACCTTAAATGTGAATGGATTAAATGCTCCAACCAAAAGACACAGGCTTGCTGAATGGATACAAAAACAAGACCCATCTATATGCTGTCTACAAGAGACCCACTACAGACCTAGGGACACATACAGACAGAAAGTGAGGAGATGGAAAAAGATATTCCATGCAAATGGAAATCAAAAGAAAGCTGGAGTAGCAATACTCATATCAGATAAAACAGACTTTAAAATAAAGAATGTTACAAGAGACAAGGAAGGGCACTACATAATGATCAAGGGATCAATCCAAGAAGAAGATATAACAATTATAAATATATATGCACCCAACATAGGAGCACCTCAACACATAAGGGAACTGCTGACAGCGATAATAGAGGAAATGGACAGTAACACAATAATAGTGGGGGACTTTAACACCTCACTTACACCAATGGACAGATCATCCAAAATGAAAATAAATAAGGAAACAGAAGCTTTAAATGACACAATAGATCACATAGATTTAATTAATATTTATAGGACATTCCATCCAAAAACAGCAGATTACACTTTCTTCTCAAGTGCGCATGGAACATTCTCCAGGATAGATCACATCTTGGGTCACAAATCAAGCCTCAGTAAATATAAGAAAAATGAAATCATATCAAGCATCTTTTCTGACCACAACGCTATGAGACTAGAAATGAATTACAGGGGAAAAAACGTAAAAAACACAAACACATGGAGTTTAAACAATACGTTACTAAACAACCAAGAGATCACGGAAGAAATCAAAGAGGAAATCAAAAAACACCTACAGACAAATGACAATGAAAACACGACGACCCAAAACCTATGGGATGCAGCAAAAGCAGTTCTAAGAGGGAAGTTTATAGCTATACAAGCCTACCTCAAGAAATAAGAAAAATCTCAAGTAAACAATTTAACCTTACACCTAAGGAACTAGAGAAAGAAGAACAAACAACACCCAAAGTTAGCAGAAGGAAAGAAATCATAAAGATCAGAGCAAAAATAAATGAAATAGAAACAGAGAAAACAATAGCAAAGATCAATAAAACTAAAAGCTGCTTCTTTGAGAAGATAAACAAAATTAATAAACCATTAGCCAGACTCATCCAGAAAAAGAGGGAGAGGACTCAAATCAATAAAATTAGAAATGAAAAAGGAGAAGTTACAACAGACACCGCTGAAATACAAAGCATCCTAAGAGACTACTACAAGCAACTCTATGCCAATAAAATGTACAACCTGGAAGAAATGGACAAATTCTTAGAAAGGTATAACCTTCCAAGACTGAACCAGGAAGAAACAGAAAATATGAACAAACAAGTCACAAGTAATGAAATGGAAATTGTGATTAAAAATCTTCCAACAAACAAAAGTCCAGGACCAGGTGGCTTCACAGGTGAATTCTATCAAGCAGTTAGAGAAGAGCTAACACCCTTCCTTCTCAAACTCTTCCAGAAAATTTCAGAGGAAGGAACACTCCCAAACTCATTTTATGAGGCCACCATCACCCTGATGCCAAAACCAGACAAAGATACTACAAAAAAAGAAAATTACAGACCAATATCACTGATGAATATAGATGCAAAAATCCTCAACAAAATACTAGCAAACAGAATCCAACAACACATTAAAAGGATCATACACCATGATCAAGTGGGATTTATCCCAGGGATGCAAGGATTCTTCAGTATACGCAAATCAATCAATGTGATACACCATATTAACAAATTGAAGAATAAAAACCATACGATCATCTCAATAGATGCAGAAAAAGCTTTTGACAAAATTCAACACCCATTTATGATAAAAACTCTCCAGAAAGTGGGCATAGAGGGAACCTACCTCAACATAATAAAGGCCATATACGACAAACCCACAGCAAACATCATTCTCAATGGTGAAAAACTGAAAGCAGTTCCTCTAAGATCAGGAACGAGACAAGGATGTCCACTCTCACCACTATTATTCAACATAGTTTTGGAAGTCCTAGCCACGGCAATCAGAGAAGAAAAAGAAATAAAAGGAATACAAATTGGAAAAGAAGAAGTAAAACTGTCACTGTTTGCAGATGACATGATACTATACATAGAGAATCCTAAAAATGCCACCAGAAAACTACTAGAGCTAATCAATGAATTGGGTAAAGTTCCAGAATAAAAACTTAGTGCACAAAAATCTCTTGCGTTCCTATACACTAATGATGAAAAATCTGAAAGAGAAATTAGGGAAACACTCCCATTTACCACTGCAACAAAACGAATAAAATACCTAGGAATAAACCTACCCAGGGAGAAAAAAGGCCTGTATGCAGAAAACTATAAGACACTGATGAAAGAGATTAAAGATGATACCAACAGATGGAGAGATATACCATGTTCTTGGATTGGAAGAATCAATATTGTGAAAATGACTATACTACCCACAGCAATCTACAGATTCAATGCAATCCCTATCAAATTACCAATGGCATTTTTTACAGAACTAGAACAAATCATCTTAAAATTTGTATGGAGACACAAAAGACCCCGAATAGCCAAAGCAGTCTTGAGGGAATAAAACGGAGCTGGAGGAATCAGACTCCCTGACTTCATACTATACTACAAAGCTACAGTAATCAAGACAATATGTTACTGGCACAAAAATGGAAACATAGATCAATGGAACAAGATAGAAAGCCCAGAGATAAACCCACGCACCTATGGTCAACTAATCTATGACAAAGGAGGCAAGGATATACAACAGAGAAAATTCAGTCTCTTCAATAAGTGGTGCTGGGAAAACTGGACAGCTACATGTAAAAGAATGAAATTAGAAAACTCCTTAACACCATACACAAAAAAAAAAATCAAAATGGATTAGAGACCTAAATGTAAGACCGGACACTATAAAACTCTTAGAGGAAAACATAGGACAAACACTCTTTTACATAAATCACAGCAAGATCTTTTTTGATCCACCTCCTAGAGTAATGGAAATAAAAACAAAAATAAACAAATGGGACCTAATGAAACTTCAAAGCTTTTGCACAGCAAAAGAAACCATAAACAAGATGAAAAGACAACCCTCAAAATGGGTGAAAATATTTGCAAATGAATCAACGGACAAAGGATTAATCTCCAAAATATATAAACAGCTCATGCAGCTCAATATTAAAGAAACAAACAATGCAATCCAAACATGGGCAGAAGTCCTAAACAGACATTTCTCCAAAGAAGACGTACAGATGGCCAAGAAGCACATGAAAAGCTGCTCAACATCACTAATTATTAGAGAAATGCAAATCAAAACTACAATGAGGTGTCACGTCACACAAGTTAGAATGGGCATCATCAGAAAATCTACAAACAACAAATGCTGGAGAGGGTGTGGAGAAAAGGGAGCCCTCTTGCACTGTTGGTGGGAATGTAAATTGATACATCCACTATGGAGAACAGTATGGAGGTTACTTAAAAAACTAAAAATATAATTACCATATGATCCAGCAATCCCACTAATGGGCATATACCCAGAGAAAACCATAATTCAAAAAGACACATGCACCCTAATGTTCATTGCAGCACTATTTACAATAGCCAGGTCATGGAAGCAACCTAAATGTCCATCGACAGACAAATGGATAAAGAAGATGTGGTACATATATACAATGGAATATTACTCAGCCATAAAAAGGAACGAAATTGAGTCATTTGTTGAGACATGGATGGATCTAGAAACTGTCATGCAGAGTGAAGTAAGTCAGAAAGAGAAAAATAAATATCGTGTATCAACGCATGTATGTGGAACCTAGAAAAATGGTACAGATGAACTGGTTTGCAGGGTAGAAGTTGAGACACAGATATAGAGAACAAACATATGGACACCGTGGGGGGAAAACCGCGGTGGGGTGGGGATGGTGGTGTGCTGAATTGGGCGATTGGGATTGACATGTATACACTGATGTGTATGAAATTGATGACTAATAACAACCTGCAGTATAAAAAAACAAACAAACAACCAAACAATAAAAACAACTAATACTAAACTTTCTTTGGGTTATTTGTATGGAAGTATGTTAATATAAATGTTTCAGACATTACATGAAATTTCTAAAAATCTTATATGTTCTGGTATAATGTTATAAGTAATAATTCTAGTTATTACTTTAAAATGTATATCTCAGAAATAACAAAATTTCCTTGAACTTTCATCAAATCTTTAACTGTGGTCATTTTTAATTCTTTTGTCATTTACAGACAGTTCTGAGTGTACTCTGATGCTTTTGCAAAAATGTTCCTATAAAGGGGTTTCATCTTCAACGAATTCATGGAAAAGACTCTGACAAGCACAGGTTTCTGGTAACTGACTATACTGCTGAACTGAATGAAGAAGCATTTTCAGAACTCTAATGGAAACCTGATGAATTCATAGAAGTGCTAACAAAAGATCAAGATGAAAAAAAATTAATTACATGGGACTGAGTGAACTGATGAGGACAATTATAATTTTTGTGACTTTCTGTTTGAATAAAAAAAAAAAATTCCCACAAGGACCCAGAGGCAAAAAATATACAAATCAATTTTCACTGCAAAGTAAAGGAGCTGTTAGAGTGGAGGATTACTGGACTGAATGTCAATATTATGACATAGTATGAGAGTGTTTCATGTTTGGTAATTGCAATCATTGTTGCTTTTGTTGTGGTCATCCATTTACAATGCTTGGTGTCAGTTTACTTATCTCTTGTAAAAATAAAATACATGTGTGTGTGTGAAAAAAAAATAGTGTAAGGGTAATACATATTCATCTGCTATATTTGGAGTATTCCCCAGTTTGTACTTCACCATTTAATTGCTTGTGATTTTAAGAAAAATATTTGAACAGTTTTCAGTTTTTATGTGTTTCAATCTATTGTATACCTGTGTAAAAAAATAAAATTAAATTAATATTAAAAAAATAAAATAATTGGTCAGACAACATTACCATTTGGGGGATAGAAATGGGAGGAAGTTTGAGGGAGATCTCTGGGGTGCTCATAATCTGGTTGGAAGTTACATGGATGTGGTCACTATATGAAAATTCATCATATTGAACACATGATTTCCATATTTTTCTATATTCCTGTCAAACATAATAGAATAGCTTATATAAATACAATTTTTAAAAATATGAAAGCAAAAGTTAAAATAATGATGATTATGAGCATCATGATGAAAGAATCCTTTCTCCAAACTCAAGCAATGGTCACTAGCTTTATTGCACAAAAGTTAAATCCTGCCGAGTGAGTGTTAGGATTCAGAGTTATGGTTTTAGAAAACAGTTCACTCAGCAGGCTATCTAGCCCTAGTCACTGAGAGACATGGGCAATTTAACCCTCTTCACAGTGACTGAATAAATGGAGTCAGGAGGGAATACAATGGGGATTCTGTTGTCAGCACCTGGATAAGTAAATAGAACTTTTCTGAGGTTTGATGAGGTTTTAATCACTCTTTCTGAGAAGAGTTAGTTTGGCTGTCTCTTGAGAGAAAAGGGAGGGTCCTAGAAGTAGCATGTCACTTTGGGGGTACCTGGTGACCACACTAGAGGTGAACCTTCCAAGCAAGTAGATGCAATTATGCTCTAGAGGAGACTATAAGCTTTCCATGAATGAAATCTTTGATCTGATACCTAATGCTAGAACTTCTTTGAAAAAATATGTAATGACTCAATTATGATGGCAGTTCAGTCATTCTACAAAAATGTATTAAGTACTTTCCATGTGCCTAGTATTGTGTTAGATGTGGCAATTCAGTGATAAATAAGAGAGACACAAAACCTGCCCTCAAATGGGGCTATAGTCTAGCAAGGCATACAGATAAATCAGCCAAAATAATTAAGTGTACAGATAGGAACAAATGGGGAAAATACCAAAACTAGTCCAGAGCAGGAGTTAGGAGAGTGTTCCAAGGCTTTCTGCCAATAGCAGAGAATGGTCTTGGCATCTCAGAGAAGTGGGAAGGGAGCACAAGGAAAGACAAAGCCGAGGGCCAGCACAGCTGAATGTTCCAGGAGGAAGCAGCAGGAGCATCGGGGCAGGGGAATAACCACAGCACAGCAAAGCCAAGAATGGGGACTTACCAACAGAGGGACCACACCAATGGACCTATGAGGGGCAGGCATTCTGACAACCTCTCTTGCATCACCTTAACACCCAGAGTTTTGTGTCATTGTAAGGAAAGAGAGAAAAGGACTACAACATACGTGGTGTTACTATTTTCTATGAATAAAAGTTCTTTCTGGCCATTTGAGTCCATGCTAGCCAGAAATTTTGCAGCAATTTACTGAGCCAACTAGGGGAAAGGTGAGCAAGCCCAGTAAGCTCAGTACAGCCACAGCATCTAGGTAAGGTCAACACACTTAACGGCAGAGATAGATCAGGAGTGAAATGTCTCCTTCAGCACATTTTACCTGGAATTTCTCATCTACATCATAATTATACTCTGTATCCCATTAATAGTAAAGGTGAACGAATATTTTGTTCTACTATCTTAGTTACTCAACAAACATTTATTGCATATCATTATGTGCCAAGGTCTGGGAAGAATTAGGAAAGTGTAAAAGCAAAGGTGTTAACCAAGTGGAAACAAACATGCACTTTGGAACCTGATCACATGAGGTTTAAATCCTGGTTCAACTTCTTACTAATTCAGTGGCCTTGGGTTAGTCCCTTAACTCCCCACCACCTCATACCCGTAATGTGAGGATAAAACATTACCCTGAAGTGTTCTGCAGGATTGAATGAGATAGTGTGTGCAAAGCACCTAGGGAAGGTTCTGCACGAGAAGGTAGTGGTTCAGCAAGAGCTGGACCCCCCCATCCCCCAGACTCTAGCCCATCTTCCTTCTCTCTGCACCAACTCGTTTCTTCACTGGAATTTACAAGCACACGTGTGGGCACTGTGGATTGACAGCCATTCACATTCCCCACCCCTGCAAACAGCTGCCTTTGGCCAACCCTTGTATGAAATTCAACCTGCCCTCTGAAGGACAGACATGGGTCTTAGTTTAGGGCCATTTGAGCAGGAAATGCCAGCATTCAGATGCCCTGACCATGGTCTATAAAAGGGAAGGACATGATTCCTTGGCCCAGCAGAACCTTTACTCGGTGGGGAATGGCGTGATCAGAAAAGGAGTCCTCTAACAAGCTGGGTCAGGCAAGGGACTCTCTTGCCCAAGTCTAAGCCCAGTACAATTTGGAAATAAATGCTAGAGGAATAAAAGAATTTTCAAGAGATGGTCTTTCCACCAGACTATTTCACCAGTCATGTTTTTAAAACAATCTTCCTCCCTGAGCAACCCTACTCCTATAGCTATTTTATAGGAATGCTGCTTGTTTTCTTTCCTTTTCTTGTTTGAAACTCACTCTGAATCTCTAACATGTCCAAGGTCTTGACATGCTTGCTCATTGTTCTGTATATCCCATGATATTCTTTGGATTAAAAAAAAACGCAGTCTTACCTAAACTGTGTTCACTATGATTGCTGTTAGTCAGTGTGTGGACTTAAATAAATATTTCAGCTACTGCTACTCATACTTTGCATAACGACCTTGTATAATATTTTGTATAATTTTAAAGGTGGGAAAGTTTTAGAAACCTAAGTCTGAGAAATAATACCAGGAAAATTACAAGAAAAAATCGATTATCATCCAAAGGCTCTTTATAGCCAAATAATTGTCCAAAATATATTTATTCAAATTAATAACAACAGCAAATTTTTAAACAGCCAATTCAGTGGCTATATATAGATATAGCCCTGACTCACTTAAACAAAAGGACCCTCACTCTGTCAAGGAGACATATGATTCATTAACTAGTCAGAAAGAGAAGAGTAAAAATCCCCAACACAAAAGTCAGGGGGCAGGATACTCTGAGCTCAGAAATTATAACTCATGGTCTGTGTCAGGGTACAATAGGTACAGGGTCCTGATGTTCTACGGGTGTATACAAAGCATGGTGCAACCTGCCCAAGCCAAGGTTGGCTCCAGACCAGGGCGGTAAGGTCAGCGAACTGGATGCTCATATGGGAAGACAGAAAACTGTGACTGTCTCCTTGGTTGCATCATCGCAATCGCATTGATCTCTCAATAAGGAATCTCTCTTCTCCTCTCCCAGTTCCATGGATGACTCGTTCTCCTCGCTGATTCACTGCAGGGCTCATCTTGAAAACACAAATGCTAACCTGATGAAATAACCCCAAGGCTGAAAGCTTAAAATACACGAAGGATGAATAAGTGCACCTGGGGCTCCAAGGACTAATGCCATAAAACTGTCATCATTTCCCACCAAACGTTATTTCACCCACTCACTTGATGTACATCTGTGGCCCGTTCACACTGCATATGGCTGCGGACAGAAAATGCCTTGGTTCAAAACTAGCACAGTGGGTCTGGAAGAGGCTTCTGCTGCAGCGTTGGCTTCCTTCTTAGTTTTAGCTCCAAACCTTGTCACCCTAACATAAGGACGCTGAACAAGCCTACGTGGAGGCTCAGAAAGTTCCAAATATGGGTTCCAACCCTGCGGCTGACTTACTAATGTGGGGCTTCAGCAAAGTATTATTTAAAGACCTAAAATGCCAAAAGCATCTACTCTATCTCTGCTACCTTTAAACGTGGCAGAGTTTTCAACCAAACAAAGGAGATTCTACTCTAGATGAAAAGGATTTCAGGGCAAGAGCGCCACAGTCTCTCCCAGGAGCACCTCTACGTAGTTAGAATTCTTGCCATGAATGCCTTGTACAGTGTATTCTTAGCACAATAAACACTGTCCTTTCATCTGTTTGCTTCTCTCCTGAGTGCTTAGAAGACAAGGGTGCTCTGCCCCCCCCCATTCTGCTCTCATTAACAATTAACAATACTGAACCACTAATTATTACAGTTTCTGCTTTCCTTTACTTTCCTAGGCTGAATAATATTATTTTGGTAATTCATTCAATGAAAACTTATACAATAAATTTCTAAAACACTAAAATGAATGAAAAGAACAGAAAGCATATGGTCTCTATCTTTAAGAAGTTTAAAATACAGTTATGGAGGGAAAGGACACAAAATAACAATGTAAAACAGACTGTAATTAAGTTCTGTGTGGTTTAAAAAGTGTCAGTAAGCAATAAGGTGATAGAAAAGATTATACAATAGATGGGGGAGGGCGAGGGGGAGGGGGAGGGGAGCGATACAGGGGATGGCAGGGGCTCCGTAGAGGAGTTACAGGTATTTGAGCTGGGTGAAGGAAAAGGGTCTGTTGGAGCAGGGGTTCCTGACCTTTTTTGCGCAATGGACCCTTTGCAAGCCTGGAATCTAAGACCTCACCATATTTCAAAATATTTGAAATAGAATACTTGGATCACAGAACAAATCAATGATCGCCATTTCTGCTATACTGCTGTTTGGAGAACATGAGTTTGTTCCAGCACAATTGATACATTAGGGAACAGTCTGGGCATAACACAGATTCATGTTTGCTTATGCACCACTTCCTCCACAGGAAACACTAGGCGAATGCAAAATTGGTACCCACCAAAACTAATGACAGAGGAGTACACAAAACCCAGACTCGCATGCCCCAAACTTCCACCAGCTTCCTCAATGCACCAAGAGAGTTGTCAGCTGCACCCATCCACACCTGGTGTGACAACTTTCCATTGAGTTTAAATAACCCCACTTCACAATAACACACAAGCCTCATCCACTTCTACAAGCACACGCACGTCTTTTTCAAGGTGAGGTACCATATTTCTTGAACATAACTGTGTATGACTGGGCTACCATTTTTATTAGGTTCCTATATTTCTTTAAAGTGTAACTGATAAGATTTTTGAGTGTTATGCCCTGAACCCCACATTTCCCATGAACTCTATGGTTTTTATGGTGTGACTCTGCATGGCAGGGTGATTTTAAGAACATGCATGTTGCAGTATAGCAGAACTGACTATATATTTAAAATATTTTTTTTAATTTGTGAAATAATAACATATATGCTTCTTTATTAACACATTAAATTATAAGATCTAGCAGCTGGCCAAATAAACTACCATAATTTCACCATATTGATGAGCACAAATTATATAGATATCTGTAACTATAATATGACATGAGAATACTCTGATTTCTGTGAATGAAGCCACAGACAGGGTACTGCTAATGCTCCTGATGTTTATGGTCTATATTGGTAATTGAAGAAAAGGTTAAATTTCAGTAACATGTTGACAACAATAATGATATAATTTTACCCATTTAGTTTCTTCGATGCCCTGAATTTTATCTTCACCCTCCAGGTAAAGAACCTCTGTTATAAAGAGAGTGAAGGTGAAGAGCTTTTCTATCAAAGAAATTGAAGTAGGCAAGATCATGATATGAATTGTCGAGATAGAACCAATAACTTATGATGGAGAAGATGAGAAGGAAGGGGAGGAGAGAAAAGAGAGAACATGCGGAAATACAGAATGGGCCAATATCAAGGCCAGATAAAATTCTCTCCTGACTTTTCTATGTTTCCCTTCCTGTCCCATCGATGGTATCGAGTCACTGACTCACACTCATATCATCAACCAACACACAGCCTTTGCTGCCATAACTATATGCAGTCATTCCTTCCCAATAAGAATTTGTCTATGTGCTTTTTCTTCCCCAAGTAATGATCTAGTGGCAAGATCACTTTGAATTTTTCTGTTGTCTAAACATCTTGCCAATTTTATCTTCTTGAAGACTTGGTTATATATAAACATATTCTGTATCCATCATGAAAAGGCAGATTCTGATATCTCATATCCAATCGCAGTTGACTAATAATAGTGCCCTATTCATAACTGCTTCTAACCTTATAACAACCTTCCCTTGCCCAGCTCCCAGTGGACCCACCTAATAGTTACCATCTTCCAGTTTCACAAGCTAATAACATCAACTCACTCATCTTCTCAGGTTGTGGGAGGGTGGATAAGATAGTTATCGTTAATCACATTACAGACATTAGGCAATGTTTATTACAGGTATGTCAACAGCCACAGGGCAATGTCTTTAAGCATCAAGATTTCTGAGTCATCTCCTGCCCTGACTCTATGCCAAGCCCTGCCACCCAGCTTACACAAGACATGTCCTCTTGGTCCCATTTGTGGAGTCCTGATCTCTGTCCCATGTTGATTCCTTTTAGGAGGCACGTGCCCAGTGTGCCCATGTCACTGTCCCAGAGAGAACTGCTGAACCAAATGGGAGGGGGGGGTGATGGAAAGGACTCTGAAGAAGAGGGACCTAGGTCTCTTGCAAACATGCGTGTGACTTTCCCTGCTTCAGTCCTTAGTGATTCTGACACTTCTCAAATAAGCAGAGAGGGAAAAGGAGGAATTAATGGAACTGTGGACCCCATACCCATTTCTATCGGAGCTATTCTGCTTCTGCCTACTTTATATTTGTACAGTTCATATAACTTTAAAAATAGATTCCATTTACAACAAAAGAAAAGTTTGAAAACCACTAAACAAGATGACCTCCAAGGACAGTTCTGGTCCCAGCCTTCTGGGCCTGTTCTGTGAGCAGGAGTAGAAGAGATAATCACCTTTATGCAATGAGAAATCAAAGATTCCTATCCCAAATCACCTCTTTTTTATGCTCCTCATAACTCCCATCTTCTTTAAACCCAGGAGACAAAGATGCTATTTGTAGATCATTAACTAACAGCATTACCACATTAAATCATTTTCAACTATTACCCATTTAGCATCAGCCAGTTTAGCAGTATAGGCGCTCAGCCAGGGCTCTGAGGTTGAAGGTGGCCACGCAGGACAGCTTAGCTTTGACAGCAAGGAAAAGAATGAAGAAGAAGTACAGACACGAGATGCTACCACTCAGACCAAACACCAACAACTTGTTTCCAAGTAACTGTCCTGCCAAGCTTGCTTTAAAACAGAAAGGTAAGACTCATCAGTAGTATAAACAATGGACTCGCCAAAAGTCTTTTAAAATAGTTTATTCTTTAATGTAGAGTAAGAAGAACCTACTTGAAAACATCTTTCTTTGTCTTTGTTCGCAAGCCCTCCTGTTCCAATAATGGAAACATAAACAGAGGCTAGTCATTTTAATTATTATCAACTTGAATCATGAGAATATTTTACTATAAGTATGTTTTTGTGACACAGTCATCCTGAGAAATAGCAAGCACTAAACTCCCTTTGATAACTCAGGAAGAGTTTATTTTCTTAAAGACAGAACTATCATGTATACTTTTCCCTTTCCAGAGAACACAGTTCACCTATTTAAGAGAGCGTAATGGCTTCCTGAGTTGTACTCCTCCACAGCACAGCTTGTCAAGCTGCCTTGATAAAATCTTACGTTGGTTTACAAACTGGAACACCAAGATCCTTGGTTTCCAAAGCAGTCTTGCATATATCATTCACATACAAGGAAGAACATCTCATTCTCTCATCACCTTTTGGGTTGACCTGAAGTCTCTTAATGGTGGGTTGATGTTGTTGATGAACCGTGACCTTTTTTCCTTCCATTATCCCTCCCTTTATTTCCTCCTCTGTCTGCTAATTTCACCCTTAACCTCAACTTTAACAGTTCCCACAGCGGTCATATCCATCCAAGAGAGGGTTTCCAGATAAAATACAGAATGCCCAGTGAAATTAGAACTTCATATAAAAGGGAACAATTTTTAGTATAAGTATGTGCTATTTTAATTTGCTAATTCTGGTAACTCTATACCTGGGTCAAGATCTACTATCCAATTATTTTCTCCTTCCAAGGGAATAAAACCTTGTTCTGGAAAGTTGTGGAACTGTACTAACTGCTTTAAAATATAAATTCATAGATGGAGCCGGGAATGGGAAGAAAATGTTAGCTACAAAGGGCCACAAGGGAATTTGGGGGGTGGTCAAACAGTTCTAATATCTTGATGCTGGTTGTGTTAACATGACTGCATTTGTCCAAATTTATAGGATTATATAATAAAAAGAGTGAAGTAAATAACACCTAAATAAACCTGACTTTGTAAAGTAGAAAACAAACGTATGCTACTCAATCTCAGATGGACCTCACACATATTTTATATGTCATTTTATTCCACCCTAGGTATCAGCAGAGTAAATGTCCTTCAACAGTTATTCCAATTTTTAATTCTTTTTAAATCCACAATTCCAACATCCCATCCCTCTCTGCAAACAGACTTGTCCATTCATGTGACAAGCATCTAATACTAACTAGACCTGTACCAGGCTCTGAGAATACAAAAATGAGAATAGAGTCCCTACGAAAAAAATCACTCACTATCTAGTGGCCAAAGAGACATGAATTTTTTTTAAAAAAGACATACAGTGTAAAAAATGTATAACGGATCATTACAAGATGCACTAAATGGAGGAACAGCAAGCACAAAACTCTCTTTGATAACTCAGGAAAAGTTCAAAATGCTTGAGTTCAGCCTTCAAAGTTGGGAGTTATACAATTAGATATAGGAGAGCAAGTGCCCAGGGAAAAGAAGGAGAAGGTAAGCTGAACAGGTGGGTCAGTACAAATGATGAAAGCCCTTATCATTCAGGTGCTGTCAGAATTCTTGCTTATTGTAACAGAAATGGACTGGCTCGCTGAAGCAGAAAAAGCAAGTTTGCTGGGAGGATATGCTGGTTCACAGAATCAGTGAGAGGCTAAAGCACCAAATATAGAAAATGGGCACACACAAAAAACCCAGGGCACTTTGGATGCCAAGAAGTAAGAATCACAAGAACCATCCTGTAGCAGGAATAATGACTAGGATACTGCTGCCACTGAAAACCAATGGACATCCCCACAGACACAATGAATCAATTCTAATAGCCCCCTGACATTGACCCACTTGCTCCAGAGGCAGTCCCAGCAGGAGAGCCTGACTGGTCGAGCTGGGGCCACATGGCTATACCTAGGATCTTGTTGTCAGAGGCAGAGAGAGGTAAGAACAGCCTTCCTCCAAGGTTGTACATTACAGACAACTGCCCAAACTTGGAAGGGGGTTGAATCTGGCCAGTCAAAAAAAGGACACCTGTCAAAGTAAGTCTACTCTCATTAGCATCGTTAGTATCCAGAACCTCTTTAATTTGGCTTATCTGATATTTCTAACCCTGATTCCTCCATCTGGGAAAAAAATCTCTTCTCCAATTCTGTGGGTCTTGTACCATCTCACGTATAGGATGTCACATTTAGACTGAATAATATTCTTTGTGTGTCTTTGGCTTCTTTCTTTCTAACTTGGTAGGTGCCTTTTGAAGTTTGGTATTTCACGGTAGTCATCTGTCTTTCAGTCCCCGCTTGTGCTCAGCACAGGCCCTCCACAGCAAGCTGCCGAATGCACGTCTGTGTTCTGCGTGGATGTGTTCCGAGGCAACTCAGCATGTGTGCTTGGAAATGTGCCACTTTCACTTGGTAGGATCGAATCTCTTCCAAATCAGACCTTTTTATTTCAGCTCACAGGAGATCCCTGCCCTAAAGGCCTTGAACTAAACCTCAGTAGAACAGATAATAAACCAGCCCAAACCACCAAAGATTATATCAATGTGCATGTGGCTGTGGAACGGGCTAAGAGCTGGCACCGAGCATCACTGAGGCTGCCAGTGAGCTCTCCGAAGAAAGCCAGACAGCCCTGTGCTCAGGGAGTCCCTGCTTATAGTGTCCTTTTCTGACACTGCATAAGTTAAACAAAAGGAAGAGTCTGAATTATTAGTTGTTTGACAAAATGAACAAAGGTATAGAGCATCCTATTACTTTTTCTAATCTAGGGGAAAGAAACAACACATTTCACTTGGCTCAGGAAGAAAGGTATTACATTTGTGGAGAGGATAATCTCCTCCACCCATGTGAATGAAGAAATACTTAAAGAGGTTATAATGGGAATTTTATCTGCCTCAGACATTCCCTTGCACAGTGGTTTCTCCTTTTAGCCCTGACTAGCACGTGGGGAGGCTTTAATCCTCCCACCTCTCCAGGAAATCATAATAGCCTTATTTCCTGACTGAGTTACTGGGGAGAAAGCGAACAGAACACAGCCCCATTATGTGCTTTCATTAAGCGGTTACATCATTTAAAAGAAAAAAAAAAAAAAGCAAACAAGCATCTCAAAGATAGCCTCATTTGTAGCCGAGTTCAGGCTCTGACCAAATAAAGTCTGCAGATGAAGGTGGCTATTTAAGTGGGGTTTTCTGATTATTCCAGATAAGAAGTATAATGAAAAGTTACCAAGTTCAGAGAAGAGTTGGAACACCCAATTATGTACAAAAAAAAATGATAATAATATGGACAAGGATTTGTCCTCAGAAAGGGGTATAAACACACAAACACCATCCTTTGTTCTTCTGTATATCATAGAAAGAATTTTTTCCAGTATTATGCACTTCCATGAGTTTTTAATCCTGTACTACTTTTATCAGCCAATTAGTAAGTAAATGTGAGAGTACTCTCTACAGAGCTGTTTTATCCTCACAAGTACACCAGAAAGCACCAGGCTGGTCGAAAGAAATGCAAAACTGAGGGGAAATCAGGCTCCCATTTCATTATGATTGACCATCTAGTGAGTCAGAGCAACATCTTGAAACTTTTCTGAATGGAAATGACTTTTTTTTTTTCTGCTGAACTTATGATCATGCTTTAAAGAACACTAAAAATAAAATTCTAGAACCACGAAGACCATTGAATTCCTATCGTATTACAAGAGAGTAACCTGGGCTTAAAGTAGTCAAGTGGTCTACCCAGGGCATATTCCAGAGCTGGGCATGTATCCAGGCCTCCTGTCTCTAGCACAGGGCCCCTCCTGCTGCCCTTCTGGCTCTCCATCCGCACCACAGTGACCGTGGTCATTCACTTTCCCAGAAGCGACTACAGCTGGATTCTGAAGGATGCTCTGTGCCCGAGGTGGAGCTGGAAGAGTAAGGAAGAGCTCCTGCCGCTGTGATTTCCTCCAGGTTCAGGGCTCTCATCACACACACACTCCTTCCACCCTCTGCCTCACCTCCGTCAGTAACCCACCACCACTCCCCGGGTGTTGTGACTCAAATATGGGCATCACGGTTACAACTCCTGAAAGATCCTTAGGAGGACCAAAAGTCAAGGACATTTAAAGACTCAAAACACAGCACCTTCCATCCTTGCCACCGTGTTAATACTTAAAATGGAGAGAAGGATCGCATACACAGAGCATTTACCAAGCAAAATCAGTGAGCTGCAATTGCCTTGCCTCTAGAAGAGCACCCTCTCTTTTAAAGAAAGTGAAGAGAGCCAAGGCCAAAGCGAAGCTAAAAAAGGGTAGTACCAGATGAAGACGCGTGCAGCTCAGAACTAGGCACCAGCTTGAAAAATGCAGGGAATATATGGTATGTTGCAGATAACTCTCCAACCAAACACAGACCCATCAGCCTTTTACCTCACATCAACGTTTGATCAGTGTGAATTTAGAAGCAGAGAAGAGCAACAGGCAGCCACTTGTGGATCCCACATGTCTTAACTCCTCCCTTAGATACCTGTTTTCCTGAGCCTAGCAAACAAAGCAAATGCAATCAATACATTTTCAACCCATAAGAAGATGTTTGCTTCTTTGGAACACAGTAAAGGATGAATGTCATGTTCATTTCTGCTTGTAAACAGCATGGGTTATGGTCATAACTCTGTGTTCCTGGAAGACAGAGGAAATATGTGACTTGATACTTGGGGGTCAGTCTTCCTCATTATCAAAAGGCTCCTTTCTTTTTCTGGAGATTAGATTTCTTAGTGATAAAAAGGGGAAGCTAAACTAGCTGTTCTTTAAGCTCATTTCCTGCTTTGGCATTTTAGTAATCCGTAATTTTGAGGTCCTCAAGCATTGTGTTTTGCATTAACTCTTTTCCCCGTCTATTTCTGCTTTATTGTTTCACATTCACATTAACGTGCTAACATTACCACATAGTGATTAAGAGTATGAATCTGGCAGCGTGGCAGTGTGAATTTGGGGAAGATTTGTAATTTCTAAGCCTCAGTTTCTCAATCTTTAAAATAGACATCTGTCTCATGAGGAAGTTTTTAAGTCTTAACACCACATTAAAATGACAGAATGAGCCCAAAGTGAGCAATAAGTGACATGGAGAAAGTACTCAAAAACTGGTAGCTGTCATTATACTTTATTATCACTTATTTGAGACCTAGTCTTAAACACGAAGGATAGAGCACTGGAGAAAACCAGACAACCCTTAACTCCTTGAGATCAATAAATGTTCTTTCTGAGAATTGGTATAATTGGAAAGCCAATGCGAAAAAGCCTAACAATACTTTAAAACCTAGAAAAGCCGCTAGTTTTCATACTGATAAAAATCTCTCAGGAGAGAAATTCCCAGGACTTAGCAAAGTGCTACAATAAACAGTGTGTTTTCAAACGGAAAGCAACTCAAGAGGGCACTTTGACTAAGCCTCGAGATTTATCCAGATGGATTTTTAAAAATTTTGTATCTATGCTTCAAGGAAGCAGCTATGATTCTTCCTGGTGGGCCTGTTAAGGCATCTTGTCAAACTACTGACTCCCTTAAATTCATTCATTTTAAAGTCAAGGTATGGCAAACACCAAAAGGAAATAATAAATATGTCTTCTTTCAGTTTTGCAGGATACAGCTAAACTCAAGCCAAAGGGATTAGATAGAATATATGACAAAATCATTAATTTTTAAAGTTAATTTGCAAGGATCTCTCCATAGGGTTATTATGAATACTTAGCATGTTCTCAGAATGACTCAGATTCTTTGGAACTGACTATGGCTCAGTTCTGGTTGTTTGTGAGTAAGGTTTGGTCACTCTGCCTGAACTCAGCACAGGGCAGATTAGAACAGGAGACCGAGGGAGTCACATGGAACACCTCTGCCTGACCAGACACTGAAAATGCTGAAATGACTAGCAACCTGTCCATGGCAGAGCCCAGAAAAGAGGAAACTATCCCAGAAATAACCGTCTGGCATCCAATATATAAAATATCTTCACAAAGAGATGTTGTCACTCTGCAGATGGCATTGAGGATGATGATAATGGTAGTGTTTATTGGGCATATATATGCCAGGTGCAGTTCTAAATGCCGCAGACACCATACCTCATGTAACCTTCACAACCGCTCTCTGAGGTAGGGGATTGTGCCCGTTTTAGGGCTACTCCTTGCCCTTCTCTGCCCTACACCCTGCTCCGTATCACAGAGGGGTGATGCAGGTTCCCTGTGTGCTGGCTTCTAGTTGTGTTTGGCTATAGGAGCGCAGGGTGGGAAAGCCAGGGTATTTCTTGCCTCTCTCTGTGCCTCAGGCAGAGTCGCCAGCAGTGAAGAGGTCCCCTCCATGCTTCCAGCGTCACCATAATTGCAGCTTCCTCCAGGTGACCTCAACCCCTGGACTTCAGTAACACCGTCGGCAACAGATTGCCCTCCAGACTAGGGTTCATAGACGTTCCCTGCTATCACTAACCTGTGGGTTGTTTAGTGACCCCACTTGGCTTCTCAGCTCCTCCCTCACCTACATAATCAATTAAATTCCCTCTGGTTCAGACACTTAAGATGATTTTTTTTTCTTTTTTGGACCATTATTATTCTCATCTTACAAATAAAAAAATCAAGAGGTGGCTTGCCCAAGATTACATGTTAGAAACTGGTGATCATTGGGTCCAATGATTCTGAAGCCAATGCTCCTGGCTGCTGCATTATATTGTCATTTCTTAATGAAACGGTATAAAAGTATAAAGGTTAGAAGTACATGAAGAGACTCCTATCTACCTCTACTTCATGAACAGTGATCCGCCACATACCTACTATTTTGCTGCCAGTCTTCCTAAAGAGAACATGGCTGGGGGTTGCTTTGGTCTGTGAGCTTTGTTTGGGGGTCTAAGTTTATACTTAAGTCATTAACAATAGAGTTCTCCACTCACTAGTTTTGATTCTTGATTTTTCCTGATCATCTTAAATTTACTGTTACAAAGTGAATATATCATAACCCTCCCGATCGAGATACCAATCTCTTATGGGGCAAAAGGTTGTAACAATGGTAAATTAGGCAAAGATATTTACGTGACCACACTAAAGAACCCACAAAGTCCTGATTCTCCAGCAAGTACTCTTTCTACAGAACATTTCTCTTTGCAGTCTATCCTCTAACCTATCTAATGAAGTCTTTATGCACGACTTGTTCCAGTTCCCATCAACTAACTCAGTTTTATTGCAAAAGCAACACAAGAGATAAATAGTTTATACGCACATAAACATTAATTATTCAATTTTAACTTGTCGTAATTTTTGGCCAAAGATTTTCTGTTTAAGAGGAGCTATTTAGATGAGAAAAAAATTATATGTATATATATATTATATAAGGATATACGTATACTTCTGTAAAAAAGTTTATTTAATTCCAACTACATTTTAAAATATTTCATTCACTGCATTCTTTTTTTTTTGAATTTTTGAATTTTATTTTACTTATTTTTTTATACAGCAGATCCTTATTAGTCCTCAGTTTTATACATATCAGCGTACACATGTCAATCCCAATCGCCCAATTCAGCACACCACCACCACCACGCTCTCGCGGCTTTCCCCCCTTGGTGTCTATACATTTGTTCTCTACATCTGTGTCTCAATTTCTGCCCTGCAAACCAGTTCATCTGTACCATTTTTCTAGGTTCCACATATATGCGTTAATATACGATATTTGTCTTCCTCTTTCTGACTTATTTCACTCTGCATGACAGTCTCTAGATCCATCCACATCTCAACAAATGACCCAATTTCGTTCCTTTTTATGGCTGAGTAATATTCCATTGTATATATGTACCACATCTTCTGTATCCATTCTTCTGTTGATGGGCATTTAGGTTGCTTCCAGCACCTGGCTATTGTAAATAGTGCTGCAATGAACGTTGGGGTGCATGTGTCTTTTTGAATTATGGTTTTCTCTGGGTATATGCCCAGTAGTGGGATTGCTGGATCATATGGTAATTCTATTTTTAGTTTTTTAAGGCACCTCCATACTGTTCTCCATAGTGGCTGTATCAATTTACATTCCCACCAACAGTGCAAGAGGGTTCCCTTTTCTCCACACCCTCTCCAGCATTTGTTGTTTGTAGATTTTCTGATGATGCCCATTCTAACTGGTGTGAGGTGATACCTCATTGTAGTTTTGATTTGCATTTCTCTAATAATTAGTGATGTTGAGCAGCTTTTCATGTGCTTCTTGGCCATCTGTATGTCTTCTTTGGAGAAATGTCTATTTAGGTCTTCTGCCCATTTTTGGATTGGGTTGTTTGCTTTTTAATATTGAGCTGCATGAGCTGTTTATATATTTTGGAGATTAATCCTTTGTCCATTGATTCATTTGCAAATAGTTTCTCCCATTCTGAGGGTTGTCTTTTCATCTTGTTTATGGTTTCCTTTGCTGTGCAAAAGCTTTGAAGTTTCATTAGGTCCCACTTGTTTATTTTTGTTTTTATTTCCATTACTCTAGGAGGTGGATCAAAAAAGATCTTGCTGTGATTTATGTCAAAGAGTGTTCTTCCTATGTTTTCCTCTACGAGTTTTAAAGTGTCTGGTCTTACATTTAGATCTCTAATCCATTTTGAGTTTATTTTTGTGTATGGTGTTAGGGAGTGTTCTAATTTCATTCTTTTACATGTAGCTGTCCAGCTTTCCCAGCACCACTTATTGAAGAGCCTGTCTTTTCTCCATTGTATATCCTTGCCTCCTTTGTCATAGATTAGTTGACCATAGGTGCGTGGGTTTATCTCTGGCTTTCTATCTTGTTCCATTGATCTATGTTTCTGTTTTTGTGCCAGTACCATATTGTCTTGATTACTGTAGCTTTGTAGTATAGTCTGAAGTCAGGGAGTCTGATTCCTCCAGCTCCGTTTTATTCCCTCAAGACTGCTTTGGCTATTCGGGGTCTTTTGTGTCTCCATACAAATTTTAAGATTTTTTGTTCTAGTTCTGTAAAAAATGCCATTGGTAATTTGATAGGGATTGCATTAAATCTGTAGATTGCTTTGGGTAGTATAGTCATTTTCACAATATTGATTCTTCCAATTCAAGAACATGGTATATTTCTCCATCTGTTGGTATCATCTTTAATTTCTTTCATCAGTGTCTTATAGTTTTCTGCATACAGGTCTTTTGTCTCCCTAGGTAGGTTTATTCCTAGGTATTTTATTCGTTTTGTTGCCATGGTAAATGGGAGTGTTTCCTTAATTTCTCTTTCAGATTTTTCATCATTAGTGTACAGGAATGCAAGAGATTTCTGTGCATTAGTTTTGTATCCTGCAACTTTACCAAATTCATTGATTAGCTCTACTAGTTTTCTGGTGGCATCTTTAGGATTCTCTATGTATAGTATCATGTCATCTGGAAACAGTCATTCACTGTAGTCTTTTGCTAAGAAGTCACTTGATTTTCTGATTGTTAATATAGACATATAGTAGAAAAAGTGAAAATACAAAGAAAAAATAAAAATTATTATTCAAAACCAGAGATAAATTCTATTGATAGTTTAGTTTCTTTCCTTTCAGTCTTTTGTGGGTTTTTTTAAAACATAGTTGAGATTATATACTATATATAGCTTTGTGTTCAATTCCTTTATCACTTAAAAACTTTTAAATATTTCATTTGTTAAATAGTTGCATAAAATATATCAAATGGGCCTGCCACAAATTATACCTATATTTGAATACTAGGTAATGTCCAACTTTTTTTTATTATAAGCAGTATTGTTATCAACATCTTTTTGCAGAAATGACTGAGTTTTAGATTTTTCTCTAGGCTAGATTCTTTTTTTTTTTTTTCCCCGCACCTCCAGGTCCTGCCCCACCATAGGTGGGCCAAAAGACACAATCTCATCTCCTCTGGTCATTTTTATGAACATTGTCCCACAAATTCCTTTTGAAAAAAGCATATGCTATCTGGACTACCCTATTTGAATGCAACTGCTCTTTGGAAAAGCAACTGTATGATCAAGCATACCTTAGCAGAAATTGGTTTATCTTATCCTAGAGACTGGTAAACTTGGATGAGAAATCAGAAAAGATCTTGAGTATAGAGTGTGGGCAATAGCCCCTTTGGGGGTCTGTGGAGGTGAATGATGAGGTGTAGAATGAGATGGTGAGAGACCAGTGTCTAGGCTAGATTCTTAAGACAGAATAAATTACTAAAAGTTCAATTATTGAGCCAAGGGAGTAAATATGTTCAAAATCCTGAAACATACTACCAAACTGGTTTCCAGAATAATCCGAATTTCTATGTTAATAAAATTCACTGAAGTACTTCTGAAGTACATTCATTGTCTCCTAACAAACCTGTTTTCTTTATTAAAAAAAAAAAAATCAAGCTTATATTCATTGAGTAAAATGCAAACCTATTAGTTTAATTAAGAACTTTAAATTTAAGACTATTTTTTTCTCACTTTTCCTTTTCTTCCAGGTTTTAAAATCTTACAAGTGCAAAGAAATAAAGAATACATATGCAACATGCATGAGTTTGTAACAGATTTTTGAATTTGCCAGGATGAGTTTTCACATTTTCAGCAAGATCATAGTAATGATGAATCATCTTTTTTATTTGTCTTATTTCTACTGCCCTTTCAAAGGGAAATTCACCTAGAATATCCTCCTTGGTGCTGAGTGACTCTGACAGTACAGACTATGTGTGTAGATGTGGATCCTGCTTATGACATTCTAACTCAGGCTGAAGAAAGTAATCTATTGTCATTCAGAAAGCAATAGGCAGAAAGGAAAGCTACAATTTTCTCTCTATATTCCCCTTGCAGAATTTTAGGAAAGTGTTCAGATGCTGTTCTCTAAAGTTCTTAAAGTATCCTGATTTACTACCTCTTTAAGAAATGATAGGAAAATTTGTTCAATCCATTTCCCATGGTTTTGCCAAACCTAGGGCAAATTGCTATCCTAATATACAATGTTGTGCCCAATCCATTGGGTGGCAGCCATGACTCATGGTGAGATATTAAGCAACACTCACGAGGTAGAGATCAGGAGGTGTATGGCTGGCCTCCCCCTGCCACTAACTGTGAGAACTGAGCCACTCCCAGAATCTCAGGGTCTTGGTTTTCACATCTGTAAAATAAAAGATTCTGAACTAAAGGAGACAAACACCCTTTTATGTTCTAACATCCCATGATTTTAATGAGTCCTAATAAAGCATTGCTTTTTCAATGCTAGTTAAGTATCCCTCCGATTTTTCTATATCCCAGTTTCCCTTATCAATAAAATTTCAATAATGGTGTCCTACCAACTTCAGGAATGACATGATGTAGACTATTTAATTCGTTAATTCATTCCACAAACATACATTTCTTGGCACTCTTCTTGTCCTGGACTTGAAGCAATGAACTAAAAGGAGGTCCCTGCTTCCATAGAGCTAATATTCTGAATTGTAAACATGTGAACAAATAGACAAACAAAATTATTTCAGGCAGACAAACAGATTAATGGGGTAGTGACGAGGTGAGGGCAAAGCATGCTACTTTCAGTAGGGTGGTCGGCAAAGTTCTTCCTTCAGAGGACAGTTGAACTGTGACCTGAATGATGCCAAGAGCCGGCATGTCCAAGAGCCGGCATGATGCCAAGAGCCAGTTAGAGGGAACGGCTAGCTCAAAGGCCCCCAGCAGGAATGAGTTTGGCTAGCTCAAGAAACAGAGAGAAGGCCAGTGTGGTTGGAAGTCAATAAGCAGCAGAAGGAGAGACTAACAGATGAGAACAGTAGGAGCCAGATCACGCAGATATTTGTAGATGATGATAAGGAGGTTTGCTTTTAATCTAAGAGCAATGACAGGCCATGAAGGTTTTAATCAGGGGACTGACATGGTCTGATTTATATCTTAAAAGATCACCCTGTCTGGTGTATAGAGAATGGATTGAGTATTTTATTGCCAGCCATATTGGAAAGGATTCCTGTTCTCTTACAGCAATATTGATAGTACTTCTTTCGGTGAAAAGCAGCAAAATATGCTGGATAAAATATTTTTAAATGTTTAAATGCACACACGATTTAGAAAGAAAGAAAGGGTAATGCTCAGACACCAAAATCAATGAGGAAGTACAAATCCAGAGAGCAAGGTGTACTCCTGAAGCCAGCCGCTAGCCTGGTAGCATCAGCCCACCTTGATGACCTAAAATGAAACCCATTGCAGACAAGCCAATTGCACCAGTTTGGAGCAGAATTAACACATCTGTGTGATCTCACAACCCCAAGAGCTGTGAGATCCACAAAGTACCATTTCTTCCTCCTACTTCTCATCTGCCCACAGAATGGAGAGATGGTTCTCAACCTTCACAAGTATGAAAGCTGCTTTTTAACAACAAAAATCTTCTTTCATTCCCCTTCATACACACACACACACACACACACACACAAGAAGTTGTATTTTCACTTATTTAATCCACTATCATTTCCTAGGGAACTCAAGAATTGATAGACCCCAGGGAATAATTCTGTGCCCAAGGAGTAGTTCAGCTTCCATACAGGGAACAAGTGGAACGGAGGAAAGAAGACCAAAAGCCATCAAGGTGCCAGATCACAGAGTAAAAACTCACCGTGACTCAAGACCTCCAAAGAACTGTCCTCTGGACCCAGTGTTCCCTCCTTAGTTGTTTTCCATCAATTTTGGAGTAATCACAATCAGTCATGAGATTAATAACTGCCTTTCAAATTAAGTGGGCAGTTCCCAGACCACTGCCCACCTATTTTGCTGAGCGAGGTACCCAAGTGTCCTACAAAGTACATAGTACACCCTGAAGTGTTTGTTAATTTGACTTGTCTCAATAAAGCCTCAGAAGTCTTGGTATTGTCTCCTGGCCATCAGGACCAATAGGAAAAACATAGGTGTGGGGCAGGCTGGTTCAAACAGTCTCCCCTTCTGCTAACAAATCATTTTCAATTAGCAAACAAGACCTGGGTAGCAAAACTGCAACAATTCTTATCATTCCTTCCTCCTTTTTCAGTGTTTCTCCTCCCAACTTCTCATCTGATGCCCCACACACAGAAGAAAAGCCAGACAGAATATTAAGAAATATGTATGTGCTTCCTTCATTGTAATACTAAATAAAATATACCCCTTGAGCCAGTAAATCTACCTCTGGAATTCCAATTTCTTAAAAAAAAAAAACCTTAAATATGGAAATGGTTTCTACACAAAAGTATTCCACACAGCATTAGTCTTAGTAGCAAGAAAATCAGAAACAGCCTAAGCGACCTATTACACATTCCTTGATGAAACAGTTACATATACAGTAGAGATGAAAATTCTCATGAGACAATGTTAAGTTCAATTGCCCAAAATTCAATTTCCAATGCAATGACCTTCATGGAACTTTAGGGTATTTGTTCTTTTTTTTTCTGCAGCTTGTCTTTATTTTACCAAAAAAGAGAGAGAGAAAAGCTTTAAGGAACTTGTATTACTTTTATAACTGAACATACATTTTAAAGACAAAAAAAATATATGAAATAGACAATGTTGATCTCAGCCTCACCACCCTAACATTAGATCAGGAATGGAAAGAAATCTCATACACGAATGTTCTCTGAAAACAGAATCTCTAATTCTATTTTGCTAAGATTCAAATTTAGAAACCATTAGAAGGAATGTTCCAAGTGGTATTAATTGCAATGTAGGTATGAAAGGGTATCTTCAAGGGAACACTTCCCCAAAACTATACAGAAATTAATAAACTAAAACCTAATACTACAAAGTAAGCTTAAAATCAAATAAGTAAGTTAGGGTGTAAAGAGGAGCACGTCACAACAGGAAAAAGTTGAATTCATTAAGATAAACAGCCATGATAAATACTAGTGGCAGCACTGAGTAAAAAGCACATTGCTATTTCTCTCATATGCAGGCAATAGCCCAATACACTGTGTCTCAGCCACAGAACGCATCTGATTTCACGTGCTAGAAAAATTAACCTTAATTAAGCTGAGGGAACCCCTGCATAGGTGTTTTATGTCAATTGAATACACCTAAGGAAAATTAAAACTTAAGAACTGAAATAAAACTGATGTAACTTATGTCACTATTACTAATTAAAATGTTGAGGCTTTCCCAGTTATAATGAATAAAATTAGCACTCACAGATCTCACATCTAAGGAAAACCAAACTGAGATCACACATGTTTCTCAAGGTAGCAAATAGTTTTTCTTTTCCTTTCTTCCTGTTTGCAGCATTCAGCAGTAGGGCAGATTTAGAAATCAGAATCATGCCACTTTAAACCGTTGACATTTACTATCTAAGGTAGAGCTAAAGGATTTCAATTCAAGCCAAAGTCCAAGGATGCAAATACCAATCAAATGACTTACTAGGGCTAGGAGAAGGCAAGCGAGCTCCTTCAGAAATATATCAATATGGTATCTAAACAAAAGCTTCAAATGATGAAGATGTTTCCTCAAATCATTCAGTCCAGCATAGGTTGAAGGATCTTGATGTCTCTTTTTATAAATAAGAAGTATCTGAATCCTATAGCTTTTTGTGGGTTCTTTCTTCTTTATCTTTTACACATTAAAATTAAAGTGGTTTTCAAGTAAATTTTTAGGGTTTGCAAAAATACACAGGCCTGTACAGTACTGTGTTGGGACAAGGG
This sequence comes from Eschrichtius robustus, assembly GCF_028021215.1. NCBI lineage: Eukaryota > Metazoa > Chordata > Mammalia > Artiodactyla > Eschrichtiidae > Eschrichtius > Eschrichtius robustus. The sequence continues at coordinate 47,076,986 of NC_090825.1, forward strand.
TGGCTTGGGAAGCAGTTGTGTATTATCCCGTTTTAAAAAAGTTTAATGCCCCCTACAGACAAAAATGTCCATGAACAGATTGCCAACCAGTTGGAGTATGGGCCTAGGTTGTGAACCACTCAAATAAGCCTCCTAAATAGGTTACAGAGTCATTCCTGGGGATTGTAAGGGAGGATTTCAAACAGCACCATCTGTTAGAACTACTACCCTGAAAAAGTTACACTGGTTGGTTATCACTTAAAGCACCATGGAGTTCACTCCACCTGTGTTGGAACAACTTGGCAAAGATCCATGGTCACATCCTGGCTCTAGCATTGTAAACCATGGCTTCAATTCAAGCCCATTCAGTCAGAGTCCTGAGATACCAGATATCTGGAGGGGCAATGATGTGTCTTCTCACAGATGGTTCCTGGAGCCGTCATAGTGGATGCGTCTTCAGGTCCTCCTTGTCGGGCCCTTTCCTTCTAGGACCCCAGCTTCCACTTATATCCAGTTCCATCTCTCCAGGCCAGGAGTCCTCTACTCATGCCTCCCAATCAGAGAGCAACACCACGCACCCCCACCTCACCCCTATGCACTGGCTATCTCCTGAGCCACCCCTGGCAAAGGGTACAAGCATAGATGCTTACCGGTGCCCAGTTGTTCACATAAATGGGTGAAAAGCGGGCCAGACATAAGAGATCAGAACTGTTTGCATGGATGGGAGACAGCAGATGTTGGCCCCATCTAAAGAGGACTGTCACCACTCAGCCCCAGGAGGTTTTCAATGAACTGAAACACAGGATGGGTGTTGCCAAGTGGCCTAATTCTTCAAATATGTATGAAATAAACTAATTTTCAAATGCTGGCCTTTTTCTTCCTTAAACTGTTCAGGACAACCAAAACATCATAATTTAGGCTTTTTGGAATCTTTATTCAGGTTTGAAATTCTATGGTTCTAAAAACACATTGATACACTTACCCATGACTGTAACCTCAAAAATCTTCCTACTCTGTTTCCTCTTAGAATCTTTCCAGAGCTTCAGCCAGTTTATCTGAGGGCATTAATCAGACAAGCTTCACAGGCAGGGTGCCAAAGAATTCCCGCTTACACCTGCTATCGTTTCAATTAGTTCAACTCTACAACAGGCAAAATAAAAGGGTCTAAGGTGTCACTGCCAATCCCACATGGCTGTGTGTGTGCTCAACCATTCTTGGCAGTCTTCTCTAGAAACTGCCTCAGCTTCTTGGACGACTCAGAAGCAAAGGTAAGAAACTCCACTTGTGGTAGTAGAGAAAAAGGCCTTTCTTGAAGCCAAGAGGCCACAGTCAGCAACATCATAATCTCTAAGCTCTGCCTGGCTCAGCCTCTGTGACAGAGGTCATGAGTTGCCTTCCAAATACCCACTTTCTCCTTCTTCCTTAGTAAGAGAACACCAGCAATAGCTAGGCATATTGCTGCTTGACACACAGACTAAATCTCCCAGCCTCCCTTCCAGCTAAGTAAGGTCATGTGACTAAATTCTGGCCAATGAGATGTAAGAGGAAGTACTATATGGGCCTCTGGGAAGGAAAGTTCTGCCATTCCTGCTGGCTGGAAAGTGGAGGTGATGTATAGAACTCCAGCAGCTACCTTGGATCTTGAGTTGACTTTGAGAATGGAAGCCATGTGTTTAGAAAATGGATAACAGAAATAGAAGGAAATTGGGCTCATGATGACATTCTAGAATTGCCATGCCAGTCCCAGATGGCCTACTTCCAGACTTCTTTTAACATGAGAGAGCAAATCTTTGTGCATTTCAACCACTGATTGAAAGGACTCTGCATTATTTGTAGCTGAATGTAATTCTTCAGCAGTATAGTCTCTCCCCTCCCCTCGGCCATCGTTGCGCCATCTAACCCTTTGATCCCTTTTAAACTTCTATTCTGTTGTGAACTAAATTCTCTTATATGCTCAGAATTTTTCTATCACTCTTCCACCATAATCAACACATGCCATTTTTCCTGATGATAAAAATTCTCTCCCAAGGCAAGGTAGTGAACTTCCTCATTTGCCTGTCTTTTCAGCTTAGCAAGGATCACAGTTACTAAACAGATGGCATTTCTGTCCTCTCTCTGGAGACTAACCGGAATGTACAGTCCCTCAGGTATGAACATGATGCTGCTGACCCTTTATCCATAAAGCATCTCGAGAAAATATTTTTGCCACCTTTCTACCTCTCTCTTTCTCTCTCTTCTCAAAGATGGGCCGTGTGAACGGGCAGGGCAAAAGAGCGAAGGCTGAGGCCATAAAAGAGAGTAAAACTAAATGGCTCACCTGGCAACAGGACCCATTGCTTTCGCCTCTGATTAGCATTATGCCTTAACCCATAGAAATAAGCCGCCTTAGACATCTGCTAGAATATAGGTATCTTCAATCTCTAGTTTGAATGACAGGACCCTGGAGGCAAAACATTTCCTGTGGAGATTCTGTACTTTTCCCTGCTCTTGCTTTTCTAGCTCAAACAACTCAATTTTGTTGGGCTTCAAAGTACAGTTCAAGGTAAGTCAAGTTAATGGCCCTGGGGATATTACCAGTGTGACTCATCGATTACAGGAAAAATATGAGGTATGTATAAACATTCTGAAATGGGTTTGAGAAAGACCCAGTTATGTTTGTGACTATTTCTAGTGGTACTTCCACAATTTTTCACGAAATCACATAATGGCTAATGAGTTGACCCTGGAAAATTTTGGAGGAAGTATTGGGTTGGCCAAAAAGTTTGTTGGTGTTTTTCCCGTAACAGCTTACGGAAAAACCCATACGAACTCTTTGGCCAACCCAATACATAGCCCAATAGGGTACTGGTCATGGTAAAGTTCAAGAGAACAGAATCTCCCCAGCTATTTTAAGAAGAAAAACATGTTATACAGATAATTAAGTGACTTATCACCGGGGAAGGCTGAAGAAATACTTCTAAGCTGAGCCTTCAGAAATAATTCCCAATCCACATCACAGAACTGGGCCACCAGGAGAACCATTACCTCTTCTGTGATTAGCTACCTGCCACCTTGGGATGCCGTCAGTTCCATAACCACAGTGCTGCACCACAATTAGGAAGCAAACACTAACAGGACGGCGGCTGGATCATGAAATCGTTAGAATCCAGGGGCCACTCAATTGGGAAGCTGCTGACTCAGCTGCTACTGCTGTCTGCTTCCAAATCATACAGTACCTGCTATGCCCTTCATCAGCACAACTGATACTCCACACCCTGCCTCTTAACACTCATGTAGCTACTGACTGAGCCCTGGGACTTGTGCCGATGCTGAAAGCAAAGCAACGAAACATCCCCATGGTCATTCACCACCTTATCTCCAAGGAAGTCTGAGAGACTGTTTTGTAACTTTCCACCTTTTACCAGATGAATAATAGGGGCTTGGAATGGATGTTAAGAGACAATCCACCATTCTACCACAGAATAAATTTACTTTTAACATGTCATATTACTAAGTACATATCAAATACCTGATATGCACACAATACTATACGTATAGCCCAGGCAATCAACAGCATTTGCTGAGAAGGTCATCAGGCCAGGGTCTTCAGTTTTCATCAACTTTGATTTTCATCAATATATAGTATCTAAACTATCCCATTTTTTATACCACCAGTTACCAAACCATAGATTAACAGCCACTGCATGAATGCTTATGAATGAGAACGATGATCATGGTAAGTGTTCTGGAAAGCACTATAACAAAATATATACTTTCCTAAGAAGCTTAATATCTAATAAGAGAATACAGTACTAACGTGAATACCTATGAATGAAGTGACAGGTATATAAAAAATGTTCCAAACCAGCCCTGAAATTTAGTTATAATTACTTTAGATTTAAATAGTCCCTAAGGAAAATGGGGTAAAGTAGGTTTGCCTGAACTAGCACCCCCATTTACCTATTTAAGAAACACCATTTAAGTAGCATTGACCACTTTTCTTACAAAGTACCAAACGCAGAAGTAGTGCAAAGGGAACAGAAGTTCATGCAGGGATCAGTGTACTGCAGAAAACACCAAGGCGCACTATTAAATACAGTGAATTGGTTCTCAGACCATTGCTAAGATGTCTTTGAAAAGAATGGTCTGAGACATTCATTTCATTCTGTTGGACACAAATAAATATGCCTGGTATTAAATCCATCCTTTTACAATCACTGGGAAAAACAACAGTTTGGCCACTGATGAAGCTGCCCGTTGGGCAGAATCCACTCTCCTATGTAACTACTTTTGCAATAAATCATGCAAAAAAGGCAGCACTGGTGATAAGGGCTGTACACTGTGATTACTATTCCCATAGCCAACTCTCATTAACACAGAATCCAATTATGGAAACGCCATATGATATAACAGGCAAAATTCACACATTTCCTGGAGGCGATTTCTTTGTTATTGTTTATTTTTGGTTTTATTTTTACCACAACCGAAAAACACATTAGCAACAAATTACAATGCCACAACTGTAGTTTGAAAATACTGTAAAAAATAAAAATAAGCCCAAGGGACTATAGTCAGGACACAAAATCCAAGGATGTCTACTGTGGGCCTCCCTGCACCTTTCAAATGTATCTCATTGCACATTAGACTCGTACTATGGTATTCGTGAGCAAATCCTTACATTACCAGCAAGGATGTCTGGCTGCACAGCTGGACTAGCTAGACGGTGACAATCCACTCTCCCCAGAGCCTCCTGGCAGAGGGCCATGTGCCCCTAGAAGCCAAAAAAGCGTTAGTACCTTGACTCCTTGGAATTCATGTTGGCGCCTCAGCCGTTTGAACCAGTGCAGAGACCGAGAATTATCCCAGACCGGGAAACACCTTTTAATCCACTACTTCCCCTTCCTTATATCCCTACCTCTAGCCTGGTTCTCGATTCAGAGGAATTTGAAAATAAAGTCTGTCTTCCTATCCCCACCTTCCCCCAACTCACTGGTACTGAGAGGCCTCAAGAGAGGTCCTGGGAATGTCCCCAAGAGGTGGAGAAACACCAGGGGGCCCCTAATTAACTTGTCAGCAGACCTAAGAGCCACGTGTCAGGCTCAAAGATCTAGAGCTGCCCTTTTATCAATCCCCAAGATCTTGACCATTGCATTCCCATTAATATTACCAATATTCTCACCAAAACAAGACAGAGGAATTATTATGTTCTCTCTGGCTCTGCTTATTGAACAGACCAAGTAATTGCCCTGAACATTTTATTATCAAGATGAACATTTAGCCTTGTACCTAGCAAAGACGGTCGGTGCTTTTTTTCACTTGCTATTTTCCTTACACCTTGTATATTTATATGGACTGCCTTCAGCTGCAGTTCTTATTTTCACATAATTTATAAACTTTGAGAAATCCAAATAGTGATAGATATTATATTTGTGTATTCATATTTGAACAATAACTTTCCTGAACATTTTATTTTACTCTGGGTATTCCAATATCCACCTATGATTTAGAAATGTCCTCTGGAAGCCATTCGCAATGGCTCCTACCTTCTAACTTCTACTTTCCTTTTGAGAAATTGCTGGTTTTCCCCCTTTTTTCCCCCACTTTAATCTCTCATCAATTACTATAGGAATACTATTGAATAAAAGAATGAATAATGATGAGGAACTGTACAAATGACATTGATATTGTTGACACCTCACACTAAATTTGTTTGATTTTGCATTCACTAGACATGTTTGATTAAAAGTGTTCATCACTAGGGACTCTGTGACTTGGAAACACAAGAAACGAAGAAACTGGCGTGATTCCAGCCATGCTGGCGGTACCTCTGTGAGCTCTATGACACTACTATTCATCTAGCTCGAAGCTATGAAACTGACCACTCACGTCCATCAACACAGCTACAAGCACTCGTGTCAGAAACTCACTGGTCATGTTGTTATAGGTCAGGGGAAAAAATGAGTCAGATAAAGAAAAGTACAGCAACTAGAGGTAGAAATAGAGCAAAGAAAAGAGTTTCATTCCCAGTGGAAAACAGGCAGAAAGGGCAAGGACAGGGCATCAGACCCAGGTGTGCTTAGTCAGTACAAGAAAGGAATAGTTGAAATCAGAGACGGGAGAGCTGTCCCATGGGTTAGATAGGGTCCCAAGAATGCACTTCCCACAGGGCCTGCTCCACAGACCACAGTTTATATCGGGAAGGCTCTTCCCGTATAACTCTGCTACTAAATATTTTTTTAAACTTCATTATATTTATGAATGCAGAATCAAGCTGTGCAGTGAATTCATTTTTAAACTGCCTGGCTTATCTTTCTGAGTTATCTTTGTTAAAAAAATTCACTATTGCTCTCTAAACACCTATAATGAATAATCCATGCCATGACTTCTTTTCATATTCACTAATCTTTATATTCAATTTCCTATTAACTGCAATTTCAATTCATTAAAAAATGATATCATCCTGGAACTGAAGCTTGATTCTTATTTTTTATGCCAAAGCAATTATATTTCAAAGAGTAAAATTTTATGTGCCTTTCCACTTGGAATTTTTACCAGATTCCTGTCTTTTGACTACTGCCACCTCTCAATAGAGTTGAGATGAGAACAGAACATTTGAAAAACTCAAGCACTGAGAATTGAGAGCTTTGAATAGTCACTTATGTGAAGTAGGATGCATGGTACATATAGAAATATTTTGTACATGTCCTTGGTAAAAACATCAGTAGTGATAGTAACAACATAAGTAATATTAACAATATATTTTTCTTCAACTTGTGTTCCTGATCCACTCTTGTATACTGAACTCAAGTGGCCAACCACACACATTTCACATCTCCATTTACCACTTATACTGAGTCTTCCTGATCCTGCCATTACTAATAACAGCAGTATGCTAAGTGATAAACGTGTATTAACTCATTTAATCCTCACAATAACCCCATGAAACCCCATGAAAGTAATATTTTTATTACTTCCTTCATTTTAGAGATCATAAAACTAGGGCACCAAGGCTTTAGTAATTTCCTGGCTAGTATGTAGAACAGGGATCTGAACCCAAGCAGTCTGCCAATAGAGCCTACACATTTTACCACTCTGCTATGTTGTGGTGGCCCTATGTCTGCTTCCCAATGACTGATATGGTCATAGCGGGAGGATTCAGGAATGATTGGTCCTGTACCCACAGAGAAGATGGATTATACACAGAGGTAAAAGAGGTTCCCACACTGCTGACTCCCAGAGAATAAGAGACATAATCAAGCAAAACATAGATTCCTGGCTGGTTTTTTCCTCATCCTTTTGCCTTTTGCTTGTCTAGTTGTCCTTTTGATCACTGCATTTGGCTTTTGGTTCTCTTAGCCTGGGTAACTGGCAGAGGCAATGATAAATGATCATGCTTTGGCTGACTGTATCAGACACATTATGGTATATTATGTGGAGCCAAGAAAATATATTATTCTTTTAGAGTGCCTTGGTGGCACCAAGCATTGCTGCTGGCACAGTGCATTCAGTAGACACTTTACATGATAGCCATCCATCGCCTCCAACCCACATCACCATGGTGACACAGACCTGCCATTCCAGGGCCTGAGCCTTCCAGACCAGCCTCGAATTTACCCAAGCAAAATGCCGGAGCCCCTTGGTAGCTAAACATAGAGTTCATTTTGTACACTATTTAACATAAGCTTTCATTCAAGTTCAGTTTGGCAATGTTACATGAAAGAAACCCAAGCAAAATGCCGGAGCCCCTTGGTAGCTAAACACAGAGTTAATTTTGTACATTATTTAATATAAGGTTTCATTCAAGTTCACTTTGGTAATATTACATGAACGAACTATCTATATTTTTGTCCTGAATATAAGTAAACAAGAAATAAAGTCAAATCACTGGCAAACAAGATGTGATATTTAGGTCATCTCCCCACTGCAGAAGAGTAAACAGAAATAGGCCTTTATTCTCTTTCTATTGGGAACCTTGGTCTGTCTTCATTCATTCAGTCAATCAGAAGACATCAATTGGGCACACACTATGTGAGGATTACAAAAGTGAAGATATAAACTCTGTCTTCAGGTGGCTTCCATGCTAAGTGTTAAAATAAGGACATATGTGGTCTTCCATTAAGGAAGTCTGAATTACAAAATGTATGCAAGGAAAAATACGGTTCCATACTAAGATTTTGGAGAACGTAGCCTGAACAGAATATTGTAATAAAAACAAGACATCTTGGGGAAAAAAAAAGAGTTACCAAGGGTGGATCTCATAAGAAAGTAATAGCTGATTTCCCTCCACAAAGATTTGGATAAAACAAATAAAAGGCTGGAACTTCCTATTTCTATTCCATTCTTAAGGCAATAAAAAAGAAAATTACCTGTTCCCTAAAGACTTCTTAAAATATTAGCTCAGAACCTTTTGGCAAAGACAACTCTTTTAGTAAAACACATATAATAATGTATCTTCTGGCCTTTATAAAAAGTCAGCTTACATTTCCCAAAGCTGTTCTTGTGCTTATTATGTATACACTAACATTATAGAATCATTTGGTAAACAATCACACTCACACACACACACAACACACACACACCTCCGATGTTTCTAGTCACATTGTTTTCTTACCTAACAAGATATGCTTCTTCCTCATATTCAACCTCTCCACTTTTGTAAACACTTTTTGTTAATTTGAGGGCAATGCGTGAATGGAATATTCCTGTAGGGGCAAAAGTGGATATGGTTTATCGCTATGGGACAAGGTCTCCTCCAGCTGTACTTTCTATCTGTGACCCAGTGAAAACAGAATCAAAGGAGCAGGTGTGATTGCTTACATGAAAATCAGGCAAAGCAGACTTGGCTTTTTGAAGCCACATACCAACAATGTGCTCTTATACCTTTTTATCTCAGACAAAGCAGTAACACATTGGCCAGAAGCCCCAAATTCAGATCCATGTAGACGGAAACCTCACCCAGTCTTATTTGACAGCATTAATCTGAGGAAACCACAAAGAGAGAATTTTCACACTCAACTGAAATGCAGCTGGTTTTGGAAACAGCTAAGGGAGGGTACAAAACCTTTCAAGAAGTAACCCACAATCGTCATGCAGAAGATCTGCCTTTCAACACACAATGGCACAAAACAAACTCATCACCAAGTACACAACTGCTATTTACTAAAGGGAAAATATGTGCGGCATTGTGATCAGCAGAAGGGATTCCCTGTGGCTGGGGGAAGACACAGCTAAGGAACCAACCTCAGTGACCAAAAGGCCAGAGAGTAGAAGATAAATTTAAGCTTAATTGGACATAAGCCCTTAAATTCTAAGTGCGTCCATCCATAGCTAACATTGTACCTGGCTCTCCAGGAGTCATCTCCTAGGGACAGTGCTGAGTCATCAAGTCTTCTCCCAGGAGCTACTGCATGTGCAGTTGGCATCTGTGCTCTTATTATCATCAGGACTGAATCCTATTTCAGCATCCCATCTCAACGGGCCGCGGGTGGATAATGAATGGAGAATTTCAGGAGGCAGTCCTGACCCCATGACTAATAGTCAAGTGAGCACTATTTAATTGAATTACCAGTTGAATAAAAATTATTTTAGGAAATGAACTACAAACTCCAAGTCAAGTTGTAACATCATTATCAACATCACTACCTCCAGTACTAGGTACCTTGAAAACAGGGTCTTGAATGCCCACCAATATCCTACAAAGTAGGTTAGCCTCACAAGAACCTTCCCTGCCTGCACTGAACTGTATCCATTTCTGGGGTTGGCTGAGTGAGTGATGACTGAGTGAGTGATAATTCAGCAAAGCCATCCAATGGAGTGTTTAGCATAGCGATCAAGCACATAGTAGGTGTCCCATAAATATTGGCTGAATTCAAGAATTAATGCATTAACCATAAAATGATAATCAGTTACCTGCTAATTATCTGTGAAAATTAATCAATCACGTAAAATACATTAAGGAGAGAAATCATGATTTAATAAATCAATGGTAATTCTAATCAAGAGGCATTATAAGGACAACCACTCTCAAACGCCCAAATAGGCTTTCAGCTATAGACAATCAAATAATCTCCTTTCTTTCCTTCTGCACTTTCTCTATATAAGTCTAGCCCCTGGCACCTGTCAGCCAGGGCTCCTAAACACTCCTGGCTTGGCGCTGCCCCATTCAGATCGATTCTTGCTCAAATAAACTCTTAAATCTTTTTTAAAAATGGTAATTCTGAATGAAGAAAATGAGACATTCTCTGATAACCAGCCTACCCTTTCTATTCTAATAAATCAATCTGTGCCAAAAACAAGGAGACAAATAATAAATGAATGTCCTTAGTTCTGTTCATGACTATACTTTCTGTTCCCCTTGTGCTTGGGTGGAACCAGGCACCATAACTTCTAGTCAGTGAGTTTTTGAGTTGAAGTGCCTTGTGCCGTTTCTGTACAAGAGTATTTAACCCGTTAGAGCTCTACCCCTTAGAGCTCGCTTTCCCCTCAAGCATGGCAGTGAGCAGTATCTGAGATGCTGGCAACTCCATCACTCGTCCCTGAGTGACGATGATCGGCAGAGCGTCCAGCCGACCCACAGTGGACACATAGCATGAGTAAGAAATAAATCTTTGTTGTTTAACCCACTGACACTGTTATAGCAGCACATCTCATCCCAGCCCAGCTGATAAAGTGAATAAAATTCCAGGATGCTGAAGTTTCCACAAAATAACAATGAGCCAGGACCACATCAAAGCTCAAACTCATAGTTTCTGACTTTGCTCACCTCTATCCCAGACCATCTTCAATCTTCCCCTATTACTACCCTTACTCTAATCTGTTTATTAATTCCACTAGAATTTAAAATTCTGCTCTCTGCAGAAGACTGTTATCAGGGCTGGGAATAGAGGGGAGAGAAGGCAATTTTTGCCTCACAGAAAAGCAATACATGTTCTAGATGAGATTACATTTAGAGCTCTACTCCACAGATGTGAAATAGACCAAAATATTTTCCTGAGCCTCTCCTTCCCTGTGTTTGATCTGCTCCTAGGGACTGGTGTCAATAGAAATCTCTTAACCACAGAAACCCTTTTTGCTTTCTTTTGTTTCAGATCTTGAAGAGATGACTGGTGGGTCAGATGAGTCATTGTTTGGGAACTTGAGAATTTTCAGCTGTACTTTCATATTTCATATTTTTCTGTCAAGAGGTAGCATTTAACAGAACCATATATTTTTCTGCCACATGGTAACGATAAGGATGGTGACTGATGAGAGTTAAACCTCAATGGACTAGTCACATTAGTTAAAATTTCATCAGCTTCATGGAACATCTCCTGTCTAACATGTCTTAGGGGACGGATAAATATTATTTTACTTCTGTTTGATCTTAGAAGATTAAGTCTGTTGCCCTTGGTCCCTGATGTGCCATTCATAAACAAATAGATGGATCATCACAGACTTTCAGGGTAGTAGGAGGAAGATTCCTCTTAAAAATCTGACACTAGCTATGGGCTGTATCACTGGTTGCTTATCATCTTCAATGTATGTTTTCCCCTTCTACTATCAGAAAAGCATTTACCAGCCATGCATACAGGCTCAAAGCAAACTTGAAGCCCACTATGTTTATTTAATGCTCTGCAAAAATCTCATCAGCCTTCCTATTCTTGTCAGAATTATGAAGATAAAGCTTTGGTGTGCATGACTTACACAATGACATCCACTATAAGTTTATACTGAGGTCTGACTTTCAGGTATTATACATTTGCTTCTTTTTTGTTTTAAGGCAATGCTTGTGATTCACTGCTCAAATCATGTAGCTAATTTCACCGTTCCCATATTTTCCCATTTCTTCACCACCCTCTGTCCCTGTTCTCCCCCAACCCTGACAAATAATAAAATTATATTCCAATCAAGAGTGAAAGAGTTGCAGGTAAAGCCACCGAATGGGAGCAAACTGTAGTTCATCCAACGAATAATTTTGAGTGCAGACTTTATACTAGATGCTGTTGTAGATTCTGAAAATAGAGCAGTAAAGCACAGTAGAGGAGGTCCTACTCTCATGATGCTTACATATCAATGGAGAGACAATAATAAATAAGATTATTTCAAATAAGTGTTGTGAGGAAAACGAAATAGAGTTATAGGATAGAGTGATGATAGAGGTGAGCTCACCAAAGAAAAACTCTCCAGGAAGGTCAAATTTGAGTCAAAGTCCAGGTGGAAGGAAGCCAAAGATCTGAGGAAAGAAACATCTAGAAAGAAGGACAAGTAGGTTCAACAAGGAGCTTGAAGTGAGAAAGAGATTAGTCTATTTAAAGAAAAGAAAGCAAGCCTAATTAGATGGAGACAAGGTAGAAGAGGAACACAGAGGCCAGCTCAAGACGAGCCATGGAGTTCAAGGTAAAGCCCTTGGCTTTTATTCCAAATCCAATGAAAAGCTATTGGAGGATTTTAGTAGAAAAGTGACATGAAATGTAGATATGCAAATATCAGTCCGTCTGACAAAATCGGTCAAACCTTTCAACTTTCATGATAGAATGTTATTTCTGCCAGTTCTACAAAGAAAGCATGGGGATATTCCCCAAGTCATGGGGGGAGAACTCCTGAGCTCTCACTTTTCATTAGGACTCCAAGGCTCACGCTAGCCAGTACCCAACAGACCCAGGAGGAATATGTGCCAGCCTTTTCAGAAAGGCCACCCTAACTGGGGTGTCCTGTTGAGCTGCTTCCTAAATTCTTATTCTGCCAGTGTGATGTGTTTCCCAAGCCAGGATCTATCAGAAGACAATTGTCAGATGCTGTGTGGATGGATGGACGGGAGGGGAAAACCGGAAGCTAGAGACATAGGGTGTTTTATCATCAGTGGCCTACCGTTACATGGGCCAGTGTGAAATTTCCTTAGAAGGCATTAGAAAAATAATCAGCTTGCTATAAAATATTAATTTATATGTATTAAAATACATCATAAAATATAAAACATTAAATATATAATTAAATATTATTGAATTTTGTACCATGTTTCATTCTGATCCTAATAGTTGTCCATAAAACCTTAAAGGATCTTCTGCCATGGAATCAGTGAAATGTCATTTTTTTCTCAAGCAAAAAGGTAAAATTTATGAACAATGCATGTGCCAGTTCTGTGCAATGCCAGCTTGACTAAAATTTGCCTAAATTTGCTTTCAACTCGGCAGAGCGCCATTGGTGCTTAGACATTAAAACAGCTGGTATTCCTGTCAAGAAGTTCTGTATTTCTTTTTAGAAATGTAGATTAAAGTGGCTTACTTTAAAATCCCTACTCTTGAAACCAATATATACAGATCGGCTCCATTCCCAAGAAACAGAAATGTTTCATTCCCATCCCTCTCTTTTTACTGTCAGTCCTAAACTCCTTTGTAAGCCCATGGAGGACTCCACTGAAAAGTCTTGATAGACTTGCTTTAGATAATCAGGAAGCAGTGGGCTAATAATTATTTTTTTAAACGACCACCAATAATGTTTATTCTGTATGATCCAAGTAATGTAACCAGCCTATCCTCCAAAATGGGATGATATGATAACTCTACTTTAAAACTGACTAAAAGTAGAGAAGTTTCCCATTCATCTACAGGATAATACTGGACACCCTCCTAAGGGCATACATACTACCCTTAGAGGCACAGGTTACAAACTGATACCCAAACACCTAATGTGACCAACCCATTTTCCCCATTTTAACATGCAGCAACAGGGGCACAAGTCTCACAATGTTAGCACAGTGTTTTTTAAACATTTGAATTGGCTGTAAGTATTTAAAAATCAGCAGATTTTACAACTTGATTTCCAGTTCCTTTGGAAAAACTCAAAAGATCTGAAGCCCCTAGAGGTGCATACTTGCTTTTCTTCAAGACAACAATCCCCAGAGGGTAAGTAGTGGCCACTCCCCATAGACAGAGAAATACTTGATGTGCTAAGTCTCTACCATGCCCTATTATATTGTAATCCCTCCCTGCACCATTCACTTACAGCACCTGCCTGACCGGTGCAAATCCTCTTTGGTAAAGAAGAGACAGATCAGATGGATGGATGGAAAGATAGATGGATGGATGGATGGATGGATGGATGGATGGAATGCAATTAAGCCCCAAATTATGGAGTTTCCCTGAACAGTGAAATTTTATAGCAAGCACTCTTTAGTACCAAATATGCTGAGGTTCCAAGGTTTCCCTAAAACTAGAATTTTGAATTCCTCTGATTAACCAAACTGAGTAATAGACTTAAGTAGTTGAGACTATCTCAGAATCTGGCCACTTCTGGAACTCTAGACCCTACCACTTCTGCCTATTCTCCAAAACAGGAGACCTTAGGGGCAATCATGGTCATTTGCTAGCCCACATGGCACCTTTGTGGAAAATAGAGAAAGTTCCCCTTCCTCTGGGTTGACACAGACCCACATCACCTGGCTAGGCTTGGTAAGCAGAGTAGGGCTGCCTTTTCACTGGCACTCATCTCCTGCACCCTGGCCCCATTTGTATAGTGATTAATCTGCACAGATATATGCAGCAACACAGCCCCGGAAACAAACTTCACACAGACCACAAATGAAATCAACATGCATATGAAATTCAAACAGAAAGATGCACCTGACAAGTCAAGAGATTAAAGGGACATGAAGACTTGGGTGTTTTTTCATTGGTGCACTGGGTTTTTACTCTCTCAGATGAAACAGATCTTAGAACCTTTGAAAAAGGGAAATAAGTGAGCACCACACCAGGCCAAGAGAGGTGAAGACCAAACTACTCTACATAATCTCTGAGATCATTCTGTCCTGAAGAACAGGTCTCCCACATGCGTAGATACACAGTCTATTCAGAAAGCCAATTTTTTATTTGTTGGGGGTAAAAATGATTTACAGGAAGAATATTTTCACTTCTCTCTCTATTTTTTAGTTGATTTACAATGTTTCAGGTATATAGCAAAGTGATTCAGTTATTCATATATACATACTTTTTCAGATTCTTGTCCATTATAGGTTATTAAAAGATATTGAATATAGTTCCCTGTACTATACAGTAGGTTCTTGCTGTTTATCTATTTTGTGTATAATAGTGTGTATGTTAATTCCAAACTCCTAATTTATCCCTCCCTCTCCTTTCCCCTTCAGTAACCGTAAGTCTGTTTTCTATGTCTGTGAGTCTATTTCTGTTTTGTAAATAAGTTCATTTGTATCATTTTTTCAGATTCCACATATAAGTGATACCAGATGATATTCGTCTTTCTCTTTCTGACTTACTCCACTTAGTATGATAATCTCAAGGTCCATCCATGTTGCAGCAAATGTCATTTCTTTTTTATGGCTGAGTAATGTTCCATTGTGTGTGTATATGCATATGTGTGTGTGTGTGTGTGTGTGTATATATATATATATATATATATATATATATATATATATATATATATATATATATACCACATCTTCTTTACCCATGCATCTGCTGATGGACATTTAAGGTTGTTTCCATGTCTTAGCTATTATAAATAGTGCTGAACATTTGGGTGCATGCATCTTTTCAAACTGTGGTTTTCTCTGGATATATGCCCAGGAGTGGGATTGCTGGATCATATGGTAACTCTATTTTTAGTTTTTTAAGGAACCTCCATACTGTTCTCCACAGTAGCTGCACCAAATTACATTCCCACCAACAGTGCAAGAGTGTTCCCTTTTCTCCACACCCTCTCCAGCATTTATTATTTGTAGATTTTTTGATGATGGCCACTCTGACTGGTGTGAGGTGGTACCTCAATGTAATTTTCATTTGCATTTCTCTAATAATTAGCGATGTTGAGCATCTTTTCATGTGCCTGTTAGCCATCTGTATGTCTTCTTTGCAGAAATGTCTATTTAGGTCGTCTGCCCAGTTTTGACCGGTACCAGAAGAATTTTTGTGTCAATAAGAATTCTATAGCAAGTGGAAACTTTGAAAATACTATTCCTTTTTTTTTTTTTTCATCTTAAATAGCCCGGTCCAGGTAAATTTTCCCACTCCTTAATGGAATATGAATTTCAGCAAGTTGTGCCAGTCTTACTGCCCTGCAATTTCTCCTGTCCTATCTCACTGTTCAATTTCATGTTTCTCCTCCCTGCTGGGACCTGGTAACTGAGTTTTCAGTGGGAGTCTTGATGGTCTTGCTCAGTAAGTTTTTCAGTACAGTCTCCTGTGCTTTTTGAGTCTGAAAAATAAGCACTTAACACCAAAGTGATTTTTTCCTAGTCCATTGGAAGTACACATGTCAAGTACCCATTTGACTCTCCTTGGAGGAATCCCCAGGACTAAGCCTCCAGCCCCAACACAACCTCATGCTTCCACTTGCCTGAAATAGCTGCCCTGTCCTAAAAGGAGGTAAAGAAAAGCCCTGCCCTCTCCAGTGAAAGCACTTCTGAATCATGTATGTCATCACCGAATGTTCTTTTTCAGATCTTATAGACAGTGGAAATGAAAGAAGCATTATGGAGAAAGAAATATATTTTGCATCTTTGAAATATCTTTGATCTTCTCCCATTCCCAGGTTTTACCCAAGGATAAAATGTTTGCAGATATTTCAGAAAATGGGTCTCCATCATGCTCATGCAATTTCCCCTTTCATAAAATAACAACAATAATAATAAAGTTGTCTTTATCTAATATGAAAAGTGTTATACCCTTCTCCTGCAGACAGACAGCCGATGTTCTGTTGCAGTTTACAGGTGACAAAGATGTGACTTCACATTCCTCAGTGACAAAGTTGGAAAGGCATTGCGATCATCCAGGGTTCTCACACTAGCCACTAGGACATGGCATGTGAGACGGTTGAATAGTAATGTTCTGGGAGTTGCCATCTCGGGACATACTTAACGGAGTTTCACAGGGAATATCATGACCCATGTTGGCTGGTGGTGGGGAGGGGATGGTAGGACGTGATGGGGGGCCCCTTTTCTCCCTCTCCCCACAATCTCACTTTAACACATAAAATAGGAATTACCACAGATTCCTATTTGTATTATGGAGGAGGTATCCTTCCCTCGTTCTGTCATTCATCCATTTTCCATCATGGGTAGAGAAAAGGATTATCTGACTATTGGGTCCCCCTCTCTCTCAATCTCTCTCTGTCTCTCCTTTCCTCTCTCCCTCCCTTCCTCTCTGTATTTGGACTGCTCCATCCCACTCTCTCCCTCACCCTCTCCCTCTCTGTCCTTCTTCCTCTCTCCTCCCTCTCTTTCCATGCCTTCCTCCATCTTCTAGCTATCTGTAATTCTTTCTCTCCTCTTCTTTTCACTCTGAACTACCAACCTGAAGTCACAGATGTTCTTCTGTCTTCCTTGTTTAAAGCCACGGGGGCAGAACTGGCTGCTTTATTTGTGATGGAGGAGGTAAGTCCACTACGAGGCAAGATGGTGGGAAGCCCATTGGGCCTGGCCCCATAAGGAAGATGTGCCAGCATTAAAGAAGACATTATTTATGATATTTGAAATGATGAGCTCATCAAAGCTCTCAAATGTAGCAGTAACGAAACTGGGTCTCAACCAAAGCGGGCCAAAGGGAAATTATACAAGAATGAAATTTCCTCTCCTACTCACATATCTGGCCAAGTGATTTTGATGGACCATAAAGTGAAGGAAAGTGATCATCAGATTCTTAAATGATGACTTTGAACCAAAACAGCCAAATAAATCACTTATGGAGAATGTTTCAATGTAAATTTTATATTCATAATCATTGAAACTTGCATCCTGACTTTTAAAAGATAATTATATATACACTATGATGTATTAAATCCCTTTGTATATACATTGCTATTTTATAATAGTATAATTTTAGTTCAATAAAGAAAATAAGTCAACAATGCAGAAAATCTTCCTTTGATGTCTATGTCTTTATTTCTCCATTGATCCAAAACCCATGAAAGATGGGGTGTAATCAAGCCCTCGGATTCCCAATAATTTCCACTCTTGAGGACGGAGCGCACAGACAGAAGAGTGAGTCAGCTGATCCAAGAACCAAGAAGGAGTAAGGCGGGACCTGCATGGGGGCCCATCACGGGGAGGCCAGACCCAGTGAGAAGTGATGAGTAGCAAACACATTGCACGCTATACAGACTTCCTACCCTCGTCATTGAAAAAAATCTTATGTTTAACAAGGCTGAGACTTGTCTGCTCATAGTCATAAGACCCTGAAAGATGAAAGTCAGGAAAATCAGAAGGAAAAATCAGGTCAGACATGAATATGGGTGATATTCAGTTATGGGTTTTCACCAGGATTTCAATAGGGAGGAATTGTAATATCACAAACTTAGTGACTTAAAACAATACATATATATTACCTTACAGCTCTGGACATCAGAGGTCCAGAATGGGTCTCAATGGCTTAAATCAGAGTTGGCAGAGCTGCATTCCTTTCTGAGGGCTCTAGAAGAAAACCCGTTTTCTCGCCTTTCCAGCTTTTAGAGGCAGCTCTTATTCTTGGGCTCAAGGCCCTCTCTCTCCATCTTCAAAAGCCAGCAAGGACTGGCGGAGTCTGTCTCATGCTGCATCATTCTGACACTTCCTCTTACACCACTGCCTCCCTCTTCCACTCTTGAGGACCCTTGTGATTCCGTTGGGTCCACCCAGATAATCTAGGATAACCTCCCCATCCCAAAGTCATCTGATTAGCAACTAAATACCATCTGCAACCTTAATTCCCCTTTGCCAGGTAACACAACATATTCACAGGCTCCAGGGAATTCCATGTGGACATCTTGGAAGTAAGGGGTGGGCATGAGTCTACATTCCACAGCCCTCAACACAGTTATCAAGCCTTTCTTTCCTTGAAAAATACAATTGAGCTAGCACTGTTAATTTATGTAATAATGTTGCTACAGTTCCTTCAGTCCAAAAACAAAACAAGCCTCCAAAATCCAAACAACTCATAGCCAGCATTATAACTTTCTACGGCAAAGCAAAGCAGTTTTCTCCTGCATGCCTATAAATTCCAACTGGCACTTTTGCTTGCTCCCCAAAACACCATCACCTTTCTGGCTTGTTAGGAAGAAAGAAGGAGAGAGAGCAGAGTGAAAAGGAATGACACAAGCTGAACAGATCCAGGTACAATTCCACTTGGGGATTTAAAAGAGGAAACACTAAGCAGCATATCAAAGAAACTTCTGTGTTGCCTAGGGTACTCTAAGCCCTCAGCACAGCTCTGAAAAAGAATTCAGTCTGAGAGTAATCCTAAACTACTGAAGGTGCCCATGAATATTCTCCCATGTGTTTCAGAAATTCTCCACAGTGTTTCAGAAATTGCCCAGGGAAGGTCATCTGACTCACCCATGACACTATCAGAATCAAACAGGAAAAAACAAAGAGGACAAAGCAAGCAAAATCACATGGGATATTTTCACCTATCTCTTCTCCAAGTAGATAATCAGGACATTGTTTCCAGTTTACAAAAAATAAAAGATAAAATGATGACTCATATCCCATCTATAAATGTCTCTGATAAGCTGGCATCCAGACTTCATTTGCTACTTCAAATCTTTCAGATTATATAGCATGTTTAAAATCAGTTGAATATATATGTTTTTTTCTCTGTATAAACTTTAGGGAATTTTTCAGTGCATCAAATAATTTCTAAATATTGTACACTTTAATTTCTATCTGAAATCATTTCCTACATCACACACAAAGTTAGCTAGGTAATCCAACTCATCCTTAGGAATCTAGCTATAAAGTTGGGCAACACGGCAACCTCACCCTCCTTGAAACATTGCCATGAGCCCACAATCTTCCTGGCATCAACTCCTATATCTAATCAGATTCTTGGCCTTCCTACTTCTAAATGTTCTCAAATCTTCTTAATTGTCTCTATCCCTTAGACTTCATTTTCATAACATTTATCACAGTTTTAATTAATTATCGAGGTAAATTTTTGTTTACTCCATAAGGACAGGGACATATCTGCTTCTTTCTTCCAAGTTTCAGTTCTGTGCCCAGCACGCAGTGGATTCACAAGGATGACTGAATGAATACTGCTCCTGTGTATCTTTTTAACACACATGTTTATTCATGCCAGGCACTATTTTAAGTGTTTTGCATGTATTCATTCATTAACTCTTATAACCAATCCTATTATTCAGGGGCCATTATTTCCTTGTTTTACAGATAAGAAAATGGACATAGAAAGGTTCACTGATTTGTACAAAATCATACACAGCCATTAATAACAGATAACATTTATTGAGTACTTATATGTGCCAGGCAGGGCTGCTGCTTTACCTCCCAAGGTAACTTTGTTCAAATTACAAAAAAGATGCCCCTTTTGGATAGATGAATTTAAACAGGTATCTCCTGCTCCAGGATGAGTAAGCTCCCTCCAGGGCACAGGGATTGTAAATTGAGAGCAGGCTCCCACCTGCCCTGCCCCCGCCCTCCCCACCGCCAAGCCTGAGCCTTTTGGCAGGGTACAGCCTGCATAAAATATAGTACACAAGTATCTCAGCCACAAACTGCTCAGAGCACTAAATGGCAATCACCCCACAGCAACCCAAGAGACGGGCATCAGTATTATCATCCCCATTTTACAGAAGCAAGACCAGCAGCCCACAGAAGCAAAGTGACTGCTCAGAGCCGTCCAGATATTGAGTGACAGAGGTGGGATTCAAGCCAGGCATTGTGGTCCCAGGGCCCACACACCCAGCAATGCTCCCTCCTGAATTTCATACTCCGGTTCCTGCAGCAGTCTCCTAACTAGTCTCCATGCCCCCTAACGTGTCCCCCAACTTAATCCACTACTGCAGCTACATGAATTTCTTAAAGGTACAAATCTGATCAAGTCTCCTTCCTGCTCAAACACTTCAATAGCTCCCTCATTCCCTTCAAGATAAGGTCAAGACTCCTTCCTGTGGCTGGGAAGGGCTCCTTGTGACCTGATCCTGGTCACCCTCTAGCTGAACCCCTGACCCTCTCTCTGCCCTGACCCCTCACTGCACACAATGACAGAACCACACCAAACATTCTGCCCCATGAACCTTCACGTTCTTGCTGCCACAGGCCTTAACACAGGACAGTCTTTCCACCTGGAGCCCTTTCTTCCCCCAGTGCAGTTGACTAGCTCCTACCCATACCTCACGTCTCAGCCTAAATGTCTCCTCAGATTCGTGTTCCCAGACCACTCAGTCTAAATTAGATCCCCTAAGAGATTCTCTTATCATACCCCATGTTTTCTTTATAACAATATCACACATATGTGCTTATGTGATTATTCAATCAAAACCAGTTTTCCCCAGTCATAAGTATGAAGACAGCAGGGGCAATGTCTATTTTGTTAGTTAACTATAAACTCAGCATCTTACACATTTCCTCGTACGTACAGGCAACCAAATCCTCTTGAATGTCCCTCCTGGGTGCTCACCATGCTTCCCCGTCACAGCCCCGTCACAATATGCTGTAACAGCCTGTTTCCATCTCCCATTTGATTGTAACTATTTTAAATACTATGAGGACAAAGACTTAATCTGACTTAGACCCCACTACTGAACCTCCAGTATCCAGCATGTTGCCCAGCATATAATAGGTGCTCAAACATTCCAGAATAAATGAGTGAACAAAGCAAAAGTAACTGGGCCGTTCAGAGAAAAAGTCCTTGTATTATCACTGCCATAAATGACATCAGTGAATTGAAGAATTGTTCCACTTTTAACCGCTTTAAAGAAATAGGATCTATATGGAGCACTGAGAAAGTTTTCAGCTTCAAAATCTGACCCAATATGTTCCCCAGCCACAGCAGACAGGGAGGCCAACTCAGGCCTAGATGAAAAATGACCTGTCAGCTTAGTCAACAGTCTCAGGAGTGACCACTCAAACAGAAAACTCAGCATCCACTTTCAAGTCCTATAGAGACCAAGGCCTACAAGAACTACGAAGGATTCTCCCAGAGGGGATCAACAATGCTTACCAATAGACATTATATCACTCCCCATTAAAGAAAGGTCTTAAGGAACCAAATCTCCCTAAATTGATAATTAAATGACTACCCATCAGTCTGAAAAGAGGAGAAAGTGCATTCAAATAAAAAGAAGCAAAAGCAAAGTTAAAGTATATTACTTAATAATATTTTATAAGATCATGGAGGAAAAGCCATTCCTAAAAAGGACGACTTGTTCAACAGGAATATAAAAATCTTTTCTATATACAGCATATGCAATGGAGGCAACACCCTGTCTCATTTTCACCTTGTTCCAGAAAGCCTCTTCAGACTTGGAAACAATGACAAGGTCCTTCAGATTCTGGAATAGGATTCTACTATTTTGTCCACTGGCGAGTCATGATTGCTAGGTTGTGTATGAAGGAATTTCAGATCAGTCTTGGAGGCCATAAGCATGAAGTATGAACAGTTGTATCATGGCAATGACAATGATCCCAAAATGCCACAAACACATTGGTATTTCATTAAATTAATAAGAATATTTTCATGACAACACAAATGCCCTGGAGTTTTCCCACTAGCAAAGGGGACATATGCTGAGTTGATCAAACTTCATCTTCTCTCTGCTTCAAAACCAGGTCTCTCTTTCCAGCCACAAACCAATTAGCTCCACACTCTACTTCTAATACCAGGATTCTGAATGTAAGGATCTAAAAGTTTACTTGATCGATTCCTTCATTCAGTGTCTTCTAATCATCTCTGTCTTGCTGTTCAGCATCTCATTAGTGCTGCAGTTAATACCTTAACATGGATGACACTGATTTTTCTTTGCTTGGTTTATTACCCTAGTCATCTAAGAACCTAACCCCCTTGACACAAAGTAGAAGCATAAGTAAAATATCATTTAAAAAATTAAAGCCAGTATGTTGCTGACAACATGCACAGTGGTTTTATCAGCTTTACAGCTGTTTGCAGAGCCCAGCTGAGAGTTAACTCCCAGTGCTGAAGCTCTTCCCAGGCGGTGATGAAGGCCCCACATTCACAGTCACCGCCTTGGGCCATCAAAGTACTTTGGCTCTCCTTTCTGCTAATCGGCAACATTCCCCTTTAGTACTGAATTTGGAACAGACTGCCTTTAGAGCAGTTTTTTAAATTGTAACCAGGAAAAAGAAAAAACAACTTAAAAATCACTCACCCAAGAAGTCGTTTTGATTATTTGCTGCACTGGCAGGGACCGGTTTTTATTTTTAGGAACATTTTCATGAAACAAGGCTTTATCTCTTCTTACCAAGTATAATAGATCCAGTTACTTTTCTTCATCCTTAGTCTCAGTCTGCTATTTTGGGCCTCAAGAATTATCTTCTCCAGTAATAGGGGTGCTGCCCCCAGGATAACTAAAACTTGAGTGGGCAAAAAAGCCAAGTCCATGGGTCCCTTCTCATGAAACCCAAAGCAGCACAAGGACCCAGTCTCATGAAGGGTTCTGAGTCACAGATATTCAAAGGATGCTGTGTAGGTGGATGACCTGGTGGCCTAGGACATGAAATTTACAAGAAAGCAGAGCCTAAACAACATTTTTTTTCCTGCTGCTCTGTGATGACTTCCATATGTATGGTCCTTTGGCGGCACAAAGATCCTGGATAGTAGGTTTCCTTTTTTTTTTTTTTTTTAACATCTTTATTGGAATATAATTGCTTTACAATGTTGTGTTAGTTTCTGCTGTATAACAAAGTGAATCAGCTATACGTATACATATATCCCCATATCTCCTCCCTCTTGAGTCTCCCTCCCACCCTCCCTATCCCACCCCTCTAGGTGGTCACAAAGCCCCAAGCTGATCTCCCTGTGCTATGCGGTTGCTTCCCACTAGCTATCTATTTTACATTTGGTAGTGTATACATGTCCATGCCACTCTCTCACTTCATCCCTGTTTACCCTTCCCCCTCCCTGTGCCCTCAAGTCCATTCTCTACGTCTGTGCCTTTATTCCTGTAGGAGGTTTCCTTCTAATATACAAAGGCCCTGACAGGAAGGCCACTGCTACACTATTTGATGCTTTTGTGTTAATTAGAAGACACCCTTCCTCCACATCCCTCCTCAGGACTTGGCTTGTGAGAAAAGCATGAATTGGATTTCAACCTCCCCACACACTCCCCTGCCTGGCCTCTCCCGCCATTGAATAGTACTTGGGTTTCTTTGTAACACTGGAGCAACAGTTATTTTTCCATTCATTCATCACATGTTTCAGGCATGACAATGGGTAAGGCACCTGGGCTCTGTGGAGAATTTAAAGGTGAATAAAACAGTGGGTTTCTTCAGAAAAGAGTCAGCCTTCTCAGTAAATGACTGTCATGAGCAATGCTGTTGAGGTGCTAAGAGTTAATCTGCCCAGTGCTGGTGAATGTTCTGGTTTCACTGGAGCATAGGAGAGTCATGAGTGATTGAACTTAAAAAAGAGCTTGCATGACTAGTCAATAGAAGACCGTGAATTAAGGCAGTTTTAGAGAAGGGAAATAGTTCACCAACAGTGAGCTTTGAGGATACAGACTTGGTGATGATCAACAAGATGAACTAGAATGTGACGAGGGTGGAAGGAGGCTAGAGGCAGAGAGGCCAGGTAGGAAGTTGATAGATTATATTATTGTCCAAACATTCACCACCACCCCCCAAGGGAATATTACGTATTCCTAATCCATTAACCTCAGGCCTGGCTACGTGATAGTCTTTGGACAATTAAATGGGATAGGCAGAATACATGCCACTTCCAAGAAAAACTTTAAGAGCCATTAAATGGTTCTATCATATGCTCTTTTATCTTTGCCACAATATCCCAGAGTGGGGCTGCTCCTTCAGCCTGGGTCCCAGAATGACAATAATATGAGGCAGAGCTGCAGCCGACTCAGAATGAATAAGTACAGGATTGAGAAATACTCCTGTTTTTGCTAGCTATTCAGATTTGGGGCTCATTAGTGCAGTATAACGCATCCTAAGCTCACTGATGTGGGAGGCTAATGCACTACGAAAGTGAAAGCAATAAGGTCATAGACTAGATAGATAGTAGTATTGGATAGGACAGGGCAGAGACAATAATTATAATAACAACGAAAAACCATCATCTAACATTCATTTAGTATTTATATGACCAGCATTCTGTTAACCATATCTTGTTTAATCCTCATAGAGCTAGACACACATATCTGTTTAACACCAAAGTATGTGCTCTTACCCATTTTCCCTGACAGCCAATAAAGCTTGGTATTGTATGTGCCTGTAAGGTTAATTCATCAGAGCTGGGTTGCTCAAACCCTGAATGTTCTTAAAAATGTCCTATCTTCAGGACTTGGCCAGCTCCTGGGAGTTGAGCTCTGAGCCCTTAGAATACTCTGCCTCGTAAGAGTGTTGTATGCCTGAGGCCTTGGGCCCAGCAGTATCAGTTTGGTCAAATAGTTTATGCTAACAATATGATTCATAGTGAATGCCTATTTTTTCCTGGGGATCTGGAGTCTGAACAGCTGAGATAAATCATGCTGACACTGCATGTCTACATGACTGATCCCCAGTAAAAACCCTGGACACCAAGGCTCAGGTGAGCTCTGCTAGTTCCCTGGTTGCACATCTTGTCACAAATCATTGCTCAGAGAATTAAGCACATCCACGCAACTCCGCTGGGAAAGAAGGTTTGGAAGCTTGCACGTGGTTTCTCCTGGAAATCATGCCCCACGCATCTTTCCCTTTTCTCTCTTTTAATTTCTATCCTTTTACTTCAATAAACCACAGCCACGAGTGTAATAGTTTTCTGAGTCCCATGTACCCTTTTAGCAAGTCATCAAGCCTAAGGGTGGTCTTGAGGACTCACAACACAGCGCAGGACATGAGACAGGCAAGTGTCAAAGATGACCCCAAATTTTCAAGCCCAGGTGACTCAAAAAATAGAGGTTCAAGACCAGAAGTGGGACAGCCAAAAGGAAATGGTGAGCTGAGGGGGCGGGTAAAGGAAGAGACTGAGAAGGCAAGTGGAGAAAAGAAGGTAAGTTTGGTGCTTGATTTAATAAATTTGACTTCCATATCCAGGTAGGAATGTGCAATGGGCAGTGGGAAATGTACAACCAGAGTCTATGATGGAAACCCAGGATGGGAATATAGTTAATGATTGAAACCATGAGAGTGAGTGAGAGTCCTGAGGAAAAGATGAGAGAAAAGGAATGGCAAGGAGTCAAACATAAACTGCAGAGAATATAACTTGGCTGCCTTGGGAGCAAAAAACAATGAGAAGGGGAGGCAACTTTTATCTATTTCCCATTCATCATAAAGGATGGCCTGTTTAATTTTATATAAATTTGTATTAATCCAGTTATACCATAGACTTTACACAAGAAAATAACTGCTAGAGGGGTTTTGCGATACATAAATAGCACTAAAAAATTAGCAGTATTGATTTTCTCAAGGAATCTTCCTTTCAAGAGCATTTAAAACCCTGCCTCATGAGCAAAGCATCCAGGCATGGCTATGGTGCTGTTGATAATTCCAAAGAAACTGGGGCAGAGGGAAGCCCCAGCCATTCATGATACTCTGTCGTGTGTCTGTGCAGCTGCCGCCAGGGCTATTTTTATATGTTTATTTATGTTTTTAACCATTAAAAAATTGGGTCAAAAGAAAGACAATGATAAAGCCAGTTAAGGACCTGTGAAACAGAGGCTTCTTTTCATTTAACACAGCATTTTCTATTTTTCTGCATTTTCCTCATACAGCAAACAGAGCAAGAGAACAAGAACGTCAGGCCCAACTCCAGCCTTTCCCTTTTTCTTCTGCTCCCTCCAGGTAGGATTTGTTTTCTATTCCACCATGCTTTTAGGTTTTCCTTTTTCTATAGAAGAACTGATATGGGATCATTTCAGGGGCATTTCCAATAAAGTTGCTATGGAAATCAGAGTTCCGCCCCAGCCCCGTTTCACCTGAAGAGACAGTCCCTCCCACATTTATGGCCCATGTGCTTCTTACCAAGGCATCAGAAAACACCGAACCTGTTAAAATTTTCCTCTTCTTTTTTTTTTTTAGCTTTACCCTTTTTTGCTAGAGAATGCACATACACGGCTACATTTAGAAGAGAATTACGAATTGGTCCTAGGGCCTCGGATCAGACAATGAGCACTGGGGAAATCTCGGGCAGTTCTATAGCCGGTCTTGCCCTATTACACTGCCCACCATGGAGAATTCCACCCCATCATCTCAGACTCAAGCTGTTGGGAAAGCCATTGCGCATAACATTCAAACCAGTGTCTCAAAAGCTCCCCCATGTGTGCACATGAAAAATAACTCATCGGAGGAAAAATTCACTGGAATAAGTGCAAAATTAGAACAGGGACCACTTTTCAGGCCCAAAAATGTGCTAAGGTACAAGAAAACAGCACATCCTATAATTATTTATTTACACGTCGTGTTTACGACCTAAAAGTATAATTAATTTAAGTGGACTGGTTTTATACAGACTATAGCATCAACAAATGAACCGGATACATAAAAAAATTTTGGTTTTTCTATAAGTGGGATGAAGAAAATGCCAAAAAATGAAAAATAACTGGATACACTCTAAAAGAAAAGCCATCCAAATAAAACATAATCAACTGATTTATATATTTCAGCCCAAGAAAGGAATTACATGAAAATATAACAAAATATTTAGCACACTTTCCAGAAAGCATTTGCCTAGTTGAAAGGTTTTCAGATTTCCCCTTTTGCCCGTTTACCATTCCCTCATGGAAAAATATACTATAGCTAAGACTGCTGTGTAAATCAGCCACCCCTGTCCCCCAAGCCAAAGGTAGACTTCCAGAATATTAAAATCAAGGCTGGCAAAGATTTTCTACTCCAATCTCCATCTTGTACAGATGAAGAAAGTGAGCTCAGAGAAATGAGTGGACTTGTCTAATCCCATAGAGCTGACAGAAAAGCTGAGAACAGACCCTTAGTCTTTTGTTTTTTAATCCAATCATTATTCCTTTACACCATGCCGTCTCCCAATTTTTAATAATAGTAACGAATAATAAGCAGAAAATATACTAACAAATACTACTTCCAATACTAAAAGGTACTAAGCACCTACTCTGTGCCAGACATGGTTTTAAGTACATTACTTGAATTAACTCATTTGTACTGAGAAGAACACTCTGAGGTTGTATTATCACCTCCATTTTACAGATGAGGAAACTGAGGCACAGAGAAGTAAAGTACCTCCCCAGTAAGTGGTAGAGTCACTCTAATACTTAGCCAGTATAACTCTAGAGATTAAATTCTTAACCACAGGTAACTAAATAAGATACAAAAAGTAGAATCATTATTCAAAATTCAAAGGGACACCAGCTATAGGGTTAAACCTTGTTTTTTTTAGGCAACATAAAATTGAAACCTGTGATAATTAAAACAGAAGTATGACCAGCTTAAAAGAAAACAATAACAACTGGCTTAGAAGGAAAATTCTTACCCAATTAGCACAACAAATCCAAAGCTTTGTAAGTATCCAATTTCATACAAATCATCTAAATAGAGGGCTGCATCCTTTGGTACGTTAACTGAAATCATGCTTACCTAGAATTAGAAATTATTCTTATCTATCTATTAAGACAATCCCTCTTCTAGGCATTTCTTGTTGAACCTATTTTCCAAGTAATAAAATCAGATTTCTTAAGCAGGGGAAGGGGACCTCTCCTGCTTCTCTAATTGGTCCAAATTAATATCAACTGGTGTCCTAAAGACACCAGTGACCACCCAATGTCCAAATCCAATGGAAACGTGCAGGCTCACCTCACAAAAGCTCTCCATTGTTTCCTCCCTCTCCTGACATTTCCCCTCTCTTAGCTTCTATAACATCACTTTCTTGGCCCTTGCCTGGTCTTTTACCCCTTCTCTTTAGCAGGTCCTCCTCATCAACGTGCTTGGTAAAGCTTGGTACTCCCAGAGTTCTGTCCTTGCTGAGTTTTCCCCACATCCCCTGCCCACACTCACACCACAGCTCCCACTGCCACTTAGGAGCTGATGCCTGGCTTCACTGCTGGGGTCTCAAAACTGCTTCTTTCCTCTAAGCTTCACACTGTCTGTGGCAAAACCTCAGACTTGGCATAATCAAATCCAAATCCCTTCTACTTCACCAAAAATTCTATTCCCCACCCTGTGGTCCTTATCTTGCTTCATGGAGTCCCCCAGTCAACAAGCCCAAACCTTGAATCACCTGAGACTCCTTCCCTTCTGCTCAGGATACATCCAGTGAAGCTGTAATTTCTATGAATTGTACTTTCTAAATTGCTCTCAGGTCCTCCCGTCTAACCCCCATGCTCCTGAGGGTCTACCTTCATCACCGTATCTCTCCCCATCCCCCAA
The DNA here is from genome assembly GCF_028021215.1 of Eschrichtius robustus. Classification (NCBI taxonomy): domain Eukaryota; kingdom Metazoa; phylum Chordata; class Mammalia; order Artiodactyla; family Eschrichtiidae; genus Eschrichtius; species Eschrichtius robustus. The sequence continues at coordinate 47,106,207 of NC_090825.1, forward strand.
AAAACTGTTCAGTGTGGGTTCCACCAGAAGTAGACTCTGAGCTAAGAATTTAAGTGCAAATAGTTGTTAAAGAAGAGACCCCCAGGAAGCAAATGTAGGGGGCATGGAAGAATGGCAGGGGCGGGAAGGAAGTCAATACCGGTTTGTAAATGGTCAGATGACTGCTGTGAGCAGTGGGGTTCCATCACGGCGGGGGCCTCCGGGAGACCCTAGGACACCCTGCAGGTTTGCCCCACGCAGGAGCCAGGAAGCTGAGACATTTACCCATCACTGTCTCAGGGCTGCTGTCAAGGGGGTTAACTCTCCCACACTGGGCCTGCCTCCTTGGAGTCTTGCAAACTTCCAGCCGCTGAGGCTTGTAGCTGCTGGCTTGTGTGGGAACAGTGGCTGCCGAGGGAATATGAGAAATCCTTCTGAGGCTCCCAGAGGCTTTAGATGGAATCCAAGTGCCTCTGCACAGCCTACCAGACATTCCATGATCGTCTCCTGCTTTACCCCTTCATCATTTCCCAGGCTTCCTGGACGTACACTCATGTGCTGTAGCCTTACCTACCTATCAGTGGTTCCCAAAACCACAAGGCCATTGCCACAGCTGTGTTTGGACTTGGTAGTCGTTTTCCCAGAATGACCACCTCTACCTCCCAACCCTCTTCCCCTCTATCTGAAATACCCCCGCTTTTTGACAAGATACAGCTTGCAGCCCTCCCCATCTCAAGTTCTCAAGCCTTCCCTCAATCCTTGCCCCTAAGTTGAGCACTTGCACCCATGCCACTGCCCTGCCTTGTCAAACTGTCTCTCTCATCAAACTGCATGGTAGTTACTGGTCCCCATGGTTAGGCCAGCTGGCCAGAGTGCAAACTCCTAACAAGTGAGGACTATGCTTGATTTATCTCCGCTTCTCCAGCACCACGCCCAACGCAAGGAAGAGGGACAACTGGAAAAACACCAAATAATTCCTGAAAGGCCTAGATGCCATACAGAATAAATAATGTAAGTCTCCAATTAACATGGCAAACAAAATAGAGCAAAAGGAAAACCTAGGGGGAAAAAATAGCAATTCTCCCTTTAGTGAATGCTTTTCATTTAAAAAAAAAAATTGCTTATTAGGGATATTTTTCCTTATATATGGGCTATAAATCAATTTGATTTACTCTGCCTCAGCTTCTTTAGCTAAGAGCCTCTTTATTGACACTGATTTCCTTAAAGGGAACCTAATGCTTAAGAGACCCTGACAGGGAGCCCCGGAGAAAAAATCTACATATTCACTCATGGGTATTTTGTGACCACAGTTCAAACTCTCACACTCAGGCTCTTTCACGTGCCTGACAGTGAGCAGCCTTCACACTGAGCCCATTGATACCCCTGGAAGGAAGAAACAAGGGATATAAGTATTCTCCTAAGACCTGCTTTGCAGGCCCCTCAAGGCCACCTGCATCTGTGGCCCAGCTGAGCTGTCCCTGCAGGGGACTTCTGCCAGCTTCAATGCTGATGGGTGGAAAGCCAATGCAGCATGCGGTAGGGGTCGTCCTGCCTCTCACCTTTCACTGGATTCATCATAAGCAATTTAATGTATGCAAATGTACCCAAACCTGAATAAGGATGAAATTCAGATTCTGGGGTAGGGTTTGTTTTGTCCTTGTTGTGTTTTTTTGTTTGTCTGTTTGTTTTTGTCTTTTTTTGAGACAGTAGCGGATAAAAAGGGGAAAGAGGTGATAAACTACTTCTAAAGGCCATGTAGTTCAGCCCAAATTGACTCTGCTTACATTGATGTGAAAACTAAACAAATTGCAGATATCTTTGATCTGGATCCTGTGGCACAGTTTGTGCTGGGCAACTGTTGTTTGAGATTTTGTGATTCATTGATCAATGCCACCATGTCTGATGGAAACTAAATTGCCTTCAGTCCACCTGGACACGATTTCAGCTTTTTACTCCCCTGCCCCTCCCTATCCTTATAGTTACACAATAGGAAGGAAAACAACCACAGTGGATCTTCACTGTTGAAGGTTTTAATATTGGGTGTTGCCTTCTATCACCTGTGTTTTGGGTTTTACCCTAACCGATGCTGGGATCCTTTAATCTGAGGTGATAGAAATCTACAAATATAGCAACAATGCAATCTGTTGCAGCAGAAAGCAAAGAAGGAATCTTGGAACACCCTGCTCAGAAGTCAGGTTTGCTGTTTCTGTTTTATTTCATATTTTCAGACTCAATGCAGGCAGCCAAGGAGTTGCTATTCAAAATGTTTTGCTGACCCCACAAGAACCAATGTAAATAGACTTTCTACCCAATGACGCCAATGCTGAAGGCAGTGTCTATGTGTTTTTATATTTTATGAGATTTCTGTGTATATTGCTTCCAAGACCTTGTGTTGGTGAGCAGAGTTTTGCTTTGGTGTAAACTGATACCAATCTTTGCAGGCTACCGTTTCTCCTAGTTCCTCTCCACCAACTACAAAACTAAGAACAGAGTGAAAAGATAACACTGTACTGAACTCCCCTTTTCATTCCTACACTCCTTGATACTCTTTCCCTGGGGTCCATGTCTCAGAGTTGTTTTATGGGCAAAACCTTGCCCTTAAAGGTTTGGGCTACCCAATCAAGCAATCCCCAATGGATAACAACGGCTAGCAATTAACTCAACAGATATTCATTAAGTACCTCTGAGGGGCAAGTTATCACTTTTCTAAGCATTCACTTCCTTTTTTTTTTAATCTCAACATTCCTTTGAAGAAAGAAAGGACAGGATTTGAATCCACATTTTACCATCCAAGAAACTGCAATATAGAGGTTTTGTACTTTATCCACAAACAAGGAGCAAGTCAATGAAAGGGCTGGAATAAAACACAAGTCTAATAACAAAGTCCAGTGTCCTTTCCCTCATCCTTCCCTAAGCTTATACCAAATTCCACTTTATAACAAATGAGACAGAAGTCTCTTCCCAGAGCTTCTCCACCTGGGGTCTATATGCCTGCAGATGAACAAAAGGAGAAGGGCCTGGGACTCCTGAAACTGTACTCAAAAGGTTAATATATGTGCATTTTTCTGAGGAAAGAGTCAATAATTCCAGAATGGTTAAGAATGATTTTAATCCTATGCTATATATTATATATACTTGAAACAGCAAACCAATCACATATGAGAACTGACATTTCTCCTTCCCGTCTCCTAAAAAGTACCTTGTCACAATTTTCCACATACAACAAGCTACCCCAAAAGTTAGTAGCTTAAAAGAACAATAGTCATTTCATTTTCTCGCAGATCCACAATCTGGGCAGGGCTCAGCAGGCGCAGCCCTTCTGCTCTGTGTAATGTCAGCCGGAGTGACTCGACGGGCACCAGGGGATCTGCTCCAAGGCGGCTCTCCACGTGGCTGGCTGCGGGTTCCTCTCCACGTGGGCCTGCGTGGGGGAGGCTTAGGGTCCACACAGCATGGCGACTGTCTCAATAAACCGAAAGTGAAAACTACCATTTCTCAAGGCCTGCACTCAGAATCAGACACAGTGCCCCTCTGCTCCGTTCTATTGGTCGAGCCGTCACAAGAGGATTCAAGGAGAAGAGGCGTAGACCTCACTTCTTGCTGGGAAGAGCATCAAAGAATTGTGAGGCCATGATTTTAAACTGCCACATACCTCTAGGGTCACCTGTTCTCCTCCTGTATTTTGTTCCATCACTATTCTCTCTCTTTTACAGACCTTTGCTGTGTGAGAAACCAAGCTCTGACATTTCTTTCTGGGTGAGTCTGTAGCCAACTCAGCCTACTACTGCCAGCTGGCCTGCTCCCCTCGGGTCACACTGGGCTCCTTCTGAGCCGTAGGTGTTCAGACTTCCTCCCTTCACTGTGAGGGTCACTTGAGGTACTCTGCATAGCCTGCTCCTTTACAGAAATACTACACAATGGCTTTAGGGGGATAGTGGCTGTGGGTTCTGTCTGAAGACCGAGGGATAAAAGGTCCTCTGAGAGACTTACATTAGATACAAGCGATGTCATGAGAGAAAAAGAGATTGACCTTTCCCAGCATCACTCTGTGAACTGCTGGTTGGGTTGAAAGCATTCCCAATTCTGCCTGTTTCCAGGCACTAACCAACCATACTGCTCTTTGAAAAGCAAGAGTTTTCAAATTTTCAAGGAAATGCCAACTGGTATTTACATTATTTGCATCACTTTCCCCCATTCTCTTCATTAATTCAAATGACTGATCCATAAAATTGGTTATTGGCACTGAAAAATTCTCTAATATCTGCCTCGGGCTGCCTCAGGCAGGCCTTTGGAAACGGTCTGTTTTTGCTCTGCAGCAGAGGTGATAAAAAAGGGCCACCTGCTAAGGAGGAAAGGCTCCAACTCCAGGCCTGAGGAGGCTATAAGTCACTATTCAGATCAACCAGGCACCCCAGAAGTTTTAACTACATTCTCACCACCCCACTCTCTCCGATCCATCAGCATGTCAGGACCCCTCTTGTCCTTAGAGCCTTTGCATCCTCTTTGCTCTGGGCTCTCTTGCCCCAGAAAGCCACGTGGCTTATCTCCTCTTTCCTGACGTAAGTCTTCAGGCCTTCATTTGCATATCACTTTCTCCATGAACCTGCCCTTGGAAGCCCCATCTAAAATTTACAAACCACTGTACACACACCACTTCCCCTCACCCTCTCTTCTTATCCTGTTCTTATCACTAGTTAGTATATGATGTGTTTTACTTAGTTATTGCCTGTCTCCCCTTCTGCAATGATAGCTTCGTGAAGGCAGGATGTTTTTATGTCCTGATTATTGCTGGTCCTGGAATAGTACCTGGTGTCAAGTAAGTGTGTGAGACACATTTATTAATAAATAACTGAAGGGACCGGCGATCCAACCTGTAGCTGTCCTCACAAGGTGGTAACACAGGGTTCCTAGTCGCATTGCCTGCTTTGAAGGTAGAGAGCTACAGATCAGCATCTAACAGCCACCCCACCTGTGTTAGTTTCCTACTCCTGCTGTTAACAGATCACCACAAACTTAGCAGCACAAAGCAACAAAAGTTTATTATCTTACAGTTTTGTAGGTCAGAAGTCCAACATGGGTCTCAATGGGCTAAAATAAGGCATGGCGTGGCTCTGTCCCTTTCGGGAGGTCTTAGGGGAAGATGTGTTTCTGTGCCTTTTCCAACTTCTAGAGGTCATCCCCATACCCAGGAAGACATGTGGCCCCTTCCTGCATTTTCAAAGCTGGCAATGTCACATGCCTCTAGCTATTCTTCCTTAGTCACGTCTCCCTCTGACTCTCATTTTCTGCCTCCCTCTTTAAGAATGATGTTAGCCCCACCGAGACAATCCAAAATAATCTCCCTATTTTAAGGTCATCTGATTAGCAACCTTAAATCCATCTGCAACCTTAATTTCCTTTTGTCCGGCAACCTAACATATTCATAGATCGTAGAGATGAGGATGTGGAACTCTTTGATGGCCATTCATTCTTCCCACCACATCCTCCTCTAGAATGACCTAAGAAATGATAAGGCCTCTCGCATCACTTTGATAGCTGTGATGTTTCTTATCCAGATACTGAGTCCTTACATTTGGTCCTTTGACAAATACTTATTGAGGTACAGTACAAACTTCCCCAGACTTAGAGGCAGAAGGCATCCACTGAAGACCATTTCTGAAACTGACCAACTCAGTCACAATCACTGAGACTTCATTTTCTCAACAGAAAAATGGAAATAACAAAACCTCCTAACAGGGCTATTATGAAGATTAAGTGTGGTAATGTTTATAAAAGCTCTATAAACGTCAACTCCACACAATGTAAGGAATCATTATTATGACAGAAATCTCTAGCACCAAGGATACCCTGAGTTTGTTATGACGATGGTTTTGATTGTTTTGTTCCTTGAAAGAAATGATACGAATTATCACTTGCATACTTTGGACAAATCGGAACTGAAATTGACAGTGCTATGCACAGTCTAAGTCCTACATTACCTTTACCTGGTTTTTGATAACAATATTGTACAGACAAACCAACTGCGAATACTCATGTATTTTTCTTCAAAAATAACATTGGGAAGCAGATAATCCTCACCTTTATTTGATCTGGCAAGCAATCACTGTAGTTATTTGTATAATATATTTCCTTCTAGGCTCCTTAGGAGGAAAGAAGTGTGTCACATTCATTTTTGTCACTCTGGTGCACAAAGTTTTGCCCGGTAGGGATACCCTTAAGTTAATGAATAGTTCTTAAATTAATAAATAAGTTAATACATTAATGATTAATTAGTTAGCTAATTAGAGATGCACATTAGGAACTTCTCTCTGCTGCTGTTATACAGTTATAATTCCTTTCCATCTTCATTTTCCAGTTTCTTATTAATCCCACCTAGAGCTTCCCAACATCAAGGGGAAACGCCTTTGCCTGGCCTCTGGAAAGTCGCTGAAATTCCTCCTTTAAAGCAAGTTCTTTGAATGGGGAGCACCAGCCTCCCACTTGTGCTTCCAACCACCACTCTCATGATCAACTATTTCTTCCTCAATTTCCCCTAAGAAGGAGACTACAGGGAAGATTTCGAACTTCATATTCAAACAAAAGAATTGAAGATCTGCAACATATTTAACTGGGTACTTCCCTTAAGGTAGTTGTAATCATTGCTTTTATGGGGCCAGGTGAGGATTTCATAGAGGCTGATAAATGTTCTCAGGGACAAAGATCTGACTCTGAACCTCCTGGCCTCTGGTGGGCCTTGCCCAAAGGAGGGCTCATATCTCAGTGGTCAGTGGATGACACATCATTAGATGTGTTCCAATAAATCAAGGGCTTATACAAATCCCAGAACCTGCTTTTGTGGGGCTCAAGCTACAACCAGTTTAAAACCTCACACACACTGGAACAACTTCATAAAAAGACTATGGAAGCTAGGCCCTTGATGATTCCACACTGCCTGATTTGCCAAGAGCGGAGAAAGTCTTTTCCAAGCTGAGAGTCTTTGAGCATTGCAGATCTGTCCTCAATACTTAGGGGGATCAGTTCCATTTATTCTCCCCTTCAGCTGAAAGATTAAAAAAAAAAAAAAAAAAAAGACCCTATGAATAGCCCACTGCAATTAGAAAGCACTGCTAATTGAATCAAGAAGTTAAAGGTGTAAGACACGTTTGTATTGAATTTCTCTTGAAATACACTTAGATTTAGAAGATAAAGGGAAAGAAGACTTGACAGTGTGAATTTTTGCTGGCAACAGAAAATTCCAATTCAACAATTAACTCCACAATAATTATTTTGCCAAACACAGCAAATATATCTGGATTCACCCAAACCTAATACTGTAGGGGTAGCATTTCAAACTATTTCCACTTTAGTCACTCACTAAACATTAGGATGGCCTGGGCAAGTAATAAACTCTTGCAGTAATGAATGGCTAGTCCATTTTTCTTTACCAATTTACCATAGATTCTGGTGGCAAAAAAATGTTTCACAGTAAAATACTGATTTAACTCTATGAGGGAACTAATTCACATGTTTAAAAAGAGAATTCCTTAAATGTTTCCCTGAGAGGGTTATTATCTACAGATTTGCCTAAATTTTCTAAACTCATGTGTGTCTTCAACTAATATAACCTTTTATTTATTGCAGTTTTAAGAACTAAATTGAATAATCCACAAAAGGTAAGATGTTTCATCATTTAGATTTTTATTCTGTTATCTTTATATCAATTCAAATCTGTTGTCCTCTAACTTTTCGTTAGAAACTCAAGTAACCACTAACCACAAATGAAGTAAATACTTCCAGTCACTAGTTACAAAATTACACATTCCTAACTTGTTTGTCTATTCACAAATGTTTAAGTTCTTTCTTTGGGGATGGAGCAGCAAGAAGGACATGACCTTGGCAGAGCCCATGAATCTCCATGAATCTCCACCGATCTGGGGGATTCCACAACCTGCTTTGAGGTAAACATTTTGTTGAAAGCAAAAACCAATTCACCAAACCAAGGAACTCCTGCTGAGAAATGTCAACTCTCTCACATCTTTACCTTCAGGGCAGTTCCAAAACCCAGTGTTGTTTAAAGTTATACTAATGCTCCGCAAATGACCCATGAGAGCCCAGACTTTTTAAAAATGGCTCAATCCCAAGACCTTTCCTACTGCTCCATTTCAATGTACTAATGCAGTAGGATTCTACTAAACCAGATCCTGTTCAAGCAAAGAAGTCATGGCTATGATCACTGCCTTAGTTATGAGAATAGCTGTACCCGTAGAAAGCTGACAGCCTCCATCTGCTGAATAACTTGTTGAAAACCAATCAACCACAGAGAGACGATTATTCTAAGGTACTTTTAAAATGTAAGGTCTTTTTTAATTTCAGGAAACTTGACTTCTTTAAGACGGTCCATTCCACAACAATGGTTCATAATTAGATCTATTTATTTTGACAGTCCATAGCTCCTGATAAAAGGCCATCTGCAACATTTTCAAATTAAAGATTTTTCCTACAAAGAACATTACTATTCACAACGTGAACTGTTGAGGCTTGAAAGGGAAGTGTAATCAAAGACCACAACATAAAATTCCATTATCACAGTGTCTGGTTTTGCCTCTGCTTTCTCAATTTAAAGAGGAAGAACGAGAAGTAAATGTAATAAGTAGTGAGGCATAAAGGATGGGGGAATGGAATTGCTGAGTTAGACTGCAAGCATCTCAAGAGCAAAGAGTGTGCCTTTTCTTTCTTTTTCTTCATGTCTACAAAATATAGTACATGATCCACACTGTGTCCTGTTAATGTAAGTTATCAAGATTAAGAAGGAAAAAAAGCAAACAAATGAAACTCCTTTTCAGAACCCTCCCACCTTCTGCCTCAGCACCCCTCTAACCTACTTGGGTACCTCTTTCACAGGTTGTTTGAGCCCCCTTCCCAATATCATGCTCCCCAGGCTTGCTCATCACCACCTCCAGGACCACCATCTAGAGTTGTACAGGTAGTTTACTGCACAAAGCTCCCCAGCTGAAGGGGGCAAGTGAAAGCTGAAACCTAGGCCACAGTTACCAAGAGAATCAGCTACTAGTGTCCACCTGGGAAGGCCTCCTATTTGTGGACTGCGTTGCAAATGACGGAGGTATCTCGCCATCACTGAGGAAGCTACTCAACATATTGGCTAAACCAAGTCAGGGAAAGTGGTCAGAGTTACAAGGACAGTAGTAAAAGTGGCTGCCACATTTATGGACCTGATACTATCTGGACACACCAACCAATTTCCACCGTGGCCTAATCAGTCCATTTCCACTCAGGTGGTGACTTTGGTTGCCACTTCCTGAGTGGCTGGTATTTTTGCCCTTTAGAGCAGGAGGAGCCCAGCTCAGAGAATTAACCCTTGTCTGAGTTCTCAAGAGAATTATTATACCATAGATTAAGCTTCTGAAGGGCACCCTGAAAGCCTGCTCCGCATTCAGAAACCCCCTCTACAATGTCCCTCAGGTTAAGTCAACCAAGCTTCCCTTGAACACTTCCCACGAGGGGGCGTTTCTCCAAAAGCAACCCCTTTTCACTCTGAGAGAACCTGCTTCTCCTCTATTCTGTTATATCAGGAATTAGAAAATTTAGCTACCATTTACTGAATGCATATTATGAGCTTTCCATATATGAATTTATTTAATCCCCACACCAAACCTGTGAGGGAGGGATCGTCCCTGCCCTTCTACAGGTGAACGAAGAAACTCGCCCAAGGCCACACTGCTGAACAAGGATTTGCACTCAGGCCTGGCTCCAGCACCCTGTCTGTAATCACTATGTTCTGCTTCTGAGTGTCTAGCCATCTATCTAGCTGCAAATTACAATAAGGTGTATATTTAAAACGGAAATTTTAGGTCCCTGAAATTCCATGATTTGATTGTTTACACTAATAAGGGAGCAAAAGGCTAAGTTTAAACAATATTTAAACCTCATTTAAATAACTACTTTTCATTTCCTTCCACCTGATCTGTTCTAGGCCTATTTCACAGCTGTACTCTCAGAAAGTAGGCTCACACCTCCATTTCTAGGGGTGGGGCTGTGAGATCTCAAGGGATGAGGGTGGGGAGTCAGTGTGACGTTCCTTCTGGGTATTGCTTACAGAAACTTCAAGAAAGCTATAAAGTAAAATAATTTTAAATGTTATCTCTTTATCTTTTCTTCTCCTACTTGAAATACAGAATTGTAGTAAATAGCTTTTTTTTTTTGTAGCTTTAAAAGAAAAAAAAAAAAAAGATGTCAGCAAGAAGGAAAATGAAAGGCTCAAAGGAACGCCTTTGATAAAATGAGATGGTGATGTGTAACCAAACTGTAGCCTCCCAGCATCTGAGCTCTTGCCTGTATTTGATGAATCTCCCACCACATAGGTCTTTGTGGGAAACAAAGCCACTTCCATTATAGCAGCCAAAGTAGCCAGATTCTTGCTTTTCCAGCCCCTCGGGTAACTATGGCACAGATCGTGAGCTAGCCACGAGCAATGAGACACCCTAGGGCATCGAATCATGGACTCAGTGACTCAGCGAACAGGGAGCCTTCATTCTGGTAACTGAGGGGGCAGCGGTCAGCTGTCAGGCCAGTGGCATCGGCAGGTCCAAGCAGCGGCATCCAAGGCCAACACCAGCAGTGGCCATGCAAGCTACCATGTCATGTGCAGCAGGGACAGCAGCGATGGCTCACCAGGCTGGTTCTGTGGTGGAACCTTGACTGTGACTTTGGCTTCTTGATGCCCACCCATATTCTAAGTCTGGTGCCCGACACTTCACAGTGACTCTACCAGATGCCTGATATCTTTTAGGAAATCCCTTTTATCCTTAAGCCAGCCAGAGTCAGTTTCAACTGCTTGCCTTGAAGATTCCTAAGGGATACATTATGTACAAGGACATATTTGTGCTAAATCAGAACAACGGCATCAAGCCACATTAGGAGCGGCCACTAAATCCATCTCAGCATGTGAGCCTTATCCTACCTTTGGACCTGGAAAATCACAAGGATGGCCAGGCTCGAATTTCTTTTTTTTTTTTTTTTATTACATCATGCAGTGACCACCTCCTCAGAATATCACTCATTACACAAGAATGAAGAATGGGAAAGCAGAAATAGATGAGAATATGCTTCGAACGTCTTTTATTAGTTTCCCACTATACTTAAATGTAAATTCTTATCAAACCCCAAGTGTATTTAATAACATAGAATTTCCTTGTTGTAACATCTTTCTGTAAAATATACTAATTTATGGAACTAAAAGTGAGAGTTACTTGGTATTGGGGGTAGAGAAGTGAAGACCTGCTTAATGCACAAATTTCTTCATTTCATTGCTCATCATGGCAACATCACAACACAGTACTTGGGACAAAGGCCGTCTAAGCTATTTTAAAATAGAACCAGTCTTCGTAAACAGGAAAACTACTATGGGGTACACAGGGCTTTATTACACAAAAGCCATATTTTAAATAGAGGAAAATCGTTTAACAAACCATCATATGTAGTACTGTCAAGAAGAGCAAGGACATGATAAACACAAATTGCAAAAGAGTGGTTCAGAGGAGGAGAATGCAAAAGGGGAAGGGCTTATATTCCATAAGTGAGCCGTGGATTCAGAGAGGGTTATTTCATTATTACGCTTTAAACTACATGACACAAACTCTTGAATATATAACATAGTTTATAATGAAAAATCTAAAGATACAAAGGACAAATAATGACAAAGCTAAAAAAGACCATGCTTCAAGAACATCTTCCTTCAGCCTACTTAATTGTTGAAGCCCCAGACTGTTGATAATACAGCCCCTGGAGCAAGCACACATTCCTTCCCGTATCTTAAGATGAACGACAGAGCCTACATCTTTTTTCATGGCAATACCACCAGGCAGATAGAGGCCCTGTGCTGATAATCAGTTGCAGGTGAAGGTACCGCTCAGCCTTGATCAAGGGATCTCCGTAGCATCTGCCTCCCCAGCCCCTGTTCCAGGGATCCATATGTTAAACGTGAGCACTGGCTATTTCTTTGTCTTAACAGGCAATTCCCAGGAAACTCCAGCCCTGCAGAGACCCCTGCAGGTTGCCCAGCCTCCATGAATGTGCCGCTTGTTACAGAACATTGAAAAGGTTCCCAGACCATGTTCACAGTGTCTGCCTCAATCAGCAGATAAATCTAGCTTGATAAACTGACACACTCTGCCCTCCTCCCGGCCACATCTTAATAAGAAACCCAGAGAACTGCCAGCTTTTTTGTTAACCTTTCAAAACACTAGAAATGAATCTCAATAAAACCTAAACATGAGTTCCCAGAGTAGGGGGGAAAGCACAAAACTCTAACTCCTAATCAACCAAGTGTAAAAGAAAAAAAAAGATCCAGCAAAAAAACTTACATTGGAACCCTGACAGCTGGAAAATACAACTACATAGTGACTGCAAATGCTGAGTGGATGCTGATGGGACCACTGGTGGTGACTGTTTCTTTGCACCAGAAATGCCTGGAAATAGCAATAATGTGAGAACAATAATTCCATCCATGATGCCCGTAGGCAAAGAACACTGAACTGTAACAGCAAGTAATATCTGCAGAACATCCTGGAGGTTGTGTGTCATACTTGCAAGAAAAGTATGCATTTGACCATCCAGAGATCTTATGGTCAAATATCAGCTCGACAACTTTCCTCTGAGTCTCAGTTCCTTGCTAGTGTCATGAAGACAATAATCTCTACCACATGGAGCCACTATGTGGTTTACATGAGACAACGTATTGAAATGTCCACCATGGGGCCTGGCACGTGCAAGGTACTCAATAACCATTGGCTCCACTCCTGTTCCCTGGGACACCTACAGCCACAAAGGGCTGCTTCATTCCTGCTTGCTGCAGGCCAAGCCAGCCTCTCCAGGCCTAGAGCTTCCTGGCACTCCATGGTTGCACCCCCAAATTGACAGTCACACCTTGGAATGGCCTGCAGCAATTTTCCATAAAATACACAAGCTCTCACTGCATAAGGGTACCCAGGGTTGAAGATCACAGTTAGAACAGTAAACTGGCTTCACTCCAGTCCCACAGGGTTGGTGATCTTTTGTTGATGCTTCACATTCAGTAAAATTTCTATGTGATATTTATAAATCAGATTGAACTCAGATAAAGTTATAAAGCAGTCTTAAAACTGTCATTGTTAATTCCTCTTCACCTTCATGGTATGTCGCTTGTAACCTCATAATCAGGCACTGCATGACCATATTTGATCAATGCGCCCTGTTCCCTGTCCTTGCAGAGCTATAATCCCTATGGTGTCACCCGCGAAGGCGCACCAACCCAGACTCTGCCCCATGCCCCACCACAAAAACTTACCAGCTTATTGTCCTGCTTATAGAATTACAAATCAAACCATTTACTGGAGACCTACTCTAATCCTCCATTTAATTAATAAGAAACCACGGTCCTGAAGCCTACCAGATGCTAGGTAACATCGGAGCCAGGTCTGGAGGCCAGACCCGCTGGCTCCCAGGCCAGAGCTTCTTAGATGGTAGGCTTGGCAGCTGGACCAGAACCAAGGCACACAATAGCTTAGTGTATTCCTGCTCTGAAGTAATAGTTGCTTTTCACAGGGACCTTTAGTTAAATGGGATGAGTGATGCTTAAATTTCAAAACAGCTGCCAGGGCCGGTGGGTAGATATTTGGGGTTGAAAAAGAGGTTTGTGGCCTCCCTCAAATCATTCCATATCGGTGACCACCTATAGTTCCAGGAAATGTTCTGCAGATGAAGGAAAATGTGGCCTCCATTTCCCATCCATCTTTTCAACGAACAGTTGCTGAATGTCTGATACATACATGGTATATTGCTATAGGGATTGCATGTACAAACACAAACATTATGCACACGGTATCCTGCTACAGGGATTGAAAAGATGACTCCTCCCGCCTGCTTTACTCACACTCTGTGGGCCAAGTATTGCACTAAGCACTTTATTTGCCTTCTCTGACTCAATCCTCACAATAATCATATGAAATAGATGTTTGTATCCCCCATGTTACAGACGGGGAAACCAAAGCATAGAAGTTAAGTGCCGAAGTCCCAAGGTTAGTAAGTAGCAGGCTGGAACTCGAACCCAGCCTGCTCAACTCCAGAGCCTGTGCCTTTGTCCCCTTCCTGGTGCCCTCTCTCCACAGGTGCATGGCTGACCATGGTTGGGGGAGTATCAGGAAACTCATATAAGAAGAAGCATGTGAAGCAGTGAACACAGCACTTGGGAGATAGTAAATGCTTTATCTTTTTAAAGTTGGACGAGACAAACCATTTTATAAAACTTTTGTTTAGTTTGGAACTCAGTGACACTTCGGTTTGCAATGCCAATATTAATATACAAATGGCAGTGAGTTTTCCTGTGACCTGATCATTCTGTTAAAGTTGTCTGCAATTTTCCATGAATGTAAAAAAAAAACAAAAAACAAAAAAATCCTAGAGATTTTCTGGTTTCTACAGTCTGACCAGCTATATTTTGTGTGCCAACACCCCCAGTCATTCAATGCTCTTTTGTCTCTCTCTATATTATTTAGGTGGAGACGGGGCCACGCTCATTCCTCATTTAAAGAGTCCACAGGGAGTGGGTGGTGCTCAGTAAAGCCAAGCTGACTCCCTGACTGAGAGCTGTGAGAATGGAGTGTTGAGTAACCATTCTTTTGCTCAGAACAATGGGTTTGTTAACTTGAACATAATTAAAATGAGAGGACTTCCCCCGGGGTTGCATCACCTCTGCCCAAGTGACAACCTAAACCCTCTGACTCTGACGCCGGGTCACTGAATGCAGTTTCAGAGGCACAGAGCTTCTAGAGCAGCACTGTCCAATGGAAACTTCTGTGATGATGGAAACGTTCTTCCTGTGTGTGCTCAGCCAAGTACACAGCCACTAGCCACACGTGGCTACTAAGCACTTGGAATGGGGCTGTGTGGCTGCGGAACTGGAGTTTTCATTTTATTTCATTTTAATTAATGTGCATGGCCACATGTAGCTGATGGCTACTATAGGAGATAGCACAGTTCTACAGGAACTGATGGCAGGAAAGCTGGTTTATGGAGGATGGAGCGAGGGCTCAGTAAACTTGATGTTTTAGTTTCTTGACAGATTCTTAACCCCCCAGAAGCATGACCACCAAGAGGGTCTGGGCCATGTTGGAAGGAGACCAGTTTGTCTATGATGTCCTTCCTCTCTCTAATTCTGGGATTTCTTCAGGTAGGACCTGGACCACCATCAGGAACCAGAGAACAAGAGAAAGCAAAGGGACTTTGGAACCTCTAAGCCATCTTTTTGCAGAGGAGGAAGCTGGAAGTCAAAGAGGAAGCCCTCTTCCCTAGGTCATATAATGGCAGAACCATAAAAGCCTCCTGATACATAGTCCATGCTCTTTCACCTAAACTTAGCTGACATCTCAGCTCTTATCCCTAATAAATTGTGGGCAGGTAAGTTTTCGGGGGTTGCAGGGGAACAATGAAAACGTATAAAGGATGCCAAGAGTAGGATGTAGGGACTGGTATCCCCAGCAGAAGTGCCCATCCTATCAAAACTGGGCAACTGCCACTTGCTGCCAATTGTTGCCATGTAAGAATATGTCACCCAATCGTCCAATTTTCCCAAGAGAAGCAAGGAGTAGAGTTTGCAACCTCTGGCTTAACCTGTCTTCTCCTCACCCTCATCTCTAAAACATCCTCACTAGTTAGTGATTATTATTCACAACTTATAGGTCACAGATTATTGAGGTTAAGCATCTTGCTCAAGAAACAAGTAGTAGAATATGAGTTCAACAGCAAATTGGGCTCCAAAGTCTACACACTTCCCACCACATCCCACTCTCCTCTCACAACACCAGCTCCACCCACTGAGGTTCCTTATTCTAATAGACGGGCTCGAAGTGGCTCTCCATGCAGTAGATCATCTTGCACTTTTTACTTTCTTTCCTAAATTATAATTTCATTGTTAACAAATGATGAAAATTCCATTAGCATAGCTGAGAAGAATAATAAAGCTATTCCTTGCTGAATCAAAATAACAACAAAATAAAATTTAATATCTGTGCCAAAATAACAGGTAAGCATCCCCCATCCAAATTTACCCCATTCCTGCCACCCATCAACAGTGGGTCAGAAGTGTCTATGTATCTTCCTTTTAAAATTACCATGTCTAAACATTTCATGCACAGGACTCTTATACAGAAAATTAATTTTTAAACTAAAAGGAAAAAGAAGAGGGACTGGAGACAAAGAAGGTGCTATCCCACATGCCTTCAATTGTTTTCTGTATCTAAAGCCAAAACTCTGGATGTGCTATTTATATCAGTCATAACTCTTCTCTCTTTGAGATGCCACACCTACAGTGATTGATGGGTAAAGCCTAGAGTTTCTAATACTGTCTACCCTGATGGCAAATTGATATATAGTCCCCAGCAAGTTCCATTTGAGCTCATGATTTTCCTGTAAATGTGCCCCAGCACAGCTGCCACATTCCTAAATTCTGGGCAAAATTTATGATGGTGCTTCACTATTCGATTATTGTGTAGGAGCTTAGTGTAAAACTCCCAAAATAGTGATAATGTGATTGCAGTTCTTTACTTCATTGCTGGCTGCTTAGAACTCTCAGCTTTACATCAGCATACTGTTTGATGAAGATTAATTTCATTTTCTCTCTAGCCACTGTGTTAATAAAAATAAGCATTGTTGAGAAAACAGGACCGAGTGGCACAATTAGCTAATACCCATTCCTTCTATCTCTTGTAAGTTCTGTTGAAATGAATGGCAGTAAAAGTGAGTTCAGAGATTGCAATCTGCTTCCCGGTGGCTGGTTAAAAAAGTACTATAAACTTAGCCTGCTTAGCCCTTCTCACTCTAAGAACCCAGAGCCATGGGCTAAATGAGATGCCAACTGGAACTGGACATAAGGGGAATAAGGAATGAAAAAGGCCAGGGGCAGAGATGTGATGGAAAGAGAGGAGGCCAAGCAGTGTGGGTCGGAGTGGAGAAGGAGAGGAAGCATTTGGGAAGGTTCTGACGAGCAGCTGCTTGGTGGCAAGGGGCTCATATAACACATACACGTACCTCTACCTGTTTTATCACATCCACCAAAGATCTCAAGCAACTGTCATCCAGCTCTCAGCCCCTGAGCACATTAGAGTTGAGGAAGGAAACTTTTCTCCCGGAAGATCCTGAAAGAGCTCTAACTTAGCCCAAGAAGCCATTAAAGGTCAGAGCACGTGCATAGTAAACGTAACCTGGATCCAGAGCACTTTCATAGGCCTATCTCCTGATCCCAAGTACAAAATCCTGACCCGCCCCTCCATTTCGTTCTTTTATTCTTGTAGTAGCTTAAAATGTAGTTCCAAAATTCTTAGATACTCTTCCCATCAAGAAGTGAGCTCTGTGCCCTCTTCCCTTGAATCTGGGTGGGCTCTGTGACTGCGTGACCCAGAGAGGATAGGGAAGTGAGGCGGAGTGGTCTCCGCTGTTGGCCATGACAGGCAATGTGCTTCTGCCTCCACCATGGGAACACGTGTGCGTGAGGCCCTGGGCTCCAGGGACAGTGTCTGGCAACCCCGCCACCGCCAGGCTGTGAGAAAGCCAAGCCACACAGAGAGGTCCCATGGGGCCACTCTGGTCACCAGACATATGAGCGAAAAGTCTCCCAGGCCCAGCACTGAGTCTTCCCGGCCCTTCAAGTCTTCACGGCCAGAGCAGAGCCAACCCAGCCCCGCTGTGCCCTGACTTCTGGCCCTTAGCCTCCTGATGAGTGTAAGAAAATGGTTGTTGCAGCAGCTAAGTTTTGAGGTAATTTGTTACACAGCAGTCACCTCTGGAACAATCCTGCTGCTCCATTCCCACCTCTGATCTTTCTCTGTGGAGGCTTCCATCTTTACATCCTTAGAGGAGTCATTTCTATTTGTTTGTACCCAAAAGCCCTTTGTTCAAGTGAAAATTTCTGCCTAAGAAATTGGTGGCTAACATGGGAATTCCCTGGTGGCGCACAGTGGATAAGACTCTGCGCTCCCAAAGCAGGGGGCCCGGGCTCGATCCCTGGTCAGGGAACTAGATTCCACATGCATGCCGTAACTAAGAGTTTGCATGCCACAGCTAAGGATCCCACGTGCCACAACTAAGGAGCTGGCGAGCCACAACTAAGGAGCCTGGGAGCCACAACTAAGGAAGGAACCCATGAGCCACAACTAAGGAGCCCACCTGCTGCAACTAAGACCTGGTGCTATCAAATAAATACATAAATAAACATTTAAAAAACACAAAAAAGAAATCAATGGCTGACAGAAGCTCTAGGGCTCCTTAGCTCACAATTTGACAATCACCCTTCATCCAGAAAATAAATACGTGGCTTTCATTCAATCAATCAAATAATTTCTGGAATACAGCCTTCTCTTGAAAGCCTTCCCAGCTTAATCACACAGAAGTTGATGGCTTGTAATTTCTTCCCGCACCCATCTCCCAGCACCACCACACATAACCACCGGCATGCATGTATTGAAAAACTAAACATCATAAAAGATGTAAAAGAAATATGTCATGATATCCCCCTTTAAAGGACTTCTAATCTTGTTTTGAAGGCAGTGCTAGCCACTCTGCCCCCACCATCAGCCTTATAAAACAAAATAATAAAGATAGAGGGACCCACTCTCACAATCACATTATATATAATAAGAATATAGAAAATCCTATTTCTGTGCTTACAAGGCATGCTTCTTCCGTGCACATCCGTGTCACCAGTGTTAACAATAAGAATGATTCCTTATATCTGAAACAAGTTACTATTCAATCACCTATTCACACATTCAATAACCATTTACTGCTCTCTCTGTATGTGCCAGGCCTTCTGCTAAGCTCTGGGTATAACCCAGAGAGTAAGACAGACACAGTCCATGTCTTTTTGAAGCTTACATTCTAGTGAGGAAGACAGATAACAAATGTGTAAACATTTTAAAAGTATGACTTACACAGGAAAAGAAATAAGGAGGACGATGCAATGGACACTAAGTAGAAGTAGGATGGCCACTTTGCTGAGGGTGGCCACAGAAGACCCAGGAAAATAAGCGAATGGGTGGCATTTGAGGTAGATCCTAAAGATAAGAAGACGCTGGGAAAATCTACTTAAACAGGGTTTTGGGTGAGGGAACAGCACTTACAAAAGCCCCAAGGCAAAAAAAATCACTGCATGTTCCAAGAAGAGAAAGGCCTATGTGTCCAGAGAGATGGAGGAGAAAGGAGAAGGAGTTAAGAGCCGTGAGAGGGGGAGCCTGTATGTGTCATGATGCCAAGCATGTGGTCTCTGAAACTATAAGCCATCCAAGGGTAAAAGCAATCTAAACAGCAACTACACTGTGCTAATAGTTACTTAATCATCATTGTCATCAGAGCAAAGTTTATATTGATTACTTGCTTACTTTGGATTGATATTTTGGAAAACATTGCTGTGTTCTTTCCTTGCCTTTCAAGTAAAAAATGTCCTTAGGACAGAAAGAAGGAGAATCTGGCACTCAAAATAGGCCTTATGCAAGGCTTACTAATATATTGTCTTGAGAAAGAATTTTTAAATGCCTGTATCACCTTTCACATATCAGAAGGACTTGAAGAATTCTCCCACAGTGAAGTAAAGATGGGACATAGAAGAGTGTGGAGAAACCTCACCCTCATCCTCATCCCAGGGGCTGTGAGAGGAGGAGAAGCAGGGGAAAGAGCAAAGTGGCTGGAGTGTGTCTTAAGGAGTTTTACATAGATCTGGGAAAGCCAGAGGAATGAGGGTTCTAACCCTGTTCCTGTCCAGGGCTATAGAAAGACATGACCTCTCAGGTTGCCCCATTCCAAAGTCCATATGGAGGCAGTTAGGCAGAGAGACAGCTTGGAGTGTAGCTTTTCTGAGCACCTCTTGGTTGCCTGTGGGAACCACTGTGGTAGGGTTGGGATCCGGGTGTTCACAGCTCCCTAAGGGGGGAAATTAGAAAGTAGCTGAGCTTAGAGCCACTATGCCAGCCTGGAGAGGAAAGAGATGGTGCCCTAGCAAAGGCTGGGTGTGGAGAGTCCATTCAGGGGCATCCAGCCTCTGTTCTTGAAGGGGGACAGGGATTCAGAGGGCCTGTGATACCACTGAGAATGAGATGATACCCAGCAATCCAGGGAGACTGCCAGACCCTAATCAATCCTGAAGACACCAGAGTCCTTGTTGCACCAGCTCAGATCTCAGCCAAGAATGCCAGTGGACCACGCAGCAAGTGGGGGGATGAGTGGTCAATGAACCCCAGGCCTAGGGCTGTGGACTCCTCCCTCCCACCAAGACTGCCTCAGCCCCTCCCCTCTCCCACATACTTGCATCTCATCTTGGAGAGGAGCCCAGAAAAGCCTGGAACACTGAGAGATCTGAAAGTCTGAGCACTTTTTCCTAGACATAGAGCTTTATCTAAAATCAGTACGGCAGACCACGATTTAAAACAATTTGGACATTCAATTAATTTTCCTTCTAATCAGCAAGAGTTTGTTGAGGAGGAACATCACATTAGTGAAAATCAAAATTAAGGAGCTACATGTTCTCTGCCCATCCACATGTGGTGGGAGAGAAATTTGTGACTCATTACAAGTGCTTTACACATGTCATCTCATGCAATCCTCAGAACAACAATAAGAAGCCATCGCTCTGTATCTCTTCCCCATTTTACGAGGAGGAAAGTGTCAGGTTCAATAAACTGATGAAGCTGACACAACCCCTGAGTGTCAGAGCCACCAAAGGTTTGAGTGCTTGATCAATGCAGGGTTTGCCTTATCACTCTTGGTCCAGAATTCCTGTTAATGTGATGGCAGTGAGCATCACAAGTGTATATTTAATTTAAAATCACAAGGCACTTACCATGGGGAAGGCACTGTTCTTACTGCTTTGCAAATATGGACTCATTTAATCTTCTCACCAATCACATGAAGTAGTTAGTGTTATCACTCCATTTTACATGTAACGCTGAGCTCAGAAAGTGGAATAATTTGCCTCAGGTCAATTTTGCAGCTAATAAATGGAGGAATTGATACTTGAACCCAGACCACAGAGAATGAGAAATGAGCTATTAACCGCTGCACTGGACAAAGAATCAAAAAACTTTTCAAATTCTAACTTTTTCAAGTTACAATGATTCTAGGTTATAATAAAACTTACAGTGGTTTAATCTTCGTGGCTAATAAAAAGTTATATATTATTCCAGGGATGCAAGGATTTTTCAATATCCACAATCAATGTAATACACCACAATAACAAATTGAAAAATAAAAACCGTATGATCATCTTAATAGATGCAGAAAAAACTTTTGATAAAATTTAACATCCATTTATGATAAAAACTCCCCAGAAAGTAGGCATAGAGGGAACATATCTCAACACAATAAAGGCCATATATGACAAACCCACAGCAAACATCATTCTCAATGGTGAAAAACTGAAAGCATTTCCTCTAAGATCAGGAATAAGACAAGGATACCCACTCTCACTACTTTTATTCAACATAGTTTTGGCAGTCCTACTCATAGCAGTCAGACAAGAAAAGGAAATAAAAGAAATCCACATTGGAAAGGAAAAAGTAAAACTGTCACTATTTGCAGATGACATAATATTATACATAGAAAATCCTAAAGATGCCACCAGAAAACTGCTAGAGCTCATCAATGAATTTGGTAAAGATGCAAGATACAAAATTAATATACAGAAATCTGTTGCATTTCTATACACTATCAATGAACTATCAGTGAACTATCAGAAAGAGAAATTAAGGAAACAATCCCATTTACCATCACCTACCTAAGGAGGCAGAATACCTGTGCTCCAAAAACTATAAGACACAGATGAGAGAAATTGAAGATGACTCAAACAAATGGATATACCATGTTCTTGGATTGGAAGAATCAATAATGTTAAAATGACCAAACTAGCCAAGGCAATCTACACATTCAATGCAATCCCTATCAAAATACCAATGGCATTTTTCACAGAACTAGGACAGATTTTTTTTTAATTTGTATAGAAACAAAAAGACCCTGAATAGCCAAAACCATCTTGAGAAAGAACAGAGCTGAAGAAATCATGCTCCCTGACTTCAAACCATACTACAAAACTACAGTCATCAAAACAGCATGGTATTGGCACAAAAACAGAAATATAGATCAATGGAACAAGATAGAAAGCCCAGAAATAAACCCATGAACTTATGGTCAATTAATCTACAACAAAGGAGGCAAGAATTAACAATGGAGAAAAGACAGTCTCTTCAGTAAGTGGTGCTGGGAAAACTGGATAGCTATATGTAAAGGAATGAAATTAGAACACTCTTGAATAACATATACAAAAATAAACTCAAAATGGATTAAAGACCTAAATGTGAGACTGGATACTATAAAACTCCTACAGGAAAACATCAGCAGAACACTAACATAAATCGCAGCAATATCTTTTTGGATCCATCTCCTAAAGTAAAGGAAATAAAAGCAAAAATAAACAAGTGGGACCTAATTAAACTTAAAAGTTTTTGCACAGCAAAGGAAACCATCAACAAAATGAAAAGACACCCTATGGAATGGGAGAAAATATTTGCAAATGATATGACTGATAAGGGATTAATATCCAACATATATAAACAGCTTATATGACTCAACATAAAAAAAAAAAAAACCATACAACCCAATTTAAAAATGGCCAGAAGACCTGAATAGACATTTTGCCAAAGAGGAAATGCAGATGGCCAACAGACACATGAAAAGATGCTCAACACTGCTAATCATCAGGGAAATGCAAATCAAAACCACAATAAGATATCATCACATTAGAGATGGCTATCATCAAAAAGTCTGCAAATTACAAATGTTGGTGAGGATGTGGAGAAAAGGGAGCCCTCCTCCACTGTTGCTGGGAATGTAAGTTGGTGTAGCCACTGTGGAAAACGGTATGAAGTTTTCTCAAAAAAACTAAAAATAGAACTACCATATAACCCAGCAATTCTACTCCTGGGTATATATCTGAAAATAACAAAAACCCTAATTTTAAAAGATACACACACCCCAATGTTCATAGCAGCATTATTTACAATTGCCAAGATATGGAAGCAACCTAAGTGTCCATCAACAGATGAATGGATAAAGAAGATGGGGTATATTTATACAATGGAATACTACCCATTTATAAAAAAGAAAGAAATTTTGCCATTTGCAGTAACATGAATGGACTTGGAGGGCATTATGCTAAATGAAATAAATCAGACTAAGAAAAACAAATACTGCATGATATCACTTATATCTTGATTCTAAAAAATACAACAAATAGTGAATATTAAAAAAATACAACAAACTAGTGAATATAACAAAAAAAGAAATAGACTCACACATATAGAGAACAAACTAGTGGTTACCAGGTTGTGGGGTGGTGGAATATAGGGTTGGAGAAATGGGAGGTACAAACTATTGGGTGTAAGATAGGCTCAAGTATGTATTGTACAACATGGGGAATATAGCAAATATTTTGTAGTAACTGTAAATGGAAAGTAACCTTTAAAATTGTATAAAAAATAAAAATAAATAAAAGTAATATAATTTCCAGAAGTGTTCATTTTCCATTCACTGTGAAAAATCTATCTGAAGATAGTTACAACTGATAGCTAGATGTAAGTAAGTTATGGCGTTTAAAGGAAAGATGGACTAAAAGACTAGCTTAAGTAGAAAGAAAGTTCTTTAAGGACTAGAACTATCCTGGACTCTCAAGTACACTATTACCGGAGCTGTAGGAGATAACAGAAGAAAGTCAAATCACAAGAGCAAGCACCATATAAGTGTTAGCTAATTTCATTATCATCAACATTAGCATCATTACTGCAGTTATAATATAAAACCAAGACATCGCAACATAGGAAAGTGATCCTTATGTAAAGGGAATTTTCTCAATGAAGTCATTCATTTCATACCAAAAGCAAGGACTTTCAAATTTTAACATATTTCTGAACATTTTAGTCCAGTCCAAACCATTTAGTTCTGAAAGAGTAAAATGATGGAGGTTGCTGGATGTGTGTAACACTGTCCGTGTTCACTGTGTGCCTAAAGACTCCACAAGGCGAATCACGTTATTAGAAATAACTCGCTGACTTAATGAAACAGTAACTATTAGAGTAACTATTTCTTTTTAGCTGAGTATTTTTATTCCAGTGAAGGAGCTGGGATAAACGCTGGCTGGCTCGCTTTTGTTTCTTTTGTCTTCCTTGAGGTCTTCACCATGCCTGGCTAGATCCACCTGCACAATCAGTAAGATGCCAATACGTCTGTAATTAGGTATGTCTTCCAATAACACTGGGAAGGTGGTATCTCTGTTATTTCCACCTTACGAGTAGAGCAATGAGGGCACGAAGAAGTGAGGGGGAAATGCAGCCATAGAAGACTCACCGCAATCAATTTTGTTGCTCCCGATTACCCCAAAATGCATCTCTTTTATAAATAGACCTATTTGTACACCACTCAAAAGTATAGTCCAAAAAATGGAAAATCAGTCAACACCTTTTTTTTTTAAATTTTTTGATTTAAGTTTATTTATTTTTTTATACAGCAGGTTCATATTAGTCATCAAATTTATACACATCAGTGTATACATGTCAATCCCAATTGCCCAAATTCATCACAGCACCAGCCCCACCCCACCGCGGCTTTCCCTGCTTGGTTTCCATACGTTTGTTCTCTACATCAGTGTCTCAGTTTCTGCCCTGCAAACCGGTTCATCTATATCATTTTTCTAGGTTCCACATACATGCGTTAATATACGATATTTGTTTTTCTCTTTCTGACTTACTTCACGCTGTATGACAGACACTAGATCCATCCACGTCTCAACAAATGACCAATTTCGTTCCTTTTCATGGCTGAGTAATATTCCTTTGTATATACATACCACACTTCTTTATCCATTCGTCTGTTGATGGGCATTTAGGTTGCTTTCAGGACCTGGCTATTGTAAATAGTGCTGCAATGAACATTGGGGTGCATGTGTCTTTTTGAATTATGGTTTTCTCTGGGTATATGCCCAGTAGTGGGATTGCTGGATCATATGGTAATTCTATTTTTACTTTTTGAAGGAACCGCCATACTGTTCTCCATAGTGGCTGTATCAATTTACATTCCCACCAATAGTGCAAGAGGGTTCCCTTTTCTCCACACCCTCTCCAGCATTTGTTGTTTGTAGATTTTCTGATGATGCCCATTCTAACTGGTGTGAGGTGATACCTCATTGTAGTTTTGATTTGCATTTCTCTAATAATTAGTGATGTTGAGCAGCTTTTCATGTGCTTCTTGGCCATCTATATATCTTCTTTGGAGAAATGTCTATTTAGGTCTTCTGCCCATTTTTGGATTGGGTTGTTTGTTTTTTTAATATTGAGCTGCAGGAGCTGTTTATATATTTTGGAGATTAATCCTTTGTCCATTGATTCGTTTGCAAATATATCATCCCATTCTGAGGGTTGTCTTTTCGTCCTGTTTATGGTTTCCTTTGCTGTGCAAAAGCTTTGAAGTTTCATTAGGTCCCATCTGTTTATTTTTGTTTTTATTTCAATTACTGTAGGAGATGGATCAAAAAAGATCTCGCTGTGATTTATGTCAAAGAGTGTTCTTCCTATGTTTTCCTCTAAGAGTTTTATAGTGTGCAGTCTTACATTTAGGTCTCTAATCCATTTTGAGTTTATTTTTGTGTATGCTGTTAGGGAGTTTTCTAATTTCATTCTTTTACATATAGCTGTCCAGTGTTTTCCCAGCACCATTTATTTTAGAGGCTGTCTTTTCTCCATTGTATATCCTTGTCTCCTTTGTCATACATTAGTTGACTGTAGGTGCGTGGCTTTATCTCTGGGCTTTCTATCTTGTTCCATTGATCTATGTTTCTGTTTTTGTGCCAGTACCATATTGTCTTGATTACTGTAGCTTTGTAGTATAGTCTGAAGTCAGGGAGCCTGATTGCTCCAACTCTGTTTTTTTCCCTCAAGACTACTTTGGCTAATTGGGGTCTTTTGTGTCTCCATACAAATTTTAAGATTTTTTGTTCTAGTTCCGTAAAAAATGCCACTGGTAGTTTGATAGGGATTGCATTGAATCTGTAGATTGCTTTGGGTAGTATAGTCATTTTCACAATGTTGATTCTTCCAATCCAAGAGCATGGTATATCTCTCCATCTGTTGGTATCATCTTTAATTTCTTTCATCAGTATCTTATAGTTTTCTGCATGCAGGTCTTTTGTCTCCCTAGGTAGGTTTATTCCTAGGTATTTTATTCTTTTTGTTGGAATGATAAATGGAAGTGTTTCCTTAACTTCTCTTTCAGATTTTTCATCATTAGTGTATAGGAATGCAAGAGATTTCTGTGCATTTATTTTGTATCCTGCAACTTTACCAGATTCATTGATTAGCTCTAGTAGTTTTCTGGTGGCATCTTTAGGATTATCTATGTATAGTATCATGTCATCTGCAAACAGTGACCGTTTTACTTCTTCTTTTCCAATTTGTATTCCTTTTATTTCTTTTTCTTCTGATTGCCATGGCTAGGACTTCCAAAACTATGTTGAATAATAGTGGTGAGAGTGGACATCCTTGTCTCATTCCTGATCTTAGAGGAAATGCTTTCGGTTTTTCACCATTGAGAATGATGTTTGCTGTGGGTTTGTCGTATATGGCCTTTATTATGTTGAGGTAGGTTCCCTCTATGCCCACTTTCTGGAGAGTTTTTCTCATAAATGAGTATCGAATTTTGTCAAAAGCTTTTTCTGCATCTATTGAGATGATCATATGGTTTTTAATCTTCAATTTGTTAATATGGTGTATCACACTGATTGATTTGCATATATTGAAGAATCCTTGCATCCCTGGGATAAATCCCACTTGATCATGGTGTATGATCCTTTTAATGTGTTGTTGGATTCTGTTTGCTAGTATTTGGTTGAGGAGTTTTGCATCTATATTCATCAGTGATACTGGTCTGTAATTTTCTTTTTGTGTAGTATCTTTGTCTGGTTTTGGTATCAGGGTGATGGTGGCCTCATAGAATGAGTTTGGGAGTATTCCTTCCTCTGAAATTTCCTGGAAGAGTTTGAGAAGGATGGGTGTTAGCTCTTCTCTAAATGTTTGATATAATTCACCTGTGAAGCCACCTGGTCCTGGACTTTTGTTTGTTGGAAGATTTTTAATCACAGTTTCAATTTCATTACTTGTGATTGGTCTGTTCATATTTTCTGTTTCTTTCTGGTTCAGTCTTGGAAGGTTTTACCTTTGTAAGAATTTGTCCATTTCTTCCAGGTTGTCCATTTTATTGGCATAGAGTTGCTTGTAGTAGTCTCTTAGGATGCTTTGTATTTCTGCGGTGTCTGTTGTAACTTCTCCTTTTTCATTTCTAATTTTATTGATTTGAGTCCTCTCCCTCTTTTTCTTGATGAGTCTGGCTAATGGTTTATCAATTTTGTTTATCCTCTCAAAAAAACAGCTTTTAGTTTTATTGATCTTTGTTATCATTTCCTTCATTTCTTTTTCATTTATTTCTGATCTGATCTTTATGCCTTCTTTCCTTCTGCTAACTTTGGGTTTTGTTTGTTCTTCCTTCTCTAGTTCCTTTAGGTGTAAGGTTAGATTGTTTATTTGAGATTTTTCTTGTTTCTTGAGGTAGGCTTGTATAGCTATAAACTTCCCTCTTAGAACTGCTTTTGCTGCATCCCATAGGTTTTGGATCATCGTGTTTTCATTGTCATTTGTCTCTAGGTATTTTTTGATTTCCTCTTTGATTTCTTCAGTGATCTCTTGGTTATTTAGTAACGTATTGTTTAACCTCCACGTGTTTGTGTTTTTTATATTTTTATCCCTGTAATTGATTTCTAATCTCATAGCATTGTGATCAGAAAAGATGCTTGATATGATGTTAATTCTCTTAAATTTACTGAGGCTTGATTTGTGACCCAAGATGTGATCTATCCTGGAGAATGTTCCGTGTGTGCTTGAGAAGAAAGTGTAATCTGCTGTTTTTGGATGGAATGTCCTATAAATATCAGTTAAATCTATCTGGTTTATTGTGTCATTTAAAGCTTCTGTTTCCTTATTTATTTTCAATTTGGATGATCTGTCTATTGGTGTAAGTGAGGTGTTAAAGTCCCCCACTATTATTGTGTTACTGTCGATTTCCTCTTTTATAGATGTTAGCAGTTGCCTTATATATTGAGGTGCTCCTATGTTGGGTGCATATATATTTATAATTGTTATATCTTCTTCATGGATTGATCCCCTGATCATTGTGTAGTGTCCTTCCTTGTCTCTTGTAACATTCTTTATTTTGAAGTCTATTTTACCTGATATGAGTATTGCTACTCCAGCTTTCTTTTGATTTCCATTTGCATGGAATATCTATTTCCATCCCCTCACTTTCAGTCTGTATGTGTCTCTAGGTCTGAAGTGGGTCTCTTGTAGACAGCATATATATGGGTCTTGGTTTTGTATCCATTCACCAAGAATGTGTCTTTTGGTTGGAGAATTTAATCCATTCACGTTTAAGGTAATTATCAATATGTATGTTCCTATGACCATTTTCTTAATTGTTTTGGGTTTGTTTTTGTAGGTCCTTTTTTTCTCTTGTGTTTCCCACTTAGAGAAGTTCCTTTAGCAGTTATTGTAGAGCTGGTTTGGTGGTGCTGAATTCTCTTAGCTTTTGCTTGTCTGTAAAGCTTTTGATTTCTCCATCGAATCTAAATGAGATCCTTGCCGGGTAGAGTAATGTTGGTTGTAGGTTCTTCTCTTTCATCACTTTAAGTATATCATGCCACTCCCTTCTGGCTTGTAGAGTTTCTGCTGAGAAATCAGCTGTTAACCTTATGGGAGTTCCCTTGTATGTTATTTGTCATTTTTCCCTTGCTGCTTTCAATAATTTTTCTTTGTCTTTAGTTTTTGCCAATTTGATTACTATGTTTCTCAGCGTGTTTCTCCTTGGGTTTATCCTGTATGGGACTCTCTGCACTTCCTGGACTTGGGTGGCTATTTCCTTTCCCATGTTAGGGAAGTTTTTGACTATAATCTCTTCAAATATTTTCTCTGGTCTTTTCTCTCTCTCTTCTCCTTCTGGGACCCCTATAATGTGAATGTTGTTGCGTTTAATGTTGTCCCAGAGGTCTCTTAGGCTGTCTTCATTTCTTTTCATTCTTTTTTCTTTATTGTCTTCTGCAGCAGTGAATTCCACCATTCTGTCTTCCAGGTCACTTATCCGTTCTTCTGCCTCAGTTATTCTGTTCTTGATTCCTTCTAGTGTAGTTTTCATTTCAGTTATTTTATTGTTCATCTCTGTTTGTTTGTTCTTTAATTCTTCTAGGTCTTTGTTAAACATTTCTTGCATCTTCTCGATCTTTGCCTCCATTCTTTTTCCGAGGTCCTGGTTCATCTTCACTATCATAATTCTGAATTCTTTTTCTGGAAGGTTGCCTATCTCCACTTCATTTAGTTGTTTTTCTGGGGTTTTATCTTGTTCCTTCATCTGGTACATAGCCCTCTGCCTTTTCATCTTGTCTATCTTTCTGTGAATGTGGGTTTTGTTCAACAGGCTCTAGGATTGTAGTTCTTCTTGTTTCTGCTCTCTGCTCTCTCAGTCACCACCTTTCTGGAGAGCCTTACTGCATCTGGATACATTTGGGTGGTCTCAAATATTTTCATGTAGCGCCTGTGTTTCACCTCATCTCATTTTTTTCTTTTTTCTGCATTTCTGGATCACTATCTAGGATGATGAGTGATCTGTATTATTTTCAGGAAGACAGAAATGTTTCCCAAATCATCCTGACTATTTCATGCCCAGTTCAAACCCTACATGTTTTATATATTGTCATAGGTACTTTTGGCAAAAGAAGTCTCTCACCCACAATTCTGATACTGGTCTTAGCAAAGTACAATAGGCATTACATCTCCAGTGATGACTGTGAGGCACTCCAAGATCTTAAGGTACACACTGAATCCTTTTTTAAAAAACTGTTTTTATGTTAAGTTCATGTTAATTATCCTGGTTATTTAAAAATAGGTAATCTAGTCTATAATAATAACAGATAGCTATACCTGTATATTTATCTATTTGCCAAAGGCTATAGCACTGTTTCATATAAGCCTTACAAAAACTACGTGGGACAGGTTTTATCAAATACTTTTTATAGCTGAAGAAACTGAGGCGGGGCTGCAGGTGGAGTTGCTTACTTAAGCCTATGCAGCTATTAAGTCATGAAGTCATGATACCAGGATTAAAGCCCACTTCAGTGTGATTCTGAAACCATGCTTTTAACCACAACATTATGAAGCTTCAAGTATGGAATGCATGTGTAATTCATCAACCCAATTTATTTAATAAAAGCAAGCAGTGTCTTCCCCTTGCCAGTTGAGCTCACAAACACATAATTTTCATGTTATCACCAGCTTTATTTACTCCTGGACATTCTTCCCAGACTACATTCCCGATGACTGGTATAGACTTGTTTTTTTACATCACTGATTCAAAAACCCTCAGGATTTTTGGAGAGCAATATACTATAATATTACTTCATCAGACCCACAGGCAGAAAAAGTTTGAACATGACATCTACTTTCATTTAAATCAGTCTTCTTTCCTATCTTGAAAGGAAAGCATATTTTGCATTCATATTGCTCTGTGTTTTATATAGGTCCCAAAGATACTAGTACATAATGGGCTTCCAGAGCCTTTCATTTCTTGAAGATGAAAGTAATTGCATGAGAAAAGGGAAGGAAGAAAGGACTTAGGAGATAGGAAGGCTACACAGAATCAGGCACGCAGTGGCACATTTTTACTAAAAAGGACACAATGTGCCTTTTATACTATGCATGAAGCCTAATCATTTCTCTCACGTGCATAAAATCAGATTCCAAAGAAATCAAAGTAACGGCCTAATCTCATAAACTCAGAAAGCCAAGAATATAAGAGGATTTCAGGGTGGTTTGTTTTAATTAAAAGAAATTATTTGGAGAAAACAGCTGAGGAACTTCAATTTGGTGCAAGTATCATGAGGTCTTATGTTGGATTGTCTCAACCCTGCATTAAATTCCACGGTAACAAATGATCCTAATATAATTTCCGTTCAGAAGAATGAAACACAACCATCTAGTTGTAGGCATCTCCTAACTCATAGGGAAATTCTAGATTTTTCCAGCTGCTTTACTGGAGTTAGAGTTGACTTTTTCAATCTTGTTTTACATAGCTCTAGAGAAAAAGGGAACCATGAGCTATGTTTTACAATTTACTTAACTAATTTCACGTACTTAATGTTTTTTCTACCAAGTTTCTTGACAGTTATAATTTCTCCCCTTTGGAAATTAAGGAGAAGGGATCATAGTTCACAGCACATGCCATGCTGACAGTCCTTGTCTACCACATGTGCTAGGACTCACTTTAAGACTAATCTTGGGACCTCCCTGGTGGTGCAGTGGTTAAGAATCTGCCTGCCAATGCAGGTGACATGGGTTCGAGCCCTGGTGCAGGAAGATCCCACGTGCTTCAGAGCAACTAAGCCTGTACACCACAACTACTGAGCTCTAGAGCCCATGAGCCACAACTACTGAAGCCTGGGCACCCAGAGCCCATGCTCCACAACAAGGGAAGCCACTGCAATGAGAAGCCCGCGCACCGCAACGAAGAGTAGTCCCAGCTCACCACAACTAGAGAAAGCCCGTGAGCAGCAACGAAGACCCAACACAGCCAAAAATAAATTAATCTCCTCAAAGAAACATTCCAAACCAAAACTTCTGTATACTGAGCAGTCCCCGGCTTCCCACGCCATATCAATTATGTGTCACTTATGGCATTTTGTCTATCAGTTGCTTTTATGTTCTTTAAGTAGTTCTTGTATGTCAATCTGTCTCCAGAGATAAAGAATGGAAATAATAGTCATAAAAATGAATTTGATTTCACTGAGTATTTTTATGGGTCCAAATTTACACGCTATTGAGATATGCATTGCCCCTCCAGAAATAAAGCCACTTTATTTTAAGAAAAAAAACATATACATCAATACAGGCAACTATAACCTGGGTCTATTACAAAACTTCTCCCTGGAATACTCAGGGATATATTTAAGTTAAAGATAGATCAGTGAAGGGTTTGCTTTAGAGAGAAAGAAAAAAATTCTGGAACCTGTTTCTGTTGGTACAAACAAGACCATGAAGCAGTTTACTAGTCATTCAACACTCTGGGAAGCTCATGTAAACCAATCCTAACAATTTTTTGAATGCTCTGTTTTAAGTGTTATAAATACTGACAGTAATGAATAACCAAGAAACAAAGTGAGTGCCTCTTATGAGAACATAGTTGCAATCTAATTACATTAAATCCAGGTAGAGAGTCATCCCATGTGACAGCCTGCACTCACCTGCCTGAGATCATATCCCCAAAGCAAGATGCACCCACCCATGCAAGTCCAAATCTAAGGTGCCTGTGTGTCTCTGGCACACATGTTTCAAAATTCCTCCTTGGTTAAGAAGCAAGAAGAGAGGAAAGGAAGTTTAGGTCTTAGAATAGTCACTTGGTTTCAGGTAGACACACATCAAGCCAGCTGGCGGTACCAGGTCACATGGAAGGAATGACTAAGTGGTTGTGCTCAATTTGGATGAGGCAACTGGACTAAATATAAGGCAAGACTCTGGAGCCCTAGAAGATGGTGAAGCCACTATATACAAACAGCTTGGATATCTGAATGACTTCGTGGAGCATACCGAGCCCCCTCCCCCAACCCACATTGCACTGTGATGTGAGCAAGAAATAGGTGTGTGTGTTAAGCCATTGAAATTTAGGTTTTAGTTTGTTACAGTCTTTGTGCTATCTTGACTAATCATACTGTGTGCCTCCATCTACAAATGGCCAGTATGGGTATCAATTAATCAAATATCCAAGTTACTTGAAGTAGAAGGTGTCCAGACTTTTTTTTTAACTGCCAGAACATGAAGTGGCCATGGTATAGCCACAGCGGTGTTCAGCAGCTGGATTTTAAAAAATGATTGACAACCATTGAAAAGACCACAAAAAGCAAATGTGCCCAGAGAAACAATCTTTCTGAGTTCTGAGGAGAATTCTCCCCACAGATTATGCTCATTTAATGTGTGCAATAAGTACATTTATTACACAGATGACAGAACTGAAGCTTAGTGCAACTCATCCAAGATTGTCCAGACTACATCTGTCTGCTGAACTTCAAATCCTGTGTTCTCAACCCTTACACTCCTTGAGGGCAAAAGCCAGACTTCTCAATTTTTTATTTTATTTTTAGTTCCCCTCACACAGTTCTAAGCCTAGAGCTTAATGAACACCGGTAGTGTGAGTTAATGCATTCTCCAAAGTAGGTGACATACTTCTTTCTCAGTGGAAAAATCAACTATATTTTCAAGATCTTCTGAAGTCATTCAGTTACAGTCTTGCATAATAACTTTGTACAATAGGTCAGTAACGGTATTTGACAGAAAAATACAGAGTCAAAGGCAGTTAGCAACAGGAATCTCAACATGCAGCAGAGGAAACAAGCTTTGGAATATAAAGAAGAAATTTTTTTAGAAAGCAGTTACCAAGAAGAAAAAAAATGTTAATGGGGTCTTTTCCGTGTTCATTTCTTAGGTATATTACATTACAACCGAGTGATGAGACCATGCAGCAGTGAAACACTAACAGATATTCCCGTTAAGTATAGAAAAGACAAATGAGAAATTTCTATGATATTTAAATGGATGGGGTTTAAAGTGAATGCTAAGGCGGAAAAGTCCCAATATTAGCATTTATTTATAGAAAATAAAAATAGATGCTAATATTAGAGATAGATTCTTTCATATTTCACAGCAATGAATTTACAATTTGCTTTCCAGCAGACTGTAAAGAGACAAGGAAGCTGAAAATTCAAAGAGACACCTGAAATACCTAAAGACAACTTTATGTCGCAGGAAGTAGAGAAACTCTAAGATAGCCTCTCTTTCCACAGAAAGGGATTGATTTGGAATGTTCAATGAATAGCTACACTTTGTACCAGACACACTTCACTTCTCAAATTCAGTGGAGCAAGTCAGGTAAAGGAAAAAAGAAGAAAGAAAACAAGCTAGAAACCTCAAAGGACATGATTCCATAAAGTATTAATAAATTTAGACTGTGCATTTGAAAGATACAATCCAATTCAGAATGGGGAACAAGCTAGCATATGCTCTACCCATATTTTTAAAGTACAAAAAAAGGAGAATTCTTTGCAAATCACTGACCAAAATGGAAATAAAATTACACTATCACAATGGAAATTATCAGCTGGTATCTGTCCTAGAATATTAAGGAAATGAACCACAGCAGTAATAATAATAATGCTGCCTCTAATTTGTATAAATCACGGTTGCTCATCTCATTTGTTATAACAAAAAATGGGTAAGTTAATCAGCAAAAGATTATTAACTGATTTATTGAGAATAAAATACAAGAATAAAAAGCAGAAGCCAATTTGCAGATGCATCATAGAGAAAATGAACACTGGGGGCACAATAAAAATGTCAGCATCCCTCTGATACAGTGTTGGTGGGACTATAGACACTATGGAGGGAAATTTGGCAATATTTAACTAAATAACAAACGTGCATATCTTTTGAGGTAGTAACTGCACATTTATGAATTTATCCTACAGAAATACTGGCTTGTACCAAATGGTGTGTTCAAGGTAGTTCATAGAGCACTCTTTATAATAACCAAAAATAATAATAATAAATAGGAATTTAGTGAGATAATTTATGATGTATTTATGTCAATGAATATCATGGAAGCCCAAAAGAGAATGGAAAAATTATGTATTAATATGTATAGCCTCCAAGGTTTATAATTAAGTGGAAAAAATGTAAGGTACAGAAAAGTATATATATATATACTACCATTTATGTGAGAAAAGGAAGATATGATATATATATTATATATTAACAAGATACATATTAATATATACATTAATAAAATAAGAGAAGATATAATATAAATATATATTTAATATTTAATATAAATATATAAAATATATATCTTGTCCCTCTTATTTTTACTCAAGATATATAGTATCTCTAAAAGAGTACAAAAAGAAACTAATAATATCTCTCATTTCTGAGGAGAGGAACTATGCTACTAGGTTAGAAGGGAGATTTTTCAATATATATTCTTCTGTAAATTTTGAATTTTCCCATGTGAATGTATTGGTCTCTGATCAAAAATTACATAATTTAAATTACAAAACAATATTTAAGATAGGCAGCATGCATTCTAAGTTACAAACAAATGCAAGTCAAATTGATAGCCACAGCAGTCACATTGAACTGAGGAGGTAGAGATCAGGGTTCAGGGCAGCTGAAGTGGCTGGAACCTATAAGGCAAGGTCCTAGAGAGTAAAAACTTATGCAGAGAGAACTTCCCAGAAGTCTAAGTGGGAGTTCTCCCTAAGTCTGTGGCTGACATCTGGGCCATACTTTGCAGGATGAGAACATCTGAGGCTTACCAGATAACAAATGTTATGGGGTGGAAAGGACAGAGATACTACAGGTTAAGTAGTGCTAGAGGAAAAATAGTGCTGGACATCACTGGAGCTCAGGTGTTATGAGAGTGGGAGAACTCATTAACATTCCATTAACACCTTTGGCAGCTACCTGAGACACAGGAAGTTAGTGCATTCTATAATGAGGGCCTGTCCTAAAGTAAGTCCTAGGACCCCCACAAAGCCTAAAACAAAGCCTATCCTCAAGGAAAGCAGTCTCTCCTGTATGTTGAATACTGCCAAGTTGAAGGGGATCAGGGAGCACTTTGGCTTCCGAGAGATTTGCACTAACAAAGCATAAAACCGTGTTCAAGATGATCAACCAATAATCCAACAGAATGCTCAAATAAGAATCAACATTTTTCCAAAGAAGATAACAGAATCCAGAGGTTTATAACATATTACCCCAAATTTCCTTTAGTTAATCAAATATCACTAGACAAAGAAATAGGAAAATGTGATACACAGACAAGCAAAGAAGTAGTAAATACAAAAAAAACCCCTAATGGCGCAGATATTTGGCCTAACAAAAACTT
Organism: Eschrichtius robustus; assembly: GCF_028021215.1. Lineage (NCBI taxonomy): Eukaryota > Metazoa > Chordata > Mammalia > Artiodactyla > Eschrichtiidae > Eschrichtius > Eschrichtius robustus. The sequence continues at coordinate 47,142,270 of NC_090825.1, forward strand.
TATAGCAGCTATTATAGATATTTTCAAAGGATTAAAGAAAAAATTACTCAAAGAAATACAGGAAATATGATCGTAAAGAGTAGACAGAGAGGAAACCTAAGCAGAGAAAAGAGCCAAATGGAAATCCTAGAACTGAAATGAAAAATTTAGTGGGTGAGCCTAAACAGCTGATTGGAGATGGCAGGAAAAAAGTCAGAACTTAAAACATGTCAATAGAAATTATTCAACCTGGGAAATGAAGAAGGAAAAAACATTAAGAAAATAAACTGAGCCTCAGGAATAGGTAGGGCAATTTCAAATAGTCTTACATAAGTATAATTGTAATTCCAGAAGGAAAAGAGAATGAGATGAGCCAGACAAAATACTTGAAGGAAAAATGTCTGAAAACTTCTCAAATTTGATGAAAAACACTAGCTTACATATCCAAGAAGTTTAGCAAACCCCCAAAAGTATAAACACAAAAAAAACCACACCCAGGCACTTTGTAGTCAAACTTCAGAAAATGAAAATTAAAAAGAAAATATTAAGAGCATCCAGAGAAAATGTCCATATTATATATAGTGGAACAAGGTTAAGAATGATCATGGGCTCATCAAAAACAATGGAGACTGAAAGAAATCGATGAAATAGCAACTTTAAATTGCTAAAAGGAAAAAAAAATTTTTGTTATCTTGGAATTCTATATCCAACAAAAATGTTCTTCAAAGATGAAACAAAGGCACTTTCAGATCAACAAAAACTAAGAATATTAATCACGAGCAGATCTACACTGCAAGAAATGCAAAATCTGAAGGCAAATGATACTAGATGGCAATTCATATCTGCAGTAAAGTATAAAGAGCATTAGACAGGTTAAATAAACTGGTAAATATAAATAAGTTTATTGTCTTTTAATAGACAATCAAAAGACCACTAACTATTAAAAGCAAAAACAGTAACACTCTAAGGTGGGGTTTATAACATATGTTGAAATAAAAGATATGGCAATAATCATACCAAGAAAAAGGGATAAGTAAATTGAATTATATTGTTATAAGGTTATTATTGTATACTTGTGAGATGCTATTTGTAAAGTGTGAAAAGGTAAGATATTGACTCTAAATAGTTAAAAGTGCATATTTTAAGCCCTGAGCAATCAATAAAACTAAATAAAGATAGATAGACAGAAAGACATTCATTCATTCATAATGAAAGAGACTATAACTAAAAGCTAATAGAAAAAATAAAACAGCACACTTAAAAATATTGAATTAACTCAAAGAGGGCAGGAAAGAAGCAACAGAGGAACCAAAAATAAAAGAGACAAATGAGGAGGGCTTCCCTGGTGGCGCAGTGGTTGAGAATCTGCCTGCCAATGCAGGGGACACGGGTCCGACCCCTGGTCTGGGAAGATCCCACATGCCGCGGAGCAACCAGGCCCGTGAGCCACAACTACTGAGCCTGCGCGTCTGGAACCTGTGCTCCGCAACAAGAGAGGCCGCGACAGTGAGAGGCCCGCGCACCGCTATGAAGAGTGGCCCCCGCTCGCCGCAACTAGAGAAAGCCCTCGCACAGAAACGAAGACCCAACACAGCCAAAAATAAATATATAAATATAAAATAAATAAATAAATTTATTATTTTTTTTTAAATGAGGAAAAAAAAGTTTAAGACCTGATGTTTAGTGGGATTCACTCAACAAATTCATTCAAAAAATGCGAGCAAGGCTACAATGCTGATGCCTTAAGAAATACACACATTAATAAGACATTCCTCGTAACATCAAAGATCTTACAATTGTACATAGATATACAATAATTATCATATGAGAAATACAAAGAATATTATAGTTACCACCAAGCACTTCGTATACACTAGATCTCTGACTAAATGCTTTATAAATATTAATTCATTTATTCCTCACAATCCATAATGTAGGTGCCCTTAGCCCCATTTTGTAGGTAAAATTGGATGCAAGCTCCATGAGGGCAATGACCATAAGTATTATTTATCTTTGTGCTATCATATCTCACTCTTTGCAGAGCATCTAATAGGTGCTTAATAAACAGCTGTCAAAAGAATGAATGAATTTTAAAGGACACAATAATTTTCCTCATGCAGAGAACCAGAATTGGGAGCCAGACAGACTTGAGTTCAAAGTCCTTGATATTAACAGTTAGGTAGGATCCCAAACAACAATAACCTGGGTGACAAATACATCCAGTTGGTACACGACAGTTCTAGTTTATGACTATTGTCCCAATGCAATTACTAATAGGGCCCTCACTCACTTTCAAAAAAAGCCAAATTTGAATAATAAAATATATGGTTACTCTAAGATTTTAGAGAAGAAATCTCCTTCTCTTCTCTGGTTGGGATAATCAGGAACTCTTCTTTCAACAGATGGCACTTGAAACAACTTTTTAACAGATGAATAGCATTTGCTAGACAGAAAAGAGAATAAGGTTTAAAAGGGGAAAAGGATTCTGTGACTTTAAGAAAACACGACATATGAATGAATGTGTAAATAGTTGTGAGACTTGGCACTCCAAGAAACTCTTTAAATAAAAAAAATTTTTTTCACAGATGTTCACAAGCAATGGAGATTGAAAGCTTCCTAAATGACTGGAAAACAAAGGACAATGACAAATAAGAACGTGTCACTGGGCTGAAGTGGAAAAACAGGAGTGTTTCCCTTTTGCTCAATCTTTATGTAAGAGTCTTAAAAGGCAGAGCTAATAACATTCATTCTGTAGATCACCCTAATTTTGAGAGTAAAGGTAAAAAAGACTTAATGGATTTACATGGATACAAAAAGAAATAAATTAAACCAAAGTGATTTTCAGTTTGGTGAAACAACTTAAGTTTTACTTCAAAAAAAACAAAAATCCTGTAGTTCAGATACTTTGCAAGAAGAAAATTTCCAAGGAAAAGGAAAGTGGTTGTCGAGGTGTGCATTTAAAGAAGAAAGTTCAACAACTAGACCAATTACTATCAATATGATTGCTATTGTTACAAACTATATCTGTTGAGCATTGACTATACATCAGGCACACTGTTAGACATCTTACATAACTAAGTTAATGCTCACAGTAATTCGTAATGTATTACAATTCTCTCTATTATACAGATGCAAAAGACATAGCTCATAGAAACCCTAACGGTTTTTAATGGTAGAACTTGAATCCGTTCTGAGATTTCCCTGATTCCAAGCAGCTCTCACTCCTGCCTCCGAGTCTCATTGTGTTAACAGTGATCCCAAATATGTTGAAGGTGAACAATCAACGTACAGAAGAAAGTGCTTGCTTCTGTCTTGCTAGCTCTGGGAGACAGTTCTGTATGTCAAACAAATGGCCTTAGCACATTTCAAAGAAAATGTTGAAGGAGATGCAGAAATGGAAAAAAAACAAAACCAGTTAAATAAATCTCACTTACCAATAAATGATTAATGATTGGGGAAAATAACGGTTTACAAATATGAACAGAGTATACTTTGCCCAAAGCTCAGACTATGTAATAGTTAAAAGGAAATAAACATGGGTTGAGAACACTGGAAGGAGAACTGTGAGGTGTGTTTGCTGTTAGATTATAAGCTCCTAAACCACAACCGTTTTCTAAGAGATGCAAAAATAGTTCCTTCACCTATGGGATGTAAAACTGAACTTGAAAAACTATCTAAGACTATTCAGTGTAGATGGTTCCTTTCAAATGGTGGGGATTATGGAAAGAATATGTTATGTGTTTTTCAACTCATAACTAAATCTCTCTATCTTGAATTTCCTTGACATAAGAAGCATTTTAAATCAAACTATTAGAGCATAAGTTAAGTTGCTTAAATCTTCCCTTTTCCTAAAATACCTGTTTCATAAACATAAATAAAATGTTTAAATTTCAAGAGAATCCTTGTTAAGACATTTTAGAAAGTTTACAGCTTTCACTTTGCTTTTCTTACTCCTAAGTAGAAGTTTAGGTTTACATTTAGATGTTTTATGATAACATCTAAATATATTAGTTAAGCCTTCAACCAAGAATATGAATGTCTCTTGACTCTCTTGGCTTAGAAGTCTACGAGGGCATGTTACTTTCAAGATTTTCTTCTAGAAGCTAAAGTCCAACATATTATTTCAAATTTGGGAATATCTCCTTCCATTTCATTTTATTTCTACTTGAATAAATTAAAGAACTATTTAGGACAAATTGAAGGTTTTTCCACAGTAGACCTTCTTACAGTTATAAGAAAATGAAAAGACTGATTTCTAATTTTTCAGAGCCTCCAGGTTTAGTTTATAGCTTTCAGGATGTATAGCTAAGAAATCTTCCAAAGCTAGTAGGGAAATGGAACACAGCAAAAATAAAGAAGCCTGCCATGGTAGCTTTTTTTTTCTTTCTCTTTTTCTCTCTCTTTTTTTTTGGCAGGCAAATTCATCTGAATCTATCAGAATATTGAATATTGATAATTTGAGAGCTAAAGTTTCCTGATTATTCTAAAACTCTTCCAGGAGAATGCTAATGTAAAAAACTTCTTGAGAATGACAACTAAAATCCACTGAACTTAAACAGTATCCATTTATTAGGAACCAGATAAAGCTATATTTGTTCTGAAATTACTAAAACTGTCTTACCATATGGAATAATGGAATAGCCCATAAGCAAAATGAAAAAATTAAAGTGTGTTGCAAATTCCCAATATTAATCCTCAAAAAAGATTTTAGAAATCTATCAGCTTTCATTTGTTTCCCTGCTCTCTCTCTATTGAATGTCTTTAAGAAATTAACAGACTTTCTCCTACACAAAGTCCTATGCTTTGAATACTAGAGCATCATACTTGTATTTAAAAATTAATAATGATAAGTTAAAATTCATGATGTTTTTCAAGTAGACTTCAAAGTAGATTGAGATCAAGATAAAGAATTCATTTAATCTAACTCTAGCTTCCAAAGGAAATAAGAAGAGAGTTGACCAAAATGGCAATATGGAAGGCTCCTGAGTTCCCCTCATCCCACAGATACACTGAATATATAGCTACATGTGGAGCAATTCACTCTGAAAGAAATTCAGAAACTAGCTGAGTAACTCCTACATATCAGATGAATGAGAAAATACGCACATTAAAATAGGTAGCAAAGGCTTGAGACATGCTCTCACCATAAACTCCCTTGATACCGTGCCATACAATTGGGAGGAAACCCCCCAATTCCTAGTTTCTCCATGAGGGGTGAAGGGTTTGGATCCCGTATCTAGTACCCTAGCTTTTAAAAAACCCACCAGAGGGAGGGGGTCCCAAAACACCTAGCTCTGAAAGCCAATGGGGTTTGTGTCCATGAGACTCACAGGACTATGGCAAACAAAGAAGAAATCCTTAACTGGTACACAGCACTCATCATGGCTATTCCCTCAGAGCTCAGTGCAGAGGGGGCAGGCAAAATCTCCCATCTCCCAGTCGTTCCCCAAAGAATTTTATCCAAATACGTTAAGAGTTGCTGCCTAAGGGCCAGGCTTCTAATTAAGTAAGCACTGGGAGCTATCTGTAATCATCTCCAGAAACCAGAGAAGTCAGTGGACACCACTCCCACTTCCTCCTCCAGCCCACTCCGAGTTGCCAGTATCTCTCTAGAAGGAGCTTGTACACATGTCCCAGCTCCAGCTTTTATAACTGCCACCTGAGAGATAGGACCTGGACTGCTGGGATCTGATAGCAAAGAGGCTTCCATTCATGAGTCCCATAGAATTGTAGCAAACAAAGAAGCAATTCTTAGATAACTATCCCCCAACCCAAGCACCCAGAGCTCAGCACAAAGGAAGCAGGCAAAATTGCCTATCTCCTAGTCTTTCTCTGAAAGGGATTTATACACATACTTTAAAAGCTGTTGCATGAAGGCCAGGCTTCTAATTTAGACAGCATCTAGTGGTTGGCTGAAATCTTCCTCAGAGACCAGAGAAGCTGGTGGATACCTCTTACACCTTCTCCTTTCACCTCACTCCAATTATAAAAACAAATCACCAGTATCTCTCTGGAAGGAGCTGGTGCACACAGCTGGCATCCCAGCTTTTGCAACAATTACCCAAGGAATGAACCCTTGGGTTGCCTGGCTCTAACTGCCAGTGGGGCTTGCATACACAAGTTCTACAGGACTACAGCAAATAAAAAAATAGTTTTTAATAGACATAGGAGTTATCCTCCACCCGCATAGCTATACACCCAGGCCCAGAAGAGAGGAAGCAGGTAAAATGCCCATCTCCCAGTCTCTTCCTAGAAGGAGATTAACTACATACTTCCCCAGGGGCTGCGTGAGGGTCCAGCATCTAATCAGCCTGCATCTAGGTTCTGATTGCAGTACTCTCCTTTGGGACACTGACAGATCTTGGCACATCCTTAATGACTGGGAGCCACTAAAAACAAAGAAGGAGGCTTGAACAATCACAAAAGTTTGAGGGACAACTAGGAGCTCAGGCCAAGCTGATCAACATGATTCATCTCCTACACAAGGCCATTCTGTCAAAACTGGGACAGGTGGCTGTTTTATCTAATATGTGAAAACCAACACAGAGAGTCAAAGAAAGTGAAGAAATAGAGGGATATGTTGCAAGCAAAAAAACTAGATAAATATCCAGAAACAAATCTCAATTAAGCAGAGATCTGTGGTTTACCTGAGAGTTCAAAATAATGGTCATAAAGATCAGACTCACCAAGGTCGGGAGAACAATGCATGAAAAAAGTGAGAATTTCCATAAAGAGATAGAAAATATTAAAATGTTAAAGCAAATCACAGAGCTGAAGAATACAATAGCTGAACTAAAAAATTAAATATTTGGGTTCAACAACAGACTAGATGATGCTGAAGAAAAGATCAGTGAACTCAAAGACAAAGCAGTGGAATTTATCCAATTAGAGAGGCTTTTAGAAAAAAGAATGAAAAAGAGTGATGATAGCTTATGAGACTTATAGACCAATATGTGCATTAGTAGTCCCAGAAAGAGAAGACAGAGGGAAAGGGCTAGAAGGCTTATCCAAAGAAATAATGGCTGAAAACTTCTCTAACCTGGAGAAAAACCCTGACATCTAGATACAGGAAGCACAGAGAATGTCAAATAAGATGAATCCAAAGAGGCTCACACTGAAATACATTATAATTAAATTGTCTAAAGCTATAGACAAGGAGAGAATCTTAAAATGAGCAAGAGAAAAGCAATTTATTACATACAAGGGTACTCCCATAAGACTTAGAACCAATTATTCAGCAGAAACCTTGCAGGTCAGAAGAAAGTGGCATGATATATTCAAAGTGCTGAAAAGACAAAAAAAATACCAACCAAAAATACTCTACCCAGCAAAGTTGTCTTTCAGAATTGAGGGAGAGGTAAAGAGTTTTCCAGACAAATAAAGATGAAGGAGTTTATCGCTACTAGACCACCCTTAAAAGAAATGTTAAAGGGAGTTCTTCAAGCTGAAGCAAAAGGATGCTAATTAGAAACAGGAAACTATATAAAAGCATAAAATTCACTGGTACAAGTAAATATATAGCTAAATTCAGAATGCTCTCATGGTGTAATGGTGGTGGGCAAATAACTTATAGCTCTAGTATGAAGCTTAAAAGACAAAAGTACTTTAAAAAACTATAACTACAGTAAGTTGTAAATGGATACACAATGTAAAAAGATGCAAACTGTGACACAGAAAACATAAAATGTGGGGGTAGAAGACCTTTGGTCTGCATTTGAAGTTATTATCAGCTACAAATAGACAGTTATAAATATAAGATGTTTTATGTAAGCCACATGTAACCACAAAGCAAAAGCCCACAGTAGATATATGAAAGAGAAAGAGAAAGGAATATAAGCATACCACAACAGAAAATCATCGAATCACAAAGAGAGCAAGAGAAGAACAAACTAACAAAAGAATTATAAAACAATCAGAAAACAATAAACAGAATGGCAATAGAAAGTCCATAACTATAAATAATTACTTTAAAAATAAATGGACTAAATTCTCCAATCAAAACATATAGAATACCTGAATGGATTTTTTAAAAAAAACAAAAACACAAGACCCAACTATATGCTGCCTACAAAAGATTCACCTCAGATTTAAGGATACATATGGATTGAAAACAAAGGGATGGAAAAAGATATTCCATGCCAATTGAAACCAAAAGAAAACAGGGAGAGCTATATTTATATCAAACAAAATAGACTTTAAGCCAAAGATTGCAACAAAAGACAAAGAAGATCATTATATAATGATAAAGGCATTAATTCATTAAAAGGATATAACAACTATAAATATTTATGCACCAAACATAGGAACACCTAAATATATAAAGCAGATATTAGCAGACCTAAAGAGGGAAATAGACAGCAATTCAATAATAGCAGAGGACTTCAATATCCCACTTTCAACAAGAGATAGATCATCCAGACAGAAAATCAATAAGGAAACAATGGACTTAAATTGGATTTAAATTACACGTTAGATCAGAGAGAGTAAACAGACATATACAAAACATTCTATCCAAAAGGAGCAGAGTACATATTCTTCTCAAGTGCACATGGAACATTCTCCAGGATAAGTAATATGTTAGGCCAAAAAATAAGTTTTAATAAATTTAAGAAGATTGAAATCACTAAATATCTTTTCCTACCACAATGGTATAAAACTAGAAATCAATTACAAGATGAAAACTGGAAAATTCACAAATAAGTAGAGAGTAAACAACATGCTCATGAACCACCAATGGATCAAAGAAGAAATCAAAAGAGAAATCAAAAAATATCTTGGAACAAAAGAAAATGTAAACACAACATACCAAAACCTTGGGGATGCAGCAAAAGCACTTCTAAGAGGGAAGTTTATAGCAATAAATGCCTACATTTAGGGGGAAAAAAAGAGCTCAAATAAACAACCTTACTTTACACTTCAAGTAACTGGAAAAAGAAGAACAAAATAAGCCCAAAGATAGCAGAAGGAAGGAAATAACAAAGATCAGACCAGAAATAAATAAAATAGAGACTAAAAAGACAATAGAGAAGATCAATGAAACTAAAAGCTGATTCTTTGAAAAGATAAACAAAATTGACAAACCTTTAGCTATACTCTCTAAAAAAAGAGAGAGAGAGAGAAAGGAGTCAAATAAATAAAATCAGAAATTAAAGAGGAGATATTACAATTGATACTGCAGAAATACAAAAGATCATAAGAGACTACTATGAACAATTAAATGCTAGCAAATTGGACAACCTAGAAGAAACAGATAAATTTCTAGACACATACAACCTATCAAGACTGAATCATGATGAAATGGAAAATCTGAACAGATTGATTACTAGTAAGGAATCAGTAATTAAAAACCTCACAACAAACAAAAGTCTGAGACCAGATGGCTTTACTGGTGAATTCTATAAAACATTTAAAGAAGTACTAGTACCAATCCTTTTCAAACTCTTCTAAAAAATAGAAAATAACACTTTCAAACTCATTCTACATGGCCAACATTACTCTGATACCAAAGTCAGACAAGGATATTACAAGAAAAGAAAATTAGAGGTCAATATCATTGAGGAATATAGGTACAAAAATCCACAACAAAATATTAATTAGAGAACGAAATATAACAATATGTTAAAAGTATCATACACTATGATCAAGTGGGAAATATTCCAGGGATGCAAGAATGGCCCAACATCTGCAAATCAATCAATGTGAAAAATAATACAATCATCTCAATAGACGTAGAAAAAGCATTTGACAAAATTCAACATCTTTACATAATAAAAACTCTCAACAAACTGTGTTTAGATGGAACGTGCCTCAACATAATGAAAGCCATATATGACAAGCCTACAATTAATATTATACTCAATGGTGAAACACTGAAAGCTTTTTCTCTAAGATCAGGAGGAATACAAGGATGCCTACTCTTACTGCTTTTATTCAACATAGTACTAGAAGTCCTAGCCAGAGCAACTAAGCAAGAAAAAGAAATAAAAGGCATCCAAATCAGAAAAGAAGAACTAAAATTGTCTCTATTTGAAGAAACATGATATTATATATAGAAAACCCATAAAGATTCCACCAAAAGACTATTAGAACTAATAAGTAATTTCAGAAAAGTTGCAGGATACAAAATCAATACACAAAAGTCAGTTGTGTTTCTAAACACCAACAACTAACTGTCAGAAAGATGAATTAAGAAAACAATCCTATTTACAATAGCATAAAAATGAATAAAATTACTTAGGAATAAATTTAACCAAGGAAATGAAAAATCTGTACACTGAAAACTACAAGATATTGATGAAAGAAAGTGAAGAGGACACAAATAAATGGAAAGATAGACCATATTCATAGGTTAGAAGAATTAATGTTGTTAAAATGTCCACACTAATCAAAGCAATCTATCTACAGATTCAATGCAATCCCTATTAAAATTCTTACCAAAATTTTTCACAGAAAATGCTAAAATTTATTTGAAACCATAAAAGACCCTGAATAGCCACAGCAATCCTAAGAAAAAAGAACAAAGCTAGAGGCATCATTCCTGATTTCAAACTATATTACAAAGCTATGGAAGTCAAAGCAGTAAGATACTGGCATAAAAACAGACATACAGACCAAAGGCACAGAACTGCGAGCCCAGAAGTAAACTCGTGCATATAAGGTCAACGAATTTTCACCAAAGGACTAAAAAATATACAATGGTCAAAGGATAATTTCTTCCATAAATTGTGTTAAGAAAACTGGACAGCCACAAGGCGTTGAGTGCAACTGGACCCTTATCTTACAGAATACACAAAAATCAACTCAAAATGGATTAAACACCTGAACATAAGACCTGAAACCATAAAACACCTGAAAGAAAACATGGGAGGTTAGTCCTTGATATTGGTCTTGTCGATGACTTTTTCAATTTGATATCAAAAGCACAGGTGTCAAAGCAAAAATAAACAAGTGAGACTACATCAAACTAAAAGTCTTCTGCACAGCAAAGGAAATCACCAACAAAATGAAAAGGCAACCAATGGAATGGGAGAAAATATTTGCAAACCACATATCCAATGTATACTTTGGTTAATACCCAAAGTATACAAGGAACTCATACAAATCAATAGCAAAAACGTAAATAACCCAAATTTAAAATGAGCAAAGGACCTAAATAAACATCTTGCCAAAGAAGATTTACAAATGGCAAACAGGTACATGAAAAGCTTTTAACATCACTTATCATCAGGGAAATGTAAATTAAAGCCAAAATGAGATAACATCTTACATCTGTTAGACGGTCTATTATCACAGACAAGAGATAACAAATGTTGGCAAGGATGTGGAGAAGAGGGAACACTTGTACACTGTTGGTGGGAATGTAAACTGGTATAGCACTGTTGATAACAGTATGAAGGTTCCTCAAAAAATCAAAAATAGAACTATCAAATGATCTAGCAATCCCATTTCTGAGTATATATCTAAAGGAAATGAAATCAGTATCTCAAAGAAATACGTACACTCCTATGTTCATAGCAGCATTATTCACATTATTCACAAATACCTAAGTATTTGTCAACAGATGAATGGACAAAGAAAATGTGATATATATATATATATATATATACACACACACATACATATACACACACACACAAACAACGAAATATTATTCAGCCTTAAAACAAGAAGGAAACCTTGTCATTCGCAACAACATGGATAAACCTGGAGAATATTATGCTACATAAAATAAGCCAGACAGAGAAAGACAAATACCACACAGTGTCATTTATAATGGAATCTTTTTTTAAAAAAAGTTCAATCTGTAGAAACAAAGTATAAAATTGGTTTCCAGAGGCTGCAGTTGGGGGAAATAGGAAGAGGTTGGTAAAAGGGTATAAATTTTCAGTTATGAGATGAATAGGTTCTGAAGATTTATTGTTTAACATGGTGACTATAGTTGACAACACTGTATTGTACAATTGAAATTTGCTAAAAGAATAGAACTTAAACATTGTCATCAAAAGACTAGAAGAAAAAAGAAAAGAAGAGAGGTAAAGGTGTGAAGTGATGGTTGTGTCAATTAAGTCAATGGGGGAGAATCCTTTCACAAGGTATATCAAATCATCACATTGTAAACTTTAAATATCTTATACTTTACTTACCAATTATACCACAAAAAAAGCTGTGGGAGAAAAAGGAAATCAGAAAATCCCCAACCATTCTAAGCTCTTCAGAAATGAAGTCTGATTGCCCACTGCTTAAGCTACTTGCAGGTGGCAACCATTATTCATACATGTTTAGGAGCAGTATGAGTCTTCTTGGGCCACCAGGATGCCATTTAGTTCACTGAAGCATACGGAACATTACCCACAGAACTCATACTGTTTCTAGAAGTACCAAATTAGATTCAACAAGGTAATGGGCTAAATGATGGGGAAAATCCAGCATGGGTTTTACAAGTGCAGATATTTGACACCTTTCTCCTAGGAATCTCTGCTAATTATCACTTTACCTGAAAGGAGCAGGCAACTGGAAGAATAATATCATGATCATTGTGCAGACAGAGAACAGGCTATAATACAGTAAAGAAAGGGAGGCGGGGAGGAGAGAGAAAAAGCTGGGTTTAGAGACACGGGTCTTGATTCATATTCTGACTTGACCATTCTAATACGTGTGACCTCAACACAATCATTTCACCTCTCTACTCCCCGTTTCCTCAGCTTCAAAAGAGTATCTACTTTATCTGGTTGTTGTAATGGTTCACGTATATGAACCCATCTTAAACTGTTTGGCCCATGGGAGGTGCCCAGTAAACACTGGTTAAGCACAAGCTTTGGAATCGGACAAATGAGGCTCAAGTCCCAATTCTAATATTTATTAACTCTTTGGAGCGTTGGCAGGTCACTTAACCTGTCTCTCTAAGCATAAGTTTCTTCATCTATAAGCCTTTTAGGCTTAATGTGGAATGAATTAGATAATGTATAAAATGCTTAACACAATGCCTTACCTAAGGTATTTAATAAATAAAGGATATTATTATTATTTTACATTGAGTCCAGACCGTAAGAAAAGCTAAGAAGCCAGTTTGTGATTTCACCGAAAACTGATGGTGGGTAGAATCTCCTAACTTGGCACCCAAAATTCTTCTGACTTTTGCCAAGAACCCGCTGGTAGCCTTTTCACTGTGCTTTGCATGTAAATCTTGACTATTCTTAATACTCCTGGCATTTTTATGTTAATTTACATTTATATTAATGCCTTTGCTTTTAGCATAAATTCAGAGAGAATCTGAAAATTGAGAATATTCTTCATAACTTTAGTATCCGTTATGGAAATTCAGTTATCACGGCTTCCATGATAGAAATCTTAGAGCATTTCTTTCCAGCTCATAAGTATCCAGATTAAACAAATTAATAAAAGAAATTTTGTTTCCCGAACAACCCTGTTACAGATATTTTATGTTCAGGAAACATGAAAGCAATGATGAATTTTCATTTCCACTTTCCATTATTAGGACAATTTTTCCAAATGAAGACTGCCTTTGTCATGAGGACAAAAGCCATAAACGAGTGTCACTGAGAAGCTACCTCTTTTGTGATTGACATCAGGCATTTGAGAGAGAGCTGGCACTATTCAAGAACGAAGTGAAATGGCCCTCACTAACTGCTAGAATATTCCATACCTTTTCTATATCAGATATTAGTGCTCCCTGTCACCCTATAAGTGTAACAAATTTTAAAAGGCCTTTAATATCACTCACTTGTTCCAATATACCAGAGAATTCACATCGAATTCATTTTAAAGCAATCATTGTAGGAAGGTCATTAAACAAAGCTCTATCCATATTCTGCATTAGAGCATTCACTCTTGAAGGAAATAGTAAGAATGAAACAAGGGAGGCGAGTACAATTAGAACAAAAAGTTGAGAACAAGCCAGAACAACTGTTTGGAAATGCCTTTCCTGTCAACCTTATTTAAAATAGCACCTCCCCTAAACCACACCATCTAAACCCTTTCTCTGCTTTATTCCTCTTCATGCTATTATCACGACCTGACATTTGTATTTTTCTTTTTTTTGCTATTTTTGTTAACATCTTTATTGGAGTACAATTGCTTCAAAATGTTGTGTTAGTTTCTGCTGTTTAACAAAGTGAATCAGCTATATGTATACATATATTCCCATATCACCTCCCTCTTGTGTCTCCCTCCCAACCTCCCTATCCCACCCCTCTAGGGGGTTGCAAAGCACCGAGCTGATCTCCCAGTGCCATGCGGCTCCTTCCCACTAGCTATCTATTTAACATTTGGTAGTGTATATATGCCCATGCCACTCTCTCACTTTGTCCCAGCTTACACTTACCCGCTCCCGCCCCCAACGCGATGTCCTCAAGTGCATTTTCTATGTCTGCGTCTTTATTCCTGTCCTGCCCTTAGGTTCTTCAGAACCTTTTTTTTTTTTTTTTTAGATACCATATATATATGTTAGCATATAGTATTTGTTTTTCTCTTTCTGACTTACTTCACTCTGTATGACACTCTCTAGGTCCATCCACCTCACTACAAATAACTCAATTTCATTTCTTTTTATGGCTGAGTAATATTCCATTGTATATATGTGCCACATCTTCTTTATCCATTCATCTGTCGATGGACGCTTAGGTTGCTTCCATGTCCTGGCTATTGTAAATAGAGCTGCAGTGAACATTGTGGTACATGACTCTTTTTGAATTATGGTTTCTCAGGGTATATGCTCATTAGTGGGATTGCTGGATCGTATGGTAATTCTATTTTTAGTTTTCTAAGGAACCTCCATACTGTTCTCCATAGTGGCTGTAGCAATTTACATTCCCACCAACAGTGCAAGAGGGTTCCCCTTTCTCCACACTCTCTCCAGCATTTATTGTTTGTAGATTTTTTTCATGATGGCCATTTTGACTGGTGTAAGGTGATACCTCATTGTAGTTTTGACTTGCATTTCTCTAATGATTAGTGATGTTGAGCATCCTTTCATGTGTTTGTTGGTGATCTGTATATCTTCTTTGGAGAAATGTCTGTTTAGGTCTTCTGCCCATTTTTGGATTGGGTTGTTTGTTTTTTTTGATATTGAGCTGCATGCGCTGCTTGTATATTTTGGAGATTAATCCTTTGTCAGTTGCTTCGTTTGCAAATATTTTCTCCCATTCTGAGGGTTGTCGTTTCGTCTTGTTTATGGTTTCCTCTGCTGTGCAAAAGCTTTTAAGTTTCATTAGGTCCCATTTGTTTATTTTTGTTTTTATGTCCATTTCTCTAGGAGGTGGGTCCAAAAGGATCTTGCTGTGATTCATGTCATAGAGTGTTCTGCCTATGTTTTCCTCGAAGAGTTTTATAGTGTCTGGCCTTACATTTAGGTCTTTAATCCATTTGGAGTTTATTTTTGTGTATGGTGTTAGGGAGTGTTCTAATTTCATTCTTTAACATGTAGCTGTCCAGTTTCCCCAGCACCACTTATTGAAGAGGTTTTCTTTTCTCCATTGTATATTCTTGCCTCCTTTATCAAAGATAAGGTGACCATATGTGCGTGCGTTTATCTCTGGGCTTTCTGTCCTGTTCCATTGATCTATATTTCTGTTTTTGTGCCAGTACCATACTGTCTTGATTACTGTAGCTTTGTAGTATAGTCTGAAGTCAGGGAGACTGGATTCCTCCAGCTCCATTTTTCTTTCTCAACACTGCTTTGGCAATTTGGGGTCTTTTGTGTTTCCATACAAATTGTGAAATTTTTTGTTCTGGTTCTGTGAAAAATGACATTGGTAGTTTTGATAGGGATTGATAGGGATTTGATAGGGATTGCAGTGAATCTGTAGATTGCTTTGGATAGTATACTCATTTTCACAATGTTGATTCTTCCAATCCAAGAACATGGCATATCTCTCCATCTGTTCGTATCACCTTTAATTTCTTTCATCAGTGTCTTATAGCTTTCTGCATACAGATCTTCTTTCTTCTTAGGTAGGTTAATTCCGAGGTATCTTATTGTTTTTGTTGCAATGGTAAATGGGAGTGTTTCCTTAATTCCTCTTTCAGATTTTTCATGACTAGTGTATAGGAATGCAAGAGATTTCTGTGCATTAATTCTGTATCCTGCTACTTTACCAAATTTATTGATTAGCTCGAGTAGTTTTCTGGTAGCATCTTTAGAATTCTCTATATATAGTATCATGTCATCTGCAAACAGTGACAGTTTTAGTTCTTTTCCTGTTTGGATTCCTTTTACTTCTTTTTCTTCTCTGATTGCTGTGACTAAAACTTCCAAAACTATGCTGAATGAGAGTGGTAAGAGTGCGCAACCTTGTCTTGTTCCTGATCTTAGTGGAAATTGTTTCAGTTTTTCACCATTGAGAACAGTGTTGGCTGTGGGTTTGTCATATATGGCCTTTATTCTGTTGAGGTAAGTTCCTTCTATGCCTACTTTCTGGTGGGTTTTTAACATAAATGGGTGTTGAATTTTGTTGAAACCTTTTCCTGTTTGATTGAGATTGTCATATGGTTTTTATCCTACAATTTGTTAATATGGTGTATCACATTGATTGATTTGCATATACTAAAGAATCCATGCATTCCTGGGATAAACCCCACTTGATCATTGTGTATGATCCTTTTAATTTGCTGTTGGATTCTGTTTGCTAGTAGTTTGTTGAGGATTTCTGCATCTATGTTCATCAGTGACATTGGCCTGTAGTTTTCTCTCTTTGTGACATCTTTGTCTGGTTTTGGTATCAGGGTGATGGTGGCCTTGTAGAATGAGTTTGGGAGTATTCCTCCCTCTGATATATTTTGGAAGATTTTGAGAAGGATACATGTTAGCTCTTCTCTAAATGTTTGACAGAATTCACCTGTGAAGCCATCTGGCCCTGGACTTTTGTTTGTTGGAAGATTTTTAATCACAGTTTCAATTTCAGTGCTTGTGATTGGTCTGTTCATATTTTCTATTTCCTCCTGGTTCAGTCATGGAAGGCTGTGCTATTCTAAGAATTTTTCCATTTCTTCCAGGTTGTCCTTTTTATTGGCATACAGTTGCTTGTAGTAATCTCTCATGATCTTTTGTATTTCTGTAGTGTCAGTTGTTACTTCTTTTTCATTTCTCTTTCTGTTGATTTGAGTCTTCTCCCTTTTTTTCTTGATGATCCTGGCTAATGGTTTATCAATTTGTTTATCTTCTCAAAGAACCAGCTTTTAGTTTTATTGATCTTTGCTATTGTTTCCTTCATTTCTTTTTCACTTATTTCTGATCTGATCTTTATGATTTCTTTCCTTCTGCTAACTTTGAGGGGTTTTTGTTCTTCTTTCTCTAATTGCTTTAGGTGTAAGTTTAGGTTATTTATTTGAGACAATTCTTGTTTCTTTTTTTTTTTTTTATAAATTTATTTATTTATTTTTGGCTGTGTTGGGTCTTCGTTTCTGTGCAAGGGCTTTCTCCAGTTGCAGCGAGTGGGGGCCACTCTTCATCGCAGTGCGCGGGCCTCTCATTGTCGTGGCCTCTCCCGTTGCGGAGCACAGGCTCCAGATGCGCAGGCTCAGTAGTTGTGGCTCACGGGCCTAGCCGCTCCGCGGCATGTGGGATCTTCCCAGACCAGGGCATGAACTCGTGTCCCCTGCATTGGCAGGCGGATTCCTAACCACTGCGCCACCAGGGAAGCCCACAATTCTTGTTTCTTAAGGTAGGATTGTATTGCTATAAACTTCCCTCTTAGAACTGCTTTTGCTGCATCCCATAGGTTTTGGGTCATCGTGTTTTCATCGTCATTTGTTTCTAGGTATTTTTGGATTTCCTCTTTGATTTCTTCAGTGATCTCTTGGTTATTTACTAACGTATTGTTTAGCCTCCATGTGTTTCTATTTTTTACAGGTTTTTTTCCCTGTAATTGATATCTAGTCTCTTAGCATTGTGGTTGGAAAAGATACTTGATATGATTTCAATTTTCTTAAATTTACTGAGGCTTGACTTGCGACCCAAGATATGATCTATCCTGGAGAATGTTCCATGAGCATTACAGAAGAAAGTGTATTCCGTTGTTTTTGGATGGAGTGTCCTATAAATATCAATTAAGTCCACCTTGTCTAATGTGTCATTTGAAGCTTGTGTTTCCTTATTTATTTTCATTTTGGATGATCTGTCCGTTGGTGAAAGTGGGGTGTTAAAGTCCCCTACTATGATTGTGTTACTGTCGATTTCCCCTTTTATGGCTGTTAGCATTTGCCTTATGCATTGAGGTGCTTCTATGTTGGGTGCATAAATATTTACTATGGTTATATCTTCTTCTTGGATTGATCCCCAGATTATGTAGTGTCCTTCTTAGCCTCTTGTAATAGTCTTTATTTTAAGGTCTATATTGTCTGATATGAGAATTGCTACTCCAGCTTTCTTTTGATTTCCATTTGCATGGAATATCTTTTTCCATCTCCTCACTTTCAGTCTGTATGTGTCCCTAGGTCTGAAGTGGGTCTCTTGTAGACAGCGTATATACGGGTCTTGTCTTTGTATCCATTCAGCCAGTCTATGTCTTTTGGTTGGAGCATTTAATCCATTTACATTTAAGGTAATTATTGATATGTATGCTCCTATTACCATTTTCTTAATTGTTTTGGGTTTGTTTTTGTAGGCCTTTCCTTCTCTTATGTTTCCTGCCTAGAGTAGTTCCTTTGGCGTTTGTTGTAAAGCTGGTTTGGTGGTGCTGAATTCTCTTAACTTTTGCTTGTCTGTAAAGGTTTTAATTTCTCTGTCGAATCTGAGTGAGATCCTTGCTGGGTAGAGTAATCTTGGTTGTAGGTTTTTCCCTTTCATCACTTTAAATATGTCCTGCCACTCCCTTCTGGCTTGCAGGGTTTCTGCTGATAGATCAGCTGTTAACCTTATGGGGATTCCCTTGTATGTTATTTGTTGTTTTTCCCTTGCTGCTTTTAATATTTTTTCTTTGTATTTAATTTTTGATAGTTCAATTAATATGTGTCTTGGTGTGTATCGCCTTGGATTTATCCTGTATGGGATTCTCTGTGCTTCCTGGACTTGATTGACTATTTCCTCTCCCATGTTAGGGAAGTTTTCAACTATAATCTCTTCAAATGCTTTCTCAGAAACTTTCTTTTTCTCTTCTTCTTCTGGGACCCATATAATTCGAATGTTGGTGTGTTTAATGTTTTCCCAGAGGTCTCTGAGATTGTCCTCAGTTCTTCTCATTCTTTTTTCTTTATTCTGCTCTGTGGCAGTTATTTCCACTATTTTATCTTCCAGCCCACTTATCTGTTCTTCTGCTTCAGTTATTCTGCTATTTATTCCTTCTAGAGAATTTTTAATTTCATTTATTGTGTTGTCATCATTGTTTGTTTGCACTTTAGTTCTTCTAAGTCCTTGTTAAAAGTTTCTTGTATATTCTCCAATCTATTTCCAAGATTTTGGCTTGTCTTTACTATCATTACTCTGAATTCTTTTTCAGGTAGACTGCCTATTCCCTCTTCATTTGTTTGGTCTGGTGAGTTTTTACCTTGCTCCTTCATCTGCTGCATATTTCTCTGTCTTCTCATTTTGCTTAACTTACTGTGTTTGGGGTCTCCTTTTCACAGGCTGCAGGTTCATAGTTCCCGTTGTTTTTGGTGTCTGCCCCCAGTGGGTAAGGTTTGTTCAGTGGCTTGTGTAGGTTTCCTGGTGGAGGGGACTGGTGCCTGTTTTCTGATGGGTAGGACTGGATCTTGTCTTTCTGCTGGGCAGGGCCACGTCCAGTGGTGTGTTTTGGGGTATCTGTGAACTTAGTTTAATTTTAAGCAGCCTCTCTGCTAATGGGTGGGGTTGTGTCCCTGTCTTGCTAGCGATTTGGCATGTGGCATCCAGCACTGGAGCTTGCTGGCCATTGGGTGGAGCTGGGTCTTAGTGTTGAGACGGAGATCTCTAGGAGAGCTCTCACCAATTGATACTACATGCGGCCAGGAAGTCTCTGGTGGTCCAGTGTCCTGGAGTTGGCTCTCCCACCTCTGAGACTCAGGCCTGACACCCAGCTGGAGCACTAAGACCCTGTCAGCCACACGGCTCAGAAGAAAAGGAAGGGAAAAAAAGGAAGAGAAAAAATAATATAATAAAATATAAAAAATAATAAAATAAAAATATATATAATAAAAAAATAAAAAGAGAGCAACAAAACCAATAAACAAGTCCACCAATGATAACAAGCACTAAAGACTAAACAAACTAAGATAAACGTAATAATCAGAAACAAATCAGTCGCAGACAGCAAACCCCAAGTCTACAGTTGCTCCCAAAGTCCACTGTCTCAATTTTGGGAACATTCATTTTCTATTCAGGTATTCCATAGATGCAGGGTTCATCAAGTTGTCTGTGGAGATTTAATCTGCTCCTCCTGAGGCTGCTGGGAGAGATTTCCCTTCCTCTTCTTTGTTCTCACAGCTCCTGGGGTTCAGCTTTGATTTTGGCCCCACCTCCGTGTGTAGGTCACCCTCAGGCATCTGTTCCCCACCCAGACAGGAAGGGGTTAAAGCAGTGGCTGATTAGGGCTCTCTTGCTTACTCAGGTCAGGGAGAGGGTGGGGTACGGTAGTCATAATTGGAATGCAGGGTGAGCCTGTGGCGGCAGAGGCCCGTATGACACTGCAACAGCCTGAGGCGCGCCGTGCGTTCTCCCGGGGAAGTTGTCCCTGGATCATGGGACCCTGGCAATGGCGGGCTGCACAGGCTTCTGGGAGGGGAGGTGTGGATAGTGACCTGTGCTTGCACACAGGCTTCTTGGTGGCTGCAGCAGCAGCCTTAGCATTTCATGCCCATCTCTGGGGTCTGCGCTGATAGCCGCGGCTCGCGCCCATCTCTGGAGCTCGTTTAGGCAGTTCTCTGAATCCCCTCTCCTTGCGCACCCTGAAACAATGGTCTCTTGCCTCTTCAGCAGGTCCAGACATTTTCCCTGACTCTTTCCCGGCTAGCTGTGGCATACTAGCCCCCTTCAGGCTGTGTTCTCACAGCCACCCCCAGTCCTCTCCCTGGGATCTGACCTCCAAAGCCCGAGCCTCAGCTCCCAGCCCCTGCCCGCCCCGGCGGGTGAGCAGACAAGCCTCTCGGGCCGGTGAGTGCT
Organism: Eschrichtius robustus; assembly: GCF_028021215.1. Taxonomy (NCBI): domain Eukaryota; kingdom Metazoa; phylum Chordata; class Mammalia; order Artiodactyla; family Eschrichtiidae; genus Eschrichtius; species Eschrichtius robustus. The sequence continues at coordinate 47,163,337 of NC_090825.1, forward strand.
GGTCAGCACCGATCCTCTGTGCGGGAATCTCTCCGCTTTGCCCTCCGCACCCCTGCTGCTGTGCTCTCCTCCATGGCTCCGAAGCTTCCCCCACCCCGCCCAACCCCCGTCTCTGCCAGTGAAGGGGCTTCCTAGTGTGTGGAAACTTTTCCTCCTTCACAGCTCCCTCCCAGAGGTGCAGGTCCCCTCCCTATTCTTTTGTCTCTGTTTTTTCTTTTTTCTTTTGCCCTACCCAGGTACGTGGAGAGTTTCTTGCCTTTTGGGAAGTCTGAGGTCTTCAGCCAGAATTCAGTGGGTGTTCTGTAGGAGTTGTTCCACGTGTAGATGTATTTCTGATGTATTTGTGGGGAGGAAGGTGATCTCCATGTCTTACTCCTCCTCCATCTTCCAAACAGCCTGTATTTTTTTTTAGCTAATTTATCTATAGTATGCTTTCAGAAATTCCCTGGTGGTCCAGTGGTTAGGACTCTGTGCTTTCACTGCCCATGGCAAGGGTTCAGTCTCTGGCTGGGGAACTAAGATCCCACAAGCCACATCGTGTGGCCAAAAATGAATAAATACATAAATAAATATAGTATGCTTTCCCCTTAAGAATGCAAGCTCCATAATGGCAGGATTTTGTGCCTATTTTGTTCATTGACTATACCTCCCCCAGTGCTAGGACAGAATCTGGCATACAGTGTGCATTCAATAAATATGTGTGTGGAAGGAATAAGGACCATTAGCTGAGTAACCCAAGTAGGCCTCCACAAGACTGGAAATTGAGGCTTCTAGTCAATTCCCAGAGAGATGTTAGGAAAAACAAGCAAATTTTCCTTTTGATACTCACCACTTTCTCACAATTTCAGAGGCTCAAAAGTAGCTAATGGTGGGAAAAGAAAATAAACGTTAACTTGGAGAAGGTGCTTGATTATACTCATGATAGAAGAAACAGCTAAAATAAGAATGAGGCAGTATTTTTTCCTGTCAGATTAGCACTCAGTGTTGGTGGGGGCATAGGAGAAGCAGTGACTCACAGACATTGCTGGAAGGGTAGATTGGTGCAACTTTTATGGTGAAAAATTGTGTAATAACTTTCATCTAATAATTCTACCCTTAAGACTTTGTCCTGCAGATATACTTGCACATGTGTGCACCGTTGGAAATAGGAAAAGATTAAAACAACCTAAATGTCCACTAGAAGGGAACTGGCTGTATAAATGATATGATATATAAGCAACAGAACACCATGCAGCCTTTAAAAAAGAATAAGGTAGACCACTATATTTCACCTCTCCAGAAGCTCACAGTTGGTATTGCCAAACATTTTTTGAATTTGCAGACTACCTTATAGGTTTATTAGTGAACATTGTTTTTACTCCAATAGCAAAGCTTTTGTAACTATGAAAATATCTGTTTTATCTAGAATTATAGGCATCTCAGAAAACTAACACAAATGGATTGTAGATGGTGGACATGAACTTTACTTCATCTCCAATAATTTTAAATTTAGTTTGTTATACATTCCAGATCCATTTCAAGATACATCTTCTCCATGAAGGTTTCCCCTGGGCCCCTGTGAATACTGCATCACAAGCACCCCCAAAGCCTTAGTCTCAGGAGGCAGTACAGGAACTAGTCATCCTACCCCCGATGGCATCAGACTTTTGCATTAAGTCAGGAAAAGTGGTATCTAAGGATGTAGAGAATTATCTACTAGATGAAATCTTACTAAGCCCACGAGCTAAATGCAAAAAATGATGGCCATACCATGCACCCAGATGTTTGAATCAGAAACCTAGAGATCATACCGGATTGTTCTTTCTTTCCCCATACAACAGTTCATCAACAAATTCTGTCCACTCTACTATCAAAATAAATCTCCACTCCTTTCCTCCATCTCCATTGCCTACATGTGAGACTGCAAGAGCCCCCTAATCATTCTCTTTCCTTTCATGTACCCTCCCACTCTGCTTGTACCCAAAATTTCTCTGACTTCTGCTCAAGAATCCACGGGTAGTATAAGAGTAATAATAAAATATAGACTAAGTACAATGGTTTAAAAAAACAGAAAGAGAGCAGGGGAAATCAGCTCTGCTTAAGGAGATCAGGAAAGTTTTCACAGAAGAGAACACACTTTGATCATTTCTTGAAGGACAAGCAGCAATTTTCCAGATGGGTGATGTGTGCGGGGGAGAGCTTGTCGGCAGAAGGAATAGCATGTACAAAGGCACTGAGGCGTGAATCAGCAGACTGTTTAGTAAATTGAAAGCAGTTCAGGATGGGTAGGGAGCAGGATGGATGTGGGAGGGTGGTAAGGAAGGTAAGCAAAGTCCACCCATGGAGAGCCTATGCCTTATGAGCCATTTTGAAGAATCTGACCTCTTTCATGGAGTCCAGTGGTTATCAATGCTTTGGGGTTATAAATCTTTAAAATCTAGTGAAACTATGAACCATATTCTCAGGAAAAAGAGGGAAAAAACACACTCACCAAAATAATGCACACAGTGTCCACAAACACTCTGAAGCCCAGAAATAGCTTGGACTTTAGGTTTAAAATCCTGCTATAGGCAACATACCCATTTTCAGTTTTTTTAAATGGCTGGAAGTATATACAACAATCAGGAGAGTAATATTATCCAATTTGTGTTTCAGAACAATAGCCAGCTCTGTTGTGAACAGATTAAAAGCAAGTGAGATTAATGGTAGAATGAGCAAAAAGGCACAATGACAACCATCTGGTCAGGAGATGATAAAAGAAATTGTCAAGAAATTTTTGGAAAGATGAGTGATCCAACCTATCAGATATTTAAATACATTACAACAGTTAATGTGATGCTGATCAAAAAAGAGCTAAAGAAATCAATGAAAAAGTTAGAAAATCTACATACAGAGTTTTGTATTATGTTTATTCAAGATAAAACTTGAAAGGGAAAGGACAGATTATTCAGGAAATCATTGTCAGGACAAGTGGAAAACTATTTGGAAAAGATATAAACTTAAATTCTCACACTGCCATACAACAAAATAAATTCCAGATGGATCACAATCTAAATGTAAAATAAAGAAACCAAAAAAGTACTGGAAGAAAATGTAGGGAAAGTGTATATAATCTTGGGATGGGGAAGATTTCTAAATCTTTCTAAACACAACAAAAGCAAAAACTTTAAAAGGAAAACAGGCAAAGACTCAACTACATACACAAAAATTTCTCATGTAAAAATATACCAAGGGAAAAAAGTCAAAAGGTGACTAAGCAAATGGGAAAAAAGATAGAAGACGCATAGCCAAATGAATACTATCTTGCTGCATAAAGAATTTCAATAAGATTAATTGGAAAATAAGCATCGCAAAAGAAATATAAGCAAGGAATACTAGTAGGCAATTTATACAGGAAAAAATATCCAACTTCATTAGTATTTTAAGAAATACAAATAAAACCACCGTGAGGTACCATTTCCCTCGCATCAGTTTGGCAAGGTTTTTATTTAAAAACAATACTACTTAAAGCAGGATACAAAATTAATGCACAGAAATCTCTTGCACTCCTATACACTAATAATGAAAAATCTGAAAGGGAACTTAAGGAAACACTTCCATTTACCATTGCAACAAAAAGAATAAAATACCTAGGAATAAACCTACCTAAGGAGAAAAAAGACCTGTATGCAGAAAACTATAAGGCACTGATGAAAGAAATGAAAGATAATACAAACAGATGGAGAGATATACCATGTTCTTGGATTGGAAGAATCAACATTGTGAAAATGACTATACTACCCAAAGCAATCTACAGATTCAATGCAATCCCTTTCAAACTACCAGTGGCATTTTTCACAGAACTAGAACAAAAAATTTCACAATTTGTATGGAAACACAAAATACCTTGAATAGCCAAAGCAGTCTTGAGAAAGAAAAACGGAGCTGGAGGAATCAGGCTCCCTGACTTCAGACTATACTACAAAGCTACAGTAATCAAGACAGTATGGTACTGGCACAAAGACAAATATAGATCAATGGAACAGGATAGAAAGCCCAGAGATAAACCCATGCACATATGGTCACCTTATCTTTGATAAAGGAGGCAAGAATATACAATGGAGAAAAGACAACCTCTTCAATAAGTGGTGCTGGGAAAACTGGACAGCTACATGTAAAAGAATGAAATTAGAACACTCCCTAACACCGTACACAAAAATAAACTCCAAATGGATTAAAGACCTAAATGTAAGGCCAGACACTATAAAACTCTTCGAGGAAAACATAGGCAGAACACTCTATGACATGAATCACAGCAAGATCCTTTTGGACCCACCTCCTAGAGAATTGGAAATAAAAACAAAAATAAACAAATGGGACCTAATGAAACTTAAAAGCTTTTGCACAGCAGAGGAAACCATAAACAAGACGAAAAGACAACCCTCAGAATGGGAGAAAATATTTGCAAACGAAACAACTGACAAAGGATTAATCTCCAAAATATACAAGCAGCTCATGCAGCTCAATATCAAAAAAACAAACAGCCCAATCCAAAAATGGGCAGAAGACCTAAATAGACATTTCTCCAAAGAAGATATACAGATTGCCAACAAACACATGAAAGGATGCTCAACATCACTAATCATTAGAGAAATGCAAGTCAAAACTACAATGAGGTATCACCTCACACCGGTCAAAATGGCCATCATGAAAAAACCTACAAATAATAAATGCTGGAGAGGGTGTGGAGAAAGGGGAACCCTCTTGCACTGTTGGTGGGAATGTAAATTGATACAGCCACTATGGAGAACAGTATGGAGGTTTCTCAAAAACCTAAAAATAGAACTACCATATGACCCAGCAATCCCACTAATGGGCATATACCCTGAGAAAACCTTAATTCAAAAAGATTCATGTACCACAATGTTCACTGCAGCTCTATTTACAATAGCCAGGACATGGAAGCAACCTAAGTGTCCATCGACAGATGAATGGATAAAGAAGATGTGTCACATATATGCAATGGAATATTACTCAACCATAAAAAGAAACGAAATTGAGTTATTTGTAGTGAGGTGGATAGACCTAGAGAGTGTCATACAGAGTGAAGTAAGTCAGAAAGAGAAAAACAAATACCATATGCTTACACATATATATGGAATCTAAAAAAAAAGAAATGGTTCTGAAGAACCTAGTGGCAGGACAGGAATAAAGACGCAGACCTAGAGAATGGACTTGAGGACACGGGGAGGGGGAAGGGTAAGCTGGGACGAAGTGAGAGAGAGGCAATGACATATATACACTACCAAATGTAAAACAGATAGCTAGTGGGAAGCAGCTGCATAGCACAGGGAGATCAGCTCGGTGCTCTGTGACCACCTAGAGGGGTGGGATAGGGAAGCTGGGAGGAAGGCGCAAGAGGGAGGAGATATGGGGATATATGTATACATAGAGCTGATTCACACTGTTGTACAGCAGAAACTAACACACCACTGTAAAGCAATTATACTTCAATAAAGATGTTAAAAATAAACAAATAAAAATAAAAACAATACTACTTAAGATACGGGAAAATATGCCTTCTCACGCACCACTGGTAGGAGAATAAATTGAAGGGAAAAAAAACTTTCTGGAGGGCAATTTAACAAAAAGAATCAAACCTTTACAAGCAAATATACCCTTTAGTCTACCAGCTCTGCTTCTAGATGTGTATCCTAAGAAAATGATTCTGTTTTAGCTATAAGGAAATACATAACAATTTTTACTGTAGCAAATAATTTAAATTTGATTGAATAGGTGAATGCCATCTAATCATTAAAAACTAACGCTAAAAAAGTATGTTGTAGAAAAATATTTAGAGGCATGAACTGATGTTCACACCAGTTTGTTAAATTGAAAAACAAAATAAAAACAAAAGCAGGTTATAAAACCGTATTATCACATAGTAGCCTAGCACAACCCCACTACCACCCCATGCTACCATACATAAACAAGAGAATATATGTTGGTTGAGATATTAATTTGAAGTACATTGATACAACAAATGATAGCTAATTATCAGTAGTAGTAGTAGCAGTAATAGAAACAATACACAACACTAAGCAAATGGCAGCCTGACTCACAGTTAACATGTCAGTAACGGAATTCAGATAGGGAGCCCGGTTTCTAGAATCCCTTCACTGGTCTGCTGCAATACCGCTGATGTAGCATGATTGACCTTGTTGTATCTCCTCATACTGGTGGTTTCATCCTAATCCTGCCCCTTTCCCTGCCAAATTTTGGCCCAGAAATTTCAAAAGGAAGAACACAGAGAGAAAAACTACATGCAGTTGGACATGGAAACTATGAAGGGACAGAAAAAGAGGTTTGGGGTTGCTGCTGCATCCCCTGGAGGCGTCAATAATTTCTCTAGTAGTGGTACTGATTGACATGAGTTGGAAAGCATTGCTCCGGATTGATGGGCTGACAGCTATGTGGTGATAGTCCTGGTATAACTTAGCACAAGAGTGCTTAGATACCATCCTGTGGCCTCCGGCTCACTAACACATGCTGATTTCTAAGTATCCCTTAGATACTTGTATAGCTCATGGCAAGTACCATGTTTTCATCCATTTCCAATATAATGTTTTCATTTCAAAAGGTCCACATGGGGCCCCTGAAAATTTACAACTATCATATAAATCAGTTTACCATGCATTAAAACCACATCATATACACTTTAGAACAGCATCTCAACCAATCTGTACTTCATTTTGAGATATGCTAGCATGGAAGTTACAACGAGTAATATTTAAGCCTAATTTGCAATGGAAAAAACATGTTTCTATTTAGTTCACATTTGCAAACTTATCTTTGTGACTGCTAATTCCTTTGCTTCTGATTCCCTCCTTTCAAAACTATAGACAAGAGGTTCATCAGAAGACCTTACTCGGTACTGAAAGCAGTTGAATGTGAGGCAGAAAAAATGGAGTAGATTTTGAAATTGGGGAAAAATAGAAAGAAAGAAAACTAATGCCCACATAAATGAGTGGATGTTTAACAAAGGAAGTTATCCCAAAGGTCAGAGATTGGCAGAGGAAATATGCTATTTACCAATGGTGGGGAAGGAAAAAACCCCAAAGACACATAAAACTTACTCTAAATATTTGCCATTCTGTTTTATTTAAGACCAGGGTACATTAGCAGGGGAGAGCTGTGTACACAGTGAGGACACCAAGTTAGAGGGTCCAGTTCCTTAATCAGTAGCGAGAAGTTACTCTCACCAGTCCTAATCAGTTTCAGCAAAATTCCTATTACTAACTGAGAGTGGTAATCTCAGAGAATATCTATTTTACTATCAGTAGTTCTTTAGTTCTTCATAATTTTTTAAATTTATTTTATTTTGTTTTATTTATAGTGTATTCTAGCTCAATTATCTTGTTTGATTTATCTCACGATTTTGCTTACTATCATTTGTTTGGAACCACACTCCTAAAAGTTGCTGGAACCTATTTTGTTGACATTTACAGTCATTCCACATAGTAGAAAATAATAAATTACATTTTGTTAAGAGAAAATGCAATTATTAGTCTACTTTGACAGTTTTCATTGATGAAAAAGGCATCCTCCTCATAAATTAAATTTTATGTGAGTTTCCTTTATATTTGGAAATTCCAGGAGTGATTATTTAAAAGCAAAATCATCCATTTACCAGAATAACTCAGAACAAACCCGTGGTGTTAATAAGACCTGACAGTATTTCTTGGAACAGAATGTTATTAGCTCATAAATTTAAGGCAGGCACACAGATGCCTGCCCCACACATAACATAAAACATTTTGCTTCAAAAAACCCTCGGTCACATTTTGACCATAAACACTACGTACTTGATAATCTCACCAGTGGGAGGTTTAGGTTGTAAAGGGTTTACCATTTCTCACACATTCAGGCAGAAAGATGTACTCTTTCGTTCTGAAGATCCTCATTTGGTTTCCCCCATACTTCATCAACAAACCCATGCTTCACTCCTGAAATCTCTTTTCTAACTTACCTTGGGCATACAAATCTGGAACGGGAGAGATGCTGCAGTACAGGCAGCGTCAGCATGTGGCCAAGGGAAATGAAATCTCAGTTCCTACCAACAATACAAACCTCTGACATTTGATAGCAGGGAAAAAAAGGGGGAGCTAACGTCCCATCTAATCTCAGTGCTTTCGCAGCAGATATTTAAATGAAAACAGTTCAAGCTCCTGACGCCACAGAGGGTAGACTTTGCATAATGCTCAGTTTCTAATGCTTCCAGAAGGTATCTGATATTTATTTATAAGCCAAATATATTACGCCTGAAATGAAAAAGCTTCTAGAATTTCCAAAAAGCTTACATAAAATTGCCTGAATATGTATTAGCATATAAGTTGGAAGAAAACATTTTTTAATCCTACTTAGGTTTTTCTGGTTATTATTTGCCCTCCCCACCCCGTCCCATACACTGGATCATGAAAACACGATTTTAAAGATTTTTAACACAGACATCATTGACTTGATTGTTCAAATCTCCCTGAAGCCCATTTTTAAAGATCACCTGGGAAAAAAATCTTTGGAGATTTTGTAAACTGTCCCAGGTTCAAAAAAAGCAGAGAGGTGAGTGCAAAGACGCTTTGAGATTATGAGATGGCAAATGAGGAGGCTTCAGGAGGTGTTCTGAAAGAAACAAGACCCTCACAAATGGAACTGAAAAGCAATAAGTCATTTTTTCTCCCTAATCGTAACAAAAGAAACTGAAGCAAACTCCTGTTTAACTGGAATTAAACCATCAGAAGTTCACATAACCATTATTTTATTAAGTCGCCTTTCATGAGAAAGAGACAAATGAAACATAAACAAGCTGGCTCAGAGACTTATTTTTAAAAGCAGCTATTAGGATACAATCAGTGGAGATTTAACCTGAAATTCAGCCTCATAAATATGAAAAGGATTCTAAAGTTGTGATTCATGTTCATATGATAATGTTAGTAGTGAGTGTATTTTATCATTTGCTAATCATTTGAAAAGTGGTTTTGCCCCAGATTAATATGAGTTCTAACCCCAAGTTAATTACAATATATAAGGTTTTAATTAACCTATCCCCAACCTATTTTGGACAAATTGAAATCACAACAAAATGAAGAACGAGGGTTATTTATTTTACTTGGGGAGAGAGGGACAGGGAGACTGAGTGAATTATTTAAAAAGGTAACTTTAATATGCATCATTTCTTTGTAGAGCAATTAGTTGAGAACACAAGGTTAGAGAATGAAAAATTTGTGTCTACAATATAATTTACTTTATAGCAGAATAAATTTGGGGAAAATTCACAAACTCAGTTTTACCAAATGTAAGTTAAGGGTGTCAGTATGCTTTCTGTATCTTCCACAATACAAAATTACGAGGTTCACTGACCTGGTCAAAGTGAGCTGGATAAAGGTAATTGGCCATATAAATGGTGAAACCTATTTTTACGTGGAGAAAATAAGACTGACCATTGATTTGACCACAAATATATAAATGCTGTCCTTATGTCTTTATATGGATTTATTTGAATAAGATGCTCATCCAGTAATCAACCCTAAGTTTCTTGTGAAGGTACCAGACCATTACTATTACTATCTCCTACCTATAAATGAAAAAGTGAAAGTAGAAATCATAAAAACATGTTGCCCCACATATAGGATGAGGTTAAAAATAGGACTTAGAATTGTAAACGTATTGAAAATAGTGCTCTGCATTCAGTAAGCACTTAACACATATTTGTGGAGTAAATGAATGAACTGACACTCCACAGCCCAGATCACTGGGCTTTCCAAGCACCCTGTGGTTCTTGCTAAGACCTTTAGATGTTCAAATAAGATGAAAATTACAGGAGGCACATATTTCTGCTACTGCCTTTAACCATCTTTTTGCCCCTGTCTCTCTTTGGTCTCTTTGCTACCTCTAGGATAACCCAAGTTTGCTCCAAGGGAGTTCACAATGTAATATATGCATAGTAGGAGAAACCTAAGTTCTAAACATATTCTTCCCAGCTCTCCCAATAACTATGGGCCTTAAGGAAGTCGTAAGACATGCCTTTATTTCCCTACCCACAGAAGTATTAAAGGCTGAATTTGACCCATAGTCTGTTGGTGTTAAGGATGTCAGAACCACACTATTCCTCTCAATGGGGAAAACTTCCAGGAGTTTAAATGGTGTTAAGAGATTTGGAAAAACCAAAAGAAGAGTTTCCTTTCATCCCTAATTCCATAGCACCTACTGCTGGACTCTCTACCAAGCCAAGAGAGGGAAGCTGAACTGACCCCACTATCAGCTCAGTCATGTTCAGTAGCATGACTGATAACAGCGTCTTTACTGACCAGGATGTATGGGTGATGTCTTGCTAGGCTTGTTGCAAAATTAATACTACATAAAAGTGAAATGAAATTGGAATTAGTATTATTAAACACATAATGACAATAATAAAGAACTCTTCTTACCACTCTCAAAGGCCCAGGAAAAGTATCCACATAGTTTTTCTCATTAGCACAAAAAGAGTCTAAATGGTTTCATAGGAAGGTTTAAATAACAGGAAAAAAATTCATACTTCTCATTCCTTCTCTTGGAAAAATTAATAAACAGTTAAATGAGAAATAGTAAGAAGAAATCCTCAGGATGTTCTCTAATGGAGAACACTCAGCCTTTGGAATTTAAATATCTGAGAAAAAATTGAAAGGTCACTTGTCCAAAGACCCAAGGGCAAAATCTGGAATTTTCTTCAACTAATCTAAGTGCCATCATATTTCCTGCTCATTTTCAACATAATTAATCACACTGAATTACATTTTCAATCACACTGAAAAAAAAAGGCTAGACCAGAGATCCACATTTTCACTTCATTCTTGTTCAAAGAAACAACATAATCTATAGGACACTATGAACATGCTGTCTCTGAATCCTAATCCTCACCTAGGTGCAAACTGGCCAGCCAGCTTTCCAGCCAACAGTCAGCCATACATCTGTACACTCTTAGAGAGCAATGTATGCCTTATCTTCATTCACTGAGTACATAAACATTTCACCAACCAAATGAAAAGCCCTGGGTAAAGAAGAAGATACAGACCCTGCCCTCGAAGAGCTTAAAATTTAGTGTGGAAGACATATTTGCATGCCAAATCACTAGAACATGAAGTAAAATGTACACACTGCCATCAATAAGGTTTTTTTAAAAATCCAACATCTATTACGTTTCAGAGTCCACAGCTATGCTGAGAAAGTGAGAACATTTCCCAGCATTTAAAAAATCACTCCAGGGACTTCCCTGGTGGTGCAGTGGTTAAGAATCCGCCTGCCAATGCAGGGGACACGGGTTCAAGCCTGGTCCAGGAAGATCCCACATGCTGCGCAGCAACTAAGCCCGTGCACCACAACTACTGAGCCTGAGCCGTAGAGCCCGCGAGCCACAACTACTGAAGCCCGCGAGCCTCAACTACTGAAGCCTGCGAGCCTAGAGTCCGTGCTCCGCAACAAGAGAAGCCGCCGCAATGAGAAGCTCACGCACCGCAAAGAAGAGTAGTCCCTGCTCACCGCAACTAGAGAAAGCCCGCGTGCAGCAACTAAGACCCAATGCAGCCGTAAATTAATTAATTAATTAATTAATTTTTTTAAAAAAATCACTCCAGAAAATATTCCAGATTATTAAACAGATCTGAGAAAACAAAGCATCATAGCTGAGGGAGGAAAAAACAAAATTAAAAAACAGTTTCAAAGTAGCATCTTCATTTTTTCATTCAACTACACACACGCCAGAAAAACATAAAATGAGATCAGATTTCTCCAATCCAACTTTGCCTAGTCTCTGTGAGAAAGCTAGTTTCAAATGCACCAGCAACTTTGAGATTAAAATGTGAAGCGAGTGAACTTCACATCACTATACAGGTACAGTGTTCAAATTACCCTCAGGATTAAAAATCACATTTTATTTTTTTCAATGAACACTGTAAACATGCACAGTCAGAAGCCTCTTACCTTTGCTGTTTAATTATCCATCTGATTGAAGCTCAGATCAGCTCTTTATAATCCAATCTTGAGAAAACAATGCATCTATTTAAAAGCAGAGTTTGTTCAAGTAGAAAGTTGACTGAATTCTCCTAGTCTAGAAAGAAATTGGCATGTTTGCTTGTGCATATCAAATTATTTAATTGCAAAACTGGGAATTATTCCATAGATGTGAATGGATATCTAGTTTATGTCATAAAGGAGAGATTATACTCATAGGAAAAGTTATTTACTTACTCATTTTCCTAACTAGATTTCCATGCACATGAGAATTTCATGTCAGGAAACTATTGCCAGCAATGTTCCACCAGAGACAACCAAAAAAAGATCATCAATGTCTTTTTAGCTGTAAATAATGATAAAATGGAGATCTTTGGGAATATGATTACAGCTTGTCTAGCCTAAAGAGTTTTAAATTTATATTAAGCCAAGTAAACTACATTTTACTGATTTAAGCTGATGCATTAAAACAGGTTTGTTGTATGCCTTGTCACAAAATAAGAAAAATCAAGGAAAAGCATCAACTCCTTTTTTCCCAAAATATTTTTCCAATTATAAGGTCTATAGCTCCTCCTTCTCTGCATATGCTGACAAATGTACCTCTCCTGCCCCCCCCAGGGAGTAACCTGCAGTAACTTGTCTGAACTTGTTTGTCTGTAGTTCTTACTGGCAATTTCTAAGTTATCTTTCAAGATCTTTTGAGGAAATGACTTATCAGGGCATCTCGTGTGTTCTTTTCTGTTCATGCCCCCTCCCCCTTTATTTTCCTTCCTTGGCACCATAGGAGTAAACATACAAAAGTCTATAACTTACGGTGGCTTGTTTTTACTTGAATGTATTTGGAAACTATTTTTTAGAAAAGGACTGAACTGGGAAATAGGAGATTTGGAGCCTGGTCATTGTAAAGCCTTGGGCCAGTTATATAATTCACTGGACCTGTCTTCTCTGGCACAAAATAAAGAGGACCTTATTAGATGATCAATCTCAAAAGTTCTGACAACCCGGACACCGGAGGACTTTCTAGCTCTTGGACTTGGGACCTTACACTTGGATGCCATTTGTTACATTAAAAATATGGTTGGCTCTTCTCCCAGTGGATATAAACCCAGGCAAGAACAAAGGGCACGTACCTGAGGAGGGAGTGGAAACAAGAGAGAAGCAGGCAGACGGGGATGTGTGGGAAGAGCAGGAGAGGAGAGGGGAGAGGAAGAGAAAGAGGAGGAGAAAGAGAGAATAATGAGGAGAGAGAGGAAAAATCCAGAGACATGGTGGGGGGGGGGTGGTAAGAGTGGGGAGCAGGGCAAAGTGTTTAGAGAAAAAGAGGAGACACTACAAAGGTGCGCACAGTTAAGAGAACTCAAGAACAGACCCAAGTAACAGTACACAACTCTAATTACAGAGCATAACATCTGAAAATCTTCACATGTATTTTTTGCATGGTAACAAATACCTCCAGTTATTTGTTTCTCTCCAGAAAAGAAAAAAAAAAAGCAAAATATTTGGATATTGAAATGATAACTTTAAAGCTCTATAAATATTTGTGAAGGAACAAAGTTATCTTCTATTATGTGTTTACTACACACTAGATAATGACATTTTAAACAATCATATGTTATTATTTAAAAATTAGCATGAGAGAAATTCTAACACAGGGTCTGGGAGATGGTAGGCATAAATATACCTCAGAGGAACAGAAAGGGGAAGGAAAGAGAGAAAGAAAGGTAATATTTTAAAGTGACATATAAATCATCTTCCTGAGCTCGAAAGCCATACATTATAGTGGAGAGAGGACAAAAGGATAAAATCTGCCCATGTTAAATTGCTTAAGACTCTGAACAAGCTGCAAGTACAAACTTCAGTAATAAAAAGTTAAGTAACCAGAACTCAACAACCAGAATCCTGAATTTACTAGAACACATACACATACCTTTACTGTCCAGTATTCAAGGAAAAACAAATTTACAAGAATATAAGATAGTTCAGTGTTCATGAAACAATAGTGATCACCAGCAGTAGCAACTTCCTAAGAGTGTCCCTGGAGAACAGTTATCCCTGGTTCCTACGTATCCACAGAACAATAACCACTGTTACTCCACATGCAGACCAGAGATCAAGAAGCCACTCAAGGACCCAGTGGTCAATGAAACCCTAGTTAGTCAAAGTAGTGAGCTTCACAGTCAGAATGAGCTGGCTGTTTTCAACGGTTTCCCACTAGAGAGTTTAAAACACAACCTCATCCATAAAATCTGTGGCGTGAAGGGCCCCCAACCAGTAGCCCCACTCCCCTTCTCTTTCCCAACTTCAGCTCTGTTCCGCGATACAAGGAGCCCTGCACACACTCATGACAACACTCCAGCCCGCCCATCCAAGATGCACACACAGCCCCACACTCTTTGGTCCTAGTAGCACTCGTACTCAAGTAGTACAGTTCACACCTGGGAGATCTGACCCCAAGACAGGCCCACACAGGCTCTGGAAGTAATGCGGGGGTCACTTAAGCAGGGGATTGTGGAGTCCTGAGTGGTTTAGCAGTGGGGGTGAGGGTGCCTTGCACGAACCACGTCCCTGCAGAACCCTCTCTTCGTGGAACATGGACCGAGGCCAAGAATCTTTCTTGCCCAAGGCCAAAGGGTGTTACTGTTGATATGACATTTCTGCCTTAATCCGGGTTAGCCAGAAAATCTAATTAGCTGTATCTCATATCCCAAAAGCCGGACTAGATAGTATTGGTTATACTATTTAGTGAAAATAACCGTCCTAAGGGCTAACATTACTTTAGCTCAGTTGTTCAAATGATTTTGGTTTTTATACCATGGAGTCCACAGTGAGCACAAGAGGATGCATTTCCTCAGCGAGAAAAGTCTAGACACAACTAAAAAATAAGCCAGCACGAAGAGAAGCTTTGTGAGCTGTTAGGCAGTGACCAGGTAGAGAGAAAAGCTTTTGTCTCAAGTCCTACTTCCTTACGCTCAGTCTACAAAACATCACAGGTCAAGCCTGTGAGCCAAACTGAATGATGAATCTTCCCTTTCATTCTCCCTTCTTTTAGCACCTCACCCTACCATACCTGAGTTGTTCTCCATAGGAACACAAAAAGATCCACTTGCCCAAGAATGTGTCCTCTGCCTCTACTTCCCCTTTTCTACCACCAGACAATTCTTTTTCTCATCTTTTCGGGGCTTTATCCATTGGTGGTGGTCACCCAACTAATAGAATAAACTACCTACCATGTACCAATGGGCTAGTGAGTGTTATCAGTTGAATAGGTCATCTGTGCAAGTTAATTAACACTGTAAACAGGGCCTTGAAAACATGTCATTCCTTAATAAGTAAAATGACTCCACTAGAAGGTATGTATTGCAGAAATGAGATCAAGCCAGTGGGGGCACACAAGCTTCTTGGAGCACTTTGAACATATCATGCAGGCAACTGCCTGCCGTGCTGAGAGTTCTATGTACCTAGAGTACAAGGAAGAGATGAGAGAAAAGAAACTTGTCCTAATAGTTTTGCAGGGCAATTGAAAAGACAGAATCTATGTATAATGAAAACTCTTTAATAACATTACAAAGTAACACAAAGATGAGAATGGATGAGTTATAAGGCCTTTTCCCTCCTGATTTCTAATACTCTTACAAACATCTGATCTGCTGTGAGCTTTCCCTGAAATTTTGATTAAGAGACAGAACACTTGGCTTGAGTAGCAAAAGAAATAGCTTGGAAGAACTTAGACACATTTCCCCGCTTCTGCTCTCACATTCTTCTAATTCCCCAAATTTGGGCCTTTTGGAGGATGTTTAGAGGTGTCCCTACACATTGCATGTGCCTCTACTTTTTAAGTCTTTAAGTCTTTTAATGTATCAAGGTTCTCGAAAGTTAGCTTTATTCTCCTCTATATAAGGGTGAATACTGAGTCCACTTCAGTTTTTTCCAGCTGCTTGGAAAATGGCAGTTTTGCCATTGTTCTGGCCCATGATTTCAAAAAGGCAGGTAATCCCTGAAATCCCAGAACCCTCGGCTTAGTGTCAGAAAACTCACATTCCAATTCCAGCTCTAATGCTCAGTTGCCTCGAGGAAGCTGTTGAACACTTCTTTGAGCCTCAATGTTGTCTATAAAATAGGGATTTGTTTCAGCCAAGACCAAATCAACTAGCTTGTATGGGAGAGCACACAGCCCAGTGGGGCTCAATATGTGTGGTTGATGTGAACATTCATGCCTGGTAATCTCTGTTTTGGAATTTCTCAGAAGAAGATCAGATCCATCCATTTATTCAGTTAACAAATGCTTTGTTGAGCACCTAATAAGCATCTGACTTTCCACTGAGAACTTGTGAGAACCACAATAGCTACGAGCCATCCCGTCACTACTGGAAAGTTTCTATTTTCAAATTACCTCTCTTCTAGTATTTTCCCTTTTGGAAGATAGTTAAGAATGTACGTCATGTTTGCTTGCTTAAATTATATCTATTGGCAACATTTTGGAATGGAGTCCATCCCTCCCTGGGCTTCATTATACATCAAAATTCCCACAGTTGCTGTTTTTCCAAGACACATAGATCAGCACAGTCTCTAAGAAGTTCTCTCTTGGGTTTGATAAAGAAGAATTAAAATACACCTGGACTTTATCAAGCCTGGTTTTCAGGCTGTCAGGGGAGGCTGGCGTTGGTAGGGATAAATTAAATTATTAAGAATGGAAGTTTCCAATAATCAAAGGAGAGACACGGTAACGAGCAGCACACAAAGATAATGAGTAAGCACATACACTGCACACCAGGGTCCATCTGATAATTATTCTGCCGTTCAAATGCACCCCTCCTCAGTCTACCACCACTGAAAACCAAAAATGTAGCAAGAAAATATCTGGATAGTAATTCCTGCTCAGTTGAGTCTCTAGTTATGGCCAAATAAAGACAGACAATTAGACAATTAATTACCCAAAGCAGTGTGACTTAGTGTAACTTTCATTGATTACAAATGGGCAATAACGCATAGATATTTGAAGCATCACTTTGTGCTATTAATTCCAGGAAAATCACATACTGAACCATCTATTAAAATGGAAAAGTCATAGTTGTTCAGACCCCAGGGAAGCTAACTGACAGGATAGAACAAGAGTTTGAAAACATATTTTTGGTACAATTGTTGGCCAAAATCATTGATTATATAAAAATTAGTTCTGTACATCCTTAGTGGCTTCCATTTTCCCTGATCTACATTACACTAAAAGGAGAATGAGTACCCTCAGAAAATGGAGAAAAGTATAGAAAATAGCATGTTTTTCGACTCCTCTCTCCAAACACCCATCTTCTCCATGTACTTAACGATGAATGAGAAAGAGGAAAACAACAGGCCTGCTGGGGAGTACACGGTTAGGAGGAATTCCTGACCAAAACCTTCACAGGCAGGGCTGCCACTTTACACACAATCCCATTCATACTCTTTGTGAAATCCACCTCCAGGGCTGTGCAAGGCTCAATCTCTGTGCTATATACAATGACCCTATTTAAGGGTACACAAGGATCCACAAAAAAGTACTCCTAGTCCAGGAAAATACCACGTTGCCCTGTGACCTAGTGCAATCCTAATGAGATAAGGAGAAAAAAGAGAGAGTGTTTATTGACTCTAAAACTACTCAAGAAGTTCCACAAACAGACTCAGAAGTATCTGAGAATTGTAAAAGATTTGACTGCAATCACAAGAAAGGAAAGTCTTTCCATTTGACTGATCCTCAGATAAACAAAAGCACAGTGGGAATGGCTGGGCAAAAGACTTTCCTGTCTTCACACCCACACACCCAGTAGAACATATCAGCAAGCAAAGAAAACATTCACCAAATTTCCATTGATGAAATATACCAGGCCTTCTCTTTGGTTGACTTTGAAAACATTAAGCCATATAATTTAAGTTTTTGTTTCAATCTGAAAAATGGAGTTGATACCCTAGATATAGGGCATTTGAGGACAAGCCAGCCTGAAAGTAGGACAAGGGATTTCTATCTGGCCAGATAAACAACACCTCTGGACCTCAGTCACTTGACCAAGCAGAATTCATGTCTGAAGTGTGCTTATCCCACATGGCATAGTGAGCCTGCTTTCCTGTGATGCTCAAGGATGTGCTAGAAGCAGGATCTCTGAAAAGGAGCAGTGAAAAGGACAGGACCATCCTAGGGCCGGGTAACCCTAATTTGGGGCTCCCCTCCTTTCTCTTCTAGCCACCCCTTCCCATGGGACTAGGAGTCTGCAGGGTTGGAGGATATATCTCCCTATAGCAACAATCTCCCTTCTAGACCATTCCCCAAGTTCCCATGTCCCTGGAATTCCCTGTCTCACACGGTCCAAAGCCAGCCTCCAAGGCCCATGTGGGTCTTTACTCTCCCAAGGGCAGACCACTTTACAGCCAGTGTGTGTACCCCTAGGCCTGAGGGGTGATCATAGGCAGCTGTCCAGCTATGGGTGTGGATAAAGCTTGAATAAGCAGATTGGTTGGTCCACACATATTCCTACAGTTGCACAGTAGAGCCAGGGAAGGAAGAGAAAGGATAAGGCTGTGGGACAGAAGGGTCTCTTGTCCTGGACCTGCAAATGTTAGGGGTGGGCCTGTAATGAGACAAATCACAGACTGAAACGTGTGCTATTCAGTGGTCCCAGGAAATGTCTTTCTCTCTCCTATCCTCACAGTGACCACACAACTTGTTATCTGAACCAGGGCACTGTTGAGTATAAAAGGGACCCTAACCAAATGGGATACCAGCTCAATAGGTGAAGCCAAGACTGTCCTGCAAATTGGGATATAAACTCATCCCAGCTACACCAAACTACAGGTAGTAGCCTCCCCTGTAATGATCCCTCACTAACACCAAGCCCAGAGTTCCAAAACAATTGCCATCCACTGGCATCCAGCACTTTTCTTCCCGTAAGGTTCTTTTTTCCCCTCACAGCGAGTGTTTATGCTTGGTACACTCAAGAAGTAAATAAAACTTCATCCTTGTCATGTACAACAGACTTTGGGTATATAATAGGAAGCATCGGATGTAGTTCCAGCTTCTGTTGTTTATCTGCAAAGGTTGTTCAATCTGTTAAATCTGTAGATTGGCATCCTAATAAATAGAAAATGAAATAAAAGGAAAACCAGAGAACTGTCGGAAATCTGCAAACAAACCAAAGAAAACTGGATACTAGGATTCCTGACTGAGGTAGAAAATCAAAGATAAACAATAAACAGAACCTTAAAGAAAATGTTGTGATGGCCTTTTCTGGAGCCAACCCTACACTAGGCCTGGGAATGCAAGATTTAATCCGGACCAGTCAGTGTTTTCCAGAAGCTCACACCCTAGAGGAGGGAGTTTCTGGTAAGGCCTGAGGCCACATCCTTGGCACCTGGTTACTGTGACTCCCTTGCTGCCTCTTGGCAAATTCCAGTAGCCTGATTTCCACTCATAGCTGTTACACAACACACACACACACACGCACACGCACACGCACACACACACTTTTTTCCTACAGTGCTTCCCGTCAGTCTGTCCTACTGTCTGCCATTATTTACATTAGAAGTTCTTAAACATGACCACTCATCACAGTTACCCTGGGAGCTTCTCTAACATACAGATTCCCAAGCAGCACCCCACAGAGACTGAATCAGCAGGTCTGGGGTGGAGCCAAGACATTTCTACCCTTAGTAAACAATCCAGATGACTATGAAAGCAAAGCATTCTAGCCTCTGGAGAAGCTCAGCTAGAGCAACACAGGCTGGGACGTTGTCTGACGGGGGATGCAGCCGCGCCCTCATGCTCTGTCTGTCCCAGCCTGCTCCTCCGTGGGGGTCTTCCCAGAGAGAAGTGAAGATGTTTTACCCAACACCCTGGCAAAAAGCACCACAACGAAAAGCTGTCCTTTCCTGCCGTGGCCAAGCTCCAACCAACTGCCAATTCCAACACATCCTGGAAGATTTCTGTATTCATTCCCTTTCATGAGAAACTGTTTGAGCTTTACTCAGAAATAAAAGTACACACATGCAACAAGTTTATGCAAACTTTAGAATGGTCCATTTTTTATTGACAGTCTTTATTTCCTAATCCAATGTTGAAACTTTTCCTTTGAATGAAATTTTAACCCATTTCTTTCCCTTCTCTCCCTCTTCCTCCCCATCCTCCACACACCCATATTGTAATCTGTGAGTTTTTGGTTAAATTAATAACTCCCAAGGGCCTAACCCTTCTCAGAGAACACATCAGCAACTCCAGGAAACCATGTAATTTCTCTATTTGTGAAAATTAGCCAAATGTTTTCAAAGGATAAGAAACACTGATGGCTTCATTTTTGGTTCATCCAGAATATGGATGGGAAGAAATTATTGTAGTCAATCAACTTGAATTTTGTGTTTTACAAATAGCCTAGCATAATCAGAAATAAACCTAAATTTATAAGAGAAATGCTATCGGGTAGAAATCCCTCCTTGTCGATGGAAAGACTGACCACAGGAGTTCAGGCGTCACTCTGGATCTTATCATCACAGGCAAATCCACAGATAAGTCAGCTTTTGCAGGAGCAGAGGAGGTAAAAAGAGCTTTACTCCCCTCGCACAGTTCCAAGGTTCAGCATTACCCAGCTCACTAGAGTCGGGGCTCTGATTGCCACTTCCCTTGGGAGCAGCTGCTGCCTGTCTCCAGGGATGTTCCCACAGACCTCAGGGATGGAGCCTTACAAGAGAGCTCTCTGATCTTGACACTGGAAAATCTCAGTATGCTGCAAGGAAGTAAGTCAGTGCTAAGCATGGAATCCCAGTTCCATCCCTCTGATATGCTTTTGGAGGGTATGAAGCTAAAAAGGTAAAAATAAAAAGACCAG
Organism: Eschrichtius robustus; assembly: GCF_028021215.1. Taxonomy (NCBI): domain Eukaryota; kingdom Metazoa; phylum Chordata; class Mammalia; order Artiodactyla; family Eschrichtiidae; genus Eschrichtius; species Eschrichtius robustus. Next base: position 47,184,177 of record NC_090825.1, read on the forward strand.
ACTCAAATGTGGAAAATGAACCCACTCACTTCCTGAACATGTGCTAAGCTGAAGAAATACTCCTCAATATATTAGTCCTTAGCATGCTGTTATTTGATTAACTTAAGTCTCACTTCTCTTGCTTTATCGTTCTTTTCCCTAAGCTTCAGATAATTTTCCTAAGGTAGTTTAAAAGTAAAGCTAAATGCTTACCTTCCATAAATCATAAGAAAGAAGCTGTGTATAATCTCATTTGTGTAAACACAAATTTGGCATGAAATAGCTTAAAACAAATTTTGGAAGAACATGCACAGAGACTTTCCCATTGGTCGGTTTGGGATGGTCCAAGATTCCTATTCCTCTTACTTAACTCTTTTCTTCTATAAACATTTATTACTTGTATGCCTTTCGAACTTAAAAAAAAGAAGTGGGAAGTATTGAAGGTATTTACCAATGGAAATTATCAACATCAGATAGTGAAATTAATTATTTCAAAACTCTAGGGACAAATGGCAACATTAGACTTCTGACAACATCTTTTCTTTTGCTGCATTATCCATCCACCAGTGCCAAAAGTCCATCCACTAGTTGGATGGAAGTACTGTTGAACTCTTGAACAACATGAGTTTGAACTGCAGGGTTCCACTTACACATAGATCTTTTTCAGGAAATACTTACTACAGTACTACAGTATCTGGGGTTGGTTGAATCCATGGATGTGGAACCACGGATACATAACCACGGATACGGAGGGCCTACTGTAAAGTCATATGTGGATTTTTGACTGCTTAGGAAGTTGGCACCCCTAACCTCCAGTTGTTCAAGGGTCTACTGTATTTGCCTGCAACATTATTTTGAAACAAGATGGGCACAAATGACAGCTTACTTACTCTCCTTAAATAGCCACTAATTCCACAAATTATCTGCCTGTTGTTCAAGACAGAGACCGCCACAGATAAAGTAAATAAGGATGTCTCCTATCAATGAACTGGAAAATGCATTCATTTAAAAATTACTCAGTGTCACAATTTACATTTCAATTGTACATTTCTTGCTTCCACTTTTAATGGAGGCTATAAGGCAACAGGCAGATAACAAATGTTCCCTAAGGGGATTTAAATTGGCTCTATTAATCTCTCTCTGACTTCAAGACAATGTTTAAAAATAAATGTCTGGCTTAACATTTTACAAAATCTTCCTTTTAAACATTAATTTTTCTTCTGTGCACCACAAGAGAGAAATTTTGCATTCAGGTTCTAAGTCAAGAGCAACTCAATGAGACTGAAATCACCCAAGGCAGCCTCCACTTCTTCATCTCAATCACTAAGTGGCTTGCTTGATCACACTCGAGACCCACTATCACTTACAACTGTCTTATCTTCAAGATCTGACATTTTGACAAACCTCCCTATAGCTACCATCTCAAATTTTTCCACCTTGCCTCCTATTGAATTTGTCTTTCCCCCTCACTGTTCTCTCCAGTTAATCTTGCTTTTTCTTCTTGTTTTAACCTCAGGCTTCTTAAACTAGGATATATATCCCCACCCTCATCCCAGTACAGGGCCTAGTCATGGAAAAATGTGGCATATATTTTTTAACTCTTTATTTTACTTAATAATAAATAGCTTAATACTTAAAATTAAAGCAAATACATATACATTATGGAATTTTAAATATTTTAAAAATAAAACTCAGGACTTTAGAACTTACAAAGCTTCTGATAGGCTACTTTAAGACTCCACGCCCTGGAGACAAGCTTCTCTTCTCTGTCACTATGAATATTTCATAGGAAACGTTTGAGAAGCATTAACCTAACCTATTCAGCCTCCTCTTGGATTCACAGCCTATGGTTAACCATTCCCAACCAAATTCTCTCTGACCTCTGAGAATGCCTAGTACTCTTGACTCTCCATTAAAACACTTACTTGGACTGACCCAATCCATCTCTTCTCAGTTAATTCCAGGGTGTCACTAGAGAAAGTCCCGTTACAATATTTTGTAGAACCATGCCACTCAATCAGTCCTAGGCACTGGCCACCACTAGACAAGCCCCCTTTTTTATCTCTAATATACATCCTAACTTTCGCCAATTCTTTCATTTTCTCAAATGTACTTCTGACTTCCCCAAAGAACAGCTTCATTGCCCACTCTACAAAGACTGAGATGATTTTAAGTGAACTGCCTCAACTTTCTCTCTCTCTCCGTGAAATGTCATAGGACATGGCACATAGTTTCTTTCTTCCCTCCCATCTTAAAGCAGTATCCCTATTCTTTTCTGAGACTAACCCCATGCTCCTGACCTACCTCTGCCAGCCTGCTCTTTCCATCTTCCCCACTATTTCTTGTATCCTCAGATTTTGTCTTTCCCCTCTTAGATGACAAAGACAATTGCCTCTTTTGAAAAGGGATCATTTCTTAATCCTGCTTCACCCCAAGTTCTCCTTTCTTTATCAAACTTCTTGAAAGAATAGTTCATGCTCATGGAATTCACTTCTTCTCTTCCCATTGTCTTCTTGAGCCCCAGCAAATAGGCTTCCGCCTTCACCAAGCCAAGGCAACCATTCTCACTAAGGTGACAGGGACCCACTCATTACTATCCCAGCTCTCTGCTTGGAATTTGTCCCACTTCAACTCCCAAAGAATAGGCAAGTTGTCCTTAACCCTCTCTTCCTTTTCTTCATTCCACACCATGTTTTATCACTTACCTCTCTGACTGCTCCTACCCACTCTCATTCACCGGCTCCAACCTTCAGTCTTTTCTTCTATAGGCTCTCTCTTGTGAACTGCATGCATCCCATGTCCTCAACAATCACCTCAGTGCAGAGGACTTTCAACTCCAGAGCCTTCAGCCCTTAGCCCAATACTGAGTCACTAGCCCATTTCTACTGTCTGCTGGGTAATTTCAAGCAGAAACTCAAGAATGGTCTGGTATGTGGAAAAGAATGAGTTTTCTATATGAGCAGTGGTTTGGCCTTGGCAAACCATGTAACATGAGTCCCAGTTAGTAAAAATAGTAGTACTTACCTCATAGGTTTGCTACTGAGGATTCAGTGACATAAAAGTAGGAAATTCAATTTATTTATATTGATTTAAATAGAGCACTTACTGTTTGTCAGGAAGGCTTATAATACAGGACTTTACAAATAATAACTCATTGAATCCCTACAAGGACACTGTGAGGCAAGTAGTACTATTATCCTCATTTCACAGATGAAAACACTGAGACACAGCCAATTTGGGTAACCTCCCCAGGTCACACAGCTAATAAGTGGCAAAGCCTGATTCCAATCCAGGCAGTCTAGCCCCAAAAGCTACGCTAAGCTGCCTCTCTTTATGCTGCCTATCTGCCTTTTAATGCACTGCAGAAATCCAGTTATTATTATTAAATCAAAAATCCAGAACATCAGGCCACCCCTGCAATTCAAATTTCTTTCATGAGTTCCTGGCTAACGATACCAATCTTATAGACTACCACCTCCTCATCAGCTTAACTTCCTCTCTCACCCTCAGAACCTATTGCTGCCAAATCCTATTCTGTCCACCTCTGAAATGGTTGACTTATTCCCACCATCAGTGCTTTAGCTCCAGCCTATTTCATTAGTACATGGGAAAAAAAAAGAAATGACCTCCTATATATTGGGACAATTAGTAAAATTTTTATAACAGACAGCAGTTGTATATCAATACTAAATTTCCCAATTTCAATCATTGTACTGAAGTTACGTAAATGAAAGCTCTTATTTTTAGGCAACGCACACTGAAATATTTAGGGGTAAAAGAGGCATGATGTCTGCAACTTACTCTCAAATGGTTTAGAAAAAACTCCTAGTAATATGTATACGTTAGAGAATGAGAGAATGGTAAAGCAAATGTGGCAAAACATTAACAACTGGTAAATCCAGTGGAAGGATATTTCAAAGCTTTTTGGCTATTCTTGCAACTTTTCTCCAAATTTAGAATTATTTCAAAACACAAAGCTTAAAACAAAAAACCTACCAGTCTCCTTGCTGCCCCTGACCATGGCCCTCTCCTGCCACTCCACTGCCCACATCCCTCCACCAGAATGTGGAAGGCAATCAAGTTCAAAGTACCCAGCTGGCATGCAAAGCAATGCATAACCTCCCCCACTTCTATTCCAATCTTCTGGCACCCTTCCCAACAGCATGCACAAACTCCCTCCCCACTGCTGGGTTCCCCATGCCCCCTGACCCCACCCCAGACTCAGCATTTTCCTGCATCCAGGCCTTTGAAGAGGCTGTTACCTTTGCCTAGACTAGAACCCCCTTTCTTCCTAAAGATAAACATCAAGGTCATATCATTCCCTCAAAGACTAATCGGAATCCTATTTCTTTCAAAATGGCTTCCCAGATCCACCCAGTTAAAATCTGTTCATCTTACCCAGCCTCCTAAAGCAGGTGTTTACCTCTGTGTACAGCTTACCTCCATTCAACCTTGTACTAGAAATTTTATATCTTTGATCTAGGAGATTGGGAGTTTGCAGAAGATGATAATAACGTGGTTTTCATCCTTAACGCCTCCACCTCCTCTTACATAATTTTGCAGAAACTATGTATTTCATAACTCAAAAAATGTGTACTGCCAGGGCTGATCAGGGACACAGGGCAGCAGATAGGAAGGGACAGGAGAAGGCCGCAGCTCTGGCAGTGAGCACGAAACCTGGGAAGTTCTTATACGGGCACATGCCCTACTCTCTGCAGCTCCCACCTCTGCAAGGAAAGGAAAGAAGAAAAGGAATGGCCTTCTGTGCTCAGTAACACCCTCCTGGGCTCGCCTTTAGAGAGCTCCTGCCCCCTACCAGGAGCCCTGTTTTCAGTCATTTCAGTCTGTCCCCCTGCCTCACACAGACCTCCCAGCATTTCTGCCCTGTGCTGGCCATGCACCCAGCTGCTGCCAGCAGAGAGAGTATATGTGGAGCTTCCCTGGCTGCACGTGAGAGCTTCACCCAGGAATCTAAGTGCTTGAATGACTTTGCTTTCAATACTTTGCTTTTTCTGTTTTTTTTAAGGAAAATAAAAATCAAGCCTTTAGAGAAAACTTACCCAAAACAGGAGTAGTAAACTTTTTTTAAAGTTCTAGGTAAAAAGCAAAGCAAGGATGCTCAAGAAAAATGGAACCTGAATGCCATTTGCCCTTCAAGTCATCTTTCCCCTAATGCCACTCTCCCTAAGAATCTTGGCCCTCTCCTTCTGCCACACACTGGTTCCTCTCAGATCAGGGCTCAGACCCAGCGTCCGTCTCTTCCTCTTACTGACAGAGACTTGGGCTCAAGGGAGGTTAAGTAACTTGCCAAAGCTTAAGTTGCCCTAAAGTGGTTCCAAGTTTGTCAGCAGGTTTATTTGTTTTTCGGTTAGAATTGAGGACCAAAGTCTGATATTTGGGGGTTGCACAATTATACTCAGAGAAGTAGATGAGATTCTTAAGAGAGAATAGGAGAAAAATATAAGGCCAAGACTGGGATGCTGGGAAAACCTGCATTTAGAGGGCACAGTAAGCACCCTATTGTCCCCAAATATGGCCTTTCCATGAAAACTTCAGGTGATTACTTCCTAAATCTCATCCTGTTGTGAGAAATGCCAATATTCACCACTCTTGAATCAGACTTAAATAAGACTCAATGCTATATATAAAATAAATAACCAGCAAGGACCTACTATATAGCACAGGGAACTCAGTATCTTGTAATAACCTATAATGGAAAAGAACCTGAAAAAAGAATATGTGTGTGTGTGTGTGTGTGTGTGTGTGTGTGTATAACTGAATCACTTTGCTGTACACCTGAATCTAACACAACACTGTAAATCAACTACACGTCAATTTAAAAAAAGAAAACACCCCACTGCTTTTTTCTTTCATTCATTCAGCAAGTATAGATTGAATATCTGGCACATATCAGAAGCTATTTTAGGTGCTAAGGATACAGTAGTGTACCAAACAGACTAAGTCCCTGCTTGCAGAGAATTTACCAGAACTACACATCACTTCCGTAATATTGCAATATCTGAAAACTCAGAGACTTCCTAGAACAAGTGATTTATTCCCCATGAACTTCACTTCTCTCATCTGTTAAATGGGAACTTCAAAACTCTACCACCTATATCACATTCAGTAGATAATCAATAAATGGTAACATGTGATTATGATTACACACTACCCTAAAATCAGAGTCATCATTCACTTGTCTCTCAGGACTAAACCTTATAAATAATACTGTCACTATGTCCTAAATCTAGTCATTCAGATACATCCCTCACAATTTTGTCTATTTCTGTACTCAACTGTGTAGTATACTCAATACTTTATCTTCAATTCAAGTGTAATTCAAAACTGTAGAATTACAAGTTTTCTATTTTTCCTAATATATATTAAATTCATAAGCAATTATTAAAATTTAAAAGGTTCCATTCATGTGACATAGCACCTAAAATTAACTCAGATATCACTGGAAATATGCTGGGTCTACTTTGGGAAACACTTCTCCATATGCTCAACTTTACAGAGCTGATCTCAATATCTAAATTTGGCTTATTTAAATGAAACTCATTTTGGAGAGCTCCAGAGTCTGCCATCCTCTCACAATTTCCCCTGCTGCTCCCCTAAGGCAGCCTCCTTTTAACATGACTGTCATAGTTTAACAGCTTCTACCCTTGAATCTAGATCATGTCTCTCCCTTGCCCCAAGTCCACCAATGGATTCCCATCTCCTTAGAATAAATGCAAAGACCCTACTGCACTCTACCAAGGCCCTACATGATCTGGCCTCTGCTTGTCTCCCCACCACACTTCCTACCACTCTTCCCACTGGGAACATAGCTGCAGCTTTACTGGATATTATTCAGGCAGCCTTTGCATCTGCTTTTCATCTGCCTGCAGCATCCTTCCCAGGTCATCACAACTCACTCCCTGACTTCATAGGCCTTCTGTGAATGCTTGCTCACTCCTCCATCACCATCATTCTTGCTCACCTTGCTCTATTTTCTCCATAACATTTATCACTACTAAACATCAAATGACGTGCATTCATGCACTTGTTTCCTGTCTGTCAAGCCCCTTTAGACTGTAAGCTCCAGGAGGGCCTGCATTTTGTCTATATTGCACACTACTGTATTACTAATGCCTGAAATACTATGGAAGCCACTCATCAAATATTTGGTGATTGAAGGCACGAGCGAATGTACAAAGCATGGATAATGAGTATTCTTTGAAACATGTTCAGTTTGAGGTTTCTTGAGGACTCAAAGGGTGGGCAGTAAGAAATGCAAAGGAGTTTAGGACAAAGGAAAACAAAAAGTAAGAGAGTTTAGGACAAAGGAAAGCAAAAAGTAAGAACACCGGAAAGCAAGACTAAAAATGCACAGACCCACCCACCAAAGTCCTCCAAATGCTACTGGAATGTTGGCCCCAAAATACAGAAATTAGTTGGAAACAGAACTCATGGATGGATATTGATAGAATTGGAAAAGAACTCACTTCATTATACAAGAATTTGTCTCGCTTAATTTGGTTTAAAAAGGAGGGGGGGAGGCATATAAGTAAATAAAATAAAGTAAATTTTTAATTTTAGCCTTTAATGACAAGCTACTCCCTCACCAAGCTTTGAAAACAAGTAACAAGATAGCATTTGGTTTTTTTTCTTTCTGCCCAGTCTATAAAAGTGCTAATGAACAGTAAAACTTCCAAAGTGAAGGCTGCAAAGATGGAGAAAGATAGTGAAATGACATCTGGGAGACTGAGGCCCCAATTCATGGCCTCCCTATATCTACACCTTTGACCCATAGCTTTGTATTCATTCATTCTGACCCTGAGTTACACCATGACTTGCTTTGGCCAGTGGGATATTAGCAAATGCGACAGTAATCGAGTCTTGAAAAGCACATGTGTCTTGCCACCTACCCGCTTGCATGACTGGACTTTCATGCTTTTGGACCCCGGCCACCACCAGGAGGACATGCCTGGACCAGCCTGCTGGAGGTATGAGAGCAGGGATGAGAGAAACATGGAGGAGTATTGACTTTCCCCAATCAAGGGCATCATAGACTCCCAGCCAACCACTAATGCATGAGGAAGCCCAGCTAAAATAATCAGAATCTGGTTTCAATAAACAGAACTCCCCCAGCCAACAAGCAGACTCATAAAAAATAATAAATGGTTGTCATTTCAAGATACTATGCTTTGGAGTAGTTGGTTACCCAGCAATAGCTAACTGATATAACTTGGATAATTACCCTCCAAATAACTGAGATTAAAAATGGACAAGTTACAACGGACAAGCTAAAACGATGTTACCTAAGCAAAAGAGGGCTTAAGTTTCTAATTAAAGTTTTTTAAATCATTTGAAAACAACAGGAATATGAGGAAATATGTGCAATGTAATTGCAATTCAAAGCTAAATTATTAGCATCCTCTTACATTATAAAAGTGGGGTGATCTTTTACAAGCATAAATATCTGACACACAGTAGACTGGTGCTTCTCTTTGTGGGCTCCAATAAAAACAAAATGGAGCCACATATGTTTTCTTCACCCTTCAGTCATTCTACCCTAGCCTCATCACTGGGGACTTCTATTTTCCACAGCACTAGAGTCTATTTTCATTAAACTATTCCTTCTTTCATATCAAAAAAATTAACAAACTTCCTGTGCACATATGAAACTCATTCACAGAACTGTAGGTAAAATAAACCAACCATAATTTGCTTCTATTCAGACTTTTGTACTGACATAAGCACTATTTTTTCCTCTTCCAAGGTTACCCTTCTTCCTTTTTCCTTTGCACGTTTCCCAGGAGGTCTGCACGAAAGCATAAACTTTCACATTAGACATGTGAATAAGGAAGCAGACACAGAGAAATGCATACGCTGTTTGAAGAGGTTTTCCCACCCAACCTCCTTCACTCTCACAGCCTCGCACCCAGACACAATTTTAGTCTCGCAGAATCCATTTTATATTCTGTTCCATAAACATATATATCTTTGTATAAAATGAAACAGGACAAAATTGAGAATGTTATTAAAGATACAGGTAATAATACACTGGTACAGTCCGCTCTGTGCTCAGCCCCACGCTGCCCCTCACATGGTGTCTTAGTCCACTCAGGCTGCCGTACCAAAATACCACAGGTTGGGTGGTTCATAAACAGCAGAAATTTATTTCTCACAGTTCTGGAAGCTGAGATCAGGGTGCCGGTATGGCTGTGTGAGGGCCCTCTTCCAAGTTGCAGACTTCTTGTTTTATCCTCAAGTGGCAGAAGGGGCTAGGGAACTCCGTGGGGCTCTTTAGAAGAGCACTAGCCTCATTCATCAAGGCTCTGCCCTCATGACTGATCACCTCCCAAAGGGCTCACCTCCTAATACCAGCATATTGGGCACTGGGATTTCAACATATGAATTTTGAAGGGATACAAACATTCAGCCCATAGCACGTGGTCAGCAGAGCCTGGATTCTTGTCTCCCTTTTACAGGCAGGGACACAGAGGCTGGGGGTGGCAGTGTGACACTTCCTCGAGGTTTCTCTTCCATAAAGTGACTAAATCAGAATTCAAACCCAAGTTCAGAGTCCTTTTCTGTACACTATGCTCCAGAGTAATTCATTGTTGGAAAACTCAAAACAATTCTTTCACAGAAAAGATAAAGAACAGGGATATATGTAAGAAGAAAGATAAAGAACAGATAGCTATATGTGACAAAAGAGACAACAGAGGCATTTACATTTACATTTACATAGCACAATTGTGTAAGAAAAGCAACTGCTAACATTTCTAGAATATTCTACAGAACACAATGGAAAGCCACATAATTTTATGTCATGTCATGCACTGATAACAGTAGAACAATAAATACCAAATGAGGATTCCCCCACAACTTTGCACATATTTTCACCTCCTCTTAATGTTCTAAATGTGCTGTTGTAGGCTGTTTATTCCTTAGCCAACATTGGCTACTGCAATAAATTCTTTTTTTTTGAATTTTTGAATATTATTTCTTTTTTTATACAGCAGGTTCTTATTAGTTATCCATTTTATACATATTAGTGCATACATGTCAATCCCAATCTCCCAATTCCTCACACCCCCACATGCCCAGTAATGGGATTGCTGGGTGATGTGTTAATCCTATTTGTAGTTTTTTAAGGAACCTCCATACTGTTCTCCATAGTGGCTATATCAGTTTACTTCCCCACCAGCAGTGCAAGAGAGTTCCCTTTTCTCCACACCCTCTCCAGCATTTGTTGTTTGTAGATTTTCTGATGATTCCCACTCTAACTGGTGTGAGGTGATACCTCATTGTAGTTTTGATTTGCATTTCTCTAATAATTAGTGATGTTGAGCAGCTTTTCATGTGCTTCTTGGTCATCTGTATGTCCTCTGCTCATTTTTTGATTGGGTTGTTTGTTTTTTTAATATTGAGCTGCACGAGCTGTCTATATATTTTGGAGATTACCCTTTGTCCGTTGATTTGTTTGCAAATATTTTCTCCCATTCTGAGGGTTGTCTTTTCGTCTTGTTTGTAGTTCCCTTTGCTTTGCAAAAGCTTTTTAGTTTCATTAGGTCTCATTTCTTTATTTTTGTTTTTATTTCCATTACTCTAGGAGGTGGATCAAAAAATATCTTGCTGGGATTTATGTCAAAGACTGTTCTTCCTATGTTTTCCTCTAAGAGTTTTATAGTGTCCAGTCATACATTTAGGTCGCTAATCCATTTTGAGTTTATTTTTCTGTATGGTGTTAGGGAGTGTTCTAATTTCATTCTTTTACATGTAGCTGTCCAGTTTTCCCAGCACCGCTTATTGAAGAGACTGTCTTTTCTCCATTGTATATCCTTGCCTCCTTTGTCATAGAATAGTTGACCATAGGTGCAAGGGTTTATCTCCGGGCTTTCTGTCCTGTTCCATTGATCTATATTTCTGTTTTTGTTCCAGTACCACATTGTCTTGATTACTGTAGCTTTGTAGTATAGTCTGAAGCCAGGGAGTCTGATTCCTCCAGCTCCGTTTTGTTCCCTCAAGTCTGCTTCAGCTATTTGGGATCTTCTGTGTCTCCATACAAATTTTAAGGCTTTTTGTTCTAGTTCTGTAAAAAATGCCATAGGTAATTTGATAGGGATTGCACTGAATCTGTAGATTGCTTTGGGTAGTATAGTCATTTTTGCAATATTGATTCTTCCAATTCAAGAACGTGGTATATCTCTCCATCTGTTGGTATCATCTTTAATTCCATTCATCAGTGTCTTATAGTTTTCTGCATACAGGTCTTTTGTCTCCCTGGGTAGGTTTATTCCTAGGTATTTTATTCTTTTTCTTGCAGTGGTAAATGGGAGTGTTTCCCTAATTTCTCTTTCAGATTTTTCATCATTAGTGTATAGGAATGCAAGAGATTTCTGTGCATTAATTTTGTATCCTGCAACTTTACCAAATTCATTGATGAGCTCTAGTAGTTTTCTGGTGGCATCTTTAGGATTCTCTATGTATAGTATCATGTCATCTGCAAACAGTGACAGTTTTACTTCTTCTTTTCCAATTTGTATTCCTTTTATTTTATTTTCTTCTCTGATTGCCATGGCTAGGACTTCCAAAACTATGTTGAATAGTAGTAGCAAGACTGGACGTCCTTGTCTTGTTCCTGATCTTAGAGGAATTGCTTTCAGGTTTTTACCATTGACAACGATGTTTGCTGTGGGTTTGTTGTATATGGACTTTATTATGTTGAGGTAGGTTCCCTCTATGCCCACTTACTGGAGAGTTTTTTATCATAAATGGGTGTTGAATTTTGTCAAAAGCTTTTTCTGCATATGGATTTTATTCTTCAATTTGTTAATATGGTGTATCACATTGATTGATTTGCGTATATTGAAGAATCGATGCATCTCTGGGATAAAACCCACTTGATCATGGTGTATGATCCTTTTCATGTTTTGTTGGATTCCGTTTGCTAGTATTTTGTTGAGGATTTTTGCATCTATGTTCATCAGTGATACTGGTCTGTAATTTTCTTTCTTTGTAGTATCTTTGTCTGGTTTTGGTATCAGGGTGATGGTAGCCTCATAGAATGAGTTTGGGAGTATTCCTTCCTCTGAAATTTCCTGGAAGAGTTTGAGAAGGATAGGTGTTAGCTCTTCTCTAAATGTTTGATAGAATTCACCTGTGAAGCCATCGGGTCCTGGACTTTTGTTTGTTGGAAGATTTTTAATCACAGTTTCAATTACATTACTTGTGATTGGTCTGTTCATATTTTCTATTTCTTCCTGGTTCAATCCTGAAAGGTTATACCTTTCTAAGGATTTGTCCATTTCTTCCAGGTTGTCCATTTTATTGGCATAGAGTTGCTTGTAGTAGTCTCTTAGGATGTTTTGTATTTCTGCAGTGTCTGTTGTAACTTCTCCTTTTTCATTTCTAATTTTATTGATTTGAGTCCTCTCCCTCTTTTTCTTGATGAGTCTGGCTAATGGTTTATCAATTTTGTTTATCTTCTCAAAGAACCAGCTTTTAGTTTTATTGATCTTTGCTATTGTTTTCTTTGTTTCTGTTTCATTTATTTCTGCTCTGATCTTTATGATTTCTTTCCTTCTACTAACTTTGCGTTTTGTTTGTTCTTCTTTCTCTAGTTTCTTTAGGTGTAAGGTTAGATTGTTTATTTGAGATTTTTCTTGTTTCTTGAGGTAGGCTTGTATTGCTAAGAACTTTCCTCTTAGAACTGCTTTTGCTGCATCCCATAGGTTTTGGATCATTTTGTCTTCATTGTAATTTGTCTCTAGGTATTTTTTTGATTTCCTCTTTGATTTCTTCAGTGATCTCTTGCTTATTTAGTGATATATTGTTTAGCCTCCACGTGTTTGTGTTTTTTATGGTTTTTTCCCTGTAACTGATTTCTAATCTCTTAGCATTGTGGTCAGAAAAGATGACTGATATGATGTCAATTTCCTTAAATTTACTGAGGCTTGATTTGTGACCCAAGATGTGATCTATCCTGGAGAATGTTCTGTGTGCACTTGAGAAGAAAGTGTAATCTGCTGTTTTTGGAAGGAATGTCCTATAAATATCAATTAAATCTATCTGGTCTATTGTGTCATTTAAAGCTTGTGTTTCCTTATTAATTTTCTGTTTGGATGACCTGTCCATTGGTGTAAGTGAGGTGTTAAAGTCCCCCACTATTATTGTGTTACTGTCGATTTCCTCTTTTATAGCTGTTAACAGTTGCCTTATGTACTGAGGTGCTCCTATGTTGGATGTGTATATATTTATAAATGTTATATCTTCTTCTTGGATTGATCCCTTGATCATTATGTAATATCCTTCCTTGTCTCCTGCAACATTCTTTATTTTAAAGTCCATTTTATCTGATTGCTACTCCAGCTTTCTTTTGATTTCCATTTGCATGGAATACCTTTTCTCATCTGCTCACTTTCAGTCTGTATGTGTCCCTAGGTCTGAAGTGGGTCTCTTGTACACAGCATATAGATGGGTCTTGTTTTTGTATCCATTCAGCAAGTCTGTGTCCTTTGGTTGGAGCATTTAATCCATTCACAGTTAAGGTAATTATCTATATGTATGTTCCTCTTACCATTTTCTTAATTGTTATGGGTTTGTTATTATAGGTCGTTTTCTTCTCTTGTGTTTCCTGCCTAGAGAAGTGCCTTTAGCACTTGTTTTAAAGCTGGTTTGGTGGTGCTGAATTCTCTTAGTTTTTGCTTGTCTGTAAAAGTTTTAATTTCTCCCTCGAATCTGAATGAGATCCTTGCCAGGTAGCATAATGTTGGTTTTATGTTCTTCCCTTTCATCACTTTAAACATATCATGCCACTCCCTTCTGGCTTGTAGAGTTTCTGCTGAGAAATCAGCTGTTAACCTTATGGGAGTTCCCTTGTATGTTATTTGTCATTTTTCCCTTGCTGCTTTCAATAATTTTTCTTTGTCTTTAATTTTTGTCAGTTTGATTACTATGTGTCTCAGCGTGTTTCTCCTTGGGTTCATCCTGCCTGGGACTCTCTGTGCTTCCTGGACTTGGGTGGCTATTTCCTTTCCTATGTTAGGGAAGTTTTCGAGTATAATCTCTTCAAATATTTTCTCAGGTCCTTTCTCTCTCTTCTCCTTCTGGGACCCCTATAATGCAAAGGTTGTTGCGTTTAATGTTGTCCCAGAGGTCTCTTAGACTGTCTGCATTTCTTTTCATTCCTTTTTCTTTATTCTGTTCCACGGCAGTGAATTCCACCATTCTGTCTTCCTGGTCACTTATCTGTTCTTCTGCCTCAGTTCTTCTGCTATTGATTCCTTCTAGTGTAGTTTTCATTTCAGTTATTGTATTGTTCATCTCCGTTTGTTTGTTCTTTAATTCTTCTAGGTTTTTGTTAAACATTTCTTGCATCTTCTCAATCTTTGCCTCCATTCTTTTTCCGAGGTCCTGGATCATCTTCACTATCATTATTCTGAATTCTTATTCTGGAAGATTGCCTATCTCCACTTAATTAGTTGTTTTTCTGGGGTTTTATCTTGTTCCTTCATCTGGTACATAGCCCTCTGCCTTTTCATCTTGTCTATCTTTCTGTGAATGTGGTTTTCATTCCACAGGCTGCAGGATTGTAGTTCTTCTTGCTTCTGCTCTCTGCCCTCTGGTGCATTAGCCTATCTAAGAGGCTTGTGCAAGTTTTCTGATGGGAGGGACTGGTGGTGGGTAGAGCTGGGTGTTGCTCTGGTGGGCAGAGCTTAGTAAAACTTTAATCTGCTTGTCTGCTGATGGGTGGAGCTGGGTTCCCTCCCTGTTGGTTGTTTGGCCTGAGGCAACCCAACACTGGAGCCTACTTGGGCTCTTTGGTGGGGCTAATGGCAGACTCTGGGAGGGCTCACGGCAAGGAGTACTTCCCAGAACTTCTGCTGCCAGTGTGCTTGTCCACACAGTGAGCCACAGCCACCCCCCGCCTCTGCCAGAGACCCTCCAACACTAGCAGGTAGGTGTGGTTCAGTCTCCTATGGTATCACTGCTCCTTCCCCTGGGTTCCGATGTACATCCTACTTTGTTTGTGCCCTCCAAGTGTGGATTCTCTGTTTCCCCCAGTCCTGTCCAAGTCCTGCAATCAAATCCTGCTAGCCTTCAAAGTCTGATTCTCTAGGAATTCCTCCTCCCGTTACCGGACCCCCAGGTTGGGAAGCCTGACATGGGGCTCAGAACCTTCACCCCAGGGGGTGGACTTCTGTGGTATAAGTGTTCTCCAGTTTGTGAGTCACCCACCCAGCACTTATGGGATTTGATTTTATTGTGATTACGCCCCTCCTACCATCTCATTGTGGCTCCTCCTTTGTCTTTGGATGTGGGGTATCTTTTTTGATGAGTTCCAGTGTCTTCCTGTCGATGATTGTTCAGCAGTTAGTTATGATTCCAGTGCTCTCGCAAGACGGAGTAAGCGCACGTCATTCTACTCTGCCATCTTGAACCAATCTCTCCCAATATATTCTTGTTTATCAAAAATATGTCTAGGAGAGACAGTGCTCCAGATAACTGAATTTGCCGATTAAGTGAGACTACTAAACAAAGTAACATCTCATTTATTTCAGACTCTGCCCAGATTAAAATATTGAGTACAGGGTTTGGTAAACGTTTTCCGTAAAAGGTCAGACGGTAAATTCTTTAGACTTTGCAGGCCATGTGGCCTCTGCAGCAACTACTCAACTCTGCCCTGGTGTGAAAGCAGCAGCAGACAATGTACAAACAAATGAGTGTAGATATATTCCAATAAAGCTTTATTTATAAAAACAGGTTTGGCCCACAAACAGTAGTTTGCCAATCCCTGTTGTGAAACATATCCCTCACCCAGAAGGGAAAAATGCACTCATGTTCTTATTTACTCTCAAGGGAGGACTGACATCCTGAGTGAAGTCTTATTCTCTCATTTTGTACACAATTTTTAAAAACTGGGCTATATTCTTGCTTACAACCTATAGCAAAATTGAAGCAGGTATTTCAAATCAAGGGTGCTAGTGTAGGCCAGTATAGTGAAGGCCAAAATCCTTCAGAACACAGCCAGAGGACTGAAACAGCAGAGCAGTCTGTATCAGCTAGTTTAGGGGCAAAACACTCTCCCTAAGCACTTTAACATCATCTTAATGATTTCAATATCACATGACTCAATATCACTTACTTAGAATGATGACTCTGAATCAACAAAGGAGAGATTCCATTTAATCTCTTTAAGACAGAAGAAACATGGAGACACATAAGATCCATTTAGAAAGACCCATGAAAACTGGCCACCAGAAGTTTTGGAACTAACTGAAGAAACTTTAGGTATCTAGAATATATATTTTATTAAATAATTCCCCAGATAATACTAATAGGAAGACAAACATTTATGAAGCACTTACTATGAGTCATGCATCCTTCCAAGTGTTTTACATATATTAATTTATTTAATATACACAACAATCCAACCAAGTAGGTACTATTATTATCCAATTTTTCAGATAAAGAATGGAGGTACAAGGAGACTGAATAACTTGCCCAGGGTAAAACAGCCACTAAGTGTGGGACCTGAACCCAGGCAGTCTGGCTCCAGACACCAGTTTTCCAATTACTACACTATGCCAAGGAATTACCTTATAACTATATGTGGGCTGCCTTATTTCAAAGACCATGAACATGATAAGATATATGTAAAATCTCTACTAAATACAATATAATCTTCACAGTCTAACGATTTAGAATTGTCACTGTTTTTCAATGCCTCAGGGTAAAGATTCTAAGTGTCTATTATTTTTCTTCAGTTCCACCAAAATAAAAAGATTGTTTGGATGTTAGATGAAGATATTTTATGCTTTTTCAGTGTTGCCTTTAATATTGTTTTTGGAAAGTGCCAGGAAAATAAACAAGTAAATGGAGTTATGGGAAAATTCTTTTTAGGCATTCCTAGTTCTATCAGATAAATATGAGGATGTGAAATGAGTAAGTCCTTCTGTTTCTTAGGTCAGGACATGAAGATTAAAACAGATATTTATTTGCTACCTTTATTTCTTAAATAACTTAATTGTAAATTTGGCTTATATTGGAGGAAAGTAATTTGGTAAAATAACTGAGGTTACTACTGACTTATCACCTAACAAAAATATTTGACACTAATATATCCAGAGTAAAGGACTAAAATTGGTTTATGATGTTCATTAAAAGAAAATTAAAAGTTTGTGGGAGATTTTTTTTTAAATAGCAATGATCTGAAAAATATTTTTGGTTACTGAGTAGGCATCTGTGTTCTTTTTTGTTTGTGATATAAATATTTTTGCTAATCTCCAAAAGTTCAGAGTGGAAAGAAATCTTTATAGCCTCTAGAAAATAGAGAGGCTACAAACCAAGTTTATATTAATTCCACCATTTGTTCAACTCCAGGCAAGAAACATTTCGCCAAAAGCTGTACACTCTCTTTATAGCACTCTTCTCCAATAAAAAGCTAGCATTCATTGCAAAATTTACACAATACTCAAGGAACAGGAAAGAGTGGAGAAGTTTTGATCAGTCATTTTATAGTTGTTGCCTGTTTTTCATTTTCTTCCTACCTTTTTCTAAAACTACAAAGCAAGAGATTCAAACACCTGACACAGAAGAGGATGGGCTAGGTGGGAGGAGAAAAACATTCCATTACCACTTTCTTCACTATTGGACATAAATATTAAATCAATGGTAATCCCTATAATCATCATTTTCAATCATATGTAAATAGCCTTGGAAAATTGTTAACATGTGGGATTAAGAATTGAAAAGTTAAATTGTATTCTTAATTTTTTCTAGATGGTGAAGATTATAATTTTTAATATCTAACTTATACATAATGGTCAGACTCAAGGCTTAGATCTTATGTAGCCCTATTAAATAACAGAAAAGAAAGGAGAGAAGAGGAGAGGGTAGGAGACAGTAGGAGAGGGAAGGGAGACGGAGGGGAGGGGAGGAGAAGAAGGAAAAAATAAAAAGAAAAGGAAAGAATAGAAAGGAAAAGAACAAAAGATATGGCATAAATTGGTGAGTTGACCAATAAACCAACTTTCTATTTTTCCTGGAGACAAATAGGACTCATGTCTCAGCCTCCTTTATATTAGGTGAGGCCATTAGGTGACCAAACTCTGGCCTAAAGAATGTGAGCAATCCTCTATATGTTCTCCCCTCTGCCAAAGCACAAGGACCTGGAAACTGGTGATAATTAGGTGATGAGAAAAGTGCCACAAGAAAACCACTTGAATGGGAGAAATTTGCCCATCAGGAATATCCATTTTGGTAAATTGGTAAAACCACTATGGAAAATAGTACAGAGGCTCCTCAAAAAATTAAAAATAGAACCACCATATGATCCATAAGTCCCACTTCTGGGTATATATCTGAAGGAAATGAAATCACTATCTCTAAGAGATATCTGCACCCCATGTTCACAGCAGCATTATTCACAATGACCAAGATATGGAAACAACCTAAATGTCCATCCATGGATGAATGGTTTTTCAACAATTATAGATACACACACACACACACACACACACATATACACACAAACACAGAGTAGAATATTATTCAGCCATAAAAAAAGAAGGAAATTCTGCCATTGGCAATAATATGGATGAACCTTGAGGGCATTGTGCTAAGTGAAATAAGTGAAAGACAAATATTGTGTGACCTCACTTATATGTGAAATCTAAAAAAGCTGAATTTATAGAAATAGAGAGTAGAATGGTGTTTGCCAGGGTCTGGGGAGGTGGAGGAAAGGGGGAAATGTTAGTCTAAGAGTACAAACTTCCAGTTATAATATGAAAAAGTTACAGGGATCTAATGTACAGCACATAAATTATAGCTAATAATACTGTATTATATACTTGAAAGTTGCTAAGAGAGTAAATCTTAAACATTCTCACCAAGAAAAGAAAAATGGCACCTAGGTGACATGATGCAGATGTTAGCTAATACAATGGTGGCAATCATTTCGCAATACAGTAGTCCCCTCTTATCCTTGAGAGATATGTTCCAAGACCCCCCAGTGGATGCCTAAAACCATGGATAGTACAAACTCTATACATACTATTTTTCCTTACACTTACTTACCTATAATAAAGTTCATCTGAATTGCCAGAATCACTACTCTTGCACTTCGGAGCCATTATTAAGTAAAATGAAGGTTACTTGAACACAAGCACTATGACACCTTTACAGCTGATCTGATAATCAGATGGCTACTAAGTGACTAGCAGGTAGGCAAAGTGATGATTCACGTCCTGGGAAGGAGGAGAAGCAGAATGGCATGAGATTTCATCAGGCTACTCAGAGCGGCGTGTAATTTAAAACTTATGACTAGTTTATTTCTGGAATTTTCCATTTAATACTTTTGGACCTCGGTTGACCTCAGGTAACTGAAACTGCAGAAAGTCACACCTTGGACAAGGGAGGACTACTGTATCTAAATGTATCAAATCAACTCATTGTATGCCTTAAACTTACACAATGTTATATGTCAACTATATCTCAGTAAACCTGGGGGGAAAAAAGGAGTTAAAAACATTCTTTAATTATAATTTTAAATTACTGAAGAGTGGTCTTATCCAATCATTAAAGGCACAAGAAAGTCAGGACAATGGTTCCAGATGGCAGTTTTCAAACTGTACTATAATCATCTCAGTAGATACAGAAAAAGGTTTTGATAAAATTTAACATCCATTTATAATAAAAGCTCTCCAGAAAGTCTTTATAGAGGGAACATACCGCAACATAACAAAGGTCATATATGACAAGCCCACAGCTAGCATCACATTCAACAGTGAAAAGCTGAAAGCATTCCCTCTAAGATCAGGAACAAGAAAAGGATGCCCACTCTTGCCACTTTTATTCAACACAGTAGTGGAAGTCCTAGCCACAGAAATCAGACAAGAAAGAGAAATAAAAGGAATCTAAATTGGAAAGGAAGAAGTAAACCATGTCATTATGACATGATACTATATATAGAAAAGACACTTAAAGACACCATCAAAAAACTACTAAAGCTATCAATGAATTCAGTAAAGTTGCAGATTACAAAATTAACATATAGAATCTGTTGCATTTCTATACACTAACAACAAACTATCAGAAATAGAAATTAAGGAAACAATCCAATTTACCATAGCATCAAAAAGAATAAAATACCTAGGAATAAACCTACCTATGGAGGCAAAAGACCTGTACTATAAGACACTGATGAAATAAACTGAAGACAACACAAACAGATGGAAAGATACATCATGTTCATGGATTGGAAGAATGAGTATTGTTAAAAATGATCATACTACCCAAGGCAATCTACAGATTCAATGCAACCCCTATCAAAATACCAAGGGCATTTTTCACAGAACTAGAACAATAACTGTAAAATTTGTATGGAAACATAAAAGATCCCAAATAGCCAAAAACAACCTTGAGAAAGAACAGAGCTGGAGGTATCATGCTCCCTGGCTTCAGACTATACTGTAAACCTACAGTAATCAAAACAGTATGGTATTGGGACAAAAACAGACACATAGATCAATGGAACAGAATAGAGAGCCCAGAAATAAACCCATGTACCCTTGGTCAATTAATCTATGACAAAGGAGGCAAAAACATACAATGGAGAAAACAGTCTCTTCAACAAGTGGTGCTGGGAAAACTGGACAGATACATGTAAAACAATGAGATTAGAACATTCCCTCACACCATATACAAAGATAAGCTCAAAATGGTTTAAAGACCTAAATGTAAGCCCTGAAACCATAAAACTCCTAGAAGGGAACATAGAACACTCTATGACATGAATCATAGCAACATTTTTTTGGATCTGTCTCCTAAGGCAAAAGAAATAAAAGCAAAAGTAAACAAACGGGACCTAATTAAACTTAAAAAGCTTTTACACAGCAAAGGAAACCATCAATGAAATGGAAGACAAACTATGGAATGTGAGAAAATATTTGCAAATGATGTGACCAACAAGCAGTTAATATCCAAAACATAATATATAAACAGCTCACACAACTCAATATCAAAAAAAAACTAACAACCCAATCAAAAAATGGGCAGAAGACCTAAATAGACATTTCTCCAAAAGAGACATAAAAATGGCCAACAGGCACATGAAAAGATGCTCAACATCACTAACCATCAGAGAAATGCAAATCAAAACCACAATGAAATATCACCTCACACCTGTCAGAATGGCTATCACCAAAAAGAGCACGAATAACAAATGTCAGTGTGGAGGAAAGGGAACCATTGTACACTGTGGGTGGGAATGTAAACTGGTGTAGTCACTGTGGAAAACAGTATGGAGGTTTCTCAGAAAACTAAAAATACAACTACCATATGATCCAGCAATTCCACTCCTGGATATATATATAAAAAAAAAAAATTGTTTTGAAAAGATACATGCACTCCAATGTTCATAGCAGCACTATCTACAATAGGCAAGATATGGAAGCAACCTAAGTGTCCATCAACAGATAAATAGATAAAGAAGATGTGGTGTGTGTGTATCTCCTGGGAGAGGGAAGGGGGAGGAGCGACATAGGGGTAGGGGATTAAGAAATATAAGCTACTATGTATAAAATAAATAAGCTACAGGATATATTATATCCTGTATATAATATATATATATATATATCCTGTATATAATATATAATCCTGTATCCTATATATATATTATATATATATAGCACAGGGACTATAGCTTATGTTTTATAATAACTTTAAATGAAGTATAACCTTTAAAAATTGTGAATTGCTATGCTGTACACCTGAAACATATAATATTATACAACTATAGCTCAATAAAAAAATAAATTTTAAAAATTAAAAAAAAAATTTTTAACTATACTACAAATGAAATTCCTTCATTTCTGTAAAGTCCTCTCATAAATTGCTGGGTGAAGTGTGTAGGATAAAGATAGGAGAGGATTCATTTCATTTTTATATTTGTTTTACTTATGGTGCTCCCTGTATGGTTTCATCTTTAAAAAAAAGAGAGAGATCCTATAGGTGGTAGAACTGTCTCAGACTAACCAATAGTACTATTAGAAAATAATCAAACTCTTAACAACAGTGCACTTAAGCAGCCGAAACGTAGGACACACCTGTGGCCGATATTCCAAAAAGTGTGATGACCTCCCAGAGTAGAACTAGTTAAAAATTTGGGACTCAGAACTGCTGACTGAACTTTCTAAATCATTCAGAAAGTCATTTTGACCATTCATTTTATTCCTGGGATGAAAAGACCTAGGAATAAGCATCACCTTAACCTACATGTTTATTTCGTTAGTTAAATTTAATAAAGAGAGTCAAAACAGTAATAAAAAGTCCAAGAACATCTGTCAGTCTAAATTTTCTAACTCATTTTTTCCTCTGAGGAAACAACGCCCTCTAAAACTTTGTCATTAACAGTTCTAAATATAGACTGTGAGGGAATGCTTATCTGACTATTGGCTTTGTGCTATATCTAAGTGAAAGGAAAGTCATGGCACCAGCTTAACCAACAAGAAAATCCACCCTGTTTGAGGGAAGCAGACATAGCTTAGAAAGCTAATCAAACTAATCAGTAAGAAATGTATGTCTTCTAGCAGTCACTCCCCATGCATTCTCCCCCCAGTTCCTGGCAACAATTAATCTATTTTCTGTCTCTGTGAATTTGCCTATTCTGTATACTTTATATAAATGGAATCATATGATTTTTTAAAAAAGAAATGTGATATTTTCCATTTTAAAAATTGACAATTATACCTTTTATTAATATTCTGATAACAGTTTTCATAAGTAAGATTTACATGGCACTTAGAAGTTTACTAAATATATTTTCACATACAATATCACTTTTTTATTGTCACGGTAACCATACTGGTATTTTTAATACTCAAGCAACAGACAGATGAGGACTGAGGCTCTGAAAACCTTTGTAATTTTTCAAGATCAAACAGTGAAGACGTTCTTTGCTTTAAAAAGTACTTATCCAATACCGGGAACACGCTTTTAGAAGTAAAGGAAGCTAACTAATGCTATGATCTTCTGCAATGATAATAATGTATAGTTGTACAGTAGATCACAATGCACAAAGAATTAAAACGTTCTTTAATCAGCACTTTCTCATCATGCTGCTGATATTCACCAATACAGTAAAATACCAGGACATATATCATTATTTTCATTTTATAGACATAGAGACTGAGGCTTAGTAAAATTTAATGACCTGAGCATGATCTCACTGACTCCAAGATTAATTCACTAAGTCTTTCTACTTCTTGAAATTGGAAATTGGAAGGATACAATTCTGGCTAGTGACTAATATAATGAAAAATTGTATCACCTGCATACACTATATAATTAAAGTGGAAAAAATGATTTTTTTTTAATTAAATGAAAGCTCCTCCTCTTCCAATGGGTAGTGTCGAGCTCCACAAACAGAGGGAATCATACAATTCTAAAGCGTTTAACTCTTTGTGGTAGCGATGGGGGGGATTGTTTCATTTGTTTTGCTCCACCTTCTTTAAAACATGCTCCAGGTGGGACAGTGAGTCTTTTGAAAACGCCAACTAAGAACAATTAAATTCTTTGGCAAGAGTAAGCAATAAGATTAGTCCTATATATAACAGTGGGAAAAATGTCTTAGAGAAGAGTAAGTCTTTCCAAAAGCAAAATTTACCAAATGAAACACTGGAAAATGTAATTCAATCAATAAATAATATTTTCTTTCAATTTGGGTTGATGTCATTGCTTTAGTAGGTAGTGTTAATAGTTGCCAAAAGCCAATTTGTATCCATGAATGCTTTGCAAGTTCATGATGTAATACATTCCTTTTTGAATATATCTTTTGTCAAATCCATCTGTCTATGGCAGATATGCATAGTTTTACAGAACCTTATCTGCAAAAGAACTTCCACAGTCAGACAAAAATGGCTATAGAAAATAAAGAGGAGGGGAGGGAAAACAGATCAACTACTGCTATTTGGAAAATGTTTCCTTTTTTCACAACGCCTTGCTCACGGATACCTGTCCACTGGACACCTGACACACCTCTACTCTTTCTTTTCTTAATATCCTGCCCTTTCATGAAAAAGAGATGTGACCCCGGCATCTCAGGGAGAACTGAAAGATGAAGGTCCTGGAGGAAGCACCAAGGCAAGATGTCAATACTCCCACCAGAATCTCCCTGAGCCACGTTCTGAACACCTTCTGAATTGCATGAGCAGCTGATTAACGTTTGATAATTAAGCATAAGTCATTTTTTATTTGATTCATCTCAATAAGAGCTCAAGCAAGTTAATGCTATAAAGAATGAAGGCACAAAAAGCTGGAAGGGAATGTGATTGCTATACCAAGAAAGCTACACTGACCCTATGGCAAGAAAAGGAGCCGGCTTAGATGTCAGAAACCAGTTCAGAGAAAGCAGTTTCCACGCTTACCATTTCTCACTGTAGATGGGTCCCGAACCACCTGGAGGGGCGAGATTATAGTCCCTCAACAGATGCACTACTTTCTTCCACTGTTACAGTCAGTTAGGAATGTAGAACAGTGAATGTCAACTATTATTATTAGCGTCTACAGCCACAGAAACCCAATGAATGAACTCACTATCCTATCACGATAAAGAAGCTTATACTGTTTCTTCACAAAGTAAATGTATTAGAATTACACTTTTTAAAACTATTTTGCATACACTTGGCTGATACAGAAAAGGATTCTATGTTAATTATTTTTCTCTTCTTTTATAAACCTCATCCATTGCTGTGACCTAAAAGGGGTCATATTTTAGAGGGCAAAAATATTTTAACAACAAAACTTTGCACTTCAGTGTGACCAAAATATAAAATTTTGCAAAAAACACAACTACTATTTCTTTCCTACTGACTAAATCATGTCATTTAAATAGGTGCAACCAAAAATAAACCACTCTTGGGTATAAAAATAATATTTTTATAGGAATTGGCAAGTAACTACTCTAGCTATTAGAAGTTTATATTTGTCACAGAAACCTGTGATTTTAAAAACTGTTCAAATGATTTATGCTTGAGGCTTATACACAGCACAAATATATACCTTTGTATCTCTAAGTCTAAAGAGGAAAAATTAGACAAAAAGCAAACTGGAAAACAGCCCCAAATTATAAGAAATTGCCTAACTTTGTGCCGTATTGAGAAAAGGTATAAAAATGATTTGGGAGGAACAAAAATTATTTATTTTTACACATTAACTTCATAGACAAAAGCCCGATTTTTTTATGATAGGTTAGGATAAAATCAATTATGTTTTCAAAGTAAAAAGTGAACTGCTTACACTCACCAGTCTATACTCGTATTAACTCTATCCTGCAGTGTATGCTATGGACGGTAAAAAAAAATGCTGATGTTTTCTAGTTGCTCGTTTCAGTCTGCTCCGGCTTTATCTTCAACCTGGTTAACATCAGAAGACACCCCCAGCAATTACACAAACCTAACAACGGCTTCCTTGGGATTTGATCCGTTCCCACCACACATCCCAATCCACATGCTTTCTTCTGTTACCACTGTTGTCTGTGTGTGTTTAATGTGCTTCTTAAAAGGCTTTTTAAAAAACAACCTAGGGATTTCTCATTCAGCTCCCTACCACATGAACAGGACCACTGAGGAGCATTTTTACACATGTAAAAATGTTCTAGTTACCCACAGACTATGTCTCAGTACAGCTTCAGATGACTGCAAAGAAAAGCTCTGTTGTCATTTCACATTTCTCCTCTTTCTGTGCTCTAACCGCTGTGTACCTGTGTCCCAAAAGGACTGCCTGTCATGAGCTGCTCCTTCCCAGCTGTGGACGGCAGGGGTGGGAAATCTTGAAACTTGCCTGACTCGAGGGCTCTCAGCCGTTGCTTTGACACCAGCAATCTGTTTAACCTGTTGGACCTTTATCACTTTTCCTGACCCCATAAAACGTTTAAACAGGGCTAGCAAAGGCATTGAAGAGCCTCCTTCAAAAGGCAGCTTGCCTGTGATTCATGGCAAAAAGCTGGAATGACCCTGCCAGGTCTTAGAAGCTTTAAGATTAACTGCATTGAACTTGATACATAGAAAACAGCACCTTGCAAATGAATCATCTGCTACTTCAGTATTTTCTAATTGCAATCACTCCCTCTCGGGGCACGTAATTAATTTACGGAGTTTAAAAAAAAAGAAGTCAGGATTACTCACACAGTCTTGAAGATGCAATGTCAGCTATTTAGGACAGAAACATCCAAGGCCGTGTTAGAACTCAATTACGACTACATATGCGTTAAAGCAGGAACTGGCAGGCCTCTGGACCACAGCAACTATAGGACTCGGGCTTCTCGTACGCTGGGCTATAATTTATGAAACTGAGCCCCAGATCCAGCCAATCATTTAGCTCCTCATAACAAGTCTAACTGGCTCTGGAAGGCTGAAAGGGCTGCACTAGAACAACAAAGATGAGATATTCCACATAACACTCAGCTGATCTGGAATCACTTTCTTTGCAGGGCCAGAGAAAAATCACCAGTTCACTGTCTGAGGGAAGCAGGACAGAGGACCTGGGAAATGCAAGCTCACCCTGGAGCCAGATCTTTTATGGTTTGGCACTCCTAACAGTGCCGGCCTTAAAGATTCCACCCACCGCTGGAACCCGGAGGGCAACTATAGCAGCAAAAACCCGAAGGTAATTTTCATCTTTCTTTTTATTTTTAGTAGGAGTAATGCTGAGTCAAAATGATATACATTAAGTCACTTGGGCAACTAGGTATGCTTTGATTTTATGTTACCTTTTTCTACTCTCATCTATTGTAGGATCATTTGCTGTTAAGTATGAGTAGAGGGCGGCTTAATGTACCTGAAATAAACTTAAAACCAAAATGACCATTTGCGGAGGAAGAGAGATCATTTGCCAGAACCGTTTTAGAGCTGCCTTTTCAGACGGGCAGCCTTTGCACCCACCCACAGAAACAAGAATAAAGGCAGCTCAGGCAGGGGGGAGAGGAAAGGGGTTTCATGGGTACAATTAAGTGCTTTTAGTGTCTTAAAAGGAATAATGGTGCTCAGACAGTACGCAGGAAGACGCGGTATTGTTCTGACCCTTGGCACTTAGGCCATATGAGAAGGTACTAGAATGCACCTTGGTGGGATCGTTGGGGCAGAGAATGACATCAGCACAAGTTGGCAGAGCCCCCGTGGCCCAGGTTTCTGTTTTCTTGGCACTAGTTTCCTTATTTCCCATTACATTTTGAAGTGTTAGTTATGCCAACAGCTTGTTATACCATCCTGCCAAATGTGTAGTTATTACTGGATCTGTGGGAAACATTTTAAGTCAAAAGAGATGACGGAAAGAGAAAATCAAAAAAGAAAGTAATGGAACTGACATACAGGTAGCCCAACACCACACCCTCAGATACTCAACATACTTTACCTAATGACAAATCCTTCCATATCCTCAGCAAATGGTGTGTTTCTTCAACAAATTTTGTAGCAAGTGTGACATTAGCAACAAAAAAATCACTGTAATAAACTTTTAAATAATGAAATCAATCATTATACTTTCAAAGTGACAATAGAACCTCCACAGTATTAAACTCATGTCAGTTTTATATGCTCCCAAAGGAAGAAGCCAGGAAGGGAAACTTGCTTTGTTTAGTGATGAAATATAAGGAACAGTAACAGAAAAGACATTTATGCCCTTTTTGTTTGCTGTAGATAGTTGACTGAATTCAACTTGAGATTTGACCCCAAGAAGAACAACAGCAGTACACAGGGAACAGAAAAAGTAATCCATTCTCAATTCCCCCAAGATCTGTTCTTTGAGTTGTCCAACTTGTGACTAGCCAGGGAGGAATATTTCACTCTTTTAAAATATTTTTTATTTAATTAAATTGTTTACTTGACAATTAATATAAAATTAATTGTTTATTTACCAGTGCTGCTGCCTATGGTGACTATGTGAGAACTGAAACTTCTGAGGGAAGCCGTGTTGTTAAAATTGTGATTCCTTTTACTCAATGGTAACATGGATGATCTAGTCTGAAAGGGAAAGCAAGCTCTTAAGGTAATGTAGTCATTGAAAACCTCAACACACAACACTCCCTGTTTCTCATTCCCTGAAAAATATTACATTAAAATCCCTTCAAACACCCATGTTCAAATCTCCATTTGTCAACAGACAAGTCCAAGGATACTCTAAACTAAGGCATTTAAGTCACTTCACATGATAATTGTCCAGAAGTTTCCTACAGGAAAACCTCATCTTTGACAACTTTGAAGATAACCATCTCACCACTCAAGACAATGGCCAACAACCATCCAGCAAGTCCTTGAGTTAGAAGCTTTCTCGGCTTCTGGAGATTGTCTGTGTCAATATAAAACTCAGTTTCAGACTGACCCCTGGTGCCCTGACCCTTACAAACACTAAAGGTTTTGTTTGACTCAACTTCAAGCTGTTCATCTGTTAGTAAGTAATGCTCACCCAAAAACACATTCATGATGAGAGCTTTCTAAAAGACCAGCATGGGCTTCCCTTCCTATAATCATAACAGTCGTGATAGCCTGAGACATGTTACTGCTACTTGGCAATTTGGGGGGTGGTAGATATTTAGTGCCTGGAGCTGCCACATAGCAGGGAAAACCCCACATTGGGATGAGGGAAGTGATGTCTCAGTACAATCCAACTTAAGCTGATTATACCGTTTACATTTGATTTCAATACCTTATTAAAAAACAATGCAATGAAGGAGGAAATTTAAAAATACACACCGATACTCTAATCTTCTTTTGCCTAAAGTTGTTAGTGCAGTGTGTTAAAGTCAGCTAGGTATCACTGCCAATCAGTCAGGGCTTGTGCTAGCAGGTTCTGGGCAGAAAGACTACCTCCATCATCACCATCAATTAATATCTGTTGGCTGTTGCATCCAGCACTGAGAGGCTCGTGGTATACAAGGGTCACCCAAACAGCTGAATTCCATTCTTACTCATTTCCTGGATCTCCACCTCACAGATAAGAATTAAGATGATCCCAATCAAAGAAAGGTAGCTCAGGAATGCAAACCTTTTTCTGAACCAAGAACTGTCAGCAAATCTCAAATATCAGAGCAGCTCTGGTTGACTGAAAAGTGTCCCTGTATCTGGGCCAAGAAGGATTTCTAGGCCCATAAGCTAATCTGTCTGGCCCTGCAGTTTATGTGGCCAAAGGAGCTGCTCTTGAGAAAACTCATAAGAAACGTCCAGACCCACCATGTCAGTGTGTCAGACCAGCTGAGATTGGCGGAATGTTAACTGCACTCCAGGTGACGTGGATAAATAGCCCCATTGTTTTCACAGCACTGGACTCCGCCTAAAGAAACCCTAGACCTTGGACCAGGTTGCTGGGTGGTGTGGGGGAGGACTGCTGACAGTTCAAATGCCAGCTCTTGGAGCCACTGTCTATAGTGTAAACCGAAAGAGAAGCAGTTACTTAGAAAAATGTCAGCAAGAAGGCCTGCTCACTTTAACAAAGGAAAAAAAAAATTTTTTTTTCACTTATATAAAAAGGCATTTATATATGGCGGTCATTGCCGGGAGTAAGCTTATGTTCTTGGTTCAGATAACAAAACACATCATCTGGGCACATAGACCTCACAATCAAACTTGTTCTTGGCACACGGGGGGAATTTTTGTGGCTGTTTTTCAATTGTCTCCCCAAGAACATGAATGTTTGGAAATGTACTAAAAATGCACGTGACAAGATTCTAAAGCATATTATACATAAAATTAACCTAAATCAACAACCTTTTGCACTCATATATAGTCAAAACTCTTCTTCTAGGTAACGAGACGTGAGCGAAAGGATCAATATTTCTTTGGCCTTGCTGTTTGTCAGTGTTTGTCAAAAGCCATACAACAATACGGATACAAAACAGGCAATTACTTACATTTGGAAGAGAAAAATTTGAAGGGTTGCATTCTTCATATTTGGTGCTAAAACCGCCTCTTATTTCAAGCAATGTGTAAGCATTATAGCATGGAGGTTGAGAGCATAAATTCTGAGCCAGACTGCCTGGGTTCAAGTCCCAGCTGACTCTTAACTGTGGACTTGGGGCAAGTTACTTAAGAGCTCCGTGCCTCAGTTTCCCCATATGAAAAATGGTGCCACCCACAGTAACTACCTCCTGGGGCTGGTGTGAAGATTAAATGGGCAACACCTGCTTAGAACTGAGCCTATTACATGGTGAACATTCATTAAGAGAAAACTATCATTTGTTTTATAATGATTATTAAGCTCATTGCAATAAAGGTACACAATATCCAAAATGGAGGTGAATTACTAAACAGCCAGATATGGTGAAATATATCTATTAACATTACATATTTCATTTCAGGTAATATTTATACAAGCAAGATTTTTGTCTTAAGGCCTCTGAGATAAAAGCTCAAGGAGGTGGGTCTGTTAACTGTCAGCTTTCTGCCTGGTTATCACTTGACATTTTCAACCCTGCCCTGTATTTATTGTGTCACACAAGGACACTAACCTAGGAAATGACACAGAAAGGGGTAATTGTAGTAGACGATTCATATGATAGTTGGTACGAAGTTCAGGCTAGTTTAAAGATTCCTGCGTGAAGGCAAAAAAGTAATGGAAGCCATTCATTTCAGTCATGGTACCCTAACCAAAAAAAGATTTGAAGGGAGAAAAAAAAAAAAAAAAAGAGAGAGTTACCTATCATGAGCAGCAGTGCTGATTATCCAAAGACATGAACCATGTCTAGAATTCATGCTGACTTCTCAGCTTAAATATGAGAGAACACTGAAGCTAATTATCTCCTTTCCTCCTGTGATAGGGGATTTCTCAGTTTAGGAGATTATTAACTGAAACTTCAACTTACTCACTGAGAAGGTGCAGAGAAAAAACAGAGTCTGCTTGGTGAGGGAGCAGCCATCCTAGGGAAGGACAATAGACTTCTACCCTCAGTCATTCCTGCATTCATTCATTCACTCACGAGGGGTCTTGCCCCTTATCTCCGTCCACGCCCACACAAACCCCCACCAGTCACGTCTCATGGCTTACAGGGCCTCAGGGAGCCCATGCTCTCTCACCGCTATGCTTCTGAGGATGTCCCTCTCCATCTGCATGCCACTCCCCAGCACCTACAACTAAGACCAAGGAAAAGCCCCTCCTTCCCAGCAAACCCCTTCCCACCAGCCTCCTCTCCATGGAAGGTGCTTATTCCCTGCTGGATAAATTAATGAATCAGCACCATTTACCACATGAATTAGCAGGATAAATAATCAGTGGGAAAATTGGGGAACATTTTCAATTTAGCAAAAAAAAAAAAAAAGATTTCAAAATGAAATCTAGGGTACTTTCAACAAGATCCAAAATGAAATCAAATGTTAAGACTTGATAGTCCCATAGACAAACTCTTCACTAGAGTTAGAGAATCATCTCTGGTCTCTCTCAACAAGTTGATAAAGAAACGCAAGGAAGCCTACCCAGGTTGCTAGAAATGATTGCATATGTGAAAGGTTTGTATGGAGTCCAGCAGGGAGTTGAATGAGCTAAACTAAGTCTCTTTATTCTAATTATCCTGCTCCTGGCAGAGGAATGCAAAAGGAAGGGGGAGGTCTCAGATTCAGAGGTGGGTGATTACCTCCCCCACTCCCCTAGGCTGCATCAGCTCCAGAGTTGGACATGAAGTTTCTCTCCGGGGCCCACTTATGCCACTGAGTCCTTGCCACCTGCAGTATTGCTGCGGTCCAGGCCTGTTACTGAGGGCAGAGTCACTGGGCACTGGACATTCACCAAAGACGAGGAGGATGGGAGGGGCTGAAGAATTAAGAAAACAGTGTGTTGGAAGGTAACCAACAGAATTGTGACACAGGTCCAATGTGTCTTTAGGCCCTCTGCCACTTCACCTCTGCCTTGCGCCTCAAAAAAAATATATATATATATATATTTTCCTTATATATATATATTTTCCTAATCTCCCCAGCTTCCTCCACCAAAGTGGTCCACAAAGGAGCCTGTCCTCCCCTCCCACCAAATGAATCCTCTTGGGTGCCATCCCCAGAGCAACCAGATTAAACCAGTCTGTGCCACTGTGATTAAATGTCCCTGTCATCTTCCACGTGGCACTTCATTTTAATAGAGGCTTTCTAGAAACAAACTTGAGAACCAAGGAATTTACGACACTGAACGCTTCAGGCCCCTTGGAGCGTGACAACAAAGGCGTGCAGAAGGCAGGCGGGGCTTTCTGGGCCCTGGGACCTACACCAGCATATCAGTTACCTTCTCCTCTCAGGAGTGGGCCACCGTGACACACAGCCCGGAGCCAAGGAGAATGCTGGGTTTTCACTCCTTCGGGCAAGGCCAGTTGGGCATTGCACAACCCGTACAACCACTCATACAGTCATGTCTCTGTGGTCCCTGAGGCTTCCCTCTCTATTTACAGAGCACAGGCTACCATCAGTCAAGAAGAGATTTCTCAATTTTTAGTCCTCCCACAATAGAGATAAATACTTGGCGTCTCAAAAGCACTTTGGCTATGGGGACACATTCGTGATCACCAGCTACTAAGAGGCATAAGTCTCACAATGTCTCCCAGTCCACAGGATTTTTTTTTTTTTTTTTTTTCTTGCCATGAGAATTTAAGCACAGAAATCAGAGCAGTGGAAGGAAAGCAGATGGCACTTGAGTCCCATGTGCTTTGAAAAATAATGCAGAGGCACTTGAACTTGCGCATCGGGATTGCTGAAGGTGCTTGTTAACATGGTAGATCTTTGATCCCACCACAGGATGCTCATCTCACAGGTCTAGAATGGAGCCGAGAAATCTGCATTTTTTTATTGGTACACACCCACCCCCCCCGCCCCTAGGCTTGTTAAACCAGTCATCACGGATTACTCTTGAGAAGCACTGAGACAGTGCGTGCAAACCACTTAACATAAAACCTGGCATGTTACGAAGTGCTCAATACTTACTAGCTGTAATTATTAACAGTTGGAATTGATCCCAACCTCATATACTCTATTCAGACCTAACCTTGGTTAAGTGAAAATTGCACATGGGCCTGGCGGCGTGATAGCAAGCCAGGAGCTAGTTTAGTGCAAGGAAAGAGAAATGAGAAGAGGGATATGGGACAGAGATAGCCTAATTTGTGTGCTTCTAGTGATCTATTAGCCTTTGACGAAAACTCTTGAGCCTCAATTACCCGCCCTCACCATTCCACAGTATCAACAGCTCTGAAAAGACAACATGGCAATGTTTGAAACAATCGTCTACGAACCAGAAGTTCCCAAAGTAAAAACACTCAAAATATTGACATTTTCATTTTTCTGCCCCAAAGAAAGCAATACAAGCTTATTTGTTTTGTAAGACAAAGCAGGGCCCAAGTAAACAGGGCATTTTTAAATGGTTGAGTCCACCAACTTTAGCACAATATAGGAGAAGTAAATCCCCAACCTGATTGGCTGCTGTGCTTCTGTGAGTCTTGGCTAATTTCCTCTGCAATGATGTGGGTCCTCCACAGATGGTTGGAGCTGTGTCTACTTACCACTTGGAATCACTCCTCACAGTAAATAGGATGGCCCTTCAGGAAATCTTCTATTTAGTTTGCATGCTCCTGAGTATAGGACAAAGCTCTGTTGTTTAAGAACATAAATAACAAAAGCTTTGTTCTTCCAAACCAAGAGGGAAATTGTAGAACCATCCAAAATCCTTGGTCTTAAATTGCATCAGGATAACAAGAATGAAATATTATTTTAGGTTACCCAACAGCCTCAGTCACTCACTCTCCTCTCCTGCCTTCAGAAAAAAAGACTCAATATGGCCTTTTCCTGACAGACGGCAGCCTTAGGGAAAAAACTGTTCCACATATTTGGAAGTAGGGCTCTTCCTGCCTTTAAATCAATGGAAGCTATTCAAAGCACTCTTAGCTTTCTCTCTGAATCATGGGCATAGGAACACAGCTGTTTGTACTCATACAATTAAAGTAAAATAGAAACCATGTGAAAAAAAAAAAATCAAAGTATTTTCTTATACCATCCCAGGTTCTTGACATGTGTTTCACTGCCTGATTCCCTCAGTAACCTCTAAAAGGTTGATACGTATTACTATTCCCATTTTTACCAAGAGAGGTTAAATAAGCTTCCCTAAGGACACGGAGATGGTAAGTGGCAGAATTGGAAGTTAAACAAGAAAGAAAGTAAAAGTAGCCTCAAACCCTACCAGTTAAGATTTAAGTGAAAAACCTCCCATATTTCTATTCATATAATTGTATACAAATGTGATCATTTTATTTTAGAATCTGCTTTGTGTCATTAAATAATTGTCTACACCGTATGTAAAGCTCTTTATCATCATTTTTATTGACTGCACAGAACTTCCCGGAAGGTGCTTACCATAATTGACTAAGCCAGATCCCAACTAATGAACATCAAAATTATTTCTAGTTTTCCCTATGAATATGCTTTTGCATATTTAAAAAACTAAAAAAACTTATTTTTACATTCAAGTAGTTATCCCCTTAGGGTAGGTCCTAAACTGAGAATTGTTGGGCAAAGAGATGATATATTTTACATTTCAGTGCATATCACCCAACTACCCTCCAAAAGGTTGCATCGGGTAGCTGCATGAGTGTGTACATCTCCTCACATCACGGGCGCACCAGGTTTAACCAACCATTTACATTTCTGCCAAAATGACAAAGGGAAATGATAGCATTTTTATTTTTATTTGCGCGTCTTTCATTATTGGAGAAAGTTAGACATTTGTTCCTATGTACCGGTCATTTGCAATTCTTCCAGGAATTAATTATCCCTATCCTATTTCTGCTTTACTAGAGTCTGACTCCAAACATCCATTCTATTAGAGTGTGACTCCAAAATTCATTGCAAAGGCTTTCTCCTGCCTATTGTTGCTTTCTCATTGTCTGTGCCGGTGTATCGGAGACTTCGATCTATAGCCAAGAAAACTTCAGCCACATATTGCCAGGGTGATTAGTCAAGTCCCATAAAACATGTTCCAAGAAGAAAACCTGGTTGATTCTGAAGAAGAGAAAGCCATAAACTTGTCCTCGGTTGTCTGCTTCAGAAATAGGTCAACCCCTGACTTTATCAGCAGCTGTTTATCTTATACGAAACAATAATCCATTCAAACTTAATGTTCTTTTGCACAGAGAAATTTGGATAATGGAAGAGGGGTCAAGAACAGTTGAAAGGAACATCCCCAGAACCAGGGGCTGGGAGGGACGGAAGAAAAAGACACACACGCTTCTGTGCCCCAGGCAGAGGCAGACCACAGATTCACAGATTGTTTGTGCTGAGATCCAGGTTAGAGATGGCCTCACTCCAAGGAAACCGAGGCCCCCAGACATAAAGTGACTTGCTGCAATCAACTGGCAAATGGCAGTCCCTTGCCCCCCTGAGCAGAGCTCATCCTACTAGGGGACACTGGCCACAAGTATAGCACAGCTAAGTTGAGTCCCCAGAGCTGAAAAACTGATTCTGCCTCCCAAAGTGCCAGGATCATGGTGAAAGGCATATGTGACAAAAGCACTCTTACCCCAGGCCCAGGAACTTATGCCCAGAGGGCCTGGACCAGATGCCTGTCCGGCCTCGTAGCTGCTAGGTCTGGGCAGAGTTCTGACTGGCTGTGGCTGGAGGCTACACGGATGATGTTAGGCTGCCCTCTTGTTCCTCTACTCAAGAACATGACCAAATCCAAACAGCAAAACGGGGCTGATGACAGCTCTTGTAGTAGCCAGGTTTTTTTTTTTTTTTAAACAAATATCTCTTGTATGATTACCTTAGTTTGTTCAATTTCGTCTGCTCGGATTCAGCCAAATCCAGACTCTGTGTCAAACAGAATCGAGCCTGGCCATATAGTGGTCCTATCCTCCCAGACGGGCTTCTGCCTCAGCCCAGCAGAGACCCAAATGTGATCAAAATGTCTGACAGGAGAACTGGACAAGGACTACCCTCTCCCATCTCACATGCAGAAAAACACAAGGGTCAGTGCGTGGCCCCGCATTCATTCCGCCAAGGTGATCAAAGGCAAGCACTCAGCCAGCTGTCCAGTGGCATAGCTCCTTCTCTATGTGGCCCCATCATGAAGCTCTTACCAAACCCAAATCATGGCCTGTATTCCACCCAACACAGATCCTTGGTGAGGCCTAGAAAGACAGCCTCCTCCAGCTTTTCTCAGTTTGAAAGCATTTTTCTTAACTCTTTAGACATTCTGTGGCCTAACAGAATCAATAGTTCCCCTTGAGCCGTAAAGAACAACTGGATGAGCATATTTCGGGAAATGGCCTAGGATTCAATAGCAATGATTGTTTTGCGCCAGGAGATGCACCTTGAGTTATGTTATTTAATCCTCACAACGACTTCCTAAGGTGGGTCTTTTTATCTGTTCTTGAAACAAAGAAACAGAGGAAACAATAAGAAACAGCTCATTTCTGGACTCAGGTGATTCTTCTGCAGAATTTTGTGAACTTTCATTTTGACTTTCAGCAGTTCTTCCAAAAGATCAAGAGGAAAGGACACAGGAGTCTGCCCCGAATGTTAACCTGTCCTGAAGGTTGATTCCTGGCTGCTGGACCAACCGGCTCCCCTCAGTTTCCTCCCTGGAAAAAAAAGCTATCTCATGCTGATGGCCTTCTTTGGGAATAGGATGTTTCCCACAAGAGAAAATTCTTTCCAAAACTTAGTGCTTATTTTAGGAGAGTTGAGTGGATTCCCAGCCATCTTTCACACAGGAAGTCTGATACCCCCAAATCAAGGATACACTCTTCAAGTAAGTTTCAACAGCCCTCTTGGTCATTAAAGACTCAAAAAATAAACAAAGAACCAGACAGGGGAAGCTATGTTGGTTCAGAACATTTGTGAACACATGAATTTTTCAGCAGAAATTTGCTAATCCCTATGGTATATTTCTCTCATCATCTCCTTTGAGGTTTTCCTATCAACTCCCAGGGTTCCTGGGGGCTTTATTTGCTGACTCTGAAGTTTGGACTAATGCAACTGGTTTTTGTTTCCTGAAATATTCATTCAATTTAGATTAGCATATTTGCTTCTTTTCTTTTTTCTCCAAAAAAGATCCAAAAGAAACTAATACCTGATTCCAAGGGTGGAAGCGATATCACTTGGAACTATTTAACATTTAGTTATAATACACCTTACATAATACTACGCTGGGGAATATACCTAATTCCACAGAGTATCCAAAATGGTATCTGATTCAGTACTAAGCTCCTGCAAGGAACTCAATAAATACACATTAATTTATATTCATCAGGATAATAATGGTAGTAAGAACATGCGTCTACAAAGAACTTTTCTATTCTCAAAACACATCCACAAATGTCATTATAAATGAACTTCAAAATCTCACGGAGGACTGAGAAGGGGCTTTTGTTCATACATATGAAGGTTTCTATCCTGGCTTTGCCACTTCTTAGCTGTGTGACCTTAGGCAGGTTCCTGAAGGGATCTGAGCCTCGTCTTTCTCAACTGTAAAACATGAGTGATAATTATTCCTTCCTTGCAGAGTTGATGAGAAATTTAAAGATAACATATGGCAAAGGCACAGCAGAGTACCTGACACATGGCAGACATTTAGAAATGGAAATTATTATTATTATAAAGCAGGACTGATATAATTATTCCCTCTTACAGTTGAGGGAATTGAGACCAAAAGAGATTAAATAACTAGGCCAGAGCGAGGACCAGAACCCTAGCAGGTCTTCAACTCGCCAAAGGAAAGAGTTCTCTACTCTGTTTCAAAACCTGAAGTGTGAAAAGTAGAATTATTGCCAAAACATGGGTGTTGATCTCTAACTCTTGAAAATAGTTGATCCGTGCTTTCAGCAGCATAGAAGGCAATTAAATTAAAAGTCTGTCTCCATGTCAGCATTCTCAAAGGAAGAAAGATTTAATCTCTTTTCTCATTTGGATATGAGAAATTTTTCTAAGGATTTGATGAGTTTTATCTTTGATAATCACGCATATCTTTTTCCAACTTTCTTTCAAAAATTTACTAATCTTGACACTTTGGTTTGGGTCACCTGCCCTTCAACTAAAGTTAATATAATTTGTGAACAAAACAGACCCCAAAGTAGAGAAGCTTGCCAACTTCAGAATGCAAGGAGGTGCAAGGAGTTCACCTTATTGAATTATCTTTTCAAATATGTAGCTCATCACTCCAAAGCAGTAATAAAGGTCATTTTAGGACCTTTGTGGCCTCTGACACATGTGACAGGCAGAACTTTTTTTTTTTTTTTTAATTTTATTTATTTATTTATGGCTGTGTTGGGTCTTCGTTTCTGTGCGAGGGCTTTCTCTAGTTGTGGCAAGTGGGGGCCACTCTTCATCGCGGTGCGCGGGCCTCTCACTCTTGCGGCCTCTGTTATTGCGGAGCACAGGCTCCAGACGCGCAGGCTCAGCAGTTGTGGCTCACGGGCCTAGTCGCTCCTCGGCATGTGGGATCTTCCCAGACCAGGGCTCGAACCCGCGTCCCTTGCATTGGCAGGCAGACTCTCAACCACTGCGCCACCAGGGAAGCCCCAGGCAGAACTTTTTGGTCTGCACTTTTTCAGTTCTAGAACTGGTCAGTTCTAGAATATGGTTGGGATGTCTTCTTCTACTTAGAACTTCTTTATAATAAGTTACTACATTCAGCATTATTGACAGTAATGTGAGACCTGCCTCCTAAGTTTGGGAAGTTTTCAGAACCTTACAACAGGATCAAAAATCGATGGTGCCCTCCACAGCAAGCCTACCTAAGCTTTTGTGAAATCGCTGAAATAGGCTACTAAAGTTGAGTATCGTTCACACGTCCATGCCTTTTTAATGATGTAGCTAGACTGTTGAGTACAGATGGCCAGACTATTACCAATATAAACCCTAGTGAAGAAAAATGAAGAGAGTTAGAGAATCCAGGACACTCCTTCCTCTACTACCTGGTAGAAAACAAGTGAAAACATGGCATGATCTATAGACAGCACATTCTACCTGTTCAAAGAACACCAACGTTGTAAATATTTGACACTCTGTCCAGTGTGTAACTTAGCCAACAACTGTTCCAGTTTGTTAGTAAATTCTCCTTCCATTTTATTCTTGACTATATTTTCTTTGCCTTTCTTTTGTTCTTTTGCTTTTTTATCTCCGCATTTCTTTGTTATTCCTCACATGTATTTCTATTCCCACCTTTATCCCACTCTTCTTTATTACCTGAAAGTGCTTTCAGAAGAATCAAGTGCTATAGAAATGTAAAGTTGTTATATCATTATTACTCTTACCATCTTTATTATTTATGTCAAGACATTTTTAAAGGTCTTTTGCATTCTCACTATTGTATCAACAACTTGTTCCTCTAGCCTTTTTCTTATCTGGTCTTCCACATATATTTCAGAATATGGCACATAAATATTAATAATAGAAGCAAAGTTGAATAGCTTTATGTTACCTTTTTTTAATTTGGAAGTATCCAGTGAGTTAGGGGACACTTGTTGCACACCATCTGCAGACACAATTATTGTACCCAAGCTATAGAGGAAATTCCAAAGATACAAAAGACATGTTTCTTGACCTTAGAGCTTTGAGCCTAGTCAAAGTGACAAGCCACACAATGAGCAACTTAAGGGGACATCTATAACATGTGCAGATAATTAGAGTTCAAGCAGAGGACCAAGTTTGAGTTGACCAGGTAGAAACCCATGTAAGGTTTTCCTAAGGTGAATTTCAAGAGGGAGAAGAAAGAAATGAGAAGTCTAGGGGAATAAGGGCATTCTATCTGACCCACCACCAAAGTTATTGAATCATTTTCTATAGCCTTTTTCAGTCTTCTAGGGACTATCCAGTTTTATGATTCCTTTCATACTTCTGTTCTTAATACATTACAAAAGCTACTTTGGAACTTGAGAAAGCTCTAATATGTCTTACTTTATACAGTGCACTCTTGTTTGTTTGTTGTTTTACTTCCATGACCTTGCATGTTGATTTGATATAACTACAGCCTGCTTCTCTAGTTCTTTCAAGTGTTTCAGGTCTTTTTAGGTCTGTATTTTTAGCATGACATATGAAGGGCAGGATTTTTTTTAAAAGCAGTTCTGTGGTATCTGCTGTTTGCGGTACGTGGCACAGCCCAGCAGCCTTGAGACTTTATCCCAGCCCTCATCAAGGCTCTGTATTGTCCCTCAGGCAGTTTCATTCTCTCTGCAAAAAAAGATGAGGTTACAAAACAGCCTCTTCCACACTTAAATGGGGACGCCAAAGCAAAATGCTCTAAATACAGTCTGAATCTGTTAGACGGTTGATCGGCTTCAATAAGCTCCAAACCTGGAACGAAATTGTTTCCACCATATTTTCCAAAGGGCTGCATCTTCTTTTTCAAATTTATTTGACATTAGAGTTGATGTAGTGACTTTTACTTAAAATTGACATTCATCATGGTAAGCAAAAAAGGGGGAGCACTTTTAAACGAGAAGCCAGACTCCCAGTACCACAAGAGTTCTTATTTAACTGTTTTCTTACTACCAGACAGGTTATGAAACACAGACTGCCAAGAGGAGAGCTCGCCTAAACCTGCCCTCCCCAAACAACAGCATAAAATGCTCATCTGTCTGCTAGTAGGAAACATACATTTTGTTCCACAACATTTGCAATGTCAAATTCAAATGTCTAAATGGAATTAATATAAATCTTGCATGTGTGCAAAGATGTGCTTGACTGGTCATCCCTGAAAGCTAACATTTCTTGTGAAGGGGGTGTTTATAACTAGAAGGAGAAAGAGGAAGGAAGTGCAGTAAGATGGCGTAGAAAGGTGAGATTGAGGCAGCAGGAATAAAGATCAACTTTTTCACATGATTGCCAAAGGCCAGTAGTGGCAAGGGTCACCTATGGCATTAGCATTGTTCCTCAACCTCCATGCATAACAGGGCTCTCTCCCTGATGCTTTGGCACATTTAGGAATCTCGTGTAATTTGCCTGCTTGTTTCCAACCAAGTAAATTTTATACAGTCCAATTTTCACCCAGCTGACTTTAGGTTTTAAGAAAAAAACATTAAAGTAAAGCATTTGTCTCCCTATCCTTTCTCTACCCAACTCTGTCTTTAGATTGAAGGATGAAGAGCTGTCAACCCCAGGAAGCATGTTAAGGTACATTCTTCTCTGCTAGGGGACACTGAGTGCTCCATAATACCACCATGGGGTTTGCACACTGCCAGCCAGTGTCGCATTTTCCTGATTCTTTTCATCATAGGTTTGATTTATCAGGCAAATTTCCAAGGCCCACTGCTGTTGGACCTACAATGGAGCCAACTTCAAAGCCAGACATTAGATTTATGGAAATAAAATAAGCACAGGACTTCAATTACAAATATCTACTTTGAATTACAATTTGCACATAAAAATCTTCATCCTATAAATTCTAGCCTTGATTTTTGACTCAGAGAGTCTCCTGGTTTGGTCCTGGGCTCCTTCCTTGAGGTGTCATTTTAATTCAACCCTGTATTCACACTTTTCTAAATCGAGTTCTATCATCTTTTCTAATAAATGTATCTCTTTGCTAGTTGAAAGGCTTTTGGAGAGGTTGAAATCACCCTGCCTGGCTCCAAAGCAGTCTGGCAGCAGCTGCACAACCCACAGAGCCAACCCAGTTTGCATCATCTTCACCAAATCTTCACGTCCAAGTATGGATGTGAGCCTGCTGGTATCAGAGTGGATTAGGAAATTCCCATCCTATGCATACAGTCTGGACACAGGTCTGACCTGAACTTCACATACATGCACATGTTCTCATACATATGTACACACACAAGCACACACATGCACACATGTGAGAACACATGCACACCTGTGGACACCTGCTTCTGATATAGTGGGAAAATACTTGTGAAACCCCAAAAGTGATAAAAATACAAAAATTAACACAAAAGTACTACCAAGGCTCTGAGGTTTAGAAGAGACTATTCCATGAATGCTTCTAACTTCCAAAAGGAAAAAAACAGGGTAAAAAACAAGGGTCAGGTGAATATCTGAAACTGAATAGTACAAATAGTACAAATAGAGAAGAGGAGAAAAAGGCTAAGGCTGCCAAAGAAAAGCAGCCAGAATTTAAATTTTATTTTAAAGATCAGTGAAAGAACAAAAAAAAGAAGAGGAGAGAGGCAAGAATTGGAAAGGGGGCTGAGTACAAAGGTTTAAGCTGAAATGTCACCATGGGAAGAAAAGGGGCCTGTAAATTGAACAAACGTGAAATAACTGAGTTTCCATTTGAACTTTCAGCCAAAACCGGTGATGAGACATTTTGAAATGTAGACACTAAGAGAAACAGACAGGATTTCCCTTAGGTAAATCAAAGTTCAAGTGTGACAAAACATTAACATTTTTTCTGATTATAAAAATATATAGTCATTTAGAGAACTTGAAAAATACAAAAAATAAGGAAAAGAAACACCTATTACCAAGAGATAACCTCTGTTAATATATGTTCTTCTGGTCATGTATATACAAATCATGATCACACCATATATGCTGTGATTTTTTTCACATAGTATCTTGCCATAGACAGTTTTCATTATATTAAGTCATCATAATATAATCAACAACTTTTAAACATTTATTTTGATTCTTAGTTTGTATATTCTGAAGAATAATGCGTCATAGATAGTATTTTTTCCTGAGTTTCTAATTACTTCCTGAATAGAATTGTTAAATAGAAGGTTAAATTTGGTACCTGGTTCAAAAGGTGCCCTATGTCTTTTTAGAAATTTTGTACTAATTTACACTGCCACAGGTAGGTTTATTTCGCCACACCCTAGTCAACAATTAGCATCTTCTTAACATAAAAATCCTCTACTAAATTGATAGGAGTGCAAAATACAATGCCAAAGGCACTATTAACCCTTATTCAGTTTACCATCTATGGTACAAAGTAA
The DNA here is from genome assembly GCF_028021215.1 of Eschrichtius robustus. Lineage (NCBI taxonomy): Eukaryota > Metazoa > Chordata > Mammalia > Artiodactyla > Eschrichtiidae > Eschrichtius > Eschrichtius robustus. Next base: position 47,227,051 of record NC_090825.1, read on the forward strand.
ACTTCTGAATATGCATAGAAGTTCGTATACTTTTTCAGTATCATGAACTCCTTTGAGAATCAGCTGAAATCTATGAAACTCTTTCTGTAAAAATGCTCAAACATAGCAGGGACTTCCCTGGTGGTCCAGTGGTTAAGAATCTGCCTTCCATGGGCTTCCCTGGTGGCGCAGTGGTTGAGAATCTGCCTGCCAATGCAGGGGACACGGGTTCGAGCCCTGGTCTGGGAAGATCCCACATGCCGTGGAGCAACTGGGCCCATGAGCCACAACTACTGAGCCTGCGCGTCTGCAGCCCGTGCTCCGCAACAAGAGAGGCCGCGATAGTGAGAGGCCCGCGCACGGCGATGAAGAGTGGCCCCCGCTCGCCGCAACTAGAGAAAGCCCTCACACAGAAACGAAGACCCAACACAGCCAAAAATAAATAAATAAATTTATATAAAAAAAAAAAAAGAATCTGCCTTCCAACGCAGGGGAAGCGGGTTCGATCCCTGGTCGGGGAACTAAAATCCCACATGCCGCGGGGCAACTAAGCCTGTGCGTCGCAACTAGAGAGCCTGCACGCCGCAACAAAAGATCCCGCATGCCACAACTAAGACCCGACACAGCCAAAAATAAATAAATTTTTTAAAAATGCTCAAATACAGTAAAATAGGCCTCTAGGAGCTCATCTTTGAACAGCCTCAGACTCACTTCTAAACATCAGACCTAAGTGGAATTTCTGGAACATGAGTTCACTTGTAAGCCTAAACCCAATAATTCACTTAAGCACATAGAACAAACATGGTTTAGTGGGAAAGGACTCAACTTGAGCTGTGGGACTTGGTTTCTGGCTCTAGCTCTTCATCTAAACATGCTTAGGTTCTTATCACATACCAAGCCTCTGTAAATCCATGGAGCTCTAAGATAAGGTCGCCCTTCACTGGCATGTTGCAGAGATATCTGCTCTGTGGACAGTCCATGGTTGTTTTCTGTATCTAGGCATGTTCAGAACATCAAGAAACCCAACATCTGACTCTATGTGATGTCTGCTCCATGAATACAAATAAATGTCAATACTGTTGATTGCACAATTCCCATTGCCTTCCATGGTAGATTGGGAGTTCCCTTGCAGCACAGACTGGGTCTAACTCAACTGTGCCTGACTTATTTAATACATTCCCCAGTAAATGTCTGCGAAAATAAACCAATCTAAACAAAAGAGAAAATAGTGTCTTCCAAAATTAAATAACAGTAGTTACATTTTTTTGGGTTGACTGTAATTCTACAAAATGTTTAAACATGCATATTCACTGGCCATCTTTTCAGCTTAAACAAATGTTTTATACAGTTGATTCTTGTTATTCATAGTAGTTATGTTCTGTAAAGTCACTGGAAACCCTGAATTAGTGAATACTGAACAATTATTCCTAGGGGGAAAATAGGTTAGGTTCTTGTGACCCTCTGGTCATAACATCTTCATCAACCAATCAATACATGATCTTATCTTATGTGTTTCTGTTTAAAGACATCTTATTTAAGATATATATTGTTGGTTCATTAGCACTGAAAACACAGCCAATAGCACTATAACTCAGGCCTGAATAAAGCTCATCTAACACACATATTTCTTCTGCAAGGCATATTACAGCCTCCTTGTATTTCAGAACACTAGACAGCAATTCAGCACTATATTTGGGGGTCATTTTACACAGTAAAATCATCATCAAAAAGCACAAAAATGCAAAAAAAAATGGAGCATTAAATAGATCAAGAAAAGGTTATTTACAGTATGAGAGCTGAAACAAGAAGGCAGAGCCTCACCTTGTTGGAGACTCAATAAATGCTTACGGTATTAGTCAAGGTTCTCCACAGAAACAGGATCAATAGCAGATCCTGGTTATAATAGGAGATATTATAAGGAATTGGTTCATGCAATTATGAAGGTTGAAAAGTCCCACAATCTGCTGTCTGTAAGCCAGAGGCCCAGGAAGCCAGTGGTATTGTTCTGAGAACTGGAGAGCCAGTAGTGTAAGTCCCAGCAAAGGACAGAAGACTGATGTTTCAGCTCAAGCAGTCAAGCAGAGTCAATTCTCTCTTCCTCCACCCTTTTGTTCTACTCAGGCCTCAACAGACTGGGTAGTGGCCACCCTCACTGTGGAAAGCAGTCTGCTTTACTCAGTCTACCAATTCCAATGCTCATTTTATCTGGAAACACCCTCACAAACACACCCAGAAATAATGTTTAGCCAAATATCTGGGCACCCTGCAGTCCAGTAAAGTTGACGCACAAAATTAACCATCACACGTGTTATAAGAATACAGAATTTATGAAATGCCATTGACTTACATGTTCACCAAGTATGTATCTTCATAAACTCCAAAAAAGAAAGTGGTAAGTTATTTTAAGTTACTTATTTCATATGGCACCATTCTCCTACCAGATATCATCTGCCAATACCATATACTGTTCTATGAACAAAGATAGCAGCAATATTATACTATATAAGGTAAAGAATTAATAATAATAACAATAATGAATGACACATAAATCATGATACTAACTCATTTCTCACTTCACTTTTTTGAATTTTTTTAAATTTTTTTTATACAGCAGGTTCTTATTAGTTATCCATTTTATACACATCAGTGTATACATGTCAATCCCAATCACCCAATTCATCCCACCACCACCCCCAGCCCCCACCGCTTTCCCCCCTTGGTGTCCATACATTTGTTCTCTACATCTGTGCCTCTATTTCTGCCTTGAAAACTGGTTCATCTGTACCATTTTTCTAGATTCCGCATATATGTGTTAGTATATGATATTTGTTTTTCTCTTCCTGACTTACTTTACTCTGTATGACAGTCTCTAGGTCCATCTACGTTTCTACAAATGACTCAATTTCATTCCTTTTTATGGCTGAGTAATATTCCATTGTATATATGTACCACATCTTCTTTATCCATTCGTCTGTCAGTGGGCATTTAGGTTGCTTCCATGACCTGGCTATTGTAAATAGTGCTGCAATGAACATTCGGGTGCATGTGTCTTTTTGAATTACGGTTTTCTCTGGGTATATGCCCAGTAGTGGGATTGCTGGATCATATGGTAATTCTATTTTTAGTTTTTTAAGGAACCTCCATACTGTTCTCCATAGTGGATGTATCAATTTACATTCCCACCAACAGTGCAAGAGGGTTCCCTCTTCTCCACACCCTCTCCAGCATTTGTTGTTTGTAGATTTTCTGATGATGCCCATTCTAACTAGTGTGAGGTGATACCTCATTGTAGTTTTGATTTGCATTTCTCTAATAATTAGTGATGTTGAGCAGCTTTTCATGTGCTTCTTGGCCATCTGTATGTCTTCTTTGGAGAAATGTCCATTTAGGTCTTCTGCCCATTTTTGGATGTTTTTTTAATATTGAGCTGCATGAGCTGTTTATATATTTTGGAGATTAATCCTTTGTCCGTTGATTCGTTTGCAAATATTTTCTCCCATTCTGAGGGTTGTCTTTTCGTCCTGTTTATGGTTTCCTTTGCTGTGCAAAAGCTTTTAAGTTTCATTAGGTCCCATTTGTTTATTTTTGTTTTCATTGCCATTACTCTAGGAGGTGCATCAAAAAAGATCTTGCTGTGATTTATGTCAAAGAGTGTTCTTCTTATGTTTTCCTCTAAGAGTTTTATAGTGTCCGGTCTTATATTTAGGCCTCTAATCCATTTTGAGTTTATTTTTGTGTATGGTGTTAGGGAGTGTTCTAATTTCATTCTTTTACATGTAGCTGTCCAGTTTTCCCAGCATCACTTATTGAAGAGACTGTCTTTTCTCCATTGTATATCCTTGCCTCCTGTGTCATAGAATAGTTGACCATAGGTGCGTGGGTTTATCTCTGGGCTTTCTATCTTGTTCCATTGATCTATGTTTCTGTTTTTGTGCCAGTACCATATTGTCTTGATTACTATAGCTTTGTAGTATAGTCTGAAGTCAGGGAGTCTGATTCCTCCAGCTCCGTTTTTTTCCCTCAAGACTGCTTTAGCTATCCGGGGTCTTTTGTGTCTCCATACAAATTTTAAGATTTTTTGTTCTAGTTCCATAAAAAATGCCATTGGTAATTTGATAGGGATTGCATTGAATCTGTAGATTGCTTTGGGTAATATAGTCATTTTCACAATATTGATTCTTCCAATGAAAGAACATGGTATATATCTCCATCTGTTGGTATCATCTTTAATTTCTTTCATCATTGTCTTATAGTTTGCTTCATACAGGTCTTTCGTCTCCCTAGGTAGGTTTATTCCTAGGTATTTTATTCTTTTTGTTACAGTGGTAAATGGGAGTGTTTCCTTAATTTCTCTTTCGGATTTTTCATCATTAGTGTATAGGAATGCAAGAGATTTCTGTGCATTAATTTTGTATCCTGCTACTTTACCAAATTCATTGATGAGCTCTAGTAGTTTTCTGGTGGCATCTTTAGGATTCTCTATGTATAGTATCATATCATCTGCAAACAGTGACGGTTTCACTTCTTCTTTTCCAATTTGTATTCCTTTTATTTCTTTTTCTTCTCCGATTGCCATGACTAGGACTTCCAAAACTGTGTTGAATAATAGCGGTGAGAGTGGACATCCTTGTTTTGTTCCTGATCTTAGAGGAAATGCTTTCAGTTTTTCACCATTGAGAATGATGTTTGCTGTGGGTTTGTCATATATGGCCTTTATTATGTTGAGGTAGGTTCCCTCTGTGTCCACTTTCTGGAGAGTTTTTATCATAAATGGGTGTTGAATTTTGTCAAAAGCTTTTTCTGCATCTATTGAGATGATCATATGGTTTTTATTCTTCAATTTGTTAATATGGTGTATCACACTGATTGATTTGCGTATACTGAAGAATCCTTGCATCCCTGGGATAAATCCCACTTGATCATGATGTCTGATCCTTTTAATGTGTTGTTGGATTCTGTTTGCTAGTATTTTGTTGAGGATTTTTGCATCTATCTTCATCAGTGATATTGGTCTGTAATTTTCTTTTTTTGTAGTATCTTTGTCTGGTTTTGGTATCAGGGTGATGGTGGCCTCAGAGAATGAGTTTGGGAGTGTTCCTTCCTCTGAAATTTTTTGGAAGAGTTTGAGAAGGATGGGTGTTAGCTCTTCTCTACATGTTTGATAGAATTCACCTGTGAAGCCATCTGGTCCTGGACTTTTGTTTGTTGGAAGATTTTTAATCACAGTTTCAATTTCAGTGCTTGTGACTGGTCTGTTCATATTTTCTATTTCCTCCTGGTTCAGTCTTGGAAGGTTATACCTTTCTGAGAATTTGTCCATTTCTTCCAGGTTGTCCATTTTATTGGCATGGAGTTCCTTGTAGTAGTCTCTTAGGATGCTTTGTATTTCTGCAGTGTCTGTTGTAACTTCTCCTTTTTCATTTCTAATTTTATTGATTTGAGTCCTCTCCCTCTTTTTCTTCATGAGTCTGGCTAATGGTTTATCAGTTTTGTTTATCTTCTCAAAGAACCAGCTTTTAGTTTTATTGATCTTTGCTACTGTAAAACTCATATTCTTAAGTGCTACATTATATTGTAGTGGATTTTAGTATAGGAAAAAATATTTTGAAAGTAAGAGTTTAGTTCATTGTTCAAGCACAATATTAATGCCAAAAGAAGTTAATATTGTAGCCAAAATACTTTTCTAGGTGAAGAAATGTCATAAGTAAATACACAATCATAGACACAATATGCTCAGTAAGGAGGTGTCACATTTAGCTATTTTTCCAACAAGTGATATCCAAAAATGAAAATATTCAGTGAGACACAGCTAACCAACAGCCATGTAAAATAAAATTGTAAATGATCAGGAATGCTAATTCAAGGCAGACCCATGTGGACTGACATCATAAATGAAAAGGATATGACAGGGAGGGGGAAGGGTAAGCTGGGACGAAGTGAGAGAGTGGCATGGACATATATACACTACCAAATGTAAAATAGATAGCTAGTGGGAAGCAGCCACATAGCACAGGGAGATCAGCTCCGTGCTTTGTGACCACTTAGATGGGTGGGATAGGGAGGGTGGGAGGGAGACGCAAGAGGGACGGGATATGGGGATATATGTATATGTAGAGCTGATTCACTTTGTTATACAGCAGAAACTAACACAACATTGTAAAGCAATTTTATTCCAATAAAGATGTTAAAAATAAATAAATAAAACTTTTTTAAAAAGAAAAGGATATGGAATAGTATTATGGGTGTTTCTTACAAAATGAGCTACTCTGAGACTGTGAAAGTGATTTGAGCAAGACATATGCATATGCACTTTTGCAAAATTCCATAAAAAATAGAGCTATGAATTCATAGATGCATTTTTATTTAGTCTTTGGGTTAAAAGTTTGCATGCCTAGTATTATTTCTACCTATCCAGATAAGATCTGGAAGACACTGGATGACAATGAAAGCAGAAAGCAGTGGGATGTCTTCAAAATGCTGGAAAAAAATAACCGTTGGCCTAAAATTCTATACCCAGTAAAAATATCTTTCAGAAACAAAGGCTAAGTAAAGATACACGCTGAAAAACAAAAACCAACAGATTCCTCAGCAGCAGGCATGTTCTCAGTGAAACATTACAGGTACTCTTCAGGGAGAAAGGAAGTGTTCACAAATGAAGGATTGAGAGAAAAAAAATGAAGAGCCCAGAAAAGGGGTTATATGTGGGTAAATCTAAATGCATACCTAATGTATTCAATAATAATTTATTCCATAATAATGTCCTGAGAAGTTTAAATATAGATATGAAATTAGAACACTTAAACAAGAGCACACTGTAAGTTAGGAGCAGGGGACTGAAATTAGAGTATCTTAATTTCTGTGAATTGTCCAGGAAATGGCAAAAGTATTCATTTATCTTAGGCTTCAATAAGTAAGTGATGCACGTGATAAGTTTTGTTAACCACCAAAAGTATAGAAAGGGATGTATAACTAGCAAGCCAACAGATGAGGAAAGGTGGATAAAAATACTAATTTTTTAAAACTTCAAACAAAAAGAAAGTAAAAGGGGGACAGAAAGATGGCACAAATGGGGGGCAAGTATTAAGATGATAGATTTAAACCCAACTGTATCAATAATTACATGAAACATAAACAGATTAAATATATCAATTAAAAGACAAAATTGCTAGACTGGATTAAACAAAAACTGTATGTGTTTATAAGAGATTCCTTAAATTTAAGAATATTGGAAAGACTGAAGGTGGAAAATGAGGAAAAGTCACTATGCAAAAACTATCCCAAAACAAAGCTGAGGTAGCCATATTCATATCAGACAAGATAGATTTTAAGACAACAAGACTTAGCTGAGAGAAAGGAATTTTTCATAATGATAGAGTTCAATTTGCAAAGAAGATGTAACAGTTCTACATGTGATTAATAGCTTCAAGATATTTAATGTAAAAATTGGCAGAATTAAAAGAAAAAATGGTAAATCCACAAGTCATGATGAGACATTTTCACATACCCTTCTTGTAACAGATGTAATAAACAGAAAAATAATTAGCAATTACAGAGAAAATATGAAAAGCATGATTCAAAAACTTTATTTAATTAACTTATATAGAACACAACCCTTATAACAGCAGAATATACACAGCTGGCTCTGCAAATGGCAGGTATGGAGGGCCTTCTGTGTACTATGCCACTTTACCTAAGGGACTTGAGCATCCACAGATTTTGTTATCTGTTGGGGGTCCTGGAACCAATCTCCCCACGGATACCAAGAAACTACTGTATTCTTTTTTAAGTGACTAAAGCAGAAGTCAATAACAAAAAGATAACTAGAAAATCCCCATATATTTGGAAATTAAGTAATATACTTATAAAGAACACATAGGTCAAAGAAAACTTCAGTGGACATTCAAAAATATTTTGAATTAAATAAAAATGAAAATCCTACAAAGGAAAATTCATTAAATAGTTAAACTTGATATTTGAGGAATATTTATATGTAGATATTAGGTGAGGGGGAAAAAAGCTTAAAAAAATCAATTATCTTGGTTCTATGTCAAGAAGATATACAAGAATAGCAAATTAAACCAAAAGAAAAGGAAGGATGAGGCTTCCCTGGTGGCGCAGTGGTTGAGAATCTGCCTGCCAGTGCAGGGGACACGGGTTCGAGCCCTGGTCTGGGAAGATCCCACATGCCGCAGAGCGGCTAGGCCCGTGAGCCACGACTACTGAGCCTGCGCGTCTGGAGCCTGTGCTCCGCAATGGGAGAGGCCACGACAGTGAGAGGCCCGCGCACCGCGATGAAGAGTGGCCCCCGCTTGCCACAACTAGAGAGAGCCCTCGCGCAGAAACAAAGACCCAACACAGCCATAAATAAATAAATAAATAAATTTATAAAAAAGAAAAAAAAAAAAAAAAGAAAAGGAAGGAAATGATAAAAGAATAAAATTAATGGGAAAAATTTTAATACAACAGAGAATATCAACCAAGCCAACAGATTGTTACTTGAGAAGACTGGTAAGATGGTAAAAAGAAATTTGATAACCCCCTGATAAGATGGATTAAAAAGGAAATAGGATAAGAAAAGAGACAAATAACCAATATCTACTCCTCAACTCATATTATGAGGCCAGCATAACCTTAATACCAAAACCTGACAAAGTTATTAAAAGAAAAGAAAGTTCAGGTCAGAGTCTCTCATATAATAAATGTAAAAATCTTAAATAAAATATAAATAAACTGAATCCAGTAATAATGTGGCACACCATAGCTGACTTCAGCTTCTTCCAAGAATACACGGTTGGTTTAACATTTTAAAATATCAATTCAGTGTAGTTAACCAGACTAATAGAATGAAAGAGAAATCTCTATCATCTTAATAGATTGAGAAAAAGCATTTGATAAAATTTAACATCTATTAATCTAATAAAGAATATTTACAAAAACAAATTTTAACACACCACACCAAACATCACTTTTAACACTGAAATGTTGAAAACTTTTCCTCTGAGATCAGTAAAAAGAAAAAGATATTCGCTAGCCCCACTTCTATTTGACACTGTACTGGAAAGCCTAGCCAGGGTAATAAGACCAAAAAAAGGCATAGAATTAGAAAAGAGTAAGTAAAAATATCAATACTTTTAGACCACATGATTGTGTTATTCAAAAGAATCTATAAAGTATTTGAATTAATCAGGAAGGTTAACAAGTTCTGGATAGAAAAATCAATTGTTTTTCTGATATGAGCAACAGAGATTGAAATTTACAAAATAATATAACTTGCAACAGCATCAAAAATACCAAATACATAGAAATACATCTAACAAAAGATGTACAAAACTGCTATTGAGAGTAATTTTTCTATCTTTGTATCAATACTGCACTGTCTTAATTACTGTGCTTTATAAGTATTAATATCTGAGAGTAAGTCTTACTCTTTGTTCTTTTTCTTTAGAGCTCTATTGACTGTTCTTACCTAACTTAGCTAACTTTATTTCCATATAAAATTTTAAATAAGAATGTGAACCTCCATTAAGAAAATAAAGACTGCTGGCATTTTGATTGTGATATTATTGACCTCTTTATGGAAGAACTGACATCATTATGACATATAGATATCTATGTAAAATCTTTCCATCCATGAGCACAGGATAGTCCTCCATTTATTTAGATCTTCTTTAATTTCTCTCATAAATGTTTCCTAAATTTCGGGGGAATTAAGGGAGAATAGTTATTAGGAAAGAGTATAATGGAAAGGAGAAATTATGTTTTGCAGAAAACATGACAGTTCTTGACCTGCATTTCCCTTTTTGTTTGTTTAAGATAAGAAGAAAATCCCTGAAAATGTAACAGATGGCCACAATCCTCTTTCATGTATGATATGTGGATAACATATAAGAGCTCAAAAGGCAACTGCTGGGTGGTACTCCAGATCAATTTTCCCAAATTGCAGGCTATGTGTTTAGTGGGTTACAAACAGCCGTATTTTCAATCAGATAGAAATCATCAAAGTGGATCTTGCACGGTAAGATTAAGCATCATTTCATGATTTTTACTTTTGCTTAAGTTATACACACACACATATCCACACACACAAATATATGTATGTGTATATAGAGCCTGTGATGTAAAATCTGTTTATTCTTGTTGATTGCAGTCAAAAATATTTGAAAAACCATGCTCTGGGAACTATTTTCCAACAGAATTCTAAGTGTCATTACATGTTATAACGCCTGGTACTTACTGTGGCAGGTATTTTGCGGCTGTGTCATTTTCGCTTTAGCTCAGACGTAAACCTTAGATTTGGGATTGCTACCTATGTGATAGAATAGAATTGAATGAGAGTTAATGGTGAAAACTGGAGGTTATGCATGAGTTAATTAGGGAAGACTATGAGAACAACAGTGAAATGCAGGTAGCCGGAGCCCAGCCGGAGCCTTTGAAAGAGGATGCTCAAGAACACTGAGCGTTAGCCCCTGGAGGATATCAGTGGCTCAGGGAACTTATTGGAAGGGGCACAGGGTGCTGCAGAGGCAGTGAGTGAAGATAAAGGACAGCTGTCTGAGAAGGCATTTCTCTGGGCCTCTTCCTGGCTCCCATCTCCTGGTCCCTTTCTTTTCTTTTCTTTCTTTCTTTTCTTTTTTTGCACTTTTCTTAGTGATTAGTGTTTTAATTATACAACAAATACATGTCCTCTTTTAACGAATTCTGATATTACAAACATGCACAAACTAAAAAAGCAAACATTATCTCCTTCTCCCCTATTCCATTGTTCTTTCCTAGAATTAATCATTTAATTTTATTTTATTTTTATTTATTTTTTTATTGGGGTATAGCTGCTTTACAATATCCTGGTCCCTTTCTGAAAGCACCCCCAAGCTGTACTTTTGCTTTTGACTTGCGTTGGTCTCCCAGACTCTCCCTCAGTGGCTGAACTGTCACCATGTCTGGCTCCCCATCTTTTCCCTCAAGATTCACCCTAGCAATTTGTTCCCCCAGCTCTCTGGTTTAGGACCATCATCTCCCATAGGATGTCTCCCAGCCAACCTCAGCTGGGGTTTAAGCAAAAAAGATTGGGGTGTTAAGACATGAAACGGAGAGCAGCTTTAACCTGAACTCCTAGGCTTGTACTACCTCAACCAAAAGAATCGTCAACCAGAGGAAACATCTCCACATGGCACAGCAATTGGTGAAAGAGATAAGAATTACAGCAAAAAAATGATGATGATAATGAGAGTATTTGAGAGTATTTGTTGAGCATTGTTTTATGCCAGGCATTGTTCCAAGCATCTTACATGAATTAACTCATTAAATTTTCACAGTAACACTGAGTAGGTAATGTTTTCCCCATTTTGCAGGTGAGGTAAATGGGGCACAGAGTTTTTAAGCAACTAGCACATGGTCTCACAGCTATAAAGTTGTGGAGAACATAGAAAGAAAAGAACTAAGAGTGAACTTGGAAGTAACCAAGAAAAAACAGAATATTGAGACAAAGTGGGACTCTGTGATTTTTCAGGGTAACTTTAGTTTGCCTTTTGTTAGTTCTACGAGTTCATACGCAGTCTAGGTAGATAGACGCTTGGACTCCAGCTGCCTTTGCCTGTCAACTTCTGTGTGGCATATGTGGAAGTGTCCAATGTCAATCTCAGAGAGGTTTTTTTTTTTTTTTCCTTTAAGAAAGATACTGCTTTTATAGCTTCCAAACTGGGGTCCTCATAATGAAATGTTGAACAGTTTCTAGGGATTCACCAGGACACTAATCCAAAAAAACAAGAAGCCTTAGCATCAGCTGACTACAATTCATCCTACTGATTAGAGACAGGTCAGTCCCCTACCTAATTTTGGGAAACCCAGAAAAAAGACTGGTAGGCAGAAGGTATTTTGAAGATCAACAAAATAAACCATTTAACCCATGCAACCAAAATCACTGAGGAAAAAGGTCATCAAAATCCCAAAGCCCAGTGAAATACCCACTTCAGAAATGGAACTAACATCATCAAACAGCTGGGTTAAATATTGATGATTAGATTGTGGTTTCTCCACCAAACTTTTCAAGGAACTTAAAAAAAAAAAAAAAAAAAAGAGAAATCACTCAAAAGGTGGGAAGATAAGAGACAGAGTCTATCACTGGCTCTTACCTGCAAATTTGAAGTACCTATTGAAAAAGACAGAGAGAGACCTTTCAGCCTGACATTTAGATATTGCTTATGTGATGTCCACTCTCCCGGTACAGCCCTGATCTAAATTTAGTAGTTTAAAAAGAACTAAGTCTCTCCTCCCACCCATTTCCAAATGCCAGTTGAGAAGTTGTTTCTCAGACCTTTTTCATCCTCAAGAAAGCCCTGAGAACTTTAAAAAATTTAAGGACAAAATGTCAGAACACAGTATGCAGTCTCTCCTCCTTCCTAAAATGGCCATTTGGTTAAAATCCATGACAACAAAAGAGTTAAAGTTCTGCACTGTTTAAGAACAACCAGCTGACCTTTAAATCTGCTGGTTTGAATCCAGTCACCTTTCAACAAGCATGAAATCTGGAACAAGGAGTACTAACACACACCAATTATTTTCATAGTGTACATGACTGAACTCACAGTGTCCTGTTTAGGAAAAACAAATAAATAAATAAAAATACACACTCATTTTCCAAAAGCCAGACTTAGACACCGAGTGTCTCTGTTGGCAAGGATTGTCCTTTGGTAACTGTCTGGAAAAGGGCTGTTGGAGAAGGCCTTTCCTGGAAAAAGCACAAAGAAAGTAACTTTTTCATGTTGCTTAAATTCTGTTTAATGAAATGGTTTCCCCCAGCTTTCAGTATAGCAGAAGTAAAGGTAGCTGGGAAATAATTAATTACTATACTCCGTTAAGAACTTTGCATTCTATGGATGTAAGAGAACAATTTTCCCCTCCCCGTGAAAGGGCAAAACGCTGACTCCTACTTTGAGCAAAGGCATAAAAATCCAGGGGCTCAAACCAAGTGTTGAGTGTCTACTCCTCAAAACGATTCTTTGCTTTTTGAAAGGCATTCTCATGAGGTTCTTTTAAGTGAGGATAGTCCCTCGTGCCTTCAAAATATAATTCAGCTGACAGAAACTCCGTCACAGGCTTTTTAAGAGCAGATGGCACGGCTGTTTTTGTACAATGCGCAGAGAGACGAGCCCTCTCCGGAGGCCTGTGGCCTGCGACCAGACAGCCTCTGGTCAATTGCAAAACTGGGCTCTTTAGCACCTCCTTTATCCTCTACCCCCAGGCCCCCTCATCCCAGCCCATTTCCATCAGCCAGTTACACGGAATATTAGCCCCACACCTGGACCACATTCCAGCCCGAGTGTGTTTTTAAGGACTGAGACTTCCGAGATTCCTTCCCAAATCTCCAAACCCTCCTCTCTCATGGGCCCACGTTTGCCAGTCCCTGCTTGCCACGACGTGTGACTTCCCTCCTTCACTCCCTGCCATCTGTCAGTCCAGAAAGAGAATGGTCAGGCTCTCACAGCACTGTGGGCCGTGGGCCCCGGCCAGGGCCCAGACCACAGCCCTCCCAGCCACTTCTGCTTCGGGGCAGGGGAGGGAGGGGCTGGACTCGGGCAGAGGGGGCACTGCCTGGCTTGGTTGCTGCTCACAGTCGGGGTCAGGAAGGCATCTGCCAGCCCTGGTGCAGAAGGGCCCTCGGAGTTTACCATCTATCGGGACGACCTGGTCACGTGACTAGCCCTGAGGCCTCCTCCGAAATCAAAGGAGCCTCTTCCTGGAGCCCTGGCAGAGCAGGTGGCCAGGGCTTCCTCAGGCCTCGCTCGCTGCCCTGTCCTAATCCTCATCCCTTCCTAAGGAGCACAGCAACCTCGCCAGCTTCTGGGCAGCCGCCATTTCCTATCCCTTTTTCCTACATCCGGGACTTGATGCATTGTTCAAGTCCAGACACTCACCATCGACCCCAACTCACAACTGGTTCCCCAGCCTCCATCTGCTTTGCCAAGATTTGGGGAACAAGGAAGATCAAAGTGTCTTATTATACCACCCTCAGCCCAACAACCAACAGAGAAACCCTCATCATCTGAGTACAAGGTGTGGACCACCACCTGACTCTTTTATTTACTCTCCTCGCATGCGGTGAACGACGCCCTTGGTCACGTCATCCTAAAGTCTGTAACACAGAAGGAGACCTAAAGTCCTATATGCTTGAAGAATTGCATGGCCCTATCTTTAGTTAACATTTTCTGTTTTATTAATCAGGGTCCATGATCTTATAGTAGATGAGATCTGTTCAGGCCAGCCACCATTTCCTCTCCTTTCTATCAGCATCCTGCAGACCACAACCACCACCAGAAAAGCAATGTGGTTTTGGGGAGAAGAAATCACGAGACACCTGAAGACAAAAGACTGAGGATTCAGGCCCAGAATTGTTATTAACTGAGAGACTTTGGCCAAGTCACTACAGTTCACTGAAGCCTCAGTCTTACTTTCTGTAAAATGGGGATTATAATAGCCACCCCACAGAGTGCTCTGAAGGAAGAAATAAGATAATAAAAGTGAACATAATTTTGAATTATAAACAGAGAAAGAGGAAAAGAGGAGAGAGGAGGGGAGGAAAAACTGAAAAATTCAGCTTCCCTCACCCTTTTGCACTAGCAGGTAAAATAAAGTGTTCAGACAGGAAACCTGAACAAGATAATCCAAACTATAATGTTCTTAGGCACTGTTGAAGGGCGAAGCTACTGTAATCGCCAAATCTGGTCAAGAGCTCAGTCTGAGCGGCATGTTTTTTACCCCCTGAGTGCACTAAAGCTTTGGGACTGACCTGCAGGAAAAGAGCAGAAGCTTTCCTCATTTCATTCAGACAAGAGCAGCTGAAGGACAAACGTCAAGAGTGGGGTGAGGCAAACACCTCAGGCCATGAACTTACTTTATCCCTTTGATAGATCACCTTCGGGAGAAAATTCCAGCTTTGTGTTTTCTGCTGGGCCCCATTCAAATGGGAAGTTCTGCTCAGAGGCCTGAAATAGAAAACAGGAAGTCAATAGAACTGATTTTCCTAATTCCTCAAATGCAAATCACTGCACTTGCTGTGGATGAGAACTACCATGAGGTGTAAACCTCCTTTCTAAAAGGAGGTCACATGCCAATTATGTACAGAAAATATCCTACTCCAGGGTAAAAAGGAATGCTCCATCAGCTTTCTTCCTAAATGGAGGGAAGCAGAGCGGGATTGACAGTGGAGACGATCAAGGGTGTCCCCATCAGAACCAAACTGCCACTAAAAATAATGAAGTGTCCCACTTTGATGCTCAGACACTATTCTCTGAGCTGCTGCTTCTACAGTCACTTTTCTGTAGCTACTTCTCAAGGGGGCAGTTACTAAAATGGCTCCCCTCCCAACTTCCTCATTATGTTTCATGGTATCAGTATTTTCTTAGAGGCCAAGTTTGAAACTTGCAAGTTGAAACTCCAAGCCCCACCCCTGCACCTGCCCCTTTAGTCAGTTTCCATCACAGACCATCAGTTCCATCTCATTTACATCAGACACAAATTCAGCTAGTTCTCCTGTCACAGCTCGACTCTGGTTTGCCACACCCAGTCATTTCCTCAGCCATCTCTGGTCTGAATCCTTAGCACTCCAGCCTTCTTGCCGCCCCTCTTTCACAAGACTGCCAGATGAATCTTTCCAGCAGACAGTCCCCTCACATTACTCCCTGGCCCCAAGGTCTGCCACAGCTCCCTAATACCTACTGATCAAATCTAAATTACTCACAAGTGGTCTCACCATAGCTATCTCGCTTAGTGTGTTATAGCAGAGAGGGCCTGAGCCTGGGTGCCAGATGGATTGGGTAAGAATCTCTCTTAGGTGAGTTTACCACTACCTGGCTGTGTGAATCTGAGCAAATTATGAAACCTCTCCGCCCTTCAGTTTCCTCATTTGTGGAATGAAGATAATTACACCCACCTACATAGTTATTAAGGGACTAAGTGGGATAATACATACAAAGTGGTCACAGTGGGTTCCAATAAGAAGAGTAACTAGTGCTTATGGAGTGCTTTCTACATCCCAGGCTCTGTTCTGAGCGCCACACGTGTGTTTATGCAGGTATGACCATTATCCTCATTTTGCAGAAGAGGAAATTGAGGCAAGAGAAAGTGAAGTCACTGAAACCACACAATGACTCAGTAGAAGAGCCAGCGTTTGCACTCAAGCAGTCTGACTCCAGAGCCTGTAGACTCAACTCCTGGCTCTACCACCTCCCATCAAGGCCACGTCCCCTTCCCTGCAGCTTTCACTGGCTGACACAACCCACAAGTCCACCCCAGTCCTTCCCATCTGTCCAGTCTCCCCTGATGGATGCTGTGCTGCATTTTCCCTCCAATCTCACCTGATATCTTGAAAGAAGCAGTTACTATATTTTCTCTATACTCAGTATACCATCTCTTTACTCTTTTTTATCTTGCCCTCACTTATATATCGGCTTGTAATTCTTCACTTCTTTCTACCATCTGTTTCTAGAAATTGCATCCGAAAAATAAACATCCCCAAATTCCAGAGTGTCCCCAAAGAATGTCATTTCTACCAACGCCCCAGCTGTCATTACTAACCCAAGTCTCCTAAGTCCCAGTCACTTACACAACAAACATTTACCAAGCATCTGCTGTGTTCATGTCGGTAGATGCAGATTACACGGACCCCGTCCTCTAGGAGCTCGCAGACTAACGAGGAGATGAGTGTTTGTGTAGAAAATGTTAATAAGTTGTGACAAGTATGAAACACATGCTATTAATGGCATCTCCACCTTTGGCTCTTCCTGCTGTTGCACTTCCCGTGTCGTGTCATTCACGTAGGCCGACACACTACCCCTTCCTTTTCATCTCTGCGGCCACCCCATGGTTTACTTGCTCCCTATGTGATTCCTGAGCTATTGCAGTCACCTCCCAACTTATCTTACTGCCTCATCCTCCTTCCCCTCAAAAGCAGCCCGCCTGCTGCTGCCAAACAACCTCTGTTGTCACTCCCATATTTGAAAACCATGAAGGTTAATGAGGCAAGTGCAGGCCCCTGAGCCTGAACAGGCAAAGCTACTTAGGAACTTAGCCAACTTCCTATCCTGATTTGCTTCACTCCCCTCCACATCCATACACTTCAGCTCACGCACCACACCTAAGAGAGACTTCTTACAGGTCTTCAAAAACGAGTCCCCTTCCTGTTTCCTATTGTTCCCTTTGCCCTCCCAATCCATCGGCTCATTTTTGTTTCTGAAATTCAGGTGCTCCTCCAGGGTTCAGGTCAAGTCACCTCCTCCATGAAGCTTCCTCTCATTCTCCCACAATGTATGATAGTTCGGTTCTCTGACTTGCTTTAGTCATGCATTTGTGTCTCCTTTAGGGCACTTTAATTCTATCTTGCATTCCAGTCATTAGTAGTTTTAATCTTACGGTCTCTATCTTTAGGACAGTATTTGTCTTTGTTGTCTTCATTCAATACAGCACCTAGCAGATTGCCTCAAGCATAACACGTGCTGAATAAATAATGAATATGCTCTTTGATTTTTTTGTATGTGATGTAGCGGGAGAAACCTCATGAGGACCCAAGAAGAAGCCTAAGTTCTTTCTTTCTTATTATTATCATCTAATCTTTTATCCAACAAATCTTTTTTCATCCCTGGGCAATATGCTAGGCACTCGGGGTACAAAAATAAAGACACAAAAGCCTGCACTCAATAAACACATATTTTCTATCAGAAAGATCGACACATAATATAAATAAAATAATAAGATACATGAAAAATCATATGAATTGCAAAATTATGCCAATTCTACCACTAACTAGGTATGTGACCTTGGGAAAGTCACTTATTCCGTGAGGTAAGTGTTGATAAGTAAAAAAGGCAAACTCGTAGGCGGTCTACGAATTTATGATTCTAACTCACAACTTTTTAAAAAGTGACTCAACACAAAGACTGGTTATCATTCATGTAACTGTAGGAGAATGAGGCCACAGAGGCAAATGCAGACAGTGCTAGCCCAAGCTCTCTTCAGGTGAAAAGGAGTCTTGACCAGCAGATGTTGAGTTTACCTCTCTTGGCCAAGGCTGTTCTAAGATAGAGGTGAATTCCCACTTTACCCCAAGCACAAAATATACAAGTCATTTAATGGACTCCTCTAGCTCTGATTCTGTGCTCATCCAGCCTGGTTACTGACTGGTTTGCTATCAGGTCTGTCTCTTGGAATAGAATACGGTGGTCAAGCTGATGAGTATTTTGGTTTCTGGGACTCTTGTCTTTTTCATTGCAAATTAGTATGTCATTCTCATTGACACATCAGTCTCATGAGCTGATTAATATGAGTCCTCACCTAAGAAGCAGATACCTGCTCAGTGAACCCAACAAATCAAGTTTCTGGCCTGAAAGGCTCAGGTATAAACCTTAGACCTTAGAAAATTCTACGACAAAGGCACCTTACAGAGGTTTCAGAAAGACAGCCGGGTGCCCTTCTCTTAGAGACTTACACCCCCAAACACACATGCCATGTACCTTTTCTCCAAACTCTTCTAGTTGGTACTTAGAGGTAAGGACCAGGTTTTCTTTTCCTTGTGCATCGTGCAGCCTAGTCAGAAAAAATGCCCTGGTGGGCATAAGAGATGCTGTCCTCTGGGCTCCCACGTTCTACCACTAGTATTTACTACATGGGAATGCCTTGCATCCCCCCTCTCTGATGTGGGCAATGTGTTCTTTCCTCTCCTCTCTGTATCCCCCCAACCTGGTGCCTGGCATGTCAAAGGCATTCAATAAATGCTTGTGTATGAAGCAATCAGCCAATATCATCAAAAACTTTTTAAGGATTTACACATGCTAAATTTAGAACTACAAATGGTACGGTTCCTATCCTCAAGTAAAATCAATGCAAAACTTAAGACCGGAACTATGAATGTGATTTGGTCTTAGGATGAGTCATTAATCAATGAAAAACAACTCAGCAACCAAGAAGTCATTTCAAAACAACAAATTCTCTTTTTGTATTTCTCAAATACTGGGAAAGGGACTCAGTCCACAGCAACAATCCATAAAACTTCCTTTTTTTTTCATATGGTTACCTCATATCACACAAACTCTTTCATTTACCTTTCGCCTTCAGATCCTCCCACCAAAACTGCCTTCCCAGAACCAGTCTTCAAACCTCACTCCTTCTCTCCCTCTACCTTTTCCCTTGATTCTGCATCACAAAAGCCCAAAAGAACCGGTCTGGCAATATCGAACCTTGCTTGAAATCTAGAGAAGGAAAGAAAACGAATAAGCAAAACCAGAACCATTCTTTATGAGCAGTGAAAGAAGGATACCTCGTAACTATCATACACTAAAAATGTTGGTCTGATCATATAATGATACAATTTTTAAAAGCCAAAATAAATAGAAAGTAGTACCAAAAAAAGAAATTGTTTAAATTTCTTAAGCCTCTACAATGTTTGGGAAACTTGTAACAATCACAAAAGATTTATTGAGCACTTGCTATAAAAATTGTTTTGAAAGGGATACTGTGTCAGGGATACCCAAGACCACCCCTATATTTGAACATTCACTAGAAGAACTCACAGAATTCAGCCTATAGTTGTACTTACACCTAAGATTTCTTACCTTATAGTAAGGATACACAGCCAGATGATAAGGGGAAGAAATATGTGGAGAATCTGAAGGATCCCAGGTGTAGACTTCCTTATGCTCTCTCCCTCCCATGAGAGGTCACACAGAGAACACATACCACAGCAATGAAGAAGTTGCAACACGATGCAATGATTCAGCCTAGGGAAACTCCTTAGAGGCTAGGTGCCCGAGGTTACTACAGGGGGCTGGTTATGTAGGCACTCTTTGCCTAGCACATATAAAGTTCCAGAGCCCCAGAAGGGAAGCAGGTGTTCAAACTTAAATTGTATTTTTTGCACAAAACTCTAGGCACAGTGAACCACACTGATCAGTTAATTGACTGAGCACTTCGAGAACAAAATTCCTAGATGCCAACAAAGAGCCAACCTTGCAAACAGGCCTTTCTAAGAGTAGCAGTCTCAAGTCTGCTATGTTAACTCTCTTCTGCACAGATACAAAGACCAAGTTCATGTCCTTGAGGCAATTGAAATCTAGAGAAACAAGACTTACACATAAAAACATGTATTGCATACAGTAGACATAGCTTGCTAGAAACACTAAAGTAATATTTTTCAAAATGTCCCCTAGACCAGGGGGACCCAACCCCCGGGCCACGGACCGGTACCAGTCCACAGCCTGTTAGGAACCGAGCCACACAGCAGGAGGTGAGCAGCGAGTGAGCAAAGCTACATCTGCCGCTCCCCATCGCTCGCGTTACCACCTGAACGACCCCCCCCACGCCCCCGCCACCAGTCCATAGAAAACTTGTCTTCCACGAAACTGGCCCCTGGTGCCAAAAAGGTTGGGGACCACTGCTCTAGACTACCTTTATCAGAATCACCAGAGTCCTTCTCAATGACTATACCTTGAAGCATCCTAAGCAATAGAAGAATGGAGTGTCAGTGAAAGCCACAGATTGAGGTGAGATTATAGAAGACCTTGAATACCATAATGAGAAATCTGAATTTTATTTCATAGCCATCAGAAACCACTGAAAGTTTTCTTTTTTCTCCACCAGCTAATAATAAGATCAAAACAGCACTGTTTGAAGATGAATCTGACTACCTTATGTAGAATAGAGGGGAAGGGGCAGAGATAGTAGGCCAAGAAACCAGAACCTCAAAGGGAAAGAATGATCATAACTAATATCTAGGGACCACTCACTAGGAGTTTACACTGTCCAAGATGCTTTACATGAATTCTCATGTCAACCTTCTAAAGTAGGTGTTAAAATGTCATACAATGAATTCAAACCTAGAGAGTGTGATCCCAGAGCTTGTGTATTTACTTGCCATCCAACAGACCTGTAATAGAAAGTCAGGACAGTAGAAAAGGAACAAGGGGTGAAGCAGTACACGGGGCAAGGGAAAGGAAGTAATCCCAGGTAACTCCTACATGTATCTTGTCCTTTCCTCCCTTTGGGCACTTTCTTCTAAGATGACATGCAGAAAGCCATCTTTTAAAAATGGTAGATGATTGAAAGAGAGAACTAAAACCAGAAATTGTCAAAATTTTTCTGAATAAGATGAGAGGTGAAGAATTAATAGGAGTCAGAGCTTCTTCTTGACCCCAATAGCTAGTAAGAAACAAAGTGTCCTGTTGCACATCGATTTAAAGAAAGGAGCGGGCAGCCGGTGGCATTCTTTTATTTTTAATATCTCAGAGAAACTTACACTGTTAAAATCTTCCTGTTTATTTCCCTCTGACATAACACAACCGAAAATTACTTAATAACTGAGCTACTCTGAAGAGTGTAATTTTTAAGACATCCAAAATTAACACTACAGAATCATCATCTGTCTCATCATCAAGATACATTTGTTGAAGATGTAGATGTCAACTACAAATTGGCATTTTCCATGGGCACTTGCCATCTACCTCTACAAGGATTAAATCATGTGCTGCAGCAGCTGCTGACTTTCAACACCCCCTGAAAGGAGTTCAGGTGGAGAGCAGAAATAAGGCACTCTGTGCTCTGGGAAAAACTGGCAGAACAGGTCTTCAGATAGTTAGATATTTTCAGGAGCCGATTTTATGAGCCCAATTCTTGTATCTCCTCATATCTAGAAAAGCACTAAAATCCTTCATGGTGACGTCTGCTCCTCATGACTAGGAGTAACCTGCGCAAGACTAGCAGAAACCTTCTGTAAAAAATATTTGCTTGATTGCATGTATTCTCCCTTCACCAAAATCACATATATACTGACCTTCCCCCATGCCTCTTTGGAGCAGTTTCTCAGAGCTATCGGGACGCTGTCTCCCGGGCTGCAGTCCTCATTTTGCCCCAAATAAAACTTAACTCAAAAAAAAAAAAAAACCAAACACTTAACTCGCAACTCTCACATTGTGCATTTTTTTAAAGTCGACATAGAGAACAAACGTATGGACACCAAGGGGGGAAATGGGGGGGAGCGGTGGGATGAACTGGGAGATTGGGATTGACATATATACACTAATATGTATAAAATAGATAACTAGTAAGAACCTGCTCTATAGCACAGGGAACTCCACTTCACTGTACAGTAGAAACTAATACCACATTGTAAAACAACTATACCCCAGTAAAAATAAATAAAATTTTAAAAAGACGCATTTGTCGATCACTTAATTGCATGAAAAGTTTTAGAGATGCTAGAGGAAAACACTGTCCCAGCAGCTTTAGGGGACGCAGCACAGTAATTTGCTTAATCAATAAATTCTTGGTTCTTCATAAAACCCAGAATTAAGCAACAAGACATGACAAGCCACTATTTATGGGGAATTAATTTGTTGCCTCAACTGGCATTAGGCAGCAGGCCAAAGGCCAGTAAAACAAGTTTAAATTAATGTACCAAAATAACTCAGTTCTAGAATACTGATCTTATCATGTTGGATGTGATTCTAAAATCTTTAGTAGCCATTAACCTTACTTCTAAGTGAGCAGTCAGTATCTTTCACATTCAGAAGCCCTGCCAGGCAGCTCAAGCACTCAGAAGTAGGGTCAAGAAATGGCAACGAGGAACAACTTAAACAAAACCTTCAAATCCTTCAATGCTACCTGAAGGTCTGTGGAGTGTACCATGCTATTGGAGAAAATTCATTCTGATTCAGGTAACCAACTCAGTAATAGCTTGCTTGAGAATTCTCTTCCCCTAAGAAGTAATGCCAGTGAGAAGTTATTTGCTCACTTATTGTTACAGCATTCTGACAAGGTTTAAAAGAATGAAGGGGGCTTCCCTGGTGGTGGAGTGGTTGAGAATCTGCCTGCCAATGCAGGGGACACGGGTTCAAGCCCTGGTCTGGGAAGATCCCACATGCCACGGAGCAACTAGGCCCGTGAGCCACAGTTGCTGAGCCTGCGCATCTGGAGCCCGTGCTCCGCAACAAGAGAGGCCGCGATAGTGAGAGACCCGCGCACCGCAATGAAGAATGGCCCCCGCTTGCCACAACTGGAGAAAGCCCTCGCACGGAAACGAAGACCCAACACAGCCATAAATAAATAAATAAATAAAAATTTTTAAAAAAACAAAAAATTAAGGTGGTTTAATCCCAGACCTCAGGATCTCATTACTATATTTAAAAAACAAAAAAAAAAAAGAATGAAGGGATACACAACCTGCCTTCCAGGAGTCTCATGAGAAAAATGGCACAGACACAGATGGAAACAATATGAATACACACCAGTAAATATTTATGAACGGTGTAAAAGCATGGGTCATGGAGGTCAAACAACCTCGGTTTGCAGCCTGGCTCTACCAGTCACCATCTTAAGCAAGTTTTACAGCCTTCTCGAAGCTTCAGTTTCTCCTTCTGAAAACTGGGTTAATAATAACACCCACCTTGTAGGTTGTTGTGAAGCGTTGGTAAGATAATGAACATAGAATGCTTAGCACATGAAAGGAGTCCAACAAATGCTAGCTGCTATTACTGTCATAAAATGATTAGCTTTGTTCTTACCACTATTATTACTACTTCTTGCACAGTGGGTTCTCTCATCTATATTTTGCCCCATACCTTAAAGATAAGGGGGCTCCCAAGCTGCATGTGCTGGTCCAGTCCAGATGGAATAATTCGCCTCAGGCAGGGAAGCTAGGAGGTTCAGGGTTTGTCAGAATGTCAGAGAAGAATATTTCAGACGGCTGTAGAGGGAAGGAAGCACAGCCTGGATAAAGCAGATAAGTGAGTTTGCTCTAAATGTCTTCTTGAGCTGAGGAAGGGCACATGTTCACAGTCATATGATTTTCAGAGCCGGAAAGTGACTTAAAAATCCTTAAGTCACTAAAAAAAAAAAAAAAAAAAAAAAACCAAACAAACAAACTAGCTTTTGGATAACCACAAAAACTGTATGCCTTCCTCTAGTGTTATTTGAAAATTTGAAATAAATGCAGTATCGTGAGGGAAAAAAGATGGTTGCAATGGTAACCTAGAAAAAAATTTTTATTTCGACCTTGAAAGATACACATTTCTTCCTTGGATCATGTGGCAACAATGTGAGCTCTGAATCTGCATGCTCACCAGGAGCTTTCCTTCCTAAGTAATGGGAAAACCAGAGCCCAATGCAGGTTACTCTCAATGTCAAGCTTCTTTGCTGCTTTATTTTCAAATGTCATAGGACACCTTCACCCTGACTCTGATACACTCCGTACAAGGCCAGGACAAAGGACCATTAAGACTCTAGCCAATGGCTCTTAGCCACACAGTTAATTGGCGAAGGAAAGACACGAGAATCCTGCTGATGGAGAGGAAGATTCAGAGGAGGAGAGGAAACAGAGATTACAGCGAGGGCTTAGAATAACTTGCTGTGGGAAATCAAATGATGTGGGCAGCTAGTTAGATCTGAGCAAGAAAGAGACTTCAGCAAAATGATTTTTTAGGGAAAACATCCTTTCTGCTGTATACAGCGCACAATAAATTAACCATGTCAGATCCTTATCTCGGCACCTTTTGCTACCCATAATGAAATGATAATGAAATATCAACAAAATATATTTAAAGGTAAAATACAGTTGTAATGTTTTTCGTTTGAGGAAGTTTTTTTTATTTATAATCAGTGCTTAACCCATTTTAGGAATGAGGTTGAAATAAGATTTTTTTCTCAGTTGGTTATAACGAACTTAAAGGCTCGGTAGCTAGAAAAACAAATTCTGTTTTCTTTTCTTTTTTTTCTTAAGACAGAGCATTACACACTGAGCACGCAGGAGCTTGGACTCTTTTGAGTGTTCCCCAAGTCAAAAGCCAAGTTTTAGTCCTAATTTCTTAGAGATGTCCTCTCGCTCGGACAACGTGAAGACATTCTGAGTTTTCCTCCGCCTAGATTTTCAACTCAAGTAACTGGTGGCCGGGCATTTTCCAGAAACAGGCTTCCTATCAGAACCCTTCTTCCCTTCCCAGTACAACTGTGTGCATATTGACCTAGTTAACAGACCTGTGTTCTTGTTAGAGCCTCAGCAAATGTTTGATGATGACCCTGGCCTTCAAGAGTTGGCCACAACCCTGAGTTTTCAGAGCCTTTTCCCAAAAGGGAGAGGATGAAAAAGGAGCTTCCAGACTGGAATGTTTTCTGCTTAGCCACTTCCCGTGCTACTTACCGAAGGCTTTGCTGATGGGAATACTCGTAAAGGGCAACACAAACACACCCATGTTTGAGCTGCCATCTGAAACCAAAGTTAAGTACACTTGGTGCATTCTTCGTGCTGACCAGTAAATGTTGGTGTTTTCTCAGAAGAAAATAGGACGGCCCTTTTCTCTTGAAGATGTGGGAAACAGGCAGGCATGTGGCACGCTCTGGAGTTTCTTGTATAGGAAGGGAGGGGGGCAGGACTCTACCACAAAGAGGAACCTGGGGGGCTTTGCTGAAACCTGCATTGCAAGCACACGGCTATCACGTGCATTGCGTGTTATCCGGCAGCTGTTTGCGTTTATCAGCATCAGCTGAGCGGAGCTCATGGGATAATCATTAAGCCCCTACATCCAAGCCACCTCCTGGCCTCCCACTGGAGGCTGAAGGGAGGAAAGCCCAGAGCGGGAAAAACATGGAAAATGATGAAAATCTTATGTCAATGTGTTCACTCTGGTATGACTCTCTGAAGTCTCTCTTGGGGAATTTAGGTCTGGGAAGCTTTCAGACACAGGCAAGGACGTATTCAAAGCCCTTATGGGGGGCTTCCCTGGTGGGGCAGTGGTTAAGAATCTGCCTGGCAATGTAGGGGACACGGGTTCGAGCCCTGGTCCTGGAAGATCCCACATGCCACGGAACAACTAAGCCCGTGCGCCTCAACTACTGAGCCTGCACTCTAGAGCCCACGAGTCACAACCACTGAAGCCCACACGCCTAGACCCCGTGCTCCACAACAAGCAAAGCCACTGCAATGAGAAGCCCACGCAGCTGCAACAAAGAGTAGCCCCCGCTTGCCACGACTAGAGAAAGCCTGCACGCAGCAAAGAAGACCCAATGCAGCCAAAAATAAATAAATAAATAAAAATAATAATTTTTAAAAAGCCCTTATGGGAGTGATCTGAGCAAATCATTCCATACTCATCCATAGTATTTTTTTACCTTATCCATATCCTATGTTGGACTTGGGGAAAAGATGACGGTAGATGTTACAAAATTCAAAAGTTATAAAAGAAAATGGTGAAATATCGTCCCCAACTCTATCTCCCAGCCATTTAACTACTGCTGCAGTTTCTTAAATATACGTCCAAAGCTGTTCTGTGCGTATACAAGTACAGACGTACATGCATTTTTATGGAAAATGTATATATCACATATGTAGAAGAGTAGTTTTCAAACTTTTTTTATTGTGATCTACAGAAAGAAATGAACTTTCTCTTCTGTTCCATGGATGTGGTTATCTGTGACCCAGTACCAGAGTGCTTTAATCATTTTAGCTTTATATTATGTGCTCATCAGGGCATTCATGCTTCTCGTTACTTTTCTGATTCAGGATTTTTCCTGGCTATCCTTGCTGTTTATTCTTCCATGTAAACTTTAGAATCAGCTTCTCTGGACATGTGGTCCTTTCTTCCATGTATCTTGGTGCCAATTGTTGTTGTTTATATATATAAAGACCATTGATTTTGGTATCAAGCCACACTACTCAATTCTCTTATTGTTGATATCTTTCAGTTAATTTCCTTGTTTTCTCGGCACAGAGTCATATTATTTGCAAATATGATTATTTTACCTCCTCTTTTCCCATTTATACATCTCATATTTCTTTCTTTCTCTTATCTAAGTGAAGTTGGCTAGTACCTCAAGATTAATGTTCACTAATGTGATGAACATTGTGCTTCTATTGTTTACCCATTAGGCATGAGCTGACTTTTGAGGTAAGATAAATCTGTTATATTAAGGCAATAGGAAGTTAGTTCTGTTTCATGAGGTGTTTATCCATAATCAATCATGAGTTTTACTATTACAACAAACATTTTCAGCAACCAAGGTCGCACCCATGTTTTAATATATTAGTATGGTGAATTGTGTTAATGGGTTTCCTAATACTAAACTATCCCTTCCTTCCTAAAATGAACCTCACTTGGTCATGTTTTCTTTTACTGACACCCTGGATTCTGTTTGCGAATATTCTATTGAAGACTTTTGCATTGATAGTCACAAGAGGCACTGGTCTGTGGTTTTCTTTCGTTTTATTGTTGATGTTCCATGGCGGACTTTGTCACCAACAGAATCTTTACTTCATGAAAGAAACCAGAGGCTTTTCTTCTTTTTCTAGAAGAGTTTTAAAAAGCAATGGGGTGATTGATTAAGGTTAAAAAGAGTTCACCTGTGAAAACATCGACAGCTGGTAGCTGGGGAGAGGGGAGCCTTTTGAAAACTTTCCTACGTTTCAGAGTATAATTGATCTCTTTAGATATTCAGACTCTTCTGGGGCCAGTCTTAGAACTGCATTTTCTAGAAATTTCTATATTTTATACAGGTTTCTAGAAATTACATTTTATCCAGGTTTTTAAATTTATTTGTATATGGTTAAGCAAATAAGTCTCCTATAATCTCTGTTAATTTATCTGTGATTCTTTCTCTACTCTTTTTTTTTTTTTTTCAATCTATTTCTGCTTTCTCCCTTTCAAAAACAAATGTTGCACCATTTTTCACAATAACCAGAAGGTGGAAGCAATCCAAGTGCCCACCAACAGATGAATAAATAAACAAAAGGTGATATATGCAATACAAGGAGTATTATTCAGACACAGAAAGGAAAGAAGTTCAAACACATGTTACAATATGGCTGAAATTTGAAAACATTACACTCAGTGAAATGAGCCAGACAAAAAGGGAAAAATATTGTATGATTCCACTTACATGAAATATCTAGAATCTGCAAATTGATACAAACAAAAAGTAAATTTGAGGTTACCAGGGCTGGAGAGAGAGGAGAATGGGGAGTTATTGCCTAATGGGCACAGAGTTTTTGTTTAGGGTGATGAAAAAGTTTTGAAATAGTGATGATGATTATATAATATGGTAAATATAATTAATGCCACTGAATTGTACATTTTAAAATGGCAAATTTGTGTTATATATACTTTACCACAATGAAAAGATCATTTCAAAAAAATGAGTATAGCAAACACAATTCATAGACTTAGTTTTGCCATTTTAAAAATTCTTCAAATTCATTAATTTCTGCTTTAATCTTTGTTAATGTTTTACTCTATAGCTTTTTTCTTTAACTTATTTTATTTTATAAATTCTGTATTGTATGCTTAAGTCACTTAATTTGATTCTTAATTATAAGTATTTAATGCTACAAATTATCCTCTAAGCACTGCTTCAGCAAGATCTCATAGCCTCCAATATGTTGTTTTTTGTTGTTTTCTAAATATTCTGCAATTTCAGTTTCAAGAAATATTTGTGTTCTTAATTTCCAGGAGGTAAGGAAGCTTTCTATTTTTATTAGTAATTTCTGATGACAATTTTCACAATTTTGTCATCAGAGAATATTGTCTATTTCTATTTGGGAAAATTTATTGCCATTTTCTTTGTGGTCTATTACACAGCTAATTTTTGTGACAGCTCCATTGATACTTGAAAGTATATATTTTCAGAGTATATAGCTTGATGTATATCTAAGAGCTATCATAATGATTGTCATTTAGGCAGTCCATATCCTTACTTGTTTTTTCTATTTTATTGTCAGTAGTTAAGAGATAAGAATTAAAGTTTCCTATTATTAAAGCATTTCTGTCTATTCCTGTTGCCTGTAACTTTGGCACTATATTTTCCATGACAATTTATTCATCACATTAAATTACATCATGAGTTACATCCTTTATTATCATCAAGTGCCATTTTCATCTAATGCAGTGCTCTCTGTTTTGAATACAACCACACAGCAATGATTGCTGCTTTTGCCCTCTCCTATTCCTTCTCCCTCTCCCTCTCCCTCTCCCTTTTTGTTAGCTTGGGCTTCTCTAACAAAATACCATAACTGGGTGGCTTACAGTTCTGGAATCTGGAAATTCCAAGATCAAGGTGCCAGCCTGGTCAGGTTCTGGTGAGAGTTTGCTTCCTGGCCTGCACACTGCTGCCTTCTCGCTGTGTCTTCATATGGCAAAGAGAAAGCTCCAGTGTCTCTTCCTCTTCTTATAAA
Organism: Eschrichtius robustus; assembly: GCF_028021215.1. Taxonomy (NCBI): domain Eukaryota; kingdom Metazoa; phylum Chordata; class Mammalia; order Artiodactyla; family Eschrichtiidae; genus Eschrichtius; species Eschrichtius robustus. Next base: position 47,256,224 of record NC_090825.1, read on the forward strand.
TAAGCACACCAGTTCTATCAGATCACGGCCCCACCCTTATGACCTTATTTAATCTTAATCACCTCCTAATGGTCTCCAGTATACAATCACATGGCAGGGGTTAGGGATTCAACATATGAATTTGGGTGGCACACAATTCAGCCTATAGCAATGTCTTTGCCCAACTCTTTATCTTCAGCCTTTCTGGACTTCACTGTTTTAGGTACATCTTATTATTATATCTTATCATTATTATTTTATTATTACACATAATTGGACTTCACTCTTTATCAATTTGAGAGTCTCTTTTAATGGCTGAGTTAGACAATTTATGGTTATGGTCATATGTTTGGTCAAAACTTGCTACTCACATTTTAGGTTATGATTCCCTTCTCTTGCTTTTGATATCCCTATGTAGTGTGTTTTGCTATAACACCAGCTTGATTTTCCCCCCTTGTAATAGTTTGATTTTTGCCTGGATGGTAGAAGAATTTTTCTTTGTCTTTGAGGGTTCATAAATTTACCTGGATATGTGTCAATGTTGATCATTCTGTATTAGTTTTTCCTGGGCCACACTGTGCCTTTTCCATTTGTAGATTTAAGTCTTATTTTATTTTCCAAAGCATTGTACTGAATAATATCTCCAGGCTAATTCTTAGAGGATACAAATAAGGCATATGCTGTGATTCTTTTGTCTTCCATATTCTCTCTAATCCATTCTAACTTTCTTTGTTTCTTATTTATTTTTCTTGCTTTTCTTAATCCTGTCCACCTCATCTTCACTGGTGTCAGCAGTGTTTATTCTCCTTTGTGTTTATCCCAATATGCCTGAATTTCCATGATGGCTTTATTTTTCTCTTCTGCTTCCCTCCTGAGCTCTAGAAGTTCTTGTTTTATCTCCTTCTGTGGTGCCCCTATGATTTTCCCTGAGCTCTCAATTGCTCTGCTTTGAGTCTGTTCATTGTTTCATTAAGTTCTATTAGCCATTTATTTAGTCATAATTTCCAACATCTTGGTGGTCACTTGCTATTGTGAGGATTTTTTTTCTACCATATAGATCCCCTGTCCCCTCCCTCCTTTTGTCTTATACTATCTTGTATGGAGACTGTGCTGGTTGCCTTTTTATTGCTCATCTTTATATTAAGTGCATCCTTCCCGGACTTTAAAGGTGGTACCTTCTGGGGAACGGGTGAGCAGCTCCAGGCTAGCAGGAATTCTCAATGGTTCGGGAAGAAACTCATTATGACAAAGCTGTATATGTGACTTCTTTTAGCTTTTACCTCTCTCCAGCCAACAGATATTGGCAGCTTCAGAGAAGAACACAATTCAACCTCTCCTCTACCCTGCCTCATCAGGAGACAGACCAAAGGTGGCATTTCTACATGTTTTTTATTTTTAATTTAGCTCTGCTTTCTTCATTTCTCTATGGGATGAAATAGGGTCTAGGGATCCAGCCACCCACCCACCTCATATGTAGAAGCTATTCCTGTGATTTCAAAGAAGGGATAATTGGTTTTGCCCCTCAGAGTGCCATCTACTTAAGAAAATAATTTCCTGCCTGCTTTGTCTAAGATCTATATCCTCAAACACCTGCCCTGGGAGTCTTTCTGTGTCCACGTTTGACCTTTACTGCATTGGCAGCACTCCCCATATATTATTTTTGGGGGGGTTAGTCTTCAAGTTTTATCAAAGGTAAATTCATATTTCTATCCTCCTTTACTTTTTCTGGAAAATTCTGAGGAGAAGGGTGGAAGAAATATCTTTAGCCTGCACTTTTATTTTTTATTTTATTTTTTTTAGTATGAACTCAATACATATTTATTGAATATTTGAATAACAGTATGATTTTCAACTCACTTGGAAAATGCCTCTTTTTTTAAACATCTTTATTGGAGTATAATTGCTTTACAATGGTGTGTTAGTTTCTGCTTTATGACAAAGTGAATCAGCTATACATATACATATATCCCCATATCTCCTCCCTCTTGCATCTCCCTTCCACCCTCCCTATCCCACCCCTCTAGGTGGTCACAAAGCACCAAACTGATCTCCCTGTGCTATGCGGCTGCTTCCCACTAGCTATCCATTTTACATTTGGTAGTATATATAAGTCCATGCCACTCTCTCACTTTGTCCCAGCTTACCCTTCCCCCTCCCCGTGTACTCAAGTCCATTCTCTACGTTTGCATCTTTATTCCTGTCCTGCCCCTAGGTTCTTCAGAACCTTTTTTTTTTTTTAAGATTCCATATATATGTCAGCATATGGTACTTGTTTTTCTCTTTCTGACTTACTTCACTCTGTATGACAGACTCTATGTCCATCTACCTCACTACAAATAACTCAATTTCGTTTCTTTTTATGGCTGAGTAATATTCCATTGTATATATGTGCCACATCTTTATACATTCATCTGTTGATGGACACTTAGGTTGCTTCCATGTCATGGCTATTGCAAATACAGCTGTAATGAACATTGTGGTTCATGATTCTTTTGGAATTATGGTTTCCTCAGGATATATGCCCAGTAGTGGGATTGCTGGGTCATATGGCAGTTCTATTTTTAGTTCTTTAAGGAACTTCCATACTGTTCTCCATAGTGGCTGTATCAATTTACCTTCCCACCAACAGTGCAAGAGGGTTTCCTTTTCTCCACACCCTCTCCAGCATTTATTGTTAGTAGATACTTTGATGATGGCCATTCTGACTGGTGCAAGGTGATACTTCATTGTAGTTTTGATTTGCATTTCTCTAATGATTAATGATGTTGAGCATCCTTCCATGTCTTTGCTGGCAATCTGTATATCTTCCTTGGAGAAATGTCTATTTAGGTCTTCTGCCCATTTTTGGATTGGGTTGTTTGTTTTTTTGATATTGAGCTGCATGAGCTGCTTGTAAATTTTGGAGATTAATCCTTTGTCAGTTGCTTCATTTGCAAATATTTTCTCCCATTCTGAGGATTATCTTTTTGTCTTGTTTATGGTTTCCTTTGCTGTGCAAAAGCTTTTAAGTTTCATTAGGTCCCATTTGCTTATTTTTGTTTTTATGTCCATTTCTCTAGGAGGTGGGTCAAAAAGGATCTTGCTGTGATTTATGTCATAGAGTGTTCTGCCTATGTTTTCCTCTAATAGTTTTATAGTGTCTGGTCTTAATTTAGGTCTTTAATCCATTTTGAGTTTATTTTTGTGTATGGTGTTAGGGAGTGTTCTAATTTCATTCTTTTACATGTAGCTGTCCAGGTTTCCCAGCACCACTTATTGAAGACAGCCTGCTCTTTTAAATAGAAGCCCCACTATTTACAAAAGATAAAATGAAGTTTAAAGTAAACATAAAGAGCAGCCTTTAAGGGGAAAAATGTCCTGGCAGGTGAACACACATCCTGAGAACTGGTCATGGAAGAGAGTGGAACAGCTTCTTTACCGTTGCCTCAGTGCCTCCAAAGAGGATTAGAAGACCAACGTGCAGACTATGTATATGCTGGGCCCTCCCTGCAAAACGTATTTCTCCCCAGACCCCACTGCTTTGCCTTATCCTCACCCTTTAGAATCCTTGTTACGCAAAATGTGGTCCATGGGCCAGCAGCACCAGCATCACGTGGGAGCTCGTTAGAGATGCAGCATCTCAGGCCCTACCTCAGACCCCACACCTAAAACAGGATTCTGCACTTTAAAAAGATCCCCAAGAGATTCATATGCACAGAAACTTGGGAAGCACCATTGTAGCTCTCAGCTCAAGCATCACTTCCCTCCGCTGACCCAATCACCACAGTCTCCTTTGTTACACACTCATAAAATGTTCCTTTTCTTCTGAGCTCTCACACTGTAATTATACATTTGTTCGCATAATTTTTTCTATTCATCTCTACCCTTCCCCAGTAGTGCCAGGCTCCATGGCTCTCCACCAATCAGTCAATAAATATTTGCTGAATGAGTAAATAAATGTGTGCAAAATATTATATTTGTGTCTCAGAGCATTTTTTTGTGCCAGTTGGTACCTTCCCTTTCTCCCACCAGCATCCTCCCTGAATCTAACTCATCCATGCCTGCCTCAGCCTGGAACTCCTCAATCCAGCCCTCTGACTGGCCCAACTTCAATCCCAAGCATGGCTTTGGAGCAGACCCTGCCAGAAGAAGCGAGTGAGTAAAACCAAGGAATAAATGGTATCCCTGAAAAATCCAAGAATCTCATCATTCAGAGCACAGTTCCGTAACATCTCACGTACTTGTAAATGGCACAAACAGATCCTGTTACCTGAGTGTTACTTTGGAAAGTCCAATCACTGTCTCTGTGTAGGAAGGGAATATAGTTCCCACGCACTGGAGCTGACACCCAGTACCACCAGCCCCTGCCCACAGAGGGGGTGTTGCAGAAAGTGGGTCCCAGTGAGAGTGGAGGGGCTACAACAGGAGTGGGAGGAACCAGAGTGGCTTTCCCTGCTGCTCACACTGAACTCCAGCAATGGAATTTTTCTTGTCTGCTGCCCTCAACAGGCGTAGCTGAAATTGCCATTCTCAGCTGCAGGGGGCTGTTTTGATGAGCAAGGAATGAAAGGTGACAGCTTGCAACTAGTTTCCATACTTGGATAATTAAATCTTCACTAAATATAGTAGGTTTAAAATAAATATTCACAACACTGAAACAGAACACGCTAATTCTAAAAATATAGACTCTCTGGCGGTGAAAGTTCTCTTGAGAAAAACGGACACCAAAGCAAAACAATGATTTCATCCCTCCTGCCCACCACCCCTACCTGGTGAGCCAATTTGTTCCAAGACGAGGGTCACCACATGGCAAGGGGGGGCCAGAGCTGTTACCAGACACTCCATGAAACTCTCAAAAAATTAATGGTAGAAAGTCAAGGGAGGAGAGGTTATAAGTCTGAATTGTTCTCTTTGTGGGGTCCTGTTCAGCACCAAATCAAACCAACCAGCACTTGTAAGTATACTCAATATGTGCAAAGCTCAAGTTCATAGGGGAAGGAATTTTCACTAGGTTGCTTTGCTTTGTAGTCCAGAATGCATTCTGTTAAAAAGGAGAGACACTCAAATGAGAGAAACTGACTGCCTTTGAAGAAAGTATAAATTTTCTAAGAAACCACTTTCCTGAATGATTATATCACAAGTGACCTTGACTCTCCATGGCTTCAAAAGCAATTACACCCTGAGCTCAAAGAAGGCTTTTCTCTGGTTATAAAACTCTCCTTCACAACTCACTTGGTACAATAACAAATGGTCAACAAATCTTCAAAGAGTTGTCTTCACTCGGTGTTTCTACTCCTCATCCTGTTCTCTTTAGAATCCACTGTAACCAGAGAAAAAGTTTGCATCAAGGTCACAATGTCCCCCATGTTGCTCAATCCAGTGGTCACTCCCCAGTCGTGTCAGCAGCATGTGACACGGCTGATCACTCCCTTCTTGAAAATCTTCACCTTTCAATCACTTGGCTTTCAGGCTACCATTCCCTCTTGGTTCTCCTCTGACCTCAGTAGGGGCAACTTAGCTGGAACAGAAACTCAGATTTTGCTCATGCATGACCTCACAGCCATGCCCATGCATTCTATTTTTGAAAGGCTTGAATTTTCTGTTAACTTTATAGCAAAACTGTGTATGCAGCTATGACAGAATAACAGCCTCTTTTCTCCCAGGATATGTGGATCTTCAGTCCTTTATACGGGCAAGGTCTCTTTCCATCTGTTGTCTAAAAATAGTAATTAATCCTGAGATGTGTGTTGCCGTTATATTCTGTGAAGCATTTTCACTTAATTTTCTTTTTTTCACAGGAAAAAACAATGATCCAACTCATGGCTTTTGAAAAACTAGAGAAAATCATGGCCACATGAAAGAAGGAGTCATCACTCATGCCTCTAGGCTCTTTGATTGGTTCAGATATCATAGCAACCCCCTCACCTGATCTCCTGGGCCATCCCCCTCTCTCCAGCACCCTACACCCATGCAAACACCAGATGGCAGTTTTTAGATAAGCTTCTCTATCTTCTGGTGAAGAGTTGCCTTGTAACGAAGAATAGATCCTATAGCTCTGAATCCTTCCAATTCCCCTGTTTGGCCCTTAACTGATTCTTCCTTAGTGAATACGCAAACCTCTGGACTGGAGACAAATATGCATAAATCATACCTGCAACTCCATGTAGGACAAAGGCTACATGGTACCATATTAATATATGACTGCTCTTGAGCCTTAAAAATCTTAGGACCTGAAGAAGGGCCTAATCCACTATCCTCAGTTCTAGATGAGGGATTGAAGGCCCAGAAAGGTAAATGATTTGCCCAAGGACTCACAGTGGTGAGTGCAGCCCAAGGACCAGACCAGGCTCTCCCAACAGTGGGCAGGGTTCTTCTCTGCGTTCATCCCTAGGCTTTACAGGGTTCTATGTTCTGCTGAGGAATGCATTGCACGGAGCCCCCTGCTGTACTGCTTTTGGTCTCTTGGTGTTAGAATGACGCCAAGACACTATTTCTACATAATTCTTAAACACTGTAGTCTCTGTTTTACATCTGGTCCATTAAGTTTCTCTCATTATCTGTGTTCCCGCCTGGACTTCTATCAGGAGGAATCCATTCATTAACAAAACTTTCAGAGAAATATCTTTGCCATTTTTAGAAGTTTATCATTTAAACCTAAAGGAGGGAGAAAAAGGTTTGAGATAGTGGCTTGAAGAAGAGTGTGGGTTGCTGAATAGTGTGGATTGTTGAATTTATTTTTTCTAGTTGAAGATAATTAGAGATTATTGCCTACCATCTTCTTTGGAAAGACTGACATTCACTTACTTCTCTAGCACAGAGCACATTAACACTCTCAACCAATATCATTTGATTCTGGCTTAGAACTACAGGTCTGATTTTCTCCAAGGGAGCCCTCAAGATTTCTGATTTCCCTTTCTTCCTAGGATAATTTATATTTTTTCTTCAAGTTATGATCTTCTATTTTTTCCCTAAGTACTATGTTAGCAAATTCTGTGAGCTTCAGAATATCAACCACATCTGTACCTAAGTCTCCAGATCTTCATAATAAACAATCTTGCTGATTCCTCGTGTACTAAACTGCATTTTATATATATTTTTTAACATCTTTATTAGAGTATAATTGCTTTACAATAGTGTGTTAGTTTCTGCTCTATAACAAAGTGAATCAGTTATACATATACATATGCCCCCATATCTCTTCCCTCTTGCGTCTCCCTCCCACCCTCCCTATCCCACCCCCCTAGGTGGTAAACTGCATTTTATATGAACAGGTTTTATAATCGGGAAACTGACATTGCAGATGAGCAGAAATAAGATTTCTATCCATTCCCTTCCAATTCCTTGGGCCTAAATATGTCCCTTCCTCTCCATGAAACATGACTGAAGACTCATTATTTTGCACTGCTTTCTGAGATGGACCTCCCGGCCCCAGCCCTGGCCACATCCATTATACAGACCTTTTATTGATGTCATTAACACTTTATAGATTTAATGTTTAAGTCTGCTTCCTCAAGGGCCGATATCACATATTTTTCCTCATATTCATGGTACCTGGTAGGTAGCACCTACCAGGCTAACAAAATAGTTAGTCAGTAAACGTTTCTTGTTTTAAATCGTTGACATTCCTCAGCTCTTTATAGAATTAATCTTCTGGCCCAAGAGGAAACCTGAAATGGTCTTACCTTGGCTATATGTGGAGAGTAGATAAAGCGAGAAGGCAGGATCTACTGCTTATGCTTTTGAAACAAATGTAATGGGTATAGGTTTGTTCCACAACCCCCAGGTCCATGAAATGGCATGCTTCTTTACTTTTCCAAATCTAATTCTAACTGAACGAGCCTTCTCACACTAGGATTGACAGGAAATCCAATCTCAGTCATTTTTAGACCACCATATACCCCACCCACCAACATAAGAACACTGGGGCTTTTGCAATCCATTTAGGGAAGAGTCTCTGGTCTGGTCCTTTGTCTATCTTGGTTGCAGAATCTTGAAGTATATTGTCCCACCCAGCTGGCTCATTTCATGATAGACGACTCTGTTATTCGCAGGATCCACCCCACCACTGAAGTCTTTGCCCTGACTCTGAAAGCCAGTGTCTCTCATGACCACCAGGGGTCTCAGCATTCCAGCATCCTCTGCGGTTCGACCTCCCCCCTTCAGCTTCCCAGTGCTCCCTCAGCATCTGTCCAGTGCAACAGCTCCAGGAGCACAAGTCAATGCAGCAAAAGCCTCTTAACTCTCCCCTGGAGAAAGGGGATCTCAGACGTCCACACAGAACCCTCCCTCCAGCTACCCTCAACTAGTAGAGGTGGAGAGTAAGGATGGAGAACAAACAAGCATTGGAAAAAAACCAGTTATTTTCTCAATCATTTCATGCCACCACAGAGCAAGGTATTTGCACTGCTTATCACAATTGTGTTTAAATATTTGGCAAATACAACTATGAAATTATTCCAGAAGAAATGCAGGAAGGGTATTTCTTTTCTTTTTAAAGAACTGGGGACAAGTAATGAGGGATATGTGGGGCTGGCCAGGAAAATTCTATTTCGGAAACATGAAAGGCTGATCTGCTTCTCCCACTTCACAATCCTCAAAATAACATAAACTATCCTCTTTTTTTAAACGGGAAAAGGCCATGTTCACAATAAGCTCACTTCATTTCCTCCTGTTTTAGCTTTTGTTGCACTCTTGACCTGTCCTCCGATTCAACATAATCAAAGCAGTTTGAATCATTTTGCATATCCTGAACATCTTCCTGCATGACATTTCAAGATTTTTGAAATAAATTGCTCTGGGAGTTCGACTTGCAAGAAGACTCTGGTTGTTTCAAGAAGACTTCACCTTTGTGTATAAATCCTTTAATCTGATGATTGTTCTGCTGCAATCTCCAAATGACTATAACTCGGTTTTAATCTACAAGTTTATATAACTCAGGAATTTTTTTAGCATAAATTACATAAAGCACATTCTTAACTTCTAAAATTTAGTGGGTGTTTTATGTTGTGTTTACTTTTTCCATGGAGCCGAGAAAGAAATCTAGCATGTCTGACACTTTTAAGAGATGTGTTTGTTCTGTATTCTGAATCCAATTCAAATGTTGAAAGTTCGAGAGAAAATGCTTAAAAGGAGGTGGTTACAATGTATATTTATACCACAGATAATGACATTTATAATATGTGCATTATCTTACATAATAAATAAAAATTTATAATTGCTATAATTACTTACTGAACTTTCAACTAGGCAGCTACTTTTAGAATTTATCAATAGTTATTAAAAGGTGAGAAAAGAGTTGTGAGATATTACATTTTGTTCATTTTTTACTATATTCCCCCCTTACAAGCAGAATGTTAGCTCTTTGTTCATTAGGGGTAAATTGAGGCAGAAAGCAGACAAGGCCTATGAGATTTCCTGGAAGTGATTTCTGGGAGGGGGCAGGGGGGAGTGTAAGAACTAAGCCCTTAAAGCTAAGAAAATGAGAACCAAGGCCATCCAAGTGTCTGAGATAAACAAAAAAGGAAAATAATTTCTTTCCTCACCCTCCACCACCCCAGAAGAAAAAGAGGTTTCCCCAGATCAGAGGGGAACAGAGATTGGAGGGGGGATATCCTAAAAAAGAAGGGCCCTGGGTGGTAAGTCTCCATTAAAAGAGTGGCTGCATCCAGCATCATGCAGGGATTCTGGATCCCCCGGCACTTCAGAGAAGCAGGAAACTGTAATGACACAATCCCCCAATGTACGACATGAACACAGTGGGACGAACCACCTGAAGTAAACCTGCCCCACAGACAGGTGCCAGGAATGAGGCGGCAGCAACCTAGGAGGCCCAAGGACCCAGGACCACCTGGGAGAACAGTCACGCACAAACAGCTGCACAGGAGCGGAAGAGGAATCTTCAACATGAGCAACGTTCCCTAGAGCCTGGACTCAAAGTGCAAAATGAGAGAAAAGGCAGACCCAGGCCTTGCTGAGATTGTTCCCTCTACGCTAGCAGAATAGGGGTTGATTAAAAAAATTATGATGGAGTATAGGGAAAACACCAATATTTGTGGACTGAGATTTATACCCACTATGAGGGAAATGTTTAATCTTCATAGTATGCTTTTCAACTAAGCAGACAGGTATTTGTGGTCTTTATTTCATTGAGCTTATCTATTTTTATTGCATTATGAAACCAGTGCATTGTGAGGATGCTTAAAATCTACAAATGTTTACACAATCACAGTGTCCCTACTTGGAAGTCAGGAGGAAAAGTCTATCTGCAAAGTGCGTTTAATAACACTAAGTCATAAAAATCAAGATAGAGCACGTTACTGATGACAGAACTGAATGTAGTTTTATCTTTTAATGAATCCTGTGGCCCTCAGAAAGGAATCCAACCACGATACCATAGACATCAAAGTGGCCAAAATAAGTATTATTTCACTATACAGCATCATAAAACCTGGAGACATTTGCTGTCTCTTATTTATTGTAGCCAATGGGCTGATATTGCTAAAAATCAAACAAAAAATTTAGTCGTGTGGGTTGTTGAATTTTTAACATCATTTGAATTCACCGTCTCACTAAGTTTCTCATGTAAAAGTGAGGGCACTCATTTGGAAAAATGGAGCGCTAAAATGTGGGATAAGGACATCTGGTCGTATTGAAATGAAACTGACAATCCTGAAACCCCAAGTTGCCCCGAGTCTTCCTTACCAGTGGAAGTAGCTTGCCCTCTTTTTTTTGAGGACACTAGCTTTTCTTTGATTGAAAAGCCTATTATAACATCACCTGGAGAAGATGACTTGAAAAGAGATGATCATTCTCTTCAAGACCCACCACAATTACAACTACCTCTTGTAGTCACTCGACCCATAACTAGGGCTGATACTCAGCATGCCCACGGGAGTCAGGCACACACTATAACACAGAAAGAAATAGCTCACTCTCCAAAAGACTTGCAAGATTTTGCTGAATATATTGGCGTAAACCTGGAGAAAACATGTGGAAATCGATTCTAAGGGTGTGAGAACAAGGAAGATAATTAATTTGGCTCTAATTAGATAGAGCCAAATTCATTGATATGGATATATTTACTAGTGCTTCTGGATTTAACGTGTTAGCTCGTGCAGTTAGAAGTGGCTCTAACAATTGATGTGGCTGGTTGCCCGAAATGTGGTCTCAAGAGTGGTCTACATTCAGTGAGGCTGAGATGCAGGGGAATACAAAAGGTCAGGGAGGTAGGAATGCTGGTAACTCTAAAAATAGAGTTACCATATGATCCAGCAATCCCACTCCTGGGTACATCTGGAAAAGGCAAAAACTCTAATTTGAAAAGATAGATGTACCTCAGTGTTCGCAGCAGCACTATTTTACAATAGCCAAGACATGGAAGCAACCTAAAAAGTGTTCATCTACAGATGAATGAATAAAGAAGATGTGGTGTATATATACAATGGAATATTACTCAGCCATAAAAAAAGAATGAAATTATGCCATTTGCGGCAACATGGATGGACCTAGAGATTATCATACTAGGTGAAGTAAGTCAAACAAAGACATATTATATGATATCACTTATATGTGGAATCTTAAAAAATGATACAAATGAACTTATTTACAATACAGAAAGAGACTCACAGACATAGAAAACAAACTTATAGTTACCAGAAGGGAAAGGTGGGGGAGGGATAAATTAGGAGTTTGGGATTAACAGATATACACTACTATCTATAAAATAGATAAAAAGCAAGGTCCTACTGTGTAGCACAGGGAACTATATTCAATATCTTGTAATAACCTATAATGGAAACGAATCTGAAGAAGAATAGATATTTATATGTATAACTGAATCACTTTGCTGTACACCTGAAATTAACACAACATGGTAAATCAACGATACTTCAATTTTTGAGACACTTAAAATTAATTAAATTAAAAAATATAATAAAGGGAAATAAAAAAGCTCTGTAGTTGCTCACTTTGTTGGCCAAGCATGACAATGAAGGAAGCTTCCGTTGAAATGAGGATCCCTGATTTCATGCAACGATGGGACTCCAGAGGAACAGAAGCCATGAGGCAGCAACTTACCACCAAAGACCAGATGGACTATTTACCATAAAAGGTGCCAGGGATCTAATGTTGATCTGAAAACAGTAATAGGAAAAAAACTCTAGGTCTGGTGACCAAATACCTCTCTTGAGTTTCAACAAAGAATGAGAAAAGGTATGTGAATAGGCTTCTCAGAATGAGCACAGTATGAAGATATTTGTGTTGCATGTGAATGCTTATTATCAAAAGGCATCCACTACAGAAGAGGCTCTTTAAAGTCATGCTATCTGATGTCAGTCAGACCCTTTCCCCAGCTACCCCAGTGCTACTCAAAGTGATCACAGTGTCAGGGATAGAGACCCTGCATAGGCTCAACAACATCCATTTCTCCTTACTAAGGCTGACCTGGCTACTACTGCTGCCGCCGATTTTCTAATCAGCCAACAGCAGAGACGAACACTGAGCCCCTGACATGGTGCCCTTTACCAGGGGGACCCAGACAGCCACCCAGTAGCAGTTTGATTATGTTGGGTCTCTTGTCTGGTGGAGGGGATGGAGATTTGTCTCCACCATACTAGACATATACTCTGGATACGGATTAGTCTTTCCGCCCATAATACTTCTGTCAGAACCACCTATGTACTGACCTACGTAAATCTGACCTAGGTACTTCGAATTCTCCTTGAAGCCCAGACAAAAGCACTTGCTGTGTATGATATTCCACACAGCAGTGTTTCTGATCAAGGGACTGATTCACAGCAAATGCACTTATGCCCAACTAATTAACAGATTTTGTTACATATCCCATACCCCAGAAGCAACTGGGCTGACTGAAACGTTGAATGGCTTACTGAAGACTCAGTTACACCACCAACTGAGAGACAAGACTCTGAGAGGATGGGGTTCTCTTTTATAGAATAAAGTGTATGCCTTGAATCAGAGATTTTATACGGTGCTATCTCCCTCATAACCAGAATACATGTATCTACAATGCAATACAAGTGCGGAAATAAAAGTGGCTATTCTCACTATATAAATAACAAGCTATTTGCAAAAATGTTGCTTCCCTTCCCAGCAACTTTGACCACTGCTGGCTGACTTGGGGTTCTAAGTTCTCAGGAGGCAAGACTTCCACCAAGGGATGTAAAATGGTTCCATCAAGTCATAGGATGAGAATGCCACAAGCCATTTTGCACTCTTTATGCTACTGAACCAACAGACAGAGAAAAGGGCAACTCTATTGGCTGGAGTGGTTGATCCTGGTTACCAAGGGGAGTCGGGGGTGTTGCTCCACAAGGGGGGCAAGGAGGACCGTGGAAGGCAGGGGATCTTCCGGGGGCACCAACAGTAGCGCTTAATAAAAAACCATAGGAATCAAAACTTTTAAAAGGCAGGATTATTGAGAACTCAGACCCTTGGAAATGAAGCTTTGGATCACCCCATCAGGGCCCATCAGGGCAGGCAGGCAGGCAGGCAGAGAGCCCTGACCATCTAAGGGCAATGGTACATAGAATAGACAGTAGAAGAAGGAGGAAGTCATAGCTATCAACTACGGCCTCTTTCTCAATTACAGAAATGAGAACTGCAGTAGTTTTACATATTTTCTCTTTGTATGTCACATGTATGAGTACATTTGTATATATTAACCATTTTCTTTTTTTCTCTCTTTCTTCCCTTCACTATTTTACATAGAAGTCGTTGAATGTAAATTCTGCAACTTAGCCTTTAGATAAGAGAATACTCAGTGGGACTGGGATTAAATTTGAAGAGTAAGTAACATCGCCAGTGGGCTACATAAATGACTGCTGAAACTGTGTGTCTCCTCACTGGGGGAAAGGGTGAGAACCTCTGCACTTCTATGAAGAAAAGAGTTGGCTTTGTGTTGTGCAAAAGTTCAAATATGTTTAAAAGGGTGCATGCAGAAGTAAGTAGTCAAAGGAGGTGACTGCCAGTTACTGGTTTATTGCCTCTCAACTCCAAATCCACCCTGCTTTGCCCTAATCTGGACTTTGTAAACACTTCTCCTTTGCCAGCTGGTGCCATGTTATGTTTTGTTGGTAGAGTGCAGGAGGGATACTGCAAGGTATAGCAGAGGAAGGCATGGTCCTTCTTCATTCTTCCTGGTCCTTCTTGTTCCTGTGGCATGCCATCAGTGGTATGTGGGAGACCCAGTGGCATCACCCTCGAGTGAGGGCTTTCTACTGAGTTTCCCTATCAGCCCAGTAGGCAGCTTGCTTGCCAGCAGTATGTGGAAGATCCAGGGGTACCCACCTTCCTGCAGGTTTTGCCAGGTTCTAGTAGACACTTTCCCAGTTCACTGCTTGCCAGCCCTGGCTCATGGCACCTCAAGAAACTTCACCCTCCAGTGAACCACAGCCTCTCCCCCTCCAGCAAGGTCTGGATCTCAGCCTCGAGTGGAAGGTGATGCTCTCCCAAGTTTATTCCTTCCTTGAGCAGTACTCTTTCTCAGCCCTAGATGTCACAGCTGCTTCCTACGTTTACTGTTCCTGTGTTCTTTAGCATTTAATTTACCCCTTTTGCAGTTAATTATATTTTACTAGTTAATAATTATTTATATGAAATTTTCCCTGTTCAAATTACTGGTGTAATTTCTGTCTCCTCACTGGTCACTGACGGACATAGTCCCCTTCAGGAAGGAATCCCCTTAAGAAAAGTTCTAAGTTTTCCACAAATGAATTGATAGAATTTTTAAAAGTACAGCGCCTCAAACAGGACCTTTCACCTAGGAGATGCTCAATAACTAATTGAATGTTTACCAGTTAAAATTGTAAGATTTGCCTTTTATAAGATGGGGAAAAATTGGAACCTCCATACACTGCTGGTGAGATTGTAAAATAGCACAGTCACTTTGGAAAACAGTCTGGCAGTTTCTCAAAATATTAAACATACATTTACCATGTGATCCAGCAGTTCCACTTTTAGGTATATACCCAAGAGAAAAGAAAACATATGCCACCCAAAAACTCCTTCACAGATGTTCATAGCAGCATTATTCATAATAGCCAAAGAGTGGAAACCGTCCAGATACTCATCAACTGACGAATGTATAAATAAAAAGTGGTATATGCACACAATAGAATATTATTTAGCCATAGAAGGGAATGACGTATTTACATGTCATAACTTGAATGAAACTTGAAAGTGTTATGCTAAGTGAAAAAAACCAGAGCCGGTCATAAAATACCACATATTGTATGATTCCATTTGTGTGAAATGTCTAGAACAGACAAATCTATACAGAGAGAAATTTCATTAGCAGTTGCCTCAGGCTGTGGGGAGGGGATGGGCAGGAAAGGAGAGGATTGCTAATGGATATGGGATTTCTTTTGAGGGTGATGAAAATGTTCTAAAATTAGATTGTGGTGCTGTTTGTTCAATTCTGTGAATACGCTTTAAAAAAGGTGAACTGTACACTTTAAATTTAAATGTATGTGAATTATTTAAGAAAGCTGTTTTGAAAATTTGCCTTTTAAAACTGGCTTTCATTCTGCCACTATACTTCATGAAGTGTATCAAAGTGTGGCTAAAATAAAACCAAGAATTAAACCAAATAAATCACAAAATCCTTATTTTAAAAGGTATATCTGGGGAGACCTTCAAGATGGCAGAGAGTAAGACGTGGGGATCACCTTCCTCCCCACAAATACATCAGAAATACATCTACAGGTGGAACAACTCCTACAGAACACCTACTGAATGCTGGCAGAAGACCTCAGACCTCCCAAAAGGCAAGAAAGTCCCCACTTACCTCGGTAGGGCAAAAGAAAAAAGAAAAAACAGAGACAAAAGAATAGGGATGGGACCTGCACCAGTGGGAGGGAGCTGTGAAGGAGGAAAGGTTTCCACACACTAGGAAGCCCCTTCGCGGGTGGAGACTGCGGGTGGCGGAGGGGGAAGCTTCGGAGCCACGGAGGAGAGCACAGCAACACGGGTGCGGAGGGCAAAGTGGAGAGATTCCCGCACAGAGGACCGGTGCCAACCAGCACTCACCAGCCCGAGAGGTTTGTCTGCTCACCCGCCAGGACGGGTGGGGGGTGGGGGCTGGGGGCTGAGACTCGGGCTTCGGAGGTCCGATCGCAGGGAGAGGACTGGGGTTGGCGGCATGAACACAGCCTGAAGGGGGCTAGTTCGCCCCAGCTAGCTGGGAGGGAGTCCAGGAAAAAGTCTGGAGCTGCCGAAGAGACAAGAGACCAATATTTCGGGGCGCGCGAGGAGAGGGGATTCAGAGCACCACCTAAACGAGCTCCAGAGACGGGCGTGAGCCGCGGCTATCAGCGCGGACCCCAGAGACGGGCATGGGATGCTAAGGCTGCTGCTGCCGCCACCAAGAAGCCTGTGTGCGAGCACAGGTCACTATCCACACCGCCCCTCCCGGGAGCCTGTGCAGCCCGCCACTGCCAGGGTCGCGTGATCCAGGGACAACTTCCCCGGGAGAACACACAGCGTACCTCAGGCTGCTGCAACGTCACGCTGGCCTCTGCCGCCGCAGGCTCGTCCCGCATCCGTACCCCTCCCTCCCCCAGCCAGAGTGAGTCAGAGCCCCCGAATCAGCTGCTCCTTTAACCCCGTCCTGTCTGAGCGAGGAACAGACGCCCTCAGGCAACCTACACGCAGAGGCGGGTCCAAATCCAAAGCTGAACACGGGAGCTGTTCGAACAAAGAAGACAAAGGGAAATCTCTCCCAGCAGCCTCAGGAGCAATGGATTAAATCTCTACAATCAACTTGATGTACCTGCATCTGTGGAATACCTGAATAGACAACGAATCCTCCCAGATTGAGATGGTGGACTTTGGGAGCAACAATGTATATATTTGTTTCCTTTTTCTCTTTTTGTGAGTGTGTATGTGTATGCTTCTGTGTGTGATTTTGTCTGTATAGCTTTGTTTTTACCATTTGTCCTAGAGTTCTATCTGTACTTTTTTTTGGTGTTTTTGTTTTAATATAGTTTTTAGTGCTTGTTATCATTGGTGGATTTGTTTTCTGGTTTGGTTGCTCTCTTCTTTTATTTATTTTTCTTTTTTTCTTTTTTTTATCACTTTTTAATTTGTTTATTTTTAATAACTATTTTTTATGTTTTACTTGAATGACTTCCTTTTTTTCTTTCTTTCTTTCTCCCTTTTCTCCTGAGCCATGTGGTTGACAGGGTCTTGGTGTTCTGGGCGGGTGTCAGGCCTGTGCCTCTGAGGTGGGAGAGCCGAGTTCAGGACATTGGTCCACCAGAGACCTCCCAGCTCCATGTACTATCAAACGGCGAAAGCTCTCCCAGAGATCTCCATCTCAACACTAAGACCCAGCTCCACTCAACGACCAGCAAGCTACAGTGCTGGACACCCTATGCCAAACAACTAGCAAGAAAGGAACACAAACCCACGCATAAGCAGAGAGGCTGCCTAAAATCATAACAAGGTCACAGACACCCCAAAACACACAACTGAATGCAGACCTGCCCACCAGAAAGACAAGATCCAGCCTCATCCACCAGAACACAGGCACCAGTCCCCTCCACCAGGAAGCCTACACAACCCACTCAACCAATCTTACCCACTGGGGGCAGACACCAAAAACAACGGGCACTACGAACCTGCAGCCTGCGAAAAGGAGACCCCAAACACAGTAAGTTAAGCAAAATGAGAAGACAGAGAAACACACAGCAGGTGAAGTACCAAGGTAAAAACCCACCAGACCAAACAAATGAAGAGGAAATAGGCAGCCTACCTGAAAAAGAATTCAGAGTAATGATAGTAAAGATGATCCAAACTATGGGAAATAGAATGGAAAAAATACAAGAAACGTTCAACAAGGACCTAGAAGAACTAAAGAGCAAACAAACAATGATGAACAACACAATAAATGAAATTTAAAGTTCTCTAGAAGGAATCAATAGCAGAATAACTGAAGCGGAAGAATGGATAAGTGGGCTGGAAGATAAAATAGTGGAAATAACTGCCACAGAGCAGAATAAAGAAAAAAGAATGAAAAGAACTGAGGACAATCTCAGAGACCTTAATTGATATTTATAGGACATTCCATCCAAAAACAACAGAACACACTTTCTTCTCAAGTGCTCATGGAACTTTCTCCAGGACAGATCATGTCTTGGGTCACAAATCAAGCTTTGGTAAATTTAAGAAAATTGAAATTGTATCAAGTATCTTTTCTGACCACAACGCTATGAGACTAGATATCAATTACAGGAAAAATTCTGTAAAAAATACAAATACATGGAGGTTAAACAATACACTACTTAATAACCAAGAGATCACTGTAGAAATCAAAGAGGAAATCAAAAAATACCTAGAAACAAATGACAATAAAAACATGATGACCCAAAACCTATGGGATGCAGCAAAAGCAGTTCTAAGAAGGAAGCTGATAGCAATACAATCATACCTCAAGAAACAAGAAACATCTCAAATAAACAACCTAACCTGACACCTAAAGCAATTAAAGAAAGAAGAACAACAACAAAAAAAAAACCCCAAAGTTAGCAGAAGGAAAGAAATCATAAAGATGAGATCAGAAATAAATGAAAAAGAAATAAAGGAAACGATAGCAAAGATCAATAAAACTAAAAGCTGGTTCTTTGAGAAGATAAACAAAATTGATAAACCATTAGCCAGACTCATCAAGAAAAAAGGGAGAAGACTCAGATCAATAGAATTAGAAATGAAAAAGGAGAAGTAACAACTGACACTGCAGAAATACAAAGGATCATGAGAGATTACTACAAGCAACTATATGCCAATAAAATGGACAACCTGGAAGAAATGAACAAATTCTTAGAAAAGCACAACCTTCCGAGACTGAACCAGGAAGAAATAGAAAATATAAACAGACGAACCACAAGCACTGAAATTGAGACTGTGTTTAAAAATCTTCCAGCAAACAAAAGCCCAGGACCACATGGCTTCACAAATTCTATCAAACATTTAGAGAAGAGCTAACACCTATCCTCTTAAACTCTTCCAAAAAACTGCAGAGGAAAGAACACTCCCAAACTCATTCTATGAGGCCACCATCACCCTGATATCAAAACCAGACAAAGATGTCACAAAAAAAGAAAACTACAGGCCAATATCACTGATGAACATAGATGCAAAAATGCTCAACAAAATACTAGCAAACAGAATCCAACAGCACATTAAAAGGATCATACACCATGATCAAGTGGGGTTTATCCCAGGAATGCAAGGATTCTTCAATATACACAAAGCAATCAATGTGATACATCATATTAACAAATTGAACAATGAAAACCATATGATCATCTCAATAGATGCAGAAAAAGCTTTTGACAAAATTCAACACCCATTTATGATAAAAATCCTCCAGAAAGTAGGCAAAGAGGGAACTTACCTCAACATAATAAAGGCCATATATGACAAACCCACAGCCAACATCATTCTCAATGGTGAAAAACTGAAACCATTTCCACTAAGATCAGGAACAAGACAAGGTTGCACACTCTCACCACTATTATTCAACATAGTTTTGGAAGTTTTAGCCACAGCAATCAGAGAAGAAAAAGAAATAAAAGGAATCCAAATCAGAAAAGAAGAAGTAAAGCTGTCACTGTTTGCAGATGACATGACACTATACAGAGAGAATCCTAAAGATGCTACCAGAAAACTGCTAGAGCTAATCAATGAATTTGGTAAAGTTGCAGAACACAAAATTAATG
Source organism: Eschrichtius robustus (assembly GCF_028021215.1). Lineage (NCBI taxonomy): Eukaryota > Metazoa > Chordata > Mammalia > Artiodactyla > Eschrichtiidae > Eschrichtius > Eschrichtius robustus. Next base: position 47,275,921 of record NC_090825.1, read on the forward strand.
CACAGAAATCTCCTGCATTCCTATACACTAATGATGAAAAATCTGAAAGAGAAATTAAGGAAACAGTCCCATTTACCATTACAACAAAAAGAATAAAATACATAGGAATAAATCTACCTATAAAATACCTAGGAATAAACCTACCTAAGGAGACAAAATACCTTTATGCAGAAAACTGTAAGACACTGATGAAGGAAATTAAAGATGATACCAACAGATGGAGAGATATAGCATGTTCTTGGACTGGAAGAATCAACATTGTGAAAATGACTACACTACCCAAAGCAATCTACAGATTCAATGCAATCCCTTTCAAACTACCAGTGGCATTTTTCACAGAACTAGAACAAAAAAATTCACAATTTGTATGGAAACACAAAAGACCCCGAATAGCCAAAGCAATCTTGAGAACGAAAAATGGAGCTGGAGGAATCAGGCTCCCTGAATTCAGACAATACTACAAAGCTACAGTAATCAAGACAGTATGGTACTGGCACAAAAACAGAAATATAGATCAATGGAACAGGATAGAAAGCCCAGAGATAAACCCACGCACATATGGTCACCTTATTTTTGATAAAGGAGGCAACAGTATACAATGGAGAAAAGACAGCCTCGTCAATAACAGATGCTGGGAAAACTGGACAGCTACATGTAAAAGAATGAATTTAGAACACTCCCTAACACCATACACAAAAATAAACTGAAAATGGATTAAAGACCTAAATGTAAGGCCAGACACTATAAAACTCTTAGAGGAAAACATAGGCAGAACACTCTATGACATAAATCACAGCAAGATCCTTTTTGACCCACCTCCTAGAGAAATGGAAATAAAAACAAAAATAAACAAATGGGACCTAATGAAACTTAAAAGCTTTTGCACAGCAAAGGAAACCATAAACAAGACGAAAATATAACCCTCAGAATGGGAGAAAATATTTGCAAACGAATAGCAACTGACAAAGGATTAATCTCCAAAATTTACAAGCAGCTCATGCAGCTCAATATCAAAAAACCGAACAACCCAATCCAAAAATGGGCAGAAGACCGAAATAGACATTTCTCCAAAGAAAATATACAGATTGCCAACAAACACATGAAAGAATGCTCAACATCATTAATCATTAGAGAAATGCAAATCAAAACTACAATGAGATATCATCTCACACCAGTCAGAATGGCCATCATCAAAAAATCTACAATCAATAAATGCTGGAGAAGGTGTGGAGAAAAGGGGACCCTCTTGCACTGTTGGTGGGAATGTAAATTGATACAGTCACTATGGAGAACAGTATGGAGGTTCCTTAAAAAACTAAAACTAGATCTACCATACGACCCAGCAATCCTACTACTGGGCATATACCCTGAGAAAACCATAATTCAAAAAGAGTCATGTACCACGGTGTTCATTGCAGCTCTATTTACAATAGCCAGGACATGGAAGCAACCTAAGTGTCCATCGACAGATGAATGTATAAAGATGTGGCACATATATACAATGGAATATTACTCAGCCATAAAAAGAAATGAAATGGAGGTATTTGTAGTGAGGTGGATGGAGTTAAGAGTCTGTCATACAGAGTGAAGTTAGTCAGAAAGAGAAAAACAAATACAGCATGCTAACACATATATATGGAATCTAAGGGAAAAAAAAAAAAGGTCATGAAGAACCTAGGGGCAAGACGGGAATAAAGACACAGACCTACTAGAGAATGGACTTGAGGATATGGGGACGGGGAGGGGTGAGATGTGACAGGGTAAGAGAGTGGCATGGACATATATACACTACCAAATGTAAAATAGATAGCTAGTGGGAAGCAGCCGCATAGCACAGGGAGATCAGCTCTGTGCTTTGTGACCACCTAGAGGGGTGGGATAGGGAGGGTGGGAGGGAGGGAGATGCAAGAGGGAAGAGATATGGGAACATATGTATATGTATAACTGATTCACTTTGTTATAAAGCAGAAACTAACACACCATTGTAAAGCAATTATACTCCAATAAAGATGTTTAAAAAAAAAAAAAAAAAGAGTCATGTACCACAGTGTTCATTGCAGCTCTATTTACAATAGCTGGGACATGGAAGCAACTTAAGTGTCCATCAACGGATGAATGGATAAAGAAGATGTGACATATATATACAATGGAATATTACTCAGCCATAAAAAGAAACGAAATTGAGTTATTTGTAGTGAGGTGGATGGACCTAGAGTCTGTCATACAGAGTGAAGTAAGTCAGAAAGAGAAAAACAAATACTGTATGCTAACACATGTATATGGAATCTAAAAAAAAAAAAAAAAATGGTTCTGAAGAACCTAGAGGCAGGACAGGAATAAAGATGCAGATGTAGAGAATGGACTTGAGGACATGAGGAGGAGCAAGGGTAAGCTGGGATGAAGTGAGAGAGTGGCATGGACTTATATATACTACCAAATGTAAAATATATAGCTATTGGGAAGAAGCTGCATAGCACAAAGAGATCAGCTAAGTATTTTGTGACCACCTAGAGGGGTGGGATAGGGAGGGTGGAAGGGAGACGCAAGAGGGAGGAGATATGGGGATATATGTATATGTATAGCTGAGTCACTTTGCTATAAAGCAGAAACTAACACACCATTGTAAAGCAATTATACTCCAATAAAGATGTTATAAAAAATAATTAACTCCTTTGAGCAAGGGGAAAACAAAGGTATTTCTAGATATTTGTTTCATTTTATTTGCTTTTAATAAAAATTATTTTGAGAAACATTTGAGAAAATAGTGGATGACATTTTCTCGGCTGTTTTATAATAGCCTTTCCTTTTTTTTGAATTTTATTTTTTTTTAATAGAACAGTTATTAGTTATCTATTTTATACATATTAGTGTATATATATGTCAATCCCAATCTCGCAATTCATCCCACCACCACCACCCCCCTAGGCTAACTGTTTCATCAGAGGGTCTGAAGGGTATGTTTTTTGAGTGTGATTTCATGTGTAATGATTCTAAATCCATGTTACAGCCCAGCTCATAAAAGGTAATAAACAGGAAAGTGTGATGGGAAATGCCACAGGGTATCCTTCTGGTTCCACCTCTACAAATAGAGGCCAGGGTGTCAAGAAAGCACCTCCACCACCCTGGGCCCCCCTTCTCATCTGTAAAATGAGGGTGCTGAAAGAGATGGTCTCTGAGGGTCTTTGCGTCTTTAACATTCTGGGTGTCTGAGATTGCTATGTAGTTGTAAATATTCTTATATCAAGGATAGGAGGCAAAGGCAAATGTGGGTGAAGTCTAAGCAAATTTGGCAAGTGGAGGTAAATTTTTGATGTTGAACGCTGAAATGTGATGGCCTAAATGACCATCAAATATGCCTGGGAGCACAGCTCCTCGAGGTCACCAATGCTACTATACTTTAGGGAATCAGTCAAACAGCAAATTAGAGGCTAGATGGGAATTAAAAATTAACCTGACTCTTCAGAATGAAGACCTTTGAAGGAGGTTACAAAATTATTTATTATAGTTAAGTGCTATATTTATTGCCATTTTCCCTGGGAAAAGTAGCCATTCCTTTTTTTTTTTTTTTTTTTAATAAAGGCTTCTGTAGTTATTCCTGGTTGGAAAAAATGGGTAATTTTGAAATAATTAAATCCTCTATATAGTTTTTTTTTTTCATGTAACTCATCTCTCCTTTTGCTCCCTCAGGATCTTGCAAAGCAATGCACCTCAGGAAGAATACAGGAGAACACAATTCCTTTTTCCTTCTCATATTTCTTTTTGTGTGCAATAAAACAGTACCCATAGGAGCTTTCCATCATAACTCCAAATGTATGAGCTAAATCTAATTGTTCCTTACAATAGCTAATCTCACTTTTAAATCATGTTGACGATATCTTATCAAGGCTTTGAAAATTGCTTAAGAAATACCTGTTTACTTGACTGAATTGTAAGCTAGATGTTGCTCAAGAATTTTTAAAATTCAAGTTTACTCCTTCAAATTTCACCTCATTTATTTTACTAGGTATGTACATTGGTCAGATGTTCAGTGAATGAAAATCTTCTAGCCACAAAATAAAAGCGAAACTAGACAATTAGCTTTTATCTGAGTAACATAAAATATAAATGAATATAAAATGAATAAAATTATAAAATATAAATATGTATTTTTATAAATATAAAGTGAACATAAAAGTATATATAGAATATTTGATACAGGGACAGAGTATCAGATGCTATTAGGTACAGATATAAAATATTAAATACGGGACTTCCCTGGTGGCGTAGTAGTTAAGAATCCACCTGCCAATGTAGGGGACGTGGGTTCGAGCCCTGGTCCGGGAAGATCCCACATGCCGCGGAGCAACTAAACCTGTGCACCACAACTACTGAGCCTGCACTCTAGAGCCCGCGAGCCACAACTGCAGAGCCCACGTGCCACAACTACTGAGCCCACGTGCCACAACTACTGAAGCTGGCACGCCTAGCGCCCATGCTCCTCAACAAAGACAAGCCACCGCAATGAGAAGCCCGCACACCGCAATGAAAGCCCGCACACGTTGCTGCGTGCGGGCTTTCTGCAACTAGAGGAAGCCCGCACACAGCAACGAAGACCCAACGCAGCCAAAAATAAATAAATTTATTAAAAAATAAATAAAATATTACATACAAATACTTATTTAAAATGAAAAAAGAAATTACAACAAAGTACAAACTTTTAAAAAGTCATAAAGATCACGTGTTACAAAATCCAGAAAAAATATATGATATTTTTATTAATTAGCTGCCTGACACATTTCTAGAATACTTGTACTCCTATAGTTTTAGCTGAACACTCTTTGGTTGCCCTGTCTTATGTCAATGATTTTTTTTTTCCAAAATATCTAATTAAGAAGCATCATGTCTTTTGTCCATTTATGTTCGGTTTGGTGTTTCATAAATATTGTGGGATTGTGATTCTGAAAAAAGTCATTGAACATTGTTGAATGAAGTAGCGCTCATCATAACAAGTCATAATGAATGATGAGAGTATATATCAAAATCAATGACCTGGTTATAGTGCAGCCAATGGCTGATCTTCACGCCTTGTGCTGACTGAACAAACTGAGTTTTTCTTTACTGTCATTTTCATCTTCCTGCTGCTTTTTCACTTCCTGCTTGAGAAGGTCCTGGTCCTCATAAACATCTTTACGTCTTCTGTCTCCATTTTTATTAACTATAATTCTTGTTTATCTTGACCCTTTTCCTTGTCGTCATGATTTTGAGCATTAGAGATTTTCATTTATATTGTGACACAAATAAAAGAGTTTTTGATATTTTGTGACACAAATAAAAGAAGCTTCTGCCAGCCTTCTTTTTTTCAATTTTTGTTTTTGGTTTCCCTAAGTATATGTCTTTCATATCTATATTTTGATATAGTAATTCTTTAATAACTTATATAATTAAATATGTAATACATCATGTAACATACAATATGATTCATCTGAAATCAAGTCATACATGAGAGCAAGACTTGGGAAACTCTTTAGTAAAGGGTCAGATAGTAAACTTCTGGCATTGGGGGCCTTACTGTCTGTCTCAACTACCCAACTCTGCTTTTATAGCACTAAAATAGCCATGGACAGTATGTCAATAAATGGGCATGAATGTGTTCCAAGTAAAACTTATTGATAAATAAGGCAGCGAGCTGGATTTGTTCCCCAGGCCATAGTTAGCCAACCCCTCCCCAAGAGCAATTCAAATGCTTTTTTAAAGTGCTGCTACCTTGTACTGAGCTCCACATTTACTCATACTGCTTACTCATAATTTATACCGTACACATTGACTTATTAGTGAATGCTAGGAGTTTGGTCACTTGAATACTTCCCTCTTCTGGTTGTTTTAATGCAGCTGCCATTTGGGGTGTGCCATTTCATCTGGAACCATGGGATTTTAGCAGGACAAGGTGCATCTGAAATGCTAAAATAATCCAATACCTTGGGAAGCAAAAAACATGTCACTTCACACACATACAGTTTGTAGTATGGCAGCAGGTTTGGGTCTTAGGTGGAAATTCCGATAAATTCTATTTTACACATTTCCCATCAAAAAAGAAAAAAAAAATGCATGGTGCATTTGTGATTGACATGCGGCATTACTGAATATATTACTGGCAGGAGAGAATTTCCTCTTTGACTAAAAATCAATGAAAACAATTTTACAAACCTGGTAATTGGAAGAGTTTTCCCGGGATAACTTTCGGATCTCTACACTTCAAACCTTGCTACTGGGCATACATGCTTCTGGTGTTAGGCTCCACGTGACACAATCGTGTCGTGATAAAACTCTGCCTCTGTCCTTTCCTGTTACTGTGCTGAGTGGATTGACACAGTGGGCAGCAGGAACACTACTGGAAGCCATTCCAACGCCCGTGTAGCTAGCAGTAACTTAGCTCTCTCTCTGTATTAGTTTCCTATGGCTGCTGTAACAAATTGTGTGTGTGTGCTACACACATGGTGGCTTAAAACAACATATATATATATATATATATATATATATATATATATATATATTCTCTTATGGTTCCAGAGTTGAGAAATGTGAAATCAATTTCACTGGGCCAAGATCAAGGTGTCACCGTGCCACACTCCCTCCAGAGGCTATAGGGGAGAATCTGTTTCCTTGCCTTTTCCAGCATTCCTTGGCTGGGGGGACCTTTCCTCCATCTTCAAAGCCAGCAGTGTAGCATCTTGCTTCAGTGGTCACTTTGCCTTCTTTTTGCGTCAAATCTTCCTCTGCCCCCTTCTCATAGGAACACTTTTGATTGCTTTTAGGGCCTCCCCAGACAATTTCCCCATCTCAAGACTCTTAACTTAATCATATCTGCAGTCTCCTTTGTCATGTAAGGTAACATTCACAAATTCCAGGGATTAGGACCTAGATATCTCTGGGGGCCACTATGCAGCCTACCACACTAAGTTTTATACATGTAACATATATGTCTCACACATAACCCAAACTAAATGTATGTCCAATTCAACCTCCCATCAGCTTGATTCCAAAAGTGCCTGTGGCCCCTTTACCACCATAACCTGAAGGGAAATATGACCTAAAAGTCAGAGTAGAAAGAGTAGTCTCAACCAATTGAAGTTAGGATATATTATTTTTGTAATTTTTACAAAATCTAGGACTTTGTTATATCAGCTCAATCCTCACAACTCTCTTAGGTTTTACAGATGAAGTACCTTACTTCCAAAGGCAGTGCAATGCCCCAAACAGGAACTTAAAATGGGACCATGCACACGAGGGACCCTCTGACTAAAGCTTCAGAAGTTTCAGGTAAATCCTTCTCAAACATACTATTTACCTCTCCCAGGGTTTTGTTTTTGTTTCTGTGTTCTTGGTAGTAAATAAGAGAGACTCTATTTGTAGTCAAAGGCACCTCTATGCAGATTTTCCAGTACCATCTTGTTTATTTTGGTTTGTTTGCTTTACTTTTTTAAGTTGAGGTAAAATTCATATATCCTAAAATTAACCATTTTAACATGCACAGTTTAGTCCCTTTCAGTACAGTCACAGAGTTATGTAAACATCACCTCTATCTAGTTCCAAAACATTTTCATCACCCTAAAAGAAAGTGACTTCATTAAAAAGTCATTCTCCATACTCCCCTGGAAACCACTAATCTGTTTTCTACTTCTGTGGATTTACCTATTCTGGATATTTTATATAAATGGAATCATATACTAAGTGACCTTTTGTGTTTGGCTTCTTTCGCTTAGCATAATGTTTTCAAGGTTCATCCATGTTGTATCATATATCACTTCATTCTTTTTATGGCTGAATAATATTCCCTTGTATGGATATACTACATTTGTTTATCCATTCATCAGACATTTGAATTGTTTCCACCTTTTGGCTACTGTGAAAAATGCTGTTATGAACATTTGTAAGGGTTCTGCACCCAATTCCATGTGTCTGTGTTTTTTTCCCCACACCATCAAGTAATTCTACACCAGCTGGTTATCCTATAATTCAATTCAATTCAGACACTATCTACCTGGAGATACCATCAGATTCCACAGGTCAAGGGCTTGGTCCTACAAGATTGCCCCTCACCACTTCAGACACCAATCTCAAGTCCAGGTTGTCACCTGTGCTTCTGACTACAGATTAAAGCTTCAAACAACCCCCTCCTTTAGTTCAATTAATTTGCCAGAGTGGTTTGCAGAACTCAAGGAAGCATTTTCCTTACTAGATGACAGGCTTATTATAAAAGAATATAGCTCAGGAACAGCCAGATGAAAGAGACACGTAGGACAAGCTATGGGGGAGGGGCAGAGGCTTCCATGCCCTCTCTTAGTATGCCACGCTTCCCAAACCTCCACATGCTCACCAACCTGGAAGCTCTCCAAACCATCTCATTTGGGGTTTTTATGGAGGCTTCACTACATAGGCATGATTGTTTAAATCACAGCCATAGCTCATTGGAGCTACTAAAGCTGTGCTTAAAGGAAAATTTATAACCTTTTATGCATAGAGTAGAGAAGACAAAAATCTGATAGTCAATGATCTAAGCATTTAATCTCACAAAGTTGAAAGAACAGCAAATTAAAGTCAAAGAAACAGAGTGAAAGAAATAAAGACAGGAACACAAGGTAAAGAAATTGAAAACAAACACACAATAGAGAGGTCAGCAAAGCCTAGGATTTCTTCTTCACGAGGGGATACATAATTTGCCTAAGTAAGAGCTAGATACCAGCCCAAAGCTCTTCGGCTCCCTAAGCGAAGCTCTCAGGCTGTAGTCTACAGACCAACCCATAACCACCATCTGGTCCTGAGGCCCTTGAAGCACATGATCTTAATAAAAGCAACTCTGACTGTTTCTAGAAGATGGAACCAGAAATGTAAGTGAAGTCAGCCTTTACAAATGCATTCAACCGTGAAATCATTCTTGTCGTTGCAACATATTTGCAAATTTTTTTGAAGTCCACATCTTTTCTATGTTAAAGTAACTCTCAAGTTATTATTTTCTAGGGAAGAAAACCTGAAAAAAATGGTAAATTGCTGCTTATGTGAAATAATATTTCATTTCACATTGAACAAGAAACTATTAGATTACTATTTTATACTGAAAGGAGAAGAATTTTGTTAAATAACATTCTCTATGAGATTAATAAAGTTACTTGGAAAACAGAAACACTGTCTTAGAGTTATTGTTAAGATCCTAGGCCGCAGGAATTGTATACACTTACCTGAAACATTCCCCAAACTGCTCGTGTAATACTCTGCACTCTGTGATATTCCACAAATATTAATTCAAAAATTCACTGCACTGGTTCCTCCACTTTACCGAGGGTGTTTACATACCCATTTGAGCCATAAGTCTCCGTGGATCTTGGAGTGTGGCCTCAGGACCAGCAGCAGCATTACCTGAAATTGTTAGACATGCAAACTCTCAGGCTGCATCCCAGACCTGCTGAATCCACCTCTCCTAGCGGAACCCGCAATTGGTTTTAACAAGCCCACCAGGTGATTCTAATGCACGCTGACGTCTGAGAACCACTGATCTCAGTTGAGAAAGGCTTCCAGAAGCATCTCAAAATGTCACCTGCAGTAACTTTAGGAAGCTCATAGGGCTCTGCACATCCACAAGTGTTGGCAGTTTATGCAGCGTTCTTAATGGCTCTGATAAAGCAGGAGATGAATTATCAAAGAAGGAGCTTCTGCGGTTTGCAACAGAAGACAGGTTCTACACTGCAAAAAGGGGCTGTAAACAGCACTTCCCAGCATACTGCAAGAAATGACAAGAAATTTAATGAGCTTATAACACCAAGAAATACTTGCCTGAACATTTGATCATTCACCAGAGTAGAGTTGCCCCACCCCTAAAAAAGGACATTAACAGGAAAACAGAAGTGAAGAAGCCAGCTGAAAAAAAACCCACTATTTCAAGGACAGCCAATTAAAAAACGACTCGATAGAATGAAAATAAGATGCACCAGCACTTTATCACCAATTATCCTAAGGTGACAATGGCTATATTTACTCATCTATACCTTCCCCTGCCTTATTTCTGCCTCTGTTTTGAGAAGAAAATGAAGAAAAAATGTTTCCCCTGAGTTTCCCTAAGCTCACACTTTTTCAACTAAAAAAAGTGGTCACAACAGCCAGGACAGTCTCCTCGGGAGTTTAGGAACATCAGTCTCTTAACAAAGTAGAGCAGAACCCTTGCCTTTCCAGCTATGTTGTCTTGTTATTGTTCTGTTTTGTTTTATTTATTTTTTTTTTTTTAATGTACTTTCTCCCTTCCAAGTCAGACAAGAGATTAAACTGAAGTTCTGAGTGAAATTCCACTGATAATTGAAAGGGGGAAGGTTGATAAAGGAACACTACTTCTCTCTCCTTTTTACCTGATTTCTCACACTGTGTCCAGGTCATTGCGCCACTAAGTAGAATTTTCTACAGGTCAAGACTCTATCTTCCCTTCAGACGGTGAGCTGGGAGTGTAGCAGCCCTCTCTCATGTCTCCCCCAAATCATGGCACAGGTGCTATCTCTGCCTAGACTTGAAAAGCATCTCTCTCTTTTTTATAATTATTTTGTATTCTACTTTTAAAATTACGACTGTAATACGTGCTCATTTTAACTAATAAAAGAATCCAAAGATGCATCTATAATATCAGTAATGTTTAAACAAATTTGTAATGAACGTTTTTGGGGAAATCTTCCTTTGTGTGAATTTAGGTGGCAACAGATTCAAAGAGCAAGACAAAGGGTTCACACATCCCCCAACCGCCACCCCTCAGCCCCCAACATAAGCTCAGCTTGCACCAACACTCCTACTGGGACTATTACATCTAAAGGAAGTGATACAAGGCTCCATGGCCAGTTGGCACCAGTGGAGGTGAAAGTCTAATGGTGTACTTGCTAGTAGGGAGATGTGAAACCACATTGCTTTGTGGTGTGACCTTTGCTGTGACCTCGCTGCCAAGGTACCTGCCGAATTCCCGAGCCTAATTCTTCAGTCTCAATCTTCCAACCAGTTCTGTGAGCCCCATTCGCCCATACTTCGGAATATTCTCAATAGTGGCAATTTTTTTTTCCCCTTTAAGGGTAGATTAGACTTTTGAAACGACTGAAAGGCATTTGGAAACAAGTGATGACACTAACTCATACTATATATGGACAAACACACTCATACACACACAAATGAGATATGATTATAAAGCTTTGGCATTTCCTGCCTGAAAAAGACAAAGAAAACGGTGCCAAAAATATTTTGAACAATGGAATCATTGTTAAAATGAGTGCATTTTAACATTTCTTAATCTCACTCTTTAAAAGGATGGAACTAATTTGAATGTTTATTCCTGTATTGTAATTTAAAATCAATCTCATTACTGCCTACTTAGTGTGCTGCTTATAGGAGCCCAGATATAACAGGACCTCACGGAGACCCTAGAAATACTTCATAATTGATAAGACAAAATTAGGCTTCCAGACCCATAATTTAATTATTTTAAACCTAGAAAATACAACTCTGTTCTGTTCTGCCTAGTATTTATTATATTCTCTACACTATAATAATAAATTAGCTTTGTCCTGATGGTATACCTACATAAATAAAAACACTTGTTAGAATAGCATTTTTATGATCTTCAACAGAAGCAAATGTTTGAATTATCTTGTTTTAAGTTGCTGTGAACTTTTGATACTCTTATCTATCCATCTGAGAGTTTCTAGCACATAGTAGGAGGTGCTGAACATATATCTATTTTTTTAGTTCTATGCCATGAACTGGGAGCTAAGTTTTTTTTCTCCTGCGATTTTTTTGTACTGGTTTTATTGAGATATGTTTTACATACCATACAGTTCACCCATTGAAGGGTAAAAGTCAATGGTTTTTAGTATATTCACAGTTGTTCACCCAACACACCTGTGATTTGTTTTAAGCGGCATTAGCTGAAGGAAGAAGGGACAGAAGAGGAACTCATTCTCAAGTTACATACAAGTCCATATTGTGGTTATTTTGCCCAATACATTGTATGCAGCTTTGGGGTGGCAAATTCATCCACCCTACATGGAAATGGCACGAGGTGGGAGGGAAGGTATGCAAAGTGATTTATTTAAGGTAGCTGGTCCAATCTTCCTAACAAGGGTCTATCCTACTGGGCACTAAGAAAGTCAGGAGTTGTCAAGTAACAAAATTTAAATATATCAGATGCCTTCATAACTGACAAAATCAAGACTGATATTTGATTTGAAAGTCAAAGTGAGGAGTCATGAAATATATAACAAATACCTATCACGGTCATTTTCATTTAAACCGTACATATATATACATTTAATAAAATGAGTCCTTTTAACCTGTCAAGATGATATATGCTTTTTCATCACATAGTTCTTCCACTTTTTCATTAAAATAATATTGATTCAGTCTGGAACTTAATAAACGGTAAAATGTGGGGCTTTACTTGCCACTGTTAGCTCTGGATTTGATTCTCTTTGCTTCTCCTCTTTTTCCAAATTGAGGTCAATCAGTTTTATTCACAGTATATATGATTTCTTCATTATTCATGTTATGGCCTGAATGTTTGTGTCCCCCAAAAAAATTCATATGCTGAAACCCTAATTTCAATCTGATTGTCTTAAGAGGTGGGCCTTTGGAAGGTAATTAACTTGGGAAGGCTCCAACCTCATGAATGGCATTAGTGCCCTTATAAGAAGAGGCAACTAGCTAGCTTTCTTTTTGCCATGTAAGGACACAACGAGAAGGTGGCCGTCTGCAAGCCTGGAAGTGGGCTCTCACCACACACCAGATCTGCCAGCACCTTGATCTTGGACTTTCCAGCCTCCAGAACTATGAGAAATAAATGTTTGCTCTTTAAGCCACCTGAGTCTATGGTAATTTGTTATACAGCAGCCAAATTAGGACAATTCATAATTTTATTTTCCATTAAATCATCAAATTAAATAATCCATTCTTTTATATCTTCCTATAACGTCATTAGTACCTTTGATTGTCTGAGATCAATTACTGAACTATATTCCTATAACGTCATTAGTACCTTTGATTGTCTGAGATCAATTACTGAACTATATTTATGATTATAGTCTTAAAATTCAGAATTTCCTACAGTAGGAATTGGCAAAATTTTTCTGTGAAGGAACAGACTGTAAATATGTTAGGGCTTGTGGGCCATTTGATCACCGTGCAACTACTCAATTCTGCCTGTAAGCAGGCAGTTTCTATGCCGGAAAGTGTAATCCCGGCCTCTGCTCTTAAAGGCTCCTCACACTACAGTCTCTTCATTCTGAGCTGGCCCATTCTGGTCCACTGGCCCTTACAGCACCTCTGAGGCTGTGGAAAACTTTAGGCATGATCCTCTGTACACCAAGCACAGGCCCTGGGGAGCCAGGAGCACAGCCTCAGTCTCACCTATCCAGCTTCCTCCAAGGTAACTCCATGATGTTGCTCTCACACTGCACTGGTCATGGCCCAGAGTGACAGGCTTACACTGACCAACAACTAGAGTCCTTGATCTCCCTCATGCTTTGACAGGGAGCAGAGCACTAGATCAAACATTCTCAGACTCCTCCATGCCTTTCCTGACGTTTCTACACTCTCTCCATTTGACTCACAGTCCTAAGAAGGGGCAAATCAAGGACCTTCAGGAAAAAACAGGAACCACTACCTCATGGGACCAAAAGGGTAAAGCCTCTACTTGCTCTAATCCAAATCCATCTTCCTAGAGGAACCAAACCTGCTGGACTCTGAAAGATAGTCTATGATCTAGCCCTACCAAATTTTTCTTTTAATATGTTGCAGAGCTTTAAAGAAATTTAGAAAATTCTTTTTCTCTTGACGAAATCAAGATTTTCATGCTGCCAGCACTATTGAAAAACATCCTATTGTAATTAAAAGCTGAACACTGACCTTTTTCTTTGCATTCTTATTATAAAAGTCCTAGTCCCACTCTTAGTTCTAGAATTTCTCATTTCCCCACCCACAGCTACAGAAAGGTGTCTTGGCCTGACCAGGAATAAGGTCATATACATAGAAGTTCAAGAGAAGAAAGTACATAGCATATTTCAAAAAACTTCATCTTCTGTTAAATTCTTAACTTTAGTTAACTGAAGAGAATGAATGAATAAATGAACAAGTTGGAAGATAAACTTGTGAAGAAAGATTAGAACGGAAAAGAAGCAAGCTCAGAGAACATTCAGGAATGCTTACTCAATACATAAAGTCACCGAGACCATGAATATCTAGCCTTGGAAAATAAAAATATATCCAAACGAACTGAAATCAGGATCTTGAAGAGATATCTGCACTCCCATGTTCATTGAAGCATTATTCACAATAGCCAAGATATGGAAGCAACATAAGTGTCCATCGATGGACAAATGGATAAAGAAACTGTGATATATACATACAATGGAATAGTATTTAGCCCTAAGAAAAGAAGGAAATCTTGCCATTTGTGACAACCTGGATAAACCTGGAGGACATGATATGAAATAAGCCAGACACAGAAGGACAAATACAAGATAACCACTTAAATGGGAAATCTACAATAGTCAAACTCAAAGAAGCAGGGAGTAGAATGGTGGTTACCAGGAGCTTAGGGGAGGAGAAAACAGAGAGGTATTAATCAAAGGGTACTAAGTTTCAGTTATGCAAGATGGACAAGTCCTATAGAGCTATTGTGTAGCACAGTGCCAATGGTAACTTAATTCTATATTTAAATATTTGCTAAGAGTGTAGATCTTATGTTAAGTGTTCTTATCACACACACAAAAATAATATTAAATAAAGAGGGCAGGAGGAAACTTTTGGAGGTGAATGATGTTTATGGCATAGATGTGGTGCTCATTTCACGAATGTACACTTATCTCCTAACCCGTAAAGTTGCATACATTAAAATCATACAGCTTTTTTTATGTCAATCATAACTCAACAAAGTGGTTTAAAGGAGAGAGAGAGAAAAAAATAAAATGCCACAATTTATAAAATCTAGAATACCATTAATTTGTGTGCCACTAAAATTATTTTTTAATGCTACCAATTAAACTGTGACACGTAATCAATTGAAAGATGTATCCTGGGACTTCCCTGGTGGCACAGTGGTTAAGAATCCACCTACCAATGCAGGGGACATGGGATTGAGCCCTGATCCGGGAAGATCTCACATGCTGTGGAGCAACTAGGCCCGTGCGCCACAACTACTGAGCCCGTGTGCCACAACTACTGAAACCTGTGCATCTAGAGCCCATGCTCCGCAACAAGAGAAGCCACCACAATGAGAAGCCTGCGCACTGCAGCAAAGAGTATCCCCGCTCACTGCAACAAGAGAGAGCCCGTGCGCAGCAACGAAAACCCAACAAAGCCATAAATAAATAAATAAATAAATAAATAAATAAATAAATAAATAAATAAATAAATAAATTTATTTTAAAAAAGATGTATCCTAGTTTCAGAGAAACTGAATCATGGAAATTCTACTGATACCTGAAGAGGATGCTGAACAATCAAAATGTTCAGTTAACAGGAAAGCATAGGACTGTCATACAGCAGAATGACTGGTTCGAGAGGTTCTCAGAAACACAGAGCTACTCTGAAAGATATTTCCTGGGAAATGTGCACAAGCTATGGAAATGATGATGATCTTTGGTTTTGCCTAAAGAACAGCAATCTAAGTCCTGCCAATTATCCTTTCCTACCATCTGCAAACCCATGACATGCATTAATGATAGAAAAAAATTACCTTTAATTAAAAGAGTATAAATGAAGCATAAAAAGAATATGAGAATTTTAAAACTACATCATTCTAGACTCTGTCAAGATAAATTGAGCAATCAGAAAGCCATAGCATCTAAGTATGACCAATGTTAGCTGCTTATAACTCACCCCCCCCCCCATTTATATCTACTAGGGATTATAAAAGTTTATAAAATTGGGTTTTTGATTTTGAAAACACTCCACATTGATAATGGGAGTATTCTGCATTTTTTGGTTCATACAGGGCTAATCAAGTCAAGAACATTTTAATGAAATGAGGAATAATTTAGAGATGCTTATTTAATACTCTCATTTTATATTGAGTAAATTAAGAAAAAAAAACACATAACCTTGGTTTTGACTTAATGATAAAATATGAAAACAGGCATCATGTTGTGAGTCATTTAATCCAATAGGACAACTTGAAGCTCTGGCCAGCTCTAATACCCAGCTTCCTAAGCTACTGAAAATTACCATGAACATTAATAATGATGTGAAAAGGGAGTCTGGTTTATATAAATGCAACTCAATACAAATAGGGAAAGGGCAATTTATTGTGATGGATGTGTTCACTGAATGTAAAAAGCAAATTATTGAAGACAGTGTGAAAGGGAGAAACCTATAAATATCCAGGCTCCCTGGAGTAGAAGGGGATTAACCACATGGAAATTAAAGAAAAGCTAAAGGAAAACACTGAGTTCACATGTGGAGAAAATATTAAAAGCATCTCACTGCAGGCAACAAGATTAAGGCAATGCATTTGCAGAGCCAGTTCTAACATTCATTCAATGTTATGAAATGGAACAGTATAGACCCAGAGGCATGGAATATCAGGCTGTTGATGGAAAAATAGAAATGGGCAAATAAAAAGGATCACTCTTGTAAATAAAGCACAAGGAAGGTTCATCAACACCAACGATTTTTTGCAACCTTTGGAAATGCATTGGCACAAATGAACACTGGCATGCCCTGTGAACTGAGAAAGAGAAGCCATGGCGTAGCAGCAACCTAAAAAGGATTCAAAAATTAATTCCAAAAAGCACTGGAATCCGGATCTACTGGGCTGGAATAAGAAGAGGAAGCCACCTTGGAGATGTTATTTGAGAGATGTCATAAAACTTCTCACTTAAAATAATTCCCCTGCCCACTCTGCCACATTCATGAAATCTCCTTATTACTCATGCCTTTAGATAAGGCCATTTAAGACGCTCTGTTAAAATACTAATATTATCTGGACAATGTGGAATTACTTCTAGCTGCCACTAGAGCCTTATTTCACGCTGGTCCCACTGAGGAAATGCCTTCTGCCCTGCCTTCCTTACTGGCAGGCACATTCTTCAGGACTCAGCTTAAACATCAGCTGCCGTGTGACACTTTCCATATCCCTCCAACTGCCCTGGAAAAACTGCCTTTCTCTCCTCTGTGCCCCTTGCACTCTACCGGGCTCTGTGGCACTGAGGTCATCATCTAGAGTTACATGTAGGCAAGTTCATCTTCCTCACTGGGCTAAGGTCCTTTCAGAGTTGGAGCCGTCTTTCTTCCTCCATTGTTGCCCAGCCTAAGGCCTGGCATATTAAGGCTCTAAAAAAAATGACTAAGTCAAAGAGCTCTAACTATTTGGATAACTAACCAGTCTTCATAAAGAAATGTAGTGCAGCCTGGATAAGTTATGCTGAGGGCAAAGGTCAGCATCATAGTGGTGACCCTGAAGTGAGAGGGCAGTACCATGCAGGCACTAGGCTGTTTCACCAACTCCTAAAAGGTGTTTCATACAAAACCTATGCTCAATAAGCATATGAGCACAGCCGAGGAGGTGGGGGATGAAAAGAAAAGGACCCCAATAAGAAAGAAGAGGCACAGATGGAGGATATGAGGAACCAAAAATAAGCCCCCTCTTTTATAGATTTGCTTGGATTCAGCCCACATACCTTGCCTGACAGTGACAGGATTTCACAGTGACAGTGTGGTAAAGTGGAAAAGTACCAGATCATCAAAGAAGACCAGAGTTAAGGTTTTGCATTTGTAACTGGGTACCACTCTGAACCTCAGTTTCCTCATCTGCATCTGTCTGCTCACTGGAATTTGAAAGGATTTAGTCAGAAAATACAAGTGAAATCACTGTACAAAGTGCTCATGGAATGAAAAGTATTATTTGTTTTGGTCTAACCAATAAGACAATGTCGGTGAAGAGCCACCTGCTAGTGACAATGAACATGTGTAAGGAGACCGAAGGTTGGCTCCAGCAATTTAGTGGGCACAATGCCTACCAAAATTTCTTGAGTATTTTACCAACAACTTTGATGAAATAGGTACAGACATATAACACACAAATATCGACACTAATGAAGGAAAACTTTCGTTAGCTATCATGGATTAAACCAACTGGCGTAATAATATAAACATAGGCAGACGGCAGTTCAAGTTAAGTTAGGCACATTATGATAAGCCTAAGGATGAGGATAACATTTCTCAGAAAATGTTGACTTAGCATTGACTTTAAATCCACCCTGATCAGCTTTATCCTATTTGATACAGAACTGAGCTTGCTGATACGAGAAGCTGTTCCACTCAGAAGAAAAAGAGAAGAGATGTAGATAGGAAAATAAGCACAAGGCAATAAGGGGCCAAGTGTGGAAAATGGTTTAAAAAAAATCACAAAACACTAGAAATGGAAGTGACCTTACAAATTGTTACTGAGTCCAAGCTCATACTGCTCACCACATTACAGGCCAATAAACCAAGGGACAAGTTGTTGGGGGCAAGGAATAGTGACTTTATTTGGAAAGCCAGCAGACCGAGAAGATAGTGGACTCATATCCCAAAGAACCATCTTGCCTGAGTTAGAATTCAGGCTTCTTTTATACTAAAAGGGGAGGGGGTCAAGTCAAACATTTCCTGGTTCAGGCCAGCCTCCGAAGGGGATGTGTTAATTTCTTTCTTCCCACATTCATTCACAGGTGGGCCTGGTGTTTCCTGTGAGCTAAACAAAGGTATTTTAGCTTAATGCTTTATTACCTGGGAGGCAGTGTTCCCAGAGACGGGCCAGTATGTATAATTTAAGCTTATAGGCAACATCCCTTTAGTGATTAACTTGTAATAGAATACAAAGTTTCTTCCCTATTACAAAATCTCCTAATCCAAAGACCGTCATCTCTACCCATAGGATCAGTTTCACTAACATGGGTCATTCAACATTTTTCTTTTTTTTTTTGGTTATCCCAATACTTAGTGTAGGACCTGCACACTCCACTGGCTCCTCCACTCTCAGCAACAGATATCTTCCTGTCCCTGGAAGACGCTGGAGTCTGTGACCTCCGAAATGTAATCCCTTCCCTTCACTGAGGAGCAAACCCAAGCCCAGAAAGGTAGTGACTTGCTCAAGGTCACTTGCCCAACTGTTTACTGGTAGTGCTAGAATTTAAAATCCAAATATTGGGCTTCCCTGGTGGCGCAGTGGTTAAGAATCCACCTGCCAATGCAGGGGACAGGGGTTCGAGCCCTGGTCCGGGAAGATCCCACATGCCGCGGAGCAACAAAGCCCGTGCGCCACAACTACTGAGCCTGCACTCTAGAGCCCGTGAGCCACAACTACTGAGCCTGCGTGCTGCAACTACTGAAGCCCGCGCGCCTAGAGCCCGTGCTCCGCAACAAGAGAAGCCACCGCAATGAGAAGCCCATGCGCCGCAACAAAGAGTAGCCCCCGCTCGCCGCCAACTAGAGAAAGCCCGCGCGCAGCAACAAAGACCCAATGCAGCCAAAAATAAATAAATAAATAATTTTAAAAAAATAAATAAATAAAATCCAAATATTCTCATTTCTAACCAATACTGGTGCTACAAATTCTAGCAGGAAGGACCCTTGGGTAATAATTTAGTTGGAAAGAAGGGACTGAGCATCTTGCTTAATCACATTTGTTTCAGGTGAGGGAAATGAAAGCCTCCCCAAGCTATCCTGTGCCATCACTGCTGTTGCCAACACACTGATTAACTCAGTAACCTCTAAGATGTTTTCTGGGCTATGCTTGTTTGGCTGCTTATAGTATGTTGACATCAGCAACTCCAAAGGCATTATTGAAAACACACGTTTTATCCCAGATCTCCATCTCTGAATCTATTATAAAGAGCTTGGTTTAGAGATCAAAAGATTAGCTTAATCTCAGTAATGAGAGTAAAACAAGATTTATTTTAAGGAAAGAGGACAGGCACAGTTATCCCCACACTGCAGAAGGCAGCTAAGGCAAGCGACTGACATGCACAAAATTATCCTACCTCTGTGGGTTTTCTCCTCAACCTCAATTTTGCAGGCAGTATTTTTTTCACTTTAAAGTCTAATAATCTGACATTTATCCCAAATTATCTGCTGCTGCATTTAGATAACTTCTCATTTTTACCATTTATAGCTCACTTTTGGAGAGTATTTAGCAAGCCTTCTGAACAGAAGCCTTCTGCAGCTTTGGGGGTAAATATGGTAATAGAGGAGCCAAAATATTACCCACAGATACTTTTGTTGCAACAGAGATGACTGATTTTTAAGTTTCTTCTTCCCACAATTAATGGCTTACTAATTATACAGAATATACTTGACTTTTAAATAAAATCCTTAGTTTTTCCTTTTGGTACAATAATTACCAACACAAGACTGACCCCTACTGGGAATATCTGTCCTTGTTACATGGATCATTACTTGGGAGAAGTGAAACAGCCTAAACTAGCCACTTCTAGGGCCTTAATAGATTATTGAATTCAATTCTCTGTGAAAAGGTTAAGAGTGAGAACTTTTTGAAATCAAAACTTTTTGAAATCAAAATCGTCTTTAAGCAGTTATTGTGTCTAATTATACTTGGTATTTTAATAGCAGAAAGTTTTAAGAAATTTACAAATGATGTCAGTGTATGTTTGTTATTAGTAAATGTTAATTAAATGTTAATTTGTCAGTAAATGTTAATTATTGCTTCAGATAATTATTAAGAGTTCAAACACTGAAGCAATATTACCCAGTCAGACTTGACCACCCTGTACATTCTTTAGAAAAGTCTTAAAATCTTTTCTAAGTAACAAAAAGCTTTTAAAGGATTGGAGTCTTTTAGGCCAAACTTGCATATGCACAAAAACCCAGGTTTAATAAATTATGCAGAATCGGTAAGCAAGAAGGCTGATTTCATTTTATATTTTCCTCTGTGCCTCATATTATGGTCTGTTTTCAGATCTCATGTGAAGTAGTTTTCAGTCACGTGATTCTAATCTTCAAAACAGCTTTCCATGGTTTGACTTAGTTGTTCTTTTTCTTAATAACTGAGTCAAATACACCTGATTCTAAAACATACATACATAAATAAAGATATCAGTTAACTAGAGATAAACTGGACTCATGGGCTCTCAGAAAGTCAGAGATTGCATTTTATCCCAGCCTAACTATTTTTAGCAATAAACTGCTCTGCTATCATGGTAAGTTATCACCATTGCCAAGATCCTTCAAAAGGTCACAAGTTCTTAGTGGAAACAGTAAGCAAAAGGCCTCTTTATTCCCATGTTGGATTAGCCTTACAACTGATCAAAATAAAAGTACTTCAATTTAAAAAATCAATTACAGTTTACTTATTTCTTATGAAAATAATCTTTAGTCCTTTTTTTTTTTTTTTTTAAGTAAGTCTTTGTTTTACTAGACTACTCAAGAAGACCACCATGTTATTACCATCAGAGAGATGCTGGCAGTAATATGTAAAACTTGCGGGGGCTGGGAGAGCAAATAACTTCCGTTACATTCTCTACAAGAGGCTCCGAATGCTATGAGCGTTCTCAGTTCTGGCCAGGAGCCCCAAAAGAGGTATTATAAAGTGAGTAGACCTAGCCAAATACATATATTATTTTTTATTTTGAAACAGGCACAGTTTATGGAAAATATAATATATTCTAGATCCTTGAAGCAAACGATTCACATAACAGTTCTCCAAGATGGAATTTACAAAAACTGTAAATAGATTTTTAACTAAATCTTAAATTCACTAGAAGTGATGGAACTTATGTAGCAACACAAACATGTACTAAACAACTGAAAGTGACATTTTTTATTAGGCTAGTACCCTTTTATCCCATTATTCTTCCCATTTTATTTCCTCAAATTGAAAGTTTGAGCATTAAGGTTAAGTAGACACTGAAACACAAAAAAGTCCATCAGAAGTTACTCATTACATCGTTAAATTAGTGAATATATCCTCCACTTATTCCAGGCAGTGTATTTTTTCTATGAAATTCAATAATAAATGCATTCCCAAGTTGATACAAATAAGCAAATTCTCTGTTTATGAATGTGGTACCAGATCCCAAATTTCAACTTGAATACCCAGGAGCAAATAATTTCTCTAAGGCTTGATAATCATAGTTTATATTTTACAGTAATTTGTTCGTGTGGAAGACCTGATATGCAATGATGTCAAGGTATTATACTTTTTTGCAGGTATACAGTGTTAAGAAGAAAGG
Organism: Eschrichtius robustus; assembly: GCF_028021215.1. NCBI lineage: Eukaryota > Metazoa > Chordata > Mammalia > Artiodactyla > Eschrichtiidae > Eschrichtius > Eschrichtius robustus. Next base: position 47,298,138 of record NC_090825.1, read on the forward strand.
AAATGCAAGAATGATTCCAAATGCCATAAAATTAGAATATCCTATGTCTCATTCTGAAGTGAATACTTCAAATTTAGGCAAATACTATGATGATGGCTAGACACACAGCTGAATTGCCTCTTAATACTTACTTTAGCAGGTAATAACACTCTTACTTTACTCCAGGATTTTAACATTTGCAGGTTTTTGCTCTTGAGGGTAAAAATAAAGATATAAGTTGATACAGCCATGCCCATTTAGTAAAGAGCCATTTTAACTGATTCCTCTTTTAATCATGATAAAAGATTTTTGTGACATTCCAAACATGGGAATATTTAGTTTCCTCTTCTTGTACATAAACAGTTCACAAATACTGGCTCTTTTTAAGTTATATTTCCTGTAAAAAGGTACAGAGACTCTCTTCTAGAGGTGGGAACCAGAATCAAGCTCCTGGACAACACAAATGTTAAGTCATGACCCATATGTCTATTACATTTGCTAGACCCCAGATATGACTTCCCCAAAGGCAGATGCAGGAACACAAAGATGTGTGAGAAATCAGAGTGATGAATGGCTGAATTTCATCACCATGCTCATACATGTGGTATATTCAACCTTAAAAAATTGCTGTATTGCTCTCAGATTTTCTATACGGAACACTCACTTGATAAATTCCTTATCATAGTCTCTCAGAGCACTGATAATCTATAGGATATTTTCTACTCATCATACCTACAAATAAAAGCAATTACACATAAAAATTAAAAATACCTTAAAAATCATACCTACAAGTAAAGCAAATACATGACTGCATCCACAGAGCTTCAAAGAAATACTTTGTTTTCATCACTGCTGCAAATTTTTTGTGGGAATTTGTGGGAAATGCAATGAAAAAATCTTCAGCAGATATCTGTAGACAGTGACCAGAAGAAACTGGAAGTGAATTCGGCAAAATGCTAGGTCAAGACAATGAAAACACTGCAAATCAAAAAGAAATTTGAGATACTAAATTTTTAGAAAGTATAGGCTGAAAAATAACATGTGAGCTTATAAGTAAGATCAAAAAAGTGCACATAAAAATATAAAACAGTGGGCTTCCCTGGTGGCGCAGTGGTTGAGAATCTGCCTGCCAATGCAGGGGACACGGGTTCGAGCCCTGGTCTGGGAAGATCCCACATGCCACGGAGCAACTAGGCCCGTGAGCCACAGTTACTGAGCCTGCGCATCTGGAGCCTGTGCTCCACAACAAGAGAGGCCGCAACAGTGAGAGGCCCGTGCAATGCGATGAAGAGTGACCCCCGCTTGCCACAACTAGAGAAAGCCCTCACACAGAAACGAAGACCCAACACAGCCAAAAATAAAATAAATAAATAAATATTTTAAAAATATATATATATATATAAAACAGTGCTCATTGGGAGACAATAAGACATCTTAGCAAGGAGCCTGGGCTGTGCAGTCAGAAAGAGCTGGTTGTGACTGCCTATTATGTTACTACCTACAAGATGGGTAATCTTGGGGAAGTTACCCAGTCTTAACTGAGTCTCTGTTTCCTGAGCTGTAAATGGATATAAATTCCATAATAGCGGATATAAGCATTTAATAGGAAACTAGACATACCTAAAGGGAAAAGTGCTGAAAAGGAAGAAAGACTGAAGAAATTATCCATAATGCAGCACAGAAAGACAAAACTATGGAAGCTAGAGGTTAAAACAGAGGATAGAAAAGATCTAAAATAGTTTAATTAGAGATTCAAAAGCAGAGTTGAGATTGTGACAAAGGCAATATTTAAAGTGATAAAAGACTTCAATCCTCTTAAGAGGCCCCACAGATCCCAAGTAGAATAACTGTTTAAAAAGCACATCATGTAAATTAGATACAGCATCATAAACTGCAGACCACCAAAGACGATGAGAAAATCTGAAAAAGCAGCCTGCCAAAAAAAGATACAATATCTGCAGAGGAATGACAATTAGAGTGGCAGTTGACTTCTCACCATAACGACAGAAACCAGCTACCAAAGGAATGATAACTACAATGTACTGAAATAAAATAACTATCAACCTAGAATTCTACATGCAGCAGAAATACCTTTAAAGAACGAGGGCATTCCTTATACTGAATGTACACTTAAAAATGGTTAAAATGGCCAATTTTACGTTATATATATTTTACCACAACTTTAAAAAATTTTAAATGTCACATACCAAAAACCATTTAATTATGGTGCTAACCACACTTTAAAGGGGTTAATTGTATGGTGTGTGAATTCTATCACAATAAAGCTGTTTTAAAAAAGAATAATAGCAAATAAAATGTTTTCAGACTAACAAAAACCAACAAACCCTTACTAAAGATAAATTCTAAAGAATGTACTTTCAGAAGGAAAAAAAGTGGTAAAGTATGTAGATAAGCCTATTAAACAAGGACTATATGTAATAACACGTTATGAGGTTTAAAAACAACAAAATTAAAATATATTACAACAATAATACCTAATTTGGGAGGGTGTTCTTAGTGCTTTCAAGTCCCTGAAGAGTCTGAGGAGGGTTAAAAGGTAATGACTAACTTTAAACTTTGATAAATTAGCATGCAAGATGTAATTTCTAGGGATCCAATAAGATTAGAAACAGAGTGTTTAAGTTTCAAATTAGTAGAAGAAAACATGAAATTATTTTTTTAACTCCAAACAAAGGCAAGAAAGTGGAGACAAAGTGTTAGAAAATTCAATAAAGATTTATACCAAAATATAAAGTAATTATATTAAATACAATTTGTCTAAATGTTACAATTAAAAATAAAGATTATCAAGTTGGCTTCTTAAAAAAAAATATTCCAACTGTATACTGTTTATAAGGTACAAAACTAAAATATAAGAATGCACAAAGATTGCAAATAAATGCATCACTAAAGATAAGGAGTGACTTTTCACAGTGGTTTAAAAAAAAGCAAAAGAGGGAAGCATGCAGGGATGTAGGGAAGAAAGAAGTATAAACTGTATTGTATCTATTGCTTCATAACAAATCACCCTAGATTAAATGGCTTAAAGCAACAAATATTATCTCATATTTTCTGTGGGTCCAGAATCCAGAAACAGTTTAGCTGAATCTCTCACAGGCTGCAATCAAGGTGTTAGCTAAGGCTGCCTTCATCTCAAGGCTCAACTAAGGGAGAATCCACTTCCAACATCACTCACATGGGGACTTCCCTGGTGGTCCAGTGGTTAAGACTCCACGCTTCCACTCCAGGGGGCGTGGGTTGGATCCCTGGTCAGGGAACTAAGAATCCCGCGTGCTGCGTGGTACAGCCAAAAAAAATCAAAACCGAAACAACATCACTCACATGGCTGTTGGCAGGCGTCAGAAGATCCACTTCCAAGATCACTCATACAGCTGCTGGCAGGCCTTCTGTCCTCACTGGCTATTCAGCAGAGATGTCAGATCCTTGCCTGAGGGGCCTCTCCATAGGGCAGTTCACAAGAGGGAAGCTGGCTTCCCTCAGAGGAAGCCCGGAAGAGAACAAGAGAGAGGGCCAGCAAGATGGAAGCCAGAGTCTTTGTGATCTAATCTCAAAAGTGATATCCCATCCCTTTTGCCATATTCTACTTGTTAAAAGTGTGTCATGAGATCCAAGGTCACACACTCAAGGAGAGGAGATTACACAAGGGCATAAACACCAAAAGGCAGGGATCACTGGGGACATTTTAGATGCTGTCAACCACAGAAATGAAAAACAAAAAGTGTCATTGTTTGCTTATTATGTGGTGAATGCAGAAAATCCAGAAGAATCACACTAGATATTTAGAGTGAATAGGAAAGTCTAGCAAGTTTATTGGGTACAAAAATCTGCACACAAAAATCAGTTTCTACTATATATAAGCAACAAACAGAAAATGGAAATTTAAAAATAACCCCATTGGACTTCCCTGGTGGTGCAGTGGTTAAGAATCCGCCTGCCAGTGCAGGGGACAAGGGTTCGAGCCCTGGTCTGGGAAGATCCCACATGCCGTGGAGCAACTAAGCCCACGTGCCACAACTACTGAGCCCACATGCCACAACTACTGAAGCCTGCACGCCTAGAGCCCACGCTCCGCAACAAGAGAAGCCACCGCAATGAGAAGCCCAAGCACTGCAACAAAGACCCAATGCAGCCAAAACTTAAATAAATAAATAAAAATTTAAAAAATAAAATAAATATAGAAAAAAATAAATAACCCCATTTACCATAGGAGCAAACAGTTAAATAATAACTGTTGACGCTAGGGATGGGTTCTATTATCTTTACCTTTTCATATATTTGAAAATTTTGGGACTTCCCTGGTGGTCCAGTGATTAAGACTCCGCGCTTCCACTGCAAGGGGCACAGGTTCAATCCCTGGTCGGGGAAGTTCCGCAGGTCATGCAGCGCGGCCATAAAAAAAAGAAAAATTTGATATTAACTTTTTTTTTAAGTATCAAATATCTAGAAACAAATCTAATAAAAGATTTGCAAACGTTTACAGAGAAATTTAAATTTTTTTCTCATTTATTCTAAACAAATGGAGGGATAAAGCATGTTCACGGACTAGAAGACTCAATATCGTAAAGATTGCAATTCTCTCCACATAGAGTTATAAGTTCACTACAATCAAAATCAAAATCTCAACTGTGTGTGCGTGTGTGTGTGTGTGTGTGTGTGTGTGTGTGTGTGTGTGTAGCCTGACAAGCTGATATTAAAATAGAACAAAAGTGAAAAAAGTCCAAAAAAATGTGGGAAAAGTCTTCAGCCATATTAATAACACAAAGTAAAACCATAATGAGATGCCATTATACATCCACCACACTGATAATTCAAACTGACAACAGCAAGTTTTGGTGATGATGGTAAGTAACAGGAACTCTTATACACTGCTGATGGGCTGTGAATTGGCACACCCACTTTGAAAAACTGGTTTTATCCACTCCTCAATTTCACATGTAGGTGGTGGTTATGTTTTATGATCTCTCTATAAGTATGTGATATTTAACAATAAAAAAATAAACTTAAGGGAAAAAAAAGAAAACAGTAACATATATTCCCAAAGATAAGCCACAGAAGAGGAGACTCTGGAAAGTAAATTCTACCTCAGGGAAAAAATAGAGCAGAAAGTAGATTTATTATTTGCTCTAAACAGAATTCCAAGGCCTAAGAATAAAATCCTGAAACACTAAAAATCTCCCATTACTTTCCACACTTGCATGATAAGGGGCACTCATACCAGTAGGAATACTTCTTTCCGTCTTTGAAGAGGAAGTTCACTGCAGGAGGCATTCTGCTACGAAAGAACAGAGGGGGGTCTCAAGTGTAAGGAAAATTCAGTCCAAAGAGCAGAGCAAGCCAATTAGTGAGTGTTGCTCTTAGCTTTTTGGGTAATCACTCTCAAAAGAAGCATTCCACCTGCTCCATAATTTAAGTGTACCACTATTTGCAAGAGGGAAAAGCTAAGGAAAAGAAATGGACAAAGCACCTCCTAAAGTCTAGTACAAAAGCCCAAAACTCACTTCTTATTTTATCATAGAAATAAATGATTGATGTGAGAACAATAGTTAAGGCGATGATGTTTAGCATCTGAAGATGCTCTCTGACTGACCTAGATATATATATTCTTTTTTTTTTTTTAATTTTATCTATTTATTTTATTTACTTTTGGCCGCGTTGGGTCTTAGTTGCCACACGCGGGATCTTCGTTGAGGCATGTGGGGTCTTTCACTGCAGCATGCGGTCTCTTCGTTGTGGTGCGCAGGCTTCTCCCTAGTTGTGGCGCACAGGTTCCAGAGCGCGTGGTCTCTGTAGTTGTGGCACATGGGCTTAGTTTCCCTGTGGCATGTGGGATCCTAGTTCCCTGACCAGGGATTGAACCCACGTCCCCTGCATTGTAAGGCGGATTCTTTACCAGTGGACCACCAGGGGACTCCCTGACCTAAATAAATGCCAAAAAAGAAACACCATGTACAGTATTAAAAAGAACAGTATTTATTTACATTCCATTTACTTTCAAAAGGATGAGGAAGCTGGAGAAAATATATTGATACTTATAAAGGAAGTAGTCTCATTTTACTTAACCCATTTGTGTTTTTCATGAAACAAAAAAGATTTGACTTAGAATCACAGGGCTAGTGAGACCAAAAGAATTTATCCAGTTCAATTTTCCATCTTTAGCCAAGACTGAAATTATACCACTGCAGGCAGATGAAAATCTACTTCACTTACAAGTAAACACTAACTAATATACACATCATAAAAGAACTAGCTTTCATAAAATCTGTCATAGCACCCAACAGATCTGCAATAAAAGACACAGCCATTGTAATAAAGAACAATAAGAATCTTTGTGCAACAGTGAAAAACAATTTACACAGCAGAAATCACAACTGGCTATTAGGTCAATAGCGTCACAGTAACAGTATCCAGTGTCGTTCTTATTCAAACATATACACTATTTTTCAGTCTTGGTTATCACAAAGACATCAGTAACTAGGATGTACCCACAAATATTTTATAAACACCATAGGAAACAACAAATAAAAAAATGAAAATACCCTTAAATTTTGTAACAAATTTAAAACATGTTAACTTTACCACTATATATTTGTCTCATTATTTTTAATTGGTTTGTACACTTTAAAAACAGCATTGAGTTTTATAAAAATACTGATAATGGCTCAACATTTTTTGAAGTCAGGAAATCTTTATAATTCAGTAGTCTGTGGTTTATGTGCTTGTTTCTTCCAACACCATAGTCCTCTAACCACCTATTTACTCAAAAACAACAGCAACAACAGAGGTCTTTAACAGCTATCCAAGTATTACATCCGAAAACTTCTAGTTCTTTGAAATGGTTGGAAGGGGTTTTTTAGTGCCCACATCAGCAGCTGTGGTTTTGCTTTAGGTTTTTCAGGAAACAGAAGTGCTTCACTTTCTGGTGTAGGAAATCGTTCTCGGTAGACTTCAGGATAGGACTTTTGAAACTAAAAAAAAAAAAAAATAATCCAAGAAGTGTCAAAAAAACAAAAGTCAATAAAATTGGGCACTGTAATTTTAAAATAAGCTTCCGATGCAATAGTTCCCTATTTTTGTTTTCTTTTAATGTTTACTGCTTTTCATCAGAAAAGAAAATAAGAAGAAAACAGATCACAAGTTCACTTCAACACAAATCCATTTCTTTTTGTTAAATCATTGGATTGCGCTTTCAATAGATCAGATTCATCTTTAATTTGATCTAATCTTCCAATAAACTCACTTTAGTCATACTTCTTAAAATTTCACCCCGCCAACTATAAACACACCTCCCTTCTAAAATATTCACAAGTAATTCTGACTTATGTTCTACACAGTCAAAGAAAATCTGGGCCCAACAACATTTCCCCATCTCCTTGCTTCTCCAGCTTAGCCCCCCCTGCTTCTACCCAAATGGAAAGAAAACATGCTGGTATACATTACTTTACAAAAAGCTTACAGAGAAGCAATATGTTTTTCCTTTGATCATCACCACTGAACTCTTCTCCAAAATTACTCTGAGAAAAACATGATGGGAATCTAGAACCCTTGTGCTTTGTGTATAATCTTATGTGGTGTGATCAGATATCAAGCTATACAGGATTCAGTCTCTAAAAATAAACACCATTCACTTGCTCTTGAATCAATACTTTAAAAATGATCAAGGTAGGACCTGTGCAGAAGGGGAGAGGCAGCACCTCCAAAGGAGGGCCACTGGAGCATGGAGTTCCGGAGTTCGGAGCCGTGTGGCTGACAGGGTCTTGGTGCTCTGGTAGGGTGTCAGGCCTGAGCCTCTGAGGTGGAAGAGCCGAGTTCAGGACATTGGTCCACCAGAGACCTCCCAGCCTCACATAATATCAAATGGCAAAAGCTCTCCCAGAGATCTCCAGCTCAATGTTAAGACCCAGCTCCACTCAATGACCAGCAAGCTACAGTGCTGGACACCCTATGCCAAACAAATAGCAAGACAGGAACACAACCCCATCCATTAGCAGAGAGGCTGCCTAAAATCACAACAAGGTCACAGACACCACAAAACACACAACCGGACGCAGTCCTGCCCACCAGAAAGACAAGATTCAGCCTCATCCACCAGAACACAGGCACCAGTCCCCTCCACCAGGAAGCCTACACATCCCACTCAACCAACCTTACCCAATGGGAGCAGACACCAAAAACAACGGAAACTACGAACCTGCAGCCTGCAAAAAGGAGACCCCAAACACAGTAAGTTAAACAAAATGAGAAGACAGAGAAATACACAGATGCTCCAGGTGAAGGAGCAAGGTAAAAACCCACCGGACTAAACAAATGAAGAGGAAATAGGCAGTCTACCTGAAAAGAATTCAGAGTAATGATAGTAAAGATGATCCACAATCTTGGAAATAGAATGGAGGAAATACAAGAAATGTTTAACAAGGAACTAGAAGAACTAAAGAGCACACAAACAATGATGAACCACACAATAAATGAAATTAAACATTCTCTAGAAGGAATCCATAGCAGAATAACTGAGGCAGAAGAACAGATAAGTGACCTGAAGATAAAACAGTGGAAATAACTACTGCACAGCAGAATAAAGAAAAAAGAATGAAAAGAACTGAGGACAGTCTCAGAGACCTCTGGGACAACATTAAACACACCAACATTTGCATTATAGGGGTCCCAGAAGAAGAAGAGAAAAAAAGAGGGACTGAGAAAATATTTGAAGAGATTATAGTTGAAAACTATCCTAATATGGGAATGGAAATAATCAAGTCCAGGAATCGCAGAGAGTACCATACAGGATAAATCCAAGGAGAAACACACCAAGACACATATTAATCAAACTATCAAAAATTAATACAAAGAAAAAATATTAAAAGCAGCAAGGGAAAAGCAACAAATAACATACAAGGGAATCCCCATATGGCTAACAGTTGATCTTTCAGCAGAAACTCTGCAAGCCAGAAGGGAGTGGCAGGTCATATTTAAAGTGATGAAAGGGAAAAACCTACAACCAAGATTACTCTACCCAGCAAGGATCTCATTCAGATTCAACGGAGAAATTAAAACCTTTACAGATGGGCAAAACTAAGAGAATTCAGTACCACCAAGCCAGCTTTACAACAAATGCTAAAGGAATTTCTCTAGGCAGGAAACACAAAAGAAGGAAAAGACCTACAATAACAAACCCAAAACATTTAAGAAAATGGGAATAGGAACATACATATCGATAATTACCTTAAATGTAAATGGATTAAATGCTCCAACCAAAAGACATAGACTGGCTGAATGGATACAAAAACAAGACCCGTATATAGGCTGTCTACAAGATATCCACTTCAGACCTAGGGACACATACAGACTGAAAGTGAGGGGATGGAAAAAGATATTCCATGCAATTGGAAATCAAAAGAAAGCTGGAGTAGTAATTCTCATATCAGATAAAACAGATTTTAAAATAAAGACTATTACAAGAGACAAAGAAGGACACTACATAATGATCAAGGGATCAATCCAAGAAGAAGATAGAACAATTGTAAATATTTATGCACCCAACATAGGAGCACCTCAACGCATAAGGCAAATGCTAACAGCCATAAAAGGGGAAATTGACAGTAACACAATCATACTAGGGGACTTTAACACCCCACTTTCACCAATGGACAGATCATCCAAAATGAAAATAAATAAGGAAACACAAGCTTTAAATGATACATTAAACAAGATGGACTTAATTGATATTTATAGGACATTCCATCCAAAAACAACAGAACACACTTTCTTCTAAGATATACAGATTGCCAACAAACACATGAAAGGATGCTCAATGTCACTAATCATTAGAGAAACGCAACTCAAAACTACAATGAGGTATCACCTCACACCGGCCAGAATGGCTATCATCAAAAAATCTACAAACAGTAAATGCTGGAGACGGTGTGGAGAAAATGTAACCCTCTTGCATTGTTGGTAGGAATGTAAATTGATACAGCCACTATGGAGAGCAGTATGGAGGTTTCTCAAAAAACTAAAAATAGAACTACCATATGACCCAGCAATCCCACTAATGGGCATATACCCTGAGAAAACCATAGTTCAAAAACAGTCATGTACCACAATGTTCATTGCAGCTCTATTTACAATAGCCAGGACATAGAAGCAACCTAAAAGCAACCTAAGTGTCCATCGACAGATGAATGGATGAAGAAGATGTGGCACATATATACAATGGAATATCACTCAGCCATAAAAAGAAACGAAATTGAGTTATTTGTAGTGAGGTGGGTGGACCCAGAGTCTGTCATACAGAGGGGTAACTCAGAAAGAGAAAAACAAATACCGTATGCCAATACATACACATGGAATCTAAAAAAAAAAAAAAAAATGATTGTGAAGAACCTAGAGGCGGGACAGGGATAAAGGCGCAGATGTAGAGAATGGACTTGAGGACACGAGGAGGGGGAAGGGTAAGCTGGGACGAAGTGACAGAGTAGCATGGACATATATACAGTACCAAATGTAAAACTGATAGCTAGTGGGAAGCAGCCACATAGCACAGGGAGATCAGCTCGGTGCTTTGTGACCACCTAGAGGGGTGGGATAGGGAGGTTGGGAGGGAGACACAAGAGGGAGGGGATATGGGGATATATGTATATGTATAGCTAATTCACTTTGTTATACAGCAGAAACCAACACACCATTGTAAAGCAATTACACTCCAATAAAGATGTTAAAAAAAAAAAGATGTTAAAAACAATTTTTAAAAAAGAAAGAAACTGGTGGGTGTGTTGAATAAAAGAGACTTATGAGACAAAAACAAAAACAAAAGCAAACAAACAAAAAAAAAAGATCAAGGTATGTATACCTGAAACTAACACAACATTGCAAATCAATTACACTTCAAGTTTTAAAAAAGATCAAGTTAAACCTATGCTGAGTTGAAAACTCTTCTCTGAAACCCTAGGCTGTGTTGTTTAATGAGAACTAAAAACTTTTAGTGATGCCTGCAGCAAGAAGTCAATTTGATAGTGGCTATGTAAAACCAAAGACTCTTATTAAATTCTGGACATTTTACACCTGTGAATTCAGTCTCATTTGCCTTCCAAAAAACTCCAGAGAAACTGTCCTCATTTGACAGCTTCTCTGAATTTAAAGTAATTGCTCCACTAACTCACATCATACCACACATCAAAACCAAGGACAAATATTAGAGAATAGCTTCATAAGTGAAGAGATCAATAATGGTAAAAGATCTACATTGGAGAATAAAGATCTGGAAAACTGACCATAATTGTGTAAATTAATATATGAAATAAATAATTTACTTTCAAAACTGCTCTGTCTCAGAAGATGAGATTCGTATGAAACCTATTAAAATAGAGAATAAAAAGAAAAAAAAAAAAACAACATAAGAATGGTAGGGAGAAGAAATGACTTGTGAAGAATATCCTTTTTACCTGCTTCAATTTTTTCTTCTTTTCTTTACTGGAGAGTTTGGCATCTGTGATGACTTCCTCCAACAACGCTGCCAGAGGTTCCTGAGAGCCGTATGCTCTTTGGTATTCAAATTCCTCTGGGCTAATTTGACGGCAAAATGATGGAGCAGACAGAGTGATATCCATATCAGCTCCTGGGTATTTTATCTGGGGCAAAGGGATTATTAGTGAAAGCGCATTTTCAAATAAATTTCAAAAATTAATTCACATCGTAGATCTCCTAGCAGGAATGATATGACATTCAATTTGGGGAAAACTATATTGAAAAGTAAAAAGTGTTTCCACAACTTCAAAAAAAATTCATGTAAAGCCACAGTTTCGCATATGAGTTTTTGCCTTTTTAAACCCCAAAGCCATTTTCATAAACAAAAAACCTTGTGCTCCCTTCTAATAAGATCTGAAATTTATACACAAACTGAACATATTGACTAGAACGATTCCAAACACACACGATGAACTATGGAGTTTCTTCCCACATCTAGAGAGTCTGTTCCTCCCTCCCTTGGGCACTGACAAAGGTACAAGTTTAGCTCAGCTGCTGCGTAGAGGGGAGTACTGTACCCATCTCCAAACATGTTCTTAGCATGAAACTAGTGAAAACAAATGTGCAGACACTACAGGGCAAAAGGCAGAAGGGTGAAATATGAGAGAAAAAGGTACCAAGATCTATAAATAAAAGCATCCATTAAAAATACTTAATTTCATCCAAATCAAAACTACAATGAGATATCACCTCACACAAGTCAGAATGGTCATCATCAAAAAAATCCACAAATGATAAATGCTGGACAGGGTGTGGAAAGAAGGGAACCCTCCTACACCCTTGGTGGAAATGTAAATTAGTACAGCCACCTTCACAGCACGAAGGTTCCTAAAAAAACTAAAAATAGAGCTACCACATGACCGTGCAATCCCACTCCTGGGCATATATCCAGAGAAAAACATGGTCCAACAGGATACATGCAACCCAATGTTCATTGCAGTACTGTTGACTATAGGCAAGACATGGAAGCAACCTAAATGTCCATCCACAGAGGAATGGATAAAGAAGATATGGTAAATATATACAACGAAATATTACCCAGCCATTAAAAAGAATGAAATAATGCCATTTGCAGCAACATGGATGGACCTAGAGATTGTCAAACTGAGTGAAGTAAGTCAGACAGAGAAAGAAATATCATATGATATGGCTTACATGTGCAATCTAAAAAGAAATGATACAAATGAACTTATTTACAAAACAGAAACAGACTCACAGACTTAGAAAATGAACTTATCGTTACCAAGGGGCAAGTGTGGGGGGAAGGGATAGTGAGGGAGTTTGGGATTGACATGTACACGCTGCCATATTTAAAATGGATAACCAACAAGGACCGACTGTATAGCACAGGGAACTCTGCTCCATGTTATGTGCAGCCTGGATGGGAGGGGAGTTTGGGAGAGAATGGATACACGCATATGTATGGCTGAGTTGCTTTGCTGTGCACCTGAAACTGTCACAACATTGTTAATCGCTATATTCCAATATAAAATAAAAAGTTAAAAAAACTTTTTCAGAGTCCAAGAGGTTCATCTTCTCAAAAATATAGCACCTACTGTTCTTCTGCAGTGGATAAAATTCCTACCATTACATTCATGTCTTTGGTTTAAGATTTTTCTTTTCCCAGAAGCCACAGTTAAAAATAAATGTGTTAAGAGAATACAGAAGAGGAACCAAGATGGCGGAGTAGAAGGACGTGCTCTCACTCCCTCTTGTGAGAACACCAGAATCACAATTAGCTGCTGGACCATCATCGACAGGAAGACACTGGAACTCACCAAAAAAGATAACCCACATCCAAAGACAAAGGAGAAGCCAAAATGAGATGGTAGAAGGGGCACAATCACAGTCAAATCAAATCCCACAACTACTGGGTGGGTGACTCACAGACTGGAGAACACTTATACCACAGAAGTCCACCCACTGGAGTGAAGGTTCTGAGCCCCAGGTCAGGCTTCCCAACCTGGGGGTCCGGCAACGGGAGGAGGAATTCCTAGAGAATCAGAATTTGGAGCCTAGTGGGATTTGATTGCAGGACTTCGACAGGACTGGGAGAAACAGAGACTCCACTCTTGGAGGGCACACACAAAGTAGTGTGCACATCGGGACCCAGGGGAAGGAGCAGTGACTCCAGGGGAGACTGAACCAGACCTACCTGCTAGTGTTGGAGGGTCTCCTGCAGAGGCGGGGGGTGGCTGTGGCTCAACGTGGGGACAAGGACACTGGCAGCAAAAGTTCTGTGACGTACTCCTTGGCGTGCACCCTCCCAGAGTCTGTCATTAGCTCCACCAAAGAGCCCAGGTAGGCTCCAGTGTTGGGTTGCCTCAGGCCAAACAACCAACAGGGAGGGAACCCAGCCCCACCCATCACCAATCAAGCGGATTAAAGTTTTACTGAGCTATGCCCACCAGAGCAACAGTCAGCTCTACCCACCACCAGTCCCTCCCATCAGGAAACTTGCACAAGCCTCCTAGATAGCTTCACCCACCAGAGGGCAGACAGCAGAAGCAAGAAGAACTACAATCCTGCAGCCTGGGGAACAAAAACCACATTCACAGAAAGATAGACAAGATGAAAAGGCAGAGGGCTATGTACCAGGTGAAGGAACAAGATAGAACCCCAGGAAAACAACTAAATGAAGTGGAGATAGGCAACCTTCCAGAAAAAGAATTCAGAAAAATGATAGTGAAAATGATCCAGGACCTCGGAAAAAGAATGGAGGCAAGATCGAGAAGATGCAAGAATTGTTTCACAAAGACCTAGAAGAATTAAAGAGCAAACAAACAGAGATGACCAATACAATAACTGAAATGAAAACTACACTAGAAGGAATCAATAGCAGAATAACTGAGGCAGAAGAACGGATAAGTGACCTGGAAGACAGAACGGTGGAATTCACTGCTGCGGAACAGACTAAAGTAAAAAGAATGAAAAGAAATGAAGACAGCTTAAGAGACCTCTGGGACAACATTAAACGCAGCAACATTCGCATTATAGGGGTCCCAGAAGGAGAAGAGAGAGAGAAAGGACCAGAGAAAATATTTGAAGAGATTATAGTCGAAAACTTCCCTAACATGGGAAAGGAAATAGCCACCCAAGTCCAGGAAGCACAGTGAGTCCCATACAGGATAAACCCAAGGAGAAATACACCGAGACACATAGTAATCAAATTGGAAAAAACTAAAGACAAAAAAAACTTATTGAAAGCAGCAAGGGAAAAACGACAAATAACATACAAGGGAACTCCCATAAGGTTAACAGCTGATTTCTCAGCAGAAACTCTACAAGCCAGAAGGGAGTGGCATGATATACTTAAAAGTGATGAAAGGGAAGAACCTACAACCAAGATTACTCTACCCAGCAAGGATCTCATTCAGATTCGATGGAGAAATCAAAAGCTTTACAGACAAGCAAAAGCTAAGAGAATTCAGCACCACCAAACCAGCTCTACAACAAATGCTAAAGCAACTTCTCGAAGTGGGAAACAGAAGAGAAGAAAAGGACCTACAAAAACAACCCAAAACAATTAAGAAAATGGTCATAGGAACATACATATCCATAATTACCTTAAACATGAATGGATTAAAAGCTCCAACCAAAAGACACAGTCTTGCTGAATGGATACAAAACCAAGACCCATATACATGCTGTCTACAAGAGACCCACTTCAGACCTAGGGACACATACAGACTGAAAGTGAGCAGATGGGAAAAGATATTCCATGCAAATGGAAATCAAAAGAAAGCTGGAGTGGCAATACTCATATCAGATAAAATAGACTTTAAAATAAAGAATGTTACAAGAGACAAGGAAGGGCACTACATAATGATCAAAGGATCAATCCAAGAAGAAGATATAACAATTCTAAATATATATGCACCCAACATAGGAGCACCTCAATACATAAGGCAACTGCTGACAGCTCTAAAAGAGGAAATTGACAGTAACACAATAATAGTGGGGGACTTTAACACCTCACTTACACCAATGGACAGATCATCCAAAATGAAAATAAATAAGGAAACAGAAGCTTTAAATGACACAATAGACCACATAGGTTTAATTGATATTTACAGGACATTCCATCCAAAAACAGCAGATTACACTTTCTTCTCAAGTGCACATGGAACATTCTCCAGGATAGATCACATCTTGGGTCACAAATCAAACCTCAGTAAATTTCAGAAAATTGAAATCATATCAAGCATCTTTTCTACCACAACACTATGAGATTAGAAATGAATTACAGGGAAAAAAATGTAAAACACACAAACACAAGGAGGCTAAGCAGTACGTTACTAAATAACCAAGAGATCACTGAAGAATCAAAGAGGAAATCAAAAAATACCTAGAGACAAATGACAATAGAAACACGACGATCCAAAACCTATGGGATGCAGCAAAAGCAGTTCTAAGAGGGAAGTTTACAGCTATACAAGCCTACCTCAAGAAACAAGAAAAAACTTAAATAAACAATCTAACCTTACACCTAAAGGAACTAGAGAAAGAAGAACAAACAAAACCCAAAGTTAGCAGAAGGAAAGAAATCATAAAGATCAGAGCGGAAATAAATGAAATAGAAACAAAGAAAACAATAGCAAAGATCAAAAAAACTAAAAGCTGGTTCTTTGAGAAGATAAACAAAATTGATAAACAAGTAGCCAGACTCATCAAGAAAAAGAGGGAGAGGGCTCAAATCAATAAAATTGAATAGAATGAAATGAAAAAGGAGAAGTTACAACAGACACCACAGAAACACAAAGCACCCTAAGAGACTACTACAAGCAACTCTATGCCAATAAAATGGACAACCTGCAAGAAATGGACAAATTCTTAGAAAGGTATAACCTTCCAAGACTGAACAAGGAAGAAATAGAAAATATGAACAGACCAATCACAAGTAATGTAATTGAAACTGTGATTAAAAATCTTCCAACAAACAAAAGTCCAGGACCAGATGGCTTCACAGGTGAATTCTATCAAACATTTAGAAAAGAGCTAACAGCCACCCTTCTCAAACTCTTCCAAAAAACTGCAGAGGAAGGAACACTCCCAAACTCATTCTATGAGGCCACCATCACCCTGATACCAAAACCAGACAAAGATACTACAAAAAAAGAAAATTACAGACCAATATCACTGATGAATATAGATGCAAAAATCCTCAACAAAATACTAGCAAACAGAATCCGTCAACACATTAAAAGGATCATACACCATGATCAAGTGGGATTTATCCCAGGGATGCAAGGATTCTTCAATATACGCAAATCAATCAATGTGATACACCATATTAACAAATTGAAGAATAAAAACCATACGATCATCTCAATAGATGCAGAAAAAGCTTTTGACAAAATTCAACACCCATTTATGATAAAAGCTCTCCAGAAAGTGGGCACAGAGGGAACCTACCTCAACATAATAAAGACCATATATGACAAACCCACAGCAAACATCATTCTCAATGGTGAAAAACTGAAACCATTTCCTCTAAGATCAGGAACAAGACAAGGATGTCCACTCTCACCGCTATTATTCAACATAGTTTTGGAAGTCATAGTCACGGCAATCAGAGAAGAAAAAGAAATAAAAGGAATACAAATTGGAAAAGAAGAAGTAAAACTGTCACTGTTTGCAGATGACATGATACTATACATAGAGAATCCTAAAAATGTCAACAGAAAACTACTAGAGCTCATCAATGAATTTGGTAAAGTAGCAGGATACAAAATTAATGCACAGAAATCTCTTGCATTCCTATACACTAATGATGAAAAATCTGAAAGAGAAATTAAGGAAACACTCCCATTTACCATGGCAACAAAAAGAATAAAATACCTAGGTATATACCTACCTAGGAAGACAAAAGACCTGTATGCAGAAAACTATAAGACACTGATGAAAGAAATTAAAGATGATACCAACAGATGGAGAGATATACCATGTTCTTGGATTGGAAGAATCAATATTGTGAAAATGACTATACTACCCAAAGCAATCTACAGATTCAATGCAATCCCTATCAAATTACCAATGGCATTTTTTACGGAACTAGAACAAAAAATCTTAAAATTTGTATGGGGACACAAAAGACCCCGAATGGCCAAAGCAGTCTTGAGGGGAAAACACGGAGCTGGAGGAATTAGACGCCCTGATTTCAGACTATACTACAAAGCTATAGTAATCAAGACAATATGGTACTGGCACAAAAACAGAAACATAGATCAATGGAACAAGATAGAAAGCCCAGAGATAAACCCACGCACCTATGGTGAACTAATCTACGACAAAGGGGGCAAGGATATACAATGGAGAAAAGACAGTCTCTTCAGTAAGTGGTGCTGGGAAAACTGGACAGCTACATGTAAAAGAATGAAATTAGAACACTTCCTAACACCATACACAAAAATAAACTCAAAATGGATTAGAGACCTAAATGTAAGACAGGACACCATAGAACTCTTAGAGGAAAACACAGGAAGAACACTCTTTGACATAAATCACAGCAAGATCTTTTTTTGATCCACCTCCTAGAGTAATGGAAATAAAAACAAAAATAAACAAATGGGACCTAATGAAACTTCAAAGCTTTTGCACAGCAAAGGAAACCATAAACAAGACGAAAAGACAACCCTCAGAATGGGAGAAAATATTTGCAAACGAATCAACGGCCAAAGGATTAATCTCTAAAATATATAAACAGCTCATGCAGCTCAATATTAAAAAAAAATCCAAAAATGGGCAGAAGACCTAAATAGACATTTCTCCAAAGAAGACATACAGATGGCCAAGAAGCACATGAAAAGCTGCCCAACATCACTAATTATTAGAGAAATGCAAATCAAAACTACAATGAGGTATCACCTCACACCAGTTAGAATGGGCATCATCAGAAAATCTACAAACAACAAATGCTGGAGAGGGTGTGGAGAAAAGGGAACCCTCTTGCACTGTTGGTGGAAATGTAAATTGATACAGCCACTATGGAGAACAGTATGGGGGTTCCTTAAAAAACTAAAAATAGAATTACCATATGATCCAGCAATCCCACTACTGGGCATATACCCAGAGAAAACCATAATTCAAAAAGACACATGCACCCCATTGTTCATTGCAGCACTATTTACAATAGCCAGGTCATGGAAGCAACCTAAATGCCCATCGACAGACGAATGGATAAAGAGGTTGTGGTACATATATACAATGGAATATTACTCAGCCATAAAAAGGAACGAAATTGGGTCATTTGTTGAGACGTGGATGGATCTAGAGACTGTCATACAGAGTGAAGTAAGTCAGAAAGAGAAAAACAAATATCGTATATTAACGCATGTATGTGGAACCTAGAAAAATGGTATAGATGAACCGGTTTGCAGGGCAGAAGTTGAGACACAGATGTAGAGAATAAACGTATGGACACCAAGGGGGGAAAGCCGTGGGGGGGTGGGAATGGTGATGTGATGGACTGGGCGATTGGGATTGACATGTATACACTGATGTGTATAAAACTGATGACTAATAAGAACCTGCTGTATAAAAAAATAAATAAAATTCAAAAACAAAAAAAAATTTTTAAATAAATAAATGTGTTGCCAAGAAGGGTTATTCCATGAAGAACATTCCATGTCTCAGCATCAGTTTACCAGGTCATTTAGAGACAACCCAAGAGAAACAGACCAGAACCACAAGGAAAGGAGGACACACACAACACTTAATTTTTATTTGAACCAAGAATTCTGGAAAAAGTAGAAAAGGGCCAGAATAAAGGGTGAGGCCCAGGTAAAATGTGCCAGCCGAAGCCTAGGACATGAGAAAAACACGAGATATCTATGATTAAAGGGTACAAGAGGAAGAAGAGGGTTACAGACAAGGTCAACAGAAGGATGGTGTCAAAAACAATGCTGACCTCACTGTTTATCTGTCCCAGGGTCAGCCCTGAAACTGCCCCAAAACAATTCACCAGAACAGTCCAAGTAACACTTCGTTTTCAGAAAGGTACCACCCTAAATGTGTTATGACGGAGGGGCTGAGTACCCTGTGTGAGAGAAGAGAGATCTATAGGCTTTGAGCACTAAAACAAACAATTGTTTGGCAATTCTAATGAGTGTGTACTTCTAAGACAGAAAATGTAACTGGACAGTTGGGTGGTTACTGATTTTATTCAGGGCCATCACAGGTCATGCTACTCTGCGGTTAAGTTAATCATCACTCAGCCTTCTGATCTTCAGCTGACAGTGAAGGGCTCACAGGGTTACGTTCCTGCAATACACACCTGTGCCATGTGAATACACAAGCCCAGCAAGGATGCAGAGCAACGGAGTCACTGCTATCACTTTTCCTTACAGAAATTCAGTAAAAGTATTTCTTTTCATTTTTATGTTTTTTTTTTTAAGTTTGGCTCATAAAGTATCAAGGGGAGGTGGGAGATTAAAAGAACAGTAATATTACACTTTTCACCCATTTAAATGGCAAAGGTATGTATGTTAATAATAATACCCAAAGTAGTCAAGGGTGTAAAGAAATGAACACTTTCTTATACCAACAATGGGAATGTAACTTGGAACAATCACTCTAAATGGACATTTGACAATATGCAATCAATGTTTAACACACATTCATGGTCTTTGACCATGAAATGCCACTCCTAGGAATTTATTCTTAGAAAGTAATCACAGATGGACCAAAAAAAAATCTAACTATAAAAATATTTACTGTTATAATGTTTGTAAAATAGAAAAAAAATGGAAACAATATAAATATCAACCAAAGAAAATCATTTAAATAAATTATGGTATATTCATATTATGGAATATTATGTTACCAATCATAATGATATTGTGGAATATATAACAATAATGTTGATAATAATAACAGCAGCAGTACCAAATGAGGGCTTACTATGTGATAAACATTATTCTAAGCACTTTACATGTCTTAAGCCATTCAATCCCCAAAATAGCCTTAGGAGGTAGCTATTAACTATTGTTATCCCATTTTACAGATGAAAAAAAGAGATGGTGGGGCAGATGCTAAAGCAGAGAGTCGTTATACAACATGCCAAGGTCACATGGCTAATAAAGGGCACATCAGAAATTCAAACACCATTTAGTCTGTGCTCCTGGCCATTCTGGGTCAATCAAGAATATTTAATGATGTGGAAACTTCTTCTTGTTGTATTGTTAAGAGAAAGTAAGTTATAAAAGAGGAACAAAGGAAGGAGGGAAAGAAGGAAGGAAGGGAGGGAGAGGGCGAAATAGAAAAGACTTAACACTGACTGAACATTTAGAGTTACTCTGATATTTTTTAATGTGTGTTTTCTCTATTTTCCAAATTCCTTCAATGTATTAGGTGATAATTACCAAAAAATAGAAAAATTTTTTATTTTAATTTTTAAACTGCACACTGAAAACAGATGGTTATTTACTTTAATGATACTTTGGGAGGTAGCAGCTCACTGGTCCTTAATTGTGGAGCCTCAAAAGATGCTTAAGGGGAAAGAGGGCCAGTCATTCAGGAGACAAGCAGACCTGCCTGCCTTTAACCAACGTTTCTGCTCCTGCAGGCTGACAACAAACCCTTCTGGGGGGCCCACGTGATAGTAATACATTACATTTCTTTTGCATCATTTTATTATAATGACTGCAATGACAAAAACAATAAATACCTTTCAAAAAGTATCTGCCATATGACAGACATTTTTGCCAGGGGTTTTACAATGTAGTATCTACTCTTTACAACAACTTCATCGAGTAGGTGTTGACCATTTTAACACTTGCAGAAACTAAAATCCAGAGGGCTTAAGGGACTTGCCCAAAGCCACATAACCAGGAAAGTGGGGAGCCAGGAGTTTGGCCCAGGTCCTTATGGCTCTGAAGCAGGGTTCTTCTACCACACCATGTTTTACAGTGAGGCAGTATGGCATAGTAGTTAAGAGCACTGATTCTGGAAAACGATTTTATCAATTTGAATCCTAGCTCTGTGACCTTGGACAAATTACTTATGCTCTCTGTGCCTCGGCTTTCTCATTCAAAAAATAGTACCTAGGTGGCAGGGCTATTATGAATCAAGACTTTATTGCACATAAATCACTTCCATCAGGAAGTATATGTAGATTCTGAACAAACTCATTTTAGGAATTTGCAACCAAAAGTATGCAGCATTGATCAACACAACAAAACCTAGTGGACATTCCACAAATTTTCAAAGATAATAACAAACACGTGCAGTGCCTACTATGTGCCACGCCCGGTTATAAGCACTTTGCACAAATTAACTCACTCAATCTTCAAAGCAAAAAATGCCAAGAAGCCTAGCAAACTTACATAACTTTCTACTGGCAATTTTATAATTATAAAATTATATTTATATAATTATAATAATATATTTAGTTATATTAAATAATATGCATAATTATATAATTATAATATCCCTTCCTTTACCTGGACTCTTCGTAGATGGGCCACACGCTCCTCTATGGAGGTCTGCAAGGCCAAAGGGACTTTCAGAATCTCTTGGTAATTGTCCATCAGAAACGTCACCAACCTAGCAGCTAATAAATCATCCAAGTCCACTTCATCTTTGGAACACAAGATGCAATGGGAAAATGTCTGAACCATCTAAAAAAAAAAAAAATAGGGGGTAGGGAGGGTGAATTTTTAAATAAACACAGATGAGGTTTTTTCCCTACTCTGAACTGAATGCCATCTAATTTGCAAAAAGCAAATGTGACCAGTTAGTGAGAAATGGCCCACAGCACAGGGTGCACATCTCACCTGGCACCTGGCCACATGTGGTCATCTCAGATGGGCTGATCTTCTCATCAACCAGCATGAAGAGAATGTGCGTCACATCTCACAGAGACTTAGCAGAGATGCTTGTCTGAGCAGTTTTTAAAGGCACCCCCTTTTATAGATGGTTTTAAATATATATATTTAAACAAATTCTGAAAATTATTATCACCATCACAACTTGGATCATGTAGCACTTTTAAGTTAAAAGTACTTTATAGCCATTTAGTCTAATAATATCCTAATTTCATTATTGTCTTATTTCGTTGTTTTTTTAAAAAAAAAAAATTTTGCTAGCACAATCTATGTGCCTCAACGATTAGTTTTTCCTAGTTAATTGTTATTTTCTTCAGGATTTTGTATGTACATTTGACAATCACCTTTGAACAAAACCATCAGAAGTGCATTAGGCGATGAAATACAAAAAATATTATAGCAGTTGTTTCCATAGAATTCATTCGAACTAATCCATTCTTAATGCAATCCTTTGGATGGACTTTTTTTTCCTTTTCCTGCTAATTTTATTGTTGACAATCTTATTTCAAAATCTATAAGCATGTAAATGAAACAAGTCAGGCACAGAAAGACAAATACTATACGATATCACTTATATATGGAAGCTAAAAAATACAAGAAACTAGTGAATATAACAAAAAAGAAACAGACTCACAGATATAGTGAACAAACAAGTGGTTACCAGTGGGGAGAGTGAAGAGGGGAGGCACAATATGTGGAATCTAAAAAAATGGTACAAATGAACCTATTTACAAAACAGAAATTGAGTCACAGATGTAGAAAACAAACTTATAGGTACCAGAAGGGAAAGGGGCAGAGGGATAAATTGGGAGATTGGAATTGACATATACACACTACTATATATAAAATAGATAGCTAATAAGAACCTACTGTATAGCACCTACTGTATCTATTCAACACTCTGTAATGACCTATATGGAAACAGAACCTAAAAAAGAGTAGATATATGTACATGCATAACTGACCCACTTTTCTGTACAGCAGAAACTAACACAACATTGTAAATCAACTATACTCCAATTTAAAAAAAAAGAATAACAAACTATTATGTATAAAATAAGCTACAAGGATATATCATACAGCACAAGAAATATAGCCAATATTTTATACCAACTATAAGTGGAACATAACGTTCAAAAATTGTAAATCACTATATTATACGCCTGCAACTTATATAATATTGTACATCAACTACAATTTTAAAAAACCTATAAGCATGACATCATGTAATTCTGTTTAATAAGACTTCATTTCATCAACATACTGCAGATGATACTTTCTCTTCACTCACATATATGTACAGAGGGAGAGACACACACAGAGACTCTTTATTTGGAGACTAGGGACCCCAGGGGATCTGTGAGTGCCTTGAAATCGTATAGAAAATTTTACACACGCTTTCTTCTGGGGAATAGGCGCAAAGTTTTCTTCGCTTTTCAAAAAGGTCCATTAGCCCACCTACCCATCCACCCACCCCCCAAAAAAGGTCAAGAATCACTCTACTGGGTGCTGATTTGTCCTCTGATCTTATGCCACACCCCTAAAGGTCGAACAGTGGACCCTCAGGCATACACAATGGTTCACCAACATATGGAAAGGATGTACATCCCAATGAAACATCAATTTTGCTCTAAGATATTTTTTGAGGAAAATTAATAAATTTTGCTAGTAAATAATTCTAAACCTAGACCCTATTTTAAAACACATGCTGACATGACAAAGTAGAATTCAAAATCAGCCTATGTTTTTAAGCAAAACTGAGAATATATTAAGAAATATCCTCACTCATGGACCCTTAGATCATACCCTGAAAGATACACATTCTTTCCTTCCAAGTTGTCTGGTCTAACTCCATATTTTACTTCTTCCCTCTTTAATCCATGATATATGCTGCATCTTCTCTTACTGGTTATAGTAACAAAGGCTTTGCGACCCTTTTTGTCCTGGAGGAGAGAATGCTGTTTCTTGCCAGGCCAGTAATCCTTTCTGTCCATGCGTCCTTCTCTTTGTGTTGACAGCAGGCAGGATGCAGCAGCTATCTCTACACGCAGTGTCTACCTCTACTCACTCTTTACTTTTCATTATGTTCTTTGAGTCACTAAGACCAAAAGCACAATACCAGTCTGGGAGGATTCCAAGCCATGGCTCTTTAAGCGAGCCTGCCTTGTACCTTCCTCTGGTTGCCAAGCTAGTAAACTTTACTCAAGTGAATTTTAACCCCAAAACTCCAGTCCTCGTAGATGTCAGAAATCAACCTACCAGTGTTCGGGTGCCAAAGCCATCACACAGTGGTGGCATCTCCTTATTTAAGCAGATCCTTGCCATCATCCTCATCAACAGCTGTAACTTTCTTCTATTTTCAGGAGGCAGGAGGAGGCAGCAAATCTGAAATGCTTCAATGGCCATTTCCTCTTTCTGTAACAAACCTGATTTAGAAAAAAAAAAAAAAAAAAGGTTCTAATCCTTTGAAAACCTATAGCCTACCTGACTCTATTATGTTCACATTTTTACAAAACATGTATTACTAAAATTATATAAAGCATGTTTGCATGTGCACTTACACTGGGCTAACTTACATAGATCCACTGTCACAAATAAGCATAGAAAACACGAACCACCAACTAGCGTTGGCAAATATGTAAAACAAATACAGCCATTTCCCCCTCCCACACCCTGGACAGACACAACTAAATTTTCATAGCATTTTTTCCCTCTGAACCAAGAGCAGTCAGGTTAAGCCTAACTTAACTCTAAACACTCTGTAAGAGGTCCAAGACAGCATGAGCAAGACCGTGAATGTGCCATCACTGCCCTGAAGTTTCCCCTTTTGTACTATTTCCTCGTGAGGAGCATGTTCACCATCCTGTAGGACTCTCATAGACTAAATAATAGGATTAATGCTGTTAGAGTCGTTCTGGTGCCTCATGGCTCTGCTTCTTTCTAAATAATACCTTCCTCCCACTTAAGCTACTTTTTCTAGCCAAGTGTGATGATTCAATCGTGTCGCATGTCTTCCCTCCTCACCCAATATGATTTTGCTAAAAATCAGGGTATTCTAATATTGTGCTCTCTTCAACCATATTTGTCTCTGGACACACACACACCTCCAAGCCTTCTGAAGAGATGAGACTGCTTTCACCGATTTATTGGTTCATATCCAACTTTTTCAAGTTCCAACTAGTCTCTGCTTGGAGACAAAACCATCTTTTATATTCAGTAAATATTTACTGGCCATGTACGATATGCCAGGAACAACGCTAGGTCTCAGAAATACAAAAATATGCCAGGTACCTTCCTTTAACGAGCTTATGCACTGTGAGGAGGAGAGGCCCATAAAAAAGTAAGTAGCAAAATGTGAGAGGTGCTGCAAGAGACATGTGCAACAGGCATATCAGGGAACCCGTAAGTCACTCAATAAGACTATAGCATAGGCTGTGAGTGTCCAATAGAAATGAAGCGAAAAAGGTTAGCAGAGATGAGATCTTAGAAGGCCTTGAATGCCAGACTAAGGACTTTGGGTTTGAAGAAAAAAAAGGAAACGAGCTGGGGAATGATAAGAAAATACTCCTAGAGTTTTGGGGAAAGTTACTCGCTAAGGACATTTGAGCAGAAATCTGAAGAAAATTCAGAGAGTAAGCCTGGCAAATATCACAGAGACAAATTTTCAAGGTAAAGGAAATAGCAATTACAAAGATTGTGACAAGGGAGTATGTCTGGAATGTTTGAGGAACAGCAATGAGGGCAGTGTGAAGAGAGAGGAGTACGCAAGGAATATTCAAGTCAGAAATGAGGTTACAGAGGAAGCCAAGAGCCAGATCATGTAGCACCTTGTAGACCATCATTAAGGGCTCTGGTTTTCACTGTAAGTGACCCAAGAAGCCATTGAAGGATTCTGGGCAGGAGAGCCATTTAATTTGAATTATTTTTACTCTGGCAGCTGTATAGAGAATAGACTGTAAGGGGGTAACAGGGAGGCAGGAAGGAAGATTCAAGGCATGATTGCAGTCTGTATGAGGTTGGAACTGGTAGCAGTTGGATCTGGTCAAGACCAATTAAATTCTAGATCTATTTCTCCACGAAGTTTTTTACTTTTGCAACAAAGGCTTCTATCACATTAGGCCACAAATCCCTTCTTCTTCTACCAAATTATAAACACCTGCAGAGAGTCAAACTTCACCTTAACTTTATATGTTTCATATACATATATACACACACACAGTTTTATAAATAAGACTTCAAGATAATTGAAATCATAATGCATTTCTTTTGGCAAGCCCGATTTCCTAGTATATGGTACAAAGCATAAAAGTAAACATTCAAGGGTTGGGGGAGGGACAAAATGGTAGAGTAGAAAGACCCTGAACTCACCTTCTCTCATGGGCACACCAAAGTTGCAACTGCTTACAGAGCTATGAAAATGACCTGAAGACTAGCAGAAAAGATTTTCCACAACTAAAGATATAAAGAAAGAGTCACAATGAAACAGGTAGGAGGAGCAGAGATTCAATATTAAAGAACCCACATAAATGAGTGGGCAACCCACAAATGGTAGGAATATCACAACTGCAGAGGTCCTCCCCAGAAAGCGAGGGGTCAGATCCTATATGGTGCTCCCCAGCTTGGGGTTCCTGCACCAGAAGGACAAGCACCCAGGACATTTGGCTTTGAAACCAAGTGGGGCTTACATTCAGGAGGGCTGGAGGGCTGGAGGAAACAACAGAGACTCCACTCTTTTTTTTTGTTTTTCATTTGCATTCTTAATTTATTTATTTATTTATTTTTGGCTGTGTTGGGTCTTCGTTTCTGTGCGAGGGCTTTCTCCAGTTGCGGCAAGCGGGGGCCACTCTTCATCGCGGTGCGCGGGCCTCTCACCATTGCGGCCTCTCTTGTTGCGGAGCACAGGCTCCAGATGCGCAGGCTCAGTAGTTGTGGCTCACGGGCCCAGTTGCTCTGCGGCACGTGGGATCCTCCCAGACCAGGGCGCGAACCCATGTCCCCTGCACTGGCAGGCGGACTCTCAACCACTGCGCCACCAGGGAAGCCCCAAGACTCCACTCTTAAAGGGCATGTGCAAAATCTCATGTACTCTGAGTCCCAGCACAGAAGCAGTAGTTTGAAAGGAGCCTGGGTCAAACCGACTTGTTCATCTTGGAGAGTCTCCCAGAGAGGGAGGAGGAGACTGGGATTCTCCCTGGGGGTGGAGACACTGGCAGCAGCCATTTTGGGGAGCTCATTGTACCGTGATGAACCAGTGCTGGCAAGCACCATTTTGGAATCCTCCCTCTAATCTATTAGTGCCAGGGGGCCTGCCCCACCCACCAGCGGGTCCACAGCAGCCATGGACCACCAGATCACAGAGCCAGCCATGTGTGAAGCCTACCCCGCCCTCCAGCAAGGCCACATCCACCACACGACTCAGGGCCTTGCAGTCAATTGGGCTGGGGGTGAAGGGGAGCAGCCCCACCTCCCAGTGCACCCACAGTAGATGGCCTCACCACAACAAAAGGGCAAACACAGCCCACATAGGGAGCACCCGCAGGGCATATAGCTCTGGTGACCAGAAGGGGGTGATGTGCCTCTGGGTCCCACAATACATCTCCTATACAAAGCTACTTCTCCAAGATCAGGAAATGTAACCAACCTACTAAATACATAGACATAAAAACAGAGAATTACGCAAAATGAGGATAAGAAGCAATATATTCCAAAAGAAGGAACAATACAAAACCTCAGGGAAAAAACTTAAAGTGGAGATAGCAATCTACCCAATAAAGAGTTCTGGATAATGACAATAAAGATACTCACTGAACTCAGGAGAGGAATGGACGAACACAGTGAGAATTTCAACAAAGAGTTAGAAAACATAAAGAACAAAACGAAGTGGAAGAATACAATCATTGAAATACACTAGAAGGAATCGATAGTAGACTAGATATAGTAGACCCAGAGGAACAAATCAGCAATCTGGAAGACAGAGTAGTGGAAATTCACCCAGCTGAACAAAAAAAAACAGAAAAAGAATTTTTTAAAATGAGGATAGTTTAAGAGACCTCTGGAACAGCATTAAGTATGCTAACATTTGAATTACAGGGGTCCCAGAAGGAGAACAGAGAGAGAAGGGGGCAGAGAACTTATTTGAAGAAATCACAGCTGAAAATATCCTTAACCTGGCAAAGGAAAAAGACATCCAGGCCCAGTAAGTAGAGAGAGTCCCAAACAAGATTAACCCCAAAAGGTCCACAACAAGACACATTATAATTAAAATGGCAAAAATTAAATGTAAAGAGAGAATCCTAAAAGCAGCAAGAGAAAATCAACTAGTTAGGTAGGAGGGAAGTCCCATAAAACCACAAGCTGACTTTTCAGCAGAAACTTTGTGGGCCAGAAGGGAGTGGAACAATATACTCAAAGAGATGAAAGGAAAAATACCTACAACCAAGAATACTCTACCCAACAAGGTTATCATTCAGATTTGAAGGAGAGATAAAGAGTTTTACAGATATGCAAAAGCTAGAAAGACTTCAGCACCACCAAACTGGCCTTACACAAAATGTTAAGGGACCTCTCAAAGCAAAAAAGAAAAGGCCACAACTAGAAATGTAAAAATTATGAAAGGAAAAATCTCACTGGTAAAGGCAAACATACAGTAAAGGTAGTGGATCAACCAGTTATAAAGCTAATAGGAAGTTTAAAAGGCAAAAGTAGTAAAATTCACCTATATCCACAATAAGTAGTCAAAGGATACACAAAACAAAAAGATGAAGAAATCAAAAAATACCTGGAGGCAAATGAGAGCGGAAATACAATGATCCAAAATTGATGGGATGAAGCAAAAGCAGTTCTGAGAGGGAAGTGACACAAGCTTACTTCAGGAAACAAGAAAATCTCAAACAACCTAAACTTACGCCTAAAGGAACTAGAAAAAGAAGAACAAACAAAATCCAAAGTTAGTAGAAGGAAAGAAATAAATATCAGAGAAGAAACAAATGAAAAAAAGACTAAAAACAAAAGACAAACCAAAAAATAAAAAACACCAATTACACTAAAGGCTGGTTCTTTAAAAAGATAAACAAAATTGATAAATCATTAGATTCATCAAGAAAAAAGAGAGAGGGCTCAAATCAATAAAATCAGAAATGAAAGAGGAGAAGTTAAACAGATACCACAGAAATACAAAGGATCATAAGAGATTACCACAAACAAAAATTATATGCCAGTAAATTGGACAACCTAAAAGAAATGGATAACTTCCTAGAAATGTACAGTCTCCCAAGACTAAATCCAAAAGAAATAGAAAACTTGAACAGACCAACTACCAATAATGAAATTGAATCAGTAATCAAAAAAGCCCAAACAAACAAAAGTCCAGGACCAGAAAACTGTTAGAACTAATAAACAAATTCAGTAAAGTTGCAGGATACAAAATCAATATACAAAAATCTGTTGCATTACTATACACTAATAATGAACTATCAGAAAAAGAAATTAAGAAAATCCCATTTACAATTGCATCAGAAAGAATAAAATACCTAGGAGATAAAAAACTTGTACTCTGAAAACAATGAGACATTAATGAAAGAATTCAAAGATGACAAAAACAACTGGACAGATGTGCAGTGCTCATGCATTCGTGCTCATTGTTAAAATGGCCATACTACCCAAGGCAATCTACAAATTCAATGTAATCCTTAGCAAAACACCACTGGCATTTTCTACAGAACAAGAATAAATAATTCTAAATAATTTTTATGGAAACACAAAAGACCCTGAATAGCCAAAACAATCTTGAGAAGAAAAAACAATGCTGAAGGTAGCATACTCCCTGATTTAAAACTATACTACAAAGCTTCAGTCATCAAAACAGTATGGTACTGGTACAAAAACAGACACACAGATCAATGGAACAGAATAGACAGGCCAGAAGTGAACCACACTAATATGGGCAATTAATCTCCAATAAAGGAGGCAAGAATATACAATAGGGATAAGACAGCCACTTCAATAATTGGTGCTGGGAAAACTGGAAAACTACACATAAAAGAATCGAACTGGAGTACTCTCTCACACCATGCACAAAAATAAATTCAAAATGGATTAAAGACTTAAATGTAACACCTGAAACCATAAAACTTCTAGAAGAAAACAGGCAGCATGCTCTTTGACACTGGTCTTATAATATTTTTTGGATATGTATCCAAAAAAACAAAAGCAAAAGTAAACAAATGGGACAACATCAAACTAAAAAGCTTTTTGCATGGTGAAGGAAACTATGAACAAAAGGAAAAGGCCAATTACTGAATGGGAGAAGATATTTACAAACAATGTATCCAATAAGGGGTTAATACCCCCCCACAAAAAAAACAGAACTCATACAATTCAACATCAGAAAACCAAACAACCTGATTAAAAAGGGGACAGAGGATCTGAACAGACGTTTTTCCAAAGAAAACATACAAATGGCCTACAGGCACATGGAAAGATGTTCAACATCACTCATCATCAGGGAAATGCAAATCAAAACCACAGTGAGATACCACCTCACACCTGTCAGAATGGCTGTTATCAAAAAGACAACAAGTAAGGGTTGGCAAAGGTGTGGAGAAAAGGGAACTCTTGTGCACTGTTAATGGGAATGCAAATTGGTGCAGCCATTATGGAAAACATTATAGAGATTCTTCAAAAATTAAAAAATATAACTACCATATGATCTAGCAATTCCACTCTTGGGTATATATCTGAAGAAAACAAAAACACTAATTATAAAAGATACATGCACCCCTATTTCATTCCAGCATTATTTACAATAGCCAAGATATGGAAGCAACCAAAGTGACCATCAATAGATGAATGGATAAAGAAGGTGTGTGTGTGTGTGTGTGTGTGTGTGTGTGTATGTATATATCACACACACACAATGGAATATTACTCAGCCATTAAAAAGAATGAAATCTTGCCACTGCAACAACATGGATGTACCTAGAGGGTATTATGCTAAGTAAAATAAGTCAAAGAAAGACAAATACTGTATGATTTCACTTATATGTGCAATCTAAAAAACCAAAGAAATGAACAAACATAATAAAACAAAAACAGAGCTATAGATACATAGAACGAACAGGTGGTTGCCAGAGGGGAGATGTGTGGGGAGAGGAAAGAAAAAGTGAGGGAGACTAAGAGTACAAACTTCCAGTTGCAAAATAAATGCGCCACAGGCATGAAATTACATATACATACATTTAGTACATTAGGGGAATATAGTCAATAACTATGTAATATCTTGTATGGTGACATATTGTAAAAAGACTCATCTTGGTGATCACTTTAAAATGTACAGAAATATCAAATCACTATGCTGTATAACAGGAATTAACGTAGTGTTGCAGGTCAATTATACATCGAAAACAAACAAATAGACAAACTCATAGCAAAAGAGATCAGATTTCTGGTTACCAGAGGCAGGGGTTGGGGGTATTGGATGAAGGCAATCAAAGGTACAAACATCCAGTTATAAGGTAAATAAGTACTAGGAATGTGATGTACAACAAAATAAATATAATCAACACTGCTGTATGTTATATGTGAAAATTGTTAACAGAGTATATCCTAAGAGTTCTCCTCACAAGGAAAAAAAAAAAAACATTTTTGTCTATTTCTTTAATTCTGCATCTATAATGACATGATGGATGTTCACTAAACTTATTCTGGTAATCATTTCAGGATGTATGCAAGTCAAATCATTATGCTGTTTATGTTAAACTTATAAGGTGTTGTATGTCAATAATATCTTAATAAAACTGGAAGAAAAAATATTAAAAAAGAAAAAAGAAAGCAAACAGAAACAAAATAAAGAAAGAAAATCATCTGTTTAAAGAAAAAATAACAACAATATATAGGAGGGTTATAACACGTTATTAAAAATATATGTAGCACTAAAATGTATGATAACAATAGCACAAAGGGCAGTGGAAAAAAATGAAAGAATACTGTTGTAAGGTAGTAACATTATAAATGAAATAGTACAATATTTAAAGGTAGGCAAAATTTTCTTGAGATACAAAAAGCATGAACCATAAAAGAAAATGATAAAATAGACTTCAAAACTGAAAACTTCTGCTTTTCGAAAGACATTGTTAAGAAAAGGGGGGAAAAGAACCACACTCCAGGAGAAAATATTTGCAATAAATATATCTAACAAAGGATTTACATGAAGAACATACCAATAACTCTTTTTTTAATAACCATTTTTATTGAAGAATAATTAATTTACAATGTTGTGTTAGTTTCAGGTGTACAGCAAAGTGATTCAGTTATATATATATTTACTATATCATATAGATTTATTTATACGTGTGTATATATATATATATATATATAATTCTTTTTCAGATTCTTTTCCATTATAGGTTATTATAAGATATTGAATATAGTTCCCTGTGCTATACAGAAGGTTTTTGTTGCTTATCTATTTTATATATAGTAGTGTGTATATGTTAATCCCAAACTCCTAATTTATCTCCCCCCCATTCCCTTTAGAAACCATAAGTTTGTTTTCCATATCTGTGAGTCTATTTCTGTTTTCAAACATACCAATAACTCAGTAATAAGAGAACAAACAAACCAATTTAAAAAATGACAGAAATGAAGATTTCAATAGACACTTTACAAAAGAAGATATATGAATGGCCACTGAGCAAATAAATAGATGCCCAATGTTAGTAGTCATGAGAAAAATGCAAATTAAAACCAAAAATATATACCACTATGCGCCCACTAGACTGCCTAAGATTTAGAAGACTAACAATGTGACGTGTTGACAAGAAGGAAAAGCTACTGGAATTCTCACGCATCACTGATGGGAATGTAAAAATACACAATTATTTTGGAAAATAGATGGTCACTTTCATATAAAAGTGAACACACATTTACCACATGATCCAGCAATTCCATTTCTAGATACTTACCCAAAAGAAGAAAGACATATATTCACACAAAGTCTTGTACACAAATATTCAAAACAGGTATATTCATAATAGCTCAAGACAAAAAAACTTCGCATCCCAACAGATGAATGGATAAATAAATTGTGGCATATCCATATAACAGAATACTCAGCAATAGAATGTAACAAACTACTGGTACATGCGACAGCATGAACAAAAATCTCAAAAACGTTACAGAGCAAAAGAAGCCAGATAAGAAGTACACACTGTATGTATTCCACTTGTATGAAACTCTTAAAAAGAAAACCTAATCTATATGGATAGGAAGCTTCTATTCCTGGTTGTCTGGTGCCAGCGTTGGGGTGAGGACTAAAAGAGAGCACAAGGGAACCTTTAAGGGGAATGGAAATGGCCTATATTTTAATTGCAATGGTAATTACACTAGTATAAATTGACCAAAACTGTACTTAAAATGGGTGCATTTTAATTTTGTTAATTATACCTCAATAAAGTTAATTTAAAAATAAATGATTTAAGGAGACTCCCCAGGTGGTCCAGTGGTAAAGAATCTGCCTTCCAATGCAGGGGTCACGGGTTCTATCCCTGGTCAGGGAACTAAGATCCCACATGCTGTGGGGCAACTAAGCCTGCACGCCACAACTACTGAGCTCGCGTGCCTCAACTAGAGAGCCTGCGTGCCACAAACTACAGAGCCCACACGCCCTGGAGCCCCTGCACCGCAACTAGAGAGAAGACCATGAAGCCCACACCCCGCAATGAAGACCCGACACAGCCAAAAAAATAAAGAAAATTTTAAAAATAAAAAAAATTTTAAAAATAAAAAAATAAACAATTTAAGAAAATGATCTAAGAGACCTAAGCATAACCAAAGTAAAACTCAAAAATCTTAGTACAGAATCTCTTTGTGATTTAAAGATACAAAAAGATTTCTTGAGACACACAAAGTAATTTGACCAAAGTAAGGCACAGAAGTTTTTTACCTTGTGATTACAATCAAAAGACAAGCCACAGACTATGAAATGATATTTGCCAGACTTAAGGATTAGTATCCAGAATGTATTTTTATAAAGACAAAAAAGAAAAACCAAAAGAAAAAAAATGGGTAAAGGATAGAAAAAGTATTTTACCCAAGAAGAAACCCACATGACCAATAAACATCAATAAGATTCATTTTCATACCCATCAGACTAGAAAAATTAAAAAGCCTGATGAAACCAAGTATTGGTAAGGAAACAGGCAAATAGGAATATATCACTAACCAGTGTATAAATTGCTAGAGCGACTCTGGAAAGCAATTTGCTAGAACCAGTAAAGACCTGAATACCAAACAACTTAGCAATTCTGCTTCTAGATACAGAGAAACACATAGATATCTTTGCAACATGGCGAAATGTTATGTGTTGGATCAGGGTGGTGGGCACATGATGTCTGTTTTATTACTCTCCATTCTGCCAATTTAAAAACCATCCTCCTTCCAAACAGTACTTTTGGTGAAAATTTGGAAATTAAATTGCAGGGTTACTCCTTAACGTGCTACTTGAAAACGTTGTTTTCTTTCTATGAACAATACCACCTATAACAATGAGCACATCGAGCACTAGATCTCGTCTTCTAAATACTGTTCTCTACAGAAAGGAACCAAGAATCCTTAAAGAAATGGCTGATTCCAGGGTAGTGACAGAAAGTAAAAGATGAGCCTCTAGTGGCAAAAGTAAAGACAGTGCTTCAAGGACGCTGGGGATGTGGCGAAAGGATACATGAGCCATTTTAAAGGACCCCCTCCAGGGATTCCAAATACATGCATATTAGACTGCCTAATATTACACTATACGTCTCAGGGGCTGTGCTCAGTTTAATTCCCTCTATCCACAGTCTTTCTAACTCCTGAAGTCCAATTTGGTTCTTTTCTCTCTGTTCGTTTTTTATGAGATAATCTTTTTTTTTTTTTTTTTTACAAGTATACAATTCAGTGGGTTTTGGTATATTCAATAAGTTATGCCTATCACCACTATCTAATTCCAGAATGTTTTTGTCACTCCAAAAAGAAATATCCATACCTATTAGCAATCACTCCCCATTTTCTCCTCCCCTCAATTCCCTGGAAACCACTAATCTCTGTCTCTGTAGATCTGCCTGTTCGGAACATTTCATATAAATGGAATCATAAAATATGTGATCTTTTGTATCTGGCTTCTTTCATTTAAAATAATGTTTTCAAGATTCATCCATGTTGTAGCATGTTAACAGTACTTTCCTTTTGATTGCTGAATAACATGCCATTGTATAAATATACTGCATTTTTTTCATTCATTATTTGATGGACTTTTTGAATATTCTGAGTAATGCTGCTATGAACATTCATGTACAAGTTGTGGTGACACACTTTCAATTGGCTTGGGTATATGCCTAACGGTGAAATTGATGAATCACATGGTAACTCTATGATTAACTTTGTAAGGAACAGCAAAACTGTTTTACAAAATGGCCATGCCGTTTTACATTGCCACCAGTAATGCATGAGGGTTCCAATTTCTCCACAGTCTCACTAATACTTGTTAACCATCTTCTTTATATAGTCATCCTAGTGGGTGTTAAGTGGTATCTCATTGTGGTTATGATTTGCCCAGTTTTGAGGAGTATCACCCTAGAGATGTACAGCTTAGAGTATATTCAGCAACAGATTCAAGGGGATCCCCATGCAGAGTTGTGGAGCTTTTTCTCTGTATAATTGCCTTATATTAGTTTGCTGGTGCTTCCATAACAAAATATCACCGACTGGGTGGCTTAAACAACAAAAATTTTTTCTCTCACAGTTTTGGAGGCTAGAAGTCTGAGCTCAAGGTGTCAGCAGGGTTGGTTTCTCCCGAGGTCTCTCTCTATGGCTTACAAATGGCTGCCTGCTTGCTCTGACCTCACATGGTCATCCCTCGATCTGTGTCCAGGATTAACCTCCTCTTCTTATTAGGACACCAGTCATATTGGACTAAGCCCAAATCACACAGCTTGTAACCGTAGAAGCTGGAGTTTGAACCAGTTGCAGAGTCTGCATTCTTAACCCCTATATTATATTGTTACTGACAAGAAAAAACTATTCTTCATTCTGATTACATAATGATATCAGCTCTGTTTGCTATGTTTGTAGAAATGAGATTTAAAAATCATAGAAACTCTTATATAAATAATTTCCTATAATACCTTGAATTTGTAAAATTTCTCCAAAGTTATCAAAGAGAAATTATTAAAAAAAAAAAAAAAGGGCATGTCATTCATACACTCAGCATTAGGAAAGTAGAAATACTAGGAGCATGGTAAGATGGTATAGAACCAAATGACTGGAAAAACTACTCAACTTCTTTTCAGGTCTACTGAGATTTTCCTCATCTGGAAATGGAAATAATACTAGCACCAATCTCACAGGGTATTGTGAAGGTTATAAAAATAATACTATATATTAAAGTGAGCCCAAAATTTGGAACAATACTCTTTTTATTCACAATGCACAAGAGAATACCTGTATGTTTATTAAAATTAAATACATAATTAATACAGGAATATTTTATATACTTCAACCCTTGATTCTGGCAAGCATACAATTTTTATTTTCTGCTCTGGTGCCTAGAACACTATAGGTGCTAAATTAATGTCTTGAGTGACTGAAAAGACTTGGGAGATCATTCATACCACCATTTTGTTTGCTTATGAATCAAATGAGATTTTGAAAATCCTGCTCCCCCATCTTGGAAGTCTGAACAACAGTACTGAATGCCTTCTAGGCCCAAGTTACTATATATTAAGCAATTGTATCTGTTCACATTTAATCATTTTGACTATTCTATGAAGTAGGAAGTACTGCCCCATTTTATATACAAGGAAACCAAAGCCCAAAGTAGTTAAGACTTCGAGAGTTTTCCCTTAGCTGAGATTCAAACCTATGAAATCCTTACATACATAATTAACAACACATAATTAGGAACCTCCTCTCAATAAATCCTACTTGGTTTTAATTTGGTATTAAAAGTGAATGGTCAGGGGCTTCCCTGGTGGCACAGTGGTTAAGAATCCACCTGCCAATGCAGGGGACACGGGTTCGATCCCTGGTCCAGGAAGACCCTATATGCCGCGGAGCAACTAAGCCCATAGGCCACTAAGCCCATGCACCGCCAACTACTGAGCCCACGAACCACAACTACTGAAGCCCACACACCTAGAGCCCAAGCTCCGCAACGAGAAGCCACCGCAATGAGAAGCCTGCGCACCTCAATGCTCACCACAACTAGAGAAAGCCCTTGCACAGCAACAAAGACCCAACACAGCCAAAAAAATAAATAATAAATAAATAAATAAAATAAAATTTAAAGAAGTGAATGGTCAGCAATTATTAATTATCAATTAAAAGATTACACTCTCTACTTAATACCATACTACCATACTCTATATACATATTAACACACTCATAGGCAAACTTTTCTTGGATTACTATATGTGTCCTAGATAAAAACCATTTTAATCTTAGATTATATTTAAAAAGTTCATCCATCAGCAACCTATCACCACTGTATTATGTCTTAAGTAATCTTTTGGCAAAATCTCCAGGAATCCAAAAAAAGCTCTAGTGGCTATTAAGTAAATACGTATTTATTTTAAAAGAGATTGAACCTAGGGTATAAAACAGACATAAACTAATAGAATTTTTCAACCACACCAAGGCTACAATTTGAAATCACAAAAATATTAATTGGTAGAAAGTTTAGAAAATTGCCGGGTGAATATAAATTTTTCCTCTTTAATATTTTTGAATGTTTAAAGAGGCAGTAATGTAAAAAGTCACAATCCTATAACTCCCCTGGTATTAGGAACACAGATGCTACAGACAGCAGGGGAAATTGGGTCATAAGGATACTTAGCTGTGCTCCAGTTTATCACATCGTCGTACATACCAAATAAAACCAGAAAAACAGATTAAAAGTAAAATACAAGCTATGTTTGCATAAAGTAGAGATCTGCATGCTATTAATCTTGACGGGAGAAAATTGTTATATTACTTGTAAAAGTACGTGAATTTCACAAAATATTTTAGAACTTGAATAGAAGATCTTCCACTACAGCAGAAAAGAATTTTAGAAGTTTGATAGTGGTTTTGGAGCTATTTTTCCTTCTTTCAAAATTAAAACTAAGGATAGCAGCTAATATTTATAATGATAAACCTAATTTATAATGATTATGAAAATTGCTAGCATTTATTAAGCATTTCATTATGTATCTAATAGTATTCTAAACACTAACAGTATCTCACTGAATCTTTACAACAATCCCTATGAGATAGATACTATTATAATTTCCATTTACAGATAAAGAAAAGTGAGGCTTAAAGAGATTATATCATTTGCCCAAATCACATAGCTGGTCAGTGGTAGAAGGGGATTTGAGTCCACACAGTCTAGGCCATGCACACTCTAAATAGCATGCTGAATTACCAAGAGGCCAATTACTTCCTAAGGATAAATTCATAGAAGTAGAAATGTTGGTTCAAAGAGTATGCACAAATATTCAATAAGCAGATAGGCAAATAAAATGTCATTCTGCGTTCTTCAACTTGAGGCAAGGATTAGAGAGTAAAAAGAACAGAGAATTTCTCAAATTTGAAACTAGCTCCTTTACACCAACAAGGGCACACAAAACCATTTTCTTGAGATTTCAAAATGAAAGCCAGGTTTCAAAATGAAAACTACTGCCAGTTTCTCTCCCACAAAGTAAAAATACAATGTAGTTTATCCCTGAAGAAACTCTCTAATTACTTTAAAATGTTAATTTCACAACAAGTAGAGATGAAAAACTGAATATAACTCTATAGCATATGAGCCATAGGTAAAAGGTATTTTTATCTAAATTAAAGGACAAGTCATGTGATTTTTAATTATTCATAAAGGATAAATCGTGTAATGTAAGCATCTTTCACAATTACCTATTGTTACTAGCAATATTTGAATAATAGAAGACTTTCTGAAAAACCTTCACATTCATTAAATCCTCACAATCATCTTACTATGTAGGAAGGTAGAGACGAAGTTTAGAGTACTCTTTTTTTTTCAAAAATTTTTTACAGCTAAAATTAAGAAACATTTTTTATCACAATAATATATATACAAATACACAGGGATTTAAAACAAAAAAGTTTATAAAAATACCTACTGTTATTATATACAATGCACTCTGATATTTTGTACACTATTCTATGGGTTTGTTTGTTTTTTAATGCTGTTCTACTACATAGAATTCACATCCAACACGTAGCTTCTGAAACAATGGCTTAGGGACTACTAAGTTTGAACCAAGGCTCTCGCATAACAAACATCCAGGAATACACAGGCAGAAATCAAACAGATATTCTAGTCTTGAGTTTAGGAGATAGATCTGAGATGAAGATAAGAATTGAAAATTCTCAGCATATGGGTGATCCATGAAGTGGTATGATGTCATCAAAGAGAAGATCTGATATATCTGTAATACCTAAGTCCCTCTTGGCATCCTGTTCCAAGGATGTTGTTATTTTTCAAACTGTTCAAATGTCAGAGCAGGACTCGTTTTTAGTTCTTTCTGCCTTTGAATCTTGGAGTGCTATATATTGCTTTCCTCAGTTAAATTACACGTAGGAATACTTAAATTCTCAAAAAACAGTTTAATTTGAGCTCTCCGTTTCTATTTCCTAACTCTTTCTCATTGCTAACCATTACCTAATCTTTTTCTTCCCCTTCATTAAAAGCTTACTGACAAAAGCACACTACAGGATTCAGTAAAAAAAAAAAAAAAAAATGACTGCAAGAGAATTTAGCTTTCAAATATCCATGACAGTCTACAGTTGAACTCAAGACATGTTCAACAAGTACTTGCAGATTCCTCACTGATTTTAAAGAGCTTCTTGGTTTTGTTTAAGGTTCTGTTTTAAGAACTCCTGAAGGACATTAGCATTCTATCCTTATTTTATAACAAAAGAGTTTCAGTGTTTTAACTTTTATTCTTTGGATTCATTTCATTTTGCTAAACAAAAGCTAAAAGAGTAACTTTTTTATCTTCCACCATTTCTACAATCTCAACATCATCACAAAGATACTGAATCCTCCTTCTCTTAAGAAAATGACAAGGGCCTTCTGTAGCCTCAGAAGTAACTTGTTTCTTGCATTTCAGAATGATATAATAGTGCTTATCCTAATTATAGATTGTAAAGATCTATCACAAATAGTTTTACACAAAAAAATCTTCCTATCTTTTGAGAGAAGAAATGGCTAGATAGCAACATATGATCATCCTAGCTCAACTTACACATTGTTCCAATTTTTTGTAGTTTTCAAAATGAAACAAAACAAAATAGATACTTAGTAGGAATTATTACCCATCACTTTAAGTTTCATGTTTTCATATCTATGAGTATGACAGGCATTACTGCCATTTATCAATGTGAAAACAGGCCCAGAAAGGCAGAGTGATTTATCAGAATGGGTAAAACTAGGTCAACAAACCACCAAGTTACCTGAGCTTGGTGATGTTTCCACTGGTGAAAAAAGAACATAATAGTGAAAAGATAATAAACTATCCACGAAATTACTTAAGCAATTCATCCATGAGACTTTTTTCAATCAGAGAAACATTTCATTATTTAGCTGAATTAAGGAAGGGTAAGTGAATAAATAATTAAATCTCAAAGAAACCCAACTGTTCCTTATGAAAGTAATAAAATCAAAATCAAAGGGAATTTGTAATGTTCTGTGTTTTAGAAGTTAGGTGACACTTTGGCCATAATGACCATGTGACAGGTTCAGAATTCTTCAGTGCTTTATGTGACACTTACTTTTGGCACCCTCCTTCCCGTTCTCCAAAGGTGACATTAGATTTCTATTTTCAAATCACTGGAAACACAAATTTTCATTTTTGCAAAGTAGACCTGATCATTCCACTAACATATACAATGTTAACAATAAGCTATTCCTTATGGGAGCTTCAAAACAGAAGTGAAATTTGAAGACTTTTGAGAAGGCTTGGAGTTCCCAAAAAGTCAATGGACTACGTCTGTTCAGACAGAGGATAAGAGACTCGAGAAGTGTTCATTGTAGTTTTCAAACAACCAAAGAAATAAAAAAATATGCTATGCCACAGTTTCATTTTCACTGAGAAAAGGTATAAAAAGGAAACGGTTTATACTAAGCGGAAAGAATTCAAACTATATGTCAATTAGCAAGAACTCCCTGCCTACAGAGAGACACAGTAAGGTTTAAGGAATGACTAATTCTTCCTGGGATTCAACCTATGTATCTAGTTTGCACAGACCTAGATATGATACGCTTTCCCACAGATTCTAACAGGATTGGTATATTAGATAATCTTTGTTATTCATATAAACAAACTATGGTCCTCCATAACCTAGAAGACTTTCTTCTTTCACTGTGTAAAGTTCTAAAAACTATGGTTTTCAATGCAGGGTGTCTGAAATATATTCACTTGAGAAGGACTGATCAGGGAAGGTTAATATATGTCACCATCTATACACATTAGTCTATTCTTGCTGACACCTAAGAATAATAAATTCTCCATTCTATCCATCCTTTTCCACCTCAAAGCCTCTGCTGAAAGTATTTTAGCTGATGGCTGACTCTAACATCAATTTGGAAACAACCAGCTTTAATTCCTAGATGAGATCAAAATGAACAATTGGGGGTAGAATAGACCAGTGACATCACAAATGTAACCGATGCAAATTGGAACTCATACATTTTTAAACACCTTCCATTTGATTTCCTAGAAGCCAGTGCTCAAATGAGAATTTCTTCAGTCAGCTTCCACTAAGCTTCCAACTGACTCTACCCAGAAAGGCTCTCATTCAGATTCCACAGAGAAATCA
Organism: Eschrichtius robustus; assembly: GCF_028021215.1. Lineage (NCBI taxonomy): Eukaryota > Metazoa > Chordata > Mammalia > Artiodactyla > Eschrichtiidae > Eschrichtius > Eschrichtius robustus. The sequence continues at coordinate 47,340,332 of NC_090825.1, forward strand.
AAAGCTTTACAGACAAGCAAAAGCTAAGAGAATTCAGCAGCACTAGACCAGCTTTAAAACAAATGCTAAAGGAACTTCTCTAAGTGGAAAAGAAAAGGCCACAACTAGAAACAAGAAAATAACAAACGGAAAAGCTCACTGGTAAAGGCAAACATACAGTAAAGGTTGGAAGTCATCTGCACACAAATATGATATCAAAACCAGCAACTGTGAGAAGAAGAGAACACAAATGCAGGATATTGGAAATGCACTTGAAATTAAAAGACCAGCAACTTAAAACAATCTTGTTTATATATAGACTGCTGTATCAAAACCTCATGGTAACGATAAACCGAAAATCTACAATAGATACACATGAGAAAGAAAAAGGAATCCAAACACAACACTAAAGTTAGTTATCAAATCACAAGAGAATAAAAGAGGAAGGGATGAAAAAACACCTACAAAAACAAATCCAAAACAATTAACAAAATGGCAGTAAGAACATGCATATAAATAATTACCTTAAATGTAAATGGATTAAATGCTCCAACCAAAAGACACAGACTGGCTGAATGGATATAAAAACAAGACCCGTATATATCATGTCTACAGGAGAACCACTTCAGATCTAGAGACATACAGACTGAAAGTGAGGGGATGGAAAAAGGTATTCCATGCAAATGAAAATCAAAAGAAAGCTGGAGTAGCAATGCTCATATCAGACTGTTATAACAGACAAAGAAGGACACTACATAATGATCAAGGAATCAATCCAAGAAGAAGGTATAACAATTGTAAATACATATGCACCCAACATAGGAGCACCTCAATATCTAAGGCAAATACTAACCGTGGTAAAAGGAGAAATCAACAGTAACACAATAATGGTGGGGGACTTTAACATCAAACTTTCATCAATGGACCGTCCAGATGGTCCATCCATTTCTATCAGATCATCCAGATAGAAAATCAATAAGGAAACACAGGCCTTAAATGACACATTAGACCAGATGGACTTAATTGATATTTATAAAACATTCCATCCAAAAGCAGCAGAATACATATTCTTCTCAAGTGCACATGGAACATTCTCCAGGATTGATCACATGCTGGGCCACAAAGCAAGCCTCAGTAAATCTAAGAAAACTGAAATCATATCAAGCAACTTTTCTAACCACAACACTACGAGATTAGAAATCAACCACAAAAAAAAAAAAGGTGAAAAACGCAAACACATGGAGGCTAAACAATATGCTACTAAACAACCAATGCATCACTGAAGAAATCAGAAGGGGAAATCAAAAAATACCTAGAGACATATAAAAATGAAAACACGAAAATCCAAAACCTATGGGATACAGTAAAAGCAGTTCTAAGGGGGAAGTTCATAGCAATACAATCTTACATCAGGAAACAAGAAAAATCACAAATAAACAACCTAACCTTGCACCTAAAGCAACTAGAGAAAGAACAAACAAAACCCACAGTTAGTAGAAGGAAAGAAATAATAAAGATCAGAGCAGAAATAAATGAAATACAAATGAAGAAAATAGAAAAGATCAATGAAACTAAAAGCTGGTTCTTTGTAAAGATAAACAAAATTAACAAACCTTTAGCCAGACAGATTAAGAAAAAGAGGGAGAAGTCTCAAATCAATAAAATGAGAAATGAAAACCGAGAAGTTAGAATGGACACCACAGAAATACAAAGGATCATAAGAGACTACTACAAGCAACTATATGCCAATAAAAAGGACAACCAAGAAGAAATGGACAAATTCTTAGAAAGGTACAATCTCCCAAGAGTGAGCCAGGAAGAAACAGAAAATATGAACAGACCTATCACAAGTACTGAAACTGAAACTGTGATAAAAAAAAACTCTCAACAGAAGGACAGGAATAAAGACGCAGACATAGAGAATGGACTTGAGGACACAGGGAGGGGGAAGGGTAAGCTGGGACAAAGAGACAGAGTGGCATGGACATAATATACACTACCAAATGTAAAACAGATAGCTAGTGGGAAGCAGTCGCATAGCACAGAGAGGTCAGCCCGGTGCTTTGTGTCCACCTAGAAGGGTGGGATAGGGAGGGTGGGAGAGAGACGGAAGAGGGAGGAGATATGGGGATGTATGTATATGTATAGCTGATTCACTTTGTTATACAGCAGAAACTAACACACCATTGTAAAGCAATTATACTCCAATAAAGATGTTAAAAAAAAAAAACTCACGACAAACAAAAGTCCAGGACTAGTTGGCTTCACAGGCAAATTCCATCGAACTTTTAGAGAAGAGTTAACACCTACCCTTCTGAACTATTCCAAAACATTGCTGAGGAAGGAACACCCCCAAAATCATTCTACGAGGCCACCCTCACCCTGATACCAAAACCAGACAAAGATACCACACAAAAAGAAAATCACAGGCCAATATCATTGATGAACAGATGCAAAAATCCTCAGCAAAATACTAGCAAACCAAATCCAACACTGCATTACAATGATCATACACTATGATCAAGTAGGATTTATCCCAGAGATGTAAAGATTTTTCAATATCCACAAATCAATCAGTGTTATACACCACATCAACAAATTGAAGAATAAAAACCATATGATCATCTCAATAGATGTAGAAGAAGCTTTTGACAAAATTCAACACCCATTTATGATTAAAAAAAAAAAAAAAACTCTCCAGAAAGTGGGCATAGAGGGAACCTACCTCAACACAATAAAGGCCATATATGACAAACCCACAGCAAACATCATTCTCAATGGTGAAAAACTGAAAGCATTTCCTCTAAGATCAGGAACGAGACAAGGATGTCCACTCTCACCACTATTATTCAAGATAGTTTTGGAAGTCCTAGCCATGGCAATCAGAGAAGAAAAAGAAATAAAAGGAATACAAATTGGAAAAGAAGAAGTAAAACTGTCACTGTTTGCAGATGACATGATACTATACATAGAGAATCCTAAAAATGCCACCAGAAAACTACTAGAGCTAATCAATGAATTGGGTAAAGTTGCAGGATACAAAATTAATGCACAGAAATCTGCTGCATTTCTATACACTAACTATGAATGATCAGAAAGAGAAATTAAAGAAACAATCCCATTTACCATCGCATCAAAAAGATGAAAATACCCAGGAATAAACCTACCTAAGGAGACAAAAGACCTGTACTCTGGAAACTGTTAAGACACTGATGAAAGAAATCGAAGATGACACAAACAGATGGAAAGATATACCATGTTCCTGGATTGGAAGAACCAATATTGTCAAAATGACTATACTACCCAAGGTAATCTACAGATTCAGTGCAATCCCTATCTAATTACAAGTGGCATTTTTCACAGAACTAGAACAAAAACTTTCACAATTTGTATGGAAACACAAAAGACCCCCAATAGCCAAAGCAATCTTGAGAATGGAAAATGGAGCTGGATGAATCAGGCTCCCTGACTTCAAACTATACTACAAAGCTACAGTAATCAAGACAGTATGGTATTGACAGAAAAACAGAAATATAGATCAATGAAACAGGATAGAAAGCCAAGAAATAAACCCACGTACCTATGGTTAATTAATCTACGACAAAGGAGGCAAGACTATACACTGGAGAAAAGACAGTCTCTTCAATAAGTGGTACTGGGAAAACTGGACAGCTACATGTAAAAAAATGAAATTAGAACATTCTTTAACACCAAACACAAAAATAAACTTAAAATGAATTAAAGACCTAAACGTAAGGCCAGATACTATTAAACTCTTAGAGGAAAACATAGGCAGAACACTCTTTGACATAAATCACAGAAAGATCTTTTTTGATCCATCTCCTAGAGTAATGGAAATAAAAACAAAAACAAATGGGACCTAATTAAACTTAAAAGCTTTTGCACAGCAAAGGAAACCATAAACAAGATGAAAAGACAACCACAGAATGACAGAAAATATTTGCAAATGATACAACCAACAAGCAATTAATCTCCAAAATTTACAAACAGCTCATGTGGCTCAATATTAAAAAAAAAAAAAAAACACATAATCAAAAAATGGGCAGAAGACCTAAATAGACATTTCTCCAAAGAAGACATACAGATGGCCAAGAGGCATACGAACAGATAATCAACATCACTTATTATTAGAGAAATGCAAATCAAAACTACAATGAGATATCACCTCACACCAGTCAGAATGGCCATCATCAAAAAATCTACAAACAATAAATGCTGGAGAGGGTGTGGAGAAAAGGGAACCCTCCTACACTGTTGGTGGGAATGTAAATTGATACAGTCACTGTGGAGAACAGTATGGAGATTCCTTAAGAAAGTAAAAATAGACCTACCTCACGATTCAACAATTCCACTCCTGGGCATATATCCAGAACAAAACATAGATCAAAAGAATAAATGCACCCCAATGTTCCTGCAGCGCTGTTTACAATAGCCAAGACATGGAAGCAACCTAAATGTCCACCAAAAGATGAATGGATAAAGAAGTGGTACATATGTACAAAAGAATATTACTCAGCCATCAAAATAAGTGAAATAATGTCATTTGCAGCAACATGGATGGACCTGGAGATTATCATACTAAGTGAAGTAAGTCAGACAGAGAAAGACAAATAACATATGATATCACTTATATGTGGAATCTAAAAAAATTGATACAAATGAACTTATTACAAAACAGAAACAGACTCACAGACTTAGAGAATGAACTTATGGTTACCAGAGGGGAAGGTTGGGAGGGAGGGATAGATAGGGAGTTTGGGATTGACATGTACACACTGCTATATTTAAAATAGATAACCAACAAGTATCTACTGTATGGCACAGGGAACTCTGCTCAGTACTCTGTAATAACCTAAATGGAAAAAAGAATAGATACATGTATAACTGAATCACTTTGCTGTTCACCTGAAACTAACACAACATTGTTAATCAACTATACTCCAATAAAAAATTAAAATTTTTTAAAAATTGGAATTCTTTTTTTTTAAGTTCCAAGTTCTTTTGTTTCTAAATTCTACCGTAAAACATTATGAAAATGGAAAATGAGAAGAAAATCTAAGAAGTGGTTTTTAATCCTGTCTTTAGAATTTCTTTTACCAGTCGCATAATGGCATTAAGTGGCTATAATGAGAATCTACTCAATTAGTCTTTATGCATCTTAAATAACAGCAAGTAGTCATCATTAAGCATGATATTCACAAGGACATAAGCCCCCAATTCTCCTTGGTGGAAAACAAAATACCAAGAAGACCCAGTGGTCTCAAAACACAGTACTAGGTCTAATCCCTTCATTTCTTCTCAATATTGGTCTCTCTGAGAACAAACTCACTCTTATGTACATGATTTATAATTGTTCCATTTTGCTTCTTATTATCAGAAATCCTATGAAATCTTAAAATTGAAGTATTGTGCTAAGAGATCAGGTACATTATTCACATATTGCTGATACTTTATTTTGTTAGGATACTATGGCTGCATCCCTACTTTCCGACAAGAAAATAAGATAGTAGAAAGGGAAGAGACGGGGAAGGAGGAATGGGAAGGCGAAGACTGCTAAGCCCACAACACTCAAAACCAAGAGGATGCTAATTCCTACAAATTTACATAACAGAGTATGATACCCACACAGTGATTTGGTCACTAAAGCAAACTTTTGGACAAGAAAACAGTAATATTTATTGAGCAATCACAACATCAACAGAAAAATCTGATTTCCAAGAAGAAAGGAACAATATCAGAAAAACCTATACCAATAATATTGATTTCTTTTTCCTTTTTACCATGTTTCTTTGACAGTGTAAATTCTGAAATATAAATCTACGTGAGAAGTAGCAACAAGTTTTAGAGAACAGTAGTTACTATATTTTACATGTCACAGATAACAAATAGTCCTACAAAAACCTGTTACTTCTATAAAAAGAAATAAGATTTCTATATGAAAATGTCTCTCTCACACTTGACTATTCATTAAGTCATATCCAGAGTAGTAGATTTACTCATGAAGAGTAAATGTCAAATTTACATTCTTCTCTACCAATAAAGTCATACTTTTTTGTACAGAAATGACATAGAACATATTACTCCTCCCTAAGAAATAAAAACTATTGGTCCTTGTTTAGGTTTCATAACAGAGCTTAACTATTTTCTTTTCCTCCTTTATAGAGCAGGACTCCAACTAGGCAAGCATCCCATCTGTTTTTATTTCAAAAAAGCTATGGAAGTCTCAAGATAGTGAAAAATGAAATGATTCCATATCAGTAGTGAAGATATACGCTCATTATATTCCAACTTACCTAATACACTGACAAAGGCGTCAAAAAGGTGAAATGTAAGCAAAGGCTCTTTCAAGTGACCATAGTAATCAGCTATAGTTTTAAAGACATCTTTTTCAAATCCTAAATACATAGGCTGCTTCAAATCCGAACAATTAGGCCCTGTTAAAAAAGGGAAAGAGAAAGAAAGAGAAACATTAATGGGGCAATCATCTTTAAGTATTAGTCTCTGTGCATAGGTGTGGTGTGTACAGATACTTAAGATCAGAAAAGTTTTCAAGGAGAAAACTGATACTATACATTCTGCTTATATAAATATACTTTATGTCTAAATTGAAATCTATTATAAAACAATGAGGAAAATCACTGGCTTACTTCCATTTTCAAAGAAACCGACTCTTTCTTTTATGACGTTCTGAAAGACATTTTTATTAAATGTAAACAGTGATAATTCTCTTTGAAATAGTCAATATTTCTCCTAGTCTTTTTTCGCCACGTGTAATATGGGATCTTAGTTCCCCTACCAGGGATGGAACCCACGCTCCCTGCAGTGGAAGCACGCAGTCCCAACCACTGGACCACCAAGGAAGTCCAGATATTTTCCTAGTCTTGACACAGTTAACCAACATAGTAATTACCTCATATATGTAATAGATAAGCTATAAAGCAATTTTTAAAGCTTTACATTATTTCATCATTCCTATATTATAAAATTCAAGAATCAGAGTTGAGAGGGAGGGGCAAGATGGCGGAAGAGTAAGACGCGGAGATCACCTTCCTTCCCACAGATAACAGTAGAAATACATCTACACATGGAACTGCTCCTACAGAACACCCACTGAACGCTGGCAGAAGACATCAGACCTCCCAAAAGGCAAGAAACTCCCCATGTACTTGGGTAGGGCAAAAGAAAAAAGAAATAACAGAGACAAAAGAATAGGGACGGGACCTGCACCAGGGGGAGGGAGCTGTGAAGGAGGAAAGGTTTCCACACACTAGGAAGCCCCTTCGCGGGCAGAGACTGCGGGTGGCAGAGGGGGGAAGCTTCGGAGCCACGGAGGAGAGCGCAGCCACAGGCGTGCGGAGGGCAAAGCGGAGAGATTCCCGCACAGAGGATCGGTGCTGAGTAGCACTCACCAACCCGAGAGGCTTGTCTGCTTAGCCGCCGGGGCGGGCGGGGGCTGGGAGCTGAGGCTTGGGCTTCGGTGCTAGCCGGGAGGGAGTCCGGGAAAAAGTCTGCAGCTGCCGAAGAGGCAAGAGACTTTGTCTTGCCTCTTTGTTTCGCGGCGCGCAAAGAGAGGGGATTCAGAGCGCCGCCTAAACGAGCTCCAGAGACGGGCGCGAGCCGTGGCTATCAGCGCGGATCCCACAGCAACAGGGGCGCAGAGGGAAAAACGGAGAGATTCCCGCACGGAGGCTCGGCGCCGAGCAGCGCTCACCAGCCCGAGAGGCTTGTCTGCTCAGCCGCCGGGGCGGGCGGGGGCTGGGAGCTGAGGCTTGGGCTTCGGTGCTAGCCGGGAGGGAGTCCGGGAAAAAGTCTGCAGCTGCCGAAGAGGCAAGAGACTTTTTCTTGCCTCTTTGTTTCGCGGCGTGCAAGGAGAGGGGATTCAGAGCGCCGCCTAAACGAACTCCAGAGAGGGACGCGAGCCGCGGCTATCAGCGCGGACCCCAGAGACGGGCAGGAAACGCTAAGGCTGCTGCTGCCGCCACCAAGAAGGCTGTGTGCAAACACAGGTCACTCTCCACACCGCCCCTCCCGGGAGCCTGTGCAGCTTGCCACTGCCAGGGTCCCGTGATCCAGGGACAACTTCGCTGGGAGAACGCACGGCGCGCCTCAGGCTGCTGCAACATCACGCCGGCCTCTGCCGCCACAGGCTCGTCCCACATCCGTGCCCCTCCCTCCCCCCCTGGCCTGAGTGAGCCAGAGCCCCCGAAGCAGCTGCTCCTTTAACCCTGTCCTGTCTGGGTGGGGAACAGATGCCCACAGGCGACCTACATGCAGAGGCAGGTCCAAATCCAAAGCTGAACCCCGGGAGCTGTACGAACAAAGAACAGAAAGGGAAATCTCTCCCAGCAGCCTCAGAAGCAGCGGATTAAAGCTCCACAAACAACTTGATGTGCCTGCATCTGTTGAATACCTGAATAGACAACGAATCATCCCAAATTCAAGAGGTGGACTTTGGGAGCAGGATATATTAATTTTTCCCCTTTTCCTTTTTTTGTGAGTGTATATGTGTATGCTTCTGGGTGAGATTTTGTCTGTATAGCTTTGCTTTCACCATTAGTCCTAGGGTTAGGTCCGTCCGTGGTTTTTTTTTTTTTTTTTTTTTTACTTAAAAAAATTTTTTTTCTCATAAATGTTTTATTAATAATTTTTTCCTTATTTTCTATTTTTAGAAATTAAAAAAATTTTAATAAGTTTTTTCATATTTTTTATTTTAAAAAATTAAAATTTTTTTCTTAATAAATTTTTTTCTTAATAATTTTTTTCTTATTTTTTACTATAAAAAATTAATAAATCAATTTTTAAAAATTAAAAAAAATTTTTTCTGAATACATTTATTCTTAATAATTTTTCTTCTTATTTTTTATTATAATAGCTTTATTTTATTTTATTTTATCCTCCTTCTTTCTTTCTTTCTATTTTTTTCTCCCTTTTATTCTGAGCCGTGTGGACGAAAGTCTCTTGGTGCTCCAGCCAGGCATCAGGGCCGTACCTCTGAGGTGGGAGAGCCAACTTCAGGACACTGGTCCACAAGAGACCTCCCAGCTCCACGTAATACCAAACGGTGAAAATCTCTCAGAGATCTCCATCTCAACATCAAGACCCAGCATCACTCAAAGACCAGCAAGCTACAGTGCTGGACACCCTATGCCAAACAACTAGCAAGACAGGAAAACAGCCCCATCCATTAGCAGAGAGGCTGCCTAAAATCATAATAAGGCCACAGAAACCCCAAAATACACCACCAGACGTGGACGGGCCCACCAGAAAGACAAGATCCAGCCTCATCCACCAGAACTCAGGCACTAGTTCCCTCCACCAGGAAGCCTACACAACCCACTGAACCAATCTTAGTCACTGGGGACAGATACCAAAAACAACGGGAACTACGAACCTGCAGCCTGTGAAAAGGAGACCCCAAACACAGTAAGATAAGCAAAATGAGATGACAGAAAAACACACAGCAGATGAAGGAGCAGGGTCAAAACACACCAGACTTAACAAATGAAGAGGAAATAGGTAGTCTACCTGAAAAAGAATTCAGAATAATGATAGTAAGGATGATCCAAAATCTGGGAAATAGAATAGACAAAATGCAAGAAACATTTAACAAGGACGTAGAAGAACTAAAGAGGAAACAAGCAACGATGAAAAACACAATAAATGAAATTAAAAATACTCTAGACGGGATCAATAGCAGAATAACTGAGGCAGAAGAACGGATAAGTGACCTGGAAGACAGAATGGTGGAATTCACTGCTGCGGAACAGAATAAAGAAAAAAGAATAAAAAGAACTGAGGACAGCCTCAGAGACCTCTGGGACAACATTAAACGCACCAACATTCGAATTATAGGGGTCCCAGAAGAAGAAGAGAAAAAGAAAGGGACTGAGAAAATATTTGAAGAGATTATAGTTGAAAACTTCCCTAATATGGGAAAGGAAATAGTTAAACAAGTCCTGGAAGCACAGAGAGTCCCATACAGGATAAATCCAAGGAGAAACACGCCAAGACACATATTAATCAAACTATCAAAAATTAAATATAAAGAAAACATATTAAAAGCAGCAAGGGAAAAACAACAAATAACCCACAAGGGAATCCCCATAAGGTTAACAGCTGATCTTTCAGCAGAAACTCTGCAAGCCAGAAGGGAGTGGCAGGATATACTTAAAGTGATGAAGGAGAAAAACCTACAACCAAGGTTACTCTACCCAGCAAGGATCTCATTCAGATTTGATGGAGAAATTAAAACCTTTACAGACAAGCAAAAGCTGAGAGAGTTCAGCACCACCAAACGAGCTTTACAACAAATGCTAAAGGAACTTCTCTAGGCAAGAAACACAAGAGAAGGAAAACACCTACAATAACAAACACAAAATATTTAAGAAAATGGGAATAGGAACATACATATCGATAATTACCTTAAATGTAAATGGATTAAATGCTCCCACCAAAAGACACAGACTGGCTGAATGGATACAAAAGCAAGACCCATATATATGCTGTCTACAAGAGACCCACTTCAGACCTAGAGATACATACAGACTGAAAGTGAGGGGATGGAAAAAGATAGTCCATGCAAATGGAAATCAAAAGAAAGCTGGAGTAGCAATTCTCATATCAGACAAAATAGACTTTAAAATAAAGACTATTACAAGAGACAAAGAAGGACACTATATAATGATCAAGGGATTGATCCAAGAGGAAGGTATAACAATTGTAAATATTTATGCACCCAACATAGGGGCACCTCAATACATAAGGCAAATACTAACAGCCATAAAAGGGGAAATCGACAGTAACACAATCATAGTAGGGGACTTTAACACCCCACTTTCACCAATGGACAGATCATCCAAAATGAAAATAAATAAGGAAACACAAGCTTTAAATGATACATTAAACAAGATGGACTTAATTGATATTTATAGGACATTCCACCCAAAACAACAGAATACACATTTTTCTCAAGTGCTCATGGAACATTCTCCAGGATAGATCATATCTTGGGTCACAAATCAAGCCTTGGTAAATTTAAGAAAATTGAAATCGTATCCAGTATCTTTTCCGACCACAGCGCTATGAGACTAGATATCAATTACAGGAAAAGATCTGTAAAAAATACAAACACATGGAGGCTACCCAATACACTACTTAATAACGAAGTGATCACTGAAGAAATCAAAGGGGAAATCAAAAAATACCTAGAAACAAATGACAATGGAGACACGATGACCCAAAACCTATGGGATGCAGCAAAAGCAGTGCTAAGAGGGAAGTTTATAGCAATACAAGCCTACCTCAAGAAACAGGAAACATCTCGAATAAACAACCTAACGTTGCACCTAAAGCAATTAGAGAAAGAAGAGCAAAAAAACCCCAAAGCTAGCAGAAGGAAAGAAATCATAAAGATCGATCAGAAATAAATGAAAAAGAAATAAAGGAAACAATAGCAAAAATCAATGAAACTAAAAGCTGGTTCTTCGAGAAGATAAACAAAATTGATAAACCATTAGCCAGACTCATCAAGAAAAAAAGGGAGAAGACTCAAATCAATAGAATTAGAGGGCTTCCCTGGTGGCGCAGCGGTTGAGAGTCTGCCTGCCAATGCAGGGGACACGGGTTCGAGCCCTGGTCTGGGAAAATCCCACATGCCGCAGAGCAACTAAGCCCGTGAGTCACAATTACTGAGCCTGCGCGTCTGGAGCCTGTGCTCCGCAGCGAGAGAGGCCACGATAGTGAGAGGCCCGCGCACCGCGATGAGGAGTGGCCCCCGCTCACCGCAACTGGAGAGAGCCCTTGCGCAGAAACGAAGACCCAACACAGCCATAAATAAATAAATAAATAAATAAATTTTAAAAAAAATAGAATTAGAAATGAAAAAGGAGAAGTAACCACTGACACTGCAGAAATACAAACGATCATGAGAGATTACTGCAAGCAACTCTATGCCAATAAAATGGACAACCTGGAAGGAATGGACAGATTCTTAGAAATGCACAACCTACCGAGACTGAACCAGGAAGAAATAGAAAATATGAACAGACCAATCACAAGCACTGAAATCGAAACTGTGATTAAAAATCTTCCAACAAACAAAAGCCCAGGACCAGATGGCTTCACAGGCGAATTCTACCAAACATTTAGAGAAGAGCTAACACCTATCCTTCTCAAACTCTTCCAAAATATTGCAGAGGGAGGAACACTCCCAAACTCATTCTACGAGGCCACCATCACCCTGATACCAAAACCAGAAAAAGATGTCACAAAGAAAGAAAACTACAGGCCAATATCACTGATGAACATAGATGCAAAAATCCTCAACAAAATACTAGCAAACAGAATACAACAGCACATTAAAAGGATTATACACCATGATCAAGTGGGGTTTATTCCAGGAATACAAGGATTCTTCAATATACGCAAATCAATCAACGTGATACATCACATTAACAAATTGAAGGAGAAAAACCATATGATCATCTCAATAGATGCAGAGAAAGCTTTTGACAAAATTCAACACCGATTTATGATAAAAGCCCTGCAGAAAGTAGGCAGAAAGGGAACTTTCCTCAACATAATAAAGGCCATATATGACAAACCCACAGCCAACATCGTCCTCAATGGTGAAAAACTGAAACCATTTCCACTAAGATCAGGAACAAGACAAGGTTGCCCACTCTCACCACTATTATTCAACATAGTTTTGGAAGTGTTAGCCACAGCAATCAGAGAAGAAAAAGAAATACAAGGAATCCAAATAGGAAAAGAAGAAGTAAAGCTGTCACTGTTTGCAGATGACATGATACTATACATAGAGAATCCTAAAGATGCTACCAGAAAACTCCTAGAGCTAATCAATGAATTTGGTAAAGTAGCAGGATACAAAATTAATGCACAGAAATCTCTTGCATTTCTATACACTAATGACGAAAAATCTGAAAGTGAAATTAAGAAAACACTCCCGTTTACCATTGCAACAAAAAGAATAAAATATCTAGGAATAAACCTACCTAAGGAGACAAAAGACCTGTATGCAGAAAATTATAGGACACTGATGAAAGAAATTAAAGATGATACAAATAGATGGAGAGATATACCATGTTCTTGGATTGGAAGAATCAACATTGTGAAAATGACTCTACTACCCAAAGCAATCTACAGATTCAATGCAATCCCTATCAAACTACCACTGGCATTTTTCACAGAGCTAGAACAAAAAATTTCACAATTTGTATGGAGACACAAAAGACCCCGAATAGCCAAAGCAATATTGAGAACGAAAAATGGAGCTGGAGGAATCAGGTTCCCTGACTTCAGACTATATTACAAAGCTACAGTAATCAAGACAGTTTGGTACTGGCACAAAATCAGAAATATAGATCAATGGAACAGGATAGAAAGCCCAGAGATAAACCCACACACATATGGTCACCTTACCTTTGATAAAGGAGGCAAGCATATACAGTGGAGAAAAGACAGCCTCTTCAATAAGTGGTGCTGGGAAAACTGGACAGGTACATGTAAAAGTATGAAATTAGAACACTCCCTGACACCATACACAAAAATAAACTCAAAATGGATTAAAGACCTAAGTGTAAAGCCAGACACTATCAAACTCTTAGAGGAAAACATAGGCAGAACACTCTATGACATAAATCACAGCAAGATCCTTTTTGACCCATCTCCTAGAGAAATGGAAATAAAAACACAAATAAACAAATGGGACCTAATGAAACTTCAAAGCTTTTGCACAGCAAAGGAAACCATAAACAAGACCAAAGGACAACCCTCAGAATGGGAGAAAATATTTGCAAATGAAGCAACTGACAAAGGATTAATCTCCAAGATTTACAAGCAGCTCATGCAGCTCAATAACAAAAAAAACAAACAACCCAATCCAAAAATGGGCAGAAGGCCTAAATAGACATTTCTCCAAAGAAGATATACAGATTGCCAACAGACACATGAAAGAATGCTCAACATCATTAATCATTAGAGAAATGCAAATCAAAACTACAATGAGATATCATCTCACACTGGTCAGAGTGGCCATCATCAAAAAATCTAGAAACAATAAATGCTGGAGAGGGTGTGGAGAAAAGGGAACCCTCTTGCACTGTTGGTGGGAATGTAAATTGATACAGCCACTATGGAGAACAGTATGGAGGTTCCTTAAAAAACTAAAAATAGAACTACCATACGACCCAGCAATCCCACTACTGGGCATATACCCTGAGAAAACCATAATTCAAAAAGAGTCATGTACCAAAATGTTCATTGCAGCTCTATTTACAATAGCCAGGACATGGAAGCAACCTAAATGTCCATCATCGGATGAATGGATAAAGAAGATGTGGCACATATATACAATGGAATATTACTCAGCCATAAAAAGAAACGAAATGGAGTTATTTGTAGTGTGGTAGATGGAGTTAGAGTCTGTCATACAGAGTGAAGTAAGTCAGAAAGAGAAAAACAAATACAGTATGCTAACACATATATATGGAATCTAAGGGAAAAAAAAAAGGTCATGAAGAACCTAGTGGCAAGACGGGAATAAAGACACAGACCTACTAGAGAATGGACTTGAGGATATGGGGAGGGGGAAGGGTAAGATGTGACAAAGTGAGAGAGTGGCATGGACATATATACACTACCAAACGTAAAATAGATAGCTAGTGGGAAGCAACCGCATAGCACAGGGAGATCAGCTCTGTGCTTTGTGACCACCTAGAGGGGTGGGATAGGGAGGGTGGGAGGGAGGGAGATGCAAGAGGGAAGAGATATGGGAACATATGTATATGTATAACTGATTCACTTTGTTATAAAGCAGAAACAAACACACCATTGTAAAGCAATTATACTCCAATAAAGATGTTAAAAAAAAAAAAGAATGTATACTATTTTTCCTAAAGATATTCTGAAAAGGAGATTTTACATTGTGTCTTAAATTCATTCTGATTACAGAACTCTCCATTTGATCACCAACCATCAAAAGATAGTTTATAAAAAATTTTAAAAAAAAAATTTTAAAGCTGCTCAAACAAAGACTATGGGAGACTGGATAAAATGACCTCTAAATTCCTATTGAATTCTTTGATCTAAGAGTCTAGGTTTTATTTCCCCAACAATGCTTTTGAGTGATTAGTGGCATTGAATGAATTTTTATTAAACAAAATTATAATAGAAAATAACACCAAAGCAGAAACAAACTGATGTTTCTGCTAAAAACAAGTTTAAAAATAGAAAAGATAGTTTATCAAGCAGAGTCATATTGCAAAGTAACTCTAAGAAACTGGAACAACCTAGGAACCAAGAAGCCTGGAACAAGTAAGGCAGAGATCCCCTTGTATCAGGGACCAAAGAGGAACAAGAAACTCTTAGCTCTCTACAGAGCTGGCAGCAAACGCCCCCAACTATCCGTACACAGATGGCAAGATTTACATCGCCAAGTGGAGAGAAGAACTGGATCTGCCCATGCCTGAGGGGAATGGTAAGTGGTTCACGAGGAGCTGCTTGGCCAGCCTTGTCTATTTCCATCACAGTGTGGAAGAAAGGGACGCAAATGGACTGGCCAGTTCTGGGCCAGCAGAACACAAGACTAACAACTGTACCGGAACAGATCTCTACTCTCAGGACAGCCGGAGAAGCCAGTAAAAATTGAAAGGAAATTCTTCCTACAGAATCACTGTAACTAAAGAGAAAGTATCAAACAAGAAAGAACAGTTAAGTATTGTGGGCCTTCACATTTCAAGGCCATTGGGACATTGCGGAAACAGCTTTTTGTTGGTCTCCTTTAAAATTCTCTTACCTTTTAATGTTCTAAAATTGACTAAAATAATGAAAATTATTAAATATCTATATGTGTGGTACCTCGCTAACCTAGCAGCAAACATAGCCATTTTTACTTGCTTCCTCCTCTATAATATCCCAAGCTTAGTCAGTTGAAATAGTGGGATATGTCTCAGCAAGCAATGCACAGTGCCTTGAATTACTCCCTCCCAGGAAAATATGCAGTTCATTCTAAGCAGTTGTACCCCTTTGTGAACACTTCATCATTCTTGATAAAAATATGCAAAAACAAGCCAAAAAAAGGTTTCCCTAAAAATGCCAGTGCATGGCAAGCCCTATGAGAGGAGGCCATAGTTCTAAGATCTTTTGTTTCTCTATCATGTTGAATTTCAGAATATTTTTTTAATCTAGTTTTTATAAATGTTATTCCTGAAAGACTTTGGAAAAGAACTGTTTACATCCACTTTTTATTGGATTCGTGCAATCTACGTGCACAAGGAAGAAAAACAGTTAACCTGGTTTTGTATTTATTTAGCATCAGTCCCTCATTCTGTGGCCCACCATGAGGCTGGCCAACAACGAAAGCACCCAGGCCGATGGTCTGCAATAAATGCAGATGGGCCCAAAGGGAAGAGATGAGCAGTAAACCTACAGAAAAAGAGGCACAGGGACTTCAAAATCTCATATAATCAGCCTATCCTTTCTGTTCCCTATTAGAGGACTGTAATGGGAACCTAGACTCGTTAAGGATAAGAAGGATAAGGAACAGACCAGGACTTTGAGAAGACTCAAAGTAAATTTGGGGAGGCCAATGAGAATTTGGAAAAATTAATAATTTTATACAACTATTCAAAAGGCTGACCTCTCCCTTCGGCCACCTTTTTTTCTTTGACGTGTAAACAAGCATGTTTATGGATGTGCCAACCATCTGTAAAGCACTGCACTTGATACGTGTGAGAGGCGTCCCTGTTCCCAAGAATTTCCACCTAACGTAACATTAATGTGGAGAACATTACTAAGTCGATCCTCACATCTTTCCTCTCCACTGATAATTCCAGTTATTCTAACCTTTCTGCAGAAGTTTTGTGGCATTATGTATAAATCTTGCTTGAGGGAAAATTATACTCTTCATTACATTTTGATCACCACTGAGAATTCAACATCATAACCACACCTTAATATACACTTTACAACGTATTATAGCCTAGACTTGTTAGACTGGCTTCCTCTGTTCATTTCCAGTTGATCAACTTCCAAAATCCTTGGTTTTCCAAAAATTCATAAATGGGTCATTTAACCCATTTATACCTTCTATTTTGTCATTCCGGCCAAAGATATAATTTAGATTAATTTACTTCAAATGACTGAGCAAGAATAAAAAGCACTCCCCCAAACTAAAAACCAAAGGACTCTACATCTCAGAGGGGTTCCAAAACATGAACCAAAAACCTATGAAAATCTTAATAGTTAAACACAGAGAACTTTGGGCTTCTCAAAAACTAACACTGCTATTTATATTTAGGATGATAGTATATAATCATTTTCTACATAATACCACTGAGATCACCCACAGTGAGCTGAACAGTTATTTTAGTTTCATTCTATAATCAAACAAAACTAACTTCAGTGAAATTAATAATTCAGAGCCTACTAATTCAACAATTTATACACGTATCTCTGTACATGCTAGTCTTACCCAAAAGGGAAGAAAGAAACCACCTCTCTGAGGTGATCTTTGAGACTCAAAAGACCCTACAGAACAAATATCACCATTATTAGTCAGCTAAAATAACTAGAATTCTTCTCATTAAAATCACTTGTTTGGGTTAAGCCATTAACCATTAGAATCCCTTCTTTGGGTTAAGCCTTCTGAAAATCCCAGAAAAATAGTAGTGTTAATGAGATACCATAATAACTCATTTCTTCACAGTGCCTATGATATCCAGTGAAGGAGATTTCATATGCTTATGAAAAACTTCAGAGGGACCGCCCTGGTCCAGGCCCCCTCATTTTACAGCCAAATTGCTGAAACGGCCTTTTCTGTTTCTCTGCATGCATGTTCTTCTCCTTCCAAACCATGCTGCATACCAATTAGATTAGTTTTCTAAAACATTTCTCTCCAACTTAAACCAACGCCCTATAAAAAACCAATGGGAAACAGGATCTGCTGAGTAAACTGATGAGGTAAATATAAGGCATACTTAGGAATACATGTTTTAGGAATAAAAATTTAGGTTTTAGGAATAAAAACCTATAAACTGTTAACAGGCATTTACCTATTACAATATTGCATTCAATATTACTAATTATTCTTTCCTGTGATGAAGCATTCAGAAGAAGCACTATGGACCTTATCTGTAGTGTGATTATATCCACAAGAAAATGGAAGCACAAAACCCCTTTAAAAATGCTCTGTAACTCAGCCCTTTCACTAAGTCACAAATTTATCATTAAAAGCACAGTAATCCCCAAACAATTAACTGCCAGTCTCAAAGGTCTCAAATCAGTGTTCAGGCCATTGAGCAAAAAAATTTTCTAATTTAGGGCACTAATTTCTGTTAATTTCATAAAAATGGCAGGTACTTAGTACTTACAATTTGCCAAACACTTCATAGCTGAGAGTACCCAGTGAGGAAGTTCTTCTGCAGAAAAAGGAAAATAAAAAGATGTTTTATTCAATTGCATATAACTCAAGGGATTATATACACACTTGGTATCATAAGAATGATACTTGCCCAAGTAATATGAAACATACCTGCTAATCACAAACCACCTGCTTATGTATCAGAACATTTAAAAGATAATTTTTCCTTAGCAGCGATGTTACATCACATGATTATATAAACCATAACTATAAATTTCTCTAAAGATAAGATGCACTTGTGTAAGTTTTAGGGAAAAGAAGAAATTTGATAGTTTGTTCCAAAGAAACACACTAACAAGCAAATCAATTATCCTAAGAATTTTAGAAAGAGAAGAAAAAAACATAAAAAGCAAAAGTATGAGTCATCAAATGCATTTATGAAACCAGTTCACCAGATACCTTAAAAAAAAAAAAAAGTTAAACTCTGTATGTCCCATGTCCAATATAAGTATCATTTTACATGTTTCAATTTTCAAAATGTTTTAAGGCAAGGAAGTTCCACTGACATATCAATATAGGTTAGTAGTATTAGGACAGCCTTAAAATAATAATCACTAGCATTGCTACAAAAAAACCCAACTGAGCCATTTGGTACAGGGTCTCTTCCCCTGGCCCTGCCACAGACATCTGATGAGTGGGGCCAGCACTCACGCTTCCACTTCTCACCTTCTCCACAGTCTGTGAAACTGCACAGACACTGGTTGGTTGACTTGTATTAGAGCTAATGAACCTGAGGCTTGTAAAGTGCTCTCTTCTTTCTGAAGAATGTACTTAATAAAATAAAAGACAACTGATCAGGGCTTCCCTGGTGGTGCAGTAGTTAAGAATCCACCTGCCAGGGGCTTCCCTGGTGGCGCAGTGGTTGGGAATCCGCCTGCCAATGCAGGGGACACGGGTTCGAGCCCTCGTCCGGGAGGATCCCACATGCCGCGGAGCAGCTAAGCCCGTGTGCCACAACTGCTGAGTCTGTGCTCTAGATCCTGCGAGCCACAACTACTGAGCCTGCATGCCACAACTACTGAAGCCTGCACACCTAGAGCCCGTGCTCCACAACAAGAGAAGCCACTGCAGTGGGGAGCCCGCGCACTGCAACGAAGAGTAGCCCCCGCTTGCTGCAACTGGAGAGGGCCTGCGCGCGGCAACAAAGACCCAACGCAGCCAAAAATAAATAAATAAATATTTTAAAAAAAAAAAAAAAAAAAAGAGAATCCACCTGCCAATGCAGCGGACACTGGTTCAAGCCCTGGTCCAGGAGGATCCCACATGCCGCAGAGCAACTAAGCCCGTGTGTCACAACTACTGAGCCTGCGCTCTAGAGCAACTACTGAGTCCACGTGCCACAGCTACTGAAGCCCGCGCACCTAGAGCCCATGCTCTGCAACAAGAGAAGCCACCGCAATGAGAAGCCCAAGCACCGCAACGAAGAGTAGCCCTCGCTCACCGCAACTAGAGAAAGCCGGCGCACAGCAACGAAGACCCAACACAGCCAAAAATAAAAAATTAATTAATTAAATAAATTAAAAAAAAAAAAAAGACGACTGATCATCCAACTGGTAGCTGAAAGTATTCATGTTTGCTGTACTCAGAGAATGCGGAAAGATTTTAGATGTACTTCAAAGGCAACATTACCCCCCCATTCTATGTAATTTAATTTTATATGTTGATATTAATCTGACAACTCATGAAGTCACAAATCTGTTTATTTCTGTATCCTAACGTTCTTCATTCCTGATAGAGGAGCTTTAAAGGGGAAGTGTTTCAGGTTTCAAAGACACATTCTGCTCATGTCAGGAAACACGGCCTAGAAAAACCTCTTCCTCTCTCACTGCTCAGGCTCCATCTAGGCCAGGTTTCTTTGCTGCCCAGGAGCCTCCAGCCCTACATTTAATAATAATTTACAAAAGCCCAAAAGTACTATACCATCTTCCCACATCCAAACGTCATTCTAGCTCCAGCTAATTCCTAGGATCAACTGTTTGAAGTAAAAGAAGAGTCCATCCAATTCTGGTCTATCCCTTATCCAGGGGAAGAAAATTTTTAAATCAGTTTGGGGATTCTGGCTCACTACAGTTACCAGGACCTTATTTTTCCTAATCAAAAACCAGGATAGGTGGCTGCTAAATGTCTTTTTTCCCAATTTGTAAACTGGCTTGGAGGAAAAAGTATAAAAAAATTAAAGCACCTTCAACATCTGGAAAGCTACCTTTATTAAAAAGGAAAAAAAAAAATGCCATAAACCAAGACTATCCCAGAAAATCTGACACAGAGACACCATAATGAAAAGGTCAGTGAGAGCTCCAAAAAAATCAGTCAGACCCCAGGACCCACGTAAAAACTGACTCAAGCTTTCTGTTAGGCATGAAACTTACTCACGTCTCAGGGATTTTCTGGGGATGATAAAGAACCACTTAATGCCCTGTGTGGCTAACACTGAACTAGCATCTGGATGGATCTTGTTGAGGCTTTCACTCCTGGGTATTCATCTTTCTTTGACATTTCCTGACTCCAAACAATTAGTGTAAAGGTCTCTGGAAGTGAGCTAAGGCTATACGTAATGAGGGGGTAAACATATGTAAGGTTTAGGGAAGGGTCAAATAGAAGCTGATGGACCTGTACAGCCAACGTACTGGGTCAACTGGGAACAAAATGGCTTTTTTTTTTTTTAATTTTTATTTATTTATTTTTATTTATTTATGGCTGCGTTGGGTCTTCGTTTCTGTGCGAGGGCTTTCTCTAGTTGCGGCAAGCGGGGGCCACTCTTCATCGCGGTGTGCGGGCCTCTCACTATCGTGGCCTCTCTTGTTGCAGAGCACAGGCTCCAGACGCGCAGGCTCAGTAATTGTGGCTCATGGGCCTAGCTGCTCCGCGGCATGTGGGATCCTCCCAGACCAGGGCTCGAACCCGTGTCCCCTGCATTGGCAGGCAGATTCTCAACCACTGCGCCACCAAGGAAGCCCCAAAATGGCTTTTACGCACTTACTTGACTTGTCATCAAGGATAACAACTCCCTGCTTGCTCACACTATATACATTATGGATGATGAACTTGGAGTTGACAAGTTTAACGTCTAAAACTTCTTCTAAGGAATCCAGGCCAAGGATTTTCTGTAAACTAAAAAAGATGAATAATGATTAAATTAATTAGTTACTTTTTAAAAATCATTATCTGCCCAAGAACTGGCACTGTAAAAGATCAATCTTTAGAATGTGCTGTTTTCATACATTTCACCCAATCTTTGTGGGGCAAAAAGGCTAGACATTGCATATATAAAACAAACTTAAAAGAGATCATTTTGTTATTAACATAGTACTTCACTAATTTAAAAACACAACACACTGAATGTCAAGAAAATGACTTTCTAAGTAAAATATTATAATAACAAAAACTAGCTTATCCAGTGATGAGAAACTGCTGTGAGTACATCTTTATAAGAATTAAAAAAAAAAAAAACTTGCTATGACATTGTTAACTTTAATCTAGGAGACCAAATTTTCCATTACATGTTTCATTAAGCTTAAGATTTCAGTGTAACTAGAAAGTTTAAAGACTTTTACATCACTAATTATTAGAGAAATACAAATCAAAACTACGAGTTACCACCTCACACTGGTCAGAATGGCTATCATCAAAAAGTCTGCAAATAATAAATGCTGGAGAGGGTGTGGAGAAAAGGGAACCCTCCTACACTGTTAGTGGGAATATAAATTGGTGCAGCCACTATGGAAAACAGTCTGGAAGTTCCTTAAAAAACTGAAAATAGAGCTACCATATGATCCAGCAATCCTACTCCTGGGCATATACCCGGAAAAGATGAAAACTCTAATTCAAAAAGATATATGCACCCCAAGGTTCACTGCAGCGCTATTTACAATAGCCCAGACATGCAAGCAACCTAAGTGTCCATCGACAGATGAATGGATAAAGATATGGTACATATACACAATGGAATATTACTCAGCCATAAGAAAGAATGAAATATTGCCATCTGCAGCAACATGGATGGACCTACAGATTATCATACTAAGTGAAGTGAGTGAGACAGAAAAAGACAAATATTATATGATATCACTTATATGTGGAATCTAAAAAAATAATACAAATCAACTTATTTACAGAACAGAAATAGACTCACAGACATAGAAACAAATTTATGGTTACCAAAGGGTAAAGGGGAGGGGGAGGGGTAAATTAGGAGTATGGGATTAACAGATACACACCACTGTATATAAAATAGATAAACATCAAGGATTTACTGTATAGCACATGGAACTATATTCAATATCTTGTAATAACCTATAATGGAAAAGAATCTGAAGCTGTACACCTGAAACTAACACAATATTGTAAATCAACTATAGTTAAATTTTAAAAAACAAAAATAAAAATAATTAAACAGGGCTTCCCTGGTGGCGCAGTGGTTGAGAGTCTGCCTGCCAATGCAGGGGACACGGGTTCGAGCCCTGGTCTGGGAAGATCCCACATGCCGCGGAGCAACTAAGCCCGTGAGCCACAGCTACTGAGCCTGCGCGTCTGGAGCCTGTGCTCCGGAACAAGAGAGGCCGCGATAGTGAGAGGCCCGCGCACCACGATGAAGAGTGGCCCCCGCTCGCCGCAACTGGAGAAAGCCCTCTCACAGAAACGAAGACCCAACACAGCCAAAAATAAATAAATAAATAAATTTTAAAAAACATATATTTAAAAAAAAACCAAACAAACAAAATAATTAAACATTAGGTGATTTTGGACCAGTGGCAAAAAAAAAAAAAAAAAAGAACTTTTAAAGTTCTATTCTTAACTAGTATATAAATGACAATAGAAAATTCCCAGAATTCAGTTAAATTGTTTGCTAAGCAGCATAGCTGCAAATAATGCAATCAAATTTGAGAGTTTTATACACAGTTTCAGAAAATTAAATATGCAGAGAGCAGTAGAGAAGCAAAACAGAAAAAAAAAAGAAAAATACTTAAAGTTCTCATTAATACCAAATGCACGTACTATGATAATGTCATAGTCTTCCATATCTCTTCTACATTGGCCTCTGTCAGCTGTCTGCGGTGGACGAGACGGCAAGCCGGCACCTCTCCAATAGCAATGCTGTGACGCTTGTACCACATCTCAGAATTCTAATTGGGGTGGGGGAGGAGAGTAAGACAGAAAGAGAGAGAATAAGTATTTCAATAGACAGAGGTATGATTTTATGAGAAATTTCTGTGATTTGGTTATTTTTAACTTGTTTTAAAATAATAATTTGAAATATTAACTTTCTTTGCATGGACTGCAGAGTAATAAAGTATGACTCAAAGATCAGGTCATATCATAAATGAATATTCAAGAATTGCAAAAGAGCTATGGCAATAAGCATGACATTAGCTATTTTTCCCTGTGGGAGTTCCAACTAATCAGTGAAGTAGCAGTAAAATAAAATTTCATTAATTCAAATTAATTAATATTGAGGAATATCTATGCAAATTCACACACTGTCCAAATTAAGTGATTGTTAAAAATAACATTAAAGTCTATCACTTTCAAGAATTCTCTGTTTTTTATAAGGAAAGATCAAATAAGTACAATGTTAGATAGCAGGCCCCAGATCTTAGGCATCTGAAGAAGGCAGGGAAAAAAAGAGCTCCACAAGGACAGCTGGAGATGGCCGGGAAGAAAAACTAAAGCCCAGAGAGGTTAAGTAATTTGCTCAAAGTCACACAGCTTTAACGCTTCAACATTCTTAGCACCTCCCTTCTCACATTTAGGCTACTAGACAAAAATCTTAAAACTTCCTTTTGGTAATCACAGAGAGGAACTATGAATTTTTAAAGGCAAAACATATAAGAAATCACCTACAAAGGGTTTTTATAATAGTTTTTTGCAGAAGTGTCATTATAGAAAATATCTTATTAATTGGAAAAAATGAACTGGAAAGTTGTTTTTTGATGTGGTTTTTGGTTTCGTTTTTGGAGCATTACTGAACTACAAAAGAAACTTGAAGCTCACATGGATTTGTGACTTTTTTTTTTTTAAAGTATCCAAATTAGGTGTTCTCTTTTAAAGGCAGGAATATCAGTTGTTGCATTTGCCTAGCAAATTCACTTCTAAAAGTTATCTTAAAGAAATACTCAACTATTTATCTGTAAAGATACTGTTCATTGCATTGTTTACACACATACTGAAACATGGTACATATCTAACAGTAAAGAACTGGATAAATAAACCATAATCCTTTATAGACATGATACAGATATTAAAAATGATGTTGAATGTTGAATAACATGAAAAAATGGACACAATACACTGTTCTAAGTGAAGAATATAGGCTACCAAAACAGCACAGCACGATCTCATTTTGTTGTTAAAAACATGCGTGGAAAAAATAAAACACAACAAAAACGTTAATATTAATTCTCTCTGGATGATATTATGAGTAATTTTTTTTCTTTTGTCTCTGCCTATGAACAATTCTGTTAATAACAGCAATAGCAGTTAACAGTTTCTGAAAACCTAGGTGTCAGGCACCTTCTAAACACTTTATAGAAAGGAAGTCACTTGATTCTCATAATAACCTTACCCCAGGGGGATGTTTTCATCCCACTTTCACCAAAAAGAAAACTGAGACACAGACACAGTGAATAAAACAGAGAAACAAGATCACACAGCTAGTAAATGAAGGAGCCAAGATTCAAATCCAGCAGTCTGTCTCCAGAGCTCACACTTGTACTCTCCACATTACACTGCCCCTCAGCAAACACAACAAATCATTTTATTTGCCTCACTTCATTTTATTTTATAAAATGGCTAGGCAAGAGAGAGGGTAGGACAGAACAAAAACAAAAACAAACAAGCAAAGTGGAGGCAGAGATACAAAGAGGGAAAGTAAGATAGAAGAAATGAATACGAGCTCAGGTCCTTTAAGAAAGATGGACTGTTTCTCTATTGACTACTAACCTCATCAACCTAAAACCTGCATAAGGCCCAACTGGGGAAACAGATCCTGCTCTGCCATTCTTCCTCTGGACAGTCCTCTTCCTCCGGACAGCCCAAGCTTTAGAGGAACTGTAGCAAGTGAGGAGCTCAAACCTCCACCACTTGATTTAGGGGGAAGTACAAGAAAAGGCAAGAGCAACATTATCAGAAATATACACACAGACGACCAGTGACATGACAAGCTGTGGGGGAAATGCTTGATGAATCTGAGACACTGGTATACCACCACTTCAGGGCTGATGAAAAATTAGAAACTGAAAACAGAAGAGAGAAGAGAGACGACACTGTCTTCTTCATTGGTGCATGAAAGTGTGCTAATGAGCAGCTGGTCTTCCTAAAGGTTCACAGAACCAAAAAGAACAAAAAAGGAAGTTATTATATCGATGACATAAATACACATTAGTTTAATATGGGATTTTACCTCTTTTGTATAAACAATACTAGATGACATTATAATGAAAAAATGGCTGTTGAATAACCACTCTACTGATGGGGTCATATTAGGTGTTCAAACACAAATGCTAAAAAAAATGAACCTGATTTCATGGAGCTGATATTTTAACTTTCTTAAGTACAGGAACTATCAGCTAGACCTTAATTAAGTTCTCCTCATTAGTAATGAATTAAATAGTCCTCAAATACCCTTTGTGCTCACTCTTTCAGAGTAGTTCCACTTTGTTTCCTAATAATCTATCATCGTATTGAATACTTCACTAGACTATGAGCCCTTTTGGAGGAAAAACCGTATTACATACAACTGCATCTGTAGAACCTGGCAGGATGCATGGCACACAGTAGACAATCAACAAATCTTTGCTGAATGAATGTTAATGACTTTCAAATACGACCTCTCATCTAAGTTCCAGAGCTTTTACCTCCACCTGCCTGTTAGATACTTCCATTTAATACAACCCACCTTTCTCATCAAACATATTTAAAACTACATTCATCACTGTCCCTGACAAATCTGCAAGTTCATATGGAGTCCCCATTTCTGTCACTGGTGCCACTCTTTTTCTTAAATTATTTTTGATAAAGCTTAAGCTGCTTAATTATTCTCTCCAAACTGAGATACAATATAACCTCTTTTAAAAAAACTTTTTTTCTTTTCAATCACATCACCTAAAAATGTTTACAACATATCTTTGCAAACGTATGAACTGGACATCCAGTCCTATAAGACTAGATTAACTTAAAACATTGGTGTTAGTACAATTCTTAAAAACTGCCGTATAAAATTTTTGTCTGCATTTTATTTGTTAGCATTATGGCAATCTTAATAGTTTTCTACTGAGGATATTTCAAGGAAAAAGTACACCCCAAAAAAGGTAGTTTATTCTACAATGTGCTTAGGTTTCCCAAAACTAGCAGAACCTACCTTTGTTCATATTGTGTCAGGACTCACTCCACAATCTTCCATGCCCCAAACTTCACACTTTCAACTGGCAATAATTATAACAAAGTTCAGGAAGAGAAGAGAAGGAGGGAGAAGAGAAAAATTATAGAATAGAAAGGAAAAGGAAATTATAAGGGAGTTTTAAGAGAAAACTGCTCAGTCTAAACATATGAAAACAGCTACCGTATATTCAGTCATAGTGTCAATAGGCAAGAGTGAAAAAATGCAAAAGCCAATCTTCCTGTGTTACTAGTCTCTCAGCTATTAACGGATAAGATATTGTTTTAAAGTGCTTTCAGACCACTGTTTCCAAGGGACCGACAGAAAAACTGGACTAAGCCTGATGGTTCACAGACTATTTCTTATCTTTCCCTCTGCTAGTCCTCCAGCTTCTATAATGGCACTTACCATCACAACTGGCCTCACTGGGATATTCTCTTGTGAAGTGCCTGGTGGGGGATCCTTCCATTCTGGAAATTTAATAACATCCTTTTGATATGGGGGCCTCTTTGGATATGGTCTCAGGGGTGAGGAAGGAGGAAATCTAAAAACCAAGAAGAAAATATTATTGCAGTCAGTGGGAAACACAGATATTTTAACAATAGTCCCCACTTCTTTTATCCTTGAGAGTTTATATAACTCCAAACTTCAGGTAATGAATTCATACTTAAATCATTACACATGGCTAATAGTACCCAACAATGTATGATTTTTTAAAAGCATTCATTCGGCCACAGCTGATGAGCCTCTTGCAGGGCACGCAGACCCCCCACCTTTTCCTCGTCTTCTTGGCCAGGTTGGCTCCGCCAGCTCCCCCCAAGGGGGACGAGGAGGAGGAGGAATGATTCTGCAGGCAGCCTGCCAGATTGGCAATTTGAAGCACACTGTCTGTACGGCTGCTGAGTTCGCTGTGGGGGAGTGAAGGGCTGTCATAATGATGACTCCTGGAGCCGTGTGCCTGACAGGGTCTTGGTGCTCTGGCCGGGTGTCAGGCCTGAGCCTCTGAGGTGGGAGAGCCAAGCTCAGGACACTGGTCCACCAGAGACCTCCCAGCCCCACGTAGTATCAAACGGCGAAAGCTCTCCCAGAGATCTCCATCACAATGCTAAGACCCAGCTCCACTCAACGACCAGCAAGCTACAGTGCTGGACACCCTATGCCAAACAACTAGCAAGACAGGAACACAACCCCACCCATAAGCAGAGAGGCTGCCTAAAATCATAATAAGGCCACAGACACCCCAAAACACACCACTGGACGTGGTCCTGCCCACCAGAAAGACAAGATCCAGCCTCGTCCACCAAAACACAGGCACCAGTCTCCTCCACCAGGAAGCCTACACAACCCACTGAACCAACCTTACCCAATGGGAGCAGACACCAAAAACAACGGGAACTAAGAACCTGCAGCCTGCAAAAAGGAGACCCCAAACGCAGTAAGTTAAGCAAAATGAGAAGACAGAGAAATACACAGATGCTCCAGATTAAGGAGCAAGGTAAAAACCCACCTGACCAAACAAATGACGAGGACATAGGCAGTCTACCTGAAAAAGAATTCAGAGTAATGATAGTAAAGATGATCCAAAATCTTGGAAATAGAATGGAGAAAATACAAGAAACGTTTAACAAGGAACTAGAAGAACTAAAGAGCAAACAAACAATGATGAACAACACAATAAATGAAATTAAAAATTCGCTAGAAAGAATCAATAGCAGAATAACTGAAGCAGAAGAACAGATAAGTGACCTAGAAGATAAAATAGTGGAAATAATTACTTCAGAGCAGAATAAAGAAAAAAGAATGAAAAGAATTAAGGACAATCTCAGAGACCTCTGGGACAACATTAAACGCACCAACATTCGAATTATAGGGGTCCCAGAAGAAGAAGAGGAAAAAAAAGTGACTGAGAAAATACTTGAAGAGATTATAGTTGAAAACTTCCTTAACATGGGAAAGGAAATAGTCAAATCAAGTCCAGGAAGCGCAGACAGTCCCATACAGGATAAATCCAAGGAGAAACAAGCCAAGACACATATTAATCAAACTATCAAAAATTAAATACAAAAAAATATTAAAAGCAGCAAGGGAAAAGCAACAAATAACATACAAGGGAATCCACATAAGACTAACAGCGGATCTTTCAGCAGAAACTCTGCAAGCCAGAAGGGAGTGGCAGAACATATTTAAAGTGATGAAGGAGAAAAACCTACAACCAAGATTACTCTACCCAGCAAGGATCTCATTCAGATTCGATGGAGAAATTAAAACCTTTACAGACAATCAGAAGCTAAGAGAATTCAGCAACACCAAACCAGCTTTACAACAAATGCTAAAGGAACTTCTCTAGGCAGGAAACACAAGAGAAGGAAAAGACCTAAAATAACAAATCCAAAACAATTAAGAAAATGGTAATAGGAACATACATATTGATAATTACCTTAATTGTAAATGGATTAAATGCTCCAACCAAAAGACACTGTCTGGCTGAATGGATACAAAAAAAAGACCCATAAATATGCTGTCTACAAGAGACCTACTTCAGACCTAGGGACACATACAGACTGAAAGTGAGGGGATGGAAAAAGATATTCCATGCAAATGCAAATCAAAAGAAAGCTGGAGTAGCAATTCTCATATCACACAAAACAGACTTTAAAATAAAGACTAGTACAAGAGACAAAG
Source organism: Eschrichtius robustus (assembly GCF_028021215.1). Taxonomy (NCBI): domain Eukaryota; kingdom Metazoa; phylum Chordata; class Mammalia; order Artiodactyla; family Eschrichtiidae; genus Eschrichtius; species Eschrichtius robustus. Next base: position 47,369,827 of record NC_090825.1, read on the forward strand.
AAGGATACTACATAATGATCAAGGGATCAATCCAACAAAAAAGAGATAAAATTGTAAATATTTATGCACCCAACATAGGAGCACCTCAATACATAAGGCAAATGCTAACAGCCATAAAAGGGGAAATCGACAATAACACAATAGGAAGAAGGGACTTTAACACCCCACTTTGACCAATGGATAGATCATCCAAAATGAAAATAAATAAGGGAACACAAGCTTTAAATGATACATTAAACAGATGGACTTAACCAATATTTATTGGACATTCCATCCCAAAACAGCAGATTACACTTTTTTCTCAAGTGCTCATGGAATATTCTCCAGGATAGATCATATCTTGAGTCACAAAAAAGCCTTGGTAAATTTAGGAAAATTGAAATCGTATCAAGTTAACTTTTCTGACCACAACGCTATGAGACTAGATATCAATTACAGGAAACATTCTGTAAAAAATACAAACACATGGAGGCTAAACCATACACTACTTAATAACCAAGAGATCACTGAAGAAATCAAAGAGGAAATCAAAAAATACCTAGAAACAAATGACAATAAAAACATGACGACCCAAAACCTATGGGATGCAGCAAAAGCAGTTCTAAGAGGGAAGCTGACAGCAATACAATCTTACCTCAAGAAACAAGAAACACCTCAAACAAACAACCTAACCTTACACCTAAAGCAATTAGAGAAAAAAGAACAAAAAAACCCCAAAGTTAGCGGAAGGAAAGAAAGCATAAAGATCAGATCAGAAATAAATGAAAAAGAAATGAAGGAAACGATAACAAAGATCAATAAAACTAAAAGCTGGTTCTTTGAGCACATAGAAAAAATTGATAAACCATTAGCCAGACTCATCAAGAAAAAAAGGGAGAAGACTCAAATCAATAGAATTAGAAATAAAAAAGAAGTAACAACTGACACTGCAGAAATACAAAGGACCATGAGAGATTACTACAAGCCAAAAAATTACTATATGCCAATAAAATGCAAAACCTGGAAGAAACGGACAAATGCTTAGAAAAGCACAACCTTCCAAGACTGAACCAGGAAGAAATATAATATATACAGACCAATCACAAGCACTAAAATTGAAACTGTGATTAAAAATCTTCCAACAAACAAAAGCCCAGGACCAGATGGCTTCACTGGAGAATAACATCAAACATTTAGAGAAGAGCTAACACCTATCCTTCTCAAAGTCTTCCAAAATATGGCAGAGGGAGGAACACTCCCAAACTCATTCTGCGAGGCCAACATCACCCTGATACCAGAACCAGACAAAGATGTCACAAAAAAAGAAAACTACAGGCCAATATGACTGATGAACATAGATGCAAAAATCCTCAACAAAATACTAGCCAACAGAATCAAACAGCACATTAAAAGGATCGTACACCATGATCAAGTGGGGTTTATCCCAGGAATGTAAGGATTCTTCAATATATGCAAATCAATCAATGTGATAAACCATACTAACAAATTGAAGGAGAAAAACCATATGATCATCTCAATACATGCAGAAAAAGCTTTCAACAAAGCCAACACCCAGTTATGATAAAAACCCTCCAGAAAGTAGGCATAGAGGGAAGTTACTTCAATATAATAAAGGCCATATATGACAAACCCACAGCCAACATCATTCTCAATGGTGAAAAACTGAAACCATTTCCACTAAGATCAGGAACAAGACAAGGTTGCCCACTCTCACCACTATTATTCAACATAGTTTTGGAAGTTTTAGCCACAGCAATCAGAGAAGAAAAAGAAATAAAAGGAATCCAAATCGGAAAAGAAGAATTAAAACTGTCACTCTTTGCAGATGACATGATACTATACATAGAGAATCCTAAAGATGCTACCAGAAAACTACTAGAGCTAATCAATGAATTTGGTAAAGTAGCAGGATACAAAATTAATGCACCAAAATCTCTTGCATTCCTATACACTAATGATAAAATTTTTGAAAGAGGAATTTAGGAAACACTCCCATTTACCATTGCAACAAAATGAATAAAATACCTAGGAATAACCCTACCTAAGGAGACAAAAGATCTGTACGCAGAAAACTATAAGACACTGATGAAAGAAATTAAAGATGATACAAACAGATGGAGAGATGTACCATGTTCTTGGATTGGAGGAATCAACATTGTGAAAATGACTCTACTACCCAAAGCAATCTACAGATTCAATGCAATCCCTATCAAATTACCAATGGCATTTTTCACAGAACTAGAACAAAAAATTTCACAATTTGTATGGAAACACAAAAGACTCCAAAGCAATCTTGAGAAAGAAAAACAGAGCTGGAGGAATCAGGCTCCTGGACTTCAGGCTATACTACAAAGCTACAGTAATCAAGACAGTATGGTACTGGCACAAAAACAGAAATATAGATCAATAGAACTGGATAGAAAGCCCAGAGATAAACCCACACACATATGGTCACCTTATCTTTGATAAAGGAGGCAGGAATATACAATGGAGAAAGACAGCCTCTTCTATAAGTGGTGCTGGGAAAATTGGACAGCTACATGCAAAAGAATGAAATTAGAACACTTCCTAACACCATACACAAAAATAAACTCAAAATGGATTAAAGACCTAAATGTAAGGCCAGACACTATAAAACTCTTAGAGGAAAACATAGGCAGAACACTCTAGGACATAAATCACAGCAAGATCCTTTTTGACCCACCTCCTAGAGAAATGGAAATAAAAACAAAAATAAACAAATGGGGGGCTTCCCTGGTGGCACAGTGGTTAGGAATCCGCCTGCCAATGCAAGGGACATGGGTTCGTGCCCTGGCCTGGGAAGATCCCACATGCTGCAGAGCAGCTAAGCCCATGTGCCACAACTACTGAGCCTGCGCTCTAGAGGCCGCAAGCCACAACTACTGAGCCCGTGTGCCACAGCTACTGAAGCCTGCGTGCCTAGAGCCCGTGCTCCGCAACAAGAGAAGCCACGACAATGAGAAGCCCGCGCACCGCAACAAAGAGTAGCCCCGGCTCGCCGCAACTAGAGAAAGCCCGCGCACAGCACCAAACACCCAACACAGCCAAATATAATATAAATAAATAAATAAATTTATTTTAAAATAAATAAATAAATAAACAAATGGGACCTAATGAAACTTAAAAGCTTTTGCACAGCAAAGGAAAGCATAAACAAGACGAAAAGACAACCCTCAGAATGGGAGAAAATATTTGCAAACGAAGCAACTGACAAAGGATTAATCTCCAAAATTTACAAGCAGCTCATGCAGCTCAATATCAAAAAAACAAACAACCCAATCCAAAAATGGGCAGAAGACCTAAATAGACATTTCTCCAAAGAAGATATACAGATTGCCAACAAACACATGAAAGGGTGCTCAACAACACTAATCATTAGAGAAATGCAAATCAAAACTACAATGAGGTATCACCTCACACGGGTCAAAATGGCCATCATGAAAAAATCTACAAACAATAAATGCTGGAGAGGGTGTGGAGAAAGGGGAACCCTCTTGCACTGTTGGTGAGAATGTAAATTGATGCAGCCACTATGGAGAACAGTATGGAGGTTTCTCAGAAAACTAAAAATAGAACTACCATACAACCCAGCAATCCCACTAATGGGCATATACCCTGAGAAAACCATAATTCAAAAAGAGTCATGTACCACAATGTTCACTGCAGCTCTATTTACAATATCCATGACATGGAAGCAACCTAAGTGTCCATCGACAGATGAATGGATAAAGAAGATGTGGCACATATATACAATGGAATGTTACTCAGCCATAGAAAGAAACGAAATTGAGTTATTTGTAGTGAGGTGGATGGACCTAGAGACTGTCATGCAGAGTGAAGTAAGTCAGAAAGAGAAAAACAAATACCATATGCTAACACATATATATGGAATTTAAAAAAATTAAAAAAGGGTTCTGAAGAACCTAAGGGCAGGACAGGAATAAAGATGCAGACATAGAGAATGGACTTGAGGGCACAGTGGGGGGAAGGGAAGGGAAGGGTAAGCTGGGACGAAGTGAGAGAGTGACATCACATATATACATTACCAAATGTAAAATAGATAGCTAGTGGGAAGCAGCCACATAGCACAGGGAGATCAGCTCGGTGCTTTGTGTCCACCTAGAGGGGTGGTATAGGAAGGGTGGGAGGGAGATGAAAGAGGGAGGAAATATGGGGATATATGTATACGTATAGCTGACTCACTTTGTTATACAGCAGAAACTAACACACAACTTTAAAGCAATTATACTCCAATAAAGTTGTTAAAGAAGCAAAAAAATTTTTTTTAATTTTTTAAATAAAATCATCCATTCATTATGCCCATTAAATAACATTTATGAAGAAAAACAGGAATCAAACATGTGACGTAGTTTTAAATAAATAAATAAATAAACCTTGGTCTGTCGCTTGATTTTCATGATTAAACATGCTCTTAATGGGATGCTAGGGTAAGCCATTTCTTTCACCCAGCTCAAAATCCTTACTGCCTCATAACTCCTGCTGAAACTTTTAGGTGTTAAGTATGCAAATAGAAATTATTGACAGATAAATCTTCAGTAAAACTTGTTGAGGAAACTAATATTAGCACAAACATCATTTGGCCTAAAATTCATTTTCATAACTATTTCTAATAAAGATTAATCCTCCTTTCCTTGAATATCCAACACCTCACAATGAGACTGAAGCTTCAGTCTAAAAATCCATCTTGGAGGAGATATAAAACTTCCCAATATCCTTATTCTGCCCTTTTATACTCCTTTCTGTTTTTATTCCCCCTGGGAATCAACATCATCATTCCTTGGATGAATACATAGAAGTCTAAAGAACAATAGAGGCAATTAAATACATATTTTTCTCAGAGCATCTTTTTCTGTTAGCTTGCTGGAGAAGGATATATTGCATTGCACTGAAAAAGCAATGCAAGGACTCTAGTTCTTAAAGTTGACTTAGGGACTTCCCTGGTGGTCCAGTGGTTAAGAATCCGCCTTCCAATGCAAGGGATGCGAGATTGATCCCTGGTCGGGGAACTAAGATCCCACATGCTGCGGGGCAACTAAGCCCACACACCACAACTACTGAGGCACACAAGCCACAACTAGAGAGCCTGCATGCTGCAACTACAGAACCCTCACGCCACAACTAGAGAGCCCGCGCACTGCAACTACTGAGCCTGCGCACCACAACTAGAGACATGCCCACACACCACAAGTGAGAGCCCACGCGCCGCAATGAAAGATCCCACATGCCACAACAAAGATCCTGAGTGCTGCAACTAAGACCCAATGCAGCCAAAAATAAAACAAAAAAAATTAAAAAGTAGACATAGAAGTTAGTAGGTAATGACTTTTTATCTTCGTTTTTTATTTATTTAAGCCAAAATAAAGGCTTAAAATCTTGTCCATGATATCCACAGAAAAATAATCCAAATAAACTATAAAGATCTTATTCATAAGGCAACTGCAGAAATAAAGAATTTTAAAATGTCTACTGTTTACAAGGAAAGTTTGTATTGAGGTGAATCAGAAGAATCATAAATAATAAAGAGAACTATGGAGAAACATTTCAAAAACAGTCACAATAGACTTCAAAAAGGATGACTAACAGAGAGAAGTTGAGCTTCACCTTCTCTGAAAAGAACATCCAATAACTGCAGTTTACTTGAAAAGTCAGTTTTGAGTCAGTAAGAAAAAAAAAGAGGTCTTGAAACCATTAAATCAAATTAAGGATAAATAAAGCGAAAGACAGCTTAAATTTCTGGTACTCAAGTTACCAACGCAGGTATTTCCAAATGATTCCAAACTATAAATTAAATGCATCTCTAAAGTCAGTGAGTTATTCTACTTTGTAAGTAAAGGCTGGCTTACCAAAATCCAATCCTATTTCTCAGAAACCAGCAATCTCAGCAAAAGTCCTACTTCCAGCCAAAGTATAGCATGTGTATGCACACACATGCACACACATACACACTCACTTGCATACACACGTACACTCTCACATTCACTATACAATATTGCGTATAGTTTCAGGAATTCACAGACCACCCACCTCTCAATCCTTTAAAAATTAAACATAATCCCTACCCCCACCCCATCACTAATACCCACTGCTTACTTCTTTTCCCCATTCCTTCAACTACAGTGTGAAAAGCATGGACCCGAGTTCCAGCCTTGGCTCTCTCACAAACTGTTTGTCCTTTGGAAAGTGAAAGCGTCTCTAAATCATAGCTTTTTTACTTGTTAAATGAAGGGATTAAATTGGATGATCCATAAATTTCCTCCTGGGTTCAAAATACGTTTCTTGTATTCCCATACCCAGAAACAAGTAATATCTTCCAAAGACCAAAGCAGAATTTCTTATGTGGAGAACTGTGACTGATGAGATACTAGGGAGTCACTTTCTTCCTCTGCCCCGATAAAATGAGGTCTGTGCTGTAACATCTGCAGCTGTCAGTACTGATGCGGTATCTTCACAGCCGACTGGCAACCTGACCTGAGATGAAATGCAGAAGAGCTCCCTCTAGAGGACCACCTGTATTTTGTGCATTGACAGTGTTCAATTTCTAACGTTTTCATCATGTCATCTCTATTCCAAATGTCACATTTTTCATTTAGGGGAATTAAGGCCCAAAAGAGGAACACAACTTATTAAAAGCCCAGCAGCTACCTGGCCAAGAGAGCAAATCTTGCACAAAAGATTTGCAAGCTCTTTAATAAGAAAATTATAAAGTTTTATTAAAAGGCATCAAAGAACTAAATTGATAGAGATATCATGTTAGTGAATAAGAAGATTCAATATCATAAAATGTCAGTTTTCATCATGAAGATGTATAGTTACAACGAAATTCCAGTCAACATATAAAGTTTTCCATGACCCAAGATAAACTGATTCTAAAATTTATACGGAAATGCAAGGGACCAAATATAATCAAGACATTCTTAAAGAAGAAAAGCAAAGTGAGGTGACTTACTGTACCAGCTATTAAGCTAACTAAGATAATACGGTAGGATGATACTGGTGGCATGGACCATGATTCCTCAACTCAGAATTACTGACATTTGTGCTGTATAATTCTTTGTCGTGGGAGGCAGTTCTGCACACTGTGCAGATCCACTAGATGCTAGCAGCACGTTCTCCCAAGCGTGACAACCAAAAATGTCTCCAAATATTGTCCCCTGCAGAATGGCCCCCAGTTGTAAACCATGAGTAAAAACAGGCAATCTAAAACAAATACATACATGTTTAGAAACCTGATTTATGACAGAATAGACATTACAGATCAATGAAAAAGTACAGACTGTTCAATAAAGTAGTCTGATCCAATTGGTTATCCATTTGGGAACAGTGATATTGCATCCCGGTGGCAGACTGCACTTCCAAAGATGTTTTGCAACATTACCTCCCACCTACACGTGCTTCTGCAATGTGATCTTGCCACTACCCCAACAAGAGGCAGAGTGTATCTGAGTTAGGGTGAGCCCTCTCTAACTGATTTGATAAATAGAAGATGGCAGAAGTGACAGTGTGGCAGTTCTGGGCACTAGCCTTTAACTAGCCTGAAACTTTCTTCCTGCCTCTTGGAACTCTTGCTCTTGTATCATTCATTCTTGCAAAGCTCCCTCTTGGAAACCAGTCATCACGTAAGAAGTGCGACTACCCTGAGCCCAGCATGCTGTGAGATGCCTAAGCAACAGGAAGAGGCCCTAGAAGATGAGACCCTGCATGGAAAGAAATTGAGGTCAAGGAGCACCAAAGTTCCAGACTTGTGGATGAAGAAGTTATCATAGAGGTGGATTCCGCAGCCTCAGCTGATGTCCAGCTAAGTCCTTCCAAATTCCCAACCCACAAAATTACGTAAAAATTACAATGATTGTTTTAAGCCACTAGGTTTGGGCATAGCTTTGTTACACAACAATAGATAACCAGAACAGAAGTGTGTGGCATCAGGGCCAGGGAGTGAGTGGAGGTCTGAAGGAGCTCAGAGAGACTTGTTAGTGGAGGCTGGAAGAACAGCGAGGAAGTTGTTATTGGAAGATGGAGAAAGACCCATGTTACATAGTGGCATAAAGTTCAGTTAAAACTGGCACCTTCGGTAACAAGGAAAATACAAAAGATGGATCTAAGGAGTTTTCCAGGATGAATGTTCAAAGTGCCGACTTGTTTCTTTTAGCCTTGATAACAAGATATAGACAAAGAGAGAGAAACTGAAGAAGGAACTTTTTAGTTTTTAAGCAGAATTTAGAGGCAATATAAAGGAGTCGTGACGTGAATGATTTGAAAACAAAGCTATTTCTCATCCCTAATCTCTCCCAGCAAAAGGTTCTCAGAGTAAAAATGGTCTTATAACAAATATCAAATTCAAGATGTTTCCAGTAAACTACTGTCTCAGAGCAGTCACAAGTGTGTGGCTATAAAACTTTTGCTATAACTTCAGGAAAATTTAAGGTGGTACCTTATAAAGCAGTACTTTAAGAATCTTAATAGTGTTGTACCACAGCAGACTTATAACAGCCCAAGGCAGGGGAGAGTCTATCTCAAAGAGATTTATGAGTGTGACTTTTGTCTAATGGATTAAAGCACAATGAAATTCATAGAAAAGCCACAGCATTTTAAAGATAATAGTACTAACAGAATCACCAGCCACTTGGACTAAAAAAGAAACAATTGAAAATTAAAAGAACAGTCAAGAATCTCAAGCTTCTATAAGCAGGAAGCATCTGAGAAAGATTTCCACTGCAGTCATGGGCCAGAATGACTCAGAAATTATAGCTAAGAGTACAAGGGTGTAGGCAGGAACCACACAGAATCACTCCCAGGAAGCAGAACTGTGACCTAATCAAGGAATGGCAGACATATGTTCAACTGCATTTTTTTTTAATTTACTTTTTTTTTTTTAGGCATCAAATGGCTTCCTCCTAATTTATTAAATTTATTTATTTATTCATTTTTGGCTGTGTTGGGTCTTCATTGCTGCATGCGGGCTTTCTCTAGTTGCAGCGAGTGGGGGCTACTCTTCATTGCAGTGCACAGGCTTCTCATTGCAGTGGCTTCTCTTTGTTGCGGAGCACGGGCTCTAGGTGTGTGGGCTTCGGTAGCTGTGGGGCGTGGGCTCAGTAGCTGTGGCTCGCGGGCTCTAGAGCACAGGCTCAGTAGTTGTGGCGCACAGGCTTAGTTGCTCCACAGCACGTGGGATTTTCCCGGACCAGGGCTCGAACCCGTGTCCCCTGCATTGGCAGGAGGATTCTTAACCACTGCGCCACCAGGGAAGTCCCTCAACTGCATTTTAGAAGTGCAATGTGTGGGCTACTGATTCCTGTATGTGATGCCATAACAGGATGAATTTTGGGAGTCTTGAGGAAGGGGGTGAATATAGTTTGCAAACGAATGTTGTTGTGGTCAGATTGTATTTTTCAAGGATGGCCACGACATTATCTCCCATTCTTTGTGCCTCTTCCACAATGTGACTTTAACACTCCCCATCAACAGGAGGAGATTATTTCTCTACTCCTTTGAACGTGAGTGAGCGCCGTGATTCTTTTGAATAAATAGAATAAGCAGAAGTGACGCTTTGCCAACTCCAGGCATAGATCTTAGCTGCCTGGCAGTTTCCTCTTCTTGCCTATTGTAAATACTTGCTCTTGGGATGCTCATTCTTGGAACATACCTCTTAGAAGCCAACAACCCCTTGCTATTATAGTTGCTATAAGAATAGCAACTACCCTAAGCCCATCATGCTGCAAGAAGCACAAGCCATGGGAGATGCCCTAGAGGATAAAAGCTCATGTAGAAAGAGAAAGGAGCCAGGAAGCACAAAGACACCACTGTTGTGAGCAGAGAAAGAAGCCGTCTTGGAAGTGAATTTTCTAGCCCAACTAATGCTTTGTGGGTAAGGGGCAAACTGCCAGCTGAGCTTTTTCTACATCCTTGACACAAAAACCATGAGCTAAATAAAATGGTTGCTTTCAGCCATTAAAGTTTGGGGTAAATTGTTTTTCAGCAGTAGAAAACCAGAACAATCCCAGAATCACACTATGAATAAGAATCATGGGCAAAACCATAAAATTCAGGGCACAATATAAGAAAATATCTCTCTGACCTTGGGCAATAAAGGAATTTTTTTAAGCAAGACATAAAAACCACACGGTATAAAAAAAAAAGCCTGATACATTCACTTATATCACAATTAAAAACTTTTCTGTTCATCAAGACACCATAAGGTGTAAAAAAAGTGAGATTTTGTAATCTATATAATTGACAAAGGATTAATATCCAGAATATTTTTTTAAACTGCTAAGGATTTATAAGAAAAAAAAAACCCTGTAGAGAAGACAAAGACATGAAGCAGGCACTTCCAGGTGTGGAATCAGGAATGATGAATAAACATATAAAAAGATACTTAATCTCGGGGTGGGGGAGGATAAATTAGGAGTATGGGATTAACAGATACACACGACCATGTACAAAATAAACAACAGGGATTTACTGTATAGGACAGGGAACTACATTCAATATCTTGAAATAACCTATAATGGAAAAGAATCAAAAAATAAAGAATATATGAAACCAAGTCATTTTGTTGTACACCTGATACTAACACAATATTGCAAATCAACTATACTTCAATTTAAAAAAAAGATACTTAATCTCATTAGCAATCAAGGAAATTCAAAATAACATCACAATGAAAGATCATTTCACAGATCGGCAAAAGGTAGAGTCAGCCAATATCAAATATTTTCTACTACTGAAATAAAAATTTGCATATTCACTACGGAAAACAGCTGGCATGACCTAGTAAAGTTGAACATGCACATATGAACATACCCATATCCTGTATACTAACTCCATTCCTCGGTAACTCTGGGTAACCTAAAGAAACACACATGTGCAAAGGATACATGTTCATAAATGTTGGTGGCAGCATTGTTTATAATAGCAAAAAACTCAAAGCAACCCAAATCTCTACTGACAGGAGAAGAGACAGATTACAGAGATTATATCAATATAATAGAACATAATATAGCTGAGGAAATTCCACGAATATAATTAAACACACCAACATGGATGAAATCTCAAAAATCATGAGCAACAAAAGAATAAGTCAGAGAACATACACTCTTTGATATCTTTAATATAGAGTTCAAAACAAAGAAAAATGTTTCAAACAAAAATACTATATTGGGGCTTCCCTGGTGGCGCAGTGGTTGAGAATCTGCCTGCTAATGCAGGGGACATGGGTTCGAGCCCAGGTCTGGGAAGATCCCACATGCCGCGGAGCAACTGGGCCCGTGAGCCACAGCTGCTGAGCCTGCGCGTCTGGAGCCTGTGCTCCGCAACAAGAGAGGCCGCGGTAGTGAAGAGGCCCGCGCACCGCGATGAGGAGTGGCCCCCGCTTGCCGGAACTAGAGGAAGCCCTCGCACAGAAACGAAGACCCAACACAGCCAAAAATAAATATAAAAATAAATAAATAAATAAAATATTTTTTTAAAAAATACTATATTGTTTAAGGATACAAATCTAAGTGTTAAAACAATAAAGAAAAGCAAGGAAATTATTAACACATTAACAAATGAGGTCAGGATATTGATGACCTCTCTAGAGAAGAAATAAATTGTGGGTAGTTAGGTGTTTGCTTTGTTATTCCTATATAAATTGTTCAAATATAGTTTATACACTCTTGCATGAAACATGTATTTCTCAAGACTGAGGACATTCAAATAGAGCAGAGCTCTCTCTAGTGGGCAACATTTGTCTTTAAAAACTATAGGGAATTCCCTGGCGGTCCAGTGGTTGGGACTCCTTGCTTTCGTTGCCAAGGGCCCGGGTTCGCTCCCCTAATTGGGGAGCTGGGATCCTGCAGGCTGCAAGGCATGGCCAAAAAATAAATAAATAAACACCAACTATAAATTTAATCCCAACATGATCATGGATTCCAAAATTACAAAGTCCCTTTAGAATGATCTAGCACAAACTCCACATTTGCACACTGAAAAATGTGAGGCCAGAAAGGAATTGGCCACAGCTAATCATTCAACAAAACAATCCAGGTCTCCTACTGCCACCTCTGTTGCCAAATACTGGTTGGAAAAAAGCAATTAAAAAATAATCCATACCAAAGCTACTATCCTTTGATGAATGTACTTGAAACAAACCAGAATTCATTACCTAATCAATCAATAAAAATATTCTAGGGCATCTAAACCCCAAGGAAAACAAAGTTTATAAATCTTAATAAATTTCACTCATAAATGACAGAGGACGGAATGACTTAAAGTCCTTTCCACAATATATACTAAAATTTTTCCTTTAGCATCTGTAGAAATTTGCAGCATCTACAACTTTTACCACCCTGCCTCTCTGCCTTAGTAGCCTAAAGCCTTTGTATTAAAAAAAGCAATCCAGTAGTGATTATTATAGGAGCTGATCTCTCTGAGACCACTGTTTCCCAGAAACCCATGGGTTAGGCAAATTTATAGTATTTTTCTGGGTTTCACTATGCTCTGTAAACCCATTCAACATATTTTTCGAGCCCAATAGTGGTATATAGTACTGTATCACTTAAATGTTGAAAAACTGCCAATGATTACATCTCACGATACTGCTTAAAGGTGCATCAGGAACTAAAAGTATCTGAGGGAAGGACAATGATGGATGAAGCTAGAAAAAGTTACTTGATAAACTGAGGAACTCTTTGAACTACAAGCTCAGAATCATTCCGTATTCTGTATGAATAAAGATTCCTCTATGAGTAAAGAATCAAATGAGTATTTTCAAGAAGGGGAGAGATACGATCTGATCTGAAAGACATTCCTACTTTAGATCAGCAATAACTATTTAGAAAATAAATTCCATTTACAACAAAATAAAATATATTAAATACCTATGACAAAAAAATAAAAGAAATGCACAAGATCTATAGGGAAAACTACCACCATTTACAATAGCACCAAAAAACATGAACTACGTAGATCTAAATCTCCAAAACTTGTGCAGAATCTTTATACTTAAAGCTACAAACACTGCTGAGAGATTTAAAACCTAAATTAACTGAGAGATACACCATGATGATTTGGAAGGCTCAGTTTTGTTATCAAATCTCCCCAAGCTGATCTATGGATTCCACACAATTTCATTCCAAATCTCAAAAGAAATTTTTATAGAAATAAACAAGTTGATTCTAAAATTTATATGAAAAGACAAAAGAACTAGAATAGCCAAAACAATTTTGGAAAAAAAAAAGAAGTTAGGGGTTATTATCTGAATTCAAGATTTATTATAAACCTACTGTAATCGAGACGGTACTGGAGACAAGGTGGACATACAGGACAATGGAATAGTGTATGAATTAAGTCAGAGGGCTTTATACAGTGCTGGGTCCAATATACACATGAATACACGTCCTGGGACCAAGGGGTGGAAGTAGGAGTAGCCCTTCTTACCATCCCTCCCAGTGACCCACTGGGGGACTTTGTGCTTCCCATCCCTACAACCCTGGGCTCTGCAGTTAGAAGTTCTGTCCCCCAAAGAGAAGTAAGTACTCTTGCCAGGAGTCACAGCAGGGAGCAACAGGCAAGAATAGGAACCCCTGTCATAGCAGGGGTAACTGATCCTGACCAGCAGGACGAGGCAGGCCTGCTCTCAGCCCCCGGGGGGAAGGAAGGAATGAATACCCGTGCACCTCTTGTACTCCCTTGCCCCACTGTACCATGAATGGGCATGTGCACCAACATCACACCTGAGAAGTTCACGGCTATCAAGGGTCCAGAGTCTCAGAATGAACTTCTGGGTCACACTTCTAGGTAATACACCCAAAGTCTGTCAACATGACAGCTGAGGGTGGGAGAATCTACAATGGAGAGTGGAGAAGGGAAAGAATCAGCACCAGTTGCATCCATGAGATCAGCCACAGCAGCAGAGAACATATTCTTCCTAGTAATTTCCATCTCCTAGATTTTGCCCCAGGAAGAAAGGCCTATAAACACATGTGGAGAAGCAGATCTGTGCAGCACCAGAAATGGACAGTGCCAGCCATGGAGGTGCACGGCTCATATCTCCCTTCAAGAGCAGCAGCCTGGGCTACCCTGGTGGCGCAGCGGTTGAGAATCTGCCTGCCAATGCAGGGGACACGGGTTCGAGCCCTGGTCTGGGAAGATTCCCACATGCCGCGGAGCAACTAGGCCCGTGAGCCACAACTACTGAGGCTGCGCATCTGGAGCTTGTGCTCCGCAACAAGAGAAGCCACGATAGTGAGAGGCCCGCGCACCGCGATGAGGAGTGGCCCCTGCTTGCCGCAACTAGAGAAAGCCCTCGCACAGAAACGAAGACCCAACACAGCCAAAAATAAATATAAATAAATTTTAAAAATTAAGAAAAAAAGAGCAGCAGCCTCCAGGACAGCCTCCAGCCTCTAGCTGCTGCACATTTCACGCTTCCCCCAGGATGCTTCCAGCACATCAGTGAGCACAGTGCGGATATGGAGGCAGGCCAATCCCACCAGAAGACACAGGACTCCTCCAGCAGGCAACCTTTGCCCAAGGCCTCCCCATCACATCGGCCCGGCCGAGACCTTCTCAGAATTGCACCCTGTGGGCTTAGGCTCTTCCTTCCCGATTCCTCTTTCCTTCTCTGCTTTCCACAGAGGTCAGATCTGCACCACAGTCTGAAGGCTCACCTCAACTCCTCTTGCCTTCCCTTTATCCTTTCCAGGTGCCCCGCCCCGCCTCACCAACCCTAGCATTATAATGCCTGCACATCTAGTCCCTTCCTGGCATCTCCTTCTCTTCTCAGAGGACCTGAACTAACAGAATCTTCTATTAATCTGTACTCCTTTCTGTGTGATGACTTCAAATCAATTCAAACAGTGTAAGTGCATGCTATGTATCAGGCATCTTTCAACGACTTTTATAAGTCTAGTCTTATAAACTGCAACTCAAGGCAAGTTCCCACTCTTCTCAGAAAGTTACAGTTTTAGGATTAACTGAGAAGAACTGATGGATGCCCACATGATCTATATCACAGTTGACCCTTAAACAACATGGGTTTGAACTGCGTGAGTCCACTTACACACGGATTATTTTCTATAAACATAGTGGAAATTTTTTTGGAGATTTGCAACAATTTGAAAAAAACTAACAGACAAACGATGTAGCCTAGAACTATCAAAAAAAATTAAGAAAAAGTTAGGTATGTCCTGAATGCATAAACTATATGTAGAGACTAGTCTATTTTATCATTTACTACCATAAAATATATACAAATCTATTATAAAAAGTTAAAATTGGTCAAAACTTACACACAAACTCTTACAGACTGTACATGGCACCATTTGCAGTTGAGAAAAAGGTAAACAAACATAAAAATGCAGTATTAAAACTGCATAGAATTAACAGTGTACACAATGTACTACTAGTAATTTGGTAGCCACTTCCTGTTGCCATTACAGTGAGCTCAAGTGTTGCCAATACCTGCTTAAAATGCCCTGTGACGCTAATCATCTCCACGGGAGCAGTTCATATCTCCAGTAAATTGCGTTTTGAGGTAAAAAGTGATCTCTCACTGTTCTCATGTATTTTTCGTCATGTTTAGGGCCGTAAACCTTGCATAACACCACGGGACCCATACAAAGTGCCACTAGTGATGCTGGAAGTGCTCCCAAGAAGCAGAGAAAAGTCATGACATGACAAGAAAAAGTGGAATTCCTTGAAATGTTCCATAGATTGAAGTAGGAAGCTGTGGTTGTCCACCAGTTCAAGACAAATGAATTCAGTGTAAGGAACATTGTAAAAAAAAAAAAAAAATTCGTGAAGCTGTTGCTGCTGCTAATAATCCAGCAGGTGCAAAAACCTTGCACTTTTTGAGAAACACCTTTTTATCTCACATTGAAAATGCAGTTTTTAGGTAGGTACAGGATTGCTATAAGAAAGGCATATAGACTCTAATATGATTCGAGGAAAAGCAAAATCATTATATGAAAACTTAAAGCAAAAGGAAGGTGAACGATCTAAAACTGGAGAATTTAATACCAGCAAGGGATGGTTTAGTAATTTCAGAAAAAGGTTTGGCTTAAAAAATGTCAAGATAACAGGACAAGCAGCTTCTGCTGACCAAGATGCAGCACATGAGTTCCCCGACACCATTAAGAAAATCAATGAGGAGAAACTCAGATATCTGCCTTAACAGGTTTTTAACACAGACGAAAGTACCCTATTCTGGGGGCAAAATGCCACAAAGAACATTTATTAGTAAGGAAGAAAAGTGAGCACCAGGATTTAAGGCAGGAAGGGACAGGCTAACTCTATTGTTGTGTGGAGACGCAGTCGGGTTTACGATCAGGACTGCCCTTATCTATAAAAAGCTGCTAACCCATGAGCCTTGAAGGGAAAGCTAAACACCAGCTGCCAGTCTTCTGGTTGTACAAGAAGAAGGTCTGGACAACGAGAACCCCTTTTCTGGACCAGTTCCATCGATGCTTTGTCCCTGAAAATATCTTGCCAGTAAGGGACTGCCTTTTAAAGTTCTTTTGATATTGGACAATGCCCCTGGCCACCCGGAACCCCATGAGTTCAACACTGAAGGCGTCAAAGTGGTCTACTTGCCCCCAAACACAACGTCTCTAATTCAGCCTCTACATCAGGAGATCATAAGGACCTTTAAGGCTAATACACCCAGTACCTTATGGAAAGGACTGTCACATTATGGAAGAGAACCCTAATCAAGAGAACATCATGAAAGTCTGGAAGGATTACATCACTGAATATTCCATCGTTGTTACAGAAAAAGCTGTGAAAGCTGTCAAGAATGAAACAATAAATTCCTGCTGGAGACAAATATGCCCAGATGTTGTACATGACTTCATAGTTATTACTAAAGAGCCAATCAAGGAAATCATGAAAGATATTGTGGATATGACAAAAAAGGTGGAGGTTGAAGGGTTCAAGACATGGATCTAGGAGAAATTCAAAAGCTAATAGACACCACACCAGAAGAAATAACAGAAGACAACTTGATGGAGATGGGTGCTTCCTAACCAGTGCCAGACAATGAGGAAGAAGATACAGAAGGAGCAGTGTCAGAAAACAAATTGACATTAGACAATCTGGCAGAGGATTCCAATTATTCAAGACTGCTTTTGACTTCTTTTACAGCATGGACCCTTCTATGATACAGGCACTGAAACTAAAGCAAATGGTAGAAGAAGGATTGATACCATATAGAAACATTTTTAGACAAATGAAAAAGCAAAACAGTCAGAAATTATGATGTATTCTGTAAAGTTCACCAAGTGTGCCTGCCTCTCCTCCCTCCCCTTCCACCTCCTCCTCCTCTTCCACCTCTTGTCACCCCTGAGACAGCAAGACCAACCCTTCCTCTCCCTCCTCCCCCTCAGCCTACTCATTGTGAATACAAGGATGAAGCCTTTATGATGATCCACTTATACCTAATGAATAGTAAATAATCATCATCCCGTACAGTTAATAAGCTTATCTGTTGTGTATGTGTGTGTCTTCATGTGAAAATCTCATAACTGTACAGAAGGACTGTATGAGACATTTTTGTGTCATCATCATCAGTATCATCATCATCACCTAAGTATTCATTGTGTAGAACATCCTGTGCAAGACTCAAAGTGAATAGCCTATCCTTACATAGGCATAAGATGAGTGATATTTAATATAAAACTACTACTGTGTTACTTTTCTTACTATTTCATAACCTTGCTTTCAAAGAATTATATTACCATACCATATGCCTCTCTCTCTTGTGTTTGGAGAAACCATATATCAGCCTATCATCACAGGTAAGTGGCTTTTTTTTCTTACATGTAACCGTGTTATATGACTGTAATACTGTATGCCATAAAAATTTTGTAAGAATTAATTCACTAGTATATAGGGTAGTCTACTATGGAGCAATCATATCGTTGCTTCTTTGTTATCAATGCATGGATCGTTATACCTGTAAATAAATATGAATTTCTTTTTCACATTATCTTTTTTTTTAAGATATTCTTTTAAATCCTAAATTTATGAAACACTTGAAGGGAGAGTTTAAGAGTTATCACATCATCTTTTCATTTGTGATGTCTAGTGTTAGTGATACATATAACATCTATAGTGTTTTGTACCATATAAGACAATATTGATGTTACATACTGACAGACAATTCATCTTGTAAACAGATGATGTAAACTTACAGTATCAATATATACTGTCTATCTGTATGCCTTTTTTGGAAAAATGGCTATTCAGGTCTTCTGCCCATTTTTTAATCAGGTTGTTTGTTTTTTTGATATTCAGTTGTATGAGCTGCTTATATATTTTGGGTATTAACCCTTTATCATACATATGCTTTCCAAATATTTTCTCCCGTTCAGTAGGATGTCTTCATTTTGTCAGTGGTTTCCTGTGCTGGGCAAAAGCTCTTAAGTTTAATTAGGTCCCATTTGTTTATTTTTTATTTTCTTTCCCTTGCCTTAGAAGACAGATGCAAAAAAAATACTGCTAAGACTTAAGTCAGAGTGTACTGTCTATGTTTTCTTCTAGGAGTTTTATGGCCAACCGGCACATGAAAAGATGTTCAACGTCGCTAATCATCAGGGAAATGCAAATCCAAACCACAATGAGAAGGACTTCCCTGGTGGCACAGTGGTTAAGAGTCCACCTGCCAATGCAGGGGACACGGGTTCAAGCCCTGGTCTGGGAAGATTCCACATGCCGTGGAGCAACTAAGCCCGCAAGCCACAACTACTGAGCCCGCACACCACAACTACTGAAGCCTGCGCACCTAGAGCCCGTGCTCCGCAACGAGAAGCCACTGCAATGAGAAGCCCGCACGACAACAAGAGAAGCCACTGCAATAAGAAGCCAGCACACAGCAACGAAGACCCAATGCAGCCAAAAAACAATTAATTAAAATAAATAAATTTTTTAAAAAAACACAATGAGATACCATCTCAAACCTGTCAAAATGGCTACTGTCAAAAAGGCAACAAATATAAGTGTTAGTGAGGATGGGGAGAAAAGGGAACTCTAGTACACTGTTTGGTGGGAAGGTAAATTGGTGTAGCCACTATGGAAAACAGTATGGAGTTTCCTCAAAGAACTAAAAATAGAACGACCATATGACCCAGCAATTGCACTCCTGGGTATATCTCTAAAGAAAATGAAAACACCAATTCAAGATTATACGCACCCCAATGTTCATAGCAGCATTATTTACAACAGCCAAGATATGGAAGCAACCTAAGTGTCCATCAACAGATGAGTGGATAAAGAAGATGTGGTAGATATATACAATGGAATATTACCCAGTCATAAAAAAAATGACATTTTGCCATCTGCAACAGCATAGATGGACCTGAAGGGTATTATGCTTAGCAAAATAAGTCAGACAGAGAAAGACAAACACTGTTTATTTTCACTTGTATGTGGAATCTTAAAAAAAAAAAAAAGAATGAATGAATATAACAAATATAGTATAGTACTATAAATGTATTTTTTCTTCCTTATGATTTTCTTACCATTTTCTTTTCTCTAACTTATTTCATTGTAAAAATACAGTATGTGATACACATAACATACAAAGTATGTGTTAACTGACAGTTAATTATTATCAGTAAGGCTTCCAGTCAACAGTAGGCTCTTAGCACTTAAATTTGGGGGGGAATCAAAAGTTATATTAGGACTCCCTCTTGCGAGAGCACCTGAATCACAACTAAGTGCTAAACAATCATCAAAAGGAAGACACTGTAACTCACCAAAAAAGATACCCCACGACCAAAGACAAAGGAGAAGCCACAGTGAGCGAGGAGGAGGGGCACAATTACAATAAAATCAAATCCCATAACTGCTGGGTGGGTGACTCACAAACTGGAGAACACTTATACCACAGAAGTCCACCTACTGGAGTGAAGGTACTGAGCCCCACGTCAGGCTTCCCAACCTGGGGGTCCAGCAACAGGAGGAGGAATTCCTAGAGAATCAGACTTTGAAGGCTAGTGGGATTTGACTGCAGAACTTCGACAGGACTGGGGGAAACAGACTCCACTCTTGGAGGGCACACACACAAAGCAGTGTGTGCATTGGGACCCAGGGGAAGGAGCAGTGACCCCATAAGAGACTGAACCAGACCGACCTGCTAGTGTTGGAGGATCTCTCACAGACGCGGGGGGTGGCTGTGTCTCACCCTGAGGACAAGGACAAAGGACACTGGCAGCAGAAGTTCTGGGAAGTACTCCTTGGCGTGAGCCCTCCCAGAGTCCGCCATTAGCCCCACCAAAGAGCCCAGGTAGGCTCCAGTGTTGGGTCGAATCAGGCCAAACAACCAACAGGGAGGGAACCCAGCCCCACCCATCACCAGTCAAGTGGATTAAAGTTTTACTGAGCTCTGCCCACCAGAACAACAGCCAGCTTTACCCACCACCACTCCCTCCCATCAGGAAACTTGCACAAGCCTCTTAGACAGCCTCATCCACCAGAGGGCAGACAGCAGAAGCAAGAAGAACTACAGTCCTGCAGCCTGTGGAACAAAAACCACATTCACAGAAAGAAAGACAAGATGAAAAGGCAGAGGGCTATGTAGCAGATGAAGGAACAAGAAAAAACCCCAGAAAAACAACTAAATGAAGTGGAGATAGGCAACCTTCCAGAAAAAGAATTCAGAATAATGATAGTGAAGATGACCCAGGACCTCAGAAAAAGAATGGAGGCAAAGATTGAGAAGATGCAAGAAATGTGTAACAAAGACCTAGAAGAATTAAAGAACAAACAAACAGAGATGAACAATACAATAACTGAAATGAAAACTACACTACAAGGAATCAACAGCAGAATAACTGAGGCAGAAGAAAGGATAAGTGACCTGGAAGACAGAATGGTAGAATTCACTGCCATGGAACAGAATAAGAAAAAAGAATGAAAAGAAATGAAGACAGCCTAAGAGACCTCTGGGACAACATTAAACGCAACAACATTCGCATTATAGGGGTCCCAGAAGGAAAAGAGAGAGAGAAAAAACCCGAGAAAATATCTGAAGAGATTATAGTCAAAAAATTCCCTAACATGGGAAAGGAAATAGCCACCCAAGTCCAGGAAGCGCAGAGAGTCCCCTACAGGATAAACCCAAGGAGAAACATGCCAAGATAAAAAGTAATCAAATTGGGACTTCCCTGGTGGCGCAGTGGTTAAGAATCTGCCTGCCAATGCAGGGGACACGGGTTCGAGCCCTGGTCCAGGAAGATCCCACATGCCGTGGAGCAACTAAGCCCGTGCACCACAACTACTGGGCCTGCACTCTAGAGCCCGTGAGCCACAACTACTAAGCCTGCGCGCCACAACTACTGAAGCCCACGTGCCTAGAGCCCAGGCTCCGCAACAAGAGAAGCCACCGCGATGAGAAGCCTGTGCACCGCAACAAAGAGTAGCCCCCACTCATAACAACTAGAGAAAGCCCTCATGCAGCAACAAAGACCCAACGCAGCCAAAAATAAATAAATAAATAATAAATAAATTTTTTTAAAAAAAGTAATCAAATTGGAAAAAATTAAAGACAAACAAAAATTATTGAAAGCAGCGAGGGAAAAACGACAAATAACATACAAGGGAACACCCACAAGTTTAACAGCTGATTTCTCAGCAGAAACTCTACAAGCCAGAAGGGAGTGGCATGACATATTTAAAGTGATGAAAGGGAAGAATGTACAACCAAGATTACTCTACCCGGCAAGGATCTCATTCAGATTCGATGGAGAAATCAAAAGCTTTACAGACAAGCAAAACCTAAGAGAATTCAGCACCACCAAACCAGCTCTACAACAAATGCTAAAGGAACTTCTCTAAGTGGGAAACACAAGAGAAGACAAGGACCTACAAAAACAACCCAAAACAATTAAGAAAATGGTCATAGGAACATACATATCCATAATTACCTTAAACGTGAATGGATTAAATGCTCCAACCAAAAGACACAGGCTCGCTGAATGGATAAAAAAACAAGACCCATATATATGCTGTCTACAAGAGACCCACTTCAGACCTAGGGACACATACAGACTGAAAGTGCAGGGATGGAAAAAGATATTCCATGCAAATGGAAATCAAAAGAAAGCTGGAGCAGCAATACTGATATCAGATAAAATAGACTTTAAAATAAAGAATGTTACAAGAGACAAGGAAGGATACTACATAATGATCAAGGGATCAATCCAAGAAGAAGATATAACAATTATAAATATATATGCACCCAACATAGCAGCACCTCAATACATAAGGCAACTGCTAACAGCTATAAAGAGGAAATCAACAGTAACACAATAATAGTGGGGGACTTTAACACCTCACTTACACCAATGCACAGATTATCCAAACAGAAAATGAATAAAGAAACACAAGCTTTAAATGACACAATAGACCAGATAGATTTAATTGATATTTATAGGATATTCCATCCAAAAACAGCAGATTACACTTTCTTCTCAAGTGCGCACGGAACATTCTTCAGGATAGATCACATCTTGGGTCACAATTCAAGTCTCAGTAAATTTAAGAAAATTAGAATCATATCAAGCATCTTTTCTTACCTCAATGCTATGAGATTAGAAATCAAATACAGGGAAAAAAACGTAAAAAACACAAACACATGGAGGCTGAACAATACATTACTAAATAACTAAGAGATCACTGAGGAAATCAAAAAATACCTAGAGACAAATGACAATGAAAAGGGGGCCTCCCTGGTGGCACAGTGGTTGAGAATCTGCCTGCTAATGCAGGGGACACAGGTTTGAGCCCTGGCCTGGGAAGATCACACATGCCGCAGAGCAACTAGGCCCGTGAGCCACAACTACTGAGCCTGCGTGTCTGGAGCCTGTGCTCCGCAACAAGAGAGGCCGCAATAGTGAGAGGCCCGCGCATCGCGATGAAGAGTGGCCCCCGCTTGCCACAACTAGAGAAAGCCCTCGCACAGAAATGAAGACCCAACACAGCCTAAATAAATAAATAAATAAATAAATCAAACGTACGCATCTGATTCAAGATCCTCATTAAAAAAAAAAAAAAAATGACAATGAAAACACAACGATCCAAAACCTATGGCATGCAGCAAAAGCAGTTCTAAGAGGAAAGTTTATAGCAATACAAGCCTACCTCAAGAAACAAGAAAAATCTCAAATAAACAATCTAACCGTGCACTTAAAGGAACTAGAGAAAGAAGAACAAACAAAAGCCAAAGTTAGCAGAAGGAAAGAAATCATAAAGATCAGAGCAGAAATAAATGAAATAGAAACAAAGAAAACAATAGCAAAGATCAATAAAACTAAAAGCTGGTTCTTTGAGGAGATAAACAAAATTGATAAACCATTAGCCAGACTCATCAAGAAAAGAGGGAGAGGACTCAAATCAATTAAATTAGAAATGAAAAAGGAGAAGTTACAACAGACACCGCAGAAATACAAAGCATCCTAAGAGACTATTACACGCAACTATATGCCAATAAAATGGACAACCTGGAAGAAATGGACAAATTCTTAGAAAGGTATAACCTTCCAAGACTGAACCAGGAAGAAATAGAAAATATGAACAGACCAGTCACAAGTAATGAAATTGAAACTGTGATTAAAAATCTTCCAACAAACAAAAGTCCAGGACCAGATGGCTTCACAGGTGAATTCTATCAAACATTTAGAGAAGAGCTAACACCCATCCTTCTCAAACTTTTCCAAAAATGGCAGAGGAAGGAACACTCCTAAACTCACTCTCTGAGGCCACCATCACCCTGATACCAAAACCAGACAAAGATACTGCAGAAAAAAGACAATTACATACCAATATCACTGATGAACATAGATGCAAAAATCCTCAACAAAATACTAGCAAACAGAATCGAACAACACATTAAAAGGATCATACACCATGATCAAGTGGGATTTATCCCAGGGATGCAAGGATTCTTCAATATACGCAAATCAATCATTGTGATACACCATATTAACAAACTGAAGAATAAAAACCATACGATCATCTCAATAGATGCAGAAAAAGCTTTTGACAAAATCAACACCCATTTATGATAAGAACTTTCCAGAAACTAGGCATAGAGGGAACCTACCTCAACATAATAAAGGCCATATACGACAAACCCACAGCAAACATCATTCTCAATGGTGAAAAACTGAAACCATTTCCACTAAGATCAGGAACAAGACAAGGATGTGCACTCTCACCACAATTATTCAATATAGTTTTGGAAGCCCTAGCCATGGCAATCAGAGAGGAAAAAGAAATAAAAAGAATACAAATTGGAAAAGAAGAAGTAAAACGGTCACTGTTCGCAGATGACATGACACTATACATAGAGAATCCTAAAGATGCCACCAGAAAACTACAAGAGCTAATCAATGAATTTGGTAAAGTTGCAGGATACAAATTTAATGCACAGAAATCTCTTGCATTCCTATACACTAATGATGAAAAATATGAAAGAGAAATTAAGGAAACACTCCCATTTACCACCACAACAAAAAGAATAAAATACCTAGGAATAAACCTACCTAGGGAGGCAAAAGACTTGTATGCAGAAAACTAGAAGACACTGATGAAAGAAATTAAAGATGATGCAAACAGATGGAGAGATATACCATGTTCTTGGATTGGAAGAATCAATAATGTGAAAATGACTATACTACCCAAAGCAATCTACAGATTCAATGCAATCCTTATCAAATTACCAATGGCATTTTTTACAGAACTAGAACAAAAAATCTTAAAATTTGTATAGAGACACAAAAGACCCCGGAGCGCCAAAGCAGTCTTGAGGGAAAAAAACAGAGTTGGAGGAATCAGACTCCCTGACTTCAGACTATACGACAAAGCAACAGTAATCAAGACAATATGGTACTGGCACAAAAACAGAAATATAGATCAGTGGAACAGGATAGAAAGCACAGAGATAAACCCACACACCTATGGTCAACTAATCTATGACAAAGGAGGCAAGGATATATAATGGAGAAAAGACAGCCTCTTCAATAAGTGGGAAAACTGGACAGCTACAAGTAAAAGAATGAAATTAGAACACTCCCTAACACCATACACAAAAATAAACTCAAAATGGCTTAGAGACCTAAATGTAAGACTGGACACTATAAAACTCTTAGAGGAAAACATAGGAAGAACACTCTTTGACATAAATCACAGCAAGATCTTTTTTGATCCACCTCCTAGAGTAATGGAAATAAAAACAAAAATAAACAAATGGGACCTAATGAAATTTAAAAGCTTTTGCAAAGCAAAGGAAACTACAAACAAGACGAAAAGACAACCCTCAGAATGGGAGAAAATATTTGCAAACAAATCAATGGACAAAGGATTAATCTCCAAAATATACAAACAGCTCACGCAGCTCAATATTAAAAAAACAAATAACCCAAACCAAAAATGGGCAGAAGACCTAAATAGACATTTCTCCAAAGAAGACATGCAGATGGCCAAGAAGCACATGAAAAGCTGCTCAACATCACTAATTATTAGAGAAATGCAAATCAAAACTACAATGAGGTATCACCTCACACCACTTAGAATGGGCATCATCAGAAAATCTACAAACAACAAATGATGGAGAGGGTGCGGAGAAAAGGGAACCCTCTTGCACTGTTGGTGGGAATGTAAAGTGATACAGCCACTATGGAGAACAGTACGGAGGTTCCTTAAGAAACTGAAAATAGAACTACCATATGACCCAGCAATCCCACTACTGGGCATATACCCAGAGAAAACCATAATTCAAAAAGACACATGCACCCCAATGTTCATTGCAGCACTATTTACAATAGCCAGATCCTGGAAGCAACCTAAATGCCCACCGACAGACGAATGGATAAAGAAGATGTGGTACATATATACAATGGAATATTACTCAGCCATAAAAAGGAACGAAATTGGGTCATTTGTAGAGACGTGGATGTATCTAGAGACTGTCATACAGAGTGAAGTAAGTCAGAAAGAGAAAAACAAATATCGTATATTAACGCATATATGTGGAACCTAAAATAATGGTACAGATGAACCAGTTTGCAGGGCAGAAATTGAGACACAGATGTAGAGAACAAATGTATGGACACCAAGGGGGGAAAGCGGGGGGGGGGGCGGTGAGAGATTGGGATTGACATGTATACACTAATATGTATAAAATGGATAACGAATAAGAACCTGCTGTATAAAAAAATAAATAAAATTCAAAACGTCAAAAAAATAAAATACACACTAAAAAAAGAAAAAAAATACAAAGCACAGCACAACACAATCTGCGGTTGGTTGAGTCTGCAAATGTGCAGATACAGAGAGCAAAAATAAAAGTTATACTCGGATTTTTGACGGTGCAGGGGGTCGGCGCTCCTAACCCCTGCATTGTTCAAGGGTCAACTATATTTTGTTTCAAGGTCAACAGTATTTGAGAACTACCCCTGTTCAATCTACCTTCTCTGGCCTAAAGAGCTTTCTCTCCATCTGAAATGGGAGCATTCAGTAAGCCAAGTTCCTTTGATTTTTCTGAATTCCATTGCCCCATTCCCTACTAATGATGCATCATTCTCTATTAATGATAATAACCAGGTATCATAAATTCATAGGAAAGAAAGCTGGGTAAGGATTAAAGAAAAAAAAGAATTTCAAGAGCAAATTGGTGAAGACCAAGTGGATAAAACAAACAAATATAAAGGGAAGGATAAAGTAACCTGATAGGGAACGTGTAACTATGACCACAAATGAAAGACCAAGATAGATAAATCACAAGTTTGAAATTTTCACAAGTTAATCACCAAAAAGCCTAAGAAAGGATGTTACAAAACAAAAGTTTATCAGTTACCAGGAGTTGCCTTTTGTGAGTGACGGCAATCTACTTCAACCTTCTATTTAACGCACCATACTGGCATCTTCTACATCCAAAGACAGCAGTTACAATGCAACCTCAGTTAGAATCAGTTAGACTAAACAGCCCAGTACAGAACTTTCAGCCCCCCGCCATGTGTAGCCATTATTCTTAGTAGACTCCATTCCTGTGCCTCAGGGATCCTGAGCTCCATCTCCTTTTCTCTGATTGCTACAGGCCAATCTGATCTGGTGCTTAGCTCTCAGGCAGTCCCAATACACACAGAAATTGTGGCACTACTTCCTAGGCCCAAAGAGCTGCCCCAGTTTTGCAACCTCTATAGGCATTGCTTGTTATATCAGTCTGAGTTCTCGGTTGCAGAAACCAATTCTGGCTAATATAACCAGAAAGGAGGTTTGAAGATATCCTAGTAGGTCACAAAATCAATAGGAGAGCTGGAAAACCAGGATCAGAAAGTTAAAAAAAAAAAAAAAAAAAAAAAAGCTGGGACAAAAGGAAGCCCCACAGCACACACAGCAGGAACCACAGGTGACAGGCTAGTGTGAAAGCCACTGCTGGCACCAGGGCTGCTTGTCCTTGCTCCTGCAGGCCACCACTGCTATCGCAACAAACTCTAAGCTGTCCAAAGTCCTAGGTAGGAACATACCAACAGCCAAGGGTAGGACGTGTGCCTGCACCGTAACTGCTCAGGGGCAGGGAGAGATCGTCTCATCTGCCTAGGCTTCCACTGGGGGGGGGCCCTGCTTCCCACCAAGGCTCACACCAACAAGGGATCCCACAAACTAGAAAAGGAGTCTAGAAGGTGTGGCAGCAAATAAAAGCCAAACATCTACTATATATTTTTTTTTCTTTCTTTTTTTTTTTGGCTGCGTTGGGTCTTCACTGCTGCGCATGGGCTTTCTCTAGTTGTGGCGAGTGGGGGCTGCTCTTCGTGGCAGTGCGCGGGCTTCTCATTGCAGTGGCTTCTCTTGTTGCGGAGCACGGGCTCTAGGCACACAGGCTCCAGTAGTTGCAGCACGCGGGCTCAGTAGTTACGGCACACGGGCCCTAGAGCGCACAGGCTTCAGTAGTTGCGGCGCGTGGGCTCAGTAGTTGTGGCGCACGGGCTTAGTTGCTCCGCGGCATGTGGGATCTTCCCGGACCAGAGATCAAACCCGTGTCCCCTGCATTGGCAGGCGGATTCTTAACCACCGCGCCACCAGGGAAGCCCCCTCTACTATATATTTTTCCATTGTTATCCCACAGCTATGACACTGTGACCTGGACATTCATTCTTGACCTTTGTGGGAGGTATGGGGACAGAGACTCTGAGACACTCACCCAGCTCCAGCTCCGGAGGCTCCAAACTCCTTGAGACATTAAATAGGAACAAAGCCATTCCGAAGATTTAAACACCCACTAAACACTGTAGATGTGTCTGAAGAACTGCAAGGTATTATGGATTGACAGTCGCCTTGAAAAAGACTTGAGTTACATTCCAGGCCTCAATAAAAGAAAATGCCAAACATCAACAAAGATTCTAAATGAAAATAGCAATTTCAGACTAATGAATATACATTTAAAAAAATGTCAGACTTCAGGCAAACCTGAAGGCCTATGGAGCAGTTAGGGTCTAGCCTGGAATTTGGCTATAAAATGTGGGCCCTTCCTTCTTTTTCAGCCCCATGGCTGGCATTCTCATCCAGGCAACATCACCCCCGCCAGTTACCTTAAAAACCTCACCAGTTTCACTGCCTTAAAAATCTATTCTAGGCTTCCCTAGTGGCGCAGTGGTTAAGAATCCGCCTGCTAAGGCAGGGGACACGGGTTCGAGCCCTGCTCCAGGAAGATCCCACATGCCGCGGAGCAACTAAGCCTGTGCGCCACAACTACTGAGCCTGTGCTCTAGAGCCCGCACCCCTACAGCCCGTGCTCCGCAACAAGAGAAGCCACTGCAATGAGAAGCCCACACACCACAACGAAGAGTAGCCCCCGCTCACTGCAACTAGAGAAAGCCTGTGCGCAGCAACAAAGGCCAACGCAGCCAAAAATAAATAGATAAATTCATTAAAAAAAAAAATTATAAAAAAAAAAAAAATCTATTCTAGGACTTCCCTGGTGACACAGTGGTTAAGAATCCACCTGCCAATGCAGGGCACATGGGTTCGAGACCTGGTCCGGGAAGATCCCACATGCCGCGGAGAAACTAAGCCCATGCGCCACAACTACTGAGCCTGCACTCTAGAGCCCGAGAGCCACAACTACTGAAGCCTGCGTGCCACAACTACTGAAGCCCGCGCACCCAGAGCCCGTGCTCTGCAACAAGAGAAGCCACCATTGCCACAGCTAGAGAAAGCCCACACACAGCAACAAAGACCCAACACAGCCAAAAAAAAAAATCTATTCTACTACTACTATTCAATTAACTCTATTCTATTCCTTTTTCTTTTTTTTTTTTTTTTTTTGGCCACATGGCGTGGCATGTGGGATCTTGGTTCCCTGACCAGAGATC
Source organism: Eschrichtius robustus (assembly GCF_028021215.1). Classification (NCBI taxonomy): domain Eukaryota; kingdom Metazoa; phylum Chordata; class Mammalia; order Artiodactyla; family Eschrichtiidae; genus Eschrichtius; species Eschrichtius robustus. The sequence goes on from NC_090825.1 coordinate 47,399,217, forward strand.
GAACCCATGCCCCCCCACAGTGGAAGCACAGAGCCTTAACCACTGGACCACCAGGGAAGTCCAATTAACTTTATTCTAGAACACAGACTTCATTCCTACTCAAAACACGGACCTTGGCTGCCTTTTCCTTTTACATAAATGTCAACTCCATAGCCAGGTATTTAAGAAACACCACCAAATTTAGCCCTATGACTTCCTGACCTAAAACTTCTTCTCCAGCCAGGTTAGTCTCCTCCCTCTTCTCCCAGTGAAGCTGACTTAGGTATATCTGACTGAGAGCCGTGGTCCTGTCACCTGAAATATGCTCCCCCTTCCCATCCCATCTGATCATCCAGACCCTATCCCATTCTCAGGACCCAGACGGACGTCCTCCACCTCCCTCCTCCAGGAGATCTCACAAAACTCCAGTCCACACCGACTGGGTCACAAACACAATTCCTGCACTGACCAAGACAGACAACATTACCATGATACAGTCTGGTATGATGTAGTGAAGTGGTGGGAAGGGCGGCAACAGGGGGGAATTTGCTCCAATTAAAGACCTGCAGGTTCACAATTTTTTAGGATGCTGTGTTACAAGCTAATAACATTAGGTGCCTGTGGGGAAGGGAACTGGGTGGAGAGTTTGTTTTTTCTCTACTCTAGTCAGTTCCATATTTATTTATTCCAGGTCTATTATCACACTGTTTAGCCCTATGGCATTTTAGTTTCTGATAAAGCAAAAGGTCTCGTTGCCCAAGATTTTTTTGGCTACTTTTGTGCCTTCTCTCTTCCAGATGAATTTTTATTACTGTCGACTGAAAAAAATGGATGACCTAAAACTTCAGACTCATGTATTATTTGGCGAACTTTCTCAGGACTTCAAGCCTGGAAGGCAGCCTCTCAGATAGCTCTGAGAAACTGCTCTGAAGAGGTAAGGGGAGAGCCAAGATATATAGGAGTTTGGTAACGAAGTCCAGATAGTGGGAACATCAAAAGATTAATTAAAGAAAACCACATATCTCAAGTTAATTAACTTAGCGCTTTTATATGCATGGGGAGATGCAAGAGTCTGGGCTCACTGAAATCATCCCTTTGACATGCACCTTAGCTATCTGGGGCCAGTATCCTGTGCTCTCCCATCCTGAGTCCCCTTGGGGTGCAACTTTGGGGGTGGCTGCAGTGGCTGATCTCTTGATGGCTGCAACATCCTTTGTTTACTGATAATGGCAGGCAGCATTCTTAGTCCACAGTATCCAGAAGCAAGTGGGATACTGGTATGGAGCAGAGGTGCCTAAAAGAACTCATCCTATCATTGTAAACTTCCAAACAATACAATGTATTGATTACTCTTTTACTGGAATGATTTTAAAAATGGAAAATAAAAGCAATATGTACTCAATGTGTAAAATTAAGAAGAGATAAAATAATTTATGCTGTCTTTAAGCCCTCTATCCAGAAATAACTACTGTTAACATTGTGACTTTTCTATATTTTTTTGCTTAAGCCTTTACATGGGAAAAAGTAAGAATAAACTATTTTCTATCCTGCTCTCCCCCCTCTACCCCCCACTCTATTTCTATTGTGCATCTGAAAGTTATTTAGCTTCTTCTCATCCAGGACAAACTAGCATTTAAGGTATAAAAAAAACAATACACCTTGAGAATAAATAATAAAAATAAGAAAGCTTCAATGCAAGTTCAAGGCCTGAACCCCACTTGGGGGAGCAAGGTAGAAGGGAAATTTTTATTGTATATAATATACTCTTTTGTACTTCGTAAATTTTGAAACACATGAATGTATTACCTTCACAAAATACACAAAATTGAAAAACAAAAATGAGAAAAAAATTTCAATGATTAAAAACACAATGCCAGTTAAACAAACAGCTGTGTCAACCCAAGGACTGCCAGTGTAGTACCTCTAAGCTTTTGTTACAGGTTCGTTTTGGTTAATTAATTCAATACTGCCTTGGTTCTGCTACATATCTTTTTTATATATGCATACTCTCTCTCAAAAGAGATTGCAAAATTAGGGAGGAAAAGAATGTTACATTTCTTTCTTATCTTCTTCATCGCCTAGGACTTGGAAAACACCTATGATAAGTACATCAATATTTGGAACCATAAAAGTTTAGAATGGAAAAAGACCTTAAAGATCTAGTCCAGCCCTGTCATTTTATAGATGAAAAAAACTGATGCATAGGAAATGTACAAAATTTATCCAACTATCACAGGATAAAAACTCAGGACTTGAGGAAATGAATAAAAACAAAAGAAAAACAAAACTCACAATTTTAAGCTTTACTATAAAAACAGAAGGTGTCCACTAGAGGGAGCCAATAGTCCATTAACTTGAAGAAGTTCCTATTGGCCCCTTCAAAAGACCTACAGGGTAAAAATAAAGACTTTTTCCCAGAGCCACAGAAAATGACTAAAGGGCCATATACCTCAACCAATGTAAATTCGGATTTCTTTCACTAGAGGTACAAATAGAGACTTTTCAAATCTCCAGCATTAAAAAAATGTTATTAGCATATAGTAAAATTGATTCTTTCTTTCTTTTGTGTGTGTGTGTACTGCTCTATCAATTTTAACACACATATACACTTTGTAAAACCACCATCACAATCAGCAAACAGAACAGTTCAATTATTCACAAAAAACCTCCCTCCTGCTCTGACTTAGTCACACCTCCCACTGCACTGGATATGCACAGAAGCGTTCCATATAGATGTTCAGTGTTTATCCATTCACCCATAGGAACATTTGAATTAACAGAGCTGCTATAAATATTCACATATGGAAGGGTAAGCTGGGACGAAGTGAGACGATAGCATTGACATATATACACTACCAAATGTAAAATAGATAGCTAGTGGGAAGCAGCCGCATAGCACAGGGAGATCAGCTCGGTGCTTTGTGACCACCTAGAGGGGTGGGATAGGGAGGGTGGGAGGGAGACGCAAGAGGGAGGGGATATGGGCCTTTATGTATACATATAGCTGATTCACTTTGTTATACAACAGAAACTAACACAACATTGTAAAGCAATTATACTCCAATAAAGATGTTTAAAAAAAAAATATTCACATACAAGTTTTTGTGTGAACATAAGTTTTCATTTCTCCAGGGTAAATGCCCAGGAGCAGGAATACGAAGTCATATATAAGTACAGGTTTAACTTTAAAAGAGACTGCCAAACTGTTTTCCAAAGTGACTATCAATCTAGGCTTCCCACCATCAATGGAGGAGATTTCCAATTGCTCTGCATCCTCTCTTGATTTTGGAGTTATTAGTATTCTTATTTTAGCCATCCTACTAGATATGTAGTGGTATCTCACCATGGTTTTAATTTGCATTTCCCTAGTGCTAATGATGTTAAACATCTTTTCAAGTGCTTACTTGCTGTCTGTATATCTTTGATGAAGCATCTTTATATCTTTGATGAAGTGTCTTTTCAAATCTATTATTTGTTGAGTTGTTTGTTTTCTTACAGTTGAGTTTTGTGAATTCTTTATATATTCTTGATACCAGTTCACTGTCATATATGCGGTTTACAAATATTTTCTCCCCAACATTCGCTTGTCCTCTCATCCTCTTAACAGTGCCTTTCACACAGCAAAAGTTTTCAATTTTGATGAAGTCCAATTTATCATGTTTTTTCTTTTATAAATCATGCTTTTGGTGTCATGTCTAAAATCTCCTTGCCTAACCCCAGGGCATAAAGATTTTCTCCTGTTTTTCTAAAATTTTTTTAGTTTTACGTTGAATTCTATGAATGAATTTCTGTATTAAAAAAATTAGGTTTAGGTTGAGGTTCATTTTTTTGCATGTAGATGAATAGATGTCCAACTGTCCCAACATTGTGAGCGTTGGTGGTATATTGGTAAGCATAGCTGCCTTCCAATTGTTCCAACATCATTTGCCGAAAAGACTAATTTTTTTCCTTTAAGTTACCTTTACATCTTCGTCAAAAATCAACTGGCCATGTTTGTGTATGTTTCTGGACTCTGTTCTGTTCCACTGACCCAAGCGTCCATCCAGCCCTTCACCAACACCAGTCTTCATTACTGTGATTTTATAGAGTAAGTTTTAAAACTGGGTAGCACGACTCCTGCTTTTTAAATAAAGAACAGTGAAAGTCACGTTCAAGAAAGCTGACAAAATCTACGTAACAAATTTTAGGTTCAAATTAAACATTTTGGAAATAAGCCAGAAAAAAAGCAAATATGAGGGAAAAGACAGAAAGAAAAGGAGAGAGAAATGAAGTAGAAGAAAAAGAAAAGGGGAAAGAAGTGGGAACATGCCAGTCATACACATTAAGTGGTATAAACAGAGAAAGAAAAAGAGAAGGAAAGAAAAAAAGGAACAGGAAGAAGTAGGAAAATAAAAAGAAAATGGTTCCCTGCACATTTGATCACAAGCACTACACCCGAGCCAGTGAATTTCTATCTGTAAGCCATGAACACCTTGGTTACAACTGCATACCAGAGCTAGCATCAGTAGTAAGAACAGGGCAAGGGCCCGGTGGCGGCTCCAGACCAAGGACCCATCCTGCTACAGATCTAAAATAGGCCAAACACTTTCCTCATTTAATAGTCCAAAACAAGCAATGATCATAATGCACACTTCTATTTCTATATAACCCACTTCATTAGGTTTAAATAATCCTATGGAACTGTCTGTTCCCATACATAAATGGGCCGATTCAATGATCACCATGGAATTTACTGATGTTTTGTTTAGAGGTTTCAAAGAGACAACTGTCTAGTTCTCTGAGGATGAACTATCCACCCTGTCTACCATACGGGGTTGTCACAAAGATCAAATGAGATCATAAAGAATTGCTTCATAAACTGAAATTTCTTATAAAAATACAAGGTAGTGTCACTGGTTCTCTTCATCCAAAGTCTGGGGCCACGAAGCTTTGTAAGACACAGATGACAGCATATGGCTCGACTATGAGGACCCTTTAGTGAAATCTAAAATTGTCTCCTCTGGCAGCCAGTCCAGCTCTCTTTCTAGTCACCCACGTTACTAACAGCAAAGAGTGGTTCAGTAAATAGCTCTGGGCCCTTCTCTGCAAAATCTCCTCTGTTAGGGACATTCAGATATTAGGATCTTACTTTCCTTTCTTACACACAAAAATTCACTATTTCCCCCTAATTTCTATACTTAACTCTTGGATTCTTGAAAAATAAAATCATAGTTAACAAATGTAAATGCAGTCACACAGCAAATATGACATGTTTTTAAACTAAAAATAAGATTTGACACATTCCAAAATAAAAGCTTCACTCATCATTTCTGTTATAAAATTCTCCTGTGGTGTGTGTGTGTATGTAATTTCTGTCTTTAAAAAATACTCTTAAGAGTCTTTATATTTCATGTTGCTTTCTCTAACTATGCCTTTCTGTAATTCACAGACCCAGGAAACCACCTATCCCCTGCTATATTTATGTAAGTGTTTAAGCTGATTATGTTTACCTTACCTCCTTTACTTGAGAAGACAGCTGATCACTTAATATGTATTACATAGTACTTAATACATTACTGGAATTCTGTGAATATATGAACGTGTGTTGACTACACTAAATGTTTCTTGTTTATGATTCTGTTTACTCATTCAGTTATTAGTTTATTTAATAAGCTAGTCAACCTCATGCCGTGGCAATGGAGGCAGTCTGACACGCCACAAGAACACAGGCTTCAGAGATAGAGACCTCAGTTTAAATCCTGACTCTTACTACTACCTGAGTGACTTTGGACAAGTCAGTAACTTTGGCCTCATTAATTTCCTAATCTTTAAGATCAAGATAATACCACCAACATCTACATGTGCTGAGTTCAATGACGACTATGCAATGAGTCTGGCACATCACCGGTGGTGTTGGTATCAGTTCCTTTCTTAGACCTTAGAACTAAGGTCTAAGAAAGTTCTAAGTAAGAACTTAGTAAGATGCTGTACATCTGAAACTAATATAATATTGTAAATCAACTTATACTTCAATTAAAAAAACATAGGCAATTTAAAAAAAAAAAAAAGAATCCCCAATGAAGTATGGCATGTGGAACCAAGGATAGAGTTTCCACTGCCTGATACTAATAAGCACTATGGTCTCAGAACAGGCTAAAATCACCCAAGATTCTAATTAAAAGTTGGATCAGCAAGCCAGAAGTAACTGCCAAATGGAGAGACAATTAATTGCCCAGCTGACAATCTTGACATCTAGAAGAGGGAGACTGCTGATGAAATTCCGTGATGAAGTTAGATCCTAGACATACGAAGTTGTCTGGCCTTCGCCTTGGTCTGGTGACCACCCTCACCTTGCTCTGCGGCCTTTCTCAGCTCCTAGTCCCCAAAGGACCAAAGAAATGACTCAGGTAGGAGACAGTCACGTTTTCTCTGCTCAAACCCAGCTGTCCCAGTGACCCCAAAATGCCTCACTGAATGTGCTGTAAGAGCATTCCTTATTCTTCTGTTGCAGTAAAAGGCAGCAAATATCTTCGTTTCTTCATTTAATACCTCTCAGGTTCTTAGTACTTTGGTAGCCCTCTCTGTAGATAGCTCAACAATTCCTCTTTCTGGACTCGTGTGACTTCATTCCTCTTTAGTGTTCTCCCATTCCCTGAATCCTAGGCAGCTCTCCTCCACCTCCAGCAATAGAACAGTCTAGCATGCAGTGAGGACAGAAGTGTCAGCAGAGAGACATCCTTGCCCTCAGATTATTGGGTGGTAGTAAGTGAGCAATCATAAAACAGCACTAAAACATGAGCAAAAATGTTTAGGGAAAAGCAGACACGCACTGCAGGGTTAATCTAAGACATCGGGGAATTCTAGTACAACTCTTCATTATAGGCCTGAGCTTTGCTTAAAGATCAGACGCCTCTGCCACTAACTCCCTGAACACACACCTTCACACTGCTCAGAAAAGTGCAAGCCAGAACTACTGTTTCACCATTTCAGGTTCCCCAGGAGAGGTACTAAGCTACTATAGCCATCCTCCCAGCGTGCAAAAGGCACAAAAAGGCTTCCTTACTGAAAAGCCACTGCAACAAAAGACTACTTAAGGGGTGCTCTATGAAGAAAAGAGCACCAAGAAAAACTGCAATCAATTTTACTGTAGCAGCAGATTCAGTTCTCCACCCAACAAATCACAAGTAGAAGCATCACGCCCACGGACAAGTAAGTTCTTTCACATGAGGAAGTTTCAATAGACTGACCAGATCCACTGGTCCTCCCCAAACTCCTCCCTTTCGGAGCTGACTTGTTGCCATTACCTGTACAAGTGACGGTTGTCTTCAAAGTCTTCCTGGCCCCATTTTCCCTTGATGTCTTCAATAACGTGATTCTTCAGGAATTTTTTTAGCAGCTGGACCGTCTGTTTGCGGGTCACTTCGGGACCAAAGTTTTGGCTGCGCCTCAACAGCTCGTGTAGCCAATCCACAGCTTCGGCCGCCGTGAAGCAACGTTCATAACTTTTGAAACGACAGCGATGTTTCCGTAACGGCATCTTGGTGCGAAAAAGCTCAACTGTTTCATTCCACTAGGGGCAAAAAGAGAGGAATGCATTTAGTGATCGATTGAGTTTTTTACAAGGTTATTACGTCCCAAATATTTAAGACAATGAATGCAGTTTTTCCGTAAAAGACTGCCTTAAGGGGACTTCCCTGGTAGCGCAATGGTTAAGAATCCGCCTGCCAATGCAGGGGACACAGGTTCGAGCCCTGGTCGGGGAAGATCCCACATGCCATGGAGCAACTAAGCCCATGCACCACAACTACTGAGCCCGCGCTCTAGAGCCCACAAGCCACAACTACTGAATCCTGCACGCCTAGAGCCCATGGAAAAACACTTAAACAGGCACTTCACATAAAAGAATCTCCAAATTTACCATAACATATGCAGATATTCAATCTCATTAATTAGCAGTGAAATGCAAAAGAAATCTATAATGCAATACCACTACATGCCTACAGAATGGCTAAAATGAAAAAGACAGGCAATACTAAGTGTTATCAAGGGAACGTGGAACAACTGGAAATTATATGCACACTGTATAACCCCGCAATTCCATTCTTAAGTATATATGCCACAGAAATATGTTCACCAAAAGCCACCCTGTTCATAATAGCACTATCTTAATAGACAAAAACAACCCAAATATCCATCAACATAAGAACAGATAAACAAATTGATTTATTCATGCAATGGAATGCTGCACAGCAATGAGAATGAACTATTGCTACATGCAATAACATAGATGAATAACATAGATAAAATATAATTGATATAAGAAGGCCAGATATGAAAAGTACTATATGATTGTATTTACATAAAGTTTAAAAGCAGACAAAAGCTAATCCCTGGTATTAGAAATCAAAGTAGTGGTTAATTTGTATGGAGGTAGAGACTAGGAGGGGCAGAGGGACATCTGGGCTGCTGGTAATGTCATATTTCTTGATCTGGGCTCTGGGCATTGGTTAAATGGGGCGCTCACATTGTAAAAATGCACTGAGTTGTACGCCTATAATTTGTGTGCTTTTCTGTACGTGTTAAGCAGAATAAAGGGCTAAAAACAAAACACACATATACATACACATACACACACATGCTCATATATTAAAATCCTCCTTGAGAGCAATCCACAATTTTAAATTACCAACCTGAAAGTTGATAAATATGAACTAGCTGATTGTACTGGTACACTGAATGTGGAAGAGATTCAGAAGGGTAGCTGAAGAAGAAACGAAGTGAGTGGATGAAAGAGGGACTTGAATGTAAACAGAGGAGAAGCAGGGCAAACTGGCTAGAATGAAATAATGAACAGCAGAAAGAGAGCCCAGGAAGAGCCCATGAACGTTGATTTAAGTTCACTCTCTGCCCACCTCCCTCACCAGGTTACTGTGACGTCTCATGAGATCATGCTTACGAAAGCCCTCTGTGAAAGATAAGGCATTCCTCAAGCGTAAGGATAATATATAAAATTCCCAGGATAATCTCTTAAAACAAATTACAGGTTCAATCTATTCTGGAGCTAGAAGAAAACTGTGGGGCAAAATCAAGATCCAAAGAGGACAGGCAAGTTGGCACATGTCACTCAGGTATTTAGCCTCATAATAAGATCTGGAAACCTGCTCTATGCTCTCCTTCTCGAGTGGTCATTTCATTATAACAAGAACCTATGAACTTCAACATAGCTTTAAACAATTTCCACATTTCTTTTTTTAAAGGAACTCCTTTATTTATTTATTTATGGCTGTTTTGGGTCTTCGTTTCTGTGCGAGGGCTTTCTCTAGTTGTGGCAAGTGGGGGCCATTCTTCATTGCGGTGTGCGGGCCTCTCACTATCGCGGCCCCTCTTGTTGCGGAGCACAGGCTCCAGATGCGCAGGCTCAGTAGTTGTGGCTCACGGGCCTAGTTGCTCCGCGGCATGTGGGATCTTCCCAGACCAGGGCTCGAACCCATGTGCCCTGAATTGGCAGGCAGATTCTCAACCACTGCGCCACCAGGGAAGCCCCCATTTCCACATATTTTTAAACATTGGTTGTTTGGGTCTTTTTTTCAGTTCTCTGCTGACACCAAGCTTGCATTTCAGTCCTGATTAATATATGTTGGGAGATGGGGAGGCAAGAAGAGTTAATAAAAAAGAGTTTTATTTATTTTAGGTTGATTGATAAACTTAATGCATAGTACTTTATGCATTACTTAATAAAAGAATGAAGATACGGCTCTCTGGGACCCAATATTTCAAAATATAAGTAAATATGCCTGTTATTTGACTCAAGCTGGTTAGCAGTTCCTCTACTGTCACTTTAATTACAGAATAATGCACACTGTAACAAATTAAATGCAGAAATATATACAAAAGAGTCTGCCCTGTCTCTCTCCAATCCCACATATCTATTAATCATACACACACATATATAGAATCCTTCCCTTTGTATGTATGTATTGTTTATTACCACTGTCGCTGTTTGCTTCCTTTTTGAAGAAATGAGATCAACCATATTGTACATGTTATCCTACAACTTGCTTTTGCATTAAACATACCAGGATATATTTGTGTCAGTACCTATAGATACAGCCCATTTTATGATGAATGAGTTCCATAATTTATTCAACCATTTTCCAACTAATGGGCATGAAGCTGTTTCCAGTTTGTTGTTTCACAAGTATATCCTTGTTTACATAACCTAACGTATCAATCCTTTTATTTATTTATTTTTGATAGAACACATTTCTAAAGGGTATCAGCTTATTTAAACCAGTTGTAGCAATTCACACTCCCACCAATGCTGTATGAGCCTACTGTCTTATCTCTGGCCATTCCTAGATATTATCATTCTTGTGTCTGCCAATCTATATACAAGAAATGGTATCTTTATATTTTGTTTGTATTTTTCTGCCTTTATCTTCAGTCATTTTTATTTCTTCATTTGAGACTTGCCATTTTTCTTCTGGGTTGTCTTTCTCTTTCACTTAATTTTAAGAACTGTTTAAATCTAGAATTTGAATCTAAGTGCATAGAAGTCAGGAAAGTTACTCTATTTTGCTCAGTTCAGTATCCCCACAACTGAGGACAGTGCCTGACATACAGTACATGTATTTAATAAGTATGTATTGAATGAATATAAATAGGGAATATTAATCCTTTTTCAAATATATTAGAAATGTTTTCTCCTGACTTATCAATTTGTTTATTTGGCGTCTAGCTATATAAAGGTTTCGCTGATGATTATATTGTTTTAAGAAAACAAATATATCTTCTTATCTTTATAGCTTCAGGGTTTACTCCCTCAATTAGGAAAGTTTCCCTATCCTGAGATATTAAAAATATTTATCAAATTTTTCTTTTAATATTTTACAGGGATTTTAATATTTGAATCTTCAACTGAAATTTTTTATGGTAGGAGGGAGGAGATCTCCAACTTTATTTTCTCCCAAATGGAGAGTCAATTATGCTCCCTTGTCTCACTAAACTGAAATAGTAAACTACCTTACATACTACCTTTCTTGATTGTTTCTTTCTTTTTTTTTTAATAGACAGCTATGAAAGAACTTTGAAACTGTTAATGTTTTACTTTATTTTTTTTTAACTTTTTAACTTTTTATTTTGGTTTTTTTTTGTTTGTTTTTTTAATTAATTTTTATTTATTTATTTATTTTGGCTGCATTGGGTCTTCGTTGTTGCACACGGGCTTTCTCTAGTTGTGGCGAGCAGGGGCTACTCTTTGTTGCGGTGCGTGGGCTTCTCATTGCGGTGGCTTCTCTTGTTGCGGAGCACAGGCTCTAGGTGCGCGGGCTTCAGTAGTTGTGGCACACAGGCTCAGTAGCTGTGGCTCATGAGGTCTAGAGCGCAGGCTCAGTAGTTGTGGCTCACGGGCTTAGTTGCTCCGCGGCATGTGGTATCTTCCCGGACCAGGGCTCGAACCCAGGCTCGCCTGCACTGGCAGGCTAATTCTTAACCACTGCACCACCAGGGAAGTCCTTGATTCTGTTTCTGAACTCTTTTTTTCTTTAATCCCACTGAGCTATTTGTCTATTCCTGAACAATACTACACTGGTGTGATTACAGTCTATTAATACTAAATTTAGATTTCTGGTAGGTCAAAGTCACCTATACTCATCTTTTTTAAAACCTTTTAATTCCTCCACTTTTACTCTTCTGTATGAGCTTTCTACTCAATGCACCCCCACACAGGGGGAAAAAAAATCTATTAGGATTCTGATTGGTTTTTTAGCTAATCTGGTGATAGCTAGTTTTCATTTTACACTAGAAATTTTCTAAGAAGACATGTTTATCAAAGACTCATATCTCTTTTTTAGAAAAATTCATAAAAAGAATTTTGAATTTATTTATTTTGATTTTTAATAGCATTTAACATTAGGATATTTACTCAATCCATGAGACACTTTAGATTTTCAAAACCTAGCAAGGACCGTGATCTCTGCTCCCACGTATTTCCAAATATAATTCAGTGGCTATTTGGCTACTCTGCCAAGAAGGAAAAAGTTGTCTTTAAAATAACTCACTATCCTCAGTAACATTTAGAAAGAAAATATCCTTCGTCAACAAAGAACTAGATAAAGCTTGAGAATGTGATTGTTTCAATGACATATTACGAGAGAATCTTTATAGCAAAGGGGACAAAACAGGTTTGTTTTGTGATTAAAAAACATTTTTTGTTTATTTCAAACCCCTAGTTTAAGGCATAAAGAATCATACAACTGGGGCTTCCCTGGTGGCGGAGTGGTTAAGAATCCACCTGCCGGGCTTCCCTGGTGGCGCAGTGGTTGAGAATCTGCCTGCCAATGCAGGGGACACGGGTTCGAGCCCCGGTCTGGGAAGATCCCACATGCCGCGGAGCAACTAGGCCCGTGAGCCACAACTACTGAGCCTGCGTGTCTGGAGCCTGTGCTCCGCAACAAGAGAGGCCGCAATCGTGAGAGGCCCGCGCACCGCGATGAAGAGTGGTCCCCGCTTGCCGCAACTAGAGAAAGCCCTTGCACAGAAACGAAGACTCAACACAGCCAAAAATAAAATAAAATAAATAAATAAAAAATGATAATAATAACACAGGAATTCCTTTAAAAAAATAAAATAAAATAAATAAAAAAAAAAAAAAAGAATCCACCTGCCAATGCAGGGGACATGGGTTCAAGCCCTGGTGCAGGAAGATCCCACATGCCACGGAGCAACTAAGCCCGTGCTCCACAACTACTGAGCCTGAGCTCTAGAGCCCGCAAGCCACAACTGCCAAGCCCACATGCCACAACTACTGAAGCCCGCGTGCCTAGAGCCCGTGCTCCACAACAAGAGAATGAGAAGCCCGCACACTACAAGGAAGAGTAGCCCCCGCTCGCCGCAACTAGAGAAAGCCGGCATGCAGCAACAAAGACTCAACACAGCCAAGGATAAAAATAAATAAAAATAAATAAATTTATATTAAAAAAAATCATACAACTGTTTTTGCTTAACAACATGACAAATACTGAGTGTTGAAATGTGCTTCCTATTCTTTTCTCTTGAATATTTATTCCATTCCTTTACTTCTTAATATCAAAAATATTATGATAGTAGTGCTATAATATAGCACCTGGCCAGGGACTTCAGAGGCAAACAAACGCTAGATCTAGATGTACTGGCCACATACTGGCAGTGTGAACTTGATCAAGTCAGTTCACCCCTTTATGCCTCAATAAAATGAGGGAATTGGACTAGATAATCTTTAGAGTCCATTCAAACTCTCAGATTCAGTGATGGCTGTAAGTCTTTTAAAGTTCACTAGTTGCATCAGAAGATACAGACAACTCAGAATTAAGTTCAAAGAAAGTATCAGTAGATTTAAGCAGTTTTCAGAAAAAGCAATTTTCTTTCTCCTCATTATTTCTTTTTTTTTTTTTTAACTTATTTATTTATTTATTTTTGGTTGTGTTGGGTCTTCATTGCTGTGCGCGGCTTTCTCTAGTTGCGGTGAGCAGGGGCTACTCTTCGTTGCAGTGCGAGGGCTTCTCATTGTCGTGGTTTCTCTTGTTGCAGCGCAGGGGCTCTAGGCGCATGGGCTTCAGTAGTTGTGGCATGTGGGCTCAGTAGTTGTGGCTCGCGGGCTCTAGAGCTCAGGCTCAGTAGTTGTGGCACAGGGGCTTAGTTGCTCCACGGCATGTGGGATCTTTCCAGGCCAGGGCTCGAACCCGTGTCCCCTGCATTGGCAGGCGGATTCTTAACCACTGCACCACCAGGGAAGCCCTCTCATTATTTCTTTTTAACTAATGAACTATTTAATATGTGGGTTAAAATGAAAGCTATTTCAGTGAAGATGAATAAGTTGCTAATTAGCTTCCATATTCACCATGAATTGACTTACAGAGTCTGTCATTTTATTTTGGCCATAGAAATTTACCTAGTCCATAAAATGCTATTTTCAGATAAGACTTTGGTGCCTTAGAAAATGGAGCTGTACATGGTTTGAGAAAGTATAGTGAGCCATGAAAGGAGGAAGTAAACGCCTGCTCTTTGTGTACCAATAGGATTTTCCCAAGCTTTTCCTGAAGATTAGGTTCAGGATGATGTTGGGAGAAGATGGAAATGCTAAGCTGGGAGCCAGGGAGGAAAGGCGAGCTGGGGCAGGTAAATAAAGAGAGGACTAATCACAAACTTTATGATTTAACTGATGAAAGCTGTAAAGCACAACAGAATTATGCTCAGGGAAACAGAGATTTTACAATGAGGGGAAAGTACCTGTAAAGACTACGGAGATCATTGATAAATCAGTAATACTCACTTAAAAAAAAAATGGCTATTGTTTTCTGTGTTTTCAAAAATCTTAGTTTACGATCAAGATTCTCAAATAGAATAAAGTTGAGAACTGAATTGACTACCTAGGAAATTCTGGTGATATTTAGGTATTTTCATTAATTATTCACATAATTTAATTTCCTACTTAACTTGATCAGTCTTGGCTAAATCTGACTTGAATATCACTTCTTGGAGGCTGAAGACTTCTGAAGAACAGGGTACTTTTCCTTGTAAATTCCTTTGATAATATTTTAATGTGACTCAGAATCAAGAATGCCTTTCACATAGGCGCTCTGCATCTCTAAAAAGTGGTACTTCACACAATTCTGTGAATGAGATTAAAAAACAGTTCCAATTATCATGTAATTTATTTTTTTAGTCTAAAGCTGGAAGAATGAGAACTGGTTACCCCAAGATCCAGAGTCTCTCTCTATTTCCCCTGCATTAGTGCTGTGAATAAACTGGCAGTAGGGGAGTGTTATTTTCCCTCCACAAAGAATAGTAAAGTTTTTGAAAGTCCCTGATAAAGCACAACCTGTATCTCATCCTTAAAGATGGACCTACCAATAGCCTTGACCCCAGATGGTTTCAAGTGGTAGAGGCAATTGTGAAGTGGAAGCAGATATGAAAAGAGGTTTTTTAAAATCCTATTTGTTCCCTGCTACCAGCATCCATACCTCTTAGAGGCAGGTCCAAAGGAAAACCTAAATTTATATGTGTTGAATTTTTTTTCAATGAATGAATCATTATGGGTGTCTGTAGTGCATTGTTTGCAAAGATGAGTACAGTAACTCCTTCCATCCTGTTCTCATCTTTTCCTGGATATCCCTTGGGGTGCATAGAACAATGAGCCTAATTCCCAAGTTAGCTGTGGCCAGAAGTGTTGACAGACCAAGGGGAGCAGTCCTTTCCTCCCAAATCACCTTTAAGCTTTCATAGAAAGTCGTCTAAAACTTGCTCTAGACATTACCAAATTATCGCCACTTACTCCATTATGAAATCGCTAAAATCACTTGCTCCAGGTCACAAAGAAATCAAGTACGCCTTAGAACTCTGATTACCAAAGCTCTTCTCCCAGGAAAACAGGCAGCACCCTGGACCAGGGTCTGCAAAGGCTCTTTCAAACCATAAGTCCGGGCCCACCCTCCTTATTTAGGTCGGTGCTCACAGAAAAAGAAACGTCAGGAGCCGGAAACGGAGTCAGGGCGATCCACCTCTGTTCTGGGCACCGTTAGAAAGAACCTCAAGTGTCACCACAAGTGACACTCGGGACAGAGACACGCTCCAGGCGGCGGGTGGCCCTAAAGTTACGGACTGGGGCGTTGGATTCCGGAGGACAGGTTAGGAGAGAGGGGTGTCACCCTGGTCTTCCGGGCGCTTTAAAAAGGGAGGCGCCGTTGACTGGCGAGAACCCAGCCAACGTCTCGGGATCGAAGCTGCTCCCACCCTGGACGGGCTGGGCCCCAGGCCCGGTTAACATTTCTTTGAGCGTCGTCCAGAATACCGCCGCCCGACCCGAAACACGTCCCGCCTCCAGACCCGGGCCCGGCCTGCCCTGGAGAAGCGAGGACTGACGAATACGCGGTCGGCACTCAGGCCGGGGCCTCGCTTCGTCCGGATCCCCGCATGCACACTCACCAGCTTGGTGGCCCGGTATGGCCCCGGCCCCACGATGCGGTGCTCCATGGCCCGCACGCAGCGGCAGCCGCGGCCACACCAGCGCAGATCCCGGAGAGTCCGAGGCGCCGCAGTTTGAATCCCGAGCCCACGCGCTGCAGGCGCTGATTGGGCGGTGCGGCGGCACGTGACGGGAACTGCGGGGCGGGGCCGCCGGGGCCCCAGGGAGGGGCCGGTGGGCGTCTCCTCCGAGAGCTCCTGCTGCGGAGCGGCAATGGGCTCACAACCACCAGGGGTAGAGTCCGCCGCCCACCCTCGCCCACCCCGCGCACACGCAAGCAGTCTCCGCAGAAGGGTCGATGAACGTGTGTAATTCAGTGACCGAAAGCCGGTTGGACTGGAGAGGCAAATCCCTGTCCGCCCTTCCAAGTGCACCGTGAACCTGGTGGTGCGGCGAAGATTGGGAGAAGTGGGTAGTGAAAGGAAGCGAGGGGACAGCCTCCTCAAGTGGAGGGACTTGTAAAAACTAGATAAGAGCCCTTGGCCACAGGGAGTGTCGACAGCGTGTAAGAACAATAAAGAGCTGGAAAAAAAAAAAAAAGAGCTGGAAAAGAGCCCCATTCAGCTTCCTGTGTTGTTCTTTTGGTAGAGTAGTCTTCCCCTGGAATTTGAGTTCTTTGTTTTTCGTATCTGACTGAAATTTTCAGTCCTATGCCACAGGGCTCTGAGTTCATTTTGCTGCTCAGAATTTTCCCCCTAGGAATTGATGGTCTGATTTGCAATTGTTCAAAGGGATAAATGAGGTCACCACTCTATGCCTACAAGTTCAAAGTTCAAATCTCGTCACCTCAGCGACCATTCAGGATGAGATATCATAAGAGATAAGGAAAGGATCAGATTCTCACCCTTTGTTAATACTCTTCCTGCATTTGCTGCCCTAGATATGTATTTAGCTGCATTTTAGAAAGACCCAAAAATTCCTGAGATGATACATACTTGTAAAAGTACATTACATACTTTTGTAATCAGAAAAAAGCAATAAAGATATTTTTTTACTTCCAATCCTTATCAGAACTTTCTCTTTTTTTTGGACCTCTAAACTCCATGGAAGAAATATTGCTTGTCCTTGACAAGGGACACCAATGGGGCACAAGAGACAGAAGGAGAAATTTCAGAGCCTTGTCCATCTGGGAATTGTCAGCACCTGCCACAGTGGTGGAACTGTGATCTGATACAAGACATCATGCCCTGCTTCCTGAACATTCTCCCAAGAGTTGGTCATGAGCCAAAGACAAGATAGTTCCTTTTTCTGGAAAGGCGTATCTCCCAATGATCTACATATCAGAGGCCACAAAGACAGTCTTTGTAAATGTAGTTTAAATTAGACAGCTGATCATCTACCAGTCTTTCAGCATCACATAAGTCAACTGGGAAATTTCTCACCTTCTCTCTGCCCTAAAATGCCAGTGCTTTCCACCTTTCTGACCTATGTTTCAGCCACAGTGGTCCTCTTTCCATCCAAACCTCACAGTCCGCTTGGTTCCCCTGCTGGGAATGTTCTTTCCTCAGCTCTTTGCAAGGCCGTCTCCATCTCGCCATTCAGGTCTCAGTTCATAATGCTGCCAACCTTAGAAAAGCCTTCCTTGACTTTCCTGTATAGAGAAGCCTGACATGCCCACCCTACTCTTGCACTGTTTTATTTCCTTCTGAGCACTTACCTGTAACTAGAATTACTTATTTTCTTCTCTTCTACTTCTACAATAATGGTTGTCAAATGAAGGGGTTCCAGCTTCTGGGAGCATTTGGGCATTGAGGTTGTTTTCTGATCTTCTAAAAGGTAGGAAGGCCAGTACTGGTATTTTGTGGGCAAGGGCCAGGGGAGCTAGATGTCTTCTGGTGCTTAAGTCAGGCCACACAATCTACAATTGGCCCATGTTCTACATGCCTTTTTATTGTCCACTGGACATTCAGGTAAGTGAATAACCTGTTTGTTATTATCTGAGCCTAGAACCTAACTCTGTTTTACATGTAAAATAAAAAGTAGTTTTGGCCGGCTAGAGTACGCACTGAAGATTCCAGGAATATCATACCCTGTCCCATTTGGGATTGTACCAAAAGTTGCTCGCCATGTCACAAGAGCATCAGTAATGGCAACGCAGCTAATGGTATCTGAGACATGTATCTGTGTCATTCTGTATCTGCAACTGTTGAATTCATGAGAATTATGCATACAGGTGCTGTATACTTATTTAGTCCTTATTTCAAAATGTCAAATATAAAGGAAGAATGACAAGAATATTCAGTTGACTTTATCTTTACTTCTCTTTAATCCAAATTTATTTATTTATTTATTTTTGGCTGTGTTGGGTCTTCATTGCTGCACACGGGCTTTCTCTAGTTGTGGCGAGCGGGGGCTACTCTTCATTGCGGTGTGCGGGCTTCTCATTGCGGTGGCTTTTGTTGCGGAGCACAGGCTCTAGGCGCGCAGGCTTCAGTAGTTGCGGCACGTGGGCTCTAGACCACAGGCTCAGTAGTTGTGGTGCACAGGCTTAGTTGCTCCGTGCCATGTGGGATCTTCCTGGACCAGGGCTCAAACCCGTGTCCCCTGCATTGGCAGGTGGATTCTTAACCACTGTGCCACCAGGGAAGTCCCCCAAATTAATTTTTATAAGTAGATGCAAGTACTTGCCTATCTCATTATATCTTTCTGATGTAATCATGCTTAGGTATTTATTTAAATTTTGAAATGAATATTGCTTTATTATGAATTACTTCCTTTTTATTTCACCGTTATATAAAAAAATGTTAATTTTAATTATGTGTAGGTTGGTTACCTGTGAATTTCATTTCAGCAGAATAAAGAGTATTGGCCCTGATCCAGTTGTGAACCGTTGCTCTGTCTAGACTATAAACTCCATGAGATCAAGGACCTCTTGTTTCCCACTGTACCCCAGTTCCAAAAACTGTATCTGATACATAGTAAACACTCAATAAAAAAAAAATTAATATATAACTTTGTTTTAATGTAAAAATGTTTTAACTTACTCAAGTAAAATTGAAGCAGGAGGGAGATTCTACAGTTTATCCTCTGGCTTTCCATGCCTGAGCATACCATAATCTTCCTTCCAAATCAATAGGCACCGCAGTTGAATAAGCACAAAAAATGCTAGTTTATTTTTTTGTTTGATAGATTAACAACTATAAAGAATATAATGGTGCATTATTTCATTTTTCTACATTTATTTTCTATGTATTCTGTGGTATTATATAAATACATCGTAAGTTGACTCAGTTCCTTTTTGGAAAGAGTTACCCACTACTTCTAAGAAATAAATTACAATCCTTACAGTTGCAAAGCTGCTTGCAAAGCTTTGTCACATTATCTCATTTGATCTTCAGAACCATATGAATATGCAAATATGGATAATCCCATCCTACTGTTGAGGAAGCTAAACTTCAGAGACTAAGTGACTTGCTTAACTAGAGAGGTTAAGTGTCCCACAGCCAGTAATTGACAGAACTTGGAACTGAACCTATACCTTCTGCTGCCAAAGCCTGTGGAGTTTGGTTTGCTTTGGTTTGATTGCTTGGTTGGTTGGTTTTTACTAATGCCTTCACAAATCAAAAAGGATAATTTCCAAGTGTAAAGTAGAATTTCACATTTATATTTATGCAAAGACACATTTCAGGAGGGGGGAGAAGGATAGAAACCTTTCATAAGTTTATCCAAATGATCATTCCTAGGAATGAGTTTCATAAAAACCTGAGTAAAAAACTTGAGTTTCACAAAACACTTGAGTTCTTTTCAACCCTCTGATTATAGTTTGGCTTGTTACTATGTTTGTATTCATTGGGATTGATTGCATATGAAATACGTATTAACTCAGATTACTACCCCCCAAGAAAGTTGAACTCTCAGTTATGTCTCAGTTAAATAATTAAAATTTATTTCCACATTCACAGTGGAAGCAATTTTAATAAATTGCTGTGCATACTCTTCTTGGCATATATAAGTGTAAGGCCATCAAGATCCTGTAGCAGCTTTGCCTCAGCCTCAGAACATCTTTATAAAGTGAGTATTAGCACATTGAGAATGGGCAGTTTCACCATCACCACCTGACTTGTCACTGATATTAGGAAGTTCCAAGCTATGGTGCAAGAAAGCAACATAGGCCTCAAGTATATTGTGGGGTTGGAAGCTGTGTTTCTCAATCATGCCCAGTAGGGAACAGTTGGGAGTGGTGCCCTCACTCCCCAGGGGATTCCTGACTGCTACATGCAGTTCTGCTGCTGCCTGAAAGGTCTCCCAGCCGATTGGATGGGTCATTTTGAAAGAACTCCTCTGCTGAAACCCAAGTCACTCAGTTCCTACATTCAACTTGAGCTTTTCAGATTGTACTACAACTACATTCAGTTGTGTTTGTTGGCATTTAAGCCATCAAGACTGTCTATTTGCCAAGGTTCTTAGAAGTTGTAATATCTATGACTTGATTCCCATGGCTATTGGTCTGTACTGTCACTGTCCTATTAGGAAATGTTCCCCCAGAGCTTGTATTAACCCTATTCACTAATAGGAACATCATATTCTTTGGGGTATGGGTGAAGAAGAAAGGATAAAAATATATGGAAAACATAAAACCATACTATTTCATTGAAACTGTTGAATAATATTTTTATTTCAGTATTTAAAAAATAAATGTCCCAAAGAAATAGAGAATTTATATTCATTCATTCACTTACTCAACAAGTATGTATGAGTACCGACTATGTGCCAGGCACTGTTCCAATCACTGAAATACTGAAGTAAATAAAACAAAGTTCTCATTTCTAGAAGCTGACATCCTAGTGGGGAAAGGGATGACAAGCTAACTATAATACATAAAAATATATATAATATATCAGGTGGTAATTGGGTGCTGGGAAGAAAAGTAGAAGAAGAAAGAGAGGAGGGTGGAGGGAGTGGATGCTATTTTGGCTCAGGTGGTCAGGAAAGTTCTCTCTGATGAAGTGACATTGGGTAGACAATCTGAGTGGAATAGAGGGGTAGCTGTCTAAGGGAGGACCTTCCACGCCAGTGGAGCAACAGCCCATGTGAAAGCCTGAGGTGAACACATACTTGCCACGTCCAGGGAACACGGGAAGGAGGCCAGTGTTACTGGAATGGGGTGCGTGAAAGGGAGAGGGGAGGAGATGGGGTTGAATACAGAGTGGAAAGGAGCTTCTGAGGCCACATTATGAGCCACAGGATTTGGATTTTACTCTGAATTTGTTGCAAATGTATTAAAAAGTTTTGAGTGTGTCAAGATCTTAAATAGGGTTTTTTAAGCAGCACTCTTGCCATTGTGTGGATAATGGACTGGAATGGGTGTAGGTATGGAGTGGAAGCAGGAAAACCAGTTAGGGATACTGTTGCAATACACTTGCAGGAAAAATAAATAAATTTGGTTGGCACAGTGCTTGGCACATAGTGACATTCCACAAATATTTGTTGAATGAATAAATGAATGAGCAAGTGAAACTAAGCTTCAAAAAGTTATCTCGGGACTTCCGTGGTGGTGCAGTGGATAAGACTCCATGCTCCCGCTGCAGGGGGCCCGGGTTCAATCCCTGGTCTGGGAACTAGCTCCCACATGCATGCCTCAACTAAGAGTTCACATGTCACAAGTGGGGAGCCCTCGTGCTACAACTAAGGAGCCCACCTGCCACAACTAAGACCCAGATCAACCAAAAAAACCAAAAAGTTATTCATCTCCTAAAGACCGATTCATTTTATCTATAAGTGTATTTCTTATAGGTATGTACTCTACAATATAATAGCTAACTTTTATATTTTCAATTTAACCTATACAATTTGCTGCTGAACCTACTATTCTGGTAGGTCTTATTGTTAAAGGATTATCTATTCTTGCTTCTCCCTTTTGAGTCTGGTAAGATATAGGGTTAGCCAAAAAGTTTGTTTGGGTTTTTCATAAGATGTTACAGAAAAACCCGAACGAACTTTTTGGCCAACCCAATACAATCCATACCCCAAGCCTTGTGTTATAATCATGCACATGCAAACACACACACACACATGCACACAGACTTCCTGCCACCTCACAATCACACCATTATAGTTTGAAGTTAGCATAAGAAAATCTTTAGCAAGGACCTAACTGAATGGTTTCTCATATTTGGACACAAGTTCAGTTTCTGGCATATCATAGCCATGCCTCTGTGTTGCTATGGCTAAGTATAATTCTCTACATCTAAGAAAGTGATATGATAGAAAAAAAATTTTTAAACGAACATTTGTCTGGCCAAGGAACATAGGATTCGAGGAGGAAGATCCTAGAGACAACAATCACCAAGGTAGCTTGTTTAAAATCCTAGGTACCTAGATTCCACAGGTGATTTATGGTTTTGACTCCTTACCAGCAACTCCAAAGATCCATGTACGTATTTCTAATTTTGATGAGGCAAAACTTTAAAACTCCCACCTTGGAGGCTGGTATGCAAGAGAATGTCATCCAGCTTGTACATGAGCCTAGCCAACCCCTAGGATCTCATGTCCAATGTGACTTTGATATTCTCTACTGTTTGTGTTTATGTATCTTATGGGGACAATATTATGCTATAGTTGTATTTCAGAATTACCCAAGTCAATGGACCTATTCCTCATAAATGCTAAAAGCCAAAAGAAGTTGGAATTTGGATATGCAGCCTTTGACTGACAGTGAAACATCCAAATAGAGGTGACCCATGGTTGAAAATGTTAGGTGAAGAGGGCAGGGTAGAGTTGGGGAAGTTGAAGACCTACAGATAAATGAGGACTTTGAGGAAGGAAGAATATAGAGAGAAGAACAGAGGCCTTCACTGTCCCATTTCAGCCCTTTAGCTTACTACCCTGACTGACAAGTTTCTCTGGCCCTCAAACCTGCTGTTTCAATAGAAAACTTCTGTTGGTTCTTATAAGGTAAATTTAAATTTGCCTTGCCCCATGACAGTCTAAAAAATTATATGTCTCATTTATCTTCATAAAGACCAAACACTTTAACAGAGCAGCCATTTGTTGTACAACAAATTAAATTATTTTTGAACTATCTTCCTGTCGTCACCAAACATCTTTAAAGTCACCTTAAAATTAATGTTATCTTTTTGATAAACTTTCACAATATCTGCTTTGTTGCGGGGTTTAGAATATTTCTTAGATGTGTAGTTCTTGTTTCCATACAAAGAAGTGTGTGTAAAGTTAAATAGAATAAGATAGTAGTGAGAATTAACTGTTTGTTCTAGCTCTTAAAAAAAAAAAAAAAAAAACCTGCTGCTTCACCTCTGAGTCTAGGCTTGTCTGCCCACTCCAGGCACTTCATCTTCTGCGATTCCTCAGTCTGTCCTGGGCCAGGGATAGCTCAGTTAGGGGATTACCCCACTCTCTTGGTTCCCTCCCTAGAGGCTTCAACTCTGGGCATTCATCAAAGACTTTCTCCTCTATTTCACTGTCAAAGGCTCAAGATTCAAGTTTTCACCTCAGCAGAATTACAAATCATTACATGTTATTGAACTTTCGGGTAGCGAACCAATAGTTAAATGATAAATTCTAGTATCAGTACATCAGTTGTCTGACCCATAGCCCCTAAGCTCAGTTTTAAGAAAAATCTAAAGGTAGGATAAAATTATCGCACTTTTAAAAGATGCATCACAAATGGTCCCTGAAATAGCAAATATACTTAGGATAGCCCCCAAAGAATTCAATTTACAAAAAAAAAAAAAAAAAAAAAAAGTGGAGAAGGGGAAGAATGTGCAGAACTTTTAGAAAACGCTGCTGCCCGGTCTCACAGCCAGACGCTTGTAAGTAGTAAGGTGCCCAGGGCAGAGGTGAGATACTTAACAGGGAATCTCCTACTCCTGGAGGCAGCAGCAGAGGACCCTGGGAGCCAAGGCCCATGGACCACAAACAAACACAAGAGCCCAGAGAAGTGGGACAGCAGGCGGCAGCACCAAGCCAGAGCAGGATGAAAATGAGATTGGGAGGTGAAAGCAGTTGGGGAACAAGGAAGGTCTGTGAGCTGGGGCAGGGTGTCTGTTATGTGTTGGGCTATCTTGAAGGGCTAACAAAGGCAACAGTGGTTATTGTGTTCGCCTACGACACTGCCACTCTTATTTTCTTTCAGAGGCAAGTAGCTGAAACTGGCTTGGATATAAAAAACAAAGTTATTTTAAGCATTTTGTCCTTACCGATGATTACTTTATATTTTTCTTTGTTTATTTCTGACACAGACCTTTTTCTTTTCTTTCTTTCAACTTTTTATTGGGTTATAACATATGGAGAAAAGCACTCATTATCTGTATAGGGTTTGAGAAATTTTCACTAACTGAACCCATCCTTGTAACCAGCACCCCAATCAAGAAACAAAACATGACCAGGACCTGAGCAGATCTCCAGTCTCTACCTGCCTAAAGATAACTGGTATGGATCTTCTACCATGTAAGAAAAAAAGAAACAAGAAAGAGTTTACCCCAGACTAAAGAGGGAACAAGAGCCAACTCACAAATTACCAGGAATTTAGTCCATCTATGTTGTAACCCAAAAGCCAACTATAAAAAGTGGAGGGGGGAGGTGACAAAAGGATTTTATTTAGTGGACAAAACACAGCATTTGGTTTCAAGCTTGACCGGATATACCATCTGTGGATTTTTGTGGGGTTTCCCTTTTCATTTAAAATGAAAGAGAGGGGCTTCCCTGGTGGCACAGTAGTTAAGAATCCGCCTGCCAATGCAGAGGACACAGGCTTGATCCCTGGTCCGGGAAGATCCCACATGCTGCAGAGCAACTAAGCCTGTGCGCCACAACTACTGAGCTGAGCTCTAGAGCCCGCGAGCCACAACTACTGAGCCCGTGTGCCACAACTACTGAGCCTGCTCTCTAGAGCCCGTGCTCCGCAACAAGAGAAGCCACCGCAATGAGAAGCCTGCTCACTGCAATGAAGAGTAGCCCCCGCTCTCCTCAACTAGAGAAAGCCTGCGCACAGCAACGAAGACTCAGTGCCACCAAAAATAAATAAATAAAATAAATAAATTTTTTTAAAAAGGAAAAGCATTGAAAAAATATATCTTACTGTATGTAATATGGCAAAATAAAAAAAATTTTTTTTAATTAAAGAGAGACTTTCTGGACATTCAAACCCGCTTGACTACACTTCCTTATCCAGCTGTCTCTGAAAAGTCAATGACTGGGGACTTCCCTGCTGGCATAGTGGTTGAGAATCCGCCTGCCAATGCAAGGGACACAGGTTCGAGCCCTGGTCCGGGAAGATCCGCCATGCCGCGGAGCAACGAAGCCCGTGCGCCACAACTGCTGAGCCTGTGCTCTAGAGCCCGCGAGCCACAACTACTGAAGCCCGCGCACCTAGAGCCCGCCCTCCGCAACAAGAGAGGCCACCGTAATGAGAAGCCCGCGCACTGCAGCGAAGAGTAGACCCCGCTCACCACAACTAGAGAAAGCCTGTGCGCAGCAACGAAGACCCCACACAGCCAAAAAATAAATAACTTAAAAAAAAAAAGTCAATGATTGGGTTGCTCCTGGAATTAACAACAGGGCAGTGCTGTGATCCCAGCTCCAGTGAGGGATTAGGAGGGAGAGTAGCTCCTCAGAGCTCACTATGAAGTGACCTCCAGCCTGTCTACATGCCAGAACCCTGGACACTCTTACTTAAAACACAGATGCCAGGCCTGACTCCAGGTCTCCTGAAAGTAGCTCCCTCGGGGCATAGGGGCACCAGAGGGGTGACCACAGATATGCCATTATTATCTGATCCTCTCCCTCAGACAAGCTGAGGGCTGGAGGCGGGGTTCTGCAGGCCCTGCCAGGAGTGTCCTGAGGACCTGGGCAGCATTCTAGGAGAAAGTGCCTCTTACCTGTTCCTCTTTGCATGATGATGAAGTTCCAGAAGTAACATCCTAAAGGAATGTTAAAGGCCTTGAGGAGAGTCAAGTCAGGCCTCCCAGCGAGGCCAGGAATAATACAGAGCCCAAGGAGATGGGAACAGGGGGGTACAATGAGACAGGAGGTTTGAGGCAGAACCTAGAGTAACTACAGAGCTGCAGTGCAAATAGCTAGCATCAAGTTTTAGCCAGGAGCTTTTAAAGAGACAAGGATCACAGCTTCATCTACTAAGGATTCTTGCCCAAAAAATTGAAACTAAACCTGACCATACCTCATTTTTATGATGCAACTACCGATTTACAGGAAATGCAGAGGACGGAAAAATATGGGGAATTGCAATTGGCAACGTCTGGAATGTGGGGAAGTCTATAAGTGACCGGGTATTTGCAATTACAAGGAAGGGGGGTATGGAGGGTGGAGGGAGAGCCCATAGAGGTTTGAGACAAATCAACCATTCACAGCATGTGGAGTTATTTAGATCATAATTCAACCTACTGTAAAAATTATAAAAACTAAAAATTTTAAAAAGCAATTGGGAGACAATTGGAAGATGGAATACTGAACAGATATTTGAAGATAATCAAGAATTATAGTTTAAAATTGTATTGTAGTTATCTTTTAAAAGACTCAGTCTTTAAGGGCTGTAGTTTTAGAACTTTAACATGCATCAGAATCACCTGCAGGACTTCTTAAAATGCAGATTACTGTGCCTCACCCCCAAGATTTTCTAATTCTGTAGAACTTTGTTGGACCCCGAAAATTTCCATTTTTAACAAGCTGGATGATGGGTACATGAGGGTTCTTTATTCCTATTCTGTCTACTCTTGTTATGTTTGAAATTTCTATTTTAAAAGTTTTTTTAAGATAAGGGAAGAGAAAAAAATAGAAAAAGCATTTGACAATATCCAATTCCTGATTTTTAAAAAAAATCTATCAACGAACTAGAGAATACAAGGGAGCTTCCTCAACCTAATAAGAATCTATGAAAATCCTCAGGTAACGTCGTATCTGATGAAAGATTGAATACTTTCTCCCTAAGATCAGCAGCGAGACAAGGATATCTGCTCTCATCATTTCTATTCAACATTGTACTGGCTAGCTAGTACAATGAGGCAAGAAAAGAAAGAAAAAGCATCCAAATCGGAAAGAACAAGTAAAACCGTCTTTATTTGCAGACAGCATGATAGCCTATGTAGAAAATCCTTTGAGGTCTACAAAACAGCTGCTAGAACTAAGAAGAAGGTTTTGCAATACTGTGGCAAGGACAGACACGATGGCTGGGTAGGAGCTGGATGGCTGTGGGGAAGGGCTTTCTATCTTTATTTTCTAAAGCCCCTAGGAGCTTTTTTTCCTTCTGAGCTTGCATCCTATCACAACCTGGGGGCCTTCCCTGACTGATATTGAGAGTGAAGACTTATTCCTTACTTAATCGTATTTCTCCAAGGAGAAACTTCCTAAGAGCCATGGCTCTCAAACTTGTCTGCACACTGGAATCACTTGGGGAGCTTTGAAAACTCCTGCTGCCTGGGTTCCACCTCCATGGATTGTGATTTAATTATACTGAGGTATGGCCTGGACGTAGGATCCCCAATTCTGATGTACAACGTACCTTGAGAACCACTGCCCTACAGGAATATTTCTGGTCTGATAACTTCTCTGAACAGTGAGTTTAGGAGGTGAAACTGGGCAAGCATGGCTCAGGCTCTACTGGATTTTCTGTGGGATCTGCCTGCCTTTAAAGTTTACTGATTCTGTTCTGCTACTCTGAGCCATAAATTGTACGGCGAGGGGCAGAGGGAACAGGAGGTGGGAGAAGACTATGGCTGTCCAGGAGTGACTGACTATGACAAGGTAAATCTAGCTAGTTCAGATATAAGGAAGTCCACTTAGTCAACAGACTTAAAGCCATCTACTCCTAAAACCTTACCTCCCCAACTTTTATTTGGAAAAAGTTCAAAGCATATATACTCGCCACATACATTCAGTACATTCATCAGTTGTTAACGTTGTGTTCCATTTGTCATCTTTCTCTCTCTTTTTTTTTCCTTTTTTTGGCTGAACCTATATAGTTCAATAGGTATCTCTTAAGAACAAAGGCATTTTTCTACTTAATCATGATACAATTTTTACCCTCAGGAAGTTTAACATTGATACATTATTATCTATTATACATTCCATATTTATATTACCCTAGTTTACCTCAAAAGTTCCTTTATACCTGTTTTAAAGACCGCACACTGCATTTAATGGTCTTGTCTCTTTACTATCCATAATCTATAGAATAATCTCCCTCCTTTTCAGGAGACACTGACCAGTTTGAAAAGGCCAGACTATCTGTGTCATAAAATACACCATAATGATGCTTCCTTATGATTAATTCATGTTAAATATTTAGCACGAATACCAGGTTTGTGATGTCGTATGCTTCCAATTGCATCACATCAGGAAGAACACAATGTCAGTTTGTTCCAGTATCTCCGATGCTGGATTTAATCACTTTGGTTAAGGTGGTGCCCACCAGATCTCTTCATTTTAAAGGTATCTTTTCCCTTTATACTTAATAAGTAACCTGCTGGGTGATACTGTGAGCCCATACGAATATCCTGTTCCCCAACAAACTTATACCCATGGTTTTAGCATCCATGGATAATCAGTTATTACTGATTGCAAATAGTGATTTGCAATAGTGGTGTTTGCAAATAGTGATTTTCTAATTCTATCATTCCTTCTACATTTTTAACTGGAGTTCTTTTATAAAAAAGAGCTTTCCTCCGTTCCCCTCACTGCCTGCATTTCTGAGTATAATTATGGACTCAGGGATTCCTTGTTTATTTATCAAATTATGATCCATTTCTGTCATTTGTCTTTTTGAAACCAGCTCTTGTGTTGTTTCCATATATCCCCATTAGTTTTTAAATAGTGTCTTTATTTCTGCTACAAGATATTTTAAGCTCATGTAATATATTTCCTTCTCCAGACCTGGAAGCAGCCATTTCTCCAAGAAGTTCCCATTCCTTTTAACTGGAAATGGTATTTATTATGCCATTTCTCTTTGATACAATTTTTTTTTTTTTTTTATCTTTATCTGCCTGATTCCTACATCTATCTCCAAGTTTGTTCCAAACTCGGGCAGGTGAAAAATAAGGTGTTATGTATTAAACCCTTTACCCTTCAATACCTGACCCAGTGTAATATAGAATAGGCTCACAACTTATCTTTACAGTTCTATATTGATTCAACAAATATTTTTTGAATGCTTACACTGTGCTAAGTACCCGGGATAAAATTTGAAGCAAGACACACACAGTCATGGCCTTCCTGTGCTTACAGTCTAGTGGAGAAGGCAAATAT
Source organism: Eschrichtius robustus (assembly GCF_028021215.1). Classification (NCBI taxonomy): domain Eukaryota; kingdom Metazoa; phylum Chordata; class Mammalia; order Artiodactyla; family Eschrichtiidae; genus Eschrichtius; species Eschrichtius robustus. The sequence continues at coordinate 47,428,390 of NC_090825.1, forward strand.
GAATCAAATGATCATATAAATATTTAACTAAAAACACTGTAAGTCTCTAAAAATAGGCACACTGAGTTCTAGGCATACATCAAGGAGTCTGGCATATTCTGGGTTGGGAAGGGTTCCCTTAAAATAGGAACTTAGAGGGACTTCCCTGGCAGTCCAGTCATTAAGACTCTGCACTTCCACTGCAGAGAACACAGGTTCGATCCCTGGTCGGGGAACTAAGATCCCTCATGCTGCACGGCGCAACCAATAAATAAATAAATAAATAGGAACTGAGATCTAGGATCTGAAAAGTGGATAGGAGTTACTCAGTTCAAGGGGGAAAGGCTCGTGTGTGTGTGTGTGTGTGTGTGTGTGTGTGTGTGTGTGTGTGTTGGGGGTAGTGGTGCTGGTGGCAGAGGGTTTGGGAGTAGTGAGTCTAGCAGGTTCTGAGGTAAAGAGAGGAAATTGGAATATCTGAGAAACCAAAAAAATGCTGAGGTCTTTATTGTCATAAGCTAGGGTAAGGGACTGTGGGGTAGCTGGCAGGCTGGGCAGGTGCTCACTCCATAGGACCCTGAGGGCACAGAAGTGAGATTGGAGTTGATAATGGTGAGAGTTTAGGAACACATAGGTACACAAAGCCAACAAACAAACATGCTCCAAAAGCCTTCAAAGGCAGGGTGGAGGTTTCTGGAGGAAGAGAAAGAGATGGATAAGAGCTGGAATTTTGTTTGGATCTTTTGCAGGGAGGAGGAAGGGATGGGTGAGAGGTGAAGGGAGGGAAGAGTCTGAGCACAGGGCTGACCTTCACCCTGCCCTTACTCCGAAGGATCTGCCCTTTTGCTCTCCTAAGATGTGGCACCACTGAAAACCTGGTCTGTCTCAGCCCTGGAGAGGTGGAAAATTTTAGCAGTGATAGCTGGGAGGAAGGGAGTCCAGAGAATAATCTGAATGATTCCTTAAAGCTACATACAATCTGTGAGGCATGTGGAAGTGCTCTAAAAAAAAATTCTTTTTTAAGTTTTCCAACTCCTTTTACAATGCTAGCAGAACTGACACCAAATCTGATTGACATAGTAAATGCAAAGAGAAAGGAGTAACATAAAAGTTACCATCTTAACCATTTTCAGGTGTACAGTTCAAGTAGTGTTAAGTACATTCACGTTGTTGTGGAACCAATCTCCAGAACTCTTTTCATCTTGTGAAACTGAAACTCTGTACCCATTTATCCATCAATGGACACTTGCGTGGCTCCCACCTTTTGGCTAATGTAAAGAATGCTATGAACATGGGTGTACAAATACCTCTTTGAGTCCCTGCTTTCAATTCTTTTGTATATATACCCAAAGGTGGAATTGCTGGATTACATGGTAATTCTATTTTTAATTTTTTGAGGAACTATTATTCCAAACTTTTCTCCATTGCAACTGCAAAAGGATTTCAATTTCTCCAATTTACCAATCTTTATTGGTTCCTGTCTGGTTTTTCTTTTACATAGTGGCCATCCTAATGAGTGTGCATTTATTTTTAAAGTATACATGTTTATTGTGGAAATTAGAGATACAGAAAAATATAAATGAAAGAAAAAAGTAAAAACAAAACTTTTTAAATGTTCCATTTTAAAATGAGAAAGCATAGGGTTGCTATGTAAACATAAAAAGAGCCTTTGTTTAAAGAAATGCAAAGAGATTAATTAATAGAAGAGTGAGCAAAGGACAGCCACGGGAAGGTTGCCAGGGATGAAACAGAAGTAGCCAATATTATGTAAAAGGGTTGGTATCTGTTATTGGGGAGACAAGAGTGGGAGCCTGCCTAGTTCACTGGCTACTTCCACCAGGTGAGGACACTGTGGAAGGGGCCTCCTGCAGCTACCACAGCTGGAGGGGTGTCAAAAACACTCTGTTCTGCCCTGCACAGACTATAACCCCAACCGGTTTATCCACTGACTACAAAAAATGGAGGCTAGACAGCCAGAGGAAACATTTCCTTCCCTAATACCAAAACAAATGATATATTTGGAATGCTCCACAGAAAATACAGAAGAGAATCGAGCCCTTAAAAAGCTCTAAAAACACAAATGAGGTGGTCAAACTACACATTTTGTTTTAGAGATAAGAATGCTGGGAAAGAATTTTGGAAAAGCAAGAATATTAAAGCACTTTGTCCAGACTGCAATGCCAGACAATAGTTTACCCTGCACTCATTCAGTTATCATGCCGATAGTGAAGCAGCTCACCTGGGGAACTCTGAAGGTGCAGCAGCTCCCACTGGAATCTGAAGCTATGTGGTGGTTTTAAAACAGGCCCCAGAATGCTTGGAAACACCTCCCGTCAAGAGGCGGCCGCTCTGTCTCCCGAATGAATCCAGTGGGCTTATGACTATTTCAGCTGATAGAGTAGGACAGAAATGATGCCATGTGATTTCTGGAGTTGGGTCCTGAAAGGCTATGCAGATTCCCCCCAGTTTTCTTGGACCACTCACTCTACAGAAGTTTCTTTACTGGGTCCTCACTCTAGAAACCCAGCCGCCATGCTGTGAAAAGCCAAGCTTGGGAGAGGCCAAGTGTTGGCACTGGTTGATGGCCCAGCTGAGCCCAGCCTTGGAATCATCTCAGCCCAGGTGCCTCACATGTTAATAAAGAAGCCTCAAGATGATTTCAGCCCTCAGCCTTTCAAGGCATTCCCAGCCTTTAGAATCTTCAGAACAAGAGGCCTCAGTCATGGAAGAGAGATGAGCAGTATATGCTATGCCCTGTCTAAATTCCTGATCCACAGAACCTGTGGTAGTTTATCTTTCAACGTCTTTGGGATCATTTGTTGTGCAACAGCAGATAACCAAACCAAACAGTTAAATTACTAGCACTACAAAGAAAGTAATTTCAACTACTGGTTAAGACTATTAATTCACCTGTGTGTAGTAGAAGAATTAGTGGTGTTACAGGTACTTAAAAATCAAAGAACTTGGACTATTCAGCTAGCAGTCACTTTCTAGGAATGCTGTCCTCATTCCACAGATAGATTATTCTCATGGGTGAAAATCCTGGTAGGGCTGTGGAGGTAGATCACTCTTGATCTTATGGCTGAGTCTTCCATCAGTGGAAATTCCCTATGTCTGTAGGGATTTTGCAATAATGTTTGATGACAAAGAGGATGTCCTGTAAGAGTCCCCATGTGGGAAAAAGATTTTGTCCTAAGGGCTGTGAGCTTCCAAGACCTCAGTCTAGACCAGACTGTGATGAGCTAGCCCCTCATTGAGGACTTACTTTCTTAAATGCAGTGGTGGACAGAGCTGGCTGGGGTCGGGGTAGATAGCCCTTCTGCTCAGTCCCTTGGAGTCCTCTTGGGGTTTAACAGAAGGATGGAATGGCTGTTTATAGTGCTGATAAACCCTGGGAATCTGCAGTAAATACATAGCATGACAGATGGTCTATGAACAAACAAACTGTAGACTTACTTTGGATGTGATTATTTCTGGCTAGGGCGGGTGGGGGGCAGTGGCAGAGGAGGGAGTGGTGATCCTGGTATACCCATTATTAAAACATTTTCCAATTTTGTCTGCATCTATTATTGAACACACAGTGAATCAAACAAATATAACAAGTCAGGAGCTTCAATAAAAATTGATGGACCTTTGGAAGGATCTTAAGATGAGCTCATGACCATTACACGATCACAGGTTAGACACTGAATCCACAGTATTTGCTAACAAATAAAATGATAATAATAATAATATACACAAATATTAAAGGATTGTTATCAAAAGAATTTTCTAATAGTAAAAGCAGTATTTGGATACAAATTTAACTCTTTATTATGTAAAATTTTAAACATATGAATGAGTGGAGAGAATAGTATAGCAAACCCACAAGTTCAGTAATTAGCAACTTACGGCCAATGTTGTTTCATCTATAGCCCCACCCACTCTTTCCCAGCCCAGCTTATACCCGCTTCATACCATTTCACTGGAAAATTGTAGTACTGTTTCTTAAGCTGGGGCCCAAAATAAGTCACATGACATGGACTTACCCCAGACCTGTTGCTTAGAGCCAAACCTGAGCTCAGCCAAAATCAACCCAAACAACCCACAGACCCATGAGTGGAAAAATAAATATTTGTTGTTGTAAACCACTGAGCTTTTGAGGTTGTTTTGTTAAGTAGCATTATTTGTCGATAGTTACCTGAAATTTATAAAAAATGTTAACAGTGGACTTCTTTGGATGGAGGGAATATAAGTAGATTTTTCGTTTTCCAATTGTACTTTTTGTATTTTCCACATTTTCTACTTTTAGCTTATACTATCTTTTAAATTAGACTTGGAAAAATAATATATTTGAAAAGCAGCATTAGACGGAAAAAAAAAAAAATGAAAATAATGAAGTTGTTTCTTCTTCCCAATTCTGTACTTAAACTAGAATAAACTTGTTTACCTTCCACAGTACATGCAAGGTACAATCAACTAAGCATTGAAAGTTTCACATTGTAAACGCTGTAAAAAAAAAAAAAATGTGATGTCTTAACAACCAAATCATTATGGGCTTGTCTTGGTGCTCTTCTTCTTGAAGCCGTCCCTAATTAGACAGATGCACTGACCCGTCTTTCCTCCACTGCCTCTAAACCCATAAACCACATATTTCTGCCTTATTCTAACAACGTTTTCCATTTGTAAAACAAGGAAAGGAGAAACTGAAGGATCAATATGTTACTCAATTACCAAATAATTAGGGGTAAAGATTTGAAATGTAGCTCTTACAGTATTGAAGAATCCCACCATCTGGCTATTTATAAGCCATGGTAATACTCTGCCCCATTTTCTTACCTCATGTATCAGAGTAAAAAGTTATTTATCAGTATATCCCATGTCTTTTTCCATATTATCCCAGATTATCTTCGATTATTAAAAATTGTGTCATACGTATGTTTGCCAGCTGGCTATGTACAGCCATAAAAACATATCCCCTACAAGGACACATTTGAAAAAATTAGTGACAACGTGAATGAGCCTGGAAGACATTACACTAAGTGAAATAAGCCAGACTCAGAAAGACAAATACTGCATGATTCGCCGATATGAGGTATCTAAAGTAGTCAAACTCATAGAAGCAGAGAGTAGAATGGTGGTTGCCTGGGGCTGGGAGGGAGGGGAAAATGGGGAGATATTGGTCAAAGGGCACAAAGTTTCAGTTATGCAAGATGAATAAGTTCTGGATATCTAATGTACTGTGTGGTAACTGTAGTTAACAATACTGTATTATATACTTGATATTTGCTAAAAGAGTAGATCTTAAGTGTTCTTACCACAAAAAAAGCAAGAAAGCAAGAAGAAAGGAAAGAAAGAAGAAAGGAAGGAAGGAAGGAAATGGTAACTATGTGAAGTGATGAATTTGTTAATTAGATTGATTGTGGTGATCATTTCACAATGTATTTAAAACATCAAGTTGCATACCTTAAATATATACAATTCCTATTTGTCAATAATACCTCAGTAAAGCTGGAAAAAAGAAAAGAAAAATATGCACGCATACAACAATGAATTAGGCAAAGATAAACTCATTGTAGTACAGGTCTCACACATTTCTTAAGTGTTAGAGCCTATTAAGAAATGACAAGAAAGACTCCTGTACAAAAATGACAATGTGATTGTGAATCACAGATAAGATATTCTAAAAGTAATTGTGATATTCAGTTTGGGGATTCATGTGTTTGACTCTAGGAGGGAAGACCAAGAAGAATCTGCATAATTAGTCCATAGTAGTCAACAGTAGTCCAGAAGAAAGAAATTGGAACAGTCACTGAAGTGCCGAAGGAGGCCACTAGATACGAAAAAAAATCACACATCACACCACCAGCACCACCACCATCACCACCATCACCATCACCACCAGCCAGCAGAAACAGGTGCTCCCTTCCCTCCTATAGCCAGGGACACAAAATTAGATACTACTCCTTTGGAGTAACTCTGATTCAACTAGGACAAAATATATTGCAGTTTTATGCAAAAGTGCTCTCTAGTGAAAGAAGTAAATAATGGCAAACGAAATGTACTTTAAATGAGGAATTGCCATACTAGGCTACTTTGCCTGTAGGTATGAAATTGATTTATATTGTTAAAAATCGAAGTCTTAAAGCTTCTCTCTTGACAACCGTGATTACTCTTACAATGGGTAGGGGAATTGCAGAAAGCATTTATCTTGATTCACTTTGCAAAATGGTACAAAGAAGAAAGCTGGAGAGTTATACAGTACACAGGTGAGGAAAATACATGGAAAAGTACCATAATGTAAGCAATCAGTTCACATGACACCACAGGGCTATCTACTAATGAAAATCAGAAACTGCATTGATCTGTGAATCAGTAGTCAGGTTGGAAGGCTGATTCAAAGACATCCAAGATATGAAACCCTGAGCAGTTTATTTCAATGACATGGATCAACCTCTCTGTGAGGACTAGACGTAATTTTACCTCTATATGTCAGGTATGATTCTTAGCCCCAAAACTCATGACTCCAAGAAATAGAACTGCTTCTGTTTTTTACAAGTCCAACTTAATTTCTAACCCTGACCTTTATCCTTATTTGCTTGATCCTATATAACAGATAAAAATTTACCCTCAGTTCTTTCCACAGTTTTCTGAAGGTATGGGAAGGTGGGGTGAGGGAGCATGACTTTTGTCATCTGACCTTAGACATGGCCCTCGCTATGCCCACTGACCTTCCCTCCCTCTCCCCATGGATTCAACATCCCCTTTCTACAGCCTCAAGGCCCAGAAATCTTTACTAGGCTCTTTTTGGACCTGTCTGACCAGATGCCCCCTGCAGCCGTTTCTCCCCAGAGATACTATCAAAGGAAAGTGAAGGTCCCTTCTGCTCTCAGAAGCCAAAGGTTATCTCTCAGCCTCTTCAGATCCATTTCCTCCCCGTCCCTAGAAAATTAAAAATACCATTACTCCCTTGAGGATTACTAAATGTAACCTAGGATGTTTTTGAGAAGAATATGTGGTACATGTACAGTATATTACTTAACATCACAGTAGAGCTTTGGGCAGCACTACATAATCAAACACATCCATATTTCTGCAGTAAAATATGTGAATATTCACTCTGTGTGGATGAATAAAAAGATGGTCTCTCATTGCCCAAGTCAGGTTTGGCCACCAAATACATGTGCTGCAAACTTAAAACTTTGGGTTTCATAATCACAGACAAAGATTGTGGATCTGTAACTGAATTTGAGCAAGTTAGATATGAGTATGATGTAACTCCGCTATAGTGCAATAGAAAGTCAAAAAAGGAAGGTGATGTTAAGGGCTCATAAGGTTTGTAAAGACATCACGGAGGAGAAAGCACTTGAACAAAGGCTGGATAATGTGTGGAATTTGCAAAGATCAGAAAATAAAAAGCATCCCATGTGAGGAATAGAAAGAACTTGATTATACTAAATATCATCTGTCATGAGGAAAGTGCAAACTAAAACAATACTGAGATAACACTATATACCTACTAGAATGTCTAAAATCCAAAAATCTGAAAATATCAAATTCTGATGAGAATATGGAGCAACAGGAACTCTCATTCATTGCTGGTGGGAATGCAAAATGGTACAGCCACTTTGGAAGACATTTTGGCAGTTTTTTTACAAAGCTACACATGGTCTTACCATACAATTGTGCTCCTAGGCATCTATCCATTCGATTTGAAAGCCTATATCCTCACAAAACCCAGCATGTGAATGTTTATAGCAGCTTTACTCATAATTTTCCCACACTGGAAGCAACCAAGATGTCCTTCGATAGGTGAATGCATAAAGAACTGTGGTACATCCGGACAATGGATTATTACTGAGCAACAGAAAGGAATGAGCTATCAAACTACACAAAGACATGGAGGTATCTTAAATGAATATTTCTAAGTGAAACTATCTAACCCAAAAAGGCTACATACTGCATGATTCCATTCATATGACATTATGGAAAAGGCAAAACTATAGAGATGGTAAATAGATTAGTGGATGTCAGGGGTTCAGGGTGGGGAAGGGTTGAACCGGTGAAACACAGAGGATTTTTTAGGACAGTGAAACTATCCTGCGTGATACTGTGATGGTGGATATATGGCACCATGTATTTGTCAAAACTCAAAGAGATTTAAAGCACAAAGGGTCAACCTTAAAGGAGGCAAAAAAATTTTTAAATTGTTTAGAAGGTGAGAGGTTCCCAGGATAGAAGGTAGAATGTGACAAAATAATCTATTACAAATATATGAAACAACCTCATTGAAGAGGATGAAGGGGAAAGGTGCTGACTTAAGTAATTGTGGAAATGAGTGGAGTCTGTAAATGAAAGGCAAAAGGAACTTTAGTTGATCAAGTGGGGTATGGGTTAACAGTTCTGAAACCACTAGCCATGTATACTAGAATTGAACTATTAAGTAAACACATGGCAGATGTTGGGGCAAGGTTTCTCAGAAGCAGTTACAGATAAGCAAGGAGCAAAGGCTAGAGTGATCTATTTAGTAATGGATTAGAATTGAAGATATTAATATGAACTTATGCTTATCTTAATATAGATACAGATGGTTACATATAGAAACATTTATAGATATATGCATATGCACTGGTTAGTATACACACATATACTTCCTTGCTCTGTCAGCTGATAGGGCCTAGAAGCAATGACATCCCAGTAGCAGTGAGCACACCTGGTGCCAGCTCTTGGTTTCTAATACCATTCTCCAGTCAAAGGAACCAGGGCCCCTTGGAGAATTGGCTGATTCCAGGACTGGGGCAGGAAATATGCAAGATAAGTCTGGAGCATCTTGTAGTGCCAGAAAGTAAGGAAGTAGAGATATGTCAAAGTGATACAGGAGCCACCTGGAAGAGCTCCCAGTGGTGAAATCTGGAAGAATTTGAGCAACAAAATAAATGAGGTAGTATTAGATTATAACCCAGAGTATAAAGTAGATATTCATGAGTCCATACTACTGTAAATAAATGAGAGAATGAATAAGTGGGACAGAATAGGTAACTTACTCAAGCAGAAGAATTCCAAATAATTTATGCAGATACTTTGCCCTTAAGGGGGTATCCTTAAGTATGACTGTACATAGTCACTCCCTTCCAAAGAATAAAGTATAAAAGGAGAAAAAAAAGAGTAACATTACCTCAACCAGGTGATCAGGGTTAATATCAACAGTGAAAAGTCACGGTGATAGTATGTACCATTTATATGATAAAAGAATGATACTTTACCTCTATTGTCTTCCTTCTAAAACCTAACAACACATGTAATCATGAGAAAAACATTAGACAAATTCCAAAAGAGGCACATTCAACAAAATACCTGACCAGTACTCCTCAAAACTGTCAATGTCATCAAAAACAAGGAAAGCCTGAGAAACCATGACAGCTAAGAGGAGCCTAAGGAGACATGACAACTGAATGCAGTGGTATCTTGGATGGGATCCTGGAACAGAAAGGAGCATTAGGTAAAAACTAAAGAAATCTGTCTAAATAAAGTATGGACTTTAGTTAATAGTAATGTATCAATTTTGGCTCATTAATTGTAACAAATGTACCGTACTTATATAAGATTTTTTTTTTTGATGTGGACCATTTTTAAAGTCTTTATTGAATTTCTTACAATATTGCTTCGTATTATGTTTTGGTTTTTTGGCCGCGAGGTATGTGGGATCTTAACTCCCTGACCAGGGATCAAATCCTCACCCCCGCATTGGAAGGCAAAGTCTTAACCACTGGACCGCCAGGGAAGTCCCTATAGGATGTTAATAATAGGGAAAACTGGGTAAGCATTTATGGGATTCTCTGTACTAACGTTGTACTTTTTCTGTAAATCTAAAACTATTGTGAAGTTTATTTTAAAAAAGAACCTAATTCCTGCATATCCCAGATTTTGAGGCTTTTATCACTTTGCTTTTCTCATTACTGTCATCTATTGTCTTCTTGGCCATATACCCCTCCCTATTCAGAGCACTTTGTCACCTGGCTAACCTTTATTCCAAGATTCTTCATCATCTTTTTTTTTTTTTAATTTATTTATTTTCCTTTTATTTTTTTGGCCGCACCAGGTCTTAGTCATGGCACACAGGGTCTTCATTGAGGCGCGCGGGATCTTTCATTGCAGCACGGGCTCTTTGTTGTGGCACGCGGCCTTCTCTCTAGTTGTGGTGTGCGGGGTCTGGAGCGCGTGGGCTCTGTAGTTTGCAGCACTCGGGCTCTCTCGTTGAGGCGCACAAGCTCAGTAGTTGTGGGGCGGGCTTAATTGCCCCATGGCATGTGGGATCTTAGTTCCCTGATGGGGGATCAAACCTGCGTTCCCTGCATTGGAAGGTGGATTCTTTACCACTGGACTACCAGGGAAGTGTCCCAAGATTCTTCATCATCGTGAGGCTCTTCAACATTCACATGGACAACCCATCCAGCCCATGCCTAACACTTCCTCATCTGTTCAATTCCAATAACCAGCATACAGTTTCTATGTCAGTCTCTCACTTCCAGAGCCATCCAGTGCTACCTCCACACTTTGAATTTCTGACCGCAGCCTACATCCCTCGCCCATTCACCTTCTTCTTCCATAGTTATAGAATCTCTGGTTTTAGCTTGACGTAGAGTCACCTAAAATAAAAACTACACTTCCCGGATTACTCTCTGCTACATGTGACCCATATGACTAAATTCTGGCCAATGAGTTACCACTTTTGTTATTTGTCCTTAAATGGAGAGATCAAGTTCTTCTCTTATCCTCTTCCTCTTTCATGCTGGCTGAAATGTGTATATAATGGCTGGAGTTCCAACACCCATCTTGGATCATGAGATAACTATGGAGTGGAAGCCACATATAGCAGAGTCACCAGATAGAATGTTCCTGGGTCTTTGATACTATAGTGTAACCAACTCAGCTCTGACTGCACATCTCTGGAACTTTACATGAGAAAGAATTTCTATCTTGTTCAAGTAACTGTTATTTTGGGTTTTCATCATTCCTAGTTGAACTTACAAATCAGTTCACTCCCTTATTCCATCAACCCCTCCTTGCCCTATAGCACAGTGGTTAAGAGTAAGAGCTCTGAAATCAAGCAGATTTGGTTTGATACCAGCCCTACCACTTCATAACTGCATGATCTTGGGCAAGTTACTTAAATGCTACAAGCATCAATTTCCTTATCTGTATCTTCCTTATTGTACCTATCTTATAGGGATATTGTGAGGATTTTACCACATGAGACACATAAGGAGCTTAGCAAGCACCACTGTCCTTTGAGAATCTTGATTTCAGCTCCCATAATGCATCACTTCATCTGCTCTTACTGGCATTCTCAACATCCTCCCTTCCTTGTCCTGCTGCATCTTTCTTGCAAATCCCCACCTTGGTCAATGTAAGTCTTCTCTGTGCCCACACGATCATGGGCTAACACAGTTATGGCACATTGAGACCACTACAGATGTATGGTCTCCAGACTCAGCAGGGCCCTGCTGGAGGCTGGGAAATATTTGACATCTGTGGCTAGGCACATCCATTCCCCACTGTATTTATGCAACTTTTCACTCTTCTCCTCAAGCCATCCCTAGAGGAAATAAACATGTTTATGCAATCTCCTTCTTTAAAAAAAAATTTCCCTCAATCCCTCATTTCTTTGCCTACCACCCTTTATCCTCTCCTCATCCTAGCTCCTTGAAAGAACAGTCATCACACTACTGCCTGAGGAAAAGGAGAAGATTTGATGGAGGGATATCCCTCAAACTCAACATGGCCAAAAACAACTCACCATGTGTTCCTTCTTCCTGAATCCCAGTCAGTCCTGGTCCTGGGCCTGCACTCTTGAAGCTGAAACACTGGGTTCACCTTACACATTTCCTTCAAGTTCATGCAGGCCATTTCTTTCCCTTTCTTGACTGGAATTATCTTTTTGGGCACACTCTTGTCTTCATTTTCTGTCTAACAAACAGGCCCTCATCTTTCATGAGTCATATGATATTACCACTTCTTTCAAGCCTTTTCTGAGTCCTGCCATCAGCCAGGGAGAACTATCTCTCCTTTGTGTCCCTACATTATGCAGATTAAAAACCACCACTTTTGCAGCTGGAACACTTGACTTGTTTACATGTTTGTCTCCCTCCATCCAAGTGTAAATCTCTGTGGGGATTGCTATTATTTGACTTGTTTTTTATGCTCAGTGTCCAGCACAAAACCTGGTACATACTAGCTATTTAACAAACTGTTGGGACTTCCCTGGTGGTGCAGTGGTTAAGAATCTGCCTGCCAATGCAGAGGACACAGGTTCAAGCCCTGGTCTGGGAAGATCCCACATGCCGCGGAGCAACCAAGCCCGTGCGCCACAACTACTGAGCCCACATGCCACAACTACTGAAGCCCTCACGCCTAGAGCCCGTGCTCCACAACAAGAGAAACCACCGCAATGAGAAGCCCGCACACCACAACGAAGAGTAGCCCCCGCTCGCCACAACTAGAGAAAGCCCGCACGCAGCAACAAAGACCAAACACAGCCAAAATTAAATAAATAAATTTATTAAAAAAAAAACAAAACTGTTGTTGAATGAATGAATAAGTCAGTAAAAAGTGAGCAGAGGAAGAGAACCTGTAACAATAGCAAACACCTATTTGGTGCTTCATGCATTCATTCAATACAAATTTTTTGAGTTCCTGTAATACGCCAGCCGTTGTTTTAGGCACTTGCAGTGAATAAAACGGACAAAAATGTCTACCCGCAAGGAGGTTATTTTCTAATGAGAAAGGCAGTCAATAAACAATATAAATAATAACTAAGCACACTGTATAGCATGTTAGAAGGTAATAAGAGCTGTATGGAAAAAAAGAGAGAGCAAGGCAAAGTGAGGTGCCAGTTGCAATAGTAAACAGGGCAGGCAGGGCCTGCCTCATTGAGAAAGTGAGATCTGAGCAAAGATTGGAGGGAAATGAGGGGTTTAGTCAAGGGCAAGAGCCCCCGAGGCAGAGGCAAAAGCTAAACCTTGAGGCCTAAGATGGGAATGTGCCTCGTACAGTCCAGTGAACACAAGGAAGCCGGTGTGGCTGGGCCAGAGGGAGCCAAGTGGGAGATGAGGACTGAGGGGCAATGGCAGGGGAGACAGACCATGGAAGGCCTTGTAGACCACTGTAGAGACTTCGGCTTTTTCTCTGGGTGAAATCACATGCCATTGGTGGGTTTTGAGTATAAGTGTGACATGATCAATTTATGTTAAGAGATGACTTTGGGTGCTATGTAGACAATGCATTGTAGAGAGGCAAGGGCAGAAGCAGTGAGTCAGAGAAGAAGCTATTTCAGAAATCCAGGCCGACATGATGAGGGCCCAGAAGTGGTCAAATTCTGGTGATACTTTAAGAGGAAGCCTTTGATGCTGAGTGAGAAGGAGGAGTTGAGGATGACTCAGGTTTTTGGTCTGAACCAGAAGGAAGGCGCTGCCCTAAAAGTTTTCCCTGTATTAACTCATCTAATCTCCAGAATGAACTGATGAGGGAAGTAGTGCCAGGGTTCCTACTTTCAGTGGGGACACTAAGACAGAGAGGTTGTCCGGGTCACACAGTTCATAAGTGACAGAGCCAGGAACTGACCAGGTGGCTGGTTCCAGAGTCAGTGCTCTCAGCCACTGCACCAAGCTCCCCTCCATGAAAGCAGCCTAGTTGGATAAAAGGTTCTTATAGTCGGTCAAAATGCAAAAAGACCAAGGGTAATTCTCTCATCTGGGCAAAACTATTTGGGCCTGAAGTAGGATATTTGGCACGATAAAAAGAGAGAAAGGAAAAGATTCGTGGGCACAATAACACAAAGCAAGCAGAAGACACGCTGACCAAGATTCGTGCAGCTTTTAAGATAGAAGGCAGCAGGTCTGCACTCACGGCCTTCACATTCAGGTAGTCAGATGCTTACATCATGCCTACTGAAGTTGTAAGTACTAAGCACAGAATGTCCCCTTGGGCAGCCTGGGCACTTGAAGCCAATACTACCTTGTACCAAGCCTTCTCTCTTAGTAACCAGACTGTCCCCTAAATTAACTGAATCCTGTCGGCTTTAGAATATACACAAGGTACAGCAATATTTTCAAAATGCTGCAGCTTAAATATAGGCACAAATGCTCTTTTAGATGATAAGGGTGTTGCAGTCTGTAAAGATTGTTGGGCCATATGTGCAAGTACAGCCTGACCTGATACCAGCTGCCAGTGAAAGCCGTGACCACACCCAGCTAGCCACATAAAAGTAAGAGCCCTCTGGTCTTCTCTCTGGGGCAGGCTGGTATAACAGGACATGTTGTGAGCCTGCTGCATTGTGATTGCATCTGCTGGAAACGTCTAGAAAAACTTTTGTCCCCACCTCCTCCCCAGTCAACACATATACTTACGTCCTGAAGTGGAGGTACCAAAACCCTTGGTCTCTCTTGGGTAAGGATCCACCTTCTTTTCCTCCCCACTCAAATCTGGTAAATCTGTATTCTTTATGCTTATGTTACTTCATATTTTCACCAGTTACTACAGAAGGCTTTTAAATACATTATCTCATTTAAGCCATACAACAATCCAGCAAGGAGAACTTGTACTATTATTCTCATTTTACAGATGAAGAAACAAGCTGAGAGAGGTTAACTGGCTTGTTCAAGGTCACGTGGCATCTAATATCCATGCCTCACAGCTTCAGATTCAGCCTCCTTTCCACACTCCCACACTGCTTCTCTGAACCATGCAGCACATCTCATCCTTGGTCCATCAGTCGCCAGATTCAACACTCCCATCAGAAGCTCTCTCACATCAGCCTCTTTCTTTCCAGTCACACATTCCAGCTCTCTTCCCCTCACCCTAATCAACTAATTTATCTCTGCCTTTAGTGTCTCATGCCTCCACCCCACCCTACCAGGTGACTCTTCTTAAGTTACCACTTTGGTCATACCTCTCCTCTCCCCCAAATCTTTGAATGCTCCTATTTGCCTGGGGCATCAAGGGCAGATGCTGCAGCAGCACATCTCCAGTGTCAGAGCCCTCCTCCCTACTGGCCTCATCTCTCTGTGACACCTACAGGATGCCTCACTCAATTTGGTCTGTTGGCCATTCCCTTCACTTTCCTAATGCTTTCCTTCCCCTGGGCCTTGAGTTGTTATTTCTTTTCACTTAGAACACCTTGCCCACTAACCCACTCCCCATTTTGACAACGTGCACATCTTAAATACATGACCCAAATTTAAATACCTTCATGGAGCCTACCTGCTTGCTAAGTGCCACGACTTTCAATCGTATGGCACCAATCATATACTTCTCTGTAACATAATCTCCTCTGCCAGCCTGCAAGCTCCAGGAGGTCCCAACTATGCAGCAGGCATCTTTGTATTTTGTATCACTCTAATGTCTAGCACAGGGCTCTGAACATAACAAGTGTACAACAAATGTGTAAAATGATTTGGTTAAATGAATATTCATATTAAAAACCATCTATCCATGCAAGCATATGCAGTTAGATTCCAAAATGAAAGACACACACATGTACATGTGATACCACAAATTTATTATAATACACACACCAAAAACCAAACCCAAACTTTGACAGTATCCACAGAGTTTTCCAAAGTCGTTAAAAGTAGTTAACAGAGATAAGGGATAATTGAAGAAATGTAACATCATAATCTTATAATTTATGTAACAATGTAGTCTGCTCAATTAAGAATTCTACTCAAGACTTTAAAATGGCAATGTCCCACAGATAATTAAAATTTTACATTTGCATTTATTTGTAATATAGATATAGGTTCTAAAGGATTCATAGAGCTTTATGTCATAAGCCAGATTTTGCAGCTGGCCTTTTTATTTGTTAGGTAAGCAAACCCAAAGGCAAGGAAGTCCTGAAAAGTGGGATGAAACTCCAACAGAAACTCTATGTGACCCACAGAGCTGTTTAATAAAACAATGCCCATCCAGTCCTACATCCAGTGATACCCATTCTACTCTGCTGATGGTCATACGGAGGTTACCTCTGCCAGCTGTGATTTCTTTTCATGTAACATTCTAGCTCTCCATTCCTATTCATATAATGTAGAATGTGATTCTGTCACATGTTGCTGTTAGTTTACAGGCACAGCAAACATTTTAAAGACTTTTTAAAGGGAGACAAGGAGGGGTTGTACAGTGCAGGGCAGAAAGTATGCAAGAGAAGAAACAAACTCTCCTGTTTTCTCGTCTTTTAGTTTTGCTTCCTTTTGGTCTTTACCCTACTGGGGTCTTTGGGAATTGTGCGTATGTGTAACAGCATCTACCATACCTCCTCATTTTAGCACAGGCTGGATTTGAAGAGAAAAATAGGAAAACACTTAAGGAACCCTGAGACTCTCACAGAGAAATACATTAGGGCTGCTGTTTCTTTTAGCTTTGCTCTCCTGTTTTTTACTATTTATTAAAGAAAAATGAAATCTCCCCTTTTATCAACCCTCAAATTCTCATAGTGTAAGCAAGTGAAATCACTAAAGGCAAATAACCTTACTAATCTGCTGAGTGTGAAGAGAAAAGGCCATGGTACAGATTAATGGATTAGGAGGGAGACACCTAACTCTAGGAGTTTACAGTTGGTAAAAACTCAGGCTTTGTTGTACAATAAGTATCACTGTGTGTTACACAATTACTGGGGTACTAATTGCTTATAGTCATACAAGCATAAGCAATCCTTCAAAATCAAGTAAAATAGAACAAGAAAAAAGACACTGTGGAAAAATTCAGAAATGTCCAAATACTGCTGTTCCTTGGGCAAAACTCTACTGATCAGTAGTTGGGTTCTCCAACAAGAAAATATGACTTTTAGAAAGTAGCAATTTTAAAGAAACGAGAGCTATGCAAAATGAATTTCAGTCCCTCATTATATAGTTTATAAGTTTGAAAAAAAGAATTCCAGGCTGTTAATTCATAATTCTGGAAAATATTTTTCCATGCAGTGAATCTATAACAATAACTATTATACAGTCTCTCTCTTGCTTGTTCTCGTTATGAGAGAGACCCTTATCACCAAATCTTCCCTGGATAATCTCTGTGCCACCATTTGCTTCCAGTTGCTTCACAAGCCACTCTTAACCCATCCCTGGGTGGTCTAAAATCATTTAATGTGTGCCAATGATATGAACATTTACACATCTAACCAATATATATTTAACCAAGATAATCCTTTAAACCATGATATGAGAAAGTGACATTACAATACTACAGACGACTATTTTTTCCATTGACAAATTCACCTCTTTCCTGAAATATACAAAGTTCATTGCAAAACAGTAATAGCAAAGTGTTCATTAAGCCATCAGAACAAATCACCTTGTTTTCAAAATAATAACTTAACCTTAGTTTCAAATGCATCAATGTACTACCCTAAAGGATTGTCACTTTTAAACAGTTTACACAACAAAAGCGTTGTGAGGAAGTGTTACAAGCAAAACTGGTGCCGGCTACTCAAGAGATCCATTAAAACTTACCATTAGTGATTTTAAATGATAACTGATCAAAAATACACTTAACGTTCACCCTATTAGCTCTTTAGAATGGGAATTCAAGTTTAGAGTAAATACAGTGTCTTCTGAATATAGTCAACAAGCAACAAGGCCAGAGCCCACAGTTAAAGGTTTCCAGACCCGACAGAAGGAATCTACTGTACGGCATGAATCTCTGTCCGTGCTCAAAATATCTAACGATATTTTTCATCTATACTGGACTTCTTTGAAGAGTACTATACTGTTTCACATCCTTCTTTCAATCTTACAAAATGTGTTAAATAAAACCTTTAGATTAGGTTTAAAAGCAGCTGAAAAACTGGCTGCTTTAGGCTCTAATTATCAGAAGACTGTTATCTGGGAGCTTTGGGCTCTCAAATATCAGAAACCCCAATAACTTATCATAAAAATACAAGCTCTTGGTTTTGAAAAATATACAAAATGCACTGCACATGGAAATATCTCTTGATTGTCAAGGAAGACAAGATATCAGTCTTATTCATAGATTTATGCTGTGCTGGAATTTCAGTGATCTTTGTTTTTGCAGACTCCATTTTTCACTGTTTTGGGTAGCCTCTGACCTTTGGTGTAAGCACGGTACCAAAAATGGAGAAAGAGCAGCAGAAAGATGCACCCGTAACTCATAATGATGTACAGAAAGACTGGAAACTGGTACTTGCAATCCTCCATGAAAAAGAACTGGCCTATGTGTATCGTGACAATAACGAACTGGACCTAACGGACGGAAGAATGAAAAGTATTGTTTAGCTATGAAGAGTCACAATGGAGCAATTATTTAATGCATTCTTTGTCTGCTTATGTTTAAACACCCTCCAACCACATCTAGGCTACTGTTGGACAGGGAATTTTATCTTTCAATCTAGCCTCTATGGGAGTGACAGTGGGTGGAACAATGTCAAAATGCAGATGGGAATTTGGAACCACTATTCAGTCCTGCCAAAGGGCACAGCTCCAGGGGGAGCTATGTAAATGTCCCTGGAGCAGGGCAGTGCAGCAGCCCTTTCACACTCAGAGAACCATCAGTCTCTGACTTGAGTCCTTGACTGATGAAATGCATACAGGACCACTACCTTATGGCCTAATTTTCTAGGGCAGTTTGATTTCAAACATTCTGTCCTGTTGTTAGACTGGATATTTCCGTTGGTGGGGAGGGGAATAAAAACATTCTTATTAGAGCCCGGCTTATTCTGTAGGAGCCAAAGCATCGCTAAGTCCTCATATCTGCCACCGGTCCTCCACCGTCATAGATAAAAAATACATCCTATCTGCCAACTGCAGCAGAGAATCTGCAAGGGGTGAGAGAGCATTGGTGACCCTCCTAGTGATGCCCAAAGGCTCTGTGTTCTAGAACATTCTACACAGTCTCAAAAGGGACATGTTTTGGGCTAACATCCAGATTTTTTGGATATATTTTTTCTCATGATTAAAAGGCAACATGCGTTCTGTGGAAATTTGGGAAAATAAAAATCTATACATAAAAAAAATAATGATTACCCACAATCTATCCTGTTATAACCATAGTTAAGATTTTCACATTGTTCCTGTTATAATCATCAGCTTTCCTTGCATTATCTTAAGGAACTTTTAGAACATTCCTGTGCAGTAGATACAATTATTCCTCTCAGTTTGCAGACGAGAAAATGAAACCTTAGAAAGCGTAAGCAGCATCCTCAACATTCTATGCAGGTGTGCTTGTATAAATATTATCAACATATTTGAAAAAATAATGAACAACATGTATTCTTTTGCTATATAAGTATTTTTCCACATTATTAAAAAGTTTCTACAACATTTAAGAGTATGTTAAGTGAAAAAAAAGCCTGATACAAAATTCTACATGCAGTATAGATGTTCTAATTTCTCTGCAATGAGGACATATTACTTTACAATCATAAAAAATGCTTAAAAGGAAAGGACTTGTGAATAATTTTCATGACTTTGTAATATTCCTAAGCAGGAATTAAAATAATTTACTTCTTCATTTCCTTACGGTTGGTTATTTAGGGTGTTGTCACTTTTGTCAATATGTATATTACACCACCATTCTACACCTTTAATTCCCACAGTACTTATACTAGTTGGAGGAAAAATAGACTTATAAGTGTTAGGACTAGGTAGGCAGGCACACAGAAAGGCTCATAATCCTCTCAAAGTTACATTCCCTCAAGGTCATTTAGATCTAGAAAATGGAATGTCTAACTTCTAATTTAATATTATGTATAATGAGGT
The DNA here is from genome assembly GCF_028021215.1 of Eschrichtius robustus. NCBI lineage: Eukaryota > Metazoa > Chordata > Mammalia > Artiodactyla > Eschrichtiidae > Eschrichtius > Eschrichtius robustus. The sequence goes on from NC_090825.1 coordinate 47,448,111, forward strand.
TCACATAATTTTGAACATAAATATTTTTATTTTATATAAATGCATAAAATAGTATAAAGATGGTATAAAGATACACACGCTAGTTTAATTGTCTGAGCCTCTTGGCTACCAAATATGCTTTGCTTTCAATAAAGTTCCTGACAAAAGTTCACATAACAAAGAAAGGACAATGATGGGATGCCATAAGAGGCCAGACAATTTATATCCCTGTGCTTTGTAAACTTTGCTCTTTAGTTAGTATCCTCATTCGTAAGGAAGACAAGGGACTCCAGTTTAGTTTCGTATCTGGTTTTAAAGAAAATCAATTACTCACAAGCTGTAATGATGTCAAATACTTTTTCCACCACAAATACTTCTGGTAGGCTGGCCCCAATGCACACAGTCCATAGTAGGAATACATGACCACATGTACAGCTGTATTTAGAAAGGCATGGAATGTTCCCAAACCACCTGGAAAAAAATATTGTAAAATAGGGGCACCGTTCCTTAAAATGAGACATATTTTTGTCTGAACTGAAATTTTAGTATAATTATTTCTTTAATTTTAGTAGGAAGAAAAATATATACGAAATATCACTCTTGTTAAATAGCTATAAAATTAGAGGGAGCTGGATAATACATCCAGTTAGTAAAACTAAAATACAAATCTTGTAAAATAAATTAGCATGACTTTATTCTGTGATATCTTAACCTTAAAATAGTCTTCTGATTTGGGTTTACTTTAACAAACCAAGTTGACTTCCTTTTAAATATAATATATTGCTAAGTAATAGTAATCAAATTCATTTTTAGCGAGAATTAACATATATAAAGCACACAAAGTACACCAATCTTAAGTGTACAACTTGATGATTTTTTACATATGTACACACCTATGTCACCACCGCCAAATTCAAGACATAGAACATTGCTGATGCCACATGAAGTACCCGTGTGCCCCTTCCAAGAATGTACACCTCCCAATGTAACTTTTATTCTGCCTTCCAGCACCAACTATTAGTTTTGCCTGTTACAAAACTTCATATAAATAGAATTACACAGGATGTATTCTTTGTGGCTACATTCTTTCAGTCAACATACTGTTTTTAAGATTCAACCATGTGATTGCCCTTTTATTGCTGTGTAGTATTACGTGATAGGAATGCATCACAATGTATCCATCCTCCCATTAAAAGACATTTGTGTTGTCTTCAATTTGGATTATTATGAATAAAGCCTCTAAGAATATTATTTTACATAACATTGTGTGGAATCAAATTAACTTTTTCCATTCTCAATAGTTTTCCATAAATACTTTTAGTGCCACAATTTTTTTTTTTTTTTTTGCCGCACTGCGTGTGGCATGCGGAACTTCCCTGACCAAGGATCAAACCTGTTCCCCTGCAGCATGCAGTGGAAGCGTGGAGTCTTAACCACTGAACCACCAGGGAAGTCCAAGTGCCACAAAATGTTGGCAGTAAAACCACTGGCTTTCATTACCAAGCTGTGCTAAGTTTGCTCTAATCAATCATTGTTTTTCCAAAATAAACATTAATTGTTAAATCATCTTTCCTTACTGCTTCTATTTGACTGTTATCAATTGTGCCTTCCTATCCTGGTTTTCCTCTTCTAATCTCACCACATCTCCCACTGATCACTTTCAATTTAGAATAGAAGAAAAGGACCCTGGGGGGAATACAAGCAAAGATTGTTACAATTGTCTTTAGCTGGATCAGTAGTACAGTGGAAGGGGTAACAGAGTGTTCAGTTGATCGTAGGGAAAAAAACCAAAACTCTTCCCTAGTGTCTCTTTCCTAAGATGCACAATCTTGAAGAATCTTCATTCTCTATGCACAGCCTGATTCAGCTTAGTAATGCTGACCTAGAATTTAAATATTTCTCCAAAATATGCTATTTTATTTATTCTAATATTCCTTAATTTCAGAAATTGAGCAAAACCTCACAGATTTGCCTAACTATGTTAGAGGAAGGACTGAATTCATGAACACTATGAGTTATAGAAAGTTTAAAGCAAAATACAAATTTATTACTTCAACCACAATCTTCTAAGGAGAAATGTCATAAAAACTGTTTCATGGAAGAAAGAATTATTTTTTTAAAAAATCATTCATAATTGCAGCAATGCTAGATTCTTCTAAATACTACCACTGCCAAAGTACACCCTTAAAATAACCTGTTTTAAATAATTACTTTTAAGTAGTTTAAATATTCCCCTAAAGTCTCTTTTACGCTATACTGTGCTTCATAAACTTTCCTCTCCTAAATAAGTAAATCAAATTTCAGCTAATCCTGTAATTATCACAAATTTCAAGTCAGAAGAAACTGAATTAATGAAGCTTATTAACAACCTCCCAGCTTTTATTATTTACATTTGGATTAGTCTTATTTCCCAAAAGAAACTTGAATAAATAAATTAGTATGGTATGAAAACACCTTTTCTAGGATGATTTAAAAATAGAATAGATTAGGAGTCAAGCTGCTTAACATGGGGACAAGCCAAATACCTCTCAAGTCCATTTGTCTCACAATTACATATACACAGGAAATCTATTTCACGCTTGATAATGGACTACATTAGACTGAGCCTTTCTCCCTAAGACACCTCTCCCATTTTTTGGTAGAAGAGTTCTATTTTCCATTCAGAAACTTTCACCATTTAAATGTCCTAAAATGAGGCTCCTACGGACAGGAATTTAACAAAGCACTAGTGTAGCTCAGAGTGTTTAGTAAGGGTTACTGATCAAAATAAGCTATCAAATCAAATTAACTTGCTTATTTTCTCTAGTAATGATTATTTTCTGATGTTATTTTAATGTTTGTTCACAGAACAATCACATTTTAATTAGTAATGCTTTTCATATCTTCTTTGGAAGGCTTTTCTAATCAAGTATTTTCTAAGCTTGTTTTCTTCTTTATAATAGTTCTGAAAAGCAAACATCTCAGGATGAATTATAATTAGTACCATCACATTTTACTCCTTTGGTTTGGAAAAAAATAAAGGAACCACCTGGGTAATTATCACAACTCTCCATATCTATGGGAGGGAGTATATACATAATTAATATAAAAACCTGCCTCAGAAATACTTCCATCACGTTCAAAAGAAAAGCTGGATTGCTATTATCCCAGGGAGGAGTACAATAGTCAAACAGGAAATTAAATACTAGATAGAGATCAGCTGTGCTCAAGTTTTTGAAAGGACAGTTTAAACTGGACAGTTTTATTCTAGGAATGAAAGCCAATGCCACACCACGCTTCTGGGAATACCTCAGCTCTTGTTGTTGTGCTTGTCACTGAATAGATATCAGGTGTGCTGTACAAGTGTTTACTAGGTTCCACACATGAGATTGAGCAGAAGTGCCAACTCATGGAACATGTGAGAGAGAAGAAAACATTATTTTCTACCACTTACATTTTGTAAAGCAGAAGGGGAATTGAGGTGTGGACAATGAATCCATTACAAAGTGCTTAATGTACATGGTAACATTGAAAAATTGGGAATATTATATGTTTAAATGTTCATTATTGAAAGCATTGCTTGTTTTTTAAATGGAAACCAGACTATCAATGGACTCAAAGAGAGAAATTAGAAAAATGCTCAACTCTATTCTACAAATAAAATTTTTTTTCCCATTATAGAACCAACAGATATTCAAACTAGAAAAATTAGAAAATGCAGGGATGGATAAAGAAGGAGAGGGAGACCACTTTTGTGTCGATTTCTCTAAATCACTGTTTTGGGGGTATTGTCTTCCTATATATTTTTAATCTATATTTATTTTTCAGTGTTGTAATAGAATAATCTTGTCTCAGGGAAGAAACCTGAATAAATAAGTTCTAAGGGTGTGAAAACACCTTGTCTAGCATACTTTAAAAACAGAATAGTAAGAATAGTCATCTATTTCTGATAATTTAGGAGCCAAGCTGCTTAACAAAAGTTTGAGCTAAATGTCTTTCAATATCATTGCATTTCACAGTTATAAACACAAGAGATCATAACCATTCTATTACTGGTTGTTTAGGTATTTTTTAATTTTCACCAAAAAAAATAGTGTTAAGAAATATCACTGTAGAAAGAACTGAGAGGCACAATATACATGTGAGAGAAAATAAAAACATAGAAAGCAAAGAAAAATAATGGAGATTAAATAATATAACTACCTTCAATTTGTGAAATGGACACAGATGAGACTATCTTGTTATAATGTGAGTTAAATTTTTAAATTAACACATATACATTATAAGAAAAACAACTACATTTCCTTTAAAAAAAAATCCTCAACAGATAAATGCCAATTTTGGGCAAGGAGCTACTTTACATGCTGGAAAATCTGATGCCCTTAGGCCAAGGTAGGGACAGCCCTTCCAGCTCCCCTAGGTTCTGCCATCTTCTTCTAGCCACTGGCTTATCCATGTCCCCTCATGCTCTGAGACATGCAGAATTTTTCCCCATGCCTAGAGAGTCTAAAACTCAAACAAGAGTTCCTCAGTTGTGGTTTCTCTTTCCTTTTAGTCTTACCAAGTCAGAATGCCCAATAGAGTTGAGCTCTTCACAGAAATGTTAAAGCTTTGTCTAGTATGGGCTGCAGGCCTATATGAAGACTTCTTAAATTAAAGAAACTAGCATACATAAATCCCCCAAACAACTTTTGCTAGTAAGACTATATCCTTCAGGGTATCACTTATTTAAAAATTTAGGATAGGTAAAATTACTTACCTCTCTGTTTTCTCATATTCTAGATGTTCAGAAGCATAAAATCAAAACCAACAAAAGAACCTGTTTGCCAAGCTTTTGAGTTAAACTATTTTTGACCTAAAAGACAATATCAAAACATCCTTTACTATGGTAGGATGTTTAGGGAAGGTGGGACAACTGCAATTTGACACATCTTTACAGAGTTGTTAGGGGCTGGCATGTGTGTCAGTTTTTGGAAATTTGAAAGCAAAGAAGACATGGAACTTGAGATAAACATTCTAACTTCCTGGAAACACACAAGGAATAAGTTATCTAACTATATTCCTATAAAACCAAGGATTTTGCCATTTTATTTGTTTGTTAATTATTTATTTAACAATAGTTACAGAACTATATAGGAAAAGAATAAAATCCAAACAAAACAACTAAAGGATATGTGTAGAAGACTATATACCCAAAGGTCTTACATATTAAAGAGTATTGGGGGGTGGAGGGGAGATCTAGTTAGGAGTCCTATGTTTATGTTTCAGATAATTAATGAAAGTCAGAAGTTTGATCAAAGTGATTCTTCGATGTTTTGAGATTCTTTTAAATCACATTTAAGGACAGAATTTATGCTTATAGCATACAGAAACGTAATCAATTATACCACATGATCCCAACTCTCCCTTGGCTACCTGCAGCAAATTTGACTCCAAACCACCAGGTCCATGGCATGATGGTATGATGGAAGACATGCAGGAAAGTCACTTGACTACTTTTCTTACGCAGAACAAAAAAGATCTGAAATAATTTAAAGAAAATCAAGTTCATATAAAATCATGCAATAATTTATCTAGTGTTACAAAACTATTGGCAAAGTGCAAACTATTCCACGTCATAATGTGCTTTGAAAGAGTTGCCTTACAGAATGCCTATAGAAGCAGCTGATTCTCCAAGAGGCAGCTCAAAAGCTAATACATATGAGAGAACTTAGGTACGATGCCTAGTCATGCAAGAATCAGTAAAAAGGTGAAAAGATATTGAATGAAGATTTAAAAATCAAAGATATAAAGTGAAGAATATGACCAAAAATTATTGAAAAAATGTTATTGGTTTAAAAAAAAAAAACCCACGTGGATTTTGAAATATATGGGGAAGCAGAGACTTTTAAGTCCTAGGGCTGAATTTCTACACTGCTCCCTAACACATGCTACCAATTTAGATAATGGATTAAGCAAACTAAAAGAGGACTTGTAGCAAATCAGAAGTTAGCAAATTATTATTAAAGAAAGAGGAAGAGGGAAATACTTGAAGAGTTAATTGGGGAAGTAGGGTGGAAAAGAAAGCAAAGCAGCTTAGGAAAAATGAGAAGGGCAACAAAGGCACCATCCAGATTGAATGTATCCAGTGGTTTACAGAAGCGACAAACAAAGAGGTAGAATAGGAAGGCTTTGTGGAGGGGGGAGGGTTCAAAAAAATATTCAAAAGCAGAATTAAATGTTCAAAAATATTCAAAATGCAGAAGACCAGTGATGAGTTAGACTTCTAAGTACAAGACTAAACAGAGTAGCAGAAACAAAAACATTCCTAAGAGTAGTTGAGAAATGTGGTTCAGGGAAGAACACAGAGCAGTAAGTTTCCTTATGGAAGCTGAAACTGAGAACATGCAAAGCAGGAACAATGAAGTCAAAACGCATTAGCTTATGCACGTGGAGGAAGGCAACACGGTGCTACAGAAAAAGCCATAAACCAGCAATCTGGGGTCCTAGTCCTAGTCAGTAGCGGCGTTCCTCTGGACGAGTCTTGTAACTTTCTGGCTTCCATTTCTCTTCAGATTTAGTGCTCCAGGCTAGGTCAGTGGTTCTCAACCCTGTCTGCATATTACAATGACCAAGAAGGTCTGTTTTTTGTTTTTAAATAACCATGCCTGGTCTCTAACTCCAGACCATCTGACACCAAATCTCTGGGGGTGAGGCCCAGGTTTTTGTTTTCTAATGCAGTTAGGTCCCCAGCACCACAGCGGTTGAGAACCACTGGACTACGGCAGGGGTTCTTGAAGTGTGGACCCTGGACCAACAGCAATAACAGCACTTGAGAACTTGATAGAAATGCAAGTTCTTGAGCCCCATCTAACACCTACTGAATCAGAAAGTCTGAGGGTGGGGTCCAAGCACACGTGTTTATGAGTCCTCCAGGTGATTCTAATGCATGCTAAAGTTTGAGAACCACTGGATTCTACACTCACTAAATTCTCCTTTCTAATTCTAACATTATGTGTAGCCAGCTGAGAAGGTAAAGCATGTTGAAATTTGCTACCAGAAATGTAGTGGTATATATTCTAAAGAGAGAAAACACGCGTCAGTCTTAGGCCCCGCACTGATTCCAGATAAATAAGATCCACATGCCACAAAAATAAAATAAATAGCCAGCTTTCCTTTGTTTCTGGAAATAAAGGTGCATGGCTTTCTCCTCTCATCATGGATCCTAATCCATGGCACTTGCTTTTCCCAGGCCTAGTCACTCAAAGTCAGAGTTGATACTCAGGAAGGGAGAAGACCAGTAAACATGGACTTCAGAAAGGCAGATGGAAATAGTTTTGATGTTACCAAAATTACTGATATTCCAGGGATAAGCTAACATTCTAGTGTAAGTTTATGAATTTTGAAGCATTTATCCTCTTAAAGGAGTATGGATGACACAGTGTTTTGTTATAAAGAACCAAAGGCAACATATTCTCTGCTCTTTGCTTCTTGAACTTACTTCACAAAACAACTGTCATCCAGCTATATAGAGACATAGCTTTGTAGTGTATGTGTTAGTTACATTCTTATCTTAACTAGGTGGTAGATATAAAAGAAAACATTTTGGCATTTGCAAAAGACTGAAAAATAAGTTTATCCTATTCTCTAAAATAACTGATAATAAAAAGTAAAAGATAATATGAGGTCTGCCTGAGGAAGAGAGATAACCAAAGTTATAAGGCAACTGAACACTCACAGTTTATTGCTTTCATTGAAACATCAAACATTTACCAAATGTGGTGATTACATACTCACAGTATCTAAGAGCTCAATAAATTTGGAGAAGTAATAAAGCCAGCAGGTGCGTGCCATCTGCAGAAACACACATAGATATGAATTTATTTATTTTTACATGGAAGAAAATTTTATTTTTTCTAATTTTGGCAAAATTCACATTACATAAAATTTACGATCTTAACCATTTTAGAGTGTACAGTTTGGTAGCATTAAGTACATTCACATTCTTGTGCAACCATCACCACCATCTATCCACAGAACTCTTTTCCTCTTATAGGACTGAGACTCTGTACCCATTAAACAGTAAGTCCCCATTGGTGAATCCAGCCCCTGACAACTACCATTTTACTTCCTATTTCTGAATCTGATTACTCTATGTACCTCGTATAACAGAATCATACAGTATTTGTTTGTCCCTTTGTACCTAGATTATTTCACTTAGCATAATGTCCTCAAGGCTCAACCACATTGTAGCAGTTGTCAGAATTTCCTTCCTTGTTAAGGCTGAAAAATATTCCATTGTACGTATATACCTCTATTTGTTTATCCATTCATCCGTTGATGGACATGTGGGTTGCTTCCATCTTTTGGCTAATGTGAAGAATGCTATCAACACTGGCATACAAATATCTCTTTGAATTCCAGCTTTCAATTCTTCTAGGTATATACCCAGAAGTAGAATTGTTGGATCATATGGTAATTCTGTTTTTTGAGGAACCAGACATAAATTTACTTTTAAATCCAAGAAATTCAAAAGAAAAAGCACCAGTTTTCATTTTACAGAAAATTACACACCTGAATTTCTTTGATTTTTTTCTTGTAATTATTAGCTTTTTCTCTCAACACATATATTCTGAAAATTGAGTCATTTACTCATTCTGATTTCACATTCAGTGTTTACAAATAGAGCCCAAAAAGTTTTAACGTTGATTTTGTGTTACAAGTTTTTCCAAAAAGAAACTTACCCTCAATGCTGTAGGCGAGCGTGAATAGTCAACAATTTCACATCGAAAGGAATAACCTGTACCCCAGCCAGACATCACAAACTGCAAGAGAGCACATGCATATTAAAGAAGGAAATATTTGCTCAACGGCTACAATGAAGGTAGTTTTGAGTATGCCTCTTCATTACATTCTCAGCTGAGTCAGCAGTCAGTGCAGAGGGGAAGGTGGGCTAGAACAGTTTCAAACCAGGAACTCGCTTGATATCAAAGCATCAGGAGTTTTCAAAATTGTAAAGTCACATTTATATAAACTGTGTACTAACTAAAATGGCTATTTCTTGGAATGATTATTCTAATATAGTGGAGAACACAATACTAGGAATGTTTTGTTTGAACAGCAAATACTGGTAAGTGCTTGACCTTATGTACATCTCTATGTGCCTGTGCATATGTTTGTGTACTCTCAAAGGGGTGACTAAGTCTGAAATCAGTCTTTTCTGATAATTTCCAGCCTTTGCAATTAGTCAACAAATAAATGAGCAAAGCAACTTTCTCAATGTACTCATCCGATGGCTGCATCAACTGGGTTTTTCCAGTCTCGACTAGTGGATGTAACGTGAAGTGATAGTCCATAGCTTTTAAATCAAGATCGACCAAATACAAGACTCACGTATTACTTTTGCTTTGGATTCACATGACAAGTAAGAGATGAAAATACTAACAAGAAAGTGCAGTCTGGCAAGCCTTAATTCCAACACACCCACAAAGTGACCTTAGACTAGTGGTGAGAAGAAAAAGCCTATTGTTGATAAATCTGGACCTTAACTCAAAGATTACATTGACATTCTTTCAGTCTGACGGTGGGAAGGTCTCCTTTTAAAACAGTATCTGAAAATGAAAAGCTAAGGGTTCTAATTTAAAATTAACATTGATATTAAATGGTTGGCTTAATTTAGGGTTCTGACAATATGACCAGTTCTTCTCTGGAGTCCTATTCTCACAAATGCCAACATCTTCCCTAGGATGTCTTCTTTCTCAGCATAAGGATTATATCATTTTCTATCACATTACAAGTATGCACTTTTAATTACTGTTAAAGCTGAAATGACAACTTTACAGTAAATTAACTTCTAAAGGCAAAAGTTTATGAGGCATAATCAGAATGACATTTTAATGGTAAAAAGAAACGAAGGAGAAAGAAAAACTACTTAGACCGTGGTATTTAAAAACACTATCCTTTTTGATTGATACTAGCTCCTAGCTTGATTTGTAATATAAATTAATCACACTATTAACTTGGTAAATTATGAAATCTTGAGAATTAAGATTCAGAAAAGTATAAGACATATTTCATGGGTGAGAAAAGTATCTTACAAAAACAAGTCAATGAATTTTCTCAAAGGAACAAGGGAATGTGGTACAGAAATAGTTAAATCTGTTTTACAAAATCCTGATCTGTCAGTGAGCACCTTCCTATTCTTTTGCACTTGGACTCACTTTTGACTGATGCAAGTAACACTCTAAGTCCATCCACTCAGATGGGGATGACTGATTCCCCATGCTACCCTACGCCAAACAAGTGCTGCACCAAATACGAGAAGCTGTGGGATGTGGCCTTCTGCAGGGTCTTCACTGGTCTCTCTTTATTTCTTGACTGGTGCCAAGTAACTAGCACACTCAAACCATCACTATAAAATGAGGCATGTGGGTTCTTTTAGTCTGATGTACTTCCTCTCACCTTATTCATATTTGCCCTAACATCCCTAGTAGAGGGGTTCACTCTGTAGAGCAAATGTAATCGTGCCCCACCCAATAAACCATGTGTTTGAATGTGTCCTGGGGGTGACGTGCTGCTCAGCTGTCAAAAGTCTTTGTTTAAACAGAAAGTAGAACTTAATGCTTTCCTGATATTAAGTTTAAGAACATTCCAAAAGCCTGCAGAGCTTTTGACATACATGTCTATATTTTAGGCTTTCACAAAGAAGAGTAATAATTTATATTTGGCAGGTAAAAAACCCCAAAACTGCATATAAGTTACTCTAGTATTACTGGTTAATGGGAGATGGAAACTCTCAGATTCAGACATTCTCAAACCTTTTATGTTGTAATTGCTAAAATAGAAACCAAAACTTACTGGTTATAACTTGGATTCCTTCCCGAGAAATATATTTGGGGACATCACATTCAATGGTACAATCAGACACAGAGCATAAAGGGATCTGAGAGACAAGGTCAATCCTGACTCTATAAAATGAGAGAAGTGAGGCCCAGAGAATTTAAATGACTAGTTCAAAATCAGGTAGCTAGTTAGTAGTGCAACTGGGACTAACTAGTCCCTGGTCTCCTGGCTTCCAGGTCTGTTCTTAGCACTGTCCTACAGTAGGCGATATCCTATCTCTGATAACTTGCCCAAAGCATGTATTTTTTCTGCTCCCTAGCTCTATTCTATTACTCCTTCCCTTTCAGTTGCTTATGCTCCAGAAAGGACAGTAAGGTGACCTGTGAGTTAATTTTGGAAATAAAGTAGAAGGCAGCAAAGGAAGTCCAGACTTCAGGAAGGCCGTGAGAAATGAGGCCAGAGCAGATTTAAGGTGATCTGATCAGACGGATCCGTGGCAGGAATCAGGTTGGAAGGATGCACGTGCAGAGGCCATGGTGTCTAGAGAGGCTGGAGAGGTCATGCGAGGCCCTCCTGGGACGCAGCTGTGAGGAAGCATAGCCTATGCTGCAGAGGAAGTAAGTAAGGAGAATAGGATGAGGAAGCCAGCCAGCATTGGAAGAGAAGCAAGAAATCCCAGCAAAGCAGGTAAGGGAGGGTGGCTGAGACTTGTAATCAGCAGAGGGGAGAGAGAGAATTCATGAGTCTGCTTTTGGGTCCTAGAAGTTCTCCACCTCTCTTATTGACAGTTAAGGGACAGCTTCCCTCACCTATTGCTTTGTATGAGTCTAAGTTCTCTGTCCCCCACAAAGCCCAGCTAAATCAAACCAAACAGTCTACCGCCTAATAGGTCATCAGGGCATGCAGAACCCAAAGCTGCTACCATGATGATGTCAACTCATTAGAGTCAGGATGAGCTCTGGTGTCAGACCGACCTGGATTCAAATATCAGTCCTCCACTTACCAGCTACACTACTTTGGGTAAGTTATCTAATTTCTCCAACTCTGAGTTTCCTTAAAATTTAACATTTATGGATTCATTCAATCATCTTTTATGGCTAACTGCGTGCAAGTCCCTGGACTTAATTTTTCTCACCACCTGTGAGGCAGACTATACTGAGATCCTCTAAGGAGTTCAATATCTGGTCTATATATAACAATTTTTTGACAAACACCTACTCTAGTGAGCTAAGTTTCTGAAATTTCTTAAATCTTGGAGAGTTACCCTTACAGTCATAACAAGAAACATCATGACAGACAAACATAAAGACTCAGGCAAAATTCTCCCGTTAGGAATACTGAAGACACTTGCCTCATAACACATATACACAGAAAAGAGTACTATGAAAAAATTGTACGTTATCATCGCTTTCTTGAGTTCAAAGGGCTTTCGATTCTCCATGAGCTTTGGTCCCAGGGATGTGACAAAATAGACATAGAGTCCCAGGATGATGGTTTGTGGCAGAGGTGAGGACATGAGGAGCCAGTCTTCAACTCTTGGATCTAAGAGAAAAACAAGGTGTAAGTGCACAACCATTTAGCCAAGAGGTAACTGACAGTAACCAGCATTTAAGTGAGCACCTAGATCCTAACGCTGACGGTGGACTATTTGGTCAGTGATCACTGCTATCTTTAGGATGTGCCAAGGGAAATCACCAGGGGTTGTGATGGAGCTCAAAACAGTGAGGCTCAAAGGGCAAAAGGAGGTAGTGGTTACCAGAACCCAGGAGAGAGCCATATGGAGAAGCCCTTCTGGTGAGGAGCTGTGACCTTCAGTTGAGTGGTTCAGCCAGCAGGGCAATCCCGCAAATAAGGGGCCAGGGAAATCAATACCCCAGCCTCACCCTCCTCCCTCTCTCTCCAGTCGCCGAACTCAACCAGAAACCCGAGGGCAGGGGAGCAAGCCCATGGATGTAGTTCACCCTGGTCATTCTACCAGGGGTACACAGTTGAATCTGGAGAACAGAAGACACCCAGCAAACTTTTATCATCTGTCTATAACGACTAGTAACATGTTAGAGTTTCTCCATCCAGACATGCTTTTATATATATAAATGTGTTTGGGTTTGCTGTTTCTTAACTTTCTTCTTTCCCCAAGAAAACTGGGGGAAAGTTTTCTGTATACTGTATCATACAATTGAAAGGGGCTTTAGCATCATTTAAGTATCTAAAATGTGGGTTCTAGGTGTCCAAAATGTGGGCTAACCAATCTGATATTTTAAACAAAAACAAACAAAAAAGTACTAGCCTCACAACCATGTAAAAAAGAAATTCACGTGGTCCCTGCTAGTTCCAGGCCATGAGAATTAGATCAATTAAAACTTGCAACTCAAGATGAAATGTGATTAATTCTATAATCTTAAGTAGTTCGGGTGTAATTTTACTAAATTGCCTCATGAAGCCAGAATATTATAAAGGAAAATATGTATGGACAAGTTTCCAAGTACATCTGACTCAAAATTGAGTCTTGACTAACCTTAGGTTGCTAAATACCATCATTCCTGTTAACTGGGAAAAAGGGTGGGGGGAATACAGCCCTTGCCCACTGAAACTGCTAATGATGTGGCCAATTACCAAAAAAACGTTGAATATCCCTTCAAGTCTGACTTCCTACCCAATGCAAAAACTTCTTCAATAGACTCCACACCTGATGACTCACTTGGCCTCAATTTTATTGCTGGAAAGTTCACATTTGATACTCAGATATAGCAGGGCATGGCTGTAGCTATTAAAGGTGATTTATTCTATACTCAAATGGGCTTCCCTCAAAAATACTGACAGATGCCCTATCTCGAAATAATACTTAAGCCAAAAGTCAGCTCTAGGAGGGACCCCAAGATATTTAGAAATTTAATGTACGATAAAGAAAGCCTCATAAGCAAGCAGGAAGGGAGAGACGATTCAGTAAATAGGAAAACTGACTACTTGGGAGAAAAATGAGTTTGTGCCTTACCTTGTATCCTATCCAAGCATGTCCCAAACTATGCAATGTAAGAAATATTTAAAGTCTTTCCACAAAAAGCGGGGAAAGGCTACTAGAAATGCTAGGTTAAACAAACAAGTGCCTTTCTGCAGGATTTCTTAGTGCTTCATGTTTGTTGTGAATTGCCAAGATGAGAATGGTGGTATGCAGCATTCCCCAAACTTACTTGGCCATGGAGCCCTGATTTTTTGTAGAATACTATTTAACACCTTGTGGAACTAACATTCTGTGGAGCACCGTTTAGGAGAGATAGCCCTTTGTCAAAATAAATTTATAAATGACGGATTTTTTCCATCAGTGGGTAATCCAAACCTTAAATATATGAACATCATAAACCATATTAATATGTCCAGTTTTTATCTCCAATGAAATAAAGACTTAAAACCAATACTAAAAGAAGGCTTCTGGAAGAATGTTAACATTATCACCTTTGGATGGGGACAATATGGGTGATTTTTATTTTTTTCTTTTTCTTTATAAGAAATTTTAAATGTTTCTGTTAATAATGGACATCACAGGCATGATTGAAAACTAGTTTTTTTGGCTTTTGTTTTTGTCAGCAAAGGAATTCCTGAATTAGAAATATTTTATTGTACTCTTTCATTAGCTCAGTGGTGGCAGGGGCGGGGGAAGGGGTGGTACGCGGGTATCAGATGACCTCGTATTTCTGTTCTTCTGCTGGTAGCAGTAGGAGAAACAAAAAGCCAGGAAACGCATGCTGGGCTGGCTCATTTTATTTTAAAATGATTTAAATAAATCATTTTTCCTGTAATTTAACATTTTAAGCACACACCTTTTTTTAAGAATCCTGAGTGTGACTTTCCAGTTCTACAGATTTAAAAAAAAATCTTATCTTTCAGGAAAAGCTAGCTAATTTAATTTCATATTATTTTCAAAGCAAATAACAGAACAAAACACCAAGCTTTTTCATCCTATTTCAGTCTGCGCTCTGATCCTGGCTCTCACGTAACTGACTTGTTGTGTGACCTGGGGCCACCGACTTAACTTCTCTGTGCTTAGTTTCCTCATCTGTGAATTGGGCATAAAACAGCATGTAGCTCAGAGAGGATTTAGTGAGTTATTTTAAGTAAAGAGCCTGGCACAACCTCAAGTTGCTCAGTAAGCATGGCTACTATTATTTCAGCAGATCTCAGTTTTGTCAGCACAGCAGAATCACCTCTGGAATATTTATAAACCAGATAGCAAAAAAAAAAAAAAAAAAAAAAAAGACTCGGCATGGGTCCCAGGCATCTGTATGTTGAGAAAAGCTGCCAAGGTGACCGTGATGAACCATCAACGTTATAAACCAGGGCTTCAGTGCTTCCTTCACCTACACTGAGGTCCTCAGTGCTCCTCACTAGGTGCTCTGCAATAATCTTTTATGTGATTTCCCTGCCTCCTGACCCAATCTGCTACGTCTTGTCTCTATACAACTGCCAAATTCACTTTCTAGAAGTAAAGCTTTGCTCAGATTATTCCTCTGCTTAAGTTAGCTCTCCCTGCTGAGCGAATAAAATTCAAAGTCTTAATATGTCCACGACTCTGACGACTGCTCACTTTTCCTGCCTTCTCTCTCGGCAACAGTGATACCTTTCTGAATAGGGAGCCCACTTCTATGTGAGGCAGGAGGTTCCTGGCGATGAGACGTCTACAAGCCAGGTGTGGCTGGTGACTCGATAAGGGGGTTGTAGAGGGGGCTGCTCGACAATGTTTAATGTTAATTCTGCCTCAGTCTGTGATCCCACGAATTGCAAAAGGATCAGGGGTCAAGTGAGCTCTGTTTTCCTTAGAGAGGGAGGGAGAGTTTCATGTACCTTGTATTTAGCATCGGAGTTGGGCTTAAGTGTTACGAGCAGAACCAAGATAAAGGCAGAGGATGGGAGGGCAGGCTGTCTGAGAGCCCATGACTCAGTGATTACCAAAGTTCTGACTTATTACTAGCCCGATAATGCTTTTCTAAGAGCGTTCTAAAGAGAGAGAGTACAGGAGAGTACGAGGGCCACATACATAGAATATTAATGAACTTTTCCACCAACTACTTTTAAGAGTGTGTTCGCTTCTTAAGTAGCATGTACTAGCTCAAAGAGTACACCCTTTTAAAAGTCTAAGCACCAATAAGATGAAGAGGCTGGAAGGAAAAGCAAACATGTACCTCTCATACTTTGTGAAGTACTAAAGGTTCAGAGTGGCAGCAAATCTTACTCAGACGCCGTCTTCTTGCAAAAAGATCACAACTATGTCTGAAAAGTCATCATCATTATTATCCAAATGCAAGGAAAGCTGCTTTTCAAACATTAAAAATATTATAGCATTGTTTCAAGGTTTGACATCTCATATCTAAGAATCACAATAAACCCTCTTACAGCTTAAGTATTAATTAAACCGTTTTTAAATTCTGTAGCTGTGGAATTTTCCACATGAAATAACTATGCATGACCCCCACTTCTCTAGCAATCAGAAAACCAATGAATATCATTAAGTTTTCCGAAGTCTACTCAGGATTAGGGCCAAAGCCAAGAATATGCTTGAAATTCTTGGCACTTGATTATGGGCTCAGACCTTTGGAGGGTAGGCAAAGCAAAACTGGACTAAGATGGCCAGAAATGATTCCTAATGGCTCTCAGAGATCAATACCACACTAAGCAGAAGCAAAAAACCTCTCCTGTTACACGCGATAGTGTTCTCATAAAGTTATACATCTCAACACAAAACATTTTAACCCTTCTAGATTTTGACAGGAAAAGAAAATGTGAAGAACTTTTTTAAAAAAATGATATGCTATATTAAAAGTGTCTGAAGATGGAAATGCTCTATCAGTCATCAACCACCACCACCTTTTGTGTTGGGATATTTCCCAAACAACAGAGCATCTTCATGCATATTATCTGGTAGCTGGTGGATACCATTCTCATCTCTGTTTTGCTAACAAAGAAACTGAAACCCACAGACAATAAATACTTTGTTCAAGATCACCTAGCTGGTTCCCAGTAGCGTCAGAACTTAAAACTAGGTCTTCTCACTACACATCCCTATGCTCCCTTTTCTCTCAAGACTTTAAATTAGCGTAGCTTCAGACAGGTAGCATCACCTGCCTCTTTCTCTCCTCCACCCTGCACTGTCTGCAACGCTGCTTCCAGGGTTCTCCTTGCCTCTCCCTAACCACCCCCACCCCTTTGTCGTTCCTTTTTCTGACCTAATATTACTGAGCTTTCCAATGTAAGTATTCCTAATAAAAGTGTTGACCCATGAATAAAAGTGGAAGTGGAATTCAGAAGAAGTGGAATTCATCTTAAAACATTTTATACTTCTAGCACTATATAGATACTCATCATCGTCTAAATCTATTTGGCTCTTGAGTTAGGATATTGATTACCTGAATCTCTTGGGTTCCTGCAATTGGGATAGTTAATAGCAAGAGTTGGACAGCAAGGGATCTATTCTTCCAAACAGGTCTATTTTAAAAAAATGTACCCAAATCTACTTGGTTTTCAAGGTTAAATCGTGAGAGTTCAGGTAGCAAGTTACACCTCTACTTTGAAAAGAAATTAAAATATTCATATTTTTTAAAATAATAAATAAAAATAAAAACCATTAGAACAAAACAAAAAAATTAGTTTTTAAATTACTGAATTTATGAGAACTACTGTAAACCTTCAGAGAAAGATGACCTCTAAAGAAACCTACAGTTCTCTGCACCATTACATAAGTTAAAAAACTAAGGAAAAAAATGAGAAAATATAAACATTCCCTTAACTCTCCATTCACCAGAGTGAAGCTTCTCTATTTATGGGATCTCTTTCAGGTCCTTGGCATTCTTCAGGGGCAAAACTGTTAGGACCTTTTTCAGTGAAATAAGATTGGTCTTCAGTAGTCTACTGAGAAAGACAGCAATCATGAAACAGTGTATCTTTGCTGAAATCAGTGTAAATTGGAATATAATTTCAATTGTGGTAGGTATCAAGAGGTGACACTTTTCCTCCTGAATTTGGTGAACATGTGATTTCTAATTGATGGGTAAGAACTAATCTGAAGTGGTGATGGTGGTGAATATGTGGAAAGTAATTCAAATGTGAAATGTCAGAATACTAATCCTAATCAGGAAACATAGGTTCTAATCATTTCTGCTAACAACTGACCATGATGTTGGGAAGGTCACATCTCTGGGCCTCAGTTTCTCCAACTCTAACATGAGGAGGTAGCTTTCATGATACCTAAGTCCATCTCAGCTCTAAACTGTGCTGATTCCTGTTTATTTAAAAAAAATTTACCTTTGTTATATTATTAACACATTTTGTAGTAGTTATAAAAGCAACACACATTTGTATGGTTTAAAAACACCTAGACAGGGCTTCCCTGGTGGCGCAGTGGTTGAGAGTCTGCCTGCCAATGCAGGGGACACGGGTTCGTGCCCTGGTCTGGGAAGATCCCACATGCCGCGGAGCAACTGGGCCCGTAAGCCGCAATTACTGAGCCTGCGCGTCTGGAGCCTGTGCTCCGCAACAAGAGAGGCCGCAATAGTCAGAGGCCCGCGCACCGCAATGAAGAGTGGCCCCCGCTTGCCACAACTAGAGAAAGCCCTCGCACAGAAACGAAGACCCAACACAGCCATAAATAAATAAAAAAATTAATTAATTAATTAATTTTAAAAAATTATAAAAAAAAAAAAAAACACCTAGACAGACATAGATAAGGAAATAGAAATTACCCATAATCCTACCACACGGAGATAACTGCTAACCCTCACAAAAAAAATACATGTGGTGTTTTATAAGTTGCTTTCATTTAATGTATTTTAAACTTCTTGCTATGGCATTAAATGTTCTTCAACAACATTGATTTTTACTTTTTTAATGGGCAAAGGGAGAATTACTCTGGGCATTCTAGAATTACTCAGAGGTTACCCTAGGAAACGCTCTCCATCCTTTCTGATACGCCCCTGGGGGCTGCGGCCCTTCCCACTCAAGAGTCACCCTGGACAGAGCCATTGTTGGCAGTAACTGTTATTTCCCTTAGGAGCATTAGGGCAGAATCAAGCCTAAGAGCCCCGTGCCTCCAAAATCACTTCTAATGGCTACTGAGTTGGAATGTACCATCATTTATTAACCAATTCCCTTCCTTGGATATTAAAGCTATCTTCACTATTATAAACATCGTAATGAACTTCATCTGTGTAGCTCTATCTTTGTACATATCTTCAGTGAAATCTTTGACACTTCTTCATTAACTAGTAATAAAAATCAATATGTGGGGTGTCAGTGAGGGAGTGTTAAGTTGCAAAGTCTCTCATTCTGTTTCAATGAAATCCTATTAAATATGGGAATCTGATAGGAAAAAGAAGGATGAGCCATAGTTAAGAAATTTGGTTACTTACCAGCATCTTTGATCCAATTGCCATAAAGACGCACGGTCCTCGATGTAAGATCACTGAAGGCCATTTTCCACAGGATTTACTCGCCCTTACAATGGGTTCTTCAGTAAAACAAAAAAGAGATGTGTTTATGATCTATGGATGCAAATAAAGCCAAGTTTCTAGTAATACAATATTAAAAATGTTAAAAATTTAATAGGAATAACTGGCAAAACAACAAACTTACTGAGGGTAAATGCATTAGTGAACCACATTAAACCCTGATGCAGTTGCAAACATTTAAGACTTTTCATCATAAGGACAATGCTTAATTCACTCAAAAAGGCTCATGTTCTATGTACGAGATGCAAAAGGAGTAGGTGATTCTAAGAACTGTCATAAGAGCATCTATCTCCCTTTATGGAAACAATATAGGTCAGGAATGGACTGTACCTCTCATGGCAATGTTGAAGTAAAAACCCAGAAGAAAGTCAAGACGACAAACTTGCAGAAAAGATACTCTGATCTAGACTTTTAGCTGATCTTCAGGCGTAAGAAGATCTATATTCAAGTGTTTATAATTTAAGTGAAATAGAGGTAGAGAGAGGGAGGAAAAGAAGATCTACAAGAGCCAAGGAGAAGTTGCCTAGTTTATCTGGACTGATGACAAAACAGTTGGAAAAAGAAGTCTTTTGAAAAAGAAGACCAATGAGGGAAAACTAGCTCTATCATGTATTAAAAGATATTCTAAATATTCAGTAATTAAAACAGTGTGACACTAGCACATGAGGAGGCAAACCAATGGAATAGAACAGAACATCCAGAAACACACCAAAAATTTTGGGGATTTTAGTACCATATTTCATAAATTCTAAGATGTACACCTTCCCAAATTTTAACATCTCTGAAAACAGCACACACCTTACAAAGGAATGGTGCATCATAAAATGAATAGTAGGTTTGATTTCCAGTCATATGGTGGGAAGATGAAAAGTTCTGGAGATAGCTGGTGGTGACGGTTGCACAAAAATGCAAATATACTTAATGCCATTGAACTTTACACTTAAAAATGGTTAAAATGATAAATTTTACATTATGTATATTTTACCACAATAAAAAATAAACCCTCTAGGTCTGCAACAGAAAAATTCAGACTTTATTCTAGCATTCTAAGATAAAGACATTTTAGAATATACATATATAAAGTATATATGTATTTTTTTAAAGACATATCATATATGATAAAGGTGACAACTCAAACCAGTAGGCACTGAATTACCAGCAATTACTGAGTAAATGGTGTGGTACAACTAGATAGTCAACTGTAAAAAACAAGTTGGATCCAAAAATTATACTATAAACCAAGATAAACTCCAATAGATCAAAGATTTAAGTAAAAATTTAAAAGAACCATGAAAGTACTAGATGACAACAGGGAGAACACTTTTATAACCTTGGAGTAGAAAAACTCTTTTTAACTTTGACTTAAAATCCATAAGACATAAGAGAAGACTAACAAATTTAACCATATGAAAATCAAGAAGAAAAAAGGAAAAAACCAAATGACAAACAGAAAAAAAAAAAAAAATGTTCAACTTAAAATACAGACAAGTGCTACTCTCCCCAATATATTAAGAGTTCCTAGAAACTGATGAGAAAAAGACCTATAAGCCAAGAAAAAAACGGGCAAATTTCACAGAAAAGGAAATACAAATGGCTCCTAAACATACGAAAAGTTGCTTAACTTTAACCATAGTAAGAAACGTACGGGGCTTCCCTGGTGGCACAGTGGTTGAGAATCCACCTGCCAATGTAGGGGACACGGGTTCGAGTCCTGGTCCAGGAAGATCCCACATGCCGCAGAGCAACTAAGCCCGTGCGCCACAACTACTGAGCCTGTGCTCTAGAGCCTGTGAGACACAACTACTGAGCCTGCATGCTGCAACTACTGAAGCCTATGTGCCTAGAGCCCACGCTCTGTAACAGGAGAAGCCACCGCAATGAGAAGCCCGGGCACCGCAACAAAGAGTAGCCCCCACTCGCCACAACTAGAGAAAACCCGCGTGCAGCAACAAAGACTCAACGCAGCCAAAAATAAAATTAATTTTTTTTAAATGTTAAAAAAAAAAGGAATCTACAATATTTTATTGCATTGGATGGACTAAAGTCCAAAAATTTTTATCAATCAGATGGGCCAAAATCCAAAAATGTGTTCACTCTGTTGGAAGGACTGTGGGAAACTCATACCTTGTTGGTGGGAGTGAAAATTAGTATAACCCTTGGTGCAATTTGGCATTATCAGTAAAAAAATTATAAATGCATATCTTTAAGCCAGCAATCCTATTTCTAGAAACTTCTCCTATAGACATATGACGTATATTCAAGCTTATTCATTGCATCAGTCAGTAAGAGCAAAAGACTGGAAACAAGCCAAATGTCTATTAAAAATGGACTGATTGGTTAATGGTGATATGTCTCTAACACCAGGAAATACTATGCCATTGTAAACAAGAATGAGGAAGCTCTCTGAGCGCTAACATGGAAAGATATCCAAGATAAATGTCTATGTGAAAAAAGCAAAGGAAGGGACAGAATTTTTTTTTTTATAAATTTATTTTATTTATTTATTATTTTTGGCTGTGTTGGGTCTTCGTTGCTGCCCACAGGATTTTTCTAGTTGCGGCGAGCGGGGGCTACTCTTCGTTGCGGTGCGCAGGCTTCTCATTGTAGTGGCTTCTCTTGCTCTGGAGCACGGGCTCTAGGTGCGCAGGCTTCAGTAGTTGTGGCTCGCGGGCTCTAGAGTGCAGGCTCAGTAGTTGTGGCGTGCAGGCTTAGTTGCTCCGTGGCATGTAGGATCCTCCTGGACCAGGACTCGAACCCGTGTCCCCTGCATTGACAGGTGGATTCTTAACCACTGAGCCACCAGGGAAGCCCAGGACAGAATTTTTAAATGACTACCTTTTATACAGAAAAGGTAGAAAGGAATAAGAATATAAATTTCCATTTATTTATATTAGCATACAAGGAACTCTGAAAAGATATCCATAGAGAAGGGATCGGGGTACAAACTGGGCCGAAGGGGTGGAAGGAAGACCTTATACTGTTTGGGTCTTGACTCATGTGACTATATTACCTATCCAAAAATAAAGAATTAAAGTATTTTAAATAAACAAACAAAAAAGAATGGAATCAGCTGCACTTTTGCTGGGACATCGTTGCTTGAACACCCATACACACATGCACATAAACACAAAAGAGGGATTTTAATCTTAATGCCTCAAGGATCTGTCCACTCCAGAGGATCTCTCCAAGTCCAGGGTGGTATCTCAGCATGGCCTCTGATCTGATACATCCAGTGTCCTCAAGCTGAGTTCAGACTCAAATTAGCTATGGTGATGCCAGGAACTTGCCAGAGTCAGCCTGGACTCTGGTTTTCCTGTGGATGATTTCTGTAGTGAAGGTGTGATATGGGGATAGGAGCAGAAGCTCTGGGATCGCAAAGACCTTGGTTTGAATCCCACCACTGACTAGCTGTGTGACCCTGGGCAAAATTAAAGTTCAATTTCCTTATCTGTAAAATGGCAATTCTACAACCTACCAAGATAAAATAAACTCACAGAGTTGTTTGGAAGACTCTATGAGATAACATATATGTATAAAGTTTAGAGCACAGACTCTGATAAAGAATGAATATTCAATCAAAGTCAGACATTATCATTTGTAGAGATAAGTTGTACCAATTTAAATGGAAAACATCCAGCCCAACTCAGTTGAATGGCAGTATATGGCACCAATCTAGAGAAAAGTCTACTACTTTCATTATAAGAGCTGGTATGTCACAAATTATAAATGATTCTTCCCTTGATGTTTTCCAGTGGTTTTGGTAGGAGTGTTTTAGACCACGATAAAAGCTACTTTCCAGCTCACCTTAACTACTGACGTAACAGACCTCGAGCCATTATTCTCATAATTAAACTGCCAAAATAATGCTGTTTAAATTATTCAGAATCAGAGTGAAAGATTCTACTTTATAGGGCATATGGTGGGCTTACATTTCAAAGTATTAAACTGTTTTCTGTGCAAGCCCTGCCTCCTCTTTTCCCCCCACTCATTCCACATAGGCCTTTTTCCTCTTGCCAGCCCTCACGAAAGCACAAAGCCTCAAAGAAACCACAGTCTAATGCAGGTCAGTAATATTCACAGGCAGCAAAGAGAGTTGGCTTTTCTAATCCAAAAGACTATACAAGACTGAGATGTTGGAAGAGGGAGAAGGTCGTCAGAGGAGTAACTCACACGGGGGGGGGGGGTTGGGGGGGTGGGGGGGAGGGGGCAGGGAGAGGCAGAAGTAGATGCCCTTCAAGCAGGTGAGAGGGCGGACTGGAGAGGCAGGAAAGGCATCTGTTGTCTCAAGCTTACTGGAGTGGAACTCTCTCACGGATCCTTTCCTTGTAAATAACCTGCCATCCAACAGTCCTTAACCCTTGTGGGCCCACCAGAAGAGAAGGAACCTGCATAATTGTGTAGGGATGGGGCATGAAAAGAAACCTAATCCATTTAGCTTGTTGCAACTAAACAAACTGCTGAGAATTTCCTTATAAGCTGGGACAGTGATGGACTGGACACCAATATTACATTATAGGGACTAGACTAGAAAACTGTTGATAAATGAATTGGGGGCAACCTGAGTTGTCCTATAAATACAGTGTTATCCCCGGGCTAGAGCCAGGCGTATCTCTCCCGTCCCAACCCAGACCTTCCCCCTTAACAGGGACCCTTGATTGCTAGGCAATGGTACATAGATATGGGGAGAAACTTATTCTATGTGGTGAAGGTATAGAGATATCTTCTAGCTGACAGCAGAACTAGGACCTTAATAACTGATTTTAAATACTCAATGGCATAAAATTTCAGATCTGGAGATGCCAGAATAGTCAGGGCTCTCATGGATGTGAAGCAGAGACTTAAAACTCAAAAACAGTAGACAAATTACCAAACCTTCACTATGGGTGGAAGAGACAGGCAGGTGCTACAGGGGAAGAGAAAAAGGCTCCCTGCCAGAGCTCAGCCCATTTCCAAAGGCGTCAAATATATGTGGCAGGATTAGAGTAAACAGGAGCTCACTGACAGGAAACTGGTGCTATTTCATTGACCAGCACCTGCAACTAACCCATGAATTCCACTCCTTGTTTTGGACAGTATCACATGGCAACTGGACCACTTGGTAAAGAAGGGACTTAGGGACTTCCCTGGCGGCGCAGTGGTTAAAAATCCGCCTGCCAATGCAGGGGAAACAGGTTCGAGCCCTGGTCCTGGAAGATCCCACATGCTGCAGAGCAATTAAGCCCGTGCACCACAACTACTGAGCTTGTGCTCTAGAGCCCGCGAGCCACAACTAGTGAAGCCCACGCACCTAGAGCCTATGCTCTGCAACAAGAGAAGCCACCACAATGAGAAGCCCACTCACCGCAACGAAGAGTAGCTCCGGCTCGCCACAACTAGAGAAAGCCCAACGCAGCCAAAAATAAATAAACTAATTAATTTAAAAAAAAAAAAGGGGGACTTAATCTGCCCAGACTAGCTTCTTTAGACCTAAATTAAAGATGTCAAGTTCAAATGTGAGAAATGTGCCTGACACCTACAGCTTACCTGGAAACTCTTCAAAGCCACGTAGATGCTAACACCAGGACACAGAGTGAGCTTGAGGAATCTGATCACTTTGCAATCTATCTCAACAGGACTCACAAGGCAGCACTCAGCTGGGAGGACTTCTTGCTGGAATTTACTCAGATGGGGATATGACCTTAGGGTTGCCTGTGGTGGGAAGGACCTGGCAGGAGTCCAGAAGTCGAAAACCATGGCCAACCATTTACAGGTGAACCCTCATGTGTAAACATTTGTCCAAACCCTGCAAAATACGCTGGGACATTCTCCCTGAGGGAAAGGAGGATAGAGACAGCGTATGGCTTTCCTAGGGCATGCCTATCATCCCAGAGCAGGGCCCTATGGTTTTCCCTTTCTCGTTTGATGTTTCGGAGGTTCTGGGCTCCCCGCTGATCTCTGCTTTTTAAATCAGACACCAGGGACAAACCTGCAAGAACACTTCTGGCTAGCCCCAGATGCTGCTCAGGGACACATAAACTGAAATGAGCTAAGGAAGGTACCAGCAGAGGGATGGAGGTCTGTAATGGAAATAGGGCAGCAGGGTAAGAACAAAACAGCTGACCTGCCTACCTCTGAGGGAAGGCGATCAGAAACTTTTAAGTGCATTAAAATGTGAGCAATGACTATAAAGTGATCATTTGTTTGTTTAAACCAGGGTTTTCCAACCTCAGCTTTCTCGACATTTTGGCCGAACAATGCTTAGTTGTGGGGAGCTGCCCTGAGCAGTGCAGGATTCTCAGCATCAACCCTGGCCTCCACCCACCAGACACCAGGAACACCCCTTCCCCAGCTGAGACAACCAAAAAGGTTTCCAGAAATTGGTGAATGTCCCCTGGTGGGGGGCAAAGTCATCCCTAGTTGAGAACCACTGGTTTAAAGTGAACTACCAACATTTTTTCATCTAAATAAAAGTAGTTTGCTTCAGAGTAATCACTTCGGCAATTATATATTTATTTCAGTGATACTGTTGTTCAGCGCAGTTTTTGAGTTTTCCTTTACAAATCAACATCAGAGTTTTTCAGAATTTCATTTAATTGGCTTTAAGGGAGAAAAATCTTTGTCTACTGCTTCTAAAAATCAAGCTCATAACTAATCATAAGAATGGTTTTGAAGGTAAACGGATCAAGCTGAGCTACATACTGATAAGTGGGGGTGGGAATGGGGGAAGTGGAGGTGGGATTATCATAATTTACTAACATTTTCAACTTACGGTTTGTAAATTGCAAAGGAACAAATCCAGAAATGGTTAGGGCTATGGCAATATTACTGGAATAAATGTAGAGTAGCCTGAGGTAACTATGTGGGAAGTGTACTTTCTAGCATATTATACTAAATCCTTTTTCCCTTTGTCATTTATAATGAACGCAAATTAAAGGAAGTAAATCTAGAACATGAACAGACTCGGGGAAAAATTATTTCGTACAGATTTTCAATTTTATTAATTACTATATACATGTGTGTACTGCAAGTACACGTACACACACACACGCAGCAGAAGAAAAAAACACGTCATGGGGCTTCCCTGGTGGCGCAGTGGTTGAGAATCTGCCTGCCAATGCAGGGGACACGGGTTCAAGCCCTGGTTTGGGAAGATCCCACATGCCGCGGAGCAACTAGGCCCGTGAGCCACAATTGCTGAGCCTGCGCGTCTGAAGCCCGTGCTCCACAACAAGAGAGGCCGCGATAGTGAGAGGCCCGCGCACCACGATGGAGAGTGGCCCCCACTTGCCGCAACTAGAGAAAGCCCTCGCACAGAAACGAAGACCCAACACAGCCATAAATAAATAAATAAATAAAATTTTAAAAATAAATAAATAAATAAATAAACAAAAAACACGTCATGTTCCTTACACTTACCATACAGGATTTTGTGTTTTATTTTAATGCTTCACATACATATATGAACTTGTGTTTCTCTTTGGTATTTCCTTTATCAGCTACGTTAATGCAAATCGCCTTAGGAATGAAACACAACATAGAAGGCAAAAAAACAGAAAGTTTAATCCTAGATTTTGAGTTATAAAAGCTTAGGTACTTAGCCATACAGAAGAACTCAAGGGCATAGACAAGAGATCTAGGAGGAAACCTCTGAGGTTTCCATGCCTCCTAGCACAGAAGAGCGTGCTTCAGGCTTCGGAAAGGAGAGAGTCAGAGGGAAAGCAATTAGTGCAGATCTCAGAGAAAAGGGCAATAAGCCCTGGTGAGGTGCCAAGTAGTATTATGGAAACAGAGGAGAAGGGGTCAGGCTCTGCTGCCTGGGTAGAGCGGGAAGAGGCGGCTGATGGGGCCTTAGGCATCCATAGAGAGTTTCTCTTGCTCCAGCGTGGTGCAAGGGCAGCAGAAAGTCTTCTGAGTACACTCAATAGATGTGGAAGTATTGCAGAAGAGCTGTAAAAAGTGAAGGAATCATGTAGCTTAGCAACAACACAGACCTGTATGGACTAGTGGTCAAAGATCTGGTAGGACCCTGGCCATCTCAGGGGATGGCAGTGTGGACAGCGGACAGGGAAACTAAAGGACCCCTGCTTCTAACTTATGCAAAAGCTTTTTCTAACTTGCTGAGAGGTGATGGACAGAGGGGTGGTCACATTTAGAGTTCACCGAAATAGGTTTCTACCACGCCCAAAGAATAAAGAAAGCTTTATTAAAATTAAAAATTAAGCTGTAACAAAATAAAATTTTGTTCTTATATGCTGACTTTGTCAAGGGAGGTTTGAAACCATTTACTTTAGGTATGGGATCAGGTCAGTACAAATTTCCTCTCTTCTATACCCCTAACACAAGTGGCTGTCAGACCTGGTTGATTGTCATAATTACCTAGAGAGAGATTTGGATTCAGTTAGTATGTCTGGGGAGACTCTGATGATGGGCCAGGTTTGGCAACTTCTTAATACTGCATAAACCATTCTCTGACATGACAACACCCACAATATGAGGAATAGGCATGATTCATGACAAGGGGTTCAAAATGAATGTCACTAGGATATGATAAGGTATCTGGGTCAAGAAGGGCAGGAACAGGAGGTGCAATCAATATTGGAAAAGATTTCTCTGGTGATTCAAAATAATTTCAACAGATGTGAAATCTGGAAGATCTTTGAGTCAGCATACACACCCAGAATGTAGGGAAACCAAACTCCTATTTCAAGGGTGAAATAAGCTTGAAGTTCTCAAGCATTTGTGAAAAGAGAAAATTATTGCTACATCTTAGGTCTTAGTAAGTTACAGAAAATTAGAATATAAGCCTTGTCTTTTAGGCAAACAAAATTGATCAACACAAACATCAAATAAAGATACTAAACGCCTAACTTTCTGTTTTTCAAATGGGAATGTTATAGTATCAGGGAGGATGCTTTCATTTGCAAATAACAGAACACAACTCAAAATGGCTTAAGCAGTAAAAGGACGTGTTATCTCACAGAAAAAGAAGTCCAAAAGTAGGAAAATTTCTTCTGAAATTTCTGTTTTGTCATTTTTGTGGAAAAAGATGGTGACAGTCATTCCAAATATCACATTCTCATACACCTTCTTCCAGAGTAGTAAAAGGGTCTTTTCTTTGTGCCTCTTTTTAAGAGGTTTAAAACCTTTCCCGATGCTCCCAGAGGCCCCTTAAACACCTCCTCCCAGGATTGTATCAAGTGCCCATATTTAAACCAAGCACTGAAAAAGGACTGGGCCTGCACTGGTTTCTATAGGGTAATTGGTATTGTGCTCACTCCCACCCCGCACATGTGGGAAAGCACATGGCTTCAGGGAGGAAGGACGAGCCTGAAAAAGGCAGAAGACTGGTTGGTTAACCCACAAGGAGGAAAGGGAGGTTAGCTTTGAGAAACAATGTCTGCTTAAATTGTGACTTGAGGTGATTACTCTGGAGTGATATTTCAGATGTGAACCGAAGGTCTGAGAGGGAACCCACCCATCTAAGTGCTCTCTGCTCACCCTGGTGATGTGTGTTCAGGATAGACTAATCTTGATTGTTTTGTTTGTTTAAACAAAACACGATTAATAAGTTAAGCATGTGTTGCAACATCATATAAGACTTTCCAGTGACTTTTACATGTCTGCTATTTGGAATTACCTTGTGCCACTGCCTCTTTGATGATACAGATAATATGCTATAAGTCGATAAACACAGACAGCATAGAGTTGGACTCACACTTGTAATTGCTATTACCACTTCCACAAACTTAATGTTGTTCTCACTGGTATACAGCATGTTTAAGTAAAATGAGTGTTTCCTACTCCCAATAACAATGACATAGGAGTACATATTAACACTCTCTCTGTATAAATAGACTCAGATCTGCCCTTCAATCAGGTTTAAGAGTTCTACTTTCCATGTCAAGCAGGACCTCAAAACAAATATCCTTCCATCCCCTCCTTTCCTTACAATTCTATTATTTCATCTTGATTTTCACATCTTCACTTTCCCTTGATAGAGGGACCTATTAAAATTAGATGCCTCCGGATAATATAACACTATATATGCATGACCCACCAGACTGGTTTACATTATATTTTATATATATATATATTTATGCACACACACACACACACACACACACACACTATATGCATTATTAAATACATTAGATTACATTCCTGTTTTGGCTCTGAAACATAATCCTGACTCATGAGTATGTACGAGGCAGACAGACTTTAGTTTAGATATTCATTTAACAGCCTCAACATGTTAATATGACAACTTGTTAGAAATGAAAGCGTCCTAGAAACCAACGATATTAGCAAAAAGCCCCACTAGGAAATACAATTCATGTAAAACCTTTAGCAAAATGCTAAACGCACTATTTATTGTGCTTACTATTACTCTTATGAAAACAGAGGGCTTCCCAAGCTAAGCAGAGTAATCAGTGTCTTTGCCACATCTCAGGTCCCAGGACAGCATTCTGTAATTGGAGAGACAAGGCAAACTCAGAGAAGAGTCAGAGAACATTTAGGGTAAATAAAGGACCTGCTCAAATCACCAGCAGCTGTAAACTCAGTGCTAGGCAGTAGGGAATAGGAGGATGAAAATAGGGCCCTGCCCTCAGGCAGCCTCAACACGTGGGAGAATTCTAGAAAATTCGATAAATCTGAGAAGAGAAAAGCATCTGAAAAACTACAAATTAGATGCCTCTGGAAACTATAACACTATATACGTATGACCCACTAGACTAATAGACTAAAGAGACCACCAGGACCAATAGGACCCATTTTTCTGTTAGAAGAAGTGATAAGTACCTCAAGGGCAGTTTAATTCCTATTTGTAATCTAAGTCCTAGTACAATGCCTTGAGTAAAATGGGTAGGTGTTCAATAAATATCTGCTGAATTAATTTTGAAGTATAAACTCAGAAAAACAAGGCAAGGCAAGGGGGCCAGACCAAATACTCCATCCCTTAGGCCTTCTTCTCTACTTTGTTTCAAATGAATGAGATACCCCTCTCGTTCATTTTCTCTTCAAACAAAAAGTATTTTTTGAGCATCCGTTGTTGTGCAAGGAAGTGCTGAACAGGATACAAAATTATTTTTAAAATATGGTCCCTGATTTCAAACAACTTTCAGTTTGGAAGAAAAAATAAACGCCTAAACAGATACCCAAAATGCAAAGCAGAATGCAGGGTCACGTGAACAGTTCACACAGACAACTACAGCCTCTCGGAATGAAGGTTCACATCTGGGACATGTGACCCAGAAGAAATGCATAATGGAGGAGAGCATATGAGCTGAACCTTGAGTATAATATTTCAATAGGCAAAAATGTGTGCACCTGGGACAGAGGAGAGGCACACATCACAAGCAGAGGGACCTCCAGGGGAAAGTTCTTTCATTTGCTTATTCAACCAATATTCTTAAGTATCTGTTATAGGTCAAGCACTGCTTTAGGTGCCAGTGATATAGTAGAAAACAAAACCAAAACCTTGCCTTCACAAAATTATAGAAAATCTCCAACTGCGTTTCCAGAATGTTTGTTAGTCTGTTTTGATAATGCACAGAGTGAAAGAGGGGAACAATAGAAAGGTCAACACAGGAAAGGTAGATTCCAGGGTTGGTACTTGATTGTGGACGACCCAAAAGCCAAGCTAAAGAATTTTTTAGACTTAGCTCTGTTGACAAAGTAAGAGTCATTACAGGTTTCTCAACCGAGAAATATCTTAAGCAAAGTGGTGCTTGCAAAGATTATCTGGGTGGTGGAGTCCAGGGCTGGGTGACTGAGGGTGTGGTTTGGAAGCAGGGAGAACGATAATGCAGTGATTGCATTCTGTTGGGAAGAATCCAGCATAAGCATTGCTTCCTCCGAGATGCCACCCTGATTCAATCAGTCGGGCTTAGCTGTACCACTAAGGTGTTCTCATAACAATTTGTCTCATCTATGATAACACTTATTGTACAGTATTGAAAATGCCTGTTTATTAATTCTTATCTTTTCGCTCATCAAGAGGAAGAGATTAGGCCTAATTATCTTTATGTTCCCAAGCGCCTAGACCACTGCCTGGCATGTAGCAGAAAATATTTGTGGCATGAAGTGAACAATCAAGTGTTACGGGTTGAACTGTGACCCTGAAAATTCATATGTTGAAATCCTAACCTCCAATACCTCAGAATGTGACCTTATTTGGAAATAGGGTCTTTATAGAGGTAATCAAGTTAAAACGAAATCATTAGGGTGGGACCTAATCCAATACAACTGGTGTCCTTATAAAAAGGGGAAATTTGGACATAGACATGCATATAAGAACCTAATATGAACATGAAGATGACCATCTACCAATCAAGGAGAAAGGCCTGGAACAGACCCTCCTGTCTCAACCTCAGCAGGGACTAACCCCACCAACCCATTGCTTTTGAATTTCTAGGCTTCAGAACTGTGTGACAATAAATTTCTGTTATTTAAACCACCCAGTTTGTGGAACTTTGTTACAGCAGCACTAGCAAACTAATACAATAAGTGAAAATGTTCAGCCAACTTGGAGAAACACCCAGAATCAGAGCTCAGGATTAAGGTCATCATTAACTGTAAATAAAGAGAGGTGATAACATGGGAGCAGAATACATTTCTGTGATAAATAAACACGGAAAGGCTGTGGAGCAGAGTAGCATCCATAGGATGGCAGAGCTCCTAACCCAACACGGCCTCTTCCCCAGCTGTACTGCTGTTGCAAAAAAGAGCCTGAGAACTTGCACGAGCACCCCCAAATCTGAAGAGAAGCAAATGGACTAATCCTAATCTTTCCCTTCTCCAGCTCGAGAAGGGAACAATAGAGAGACTCTGATGATGGAGGCCCCACACTCAACTGGTGAGCAGAGAAAGGTGCCTTAAAGGTGTCCCTTGGGAATGGCACACACCTTTAAGGTGGAGTGAATCTTGGTATAGATACTTAACAACACCTTAAAAGTGAGAATACAACCTGAGTATATGAGATGTATTTGGGTATACCTTATACCCAGAGATCTCATTCAGCTCTAAATCCCCTATCTACCAAGGCCTCAACCCCACCAAAAATGTTCCAAGTACACAACTACCTAGTCCCGCAAACAGACAAAAAGTCAGTTCATTAAATTGCAACTCACATTGGCTAGATACAGGAAAGAAAAGAATTTCATGATTATTCAGAACAAGAGAGTAATTCTTAAACTTTAATGTGCATTAGACCTTCCTGAGATACTTGTTGAAAAGGCCTATTTCTAGGGCCTCCCCAGAAGGCGATCATATCATTCCAGGGGTCCTTCAATTACAGGTAGGGAAACACTGCTTGTTAACACAAATGGATTTTTAAGTGAATATTTTAGGTACTTAAGAAAATGAAATAAAGCATTTCTTACAGTATGAAGGAAAACGTTTTGGGGCAGAACAACAGAAGCAGGATGGCCCAGTCTGGGGCAGTGCCCCTAGGATTTTTGCTCTGCTATGTATTAATACTTAATACACGCCTTCATTTCACACTCATGGGTGAAGACAGTGACATTAGTATCCCTTCTGAAGGGGAAGAGAGAAGATGAATTCATCCATTCATTCCAGGCTTTTCACACATGAGTTTTTCTAAGCCTACTGCTTAGCTATTGTCTACTGCTTATCTAAACATCTGCTTAAAGAGATTCTGTAAAGAATTAGTGATGTTAGAAATATTGTTCTGTCCAAAACTGATGATAGATTAGCCCATTATCATATACTACTATTCAGCTGAATCAATTATGGAATTATCCAAATTATATGTAATCCTACAGCACAGTATATATAACCAGTACTAGTATTTCGCTCTTGTGCATTGGGATGTCCAGGTCAGTTTTTCACGGGTGGCATTCTATCTGGTGGGTTGGACATTCATGCCAAACTGGTTGTCAATTATTTTGACACTCCTGCTTGTCAATTATTTTGACACTCTATATTTGGTAGTCCTCACACTGCATTTAATTTTATTTGTAGACATGTTTTGCATCACTTAAAACTCTTGTAAGTTCTTGTGGAGTAGGGTGGGAGGGGTGTCTTATGCAGATTTATATCTCATACAGAACTAAACCAGGGGAGAGGAGGCAAAAAAAAAAAAAATCCATGGTATTAATCAATCAATCAATCAAGTAAATGATCAGAGCTGATGTTTACATTTTGTTGCACTAGCTAGCAGGAAGATCCAATTTTCTCAGCTTCAAATTAAGTTAAAGCATAAGGAAATAAGCCATATTTATCTGTAAATATCTCACATGACAAGGTCAGCTTCTCAATTACTTAGTTTAATTGGATTTATTTATGCTTTTTGCCTTTTACTGAGAGGCTGTACTTGATCGTCTCAAAAGATTTCCTTTAATGGGATTTGATTCTGAAAAACTTGAGGAATGTGTTTTCATTAAAGGTCAGCTGTACTTTTTTTTTTCTTTTTAACTCTAGAATTAAGATCACTTGCATTTTACTCATTTGAATTGTGACCTTTTAATGAAATCCTCGTGGCTTGAAGGAATTCCCTTGACAAATAAACCACAGCGTGTGCAGCACCATCTTCTAGAACTGCCATATGTCCAGGAATAAGAAAAGATAAGCCTGTTTTTATGAAAGTTAATACAGACGACTGTCAGTTGCCAAATTCTTGATCCTGTGAGACGTGTAGTGTTTGATGAATGTCTGAGTAAAGTGCTGTGTCCGCGGGCATCGTGGTGTCCACCGCACCCTGTTGAGATGTGAAATTAAACAGAAACCTCAACGTGCCTACTGGTGTCTCAGTGTCGCACAGAAGGAGGCCAGGCTCCACCTTTGGGGTACCAGGTGCTACCACCAGTTCTGACAGACTTAAAAACTTGAAATTCACTTCTGGGGGAAGATACTGAAATGCAGAACTGAGAATAGCTGGTTGGGGAGAAATAGCATTTAAGGTTGGAAGTTGTGTTTGGAAATATTATGTATTATATAGTATAGAAGCTAGTATAGTTAAATTAGCTTTAGCTAATTCTGAGCTGTAGAGTTTGTGATTCCTCCAAATAAAATTTAGGAATATAACCTTGACTCATGCTTTTATTAAGTGTGTTGATCTTACACCTCTCAGTCAAACACCATTCACAGAGTTCTCGAAGGCTGAGGATAGTAACAATGCAGCCTCTTTTCATTACTCTGTAAAATCCCTTCCCAGCCACAACTATCAACCTACCCTTCTAATGACCCTAGCTCTCCTTTATTCTCTTCTAAGAATGCTTCTCTATTTATCTAATCTCAATCTTAATCCAAGACAAGTTCTAGGAAAAAAAGGAAAAATGAGAAACATAAACAATAAAAACTTAAAAGGAAAGAGCATAAAGTAGCAAAAGGAGCCTTGCCAATAAGTTTGACAACAGAGAACCAAACTTATTGTTTGGTATATATTTAATTTTCATCATAAGACATGTGTTGTGATAGGAGAAAGTTTAACTGGTGTGGCCTCTGTTGGTAAATCAATAACAACAGCGACAAGCCCCTGGCCATGCTGGGACACAATCCAAATGGAAAAAATAAGGGCTAGGCCTATGATAATGAAATAAGAGAGAGGGACTGTTCTTGAGTAGATCTGACATACTGTGATTCATCACGGTGGAGATTCTAGACCCTACTGTCTCTAAAGGGTGCTTGATGGAGGGTGTGACTGTCCTCAGACAACCATCTCTCTTGGTTAAAGGTGTCCTTGCTCACAGGAGCCATACACAAAGGTTAGAGACCCCCCCTTTTGCTAAACCCAAAGGCTTTTCCTGAGTTCTTATCTATGCTGATTTCCCTGCCATCCCACAATTCTGACTTCGTCCTTCCTTCCTGAAACCCTAACCTCGGCTTTCAGAACATAGCACTTTTCTAACTGGCCTCATGCCTTTCCATCAGTCAGCTCTTTATCATTTTGTTCTGCTGGTTCCTATCTTCACACTCCTGCACTGGGGCTTTCTGCCCTCAATCTGTGGGATTTTCTTGTTATCTGCCTGCTCTTACTACTGTGGTAATGACTTTCAAATCTACACTCTGAGCTAACCTTTCATGTATGCCAGAGGCTGCTATTTGCAACTGCCCATAAACATTATAACTTGGACATACCACTGTCACAGAAAACCTAACTAATCCCAAAAGGAACTCATCTTGCCCAACTTCTACTTTCCACCAGTTGGCTTCTTTATCCAATACCTACACCAATGTTAATGGCTTGACTTTTCTTCCGATATAAAACACCAGACTCATCTTTGACTCTGCTCTTTCATCTCTAACTTGCAAACTGCTACAAATTAATCTGATTTTTTTTTTAGATGAAACCTTTCTCCACCATTTTCATGCTAACAACCAAAACTCCACTTCACCCTGTATTACTGCACCCAGGCTGGGACAGCTCCTGCCTCCATGCTTATTTCCTTTAGATTCATGCTTAGGGTTAATATTATTACCAGAAAAAAAATCAGCCTCAAATACCACTTTTATTATATTTTCTCCCTCCTCAAGAACCTACAGGGACACCCCAATATAAATCACATCAAGTCCCAAGTTCTCAGCTCCATTATCTGATTCCAGTTTACTTCCCACCACTCCCTACTACTCTAATGTTAAAATCTTTCTCTCCCTCTCTCTCTCTCCCTCCCTCATTCCCTCTCTCTCTCTCTTTCCAGTAAGCTATTTCCCACCTGTCCTCTCCCCTCTCTCTGAACCTCAAAAGTTATCAGCTGTTTGGTTTTGCTCCTATCATTTTTTCTACTAACAGAAATGGGGACTTGGAAATTTCAGAGGCTGCTTGTTAAAAAACCATTAGTCTAGCTGTATAGTACACAAGGATTTGTTAAGAGGGGAAGAGGCAGATAAAACCGGACAGTTAGGGGCTTCCCTGGTGGCGCAGTGGTTGAGAATCTGCCTGCCAATGCAGGGGACACGGGTTCGAGCCCTGGTCTGGGAAGATCCCACATGCCGCAGAGCAACTGGGCCCGTGCGCCACAACTACTGAGCCTGCGCGTCTGGAGCCTGTGCTCCGCAACAAGAGAGGCCGTGATAGTGAGAGGCCCGCGCACTGCGATGAAGAGTGGCCCCCGCTTGCCACAACTAGAGAAAGCCCTCGCACAGAAACGAAGACCCAACACAGCCATAAATAAATAAATTTAAAAAAAAAAAACCGGACAGTTAGACTGAGGCTGAATAATGACTATCCCTATGGGCAAGTGTGTCTTATTTATTTACTTACTTATTTATTTATTTATTTATTTATTATAGCTCTCAGGTAAAAACACTGAAACAATTGTGAAATCACCATAAAGCATGAACAAGTAAAACAAAATACCAAAGTCTCCCTTGTGACCACTGTGTATGAGATTTGTAAGGACAAACATTTCCTGCCACAGGAACTCAGCCACTGTGTGTCTCAGATGAAAGCAGTTCCTTTGCTTTCATAAATTAACCAAGAGGTTCAAAAGCAAGATGGCAACAAGTTCTGCTAAGCAACTTCTCTGACAAAGGTCGGAAAGACTTTTCTCAGTTGCCCAAATCAACCCGTGCCAACCTGGAATCCTCATTATCAGGGATTTTTGCAGTTAAAAAGCTGCTTTTATTAAAGTTTTAAAAACTGGTACTTCTGAAAGGAATGCCCTTTTAATAATGAGTTAATAGAAGCAAGCAAATCTATGAAATGGGTCAGTTAAACCTTAAGCAGAAATTCCCAAGGAAGAAGCAAAACCACAAATGACAGCTATCTCATCAGACCTCAGTAGTTTTACTCAAAAACTGAAGAGGTATTAACAGATCCTGTGAGGAGATTTGCAGGGAGTTTTCTTGAAGAGAGAAAGGGAGCTGACCCGACATACCACAGGCAGTGCAACTAGGCACATCTGAAATCAACTGTTGCCTCTATGTCCTGAGGCAAGGGAGTAGGGCGAGCTGCTACCCAAGTTATCCAAGAGAATAACAACAGAATATCAACAGTGTCCACTTATCAAGGGCTCCGGGTCAGGTCCTGTGCTAGATGTTTCACTCACATTATCTACTTAATCCTCATACCAACCCTAGGAAAAAGGTATCATAATCTTCAGGTCACAGATACGGAAACTGAAGCTGGAGAGATGTTAAGTAATTTGTTCCTGATCACACAGTTACTATGTTGCAGAGCAGGTATTCAAAGTTCAACAGGACCCTGGTCTATGCTTGTTTACTGCAGCACACAGCTTTCCAGTGTGGAGGGTGCTAAGACGAGCAAGATGGCAAAACATACTTAGGGAATCAACCAACATTTATCAACACCATAGCAGGCCCTATGCTGGGATTCCGAAGCAGACCAGACAACCACCCACTAGGATGGCGATCATCAAAAAGACAGACAAGGACTTCCCTGGTGGCGCAGTGGTTGAGAATCCGCCTGCCAATGCAGGGGACACGGGTTCAAGCTCTGGTCCAGGAAGATCCCACATGCTGTGGAGCAGCTAAGCCCGTGCGCCACAACTACTGAGCCTGCGCTCTAGAGCCCGTGAGCCACAACTACTGAAGCCCGCGCGCCTAGAGCCCGAGCTCCGCAACAAGAGAAGCCACCGCAATGAGAAGCCCGCGCACCGCAACGAACAGTAGCCCCCGCTCGCTGCAACTGGAGAAAGCCCGCGCGCAGCAACGAAGACCCAACGCAGCCAAAAATAAATAAATTAAATAAATAAATTTATTTTAAAAAAAAAGACAATAACCAGCACTGACGAGGATGTGGAGAATTTGGAACAATCATATATTGCTGTTGGAATTGTAAAATGGTGCAGCCACTGTGGAAGACAGTTTAGCAGTTCATCAAAATACAGGCATACCTTGTTTCATCACCCTATATTCTATTTTGCTTCACAGATACTGTGCTTTTTACAAAATGAAGGTTTGCGGCAACCCTGCGTTGAGCAAGTCTATCAGCGCCACTTTTCCAACAGCACTTGCTCACTTCGTGTCTCTGTGCCACATTTTGGTAATTCTTGCAATATTTCAAACATATTCTTTATTACTGTATTTTTTATGGTGATCTGTGATCAGTGATCTTTGATGTTACTATGTAATCATTTGGGGGTGCCATGAACCCTACCCAGATAAGATGGCAAACTTAATCGATAAATGTTGTGTGCGTTTTGACTACTTCACCAACCAGCCATTCCCCCATCTCTCTCCCTCTCCTCAGGCCTCCCTATTCCCTGAGACACAACAATATTGAAATTATGCCCATTTATAACCCTGCAATATTGTGAACCTATCAGTACAATGACCCTACAATGGCCACTAAGTGTTCAAGTGAAAGGAAGAATTGCACATCTCTCACTTTAAAGCTGGAAGTGATTAAGCTCAGTGAGGAAGACATGTTGAAAGCCAAGACAGGCTGAAAGCTGGGCCTCTTGTGCCTGTTGGCCACAAGTTGTGAATGCAAAGGAAAATTCTTGAAAAAAATTAAAAGTGCTACTCCAGTGAACACATGAATGATATGAAAGCCAAACAGCCTTATTGTATATATGGAGAAAGTTATAGTCGTCTGGATAGAACATCAAACCACCACAACATTCCTTTAAACCAAAGCCTAATCCAAAGTAAGTCTCTAACTCTTTTTAATTCTGTGAAGGCTGAGAGAGGTGAGGAAGCTGTGGAAGAAAAGTCTGAAGCTAGCAGAGTTTGGTTCATGATGTTTAAGGAAAGAAGCTGTCTCCATAACACATTGTAAAAGCACCAGGTGAAGCAGCAAGTGCTCATAGAGAAGCTGCAGCAAGTTATCAAGATCTAGCTAAGATCATTAACGAAGGTGGCTACACTAAACAGGTTTTCAATGGAGACAAAACAGCCTTATATAAGAAGATGATGCCATCTAGGACTTTCACAGCTACAGAGGAGAAGTCAATACCTGGCTTCAAAGCTACAAAGAACAGGGTGACTCTCTTGTTAGGGCTTAATGCATCTGGTGATTTTAAATTCAACCCACGGTTCATTTACCATTCTGAAAATTGTTAAGAATTATGCTAAATCTACTCTGCCTGTGTTCTATAAGTGGAAAAACAAAGCCTGGATGACAGCCCATCTGTTGAAAACAGGATTTACTGAATATTTTAAGCCCACCACTAAGACCTACTGCTCAGAAAAAAAGATTCCTTTCAAAGTTATTAATGCTCATTGACAATGCACCTGGTCACCCAAGGGCTCTGATGGAGATGTAAGATGAAATTCATGTTGTTTTCATGCTTCCTAACACAACATCCATTCCGCAGCTCATGGACCAGTGAGTAATTTTGAATTTCACGTCTTAGTATTTAAGAAATACATGTCATAAGGCTATAACTGTCATAGTGATTCTTCTAATGGATCTGGGTAAACTAAGTAGAAAACCTTCTGAAAAGCATTCACCATTCTATATGCCATTAAGAGCATTTGTGATTCATGGGAAGAGGTCAAAATATCAACATTAACAGGAGTTTGAAAGAAGTTGATTCCAGTTCTCACAGATGACAAGAAAGCGTTCAAGACTTGAGTGGAGGAAGTCCCTGAAGATGTGGTGGAAACAGCAAGAGAACTAGAATTAGAAGTGGAGCCTGAAGATCTGACTGAATTGCTGCAATCTCATGATAAAACTTTCATGGTTGAGGAGTCGCTTCTTCTAGATGAGCAAAGAAAGTGGTTTGTTGAGATGGCATCTACTCCTGGTGAAGATGCTGTGAAGATTGCTGAAATGACAACAAAGGATTTAGAATTACATAAACTTCGCTGATAAAGCAGCAGGGCTTGAGAGAATTGACTCCAATTTTGAAAGAAGTTCTACTGAGGATAAAATGCAATCAACCAGAATTGTGTGCTACAGAGAAATCGTTCGTGAAAGAGTCAATTGATGGG
Organism: Eschrichtius robustus; assembly: GCF_028021215.1. Taxonomy (NCBI): domain Eukaryota; kingdom Metazoa; phylum Chordata; class Mammalia; order Artiodactyla; family Eschrichtiidae; genus Eschrichtius; species Eschrichtius robustus. The sequence continues at coordinate 47,488,220 of NC_090825.1, forward strand.
GCAAACTTTATCGTTGTCTTATTTCAAGAAAGTGCCAGTGCCACCCAACCTTCAGCCACCACCACCCTGACCAGTCAGCAGCCATCAACACGGAGGCAAGACCCTCCACCAGCAAAAAGACTATGGCTCACGGAAGGCTCAGATGACGGTTGGCGTTGTTTAGCCATGAAGTATTTGTTAATGAAGATACATCCATTTTTTAGACATAATGCTGTTACACACTTAACAGACTACAGTATAGTGTAAACATAATTTCTATATGCACTGGGAAATGAAAATATTCATATGACTCCCTTTACTTCCATATTCGCTTTATTGTGGTGGTCTGGATCTGAACCTGTGATATCTCTGAGGTATGTACACCTGTAGGTTGTGACAGTTCTGTTTAAATTAGTGAAGGTGATGTAAAACTGAATGCAAACTGAACAACAGAGGTCCCCTCAAAGTCTCAAAAACACAGTTGGCAAAGCACTTACTAGGTTTTCCAGCCCTGCATAGAAGGGTGTTGTGAATGAAGGTTTTAAAAGAAAGAATCATCTCTAGAGAGGAGAACAGAATTAGATATTTTTGCTTTAATTTTACCAAACAATCTTCTCACCTAGACCTGGATCTCCTGAGCAGGATTATCCACTTGCACATTTACTCCATCTTGGCTTTGTCTACGTATATGACCAGTTTTAAATGAATGACTTGGGATTCTAGTTTATGAGCCAGTTTCTTGGGTGTGGCTGGCCTTGTATTAATTCACTAGACCCTAAGAATATACTCTTCCCCACCAAACACATGAAATGATTTATGTATCTAGATATCCAAATTGGCCAGTGTGAGGACTGTCCATAGCGACCACACACAGATACGGCTTCCAAGAGAAGTGGGCAAAATCATCTGGAAGACCTTACTTTGCTACAGTGATCATTCTTAACATTAAGTGGAAAATTCAGAGCTGGAGACTCACCTGCTTTACTTGTCCTAAAATCCCTATCCCATGAAAAGCATCACATGGACTACACTGCAGCTAACAGAAATTGTAAGTGGACCATACAGGGTGTGTGAATTGATAACCTTAAACTCAAAGCACACAGACAGTTTTAAAGGGTGGCCTTTAAATATATGCTAGCAAGCCAATGTAATGAACTGAAATCAAGACTCCTATTATATTATACAATAACCAGCCTACAGGACTTCCCCTAACAGATGTGATTTTAATTGGATTAAAGAATTTCTAGCATGTTTTCCCTCTAAATAACCCACATGAAAATACTTGTCATTCTTTAAATGCTTTTGTTCACTCCCTCCTATATAGGCACATAAAACTATGGAAAATACTAGGCAGATAAAAAACATATATCTAGAATCACAGAGCTGAGAAAGAATTTAAGAATTATCTAAATCTACTCCTTAAATTCAGATAACTAAATAAGCAGATGAGTATTTTATTTTTCCTTTAGCATCACTCAGAGTGAAATCAGAAAAACCTTGGAAAAGTTATGTCTTCGCTTAGTCTTTTCATTGGAAAGCAAGAACTAAAAACGGTGATTTAGGTTTGCTAAGGCAGAGATGGAAAAATGGAGTTATGTTGCAGCCTAGAAGTTATGTCGGTTTTTATCTCAGATCCATGGAGTAAAGAGACACCTCGGGCAGGTCTGAGGCATGTCCTGGAACAGTGTGGGATAACACTAATCATAAGGCCAGAAGCTGTCTGAGCTCTGACAACTTGCTCTAGACCTGAGGTCTGGGCAATTTTAATCTGAGTCGCTATTTCCTATCTACAAAATGGAGGTAATATACATCCCTCCGAAAGTTTTTGTGAAGTTAATTGCATGATTTAACCTTAAGCACTACACAGTCTAAAGGCCTTACTTCAACAGATTGGGATCAATTAGATAAGATGATCTCCTGGAGGCCAAGGAGTGAATGTTATTCACCTGAATCCCAGCACAACCCACAGCACTACAAAGTTAATTCTAGACAAACAGGCCAAATTATACCATAACAGGATTCTGAAACAAGGCCAGCTCTGGTCATCTCAACATGTAGCTTTTGGAAAAATATACAGTGACAGTTCAGTTTCTCTTCAAGTTGTGATACTTTAAAAATTTGAAAGATTAACCAGTATATGCAGGAACTTAGCACATGATTGATATGTATGCATTTTCAATTACTGGGGAAAATATAGATGATTCAGTAAATAAAGTTAGACAAATGGGTAACCAATTGGAAAGAAATAAATTGGAATCCACAGCTCATACCAAAATAAATTTCAGATGCATCAAAAACTGAAACATAAAAAAATGAAAGTATAAAAATACCTGGTGATTGAGGGAAACTCAGTAAAGGGTACACAAGATCTCTCTGCACTAATTTTGCAACTTTCTGTGAATCTACAGTTATTTCAAAATAAAAAGTTAAAAAAATACTTGGTGAACCTGAGATAATTATTTTATTATACTGAAAAGAGGAAGGCCTTTCCAACCGTGACAGTTGGAAGTTTGTAAAGATGTAAAACCCACCTAAAATTAAATATTTGTGCATGTCAAAAGCCTAATTATATACAAAATCAAAAGACAAGTCAAACAGAAAGAAAAATAGATGCATCTCATCTCCCAAAGGGCTAATTTCCTCAATATATGAAGACTGCCAGCAAATTTTTTTTTAACATCTTTATTGGAGTATAATTGCTTTACAATGGTGTGTTAGTTTCTGCTTTATAACAAAGTGAATCAGCTATACATATACATATATCCCCATATCTCTTCCCTCTTGTGTCTCTCTCCCTCCCACCCTCCCTATCCCACCCCTCTAGGTGGTCACAAAGCACCTGAGCTGATCTCCCTGTGCTATGCGGCTGCTTCCCACTAGGTATCAATTTTACATTTAGTAGTGTATATATGTCCATGCCAGTCTCTCACTTTGTCCCAGCTTATGCCAGCAAATTAATAAGAAAAAAGCCAACAACCTGACAGAGAAATGGATAAAAGATATGAATAGTTTATAGAAAAGGAAGTAGAAATAACTCTAAAATATAAGCAAAAAAGACACCCAACCTCACTCAGCAATGTAACAAGTTCAAAGTTAAATTAGAGTGAAATACCATTTTTACTTTATTAAATAAAGTCTGATAACATACTTTGCTGGCCCAGGTATAGCAAAACAGGCACCCCTGTACATTGCCGGTGGGAATTTAGACTGGTACAACCTCTGTCGGAGTGATTTGGCAATATCTGTTGCAATGCAAATATTCTAGGTATATACTGAACACTTGTGTGAAAGGTACACATAGAAGATTTTTTACAATTTTTAATAGCAAAAGAAGTGGAAACTAACCAAATGCCCACCAATGTGAGACTTGTTAAAAAAGTGGCATATTCATACCAGGAAACACTATGTAGATATAAAAAGGAATGAAGTAGCTTTATCAAAGCTGCTATGGAATAATCACTAAAAAACATAATTAATGCCAGGTACAAGATAAATACTTCCTTATCTCTGGAAAGGTTGGTAAGATATTGGTAACAATGGTTACTTATCTTAATAAAGTTAAAAATTAACACAACAATCATCTATATTTATTAATGTTCCCTAAACTTTATGGCCACACATAGAAGGGAGTGAGCCAAGCAGTAATGATCATAATCACGCACATTTACTGAGTCCTTGGTATAGGGCTTGAAGCTAAAGCATGCTAAAAACAGATTCACTAAGCAGGGAAGAAAACACTATCCAAACAAGTCAAACTCATCAGTAGATGGTATGGATTTATAAAAACTTGATGTAGACTTCAATATACTGAAAACCAGCTGACAGAAATCAGGTGTCATTTATCTTTGTAGCTCACTCACTTCCTCATTTCCCAACCTAGCATACACTCTTAAAACAAAGCAGGCACTCAAATGTTCATTAATAAATAACAGATTGAAAGGATGACTGGATGGGATGGATGGGAGAGATGGATAGATGGATAGATGGATGGATGGGATAGATAAAAAGATGAATGATTGGAAGAACGAGTAGATATTGAATGACTGTGATCTCTCTCTGCTCCCGTTTCCTTCTGACCCTGGGCCAGCCTTAGTCTCCTTGTGCTCCCCTGTACAAATGGGAGGTGCTGGAATTTACAAATAATTAAGAAACATGATCATAACCTCCGCACGACTTGGTGGACAATTACTAATAGGGTTGGCAAAACAATGCTCCCACTTCCCCGCCCCCCCCGCCCCCCCCGCCCCTCCGAAATGTCCATGCCTTAATCCTTGGACTCTCTAAGGGACTCTACAGATCTAATTAAGGTTACAGACCTTAAAGTAGGGAGATTATCGTGGATTATCCAGGTGGGCCCAATGTAATCACACGAGCCGTTTCAAGCAGAGAACTGTCTCTGGTTGGAAGAAGAGAGGAAGACAGAGAGATTGGACGCAGGAGGATCCAGTGCACTGTTGGTGGCTCTCAGATGTAGCAGCCCACATTCAAGGACTGGAAAGAGCTCCCCTAGGAGCTTAGGTAGCTCTTGTCGACAGCCAGTGAGGACACACAGACCTCAGTCCTGAAACCACAAGGAACTGAATTCTGCCAGCAACCTGAATGAGCTTGGAAATGGGTTCTTTCTAGAGGCCTCTGATAAGAGCCAAGATGGCCAGCACCTTTGAAACACAGAGCAGAGTGATCACCCTTGCCAACCTGGACTTCTGACCTACAGAACTATGACATAATAAATTTGTGCTGTTTTAATCCACTAAGGGTATGATAATTTGTTATGGCAGTAATAAAAAATGAAGACTCTTCCTGTTCAGCTTAAGAACCATTTGTGGAGCCTGTTCCACGTGAGGCCCTGCGCCAAGTGTTTAGGGTAGAAAAGTGGGCACACGTTCTCAAAGAGCTCGCAAGCTCAGAAACCATTAAACAATGCTAGGATACAGTTTAGCACAGCACACTGCAGGAGTACAGAGAGGGGTGCCTAACTGTGTGACGTCCTCAGATGCTTGACTTACTACTCCTCCAATCCCTCCCTCTTCCAATGAATTGGACCACCAACCTTTTTACAAGTCAGAAACGGAAAGCCATCCTAAACTCCACTGACCCCTCCAGATCTGTGATTTATATCACCCTAATAATACTTCTCCTAAAAGTCCCTTCTCTTTCCCATTTCTTCCCCATTTCTTCCCCCAACCTCTGACTGCTACTTTCTGACCTTTATCATCTCTTACCTAGATTACTGTAATGACCTCTCGATTAACTTTCCTGACTCAATAGCCATCCATTTCCCCAAATCCATTTCCCCCAATCCACCAGGGTCATTTTTCCAAGGATTAAATTGAGCATGCCATGTTCCAGCTCAAAATCCTTCAAAGACTGCCTGCAGTTAAAGTCTAACTCCTTGGCTACTCTTAGCAACCCCTCTAAGCTCTACTAGAGCAAAAACTGTCTCTGCTTGGCTTCTAATTCCAGCGCCTAGGAAGGGTCTGGCACGTACGTGTTTCTTGGAAAGTATTTGCTGAGTAAATAAAATCAACCCCTGCTGACGCTGCAGCCTCACTGCTTCCCTTTCAGCAGCCCCTGTTCACTATGCTCCTACCGCCCTAGTCTTCGTAGTCCCAGCCTACTCCACCTTCCCTCTCTCTTTATGCTCCACTTTCCCCTCATGGCTAAAAAGCCTCGTTCACCTGGCTGGTAAGCAGATCTCATTTTTGTTAAATTTTGCCCTCCTCTAACAGGGTTATGCTCCTCTTACAGCTCTGTCTAGTCTCTTCTGAGCCCCTGATATAACTGTCTCCTCTTCTACCACAGCATCTGTGGCAAACCCTCAAGTACAACGCTACTCAAAGCTGGCCTGTGGACTGGTGCTGGTGTCCAAATGGTTTATTACCATTCTGGTCCAAGGTAAGTCCAGAACTCAGGTGTAAGTACTTAGAAATGTTTATGGCAATTTGACATTGCAGGGACATCCAAGTATGTGATACTTGTTGAACAAGGTATACACCAGTTTGGATGTTGTTGAATTAGTGTGGTGAGTCACACGTGGTGCAAACTGTATTTTAATCATGTGCAACAGGACCACTCATTGGTCCGTGATAGAGCAAAAACAAAGAACAACTCAATTGGTCCACCATCACAGAAAGTCTAAGGAACACTGCTCTAACTCTAACTCGTAAGATGGTACGTTCCCATCTTCCACCTTTTGGGATGTTGTTGGCTGCCTGAGACAATGCAGATGTTCCATAAATCTCAGTGAATAAATTAATAAAGATGCGACTGATAAGAAGACTTTCTAAAAGACATGAGATCTGAGCTGCTTCTTAGTGATTGGCAGGAATTGAGCACTTTGGGGTAACAGCATGTGCAAATGCACTGAGGAGGAAGTGCAAATGAGGAATAGCAAGAAAAGATGGTAGGACTTCCCTGGTGGCACAGTGGTTAAGAATCCGCCTGGGGACACGGGTTTGACCCCTGGTCCGGGAAGATCCCACATGCCATGGAGCAACTAAGCCCATGAGCCACAACTACTGAGCCTGTGCTCTAGAGCCTGCAAGCCACAACTACTGAGACTACGTTCCACAACTATGGAAGCCCACGTGCCTAGAGCCCATGTTCCACAACAAGAGAAGCCACGCATTGAGAAGCCACGCATTGAGAAGCCCACACACCGCAACAAAGAGTAGCCCCCACTCGCCACAACTAGAGAAAGCCCACATGCAGCAATGAAGACCCAATGCAGCCAAAGATAAATTAATTAATTAATTAATTTTTTTAAAAAAGATGGTGCACAGGCAATGGAAAGCTTTCAGAAGGTGAAATATTACGCTGAAGCATAATGATGTCGAAGAGCTCAACCAGACGGTTCTGCCAGAGTCCAACCACCCTGACCCCCTCCCTCAAGCTTACCCCAGCAGCACCCTCTCAGTAGAGTGTGCAAGCCTTAGCAAAGGCAGAGGGAGTCCCTGAAGGGTTTTAAACCAGTGTTGTGACCTAGCTCATGAAGGATGAATGTCAGGGGGTGAGAAAGGCAGGGAGACCAACTAGGATTTAACTGCAATCATCCCAATGAGAAATGCTGAAAGCCCTCAACAAGGGCAGAGATAATTTAGTGACGTGCAGTGGTGGTAGACACAAAGTCAAGAAATATTTGTGAGGCAATACAGGAGGGGTTTGGTGATTCGCTAGACAGGATAAAGACACAGGGTAGCGTGACTAAAGTTTCTGGTTTGGTGGAGTGACTATGTGCATGGTGGTGTCACCAGAGGAGATAAGGATCACAGAAAGAGGAACAGGTTTAAGAGGCAGGAAATTCATAAATTCCAGTGTTACAAGCCTGTGGGACATTCAGGTGGAGATGGCCAGCAGGCACTTGGGAGAAAGGTCAAGGCTGAAGATACAGATTTGGGAAGCTTTCACATCTAGATGGTGATTAAAACCAGTTATGGATGAATGAGAAGAATAGTGATCTAAGCATTTCTCCGAAGAAGACATACAGATTGCCAACAAACACATGAAAGGATGCTCAACATCACTAATCATTAGGGAAATACAAATCAAAACTACAATGAGGTATCACCTCACACCAGTCAGAATGGCCATCATCAAAAAATCTACAAACAATAAATGCTGGAGAGGGTGTGGAGAAAAGGGAACCCTCTTGCACTGTTGGTGGGAATGTAAATTGATATAGCCACTATGGAGAACAGTATGGAGGTTCCTTAAAAAACTAAAAATAGAACTACCATATGACCCAGCAATCCCACTACTGGGCATATACCCAGAGAAAGCCATAATTCAAAAAGAGTCATGTACCACAATGTTCACTGCAGCTCTATTTACAGTAGCCAGGACATGGAAGCAACCTAAGTGTCCACTGACAGATGAATGGCTAAAGAAGATGTGGCACATATACACAATGGAATATTACTCAGCCATAAAAAGAAACGAAATTGAGTTATTTGCAGTGAGGTGGATGGACCTAGAGTCTGTCACAGAGTGAGGTAAGTCAGAAAGAGAAAAACAAATACCGTATGCTAACACATATATATGGAATCTAAAAAAAAAAAAAAAAAAAGGTTCTGAAGAACCTAGGGGCAGGATAGGAATAAAGACGCAGATGTAGAGAATGGACTTGAGGACACAGGGAGGGGGAAGGGTAACCTGGGATGAAGTTAGAGAGTGGCATGGACATATATACACTACCAAATGTAAAATAGATAGCTATAATAGCTATAATATAATAGATAGCAGCCGCATAGCACAGGGAGATCAGCTCGGTGCTTTGTGTCCACCTAGAGAGGTGGGATAGGGAGGGTGGGAGGGACACGCAAGAGGGAGGGGATATAGGGATATATGTATATGTATAGCTGATTCACTTTGTTATACAGCAGAAACTAACACAGCATTGTAAAGCAATTATACTCCAATAAAGATGTAAAAAAAAAAAAAAAAAACCTGACAGAAACATCACCCTGAATTCTTAGCATCGCACCATCTGTGTTTCATCCTTTTTTTTCCCTCACATGTATTCCTTCATTTGTTGAGCGTCTCCCCCGTGCTTGCATATAAACTTTGTGAGAGTAAAGAAAATAAATAAATAAGTGCCAGGGATGTAATATACAACGTGATAAATATAATTAACACTGCTCTATGTTCCATATGAAAGTTGTCACGAGAGTAAACCCTAAGAGTTCTCAACACGAGGTAGAATAATTTTTTATTTCTTTAATTCTGTATCTATATGAGATGATGGATCTCATCTAAACTTATTGTGGTCATCATTTCAGGATGTATATAAGTCAAATAATTATACTGTAAACTTAGAGCTTATGTATGTCAATTATATCTCAATAAAACTGGAAGGGGGAAAAAAAAAGAAAGGGAGGTGTAAGAGAGCTGATAAACCAGAGGCTGTGGTTCGAAGAAGGGATATTAGAATTGATGATTTTTTTCTTGGCACATTTCCAGGTGAAGAGGCCCAGAGATGTGTTATGAAAGCAGGCAATTACAGTCTAGTAGGGCTTATCACAGTTGGGTCAGACAACAAACTTTGTCTGATGAGGCTACTCATAGTTGGCCTCTGAAAGGGTTTTGAAGTCTCCCAGAGAGACAGAGTATGGGGAGATGCCAAATCAAGTCAGGTGCCAAAGTCCACAATGTGTGTGGGACTGAAGAGGGAAATGATGGACAAAGAGGTTTAAGAAAAGCAGAGAGCAAAGCTGGAGAGGGAGGCATCCAAAAAAGGAAAAGTTTTGTTTCACTTGCCCATGGAAGTGAAAAAGTAACAGTTGGATTCAGATGTGGCAATGGGAAGATAGGGGAATTCTGGCCAGTCCATCCAAATGTGTAGTACCTTTGAATACGAGAAAAATCCTCCATTTCTCTCACCCCCTACATCAAACCCATCAGCAAATCCTGACAACGCTGTCTCCTAAATATATTTTTAGAATCCAAGCACTCTTCACTCTACTGGTGGTCCAAGTCACTTTTCATTCTACCGGTGGTCCTCCCTTATCTGAATTACTGCAATAGCCTCTCAACTGGTCTCCCCTGTTTCACCTTTGTCCATCTCCAATGTATTCATCACGCTGAAGAAAAAACAAAACAAAATAAAAACACCCAACGCATGTCACTTTTCTGCTTAAAATGTGCCGGTGTCTTCCCACCTCACTCACACTAAAAGTCAAAGTTCCTGTAAGTGGCCCTGACTACCTCTCTGAGCTTTCCTCCTCTCACCTCTTCTCTTACTTAGCTGGTGTCAGCCACACTGGGCTCCTTGTCCTTTCTTGAACACGCCAAGAACACCCCTGCCTCAAAGCATCTGAAACCACTGCCCCGACAATGTGGAACTCTCTTCTTGCAGATACCTGCATGCTCCTTCATTTTTTTCGGATCTCTGCTAAAATGTCACCTTCATCACCCCATCAACATGCACTTCCCTGTCTTTATTGCTGTATTTTTCCCCATAGCACTTTTCATCATTATTTTTATATATTTCACCAACATTCTATATTTATTTGTTTATTGTCTGATTCCCTCCACTCCCCAATAACACTCTGGAATATGAGCTCCTCGGGGGCAGGGATCTTTTTCTGTTCTGTGCATTGCTGCCTCTCTAGCACCTGAGATGGTGCCTGGGATGTGTCAGAAATATAAATATTTGTTGAGTGGATGGATGGATGAACCTTTTCATAAGGAGTGTGTGGGCATGGGGTAAGGGGAAGAGCCATGATTCAGTTATTTTTGGCAGGTGATAGCACTGAAGATATAATAGAGTTTGAACACAGTGGAACAGGGTTTCAAAGGATAAAAGACAGAGCTGAAGGTGTGGTTAACAGTAGGAGGAGACAACAGAAAGGCTGTAATACCTAGTAAGGCGTATCTCTTATAGGCCGTAACCACGAATCATGAGAGGAAGGGTGGAAATCAACTGACCTCAAATACTTCGCCTTTGAGACAAGCCAGAATTGGCAGTAACAGGTTCATTCTGGGTGGGGATGGGAATAGGGAATGGAGCCTCATCAGGGCATGGAGATGGTACCCAGAGTAGATGGGTAGGTCATGTGGATTGATGACTCCTAGAGAGAACAAAAAATCTGAACATAGGGAAAGTATTATAACACACATGTACATAACAGCACACATCCCTAAAATATACAGATAAGCCCATAAAAGGAAGAAAAACAAATGGTCCTCAAAAAGAAGTGTGGATAAGAAAAGTAACCAACAGTAAAGACTAAATTAATTCATCCTGCTTTCTATTTCTGGATACAATTCATTTATCCAGCCTCATCCAGGATTGCAGCGTTCCATAGAAGTGAATGTTTTAGATACTGATATGCTTATCTGTAGGTGTAATCACTTCAAAAAATGCTCTGGTAGAAAAATGTAAGACATTCTTTAAAAGATTTCAACCATCTTATACACTGAAACTTTCTGGATGATTCAGGGATATTAGTAAAAGCAGCAGTATCACAGCACTGCTCTCTGGGCCTATCCATGTCCACAGCTATGGACCTTTGCCCTACACTAAAAAGTTCCAAAACCCGTGTCTGCTTCTGATGTATTTCCTGTCTCCTCCCTATCAGCTTGTTAGCCACTACATTGTCTGTTAACAGCATTCCCGGTTCTATAAGACCCCATTCATTCTAACTCACTGCCCTTAATCTGCTATGGGATGAGACACTAGATAACCAATGATGTTGGAATGTTTAAAATAATGCTATATGGGCTGTGATTAAAAACCAGAGGATCTCCCTATGGGTCAAGTACACATTTACTCAATGGACTTCAGGACACTGTCTTCTCTGCTCAGGGATGAGCTCCCTGCTTTCTTACTGATTTTCAATAGCATTTTGCAAATGAAACTTCATAATAAATGGCCCCTGGGTTAGCAGACTTGTTCCTGTATCTACACCATATTCTTTATTCAGTTCTAATAAAATGTTATTAAGGTGTCTCAGTGCTGTTTCACAAATTAAAAAGTAACACAGATTTAGGACAACAGAGGATCTGCATTTATTCCATGCCTGCCAAAGACATCTCCAATTGAGAGCAAAATTTATAATTTGATTATTTTAGCTGAAGACAAGGTTTTCCCAGGGAAATATACAGTTACATTCCTAAGCTAGGAGACAAATAGATTTAATGCATAATGTATGTAAAATACAATACATTTATAATAAAGTATAGTATTGCTAAATAGCATTACTTAATTTTTAAGTTAAATAATTTTGATATGAATGATTCTAGAATTAACAACTTAGAAAGACAAACATATCCCCCCACTATTTATCTGGATAGAAAAATAGAGTTTAGTTCAATATTATCTCAGTGTGGGCGCCTCCAGCTATGGCCCTTTCAAACAATAGCTCAACATCAAAGAGAAATTGCAGACCAATGCAAGATTAAAACAGTGACTGCCCTATAAAAGTGGTCACAGCAAATATTTACAAATGTCTTTCTAAATAAACGAAGAAAGGCTTTTCCTTTCCAGTTAGTTTTACCGAAATACTTAAATGATCTCCAAGGATTTTTCCCTTGGTGGGGGAGGAGAGGCAAGGGAGAAGTTCTAATGATTCTGGCTTTATCTACCATTATGAGTTTCAAACATCTGATCTTTGAAATATATCAACAATTGCTAAATCTCTAAATGCCCCATCATGAAGGAATTGCCCAGAAAAAGCCACTGATTAAAAGTCTCAAATTCTACAAATGAGCGTGTAATTTGTTCACTTAACCTGCAATGATTACCAAGGAATAAAAACAAAGGAATTACCAGAAACTCAACCAAAACCTTCCCCGATCCAGTTTCTCTGGATTTGACACCACAATCTACCCATGTTTCCAGGCTCCAAACCTTGGACTCCTACCCTTCCTTCTTCTAGATCTTCCTTTTCTTCACTTTTCCTTCACTTTCTCTGCCTTTCTCATTCCTTTCCATCCATACAGCAGACACCTGTCCAGGCTCTGTGCTGGACCAAGGGATCAACCTTCCCTGATTCACACCCTAGTTTCCTCTCCGCTGACAGTGACAAGCCAGCAACCTGAATCGTCCAGCAATTCTCTTGGCCAAGTAAATTTTCTTGCTATTCTCTAAATTCTCTCTATTACACCCTCACAATAACTGAAATAGGAATACATTCATCAGAGACTTTTAGGATTTTGCTTTTTTTTCTTTAAAAGTTATCATGTACTCTTAAGAGCATAAAGATTATTTCTACTACTCATAAAAACCCAGATAAATAAATGGTTTTACTCTGCTTTATTAATATAACAGAGTTTATGCCTAAAATTGTCTTGTTTTTATTCTACTTCGGATGAAGTATTTATAGTTTTAGGAAGATATATTAAATGTACATAGTATGGGACCTTATGAGAACATTTTAAACTGCTGACTTGGGACTTCCCTGGTGGTGCAGTGGTTAAGACTCCACCTGCCAATGCCAGGGCACACGGGTTCGATCCCTGGTCTGGGAAGATCCCACATGCTGTGGAGCAACTGAACCCATGCGCACAACTACTGAGCCTGCGCTCTAGAGCCTGTGAGCCACGACTACTGAGCCCTCGTGCCACAGCTACTGAAGCCCATGCACTCTAGGGCCGTGCTCCACAACAAGAGAAGCCACCGCAATGAGAAGCCAGTGCGCCGCAACTAAGAGTAGCCCCTGCTCGCCGCAACTAGAGAAAGCCCGCACGCAGCAATGAAGACCCAACGCAGCAAAAAATTTTAAAAAATAAATAAATGAAATAAACTGCTGACTTTTATGTACCCAGTTCACACTTTTGCCTTGTACTAGCCCCCAAAATAGATGAGTTTAAAAAATTCATTTGGTATAGGTGGACAATGCATTTTAAATTGAACACTGAGAACGCAGAAATAGCAAAGTTATGGAAATATATTGTCAGATTATTTAATAACATATTAATACTTACCTACATGAAATAAGCACTGCTAAGTAAGTTTCTGTTGTTTTTAATCTTTTCTTATAACTGTTTGTATAGTTTGTTAAGTGGACTGTATATCATCCTATTAGCCAAGAATTTCTACACTATTGCCCTTTTAGTCATAACCTGATTTATACGTATTTTTTAAACTTCCTGCTGATTGGATATTTGATGGCATTAATGGATTATTTTTAACTTTTTAGGTGTGATAATGGTACTGTGGTAATTTTTTTAAACTCCTTATCCTTTGGAGATACACCGAAATATTTACAAATGAAATAAGAGTAGCCATGATCCTGGGTGATGTGTACATCTAGTTCATTATAGTATTCTCTCTGCTTTTATAAATGTTTGGAAATTTCCATAATATGAGTTTTTAAAACAAGAAAGAAAGAAAATTTCCATGTTAAAAATGCTTATAAGGTGGTGGTGGTGGTTGTTTTTTAAGTATACTAGGAAATGGTTTGTTCTTCAACTAAATAGTTCCCAATTTTTTTCCCCAAGAAAAACTTTGACAACCTTTGAAAAAATGCCTACAAGAGGCTGCAAAGTAATTTACCAAAATGTTAGCAATGGTAATTTCTGGTTGGTGGGATTATGGGTGATGTCTGTTTTCTTTTTGTTACAAGTTTGTTTTGTTTTGTTATTTTTTGTTACAAGTCTTCTATATTTCTAAAATCAGCCTACAATCTATTATCGTAGTCAGAAAGTAGTCTAATTTTTCTGATTATGTGAAAGTATGATTTTCCATGTCAAGCATAGAGAATCTATCTATAACATAAACTTTTTCCTATATTTACCATGAAAAATATTACTGAAAAACATGAACACAAAAGTCCAGTTATCCATGCACAAAACTACCTTGGTATGACAGCAGGATGGGAAGGGTGAGTTTTGACTGTCACCGGGGAAACGCGTGCTAAAGAAGGTAATATTGGAGTGATAGAAAGATTGGGAAGATTTTTGTCTCATTTTCGCAAGACAATTTGATTGACTAATACAACTGAGTGCTCATAATGGATCCTCTAAGAGCAAATGGTCCAGGGGAGTCAGGTGTTTCTGGGAATGTGATAAAAGATATCTTACATGATTTTCATTTTAAGCTTGGCTTGGGCAGGGTTCATGCCTGAATATTGATACGTAGCTATAGTGTTGTTTTCTCATATTTTTCTTTTAGATGGGGAGGGAGATAGAAGAGAGGAAAAGTTTCTCTCCATCCTTGAATGAGAGGAAACAGTTGATGTGTTTTTGACCCTTTTGGCCCCCAACATCATTCTCTCCTTCTCCTTCCCCACATCACTTTATTTGGGGCAGAACAAGTTGCCTATTCGCCATGTGAGACCTCGCTCACAAGCACAATTCAGGGCTCCTGAGACTCAGTATCAGAAACTGCAAGGTCCTTGGAGGAAGGGACCACATCTCCATTCACTTATTCAATAAATATCTGGGTACCCACTATGCGCCAAGCACCCTTCCTGACACGAGGGATACAGCAAGATCCCTATTCTCATACAGTTTACTTTCTTGTGGGAAGACACATAAGTAAACAAAGATAAACACAAACATCAGACAAATGTGGCAAAAGTTATGAAGAAAGGAAACATGACAGACTGATGTGATAGGGTCACCAGGGGCAGAGGGCAGCAACACTAGAAGGGTAGCCAGAAAGCTCTAGAACATTTGAGAAGATCTAAGGGCGAATAGTCCTGCAGGAGACAACAGCAAGGGCAAAGGCCCAGAGGCAGGGACAAACAGTATGTCAGAGGAACGGCAAGCAGAGCACAAGGAGGAGGTGGATGCTGGCTGACTCGGAGAAGTGGGCATGCAGGGTCTTGAGGCCTCAGTGAAAGAGCCAGGGTTTTATTCTACGTACAAGGGGAAACCATCAAAGACTTTTTGTTGTTGTTGTTGTTGTATAACTATTTTTTTTCAAGATTAAATGTGTTTATTTCGAGTTAGTGGATACAATGGTATATTAGATATCAGCACTCCAAGCTACACGTATGTATTTGCCTCTAAACCTTCACACATTGTCAGTTGCCATTCCTCTAACATTCCATCACTGGGCCTCCTATTTCTAGCAAAATCATAGTTCAAATGTTTTAAAAAAGTAAAAGCAAGATGATCACCACATTGTGCTTCCAGTGCCCCCAGAAGGATTATAATTGTTTTAAACAAATGTTTATTGTTTTCAGTAAAGGGGGAAATTGATAACATGAGCACTATTAATGGCACGACTAGAAGATAAAGAACAGAATACAGATTCAAAGAAACATTTTAGGCTGGACGAGTTAGTTTCCCCTTAGCGAAAACTCCACATAATATCATGGATATGATGTCAACATTAAATTGTTCGATTTGTGGGCCATACACTTAAGCGTATGGGCTCGTACATTTTTGCACTAAAACAGAAGCAGTACAAGCTTTATGTTCTACCATTACACTTCCAGATTTTTCACTTATTAATATACCTGCCAACCTAATGATCCTTGCATGCATTAGAGTTTGCTTTTGTAGAGTTAAGTTTATTCTCCCCATCCCTCCTGCTCCCGTAAACATTGCAGTGCGAACTCTTTGCCCAATTTTATGAGAATGTTGCAAAGGACAGCTCTGTGCCACCTCGGGACAGGAATTCCCCGCCCCCTCCCCAGTCTACACATGAATCAGTAATATTGATCACATCTCATCTTACATGCAGACACTGCTCCCTTAATTTCCCCATGCCAGAGGCATACGAGTCAGCAGGTATGCATACAAAAATGGAATTAAAAGGAAAAAAAGAAAGAAAAAGCTTTCTTGTTAAAGCCTACTGTCCTAGAAGGAATCCATTGCTTTGAATTCACTTAAAGCCTATACACACGAAATGTGTTTCTTCTGAGAACCTCGTCTAACTCGTGTGTATGACTATTTTTTTAATTATGGTAAAATACACATAAAATTTACGAACTTAACCATTTTCAAGTGCCCTGTTCAGTGGTATTAAGTACATTCATATGGTTGTACAACCATCACCTCCATCCATCTCTAAAACTCTTTACATCTTATAAAACTGAAACTCTCATCAGAGGCTTTTAAGCAAAGCAGTGACATGATCTGACTTATGATTTAAAAATTAAGTTGCTTGCTTGGTAGAGAATTGATGGTAGGGAGGCGGCAGGATTAGGAGTTTACTGAATAATGGATTCAGGATACACTTTGGGGACGGAGCTGACATGACCGCTGCTAATTTGGATGTGGGCATGAGATAAAGAAAGAAATGAGAAGAGGAGTTGACTTCTAGATTTCTATATCTCCAGGGTCTAGCACACAGAAAATAGACAATGTTTATTTCATAAATGAGTGAATATTGATTTAACACTTAATAAGTAGAAACCTTTCTTCCCAGAGAACCAGGAAAACAGAAATGAAAACTACCATGGATGAAGGAGATATCTCTTTTCTAGGGCCTCACTATCGGTACTGTGTCCTTGTAACATGGATAAAGTCTACACAGTTGGTTCATGTCAACATTATATGTCTAATTCCAACATTAACATTAAAAGCTAATCCTTGTACATATATACAATAAGTTAAACTTTATTAAGCATTTTATATATTTTATGTCATGTCTTTCCTAAATCAATAGATTTAACCTCTGAGACTATGGTGCTATGTGCTACCTCCCTAGAGATGATGTGTATACATAAATCTGATGTTTTGGAGCGTTTATGGACCCTCTAATGCCCATTCATAGACCAATCTCAGGTCTAAAAATACCCTGATCTACCTAATATGAGTTGTTATTGTATATCATTATAAGAACCTAAACTTTATTAGCCTAGCCCTGGCACCTTTGGAGCTTTCAAAGGGTTTACCTTCATTCATGTCCATAATAAATGAGTTACCAAGAACCAACATTAATTTACGGGACTTCCCTGGCAGTCCAGTGGTTAAGATTCCATGCTTCCCCTGGAGGGGGCACGGGTTTGATCCCTGGTCAGGGAACTAAGATCCCACATGCTGTGTGGTGCAGCCAAATAAAAATTTAATTTAATTTAAAAAAAATTTTTTAAAAAGAACCAATGTTAATTTAAAGAATATCCTTCCATCTTTACCAAAACTGTTATTGAAAGTATTATACATGAAGTGATTCAAGATCCTCTTTATAAGAATCTACCTCATAAATAAATCCCTTTTACAATTCATTTCTAGGGGAAAAAGTACTACCTTAAAAATTGATGTTTTGGGCTTCCCTGGTGGCACAGTGGTTAAGAATCTGCCTGAAAATGCAGGGGACACAGGTTCGAGCCCAGGTCCAGGAAGATCCCACATGCCGCGGAGCAACTAGGCCCGTGAGCCACAACTGCTGAGCCTGTGTGCCTAGAGCCTGTGCTCCGCAACAAGAGAAGCCACTTCGATGAGAAGCCCGTGCACCACAACAGAGTGGCCCCTGCTCGCCGCAACTAGAGAAAGCCCACGCACAGCAACAAAGACCCAGTGCAGCCAAAAAAATAAATAAAATAAATATTTTTTAAAAAATTATGTACACCCCATAAACACGTACTTTACCTTGAGACATATAAGTATGCATTAACTGCCAACGTTCCAAAGTAGTTCCAAGATTTTCTTTGAGGAAGAATTCCTCCCCAATATTTTTCTCATGTAAACCATACTCAGAATTTATTTTCTACAATTTCCACTTTTAATGTTCTAAGTGGATTGAAAACTAGAAAACAAAAACAAAACTTGTAAAGCAAGCTCAGGATATTATCTTTCAAGTTTTCACAATTTTCTCTCCAATTCTTTACAGTTAGTTCTCCTGCCCACTTTTTAAGTCACTCACTTTTATGGAATCTTTTCAAAGAATTCAACATTCCTTTCACAGAAGCAATAATACTCTTTCCCTTTTGCACTTTATAGATTTACACACATTTAAATTATCTAATCACAATAACAAGCATAACTGGCGCCAACAAGTTTGCAATAAATACAGCCACTGAGCCAGCCATCAGAGCAGGGAACAGGCTGCTAGGAACTGGTGTTCATCACGCCTGGGCAGCATTTGGTCTGCTTTTTGGGGAAATGAGAAGCATGGGCTTGTAGGGTCAACTGGTTAGATGTCAAGAGGATTGTCTTTATATTAGGATGAACCATATGTAATTGCCAATATACAAACATTTCTCCTAGAGAAACGGCAGTTGCATGTGTTCAACCTAATATTTCTATTTTTTAATTTAAAAAATATTAACTATATTTAATGTTTAATATCACATCTATTATCCTTTTTTTCCCCTCCCTTTAAACAATGAAGAGTGGTTCTCACAACTTCATTTTTTAAATTCCATGTTTGCTCAGGAATAAGCTATTAAATAATCAGTAATTAAACTCTGGTTTCCTAAGAATGTGATTTCTACCTTCTTTCTTTCTTCAGGTTAAAGTCACACCTGTTAGAATTTCAAAGAAATTCTTCAAAGACTGAAGGTATAAGCGTGTGCCTTCTAGTGAACTGAAGGATGAAGAGCAGAGGGATTAAAATGTGAGGTCAGCATTCATTAGTTTGTTTGCTTCTCAGACATAAAACTTTTTGGCTCACGGGATCCAACACAGCACTCTCTGCCTAGAGAAGGCAGGAAAAAGGAAAGAAGAGGAGAGGGCAGAGAAGCCCCAGACAGACTTAGGATAAGTCCCCCTTAAATACAAGCAGCCTTTCCTTTTGTTCTGTCCATGTTATGCCACTGAATTATAATAAGCAAACAAATACATCACAAATGTGCTATTAAGACAAAATCCCACAACTGGGGATGGAAAGGAAGGAGCAGAAGAACGGAGGGGCTGTATTTAGTTGAGGGACAATAGCCAAACCCTCTTTTTCTAGTTCTCACATTTCTACCACTGACCCTAAAAAGTCTAAATCAGGTTTACGTTTATGGTTGTCCTTATGCCCTCACAAAACTATCGTTGGATATCAGAGCCCTAGTGTCTCTCATACCCTCTAAATCATCAACCCACAGAGTTAGTACGCAGAGGGGGAAGAGCCTGAACTTTGTAAACCATACCTGCGTTTAAATCCTGGCTTCGCACTTGTAACCGTGTACCCTAGCTGAGCACCCTTTCTGCTCCTTCACCTGAGCACCTTTCTTCACTTTTCTGCACCCATGTGTGCTGTGAGGATTCTGGTGCAGACCTTGCTGGCTTTAGACAATTCCTGAGAAAATGCACAGAAAGTGCCTGATTGCAACTATGACTGATGTCTAAAAGATGCCCAAACGTTTCACCTCATGATTTTCAGCAAGCAGGTAAAAACTTAAATGCAGGCTTGAGCTTTCTATAAACATGTGGCACAAGCTCGTTTTCTATTCCCAAATTGTTATGTACACTAAGCATAATCAAGGTATCTCATGTAAATAGTGAAGGTAGCTGTCCTTTCCAGGTCAGATAGAGAAAGGAGATAAAGCCTCCAAGGGAGAAGGGGAAGTTCCAGAAAGGTTAAGTTGCACATGCAGACAGGTGCTTTCAAAATACAAATCTTGGGCTTCCCTGGTGGCGCAGTGGTTAAGAAATCGCCTGCCAGTGCAAGGGACACGGGTTTGGGTCCTGGTCTGGGAAGATCCCACATGCCGCAGAGCAACTAAGTCCGTGCACCACAACTACTGAACCTGCGCTCTAGAGCCCGCGAGCCACAACTACTGAGCCCGTGTGCCACAACTACTGAAGCCCATGCGCCTAGAGCCCGAGCTCCGCAACGAGAGAAGCCACCGCAATGAGAAGCCCGTGCACCGCAATGAAGAATAGCCCCTGCTCGCCGCAACTAGAGAAAGCCCACACGCTGCAACGAAGACCCAACGCAGCAACAAAGATCCAATGCAGCCAAAAAAACAACAACAAAAACTACAAATCTTAACAGGTCCCTTCCCTTCTTAAAGGGTTCCACTGGCTCCCCATTGTCTGTAGGATAAAATCCAAAATCTTTACTAGGTGAATCAAGGCTCTCAGTAAGCCAGCTGTGCATACCTAGGCGACCTCTTCTCACACCCTCCTCTGCAGTGATTTTACAGTGTTTCCAATTCTCTGAATGCACCTGCATTCTCTCAGCCTGAATTTGATTTCCCACCCTCATCCCATTTCTCTGCTGCCCCAACTCCCAGTCTTCCTTCTTTCGGCTCAGGACAACTTTGTCTGCCTTTCTCTGCTCGGCTTCCTCAACACTCTGTGTTAATCACAGTTTTAAGTGTTTACCTCCCTTGAACCCACATAGATCTGGACGGGCTTCAGCACCCTGCCAACTACTTTGCCTGCCGCAAAGCTGACACTCAAATGTTTGTTGAGTATGCAACTTCTGAAACTCCCTAATTTTGGCTAGGTTTTGCTCTATACCTTATATTAGAGGGGACAAAGGAGCTGGGCTGCTGGTGTTCAAGGCCTGTGCTGCTTCTCCAAGTGGATGAAGATTTGTCTTTAACATGGCACATTTATGAGTTATATGTTATACGGTAACTTAGTTCCTCTGAATCATGGTCTGTTTAGAAATATTTATCACTAACAAAAAGGATACTTTTACTTGTCAAGGCAATAACATGTGCTTTTAATATATCTAAATCAATTAGGAATAATTAAAAATCTCAATTTTTTAAAAAAAGACCAATCTTATAAAGTGCTAAATTTGCATTAGTGTTCAGCTATTTCATAACATGTGAATGGTCCAAATTGGATGAGTCACAGAAATACATCTAAGATATATTCCTCTCTAAAAATGTGTTTATGGCATGCTTCTTTCCAAGCTATATGGTGTGTTTTATTGAAACCCAAGATTAGTTCTCAATTTAACACGCTACTGTATATACAAAGGCTCCAAAATTATTTGTTTGGTAAATAGCATTCTTCTATATTCTAAATATTCTAAATATTCTAAAGCTGATGTTTGCACATGTAGCACACCAAGGAGAATAAGCAATTAAACAAATTAGAAAAAGTCTTATTTCTTCAACTTGACCAGTAAGTACCTGAGGTCAGAGGCTTTAAGTATATTCCACTGTCTAGCGTAGAGAAACAAATCCCAATTTGTAAAATGACATAACTGCAAAGGTAAGCATTACTGTAACTTAAGTTGTTTATAACTGTTACTAATATACCTATCTAACAACAGAGGATTAGTTAAGGAAATTACATTATAATTTTTAGAATATAAGGCAGACAATAGGAGTTTTGGAAAATATACAAGGTGAAAAATGCTTACTATGTTTTATAAGGAAAACACAATATCCTAAAATTCTATATGTAGTAGGATGTAGGAAAACATGCATTTAAAAAATGAGAGAGGGGACTTTCCTGGTGGCACAGTGGTTAAGAATCTGCCGGCCAAAGCAGGGGACATGGGTTCGATCCCTGGTCCGGGAAGATTCCACATGCCACGGAGCAACTAAGCCTATGCGCCACAACTACTGAGCTTGCAGGCCACAGCTACTGAAGCCCGTGAGCCACAACTACTGAAACCCGCAGGCTCTAGGACCCATGCGCCATAACTGCTGAGCCCGCGTGCTACAACTACTGAAGCCGCGCGCCTAGAACCCGTGCTCCACAACAAGGAAGCCACCACAGTAAGAAGCCCACGTTCCGCCACAAAGAGTAGCCCCCACTCGCCGCAACTAGAGAAAGCCCGCGCGCAGCAATGAAGACCCAACGCAGCCAATAAATAAATAAATAGAGACAAAGGTAAAATGGCAAAATATTTATTGTGGTCGACTCACGCACAGGGGGTCAAAACTGTCTTCTTGGCTCCCCAGTCTCACCGTTTTGGTACCTCCTTCCAGTTTTCTTTTCTCCTCGCCTCAAACCTCCCCAAACACAGCCAATTCTTCCTTGACAATGTCTCTCAGGATTAGTCCAGGCCCACATTACCTTATACAGAGGTTTTGAGAAAAGATTCCCATTTGGCTTTTCTGCAGTCTCATTCAACTATCATATCTACTGCCAGAATAAGACAGTCATTCTACTGCTAAATATATCTACTGTGGTAATCTCTTCATTTATGTTTTATGCATTTTTGTGTATGTGTTATATTTTTCAATGAAATTGGGTTTTTCTTGTAACTCTGTGTGGCTTCATATTTTGTTTTGCTAGGATGAGGTTAGGATTCATGGCTCTCTGCTGATATGGCTCTACTTCCTTACCCTTCTAAATGGAATGTGTAGCCAGGGTAGCTGGGTTCCTATCTGCAGCAATGGAGTTGGCAGAGGCTTCCCTGCCCGTCCTCTACAAAGCCTGCCAGGTCCCCCACATCTACCAACGCATCCTTAACACCCTGTAAAACCCGGCTTAAAAATTTCAAAAAGTTTTCCACCATCATTCAACCCACCCAATATATGCTACATTAATTCATCTTGCATCATATTCCGCAAACATTTATCAAGCAACTACTAGTTGTAAGGCTTGAAGAGTTAAAGTCTTAAGTTGTTAACAATCTTTCTGTGGACCGTGAACATTTATGAAAGATGCTAACCAACAGTAAAAAGAAAAATGACATAAGTGATAAATGAATGTTCAGGAGTGGGGAAGAGGGAGACTGGTGAAGAGGAGAAGGGAACGGGGGTGAGAATGAGGAAGGCTAGAAGGAAGAGACAAGGTAAAAGCCAACAGAAGAGGTTTCATGATTGGGAGAAGTGTGATGTGAGACATGACTGCTGTTTTGCACCTGGGTGACTACAATACAGGGGAGGGAGGCTGACATAAATGACGCTAACTAGAAATGCTTTGGGGCAAAGCAGGGCAAGTCCAAATGGAATATTACAGTATGCACTGACATATGCTACACTAAAACTGAATAAGATACACGGAAAGCACAGAATCTTTAAGTGGGTAAGTAGCAGTGATAACCTAAGTAACAAAATTCTATGAAAAGAAAACCTAAATGAGTACAAAGTCACACAAGAAGGAAAAGAGGGACCTGAGACAGAGAGCCTAGTCAGTGAACATGAAAAAGCACAGGACTTCAAGAAAGTAAGGATGAAGAAAGGAACTCTAGGTGAGGCAGTATGCACAGTGGTAAATAGCCTCAACACTGGACCAGGGCCCCTGAGTTGGAATCTCCTCCTGCTACTTGTGCGTCCTGGGCAAGTTCCCCTGTCTCAGTTTCCTTATCCGTAAAAGGATAATGTTATCATTTATTTACCCCCATAGGATTGTTGCCAGGATTAAAAGAGTTGATACAAGTTCTTAGAACAGTGCCGGGCACAGAAGCATTCGATAAATGTCTGCCATTGGGGGAAAAATATTTTTTTTAATCCTCGGTGACCTTGAGGAGAACAATTCCTGGCCAGTAGTAGAAGCAGAAACTACAAAATAAGGGAATTAACAAACAAGTGATGGCTAAGAAGGCGGAGGCAACCCCAAAGCATCGAAGACTCTTTCACAGCAGTTAAGCAATACAAGCGAGAAGTGAAATAAAGAGTAACCTGCGAGTACAGGGTTAAATGAAAATGCTTGTCGAGGGAACAGATCAGCAAGAGGAAAAAGGCTTGGCTCGCCAAAACTATTCTTCAGTCTTTGTGAGACTTGTTTTCCCAACCACACAACGAGAGGACAGGGGTAGAGACCATATCCTTCCTGACGCAGCTTTCCCAAGGGAGCTCGAAAGAGCGTTCTCTCGGCATCCGGTAAGTTTGAATCAGCGCTGGCTGATTAGGGGAGAAGGCCCATTTCCTAACCAACGATACCCTGTAAGATGAAACAACAGGCTTTCCGATTTCCATCTCCGGCACGACCTGTTCCTCCGCTGTGTACTCATCACTCTCCTCAGCCAGCAGCTGCCGCCGGGACAGGATGCAGCTCGGGGAGCCAAAGAGGCAGCGCCCGCTGCAAGAGCAGCGCCCCAAGTTCATTCCGGCCTCGAGGACACAAAAGCGCCCCAGAGGGGAAAAAGCAGAAAGAAAGGGGCTCGGGGATTCTGGGGGGGTCGGGGGGGTGGGCGAGCGAGCCCAAATCCAGGAGCTGGGAAAGTGACCTCGGAGGTCAAGGTCGAGCAGGTCCCTCTCCCTCCCAGTCCCACCCGCAAGCACCTTTGTCCTCCCGCCCGGAACAGCTGGGCCCTGTCCCGCGGGAGCGCTCGGGAGAGGCTCAAAGCCCAGGGGCGGCGGGGACCACCGTCCCTTTGGGATGCTGGGGGCGGCGGTGGACTCCCAGGGAGGGCGCAGGTGAGCGCGGCGGCCCCTCCCTCCGGCGGGAAGGGCTTCGACCCTGGGCACCCGCAGACGGCGCGGCGACAACTTCCGAAGCGCCCGCCAGAGTCCAGGCAGGGCCTGGCCGGGCTCCCGAGTCTCCGGGACACGTATCCCACTCCCCGCGCACCGCGCCCAAGTTCTTTCCACCGGGCTGCTCCCGACCCCTGCCCCCCGGCGTCTCTCTCCCTCCCCCCATCTCTTCTCCTCCGCGCCTCGGAAAAGTTTGGCCCCGGCCCACCGGCTGGGAGCCCCGCACTCACCCCGCGACGAGCGGAGCCCAAGAGGGCGGCGGCGGGCGGCGGCGCGAGCGCGGAGCTCCTCACAGCGGGCCCTGCTGCCCCGGCCGCCGACCGAGCTGGAAAAGGGGCGGAGGCCGCCGGGTGTCACCTGCCCGCTCTCCCACCCGCCCGCTCTCCCACCCCGCCGCGTGACGCCGCAGAGCGCCGCCCCCTGACCGCCCGCCGCCGCCGCCGCCAGGTACTCGCGGGGGACCGCGGGGAGGAGCCTCCCTCCCGGGAGGGATCGACCAGGAAGGGCGCGCGGCCTCGGTCGCCCCACCTCCGCCTGGCTCGGCGCCCCGCAGCTCGGAGCGCGGCCGGGACGGGGTACCGAGGACCGCTCGGGGAGATCCGGACTAATTACATTTCTTTCTGAGCACAAATGTCATCACCTGAGGTCATCTCGAGGCGTAACATAAATAGTGTGAAAACTGTCGTCATGCATGACTCAGGATTGAGTTGCAGAAAAATCTGAAATGAGGAAAACCTGGCCCAGGGTGAGGCTGGCGGCGGAGAGGGAGAAAAAAGGGGAGTTCTTGCTCCTGAAAAGGCTATTCCGGAGGGTTAATTCATTATCTGAAATGGAGGCCAGACCCAACGGCGGCGAGAGGCCCAGTTTGGGTCAGCTCCATCCCCTGCTTATTAAAAACTGGAGAATTGCCGCAAATATTGGGGAGTGAAGGGGGCTTTTAGAGCAATGAAGAGGAAATTGTATATAATCTAAGTCAACTTTTTTGCCCTGGTTAGTAACAGCTGCTGCTGCAGCCAACACACTCGGGCACACTGACTTTTCCTCATCCACGGCTGGCTTGAGTGTGGGGTGAGGATGAATGTCAGGCGTGTGTATGTGCGCTCCATTATTTTTTACCTTACCTGGCTTTGTGTTTGATCATGAGCCTCCTAACCGCTCTCGTGTTTTGGAATCCTGGCATCAATAGCTGGAGGGCAAAATAAGAGTCGAAAGAAGTTACTTGTTCAGGAGGCAAAAACCAAGAACTAGAGTTGAGTTGTCTTCTAGAAACTGGAAAAATAACCTCAGGGGTTGCAGTCCTGGCCCATGCACCTCACAAACATGGCCTGTGAGTTTGTGCTGTGAGTTTTAAGCATGAAATCACAGCAAAAGGGTCCAGACTACCGGGGAGGGAGGGTAGGAAGAAGAACACTCAGTGGGCCAGAAGCATGTTTTCCTCACATGCAGGTAGTTGCCTACCATCACCTAATCCTACTGCATCAACAAGAGATTTTAAATGTTTTATACAAAATGTGGAGAGACCCCATAGTAGCCATTCAGGAAAAAAAAAGAAAAAGCAAAAATCATGAAAGCTCAAACTTAAGAGAATCCCAGCTTCAATGAAACTAAAGATTTCTCCTTCCTTTTAGATAAACTTTGCTTTCATAATAAAACCATGTCATTTAGTAGTCTTGGCTACTGGGAACTAGAGACAATTGCTTAACAATATTTGCCTTTGCATTTGTCACTATCTGCCCATCTATATACAATTATGAAATTTCAAGTATGCAAAAGATCAAATGGATTCATTCATTTAACAAATATATATTCAGTGCTTGTATGTTCCAGGCTCTGAAGATTCAACAGCTAACAAAACAGACCAAAAAAAAAAAAAAACCTCTGCTCTTGCGGAACGTACTTTCATTTACCTTCGTTCTAGTTGGAGATGACAGACCACAGATGAATAAGCAAGTAAAATATGAGTGTTCATGTAGTGATAAGTGCTGTGAAGAAAAATAAAGAAGGGATGGGGATAGGGACTTCTGGAGGTGGGGAGGTGAGGAGTTGCACTGTTAAAGCAGCTAGGGAAGTCCTCAGTTGAAGGAGGCATTTGAGCCAAAATTGTAAAGAGATGAGGTGGCAAGCCTGTGTGTCTACCTGGGTGACAGCCTTCCAGTCATCGGGAACTGTAAGGCCAACGGCCCAGGGCATGAGCATGCCCCAGATGATCACGTTCACAGAAGGGCAAGGAGGTCAGAGCTGTTGGAGTGGAGTGGAAGGTAATATCAACAAGATTTCGCAAGGATCTGATGTGGGGTGTGAAAGGGGGGGAAAAAAGGTCAAGGATGACTCCAGGGTGTTTTCCTCTATCAGCTGGAAGGAGAGCTGCCATTTACTAAGAAAAGGAAGACTGAGAGAAGACAGTTGGGTGGGGGGGGTCATCAGGAGTTGTTTGTGGGACTGACTTAATTTAAGATGCCTATTAGATATCCAAGTGGGAATGTCAAGTAGGAAGTTGTTTATGCCAGTCTGGAGTTCAAGAGAGAGGTCCGGCCTGATGATATAAATTTGGGAGCTTCCACATGATATTTATTTATTCTCTGGTCTGAGAATGGCTAAGAGCACCGTGAGTGAGACTAGAGAAGAGGTTTCAGAACTTCGTCCTGGGGCACCCCACTATTAAGCTATCAGGGAATGAGGAGGAATAGTCCTGAGATTTGAGTAAAATCAGGAGAGTGTGGTTTCCTGGAAGGCAAGTGTGTTAGTCAGCTATTGCCACAATAGTTCTGTGTAACAAATCACTCCAAGGTCAGTGGCGTATAGCAGTATACCTGTTCTCATGCCCATGAGTCAGCAGATCGGTTGCAGTTCAGCAGATCTAGGCTGTGCTCAGCTGGGTGGCTCTGCTTTAGGTTGCAGATTTAGCTTAGTCTGTCCCATGTGTGTTATTTCTGGAGCCCAGATTGAAGAGTCAGCAGCCACCTGGAGAAGATCAGTTGGGGTACAAGAAGCAGTCCAAAATCCACATGATTTGTGGGCCTCTGCTCACATTATTGAAGCACGTTTAAGGCCTCTGCTCACATCAGGTTGGCTAATATTCCATTGGCTAGAGTGGGTCACATAGCCAAATCCAACATCAGAGGGGAGTGGGAAGCATATTCAACCTACAGTGGAAGGGTGAAGAGAATGAGTATTTGCTGAACAATAATCCAAACTTTTATCATAGCAAGGGAAGAAAGTGTTTCAAGGTGAGGGAAGTGATCGCCCAATAAGCTAGGAACCAAAATTGGCCCTTGATTTAGCAATATGGAAGTCTTTGGTTGACCATGACAGAACAGGTTTGGAGAAACAGAAGGAATGAAAACCCACCCCATTTGGGTTTTCAGATCTGAACATGCACATTCACCAATAGGCAACAGAGGGAAGATAGAGTTATGGGCAAAGATTGGGGGGAAGTAGGAGCTTGTGTTGATAGATTGTTTTAGGTCAGATTTCCCAGAAGCAGACCTGAGGCAGAAAGTTGTGTGCAAGTGATTTATTGAGGTCAGTAAGGGATCCAAAGGGATCTGGGTGAAATAATAATATTGTTCACTATGCGAATGTTAATATTTTCCAAATTTAGCTTTTTTTTTTTAAAGAAATAAAATGTTACAGTTAAAGCTCCACCCTATCCTAATCCTTTTCTTTCTCCTAAAGGTATCCTGAAGTAGCTATGTATCATTTCCATGCATGCGTTTATACTTTCATTAGTATATCTATCTCAATATATACTGTAATTTTGTATATGGTTAAATTTTATGGAAATAGTATCATACTGTATGTATTCTCCTACAACTTTGTTGATTCATGTAGCTCACTCATTTAATCACTCTAGAGTATTCTGTTGTATAACTAAACCATTTATTCATTTGCCTTCTAATGAACAAAATTGGGTTAGTTCTAATTTTTCCCTTCTGGAGACAATGTGTCAAGGAATATACAAGTAACTATTTTCTTGTACACATGGAGAAAATGTTCTAGGGTTTATACTTAGAAATGGAACTGCTGGTCATGGAATAGATTGTTCTCTTCTACGGACATTTGCTATTTTTTGGCTGCCCTGTATCTGAATCCTCTGTCTATGTTTGAGGAAGTTCCTATAACGACTTCGTAGAGGCAGAGCTCACCTCCGGTTAAAGAAGCTGAAAACGCATGATACTCACTTTGCCACCGGCTTGGGCAGCTAGAGCTCACAGTTGCTGCAACTCCCTGACAACCCTCCTCCCAGGATTCTGAAATTGAAGCTAGTGACACAGAAGTTGTGTTTGCTAGTGGCATGGGTGGCTTCCCAGACTGATTCACTGGCATAAATTTAGCTCTAGTTTGTCAGCAAAGGTTGACTTTGTTCCTACCTTTTCCAAGCCTATTATCCAGCCTTTGTGGAGATTCTGTAAGCTCTCAATAATTTTCAATAAACACCTTTTATGTTTAAATTAGTTACTTTGTTTCTATTTCCTGCAGCTGAGGACCCTGACTGACCGACTCTCCTTGACTGACAGACTTTCCTAAGTGGTGCCAATTTACACTAGCACCACATTGTATTAATAGTTCCCGTTTCCCTAAATCCTTGCCAACATTTGATGTTTTCAGACCTTATATTTTTCCCAGTCAGATGGGTGTGAAATGATTTCTCACTGTTTTTTCTTTTTTGTTGTTGTTGTTGTTCTTTTTTTTTTTGATGTGGACCATTTTTAAAGTCTTTATTGAATTTGTTACAATATTGCTTCTGTTTTATGTTTTGGTTTTTTGGCCA
Organism: Eschrichtius robustus; assembly: GCF_028021215.1. Classification (NCBI taxonomy): domain Eukaryota; kingdom Metazoa; phylum Chordata; class Mammalia; order Artiodactyla; family Eschrichtiidae; genus Eschrichtius; species Eschrichtius robustus. The sequence continues at coordinate 47,517,629 of NC_090825.1, forward strand.
CGAGATACGTGGGATCTTAGCTCCCTGACCAGGGATTGAACCCAAACCCCCTGCATTGGAAGGCGAAGTCTTAACCACTGGACTGCCAGGGAAGTCCCCTCACAGTTTGTTTTTTTTTTTTTTTTTTGGATATTAAATTGCATTCAGTTTAAAGTATCTCAGAAGAATGTTAACTCTTTTATTTTTGGTCTGGACATAGAGGTACACTGCACATTAATTCAAATCACAGATGATACTAAATTGGGTGATGATATGAACACCCAGAGAACACAAACAGACAATAAAAAGAGATCCACAATGAAATAACCAAACAATGTTCACACTTCTTAATGCTATTTTGGATATATATATGGAGAAACACCCGAACACTGATTTCTAATAGCTGGAAAATATTTTCTGCATGACTACCTTACAAAGAAACTTGTGGCTGAGAGAAATAAAAACAAAGTAGGTACAAATTTATAATAAAGAACAGTATCAAAGAAAGTTTAACAAATGTGATTAGCATATACTGAAGCATCCCATCAGAGTCTAAAGAAGTGAATGTTCCTTTTAAAATAATCTGTTTAATCAAGCTGTTGTATTGATGCAGAAAAATCATCAATGTGGGGAGATATAGTCAACCGGTAAACAGAAGTTTTAGTGCTGTTGTAAGTAGAAATAGAAGAATTACGTGGAAAGAGCATAACAAAATTTAAGTTCATAAATGTCAAAAACGGAAATGTAATCCAAGGCAAGGGAGAGATGCTTCATCACTAAACTATTATAAAAGTGGAAACCAGTACGTTATAAAGAGAACCTAAGAGAATTCATATCTCTGTCATTGATTTCTCTAATCTGTATTTCAGTTTGGATACATTTTATTAGTTTGTTATATTGCTAATTTGTCATTTTGAAATGAAATTATTATAGGCCCTGGTTAGAATTTCTCCATTAATATTATTATAAAATACAAAAGGATGCCACATAATTTCTGTATTGACCAATTCTTCTTGCTTTCGACTTCTTTATACAATGCAAAAAAAATTGAATGTGAATCACCATACTTATAGATTCTAAGAGTTAGATAAAAGCTTCTTGGAGTGGATGAGAAAGTGAAGCAGGCTCTAAAAATCAGGAGCTCAAATGAGTCATTTAAACTATTCTCCAGTTAAAGTTTAATGCTCTCCACACTCACTGAAAGTCCGTAAATTCAACCCGTGATTATGAAATGCAAACTCTTCGTCCTAGCAACAAACAACACGTCAACAAAAAACCAGAATAAACCACATCTTTAAAGGTTATTAACAAGCCATTTAGCATGCTTCAAGATCAAGGCACAAATAAGGGAGCATGGTTATTCCTTGGTTTGGGAGGTAGGACTGAACCTCAAACACAGCCACTCATGTGCTTCCTTGTAGTTATAGTCACGCACACATGATACCAACCAATCCATCATCAACTAAATACAAGTCAAGTGTTTATTAAAGTACTATTAAATTTTAATTAATATAAAGTCATATTAAAAACATTAGACCATTTTCACCTCAGATTTTAGTTACTGTTTCCTAACCTGTGCATATTTGTAAAGCTTGTTGGTTTTTTCCTTCTCCTTCTCCCTATCTTCACCCTGGTCACCAGGCCTCCCTCTCTTCCCCCTCCCCCTCGCCTCCCCTCCCCCTCGCCTCCCCTCCCCTCCCCCTCCCCCTCCTCCGCTTCCTCCTCCTCCTCCTCCTCCTTCTTCTTTCTCACTCTCCCCCAACCCCTCTCCTCTCTCGCTGAATATACCTTTTCAGAAATGCTCATCTTGTTGAGGGGGGAATCAAAGACAGCACTCACTCAGAATCAGAACTGCGAAAGCCACACCGAAGTTCCAATTAAGCAGCAAGGATATGGAGGAAGGGCTTGGGGTCCTATTGCTTCCCCTTTTTTCTTTTTTTTGATGTGGACCATTTTTAAAGTCTTTATTGAATCTGTTACAATATTGCTTCTGTTTTATGTTGTGGTTTTTTGGCCACGAGGCATGTGGGATCTTAGCTCCCCGACCAGAGATCGAACCTGCACTCCCTGCATTAGAAGGTGAAGCCTTAACCACTGGACCGCCAGGGAAGTCCCCTCACTGTGGTTTTAATATACATTTTCAGGATTCCTAGTGATACTGAACATCTTTTTATATTTTTTTTTAGTCATTGAGATAGCTTCCTTGAATTCCTTTTTCATATCATTTGCTTAGAAAAATAAGCAGTGGCTTAGTCATACGTACTTATTTTATATTTTTTTTGTTGACTTGTCCATTGCATGTTTTATAATATCTTTTCTCAATATAGGACTTATACTTTAATTGTACGAGGAGTCTTGTTATTCTTAAATTTTAAAAAATTAAATATAGTTAAGTTTATCAATATTTGTCTTATGCTTTGTGCCTTTTGCCTCTCAAATAAAAAATGGTTTCTTTTTCTGAGGTTATAAATATACTCGTTTTTGTTTTCCAAAATCTTTTTTTTTTCTTATTAAATTTAGATCTTTAATCCATCTGGAATTGTTTTTAAACTGGTATGTTTGAATAGGTAATACATTCACAGGCCTTGCATATCAAAAAGTCATACAGTGAAGAATCTCCCTCTATCTCATCTCTCATCTATGCTTTTCTGATATACTTTTAGAGGTTAAAAATAATTTTTTTAAACAGCATATTCTTCCTGTTTCTGTCTTTTTTAACACAAATAGTAAATTTGTGTTAAAAACACAATGCTGCACCTATTTTTTTCACTAAACAATATATATTGAGATACTTCCATAAAAACCTTATTCCTCTCTATGTTGTATGACTCTACTGTGATTCATTTAACAAGTTTCCTATTGATAAATATGTAGGTTGTTTGTAGTCTTGTGATGTTACTATCAACAGCTAACACATGTATAGTATGTGCCAGGTACTGTTGTAAGTACTGTTTATATAGATTAAATCATTTAATCCTCACGCCAACCCAAAGAATACATACTATCATTACCTCCATTTTACAGATGAAGGAACCGAGGCACAGGGAGATTTAGTAACTTACCCAAGAACATAATGTTAGTAAGTGGTAGAGCTAGAATTTAAAACTATGCTCTAGCCTTCATGCGCATCACCACATACAGTGCTACGGTGAATACCCTTGCATACACTATGTAAGTTCCTAGAAGTGGACCTGCTGGTTCAGAGAGCAAGTACATATGTAATTGTGCTAGCTATTACCTCTATATAGGCTTGCACTAATGTACACTCCTGACAGCAATGTATAGAAGTATCTTTTCCCCCCATAGCCTTACCACAGTTAAGGTAACACTTGTTATCAAATGTTCGGATGTTTGTCAGTTTGATAAATGAAATACAGGAGATTGCTGTAGTTTCCATTTGTGTTTCCCTTCAGGTGAGTGAGATTGAGCCTCTGTTTCATATGTTTAAAAGTCATTTATATTTCCATTTCTGTAGACTGTTTCTATTCTCTAGTTTTCTATCAGGTTGTGGCCTTTTTTTTCCCCCTTATCAATTTCTAGGAGTCCTTTAATATATATGTAGGAAGATTAGCCCTTTGCTGTGATAGAAGTGGTAGGTATCTTCCCCCCTCCCTCCACATTTGTTAAGATCTCACACACATGTCTTTCTGTGTAAGCTCTCTGTTCTATTCCACTGTCTATTTGTCTTGCCTTGGATTTTCTCTTTTACTCTTCTGCGTAAATTTTAAGAACAGCTTTTTTTTTTTTTTTTTGAACGAAAAGCTATGTTAGGATTTTGATTTGAATTGCCTTAATGTTTAAAGATTTATTTAGAGAGAATTGCCATCTTTAGAATATTGAAGTGACCCATTTATGAACATGATATTATTTCTCTATTTATGTAAATCTTCTCTGTTTGTTAATAAAGTTTTGATTTTTCTCTGTTTTGGTTTTTCACATATTTTGTTAGATTTATTCCTAGGAGCCCTATAATTATTGTGGCTATTATAAATAGTACATGTGTTTTTAAGTTACATTTTCTAATTGTAAATATAGGAATGTTATTAATTTTTCTGTAATTATTGTGTATCCTTCGTCTTTATTAAACTCAGTAATTTGTAGAATTTCTATGATTTTTTAACTGAGACAATAATATCTCCTGTGAGTAATTATAATTACTGAATCCTTAACCTGCAACTTCTTACTCTATGTCAGTCTGTTAGGGATTTAACTTTTACCAGTGATTCACAAACTTTACTGAGAGCGAGGATTATCGGGATGTTGTTAAAATGAAGATTCCTGGAAATGTGTCTCCAGAGATGCTGATTTAGTAGGTCTAGATAGTGGGATACATAATCTGCGTTTTAACACACACTGTATATGACTCGAATATAGTTGCCCAGAGAGCAGCAGTTTGGGAAACTTCTTACATATAACCTATCTCTTCTGATATTTATTATTGCCTCCACAATGAAATGATAAACCCTTGATGGCAGAGATTTTATCTAATCTCTCTTGTATCCTTTGTGCCTAGAATAGTAGCCTACCAACAGTAGATGCTAAATAAGTGTGCAGAAGGTAAAAAGGAATTTTAGGAAAGTCATTGGAAGTACTTTGTGTGAAGCTGCTATTTAAATGCTTTAAAAATGTTTTCTCATGTGCATTTTATACACATTTAAAAGATATCTTTAGGGCTTCCCTGGTGGCACAGTGGTTAAGAATCTGCCTGCCAATGCAGGGGACACTGGTTCGAGCCCTGGTCTGGGAAGATCCCACATACCGTGGAGCAACTAAGCCCGTGCACCACAACTACTGAGCCTGTGCTCTAGAGCCCATGTGACACAACTACTGAACCTGTGTGCTGCAACTACTGAAGCCCGTGTGCCTAGAGCCCGTGCTCCGCAACAAGAGAAGCCACCGCAATGAGAAGCCTGCACACCGCAACAAAGAGTAACCCCCGCTCGATGCAACTGAAGAAAGCCCAGGTGCAGCAATGAAGACCCAACGCAGCCAAAAATAAATAAATAAATAAATAAACTAATTAAAAAAAATAAAAAATAAAACAATAAAAGATATCTTTGGGACTTCCCTGGTGGCGTGGTGGTTAAAACTCCGCGCTCCCAATGCAGGGGGCCCAGGTTCAATCCCTGGTCAGGGAACTAGATCTCACATGCATGCCGCAACTAAGAGTTCGCATGCCACAACTAAGGAGCTGGAGAGCTGCAACTAAGGAGGCTGCAAACCACAACTAAGGAGCCTGCCTGCAACAACTAAGACCCAGCACAACCAAATAAATAAATAAAATAAATAAAAATAACAAAGGTTTATTAAAAAAATAAATAAAAGATAACTTTGCTATCATCAGAGGAAGAACAATGATTGCAATGTGATAGGTACATTGACTGGGTGACTACCAACCCTTACCCCAATGTGTCTATATCTTGCCAAGCTTAATGGCATCATTTCTTTTTGGCACTGAAAATGCAAACTATGAGTTTCAGACAAGTCATTTTCTTTTTGGTATCCTTCTGTGCAGATATCTAAGACGTCTGTAAAATTTATATCCCCAGGACAGGATATAAGTGAGATATGGAATGCGAATATCCCTTAAATTATCATAAAAATCAGTATTATAATTATCTTCCTATAAACCCCAATCATTTGAAAATGTTAATACAAAGGCTTTTCCACCGTGAAGGATTGTCACTTACTGTGATTATGACATTAGCTATGATTAATTTGATTTTAAATGTTATGGAATTGATTTCTTTTGTTTTTTAAATACATTTTATTTATTTTTGGCTGCATTGGGTCTTCATTGCTACACGAGGGCTTTCTCTAGTTGCAGCAAGCAGGAGCTACTCTTCATTGTGGTGTGCAGGCTTCTCATTGCGGTGGCTTCTCTAGTTGCAGAGCACGGGCTCTAGGTGTGCGGGCTTCAGTAGTTGCAGCACTCGGGCTCAGTAGTTGTGGCACACGGGCTTAGTTGCTCCATGGCATGTGGGATCTTCTCAGACCAGGGCTTGAACCCGTGTCCCCTGCATTGGCCGGCGGATTCTTAACAACTGCACCACCAGGTAAGCCCTGGAACTGATTTCTGAATCAACTATATTATCTGAAACTAAAGTGCAGTGGTTTATTTTGTGTATTCGACCAATATCTTTTTTTAAAAAAAATTTATTTATTTATTTTGGCTGCACTGGGTCTTAGTTGCGGCACATGGGATCTTTAGTTAAGGCATGCGAACTCTTAGCTGTGACATGCATGCGGGATCTAGTTCCCCGACCAGGGATCAAACCGGGGCCCCCTGCATTGGGATCACAGAGTCTGACCTACTGAACCACCAGAGAAGTCCCTCAATCAATATCTTGATATCACAAATTCCTGTGAAGGCCAAGTCTAAATAATATTTAATTAAAATTCTTATATATTTCATTTCATAATAAAATGTTTCTCAAATAGATAGGAGAACTATCATAATTTATATCTTATTGAATGACTAAATAATATACCATCAAGATAAGGTATATTTTAATGATGTGATTGAAACAAAACAACAATTAAGAAAACAAAAAATTTTACATAGTAAAACTATTTAGCAGTCATGATTCTTCTGGAATTTTTAACATATACTATATTTGTACTATGTTACTCTAAATTTTATGTATTGGTAACTGTTCAGTGTACCTTGTAGGTTTGTTTATTTATTTATTTACTTAGGCTGCGCCGGGTGTTAGTTGCAGCACGTGGGATCTTTGTTGCCGCCTGCCGGATCTTCATTGCTGTATGCGGAATCTTCAGTTGTAGCACGTGGTATCTTTAGCTGTGGCATGCGGGATCTAGTTCCCTGACCAGGGATGGAACCTGGGCCCCCTGCACTGGGAGCGCAGTCTTAACCACTGGACCACCAGGGAAGTCCCGTACCTTGTAGGTTTACAAAACAATTCAGCAGATGGAAGCTCTGTCTTCTTGGAGGAGTTACCTTTGTACTTGGTTGATGTTTCACAAACTTACCTGATTTGCATAATCACTGGAAACAAATGTTAAAAAACACAGATTTTTTTAGGTCCCTCAAATAGTGGTCCAACCCTACCTTGGACAGCTATGAAATAACCAATGGTAAGAATCTTGATCAGTTTTTTTTTCTCTCTCTCCCTCTCTTTAAACATTGCATATCTTTTTTCCCCTAGATATACCTGCTACTGAAGCGATAACTTGTATAATTTATTATACATTGAGGATGACTGGGTAATCACTTAATTTTTGTGAAAGGCTTATCAATTTGAGGTAAGAGAAGAAACTAAGGACACTTCTATTAATAAGGTATCACATAAGATTTTGTAAAAATACTAGATTCATCATTACATTTTAAATCCTATGTGATACACTAACAGTTTAAAAAAAATTTTGTTGCTTTTTGGGTATTTTCCAGGAGACTGCTACTATAATAAAATTGTAATAAGTAAGCAGAAAGAGGCACCAGGGATTATGTTCTATCAACATGTGTGAATCTTAGCTGCCTACAAGAATATCAAAACAATCAAATTGTCTTTAATTGAAATGGGCATTTTAAACTCTTACTGGAATGTTTTTATTTTACAGTTTCAGGATATCTTCCTATGACTGTAACCTGTAGTCAGTTAGTCAATGTTTACTGATCATTTGTCATAAATGACAGTAGAGGCCAGCTCTGAAAATCAGACTGAGTGGAGATGGGCATATATGTGTTAGTGACTAATTTCTAAGTGAAGAAAAGATGTGTATTGCTTTATATTATCCATATTTCTTTTTCTTTCGCACAGATCATTAAGAGCTGACTGTGCACACAAATGTAATTTAAAAGGCGTATCTTTCATCTCTGTTGTTCTTGGTTTTACATATCCATTCTGTTGCATGTAAAACGAGTTCCCTATCTATTTCTAAATGATAAAGCAATTGCGCAGATAAAGTAGTCTAGGAAATGAGTGTGGGGCAGTTGTGGACTATATTCCCCAAAGCAGTTTGTTAGTCATTTGGTTTGTTACAACTTCATTCATTTCAGCTTTTTTCTTCTAGACTAGGCTGAAGAAAAATTAGACTTTTTCAGAAAGCTTAAAGAGTTGGAGGCAGGTAAGTGAAAACAGTGGTGGACCCACAAATAGCCAGCTCCTTGTAATTTAAAAATCTGCAAAGGAATTAGCTCTTGGTGCATTGAAGAAAGAGGTCTTGGAATGTGTGGTGATGAAGAGCATACCCATTCACAGCTGGAGCAGAAGATGGCTAGCTCTTCACTAGGTCAGCTTCTTCTTTCTCCTGGGTGCACAGCGGGGCTCTAATCCCCAGCCTTCTTTGCAGTTTGGGTGTGGCCATATGATAGAGTTCTGGCCAATGGAATTCGAGCAGAAGGGCTTGGCATTTCCTGGTCTGGCTCATTCATACTTACCAAGTAAGATCCTTTCTGCTGTTTCCCCTGAAGCATAAGGAAGCCTTATGTTGAATGTGGTGGAGCCACAAGATGGAGGGATCCTAAGTTCTCAAATTACCATTTGGAGGAGAGGGATTTTATATGAGCTATAAACAAATGTATATTGCATTAAGTCTCAGAAATTTTGTAGTTCATCTGATACCACAGTTAGCCTGCCCCAACTGATATAACAGAATAGTACTGTTGGTCAAGGATTTTGCCTCTCAGCCAGCAGAAAGCAGAAAATGGTTGCCTCTTCCCTTGGCCTCTCTGGTATTTTCTGGATAAGACCTGGCAACTTCTTTGGCATTCTACTTTGGACAAGTTTTCCTAACCCCACCTTTGTTATTGCAGTTGCCTCCTAACTAGCTCTCTGCTTCTGCTGGTGCCCTCCTCTACAGTTTATTATCCAAACAGAAACCAGAGTGACCTCATGTCATTCTTCTCAACCCCCTCCAAGCTCTCCATTTGTTTCAGAGAAAAAACTAAAGTCTTTTAAAAAATTTTTTTAATACTATATTTTATTTAACTCAATATATCAAAAATTTTCATTTCAACATGCAATCACTATAAAAATTATTAGCAAGCTATTTTACATTTTTTTATACTGTCTTCGAAATTCAATATGTGTATTACACTTAAAGCACACCTCCATTTGACTGTCCACATTTCAAGAAGCTAAAGTCTTTTCAATGACCTATAAGACCATTTCTGATCTGCCACCTCTCCTCATACCCTCTTTGTCCTTCTCTCCTAACACTCTCCCTTTCCCTTACTCTGATCTAGCCTCACAGATTTCCTTGCTATTCCTTGAACAAAGCAGGCATGCTCTTGCCTTAGGGCTTCTGTGCTTGTTCCCTCTGCTTGGAATGCTCTTCTCGAAGACGCCCCCATGGATTGTTCTCCCAGTCTTTGCTCAGAGAGGCTTTTCTGGGCACACTATTTAAAATGACAACTCCTTACACTCCCCATCCCCTTCCCTCTATTATTTTTCTGCGCAGCACTTAGTACCTTCTAACATGCTATACACATTTTTCTTTTTAACATTGTTCACTGTCTGTTCCCCTCCACACCCCTCTTAAAACGAAAGCTCCATGAGAAAGGATTTTTGACTTTTTGTTAAATTGCCAGCCTAGAGTAGTACTTGGCAAATAATAAATAATAGATAAATTTTTGCTGAATGACTAAATGCTCTTATATAGATAAGCATCGTGTGCCAGAGGAGCACTAAAGGGAAACTCTTAATTCACACTGGGATCTGGCAGGGAAAAGTCTTCTGGAGAAACTTACTCTTCTTCCAGGACCGGAAGCTGATGCAGTTGCTGAGCGTATAAGCCAATGGTCACTTTTTAGTCCTCCTCTTAACTGACCTATCAACATCATTTGACACCATCGTGACTGTCTTCTTGGAGTGCTGTCTTCACTTGCCTTCTGGGGTACCACATTTGCCTGGCTTGTTCTCCTACTTTCCTGGCCATCCCTTCTCAGGCTCTTCAGCAGCACCTCTCCCCTCTAAATGTTGGAGTGCCCAGGGTTCAGTCCTGGTCTTCTTCTCATCTTTCTACACTCATTCCTCAGGGGATCAAAACTTTAAAAAATATCAGGGCTTTAAATGCCATCTGTATACTCATGACTACAGCACATATATTTCTAAACGCTCTCTCTTTCCTGAACTCCAGATCTGTATATCAGGTGCCTACTGGGAGAGCCTTTTGGATGTCTAAGTATCGCAGAGTTAAATGCCCACAATAGAGCCTCTGATATTTCCCCCTTGCCATGTGTTCCCGACGTCATTTAATGGCAGCTCTATTCTTTCGGTTGCTCAGGCCAAAAGCCTCGGAGTTATCTTTGATTCTCCTCTTCCTCTCTGCCAATTCTACCTTCCCAATTTAACCAGAACCACTTCTCACCATCCCCACTGCCAGCACCCTGGGACTGCTTGGATTTTACGAGCCTCTTTGCTTCTGCTGTTGGTCCTCTTCAGCCAATCCCCACACGGACACCACGTGATCCTATTAAAACCTAAGTCAAATCATGTCTCTCTTCTGCTCAAAACCTTCCAATGGCTTCTTATATCCCCTCAGAGACCTGCAAGGCCTTTCTTAACCTGACACCATCTCCAACCACTATCCCCCTAATTACTCTTCTCCATTTAGCTGTCTTGCTGATCCTTGGCTATTCCATGTATGCTCTTGCTTCAGAGCCTTTGCACTTGATATTCTTTATCTAGAAGATGTTCTTTCCCCAGATGTCTGCTTAGCTAGCTCCCTCACTTGCTTCAATCATTACTCAAAATTCATCTTTTTCAGTGAGGATTTTCTTGGCTGCCCTATCTAAAAATTTAATGCGGGTTCCTGCCCCCACTTCTCATTCCCTTTGTCTTTTTCCTCCTTTGCACTTTTCGATAATGTATCTTATTTTCTTATTTATTGTCTTTTTCCTCCACCTCAGTATAAGATCATAACTCTCACCTTTTAAAAGATGCATCTCTCTCCTCCCATTTCCGTTTCTTCAGTCACAGTTTTAAAGTCATGCTAATAACACTCACTCGCAATGGAAATGTTTGAGCATAGCAAAGGATTTGGTCTGTTTTGTTCACCAGCACATAGTTTGTGCTTAAACTCGTTATAATGAATGGATCAAGAATTAATTAGATCCGGTAAAACTGTTTCCTTAGCGAGTAAGTGTTCTTCCAAACCCAGGAAGAGTTAAAATTTTAGAAGATGCTCAAAGGGGTCAAACTCGTAGTTTGATACTTTCATGTTAAATGTAGGAATAAGTTAGTAATTATTGATAATGATTATATATAATATTGTAAATATTAAACATCTATAATTATGATAGATACTTGTAATTATAGATAATGAGTATTTAAGGTTTAAAATTTTAGTGTTCAGGAGAATCAGTCATATTAAGGAATTCGACAGATCAGGTTTATGATTCCATTTTGAGTTTTATCATTGAATTCAGACTCATGATTTAAAGGTTAGAGATGTAACCATTTTAAATGTTTATAATCAGTATTAAATGCCTGAAATGAAAAGTTGTTTTATTGCATTTGTACGTTTAATTTATCGGATTTATAAGAGATGTTTAAATTATTGGAAGCTTTGCATGTTCATTTGTCTGGTAAGGTATTAGAAGTGCTTAAAAACATCAATTATTAAAATTATCAATGCAGTTTAAGGGAATTTGAATAGGTTTGTGAATAGGACTTACGGTTTAAGAGAAGCTGAGTTCTACAGTGAGATACCACTCACACCTACTAATATAGCTATAATAAAAAAGACAGACGATAACAAATGTTGGCAAGAATGTAGAAAAATTGAAGTTGGAACTTTCATATGTTGCTTGTAGGAATGTAAAATGGTGTAGGCACTTTGTAAAACAGTCTGACAGTTCTTCATAAAGTAAGATGCAGTACACCTGAAACTAACACAATATTGCAAATCAACTACACTTCAATAAAAAAAGGTAAAATGCAGAGTTGACATATGACTCAGCAGTTTAACACCTATATGTATACCCAAGAGAACTGAAGACATATCCACACAAAAACTTGTACACAATGTTCATAGCAGCATTATCCATAATAGCCAAAAAGTGTAAACAATCCAAATGACCATCAACTAATGAGCTGATAGATATAATGTGGTATATCCATACAATGGAATATTATTTGGCAATAAATAAAGCATGAAGTGCTGATGCATGCTACAATATGGATGAATATTGAACACATTATGCTAATTAAAAGAAGCCTGTTACAAAAGACCATATATAGTAGGATCCATATACATGAAATGTCCAGAATAAGAAAATCTATACAGACAGAACCTATAGAGGTTGCTTAGGGCTAGGGATTTTTAGGGGATATGGGGAGTGACTGCTAAGGGGTATGGGATTTCCTTTTAGGGTGTTGAAAATGTTCTGGAATTAGTGGTGATGATTGCACAACTTTGGCAATACACTAAAACCACTGAATTGTTTATTTTTAAAAGGTGGTTTTTTAAAATGGTGTGTGAATTATATCAATAAAAAAGAGAGAAGTTGAGTTCTTTAACTTCAGTTGATTGATATGTTATGCTTAAAATTTACTAGATTTACAAGTAGAATAACAAGATTTATACGATGAATTTGCTGTATTAAATAAAACAAGGTTTTAAATTTGCAACTTTAGTAACTTTATTATTAACTTTAAGCTCAGTCTTAAAAATGCAAAAATGTCTTAAAAATGTAAATTTGAAAGGAAGCTTGTTCTGAGTAACTCATTCATTTGAGACAGTTCTAAGGAGAGAGGTTAGGAGGAAAGAGGAAGGAGAGTATATATGAATACAAAACAGTACAACAGGCTCTAGGTTAGATGTGCTTATATTAAATATTAAAGAAAAACACAGCTTTTAAAAAATGTCAGTCAAAATGGATCTTGAGAAATACATGCTTTAAAACTCTTTCCTGGGACTTCCCTGGCGGTTCAGTGGTTAAGACCACGCTTCCACTGCAGGGGGTGCAGATTGATCCCTGGTAGGGGAACGAAGATCCCGCATGCCATGCACAGTGAAACAAAAGCTTCTGTGCTTTCCTTTAGTTTTTAATTTGCCCTTTAGAGCCACACATAAATCTTTATACTACAGGACTGTTCTTCAGATATTGAATGATAGTTGTCATGTCCACAGCAGACTTTGTTTTCTCTGGGTTAAATGGCTCTTGATCCCTTTGGCCATTTTCATATGACTTGATTTCATGTCTCCTGCTCATCCTAATTGCAAATGTACTGCATGGAATTAGAAACGAGCCACAATACTTTATATGTGATATTATTTTTTCTTGTTTATGAATATTATATGTCTATTAAAGTAAATTAAGAGAACACTGGCTTGGTATATTAGGCTTCTAGTTAACCACCAGATTTTGCCTCATAGTTGTGAAGTTTACCTCCTTTTGCAATTGGTATTTTGGACTTGCGTCAGGAATGCGTTCTGCTGCAAGTAACAGAAAGCCTAAAGAAAGGCTTAAATAATTAGGGGTTTATTTTTCACACACATTAAGAAGACCAGAGGTACATATTGCTGGTATATTGTTAGTTCAGTGGCCTAACAGTGTCAAGCCCTATTATCATTGCCATTCTCTTCTCCTTTCTTGTGTGCTTGTCCCCCATGGCTGCAAGTCAAATATCACCTCTGATACTGAAGGCAGAATGAAGGAAGAGAAAGAAAGGTGCCAGTTGTCTCTGACCTCTTTAGAAATGCAAAAGTTTCCCCAGAGAAGTCCCTGTATGTTTCTGCTTATGTGTTTCCAAAAGTGTGACATCTTGCCATTCTAAATTGCAAGGGAGGTAGGGAAAGTGAGTATTGAGCTGGATACATTGATTCCCCAAGCAGAATTTGGGTTTCTCAAGAAGGAAATGGAAATAGATATCAGGTAGACAAAGAACAGTGTCTGCCACAGGTCTCCAGAATAGGATTTGACATTTTCACTTTCAATTAATTGAATTTGGCATATCATTTGTTCCAAGCTGTTAAAATAATTTAGATCCTATGTCTGTCATCCATGATATTTGTCATACCTCATAGCTTAGTGTCATATGCAAATATCACCACTGCCATTAATATCTTTATTAAAGATCTGGTGCTGAAGAAAACAGGGCTGAGAATGGAGCCCTCTGGCTCCTGATCTTTTGTCATAAAAATGTGTAGATAAGCTTGGCATTTACAAGGTCCTCAATAAATATGTTGAATGAATAAAAGTTGTAATGACAAATAACTAGAAATTGGTTTCGAGATTGGTTTAATTGCCAAGCTATGTTACTTCCCTGAGCAACATGGGCTGTTGGTTTATGTTGAATCACTTCATTTCTTCTTCTTTTCTTAATATGAAATGTTTCACAAATTTTTGTGTCATCCTTGTACGGGGCCATGCTAATCTTCTCCACATTGTTCCAATTTTATTGTATGTGCTGCTGAAGCAAGCACTGAGTCACTTCATTTCTGATAGCCTCATCAAAAGCATGCCACAAATTAGTATGGATATATTTCTTCCCTGTGTCATCACCTGGTAAGGAGCAGGTGAATGTCACCCCTGAGAATACATGTGTTAATACCTGTAACTTCCCTCTACCATAATAAATCCCTTTTTTCCTTTTGCATAAATGTTGAAACATGAAGACATGTAGCAGATCTCTTGTTCCTGATGTTCTATACTTTTATCTACACAAATGGTCACAAGTAGTACACTCAGGTAGGATGTAGACCACTTTTTGAATCTCCAGCCATAAAAGTTTTTGAATTGTCAACATCTAAAAATTGTATTTTCCCATAAAAATATGGATTTTTTCACTTCTCTTGAATAATTAGCATTTCTAGTTTTAATAGGCCCACATTCACACATGGCCTAAGTTAGCTGGAGCTGAGTAGTCATATGACATGGGCTGTTAGTTGTTCTCCTATATTTGTTTTCCTTTTTGTCAACAGTAATTGAGTTCCCACTTTTTAGCTGAGCACATGGCCACTGAAAGACCCAGCTTCCTTTTCAGTTAGGTCTGACCAGGAGTTCTGGCCAACAGGATGTTACTGAAAGTGGTGTGTGAAAGAAAGAAGTGTCCTCAAAGGGAGGATGCCATCTTCTTTGTTTTCCTTTTTCCTGTTCGGTGGAATGTGAATATAATGGCTAGAACAATTTTGTTGTATCTCAAGGGGGAAGATGCTGATAGAGGATATGAGAGCGATAAGAAAGTACCTAGTTTCCTGATGATCTCAGAATCAGCATACTGCTGAGGACTGCCTTCCTGGACTTTTATCAAAAGAAATGAATTTATATTTTATTTAAGCTGTGTTATTTGAGTTTTCAGGCAAATCTAATCCTAATCCATAAAAGCTACTGCCTTTGAGCAGGTATTCCAGGTTTATCACAAATCCCACCACTATGTAATAACTCCCTAATATTGACCAGGAGCTGCCATTTATCATATCACACTTTCTCTCACCATTAAAAATGGAAAAATGAAAAACTGACATAGTCATGTGTTTCAAAGGAAGTTGAAGAGCATATGTCATTGTGGAAGTAGAGACTATTCCTACATGACTAATACTGCACACCAACTATTAATGCACACTGTATTAAATATGACTTCAGAAGCTATTATGAAACCAACCACAGTAAGAAATATACCCAGCAAAGCAAAGACATGTTAATGACAAACTTAATGAATAACTTAATGGACTGAAAACAAGGACTGGAATTACAGCAATGATAATGGTGTAAAATGTATTAAGTAAAAAAAATGTTCTTGGCATTAAAACCTTTTGCCAATGGGTTTATGAAAAGGTTGATTGCAGCAGAAATTGTGTCCTGAATAGAAACTAACATTTGCAAATATAAGTTTAACCTCATGTAGTATTTCTTACCATGCTGAAGCAGGAGTGAAGGGATTTACAGTATGAAGCATGAAAAGGTTAAATCATTTAGTTTTTTTCCCCTTCCAGCCAATGAGTGTACAGATATAAAAGATATAAATACCACCCAAGTAGCTATAGTCATTTGTGGTGTCTGGAAGGCTTTAAGTGCTTTTGAACTTTGTGCCAGTAATAGGCATATCAAAACATTATTTTTGCGTGTTGAGTGAAGTGGGTAAACAGGGCCGCAGGAGGTGCTTCAGCAAGTCAGAGCTAATACTGGACTTGTTTTTCAAAACTTAAGTCCATGCTGGCAGTTTGCACAAGTTATACAATAATATGTTTATTTCATAATTAAATAAGAATAAAATTTAATTTAGAAAAAGAGAACATAAAATGAATATAGCAATGAATACTATGAAATGAATGTGCTACTGTGGTTTGAACCACAGGAGACACGTCAATACTTTCCTTCCTTGGTGAATTGTATGCAAAGCAGATGTGGTGTGAGAATGAAGGGATTTTTTTTTTTGGATGTTTCTAAGAAATTGGTTTGTGTTATCTAAAGAAAGTGTCAGCTGAACCCAACAGTGAAGACTTATTCAAAGATTGGGACTCCGGTTGACATTCACACTCTATTTCTCTACAAGTGTGTTCGCAATCAATTACACAAACAAATCATTCCTTTTATTCATCTAATTTCTAACCAAACCGTGCCTTTGGGAGACTCACTAAGCCACAAAAAAATCTGGCCTTTAATATACAGAAATCATTTTCCAGAAATTTAAGTGATGATTACCCCTTGTGGAGCTAAGAAGTGAATTCTAAGTTATTTGATTTTGAAATTTATAAAAATAAACTTAGATCATTTTGCCTTTTCTCAGCTAATATTGATAATGTGAATAAAGAGCTAAAAAATGGAAGTTAGTATACTAAAGTGTAGTTCCAAAAACTAACCAGGAACTGAATTCTATAAATAACTCAGATATTTTTAAAATGCAAAAAAACCCCAAAAAACAAAAAACAAAAACCTGACTGAGGAATCTATGTTTTGGAAAAACCATATCTGTGAAAAACTTACATTATTATTTTTTCTTTTAATTTTTTAATTAATTATTTATTTATGGCTGTGTTGGGTCTTCGTTTCTGTGTGAGGGCTTTCTCTAGTTGCGGCAAGTGGGGGCCACTCTTCATCGCGGTGCGTGGGCCTCTCACTGTCGCGGCCTCTCTTGTTGCGGAGCACAGGCTCCAGACGCACAGGCTCAGCAATTGTGGCTCACGGGCCTAGCCGCTCCGCGGCATGTGGGATCTTCCCAGACCAGGGCTCGAACCCGTGTCCCCTGCATTGGCAGGCAGATTCTCAACCACTGCGCCACCAGGGAAGCCCAAAAAACTTACATTATTAATTTAAATAAAATTAATATTGCTCACAGATGATGAAAAAAGTCACATTTCTCTGGTTCAAGATAAAAAAATAATGAATTATAGAAGAAATGCATAAGCTTTTGCACAGCAAAGGAAACCATAAACAAGACGAAACGACAACCCTCAGAATGGGAGAAAATATTTGCGAACGAATTAACGGACAAAGGATTAATCTCCAAAATATATAAACAGCTCATTCAGCTCAATATTAAAGAAACAAACAACCCAATCCAAAAATGGGCAGAAGACCTAAATAGACATTTCTCCAAAGACATACAGATGGTCAAGAAGCACATGAAAAGATGATCAACATCACTAATTATTAGAGAAATGCAAATCAAAACTACAATGAGGTATCACCTCACACCAGTTAGAATGGGCATCATCAGAAAATCTACAAACAACAAATGCTGGAGAGGGTGTGGAGAAAAGGGAACCCTCTTGCACTGTTGGCGGGAATGTAAATTGATACAGCCACTATGGAGAACAATATGGAGGTTCCTTAAAAAACTAAAAATAGAATTACCATATGACCCAGCAATCCCACTACTGGGCGTATACCCAGAGAAAACCATAATTCAAAAAGATACATGCACCCCAATGTTCACTGCAGCACTATTCACAATAGCCAGGACATGGAAGCAACCTAAATGCCCATCGACAGACGAATGGATAAAGAAGCTGAGGTACATATATACAATGGAATATTACTCAGCCATAAAAAGGAACGAAATTGAGTCATTTGTTGAGACGTAGATGGATCTAGAGAGACTGTCATACAGAGTGAAGTAAGTCAAAAAGAGAAAAACAAATATCGTATATTAACGCATGTATGTGGAAACTAGAAAAATAGTACAGATGAGCTGGTTTGTAGGGCAGAAGTTGAGACACAGATGTAGAGAACAGACATATGGACACCAAGGGGGGAAAACTGCGGTGGGGTGGGGATGGTGGTGTGCTGAATTGGGCGATTGCGATTGACATGTATACACTGATGTGTATAAAATTGATGACTAATAAGAACCTGCAGTATAAAAAAACAAACAAAACAACTAATACTAAACTTTCATTGGGTTATTTGTATGGAAATATGTTAATATAAATGTTTCAGACATTATGTGAAATTTCTAAAAATCTTATATGTTCTGGTATAATGTTATAAGTCATAATTCTAGTTATTACTTTAAAATGTATATCTCAGAAATAACTAAATTTCCTTGTCAATTGCACTACTATGAACTTTCATCAAATCTTTAACTGTGGTCATTTTAAAGTCTTTTGTCATTTACAGACAGTTCTGGGTGTACTCTGATGCTTTTGCAAATATGTTCCTATAAAAGGGGTTCATCTTCAAGGAATTCATAGAAAAGACTCTGACAAGTACAGGTTTCTGGTAACTGTACTGCTGAACTGAATGAATAAGCATTTTCAGAACTCTAATGAAAAACTGATGAACTCATAAAAGTGCTAACAAAAGATCAAGATGAAAAAAAAATTAATTACATGGGACTGAGTGAACTGATGAGGATGATTTTAATTTTTGTGACTTTCTGTTTGAATTAAAAAAAAAAAACTCCCACAAGGACTCAAAGGCAAAGAATATACAAATCAATTTACTGCAAAGTAAAGGAGCTGTTACAGTGGAGGATTACTGGACTGAATGTCAATATTATGACATAGTATGAGTGTGTTTCGTGTTTGGTAATTGCAATCATTGTTGCTTTTGTTGTGGTCATCCATTTACAATGCTTGGTGTCAGTGTATTTATCTCTTGTAAAAATAATAAAAAAAAAGAAATGCATAACTAAAATGTTTATTAGTATTTGAATTTATATCAAAATTTAATCTCTAATATCATATATTTATGTTACATGCTTATAGCAAAGTGCAATAAAAATAAATGATATAATTCTCATATTTGATTCCCATTACACCACCCCTTCACTCATTTACCATGTTCTCCTGGCCTTTGTAAGCACTTGAGACTGTGAGCCCTCGTCTTGCCTTTCTTGCATTCCTTCTGGATACAAAGATAATCAATGCCCTGAGCAGGTAAAATTTCCAAAAATATTTGTCATTTTTCCATAAAGGAGGTAGACAAGAAAAGAAAGCCCAGAACTTTAGAGCCAAAGGCAATGGAGAAATTCAGTGTAACCATAATATTACCAGGTGGAAATGGACTAGAGTTGGAGAAGACCATCTAAAAAATCTGAACTCAAGGTTTCATAAAGATCCCCTAATTTTGTTTGGCTATTGAGATTCACATAGCAAGTCTCTGGCATAACAGCAGCCCTCTAAAGGATTCAGGGAGGATCTATGATAGGTGTACAGACCAATAGCAACCTTAAGATAGGACACTTTGCCATTGGGTGAGAAGAAAGACTACAAGATTAATGCAATACCCAAGTTGTTAACTAATATTTAATAACAAAACTTCATACATAGTAAACCTTAAAAATAGCATAATCAAGCATTTTATCATTTGCAAATTATGAAATTGTTGCTCTGCACTTAAGTGCTTGGTAATGGTGGTGTTCACTAATAAATTACACATATATATGGCATCTTCTATTTGCCAAGCAGTGTTCTAAGTACTGAGGATACAGCAGTAACTAGAACAGACAAAATCCCTGTCCTCATAGAATATACATTCTAGAAGGCAGAGAAGGATAAAATAAATAAGCAGACCATGTCCTGAGGAGGTATAATTTGAGAGAATTTGACAAGACCTCAGAACCCAATAATTATGAGATTTTAAGTAACAAGAGTTCTATTAGCTGAACAATTATTATATGTAAGAACTTTATTTCATTTATCTTTACAACTCTGTAAGGTGTATTTTATTCCCTTTCCACAAATGAAACTAGCTCAGGGAGGCTAACTTGCTAAATCAAGTGGTGGTTCCATAATAATTTGGATGGGAACTTTACAAGTTTCAGTTTAGGCAAAATACATGTTAATTCCATTAAAATTTGAGTGTTTATTCAGTATAATTCATGAGTCTTTTATAAAGACACTCTACCTTTGCCTTCAATGAACTTCAGTTAACCTTGAATATAAACCTCTACTTATTTATGTATTTCACACAGTGAATACCATTTTAAAATGCTTTCTAAATATTACAATGTGTGATTTTGGAACAGGAATGAATTTGACAATTTTCTACTCCAGTTTTCTGTCCCTTCCTTTTTTTTTTTTTTAACTAATGGAAAAAAGAAAGTAAAAAAATAGTATTCAAATTTCACATGTTTACTTGGTAGTAAAACTAAGATGAAGACTCAGGTCTTCTGATTTCCAGTCTATTTTTTATTATTTATTTCTTTATGAAACCAGTACATTTTAAAAATAAACTTACCATTCTTTAATGTTCATAGTGATCATCACTGAGTTGTTTTTAATACATTTTTTCCACAGTACTTACTGAAACTCAAATTTTTTCATACATAATATATAAAAAAACATTAAAACCGTACAATAAAAATAGTTAATAGCTCAATTCTCAAAGACCTATTAGGAGTACTATTTCCTCATTTTAGCACAATATTAACAGTACATATATATAGATGATATATAGTTTCACAGGACAGTGGATAACGCTACTATACAGCTGAAGAGAAGCTGGAGAGTGGAGTGTGAGCCACCTGGGAAGTAGCAGCTCTCCTGTTCCTGCTGGTGTTTGAACAGGAATGGGTTAGCAGGCCCTAGTTTAGTACTGTTGCTAACTCTTGCTGTAATGATTAGATGAACAAAAGAGAAGTGGCTTGTGCCAATCACTCTTGTGCCACACTCAGACAATCATTTGTTGCCTTCAAGAGTTGACCACCAGTGCCTAGGAAACAAAGTCACTGGTTAGGCCCAAGGCTACAGATTCTCTGCAATAACCACTGGACAGACTGTCAAGGCATAAAAAATAAGAGGAGCTTGAGGAATTTGGTATTAAACAGTGACTTGTGTTTTTAGTGATAAAATAACAAACCAAGTTAAGATTGTGACATTTACTTAGTTCCAAGCCTAGGGAGAGCAAAGACTGGGAGAGCTGTATTAACCCACTAGTACAAAGTTTATGAGTATCCTCATAAGGATAAAGAGGAGTGGTTTGTCAGGAGGATACAGGGCATTTGTAGATTCCTACCCACAGAGAATTAGAGAGGTCACAACACAGTTGTTTGTCTTATTATTTCCCTTAGATTTTTTCTATTTTTTAATTGTCCAATTTTAAAAGCAGAAAAATAAAGAACTAGATGGCAGCAAAAGAACTATGCCTCCCGTATTTGAGGATGTTGCTGATATTCTAGTAAGATAGATAAGCTTGCCTTACCAGAAATGACTTGTAATAAATTCTAGGCACTAGGGTTTAGTACAGTGATCAAGGCAGCACAGAAGGACTGTACATATTTTTTGCAAAGAAAAGCCATATTCATGATTGAGCTTTGTTAGATATGTCCCCTAAATTTAATATTTTTTCCAGAGCTAAAACAGAAGAAACAACTCTATCTTAGCAACAGATTTAACCTTCAGATGTCTAGAACCTTCATCACAATCCAAAGCAAAGTGATTATTTTCCTTTCTGTAATTAGCTTTCCCTGCTATACTTTTTGAAAGGAAAAATCTCAAGCATGCTAGGCTTTTTGCCAATTTCAATTCTGGCGTGGTTTGACTGATTTTAAGTTTACTGTTCTAATGATACTCAAGAGTTTAAAAATTCAGGCTCAGTAAATAGGATCTGAATATAGAGAAAAAATTATGTTGGAAAAAAGGAAATTTATCAGTGTGTTTGTTTATAAAAATTATAACTTACAGAAATTCTTTTCTAATCTTCAGTAGTTAAGCATTTTTATGGAAACAACCAAGTATTAGTATATGACAGAACAGTAATGAAGTATGAGTTAGAACTATGCAGCCATTAGGTTTAGTGACTTTTCTTTGAAAGATAATTGAGATTAGTTTGTTGAGACAAACTGGTTTTATTATTGTCTCACTGAGACTTTAAATAACAGAGCTAAAGGTTTTTGTTTTCTAGTGTCTTATCAATAGTAGGCTCTCTATACCTTTGTGTTCTTTACTGAAGAGTCTTCATTTTGAGGTTATTTCTATCTGTTAATACAACTTTTACAGTTTAAGGGTTTGTCTTCAGAGCTTTCTTTAAAGGTTTTTATCTAGTTTAAATGGGGCTTTTTAGTATAAACTGAAGAGAAAGAATGCTTCAGCTGAAGATATCTTTTTTTTTTCCTCTATTAAGGTATTTCCTCAATTAATTGTAAAGAAAAGACTTGGCAGGAAATATAAAAAGCTTATCTATGATGCTGTTTTTGGACTTCCTGTTAAAACATAGATTTAGGGCTATGTCAATAAAACGTGTGTTTATTCATTCTATATATTTTTAAAAACTAGGCATTTCACAGGTGTACCATAAATGACTTTAAAACTGGGATCAATTTGAGGTGCAGTAAACAACTGGCATATGTGTCCTTTGAAATATGGCAGGATACAAGCACTTTATATGACTAAAAGACATATACTGTTAGCCAAGTCACTATGGAAGGAAAATCTGTAAAATGTAAAAGGCAATGGAGAGAAACTGCAGGTGATTACTACCTTTGTAATAGGTTCATTGATATATACTGTCACTAAGATTGGACAAATACCAATTGAATGAAACAATTAAAAAAAAGTTTCAAGTAGAAGCCTCTATAGATCGTTCCTATTTCTCCAAGTGTTTAAAAACAAAACAAAACAAAACAAAGGTGTAGGGTGGGGAGGAGAATAAAACAATAATTAAAGTCTCTCCTGATGATCACAGTCAGGCCTGAATTAGTGACCTCACAGGTCAAGTGCAAAATCTCGAAGTACAGAATAGAAACCACAAAACAAGTATTTACTGAGCACTTACTAAGTAGCAGGAACTGTTCTAGGATTAAAAAAAAAAAAAAAAAAAAAGTGAGCAGGAAGGATAAGATAAGACTATGAAGGAGAGAGTAGAGTAGACTTCACATGCAATTATTAGGTCATTCAGAGAAGAAAAAAAAAAAAGAGGAGAAGCAACAATTAAACAAATATTAGAAGAAAATATTCCTGAGCTGAGAGAAGGCTTGAGGCTTCAGATTGAAAGAGCTCACAAGAGGTCCAGGAAGTGAGGGGGGAGGGGTAGACTTATCAGACATCTGATAAAATTAAGGAACTCTAAGGATAAAAAGAAAAAAAGAAAACAAAACCCTCATAGTTGACAAGCTTTTAGCTATAAAGAATGAGTTCCCCACAAAGGGGAAAAAAATCAAACTGGTTTTATTATAAAATCCTAGTCTGCAATAATAGAAGCTAGAAGACAGTGGACGTAATAGTTACAGGCTAATGAAAGAAAAGGACTACAACCCAAGAATCCTACCCAGCAAAATTACCATTTCCTCTGCCAGAGGAAAAGATGATATTCAATAACTAAAGTGTATCACCCAAATACATTACCTAAGGAAGATATAGTGCAGTTCACAATCTTTACCACTGTACATGTGGCCCTAAACAGGGGAATGGCTGGAAGCAAATGGTGGTGCATTCACAAGGTGGAGTATTGTGAAGTTAATAAAAAGAATGACAGTGTTTGTAGCTGGGATTTCTTCTAAGACATGCAGACATGGAAATGAAGGACAGTTTGTACTCAAATATCCCTAGAACCAGGAAGCATGGCACACCATGCCATGAAGAGCCACACGGGGAAAGACCAGGATCAGTCAGGAGGCAGAGAGGGAGAGGGTGCAGCATGGCCTAGAGTCTTTATTAACATTTTTTGTGGGAAGGAATGGGCGAAGCAGGGCAGGTACACTGAGTAAGTTTGGGATTGGATATTTTGAATAATTTCAGTAGACTGGGCTACAGGAGTGGTTCCTAGCTGTCTGATACCTGGCTCTGGGGTGATTTAGGGCAAGGGGAATACTGGCTTGGCGTGTGAGAATTTGATAAAGGAGATGGTTGGGGGTGTGGACTCTGGATTGGTTGTCTTGTATATTAAAGGCATGCTTCCAGGGGAGTCCTTTGCTATCTCTGGGAATTAGTTCTGGAAGGGGCAGTGTCACCAGGATCGATCAAGGATCCAAATGCCAGAGTATCAAGGATACAGAAAATAAGAAAATGTAGTCAATACAATTGGCCCTGTGACGCTCTGGCATCATATTAAGGAATCCCTGGGGGTGATACTAGTGGAGACTTATAGCAAGCAGGGCATAAGTTGCACTAACAGTGTAGAAAACATTTTACTAAGAGAGTAGAAAGGAAGAACACAAGTAGAGGTGTAAGGAGTCCTTGCAGGCCAGCCTATAACTAGATTTTCTATTTATATGGCATTAACCAAGAAATAGATAGGAAATTCTTGGAGTCTCCAACAATATCTAAGTGGAGTTAGAAAGTGTGCTAAAGGTATGATATATCAAGGTAGCAGGTCCAGCAGTTGTTCTGTTGGACAGTATGAAATGATACATTAGTAAAGTATATGTAAGATTAGTGGGATTGTGTATAACCAAGGAGAAAGAGTGGTTGTGGCGATCATGGTGGGAGGCACAAGGTGAGAGTAGGAAAACGCCTTGGGAACTAGGTGGTCCTCTCCCCAAAGTGCTGAAGGATTTGACTAACATGAGGCAAATGCCTCCAGGGAAAGCAATAATCTCCATTAATTTAGAACACAGATAGCAGTAACCTCTACTAGATTTCTCTTTAGGCACAGGTGTGCGGGGTGTGCCTTTTGGCAAAGAACAAGGAGTAGGATCATGGGCTAGGCAGACAGTAGCTCAGAAATGTAATGGGATCCTTAGTATCGAAGGAAGAAAAGCAAAAATGTCCTGTGTCCAATTTGTGCCTTAGGAGAGGCAACCCATATGTGTTGCTGGAAGCGAGGTTTTAGTGTCAGAGTGAAGTCATCTCCAATGATGAGCACTTGGACTAGGAGATGCCCTCTGGGATATGGGGCTGGGGTATCCTTTCCAAGAGGGTAGCCACTCGAGGTGATGTGGGGTCTCACATTTACCATGTTTGGGTCTTCAGATTGTAAATTAATGAAAGTATACAGACCAATAGCAATAAGACCAACAGTCAACAGGAAGGTGAGCAGCTGCACTGAGAGGGCTTTTGTTTTTGGTGGAAGTTTCAGCTCAAATGGGTCCTCTATCAGGTAAACAGCTGTCTGGTATATGGACAATTTGGTTAATGCGCCCCTTGATCTGGCCTCCAGCCCTTCTGGGATGAGGGAATGATAAAACATTTATAAAGGTACGGGAAGACATTATAAAAAGGTTCTCATTTACAATGAGTCTTTATATACATGGAGGCAATGCACATCCCCTTTAAATATAAGGGGGATAGAAAAATTTTAAAAGTTGGTGTGAGGTGTAAACTGGCCAAGGGGCCTTGAATTAAGAGAGATTAAGGCCTAGAGCAAGATAGAGACCCATTTAGGGGTCCATTTACCTGAGTGGAATTTGAAAAAGAGCTGTGTGAGACCATTATGTCTCTTAATTAAACTGGCTATCGGATACCTACAAGGGATGTGAAAGTTCTATTGAATACCTTTTCCAAGAGATTAGCATTGTGTATTTTTAGAAGAAAAATGTGTATCTTAGTTATTATCAATAATGTCTGTAACTCTGAAAGTAGTATGGCGTGCAATGGCAAGGCCTTGTATTGTGGCCTAAATATATATGGAGATGTGTGATTTTGACTTATATTTTGAACATCTGTGAGGCAAGAGAGTCCCAGTTTTGTTAGTTTTTTTCTCCCTTAAAGGGACAATTTTAGGCAATGACCCAGCAGTTTATAATAAATGTGAAATGAGGCTACTTGTTGGCCAGGGCATCCAGCAGTTTGGTTGAGTGTGTTGTTTCTTGGGTCCCATCCTTTATTAGGGACATCCTGGCTAAGAGATGGAAAACAGCAACATTTCATTGAGCTCCATCATGTATGATGGTTAGCAGTGCCATTTGCATAGTCTATGTACTCCCATTGCTGTTCATTCAGTTAATCCCAAGTGGATTCTGGGCAGCCAAGTGATCTGGGGGAGGGGTGACATCCTCCGGCACCATGGCATTTAACAAGGGACTGAGGACAGGGGAAGCCACCTCCTCCTGCAGGTGGAATATGCCAGAGAGCTCAGGCTCGGCTCCATCCTGTCTAAAGAGGCCTTGGTAGCTGTGCCGAGTTTCTGGTGTATTGTTTCTATGACCCAACACTTAACAAGCGGTTGGGTATGAAAGGTCACAGGCTCCGAGTCTGTGAGAGCCTCTATTTTCCAGAGAGCTCAGCATGTATTTTATTTGTTGTTTTACTGGAGCATAGTATGAGGCTGAGAGGGCAGTTTCTTGCATCATAAGCCCTTGGACAACTTATGGCCATCCTAAGTGGTCTAGAGATTCCAGGAGGTATGACAAGAGGTTGCCAAAATTTCCTTGGTGAAAGAGTCCTTCAGGGCACTAAAGGGAGTACCTACTGATTTTAATTTGGAGGTAAAATTTGTAAATAAAGAATATGTTGCCTTCAGAACCCCCAAAGTACTAAAACATGTTGGACCTGTATACCTTAAATGTATATCAAATGAGTCTCCTTGGAGGAGGATGTCACCAATGCAACATCACACCTGTGCTCCTGGAAAAAGGTGGATGCAGTTGAGATCTTGTCTGCCTAGATTGTGATGGCAAAGCTGCTGAGGTACCCAATGGACAGTCTGGAAAAGGTGTATTGTGTCTCTTTGAAGTGAAGGCGAACAGCAGCTAGAGGCTGGTGAAATAGGCACTGAACAGAACATGTTAGCCAAATGTACAGGGGCAAAATATTTACCGGTTGTTGACTGAATAGAATCAGTAATTTCAATAATATCGGATATACAAAACTACAATGAGGTACCACCTCACACTGGTCAGAATGACCATCATTAAAAAGTCTACAAATAATAAATGCTGGAGAGGGTGCGGAGAAAAGGGTCTTACACTGTTGGTGGGAATGTAAACTGGTGCAGTCGCTATGGAAAACAGTATGGTGTTCCTCAAAAAACTAAAAAAATTGTTGCCATATCATCCAGCAATTCCACTCCTGGGCATATACCCAGACAAAACTATAATTCGAAAAGATACATGCACCCCTATGTTCATAGCAGCACTATTTACCTAAATGTCCATCTACAGATGAATGGATAAAGAAGATGTGGGATAAATAAATATATATATATATATATATATATATGTATACACACAGACACATATATATACACACAGTTAAAAAGAATGAAATAATGCCATTTGCAGCAACATGGATGGACCTAGAGATTATCATACTAAGCCAAGTAAGTCAGAAAGAGATAGGCAAATACCATATGATATCACGCATATGTGGAATCTAAAATACAACACAAATGAACATATCTACAAAATAGAAACAGACTCACAGACATAGAGAACAGACTTGTGGTTGCCCAGGGGGAGGGGTGTGGGGGAGGGAAGTATTGGGAATTTGGGATTAGCAGATGCAAACTATTATATATAGGATGGATAAAATATAGGTCCTACTGTATAGCACAGGGAACTATATTCAATATACTGTGATAAACCACAATGAAAAAGAATATGAAAAAGAATATATATATGTATAACTGAGTCACTTTGCTGTACAGCAGAAATTAACACAACATTGTAAATCAATTATACTTCAATAAAATTTAAAAGAAATAACATTGGATATTGAGTATGGGGGCCCCAATGGATGGGACCACATCATTAACATTGTAGTAATCTATCATAAGGTGCCATTTTAATCTTATTGTTATATAAATTCTTTAGTATATTCATTTAGTATATAAATTTTGGATTTTCAATTGGATCAAATTATAAAACTTTGCTTTAATATTATATTTATGTATATATTATTCAATTACCTTTTATTTTCTGTTTTTGCTTTTAAATCTTAAGTAATCTACAATTAGCATTATGTTTGCTAGACTGGTGTTTGCTTAGTACCTAAGATTTAAAGTTCCTGTTTTTTCTCCCCTTGAGCTTGTATCCACCTAAAGTGGCAGTCAGTTTTTCTGTTCTCTTCCTGTTTCAGGCTTTTGCACCCTGAAGGTGCAGTCTTTACTTTCTTTTTCTGGCTGATAAGAGGAAAAAAGGGAGGGTGAAGGGGCCAGGTGCTTCTGGGCAACTTACCCCCGGGATTGCCCCTGTCCATGGAATCATCAGTCCCTTCCTCACACTGCCACTTTTTTTTTTAAACTTACAGAATGGCTTGTACCTCTAGATGACTAAAACTTTTCCTTTTTTTTTCTGTTGGGTGTTTACCTGATAAGCTCCTATTGGTCGCTAGTGGCCTCTCTGTAAGCAGCACCCCCCTTCTCTAGGGTGTCCTAATCAACCTTAGAGGGGCTAGGGTCTACATCTAGGAAAGCAACGGTGGCATCAACTTCATCTTTTACATTTTTTGTTTTGAGCATGAGACTCTGCATGTTGATAAGTAGCAGCTCTTATGAAGGCCCATATGCATGGACCAAGGCTTTGTATTTCTAAAATTAATTGGATCAACTCTTCAGGTTTTGGCGGGGGGCATGCTGGAACCAGGTGCTCCTTTCCCCTCCTCTCCTTCTTCATTAAACACTGAGCCACGGTCTCCAGGGATGGGACCTCTTATACCCTACTAGGGTGGGGAACGGATTGCTTGCGACAGCAGTAGGCAGACATAGCAGAGAAGCTTGTGACCTGAACAATGCTTGTGGGGAGCCATGATCTCCTGAGAAGGTCCTCACACCAAACCCACAAATGGCCCACAGCACATAAGCGAGTGCTCAGGTGGAGCCATCTCCGACTACTTTGAGGAACAGGCTGAGATTTGACTCAGAAAAGCTCAGAGGGGAAAAGGAAAATGGTTCATGGATGCCTACAGGAACATGTAACGTCGCAGACACTAGGTACTGATATGGCCTCACTGGTTGTCAGCGCTGCCCGGTCAGTGGATTCAACTCATCCCATGGCACTAGGAGGGTAGTCATTCCACATCCCCAGCAGATGGACCTTTTCGAAATGTACCAGTTACCTATATGTATTTGCAGTTTGGAGAAAGACTCTTTTTTTCTTAAAATTAAAAAAAAATTCCAATTTCAATAGCATTCTCAAAGATTGTAAGAATCCTCACCAAGTGAGAAAAAGTGAGAGTAAAATGGTCAGGGCTTAAGAAGATCAATTATAAAGTAAACGTATGGAAAATGTTTGGCCAGAAAGGTCTGATATGAGGCCTAACGCACACTTAAAAACTCAACAACTGTATACTTGGTATTCAAGCTCGCAAAAACCTCTTTAACTAGTCTCCTATTGATAGACTCAGAAAGAAAGGGAATATAAGATTAGGTTCATGATAATCACTTGTGGGTTATGACACAAGAAGAGTAGAAAATAAAATAGAAATTTTATGACATTTCATGTTTAAGCCAGATTCCCTGCCAGGATATTTTCTGCTTTGATGAATGAAGTAGGACTTGGTCACATCTTAAAGAGATTCATAGAAGAGTAGTTCAAGCTGCCATCTGATGCATTAAAATAAAGGAAATATGGTATTTTCCCTAAGTTAAATACCTCCTGTGATGCACTTTTTAGATTGTGGAAGGCAATGAGTTCAAAAAAACTTAACATAAAGCTAGACAACAGTTAAGTAAATGAAATCATTGCAAAAACGGAATACATAAATAAGAATAAACAAATTCTGATGCTAACTTTTCAACTAAACTTTTTGATATAATCCTTAGTAAAATCATTCTTGAAAGTGAAAATGAGCAAGGTGATGGTACAACCAGCAGGAGAAAGTCAGTGCTGACAACCTCTACGTGCTCATCCTCCAAGACTGCATCTTATTGTTCACACAATCTGCTCAAGTTCCCACAAAGGGGCTACCATGACCTGTCTCCTTCTACTATAGCTATACGGGCTGCGGCAGACAACAGCAACTGGGATCAAGGAGACATGTTCTGATTAAATAAACTATATGGAACTCTGCTGCAGGATTTCATGCAACTATTAACTTCATTTTAAAACAAAAGGAAAAAAACCACCCAAATTCAGGGCTAATGTAGCTGTCACTGGACAATTAAAAAAATAAAACAGTCCTGTTTTAAAAGTTTCATCAATAGAGACAAAAAGGTACTAAGAATGATAGTCATCCTTCCTCATCACTGCTGCTCCAGGCATCTTCAAATGCTGGATTTAACTGTGATCTGGTTGAAGTCTAAAAAAAGGGGCAAAAAAGAAAGACTCAATTATTCTACCTCATAATTTTAGGCTCACAATATAGTTATGAAATATATCAGATAAAAAGCAACTAGATTATTTTTGAAGAAACTATATAATTGTTAATTTCAAACCAAAAGTTAACAAAAGAAACACCCCGCATACAATATAAAATAATGTAACTTCATTTTAAATAGACATATCAGACTTTATCCAAATTATCTGTTTCCTTCAAAGTAGTTACCTCATACACACACGCAGACACGCACAGACACACAGACACAGAGACACACACACACGATGCTGCTGCTATTACTTAAGGCATTTTTACACCTCTTCGGAGTTACCTGGAGAAGAGGGCACATTAATATCCATGTTGGCTAAGGCTGGACTCAGGTCTATAGTCTGACTTGAGAGCCCAAAATATTAATGTGAGCAACTTTTTACTGCTTGGATGGACCTGAGTTTTATAAATAAGCAAATATCCACATGTGGGGAATAAGGTGTTCATCAAACGGAGTAATATTTTTGGTATTAAGTGGCGAGGTTTATTTATTTATGTATTATGTATGTATGTAGCTAGGGAAGCAGTTGAAAAAGACAGGCAAAATGTATTAGAAACGGTAACATTTTGTCATTAGCACATAGGTTTCCCTGGGAGATTTCTGTGAAAGAGAACATGCATTAGACAGTATCTATCTAAAATAACAAAACATCACAGTACTCTTACAACTTTAAAGCTGTACCTAATAAATGTAATCAGCAATAGAGGAATTTTAATTACCTGTGGTATTTCAGATCAATTCACTTGTTTGGGGAAATTTTTTGAATGGCTAACCTTCTTATTCTTTGGCAAATGATTAAAGGACTTTAAAATGATCTCTTTTTTTTGAGTATCTGGGCATTATGAGCCACGTGTGCTTCCTACTCTGCAGCTTTTATGTTTGCTGCCAGTTTGTTCAGACTCCAAATCCAGTAATGTATTAGTTCTTAGATTATTCTTAAATTATCTTAGATATATTACCTTTTACAACATATAGCAATATTTTATGTTAAGGGTAGCCCCTACTGTATGTCTGAGAATGTTCATTTCCTTTTGATGAACATGATGATTTAGACTCTTAAAATTCAAACAATGATAACAGTAGAAAAAGTGGGTGTTTCCAGGAAAAAAAAAAAAAAGAAACAAAAAACAAAACAATATGTTAATTTAGGTATTCTTTATAGTTGTTAAAGCTTAGATCTGAGTCCATTACTTAATCTAATGTTGGTATTGTCACCATTACTAAACCTAATATTGGCTATTGTCACTTAGTTGTACAAACAAAATTCCATTATACTTGGTGTCCAGATCCAAAACTATTATGAAACCTCAGCAAACTATTCACTTATTTCTAGTAGCAGTCCACTGATTTGCAAGAGTAGCATACTGAAGACTGTTCATTTATTCTTTCATCCAAGTATTTACTGAATTTTCTACCTTTCTGGGTTTATAATTTAACTACCAAGTTAGGTTATTTAGTGACAGTTTATTTAAAGATGTATTGTCCTTAGGGGTTAGGTGATTATTCTTCCCTACTCTAGCTCTAAAAGCCTTTAACTCTGCCTTAGATATCTACCAAAATGTCCCTGGGTAGATGAACCACACAAAGGCCATGCCTTCTAATTTCACTATGGAAGCCCAATATGTAACGAATTAAACATTTAAATTTCATTTGAAGAATCAACAGAGAAGCAAAATTATATTTTAATGTAAATTATTGTTGCTATGGTAAGCAAACAAAAAAAAGTGAAAATTGGAAAGGCAGTTGCATATAAATTTTACTGTTTATAGCAGTAAAGGATAACAATATGAATATATTACAGTATTATTAGAAGTACATTTTATTGTTAAAAAACACAAAACATCTTACTTGTAATTGAAAGCTGCAGTAAAAATATTATATATGATGTGGTACACATATACTGTTTGAGACCTACTGATCAAGTTAACTACCATCTATTACTGCAGTTTTCTCTACAACATCTCCTCCTAGTGGACATTCTTTCTATGCTTGAACATAACCATCCAGCCTGCCTGTTCTACTGACAGATAGTTGTGAATGTTATGGAGACAGGGAAGCATGAGTTTAAAGGGGATCTAGTTCAGATCTATATAATGGGAAGGAAGAACAAAACCAAACTGGACCATCTTCCACACATGCATCTTGATAAATTCTAAATTTCTCACTGGTAATTAGTGGAAAATCTTTATAGGTAGAATATAGGGTTCTCTCAATATAGCAAGTGATAAGTGGTAAATAAAACAGCTACATATTGTGTAACTGTCAAAATAAAGTAAGATTCTTGATGAGAGGTCAGATTTAAACTGTAATATAGTCACCCTAGAGATCTCAGACAGGAAAAAGTGAGTAGGAGTTATATAGGCTTGCTTTGATTGTGACCAAATGTTAGGAAGAGGGGGCAAAAGGAAGGCAGATTCCTCAGAATATAACAAAACAGCCTGCCAATTAAATAATAGGATTTGGGTTTCCCTGGTGGCGCAGTGGTAGAGAATCTGCCTGCCAATGCAAGGGACACAGGTTCGAGCCCTGGTCTGGGAAGATCCCACATGCCGCGGAGCAACTAGGCCCGTGAGCCACAACTACTAAGCCTGCGCGTCTGGAGTCTGTGCTCCGCAACAAGAGAGGCCACGATAGTGAGAGGCCTGCGCATCGCGATGAAGAGTGGCCCCCGCTTGCTGCAACTGGAGAAAGCCTTCGCACAGAAACGAAGACCCAACACGGCCAAAAAATAAAAATAAATAAATAAATAAAAATAAATAATAGGATTTATGCTTAAAGATCATAAAACCTGTCCCTATTGCCCAATGCCCTTCAATTTCTTATGGTAGAACTAAATTCCTCCTCTATCTTGGATATCAGAAGAAACACCCCTAAGGGATTGTATCTTGGTTGATGGAGAAGTAAATCTCATCTCAAGGGTGGATTTGAAAGGAAACCTAAGAACAATTTTGCTTTGATGATTCTGATGTTTGAAGATATCATAAACTTGTCTCAGATCACTAATGAATGGCAGAACTGGGATTCGAACCCAGTTACCAGTATTACTATTATTTAGTTTACCTGAAACTACAGACAAAGTGAGTGTGTGAGTATGTGCATGTGTATGTTATGTTTTGTGTTAAGTTGCCTCTCTGGGGAACTGCAGCAGTCATTCATTTGATAGGTGAGATGAAAATACTTTTAAATATGAGTCAAACAGTAAATATACATGTAAGGAACAGGGTCTTGTGTAGACGGACTTCTCTTGGGATCTGCATCGCGATCATATTCATGTTCTACCTACATTCACAGAAATCTTTCAAACTAAAATTTTGTGGAAATAATCTTAGCACTTACATTTTATATTAATTTGAGAATGGTGCCTATCTTAAAGCATATACACAGTGCATTTTAAAAGGTCAGGTTTCATAGCTCTAAAGCTTAACTATAAAGCGAACTTATTTTTTGTGTACCTCTGTTTGATTTCTACTTGTTCAGCTTAATTTCCCATATACAAAAATTCTTCTAGATGGGGAGTTCAAACTATCACTGTAACTATATAATGAGGAAATAAACCATCAGAGTCGCATACTCTCTTTATAAAATAAGCAATTTAGTTTTCTTCTAAATAATATCCTTTTTTTATACATAAGTCAAAGATGATTTATTTCTAGTTTTTTTTTTTATAGTTTTCATTTGGTGAATGATTGTTAAACTTTCTAACATGGCCTGTAGTATTATGAGTTGGATTTAATGTATATAGTAATTCCCAAACAGCAGGACACAGTAATTAAATAATAATGCAAAATCAATGGCTGAACCAAATTATTTGAGCATATTAAGCTTTGTACAAAAAAAATTCAGTATTTAAAGCAGGTGTACACTAAAACTAATCAAAGCCATAATAAATCAAATTAGACACATGATGAAATCTGGAAGATTTCACCTTTAGATAGCTTGACAAAAAAGTAAAAAAATTCAGAGGCTACTACCTAAGACCAGAAATCATGTCTTACTTATCTTTGTTTTCCCACCACATTTTTCAGGTTCTTTATTCACACTGTCATAGCTGTACCAGTTTATGCTCTGAGATAGGCACTAACAGACTGCTGGTAGAAGTGTAAACTGATAAAATTTGATAGTGTGAATAAAGAACCTTAAACATGTCATACATGATAACTCAAGAGGTAACACTACTTCTAGGAATCTAACCAAAGAAGTAATCAGAAATGTAAATAATTTTTGAACAGATATTTACCTCGATGTGTTTATAATGATCAAAAGAAATGTCTTCCAATAGGAAAATATTTGAGTAAATTATGGTAAATAAATGACAGAATGTTATATTATTAAAAACAATATTTACAAATACTTATTAATGACATGGAAAAAGTCTTAAGCAGGATGCTAAGCTGTATGTTCAAGCATAATATTAACCATGCTAAAAAGTATGCACAGGAAAAAACAAGAATGAAGTAAATCAAAATGTTAATAGTAATTAATAAACTTCAGAAATTTATGTTCTTCTCTTAATATTTTTTTGAATTTTCCAAATATATTATAGAGGCAAATTATTTTTACAATCACAAAATAGCAAGAAATGCTTTAAAAGTTTCTCTCATATAAAGTAAATTAATAATAACTTTTTTTATGATTTAGAAGTCACTGTACAATTTGTATAAATAATATTTACCTCCTCATCATCAGGAACTGATTCATATAAGGATGGTATCCAAGCAAGAATATTGCAGTCTCTGCTACCACTATAAAGTTCCTATAACACAAAGCAAAGATGTAATTGTAGGTCACTTTAAAGCTGGTGCCAATCTGAAATAAACGACATCAATTTTTAAATGATTAATTCTTAGGTTAGATTAATTAAGATTAATTCTATTTCTACTCCCCAAAGAAACTGGGCTGATGTTTTTTTCTGTTTGTTTAAGATGTAGTAAAGCCTTGTTTTGTATTTAAAAATAGTATTAGGATATGTTAACATGTTGCTAACATGTTAAAATTCACAAAAACAATCATTGTAATTTTTAATCATAGTATCCATTTATTTCAAGTGTCAGAGAATGAGAAAAAAATGGAAGAAATAAATTTTGTCCTTTTCTGTCAATAACTGAGCTTTAATAAAGACTTCAATGAAGAAACCATATGAGTTTCTAGCTAAAATAGGCCAAAAGTTCAAAAAAAGAACTCAACTAAAGAGCATTAAGACATATACGCCATGCTTGCTGAGAAGCTTATTTTATAAGAAGCTTGGGTTGATGCACAGTCAATGTCAATGTCTTTATGGATATGCTGTCTGCACATGCTGAACAATGTTCATTTGCCTCCCCACAAAACTTCAGAAATATGTTATATTGGCTACTACTGAAAATATTCCTATGGGGCAGTGAAACAGATATGCTCCCATACAAAGGGTATAAATTGCTATAATCTTTTCAGAGAATGAAATCTCAACATGTGTCAGAAGTTTCTGTATGCATTTCTAAAAAGTCATGCCAAAGACACACATGAAATTCAAGGATATTATCATCAATATTATATTTATAATAACAAAAATAACAATAATTTTCCAAAAATTATTGTCCAGGGTAATGATTTATATATAAATTTATGCTGCATTAATATGATGTGATATTACATAATCACTAAATTTATTTTTGAAGAATATTTAATGACAGTGGAAAATATTCATATTGTCAAGAGAAAGGAGTAGGATGTAAACCAAATAGTCATAGTGTGAGAAGAAAAAACAGGATGTAAAATACTAGGTCAATTTTTTTAAAAGCTGAATGGCTGCAAAAATACTACTCTCCTTTACTTTTATAATTTAGATTTATAATTATTTTCCTTTTCAGAAATCATAATAGATGAAATGGGATAAGAGTTGGAAGCTTTCTGATGTAATGCAGTGATTCAAATCTTTCTTAGTGCATAGCACATATAGAAATGGTATTTGTCGGACTTCCCTGGTGGTGTAGTGGTTAAGAATCCGCCTGCCAATGCAGGGGACACAGGTTCGAGCCCTGGTCCGGGAAGATCCCACATGCTGCGGAGCAACTAAGCCCGTGCACCACAACTACTGAGCCCACGCACCACAACTACTGAAGCCCGTGCGCCTAGAGCCTGTGCTTTGCAACAAGACAAGCCAGCGCAATGAGAAACCTGTGCACTGCAACAAAGAGCAGCCCCTGCTCGCCACAACTAGAGAAAGTCTGCGCACAGCAATGAAGACCCAATGCAGCCAAATAAATAAATAAATAATAAATTAAAAAAAAAAAAGAGGGGGGTCTGGGCAAGATGGTGGAAGAGTAAGATGCGGAGATCACCTTCCTCCCCACAGATACATCAGAAATACATCTACACGTGGAACTGCTCCTATAGAACACCCACTGAATGCTGGCAGAAGACGTCAGACCTCCCAAAAGGCAAGAAACTCCCCACGTACCTGGGTGGGGCAAAAGAAAAAAGAAATAACAGAGACAAAAGAATAGGGACGGGACCTGCACCAGTGGGAGGGAGCTGTGAAGGAGGAAAGGTTTCCACACACTAGGAAGCCCCTTCACGGGCGGAGACTGCGGGTGGCAGAGGGGGGAAGCTTCAGAGCCACAGAGGAGAGCGCAGCCACAGGGGTGCGGAGGGCAAAGCAGAGAGATTCCCGCACAGAGGATCAGTGCCCAGCAGCACTCACTAGCCCGAGAGGCTTGTCTGCTCACCCGCCAGGGCGGGCGGGGGCTGGGAGCTGAGGCTCGGGCTTCGGTCGGATTGCAGGGAGAGGACTGGGGTTGGCGGTGTGAACACAGCCTGAAGGAGTTAGTGCACCGCAGCTAGCCGGGAGGGAGTCCGGGAAAAGGTCTGGACCTGCCGAAGAGACAAGAGACTTTTTCTTGCCTCTTTGTTTCCTGGTGCGCGAGGGGAAGGGATTCAGAGCGCCGCCTAAATGAGCTCGAGACGGGCGCGAGCCGCGGCTATCAGCGCGGACCCAAGAGACGGGCATGAGATGCTAAGGCTGCTGCTGCCGCCACCAAGAAGCCTGTGTGCGAGCACAGGTCACTATCCACACCGCCCCTCCCGGGAGCCTGTGCAGGCCGCCACTGCCAGGGTCCCGTGATCCAGGAAAAACTTTGCCGGGAGAACACACAGCGTACCTCAGGCTGGGGCAACGTCACGCTGGCCTCTGCCGCCGCAGGCTCTCCCCGCATCCGTACCCCTCCCTCCCCCGGCCTGAGTGAGCCAGAGCCCCCGAATCAGCTGCTCCTTTAACCCTGTCCTGTCTGAGCAAAGAACAGACACCCTCAG
Source organism: Eschrichtius robustus (assembly GCF_028021215.1). Taxonomy (NCBI): domain Eukaryota; kingdom Metazoa; phylum Chordata; class Mammalia; order Artiodactyla; family Eschrichtiidae; genus Eschrichtius; species Eschrichtius robustus. The sequence goes on from NC_090825.1 coordinate 47,555,430, forward strand.
GCAACCTACACGTAGAGGCAGGTCCAAATCTAAAGCTGAACCCCGGGAGCTGTATGAACAAAGAAGAGAAAGGGAAATTTCTCCCAGCAGCCTCAGAAGCAGTGGATTAAAGCTCCACAAACAACTTGATGTACCTGCATCTGTTTAATACCTGAATATGCAACGAATCATCCCAAATTGAGGAGGTGGACTTTGGGAGCAGGATATATTATTTTTTTCCGCTTTTTCTCTTTTTGTGAGTGTATATGTGTATGCTTCTGTGTGACAGTTTGTCTGTATAGCTTTGCTTCCACCATTTGTCCTAGGGTTCGGTCCGTCTGTTTTTTTGCTTTGTTTTTTTTTTTTACTTAAAAAATTGTTTTTCTTAATAAATTTTTTCTTAATAATTTTTCTTATTTTTTATTAAAAAATTGTTTTTCTTAATAATTTTTTTCTTGTTTTTTATTATAATAGCTTTATTTTATTTTTCCTTACTTTATTTTATTTTATTTTATCCTCTTTCTTTCTATTTTTTTCTCCCTTTTATTCTGAGCCGTGTGGATGAAAGGCTCTTGGTGCTCCAGCCAGGCATCAGGGCTGTGCCTCTGAGGTGGGAGAGCCAACTTCAGGACACTGGTCCACAAGAGACCTCCCAGCTCCACGTAATATCAAACAGCGAAAATCTCTCAGAGATCTCCAACGCAACACCAAGACCCAGCTTCACTCAACGACCAGCAAGCTACAGTGCTAGACACCCTATGCCAAACAACTAGCAAGACAGGAACACAGCCCCATCCATTAGCAGAGAGGCTGCCTAAAATCATAATAAGGCCACAGACACCCCAAAACACACCACCAGACGTGGAAGTGCCCACAAGAAGGACAAGACCAGCCTCATCCACCAGAACACAGGCACTAGTCCCCTCCACCAGGTAGTCTACACAACCCACTGAACCAACCTTAGCCACTGGGGACAGATACCAAAAACAACGGGAACTACGAACCTGCAGCCTGTGAAAAGGAGACCCCAAACACAGTAAGACAAGCAAAATGAGAAGACAGAAAAACACACAGCAGATGAAGGAGCAGGGCCAAAACACACCAGACCTAACAAATGAAGAGGAAATAGGCAGTCTACCTGAAAAAGAATTCAGAATAATGATAGTAAAGATGATCCAAAATCTTGGAAATAGAATTGACAAAATGCAAGAAACATTTAACAAGGATGTAGAAGAACTAAAGAGGAACCAAGCAATGATGAAAAACACAATAAATGAAATTAAAAATACTCTAGAAGGGATCAATAGCAGAATAACTGAGGCAGAAGAACGGGTAAGTGACCTGGAAGATAAAATAGTGGAAATAACTACTGCAGAGCAGAATAAAGAAAAAAGAATGAAAAGAACTGAGGACAGTATCAGAGACCTCTGGGACAACATTAAATGCACCAACTTTCGAATTATAGGGGTCCCAGAAGAAGAAGAGAAAAAGAAAGGGACTGAGAAAATATTTGAAGAGATTATAGTTGAAAACTTCCCTAATATGGGAAAGGAAATAGTTAATCAAGTCCAGGAAGCACAGAGAGTCCCATACAGGATAAATCCAAGGAGAAACATGCCAAGACACATATTAATCAAACTGTCAAAAATTAAATATAAAGAAAACATATTAAAAGCAGCAAGGGAAAAACAACAAATAACACACAAGGGAATCCCCATAAGGTTAACAGCTGATCTTTCAGCAGAAACTCTGCAAGCCAGAAGGGAGTGGCAGGATATACTTAAAGTGATGAAGGAGAAAAACCTACAACCAAGGTTACTCTACCCAGCAAGGATCTCATTCAGATTCGATGGAGAAATTAAAACCTTTACAGACAAGCAAAAGCTGAGAGAGTTCAGCACCACCAAACCAGCTTTACAACAACTGCTAAAGGAACTTCTCTAGGCAAGAAACACAAGAGAAGGAAAACACCTACAATAACAAACCCAAAACATTTAAGAAAATGGGAATAGGAACATACATATCGATAATTACCTTGAATGTAAGTGGATTAAATGCTCCCACCAAAAGACACAGGCTGGCTGAATGGATACAAAAACAAGATCCGTATATATGCTGTCTACAAGAGACCCACTTCAGACCTAGGGACACATACAGACTGAAAGTGAGGGGATGGAAAAAGATATTCCATGCAAATGGAAATCAAAAGAAAGCTGGAGCAGCAATTCTCATATCAGACAAAATAGACTTTAAAATAAAGACTATTACAAGAGACAAAGAAGGACACTACATAATGATCAAGGGATCGATCCAAGAAGAAGATATAACAATTGTAAATATTTATGCACCCAACATAGGAGCACCTCAATACATAAGGCAAATACTAACAGCCATAAAAGGGGAAATCAACAGTAACACAATCATAGGAGGGGACTTTAACACCCCACTTTCACCAATGGACAGATCATACAAAATGAAAATAAATAAGGAAACACAAGCTTTAAATGATACATTAAACAAGATGGACTTAATTGATATTTCTAGGACTTTAGACCCAAAAACAACAGAATACACATTTTTCTCAAGTGCTCATGGAACATTCTCCAGGATAGATCATATCTTGGGTCACAAATCAAGTCTTGGTAAATTTAAGAAAATTGAAATCATATCAAGTATCTTTTCCAACCACAACGCTATGAGACTAGATATCAATTACAGGAAGAGATCTGTAAAAAACACAAACACATGGAGGCTACACAATACACTACTTAATAACGAAGTGATCACTGAAGAAATCAAAGGGGAAATCAAAAAATACCTAGAAACAAATGACAATGGAGACACGACGACCCAAAACCTATGGGATGCAGCAAAAGCAGTTCTAAGAGGGAAGTTTATAGCAGTACAAGCCTACCTCAAGAAACAAGAAACATCTCAAATAAACAACCTAACCTTGCACCTAAAGCAATTAGAGAAAGAAGAACAAAAAAACCCCAAAGATAGCAGAAGGAAAGAAATCATAAAGATCAGATCAGAAATAAATGAAAAAGAAATGAAGGAAACAATAGCAAAGATCAATAAAACTAAAAGCTGGTTCTTTGAGAAGATAAACAAAATTGATAAACCATTAGCCAGACTCATCAAGAAAAAAAGGGAGAAGACTCAAATCAATAGAATTAGAAATGAAAAAGGAGAAGTAACCACTGACACTGCAGAAATACAAATGATCATGAGAGATTACTACAAGCAACTCTATGCCAATAAAATGGACAACCTGGAAGAAATGGACAGATTCTTAGAAATGCACAAACTGCCGAGACTGAACCAGGAAGAAATAGAAAATATGAACAGACCAATCACAAGCACTGAAATTGAAACTGTGATTAAAAATCTTCCAACAAACAAAAGCCCAGGACCCGATGGCTTCACAGGCGAATTCTATCAAACATTTAGAGAAGAGCTAACACCTATCCTTCTCAAACTCTTCCAAAATATTGCAGAGGGAGGAACACTCCCAAACTCATTCTACGAGGCCACCATCACCCTGATACCAAAACCAGAAAAAGATGTCACAAAGAAAGAAAACTACAGGCCAATATCACTGATGAACATAGATGCAAAAATCCTCAACAAAATACTAGCAAACAGAATCCAACAGCACATTAAAAGGATCATACACCATGATCAAGTGGGGTTTATTCCAGGAATGCAAGGATTCTTCAATATACGCAAATCAATCAACGTGATACACCATATTAACAAATTGAAGGAGAAAAACCATATGATCATCTCAATAGATGCAGAGAAAGCTTTCGACAAAATTCAACACCCATTTATGATAAAAGCCCTGCAGAAAGTAGGCATAGAGGGAACTTTCCTCAACATAATAAAGGCCATATATGACAAACCCACAGCCAACATTGTCCTCAATGGTGGAAAACTGAAACCATTTCCACTAAGATCAGGAACAAGACAAGGTTGCCCACTCTCACCACTATTATTCAACATAGTTTTGGAAGTGTTAGCCACAGCAATCAGAGAAGAAAAAGAAATACAAGGAATCCAAATTGGAAAAGAAGTAAAGCTGTCACTGTTTGCAGATGACATGATACTATACATAGAGAATCCTAAAGATGTTACCAGAAAACTACTAGAGCTAATCAATGAATTTGGTAAAGTAGCAGGATACAAAATTAATGCACAGAAATCTCTTGCATTTCTATACACTAATGATGAAAAATCTGTAAGTGAAATTAAGAAAACACTCCCGTTTACCACTGCAACAAAAAGAATAAAATATCTAGGAATAAACCTACCTAAGGAGACAAAAGACCTGTATGCAGAAAATTATAAGACACTGATGAAAGAAATTAAAGATGATACAAATAGATGAAGAGATATACCATGTTCTTGGATTGGAAGAATTAACATTGTGAAAATGACTCTACTACCCAAAGCATCTACAGATTCAATGCAATCCCTATCAAACTACCACTGGCATTTTTCACAGAACTAGAACAAAAAATTTCACAATTTGTATGGAGACACAAAAGACCCCGAATAGCCAAAGCAATCTTGAGAACGAAAAATGGAGCTGGGGGAATCAGGCTCCCTGACTTCAGACTATACTACAAAGCTACAGTAATCAAGACAGTATGGTACTGGCACAAAAACAGAAACATAGATTAGTGGAACAGGATAGAAAGCCCAGAGATAAACCCACGCACATATGGTCACCTTATCTTTGATAAAGGAGGCAAGCATATACAGTGGAGAAAAGACAGCCTCTTCAATAAGTGGTGCTGGGAAAACTGGACAGGTACATGTAAAAGTATGAAATTAGAACACTCCCTAACACCATACACAAAAATAAACTGAAAATGGATTAAAGACCTAAATGTAAGGCCAGACAGTATCAAACTCTTAGAGGAAAACACAGGCAGAACACTCTATGACATAAATCACAGCAAGATCCTTTTTGACCCACCTCCTAGAGAAATGGAAATAAAAACAAAAATAAACAAATGGGACCTAATGAAACTTCAAAGCTTTTGCACAGCAAAGGAAACCATAAACAAGACGAGAAGACAACCCTCAGAGTGGGAAAAAATATTTGCAAGTGAAGCAACTGACAAAGGATTAATCTCCAAGATTTACAAGCAGCTCATGCAGCTCAATAACAAAAAAACAAACAACCCAATCCAAAAATGGGCAGAAGATCTAAATAGACATTTCTCCAAAGAAGATATACAGATTGCCAACAGACACATGAAAGAATGCTCAACATCATTAATCATTAGAGAAATGCAAATTAAAACTACAATGAGATATCATCTCACACCAGTCAGAATGGCCATCATCAAAAAATCTACAAACAAACAAACAAAAAAACAAACAAAGAAACAAAAATCTACGAACAATAAATGCTGGAGAGGGTGTGGAGAAAAGGGAACCCTCTTGCACTGTTGGTGGGAATGTAAATTGATACAGCCACTATGGAGAACAGTATGGAGGTTCCTTAAAAAATTAAAAACAGAGTTACCATACGACCCAGCAATCCCACTACTGGGCATATACCCTGAGAAAACCATAATTCAAAAAGAGTCATGTACCAAAATGTTCATTGCAGCTCTATTTACAATAGCCAGGACATGGAGGCAACCTAAGTGTCCATCATCGGATGAATGGATAAAGAAGATGTGGCACATATATACAATGGAATATTACTCAGCCATAAAAAGAAATGAAATGGAGTTATTTGTAGTGAAGTGGATGGAGTTAGAGTCTGTCATACAGAGCGAAGTAAGTCAGAAAGAGAAAAATACAGTATGCTAACACATATATATGGAATCTAAGGAAAAAAAAAAAAAGGTCATGAAGAACCTAATGGCAAGACTGGAATAAAGACACAGACCTACTAGAGAATGGACTTGAGGATATGGGGAGGGGGAAGGGTAAGATGTGACAAAGAGAGAGAGTGGCATGGACATATATACACTACCAAACGTAAAATAGATAGCTAGTGGGAAGCAACCGCATAGCACAGGGAGATCAGCTCTGTTCTTTGTGACCACCTAGAGGTGTGGGATAGGGAGGGTGGGAGGGAGGGAGATGCAAGAGGGAAGAGATATGGGAACATATGTATATGTATAACTGATTCACTTTGTTATAAAGCAGAAACTAACACACCATTGTAAAGCAATTATACTCCAATAAAGATGTTAAAAAAAAAAAAAGAAATGGTATTTGTCAGGAGGCAACTGGCCCCAGCTCTCTGGCTATCCTAGGCTTGTCTCAGCTATTCCAGGGACTGAAGGGAATCAATTATCTTGACATACTTTTAATACATTCTGGGAAGCTCTGATTTGGTGGAAAGCAACAACTGGTAGTCAGAATACCTGTGTTAAAATCTTGGCTGTGTCTCTAAGTGACTCTGGATAAGAAAAGAGGTACTGTATTCTAAGAATTTCTTTGAATGGATAATCATGCTCTGTAAATCTACTTGCAGATTTGAGGCAAGTCACATCACCCCTCTTGTTGCCTTAGTAGCGTTTTCCCAGAAGTAACACTAAAAATATTTAATAAATGGTACATCAGGACACTGGCCAATCAGAAGAGATACGGGACATAGAGAGGGAGCAGGGTCTGAAGGTCCCTCTTAGTTACTGGGTGTAGGAGGCCCCAGGGAAGGGGGTGAAGCTGGAGGTCACTTAGGGGGCTTAGTGCAATAGCTATGTAACAAACAGCAGGATATGAATTTGAGTATTTTAATAATGGATACTGCCATGCTGACGTGTGCTGGCTGAAAAACCAGCCCTGTATATCTTACTTCACAGCGTCAGACACAAATTAAGTAATGAGTATTAATGAATGAATGAATAAGGTGATAAAGTCCCTCCTAGCTCTAATAACCCATAATATTCATTCTTTCAGTATTTAATTTTCACGAGCCTCATTTTCATTATCTACGATGCAGGGAAAATACCAACAATCTTGCTACATTAGAGACTCATTTAAAGGAGCATATGAGGTAATCTATGCAAATGTTCTATGGAAAAAACAATCTGCTCCATTGGTGAGATGAAAGAGAAAGGTTAGGATGTTAAACAAACAAAAACCATAGGTATTTAAGAAATTATGTAAGTTGCATCAACACTAAAGTAAACATATTAGCCATTGGCAGAAAATAAGAAAAAAATAAACTAAATTTCAGACATATTCACACATATGTAAATCAAGATACACAAACTATATTTTGAGATGAGACACATATGTTCCATTTTTTTCCCAAAAGCTCATTTGCAAGAAATTATTTTAATTTGCCAGAGATTTTCAACTGCCAAATAAATGGAGCCCATATACAAAAGAAAGAATTTATCCCAGTCAAGTTGCACAGTATTATATTGATTCACAGAGACATACTATGCCACCTAAAAAAAAAATCTATCCTCTATTTAATAAACTCTAGCTCAGATGTGGATAAAAAGTATAATTCCTTAGAATGAAACTGCAATTTACTCTTTTATATACAACTACTCTGGCAAGCTAGCTACCTGAACATTCTAAATTCCCCTAAATATCATTCTTACCTGGAAATTAGACTGAAATACACAGCAGTCAACACTTTTATAATGTCCCTTAAGCATAGTTATCTGTTCTCCTGAGTAAATTGTATAAACAGCAATGGTGCTACCATATGGTACAAAAACAAATTCTGAACTGCAGCCACAGGAGACAGTGAATTTCAATCCTTTTCTACTGTCATTACATACTTTTCCATAGTTCACCTGTAGGATGTAAAAGCATAAAGTTACTCACTTAAATCTGAATTAAAAAGACAACAAAGACAGGAAAAAATATTTACTTAAAATATTCTACTATAGAAACGACTCTAGTAAGTCTAAAAAAAAATGATCAATGTCCTAATAGGAATAAGGGCCAATGACATAAATGTACATTTCATATACGAGGGAAATACAAATAGTAAAAAGACCCACAAAAACAAATGTTCATGTTTCAACTGTGATAGAAATAAAAATGCAAATTAAGGCAACATTGAAGAATCATTTTAGACCATTTAGCAAAAATTTTAATAAACCATTGAGACACTCAATACTAGTACAAGTGAGGTAAACGTGTAGGTGGCACCACAATTTGGTCATTCTTTCTAAAAGGCCAAATGGTTTATTATGCAACAAAATATAAAGTATACTTTATATATATACATATATATATATATATACACACACACACGTATGTGTATATATATTCTCCCTCCAAAAAAAAATTATATATATACACACATACATATATAATATATATATATTTTTGGAGGAAGGATAACTTTCTTTTTATTTATAACATTTTAAATTATGATAAAATACACATAACATAAAATTTGCCATCTTAACCACAATTTAAGTGTACAGTTCAGTTACATTAAGTATATTCACACTGTTGTGCAACCGTCACCACTATCCATTTTCCATCTTGCAAAACTGAAACTCTGTACCCTTTAAACAACAAAGATATTCTTATTCCTTGACCTAGTAACTACTACTGGGAATTTATCTAAGGGAAATAATTAAACAGCAAAAAGGTACATGCCGAGAGAAATTCAATTCCACACTATCTAGAATGGCAAAGTAACTGAGAATAGATGTAAATTCCTAATAGTGTTATATTAACTCTACAGTTTATATAGCAATTAAAAAATCATAAGTATGAAAATTATGCAGAAAATAGGGGTAAAAACTAAGTATAAAAAAGCAAAGAACACAAATACTGTGTATACTACAATTGCAGCTTTTTATAAATAATTATATATTTGGGACAAAAACAAAAATTCTACACCTGTAAGTCAAAGATGCAAGACCAACAACATCAGCATCACCCGAGCAGTTAGAAACAAATTCTAGGCCCCATCCCAATCTACTGAACTAGAATCTTCATTTTAACAAGATCCTTAGATGTTCTGTAGGTCCATCAAAGTCTGAGAAGCTTGGGGATAAAGGTTTACTTCCTGGTGATAATTTAGATAAGCTTAGGGTAAGTGTAAAACCAGTATCTAATCATTTAGAATTATGAGCAAGCAGATCACCAATATCTCCCTTCACTATGGCTAATACTGGAGTTTAAACAGACAGTGAGTGATTTGCCTTTTTCTCTTTTTCTAAAGGTTGGGTGGGGTGGGAGTGTGTGTGTGTGTGTGTGTGTGTGTGTGTTTCTGTGTGTAAACAAACACTGAGGCTCAAATGGATATATGCTGATAATTGTGGATACTACATTCGGCTTACCCACCCTTGAGGTTAACATGTGACAGAAATGAGCACATGTGTTCAACTATCTCAATGCAGCAGCAGTACAGTGAAATGTTAAAACATTAAACTTATAATCAGTAGACTTGGGTTTTTGAAACCCACTCCACCTCTCCTTTTCTTTTTTTTTTTGCCTCTTATGAGTAATGAATGATTTAATCTCTGAGTTTCATTCTTCTAATCTGTTAAAAGGAAATGACATCATTTACCAGAGTTATTGTGAAAAATAAAATGAAATAATGCAGGGACTTGCCTGGTGGCGCAGTGGTTAAGACTCCACGCTCTCAATGCAAGGGGCCCAGGTTCAATCCCTGGTCAGGGAACTAGATCCCACAGGCACGCCGCAACTAAGAGTTTGCATGCCACAACTAAGGAGCCTGCGAGCCACAACTAAGGAGTCTGCCTGCCACAACTAAGACCCAGTTCAACCAAATAAATAAATAAATATTTTTTTAAAAATAAAATAATGCGTAAGAAAACACTTACGATACAGAAGTATTCAGTGAGTCCCTAGATTTATTAATTCCTATATATTTAAAAGAATAACATTCCCTCATTTGTGTCTTTTGATCCTCCATGTACAACAATTTGTAGAATAACACTGTGGGGTGGGGAGGTGGGGTGGAGAAAAAACACAAATCTCAACTAGCAATTCTCTGTTCCTCCTGGAAAAATTATGAACTGCTAGAATGTGATGGTCTTATTCACACATCAGAACACCTACCTACAAAACCTATTTTCTTTCCACTATACCACATTCCTTCCCAAATGTGAACTGGAAAGTGATCAATGAGGTATAAATACTGAACCAGCTAATTAACTTTTGTCTTTGTCCTTAGGCGCTCCCCCTGTAATCCATCTTGCAACTTACTGCCCTATTAATCTTGGTAAATCACTGCTGTGATCAAATCACCTGTGGGCTCAAAACTATCAATACCTTTTCAATGCCTATGGAATGAAGTTCTAGTAACAGATTAAGGAAAGGAGAGATCTACCAATTACTAAGTGCTTAGTGTCACACACTGTGCTAGGTGATTATCTAAGCTCCCCGTTTTATGACTATAAACACTTACCATAAAAAGCAGTATGTGACAAATATCATGCTATATATTATGAAAGTACTGAAGAAGAACAGGCTACTTTTGGTTATGATGTCTTAAAGGTGGTATGTACAGTCTTTGAAGAGATTCTGATAGGGGAGGAAAATTTCATAGATGTGGGATAGGATGATGGCAAACACAGTTCCCTATCTTATGAATCCCTTTTATTGTCCCAGGAAATATATACATCTAGTCACTGAATAAATACCTACAGTGATGCCAAGATTCCGTCATAAGGCAGCCCATTTCACTGTCAAACAACTATCAGCATAATTAATAATAATGACAGGTAATGTTTACTAAGTGTTAACATTTGCTGTAAGTATCAGACAATGTGCTAAATATTTTACATGCATTATTTCATATAATATGCAAAACAATACTATGAGATAGGTGGCATTATTAAACAAAAAGAAAACACTTAGAAAGGTTAAGTATTTCGATCAAGATCTCTTGGCTAGTAAGTGACAGAATCAGAAACTGAAATCTAGACTATACTAAATCAAAAAGCACCGTGCCACACTGCGGTGAATTATTTTTCTTTAATTCCACTAAGTGATGATCACAATCTATTGTAATACAAGTGAGCACTGGGTACTCTGGAAGCAGGTAAGCTAGACTAGAGGAGTTAAAAAGAGATTGTGCCTGAAATGAATCTTGAAAGCTGAGAAGCAGCTAGGACAGGAAAGAGAAGACGGTATTCTAAAGCAAAGGCAGCAGTCGACACAAAGAATGAAGGGTGAGAGAGCGTATATTTAAAGACCTTTAAGTAGCTCAGTATGGCTAAGGACAGGGAAAAAAATGGGGAAGTGGCAAGATATAAAGCTAGTGAGTTAGAAGGGACAGCTTATGAAGGCCTTGTGCACAACAGGCAAAAATATTCAGTTTTCATAATCTGAAAGTTTACTGAGCAAACACTTTCACTGGGAGATGAGTTTGGGAAAAGTTAGACGGACGTTAGAGTAATTAAAGAGAGAGACCATGAGGGCCCAAAGTGAGGCTGGAAGGGAAGAGAGCTAAGAAATAAATTATGAAGAAACAATTAAGAGGACTTGTAAATGATTTAATAGCTGGGATAAGGGAAGGGGAGAATAAAGGATAGACTCCCACTTTCTAGCCATTGGTGACTGGGTGAATGATAACACCAATAACTATAACAGTAAACACCAGAATAGCTATTTTAAAATTTCGTTGCTGTGCCAAAAGCTGTCTCTCTGTGAATTTTCCCTGTAGGTAGAGTTTTTTGTACTCTAAGGGAATGGTTTCCAGAGTGCAGTTGGCACCTCAAAGAGTCTGTAAGATGATCCATTAAGGTATGAGGGGAAAATATGAGAATTTCTATTTCATTTTTAACTAAAAAATAAGAAATTAAGCTTTAATAAAATATATAGACCCACAACAGTACGTGTATATAATTTATAAATAATTATACATATATTGGAAGCATGTACTTACACATTTTTCTTAAATTATAAGGGTACTACCAATAAGGCCACACCATACAATAAAAATAGTTATCATTTATGATATGCCTATTATTTAGCAGGTACAGTACTACTCTTTACATACTTCCATTTTGCCCTTACTATTACTGTTTAGGTACCTAATAATCCTGATTTACATGATGGAGACACTGAAACTCTGATGATAGTCCTTCATGATCTCACCTTAAATAAATTGCCTAATATCCCCAAATTACTAATGGCAGGACTGAAATTTGCTTACTATTCTGTCTGACAGCCCTTTAAGTGTTTGAATACATTGTGCTTCCCCTGAGAGTTACTTTTTCTGGGATCAATGTCCCAATTCCTTTAAGTGTTCTTTGTAGGTGAGTTTCTGGGCCACTCTAGTATTTTTGCGTGAATGACCTTTCCTTTGATCAAGTCCTTTTTAAAATGTATTATCCATTCTAAACACACTATTCAAAATATGGGCTTACTAGCAAAAATCCATAGACTATGAGTATCACCACCTTCAAGATGGAGAGAAAAATGGAATAAAATCACATTAACAATTTATGTATGTACTCAATACCATTTATTTCTATCACATTCACCTTTGATGCACATGTCAACCTACTTTTCCAAAATGACCCTGTCACTTCTCCACTCAAAAGCCTTGAGTGGCTTTCTATCTCACGCACAGAAAAAGCCGAAGCCCTTACCAAGGGCTACAAGCCTGTAAGCTCTGGTATCCTGTTCCTTCTGTTGCTTATCTCCTATTACTCTCCCCTTTGCTTAGTCTAACACAAGAGCCACATACACGCTCCTTGGGTATCCCAAGCATGCTCCTGCCTCAGGGTCTTTGTACTTTCTTCCTTCCTCTTCCTGGAATGCTCTCCCTCCCAGATGTTGGATGGCTCACTCCTTCATTTCCTTAAGGCCAAATGTCATCTTCTGAGTCAGACCTAGCCTGACTGCCCTAGGTAAAACATCAACTCCAGCTTCTTAATATTTTCTAGGCTCCCTTCCTCGCTTTGCTTTTCTTTATAGTACTTACTGCACCGAATATACATTTTACCCATTCACCCATCCATCCATTCATTGACTGATGGATGTCTTTCTTTCTCTCCCTGGAATGTAAGCTCCACAAGGATAGAACTTTTCTATGTTTTGTCTATTGCTGTATAATACTGCCTGGAAAATAGGAAGTACTCAATAAATACTTATTAAACAAATGAATAAAATGAGAAAAAGGAAGGTGTGACCTGATTAGGGACATGGTACAATATAATGAGTGGGAGATTCTAAATTAAAATTTGCAATGCCTGAGTTTTTAGCATGAGACATGATGGAGAAGCATTTCATAAAGAATAAGAGGGATTAGCAAACCCTAAAGTAATCTGGCACAAACAATTCTGACCTTAAAGTTAGTTTTTAATAATAAAAGTGATACCTAGAATATCTAAGAGAGAATTAGCTAGAAAGGATGATTAAAGAAAGGAATACGATTAACATTAATATGAACCTTAAGGTAGTTAATAAATGCTTTAAGGGGTCTGGGTATAATCAGCATTATAGTAAGAGTAGAATCTAGAGTCAAACTCTGTTGCTTTCTAGCTATGTAAACTCAGGCAAGTTACCTAATTTTATGTCTTATTTTCCTCATGTGTAAAATGGGTGTTATAAGAGTAACAACCTTCATAGTGTTGATGTGGTGATTAAACAACACCATGTATACTTGGCGCATATATTAAATGTTAATTTTTATTAGCATAGTAACTGGCACATAAGCTCTCAATAAATATTAGCTATTAGTATTATTGCCAAATTATAAACTTTTGGTAACTTATTCTGAAAGTGACTAAACCAGAGGTACATCTGGTAAGGACTATAACATAAATTTTTAAAAAGACTAAAAATTAATTACCACATAAGAATCTAGCACTTGTATGGAGAGGGTGTGGAGAAAAGGGAACCCTTCCACACTGTTGGTGGAAATGTAAATTGGTGCAGCCACTATGGAAAACAGTATGGAGGTTCCTTAAAAAACTGAAAATAGAGTTACCATATGATCCAGCAATCCCACTCCTGGGCATATAACGGGAAAAGATGAAAACTCTAATTAGAGAAGATACATGCAGGCTTCCCTGGTGGCGCAGTGGTTAAGAATCCGCCTGCTAATGCAGGGGACATGGGTTTGAGCTCTGGCCAGGAAGATCCTACATGCTATGGAGCAACTAAGCCCGTGAGCCACATCTACAGAACCTGTGCTCTAGAGCCCGCGAGCCACAACTACTGAGCCTGCATGCTGCAACTACTGAAGCCCGTGTGCCTAGAGCCCGTGCTCTGCAACAAGAGAAGCCACTGCAATATGAAGCCCACACACCGCAACGAAGAGTAGCCCCGGCTCGCCGCAACTAGAGAAAGACCACGCAGCAATGAAGGCCCAACGCAGCCAAAAATAAAATAAATAAAAATTAAAAAAAAATAAAAAAGAATTAAAAAAAGAAAAGAAACATGCAACCCAATGTTCATGGTGGCACTATTTACAATAGCCAAGACACAGAAGCAACCTAAATGTCCATCGACAGATGAATGGATAAAGAAGATGTAGTATATATATACAATGGAATATTACTCAGCCATAAAAAAGAATTAAATAATGCCATTTGCAGCAACATGGATGGACCTAGAGATTATCATACTAAGTTACGTGAGTCAGACAGAGAAAGACAAATATTATATGATATCATTTACAGGCAGAATCTAAAAACTAGTACAAATGAACTTATTTACAAAACAGAAACAGACTCACAGACATAGAAAACAAACTCATGGTTACCAAAGGGGAAGGTGAGGGGATAAATTAGTTGTATGGTATTAACAGATACACATTACCATATATAAAATATATAAACAACAAGGATTTACTGTATAGCCAGGAAACGATATTCAGTATCTTGTTATAACCTATAAAGAAAAAGAATCGAAAAAAAAGATATATACATATACATATGTATAACTGAATCACTTTGCTGTACACCTGAAAGTAACACAATATTGTAAATCAACTATACTTCAATTAAAAAAAAAAGAATCTAGCACTTTTAGAACACATCTATTCCAATTACTGTATGTTTTGGTACTATAACATTCATTTTGGATTTTATTTATTTATTTATTTATTTATTTATTTATTTATGGATGGCTGCATTGGGTCTTCGTTGCTGCATGCGGGCTTTCTTTAGTTGTGCTGAGTGGGGGCTACTCTTCGTTGTGGTGCGTGGGCTTCTCACTGCGGTGGCTTCTCTTGTTGCGGAGCATGGGCTCTAGGCACACGGGCTTCAGTAGTTGCAGCACGCAGGCTCAGTAGTTGTGGCTCACGGGCTCTAGAGCGCAGGCTCAGTAGTTGTGGCTCATGGGCTTAGCTGCTCCACGGCATGTGGGATCTTCCTGGACCAGGGATCGAACCCATGTCCCCTGCATTGGCAGGTGGATTCTTAACCACTGCGCCACCAGGGAAGTCCCTCATTTTGGATTTTGTTTAAAAGTCAGATATAGTATAAAATTTGACTGACTTTATAGCTTTAATTTATATCAGTTGTTCTCGATCTTTTATTCTTCTACAATATACTTGAGAGAGATGGCACGCTCCCATTATACCCAGTGGCTCAGTAGAGCAATGATTCTCCACTAAGTGGGGAGAATGTGGTGGGGTGAGGTGGGGTGGGTTGTCCTGAATTGAGAATTACTAGTTCACATAATGGAAAAATATTATATAAAGAAAGCTGTGATTCAGAGGCAAGAAACAAAGTCAAATCTATAGAAAAACACCAAGTGTTAAGTCACAGATTCACTTCTTTAATGTAGATCCAAAACATTCAAGGTACTTAAAATGTCTTACTAGTGTGTTTTCTCCATTGGAACTATTCCAGAGCCTCATTCGATTATCTGTACCAACAGTGAGGAGGTGAAGCCCATCACTTGTAAAACATAAGCCATTAACTTTCCCATTATGAGCAGTGTTTGCTGCAATGAAAAACACAATTCAGTTTATCTGTTCTTATAAATTCAACACACACTTAATGCTTGATGATATAGTTATTTAAACATATTAAAGGACAACTATCTGAATTATCTAAAATATATAAGTTGATTATATTTAAAATTAATCATCCCTTTGGATTACTTGAACATAAGCTATATAAATTAGAACCATAAAAGCAGAGGAAAATAGGAAAAGCAAAGGGAGAAAATCCTGCCAAATATAATTTTTCTTCAGAGAGTAAGCTGTGCTATCAAACTCACTTAACTGCATAAACCTACCACTAAAATTTTAAATTGAAAATTAAACTTCTTATATACTATTTCCATTTTCAATCTAAAAATCATTCCATGGACTATTAAAAATCAATAATACTAGTATTTGCCACTTAAAGAAGTGTTCTAGTCTCAATCAAAATTTATATTACTTTCAAAATGAACAGGTTTGAGAAAGCATAATTCTCAATAACCTGATTAATTTAATTTACAAGATTATTAAAACAATCATAGGTTTTACATAGTTCAACCTAATGTATTTCTGGTCCAAATTTAATTCTGAATCAGAATTTTAACCTACACAGAAATTAAATTCTATTATAAAAATGCAATCGAAGTACTTTGTCACCTGGATTGCAGTGGACTCAAATTAAACACAACTTGCAAATTTTGTGACAAAATGGACACAAAATATTACCATTTCTTTAATTTATTGTAACTTCCTAAATGGCACTGAATTTGTATTAGTTGGCCTCATGTGAGGAAAAAAATAAAATAAGTTAATCCAGAAAAGTTTCTACATTCAAAAATTCAGGGGCAGAAGAAATGCCATACTTACTTGCATCTTTTAGTTTTTTTCTTTTTTTTTTTTTTAAAGGCTGCGCCACACAGCATGCGGGATCTAGTTCCCTGACCAGGGATCAAACCTGGGCCCCCTGCATTGCGAGCACAGACTCTTACCCACTGGACCACCAGGGAAGTCCCCCTTACTTGTATCTTAAAGAAAGACAACCATAACTTATATATACTACCAAATGTAAAATAGCTAGTGGGAAGCAGCCGCATAGCACAGGGAGATCAGCTCAATGCTTTGTGACCACCTAGAGGGGTGGAGTAGGGAGGGTGAAAGGGAGACGCAAGAGGGAGGAGATATGGGGATATATGTATAGCTGATTCACTTTGTTATAAAGCAGAAACTAACACACCATTGTAAAGCAATTATACTCCAATAAAGATGTTAAAAATAAAAAAAAAATTTTAAAAAAGAAAAAATAAATTAAAGCTCACTGGAATCCTCAGTAAAAAAAAAAAAAAAAAAGACAACCATAATTTAGTTGATATAAATTTAGAAACTTATTTGTTGTGAATGCCTTTTTAAAAAAAACATAAAATCTACAATTTGTCAACATACATTTATTATTTGGTTTCAATTCAAAAATTTCAATATAAAAATACTATCAATGCCATATTTCTATATTAATGTGTTTTTCATTACCTGATTCAACTGCTTGTGACTTTTTCCCATTATGCTGATCAAGAGTAATCAAACATCCTGATGCTCTCCTCACATCCCATAATTTTGCTTTACTGTCAGCACTGAGAAGACATAAATGTTACATTAACGTATATAGCTAGGATAATGACTGTACTCCTCACCCACCTTTCCAGTATTATGGCATACAGAGGTCTCAGTATATTAGCACAAATGTATCTGTACATTTGGATGGTTGTACTTTTGCCTTTCCAGCAAATATTCAGTAGTCAATAGCAGCACAAAAAAGTGAAAAAATAGAAAAAAAAAAAAAGTAAATCACAAGGATGGAATTCTTCTGTTTTTTCTGTTGTTTTTAATGACATGAGCATCTTCCTCTCCAAAGACTAGACAGGCTTAGAGCTTTGTTCCTTGGCAAATATGTTACTGTATCTGTTCTACTGTTTGTTATTCAAATGTTGCCTAGATAATCAAGCAGTGAACTAATTTCACTTTGCTTAAGAATCCATTTGGTAGGAATATGGTTTTTCTTTTTTCTTTTTATATGAAAAAAATTGAGAATAAGGTGAATCATAAGGACAAAATATTTTTATTTGGTTTCCTGTACTCAAATCAATCTTTGCCAGATATACAAGAAATAAATTTAATGTCTCCTAGAAATTCGACACTTATTTTCATTTTATTTCAAGTGAAACGAAAAAAGGTAAAACCATGATCACATATCAATTTCAGCTTCTAAAATACTACTAAAGAAAATATAAATCAGTTCAACTGATGCTATCATATCCTCACAAAGCCCTCAATAATATTCTAACCTGTTGGGTTTATCCAGGTCATTTTAATTAGAAAGAGCATTACGCTGCATTCTACAAGCTTATTTCTCATTTATCAACCTTTTTAAAAAATATCTATACAGGGTTTATCTCTTCCCATAACTTTGATTATTTTCACAGATCACCATCAAACGTAGCCAATTAGAATAGTCGGCAAAAAGTTAGCATTTCCCATTCTCAATTTGGTTTTCTTTCTTTCCAGCTGGGGAATAGGTCTGCAATGGGAGGAGTCTGAGGACTTAAGTCTCTTCTGAAACAGATTAGATATGGACATATCTGACTCCTAACATTGATTACTAGGTCCATTCTGGTACTGATTCAAATTCCTGGGGTACTCTGAGAATTGAAAGCCTCTTAGTTTCCCTCTTGATTTGAGGAAAACCAAATTAGAAACAAACAATGTAAATCGACTCTAGCATGGACCCACAAGCAGTGCCTAGCTCCTCACCTTCACACCTCTTTGGCCAGCCTTCTTATGGCTACATTCTAGACTTTGTTCTACTTCAGAAATCATCAATTTCAATGTCACATTCTGCAAACTATTAACAGAAGCTTCTTTGGGGAATAAACTGTGACAGAGAGGGAGAGCTGGCTGCTTTACAAAAATTGAGACACATTTCTCTATAAGACTAATAAAAGTAGTTTTTGTAATAATTCTTCTGCAAAAAGTTTTATTAAAATGTCTATATCAAAATTTGATTACTACTTCCTGTCCCTTCAGTTTTTAAATTTTCTTATCAACACTCATGTTTCTATCTCATTAGGTCCTTGATCCTTCCTATAAGCCTTTTGGTGATTTTATTTCTTTCCTTATACCTGTGACTTGAACAATTTTTAGACAATTGTTAAGTCTGTGTCATTCAAAGTTTTGATTTCTGTGGCTTAGTACAGCTGTGGGCTACACCTTCGATAGAGCACAAAATACTGACCAGCAATCCTATGTGCCCTTAATCAGCTCCCTCTTCCATTCATTAAAACTGTTATTCCAAATCTTTAACTACCTTCCCTGAAAATTGCATCCCATTCCAGTATTTTCAATAGATGACATCAAGTTTTACTCACTAAAAAACAACAGAGGCCACTGGGTTCGCATTTCTTGAGCTTCTCTGCCAAAGTCACAAATTTAATTGTATTCATGCCTTTCTCCTCCTTCCATTTAGTCTCATGATGCCCTTCATGTGTCAAATCAGTGTCCCCTTCTTTTGGGACCCTTGATATTATCCTCTCTTGTCTAGTCAAGGTCCTGATGTACCAATTATTCCATTTCTTCCTTTTTTAAAAAAAATTTTTTATTTAGTTGTTTATTTATTTATTTATGGCTGCGTCGGGTCTTTTCTGCTGCACGCGGGCTTTCTCTAGTTGCGGCGAGCAGGGTCTACTCTTCGTTATGGTGCATGGGCTTCTCATTGTGGTGGCTTCTCTTGTTGTGGAGCACAGGCTCTAGGCACGCAGGCTTCAGTAGTTGCAGCACGCAGGCTCAGCAGTTGCGGCACGTGGGCCCTAGAGTGCGCAGGTTTCAGTAGTTGTGGCGTGCGGGCTTCAGGAGTTGTGGCTCACGGGCTCTAGAGTGCAGGCTCAGTAGCTGTGGTGCATGGGCTTAGTTGCTCCGCAGCATGTGGGATCTTCCCAGACCAGGGCTCAAACCTGTGTCCCCTGCATTGGCAGGCAGATTCTTAACCACTGCGCCACTGGGGAAGTACCCCCTTCATTTCTTTCTTTTTTTTTTTTTTTAAAGAATTTCACTTATTTATTTATTTACCCATTTATTTTCGGCTATGTTGGGTCTTCATTTCTGTGCGAGGGCTTTCTCCAGTTGCAGCAAGCGGGGGCCACTCTTCATTGCGATGCGCGGGCCTCTCACCATCGCGGCCTCTCCTGTTGTGGAGCACAGGCTCCAGACGCGCAGGCTCAGTAGTTGTGGTGCACGGGCTTAGTTGCTCCGCGGCATGTGGGATCTTCCCAGACCAGGGCTTGAACCCGTGTCCCCTGCATTGGCAGGCAGATTCTCAACCACTGCGCCACCAGGGAAGCCCCCCTTCATTTCTTATCTTCACTAATTTTTCTCCAGCTATACTTTTCCGTCAGCATTTAAATATGTACGACTCTTCCTTCCAGCAAACAAAACCCACAACCCCCTTGATCCTCAATTGTTAAGTGCTTTTAACACAACAATGTAAAACAACTATACCTCAATTAAAAAAAAAAAAAAGAAAAAGAGTTAAGTGCTCTTGTTCTTTTTTCCCATATTATACCTACCAGAGACATATCTCTATTAAAGCATTTTTCAGGATGTCCTGAAATCACTGGTTTTTCTGACTATACCCCCTCATTAGACTATTAGCTTCCTGAAAGGACTACGCCTGTGTTACCTCTGTGTCCCTAGCACAATGCTCAGCACATGATAGGAGTCATTAAATGTTAGTAAACTGAATCAATGAATGGATGAATGTGCTGAATCAGATTCAAAATAATCTTGGGTTAAAGAAAATGAATTAAATGCTACTATTCTTAAATTGACAGAGTGTTAAACTTTTGTAAGCAAAAATGACACAACACAGTTGTTTCATGGGTAGTACTAGTAGATTTGCATTGCTACATAGATTCTGTTGTTTTCTCTGTTTTACAAAGTGAGCACCTTCAAGATAGATAGTGAGGATTAAGATTATGATGCAAAAGAAGATTTCTTTTGGTGATACGAATTAAAATCTGTAACTCAATTATCTTATTTTCCAGGACGTACTTAACAACTAACTATGCATCTAACATAAAAACAGTCTTTCCAAAATGCTTATCATTAATTATTAACTTCAAAACCAAATAATTTGCATTTTACCTTGCAGTTGCCAAGATATACTCATAACGTGGTGACCAGGAAACTGCCAATATTTCTTGTCTGTGACCTGGAAAACAACTGTATAAAATGACTTGCAAAATATTTGAAAAAAATCAAAAGATACAGTGCAATTAATTTTGCCGGATTATGAAGAAAGCATAGACTAAATCTTAAAAATAAACTGATACAATCATGATTTTTTTTCACATTTATAATAATCTATATATAAATATTAATGTGAAGTCTATGGGGCATTTCTCACAATGCTATTTTATTATAAAAGGTCTGGGTTTGCTTTGGAAAAAACAGTCAGAGCAAGTGAGTCTGTCTTTTTAAATACAGGTGTTAGCCTAGCAAGTCTATCCATTAATAAGTGATATAGCTCAAGCTTACTTACTTATCTCTACAACAAAATCCCTGCAACAAACCACCATACAAGATAAACATTCTAAAGAATAAAAATGTTCTCTAAGTTTTCAGAAAGTTATAACAGAAAAAAATTATTTTAATTCATGATTGTAAAAGGCATTTATATAAAAATTTTTATCTAGAAAGCACAAGTGATAAGTTCATGGGATAAGTGATTTCAGCATTTTAATTCACTTCTACCTAACTAAACTATTCAAATCATATATTTTCATCTACCTAGCTTATATTCATAGAAATTCATGATAATGTAAAACAAATGTTATCCATCTCACCAAGTTTTCCTGATATATTTATATGTGTTTCTTAGAGATGAATAAAAATATTATATCTGAATTACATCCCATTTTTTCATTGTTTAGAATTAGACGATCTAATACTAATAAACAAGTAGCAAAAATAATTTAAGCTAGTAAAACTTTACCAAAGTATTATTTCAATACCTTTTTCTAAAATATTTTTATTGAGAAAAGAAGCACCTAAATATTAAGAACATTTACTCAGCCAGAACAATATTAAAAAATGTTCATGGAGACAAATGTACTGATATAAGTTTCATAAGTAGTTCATTTTTTTCAATGTAGAAATAATACAAGGTTTTGAGTGAGACTTTCTATATTCTTTGAGCTTCCCCTGTGGCTACTGTACATAAAAATGTCTCTTCAATAGTTTGGTTTTATAACAATAATGCACAAAAGGATCTTTATTTCCCTGTTGACTTCTAACAACTAGCACAAAATACATCAGTCATGTCACTTATAAAGAATACATTGTCAATAATGTTTCATTTTGTTGAATGGTTTACTCAGAGTAGTTGTTGTTTCAAATACCCTGTAGAATGTGGGAACAGGATCCAGACTTTAAGTCACAAAGTTGTACTTTGGGCCCTCTAGTACCAACTATAAAAACAAAACAAAAAAAATAGTTTAAGATAATTTTACTATAAATCATCACCTAAAGGAAACAAGAAACTACCATATGAGTCATGACATTTTCACTGTATCCATGCAGAAATATAAAAATGTATGCTAATAACATACTTTAAATAGTTATTAATGTTTATAACTAGGAAAATTCATTTTATTTTAATAGCTTAGCTTTTCCATGTTAATGATATACTTCCAATCACTAGTAACGGATTCACAGAAACTCTGGACACAGACTGAGTGGACCTCAAAGACAAGTTAGTGCCCAAACTCTTTAAAGATGAAGCAGCTGACTGATGTCTGGAGGTGAGGAGATTCATGAACTGCCACAGAAATAATATCACAGGGACCTGATACCTGATACCAGAAAAACATTTTTTTCTTCACACATGAAAATTTTTGTTGCAGGTGCTTTCATAAAAATGGATGTTTAATTTGAATCACACATTCTAGAGAAAAGGAAATCATTTCCTTGTTTTACTGTGTCAAAATGAAAAAGCTGCCAAATTTTGTTCACGTAAAATCTTTGAAACTTTGGTGGTTTAAAAGTAACTCTTTCACGTACCACAATGTTCACTGCAGCTGTATTTACAATAGCCAGGACATGGAAGCAACCTAAGTGTCCATCCACACATGAATGGATAAAGAAGATGTGGCACATATATACAATGGAATATTACTCAGCCATAAAAAGAAACAAAATTGAGTTATTTGTAGTGAGGCAGATGGACCTAGAGTCTGTTATACAGAGTGAAGGAAGTCAGAAAGAGAGAAACAAATACCGTATGTTAACACATATATATGGAATCTAAAAAAAAAAAAAAAAAGTTCTGAAGAACGTAAGGGCAGGACAGGAATAAAGACACAGATGTAGAGAATGGACTTGAGGACATGGGGAGGGGAAGGGTAAGCTGGGACGAAGTGAGAGAGTGGCATGGACTTATATACACTACCAAATGTAAAACAGATAGCTAGCGGGAAGCAACTGCATAGCACAGGGAGATCAGCTCTGTGCTTTGTGACCACCTAGAGGGGTGGGATAGGGAGGGTGGGAGGGAGACGCAAGAGGGAGGAGATATTGGGATATATGTATAGCTTATTCACTTTGTTATAAAGCAGAAACTAACACACCATTGTAAAGCAATTATACTCCAATAAAGATGTTAAAAATTAAAAAAAAAGTAACTCTAAGGGAACAGAAATGTGCTTTCTTAATCTTTGAATCCTAGCCACTTTGAAACCTAGCACAGTGCCCAACTTGTACAATATCTGTTAAACTGAATACAAAGAGTAATACACACAAGTTTTTTTTTTTTTTTTTTTAAAGAATTGTGATCTTCATCAGGGTTAAAATGTTTATATCAAAACTAACTAGATACTAAAAGGGAGAAAGTTTTCAATATGTTAAAAAACAACATATGTACAAACCTGCTACCAAACAGTGCTTGGTGGCAACTGGAGACATATGATGACTATAAACTGTTTCTTCAAAATTAAATACATCTGCAGTCTGATAATCAAAAGACATTTAAAATAAGTGTAAGTTCTAATTATAATCACAAAAGCAACAAATTTTCTATTTACTTATTTTCACACTGTTAGCAATTTTTTAATTGACTGTTAGCAATTTATTTATTTTTCTCTAATAAATCCCAGAGATCAAGACAAGACAACCACTTGGTTCACCATCTTCCCTTCCGCTCCATTCTAGGGGACTTCAGCATCTACACAGATGATGTAGCCAGTACTCTGCCTCTCAGTGCCATACAACCTCAGCTACCACACCCAGGATAGTCGCATCACCTAGAACTGCTTCTCCTTTAAAATCACCTATTTCAGTTATATATGACCAAATTTTGTATCATTTCAGCTTCCCCCCCCCCCCCACGCAGCTACCTACAAGACACCCAAATAAAGCCCAGAAGTCCCATCAGTTCCTTTCTTCACTTCTTTTCCTTCTTCAGCTTGGATTCCAAGTTTCAATACTTCAACTGCCAATATCTTTGATGTTATCATTGCATTTGTCAAGACCTCAACCTGACTCCAAATGTCTGCCTGCACCTATATCCAGGTTTAACTACACCAGAGGTCAGCCAACTTCTTCTGTAAAGGGTCAGATTGTAGGCTTTGAGAACCAACTACTCATTTCTATCACTGTAGCATCAAAGTGGCCATAGACAATAAATGAGCATGTCTGTGTTACAGTAACACTTTTTTTTTTTTACAAAGAGTCCATGAGAAGCCTTGGCCCAGAGCCCAGACTTGGCCTATGGGCCGCAGTTAGTTGACCTCTGCCCTATCCAGGTGAAGAAAATCTTATAATAGAGAAGACTAGTATCACTATAAAAGATCATTCATCTCAACTGGGCTTTAGTACTGACTGCCGGTCCTACAATTTCAATAGCGTTGTCTATAAGATTTGCAGGTATTTCAAACCTTCTCCACTCTCCACAAAAATCGCCACTTCATCACTACAGGTGATCTGATCTTTCATTCCAAAGAGAAAATAGGAGCCATTCAATGAGAATTTCCTTATTGTCTTAACAACAAACTTATAAACACATTTGCTTCCGCTTATCTTTTTTCCTTCTTCATTCCTGTTATCATGAAAAAAATGATCCTTCCTCATATTTAAAGTTAATTTCCCCACCTGTGTTCAGATCACTTTCAGCACTGTCAGAAATCTCACCCTATACATTATTGCCTCTATCTCGCGAGAATGTATAACTGCTCTCTCCCTACTGGCTCATTCCCATCAGCACTAAAACATGTTCAAGTCTCTTTCATTGTAACAGCACTCCCCTCCCCAAGACAAAAAAACAAAATCCTTTTCACCCAAATTCCTCCTAATTAATCTTCTTCCTCCCCCTTTAAATCCAAATTTTGGCTGTCTCTAATTTATCTCTTATGTATTTCTCAACTCACTGCAAACATTTTTTATCTCCACTACTCCCGCTCTCACCACCCTGCCAATACCACTGATTACCTTCTATCACCAAATATAGTCTTCATCTTACCTAATCTGTCAGTAGCATTCAACACAGCTGACTATTCTACCTTCGTTAAGACAGTCTCTTCCACTGGCTTCCATTATATCACATACTCCTGATTTCCCTCTTATTCTCTCTGGCTAGGCCTTTTCATTGTCTTCAGCAGGCTTTGTTGTTCCTTCTCCTGTCCTATTAACCTTCCTCAAGGTTTTGTTCTATGCACTCCTCTCTTCAACTGCCACCTATATCCTAGTGACTCACAAATCTATATTTTCAGTTTAGACCACATTCCCGAATTCCACCTATGTATAGCTCAATTCCTGGATTATCTCCACTCGGCTCTACACCTTAAAGTTAAATAGAGAAGACTCTAGAGAAGACATTCCTCTAAGCCACATCACACGCTCAAGCTATTAAAACATGCTCATGGAAAACTGAGATGAAGGTATGAAAAGTACCTAATATATACATTAATAGGAAAAACTAATGATGGGAGTAGAGGATGGAGAAAAGGACAGTATCTTGCCTTCCTTATTTTTCTTTATACATAGCAGATGCACAACTGTCTCTTACTGAATGCTTTCAAATTTATTATCAATAAAATATTGTCATACATTTATTTCAAACAGAATTATGAACTCATGGAATACTGTTTTAAGTTAGCAAAACATTTATGTTTTAAAGAAAATTTAAATCCAAGATGTCAGAGTTTTAATAGAAGCCAATGTTAAGGAAAGAAAATGTAAATGTATGGCTTATTAATTTTTAATTAATTAAATTAAAAAATTTTAATTAAAAGCCATACTTTTAAATGAAGTGTAACATACAGAAAAGTACACAAAAATCATAAGTGTACAGCTCAATTAATTTTCACAAAGTGAATTTTCACAAAGTAATGACCACCTGTATTGAAAAACAGAACATTACAAACATTACAAATACCCCAGAAGGCTACTTAGAACCCCCTTACAAATCTCACCAAGAAAGATAACCATCATATAGGCCTCTATCATCATTAGATTAGTTTTGTCTATTTTTGAACCTCCTATAAAGGGAATTATATATTAGGCACTCTTTAGTTTTTGGTTATTTTATCTAATATTATATAAGATTCATACATTTTGTTAATACAGAAGTGTTCCCTTGTCATTGTAGGAGAGTACTCCAATGTAAAATTTGCCAGATTTCATTTGGCTGTTAATGGACATTTGAGTTGTTTCCAGTTTTTGGTTATCATCAACAGTGCTGCTATGAACATTCTTACAAATATCCTTTAGTACACATATACATGCATTTATATACCCAAAAGTGTAACTGCTGGGTCAGAGGATATGCACATATTTGGGTTCAGCCAATACCAAATATCTGTACCAATTTGTGATCTCATCAGCAACATATGTAACTGTTATCATCAACCTCTTTTAAGTTTGGCCATTCTGGAGGGTACAGAGAGGTATCTCATTATGTATTTAAATAACACATCCAGGTGCACAATTAATAGAGTTGAACACTTTTATTTATTGGCTATTTGGATATCCTCTTTCTTGAAGTGCCTATTCAAGTGTTTTGCCTATTTTTCTATAGGGCTGTTTTAATTTTTGTTGATTATATAACCTGTACATCAGTCCTTTTTCAAACATATGCATATGTCAGATATATCATCTCCCATTCCATGGCTTACATTTACACTTTTGTAATAGTGTTTTTTGATGACTAGAGATTCCTAATTCTAATGTAGCTCAATTTATCTATCTCTGCCTTTTTGGTTTGTATTTTTTGTGTCTTTAACTGTCATAAGCAACAAACACATTTTCTTTTTTCATCTTTAAGTTGTATCATTTTATCTTTCACATTTATACTTGCCACCTGAAATTGACTTTTGTGTCTGGTGTGAGGTAAGGGTCAAAACTAGTTTTTAAATATGGATACCTAGTTTATCCAGCACCATTTATGAAAAAGGTTATCTTTTCCCCAATTCACTGCAGTGTTATTTTTATCATAAACCAAATCATTACACAGCTATGGGTGTGTTTCTTGATTCTCTATCCTGTTCCCCTGTGTGTGTTTATTTTCACTTGTACCAATATCACACTGCCTTGATTAGTGTAATTAATTTATGGTAAAGTCTTGGTTACAGGTGGTGAAGTCCTCAAGATTCATTCTTCTTCAGGAGCACCTTGTCCCTCTGCATTTCCATATATATTATACATTAGAATTACCTAGTCAATTTCCCCAAAGAATTCTGCAAAGATTTTGATCAGAAATGCATTGATTCCATAGATCATACTGGGTAAAATCATTATCTTTATAATATTAAGCCTTCTAATTCTTTTTTTTTAAAGATTTATTTATTTATTTATTATTTTTATGGCTGTGTTGGGTCTTCGTTTCTGTGCGAGGGCTTTCTCTAGTTGCGGCAAGTGGGGGCCACTCCTCATTGCGATGCGCGGGCCTCTCGCTATCACGGCCTCTCTTGTTGCGGAGCACAGGCTCCAGACACACAGGCTCAGTAATTGTGGCTCACGGGCCCAGTTGCTCCACGGCATGTGGGATCTTCCCAGACCAGGGCTCGAACCCGTGTCCCCTGCATTGGCAGGCAGATTCCCAACCACTGCGCCACCAGGGAAGCCCAAGCCTTCTAATTATTTTCCTTTTCTTTTTAGAATTGAGGTATAGTTGATATACAATAACAAAGTGATTCACAGTTTTTAAAGGCTACATTCCATTTATGGTTATTATAAAATATTCGTCATATTCCCTGTGTTGTAATATATATCCTTGTACCTTTCTTATTTTATACATAGTAGTTTGTACCTCTTAATCCCCTACGCCTATCTTGCCCCTCCCTCTTTCCCTCTCCTCACTGTGGTAACCATTAGTTTGTTCTCTATAACTGTGAGTCTGTTTCTTTCTTGTGATATTCACTAGCTTGTTGTACTTTTTAGATTCCACATATAAGTGATATCATACAGTGTTTGTTTTTCTCTGTATGACTTATTTCACTTAGTATAATACTCTCCATGTCCATGCATTTGATGCAAATGGCAAAATTTCATTCTTTTTTTATGACTGAGTAGTATTCCATTGTATACACCACATCTCCATTATCCATTCATCTGTTGATGGGCAGTTGGGTTGCTTCCATATCTTGGCAATTGTAAATAATGCTGCTATGAACATTGGGGTACAAGTATCATTCTGAATTAGTGCTTTTTTTTTTTCCCAGGAGTGGAACTGCTGGGTCATATGGTAGTTCTATTTTCAGTTTTTTGAGAAACCTCCATAATATTTTCCTCAGTGGCTGCACCGATTTACATTCCCACCAACAGCACCCGAGGGTTCTCTTTTCTCCACATCCTCACTAACATTTGTTATTTGTGGTCTTTTTGATGATAACCATTCTGACAGGTGTGAGGTGATATCTCATTGTGGTTTTAATTTGCATTTCTCTGATGATTAATGATGTTCAGCATCTTTTCATGTGCCTGTTGGCCAGCTGTATGTCTTCTTTGGAAAAATGTCTATTCAGGTCTTCTAACCATCTTTTTAATCAGGCTTGTTTTTTTGATGTTCAGCTGTATGAATTGTCTATATATGTAAATATTAACCCTTTATCAGTTATATCATTTGCAAATATTTTCTCCCATTCTGTAGTTTGTCTTTTTGTTTTGTTTATGGCTTTCTTTGCTGTGCAAAAGCTTCAAGTTTAATTAAGTCCCATTTGTTTATATTTGCTCTTATTGCTTTGCTTTAGGAGATAGATGCAAAAAAAAAAAATTGGTATGATTTATGTCGAGAATGTTCTGCCTGTGCTTTCTTTTAGTTTAATGGTTTCCAGCCTTACGTTAAGGTCTTTGATCCATTTTGAGTTTATTTTTGTATATGGTGTTAGAGAATGTTTTAATTTCATTCCTTTACATGTGGCTGTCCAGTTTTCCCAGCACCAGTTATTGAAGAGACTCTCCTTTCTTTTCTTTTTTTTGGCCATGCCATGGGGCTTGTGTGATCTTAGTTCCCTGAGCAGGAATTGAACCTGGGCCCTCGGCAGTGAGAGTGCGGAGTCCTAATCACTGGATCACTAGGGAATTGCCAAGACTGTCTTTTCTGCATTGTATACTCTTGCCTCCTTTGTCATAGATTAATTGACCATAAGGGCATGGGTTTATTTCTAGGCTCTCCATTCTGTTCCACTGATCTACATATCTGTTTTTATGCCAGTACCATACTGTTTTGATTACTGTAGCTTTGTAGTATAGTCTGAAGTCAGGGTGCGTGATTCGTCTAGTTCTGTTCTTTCTGAAGATTGTTTTGGCTATTCAGGGTCTTTTGTATTTCCATACAAATTTTAAAATTATTTGTTCTAGTTCTGTGAAAAATGCCCTCGGTATTTTGACAGGGATTGCAATGAATCTGTAGATTGCTTTTGGTTGTATGTTCATTTTAACAATGTTAATTCTTCCAATCAATATACATGGTATATATTTCCATCCGTTTGTGTGTTCTTCAATTTCTTTCATCAGTGTCTTATAGTTTTCTGAGTGCAGGTCTTTTACTTAAGTAGGTTTATTCCCAGGTATTTTAATTTTTGATGCGATTATAAATGGAATTGTTCCTTAATTATTCTTTCCGAAAATTCATTGTTAGTGTACAGAAATGCAACAGGTTTCTGTATATTAATTTTGTTTCTGGCAACTTTACTGGAATTCATTGATGAGCTCTAGTAGTTTTCTGGTGGTGTCTTTAGGATTTTCTATGTATAGTATCGTGTCATCTGCAAACAGTGACAGTTTTACTTCTTCTTTTTCAGTTTGGATTCCTTCTATTTCTTTTTCTTCTCTGATTGCCATGCCTAGGACTTCCAAAACTATGTTGAATAAAAGTGGCGAGAGTGTGAATGTGACATATCCCACCATTTATTTAGGTCTTAATTTCTCTCAATAATATTCTATAGTTTTCTGTGTAGCGTTGAGTGGTCTTGTACACTTTTCAATTTCTTACTAGGTATATGATGACTTGTGCTGCAATTATAAACTACATTACTCTTGAAATTTCATTTTATAATTCTTTGTGCCTGGAATTCAGATACAACTGACCTTATATTCAGCAACTTTGCTGAATTTTCTTATATTATAATTTGGCTAAAGTTTCCTTTGGATTTTCCGTGTTCATAATCATGTAATCTGTAAATGCCAGTTTAAGGAATTTCCCTTTTATTCCTACTATGTTAGGAATTTAAAAAAAATCATGAATGGGTATTGACTTATATTAAGAAGTATTCATTATTTTCCTCAATAAACTGGGGATAGAGCGAATGTACCTCAACATAATAAAGGCCATATATGACAAGCTCATAGCTAACATCATACTCAACAGTTAAAAGCTGAAAGCTTTTCCTCTAATATCAGGGAGAAGAGAAGGATGCCCACCCTTGCCACTTTTATTCAACATAGTGCTGGAAGTCCTAGCCAGAGCAATTAAGCAAGAAAAAGAAATAACAGGCATCCAAACTGGAATGGAAAAAGTAAAATTGTCTCTATCTGCAGATGAAATGATATTATACATAGAAAACCTTAAAGACTTCACCAAAAAACTGTTAGAATAAACAAATTCAGTAAAGTTGCAGGATTCAAAATGTTAAAAAAAATCAGTTGCATTTCTATACACTAATAATGAACTATCAGAAGGAGAAATTAAGAAAAAAATCTCATTTACAACTGCAGCATAAAGAATAAAATACCTAGAAATAAATTTAACTAGGGAGGTAAAAGGTGTACACTGAAAATTATAAGACACTGAGGAAAGAAGCTGAAGACACAAATAAATGAAAAGATATTCCATACCAGTGGATTGAAAGAATTAACAATGTTAATATGTCCACAGCACCCAAAACAATCTGTAAATTCAGTGCAATCTCTACCAAATTCTCAATGGCATTTTTCATAGAAATAGGAAAGAATAATCTGAAATTTGTATGGAACAACAAAAGACCCCAAATTGCTAAAACAATCTTGAGAAAGAAGAACAAAGCTGGAGGCATCACACTTTCTGATTTCAGACTATACAGCAGTCCCCTTTTTATCTGTATTTCACTTTCCTTGGTTTCAGTTATCTGAGGTCAACTGTGGTCTGAAAATATTAAATGGAAAATTACAGAAGTAAATAATTCATAAGTTTTAAATAATACACTGTTCTGAGGAGCATGATGAAATCTTGCTTGTCCCACCTGGATGTGAATCATCCCTTTGTTCTGTGTATCCATACCATATATGCTACCCACACATGAGTATAGGAAAAAATATTGTATATACAGGGTTGGTATATACTATAACCATGGTAATTTGGTAGTATCCGTGGTTTCAGGCACTCAGTGGGGGTCTTGGAATGTATCCCACATGGATAAGGGGGGACTACTGCATTACAAAGCTACAGTAATCAAAACATTATGGTACTGGCATAAAAACAGACACACAGATCAATGGACCAGAAAAGACAGTCCAGAAATAAAGCCAGGCATATATGGTCAATTAATTTACGACAAAGGAACTAAGAATATACAACGGGGAAAGGATAGTTTCTTCAATAAATGATGTTGGGAAAACTGAACAACCATATGCAAAAGAATGAAATTGGACCACTATCTTACACCATGCACATAAATTAACTCAGAATGGACTAAAGACTTGAACGTAAGACCTGAAACCATAAAACTCCTAGAAGAAAACATTGACAGTGGTCTTGGTGAAGACTGTTTGGATTTGATACCAAAATCAAAGGCAACAAAAGCAAAAATAAACAAATGGAACTACAGCAAATTAAAAACCTTCTGCACAGCAAAGGAAACCATAAACAGTATGAAAAAGCAACCTAAAGAATGGGAGAAAATATTTGAAAATCATGTTAAAGGGTTAATATCCAAAATATATAAAGAACTCATACAACTCAGTAGCAAAAACCCAAACAATCCAAATAAAAAATGGGCAGAGGACATGAATAGACATTTTTCCAAAAATATAAGAATGGCCAAAATGAACATGAAAAGGTGTTCAATATCACTAATCATCAGGAAACTGCAAATCAAAACCACAATGAGGTATCACCTCACATCTGTTAAAATGTCTATTATCAAAAAGAGATAAGTGTTGGTGAGGATATGGAGAAAAGGAAACCCTTGTGACTGTTAGTGGGAATGTAAATTGGTGCAGCCATCATGACAGACAATATGGGGTTCCTCAAAAAATTTAAAATAGAACCATATGATCCAGCAATCCCACTTCTGGGTATATATCTGAAGGAAATAAAATCACTGTCTCAAAGAGATAGCTGCACCCTCATGTTTTTTGCAGCATTATTTATAATAGCTAAGTCATGGAAACAACCTAAGTGTTCATCAACACATAAAGGGATAAAGAAGATAACACACACACACATACACACACACAGGAATATTATTCAGCCATGAGAAAGAATGAAACCCTGCCATCTGTGACAACATGGATAAACCTTGAGGGCATTATATTAAGTGAAGTCAGGCAGACAAGGACAAATACTGTATAATATCACTTACATGTGGAATCTTAAAAAGCCAAACTGATAGAAACAGTGAATAAAGTGGTGATTACCGGGGCTGGGGGGTGGGAGAAATAGAAAGATGTTGGTTAAAGAGTATAAACTTCCAGTTATAAGATGAATACGAGAAGGGAGAAGTTTCATAGGGAAGGGGACCTGAGGCAGGGAACATAACACATAACATGTGTTCAGAAGGCAAAAGGAGATCAATTTAGTGGCAGTACATAATTTCGGTTGAAAAGAGGTAGAAGCTAAGGTTGAGAAAGTGGGAAGTGAGGTTATGGAGAACTTAGAAGGCCAGGCTGAATTTAGACAATGGAGTCACTAGAGGTTTTGTGTTGAGACAGGATGAAACTGCTTGATTCTGATTAATTCTGGGGTAAACTTGCTGTGGAAATGTGGAAGAAAAATAATGCAGAGAAACCAGTTAGGAGTTTTTAGGAGTAGTCTAGATGTACAGTGATGGTGAGGAAAACAGAAAAGGGAAATCTGAGAGTTTGAAGGAAGAATTGCTAAGATTTGAGGACTAAATGGATGTGAGGAGCCATCATGTTCACTTCAGTTTGGAACATGTTAAGTTTGAGAAGATGACACTACATTTAAGTAAGAGAGGTTCTGAAGACAGGTGGAGACATATGGGACTAGAGCTCAGGGAAAAAATTAGCATGAGAAAGAAATATAAATTTGATCAAATATAAAAACTATTATCTATTGTCTACCTTTACTAAGCTATAATATTAATAACTTTCTTTTCCTTTAAGTCTTTAGGCCAATAGGAGATAAATCCAATTTTCTTCCCTACACCACTAGACCGTAGTAGTTTTTGAATAATAAAGCAAATAATAATAATAGCTAATGGTTTTTGAGCACTTACTATATGCTAGGCACTGTTCCAGGTACTTTACATATATTGACCTATTTAATCCTCACAACCATTCTATAAGGTACAATCATTACCCCCTTTACAGATAAATAGAGAGGTTCAGACAAATATCACATAGATAGTCAGCAGCAGAACCAAGATACGAACTCAAGCACTCTAGCTCTCCTTAACTACTATACTAATTTCACATCTAATATATATGACATCTTAGCAAATAATCACACTAAAATGGTTTAGGATTAAGTTCTCATTTATCGCACAGAGCAACTTGGAAAAGTTTTTAACGTACTTACTTGTAAAGTATTTGTATCCCATACTTTCAGAGTTTTATCAAATGAGCTTGATGTGAACATGCCAGTGTCATGAGGATACCACTGT
The DNA here is from genome assembly GCF_028021215.1 of Eschrichtius robustus. Taxonomy (NCBI): domain Eukaryota; kingdom Metazoa; phylum Chordata; class Mammalia; order Artiodactyla; family Eschrichtiidae; genus Eschrichtius; species Eschrichtius robustus. Next base: position 47,589,636 of record NC_090825.1, read on the forward strand.
ACAGTCTCCACACTGTATTTGTGAACATCAGGATGGCTTCTACAAAACAGTAATCAAAATTTAGAGATAACTGATTTATTTGAGTTTCAAAACTGATACTATATTCACAAGTAGCAGTCTCAGGAACGATGATATGAATGGCCAAACCTAGATCACATGCCATGTCCTAACTGTCTAGAGAAAGAGAATATCTAGGCATCTCTAGTTTTAACCTTTCACAGTATGATGCGGAGGCCTGCTTCCTACTAAGGCTCATAAAATGAGAGACTTCTGATTTCAATACCATATCCTGGAGGGATCAGCCAGCTACACTGGACCGCTTCATGGAGAGTGATTTTTCCTTACTGGAAGAGATACTTATTCTGGTTTTGGATTTGCTTTTCCTGGCCATCATTTTATCAACACCATCATTCTTAGAATTGTTGCCTCACATACCTCCATGGTGTCCCACACAGTATTGTTTCTGATTAAGAACCTTACTTATACAACAAAAGAATGCAACTGGTAGATGCCCATGAGATTCACTACTCTTATGTAACACATCACCCATAGAATCATGATCTGTTGAAGGCTCAGTTATGACATGTTACAATATACCACCTTGTGATGATGATGTGCTATCCTGAAGGATACAGTATATGCTCTGAACCAGTGATCAGCACAGTATGTGTCCTTTACTGAATCTTAATTCAAAGACACTGGCTGTTTAGGAACACTTAAGAGACAATGGTGGGACATTTCAACACCAACTGTATACTTAATATCAGGAATTATTGTAGATGTGAGATAGCGGTAGTGGGGTTATGCTTATAAAACACCTTTTACCTTTTAGAGATACAAGTCATTATGAATGAAATGATATCCTTCTGAGATTTGCTTCAAAATAATCCTCAGAGTAGGTGGGTAGGTTGGGGTAAAGATAAAACAAGACTGGTTATGACTGATAGCTGCTGAAGCTGGGTGATGGGTACACAGTTCATTATACTACTATTTTCATGTATGTCAGAAATTTTCAGTAAGATAAAAGTAAACAGAAGACTACTGCAACCCTATGCAGATAGGACCATCATGAGTTCTGATTCCTTAAGGTGAAGGTTTGGATCACAATACAGAATAAAGGGCCTTGACACATGTGGTGCTACCTGAAGACCTCAAGCTGGCCTTGAGACAGCTGCAAAAAAGGACTGTAGTACCTATTCATATTTCCTTACTTTCTATGTCATGTATATATGTATATATATTAACTAATTTCCTTTCTTTCCTCTTTTTCTTACCTCCATTATTTTATATAGGTTAACTATACAATTGAGCCCACAGATTGCATAATCCTGATATAAGATCACGTAAAACCAGTGGAAAAATAGACATCATCCTGAACTGGAGATGGATGTGGTAAATAAATAGACTTAGGGTCATAGCTCTTTGGGGAAGGGGATAATTACATTTTTTTGTCAAATAATGGATACTTGCATTAGGTCAGGCTGAAACTTTTTTTTTTAAAAGGAAGGGTAGGTATGGGAAGAAAGGTATACACTGATATTGGACAGCCAAATGTGTGGACTGTAGTGGACATGCGCCCTTTTCTTGGCTGAACATCCAAACTTCCTTTTGGGGGGAAATTCCCTTTGTTTGGTTGAAAGACAGTGCCTTGCCTCTTGTTACATAAAGCAAGGGGCTCCAGATATTCTCTTTCCCTTGCCCTTGGCAGTGGGGGCATGAACATGTGTCCTGGGCTTCATCAATACTGCCTGGGACTCTAATAAAACTCCAGCTAGTAATGCAAACCAAGGATAGTTAGCAATTATTCATAGCTGTGGAGTTGAGAATCTGTGTTTGTGACATGTAGCAGAACCCAAACTAAATTGTTCCTGTGGTGTGACCTTGACTGTGTTCTCTTGTCCTAGTTTCTCTTGCTTTTCTGCTCATTTTCTACATTTGATTCTTCCACCTTCCTGCCATTATGTGAGATATTAAATTTCTTTCCGATAAATTTCTGCTTAAGATAAACAGAACTGATTTCTATCTGTTCCTAAGAATCTACACAGAGATTTTTTCAGTTCTAAATAAAATAAATCTTTAATGTAGTGATCACAAATAAAAGCTCATTTATATTTTAGATTTTAAAATAGGACAAAGTATTGTATTATTCTCTTACTATGTATGATCTGTCATTCTCATTCACATTTAATAAAAATTTGGGTACAGGAATCTTTTTGGTGCTCAGAACAAACACATTAAGTAAAGCAAAAATAAGTATCAGGAAACAGTCTAAGCCACATTAACTTAGTAACAATTTTTATTGAAATTATTTTTTAAAGTTAGATTATAAAGTCTTTGAATGTAAAATGCTACTTTAACTCATTTTGTAAAGATGCTTATATGCCCATTTACCAAAGTCATGGTTTTGAAGTTAAGAGTTTGAATCTAAGAAGAAAGTCATAATAAAGTAAGATTGATGTCCTAAGCATTTACTTGACATCACACACCAGAAAAGCAAATCATAGCCACTCATGGAATAACATTACATAGCATGTGGTATATATAAAAATATTATTTTAACAGTGTTAAAACGATAGCTAAGATAAAATAAGACAAAGATGAATTAAACTAATTAATGACTGTCTTACACTTTAGAATTTAGATTTTTTGTTTGTTTGTTTGGTGGGAGTGGAGAGAATATAAAATGGTATAAGCCTCTTAGGAACCAAGTTCCAGAGTACTTGAAGTGGTATCTTGTTTTGTACCAAGTGTATCTATAATTATATTGCTTCCTATTTATATAGTGGCTTTACAATTTTTAATATGCTTTTTAAAAGATAGTATTTCATTTAAGTCTTACAGAAAACTTACAAGAGTAACAGGGCAAGTATAATTATCTCTAAGACAAAATAGTTTTTTCAGAGGCTCAGAGAAATAGTTTCCTTAAATCTGTATTTCCAAAGTGAAGCACCAGAGCCAAGAAACATTTGTAAATCTCCTCACAAATATTCCATGAACTTATGCATCTATCTGGTGCTTTGGGAACAGCTTTAATACAGAGTGGTTGCTGATATGAATGTTCATGAAGTTTTTCCTCTTGAAAACATTTTTTCGACACCTATTCTCTATGTTAATTCAAGGACTCCTCAAAATCAGATCAAATACAGGAAATGAAAAAGAATTAAGTGATGATTATGAACAAATTAAAACAAAATCACAAAACACTTTATTAAAAACTTAAAAATAATTCTCACAAGATTGGAAAGCCAGTAAATAGTCAAAAAATTCAAGACAAAGAGAAGTATGTTAAGTTAGGCAGCTTTGAGTAAATAGAAAGGTAAGGAAGGGGTGTGTGTGTGTGTGTGTGTGATTGTTAGTACATTTATGGCTTCTAGCTGTTAATCTTTTTGTTCTATTAATGACAGTTGAAAAATCTAATTTGTGTTTATATTTAGCTGGAAAGACTCAAATGAGTCTTATGCTAAGTAGTCTAAAAACTAAAATTAGTTACTGAGGTGTGCTATGTAGGTGGAGAACAAAAAGAACATAATCAAAAGTTTTTTCATGTTTTGCATTTGATACAAAAATACTCAAATGTTTATAAATTCATGAATTACATTTTTAATACACACCTGCCAATGGAACACACTGCTTTACATGTGTAATAAGGTTGTCTGCTGGAGTTCTCAAGATCATAAAGCACAATCACACCATCTGAACCACCTGATAACATGCTAATAATAAAAAAAGTTCACATTAATTTATCATTTTATATAGTCCATTTATGACTATGTATTTCTGAAAATTACTGATCTACAAACTCAAATCTATCATGCCCATAAATACAGAGTAAATCTTCATTAGTATAGACTGAAATAAACTAAAATTTTTAACCTAATGTTTGTGGAAGAATTAATATAGAAAGATTCAATCTGTGATCAGTTAAAATTTACCTTCATGATTCCAAAAAGAAAGGACAGTAGAAAGAAGATGGCAAAAGATACTTCTTATTTAAGGAAGTGAAATATTACAGGGTCATTTTAAATGGCCTAGTTATAAATGGAATCAGACAGACCAGTTATTACTGATGCTAGCTATCTGACCCTGGGCAAGTTACTTCACCTAAGGTTTTTCATTTGTGAAAAGTGGGACATTTTCACCTAAATCATAAAGTTGATATAAAGGTAAGTCATATGCAAAGGCCTTTTATACTGCCTGGCAAAAAATAGGGGATCCATAAGTGTTAGATTTCTTCCCTCCATTATGAATGCATTTACTCAACTCATTCAATTTTGAGCTTCTGCAATATGCTAGGCATTATGCCAATTCAACTATGAACAAGACAGGCATGATTCCTGACTCCCCAGTTTACAATCTAATAGGGAAAACACATAGATTTGTGAATTTAATTTATATATCTATATATGTAAATATTTATGCATCTATATAAAGTATTGCTATTTGTTAATATTACTGCTCACCATCAATTCTGGTGCTGTCTCTATTCATTCTTGTTCTGATATTATTCTCTGGTAGATTCTTAAGAAAGGCCTAATGAGAACAATACTCCCTGAATTTTTGTATGTTACTAATAATTAGTCCTTTTGTACTTGAAAATTAGTCTGGTTGGATATAAAATCCTTGACTCACATTTTATTTCCTTGAACATCTTAGAAAGGAAACTTCATTTCTTTGAGCATAAAGCTCAAAATCAAAGTCTGGTTACAATATGATTCTCTTTCCCTTATATGTAGTTTCAGATTTTATTCATTCTAGGAATGTTTCCTTGGATTATAGTTTTAGTCTTTATTCCATTCTCTTCCTTTGGGTTTCTTCTCTGGAAACTCCTATTATATGTATGTTAGATCTTCTTTGCCTATCTTCTACATACATCTGTATCTCAAATACTTTTCCTTTCTCCATTTCTTTTTGATTTTTAAATGTTTCCTCTTATATTTTATTTGCTTGTATTCCTTATGCTTTAGTCTTCATTTCTGAAACTTTCTTTTCTAATTTTTTCTTGAGTTTGATCATCTCATTTTTCAGTTTTTCTAATTCCTACTTATGTTACTCTTTCATACACTGTATCTTTTAAAAATGACTTTTAGGGACTTCCCTGGCAGTCCAGTGGTTAAGACTCTGTGCTTCCACTGCAGGAGGCACAGGTCTGATCCCTGATCGGGGAACTAAGATCCCACATGCCACACGGTGCAGCCAAAAAAATAAAGAAAATAAAAAACAGAAATGACTTTCAGCTAGTTTTAAAATATTAGGTTAGAGTTCTCATCTATTTTGTGGGCATATCTTTCTGGCACAACTACACTGTCTAAAGGAACATTATTCTATTTATTCTCTTTGTTCTTAAAATAATTTTGTATGGGCTTTGATCTTAATCCTATTCTTTTGCTCATTTTTATGTAAAGTTAATTTTCTTAAACTTTTAAAAGGGAGGCTTCATTTATAACAATATTTAAAATTTATATCTCTAGAACATCCTCCTCCTCTTCTTTTTCAAATAAGATGCTCAAAATATGGCAGCTAACTTTCAGAGATTTCCTGATTCTATTCACCTCCCCAATTTTTATCTGATCCATCTTTTTCCCTTGTTTCTTTCTATTGTCCCCCTACTGCTCACTTTGGATTCTATTCCAAACAGTTTCTCCTCAACGTAGGGTTCTGTCCATTAGGGCATCTTTAGGTGATTAGCTGGAGAGATTATAGGGCCTAAAGCACTCCAACCCCTTTGGGTCTTACTGTGAATCCCTTGAACAACTAGAGTACACAATTCTTTCCCAGTTTCAATGTTTTAGTCAAATTGGCTTGCTGAGCTTTCAACTAACTGTCAGTTATTTTGAGTTATCAGGTCTATTAAGATGCCCCATTGGTTTTTATTGCCTCCCCTGGTATAGATGCTGATACCACACTGATTTTGTAGTTATCAGTGTTTTGCTCCCATTCATCCATATTTTGTGGTTTGTTGAGATATTTGATCACTTATATTTGTTTTAAGTGTTGTACATTGGTTTTTTATTTTGCCATCTTTAGTTTCTTTGCTATTTATAGTACAACATAAAGAGCTTGTGCCAGAAATGAACACACCTCTTTCTTCACTGAGATAGTCTTGCTACAAAAAAAAATATAGCTCATCTAAACTGTGTGCTTAGTGACTTGTACCACATTCTGGTACAAGTGCCTTACCTTGTTGTGAACCAGATACAAAGGGTTCATGAACTAGCAGCATGTCCAAGAAGCACTGATTTATAGACTTGTTTTAAGAAAAATTCAATATCAATTTGTAGGACAATTAGGTTAATTTAAAAGTACTTCTTCAAAGTTCTTTGCTCAAATAGTCCTAAATCTTACTGATGATGGGGCAGTAAAGAAAGATAGCAAGTAATGCCATGCTGAAGGTTTTTTTTTTTAATACTCAGCGTTAGCTTCATTACAAAATTTTGTGGTTCAGTTACTCATTGTGTATACAGAGAAATCTTTGTAAATTTTAACAACTACAGCTTTTATTTTGGTTGATAACATGTTGCAGCTTGTTTCAACACAGTTTTGAGTTACATGTGTACCATAACAATTCCAAAAACATTTTGCTGCATATTTGTACTTCGTGAAATACTGTTTTTTACCATGGCATTACATGTACTATCAATGTAAAAACAATCGTTTTCAAAGCTGAACTTTTAGACTTAACTTAAATTGTATTTACAATAACATAAGATGTTTCATCTTTGCTAGAATGACTTCCAAAAGCTTTCCTTTGATTACATTAATTGGGTGAAAAAATTGAATATTATTGTAATTAATGGACTTTGTAGTTGAAGTATCTGATGGCAATGATGTTACTTAACTCTACACTTATTATCCTGCTAATAAAGTGAACACAGTAAAAGACAGGACTTGATGTTTTTATGTGGACAAGAAAACTCGGTACCAAAGATGCATGGAATTAACTCAGAAGAATTTAGAAGACATAAAAGAAAATCCAAGCTTCACAGGATGATATTCAAATGTACTTTATGTAGTTGCACTTGTTAAAATGTTGTTTTCAGATAGACTTCTTCAATTAACTCCTAACTTTGGAAATAAATGCTTCTTTACAAGATTTATGTATTCTATTTTTCATTCTGGTTTTCCATGGTATCACTACAGCTCTCACAGTGTTTGGTAAATATTAACAAGTATTTTGAGCAAGTTACATGTGAATTGATTTTTCTGAGAAAAAGAAGACCTATATTTAATTTTCCATTAAACATTCATTTTGCTTTTTATTTCTCTTTCCTGCCAAAAGGGTTTAATGCAAAATACAAATCTTAGCAAACAATGAAATAAATAGTTGTAGATTTTTACTATGCAAAAAGGGGGAAAAGGGGGAAACCACCGTAGTGAGAATCTTGACTTTTTTGTATATGCTCTGCAAAGACTCCTCAGTCTGTTATTTCTCACACATATTTAATGCACATGTAATCTATAACTTCCCACATTTCTCACTAACTCTCCCAACTGGTAGCCTACTGGATTCATGTACTTTACAGGTCAAACAACTGATCACTACCCCAAATGATTGGCTGGAGTATTGAACATTTTTTTCTACCAGCACCTAAGGCCAAAAGAAATCAGCTATCCCTTGCTGCTCATGTCTGGATTATTTTATAAGCAAATGTCCCACAGCTGTCCTTAATTGGGAGGTGTTATGTTGAGCCTGGAAAAGGTCAGGAGGAAGAAAAGAATTATCACAGGTCATCTTTTAGATTTAACCGTGTGTTAAAGTGAGCATTTGTTCACCGTACATGTTTCTCATATACTACTAGGTGAGACCATGACAGAGGCTGGAAATAAAAAATGGATTTCTATTGAACCTACTCTGGCTTATTTTAATGTAAATAATTATACTTCATTATAATATAAAAATTTGGGGCAAATGCTAAACAGAACATGATAAGACAAACTTTTCTTTAGTTACTTTTACACTTGTCTTAATTATAGACCACATGAAGGGTTTTGAACTTTCTTGTAAGAGTAATGTGGGGTAGATGAGTTTTAAGTGGGGGAGATGGCACATTTTTTCTAAGCACTTCAGTTGTTGTATGGAAAATGGATTGAAAGGAGTAAAACTATAGGTAGGTGATAATGCTTTTGATTAACAACAGTGGTGGCAACCATTTACAGTATGCCATGTCCTATGCTAATCATGTTATACATATTATCTCAATTAATCTTCACAACAAACTTGTTAGATATTGTTGTTACATTGTGTAGCTAAGGGAACTGTGAATTAGAAAGGTTAGATAAATTGCTCAAGGCCACATAGCTGATAAATATAAAGCCAGGAGGAACTCAAACACAAGTCTGGTGTGCTTCAAACTTAATTCTCCAAAATATACTTCTGCTTTTTATATTTGTTTTCCCACTAGACTCCTTGAGAGTAACAACTCTGTTTTGAAATAGTACCTAAAGACATACCTCAGCACTTACACACTCTCTGCATCCAAAAAAGTTCAGTATTTGTTGATTTAACAATGAATATATTTATATTAAAGTAGTTTGGAAATGTTTATTTGGCAACATTTCATAGGTTCAATGTTCTGTATTTATTTGAAATTAATAATGCCAGATTTAAAATGCTACAAATTTAGAATTCTTATTAATTTGTATGAAACTTCACAAAATTAATCTGAAAGCAAGATTTTACTGGATCTCACTTAGGAACAAAAATGATTATATAATAAACTTACTATCTCCCTTCAACAGGGTCAATGTCAAGGGTGTTAACTCCACTGCCATGGATCCTTTCAACATCTCTGTCTTTGTTTAACTCCAGTCCCAAAACCCTGCAAAACATAAAAATTAAAAGGAGGAAAAGGAAAAATAAAAATTAAACAATAAGAAAGTAATTTAACATTAAAACGTCCTTATTTCACCAAAATTACATGGAGTCAAAAATCACAATAATGCTTAAATCTCCTAACATACATCTAAAGGTATTTATAGATTATTAAAGACCTTATACAAATTTTTAAAATAACAAGAGTACTAACAATTACATGTAAAGAATTTCTCCTGAAGCACTGCCTTAATTATCTTATCTCTTATTTAAAGGGTGTATTTTATTAATTTTTAATTTAGGTAGCTAGAAACTGAAACAAATTTTCACGAACAAAAAGTTAAATTCTGATAACTTAAACTTAGCTGAGGACATCTAGTGGACAAAAGCTTAAATTACAGTTTTTTTAAAAAAATTCCCTTGTTTCTTAAGCCTTATAGAAGTATAAAACGAGCATGTTCAACTCAACAATTAAGCACATTTAAATAAATCAAATTAAATATAAATAAAAATGATTAATAAGTACTCTCACAAATTAAGATGAATGAAATTTCTGATATTCAATAACTGTAAACCATCATTATCCTGGTGAGGACGTTAAGATTAAATGAGTTGAAACATAAAAAGTGCTCATAACAATGCCCAGCATATAGTAAGTGCCTAGTGAATGTTAACTATTAGAATTTGTCTCAATCTTTTGGATGTCAAAAAGCATTTACATTAATTTAACCAAATGATCTCTAAATTCATTATTGATCAAAATAATGTTAATTTAAATAAGATTTTTCCCCCAGTTTTACTGAGAAATAAATGAATACATCGTTGTATAAGTTTAAGGTATATAGCATGATGGCTTAATTTACATATATTGTGAAATGATTACTACAATGGGTTCAGCTAACATCTATCATCTCATATAGATACAACAAAAAGAAAAAAAATTTTTCTCCTTGTGATGAGAATTCTTAGGATTTACTAACAACTTTCCTATATATCATACATCAGTGTTAACTATAGTCAATATGCTGTACATTACATCCCTAGTACTTATTTATCTTATAACTGGAATTTTGTACATTTTGACCACTTTCCTCCAACTCCTCCTGCTCCCACCCCCTCCCTCTGGTAACCACAAGTCTGATCTCTTTTTCTATGAGTGTTTTTTTTTTCTTTTAAGAGTCCACATATTTAAGTGAGATCATACAATATTTGTCTTTCTCTGTCAGACTTACTTCCTTTAGCATAATGCCTTCAAGGTCCACCCATGTAGTTGCAAATGGTAGGATTTCCTCACTTTTTGTAGCTAAATAATATTCCATTGTATATATATACAACTTCTTTATCCATTCATTCATATGTGGACACTTAGGTTTCCTTGTCATGGCTATTGTAAATAATGCTGCTATGAACATGGAGGTGCAGATATCTTTGCGAGTTATTGTTTTCATTTCCTTTGGATATATTCCCAGAAACGAAACTGCTAGATCATGTAGTAGTTCTATTTTTAATTTTTTGAGGATCCTCCATTCTGGTTTTCCACAGTGGCTGTACTAATTTACAAATCCCACCAACAGTGCACAAGGGTTTCATATTCTCCACATCCACTCCAGCATTTGTTATCTCTTGCCTTTTTGATAATAGACGTTCTAACAGGTGTGGGGTGTTGTCTCATTGTTTTTGCACTTCCCTGATGACTAGTGATGCTGAACATCTTTTCACGTACCTGTCGGCCATTTGTATATCTTCTTTGGAAAAATGTCTATTCAGGTTCTTTGCCCATTTTTCAATTTTTTTTTTTTTTTTTTGCTATTGAGTTATATGAGTTCTTCATATGTTTTGGATATTAACCCCTTATCAGATAAATGGTTTGCAAATATTTTTTTCCCATTCTGTAGGTTGTCTTTTCACTGTGTTGATGGTTTCTTTTGCTGTACAGAAGCTTTTCAGTTTGATGTAGTCTCACTTGTTTATTTGTTTCTGATTTTTTTTTCTGTTTTGGTAAGAGTGCTTATTCCATGTTATATAACACTGTAGTTGGTAGGTATGCAGTAACCAAAACCTATCCTATATTGAAAAAAAGCTGTTGAAATGGACAAAAGTTTCACATCACTGCCCTGGTGTTTATTTCCTACCGTTCACAGTTTGCTTTCCTTTGGCCTAAGATCCACCCCTCTCCACTCCTCCCCACCTTTGGAGTTTTTTCACTTGTTTATTTTTGGTTTTGTTGCTTCTGCTTTAAGTGTCATATCCAAAAAATCATTACCAAGGCCATGTCAAAGAGCTTTATTCCTATGTTTTCTTCTAGGATTTTCATGGCTTCAGGACTTACATTTAAGTCTTTAATCCATTTCAAGTTAATTTTTGTGAGGGGTGTAAAATAGGGGTCAAGTTTCATAAAATGAGAATTTTTAACCTATCAAGTTATCATACTTTTTAAAAAAAAAACAATGCACAGTGCTAGGAAAGGTACATACTGATACTTTTATGCAGTGACAGTAGCAGTACTATTAATTCCCATAAACATTTTGGAAATCATTTTAACAGTAGCGAGTGTCTGATTTAAAGATATACAAGTTCCTCTTTTTCTCTTGGAAGACAGTTTAGCCTTAGATTCAAATATCCAGTCTAACACTTACTACTTGTCTAACCTTAATCAATAATAAAAACAGCTAATATTAATTAAGAGCCTACTATTTGCTGACATTGTAATCACTTTATTAAGTGTAATAAATGGTAATCCTAAGTGGTAACTTTCCTAGTGGTAGATTATATTATTAAACACTTTACCTGATTATAAAACTAAGACATAAGTAATTTGCCCAAAATCACATAATAACTGGTTGAACTACATCTGAACTCTGACATTTTTTTCTCCAGACCATTATGCTCTACCATTTCTAAACTTCAATATTTCACCAGAAAATAATATTTTACATTTTCTCCACTGAAATGTCTATTTCCTCTTAAAATATTTTTCCATCTGATGACTTTTCAAATTATAACAGTAATATTTGCTTCTTATAACAAGTAAAACAGTATCATAAAAACATGTGCAAAGAGAATCATCCCTTCCTTGAGCTCCCTCTCCTAACAGTGAAAACATGGTCTCTATTATCATTAATATACTTATTTGATCAATCCCCCTGTATGTAACCATCTCCCATCTCCACTACTACCCCGTCCCCCAACAAGTATGCTGCTTACCAGGCTTAGGCTTTGATTTCTGCTTCTCTCAGCACTCTGATCAGCTGAGCTTGCCTGTCTCCACCTCTGGACTACCTCCTCAACCTGCTCAGCCAGTGAAATCTCACTTTAGGCCAACCTAATCCCTTCCTTTTAGGTAGCCTACCTCTACCCAACCTAAATACTTTAGGTCTGAATTGTTTGGGAACCAGAAGGAGGGGTTAAGATGAAGGGAAAGGGGGAGGGTACTACAATAGGGAAACAGGGGTGGGGTTTGTGTGGAAGGAGGCAAGGTGTGAAAAAGCAGTTAAAATGGCAGGCCTGAGACTGCTATCTTTAGAAAGGGCTGCTTCCAAGACTGGCCCTTACCTGCCTTCTGGGATTTCAGGAGGGTTCCCATCATTTCTGGATAAGAATGGCTCACTGTGCCCAAACTAATATTTGGAGCAAACAATGTACATTATGAATACCTACATTCCTTCTGGGAGTCTGGAATTTTGGTACATGCTAAGCAGAAAGTGCCTAAGTGGCCAGTTCTCAATTAAAAACTCTAGGCACTGAGTCTCTAATGAGCTTCCCTGATAGACAGCTTCACCTAAGCTGTCACAATTCATTGCTAAAGAAATGAAGCTTATCTGTGTGACTCCACTGGGAGCTTGTGCCTGGTTTCCTTCACAAGTCACCCATGTGCCTTTCCCTCCACTGATTTTACCTTGTATACTTTTGCTGTAATAAATCATAGCCATGAGTAATTTGGTACAACTGTATGCTGCATACTGAGTCCTTCCAGAGAATACTCAAACCTGGGGGTGGTCTTGGGGACTCCCCCCACACAAAAGCATAGAAATAGAAGGAAGAGGGGTAGGGAGAATATGGGAGAAAAGAGGGAGGGGAGAAAGTGAAGGAGAGAGGGTGAAGGGGAAAGGAGTGAAAGAGAAGAGATATGGCGAAGGCAGAGGAAATTGGGGTAAGGAGGGTAAGGAAAAGAGCGAGTCCTTTTAACTTTTTGTTCTAACGTCTTAAGATGGCTTAAAAAATTTATTATATCCTTTCATCTTCTTCAATGATGAAATACTTTCATTTTTATTTTTTTAGTCTATGACATTTTTTTTGAATACAAGTTTCCCTGTTTCCCCTAAGCTGTAGAAATAGTTTTCCTTTCTCTCTAGATAATTTATAACTTCAATTTTCATTCCATCTTGGACTCAAGAGTTATCTGGAATGTAATTCCTAATTCTTTAAACATTGAATTAGAGGTGATGGTGATGTTCTCATTAATTAATTTACTTCCAATTTCTTTAGCTTATGATTAAAGAATATGACCTGTAAAGATGGCTACCTTTTTGAATTTGTTAAAGTTTTCTTGGTAGCCAAGTACATAAAAATTTTGGTAAATGTACCACTGACATATAAAAAACACGCACATTCTCTAAGAGATGTAAAGTTATATATGTCTATTAAATTTGGTGTGCTGTTTATCCATTTCCCCCATATGTATGTATTCTCTCTCTACTAAAGCAGGACCATTCTGGAAAAGAAACTAGTGTCAAATTTTCCTTACATTTTGCTTTATATATTTAACTGTTTGAATACATGTTTTATTACACCAATTCTTCATTAATTGTGCTTCAAATAATATCGTCTATTACAGTGTTTGGTGTTTTTAACCAAAAATCTCACCTTAACTAATATTAACAGTGACTTCTGCATTTTGTTAACAATTGTCTAATATCTTTTTATCCTCTACTTTAACTTTTAATATTTAAGAATTTTGTAAACTATTTAAAAATATTTTAACTTGAGGTATTTCTGAGCAACAGCTTTTAGCTATATTTTATTTAAAAATTAATCTGATAATCTGTGCTTCTTAATGGGAGGAATCAGCCTGTTCACCTTTGGTATGACATCTGATACACTTGATATTATTTATTGTTTACTTAATGTCATAGTTCTATCTTTAACTTTTCATTTTGCTAGTTCAATGAAGTTGCTGTTCATTCCCCTTTGCTAATTTTGAAGCGTGTCTAAAAAGATCTTTATCAGCCATGTTATATATTTCCAGCTTGTTTATTATTATATATTTAGATTTAACCATACACATACTACAAGGTTCATTGCTCTCCTCTGTTTCCTCTCCTCTTCATCATTTACGTACCCTGGGGCCTTGTTCAAATACATTTATTCATCAATTAATGTTGTTCCTTGGGTATTTTTTCTTGAAGGGGAAAGGGGTGAAATATTTCTAGGAATTTTAGCATATGCACAATATTGGACAGATTGACTAAATTTGGATTCCTGACTTGCAGTCCTTTTTTCTTATTAGTAGATATCAGTCCAGATTGGCTAAATTTGGATTCCTGACTTGCAGTCCTTTTTTCTTATTAGTAGATATCATTCTAGGCTCTAGAACTGCTAAGATGTCTAATGTCAACCTGTTTTTCTTTTATGAATAAATTGTTTACCATTGGAAGCTTTTAATATTTTTTTTCTCCACTCCTAGATATATTTACTAGGGTATTTGTAATTTTATGTCTTTTTCATCAATCCTATTGTACTGCAGTGAACCTTTTTAGTCTGTGAATCTAGTCTCTGCTTGTTTGTTTTGTTCTCCCTCTGGAATTATTATTGCCTCTGAGGTCTTCTGGATCTACTCTCCAAATCTCTTATCCTTTCTCTCATACTTTTTATACTTGCTTTGTGATTTGACATATTTCTTTCGTTTGATCATCCACTTCATTAGTCAATACTCAAAAGTAGCCACTCCAGTTTGAGGTAAAATAACTAGCACACTTTACCCATCTCCCTAGAAATACAACTATAAAATGTAAACAAAATGCATGGAATACCTATTTGAGGACTCCAAAAAGTAAATAGCAGCAACTGGACTGGGGGAAACACCATATCCAACATACCACCAAAACAATGGCCAGTTTATTATTTTCTTCTCCTCTGTTACTTCCTGGCTGGAAACCTGGAAGTGAGCACTGTGGCACAGACAGAGAAAGTTCCAGGAGCAAAAAAGGGAACTCCAATACTCAAGGACATGTAGAAATCACCCATCTATATTTTTTCTCTCTTTTCTCCATTCTCTTGTGGCCCAGCCCCTAGGCAATCTGATAGCAACACTGGCAATGGCTGGAAATAGTGACCTGAGGGAGCCAAAACTCTGGGGGAAGGAATCTGTTTTCTCTGTTCATCAGAGCTCTGATCCCAAGAGAGTGGGTCCAATCACCACTGTTTTCTTCCTCTGTCTTCTCACTTACAGGCCCAGAACTGGGCCCAAACACATTAGTGTATGGTAGAACAGGGTAACTAGAGCCCAATGTTTCCGGCAGGAGGACCAAAAGGGAGAGTCCCAGTGATGAGAGGTACCAGAAAGATCACTGAGAGAAAGAAGCTCAGGAAGGCAACCTCATAAAGTTATTTATGAACTCCAGGACTCATCACTGAGCAGAGCATGCATGGAGCTGACCTTAAGTAGCATACAAAAGATTCTGAAAACTAAACTAACAAGAGTACCACTCAGGTAACAGACTACAGAGCGGCACACATTGGGGGCAGATTTGAAATGGCTTTGAAAACTGAATTGACATTAGAACCATGGCAAACATAACAAGGTGAAAACTTTCAGCCTGAACCTAACTTCGCCAATTGCTTCTTAAAACAAAAATATCAACATTCTTCATAGGACTGAAAAAAGACCCAGAGTTTCATGACATTTAAAAATGTCCAGGATACAATCCAAAATTACTCTGCATATGGAAAACCATGGACATTTCAACTTGTATGGGAAAAGACAGTCAACAGACACCAAAGCTGAGGTGACACAGATGCTGGAATTATCTGACAAAGACTTCAAGGCAGCCATTAAAATATGCTTGAGCAAGCAATTGTGAACATAATTGAAACAAATGTTAAAAAAGGAAAGTCTCAGCAAAGAAACAGAAGATACAATTAAGAACCAAATGGGGGGGGAGAGAAGATGGCGGAAGAGTAAGACGCGGAGATCACCTTCCTTCCCACAGATACAGTAGAAATACATCTACACGTGGAACTGCTCCTACAGAACACCCACCGAGCGCTGACAGAAAACGTCCGACCTCTAAACAGGCAAGAAATTCCCCCCGTACTTGGGTAGGGCAAAAGAAAAAAGAAATAACAGAGACAAAAGAATAGGGACGGCACCTGCACCAGTGGGAGGGAGCTGTGAAGGAGGAAAGATTTCCACGCACTAGGAAGCCCCTTCGCGGGCAGAGACTGCGAGTGGCAGAGGGGGGAAGCTTCGGAGCCACGGAAGAGAGCGCAGCCACAGGGGTGCGGAGGGCAAAGCGGAGAGATTCCTGCACAGAGGCTCGGGAACGAGCAGCACTCACCAGCCCGAGAGGCTTGTCTGCTCCCCCGCCGGGGCGGGCGGGGCTGGGAACTGAGGCTTGGGCTTCGGTCGGATCGCAGGGAGAGGACTGGGGTTGGCGGCGTAAACACAGCCTGAAGGGGTTAGTGCACCACAGCTAGCCGGGAGGGAGCCCGGGAAAAAGTCTGCAGCTGCCGAAGAGGCAAGAGACTTTTTCTTGCCTCTTTGTTTCATGGCGCGCAGGGAGAGGGGATTCAGAGCGCCGCCTAAACAAGCTCCACAGATGGGCGCGAGCCGCAGCGATCAGCGCGGGCCCCAGAGACGGGCGTGAGACGCTGGGGCTGCTGCTGCCGCCTCCAAAAAGCCTGTGTGTGAGCACAGGTCACTCTCCACACCGCCGCTCCCGGGAGCCTGTGCAGCCCGCCACCGCCAGGCTCCCGTGATCCGGGGACAAGTACCCCGGGAGAACACACGGCGCACCTCAGGCTGCTGCAACGTCACGCCGGCCTCTGCCGCCGCAGGCTCGCTCCGCCTCCTCTGTACCCCTCCCCCCCCCCGCGGCCTGGGTGAGCCAGAGCCCCCGAAGCAGCTGCTCCTTTAACCCCGTCCTGTCTGGGTGGGGAACAGACGCCCTCAGGCGACCTACACGCAGAGGCGGGTCCAAATCCAAAGCTGATCCCCAGGAGCTGTGCGAACAGAGAAGAGAAGGGGAAATCTCTCCCAGCAGCCTCAGAAGCAGCGGATTAAAACTCCACAAACAACTTGATGTGCCTGCATCTGTTGAATACCTGAATAGACAACGTATCATCCCAAATTCAGGAGGTGGACTTTCGGAGCAGGATATATTAATTTTTCCCCTTTTCCTTTTTTTTGTGAGTGTATACGTATATGTTTCTGGGTGAGATTTTGTCTGTATAGCTCTGCTTTATAATAGCTTTATTTTACTTCACTATATTATAGCCTCTTTCTTTCTTTCTTTCTTTCTATTTTTTCTCCCTTTTACTCTGAGCCGTGTGGACGAAAGGCTCTTGGTGCTCCAGCCAGGCATCAGGGCCGTGCCTCTGAGGTGGGAGAGCCAACTTCAGGACACTGGTCCACAAGAGACCTCCCAGCTCCACGTAATACCAAACGGCGAAAATCTCTCAGAGATCTCCATCTCAACATCAAGACCCAGCTTCACTCAACGACCAGCAAGCTACAGTGCTGGACACCCTATGCCAAACAACTAGCAAGACAGGAACACAGCCCCATCCATTAGCACAGAGGCTGCCTAAAATCATAATAAGGCCACAGACACCCCAAAATACACCACCAGACGTGGACGGGCCCACCAGAAAGACAAGATCCAGCCTCATCCACCAGAACTCAGGCACTAGTTCCCTCCACCAGGAAGCCTACACAACCCACTGAACCAACCTTAGCCACTGGGGACAGATACCAAAAACAACGGGAACTACGAACCTGCAGCCTGTGAAAAGGAGACCCCAAACACAGTAAGATAAGCAAAATGAGACGACAGAAAAACACACAGCAGATGAAGGAGCAGGGTCAAAACACACCAGATTTAACAAATGAAGAGGAAATAGGTAGTCTACCTGAAAAAGAATTCAGAATAATGATAGTAAGGATGATCCAAAATCTTGGAAATAGAATAGACAAAATGCAAGAAACATTTAACAAGGACGTAGAAGAACTAAGGAGGAACCAAGCAATGATGAAAAACACAATAAATGAAATTAAAAATACTCCAGATGGGATCAATAGCAGAATAACTGAGGCAGAAGAAAGGATAAGTGACCTGGAAGATAAAATGGTGGAAATAACTACTGCAGAGCAGGATAAAGAAAAAAGAATGAAAAGAACTGAGGACAGTCTCAGAGACCTCTGGGACAACATTAAACGCACCAACATTCGAATTATAGGGGTCCCAGAAGAAGAAGAGAAAAAGAAAGGGACTGAGAAAATATTTGAAGAGATTATAGTTGAAAACTTCCCTAATATGGGAAAGGAAATAGTTAATCAAGTCCTGGAAGCACAGAGAGTCCCATACAGGATAAACCCAAGGAGAAACACGCCAAGACACATATTAATCAAACTGTCAAAAATTAAATATAAGGAAAACATATTAAAGGCAGCAAGGGAAAAACAGCAAATAACACACAAGGGAATCGCCATAAGGTTAACATCTGATCTTTCAGCAGAAACTCTGCAAGCCAGAAGGGAGTGGCAGGATATACTTAAAGTGATGAAGGAGAAAAACCTACAACCAAGATTACTCCACCCAGCAAGGATCTCATTCAGATGTGATGGAGAAATTAAAACCTTTACAGACAAGCAAAAGCTGAGAGAGTTCAGCACCACCAAACCAGCTTTACAACAAATGCTAAGGGAACTTATCTAGGCAAGAAACACAAGAGAAGGAAAACACCTACAATAACAAACCCAAAACATTTAAGAAAATGGGAATAGGAACATACATATCGATAATTACCTTGAATGTAAATGGATTAAATGCTCCCACCAAAAGACACAAGCTGGCTGAATGGATACAAAAACAAGACCCATATATATGCTGTCTACAAGAGACCCACTTCAGACCTAGAGACACATATAGACTGAAAGTGAGGGGATGGAAAAAGATATTCCACGCAAATGGAAATCAAAAGAAAGCTGGAGTAGCAATTCTCATATCAGACAAAATAGACTTTAAAATAGAGACTATCACAAGAGACAAAGAAGGACATCATATAATGATCAAGGGATCGATCCAAGAGGAAGGTATAACAATTGTAAATATTTATGCACCCAACATAGGAGCACCTCAATACATAAGGCAAATACTAACAGCCATAAAAGGGGAAATCGACAGCAACACAATCATAGTAGGGGACTTTAACACCCCACTTTCACCAATGGACAGATCATCCAAAATGAAAATAAATAAGGAAACACAAGCTTTAAATGATACATTAAACAAGATGGACTTAATTGATATTTATAGGACATTCCACCCAAAAACAACAGAATACACATTTTTCTCAAGTGCTCATGGAACATTCTCCAGGATAGATCATATCTTGGGTCACAAATCAAGCCTTGGTAAATTTAAGAAAATTGAAATTGTATCAAGTATCTTTTCCGACCACAACGCTATGAGACTAGATATCAATTACAGGAAAAGATCTGTAAAAAATACAAACACATGGAGGCTACACAATACACTGCTTAATAACGAAGTGATCACTGAAGAAATCAAAGGGGAAATCAAAAAATACCTAGAAACAAATGACAATGGAGATACGACGACCCAAAACCTATGGGACGCAGCAAAAGCAGTGCTAAGAGGGAAGTTTATAGCAATACAAGCCTACCTCAAGAAACAGGAAACATCTCGAATAAACAACCTAACCTTGCACCTAAAGCAATTAGAGAAAGAAGAACAAAAAAACCCCAAAGCCAGCAGAAGGAAAGAAATTATAAAGATCAGGTCAGAAATAAATGAAAAAGAAATGAAGGAAACAATAGCAAAAATCAATGAAACTAAAAGCTGGTTCTTTGAGAAGATAAACAAAATTGATAAACCATTAGCCAGACTCATCAAGAGAAAAAGGGAGAAGACTCAAATCAATAGAATTAGAAATGAAAAAGGAGAAGTAACCACTGACACTGCAGAAATACAAAAGATCATGAGAGATTACTACAAGCAACTCTATGCCAATAAAATGGACAACCTGGAAGAAATGGACAGATTCTTAGAAATGCACAAACTGCCAAGACTGAACCAGGAAGAAATAGAAAATATGAACAGACCAATCACAAGCACTGAAATTGAAACTGTGATTAAAAACCTTCCAACAAACAAAAGCCCAGGACCAGATGGCTTCACAGGTGAATTCTATCAAACATTTAGAGAAGAGCTAACACCTATCCTTCTCAAACTCTTCCAAAATATTGCAGAGGGAGGAACACTCCCAAACTCATTCTACGAGGCCACCATCACCCTGATACCAAAACCAGAAAAAGATGTCACAAAGAAAGAAAACTACAGGCCAATATCACTGATGAACATAGATGCAAAAATCCTCAACAAAATACTAGCAAACAGAATCCAACAGCACATTAAAAGGATCATACACCATGATCAAGTGGGGTTTATCCCAGGAATGCAAGGATTCTTCAACATACGCAAATCAATCAATGTGATACACCATATTAACAAATTGAAGGAGAAAAACCATATGATCATCTCAATAGATGCAGAGAAAGCTTTTGACAAAATTCAACACCCATTTATGATAAAAGCCCTGCAGAAAGTAGGCAGAGAGGGAACTTTCCTCAACATAATAAAGGCCATATATGACAAACCCACAGCCAACATCGTCCTCAATGGTGAAAAACTGAAACCATTTCCACTAAGATCAGGAACAAGACAAGGTTGCCCATTCTCACCATTATTATTCAACATAGTTTTGGAAGTGTTAGCCACAGCAATCAGAGAAGACAAAGAAATAAAAGGAATCCAAATCGGAAAAGAAGAAGTAAAGCTGTCACTATTTGCAGATGACATGATACTATACATAGAGAATCCTAAAGATGCTACCAGAAAACTCCTGGAGCTAATCAATGAATTTGGTAAAGTAGCAGGATACAAAATTAATGCACAGAAATCTCTTGCATTTCTATACACTAATGACGAAAAATCTGAAAGTGAAATTAAGAAAACACTCCCGTTTACCATTGCAACAAAAAGAATAAAATATCTAGGAATAAACCTACCTAAGGAGACAAAAGACCTGTATGCAGAAAATTATAAGACACTGATGAAAGAAATTAAAGATGATACAAATAGATGGAGAGATATACCATGTTCCTGGATTGGAAGAATCAACATTGTGAAAATGACTCTACTACCCAAAGCAATCTACAGATTCAATGCAATCCCTATCAAACTACCACTGGCATTTTTCACAGAACTAGAATAAAAAATTTCACAATTTGTATGGAAACACAAAAGACCCCGAATAGCCAAAGCAATCTTGAGAACGAAAAATGGAGCTGGGGGAATCAGGCTCCCTGACTTCAGACTATATTACAAAGCTACAGTAATCAAGACAGTTTGGTACTGGCACAAAAACAGAAATATAGATCAATGGAACAGGATAGAAAGCCCAGAGATAAACCCACACACATATGGTCACCTTATCTTTGATAAAGGAGGCAAGAATATACAATGGAGAAAAGACAGCCTCTTCAATAAGTGGTGCTGGGAAAATTGGACAGATACATGTAAAAGTATGAAATTAGAACACTCCCTGACACCATGCACAAAAATAAACTCAAAATGGATTAAAGACCTAAATGTAAGGCCAGACACTATCAAACTCTTAGAGGAAAACATAGGCAGAACACTCTATGACATACATCACAGCAAGATTCTTTTTGACCCAGCTCCCAGAGAAATGGAAATAAGAACACAAATAAACAAATGGGACCTAATGAAACTTAAAAGCTTTTGCACAGCAAAGGAAACCATAAACAAGACGAAAAGACAACCCTCAGAATGGGAGAGAATATTTGCAAATGAATTAACTGACAAAGGATTAATCTCCAAGATTTACAAGCAGCTCATGCAGCTCAATAACAAAAAAACGAACAACCCAATCCAAAAATGGGCAGAAGACCTAAATAGACATTTCTCCAAAGAAGATATACAGATTGCCAACAGACACATGAAAGAATGCTCAACATCATTAATCATTAGAGAAATGCAAATCAAAACTACAATGAGATATCATCTCACACCGATCAGATTGGCCATCATCAAAAAATCTAGAAACAATAAATGCTGGAGAGGGTGTGGAGGAAAGGGAACACTCTTGCACTGTTGGTGGGAATGTAAATTGATACAGCCACTATGGAGAACAGTATGGAGGTTCCTTAAAAAACTACAAATAGAACTACCATACGACCCAGCAATCCCACTACTGGGCATATACCCTGAGAAAACCATAGGTCAAAAAGAGTCATGTACCAAAATGTTCATTGCAGCTCTATTTACAATAGCCAGGACATGGAAGCAACCTAAATGTCCATCGACAGATGAATGGATAAAGAAGATGTGGCACATACATACAATGGAATATTACTCAGCCATAAAAAGAAATGAAATGGGGGTATTTGTAATGAGGTGGATGGAGTTAGAGTCTGTCATACAGAGTGAAGTAAGTCAGAAAGAGAAAAACAAAACAGTATGCTAACACATATATATGGAATCTAAGGAAAAAAAAAAAAAAGCCATGAAGAACCTAGTGGCAAGACGGGAATAAAGACACAGACCTACTAGAGAATGGACTTGAGGATATGGGGAGGGGGTGGGGTGAGATGTGACAGGGTAAGAGAGTGTCATGGACATATATACACTACCAAATGTAAAATAGATAGCTAGTGGGAAGCAGCCACATAGCACAGGGAGATCAGCTCAGTGCTTTGTGACCACCTAGAGGGGTGGGATGGGGAGGGTGGGAGGGAGGGAGATGCAAGAGGGAAGAGATATGGGAACATATTGTATGTGTATAACTGATTCACTTTGTTATAAAGCAGAAGCTAACACACCATTGTAAGGCAATTATACTTCAATAAAGATGTTTAAAAAAAAAAAAAGAACCAAATGGAAATTTTAGAACTGAAAAATGTTAAATTATTTTTCATCAAAAATCTAATTTTCATTAAAAAACTATTTTTCTGATAGACTAAATTGCAGACTAGAGACGACAGAGGAAAAAGTCAGTCAACCTAAATACAGATCAACTGAAATTACACAATTTAACAACATAGGGAAAAAAGACTAAAAAAAAAAAAAAAAAGAAGAAAGAAAAGAAAAGAAAAGAACACAGCCTCAGGGACCTAAGTAACAATTATAAAAGGCCCAACGTCATCAGAGTCCCAGAAAGAAAGAAGAAAGTGGTATGTAAAAAATATTGGACAGAAATAATGGCTGAAAACATCCTAAGTTTGTGGAAAGATATAAATCTGCAAGCAAGAAGCAGAATAGACTCTATGATAAACCCAAAGAAATCCATGCTGAGACACATTATAATCAAACTGCTGAAAATTAAAAACAAAGAAAATTTCAAAGCAACCGGAGAGAATGACAAATTACCTATAGAGAAACAAGTGATTGAACTAACTGCAGATTCCTTTTCAGAAACCACAGAGCCATCCAGACTTGTTCTAAAAGAATTTCTAAACAAAGTTCTTCAGACAGAAGTGAAGTGATATAGGAAGGAAAGTTGGGATATCAGAAATGAAAAGAGAACACCAGAAATGACACATATCTAGGTAAATAGGCTATTCTTTCCTTTAAAATCTGTTTGATGGTTGAAGACAAAAATTGTAACACTGTCCAATGGAGTTTACAATGTATGTAAATCTAATATATAAGGCAACAACACATATGGTGGAAGGTAAAGGGTGATAAAGTTTCAATATACCAAATAGAAGGAGTAAAATATTGATTCTAAGTAGAAAATGAAAAGTTAAGTAGGTGTTTTATATTTCCTACAGCAATAACTAAAAAATACTATACAAAGAGATATAGTCAAAAACACAATAGATAAATTAAAACAGAATATTAAATAATGTTCAAATAACGCAAAAGAAAGCAGGAAAGGGTAAATAAAAATGTGAAGCAATCAGTACTTTCATTCATTGCTGGTAGGAATGTAAGCTTTTAGAAAACTGTTAGTTTCTTAAAAAGTGAAACATATACCTAGTCATTCCACTGCCAGGTATTCACCCAAGAGAAATAAAAGCATATGCCCATACAAAGACTCGTGCATGAATCTTTAGAGCAACTTTATATGTACTAGTCCCAAAACAACTCAAATGCCCATCAAGAAATGAATGGATAACAAGTCATGGTATATCCACAAAATGGAAAACTCCTCAGCAATAAAAAAGAATGGATACATGCAACAGGATGGATAAATTTCAAAATAATTATTCTGAGTGAAAGAACGCTAAGAAAAAATAATTTCATTTATATAAAATTCTGAAATATACAAACTAATCAATAGTGACAGAAAGCAGATTGGTAGTTTCCTCGAGTAGAAAGAATGTGAAACAGGGAAAGAAGGGAGAAAGGGATTACAGAGTCTCGATGAAATTTTGGGGCTTATGGATGATTGTTATCTTGATTATGGTGATGGTATCAAAAGTGTATATATATGTCAAAACTCATCAAATTGTATACTCTAATGTGCAGTTTAGTGTATATCATTGTACCTCAGTAGAGTTATAAAATAAAAAAGGAGGGTATGAATTATAAACATTGCATTTTAGTGTTCGTATCTTTGCCTGTAGTCAACGACAAGGAAGAAACTGGGGCAAATGACAGGAGACATCTTCTTTGAATAAAATAGGACTGTATGTTTGTTTAGTTAAGCTAAAATATCATTAAAGAGGGGAATCTTAAAAAAAAAACTACCTTACACACTTTAACTTAAATATACAAGTAGTCCTTATTTTGCATTGTCTGATACACACAAATTTCAGTTACCATGATTTAGTTAATACCAGACCACGACAACATGGTTGAAATCTCAGTTACCATGGTAAATTAACTGTGAGTAATAGCATAAAGTGCAGTGTTCAATACTTGCTTTTCAGTCCACAAGATACTATGAAAATAACATGTACATCAAAATTAGTGAGCACTTTGCATGACTTCTTTCAAAGTCTGCAGATGATCACTGTGCACTTGTTATTCAGTTCACACACAGCATTTAGTTTTGTTACCTCTGTGCCCCTGAGATAAACCCACAAGGAATTCCACAAAAATGGATAACTGAATGGGGGAACTGGCAAACATAATTAAAGTGCATGAAAGCAATACAAAGTGATGATAGTGGAAGTGAAACTCAAATTGAATGCAAATGGAATTACAAAAGAAATATCTCACTGTGGGAATGTTGACATTGCTGCCATTTTAGAAACTCTAGATATGCAGACTGAAGAGATCAATGAAGGTGAACTTACCCACATAAATGAGGTAAAGTGTTTGTGATGAAAAGGCTGAATATGTCCCTGAAGAAGTGATGCTGGCAGAAATCTTCACATTAAAAGAACTCTCAAGGACTTCCCTGGTGGTCCAGTGGTCAAGACTCTGCACTCCCAATGCAGGGGGCACAGGTTCGATCCCTGGTTGGGGAACTAAGATCCCGCAGGCCGCACCACATGGCAATCAATCAATCAATCAATCAATCAATCAATAAGAGAACTCTCAGAGATATTTCAAGCCATTGAGAATGTAAAGGATAAAATGTTGGAATCTGACACAAATTTAGAAAGGCGTGTGATAATTAGCCGAGGTAAAGAAAAGATGCTCAACTTGTAAGTGTACAATGAGAAGACAACCACTGCTCAAACTACTCTTGACAAGTTTTTTTTTTTTTAAACAAAGAAATATACTTTGGTTCTCATCATTTCTAATATTTTACATTACACAGATAACTGACAGTGACTACTAGTGTTTCCAAAAAAAATTTTAAAGGTCACAGAACAATTTGAATTTTCCTCATTAATTATTAAGATCACTTTGCATAGGTTTTAGCTTACACAATCAGTTTTATGGATGTGCACTACAATGCAAAGCAAAGACTGTCTGAATATTAGCTAATTTTCTGAAGAAGAATGAAGTGTGCTGAACAGAGGGCCATATCATCTTTCTTCCATAAACCATACCCATATTATATATAGTCTATGATTTTCAGGGATTGTTAAAACTTGTTTTTTATTTATTAATCTATGTATTTTAGTTGGGTGAAAATTTAAGACATATGCAAAGCAACTGAATATGGAATCTAAGACATATGCAAAGCAAATGAATGTGGAATCTTTCTCAAGCAATGGTTCTCAATTCTAGCTATACATTACAATCAGCTAGGGCACTTTAAAAAATTCCAGTGTCCTTGACCAATTAGACTAGAATCTATGGGGTTGGAACTTTAGCATGAGTATTTTTTCCAAATACCCTATGTTATTTTAAATATTCTGGCAAAGTTGAGAAAGACTGTTTCATCTTTTTACACTTTCCCCAAATCTTTTATAATAATTGTCTCAATCATGTCTCATTTTGTTTTAAGCCATTTGTTTGCACTGAGTATTTCAAAAGTGGTCCATCTAGTTTTGTAAGAATAGCAACTTTTGTATTCATACTTCATCAGCTCACACTAAAGTGACATCATCAGAATAATAAATAAAACTAGCATTAATAGGGTTAGGGACAAATAATGACTTTTGATAAGCACACAAAGCAACTGGTGGGAGAGATGTGCATGGGATCACTAGAGTACAGGTTTGTAACCCGAAGTGTTAAGTATGCTTGGGGAATCAGTGTTTTACAGAGGAAATGAAATCTATTTACAGATGGATGAATCTGGCAATTTGGTTAGGAAACCTTCACTGTTTTGAATTTTTATTTCTTCTAATGAAGTAAGAGGTTTAGGTCACAGAATTGTGACTGTGCTAAAGAGCTATACTTAGTTGCTTCCGCAGACCAAGGACTTTTTGGAATTAAAAGACAACAAGAAACCAAATTTTTCAGACCCTCAGTGGTGCACACGATTTACATTATTACTGATATGATAAGACCTCTGATCATATGAGGGAAAAAAGAATAATGCTGTTTCTTTTCAAAAAAGTACCGCTACTGTCACTGAAATTAAAGATAATGGACAACGTCACTCATTTTCCAAACTTTGCTGATCATTAGGGAAGAACTGCAGATCTACTTGGTGGAAACAAGCCACATAGTCAAAGCAGACTGACAAATTTAAGCAGACTGACAAATTCTGATACATACAAATTTTGCTTGAGTTCTTGCAGTTACTGGAATAAAAAACTCTGGATATGTCTGTATGCTTTTATTAGAGTGGATGACCTAGCTGAAAAGGAATTACTGTCAACTGTGCACTAACGGGGGTTGGAGGACAGTAGGAGATGCAACCCCAATCATGCTTAAAACTAACCAAAACATAGTAAAAAAATTAATACTTAGTTAAAACTGTATGTACTATCTAGAAACATATTTACCCATTCTAAAAGCATAATACTAAAATGTAAGGATAATACATCTTAGAACACAAAACATCATACAAATTGTGCCAAACCCTCTTCTAGGCAATGGGAATACAGGGTTTTAGAAGACAATAAACCAGTAAAAAAATAAGTATATAATACAATTTCAGTGGCAATAAATTGAATGAAGAAAATAGAGCAGAATAATGGGATGGAGAACCATTGAGAGCAAAGGAGGGATTCGGGGGCAGCAACTGACACATTTGATGGCTCCCTATTTAAACAGTCTTTCCTCAGCATCCATGATACCTCACCACCCTGGTTTTCCTTCAATCCCTCTGGTTACTCCTTTTCAGTTCGTCTGCAGTCTCATCTTCTGCCTAACTTTAAGTGTTGGTATTTTTCAGGTTTGTAATCACTGAACTGCTTCTCTCTTCTTACTCCACAAACAGTGCCTGGGTGATCTTATGTCCTCCTCACTTCACGTATCATCTTGCATTAAACATATCTAAATTTCTCCTGAGCATCAAACATATACTATATGCAACTGTGTCCTGCACCCTCCAAGTGAAATCTTCACAAGTTCCTTGAAAGCAATATGGGAAAAGTCAATATGAGCAAAATTAAAGTAAAACTTGCTCCCTCTTTGGGGAGAGATGTTACCATCATTCACCCTGACATACAAGGCACATAGCTGGGAATCATTGCAGATGCTTCCTTTTTCATCATTCATTATATCCAATTAATCTCCATGGCTGGTTGATTCTATTTCTTAGATTTTTTTCAAGTATCTTCACCCTCTTGGTCCCAACAGCCACGTCCCTGGCTCGGGCTTCCATCAACTCTCTCCTTGCAACAGTTACCTAACTTGGCCCCCAATCTTGCTCTCAATTTCAATCCATTCTCTAAGCAAATGACAAAATGCAACAGTTCTCACCTTATTCTCATCTTTTTACCTGTTAACCAGGCATACAAGGCTCTTCCCCATCTAGCCTCCCCTACTTCTTCAGCTTCATCTCTTGTCAATGGCCCTCTCTCCACAATTCTCTGCTCTAATCATGCTAAACTTTGTTCAATTCCTGGCCTATGCTCCGCCTTTAACATATTGCTTGGCACATAGTAACAGCTCACTAAATACGTCGACTAAATGAAAGAACGAATTCTTGGAAGATAGTTATTCCTTGGTAGTCGGGGAGAAGGAATAAAGTAAAATGAAAATATCCTCATTTAGATTTACACCGCCCTCACTCGAGCCCGCGTGCGCACCCACCTGCCTACAGGTATATAAAAGCTATCCTATTTTCTCGAGCCACAGAACAGAAGAGAGAGTAAAGCCCAGTTGTGGTGGGAGGAAAGTGGTAATGAGGCGGCCAAGTGTGAGGCAAAGCTAACAAGCCATTGGCCCAGATTTTAACCGGAATATTAGAGAAAATAATAAGGTTTTCTTTACCTCCGTGTGGACTCCGCTCTCCGAAGGCGAAGAGGGTCGTCCAAACCCGCTTGTCGTGCCGACAAAAACCCTAGCATCCCGTCCCTTCACACCGGCTTGTGAACTGGACGGCGCCATGACAGAACACTGAAGCTGGGGTGTAGAGCGGAGTCTCCCATTGGTCAAGCTCGATGCCACCCGGCCAATGGAGAGCGTCGTTACTTGAGGGTGTACGGAAGGAGGTGGGTGGGACTCCTCTGAGCCGGTGGGCGGGGTCAGCTGCCGGGGCGTTCTCGCTTTGGTCTCAGGGATCCGCGGCAGGTCACGCGGCGACCTGCGCTGGAGTCGGTGGGAAGGCATGGGTTGGTCTCAGAATTTGTTCCGTGTCTTGTGGAGAGCGCTGTCAAAGGAAGTGAAGGAGCAAGTGGGCACAGACCGGTTCGGGAACAAATACTACTATATCCCAGAATACAAGAACTGGAGAGGTGAGATGAGAGCTAGGGCAGCGGTTGGGGGGTCGAAAAACGATGTGCTGCACTTGTAATCACCAGAGTAGACAACCCGAGTTCGTTCTGCCCACAGCCCTCTCTACTCTGGCCGCTGGTTTTCAGACGGGCTCTCGCTGAACGGCCCCGCGGGTGCCCGCCGTCCCTGCGCCGCAGCGCCCGTGTCCTGAGCCCGGCCGCGGCCGCGCTAGCGCTGTATCTCCCAGCGCCGAGAGCCTCGCCGGCGGAGGACCGCCCCCCTCCAACCCCCCCAGTGTGGGTCCTTGAGGTCGGGCGACGTAGACGGGGACAAGTCCATGGACGTCTTTTACCAAAGGGTCGCGGGAGGGGTAGGAAAGTGCCTTTCCTCCTCCCGTGACCCCCTTGCGACCAGGCTGGCGCGGGGTAATTGAAGAGGTGTATTTTGAGCCCCTCCGCTCTCCTCTTCCGTGGTGTTGACCTTTTTCAGTGGCTCCGGCGTTGGCCCCAGGCGTCACCTTCCTCAAGGCCAAAACTGTCAGAAGTAGGGCCATGCACGCTGACTGTGTGGAAAAGAGATCCCCGCAAGGCTCCACGTTACTTTTCCCATGAGTTTGCACTCCCAAGACCCTGTTGGCGCTGACTTGAAGATACAGGTCGCTAACCGTGTTTCTGTGTAGGAATCTTGCGAAGTCTTGATGTTTGGGGAGGTAGGGGCCGTTGCTGGTCTTTGAGATCACACCACGTGGCAGTCGTCGTAAACTCTTCTGTGTTGTTCCAGCGCCGCGATGCAAAAGATTTCAGGCTTTGGGGTCAGAAAGGCATGGGTTAGAATCTCAACTTTGAGATCTAAGAGGGATCACAGACAAAGTATTTGTCCTCCCCAGGTCTCAGTATCCTCACATGAAAGTTAGAGATGATAATAATAGCAATAATATTGAGAAACACTAAGACCTTTCAAAGTTGTGTTCCATTCATTTCCCATTACTCTTGAGGGCATTTCTTCCTCTTCGTAGAGGATATGTAAAGTGTATTCCTTGATTTATTACTCAAAATTGTTTTGCCTAGCCCTTTTCTGTAACTTATTTTAATATCTTAGACTTGTTTCCCTAATGAGCATTTAAACTCTATCAGGGCAGGAAATAAGTCTTAAAAAGAAAGTCCACAAAGAACCTAGAATGGTGGTGAAGTGTTTCTTGACAGAGGAAGCAGAGGGAAAAATGTTTCTTTTCCATAAGTTGTCAGGTAACATTAAAAAAATACAAAAAAATCAGATTGACCTTTTTAAATTGAAGTATAATTTACATACAGTAACGTTCATCTTTTTTGGTGTATGGTTTTATGATTTTTGACAAATGCATACACTCATGTATCACCACAATCAAGATATAGAACAGTTCCATCACCCCCAAAAGTCCCTCCTGCCCCTTAGTATTTCATTCCCTCACCCTGCCCTTGACAACCACTGATCTGTTTTACGTTCCTACAGTTTTGCCTTTTCCAGAACATCATGTATAATAAATGGAGCTATACTGAATACAAGATGCAGTCTTTTGAGTCTAGCTTATTTCACATGGCATAATGCAGCTGAGATTTATCCATGTATCAGTAGTTCACTTTTGTTACTAAGTAGTATTCCCTTCCATTATATGGGTTTACCACAGTTTATTTATCCGTTCACCAGCTGAAGGACATTTAGGTTGTTTCTACTGTTTTTGGTGATTGTGCGAAAAGCCTCTATAAACATTCCCATATAGGATTTTGTGTGAACATAATTTCTCTAGGGTGAACAGCTAGGAGTGGAATTGCTGAGTTGTGTGGTAAATGTATATATAACTAACTTCATAAGAAACTACCAAACTGTTTTCCAAACTGGTTGTACCATTTTGCATTCCTGCCAGCAACACATGAAAGTTCTAGTTTCACATTCTCACCAGCACTTGGTTTTGTCAATTTTTTTGTTTTTATTTTTATTTTAGCCATTCTAATAGGTAGATAGTGTTATCTCATGGTTTTAATTTTCATTTTCCTAATGACTGAGGATGTTGAGAATCTTTTCATGTGCTTATTTGCCATCCATGGATCTTTGGTGAAGTATCTGTTCAAATCTTTTGACCATTAAAAAAAAATTTGTATTAATTTCATTTCATTGAAAATACAGTATCGTTAAAGAAAGACTTAAATTAACAAAATCATGTGTATTCTAAAATGGTATAATTTGTGAGTCACAGGTTATGTTTATCTTATAATTTTATTATTATAATACCAAATTGTTTTCCAAAGTGCTTATGCCAGTTTATGCTTCAATTAGCTTGATATTTTGAATCCATGTACTCTTGATTGTGAGAAAATCAGGCTTTTATCAATGATGTAGTAGAATCACTGTATGCTGCTGTCTAATGTCTCTGTGTGTCTCAGTTCTTAGATAATTGAGGACTGTGGTACAGATGTGTTGTACAGTCTGTAAGTACCATTACACATTTCCTAAGCCTTCTACTATAAAGCAAGGGAAAATATTTTTAGTTTGTTTTCAAGCAAGTTTTCAAAAAATAAGCCATCTAACTTTTCTATTTCCTTGATATGAAAGGTGGTTCTTTAGAGGTCTCCTTGAGTTTTCTTTGAATTGCACAATTGAACACCATCAATGAAGAGTGTTTAAGAACCCTTTAGAGGAAATTAATTTTTCTTTTAATTCAGTTGATTACTGTGGTGCCAGTCATCAAAGAACTACTATATTTTCCACATAGGGTTTTATTTAGTAAGAGAAAATCTGTTGTTATGTAATTCAAAATAAGTCTTGAGTATTGTCTAGTCAGCTGAATTTAAGTTTAGAACTGTGGAAATTTTAACTTTTTTAAAAAAAGCATATTGGTATTTCAGGATAAAAAGATTATGAGTATAGCATGTACTCGGCATTTTTAATAGCAAAGTGTTGATCAACATCTTTTTATTGAAAGCTTGCTTGCGCTATAGTAGATTGTTTAGTAGAAGATTCCTCAAACTTGATCTAGAAAATTCCTTAGTTATTGCACCCTTCTTATTTGTAATTTCCCTGAGTTTTTATCCATACGATTCCATTTATGTCATGCTTCAAAAGGTAATTCTCTTCCTTTCTAAGATAAATTCTTGTATTTGTATACTTGATTCTGGCTGGAACCTCTTTGAACCTTGTTTTATTATTTTCATCTCCTTCTTTTGCACATTTATTAAACATCTGCACCCCTAAAAACTAACAAATTTGTTAACTGAAGAACTATTTTGAGTTGTTATTTGCTAATTGACATTGTGAATGTCCAGATTTTGGGGGTGGGGTGAATATTATGCATAGTATGCGAAAACACCTGCTTGGAGTATTGTGTTTGGTTCTGGACACCACAGTTTAGGAGAGATGCTTGAAAACCTACTGTCCAGACAGGGATAGTTATGATGATAAAATTTTCTAGAAATTATATACGTGAGTATTATTAGCTGTGAGTCTTGAGGAGGTTTACCCTTTGAAGAGAAGATTTATGAGGAACTTCAAGTATATGAAAAATCGTGGTATAGAAAAGGATTAGGCTTGGGACTTACCTGGTGGTCCAGAGGTTAAGAATCTGCTTTCCAATTCAGGGGATGCAGGTTCAATCCCTGGTTGGCGAACTAAGATTCCACATGCCACAGGACAACTAAGCCCGTGCACTGCAACTACAGAGCCCGTGCGCCACAACTAGAGAGCCCAAGTGCCACAACTACAGAGCCCACACACTGCAACTAGAGAGAAGCCTGCACACCACAATGAAAGATCCAGCATGCCGCAACTAAGACCCGACACAGCCAAATTTAAAAAAAGAAAAAAGGAAAGGATTAGGCTCATCTGTATAGCCTTTTAACTCAGAACTTAGATCAGAGGGTAAATGTTTACCTTTTTATAAGAAGCAACTTTCAGACTGTTAGGGCTGTGCTAGAAAAAGAAGAGAGTGCCTTATGTTTGATTGTAGCTGGGAGAATTTAGGGAGATAAGTAGCTGGAAACATTTGATCAGCACCTTGAAGGATAAATACGATTTCACAAAGAGTGGTAGAAAAGTATTTCTGGTTGGCACCTGGAAGGGATAGGAAATACCACAGAGATTAGAAGGTAGTCCCATGTGGGTAGACTTCAGTGTAAAAGAACAATAGAAGCTGTTCTAGTGAGGGGATAGGCAAGGTCAGATTATAAAAGGCCTTGCATAGGTTTGAAATTTATGCTTCATTCTGTAGGTGGTAGGTAGCCATTGAAAGCTTTACAACAGAGAAAAATTTGTGTCATAATTAGAGCTATTAGAGAAATGACTCTGGAAGCCCTGGGAAAGATGAGCTAGAGGGGAAAGGGAGGGAACTAAAATTCTGTTAGGTGGGAGCATTGCTAGGTTTACCGTGATCCTGGATAGAGATCTATTTGGACTGAAGTGATGGAAAGAAAAGTTTGATTTGACAAAACTTTTGGACTTGGTAATGAATTGGACTGTTAGAAGGGGAAAGAAAAGAGGAGAGGACAAAGTTGATTTTATTGTTTTAATTCTGGAGAACTGGTGGATGGTGGTGTACCAATTCATGCAAATAGAGGCTATAAGGGACTAATGCAAATAGAGAAGCAGGCCTTAGGCTTGGGTTGGTGGAAGAGTAAATAGAATTTGTTGCTTATAACAGGGCAACTGTATAATCAGGCAATTGTATACTCAGATCTGCAGTTCCAAAGATGTCAGTGATTAAAATACAAATTTGGAAGCCATCTTAATAGAGGTGATCACTAAAACTGTAGGGATAGTTGGATTCAAGCAGGGAAAGAATAATAATAACATGATATTAAGAGACAGGTATTTGGGAACCCTGTCATTTCAGTGGCTTCCTGTTACCTGAGAATAAATCCAAACTACCTGGCTGGCATTCATAACCTTTGAGTCCATCTTGAAAGTGCTACTTGTTTTTAGTCTGATCTTTAGATCAATGGTTTTGTAAGAAGCCTAGATATTTATGCTATTAGGAGAGCTCAAACCTGAAAGCTTACATGATTTCCTATCAGGGAGTTGAATCAGATAGTATTTAATTTTCAGCATTCAAAAAATAACATTAAAATTAATTGAATGTAGTTATTTAAGCATTGCATCTAGTCTGTAACGTTGATGTTCCAAAAATGGAATCGGTTGGGGGCCAGGCGGGGTATCAGTGGACCGTAGGTAACAGCGATGCTTTCTTTTAGAATTCAGGACAAGTATTTCATCAAACATGGTAGATTTATTTTTGGAACACATTTTTTAAAATTGTATAACCTTCATTAAGGCTTTTTGTAGTGAATTGTTTACACTAGGCTACTGCCAGTGATTTTCAAGCTGTTCATAGTTTAATAATTATAAAATAAACCTATTCAAGTTCAGCATTTTATTAGAAAATCTTACATTCTAAAAGATTTTTTTCATTTTGTGCTCAGTTTTTAAATGAAGCATTATTTGTACATTTATAGAAATTGTGAGCAAAGAAAAATCTGTGCTAAGATTTTAGTGAAAGCATTATTGCCAAATTATATTTTCTGTACTTTCTATATTTATATGAGTGTGTTTAGATTCACATATATCTAGATTATCAGTGTGCCAGACACGTTGTTTATAATAACATTTCCTGAATTTTACATTTCATGCTTTTTGGTTAAAAGAAAAAAAAAGATGGCCTTTGAACATGGCGTTTCCAAACACTTTTGGGAAGCCAAATCAGAAAAGGTATAAACCGCACTTTAAAGGTGATCGTTTAAAATTGAGGTTTGTCAATCTAAGATTGAATTTTGTTTAAAATTGAAGGTTATTTTATATCATTTCTATGTGCTTCCTTTTTAAAAAAAATTAGTTGGATTTTACCTTTTTTCTAACCTGACAATCATTTGTTTTATTTATTTATCCATTTATCTTTAACTATTGAATTATGAAATATTTCAAACATAAAAAATAGAATGATAAACAAACCTCCATATACCCATCACTCACTTTAAACAGTTATCAACTCATGGTTAATTTTTATTTTCTCCCCACCCTGCCACCCAACTCTCCTCTTATTTTGAAGCAAATACCAAACATCATGTCTATTTACCTGTAAACATTTTCAGTATATATCCCTTGAACACAGACTCCTTTTTTTAAATATAGCAATAACACCATCATCACATATAGAAATCAAAAATTCCTTAATATCATCACATATTCTGTCCTTCACATTCCCTTGGTTGTCCTATAAAATGCTCTTATTTATTGGTTGATTTGTTTACTTAGTTTTGCAGTTGGTATAAATTGACCTCCAAACAAAATCTTTACATCATGATCACTAATATGTTTTTTAAGTCTCTTGTAGTTTATAGGTTTCCTCTTTATGTTAATTGTTTTTGCTCTATCTCTCTCACACACATACCCCTGCTTTTTTGGGAGTGGGTGTTAACAAAAAGTTACTTTTTTTTTTTTAATGGCATTAATCCATTCATGTTTGTTGTAAGAAGTGGTATATTTCATCTTTGGTCATCTTATTTTTTATGCTTTGTTATTTATGTCTTCTTATCCCTACCTTTTTAGATGTCTTTTGTAGTATAGCCCTCATTTTACTTGAACTTGACTGTACTAAGTGAGACCTGAGTGAATGCTACAGGCCTGTGGCTTCCTATAGGGTTCTGGTAGAATTTCTCTGGGAGAACTGTACTCAGTACTCAGGATGTCTTCACTTTCAGCCCCTGCAAGTGGGAATCTTAAGAATGTCAGTATCAGGTCAGAGTTGTAGTTGCCTATGAGAAATAGGGAAGGGACTCATTGGGATACTTAGCACATAATATTGTTTGGAGCCTTTTAAAAAAGATCTTATTTTGTGACGTCTTACAAGCTCTTCACATCACTGATAACTAGGCCTTCCTGTTCGGAGCACTGGTGGCATTCCCAAATTCCTTTGACTTGACCCTTACCATTTATTTGCCCCTTGCTCTCATACTTGCTGCTCTAAGATTGGGGTTTTCTCAGTACTTGTTTTTGGAAAAACCCATAGAAATTCTTTCCAGTGTGTCCTGTTATGTCTGTGCTGATTTACAGACCAGTCAGCATTGTTGGTTTTGCCTTCCATTCATCTTGTACCATTCATTAATTTTCTCATGTGACAAATATTTATTCAGCACTGCTTTATGCAGAACATATCTGTTTTGTGTATTTCAGGTCTATTGGCTTCAGTTTCTCACTTTTTGATGTTTAACTGTATCACTTGTCCAGTTTAGCTGGACATCCTATATTCTTTAATAAACTCAATAAGATTTGGGAAGATAAATGAGGTAAATATAAATCAATGGCAATTTTAAACTGAAGTTTACATATTTAATTTGTAACACAAATTAGCAACACATTTTTTCCTCCATTTTGTTCTCAATTCACGATAGCCTCCAGTCCTTTTAGCAGTACTTCCATTAATGATAGCTGTCATTCATCGAGTGTTAACTGATTAGTTCATGTTTTTACAGCAGCCATATAACTAAGGATTATTATCCTTATCTTAAACATGAGGTGTTTATTTCATTTTGAATACTTAAATGAACTTTATGTGTATGTGCCTGGGTACAGAGTAGGTACTCAAAAAATAGCTGTTCATTGAACTGAGATATTTATGGACCCAGAATTATAAAAGCAAAAATAAAGCAAGATTTTTAAAAAATGTAGGAAATGATGTAGTTTTACAAAATCTTAAAACAGTGATTAAGGCATATTTTTCTTTTTATTTATTATAAATGGGCCAAATTATTCTTCAGGGATTGAAATATTCTCATTAGAAATAAGACTGTCTTTTCCATAACTTTTCTAGTGTGGTTCCAGTTTGAACTTAGCTTAGTTGCGAGCATCAAACTTCTGTTAAAATACCGAGTCATGGGCTTCCTTGGTGGCGCAGTGGTTAAGAATCTGCCTGCCAATGCAGGGGACACGGGTTCGAGCCCTGATCTGGGAAGATCCCACATGCTGCGGAGCAACTAAGCCCGTGAGCCACAACTACTGAGCCTGCGCTCTAGAGCCTGCGTGCCTAGAGTCTGTGCTCCTCAACAAGAGAAGCCACCGCAATGAGAAGCCCGCGCACTGCAACGAACAGTAGCCCCCACTCGCTGCAACTAGAGAAAGCCTGCGCACAGCAACAAAGACCCAACACAGCCAAAAATAAATAAATAAAATAAATAAATTTATTAAAAAATTTACTCCAAAAGATACCCAGTCATATTTTTTTCCTTTCAGGATGAATGAATCATCATCTGATAATTCAAAACCTGCATCATCCAACTGTTAACGTGTGATTATAGAGCTGCATTGTTTTATGTGTTTTTTTTAACATCTTTATTAGAGTATAATTGCTTTACAATGGTGTGTTAGTTTCTGCCTTATAACAAAGTGAATCAGCTATACATATACATATATCCCCATATCTTCTTCCTCTTGCATCTCACTCCCACCCTCCCTAACCCACCCCTCTAGGTGGTCACAAAGGACCGAGCTGATCTCACTGTACTATGTGGCTGCTTCCCACTAGCTAGCTATTTTACATTTGGTAGTATATATAAGTCCATGCCACTCTCTCACATCATCCCAGCTTACCCTTCCCCCTCCCCATGTCCTCAAGTCCATTCTCTACGTCTGCATCTTTATTCCTGTCCTGCCCCTAGGTTCATCAGAACCATCCCTCCCTTTATTTTTTATTTTTTATTTTTTTTAAAACATCTTTATTGAAGTATAATTGCTTTACAATGGTGTGTTAGTTTCTGCTCTATAACAAAGTGAATCAGTTATACATATACATATGTTCCCATATCTCTTCCCTCTTGCATCTCCCTCCCTCCCACCCTCCCTATCCCACCCCTCTAGGTGGTCACAAAGCACCGAGCTGATCTCCCTGTGCTATGCGGCTGCTTCCCACTAGCTATCTGTTTTACATTTGGTAGTGTATATATGTCCATGACACTCTCTCACCCTGTCTCATCTCACCCCTCCCCCTCCCCATATCCTCAAGTCCATTCTCTAGTAGGTCTGTGTCTTTATTCCCGTCTTGCCACTAGGTTCTTCATGACCTTTTTTTTTTTTCCCTTAGATTCCATATATATGTGTTAGCATACGGTATTTGTTTTTGTCTTTCTGACTTACTTCACTCTGTATGACAGACTCTAGGTCCATCCACCTCACTACAAATAATTCAATTTCGTTTCTTTTTATGGCTGAGTAATATTCCATTGTATATATGTGCCACATCTACTTTATCCATTCATCTGTCGATGGACATTTAGGTTGCTTCCATGTTCTAGCTATTGTAAATAGAGCTGCAATGAACGTTGTGGTACATGACTCTTTTTGAATTATGATTTTCTCAGGGTATATGCCCAGTAGTGGGATTGCTGGGTCATATGGTAGTTCTATTTTTAGTTTTTTAAGGAACCTCCATACTGTTCTCCATAGTGGCTGTATCAATTTACATTCCCACCAACAGTGCAAGAGGGTTCCCTTTTCTCCACACCCTCTCCAGCATTTATTGTTTATAGATTTTTTGATGATGGCCATTTTCACCAGTGTGAGGTGATACCTCATTGTAGTTTTGATTTGCATTTCTCTAATGGTTGGTGATGTTGAGCATCATTTCATGTGTTTGTCGGCAATCTGTATATCTTCTTTGGAGAAGTGTCTATTTAGGTCTTCTGCCCATTTTTGGATTGGGTTGTTTGTTTTTTTGATATTGAGCTGCATGAGCTGCTTGTAAAATTTGGAGATTAATCCTTTGTCAGTTGCTTCATTTGCAAATATTTTCTCCCATTCTGAGGGTTGTCTTTTTGTCTTGTTTATGGTTTCCTTTGCTGTGCAAAAGCTTTTAAGTTTCATTAGGTCCCATTTTTTAATTTTTGGTTTTATTTCCATTTCTCTAAGAGGGGGGTCAAAAAGGATCTTGCTGTGATTTATGTCATAGAGTGTTCTGCCTATGTTTTCGTCTAAGAGTTTGATAATGTCTGGTCTTACATTTAGGACTTTAATCCATTTTGAGTTTATTTTTGTATATGGTGTTAGGGAGTGTTCTAATTTCATTCTTTCACATGTAGCTGTCCAGTTTTCCCAGCACCACTTATTGAAGAGGCTGTCTTTTCTCCATTGTATATTCTTGCCTCCTTTATCAAAATAAGGTGACCATATGTGCGTGGGTTTATCTCTGGGCTTTCTATCCAGTTCCATTGATCTATATTTCTGTTTTTGTGCCAGTACCATACTGTCTTGATTACTGTAGCTTTGTAGTATAGTCTGAAGTCTGGGAACCTGATTCCTCCAGCTCCATTTTCCTTTCTCAAGATTGCTTTGGCTATTCAGGGTCTTTTGTGTTTCCATACAAATGGTTAAATTTTTTGTTCTAGTTCTGTGAAAAATGCCATTGGTAGTTTGATAGGGATTGCACTGAATCTGTAGATTGCTTTGGGTAATATAGTCATTTTCATAATGTTGATTCTTCCAATCCGAGAACATGGTATATCTCTCCATCTGTTTGTATCATCTTTAATTTCTTTCATCAGTGTCTTATAGTTTTCTGCATGCAGGTCCTTTGTCTCCTTAGGTAGGTTTATTCCTAGGTATTTTATTCTTTTTGTTGCAGTGGTAAATGGGAGTGTTTCCTTAATTTCTCTTTCAGGTTTTTCATCCTTAGTGAATAGGAATGCAAGAGATTTCTGTGCATTAATTTTGTATCCTGCTACTTTACCCAATTCATTGATTAGCTCTAGTAGTTTTCTGTTAGCATCTTTAGGATTCTCTATGTATAGTATCGTATCATCTGCAAACAGTGACAGCTTTACTTCTTCTTTTCCAATTTGGATTCCTTTTATTTCTTTGTCTTCTCTGATTGCTGTGGCTAAAACTTTCAAAACTACGTTGAATAATAGTGGTAAGAGTGAACATCCTTGTCTTGTTCCTGATCTTAGAGGAGATGGTTTCAGTTGGCTGTGGGTGTGTCATATATGGCCTTTATTATGTTGAGGTAAGTTCCCTCTATGCCTACTTTCTGGAGGGTTTTTATCATAAATGGGTGTTGAATTTTGTTGAAAGCTTTTTCTGCATCTATTGAGATGATCATATGGTTTTTTTCTTTCAATTTGTTAATATGGTGTACCACATTGATTGATTTGTGTATATTGAAGAATCCTTGCATTCCTGGGATAAACCCCACTTGATCATGGTTAATGATCATTTTAATGTGCTGTTGGATTCTGTTTGCTAGTATTTTGATGAGGATTTTTTCATCTATGTTCATCAGCGATGTTGGCCTGTAGTTTTCTTTCTTTGTGACATCTTTGTCTGGTTTTGGTTTCAGGGTGATGGTGGCCTCGTAGAATGAATTTGGGAGTGTTCCTCCCTCTGCTATATTTTGGAAGAGTTTGAGAAGGATAGGTGTTAGCTCTTTAGAGCTGCATTGTTTTTGATGATGTCATTTCAACCTATTTGTATTTAGTATTTAAATACACTAAAAACCATAATTAATTGGTATTCAATTAAGACATAGTTATTAAAAGTCAGAAAAATAAAATGGTCAGAATTATTAAGTAAGGTGTGTCTTTTTTCTGTGGGTAATTGGAAGATTATGATATATAGTTCTTTAGAATGTGATATTTACTCTAACATTTGGGAAATATTTTTCCAGCAGGTGGCAGCATTGTCTTGAAAAACATAGGTTGCCAGTTTATTAAATATTTTTCTTTGAGCCGATTTGAGGAAGGAATCTTTTCTTTAAAATAATTGAATTTATATTTTTTCTTCCAAATAAACCCAGCACTACTGCTTTATAAAATGCTAATCATAAGACAAGGATTTCAAAATGACGCTATGGATTATTCCTAGTCAGTAATGCACAGTGATATAAGTGACAGTCATGTTTTGAAGAATTGACCAAAATTTTAAAAGATCATACATACAATTTTTCCAACAGTAAGTAATATTCTGTCTTGAGTTGTTGGAGATAACATAATGTAATCATAACCATGGACTTCATCACATTCATAGAATATCCTAAAATGTTTTATGATTTTACTTAAACCATGCCTTCTGTTTAGAAATACCTGAAAAAAGTTGAACTTCTTTTAAAATCCTTTGTTGAATATAAAATAATAAAAATGATTAATTTTTTATATAGGTTATCTTAGTGTTCTTTGAATGTTGGAATTTTCATTTTCTTATCTTCATTTTAAAGTTTCATTTCTTAATTGTGTTTTCCTCTGAGATTATTTCAATTGCTTATTGAACTTCCTTAGTTTGTGTGTATATACATGCATGTACTTAAACACTTAATTGTATTTTGGTGAAGGGAAAATATAAACATTTTCCCTGTAGTCCTTGATTGCATTCCTGCCTCATACCAGTGGAATCACATCAGAGTCATACTTTTGTCCAAGAGAGATACAGGAGCATGAAATTATTCACAGTCATACAGGCAATCCTTTATACTGTCTTTAA
Source organism: Eschrichtius robustus (assembly GCF_028021215.1). Taxonomy (NCBI): domain Eukaryota; kingdom Metazoa; phylum Chordata; class Mammalia; order Artiodactyla; family Eschrichtiidae; genus Eschrichtius; species Eschrichtius robustus. Next base: position 47,631,429 of record NC_090825.1, read on the forward strand.
GAATTTAAGGAACTATAATCTTCAATTCTGCCTTTCCCTGCCAGGGAAATATGGGACCTTTTGATCAGAAATGGAAACTAATAATGAATTAGTGACTAAGCTAGTTATATCTATTTCTAAGTGAGGCTGAAAATGTTTCATGTAAGAGAAAAAGAGTTATTGTCCTTTTTTGCTTTGAGGATCTCATAATTGCTTTACATTAAGAGTAGTAATGTCAGTAACGGCAATCACTGTAATTAGTATTACTAAATCCTGTGAATTAGACACTATTCCTAGCACTTGTCATGATTCACTGATTTGTGGAAGAATTACAACAAATGAGGAAAAATAATATATCTAGTGTTGATTTGTCAAGGTCATTTAGTGGTGAGCTCCATTTTTGTTCATCATTGAACCCAAGTTGCTCTGTCCAGGTAAATAGTTGAAACTGTTACTTTTCTTACTTAGCCCTCTCACTTTCCAAAGTACTACTCAGTTCGGCAGTTCATTTTTGCTGCTATTTGGAGACTGTCTAAGTGTTAGTTACTCTACAAGAATTACAAAATCAAAAGAGGAGATCAAGATGTTGGAGTAGGAGGACATAGGACTCACCTACTTCCATGAACACATCAAAAATACATCTACATGTGGAAAAATTTTCACTGAAAACTAACTGGAGAGTAGCAGAAAGACTCCTGTACAACCAGGGCTGTAAGAAAGATCCATACAGAATTGGGTAGGAAGGGAAGAGAGGTGAGAGGGTTGGGACCTGTGCCCCTGGGAGGGGACTCAGAAGAGGAGATCCTTGGGAGTGAGCGGTTCAAGCCATATTTTGGGTGCACCAGCCCTGGGGTCTGACACTGGGAAGCTCAGTCCCCTTGGCCAGTTGGATGGGCAGTGGGACTAACAGGAGGGCTCTTGGAAGCTTGGACTCTATTTGTGAGGAGCGCACATATGCTTGCTTACTCCTGAAACAGGGCAGACTGAAACTGCCTCAGTCACTGGCTGGTTTCCCATGACTGCCCTGGCATATGCCCCAGCCTGAGCTGAGCGATTGCTGTAGCCCCGCTTGCTCCACGATGCAGCTCCACATTGGGGTGAGGGCTGCCATAGCTGAGGGGAGAGCTCCGATATGAGGCACAAAGGTGGCTCAGACCTGTAGTGGCCTCTGAGCAGGGCAGGGGCAGCGTTGTGGGCACTTACACAAGCAGTGCATCAGAAGCAGTCTGGGACTCTGGCTTTGGCTGGACTGCCACAGCCCATGCCCCCAACCCACTAATTGCCAGCACCTGCCCCACCTGCTCAGTGGCACAGCTCCCTGCCATGGCAAGGGCTGCAGCAGCTGAGGAAGAGCTCAGCTGTGAGGGACAAATGCTGTTCAGACCTGAAGTGGCATCTAAGCAGGGCAGGGACAGCCGTTACTGATGCTTACACAGGGAGCTCATCAGAAGCTGTCTGGGTTGCTGACTGCAGCCGGGGTCAACACAGCCCACGCCCAGACCCACACTAAGGGCCTGCACCAGCCCCTCTCTCTCCAGCACTGCTCACCTCTGGGGCAACGGTGCTGGTACTGGGAGGGAGAAGAACACACACTTAAAGGGAATGGAGGCAGCTCAAACCCGACCCTCAGGGCTTCTGCTCCAGCAGCTTGGGACCCACCACCCCCAATAGAGTGGTTTTGGATGCTAACCAAAGGAGAAGCCCCAGCTCTCACTTGGCTCTCTAGCATCTCCATCTCCAGCACCACCTCCTACCAAGGTGAGTGCTGCTAGCTAACCCTGGGGAAAGGTGTGACTTGCTCTCCCACCAAAGCCACTGGGCACATGCAACATGTATAGGGATGTTCCTATACAAGGACACTGCTTTAAGATTGAAATAGCTAACTTTTCCACCTAATTTCATAGAGACAAAGAAAGTTAAGCAAAGTGAGAAGATATGAGTTTGTTTCAATTGAAAGAACAAGAGAAAAACCCTGAAAAAAACAACCAATGATACAGAAATAAACAATTTATTAGATAAAGAGTTCAAAGCGTTGGTGATAATGCTAACTGAATTAGGGAAAAGAATGGATGAACACAGTGAGAATTTTAGCAAGGAACTAGACAATATAAAAAAGAACCAGTGAGAACTGAAGAATACAGTAACTGAAATGAAGAACATACTAGAAGGAATTAACAGCAGATTAGGTGATACAGAAGAATATATAAGTGATCTGGAAGATAGAATAATGGAAATCACCCAATCAGAACAGCAAAAGAAAGATAAAATTTTAAAAATGGGAACAATTTAAGGGACCACTGAGACAACATCAGGGCATACCAACATTTGCATTAAAGGGTTCCTAGAAGGAGAAGAGGCAGAGAAGGGGGCTGAAAATGTATTTAATGAAATTATGGCTGAAAATTTCCTGAATCTGAAGAAGGAAAAAATATCCAGTTACAGGAATCACAGAGGATCCCAAACAAGATGAATCCAAACAGATGCACACATATCTTAATTAAAATGACAACAGTTAAAGAGAGAATTTTAAAGGCAACAAGAGAAAAACAAAGAGTTATATACAAGGGTCCTACTGTAAGGCTATCAGCTGATTTCTCTGCAGAAACGTTGCAGGCCTGAAGGGAGTGGCATGATATATTAAAAGTGCTAAAAGGGAAAAAACTGCAACCTGGGATTCTCTACCCAGCAAGATTATCATTTGGAATTGAAGGAAAGATAAAGAACTTTTCAGAGAAGCAGAAATTAAAAGAATTCATCAATACTAAACCGACCCTAAAAGAAAGGTTAAAGGGTATTCTGTAAGTGGAAAAGAAAAGACTATAACAAGAAATAAGTATCTATAGGAAAGGCAAATCCCACTAGGAAAGGCAAATATATAGTAAAGGCTGAGGATCAACCAAGTAAGTAAGCTAGTACAAAAATTAAAAGATAAAAAATAATAAAACCAACTGTAACTACAATATTCAGTAAAGGGAAACATGAAGATGTAAAATATGACATCAGAAACACAAAATGTAGGGAGGGGAGTAAAAAATGTAGATCTTTTAGAATGTGTTTGAACTTATCTACATGTTTAAAACAAGTAGATATAGTTAGAAATCTAAGTATATGAATCCCATGGTAACTGCAAATCAAAAACCTACAATAGATATACAAAAACTAGAGAGAAAGAAACAGAAGCGTAACACTAAAGAAAATCATCAAACCGCAAGGGAAGAAACCGAAAGAAGAAAACAACAGAGAGCTACAAAAACAACTAGATAACAAGTAACAAAATGGCAATAAGTACATGCCTATCAATAATCACTTTAAATGTCAGTGGACTAAATGTTCCAATCAAAAGACATAGGGTGGCTGATTGGATAAAATGACAAGACCCATTTATATGCTGCTTGCATGAGATTAACTTCAGAGATAAAGACACACACAGACTGAAAGTGAAGGGATGGAAAAAGATATTTCATCAAAATGAAAATGACAAGAAAGCAAGGGTAGCAATACTCATATCAGACAAAGTGGACATTAAAGTCTATAACAAAAGACAAAGAAGGGTATTATATAAGATAAAGGGATCAATCCAAGAAGAGGATATAACATGTATGCAGCTAGTACAGGAGCACCTGAATATATAAGCAAATATTAACAGACATAAAGTGAGAAATTGACAGTAATACAGTAATAGTAGGGGCCTTTAACACCCCACTTACATCAATGGACAGATCATCCAGACAAAATCAATAAGGAAAATGGTCTTAAATGACCCTTTAGACCAGTTGGACTTAATCAGTATCAACAGGACATTCCATCCCCAAGCAGCAGAATACACATTCTTTTCAAGTGTGAATGGAACATTCTCCATTTAGATCACATGGTAGGTCACAAAATAAGCCTCAACAAATTTAAGAGGATAGAAATTATATCAAGCATTTTTTCTGAAAACAGTGGTATGAAACTAGAAATCAATTACAGGAAGAAACATGGGAAAAGTATAAACACATGGAGACTAAAACAACATGCTATTTAAAAACCAATGGTTCAATGAAGAAATCAGAAAATACCTCAAGACAAATGAAAATGGAAACACAACTTTCCAAAATATATGGGATGCAGCAAAAGCAGTAAGAGGGAAGTTTATAATGATACAGGCCCTCCTCAAGAAGCAATAAAAATCTCAAATAAACAACTGAACCTACCATCTACAGGAATTAGAAAAAGAAGAATAAATAAAGCCCAAAATAAACAGAAGGAAGGAAAAAATAAAGAGGAGAGAGGAGAGAGGAAATAAATAACATAGAGACCAAAAAAAAAAAAAAAAGATCAATGAAACCAAGAGGTGTTTTTTTGAAAAGCTAAACAAAATTGATAAACCTTTAGCTAGGCTCATCAAGAAAAAAAGATAGCGGGCCCAAATAAACAAAATAAGAAATGAAATAGGAGAAATAATAACCAATATCATAGAGATACAGAAAAAAAATAAAAGAGTACCACCAACAGTTGTATGCCAACAAATTGGACAATGTAGAAGAAATGGACAAATTCCTGAAATATACAGCCTTCCAAGACAGAATCAGGAAGAAACAGACAATCTAAACAGACCCATCATTAGTAGTGAAATTGAATTTTTAATTAAAAAAAAAAAACAGCAAACAAAAGTCTGAGATTTGATGGTTTCATGGGGAAATTCTACCAAACATATAAAGAAAAGCTAATACCTATTCTCTCAAACTGCTCCAAAAAATTGATGAGCACTCCCAAATTGATTTTATGGGGCCATTATTAACCTGGTACAAAAATCACACAAAGACACTACAGAAAAATAACATTACAGGAGAATGCCTCTGATGAATGTAGATGCAAAAACTCCCCCCCCAAAATATTAGCAAATTGTATTCAGTAATAAATAAAAAATATACGCCACAGTCAAGTGGGGTTTATTCCAGGGACACAAGGATGGTTCAATATTTGCAGACCAATCAATGTGGTCTACCACATTAACAAAAGGAAGGATAAAAATCACATGATCATCTCAACAGATGCAGGAAAAGCATTTGACAAAATTCAACATCCATTCATGATGTAAACGCTCATCAAAGTGGGCATAGAGGGAACATATCTCAACATAATACAGACCCATTTATGGCAAACTCACAGCTAATATCATACTCAACAGTGAAAAGCTAAAATTCTTTCCTCTAAAATAAGGAATGAGACAAGGATGCCCACTCTCACCACTTCTATTTAAAATAATACTGGACGTCCTAACCACAGCAGTCAGAGAAGAAAAAGAAAAGGCATCAAATTGGAAGAGAGGGAGTAAAATTTTCACTATTTGCAGATGACATGATACTATACATAGAAAACCCTAAAGTCTCCACCAAAAAACTACTAGAACTAGTAAATAAATTCAGTAAAGTTTCAGGATACAAGATTTATACACAGAAATCTGCCACGTTTCTATACACTAATAATAAACTATCAAAAAGAGAAAGCAAGGGAACAATCTGTTTAAAATCACACCAAAAAGAATAAAATACCTAGGAATAAACTTGACAAAGGAGATGGAAGACCTACACTCTGAAAACTATACAACATTGATGAAGGAAATTGAAAATGATACAAAGAAATGGAAAGATATCCTGTGTTCTTGGATTGGGAGAATTAATATTGTTAAAATGTTCAGACTACCCAAAGCAATCTACAGGTTCAGTGCAATCTCTATCAGAATACCCATGACATTTTTCACAGAACTGGAACAAGTAATTCTAATATTTATATGGAACCACAAGAAACCCTGAATTGCCAAAGCAATCTTGAGAAAAAAAGAACAAAGCTGGAGGTATCACACACCCGGACTTCAGATTAGACTACAAAGCTGTGGTTATCTCATTTCTTTTCTTGCAGTGCTTCTGCTGCTTTTTTCTCTTAAGCAGCAGCAGCAGAATAAAGAGAAAAGTAGTCCGTTTGAGAGTATAAAAGCCCTTGAGATGGTTTTACTTTAAACCTAAGAGATTTCTTGTCATTTTACCTCTAAAATTTGATTTTCTTTTTCTAAGATGTTATTTCTGAAGCCTCCCTTTTTGCTTTTGAAATGAACCTACATTTAGTGACTGTTCTTAGCAGTGTCTTTTTTTAAAAAAAATAATCAGATATATTGTTTTATGCCTATGTGCCATCTAGGGAGACAGATGGTATAATAGGAGGAGAAATGGGCAGTTCATAAGACTAGAACCACCTCCCACCACTTTCATTCATCTCTTTAATAGTCATTGAATATTGTTTATGTATCAGGCATTTACTAGAAGTGTGTGTTTAAAGCAGACCTTATTTCTTAGAAATGTTATTTTCATAAATTTTCTAATCATATTTCTGTTAAGATCTAGTTTCTAATCAAATATTTTGACTAATTTAGTTAATGATCAAAATCATAAAATAATATAATACAATCAAATATAGGCATTTTTAAAACTGAAAATGCTTTTCCTTAAGGATTGGAGATTACTATATATTGTCAGTGAAAGTCAAAAGTAAAATTATGAGCCAGTGAGAAGGTGTTAAATGTAGAAGTGAGATATTTAAATTTTATGTACATTTTAATACAACTTTTAAAAACAACCAACTTTTATCAAAGCTAGAGCATATGCAGAATACTTCAAGTCTATGGTAAAATTTATGCAGATGCAGGAAATGTACCTTTATTAAGCAGACTCTCTCGTGTAATTGTATTTTATTAATGACCTGAATTATGGAATAACAGATATGATAAATATCATAAAATATTTGGAACACATCATTAGTAGACATTCACCTCACATGTATTTTCTGTATTTTCTAAAGTATTCTTACCCTCAAGACTTCTTTTGACCACTCAACCATTTGTGCCAAAGATAAGTGCTTCCTGGTAAGATAGCACACTCATGTCTAAATCGGTTACTAATAGAGACACCTCGTATATTTTTCCTTCATGACTCTTACATAGGTATTTTCCTCCTCTGAATCTTAGATTCACTTGCTTGATCTTTACATTTTCCACATGAGAGCATTGAGTGTGCATTTCTACTTTTCCAAAGAGCAACTGAAAAGTAATCTAGCATAATTTATATTAAAAAGTATTTCTAACTTAAATAATTCCTGGATTTTTTTCTTTTCTATCTCTGTTTAACACTAAAAGCTACTCTGATAGAAAATTAGAGTTAAAATGTTTTCAACTCTGATTTTATTATATCAGTAACCACATGACCAGCTTGAAGAGCAAAGATAAAGAAATCATTAGGTTATTTAAATTTTTAACCTTGTTTGTCTTTGTGTGTGTACATGTGTGTAACTTTAAGACACTGTTATTGCCTCTCATATATAAATTTTAAATGGGGGGCCTTTTGAATGGGTACTCTTATTCATTTACAGATGAGACAACTGAGGTCTGAAAGAGATTGTTACTGGCCCAAAGATCCTCAGGCTGTATTTTCCCAGTGTAGTTTAACAAAAATGATCTTTGAAGTGATTTTGTAGTGTGCTTTTTATTAATGTGCACCACACAATAAATACTTTACTCTTCTTTTATACCAATTGAAGTTCCTTTAGTGCTATTATTACTTTATACACACACAAACACACACACGCACCCATACACCACATCTGCTACAGTTATAGCTCTTTATCTGTTTTTCTTTTGAAAAAAATCTTCTATTTATCAGAACCAAGTCAAGCTTTATACTTAGTTCACAAAACTATGCAGCAAGGTTTTATTATTGAAGCAATGACATATAGCAACAATAGTAGCCCAATACTGTGTTATAAATGTGGCACATGTTCATCAAGACAGAGGTTTGGTGATTGCAGTGTAGACTCCAATCAGTCTCTTTTGAAACTCATGGAAAGATCTGTCTGACCCTGTTGTGCAATATTCCTGTAACTGTGTCTGACTTCACTAAGATGTTTTCACTTAGGCAGGATGTCCAAATTTGAGGAAAATAACTGAAACATTGGAAATACTATAAAAACAGTTGATTAAGCTATAAGAAAGGAAAATGGGTCAAAGCCACTTTAAGATTTTAATCAGCTATATAACAATTTATCTATTTCAAATTAGGTATGCTGAAAAGGCTGCTAACATTGGAGTTAAAGACTTAATAGTCTTTAACAATAAGTTAAAGACAATTAACTTTCTTTTCAGGTTACTTACTTTTGATTCATAATCTAGAAAATAAATCTTGATAGCTTGATGTGACATTAGAATGTAATTAGAAAATAAAAGAATTAAGCATAATTATTTACAACTAATAAAATTTTATTTTTCCTTTCTTTTTTTTTATTACTTTAATGACCACCATTTTATACCCATTAGCAAATAAAATCTTTTCAGGATCTCCCTTTCCATTCTTACCTTTATTGTGCTTGGATTCCTTCCTCCTTATACTTTTAAATTATATGCTTGTTTAAGAACAAAAATTTTTAAATGTCTAAAATAGCGTCTAAATGAGGTATTAGCATCTTGGAGAAAGGCTTATTCTCTGGCGACCTGCCAAGTATCCTGCTAAATTATTGGCAAGCAAATATTTAATATGATTCTCAGCCAATGAGTGGCACCCACCTATATCTTTTGTGAGGGGGGTGGTATAGAAGGTAGTCAAAATTTTAAACTCTAGGAGTCTCAGAAATGCACCTAGGTCAGCAGAATTAAATTTGTAGCTACTGCTTAAATTGTTGAAAAGCTAACATATTCAGGAACATTTTGGGCAACTATAAACTTGAATGAATGAATAATTAAACCAGTAAATCTAAAGCTTTAATTTTAATAAGGACAATTTTAATCATTAACATTTAACTGTGTCCTTTAAGAAACTGATACTGAAGGAACAAAAAATTTAATCACTTTCTTTTCTTTTCGGTATGTATCATTTTGAAGGATTATTCTTATATGATAGCTGTTTTCTGAAAATTATGAAATAAGATATGTGAAAATCCAAATAAATTGTTTTAGCAGTAAGAAATTACTGCTGTTTTGGAAATGTAGTAGCTTCATGACCTTTAAAAATGTTCCTTTTGTTTAATAAATATGTGGAATAGACTTGTAAAATTTTATTTGATCTCAACATGCTGAAAACATACTTTATCCTATGAATAGGCATGAATATTGGACTCAGAGACTTAACAAAGGCTTTGGTTATTAATGAGTAAACCACAAAAATGTTATAGAGGTTTGAATCATGTGCTCCCTCCAAAGTGAAAGATACTATGACTCAACTATAATCTCTATGATCATCCTTTCTCTCTACAAAAATCCCATTTTTCTCTCCTTCTAATAGTACCCTACACAGCAGGCGATACCTTTCTCTGGCTCCCTTCCCATACTATGACCTATCTCTGTAAAATTCCTTACCAAACCTTCATAAGTCCCTTAATTTTTTTTTTCGCTATATAATTTATTACAATGAGATTTTTCAGAATAGGAGACCCATTATATTCAGAGGTTTATGATTTAAAATTTTGAGTATTTGAGTGCACTGTATCACCTCCTGTTTTCAGTATACTGAGAAGTATGAAGCCACTTGACAATGGTAGAGGAAGTGAGATTGGAGGGTTTGAGGCTACATGTTCTTAATATAGACTCTATGTATTTAAAACCCTTCCAGACCAATTAAAGTTGAGTGGAAATAATACTGTGTTACCAGATGAATAGGGAGCAGAGGATCTTGAAAATATTTTCCACATAGCAGTCTCCCTAGTAGATATGAATGTAGGTTGATAAGATAATCTTGATTAAAATACAAGTGCCCCTTTGGAGGAGCAAAGTTATCAATTCTCATTTTAGTCTGTATTGCTTTAACCATTAAGGATAACAATATGCTTTAATCCAATAACAAATTGGACCAAAGGGCAGTTAAATTGGGAGTTGTTTTAGAAGATTAAGGTGAGAGATCTTCCTCTCTCTTACTTGAGAGGCTTATCTCTATGAGGTAGAAGACTTTTTAGATACAGAAGGAATGAGGAACCGTAAAATGGGGGAGACATTTGGGAAAGGAAGTAGAATGGTTGACATAGACTTCGCAGTTTTGTTCAGAGTCCTGGTAGTGTCTCCCTGAAAATCACCTTTCTCTTTGTCAGATACAATCTGTAGAATCTCAGACGCCATCCCAGACCTACTGAATTAGAATATTCATTTTTACAGGATCCACAGGTGATTCACATGCATATTAAAGTTTGAGAAGCACTGCTCTAAGTGACTGATATCTGAGTTAAGCAAGCATGGTTAGTTTAGAAAGGAGCCCTTCCACTCTCCCTGTCCCACTCCGCCCCCCAACCCCTTTAAGTTGATCTTCCCAGTTCAGGCTACTCTAGACTCTTGTTTTTCTAGCTCAGTGTTATGTATCCTTGGTAATTCCCTGTTGAGACATGGAGAGAAAGAAGAGAAGATGTGCTAAGGAATATACCACCTAAAAGAGGTTGATGAAATAAGTCAAATTTCCCTCTCATATGACCCTCATCACCTAGCTATGATTTATCAGATGGTAGAAAAGTTTCTTATGTACAGCCTTTCAGAAGATATTCCTTATAAATTCAGAGAGCCTCTCATGTAAGGAAGTGAGATTATTAGATCCTGGGGCACTCTGGAGTAGAGCTTTTGCATGGTAGTATTATCACAGTACCTAATCCAAGGGCTGACAGCTACCAGCCAGATGACCAATTCTTCCGTTGCTCTTAAGTGTTCTGCTTTTCTGGCTGATATGAAGAAAGAAGCAGACTTCCAATATCTCATGAGTAAAGTTCAAGCACCATCTAATTCTAATGGTATATTTGGCCCCAAAGAGGCTACCTCCCTCCCTCTTAAAAGTAAAAATGATGGCTATTTCCATGATCATACCACAGTTTAAAAATTTATGACCCTCTGCCTACCTTTTAATGTCATTGTACTGTGTGTTGTAAATAAATCCATTAACAGTGTTCATTGTTGAGAACTGTGGACTTGGTAGGTCAGGGCTAGCTAAGTTATATTTTTGCTGCTAGAATATTAGAATAAAACAAGGAAAAAAGTAATTTCCTATATTGTTTGTTTCCTGTACTTTTTCCCTGTACTTTTTAAAAATAATTCCTGAGACTTTTCTTCTTTAAAACTATCTTAAAAATGAGTCTTAAAAGTAAGTTCAAAAAACATTTTTGGAACTAACATAAAACGGTATTTTACCCCTTCACTTCCTTCATTTGCCCATTTCCATGTCTGTTTCCTTAATTAATAAATCAAGAGAACACGTGTGTCATTTGCAGCAAACACCAAGCATTCACACAATTTCCAATGAAATCTTTATTTGTGGCTGTGTGGTTACTAGTAATCATTGCAGATGCTTATAGGTATTTGGTAAACTGGCTTCTTGGTCGCTAGACTCAAGTTTATTAGCTGTTGCTAACAAGATCTATTCTACAGATCTCCTGAGAATAGAAGCTGTGCCTTCTTTTTGTCACCTTTTTCCTTTTTTATCACCCTTTCTGCTCCCAGTAATGATGAACTACACAAAGAGGAAGGTTGGTAGTGCTATCTCAACCACATACATTTACGATAAGTAGGCCTCAAATTGATTTGCAAGAATCTAAGGAATCTCCGTCATTCCTCATGTCAGCTCCAGGAAGAGGGTGCTTAAAATCAGTGCCAGTTCAGGGTATCATCCCTACCAAAGATATAACTCAGTTATATCTGAGTATAGTTTCCCAATATAGTGGGAAACTTTAAGTCAAATTAAAAGATCTTAGAGTAGTGTTTCTTATCCAAGCTCTTTTGTATTTATGCTTTGAGCATGTAGAGAAGTATACAGTTCAAATAGATAACTACAGACCAATAGAATAGAACTGGAAGTCAGAAATAAACTCATACATCCATGGCCAATTATTAGTAAGAAAGGTGCTAAGACCGCTCAGTGAGGGAAAGAATAGTTTCTTTAACAAATGGTGCTGAGACAATTAGATATCCACATACGAAAGCATGAAGTTGGGCTTCCACTTCACATCACATACGAAAATTAACTCAAAATGGATCAGCTATCTAAATGTAGACACTAAAACTATAAATCTCCTAGAAGAAAACACAGGGGTAAATCTTTATGACCTTGGATTTTGCAGTGGATTCTTAGATACGACACTGAAAGCACAGTCAACAAAAGAAAAAATGGAGAAATTGGACTTCAAAATTAAAAACTTTTCATTTATCAAAAGACATTAACGAAGTGAAAAGTCAGCCTACAGAATGGGAGAAAACATTTACAAACTATACATCTGGTAAGGGTCTAGTATTTAAAACAAAAAAGTAATAACCAAATTTTAAAATGAGCGAAGGATTTGAATAGACATTTCTCCAAAGAAGATTTACAAATAACCAACAAGCACATGAATGGATGCTTAACATCATTATTCATTAGAGAAATGCAAATCAAAACAGTAAGATACCACTTCATAACTACTAGGATGGCTGTAGTCAAAAAAATGAAAAATAAACAGTGATGGCAAAGATAGGAAGAAATTAGAACCCTTCTGCGTTGCTGGTGGGAATATAAAATGGTGCAGCTTCTCTGGAAGACAGTTTGATAGTTCTCAAAAAGTTAAACATAGAGTAACCATATGATCCAGCAATTTTCCTCCTAAGCATATATCCAGAAGAATTGATACAGGTACTGAAATACTTGTACACAAATGTTGATAGCACTATTCACAGTAGCCACAGGGTGAAAACAACCCAAATGTTCATCAGTAGATGAATAGAAAAACAACTTGTGAATATTACTCATCCATAAATAGAAATGAAGTACTGATACATGCTACAACATGGATGACCTTGTGAACATATTAATGTGCTACATGAAAGAATCTAGACAAGAAAGGTCACATATTGTGTGATTCCATTTGTATGAAAATATCCAAAAATAGGTAAGTCTATTGAAACAGGAAACAGATTGCTGGGGCTAGGGAAAGGGGAGAACGGGGAGTGACTGCTTAATGGTTACTGGGTTTTCTTTTGGAGTGATGAAAATGTTTTGGAACTAGACAGGGTGTTTTCACAACATTTTAAATGTACTAAATGCCACTGAATTGTGCACTTTAAAATAGTTAATTTTATAGACAACTAACGAGAACCTACTGTGTAGCACAGGGAACTCTACTCAATGCTCTGTGGTGACCTAAATGCGAAGGAAATCCAAAAAAGAAGGGATATATGTATACGTATAGCTGATTCACTTTGCTGTACAGCAGAAACTAACACAACATTGTAAAGCAACTATACTCCAATAAGAATTAATTAAAAAAATAAAATAAAAAAATAGTTAATTTTATCTTATGTGAATTCCACCTCAATTTTTTAAAAAAAGGATAATTAGTTACACTAGTACACAGGGATAATGCTGTTAATATCAGCATCTTCAAATACAGTGTATTTTGAAAAATGTTTGCTGTGAAGTCAGAGTACTTATTCTGGAACTATTTAAAGGAAGTTCGAAAAACTAGATGCACTATTATTTTACCTTGTTGGATGAAGTGGTGTTTGTTTCTGTGCTTTCCCTTTTACAGAAAATCTAACAATGTTTAGAATTCCAGATTGAGAGAATTTCTTTCTTTATGGCTGAAATTTGCATAATGATTTTTGATGGGGAAAAATAAAAAATATTAGAAGACAATATGATAGAAGAAAAACATTAAAATTGTTGTAAATGATTGCGGAAGAGCATAATCTTCACAGTGTTGAAGGATCCAGTGCTTAACAGAGTATGTAATTTGTCAGCATTGAAAATGTGCTAATCATCTGCCCAACAAAAAAGATGAACAAAGGGATTAAAAGAGCTTTAGTCTCTAGTGCTCCTTTTCAATGAGAGATGAGTAGATTTAATGTTCATTTGCCACATATGGTTTCATTAATAGCACTTCGGCTTTTCTCTGCCCCATTTGAGGCTTTACACTTAGGTAAATCCAGCCTACAGTCAGACTTGCCAGAGTTTCTGTATGTACTTACTGCTTATTCAGAGGTTATGTTTCAACACGTTCTAAACCATATTAAAAATGCTTTATTCATAAATTAGCTTACTTCATGTTTAAAGTCAATAAATGATATGCTGTTATTGTGTTTGATAAGAAAACACATGGATATCAAAATAAGAATCTTAAGTATCTGTCTCTAATGACAATGAAATGCAGATAGAGGTAGACTTAACTTCAAATGAGAACACACTGCTTCCTTTAGGTTAGCCCTTTCCGTGCTGTTTCTGTCCTCATTTAAGAAGACCTGGAAAACAGATAGCTAGTGGGAAGCAGCCGCATAGCACAGGGAGATCAGCTCGGTGCTTTGTGACCACCTAGAGGCGTGGGAGGGAGGGAGACGCAAGAGGGAAGAGATATGGGAACATATGTATGTGTATAACTGATTCACTTCGTTATAAAGCAGAAGCTAACACACCATTGTAAAGCAATTATACTCCAATAAAGATGTTAAAAAAAAAAAAAAAAAAAAAGACCTGGGACTCCTACCTGTTCTCTTGCCCTCTGGATTAGAAGTTTTCACCTGGCTCCTTGGTGATGATCCATCAGTCTCCTCTGTTAGTCCCATGACCAGTGACCATAAAACATCTGAAAATATAAAATATTTTGTAAAACCTTTTGTTTTAGTTTATCTTTTAAATTAAATCTCTGCTAATATTAATTTAAGGATGATTACAGAATGACAGAGATACAGCTAACAGAGAGTGGGTAATAGAGTGGCTGGAAACATAGAGCATCAGAATGAGTCAGAGGAACAAAATATTGATATGATTCCTGGTCCACTTCTTTTTCTTATCCTTCTGTGAATCATTACCATATTATACCATGGCCTTTTTCTAGCAACAGACTCTCTTTGGGCATCCAGCCACCACATGATACTATTCCTGAAGGTTCTATTCTTATTCTCCTTCCTTGGCAGAAACACCCCAGGGAGGGAGCCAACTTGAGTTCCCCTTTCCCAATTACCTTCTAACTATTTCTCCTATCCCATATTCCCAGTTATTCCCCTCAAGGCTTTTCTCTAATAAGTCCAGATGGACCCAACCTCCTTATAGTTTTACTTTTAAGTTATATTTGTCTTTCTCTGTCTTTAATGAGCTCTGCTTCACATTTGCTTGTGTTTAAAAATGATGGGGAGAATGCAAAGAATGACTTCCCTGTGCAACTTTATTTCTAGAGGGAAAACCATTGTGAATACTGTACACCAGTACAGACTCGTAATTCATTGTGCCCATGATATCTGCTCTCCATTAGTATTTTGTAGGGCTGGCACTGAACTTATTTTTCTCACCTGTGCTGTTCTAGTAGTCTTGTGAGACGTATTTCAATTGGTCTTCAAGATAGTGAATCCTTGTTAAATATAGTTTGATTGGAAGTCATATCTGATAAAATATTCTATCACTATATTATTATTTTTTTTAATTTATTTATTTATTTTTGGCTGCGTTGGGTCTTTGTTGCTACGCGCAGGCTTTCTCTAGTTGCGGCACGCAGGCTTCTCATTTTGATGGCTTCTCTTTGTTGTGGAGCATGGGCTCTAGGCGCGTGGGCTTCAGTAGTTGTGGCACGTGGGCTCAGTAGTTGTGGCTCGTGGGCTCTAGAGCGCAGGTTCAGTAGCTGTGGCACACGGGATTAGTTGCTCTGCAGCATGTGGGAACTTCCTGGACCAGGGCTCGAAGCCATGTCCCCTGCATTGGCAGGCGGATTCTTAACCATTGCACCACCAGGGAAGTCCCTATCACTTTAGATATTTGGAAAATCTCATTACATTGTGATGAATGACTTAATAAATAAAAAGAAGTCAGAATTTCTGTTATTTAACTATAAAATCTTTTTATGTTAGAGGCATTTTTCCTTTTGCCTCTTTCCCTTTTAGGTTCTAACCTCAGAATTTATTCTGCTGGCATCCTCAGGCATCATCTGCATCCACTGATCAGACCGTATACAGTCACCTTATAATGCAGGAGTGTTGCTGGCCCAGTGCCAACCGAGATTATACCTTAAAACAAAATAACAACCTGCTTGTTTACCTACCCTCTAAAGCTGGTATCTCATATTTTCTCTGCAGCTAGACTGACGATTTAATGAGTTGGGAAAGAATGGAAAGGATTGATAGGAAGACTGTGGTGCAAGTGTAGGATGGTGTAAGCTGCCTGCATGGATCAGCTCTGTCAAGAGCTGGCTAGGAAAGCAGTGGGAAAGTACCAAAAAGGACAGTGTTGTCAGAAAGTGGAATTGGGACTTATAAAAGAGTAAAAAGGAGTTCCTCACCCCATTTCCTTAGTTCACAACTCACGGGATCAGTTATTAACTTTAAATGATCAAATAAGTCTGATTTGAGTTACCTATTCTGTGAATCCTCTCTAGTCATGGTTTAAGATAAGGAATGTAGCTTTAGTTTAATATGTCACTCACTTCTCTGTCAACTCAAGCGAGGTGGGTATTCAACCCTAACTTCTTTAGAGTCTTAAGTAGTCATATATATATTTTTTTATTCATTCTGATTTAAGATTATAAAAGTCTTGAAAATGTGGTTTTATGTTTCTAAATCTACTACATTTAAATCAATGTATAAGTTCAAGGGTATTGGAGTCAGTATACTTTATGGTTCTTTTTTCATCTCAGCATGAATAACTTCAAATTCAGTGAAGTGTTGTTTGGCTTTTCTTACCCAAATGGTATACTTATCTGATTCACTTCACTAGTTGCCTATTTTCCCTTTCAGAAATGTCTGTTCTCTCACCAGGAGACTAAAACATTGTGCAGATGTACAGTTGGATACAATGATGCCAATATAATATATGCACTGTTCAATAATTTATTTTGTATCTGGAGTGATGCATCTGTTTCCTTCTTGTGGGAGGGGATTTGAGCTTCATTTCAATGTCATTTTAGGTACTGGTCCAATTTTTCCATCCAGTTAACCAAAAATGAAAATTTCCATCTGTTCAATTGCCATTCAGAGGAATGTTTTATCTCTGAAGCACATTATGACAACTAAAATTGACAGCATAATCTGTTTGACTTTTTTCTCTTTTATTCCCTCTTCAGATTCTCTTGAGCTTTAACAAGAGAGTATTCTTTTTTATAGCTGCCTAAGATTATAGGACTTACTCTTTCTTCTCTCTAGTAACTGTAGACCAGTAGAGTATGAATGGCTGTCCACCATTCACTGCTTTATTATGTTTTTTTTTCTGTCCATTTCTGATCCTACAGTAAACATACTTGTTAGCATGCTATTAACAGAACAATGCAAACATATCATTCTCTTTCTATAAGAGTAAATGTCTGGCAGTACTATTTGGCATCCCATTGAACACAGACTCTTTCCAATTGATATTTGGAAGATACCATTACAGGCTGATTTTTATTGATCATTCTGTACTTTAGGAAATTGGCTAAGGAGGCCTTTGGAATATACTGTCTGTAAAGTTTTTAACTCTTTACTTAAAGAACTAAGAATATTGCCTCAAATAAGTTTTATTGCTAAAATGGCAGAAAGATTTCTTTCTGTTATTAATATTTCAATTTAAATTAGCCCTCTCACAAAAAGCCCTTTCTATTTATGGACCAGGTAAAAATTTTAGGTGCAGTGAATTAAACAAGGTCCTGTCTCGCAAATGAAAGGTTATATCCTTGAAGCAGCATGATCAGGTTAAAATAATTTTTGTGACAATGTAAAATAGACATAGCAATACACTAAAACTTCTGCTCTGCTGAGCCCCAGAAAAAAATTATTCTAGATAGCTGGGTTTCTTCATAGTGTCTGCACTGATAATAAACATCTCTGATACCCTGTACGCTTTCTTGTCTTCTTGAAGATATTATATGATGGTTTATATTATAGTAATGACCACCGCTTACTTTTCTATCCTGTAAAATATTTGTGCCCTCATAGCCCTTTTGAGGTATATTGGGTAGTTTTCATCTATGTTGTTTATCCTTCACGCCTGTGTTCACTAAGTTTTTCTGTTCTGTTTTTTATTTTTTTCTCTTTTCCCATGCTGTTGGCTTACACATATCCCTTTTACCTTCCTATGTCTTATGTACCTTCCTATAGCAAACATGATCTCCTGTGGATCAAATCAAATGAGTAAGTTAGAGTACTATATACCAATGATATATTATGCTACTGAATGTAAAGATAATACTTTAAAAACTGAAATTGATGTGTTCTTACTGTGCAAAGTCTTTTATATAATGGATAACTAACTGTAGACTACTCAATATATGGAGTATTTCAAAAGCTGTGATTGTGAAATCCAGTGGAATATCACTTAAGGGAGTAAAAGAGCATTCTTGAGAGTGTTAAACATCAGAACTAAAAGATTTCATATCTTAGATGTTTTTTAGCTATAATAATATGAAAATTTATATATGCTTTTGTGTATTTATGGGAGGCCGAGTAAATTTAAGTCTAGTATATGAGTTCCTTGGGATCTCATGATCCTAGAAATTCTCCTATTAAATTGTTATTGGTATCTCAACTTCATTGGGAATGCTTTAATTTGTCAGAGTCTACCCTATGGACAGTTTTCTTGGAGAAATGTAACTAGTTGACATTTAAGACATAGTCACATCATTTGAAGCATTATAATTTCTTGTAATGTTAGGACTATAAATGTTCATTTTTTTAAAAATTTTTAATTTTATTTATTTTTTTATACAGCAGGTTCTTATTAGTTATCCATTTTATACATATTAGTGTATACATGTCAATCCCAATCTCCCAGTTCATCACCCCACCCAGCCCCCCGCCGCATTCCCCCCTTGGTGTCCATACGTTTGTTCTCTACATCTGTGTCTCAATATCTGCCCTGCAAACCGGTTCATCTGTACCATTTTTCTGGGTTCCACATATATGTGTTAATATACAATATTTGTTTTTTTCTTTCTGACTTACTTCACTCTGTATGACAGTCTCTAGATCCGTCCACGTCTCTACAAATGACCCATTTTGTTCCTTTTTATGACTGAGTAATATTCCATTGTATATATATACTACATCTTCTTTATCCATTCATCTGTCGATGGGCACTTAAGTTGCTTCCAGGACCTGGCTATTGTAAATAGTGCTTCAGTGAACATTGGGGTGCATGTGTCTTTTTGAATTATGGTTTTCTCTGGGTATATGCCCAGTAGTGGGATTGCTGGGTCATACAGTAATTCTATTTTTAGTTTTGGAAGGAACCTCCATACTGTTCTCCATAGTGGCTGTATCAATTTACATTCCCACCAACAGTGCAAGAGGGTTCCCTTTCCTCCACACCCTCTCCAGCATTTATTTTTTGTAGATTTTCTGATGATGCTCATTCTGACTGGTGTGAGGTGATACCTCACTGTAGTTTTGATTTGCATTTCTCTAATAATTAGTGATGTTGAGCATCTTTTCATGTGCTTCTTGGCCATCTATATGTCTTCTTTGGAGGAATGTCTATTTAGGTCATCTGCCCGTTCTTGGATTGGGTTTTTTTTTTTTTTTAATATTGAGCTGCATGAGCTTTTTATATATTTGGGAGAGTAATCCTTTGTCTGTTGATTCGTTTGCATATATTTTCTCCCATTCTGAAGGTTGTCTTTTCATCTTCTTTGTAGTTTCCTTTGCTTTGCAAAAGATTTTAAGTTTCATTAGGTCCCATTTGTTTATTTTTGTTTTTATTTCCATTACTCTAGGAGGTGGATCAAAAAAGATCTTGCTGTGATTTATGTCAAAGAGTGTTTTTCCTGTGTTTTCCTCTAAGAGTTTTGTAGTGTCTGGTCTTACATCTAGGTCTTTAATCCATTTGGAGTTTATTTTTGTGTATGGTGTTAGGGAGTGTTCTAATTTCATTCTTTTACATGTAGCTGTCCAGTTTTCCCAAGACCACTTATTGAAGAGACTGTCTTTTCTCCATTATATATCCTTGCCTCCTTTGTCATAGATTAGTTGACCATAGGTGCATGGGTTTATCTTAAGGCTTTCTATCCAGTTGCATTGATCTATATTTCTGTTTTTGTGCCAGTGCCATACTGTCTTGATTACTGTAGCTTTGTAGTATAATCTGAAGTCAGGGAGTCTGATTCCTCCAGCTCCATATTTTTCTGGCAAGACTGCTTTGGCTATTCGAGGTCTTTTGTGTCTCCATACAAATTTTAAGTTTCTTTGTTCTAGTTCTGTAAAAAATGCCATTGGTAATTTGATAGGGATTGCATTGAATCTGTAGATTGCTTTGAGTAGTGTCGTCATTTTCACAATGTTGATTCTTCCAGTCCAAGAACATGGTATATCTCTCCATCTGTTTGTATCATCTTTAATTTCTTTCATCAGAGTCTTATAGTTTTCTGCATACAGGTCTTTTGTCTCCCTAGGTAGGTTTATTCCTAGGTATTTTATTCTTTTTGTTGCAATGGTAAATGGGAGTGTTTCCTTAATTTCTCTTTCATATTTTTCATCATAAGTGTATAGGAATGCAAGAGATTGCTGTGTGTTAATTTTGTATCCTGCAACGTTACCAAATTCATTGATTAGCTCTAGTAGTTTTCTGGTGGCATCTTTAGGATTCTCTATGTATAGTATCATGTCATCTGCAAACAGTGACAGTTTTACCTTTTCTTTTCCAATTTGTATTCCTTTTATTTCTTTTTCTTCTCTAATTGCTGTGGCTAGGACTTCCAAAACTGTGTTGAATATTAGTGGTGAGAGTGGATATCCTTGTCTTGTTCCTGATCTTAGAGGAAATGCTTTCGGTTTTTCACCATTGAGGATGATGTTTGCTGTGGGTTTGTCGTATATGGCCTTAATTATGTTGAGATAGGTTCCCTCTATGCCCAATTTCTGGAGAGTTTTTATCATAAATGGGTGTTGAATTTTGTCAAAAGCTTTTTCTGCATCTATTGAGATGATCATATGGATTTTATTCTTCAGTTTGTTAATATAGTGTATCACATTGATTGATTTGTATATATTGAAGAATCCTTGCATCCCTTGGATAAATCCCACTTGATCATGGTGTATGATCCTTTTAATGTGTTGTTGGATTCTGTTTGCTAGTATTTTGTTGAGGATTTTTTCATCTATGTTCATCAGTGATATTGGTCTGTAGTTTTCTTTCTTTGTGACATCTTTGTCTGGTTTTGGTATCAGGTTGATGGTGACCTCATAGAATGAGTTTGGGAGTCTTCCTCCCTCTGCTATGTTTTGGAAGAGTTTGAGAGGATAGGTGTTAGCTTTTCTCTGAGTGTTTGATAGAATTCGCCTGTGAAGCCATCTGGTCCTGGGCTTTTGTTTGGTGGAAGATTTTTAATCGCAGTCTCAAATTCAGTGCTTGTGATTGGTCTGTTTATATTTTCTCTCTCTTCCTGCTTCAGTCTCGGAAGGTTGTGCTTTTCTAAGAAGTTGTCCATTTCTTCCAGGTTGTCCATTTTATTGGCATATAGTTGCTTGTAGTAATCTCTAATGATCCTTTGTGTTTCTGCAGTGTCAGTTGTTACTTCTCGTTTTTCATATCTAATTCTATTGAGTTGAGTCTTCTCCCTTTTTTTCCTGATGAGTCTGGCTAATTGTTTATAAATTTTGTTTATCTTCTCAAAGAATCAGCTTTTAGTTTTATTGATCTTTGCTATTGTTTCCTTCATTTCTTTTTCATTTATTTCTGATCTGATCTTTATGCTTTCTTTCCTTCTGCTACTTTGGGGTTTTTTTGTTCTTCTTTCTCTAATTGCTTTAGGTGTAAGGTTAGGTTGCTTATTTGAGATGTTTCTTGTTTGTTGAGGTAGGATTGTATTGCTATAAACTTCCCTCTTAGAACTGCTTTTGCTGCATCCCATAGGTTTTGGATCATCGTGTTTTCATTGTCATTTGTCTCTAGGTATTTTTTGATTTCCTCTATGATTTCTTTAGTGATCTCTTGGATATTTAGTAATGTATTGTTTAGTCTTCATGTGTTTTTGTTTTTTACATTTTTCCCCCTGTAATTGATTTCTAGTCTCCTAGCATTGTGGTCAGAAAAGATACTTGATATGATTTCAATTTTCTTAACTTTACTGAGGCTTGATTTGTGACCCAAGATGTGATCTATCTTGGAGAATGTTCCATGCGCACTTGAGAAGAAAGTGTAATCTGCTGTTTTTGGATGGAATGTCCTATAAATATCAATTAAATCTATCTGTTCTATTGTGTCATTTAAAGCTTCTGTTTCCTTATTTATTTTCATTTTGGATGATCTGTCCATTGGTGTAAGTGAGGGGTTAAAGTCCCCCACTATTATTGTGTTACTGTCGATTTCCTCTTTTATAGCTGTTAGCAGTTGCCTTATGTATTGAGGTGCTCCTATGTTGGGTGCATATATATTTATAATTGTTGTATCTTCTTCTTGGATTGATCCCTTGATCATTGTGTAGTGTCCTTCCTTGTCTCTTGTAACATTCTTTATTTTAAAGTCTATTTTATCTGATATGAGTACTGCTACTCCAGCTTTCTTTTGATTTCCATTTGCATGGAATATCTTTTTCCATCCCCTCACTTTCAGTCTGTATGTGTCCCTAGGTCTGAAGTGGGTCTCTTGTAGACAGCATATATATGGATCTTGTTTTTGTATCCATTCAGCAAGCCTGTGTCTTTTGGTTGGAGCATTTAATCCATTCACGTGTAAGGTAATTATCGATATGTATGTTCCTATGACCATTTTCTTAATTGTTTTGGGTTTGTTTTTGTAGGTCCTTTTCTTCTCTTGTATTTCCCACTTAGAGAAGTTCCTTTAGCATTTGTTGTAGAGCTGGTTTGGTGGTGCTGAATTCTCTTAGCTTTTGCTTGTCTGTAAAGCTTTTGATTTCTCCATCAAATCTAAATGAGATCCTTGCCGGGTAGAGTAATCTTGGTTGTAGGTTCTTCCCTTTCATCACTTTAAGTATATCATGCCACTCCCTTCTGGCTTGTAGAGTTTCTGCTGAGAAATCAGCTGTTAACCTTATGGGAGTTCCCTTGTATGTTATTTGTCATTTTTCCCTTGCTGCTGCCAATAATTTTTCTTTGTCTTTAATTTTTTCCAATTTGTTTAGTATGTGTCTTGGCATGTTTCTCCTTGGGTTTATCCCGTATGGGACTCTCTGCGCTTCCTGGACCTGGGTGGCTATTTCCTTTCCCATGTTAGGGAAGTTTTCGACTATAATCTCTTCAAATATTTTCTCTGGTCCTTTCTCTCTCTCTTCTCCTTCTGGGACCCCTATAATGCAAATGTTGTTGCGTTTAATGTTGTCCCAGAGGTCTCTTAGGCTGTCTTCATTTCTTTTCATTCTTTTTTCTTTATTCTGTTCCTCAGCAGTGAATTCCACTATTCTGTCTTCCAGGTCACTTATCCATTTTTGTGCCTCAGTTATTCTGCTATTGATTCCTTCTAGTGTAGTTTTCATTTCAGTTATTGTATTGTTCATCTCTGTTTGTTCTTTAATTCTTCTAGGTCTTTGTTAAACATTTCTTGCATCTTCTCAATCTTTGCCTCCATTCTTTTTCTGAGGCTCTGGATCATCTTCACTATCATTATTCTGCATTCTTTTTCTGTAAGGTTGCCTATCTCCACTTCATTTAGTTTTTTTTCTGGGGTTTTATCTTGTTCCTTCATCTGGTACCTAACCCTCTGCCTTTTCATCTTGTGTATCTTTCTGTTAATGTGGTTTTTCTTTCACAGGCTGCAGGATTGTAGTTCTTCTTGCTTCTGTTGTCTGCCCTCTGGTGGATGAGGCTACCTCTAGATGTTCATGTTTTAAAAGCATTTTAAACCTCTCTCCTTAATCACCTAAAAATAAAAGAAGGGAAGGGAGAGAAGAAATGGAGAATTAGGGAGAGAGAGGAAAAAAAGGAAAAGAAAAAAGAGAGAAGGAAGGAGTGATAAGGGAAGGGAAAAAGGGTTGGATTCAGGTCCTTGACTTAACTCACAGTCTTGTGGAAAAAATCAGGCATAATAAGAGTAGGAAAAAATTGCTACCAGCATTCAGAAGTTGTATGTCTAACTATTTCTTTCAATGCCTGGAAAGACTGAAAAAAAAACCAAGTTGTGGTTCTTTAAAACAAAGTAAGAATTTTTTAATGGAAGAAGAAAAGGATGGCATTAGAGATGTGTTCTGGGAAGAAGAAATGGTGTGAATTGGTTCTGTACCTACAGATACTCACATACTGTTTTTGTTTGTTAGTCTAGTACCTAAGAACTTATAGTATGAAATCTAAATGTTATTTTATTCAGTAAGTATATATTGATAGGATATATTACACACAGCAGTGTACTAGGGGATATGGAAGATATGAAAAATAAGTCAAATCCAATCTTGTCCTCACAAGCTGTCTGATACAATGGACAAGCTCTAAGGATGGGCACCCAACCAGTCCTGGATTTGAATCCTAGCTCAACCACTCAGTCCTTTTATGATTCACTGGCAAGTATTTGTTGAGCACCTACTATGTTCCTGGTATTATTCTAAGTGCTTAGATACTGTGGTAAGCAAGATGTAAAAGGTACAGTTCTCTCATGGTATTTTAATTTTTTCCGCCAGCTTTGTTGAGATATAATTGACATAGAACATTGTGTGAGTTTAATGTGTATAACATGATGATTTGACACATAAATGTATTGGGAAATGATTACCACAATAGGATTAGTTAACGCTCCATCACATCACATAATTACTTATTTTTTTGTAGTGAGAACATTTAAGATCTACTTTCTTAGCAATTTTCAAGTGTATAATACAGTATTGCTAACTCTGCAGTACATTAAGTTCCCAGAACTTTTTCATCTTACAACTGGAAATTTATACTTTGACCAACATGTTCCATTTTCCCCATCCACCACTCCCTGGCAATCACCATTCTACTCTGTTTCTATGAGTTTGGCTTTTTTAGATTCCACATATTAACTGAGATCATGCAGTATCATCTTTTTCTGCCTGACTTATTTCACTTAGCATAATGCCCTTAAGGACCATCAGTGTTGTTGCAAATGGCAGGATTTCCTTCTTTATCATGGCTGAATAATATTTCATTGAATATATATGTACCACATCTTTTTTATTCATTCATCCATCAATGGACACTTAAGATTGTTTCCATATCTTGGCTAATGCTGCAATAAACATGGGAGAAGAGATAACTCTTTTGAGATACTCATTTCATTTCCTTTGGATATATACCCAGAAGTAGAATTGCTGGATCACATAGTGATTCTATTTTTAATTTTTTGAGGAATCTCCATATTGTTTTCCACAGTGGCTGCACCAATTTACATTCCCACCAACAATGCACAAGGGTTCCCTTTTCTCCACATCCTTGCCAACATTTGTTACCCCTTGTCTTTTTGAAACTAACTGGTGTGAGATGTCATGGCATTCTGATTTTAGAAGAGGGAGGCACAAAATAAACAAATAGATAAACAATATTCTGTCAAATAATGAGAAATGCCATTAAGAATTGAACTGGGTTATGTGATAAGCAAGGCAGGGACAGGGACATGTGGATTTTGCTTTTGATTGAATGATCAGAAAAGGTCCTAAAGCAGGAGTGGTTTTCTATTCCTAGAACAGAAAGAAGGCTTATGGATGGACTCTAGTGAGCAAAGGGGAGAGTAATATGAAATGAGATCAGAAGCATCTAAGGCAAGATCAAATGGTAATGAGTTTGGTTTTTATTCTAATTATATTTGGAAGCTCTTGAAAGATTTTAAGCACGTTTTCCTGCTTAAAATATAATGGCATGATAGGATTTGCCTTTTAGCCTTTCAGTTTTTTTAAAAAATCCTTTTTGTTTTGTTTTATAAAATTTGATGTCCAAAATGGAAGTAGAGAATGAGTTATACCATTTGACTTTTCTGTTTAATCTAGAAAACCAAGAATACAAAATAAAATTGATATTAATTAGTAATCTCAATGGTAATAGTGTCTTCCCTATGAGACTGAGTGTTCCTTGAAGATAGATGTTATATCTTATTCATTTTTGTATCCCCAGCCCCTTATCTTGGTAACTGGCACTTTCACAGGCAAATCACTTTGTGCCTATGGAAGAACACATAGGGTCTAATTGATCAAGTACCACCAGCCATGGAGAGAGACATACAAAGAGCTGTTTCAGATCAAAAATATGTTAAAATTTAAAGCTTTTCTGAGATAAGGTGGGTTTCCCATAGCACTGAACCCGAAATAGTCCAGTCAAGTCCCTAGGTCCTCCTTTATTTCAGACACTGGAATACTAATCCTTTATGGCTATAAAATGTCTTTTACCTCAATAGGACTTCAACATTTATTCTTTTAATTAGAAAACTGTATTTAACCATAATTAATCATTCCTGGGGATGTGTCTAGAGAGTATACTGGAGTAAGGGTATTACCATCTAGTTAGTTAATATTCTAATAGAAACATGACCCTTTATTTATTTAAACTGAATGATCATTTAGGTTAAAGCATTTGACTCATCAGAACTTCCAAAAATACTAGTAACACTAAGTGTCTGGTTTTGAAATAATACAGTAGAAAGAAGCTGTCAATCAGTGTTTAGTTCCTGAGGAACTGAGGTTACCTTTCTCAAACCTTGATAAATGGTATTACTAAGAGCAGTCTTTGTAAGAAAGGTTAATAAGCATGTGTACACAAATAACAAAGGTATTTATATACATTTTTATTTAATAGTGCCTAAAATTTGTATGGCACTTTACAGCCTTCAGAATACTTCATTTACACCTTATTCCTCTTGATATTCAAAATGACCTCTCAAGATCTTAGAAAAATTGCTTACATTCACTGACCCTCAGTTTCATTACCTATAAAATTAGGATGATTCCACCTATCTTAAAGCATCTGTGAATAGTAACTGAGTATGTAAAGGGCTTGGTATGTAGAAAGTGATCAATAAATAGTAGTCAGTATTATTATCATCACCTTCATCATTACATTCATGAAACATTTTAGGCACATATTGGCTAGTTGACTTAGCTCATAAGTGACAGAATCAGAATGTGAACATGGGTACTTCTCATTCCAAAGCTAATGGTCATCTCTTTCTATTATCTTGTCATAGAGGCAGATAATATTAAGTCTGTAGAGAAAATAGCATTAAACAGGGCCGTGAAAGATAGGTTGCATTTGTAGCATCCAAGGCTTTTTATGAACTACCTTTATTATCTCTCACCAGTTTTTCAAATTTTATTACTTATTTCCCTAAGTATGTCTTCTACTTGAGCTTCTTCATTCCTACTGTTTGTGTCTTTCTACATTATCATTTCTACATGTCATGTGCATATTTTTATGGGGTCTTCACTACTAATCCATACCTTTTATCATTATCTTCATGGTTTACAGCGATTCCCTATATTTTGTTAAAAGTCTCTAGCAGTGTTTTCAGATCACAGAGTATTCTTAGGTTTTACAAGATAGAAGTATGCCAAAGCCAAAACAGTTGAGGAACAATTTGTTCAATAGAGTTACATAGATTACCCAACAAAACACAGAACTTCTTGTGCTTTTTATTTGCTGTTGTGCACTGAGAATCTGCAGGAGGGAAGGTGGGTATATAGTGGGCAGGATATAGTATCATCTCCAAAACTAATTTGGCCAAGGAATCCTTTTTTTTTTCTTTCCCCCGCTAGAGCATTTCTAGAGATTAATTTCATTGGGACACACAGATCTACAGCAATGATTGCCAGAAAACTCTGGACCCATTATATCAGAATTGGTTAGGGTTTTTTAAGTTCCAGGATTCCTAGGACTCACCTCAGTCCTATTAAAACAGAATCTTGGAGAAGGGAGGTAAAATGTCTCCTAGTTTTTCTTTTCCCATCTCTTAAATGATTGGGCTAATTGGAGCTCTATTCCCAGCTGTCTACTAGTCTTACTGTACATCTTCTTCAAGCCATGGAATTCACTCCCATGGCTTCAGTGCTCATTGTTCTAAAACATATTAGATCCATTCCCCCTATTTTCTGACTTTTGATAGAAACAACAGCATACTGAACAATTCCTGTGAGATACTTCAAGGAGACCTCACACTCAGTGTTAAAACTGAGACTAATTATTCCCTTCCTCTAAACAAGAACTAAAAATTGCTTTTCCTCTAGTATTTTCTCTCTTAGCAAATGATGCCTACCCTCTATCTAGATATCCAAGTTAGAAACCCGAGAGTCAGTTTTCTCCCTTATTCCCAGTATCCGTTCAGTTACCAGGCCTGCCAATTATACTTTCTAAATAGTTCTTAAAGTGGAAGGCCACTTCTTTCTACCGTCAGTACCTCTACCCCAGTCTAGGCCTCTGTCACTTCTCTCCTGAACTACAGCTGCATCTTGATTTTCTACCTCCAACCTGTTCTCCTCTAATCCAGGCTCCACACTACAGTCTTACTGATATTCCTACATTTCAAATCTGATTATAGCACTGTGTTGCTTTAATCAGTGACTTCATACCATCCTAGGATTAAGTCCAAGATGCTGAACTTAAGAGGCCTTTCACAGAATCGGGACCCTGCCTCTCTGACGAGCATTATCTCACTCCATTCTTCCCCTTACTCTCTACTATAGCCTTCAGCCCATGAGAGACTTTTCTGTTCCTTCTCTGTGTATCATTCCATGCCTTTCTACATGTTTCCCTCGCCCCTAACTGCCGTCTCCTTCTTCTCTCCTTTCTGCCTCTAACCTTTCCATCAGCTAAGTACTCATCCTTTACTTTTCATTTAAATACATCTTCCCCAAGGAGATCTTCCTCATTTTCTGGACCAGGTCAGAATCCTTTGCTCTTCATTGTTATTACATATCTTATTGTAGTGGTTTTTCATTGTAGGCCTACTGTGGCTGATGCTGCTATTTACCTCCCATTAGACATTCATTCCTTCTTTCTTAGCAATAAGAATTCTTATTTTTAGCTGGGCACATTGCTGAATAACAATGACTGTATTCTCTCTTTTCCTTTACAGCTCCATTTGCCTTATGATTAATTCTTAGGAAATAAGTTGAGTGTGATTTCTGAAAACTATCATTAAAGGGAAGGCACATGCTCTTCTTTGCCCCTTCCCTTTTCTCCTTCTGCTGACTAGTATGTGAATGTGCTGACTGGCACTTGAGTGATACTCATACTGGGTCATGAGTGATACTCATACTGGGTCATGAAGTGGCACTGAGGACAACAGAGCAGCCAGATAGAAGGGACCTGGATTCCTTATGACTGCAGTTTACTACCATATCAACCCTGAACTCTTGGCTTCCATATTTCCTTTATGTGAGAGAAAAATAAGCTTCCATCTTTTTTTAAGCTAGTGTTACTTACTTACTCCAGTGTGTATTTTTACTCTGATATAGCTGCTTTTCATCTGAGCCTCTTCTTGTGTTTGGATAATTCTGTACCTTATGAGTCTTACTAGGAGGCAGAGCCCCTCCCACAGTAGAAAAGTTGTGTAATCACTCCCTCAGCTTCCCTTGTAGCTGGGGTATGATGTACGATCTAGACTTAACCAAGCTGAAGTGTCTGTCTCACTTTTGAATTCATGAGTTAGTGATACAAATAAGTGGAGGCAACAGTGAATTCTTCCTGGCAGTGGCTATAGTAGGTAGAACTTTGGGGGCGGGTGGCAATAGAACATTCAGGTTGGAGGTGCCATCCTTTGTTTAGGGCCAGTGAGATGCCAATTGTAGCAGCTAAAGCTTGGTGACAGCAGCAGTAAGGTCTTCACTGGACTAGTTCTGTGGTATCATTTTCCATGCTTTTCTCCTTCATTACATAGTTTCTGAGCCTGTTTCTTCAGCATGCCAACAATTCTGTGAACTATCTAACATTTCATTTTTGGTTGAAACTAAACAAAGGTTTCTATTGCATGCAGTTAAACTCTTTACTGATATAGTCATGATTGGTCTTCTCTAGCAGATTATAAATGCTGTCAGGACGGTCTTCTCATCAGTATATCCCCACAGTGCATAGCATCTCAGTGTAGCCTAGCTCAATGCCTGGTACATTAAATAGGTGCTCAGTTTTTGTTTGTTTGTTTTGTTTTGTTTGTTTTTAATAAATGAGGAATCCATGCCTCTGATCTCAACTCTCTTACCTACCCCAGTAATTTCACTTTAGCTCCAGGAATCTTCTGAAATTGCTCTTGGTAAGATCACTGCCAGTATTCTGCTTTCCAAATCCAGTGTTTCACTCTAACTTGATTAACTTCTTTAAAGCTTTGAACACACTATTCCTTCCTGGTTCTCATTTTACCATTCTGATTATTTTCTTTTTAGGTTTCTGAAGTTATTCCTCATTATCTGCCAGCTGTTATATTTTAGTGATCCCCCAGAATTCTTTATTCAGCTCACCCACTCCTATGGCATCAGTTACTATACATGATGATGATTACCAAAAGTTATCTTCTACCCAGACCTCTCTTTTGAGCTTCAAACCATTATATCCAGCTGCCCACTCAATAGCTCCATCTGGATATCCCACAAACCTCTCAAACTCAACATATCCTACATGCCTAAAATTAAACAAGTTTTGTTGTCCTTCCCCAACAGACAGATACTATAGATATGGCTATTAAATCATTTGCTTAATCTAATTATCAACGGATTAGTTGAAATTAAGTTAATGTACATGGTGCAAATTCACAGTTAAGATTTATTCTCAGATATTTTTTCTTTCTTTAGTACTTTCGTTTTTTTGGTTTTTTAAAAGTTTATTTTATTGAAGTATAGTTGATTTACAATGTTGTGTTAATTTCTACTGTACAGCAAAATGATTCAGTTATATATGGTATATATACATTCTTTTTCATTTTAGTCTAGTACTTTCTGTTTTTCTATCAGTGTACCATTAAGACTATTGATAATTTCCAAAAGTTCTGTTTAGTACCAGGACTTTGCTACTGAGTGTAGACACAAATAATATTAGTATTGCATGTTGAATAGACCTAAACTAGAATACATTTGCATCTATATTAGTCTATATTGAGAAATCATTTTAATTACATTTTAAACAATTTTAATTTACCATTTTTATTTAGTAGAATTTTTAATCTTTTTGAAGTAGAATTTAGCTTTCAGAAAAATGTGATATAAAACATACAAAGAAATGGGACATAGTAATTGAAAAGTAGTCAAACTTTATTTCTTACATAAAAATTTCACCTATAATCTCACTTATTCACCTTGACATTTCCAATTAAGTGTTTTGAAAATTATAACAATAATTTGCTTTAACCAATTTGTATATTGCCTGAACTCTCTAGGTAGCAATCATGTAAATAGCATGACAGGCAGTTTCAGTTAGAAACCTCTTCAACAGTTTGGTTACCTTGTAAGAAAAACTTCTTCATATTGGAGAATTATTAAGCCACATAAACAAATAAAAATTGGTTGTTAATGTTGCAAACATTCAAACAGAGAAGTTAAGAAAATTATTGAAATTTGCACAGTAGGTTTTTATATTTAATCACCCTCAGAAAACAGCTGATGCAAAAAGTATGTTAATGCAGTTTTATTCATTTGAAACCGTTAAGCTGAATTAGATTTTTTTTCAAATAATTTATGGAAGCACGGTAGTTTCTTTTGGATTTTAATTTTGTCTAATGTCCTATGTTCAAAAGTACATAAAAAGAAATTTTTCCCTTTATGATAATTTCTTTCAACTCTCTTAAAATAAGGTATTTTAAGAGTTCCCTGTGTTGATATATTAATAAAATGCTCTGTGCGTTGTATACTTGGATTATATTACAGCTAGTGGATTTATTTCTAACTATTATTCTTTTCTGTTAGACATCTGTTTGAAGGTTTAAAGATTCTTTTTTTTTCTAAATTTTTTTATTTATTATTTTTGGCTGCATTGGGTCTTCATTGCTGCATGCAGGCTTTCTCTAGTTGTGGTGAGCATGGGCTACTCTTTGTTGTGGTGCGTGGGCTTCTCATTGTGGTGGCTTCTCTTGTTGTGGAGCGCGGGCCCTAGAGCGCATGGGCTCTAGGGCACTTGGGCTTCAGTAGTTGTGGCATGCAGGCTCTAGGGCATGCGAGCTTTAGTAGTTGTGGCGCACGGGCTTACTTGCTCCGCGGCATGTGGGATCTTCCTGGACCAGGGATCAAACCTGTGTCCCCTGCATTGGCAGACGGATTCTTAACCACTGTGCCGCCAGGGAAGTCCTGAAGATTCTGAATAAAGCCGGTTTTTAAATTCATTGCTGTGAATCGTATGACATTGAATATGCTTGTACAGTCATGTATTCTATGGACAGTTGCTGTGCATCACTGGAGCCTAGCCAAGATATCTTTTGGTCCTGATTGTTCCCAAGTTTATCTCTTCCTTTTGTAGAGTTAGGAATTCATGGGAGTAAAATCAGAATTCATAGGAGTAGTAGAAAACACAAAGCTAGAAATTTGAAAAGGTACTGAGAAGTTTCAGTGAGGTTTGTATAACTTATGTGTATGTCATGTACAAAGCATCTTTATAGGTATTCTGTTTTATACAGTGGACCTTGGCACAGTTCCTGTTGGAGATTGTTGAATTTGATTGTAGGCCATTTTTCAATATTTATTTTGGCATAGTTGTTAACTCTTATTTGAGGCTAGTTTGGAAATGCCAAAACTGATAAACTTTCTATTATTGTTAATTACCTATATAACAGACCTTGGGTTTTAAAAGTTTAAGATAATGTTAAACTCTAACCACTTACAGGGAGAAGAGAATTTCTTTTGCATATGTTTAATATTCATTGAACACCCATGATATAGGCATTAAATAAGAATGTGGATTCTTTGTTTCTCCACAACTTTCTTGTTCATTACCTGTTGAGACCAAATTGAAGTAAAAGAACTATCACAAGCAAGATTGATTTTTTGGACATTTTCTGACTTTGTTCTGAAATAGATATGCTTAGGTATGAACTCCTATTAACCCTGAAAGTGTGTACTACTAATGGTAGAATTTGTTTTAAAAATTGAGTGACTGAACCAATGTATACTTACCTGATATACTATTTTTAATTACTTTAACAATGCTACTAAATGTAATACCCAATCTCTTGTATATATTTTTATCTTTAATAGGAGATTCATGGAAACAAGTAGATTGTTTAAATATTTCTTGACCTTCACCACTACTCAAAAATCTTTCCACATTATTGCACAGAAAATTCTACATGTCAGAATAGCAATTGTACTCTAAATTTCCAAGCTTCTATTTAAAGGACGATTTAAAATCTCGAGGGTAGAGGTTAAACAACAATAATTATGAATTATATTTTAATAATTAAATACTTTGCTAGTAGGATTTTTTAAATGATTCATACAGAAGTAAAAATAATTTTTGTGTGTGTGTAAAAGCAGAAAAAGGTGAAAGGCAGCAGAGGTAGGGAGTGGGATGCTATGTAAGTTGGGGACGCAATAGGCTGAAATTACATAACTATATGTTGGGGGAAATAGGACTAATTTCAGTGAAATCCTGTTGGATGGTTGCTGTGGTTGCATGTGTATTGAAATTATAATAATGACATTTCTGGTAGGTGGCAGCCAAGTAGCGTGAAAGCTGGTAGCAAATAACTGTGAAGTGGGAAAACTATGGATTAACTGTCAGGAGGGAATTTGAAGCTTTGTTCTTTTTTGACTCATTTTGCATTCTATCGCACTAATATATTCTGTCTTGAAGTGCTGCATTTCTTAAGGTGGTTTATACTTAAACAGTTGCCGTGGTTTCCCCTGCTGTCATGGTAGGATTCTCTGGGACAGTTCTCTCCTCAAAGCTGGAGGCTCCCAAATCAAATGCTACTTTGTTTTTTAATCATCTAAATGTAACCTAAAGTGGCTAAAGCTTGTAGTTTTAGATATGAACTTGACTTATGAATATAGATTATAATAAGGGAGTTTGAGTTTAGGGGCCAATGCTATGTTGGAAAGGTAAAGAATAACAATGACTCTTAGGTGTGTGTTTTTTAAAGGATTGGTAGGTTGCTTGTGCCTGGGTAGCCTGTACTTCTCACTGTACCTCTGATGTATCTGGGATGTCTAGCCTCTGAGTGCCTGGCCACTCTTGATAACTGTCAGCACTATCCCAGCAAAAGTACTTATTTTTTCCTCTCTATCCCTCTTTTGTAGTTTAGGGGTTCAACATTTGCCTCAGATCATAAATATCTTCTTTTCTCCATTTTTAATTCTTCTTTTTTTACTCCTCCTCTGTTAAGATAAGTTAAGCATGAGACAGCCTACAATAAATAGTAGGTTACAGTAAATCAACTATACTCCAATAAAAATTTTTAAAAAATAGTAGGTTCCACAAGAATTGACTATGTGCTAATAAAATTATTTTGGAATAGCACAAATTCATATTAATGTTATGTTGACAGTGCGTATAAGAGCAAAATAAAAACCTCATACTCAGAGAGTTAAGCATGGGAGTCCTTTCTGTATAAACTTATAATCTAAATTAAAAATCTTTGTAGAAATTTTGAACTAAAATGTAATCAAATAGATTATTGATTTGGATTTTCTTTGGACATACCGGTAATTTGATATAAATTGACTTTTGCTAAATCAGATAACTGCAGAATTTTTGAACGAAGATAGATGTGTGACTTTATGTGAAATTTCAGAAACAGCAGTAGTAATTACAGGTGTTTCAAGGTGTACTGGAGCCAGCTCGCACTGGCTTATAAGAGCTAATTGTTAACTTTTCAGGAATTTTGTGTGCTGGTTATTCAATACAGACATTATTAAAAATTAAATCATATCAATGTATCATTAAGTTATATTAAAAACAAAGATAATAAATACTTAAAATTCATTACTTTATAATTAATTGACTACATTTTACTATTATCTGTGCTCTTGAGATTATTTATGCCTATTGTATCTTTACGGTAGAATACTATATAATGGTGGGCTACTGTGCATCTCTTCGAACTCCATGTTTAGTGACATCATGTTAGTAGCTTGAACTTGGCCATGGTGGGAAGTTTATACCACAGAAATTAGCAAATGCTACAAATCAGAGTTTGATATATTGTTTTGTTGATTGCACTTAAAGTAATAGAAAAAAAGGTTAATAAATGCATAGTGTACCTATACTCATTATATTGTAAATTGCATAAAAATTGAGGAAATAGTCTTTCAATATTAAAAAACTGTAATCCAATCAACATTCATGGAATTATACCCGGAGAGCTGGTTGTTAAATATTTGCTAGCATACCACTGGTTTAAATTCGTCAAACTTTGTTAATTTTTTAATTAATAAGTTAGGATTTAACATAAATGCTTTAAATTTAAGCTACACAAATGGCAATAAAATATATTTTTATTCATCTAATATGTTACTACCAAGAGCATGAGGTATATTTATGCATTTATGACAAAAAGCTAGCTTGTAGTTTTCTTAAATTTTAATATCCTCAACAACCTTTATATTAGAATTTCCATAAGTGACTGATCAAAGTAACAGAAACTTTAAAAATAATGACAGCAGAAACATGAGTTGTATCCTGGAGATTCTGATTCCATAGGTTTATGGATGGCCTAAGAACCTGGCATTTTAGAAACCTTCCCTGGTGGTACCAATCATCAGCCAGGCTTAGGAATCACTGTATGACATAATTTCCAATGCCTTTTTTGCATACTGAAGACCTTTACTTAGAACAAATAAAATAAAAAAGATAGAAGGAGCTTTTGCAACCTTTGTGCTGTTCATCTGTTGAGTTTGACACTATTGCATGTCTCATCTTGGTACTATTAGAAAACCATGAGCAGTATACTGTGAAGATCTTTTTAGTTTATCACTAAGAAAGTTTTATCCAAATAAAGTATCCGTACACACACAAAGAGTCTGAAGATTTGCTTTCTTGTCCTGATTCTGTCATTTTGGCGTTCTGTTACCTTGCATGTGTAATTCTCATTCTCTTTAAAAGCTTCCATTTCCTCATCCATTATATAAAGAGATTATACTAGATAATCTTTAAGACAGAAAAGATGATCAAAATGTTACCTTTCATTCATAGGGATTTATTTTTCAGTGCTGCTTCTGAGTCCACTGAGTATCTTAACCCACAAAGAAAATTAGAGTGATTGCAATTTTTCACTTATTTCTTTTTCTGTATGATGGGGATAATAATAGTACACATCATTTTAGTGTTAGTTTTGAGTTTCGGTAAGTAAATTTATTAGTGTTTAAAAGAATTTCTGGCACAAAGTACGTGCTGTATAAATATTAGCTGCTATTCTACCTTCCTCCTCTTTTCCTTCTCCTCCCCCTTCCCTTTACTTTTCCTGCCTCTACTTCTTCCCCTACTGTAGCTTACTCTTCATTTTCTGTCCCTTTCCTTTTCATGGAGGGTTGATGGTTCATATTAAACTACCACCCTTTTCCTTCTTCACAAGTGGAGTATTGAGAAATAGTCTTTAAAAGTGCAGTATAATTCAATAAGTTTATAACAGATTAAGAACTTTAAAATCTCCTTGTAAGACTTCTTTTTCCAGCAACAAAACAGACTAAACCCTGAAAATCTCTTCTGCTACAAAATATTTTGTAGTGCTGGATGAAATATAACCTTTTTTAAATGTCCAGCTGAGATACATATACATATGTATTTTTTAAATAAATGATTTTTACATATACCATTATAAATGAGATTAGCTTTATTTTTCCCTTTTTGTACTGGCCTCCTATGCTTTTGGTATCAGATTATGCTAGCTTCTTAAAAAGAACTGAGGCATTTTTCCTCTTTCTCTATTCTTTGGAATAGATTGTATGAGAAAGGGTTTCCTTTTCCTGTGTGTCCTGGAAAATACACCTGTTAGACTTTC
This sequence comes from Eschrichtius robustus, assembly GCF_028021215.1. NCBI lineage: Eukaryota > Metazoa > Chordata > Mammalia > Artiodactyla > Eschrichtiidae > Eschrichtius > Eschrichtius robustus. The sequence continues at coordinate 47,668,172 of NC_090825.1, forward strand.
TGAGTTAGTGGTTTTTTTTACAGGAAGATTTTTGACAATTAATTCAATTTCTTTAATAGTTGCAGGTTCTATTTAGTTTTTCCAATCTTCTTTGATTCATATTTATAATTTATATATTTTAGAAAATTGTTCAGTTTAACATTTCAAATTTATTGGCATAAAATTGTTTATAATATTTTCTTACACTTTTACGTGTATTTGTATGTATTTAATACTATTTATTTATGCCATCCCGTTTAAAACTTGACTAATTAATAAGAAATTTGTCTATAATTCTTTGAAGACCCAGCTTTCAACTTTATAGTTTCTTTTTTATTGTTTATTTATTTTGTATTTCATTAAACATTAATTCTCTTCTTGTTATTTCATTTATTATCCTTCCTTTGTTTTTCTCTCCTGTTGATGTTATTTTTATAATTTCTTGAATTAAATTTTAGATCATCAATTTTTACCTTTTTGTTTTTTGATATAAACATTTAGGGCTATACGTTTTCCTATAAATAATAATTTGGATACATCTCTCAATACTTGGTACACTATACTGTGCTCATCTGATAAAATTTTTAACTGTCTTATAATTTCCATTGTGAATTCTTCTTTGACCCACTAATTATTTTGAACTTTTTTTTTAAGTTCCCAAGTGTATTAGGACACTTGATTTGGTGCTCCTTTTATTACTGATACCTCATTTCTAACATTTTGGCACAGTATTAATTTCCTATTGCTGCTGTACAAATTACCACAACTTCAGTGGCTTAAAACAACACAAATTTATTTTCTTACAGTTTGGTCAGAAGTCCAAAATCAGTCTCTCTGGGCTAAAATCACGGTGTTAGTAGGACAGTGTCCCTTCTGGAGGCTCTAGAGAAGAATCTGTTTTCTCTCCTTTTTTGGCCTCTGGTGACCACCTGCATTTCTTGGCCTGTGGCTCCTTCCTCCACGTTAATATCGCTCTCTGACCTTCAAACCTCTGCTTCTGTACTCATATCTCCTTCTCTTACTCTGACTGTCCTGCCTTCTTCTTATCACTCTTGTGATTTTTTTGGGTCTACTAGGTAATTCAGGATAATCTCCCCATCTCAAGGCTCTTAATTTAGTCTACAGGGTCCTTTTTGCCATGTAAGGTAACACAGGTTCCAGAGATTAGTACCTGGACATCTATGAGGGGAACATTATTCTGCCAATCACAGACACTATGTTTAGAGTATGTTCATGTGACATATACTTTTTGGTATTTTTTCAGACTGTCTTTGTAGCTTAGTTAGTGTGTCATTAAATTTTATTAAGATTCCGTATATGCTTGAAAAGAACCTGGTTGTGGATATGTAGTTTTCTGCAAGATCATATTTACAAAATCAAGCTTGTTATATTTGTAGTGTCCAGATTTTTCAAATCTTTACTGATTTTTGTTTCTTCATTAGATTATGAGAGAAGTATGTTAAGATTTCTCATTTTTTTCAATATTAATATATATTGGCTTGTAGTTGTATCAATTTTTGCTTTATGTATGTTGAGACTCTGTTGGTAGATGTGTTTAGCTTCAGGATTGTTCTGCATTCCAGTAAAATTTCCCTTTTATCATTAATGGCCCTTCCAAAATCTATTAATGCTTTTGTCTATGTTAATACTGCCTATACCAGCTTCATTTTGGTTAATATTTGTCTGGTATATCTTCTCTTATTCCTTTATTTTCTTTTTTGTGTGTGTATGTTTTAATGTTTTAGGTAAATCTCTTATAAACAGCATAAAAGTATAAATTTTTAGATATTCTAAGATTTTTCAGTCTTTTAATAGGTGAGTGTAATCTTTTTATTATTTATTATTTTATATTTTATGATATTTTTGGACTTATTTCTATCACTTTATTCATGTTTTCTCTTAATCATGCCTTTACTTCTGTCTTTACCAGCCCTCTCTGACTGATACATTTTTCTGTGTTATTTCCCCTCCCCAACCTTTCCCCTTTTACTGTTTTGGATGTTATACATTCTGTTTCTCTTCCTCAGTATACTATTTGGTGTGTAACTTGGATGTTTGACTTAAAAAAGTCTGAAGTTAATATCTCTGTTGAGCCTCTTCAAAACAAAATAAAGACCTTGAAATTTCATCTTTGGATAGCACCCTCTTTTGCACCTTCCTTGTACTCTCTAGCATTTTAGTTTCCCTTTGTTTTTAAATGCCTTCCATATTAGACAGGGTTATCCAGAGAAACAGAACCAACAGGAGAGAGAGAGATTTATTTTAAGAAATTGGCTCATACAATGTTGGAGGCTTGGTAAATCCAAAATCTGCAGAGTAGGCCAGCAGGCTGGAGATCCAGGGATGAATTACAGTTCAAGTCCAAAGGCAGTCTGTTGTCAGAATTTCTTCTTGCTTGGGTGAAGTCAGTCTTTATTATGGTCTTGAACTGATTGGATGAGACTCACCCACATTATGGAAAGTAATCTGCTCTGCTCAAAGTCCACCAATTTAAATGTTAATCTCATACAAAATGTGCCTTCACCAAAACATCTAGAATAATGTTTGGCCAAATATCTGGGCATCATGGACTAGTCACGTTGACACATTAAAATTAACCATTACACTCTCCAAATTATTCAGTTTCACTGTTACCATTCTTAAGATTCTGTGCTTAATTTAGCTTTACCGATACGTTTGCCAATATTTGCTCACACAATTTATTCTTGCATTTCACTCTCCTTTTTATGTTCGATTTTCTTTCTTTAATGGATCTTTCCTGAGAGTCTGTGGGAAACACATTCTAAATTTTCATTTTTCTGAAAATATCTTTATTATGTCCTCAAACTTGAATGATGGTTTACCTGGGTATAGAATTCTTGGTTAACATGTCTATTTCCTCAGCCCTTTGAAGGTATTGTCTGTTGTTTTCTAGCATTTGTTGTTGCTTATGAGGAATCTACCTTCAATGTAACTGTCTTTTGTAGGCATTCTGCCCTTTATTTGCTGATTGTTTTCAAGATCCTTTCTTTGTCTTTGATGTTCTGCATTTTTCATTACAGCTTATTTAGGTGTGGACTTCTTGTTATTTATCCTGATTTTTCTCATTCCTGGACCTGGGGAGGGGCTCATGTGGCTCATCAATTTTGGAAACTATTGGCCATTATCTTTTCAAATATTGCGTCCTTCTCCCTTTCTCTGTCATTTCCTTCTGGAATGACTATTAAAGATATTCATTCTCTATATCCCTTGAGGTTTTCTTTTTCATCAATGTTTATTTTATTTATTTGTTCGTTAAGTTTCTTTTTGGTGCTTTTAAAAATATGTTAGTTCTTTTTCCATATGACCAGTTTTTTCATTGTTTTTTCTCTCCTTTTAAAAATCTGTAATCATTCTAAACATTCTTATTGTTTGAGTCACTTTCACATTATTCTGTTTGTAGTTTTTGGAGGCTCCTTTGTATCTTTATTTCACCAGCTAAAACTCTCCCTTCGTGGTGCCTTCTTCAAGGTGTAATTTTTTTATGATGAACTCATCTTTAGTAGGAATTATTTCTTTCATGGAAATCCAGTGTAGTATCTGAGTATCACTATAGGGCTATTTACACTTACATTTTCTGGATCTTTAACGATTTCAAATATCCAGCCAGATTTTATGTTATTTTTAAATTTATGAAATTCATACTGTGCAATTGTGTAAATTTGAAACCCTCACATACATGCGATACTCCTCTAGAGTTTTTGATTTCTTACTGGTGACTCTCCCGCACCCCACCCCCCCCCAATTAAAGGCCTCAAACTAATGACTGGCTTCTTTGCTCCTTCTCAGAGTTCATGGGGCAGAGTTTTTTGCTTACTTTTTCATGAGTAGCACAGCTCTTTGGTGCTGTGAGCTTTATGCAGATGCTCACAGGTAAAGTTATATCTCCTCTCCCCCTCACCACCTCACTTCCCCACAAGAGATTTTTAAACTATATATCCAAGCCTTCAGCCCTTAGGGTTTAGAGCTGGGTCTGAAACCCTGTGCATTGCCACTGTTTCAACTCAAGCTTAGGGCGCTGGCTTTGATGTCTGTCTGTTTCCAGCACTTGAGGAACTTTCCTTTCTTTAACTTTTTAAAAAAAATTTTTAGCAATGTATTATTTTTAAAGCATTTTATCTATCATTTTTATATGTTTGAAGCAGGAAGGAAGCCCCTACACATCAGCTTGGACTAGCATGTTGTAAGAATTGTCTGTGTCGTTTTTGAAATATTGAAGACATTTGATTGAATCTTAGTGTCTTTATGTTTTAAGAATGTTGATTGATTTTCTATATTAATATTTTTTTTAAAATTTTATTTATTTATTTATTTATTTATGGCTGTGTTGGGTCTTCGTTTCTGTGCAAGGGCTTTCTCTAGTTGCGGCAAGTGGGGGCCACTCTTCATCGCGGTGCGCAGGCCTTTCACTATCGCGGCCTCTCTTGTTGCGGAGCACAGGCTCCAGACGCTCAGGCTCAGTAATTGTAGCTCACGGGCCTAGTTGCTCCGCGGCATGTGGGATCTTCCCAGACCAGGGTTCGAACCCGTGTCCCCTGCATTGGCAGGCAGATTCTCAACCACTGCGCCACCAGGGAAGCCCTATATTAATACTTAAAAAAAAATCTATTTTAGAATTATTTTAACTTTTCCCCTTCTAGTGGAATTTTTAAACTTTATTTTTTGCAAGTATCTGTACATAAATATTCAATAAATGTTTTCTAAGTGAAAATAAGTTGATGTGTAGTTTGTGCCAAACAGTGTTCTAGATGATTTTAATTAGAGTATTTGCTTTGGGACTCTTGTGTATTAGAGTTAGGCCTAAAGACCCTACCAAACTATATTCTCATGCCTATCTGTGGTATGTAGTATTATTATCACTGTTTTACTGGTGAGGTAATTAAGACATTGAGAAAGAAACTTGCCCCAAATCATGGCCAGCAGGTAGCAGAGCTGGATTTGAACTGAGTCTCTCTCCAGGAGTCTGTATTCCTTTTTTTTTTTTTTTGACATCTTTACTGCAGTATAATTGCTTTACAATGGTGTGTTAGTTTCTGCTTTATAACAAAGTGAATCAGCAATACATATACATATATCCCCATATCTCCTCCATCTTGTGTCTCCCACCCACCCTCCCTTTCCCACACCTCTAGGTGGTCACAAAGCACCAAACTGATCTCCCTGTGCTATGCGGCTACTTCCCACTAGCTATCCATTTTACATTTGGTAGTATATATAAGTCCATGCCACTCTCTCACTTCGTCCCAGCTTACCCTTCCCCCTCCCCGTGTCCTCAAGTCCATTCTCTACATCTGCATCTTTATTCCTGTCCTGCCCCTAGGTTCTTCAGAACCTTTTTTTTTTTTTTTTTAGATTCCATATATATGTGTTAGTATATGGTATTTGTTTTTCACTTTCTGACTTCACTCTGTATGACAGACTCTAGGTCCATCCACCTCGCTACAAATAACTCAATTTCGTTTCCTTTTATGGCTGAGTAATATTCCATTGTATACATGTGCCACATCTTCTTTATCCATTCATCTGTTGATGGACACTTAGGTTGCTTCCATATCCTGGCTATTGTACACTGTGGTACATGACTCTTTTTGAATTATGGTTTTCTCTGGGTATATGCCCAGTAGTGGGATTGCTGGGTCATACGGTAATTCTATTTTTAGTTTTTTAAGAAACCTCCATACTGTTCTCCATAGTGGCTGTATCAATTTACATTCCCACCAACAGTGCAAGAGGGTTCCCTTTTCTCCACACCCTCTCCAGCATTTATTGTTTGTAGATTTTTCGATGATGGCCATTTTCACTGGTGTGAGGTGATACCTCATTGTAGTTTTGATTTGCATTTCTCTAATGATTAGTGATGTTGAGCATTGTTTCCTGTGTTTGTTGGCAATCTGTATATCTTCTTTGGAGAAATGTCTATTTAGGTCTTCTGCCCATTTTTGGATTGGGTTGTTTGTTTTTTTGATATTGAGCTGCATGAGCTGCTTGTAAATTTTGAAGATTAATCCTTTGTCAGTTGCTTCATTTGCAAATATTTTCTCCCATTCTGAGGGTGGTCTTCTCATCTTTTTTTATGGTTTCCTTTGCTGTGCAAAAGCTTTTAAGTTTCATTAGGTCCCATTTGTTTATTTTTGTTTTTATTTCCATTTTTCTAGGAGGGGGGTCAAAAAAGATCTGGCTGTGATTTATGTCATAGAGTGTTCTGCCTGTATTTTCCTCTAAGAGCTTTATAGTGTCCAGTCTTATATTTAGTTCTTTAATCCATTTTGAGTTTATTTTTGTGTATGGTGTTAGGGAGTGTTCTAATTTCATTCTTTTACATGTAGCTGTCCAGTTTTCCCAGCACCACTTACTAAAGAGGCTGTCTTTTCTCCATTGTATATTCTTGCCTCCTTTATCAAAGATAAGGTGACCATATGTGCATGGGTTTATCTCTGGGCTTTCTATCCAGTTCTATTGATCTATATTTCTGTTTTTGTGCCAGTACCATACTGGCTTGATTACTGTAGCTTTGTAGTATAGTCTGATGTCCGGGAGCCTGATTCCTCCAGCTCTGTTTTTCTTTCTCAAGATTGCTTTGGCTATTCGGGGTCTTTTGTGTTTCCATACAAATTGTGAAATCTTTTGTTCTACTTCTGTGAAAAATGCCAGTGGTAGTTTGATAGGGAATGCATTGAATCTGTAGATTGCTTTGGGTAGTATAGTCATTTTCACAATGTTGATTCTTCCAATCCAAGAACATGGTCTATCTCTCCATCTGTTGGTGTCATCTTTAATTTCCTTCATCAGTGTCTTATAGTTTTCTGCATACAGGTCTTTTGTCTCCTTAGGTAGGTTTATTCCTAGGTATTTTATTCTTTTTGCTGCCATGGTAAATGGGAGTATTTCCTTAATTTCTCTTTAACATTTTTCATCATTAGTGTATAGGAATGCAAGAGATTTCTGTGCATTAATTTTGTATCCTGCTACTATACCAAATTCACTAATTAGCTCTAGTAGTTTTCTGTTAGCATCTTTAGGATTCTCAATGTATAGTATCATGTCATCTGCAAACAGTGACAGCTTTACTTCTTCTTTTCCAATTTGTATTCCTTTTATTTCTTTTTCTTCTCTAATTGCTGTGGCTAAAACTTCCAAAACTATATTGAATATTAGTGGTGAGAGTGGGCAACCTTGTCTTGTTCCTGGTCTTAGAGGAAATGCTTTCAGTTTTTCACCATTGAGAATGATGTTGGCTGTGGGTTTGTCATATATGGCCTTTATTATGTTGAGGTAAGTTCCCTCTATGCCTAGTTTCTGGAGGGTTTTTATCATAAATGGGTGTTGAATTTTGTTGAAAGCTTTTTCTGCATCTACTGAGATGATCATATGGTTTTTCTCCTTCAATTTGTTCATATGGTTTATCACATGCATTGAATTGCGTATATTGAAGAATCCTTGCATTCCTGGGATAAACCCCACTTGATCATGGTGTATGATCTTTTTAATGTGCTGTTGGATTCTGTTTGCTAGTATTTTGTTGAGGATTTTTGCATCTACATTCATCAGTGATATTGGTCTGTAGTTTTCTTTCTTTGTGACATCTTTGTCTGGTTTTGGTTTCAGGGTGATGGTGGCCTCGTAGAATGAGTTTGGGAGTGTTCCTCCTTCTGCTATATTTTGGAAGAGCTTGAGAAGGATAGCTGTTAGCTCTTCTGTAAATGTTTGCTATAGAATTTGCCTGTGACACCATCTGGTCCTGGGCTTTTGTTTGTTGGAAGATTTTTAATCACAGTCTCAATTTCAGTGCCTGTGATTCGCCCGTTTATATTTTCTCTTTCTTCCTGGTTCAGTCTCGGAAGGTTGTGCTTTTCTAAGAATTTGTCCATTCTTCCAGGTTGTCCATTTTATTGGCATATAGCTGCTTATAGTAATCTCTCATGATCCTTTGTGTTTTTGCAGTGTCAGTTGTTACTTCTCCGTTTTCATTTCTAATTCTATTGAGTTGAGTCTTCTCTCTTTTTTTCTTGATGAATCTGGCTAATGGTTTATCAATTTTGTTTATCTTCTCAAAGAACCAACTTTTAGTTTTATTGATCTTTGCTATTGTTTCCTTCATTTCTTTTTCATTTATTTCTGATCTGATCTTTATGCTTTCTTTCCTTCTGCTAACTTTGGGGGTTTTTTGTTCTTCTTTCTCTAATTGCTTTAGGTGTAAGTTTAGGTTGTTTATTTGAGATGTTTCTTGTTTCTTGAGGTAGGATTGTATTGCTATAAACTTCCCTCTTAGAACTGCTTTTGCTGCATCCCATAGGTTTTAGGTCGTCATGTTTTTATTGTCATTTGTCTCTAGCTATTTTTTGATTTCCTCTTTGATTCCTTCAGTGATCTCTTGGTTATTAAGTAGTGTATTGTGTAGCCTCCATGTGTTTGTGTTTTTTACAGAATTTTTCCTGTAATTGATATCTAGTCTCATAGCGTTGTGGTCAGAAAAGATACTTGATACGATTTCAATTTTCTTAAATTTACCAAGGCTTTTTTGTGACCCAAGATATGATCTATCCTGGGGAATGTTCCATGAGGACTTGAGAAGAAAGTGTATTCTGTTGTTTTTGGATGGGATGTCCTATAAATATCAATTAAGTCCATCTTGTTTAATGTATCATTTAAAGTTTGTGTTTCCTTATTTACCTTCATTTTGGACGATCTGTCCATTGGTGAAAGTGAGGTGTTAAAGTCCCCTACTATGATTGTGTTACTGTCGATTTCCCCTTTTATGGCTGTTAACATTTGCCTTATGTATTGAGGTGCTCTTATGTTGGCTGCATAAATATTTACAGTTGTTATATCTTCTTCTTGGATTGATCCCTTGATCATTATGTAGTGTCCTTCTTTGTCTCTTGTAATAGTCTTTATTTTAAAGTTTATTTTGTCTGATACGAGAATTGCTACTTCCGCTTTCTTCTGATTTCCATTTGCATGGAAAGTCTTTTTCCATCCCCTCACTTTCAGTCTGTATATGTCGCTATGTCTGAAGTGGGTCTCTTGTAGACAGCATATATATGGGTCTTGTTTTTGTATCCATTCAGCCAGTCTATGTCTTTTGGTGGGAGCATTTAATCCATTTACATTTAAGGTAATTATCAATATGTATGTTCCTATTACCATTTTCTTAATTGTTTTGGGTTTGTTATTGTAGGTCTTTTCCTTCTCTTGTGTTTCCTGCCTAGAGAAGTTCCTTTAGCATTTGTTGTAAAGCTGGTTTGGTGATGCTGAATTCTCTTAGCTTTTGCTTGTCTGTAGAGGTTTTATTTTCTCTGCTGAATCTGAATGAGATCCTTGCTGCGTAGAGTAATCTTGGTTGTAGGTTTTTCCCTTTCATCACTTTAAATATGTCCTGCCACTCCCTTCTGGCTTGCAGAGTTTCTGCTGAAAGATCAGCTGTTAACCTTATGGGGATTCCCGTGTATGTTATTTGCTGCTCTTCCCTTGCTGCTTTAATTTTTTTTGTGTATTTAATTTTTGATAGTTTGATTAATATGTGTCTTGGTGTGTGTTTCTCCTTGGATTTATCCTGTATGGGACTCTCTGCACTTCCTGGACTTGATTATTTCCTTTCCCATATTAGGGAAGTTTTCAACTATAATCTCTTCAAATATTTTTTCAGTCTCTTTCTTTTTCTCTTCTTCTTCTGGGACCCCTATAATTCGAATGTTTATGCGTTTAATGTTGTCCCACAGGTCTCTAAGACTGTCTTCAATTCTTTTCATTCTTTTTTCTTTATTCTGCTCTGCAGTAGTTATTTCCACAATTTGATCTTCCAGGTCGCTTATCCGTTCTTCTGCTTCAGTTATTCTGCTATTGATTCCTTCTAGAGAATTTTAAATTTCATTTATTGTGTTGTTCATCATTGTTTGTTTGCTCTTCTAGATCTTTGTTAAACGTTTCTTGTATTTTCTCCATTCTATTTCCAAGATTTTGGATCATCTTTACTATCTTTACTCTGAATTCTTTTTCAGGTAGGCTGCCTATTTCCTCTTCATTTGTTTGGTTTGGAGGGTTTTTACCTTCCTCATCTGCTGTGTGTTTCTCTGTCTTCTCATTTTGCTTAACTTACTGTGTTTGGATTCTCCCTTTCACAGGCTACAGGTTCGTAGTTCCCGTTGTTTTTGGTGTCTGCCCCCAGTGGGTAAGGTTGGTTCAGTGGGTTGTGTAGGCTTCCTGGTGGAGGGGACTGGTGCCTGTGTTCTGGTGGATGAGGCTGGATCTTGTTTTTCTGGTGGGCAGGTGTGCATCCGGTGGTGTGTTTTAGGTGTCTCTGACTTTATTATAATTTGAGGCAGCCTCTCTGCTAATGGGTGGGGTTGTGTTCCTGTGCTGCTAGTTGTTTGGCATAGGGTGTCCAGCACTGTAGCTTGCTGGTCATTAAGTGGAGCTGGGTCTTAGCGTTGAGATGGAGATCTCCGGGAGAGCTTTTGCCATTTGATATTACGTGGAGCTGGGAAGTCTCTGGTGGACCAATGTCCTGTACTCGGCTCTCCCACCTCAGAGGCACAGGCCTGACACCCGGCCGGAGCACCATGACCCTGTCAGCCGCACAGCTCAGAAGAAAAGGGAGAAAGAACGTAGGAAAGAAAGAAAAAATAAACAAAAAGAAATAAAGTTATTTAATTAAAACATTTAAAAAATTTTTTTAAATAAAAATATTTAAAAGTAATAAGAAAAAGAGAAAAGAAAGAAAGAAGAGAGCAACCAAACCAAAAACAAATTCACCAATGATAATAAGTGCTAAAAAAAAAAAAAAAACAGAAAGAAACGGACAGACAGAACACTAGGACAAATGGTAAAAGCAAAGCTATACAGGCAAAATCACACAAAGAAGCATACACATACACACTCACAAAAAGAGTAAAAGGAAAAAATAATATATAAAAAAAAGGAAGAGAGCAATCAAATCAGTAAACAAATCTACCAATGATAATAAACTGTAGCTACTAAACTAGGATAAACATAAAACCAGAAACCAGTCAGTCACATACAGCAAACCCCAAGTCTACAGTTGTTCCCAAAGTCCACTGCCTGAATTTTGGGATGTTTTGTTGTCTATTCAGGTATTCCAGAGATGCAGGATACATCAAGTTGATTGTGGAGATTTAATCCGCTGCTCCTGAGGCTGCTGGGAGAGATTTCCCTTTCTCTTCTTTGTTTGCACATTTCCTGGGGTTCAGCTTTGGATTGGCCCCGCCTCTGCATGTAGGTCACCTGAGGGCATCTGTTCCTGCCCAGACAGAATAGGGTTAAAGTAGCAGCTGATTAGGGGGCTCTGGCTCACTCAGGCGGGGGGAGTGAGGGGTTCGCATGGAATGCAGGGCGAGCCTGCAATGGCAGAGGCCGGCATGACATTGTAACAGCCTGAGGTACGCCGTGTGTTCTCCTGGGGAAGTTGTCCCTGGATCACAGGACCCTGGCAGTGGCGGGTTGCACAGGCTCCCGTGAGGGGAGGTGTGGATAGTGACCTGTGCTTGCACACAGGATTCTTGGTGGCAGTGGTAGCAGCCTTAGCGTTTCTTGCCCGTCTCTGGTGTCCGTGCTAATAGCCGTGGCTCGCACCCATCTCTGGAGTTTGTTTAGGCGGTGCTCTGAATCCCCTCTCCTCACGCACCCCGAAACAATGGTGTCTTGCCTCTTAGGCAGGTCCATACTTTTTCCTGGACTCCCTCCTGGCTAGCTGTGGTGCACTAGTCCCCTTCAGGCTGTGTTCACGCAGCCAACCCCAGTCCTCTCCTTGGGATCTGACTCCAAAGCCCAAGCCTCAGCTCCCAGCCCCCACCCGCCCCGGCGGGTGAGCAAAGAAGCCTCTCGGGCCGGTGAGTGCTGGTCGGCACCGATCCTCCGTGTGGGAATCTCTCCGCTTTGCCCTCTGCACTCCTGTTGCTGCGCTCTCCTCCGTGGCTCCGAAGCTTCCCCCCCTGCCACCCGCCGTCTCCGCCAGTGAAGGGGCTTCCTAGTGTATGGAAACTTTTCCTCCTTCACAGTTCCCTCCCAGAGGTGCAGGTCCCGTCCCTATTCTTTTGTCTCTGTTTTTCCTTTTTTCTTTTGCCCTACCCAGGTCCGTGGGGACTTACTTGCCTTTTCGGAAGTCTGAGGTCTTCGGCCAGCATTCAGTAGGTGTTCTGTAGGAGTTGTTCCACATGTAGATGTATTTCTGATGTGTTTGTGTGGAGGAAGGTGATCTCCACTTCTTACTTCTCTGCCATCTTGAAAGTCTCCCCCCCAGGAGCCTGTAATCTTAATCATTATACTTTTAACTTTTATATCCTGTTGAGAGAAATCATTCATTATTGTTACACCTCTGTTTAAAATCCTTCAGAGGACCCCCACTGCCTTCTGCATAATGTTTAAATAAATATTTTAACATGGCATTCATAGCTCTTCATGACCTTATTCCAGCCTACCCTATTCTATCACATCACATATCAGCCCTGTTCCCTATCTCCGATTACTAACAATTTTCCAAAGGCACTATGCTATTTCATCCTTCCTTTTTTTTTTTTTTTTTTTTAATTATATTCTTCCCTCTGGCTGGAATGTGCCTTCCTTCTTTTTTCTCCTGGCTGACTCCTATATGTCCTTAGAAACTATAACTCTTTCTGAAAGTTTCCATAACTGCTCATGAGATAGTCGTCTCTCTCCTCAGTACTCTCCTAAATTTTTCCTTCCTTAATGTACCAGTTTATAGCACTTATTTCACTATGTTTTAATAAATGATCTTCTTCTCTCTCAACTCGACTAACTTCTTTTTTTTTTTTTTTTTCGACTAACTTCTTGAGGTAAATAACTGTGTTCTGCACATCTCTTTGTCCCCATGGCCTAGTAAAAATTACCTGGCACATAGGAGATGTTCAATAAATGTTTGTTGAAAGAATTAATGATTATTTCATTACTTGTTTTACAGATCACCCATAAGGTTTGCTTACTGCGATGTCCTGTTGAATTTTTATTTTATTTTATTTAAAAAATTTTTTTGGTATTTTCTAGTAAACGTGATTTTATTGACTATAAACTCACTCACATGTAACTTTTAACATTTTCATTCTTGTTGAATTTTTAAATAGTGCTATGAATTATTTTGTTAGTGACATTAATGAAAAGATGTTTGTAAGAACAAGAAGTTGCTGTCTCGGAATGCGAGTGAGTTAATGGGTTTCTTGAGATATCTTTTTTAAACACATAATATTTTTGCTTATTTAGTTGTAAAATAATATAGGTTCCTTAATAGTGAGTTATTTAAAAGCAATTCTATTTAGCTACTCAGTTGAAAATGATTTTCTGGTAAAAAAGTTAACTCACTTAAAAGTATGTGTTAAGAAGAATGCCTAGGGACTTCCCTGGTGGTCCAGTGGTTAAGACTCCAGGCTTCCTCTGAAGGGGGAGTGGGTTCGATCCCTGTTGGGGGAAGTAGGATCCAGCAGCATGCTGTGCGGCACAGCCAAAAAAAAAAAAATGCTTAGTCTAGCTGGTATAGTTCTTTGTTTTAATATTTTTACTCTTATCAATACTTAATGAAAATATATCTCATTAAACTTGAAGTTACTAGTAATTATTTTGTGACTGCATTTCATTTATGTACTATCTTGACATTGTATATAGAAATATTAATTTTATGAAAGCTCATAGCATTATTCACCACCAAAAACGATAGAAAGAAAGACAACCATATAGAACAGGTAAGTCTCTTGAGAAAAAAAAAATCTCTTTTAAAAACATATAAAACATATTAATGGTTTTTGTATCCTCATTTTATATAATTGTATAGAAAATTTAGTTGTTTAATTTGGGAGGAAATATTTTGTTTCATGGCTTTTAAAAATATTTAACTCTTTTAACAGGCATGAAGGGGTAAGAAAAGAAAATTACTTGTTTCAGCCTGGTTGGCAGTATATCTGGGCTAGCACTATTTTGCTGCAGCTGAAATTCAAACATGAGGAAATTGGAGAAATTTACAATTCAATGTGTGTTTCATCAGGGAGAAATCCACAGATTGTTTTGACACTCAGTTAGAAATTCAGCATGAAGATGGACGTCTCATGAAATTTGCAGCTGCTGATTGAATTTATATTTCCATAAAGGCCATCAACAGTAGCAGCCTGCAGGGGAAGAGGGGGGAGAGAAATGACAAAAATTGTGAGGCTAGCATTTTTCCTCAGCGTTATAGTGGCAAATTACTGGTAATAAGGGTTTACACTGACCAGGATTAAAGAAAAATATGGACAGCCAGAAGGGAAGGACTTCTCAGTTTAATTGATTTTAACTAAATATGTCTACATTTGATATCTAAATATGTGTTTAGTCATACGTAGAAAATGTAATATGTACCTAAAAGTCAGTTTATTCGTCTTTACTATTTAAATAGGAAAAATAAGGTATTTCTTGAAGTTATAGAAGGTTTTATTGTGTGGGTTATTTTCATAAGAGCCTTTCAAGATAAAAGATGAGTATTGTAGGAACAGAGTACAAGCTTGTTTTTTATACGATTGAAAAATCATTTCATGTTCTTGCAAATAACACACAATTCACTTTTTGAGAATACCAACTCATTATTTTAAATATTAAAAAAATGTTTTGAACAGACAGCCAAGTAACAATCACAGATAACAAGTTGCCTTTTCAAGGAAATTATTTCATTCTCATTTTAAAGTGTTTTTTTTTTGAGCAAAATTGGCAAAAAGTTAATTCTTTTGTTCAATGCTTGTCTTGTAGAGATTTCATATTGTACATGATTTTAAAATATTCATGGATTGTAGGTGAACTAAACGACTCAAGAATGTGTTCATTGTTCCCGCAGAGTTCTTTGTCTCTGTGGACAGTGTGTGTTTTAACCATAACACGGTGCCCTCAGATGGCTTTATTGGAAAATTAGCATTTGCACAATTGTATGTAAAAATAGTATCCTTACTGTGAAAAAAATTACATTTTGTTTAAAATTATGTAGTCTAAATATAAAAGTGAGATTGTTACCAAGAAAATATATACGTAATTGTTAGCCTTTATTTTTTTTTTAATGTACTAGATTATTTAAGAATATAAGAACATAGAAACTGATTCCATTAATTTAGTTATATTTAATTATATTTGAGAACATCTACTATATCTATATTGTAAACTATTTTAATTTGAGAAGAACAGTATACATTTCTGATATTTGTGCTAAAATATACACATGGACATTTTTCGGAGTTTCAGAATTTGCTTTAGGTGTTAAATGAGCATCTTCAGATTACATAACAAGAGTGTGCTTATTCTGCTAGGAGTTTATGAAGGCTTGCTTTTTCAACATCACTTGCTATTGTTTTACTGTCTGTGTTAATACCAGAATCTGCCACTTAAGTATATTTTTACTTCTTATGCATTAGTTTACAAACCAAAGCAATGCTATTTTATGAGAGAAGTACCACTGTGTCCAGCATAGATTTCGCAGGTATTTGGAAAAACTATTTTCTCATTTGTGCTTTTTCTTCCTAGCATTACTCAGGCATACACATTTTTGGGTCATTCATTCAAGAAGTCATTCTAGACTTCTCCCTCTTTCTTTCTTCTTTTCCCTCCCTGCCTACCCATTTGAGAATTTGCAGTATTCAGCATTCCAAAATACATGAGCCTAGCTAATTTAATTTACTGCTTATTAAAAGTCACCTTTTTCTTTAAGTTGCTACCAATTTCATCACCCAATTAAATCAGTATCTTCATTTGCTATTTTAGCGTCTTGCTTCTGCTCATGTATATTTTTAGTTTTTATCCATGAGATATAATTTATTCTTTCTTTATTCAACAAACATTTATTACTGATACCTATGTATCAGAGACTGTATTAGGTGCTGACAACACAATAGTAAACAACACAAAGCCCCCTCTCCACCTTCATGGAGTTTGCATTTTAGTGGGAAAGAGAGAGACAGTAAATAAATGAATATGTAATATAATGTTACTCATGAATATGAATTAACTATAAAGCAAGATAAGGGGCTAGAATGTGACAGAATGAGGATGTGGTGACTAGATAGGAAGTTCTAAAAGGATCTCTCTGATGATGTTCCATTTGAAAAGAAACCTGACTGAAATGAAATAGTGTGTAATACTTGGGAGTTCTACATATTTTCCCTTTACTTTGTATAGCATGAGCATTTCCCCCCAATTTTGCTGTATGAGTGTTTGTTTTTCACTTATCCCCATCCTCTAGTCACACTCAACATTAGTAGTCTAGAATTATGCTTCCACAGCTCCTATAGCTTTTCCATGCTCATACAGTTTGTATATTTATATACAAATATGTAGAAATAAGGTTTTTTTGGAGGGAATATTATCTATTTATTTTTTTATAAAAAAGGGAATCATTATATTTACCTTTCCCTGGCACTTTTGTTTCTTACTCAACAGTAAATCATGACCATTACTTAGATCAGAAGATACAGACCAAAAGCAATTCCTTTTAAAATTCATATTTTCATAATATGGATAATGCCACAGTTTATTTAGCCTTTGATTAATACATTAATGGACATTTCAGTTGCTTGCAATTTTTTTTACTACTACTGAAAATGCTCCAGTAAACATCCTGTACAAATATCCTTTCCTACTCATGCTTTTACGTCTGTAAAATAAATTCCCAGAGTTGGCATTGCAGTAGCAAAGGATATGTCCAGTTTTTATTAATGAATATTACCAGAGTACTTTCCAAAAAAATCTTAACAATTCACATTTCTCACCCCAGTGTAGGGGAGTGTCCCTTTTCTCCACAGCCTTACTAGCACTAGGTAACTTTGTATTATGTTTTGTGTATTTCCTCTGACTGTTTTTAACCCATCAGTCATCTGTCTCCATGACGCTCAGCTTGTGTGTACCCTGGGCATGCTATTTGGAATAATGGAACACTGTGCCCTTGCGGAACTGTACAGATCACTTTTTATCAATCTTACCATGTTGGGTTTTAACACATGTTTAAGTATATTCTTCACCCACTCTGACCCTCAACACTTCAGTAACACAAGGCCTGACACACTGTAGGAGAGCGGTCTGGGTAAATACTTGCTTTCAAAACTAAATGTACGAGATCTTTGCCAAGCCTGTTGGATTATCTGTGCCATTGATTTCTCTTTGACAATGCACATAAGAGTTCACTACATTTAGAAGTTGTTACCTGAGAGGTCAAACATATTCTTTCCTTGACACTATTTTTCTCTGGGGTTTGAGCAAGCATTTTTCCTACGTTACATATTGCTATGATCAAGACACAGTTCTATTTGTCAGATTGTTGCTTGGCTACTGTGCATTTTTTTCTGGATCTGAAATCACATGCACATTCTAGGCCTATCCTCTGAAATTTTTTAAAGTAATATTGTTGACACTTTACTGGGCAAGTGTCTTCATCCCAGAATGTGATGTGCACCAGTGAACAGAGGTCAAGTAAGGGGCAAAGCTGTTTGTCATTTGCCAAGCATTTGCCAAGCAGTTTGCTACAACCAGATAAAAGTGTATTCCTATTTTCAGATTTAAAGTATAAACAAAATACATCTCTAGTCTCAACCAGTCTCTTCTTTTTAGAATCTTAATGTTGAAATGTCCCTTTGCTATCAGCTAGCTGAATCTTTTCACAGCCACCCATTCTAGAAGGTTATGTTTAGAGAGTGTTTTGGTTTCTGCCTTTATTTATTCTTTATGTGAACTGGGAGCTATGGTGATCCAGCAATAGCCTGAGTGACCATAGACTGCATTAGCAGCTGGACTCTAGAGAAAAGGGAAAGTGAAATCCTGATGAAGCTCTGATTGACTGAGATCATGCCTTTAAATGGTGGGTCTAAAAGATTATTCAGTGTTCACAAGTGTAAAGAGCCAGATGGTGTTTCAAGTTTTTAATGTAGGATGAGCATAAAGGTCTTTGAATTAGATTTTAGTAATAGGGCATGTATAGGAGTCTTAGGGGATATACTATACTGTCTTTGATGGGTAGTTACGGAGAGCATATTGGTTAATCCGAGACTTCTGACAAATAGAGTTTTGAGAATTTAGGTAGAATGGGCATGACAAGTAGGGAAACTTATCAACTCTTCAAGTTAAGTCTGGAGTTGCCTTATATAGAGTAGCCAATTCTATTTTGCTTTCCTATTCCCTGTTTTCCCATTCCCTATCTTATTCATTCTTACCGTTTAAATGTGTTCAGAGTATGTATCTATTGCTCTTCTACTATTTGTTAGAGATTCATGGTGTGGTTCAGAAACTGAGATTTGGAATAACACTTTTGCAAGCTCTGCTGTCACCAACAGACCTCAGCTCTTAGATCCTTTATTGAATCTGACTATTTAGTTTGGACCACATTTCTTTTGAGGTATCGACCTCTTTTTTTAAATTTATTTATTTATTTATTTTGGCTGTGTTGGGTCTTCGTTTCTGTGCAAGGGCTTTCTCTAGCTGCGGCGAGCGGGGGCCACTCTTCATCGCGGTGCGCGTGCCTCTCACTGTCGTGGCCTCTCTTGTTGCGAAGCACGGGCTCCAGACGCACAGGCTCAGTAGTTGTGGCTCATGGGCCTAGTTGCTCCGAGGCATGTGGGATCTTCCCAGACCAGGGCTCGAACCCGTGTCCTCTGCATTGTCAGGCAGATTCTCAACCACTGCGCCACCAGGGAAGCCCTCGACTTCTTAATTTAGATTTTTTTAATGTGTAAATTCGTTGATTATGTTTTCTAATAGTTTTTTGCTTTAACTGTTTTCTTTCTTAGCATTTTTAAAATGTGAAGTGTTTTCAATCTATTATAAGATTAATAAATCTAAATTTACAGGTAAGATACGTTATATAATATCTAGATAGTTTAACAATTAATTTCCTCTGTTTTCCTCTTCCTTCCTCTTTTTCTTTTTTTTCTTTAATACTTGAAAGCGTATTGAAGATTACTTCTAATTCCCCAAATAACTGATGAGGTTTCTTATAGCAAAAGGTCAAGCAGTTTAAGGTTAAAGTTATGTAACCTTTCTATTTTAAACTAGAACATTAAGATTTTTCCTGAACCTACTTCTACCAAACACCCATTCTTTAGTTACCATTATTCTTTGCCTTAGGTACACCATTTCTCTGCCTCCTTAGCTCCTTTTCCTGGCTGCCTTATCACTGTCATCTCTTCTGGTTAGTTCCTTTGACTGCTCTTTTAAACTTAGTTTTGTATAGACTCCTTTATAATATTCATTATACTTATCAACCACTTCAGCTCATGTGAGAGTCATGGATATAGGTGACAAGTTCTGTACCTCTCAGCAATCATCGAATAACCATCATGCTTTCACATAGATAACTTCTAAGAAATTAGGTTTATATAAGGTTTTTTTGAACCTTAATTATTACACTATATGAAGACAGTGATGTAGATTTTTTATGCTATCTATGCCAATACATAATTAATTTATTACAGTACTATGGAAAATATTAAAGATATCCTTTCAAGTAGGGGCTTTATTATATATTATCCTTCATGATACAAATCTGTTTTATAGTCCATATGATACCCATTTTGTGGTATAGATTTAATTTTTATCATAAAATTGTTTACATTTTCATTTAATGGTACCTATAATTAGTAAACCTAGAATGACTTAGGACAGTTCTTGTATGATAAGTATTGAACCTTCTCTTATACTTATAAGTACAATTTATTTATAAATTTATTCATTCCAGTATTTGTTCAACAGAAATTCAGGTTGTTCTGGCACTGATAACCTTAAACTCTCCTTAGATAGAATTATTCTTTCTTGGAATGTTTTGGTTCATCTGTATTTTTAAAAATCAGAGTAGGGATAAACCAAAGCTATACTAAGTAGACCACTTAGAAGGACGTTAAGCTTCTCACAAAAAAAGGAATAGGGAGAGGTTAGACAAACAAAAGGAGTGTCTTTATATTTAACTCTATAGGAAACAATTGTACGTAAATAAATAGTGCATACGCGTGCGCACACACACACCCCTGCTGCATATGATAAATCATTGGCTGAGGTTCTCATTTGTTTTGTCAGAAGGAGAGTGAAACATCTACTGTTCGTGGCCTAATTCTGATCATTAAGGAGAAAATTGATCAGTAAAGTAGAAAATTGAGAGAAGTCAGTATATAATTTTAGAGTTTATGGTAGCTAAGGAAAGCAGTGCTATAGAGAGTTAGATGTATATTCTAACCCATACATTAGAAGAGGAGTCTTCAGAAAGCTCTGCAGGAAAAATAGGTAAGTATTTATATTTCAAGAGGAATGGAAAAGGTCTAAAAAAAAATACTGACAGTATATCTGTTACTAATCCTAATGAGGAGATGGAGATGGAAAGTCTGCTAAAGGCAGTGCTCTAACTAGTGTTTTAAAAGGGCAAGAACACAAAAATGTCTGTAACTGTAGCCACAGGAAATGTAATGGCAGCAAGATAGGGGGCCTGATGTGTTCCCACATAATCATCAAAATTCAACAAAACAGCATGTTCAAACTATGAACAGAACACAAAGCCAAGGACAGTTGCTCAAATCAATGAAACATACTCCTAGAAAGACTAAACCTCATAAAGATGAGACTTTTAAGTCTCACAAATGACACAAAATGGCCATCTACTTTTATGTATGAATTTATGTAAGTGTATATATTTGGTTTTTCTTAGATGGGTAAATATATGTAGGTAACAAATATGTTCTTCTTTGATAACATTGAATATGAGTATTAAGTAGACACAAAAAGCTAAAACATTTGGAGCATAAAAATTTCAAAAGCTTAACCCATTACTTAAGAAAATAGTATATTTTTAATAGATGAAAGAGAACAAGACAGCTCTGTTCCCTTGTTTTTCTCTTATTTTTTGAGAAATGCTTTTAAGCTGAAAATATAAAACTTAACATAGGCAAGAGGGAACATAAAGAAAATACTTAGGGAGACTTCTCTTGTGGCACAGTAGTTAAGACTCCTTGCTCCCAGTGTAGGGGGCCCGGGTTCGAGCCCTGGTCAGGGAACTAGATCCCACATGCATGCCTCAACCAAGAGTGTGCATGCCACAACTAAGGAGCCTGCGTGCTGCAACTAAGGAGCCAGTGAGCCACAACTAAGGAACCCACGAGCCACAACTAAAGGAGCCCACATGCGTCAACTAAGGAGCTGGTGAGCCGCAACTAAGGAGCCCTTGAGCTGCAACTAATGAGCCCACGTGCCGCAACTAAGGAGCCAGTAAGCCGCAACTAAGGAGCCTGCCTGCTGCAACTAAGACCCAGTGCAACCAAATAAAAAATAAATAGATTAAATAAATAAATAAATGTTAAAAAAACAAAAAGAAAATACTTAGAAAATCTGTAAATGTTCCAAACTTCTGGAAAGACCATTCTTTATGCCTTCTTTTTTCAACCACAGAACAGCCCTTTCTCTCCTCTTCACTATAATGCCAAGAGGAACAAGACATGGGCCTGCTCCTGGAGTCTCAGCCTGGAATTAGAACTCCTCATATCACAACACCTCATTTTACAGTTATCTTTTTTTTTTTAATTTATTTATTTATTTTATTTATTTATTTTTGGCTGCGTTGGCTGTACCTTGCTGTGTGCATGCTTTCTCTAGTTGCGGCAAGCAGGGGCTACTCTTCGTTGCAGTGCGCGGGCTTCTCATTGCGGTAGCTTCTCTTGTTGCGGAGCATGGGGTCTAGGCACACGGGCGTCCATAGTTGTGGCTCGCGGGCTCTAGAGCGCAGGCTCAGTAGTTGTGGCGCATGGGCTTCGTTGCTCTGCAGCGTGTGGGAACTTCCCGGACCAGGGCTTGAACCCTTGTCCCCTGCATTGGCAGGCGGATTCTTAACCACTGCGCCATTTTACAGTTATCTTATTCTGAGGCTTTCTTAACGCCGAACAAATGAAAAGAATGCCTTCAGTTCTTTTTTCTGTTTGTCAGTAATAATTAGACATTTATTTTCATTCATTGTATAGTCTGGAGCATCTGATTAGTCTTATGATGAAAAAATTCATGAGAAAGCTATCATATCCAAATAGAAGTTAAAAATCAGTTGTTATTTAAAATGCAAAATTGTTATAAGTAGGGGATACTTGAACTCAATTAGATAAATAATAAATAAGTTACAAAACTCAGTGGCTTAACACAAGCATTTATTTCTTGAATCAGGCAGCTGTCATTTATTTTATATTTTCATCACTTGGACAAAATCTTCAAGGTTGACAAGGGGAGAAGAGAGCTAGCTGAAAGCTCACTTGGGATGATTTTAAGGGCTGGGCCTGGAAGAGGCATATGTCGCTTCTACCCATATTCCACTGACCAGAACCCAGTCATGTGACCTCCACAAACAGCAGGGGAGGCTGGAAGATGTAGAGGAGCTTGTGCATAATTGGTGAGCATGAACTATCTTTGCCACAGTTGGTTAAATCCAGTTACGTGAATGTTTATTGTGAACAGTGTGCATGTGACTTTTCTAGGCACAGGGTTAGAAAGATGAATAAGTCATGGTTTCTTCCCTCAAGTGAATCATAAACGAGTTCTAAAACTCATTGTAGACTATAGCCTGTATTTAGTTTTAGATTTTCAAAACAAATCCATTGCCTATTCTTAGTATTATGAGACTAATAAGTATTTTTTAAAACAGCCAAAAGATTTGTATACCATCTGTATCACTTAGGATTCAGGCAAGAAACAGATGGCACATTCAAATTAGATAATAAAGGGACTATGTAAAGGTGTGGGCAGGGTCTAGGAGGGAAACCACAGGGTGTAGGAAACCACAGGTGCAATACTAGAGGGTTAACAGCAGGGTGTCTTCACCATTTCCAAGCCTAAAAGGGTGAGGAGAAGTGGTTTCTTGGGCCTGGAGTTGTGACCTTGAGTAAGGGAAACAGCCAGCCCATTTGAATTTGTAGGGAATGCGCCAGCAAAAGAAATTCTCTGACCTTATTCTCCTCCTTCCTTCTAGTCTCCTGTTGGTATTCCCTAATATCTGAATCCCAGTAGAATCCAGAGGGCAAGGGAACCTTTGAAGTAATCCATATAGGTCAGCTTCCTAGGGCAGAGGGCAGAAAGGCAGGGACTGGATCTAGAGGGGCAAACAGCACACTATCCTAAGAAATCTTTTTTTCGTCTATTTAGCCGATATTTTCTAGGCCCTGTTCATTGCAAAGCTGTAAATACTATGGGGCATATACAAAAGGTATGCCTTTTCCTTCAAGGACCTTGCTTTCTAGTGAGGGAGGGGGAACCACAAACAAAAACTAAATTCAAAGGCAAGTCTCTAGAAGCTTTGTGTTCAAGCAGTGGTCGAGTGCCACATGGAGCATTAGATGAAGTGTAAGTGGTGTAGTTCAGAAGAGAAAGAGATTATTGTGCCCTTGAATTGTTAGAGGAAGTTTTGTGAAAGAACCGAAACTTGAACTTGGCTATGAAAGGTTGACAGAGTTTTTATAGACAAGGAGGATAGAGTCATACATACATATAGCTTGCTCAGAGCACACTGAGTGTGGAGTCTAGTTGAAGGTGGAAATTCATACAGAAGTTAGTAAGAGGTAGGTTTAGAAATAGTTTGAGGTCAGACGTTAGAGAGTCATAAAGAGCAAACTAAGGAGTTTGTGCTTCTAAAAACCATCATGATGTTCTAGGACAGATTACAAGGTATTGTGTGGTAGAAGAGTTATGCAATGAAATAAATTTGGGAAATGTATACTCTCCCACCCTTAGATATATATAATGTGTCTTTAGTATGTTGAAAGCTCTGAAAAATCTTGTACATAAACCACTTTTTCTGCTAAGCTTCACATGGCAAAAGAATTCTTTTTTTTTTTTAACTGAAACATGTTAAGATCTTGTGAAACTCTATTATTCTATAAAACCTGTTTTGAGAAATGCTTCTATAGGTAACGGTAAGCCTTTGAATAGTTCTGAAAGAGTTATGACATGATTAAAGGGGTAATTTAGGGAGATTATTCTGGCAGTGTTATGCAAGATGGATTGGAGTGCACATGTTCATTTAGGAAGCTATTGCTACTGCAGTAATACAGGCAAATAGTGCTAGCCTGAAGTAAAGGGTGGTAGTGGGCTGTAAAAGATGCACACTTGGGAGGGGCATTTAGAGGAAAGAAATGATAACATGACTTTGACTGAATGTGGGTGATAAGAAGTAGGGAGGGAAAGTCAGAGAGAGAGGTAGAGGTCAGTAATGACACAAACTATGACTTTCAGGCCCAAATCTTCTAGTCTGTGTGAGTTTGTTAAACTGCAATCTATAATGTACACAGACCATCAAGAAGGAAGTATAAAAAAAGACATTTGAGAAGAATGTGTGACAGTACACAAAGGGCAACATAATGCCTATTCTGAAAATCAGTTTAAAAGAATGTGTCCTGGGAATAATTGTGCATCATCACCATGGTATACAAACTAATTGTGATTCAGGACTAGAAGAGCAGTGTTCTGATCAAACGAGGTTGATGGACCAGACCATTGGGATTATGTATACAGAGCCAACTCAAACTGTATACTTATTAGTTGTACCTGTAAACTTAGGATTTTTATTAAACTTCCCCCCTCGCCACAATTTTTGGCACAGAACCAGTCTAGAGTTAAGAGCCAACTGTATCTTGTTTATTTGAGGTTTTATTAACAGTATTAACCTAAGAACACTGCTAATTTTTATAGCACGTTTCTCAACACCTTTTGAACCCCAATCATGTTAACAACCAGCTGCTGGCCTAGTGTTTGTTTAGCGCCACATACTAAGGAAACCAGTGTTGGACAAAGAGAGAAATGCTATATAAATCTTTTAAAAATTTTTTGTTATTAGGTCATAATCAATCATTCAAAAAGGGGGAAAAGCCCAGCAACAACTCTAACATTGTTTTCGGGAGTCATAGTTCTTAATTGATGCTCTCCTTGCAGCTGTAACTTTCTTTTCATTTCATACGCTCACTGTCATTTGCCCATTTCTCTTCTGTGCTTGAGTGCTTTTCCCTTTATCTTCTTATATTGTGTTTTTATTTAGAGAAGACAAAGTACAATGTGATGCTTCTTCCTTATTACTTGCTAAATTCCTTGTTTACATGCTAAATCCCTATTTTAATGTAGTTTTGGGATAAATTTACTGAAAATATTCAGTGCTTATATTTTCAGTTTTGAATTTATTCATATTTTGACAGTAATTGGTAGAAAACTGTTTCTCACAGCTGACAGGCCAAGAGAAAAAAAAGCTTGGGGACAAAGCTAACACATGCCAGAGTGCTGAGGACCCATCAGATATTTAAAGAAGTGGCATTTGTACTTGCATTATTTAAGCTACTGTTGAAAAAGGGGGTGGGAAGAGACCATATTTGTAGCAAGCGTATTATAGAATTCATTTTCTAAAGAATCATGTTTTTGAAGAAGGTATAACATCTCTCAGGCATTTCATGAAGCACACAAAACAAGTAGATAATAGTTCTCAAAAAGAGAAACCATGAATGTTGTGACATAAATCTTTTTTTTTTTTAATCCCAAAACTCAAAGAAATATATTTACCTCCTAGAAAATAGTAATTAAGCCCAACTTTCAAACTGAATGTTAGTGAATAATTTTGTCATTTTCTACCACGGAAATACTATTTGGTAAACAGTACAAGGAAAGATATATTTAACCTGTTTTGCCAATTAGCTTAGATGTTAATTGTCAGACTGTGATTTGGGGGACTTCTGATGTCTTTAAGAATCCCTCAGGTGATGGGATAGCTGGTTCTTTTGGTTTAATGATTGTGACTGTATTTCTGTTCTTTCTGGCAAGTATGAATAATTACATTTAATAAAAATCAAACATCTCACTTATGTCTCATCAAAGAGAAAACCCACCTTGCCCTTAATTCGGATGAGATACACGCTGCTGCAAGCAGAGATGGATAGAACAGTCATCCCTACTTTATTTTGTAATTTTTCATAGTACAGGGTGAAATTTTGAAGGGCCGTTGATATAGATCAAGACACAATAAGTCTTTTGGACTTTGAAGATATTCTATCAAATCATCTCAGATCCATCATTGAAATGAAGATTTGCACACAGAACAGAACACTTTAAGAACTTTTAAGAAGTTACAAAGTTGTCCTCTTTCCCTGGCTTCAACCATGAAACACAAATTGTAGAACACTTTAACTTGAAGTTTACACAGTCTGACAAGTTTTTTGTTTTTGTTTTTGTTTTTGCTTTTTTCCCTCATACATGGTCAATGTAATGGGTTGAATAGTATCCCCTAGACGTTCTTGTCTGCCCAAAATAAGGTCTTTGCATATGTAATTAGTTAAGGTGAGGTCCTACTAGATTAGAGTGCGCCCTAAATTCAATGACTAGTGTCTTACAAGGAGAGGAGACAACACACAGAGAAGAAGGTCTTTTGAAGATGGAGGCAGAGACTGCAGTGATGCAGCTACATCAGAAATGCCAAGGAATGCCAATACCACTAGAAGATGCAAAGATGGAATCTTCCCGAAGTCTTCAGAGGGAGCATGGCCCTGCCTACACCTTGATTTTGGACTTCTAGACTCCAGAACTGTGAGAGAATAAATTTCTCTTGTTCTAAAATACCCAGTTTGTGGTATTTTGTTATGACAACCCTAGGAAAGCAAGACAGTATTCCTAACCATTCTCCTGTAAACGTATTATGTTTTACTACTTGCTTTTACATATTTGTCCTGTCTAGTATACTGTGAAGTCCTCGAGGACAAAACCATGTCATACTCATCCATAGTAGGCACATGATTTAGTGTCCCCCAAATATTTATCACAGAAGTCTGTGGGCACATTTATTTTTTAAGGTTCCCAAATGTATTCTTCCTGAATAAACATGTTAGTTTTTTATTAAGTTTGCATACTTGAGGAAGATAAGAATATAAATAATCATAAGGATATTCTGTATGGAAAAGGTTGGAGATAATTGGCAGGCTTAGGCTTCTGTAGTTAGCAAAGGTACGCTAGCTGTTACTACCACTTTTAGATCCCATTCATATGAAAGATAAGATCTGAAGTGAATTTTAAAGTAAATGACATTTCTAAAGGGCTGTCAATCTGAATTCTCCAGAGAATATTCAGTTTGTCACAATTTTGCTCTAACATTATAGAACACAACTGAAAATAAATGATTGCTTAACTATCAAAATTTTGTCCAAAGCACATATCATTTATAAAGATTACATTTTAGTAAAAAGACTAAAAAACGTAATTTAAAGTAACATGGTATTTTATGAAGAACTGACATTTCAAAATAACATCTAAATGGATATATAAAAATTTAAAATTTTTAATCTTAAAGGCTTAGCTTATAGCCTAAATTTCTAAGATATGAAAAATGGTCATTAAATAATATTCTTATGTCTCAATTTAAATATATTCTCCATTTGCTAGTATCATTTTTTTTGTCTCTCTTTAATTACAAGTAGTTTTAAATTGTCCCTTTGAATATTTCTTACTCAGTAGTTGAAATACTGCCAACAGAGGCACTAATGACTCTTTGAGGTAGTTGTAGGTCGTTTTCACCTGTCCCATTTTTTTTCACGAATTTTAACATACAAGAATTCCTAGTCTTTGTATATTAAATTCTCACCCTTCTTATAGAGACTGTAAGTAAGAAATATTAATTTAACTCATTACAGGAAATGGACCAGTACTAGAATAAGAGATTGCCAATTTTGAAAACTGGCAAAGACTTAAATGTATGTATTTTTACCTACATAAATAAATTATGAATTATAAGCAAAATTTAGTTTATCCAACTGGGTGAATAAACATCTTTTGTAATGGCTAAATCTTATGGGCAGTCACTCAAATTATCTTCTACTAATAAGGAGAAAAGAGTCATTGTTTTTAGTTAGTAGAGGACATCTTTTGTTTTTAGTTAGTAGAGGACATCTTTTTAGAGATTTGTTCACCATGTTTCCTAGAGGAAAGTGATGATTTTAAGGGCCACTTGGTAATTATTTTCTTTCTGCTTTCCAGTGATGCTTTCACATGCCATGAATCAAAATAAAAATCTCTGTGGCAGCCATGGGCAAACTAGGTATGCTTCTTGAAGCCTGACAGTTTCCCTGACATATCTTGTGAGTGAATCATGTGGATAAAATTACCCATAATAAACTCAAATTAAAAATCTAGATATGAGCAAGTAGATTTATAACTATTACTATGCTGGAGTCTTCTTTAGAAATGTATTTTTACTTTTGGACTTAGTACTATTATTCTAAGTACCCAAATGAGCCCAGTAACCTTGATAATGCTGTTTTAACCATAGGAGATTTTTACCTTCAGTTTGAAATTTGTTGGTCCTTTATAAACAAATAATTCCATGATTGTAATTTAAATTCCTCTTAAACCCAAGTGCTTATCATTAGTGGGCCAGTACCAGAAACTGTACATATACACAGTGGATGCAGCTGTAAAAAATAGTGAGGGTATGCTTTGTGTATTAATATGAAAGGGACTTCCCTGGTGGTGCAGTGGGTAAGAATCTGCCTGCCAATGCAGGGGACACAGGTTTGAGCCCTGGTCCGGGAAGATCCCACATGCCACGGAGCAGCTAAGCCCGTGTGCCACAACTACTGAGCCTGTGCTCTAGAGCCTGTGAGCCACAATTACTGGGCCCACATGCCGCAACTACTGAAGCCTGTGCGCCTAGAGCCCGTGCTCCGCAAGAAGAGAAGCCACCACAATGAGAAGCCCACACACCACAACGAAGAGTAGCCCCCGCTCGCTGCAACTAGAGAAAGCCCGTGCACAGCAACAAAGACCCAACGCAGCCAAAAATAAATAAATAAATTTATATTAAAAAATATATATATGAAAGAAATTCCAATATATGTTACTAAGTAAAAGGAAAAGTGCAGAAAAGTTTGTAGAGTAAGTGATTTGTGGAGAAACAAAAGGGGTAAAATTATATGTGTGTGTATGTGTATAATATACATACATATAAACTCTTATATTGACTTTTGTGCATAAAAGTAATTTCTGGAAAGATAAACTAATAAAGAAGGGTTGCCAGCTGTGTGCAGGGATGGGAACTCAGCCAATAGGACATAGGCATAGGAGGGAGTTTTTTCACTGTAGACCATTTTATGCTTTATGTTTGAACCATGTGAATATATTACTTAGAAAAGGAGGGAGGGAGGGATGAGGAAGGAAGGAAGGGGAAAAAGAGGAAAAGAAAGTGGGGGAGAGAAAGGGAGGAAGGGAAGAGAAGGAAAGAAAATTCTGTTTTTAAAAGTATGCTGGTTGAATTCTTCTTTAAGAGAAGCCCAGTAAGCAAAAACAAACTTTAAAAACAGTTGCTTTTGGAGATTGATGTGAATTAATCATGAAAATATATAGAGCACCTGTTAGGTATAAGTTGCCATGTATTGGCAATTAAAGATTCCATGTACTGTCCCTTTGAATCATGGTATGACTCTGATCTCCCTTCAGAGTCTTTCAATCAGTAAATTAACTTCATCGTTCTTCCAACTTTCCTGTAGAAGTTGTAGTTTCTAAATTTCATATTGGGGATATCTTTGTCAAAATATGGACAACTATCAACCTTTGAACCTGCTGCTCTGCCTTTGGGCAGGATATGTCTAAGTAGGTCCCTGCTCTCTAGGGCAGCATAGCAAGCATGCAGTTTTATTCCACAAGATATTCTCATCTACTCCATGAAGATATCTTTCCAAAAAAGGACCTGCCTATTATTGTGAGACTTGATGAAATAGAGTAATCCTATGTAACCCTTTCCTGTCTGAAACACAAGGCCTTCTAGCAATCTTACCAGTTACCCAACTCTGTCTTCCCAATGTCCATTCTTGAGTTCAGCTCAGGCTAACTTCACCAGTAAACCTGCCTGTCTATCCCCAGTGCAGATGAACTGAGCCCTAAAACTTACAGACTTCCCTACTATGAAGAACCAGTTGTATAGGCTCTTAGATTAGATGAGCTTGGATCATCAAGTGTACCATTCCATTGAGAACAGAAGCTTGGACATAATTATATTTCATGTATTATGCTCGTATGTTCATTTGGCCGTTTGCAATGATGTATGCTTTGTAGTGATTAGAATTCTTTCCTAGGTTTTAACCACTTGGTACTCAAAAGATGCACCTTAATGTGGCACCTTCTTTCATGCGGGTTGATATTTTATGTCAGTATCTTCCTACAATCACGATTTTAGATGAAGCGTTTTCTATCGTTTAGCTCCAGCTCATTTCTTCAGACAAAATGTTATTTGGCCTACCAGTGGAAAAAAACTAAAAATGGAGGTCTTTTGGTTGAAGTGGAGGATTTGTTGGAAGAAGGAAGGGATTTCCCTGGAACCTTGTCCCTTCCAAGGCTGCCCTTGAAATATTGTCATGGAATCCTTTAGGTTTAATTTGACTTCCATTGTTGTATCTAGAAAAATCAAATTAATAGAAGTAAGGTTAGATTGGCCTTATTTGACAGTCTTAGGAGGATGTTGTAGAGCTTTCCATTTAATAGGATAGTAATTTTGATTACCAGCAGTTTAGGTACTTTCTTAATATGAACTTATTTTTCTTATCAAGGTACTTACTCGTCTAGTGAAACATGGCCTTTCTTTTTTATCTTTGAACATTTTTCTGTGTATCCCACCCCAATTCTGTGTATTCAATGGAAATAATCATCTTTGGGGCCTGAATGTTGGTAATAAATCCAATATGGCCCTACCAAAAGCCATTTATGAATAGAAGGATGCCTTCTCTGTAGGCAGTCTTTTAGAGAAGGATGTGTTAACCTAAATAAGAAATAATTCTTCAAATGAAGTAGTGCACATCTGTGGGAATTGTTACCAGTGTTTGTATTGATACTTTGGATGTCAGTGTTTTATTCTTATATTTTTACCTTTTAATTTTTTTCTAATTATAAAAGTAATACAAAAATAAAAATATTTAATATAGACGTCAGAAGTCTACCATAATCCTTCCTCAACCCCTTGAAATAACCACTTTGCAATTTGGGGTGTGTTTATACAAGTTGGAACAGAATAACCATTGAAATTCCAGTGATTTATATGACAGAGATTTCTTTCTCAGTTGCCTACTCCAGGTTGGGGGTGAGAATGTTGTCAGTTCCACTTAGGGATCCAGGCTGATGGAGAGATTCCACCATATTGTTGCTGCAACATCTAGAACATGTTGCCTCTTCAGATACTTTGGTAGGGAAAGGGCTCTGGAGCCCTGGAGGAGAAATTTCTTTTTAATCTATGCTTCTTTAATTTTTAATGAGGTTGTGCATCTCTATCTGCGTATTTATATACTTCTCTCCTATATAAAGACTATTAATGTCCTTTGTTCATAATTTTATGTTTGTTCTCCTTTTTTGTTCAACCTATTTGTATATTAGAAACATTTAGCCCTTTGATTTTTTTTTTATTGGAATATAAATGCTTTACAGCCCTTTGATTTTTAATTGGTTAAACATCTTTTTTTTTTTTTCCAATTTTTTCTTTGGTCTTTTGACTTTGTTTGGTATTTTTTTTTGCTCCCTAAAAGTTTTTTATAAAGAAAATTGTGCAGCACTTTTCATTAAAGTTTCTGGGTTGTCATTTATAGAAAGGCCTTTCCCAATTGAAGATTTTTTTTTTAATATTCAAGTCTGAAATATTAAACTTCAAATAAGGCATCCCCAAAATATAAGGGTTTGCTTTCCCTAGGCCCCAGAGACTATTTTGTGGGTTCCTCTGCACATTTTGACTTCTTACAGTTATATTTAACCGTAGTCTCTGATATCCATTTTGCTATATATTTCTTATCTGTCATAGCATATAAGTGAAATAATATTGACTGTATTCCCTAGGCTGTGCATTAAGTACCTTGACTGATTTATTTTATAACTGGAAGTTTGTACCTCTTAATCTCCCTCACCTATTTCGCTCATTCCCCCATCCCTCTCCCATCTAGCAACCACCAGTTTGTTCTCTGTATCTATGAGTCTGTTTCTCTTTTGTTATGTTTGTTTATTTGTTTTTTAGATTCCACATATAAGTGGAATCATATAGTATTTCTCTAATTTCACTCTGCATAATACCTTCCAGATCCATCCATGTTTTCGCAGATGGCAAGATTTTATTCTTTTTTATGGCTGACTAATATATTGTGTGTTCTTTATCCATCATCTATCGATGGCATCTGGTCCTGGACTTTTGTTTGTCAGGAATTTTTTAAATTACTGATTCAGTTTCATTACTGGTAACTGGTCTGTTCATATTTTCTTTTTCTTTCTGGTTCAGTCTTGCGATATTGTATGTTTCTAGGAATTAATCCACTTCTGTCATCTATTTTATTGTGTATAATTGTTCACAGTAATCTCTCATGATCCTTTGTATTTCTGTGGTGTCAGTTGAAACTTCCCCTATTTTATTTCTGATTTTATTGATTTGGGCTCTCTCGCTTTTTTTCTTGATGAGTTTGGCTAAAGGTTTATCAGTTGTGTTTATCTTTGCAAAGAACCAGTTTCATTGATCTTTTCTATTGTTTTCTTAGTCTCTATTTCACTTATTTCTGCTTGATCTTTATGATTTCTTTCCTTCTACTAACTTTGGGTTTTGTTTGTTCTTCTTTCTCTAGTTGCTTTAGGTGTAAGTTTAGGTTGTTTATTTGAGATTTTTCTCGTTTCCTGAGGTAAGCTTGTATTGCTGTAAACTTCCCTCTTAGAACTGCTTTTGCTCTGTCCCATATGATTTGGATCGTTGTGTTTTTACTTTCATTTGTCTCTAGATATTTTTTGATTTTCTCTTTGATTTCTTTAGTGATCCATCAGTTGTTTAGTAGCATATTGTTTAGCCTCCACGTGTTTGTGTTTTTTGCAGTTGATTTCTAGTCTCATAGCATTATGGTTGGAAAAGATACTTGATGTGATTTCAGTCTTTTTAAATTTACTGAGTCTTGTTTTGTGGACTAGCTTGTGATACTGAGGAATGTTCCATGTGCATTTGGAAAAAAAATGTGTATTCAGCTGCTTTTGGTTGAAATGTTCTGTATATATCTATTAAGTACATCTGATCTAATGTGTCATTTAAAGCCAGTATTTCCATATCAATTTTCTGTCTGGATGATCTGTCTATTGATGTAAATGGAGTGTTAAAGTCCCCTACTATTATTGTGTTACTGTCACTTTCTCCCTTTATATTTGTTAATATTTGATTTATGTATTTAAGTGTTCCTATGTTGGATGCATATATATTTACAATTATTATATCTTATTGGATTGATCCCTTAATTATTATGCAGTGTCCTTTGTTTTCTTGTTACAGTCTTTGTTTTAAAGTCTATTTTGTCTGATATAAATATTGCTACCCCAGCTTTCTTTTTGTTTCCCTTTGCATGGAATAGTTTTTTCCATCCCCTCACTCTCAGTCTGTGTGTGTCTTTAGATCTGAAGTGAGTCTCATGTAAGCAGCATATATGTGGGTCTTTTTTTTTTTTAATCCATTCAGCCACTCTGTCTTTTGATTGGAGCGTTCGGTCCACTTACATTTAGAGTAATTATTGATAGATATGCACCTATTGCCATTTTGTTCATTGTTTTCTGATGGTTTTTATAGTTTTCTTGTTGTTGTTGTTTCTTTCTTCTTCTGCTCTCTTCCCTTGTGATTTGGTAACTGTCTTCAGTGCTGTGTTTGGATTCCTTTCTTTTTTGTGGGTTTGTATCTATTATAGATTTTTGGTTTGTGGTTACCATGAGGTGTGTGTGTGTGTGTGTGTGTGTGTGTGTGTGTGTGTATGATTATTTTAAGTTGGCTGATCTCTTAAGTTTGAACATATTCTAACAATTCTGCATTTTTATTCCCAACACGTTTAATGTTTTTGACAAATTTTACATCTTTTTGTTTTGTGTATCCCTTGACTACTAATTGTGGATATAGTAGTCTTTTAATTTTACTAATTTTTTCTTTAAACCTTCCTCCTAGCTTTATAAGTGGTTGATCTACTATCTTTACTGTATGTTTACCTTTACCAATGGGATCTTTCCTTTTTAAATTTTCGTTATTTTTAGTTTTTTTTTTTTTTTCTTTTCCACTTAAAGAACTCCCTTTAACATTTGTTGTAAAGCTGGTTTGGTGGTGCTAAACTCTTAGCTTTTGCTTGTCTGTAAAATTTTGATCTCTCTATCAAAGCTGAATAAAAACCTTGCCAGGTAGAGTATTCTTGGTTGTAGTTTTTTCCCTTTTATCATTTTCAGTACATCACACCACTCCCTTCCAGGCTTTTTTGCTGAGAAGTAAGCTGCTAGCTGTATGGGAGTTTCCTTGTACATAACTTGTTGTTTTTCCTCGCTTTTAAGATTCTCTCTTTCTCTTTAATTTTTGCTATTTTAATTATAACGTTTCTTGGTGTGGACTTCTTTGGGTTCATCTTGTTTGGGACTGACTCTCTTTGCTTCCTGCACCTGGCTGTCTGTTTCCTTTCCCAGGTTAGGGAAGTTTTCACCTATAATTTCTTCAGATAAGTTCTCTTCCTCTTTTTCTTTCTCTTCTTCTTCTGGGATACCTATAATGTGAATGTTAGTCTCAGAGGCCTGTTAAACTATCCTATTTTTTTAAATACTGTTTTTCTTTTTAGTTTGGGTGATTTTCACTTCTGTCTTCCAGTTTATGAATTTATTTCTTTATGTCATCTAATCTACTATTCTTTCCAGTGTATTTTTTATTTCAGCCATTGTATTGTCAACTCTGTTTGGTTTTTCTTTATAGTTTCTAATTCTTTGTAAAACATCTTGCTGTGTTCATCCATTCTTCCTAGTTCATTGAGCATCATTACCTTGAACTCTTTATCAGGTAGATTGCTCATGTCCATTTCGCTTTAGTTCCTCTGGGGTTTTGTCTTGTTCCATCATTTGGAACATATTCCTCTGTCCTCCTCATTTTGCATAAGTCAGTGTGTTTATTTCTATGTATTAGGTAGGTTGGTTACATTTCTCAATCTTGGAGAAATTGCCTTCTGTAGGAGATGTCCAATGGGGCAGAGACATCCAGTGGGGCTCAGTCGCACATTCTCCTCTCGTTACCAGAGTTGTACGCTTTAGGGGTGCCTCCTATGTGGGCTGCATGGGCCCTTCTGTTGTGCAGGGCTGACTACTGTGGGTGTGTCTGTAGGTGGTATTGGCCCCTGGCCTGGTTGGCTGCTAATACCTGCCTTGTGCTATGGCTGCTGGCCCTCTGGTGGGCGGAGCTGCATCACAGCACCACTGACTGTGGGGGCCTGGGGGGTCCTGGGGCTAGCGCCAGCCTTCTGGTGGTCAGGGCTAGATTGCCATGCAGCTGGATGCTCGACCCAGGATAGTCCGGAACTGGTGCTGGCCTGCTGGTGGACGAGTAAGCCCCCATCACTAATAGTCTAGAAGGAGGACTCCAGGATGGTGCTTGCCAGCCCCACTGTCCTTGTGGTGGAACAGAAACTCCCCAAAATGGCTGCCGCCTGCATCTGTGTGCCCAGGGGGAGTCCCAGTAGCCTCCTGCCTCTCTAGGAGCTCTCCAAGATCTGCAAGTGTGTGTGACCCAAGTATCTTTATGTTTTTTCCTATTCTTTTTAAAAAAAATATTTATTTATTTATTTTTATTTTCTTTATTTTATTTTATTTTACTTTATTTTTTTGGCTGCGTGGGGTCTTAGTTGTGGCACGTGGGATCTTTCATTGTGGTGTGGGCTCTTCGTTGTGGTGCGCGGGCTTCTCTCTAGTTGTGGCATGTGGATTTTCTCTCTCTAGTTGTGGCGTGCCGGCTCCAGGGCATGTGGGCTCTAGTTGCGGCACACAAACTCTCTCGCTGAGGCATGCAAGCTCAGTAGTTGTGGTGTGTGGGCTTAGTTGCCCTGCAGCATGTGGGATCTTAGTTCCCCGAACAGGGATTGAACCCACATCCCCTGCATTAGAAGGCAGATTCTTTACCACTGGACCACCAGGGAAGTCCACCAAGTTTCTTTAAATGACTGCCTCTGTGCTAGGACTCAGAGAATGTGAAATTTTGCATGTTCCCTTTAAGAGTGGAATATCTACTTCCTACAGCCCTCTGGCTTTCCTGTACACAAGCCCCACTGACCTTCAAAGCTGGATGTTCTGGGGGCTCATCTTCCCAGTGCAGGACCCCAAGGCAAGGGAGCGCACTGTGGGGCACAGACCCCTTGCTCCTTGAGGAGAACCTCTACAATTGTGATTATCCTCCTGTTTGTAGGTCGCCTACCAAGGACTGTGGGTCTTGACTACCACATCTCTACCCCTCCTTCCTGTTTCTTCGTGGTTCCTTATGTCTTTAGTTGTGGAAAATCTTTTCTGCTAGCTTGCAGGTTGTTCTCATAGATAGTTGCTCTGTAAGTAGCTGTAATTTTGATGTGTCCATTTGGAGGAGGTGAGCTCAGGGTCTTCCTTCTTCTCCATCTTGGCCACCTCACCTTTGAGCTTCCTACCGACTTTTCTGAGTTGCTCCTTTGATCCTGAAGTCACCAGACTCTACAGGGCACCAGGCTAATCAGAACTTCAAGAGTGTCAGAACTTTCCCTTGCCTACCACTCCCCTTCAGCAGCAAAACTGCCAGTTCTTAAACATAATCTTACACTCTGGTGAAAACCTTCTACTCTCACTAGCCTCATAACACCCTAGGTAGAGCACTAAAACTTCTGTGTTGCTTCTCTTTTGAGGCTTCATGCAATATCTGAATGTTATCTCTTTAAGTTCAATATAAAAAAACTCTTTATTTGGCTTGTAGTATGATTTTTAAACTATAATCAACCAACAGAATAATTTATAGTAATAGGTAATACATGTAATACTAAGTGCCAAGTCACTAAATTATCCTGTTATCATATTTTATCTTATTTTTCCTGTTTTATAGATAGGGACAGTGGGGCACAGGGAATTCAAGTAGTACTAAAGAATATAACCTGGTAAATTGCAGATCCATGTGGTCTGGCTCCAGTATCTGTGCTCTTAACCAATTGCCTATGCAGTGTAAAAAAAAATCTACGTTTATTCAGCATTTGTTTTTCAGCTTAGCTGGTGTCAAGGTAATCTTAGCTATTTGTAGAGACCTGCAAAGTAAAACACTGCCATAACTGTTTGAAATGAGGGTAGACCTCAGTAATTTCTGAACCAACCCACAGTTTGTACTAGATGCATACTACCTGTGAACCTCAGTGCTGTAACAACCACATTTTTCTCTCTGATGTTTCATGTTGTTTAAACCATGACTAGAACATTGTCTTTGTCAGGTAGGATTATAACCTTCCGCAGAGCACACAACCTAAAAAAGAATCGACCCAACTATTCCCAGAATAGTATCTCATCCCAGTAGGGTTTCCTACTGAGATATTAAGGTCAGGTCAGGAAAAGTAAAGGGAGTGAAATGGAGTGTTTGGTGGTGCTGTGTATGCCTAGAGTCAGCTTAAGTCGCATTTATGTAAGGGTATATACTGTCACTGTGGTTAAAGGAAAGCCTTTCTACCCATTTATTAATGATTTTATAGTCCTTATTTCATGGAAGATGGAATAAAAGAACAAAGAAAGTTTACTTTCAAAGCAATTTATTAAACAGGAAGTGAAAAAAATCAAGATAGACTTGTTTCTTTTCATATTTTTCCCTGCAAAATTGCCTTCTCATTATTGACGAATGAATTCATTTCTTTTTCATATCACAAATTTAAGTGTGTATCTGAATAAGACCTAGTTCTAATATTTTTTAAAATTCCTAATATGTTCTGGAACTAAGTTTAAAAATTCATTCCCTTGGCTCTTTTTTCCCTTTACAATTTGGAGAGTTTTGAAATTATGTTTGAATGGCTTTCACCTGAGGAGATATGTTTTCTTGTTTATCCATTTTAAATTAAAAAACAGATTAAAAAAACATAAATATTCATATCGTTTCTTGCAGAATAACTCAGTTGTCAAATTATTTTTGTATCCTGGGGTTAGTGCTTACTCAGATTAAACTTTTTGAAAAGGAGATTCAGTTTAAAATGTGGATGCTCTTTAATCAGATAGGGTGCCTTGAACTATTTCAAAGGCATGGACAGGTTTTGTTTTATATGAAGTGAAGAATGAGGCATTAGGAACTTCCCTGGTGGTCCAGTGGGTAAGACTCCACGCTCCCAATGCAGGGGGCCCAGGTTCGATCCCTGGTTGGGGAACTAGATCCCACATGCACGCCGCAACTAAGAAGTCCACATGCCGCAACTGAGAACCGACTCAGCCTAAATAAATAAATAAATATATATATATATATATATATATATATTTTTTTTTTTTAAAAAGAGTGAGACATTAGAGTTATAAAATTAAGATTCTTTTTGGATAAATGAATCTTCCTAAGGGTACAGGTAATGGAAATGTTTAATAATTTGCATTGAGAAGTTAGTGTTGTCAAAAGCTATATCCTAGGCAGCTCTCTTCACACCATTATACCTGGGCTAATCACCTTATTTCTCAATCTAAGAAAAGTTGATCTTGATCCTAACACCTGAATAAGAATTCTTCCTGTAACCTTTGTGTTTTTTTCTTGAAGATGTTGTAGTGGAGAAGTGTCATTCCTCATTCTTCTTTGTGATTTAGATGTTACTCATCCTTTTGGTAGAAGCAATGAGGCAGTGCAAAATATTACATCATCTTTGAGACTCTAAGGACACCAGAGTCTAACCAGAGTGGATTAAGATGGGTGATTTGAGAAGGGAGTGGTGGCAGAGGAACATTCACAATCGGATCTGCTTTTTTAGGGTTTGTGGGTTGTGTCTCAAGTTGCTTTTGACACAACATGCAAAGTAAAACTATCCACCCCTACCATCTCTCTGTGGGAGCCAAGGTATATTAAAAAAGCCTATACATATTAATCTACAAAATTAAGCATTTTGGACTTATATCAGAATTTTGTATTCTTTGTAATATATATAGAAAGGATTTTAATTTGGCAATTTTAAAGATCAAATATATCCCTGTGGTATTATAGCCTCTAATTATATGCTATTTGAGTCAGTATATTCAAGTAGCCCTTTATTAAAAATAGTATAAATATGTCACAAGAGGACATAGTAATTCTTTATAAACCCAGTCTTCCTTGATATAAAGAGTTTCCTTTATTAAGAAAGATTTAAATAAAAAAAACTCACTTCTAGGGAAAAGTTGTTTTTAGTCCATGTAATTTAGGATCTCATCAAGTGCTAAAAAGGTATTTAAGGAGTAAGACGTGGATTTTTATCCTCCATCACAGCTAACTGTGCTCTTGACAAGTATTCAATATACCCAAACTTACATTTTAGTTATATAAAGCAGTTTAACTATTTTGGTTGTATATTTGTTGACACTACAGGGTAGTAGAAAATGGTACAGGCACAGGCTTTAAAGTCATGTGGACCAGAATTTAAATTCCATTTTTCTCTGCCAGCGAATTGTTTGTCATTGACTCAAGTTTATATTTAAGTGGCATTTAGTTAATTCACATTGTTGTGCAACCATTACCTCTGTCTAGTTCCACAACATTTTATGAGGACATTTTTTAACCTAATGCATAATGTCTTTGAATGAGTGATGAAGGAATAAGTTTCCATTCCTTGGTTTTTAAGAGCTTTAAGAAATGGCTTGATGATGATTCTATTAGGATCTCCCAAGTTTCCTTTCAGTTCTAGTGTATTTTAAAATTATATGGTGAAAATTTGGAGATATGAGTAACATGCTACCCAAACATTCTTAAGTCAACCAGCATTAATTGCTTTCTATTTGCCTGGCATAGAATATTGACTGTCTACAATAAGCAGAAGACCCTGTGTTTATACATAGGAGTTTGTAATTCACTTGGAGAACAAGCTACAGATGAAATATATAGAAAAACATGCTTGTTCTTACTTCTGTGATAAACCCCAAACCTTTTAAATGTGTCCGTTCACTTCCTTTGAGGGGACTGCTCCTTAGTTACCAAAAGTTGAAGAATTGTCAAAACAGGGCTACAAAACTGTAAATTTTATATGCTTGTGCACACACACACACACACACATATATATGTAACTGTGGTAAATACACATAATATTTACCATTTTAACCATTTTTAAGTGTACAGATTAGTAGTAGTAAGTACATTCACATTATTGTACAACCAATCTCCCAAACTCTTTTCATCTTGAAAAACTGAACTCTATACCCATTAAACAAAAACTTTCCTTTCCCTTCCTTCCCCATTTGTCCCTGGCAACCACCTTTCTATTTTCTATTTCTATTTCTATGAACATAGAAGAAAGTAGATACCTCATATAAGTAGAATCATACAGTATTTGTCTTTTTGTGACTGGTTTATTTGGTTTATTTTGTGACTGGTTCATCAAGGTTCTTCCATGTTGTAGCATGTGTCAGAATTTCCTTCCTTTTTAAGGGTGAGTAATATTTCATTGTATCTGTATACCACAAATGTTGTTTATCCATTAATCTGTCAATGGACTCTTGGGTTCTTTCCACCTTTTTTCTGTTGTGAGTAGTACTGCTATGAACACGGGTATACACATATCTCTTAAGACCCTGCTT
Organism: Eschrichtius robustus; assembly: GCF_028021215.1. NCBI lineage: Eukaryota > Metazoa > Chordata > Mammalia > Artiodactyla > Eschrichtiidae > Eschrichtius > Eschrichtius robustus. The sequence continues at coordinate 47,708,672 of NC_090825.1, forward strand.
TCAATTCTTTTGGTTATATGCCCAGAAGTGGAATTCCTGGATCATATGATAAGTCAATTTTTAATTTTTTGAGGAGAACCATAATGTTTTCCATGGCATCTGTACCATTTTACATTTCTACCAGCAGTGCATGAGGGTTCCAGTTTGTCCACATCCTTGCTGACACTTGTTATTTTCCATTTTTTTGTTTATTAGTTTTTTTGGGGGGGTGTTAATAGTAGCTATCTTAATAGGTGTGAGGTAGAGTAGTATATTTTAAACCAAACTTTAACACAGAGAACATTATTATGGAGTGTACAATCTTGTTTTGAGATTATGGGAAAAGTCTAAATTTTAATATCATGCCAATTGACTCTTTTCTAATCCATTATACCCCAAATGATAGTCCTTGAGGGAGGTTTATGAAAGCTTGAGAAGTCAGGAAAACATGCCTGGGTATTGACCAAAACAAAATCTTTTCGAGGTAGTGTGAAAAAAAGTAAATCACAAAATTTATGTATTTTGAACATTATACAGAATACAGCTATCCTCAGAGCAGAGCTGCTAACTTGGTGTAGTGTGCAAAAACAGATTAGCGATTTAGCAAGCTTGATAATATTCCTTTCTCTGCCAATTTTCCCCATAATTTTCTACACATAAAAGATAGGTAAAAAGGTGATAGACAGTAGTTAGAGGCGGTAATACTGATTGGCAATAAGAAATAACTGGATTATTATAATATAGTGGGATAGTTTCTAAGTCAAAAAACCAATCTCAGTAGGACCTACTTATGTTAAAGTACGATATACAGTTGATCCTTGAACAACATAGGTTTGAATTGCACGAGTACACTTATATGTGAATTTTTTTTGATAGTAAATACTACAGTACTATACGTGATCAATTGAATCTGCAGATACAGAGGAACCATGTACATGGAGGGCAGACTATAAAGTTATATGCCGATTTTTGACTGCACAGAGGGTTATGGTCCCTAACCTGAGCAATGTCCAAGGGTCAACTGTATAATGACTTATTTATAGTTAACGTGAGATCCAAAGAGAAAGTGAGTACATGGAATGGTGTTTAATTTACTAAAGCAGAAAAAAAATCCATAAAGTATTTAAACATTATTTTCATTAAAATGGTCAGATGGGAAATACTTTGGTTTTCGAAGGAATGGGCTTCGTTTATCTAAAAATGGTATCATATGGATTAGCTGATTTTTTTAGTGATGCTAGAAAGATGACATACTTTACAAAGTAGCGTATATTCAAATGCCCAGAATTATTTTCACCGTCTTCCCTGTGTAAAATCCAATTGTCCTTTATTTTACTTTATTTTTTCCAGTTGTCCTTTAAACTTCCCATTTTCTGGAATGATCCTTCTAATCTCAGTTTTCTTCCTCCTTTGCCTGCCTAACACCTGTTTGATAGGTATCTCTTATCAAAAGTTTTCCATTCGTCTTTACTCCACAGTTTTGAGTACCTTATTTTTTTGTGTGTAGTATAGCATAGAGCATTTTCTCTCTTATACTTGTCTCTCTGTGTTGTAGTCAATCTCTGTTCTTAACCATCTGACCCCTGAGACCACCAGTATGTCTCAGATCAGTAATAGCCAAAGAGAAAAGTTGTTGCTATCATGCTGAGAATTGTACATACCATGTGTCTTGATATGCCTCTGGGAATGTGAGGCCATTAGGTTGTCTGATGTGAGTCATAGTGAAAAAATATTGGCACCACTGAACCAGACTGTGAGCAACTTGAACCTTCTTTTTCTTTCTCCCATATATAGTAAAGTGTTTGACTTATGTACTTTGTGTGTGTGTGTATTTATATAAATAAATATTTATTATATATAACTATATTTATAGTTATATATATTTTAAATGAGGTGAAGAATTTGGATTTTTGCTTTTAAGAAAAATACATGCTGGGACTTCCCTGGTGGCACAGTGGTTACGACTCTGCGCTCCCAGTGCAGGGGGCCCGGGTTCGATCCCTGGTCAGGGAACTAGATCCCACATGCATGCCGCAACTAAGAGTTCTCATGCCACAACTAAGGAGCCAGTGAGCCGCAACTAAGGAGCCCGCAAGCCACAGCTAAGGAGCCCGCCTGCCACAACTAAGACCTGGCTAAACCAAATAAATAAATAAAATATGTACATAAAAAAAGAAAAATACATGCAGTAGGATCTTAAGTTTTGTATAGAAAGAGTGATAGAGTTGTGATACAGTAAAACTGTGTTAGAAGATCATTCTCTTCTTTCTTCCAGAAAAGACATGAGATTGAAGACTCAAAGATGAAGATAGAGGCATAAAATTGCAGTGAAAGGAGAAAATAAAATCAGGGTGAGGGAATAGTGGAGCCAGATATGAGGCTTTAATATAAACTCTAATTACCTGCACATTTTCTAAGAGTGGACCACAAACGCAACCCTGAGCTTTTTTTTTTTTTTAATATGTTTGCATATTCTTTTTTTTATATATATATAAATTTATTTATTTTTGGCTGCATTGGGTCTTCGTTGCTGAGCGGGCTTTCTCTAGTTGTGGCGTGCGGGGGCTACTCTTTGTTGCGGTGCGTGGGCTTCTCATTGCGGTGGCTTCTCTTGTTGCGGAGCGCGGGCCCTAGGCACACGGGCTTCAGTAGTTGTGGCACACAGGCTTGCAACTCTGAGCTTTGTAGCAGCTGATTCAAAAGGAGACAACCTTCCAGTCAGAACTTCACGATGGCTATGAGATCAATCGTCTGTACAACTATTTTGGAAGAGTATGACTAATTTTTGATTTATAAAAATAAAAATAGCTTCAGTCATCAGGGTGTGTTCTCTATCACATAACTCTACCTTCCTCTCAATTGGTTTCATTCATAGGTAGGTTTTCTCCACAATGTAGCATAGCTGGCCTCAGCAGTTCCAGGTCTGTATGGTCTTTATAGCTCATGATCACAGAGGTTGGGAGTCTTTCTTGGAAGCTCCAGCAAAAGTTCTAGGAACATGCTGATTGGCCCAGCTGGAGTCATGTGCCCATCACTGACATACTTTTTGGGGCTAAAAGGATGTAATACTGTGGCCAGACTTAGTTTACATTCCTACTTGTAGATGGAGGGGTGATAGCCCCACCCAAACTCAGTGGACAGAGCAGGATCAAAAGGAATGGAATAATGAATGGTTTCCTAAAGAAAGGATTTCTGAACAATAAAGAACAGACATCAATATAGTATGATTAGAGAGGTTTTTCTATTAATATAGGCATGAAACAAGAAGGGCCTGGGTGAGGGTGGTGGTGTAATAATGAGATAAAAAGAATAAATTAGAGGAAGATTAACATGTGTATATGTATTTTGTTGAAAGTTTGCATTGTTGGGGAGGGGAGCAGTAGTAAAATCAATTGAAGTTGTTTTAAAATTTTAAAAATTGAAAAAATTTTTGTGATGAAAAACACAATACTGACCAATTTAACCATAAAAATGTAATGTTAAGTATATTCATATTGTAGAAACAACTGAAGTTTTTGAATTAAGAAATGAGTAAAATAATAGTACTATCAAAAGATTTGAGAGATTTAAAAGGAAAAGCAGTTGAGGCTCAGGAGAGGTGGATGTCATAACTACTGATTAAACAGGCCGGACCATAGGTTTCCAAGTCCTGGGGAGCCAATAAAAGAGTCCTGGACAGGTAATTTGCAAGACAAAAGGAGGTCTTGGCAACCTGGGCAGTTGACATCAGCATTAGTCCATAAACAGGTCTCAGTAGACCATGGAATCAGTGTAAGGGAGTAGGGTCTGTCTTTCCACCAAGAATAGACTCTGTCCAGACAGGTGAGAGCAGTTATGGTTACAATGTATATATGGGGCAGAAAGAAGCAGCCTTTCCCTGCCTGTAACAAATTGGGCTCAAATCAGGATTTCAGGAGCAGTTTCTAGAACTGAGACACAGGGAAAAGGCCAAGGGACAAAACCCTTTGCTATTTGATTAGTACTGGCAACAAAAATGACTTCATATTGATCAGTTAGCTTGGGGTATCTTACATGTTTCTCTGCTTCAGCACAAAATTCCCACAGATGAGAACTTATAGGGTTTACCATGAAGATAGGACAACCTCAAGGGCTAGATACTAAGGATGTATTACAGAAAGATATAGAACTCTGCGTAACAGAAGTGTAAGGACCTCCAAGTTCATGATTGGAGCTCATTAAATGGTTAGGGTTATAGATGTAATTCTGGTAATTTTCATCATAGAGATAAAGTTAAAATAATGGGATCTAATGTTCTCTCCTATATCACTGGTGTACCTTTAATGAGCCACTGCAAAATAGCAATACATGTCATCATTTTTGAGTGTTCCACTGCGTGTAGTGCAATATTCAAATTCCACAAGACAAGGCAGATGTTCATCAGCTCTGAAAAGGGGGAAAGGTGTATCCAATATTGCTTTGTATCAGAATTCTATTCCTTTATTTGCCTTGGAAACCACAGTGAGAGTCTTAATGCTTTTTTATGTTTGTGTATTATAGCAAGTTCCCAACCTACAAATTACTTGAATTCCAAAGTTCCACATAAGCAGCTTGCTTAAATTCAATACATTTTTCAATAGTAATTGTGTTGTAAATGACATTTCATTTTCCAGAATAATTCACAAAACCCTTTTAATCCTCAGTTTATCTGAATTGCTGCATGTTAACAAAAACACATTGGTTAGCAATGGAATCAAGAGAGATGCAATAACTCTACAGGTTTTTAACAGGAGAGATGAAGAAGAAAAAAAGAGACGATATATATGAGAAAATAATTTTTTTCAAGTGGGTTTAACTCAGCTGAAATTTTTTTCAAGTGGGTTTAATAATAAGTGAAGAAAAAAAGAGCCCAAATTATGCGTTAGTCTTTCTGAAGGGCAAGGAAGCAGGTGGTATTTTGGATTATTCCAATCCCTTTGCCAGCCAATAGGTGGTGCTATTGTCATACAGCAGTTAAGTTGCTCTAGGCCCAAAGCGAAAGGAGGATGTGGGAAGTATAAGTGTCAACTAAGAACCATACATATAAATGTTGCTCAATAAATATGATTCTGCTCATCTTCTAAATGAGTCAGATAATACTGATGAATAAAACCGCATTAACAAAATGTTATTGATATATTGCTAAATTAGACTAAATTATATGATCTCTAGATGCTGGAAACTTAAAAAGAAGTAGCAAAGAGCAGGAAAAAATATTAAGCTTTATCATTTATTACTACTAAAACAGAATTTTTAAGTCCAATTATTTGATTCTTTTGTAGGTAATATCCTGACATGCATTACCAGTATACTCTTGAATAGAGGCAGTCCCCACTTTTATGTACACAGTAATTTTGGAGATACCCATCTTAAAGTAATATTACCATTTTGCAAATCTTCACTATTTGTTACTTGTTTTTCTTTATCTTTTTTAATATCAATGGAAAATAAGGAATAAGTAGGTAAAAATAGCAGAATGAATGGTCTTTATTGCAACCCTGACAAGCAAAATGAGACCAGTCTCACCTTTTCATGCTCCTAACAGCCTTCCTTTTGGTGATATCACAGTTTATTAGCGTGTCTTTCTATCAGTGAATCTGGAGTAGAGAACGAAGGTAAAATTTATGTCATCTAATTTTTTTTAAAAATAAATTTATTTATTTATTTACTTTATTTTTGGCTGCATTGGGTCTTTGTTGCTGTGCGCGGGCTTTCTCTAGTTGTGGCGAGCAGGGGCTACTCTTTGTTGCGGTGCGCGGGCTTCTCATTGCGGTGGCTTCTCTTGTTGCGGAGCATGGGCTATAGGCGCACGGGCTTCAGTAGTTGCCGCACACAGGCTCAGTAGTTGTGGCTCGCAGGCTCTAGAGCACAGGCTCACTAGTTGTGGCACACGGGCTTGATTGCTCCGCGGCATGTGGGATCTTCCCGGACCAGGGCTCGAACCCGTGTCCCCTGCACTGGCAGGCGGATTCTTAACCACTGCGCCACCAGGGAAGCCCTATGTCATCTAATTTTATAAGTTATTAGCCAAGGTAAAGTTTTGTCATAGAGAAAGTTTAAACTAATGACTAAAATAATAGGGTACTATAAATAAGTTGCTCATGCTGGAATTTTCCTTCCTGTCTTTCCTTTCACTGCTTGTGATTGGCCTCAGACTACCGCAATCTCTTCACCTTCACAGGGGCCTCCAGGTCTGAGGGACTGAAGGAAGTATTGAGAATGCTTCTCTAGTGGAGCTGTGCTTCCTTGAGGACCTGTGAATTGAAGAGTTGGTTTTCAGACTCCTTTGTCTCTTCCTAAGGACTTCTTGCTCCAAAGTGAGAGAATGATTTCTTACTGAACTTAATCCTGTCTAAACACTGGAAGCAAGCCTTAAGTCAGGTTCTAGCTTTAAATCATAGCTCCACAACTGAAGTAGACCTATATCACCTTGGGGTATGGAACTGCAGGAAAAATCCTATATTGTCTTACACCTGATTACTCAGGAGTTTGTGACAGATCACACGATTAACTATGTGAAAGGTATGGTAGGGAGAGAAGCAGTATGATGGTCTTTCTGCTATTCACAAGATCTTGATTTTGTTTAGAGAACCAATATATGTTTATGGATGGATTTCACAATTTCAGAAGTGCAGTACTTGGTCTGAATCAGTGATTTTCACAGCACTCCTTAGGGCTCTAACAGTGTGAGGAGGTTGCCTCCAGGGAAGGGGAGGAGAGAAAAGGTAAGTTGTACTTTGGACGCCTGCCTGCCTCAACCAGAGAAGCTCTGCTTTGAACAGTTTCATAAATTCGACCTCTATTAAAGAAGGTATTTTTAGAGACAAGAGTTTGAAAATTATTGACACCTCTGCCTCTTACCAACTGAGCCTAATTTTTATACTCAGAAATCTGGTTCACAGATACTAGTACAGTTCCTGTTAAGCTGATGAATATCAGGCTTTATTAAATGATTATGTGGTCTCTTTCTATATCAGAATAGATTTCTGTTCATTAGTAAGTAGTGCCTGATGATAACCAAATTAAATAGATTAATGAAGGGTATTAGTAATTTCATGGACTAATAAATAAATATGTATATTTTAAAATTAAGACTAATGTATCACAAAATGTACTTTATTTATTTTCACTAAATTATCCATATTTAAAACTGTCATATATTCTGTGAGTTAGTAATGGTAGCTAACAGTGAAGTCCTTGATGCTTTTAAGATCTTTGATAGATGACCAAGTACTATTTGATTTCTGTGAAACTGGATCTAGAGATCAATCAAATAATCAGCCATATCATATACATTTCAAATGTGAAAATAAAGTTTGGGCTAGGCCCAAGCTTTACAAGTGGCATAATTTTATAATTCTCTAAATTCTGATAATATTTGCCACTTTTAAAAATTAATTCCTTCAGTTTCTCTCTTTACCTCTCTATTGACAGCCCCAAGTGTTCAAGTTGGATTCTCAAAGTGGAAATCAAATACTTGATTATATTGGTTTATACCACACTGTGAGTGTTTGCTTGCTTGCTTGCTTGTTTGTTTGTTTATTTATTTATTTATTTATGGCTGTGTTGGGTCTTCGTTTCTGTGCGAGGGCTTTCTCTAGTTGCGGCGAGCGGGGGCCACTCTTCATCGCGGTGCGCGGGCCTCTCACTATCGCGGCCTCTCTTGTTGCGGAGCACAGGCTTCTGACGCGCAGGCTCAGTAGTTGTGGCTCACGGGCCTAGTTGCTCCGCGGCATGTGGGATCTTCCCAGACCAGGGCTCGAACCCGTGTCCCCTGCATCGGCAGGCAGATTCTCAACCACTGTACCACCAGGGAAGCCCAGTGTTTGCTAATTTTGAGAGGAGAATATACTCTTCCTTTTTTTATTAAGGGTGTACCATATTGGAATTTGCTTGGTTTAGTTAGCAACTTTCACTATAAAATGAAAATTTTTTCCAGTCAGTCATAAATTTCCTCGTTATAAGATAGTCTTTTTAAAACCTGGAATTTTTATATGATAATAGCTTAAAGCCTATTTAATTTGGCTACAAAAATTTTTTACCCCCCCTTTATTTTCCTTCCTTTTTTATGTGTATTTAAGACATTTAACTCATTTGTCATGATTCAGATGTAGTCACAGCAGAATCACCTAATGTTAGTTTTTTGTGTTATTTTCTTAAATGCTCAAATTCTCAATATAAATATACTTTATACATTGAAGATAATTTAGCTTTACAAAGAACTGTAGAATGTATTAGATGAATAAAGTACTTTCAAGATACTGATTTCCTACACATCAATCAAAACCTGAAATGGCTGCTTCTCTTTCAGCTCTTCAAAGTGAACACATTGTTACACGGATTAAATAGTATAAATCCATCATTTGAATTTTTCTTTTTAATGATTACCTCTTTTGGGGGGTGAGGGGCAAGTGTAATACAGCGGCACTTTTTCTGAGAATCAAAAATTCCTTGCAGTTTAGAAAATAAATGATTTTTTACATAACATTTAAGTGTTTTTATTTTTAAAAACATAATAATTTTCAATGTGTGATTTCCACAGTAATGGAAAGGCAGTAAATGAAATAAAATACTAGACATTTCTAAGACTTATGTGCTTGATTTGGGACTAGAATCAGAAATCAGAAAACCTATTTAATTTTTGACTTTGAATCTTTCTAGATTATTGTAATAGACTCTTTTAATATACATTTGTTGGTTGAATAACATTTTGGAACTTTAAATTTTTGTTTGCTTATAATATTACCATGGAACTCTTAAAAAAATAAATAGTAAATAAGAGTTTATTGTCCATGTGGAAAGCACAGATACAATTTGCATTAGATTCATCTTTTTTCTTAAATTGTGATATTCTTCCTATGTACTTTCAGGCCTAAATTTTATTTGTGGCTTTTGAAAAATTGATGAAGTCAGATTTAAACAAAAGAATATTGGTGTGCTATAAACTTGCCACAAAATGTTTACGCTAATACAGGAAATAGGTCCCTTGGGATTTTTCTGCTGTTTTTCTGGGTATAGTTTAAGACCTTTCAGCTTTTGGGTCCTGAAAAGTTAAACCATATTATATAAAGCATTTTAGAATAACCACGTGTTTTATATAAGTTTGGATTTTCTAAGATAGAAGAAGCTGAGATTCCTTATGGGAAAACTGTAAGAATGGGAAAGCTAATAAGATTTTAGGTAGTCCATTGAACTAGCTGGCAGTCTTAAAAATTCTGAAAGCTTATCTGGAAGTTCTCTTTAATTGCTTTTAAAAAAGTATTACCTGCTGAGACCTGCTGAGATAGTCTTCCATGCTCACATAAATATATGTAGAATATGTCAAATTATAGACTCATCACATTTTCAAGTAGGAATGCCTCATTTGATCACTATGGGAAAATAATAGCTTATGATAGTTATGAATAAAACGTTAGTTTTTAATTGGATATCTGTAATGATACCATGTGCAAACTTTGTAAATTCTAATTTTAAAATCTTAAATGGAAAATGCGTACTGTTGGGAGTCAGAAAAATGCTTAGGTACAAATACTGTCTATACTACTTTAATTAGCCATGTATATTTGGATAATCTCATCACCCGATGCCTCTTTTTCCTCATCTCTAAAAGACTGTTTTAAAGATAAGAGATAACATATGAAAGGCACCTAAACATTGCCTGGTACATAGCAGGTTCTTAATTAAAAAAATGCTACATCTGAGTAACTTCAGTCAGATTATGCTTTAAGTCATATGGGAAAATGACTTTCAGTGTAAGGATTCTTATTTTAGTACTCTTAATTGATGTTTTTAAACAAAATTTACAAGGGTTCAGAATAACAAGGTTTAAAGTCCCCATATCTAACATATGTAGTATGGTTCTTGACTTTCAATAGCCCTCACTTTCATATATTATGCATTGACACTTCTAAGCCTCCTTTCGTATGCAAAATTCAGTCTTTTATACATCACCACACAAACTGATTTAGAATTATCACCTGGTTTGCACTGATCTCTGCCACTGGGGTAAAGGGCCAGACATCAGTCAGACAGAAAGGGTCTTACCTTGGCCATCCTACCTACTTCATTACTATTCCTCCAAGCCAGGGGCTCCTGTCAGGCATCAAAGGCCTGAATCTTGCTTGTTTTCAGGGAGATAGCTGTCTCAGAGATGTGTCACTTTACTCAGCCCAATCTCTCTTTCCACCCCAAAGTCACCTCTGAATTCCATTCATCTCTCCTCGCAGTGCCCCACCAGTGGGAAATATTGGGCTGGAAGTAGACAGCTGGTTGAAAACCCTCACCAAGATCACACGTACTAGTGGGTCACGACTAATATAGGCCTTCACCTTTGATTTGGTACTGATGGAAGAAAATTCCTTTTCCACTATAATAGATACCTTGTGAGTTCTGATGCTTCAAAATTTAAAGATTAAAGCCTGCTTAAATATTTTCCCTGGCCTGTGTGGATGGATTAAGGAAGGAGCAGTGGCCCAGGGAAGGAGAGATGTCTGATGTCTAAGTCTGCTGTTTCATTCTTCTGGACCATTGGTGTCACCTGCCTCAGACTGGTACCTGTCAAGGGTCTTACTCATCAGTAGGGTCACTAAGACCCTAGGAAGGCAGTATTTGTGGTACCAAATTAGAAATTTTATAAATTTCTAACCCAACCATCCTTTTAATGTGTAAGTCTTGTTCAGCTTTCAAATGTGTAAGAACACACTGTAGGTAGAGGAAAGGGAAATTATTTCTAAATAAAAAACAAAAGACAAAATCTCCTGCCATTAATGATTCTTGCAAGAACCATTCTTTATCAAGATGGTTACAAAATGATGATTTTCCAGCTCTGGCACTTGCTACACATTTACTCTTTAGCACTGTGGTAAGCAACAGCTCCTTTATCTCTTTATTTATTTATCCATCTATTTATCTATATCTTTAGTAGTTTGCCTTTATGGGTTCCTTTTTTTTTTTTTTCCAATGGTATATAGTTCTTAAGCATTTTGGTCTCAGGATCCTTTTAAACTCTTCACGATTATTGAAAAAGCTTTGTTTATGAGATATGTATTAATATTTATCATATTGAAACTGAAACAGAATTTTTAAAATGTTTAATTCATTAAAAATAACCCTAATAAATGTAATAAATGCTTACAGAAAGAATATATTTTTGATCAGAAGTAACTATACTTTCCCAAACAGAAACATTTAGAGAAAAGAGTAGCATTGCTTTGTTTTACAGATCCCCTAATGTGTGGCTTAATAAAAGACAGCTAGATTTTTCATATCTGTTTCCTCATTTAGTATGTTACTATATCACATATCATGTAGCCGCTGGAAAACTCCACTGTACATTCATGAAAAAATCAAAGTGAAAGAGAAATAACATCTTAGTATTATTAAAATAGTTTTGGCCTCACAGACACCTTAAAAGAGTCATAAGTACCCCTCAGACTTCCCTGTCACACTTTGACAATTGCTGGTCCATAATTCCTGGATTATTTTGGTGCTGAGGTTATCCCAGATTTAGCCAGTGTCGGCTAAGCTGGCCCTTAAGCTGGCCCTTAAGTCCTTGTGATAGGCCCCTATTATCATTATTATCATTGTTTTTTTCTTTCTTTTTTTTTTTTTTTGAGAACTCTTGTTTTCTGACATAGCAAGATGCTCCAGGCTCATCTTGAACCCACTCTGCCCTAGGCCTGGAATCAGCCATTTTCCTGAGGAATCCTGGTTTCTTTTGGTGGATAATGGCGTAGAGGCCAAGATTTGGGCTCTAGGGGTCCTTATTGCTATTAGGGTCTTTGCTTCTAGGCTCTTTCTGCAAATAGAACCAGGAAAATATATATATATGTATACATGGAAGTACATATATCTGTGTATCAATACTTATCTATCTTATTTATCATAAGTAACTGATATCTCCAGTTTCAATCTGACCCCTGTACTTTTTTACCTTTCCCCATTACATATCTGTATGTCCTTCCACAATGAGAACCCTGCTTCCAATAACATTAACACATTTACTCATTTGCTGAATCATATAATATATCTAGAGTAGTTTCAGAATTGCCTCGCCCATACCACTACAGAAAACAAACATACTACAAACAGTTCAGGATGTGTTTGTAGTTCTTTTCCTTCCTGAAACTTAGGGTACATAGGCACATACCACTTTCTTTTCTTTCCCCATTCAGTGTGGTTATGTTATTAGTCTGAAATAAAGTTGGGTTTATTTGTTTCAGTTTGCTTTCATTTCCTTTTTTTTTTTTCCCTTTCAAATCCATGTTGATTTAATTTTTTGAATATACAGAACATTAACATGCTTTCAAACTTATTGAGAAGTATATACTCAGACAAATACCACTCCCTTCCTACTTCTAAGATCTCTGCCCTCTTCTTTCAAACCTAACATAAGATTGTACATAACATAGGACTTTGTGAGATGAAGGGTAAACACAATCCAAGCAAGACTTTGATGTTCATCAGCCGTTTCCTATCCGCAGGAATTTCTTACTGGTATGTTGGTTCCTATGCCCTGTATCACTGTATGTTCTGCTGGGCCTGTCTCTGTAGACCAGTGTGGTTTTCGAAATGCGGTCCACAAGATGACTTCAGCAGGTACAAAGACAGCCTGTTACATTTTTAAGATATATCTGTTTTATGTATGTTTGAACACAAAATACAACTAGTGTATTTAGTCAGTGATTTCATGGGGTTTTTTGGGGGGGGGATAAAGTAAAAAGTGATTATTGAAGAAAAAAGCAAGCCAAATTAAAGAAAAATATTAGGAATGTAATACTACAAAGTGTGACCAAAATTGCAAAGCTGGCACTTGAATGACTGAAGTTGAGGACTCTCTGCTCTAGCTCCTCTTTCCCGAGTCTGTGTCTAGGGTTCTTACTCTATCCCAGAAACCCAGTAGAACAGATGAAATCCATCTTTTACCTAAACCCATCATCTACCTGATACCTGAAACGGAATCTTACCTTTTTTTCTTTTAACTGAATGGATTCCATATTTTTTTAAATAAAGGAATAGGAAATCTGCTATCCTCATAGGGCAATTAGTTCAATGGCAGGTAGCTTTACATTTTTTTAAGTTTGGGAAATTGTACTGTTACTTACACAGTCTTTAAATCCGTGTACCATTGATCATTATGATCTACCTGAATTCGAACTTTTATTTTGACTGTTTTAATTAAATCTAATATTGTTTAATATTAAGTAAAACACCATGTAAATATGGTGTTTTACTTAATACTCACTGAGTACACCACTGTCAATTGTTTATTGTTGTATTAGGACTTATTAAACCTATTCATATATTAGATTAAAAGTTTTTGTTATTAAGTTAATTTTTTAAATTTATTTATTTTATTTATTTATCTTTGGCTGCTTTGGGTCTTCATTGCTGTGCACGGGCTTTCTCTAGTTGCAGCGAGTGGGGACTACTCTTCGTTGCAGTGCGTGGGCTTCTCCTTGCAGTGGCTTCTCTTGTTGAGGAGTACAGGCTCTAGGCTTACGAGCTTCAGTAGTTGTGGCTTGCGGGCTCTAGAGTGCAGGCTCAGTAGTTGTGGCACACGGACTTAGTTGCTCCGCGGCATGTGGGATCTTCCCGGACCAGGGCTCGAACCCATGTCCCCTGCATTGGCAGGCGGATTCTTAACCACTCCTCCACCAGGGAAGTCCCTAAGTTAATTTTTAAATGTAAATTAGACCCTAAAATTTTGACACTTGAGTTAAGTACTTAAATTTGCTTCATTTACTAGATGGCAATTTTTTTTGCTATGAGAAGTAGGATTGTCTTTACAACTCTTGTGTGAAAGCATATTAGAATGAGCAAGTGTACAATTTGTGCATAATTTCTTACTCAGTGGGAGGCATAAGTTTTATTCCCAATTCATAAAAATTGTACAGAATGGAGTAGTCTTAAAACAATTTATTTGGAGGGAAAAGCCCATATCTGATTACCAAGAGTTTATTCAATAAATTAATGGCCTTATTTTATATTACTAAAGATGTGTACATGCATTTCATAAACCTTTGATGTCACCTATTTGTAAACAAAGGTTTTTTTCCAGCTATTATCTGTGACTATCTCATGAATTACTCTTCCTGTCTTTCCATATACACACAAATAGGTATGAATTTTGATTCTTAAAACTCTTAGGATACCTTAAATGAAGTTTATAAACTTGAGGGTAGGAATAAAAAGTTAATTTTTATGTCACAGACATATAGATATACTTACTTATATATGCATTTCGTGGTGCTGCTGGACTGGTAGACCTCTCTGTTCTCTCCCTATGCACTAAATTTCATTGACATACACTTAAAAGCTTATAGAACACACATGTACTTTCAGAAGGCCATCTGTTAGCATTTCGTATTTTAGACGATAATTTTCTTTTCTGTACTTGTTATTGCTAAAAAGATATACTTACATCCTGGTATTTAGGTAAGGAATATATGAAGACACAGATATTTTGACTCTTTCAAACATTTTGAAAATTGTCATGTAAACATACTTTAGTAAATTTAGTCTATGCTAAGTTTATGGTAACTCTTGTTATTATGATGTGTTTATATATGTGGATATAAATAGCATTTTAGTAAAAATATATGTATATATGTTGAGCCTCTGCTGTGAGAGTAATGCAGCTGTCATTGTTAGAGGCTCCTTTTACCCTAATTCTTGCCCCTTCAACCTGGGGACTTTACTACTAATCCCTTGTCCTACTGTGTATTTATTGGATAAGATAAGCAAAAGGTAACTCCTCTTTATAAAACTTGGAGAACCTCTGTATTAGCATTAAATCAGCCCAGTTAAATGAGTCCATAATAAAATGCAGAGATTCCCTGAGCTCATCTCAGAGTTATTAGCCATTAATGGCTTGTCTAGGAAATCCTAGCCTTTCACTTACTATTACTAAGGCAGAGGAAATAAAACTAGCCACTCAGTATTCTTAGGCTACCTTTTGTGACTCCCTTTCTCCTGCACAGTCACTCCTAGAAATTTCTTTGTCTGCAATTGAAGGATTTTTTTTTTTTTTTTTTTTTTTTTTTGCCACACCTTCCTTGCGGCATTCGAGATCTTAGTTCCACGACCAGGGATGGAACCCATGCCCCCTGCATTGGGAGCGCAGAGTCTTAATCACTGGACTAGCAGGGAAGTCCCGAACGAATTTTTTAATGTAGAATTTCAGGTAGTTTAAGAGAGAGATTTGCAGGCAACAAAGTCAATTTCTAGAATTATGTGACCCAGTCTATTTGGCATAGTGTAAGGTTGGCCTAAGAGTGGGAAGAGAAAGTGGTATTTTGCAAGGCCCAGATTTCTCTCCCTGACTGGTCTGACCATTGTTAAGCCATACTTCTCCTCTCATCATTACCTACCAATACCTTCTCTGTTTTAGCCTGCATTCCCTGGAGTAGGCAAGCACATTTGTTAACTGTTGGGAAGTAGAAACTTACCTGGTTTCCTCAGGATCAAAGTTTCAATGACAAAGTAATATGTTTTGAAATCACCATTTTGACAAAGCTGCTGCTGCTTTGAAAGGATATAATCAAGGCTTTTTTTTCTAATTGACATATAGTTGTTTTACAATATTTTATTAGTTTCAGGTGTATGGCAAAGTGTTTCAGTTTTATATATATATATATATGTATATATATATACTTTTCAGATTGTTTTCCATTATAGCTTATCATAAGATATTGAATATAGTTCCCTGTGCTATACAGTAAATCCTTGTTGCTTATCTATTTTATGTATAGTAGTTTGTACCTATTAATCCCATATTCCTAATTAATCCTTCCTTTTCCTCCCTTTCCCCTTTGGTAACCATAAGTTTGTTTTCTATGTCTGTGAGTCTTTCTGTTTTGAAAATAAGTTCATTTGTATTCGTTTTTAGATTCCACAAATTAGTGATATCATGTGGTATTTGTCCTTCTCTTTCTGACTTACTTCACTTAGTATGATAACCTCTAGGTCCATAGTTGCTGCAAAAGGCAATATTTCATTCTTTTTTGTGGCCAAGTAATATTCCATAGTGTATATGTATACCACATCCCCTTTATCCATTCATCTGTTGATGGACGCTTAGGTTACTTCCATATTTGGCTATTGTAAATAATGCTGCTATGAACATTGTAGTATATGTATCTTTTCAAATTAGAGTTTTCTCTAATTTGGATATATGCCCAGGAGTGGGATTGCTGGGTCGTATGATAACTCTGTTTTTAGTTTTTTAAGGACCCTCCATATTATTTTCCATAGTGGGGCCATGAATTTGATTCCCTTAGGCAGTAGCAGCAGCCACTGGCACCTCTAATATATATACCTGCAGAGTTTGAAGGAGTTAAACATTCTGTTGTTTATTAAAATGTTTTTTATTGGCCTGCAAATTAATTGGTTTCTCTTTTTCTGTACACAGAGTCTAGACTTATTCTACCAAAATTAATTTTGCATACTATGTAGGAAATTTAAAATTTCTGAAGTAGTTTAGAAACTGCTTTTTCTAATATACCTAATTCTAAATGGAATCTATTCTTTTCCCTGTTAATTCTCTTATCATAGGAGGAGGTGTGTAATATCTAAAGAGAAAATATCTCGTGAGTAACTACTGTGTCTTGGGTTCATTTAAAAATGTAATAATCACTTTTGCCTTACAGGACAAACAATTCGAGAGAAAAGAATTGTAGAATCAGCAAATAAAAGAGAAATAGACTATGAAGTAGGGGATATCCCAACAGAATGGGAAGGTAAGTTTCTGCTTTTAGTAGTGTCTTCTGGAAGGCAAATAGTTTATATACAAAATCAATAAGAGCATAACATTATTTCATGTTCTTTGAAAAAACTTTCACAATCTGAATCCATGAAACTTTTTTTAAACTTTGTATTTCTTTGAAAGTTGTGAAGGTGCCACATTTTAGTAAGGGAACATAGTGAAAAGAACTGTGAAGCATTAGCAGAGCTGAGACTAGGGTGAGGCAAGCAAAGCTTCTTAGATGGAGAATTGAAGAAGGCATTCACTTTGATATGCTGGCCCTGCACTTATACAACCTCAGGATTTGAATTCTGTTTCTGGCAGTCTACCCACATGAACGTGGGAAAGTAACTCATACCTCTCAGTCTTAGTTTCCTCTTTTATAAATTGTGGATAATACTTGCTGTAGATGCCATTTGGAATATTTGTTCAACTTACAGTGACCCCATTAGCTGCCCCCATGTTTAGACAAGGATGGACACTTGATCCCTGTCAGGACTTTGGAATTAAGGTAAAATAATGAAAGAAAGAGAAAATAGTAGCAGTCTTTCCATACGGCTGGAATAGTATCATATGAACTTGGTAGCACATGGGTGGCTATCTTCAATCCACTATCTAAACTTTGTTGCAGAAAAAAAACTTCTTTATCTGCTAAGAAGAAAATGGAAACCAGTCTGCAAAGAGAAGTACAGTTAACCCTTGAACAACACAGGTGTTTGTTTTTTGTTTTGAACAACACAGGTTAGAAGCAGGTCCACTTAAACGCAGATTTTTTTCAGTAAGTTCGTACTATGGTATTACACGATCCGTGGTTAGTTGAATCTGCAGATGTGGAACTGCAGATATGGAAGTCCAACTGTTAAGTTATAGGTGGATTTTTGACTATGAGGGGGTCAGTGCCCCTAATCCCTGTGTTGTTCAAGAGTCAACTCTATGTAGCAAGGCAGAGAATATTTCCTAGGTTTTCAGCAACTTTCCAATTCCCAGTTCCATTTCTTTCTGAATGAAGTTCATCTGCAAGTCTGCCTTCAGGTTCTAAGTGCCATCCCACATCTGTGTTATAAATTTCCCCTTTTTTCTTACCAGTTCTTAGCCTAGTGCCTGGCACATAGGAAGGCACATAGTAAGTGCTCAGTAAGTATATATTAAATACTTGAAATCTAGCTTGAGTTAACCCTTGTTATTTGGAACTAAAAGAACCTTAACTAAAATACCAATACCTATCTTATATATCACTTAATATTTGTCAAGTGTTTACCTGTATACCTGGTATTATGCCATTGCTTTACAATCATTACATTGTTTTAATTATCACAATAATCCTATGAGGTAGACATTGTAGTTATACCCATTTAATAGATAGGGAATCTAAGTTCTAGAAGGATGAGATAAACTGCCTGGGTAATACAGCTACACACTGTAAGCAGTGGACCCTTTGCTTCCTGGTGGGTTTAGCATTATACCTAACATATGGTAGCTATAGGCACTGAGTTATTTTTATGTCAGCATGTGAGTGTAAATATTTCCCTGGGCATATCTTTTCCATTTTTCTTTATTAGCTATGAAAATAGTAGAACTATGAGAAAAGAACATTAAAATGGGTAGATACCAGGGACTTTTTGAAGAAATGCAGAATATAAACTGGCAATGTCCAGGAGTAATTGAGCTTTCTTTCTTTCTTTTTTTAAAAAATTTATTTATTTAATTTATTTCTTTTGGCTGCGTCGGGTGTTAGTTGCAGCATGCGGGATCTTCGTTGAGGCATGCGGTATCTTTCATTGCCGCGCAGGCTCTTCACTGTGGCCCGCAGGCTTCTCTCTAGTTGTGGCACGCAGGCTCCAGGGCATGGGCTCTGTAGTTTGCAGCACACAAGCTGTCTCGTTGAGGCACGTGAGCTCAGTAGTTGCGGCGCGCGGGCTTAGTTGCCCCGCAGCGTGTGGGATCTTAGTTCCCCTACCAGGCATCGAACCCATGCCCCCTGCATTGGAAGGCAGATTCTTTACCACTGGATCACCGGGGAAGTCCCTGAGCTTTTTTATTTTAACAGACTCTCCAATGTTATAAGCGACATTTGCAATTCTCAAATAATGCTTGCACCTTCTTATAATGAACCTATTTTATCATTTTTTCCAATAGTAATATAGAATTAAAATGTTTATAGAAATAAATTAAGTTATAAATAAACAAATAGGTAGTGACTCATTTTTAAGCTTTTGAGACTTTCAGAGAATTAAAATGAAATTCTAATGCCTTTTTGGCTCTGTCCTGATCTTAATAATTCAGCATAACCCTCCCATGGGGCACACCCTTAAAACAAATGTATCAACCAAACATTGAAACAAAAATTATTTTTATAGTGTTGCATATCAATTAAATGTAAAAAATAAGAACTCCATACCATGAAAAAGTAAAGTAAAATATAAATAAATACACAGAACACTGTATACAGGAAAGGAAAGAAAAAAACGTAAAGTGAATAGTGTCAACCCCAAGTGAATCTAAAGTATTTTCAGGTCCAGACGAATACTGTATTTGTCAATTGTTAGTAGCAGAATACAGGTACCCACAGGCTGCATTTCCTGCCATGATATGTATTAAATGGTTCACCCTTTTCATTCATTTATTTAATAAATATCTATTGAGGACCTCTGAATTTATGGAGTTTACATTCTGTAGTGGGAGAGTGGGTGGAAGAAAGATAATAAATCAGATAAATAACTATATAGTATGTTAATGGCCACAGAAAATAAAGCAGATAAAGGGACTAGGAAGTGTTGGAGAGGGTTTTAGAGTTTTAAATAGTATAAAGAAATGGCCTTGTTGAGAAGATGACTTTTTTTTTTTTAATAAATTTATTTATTTTAATTTTTGGCTGTGTTGGGTCTTCGTTGCTGCACACAGGCTTTCTCTAGTTGCGGTGTGCAGGCTTATTGCAGTGGCTTCTCTTGTTATGGAGCACGGGCTCTAGGTGCGTGGGCTTCATTAGTTGTGGTACGCGGGCTCAGTAGTTGTGGCTCATGGGCTCTAGAGCACAGGCTCAGTAGTTGTGGTGCATGGGCTTAGTTGCTCCATGGCATGTGGGATCTTCCCCGACCAGGGATCGAACCTGTGTCCCCTGCATTGGCAGGCGGATTCTTAACCACTGTGCCACCAGGGAAGCCCTGAGAAGATGACTTTTGAATAAAGGCAGAAGAAGGAGCTGGTCATGAAGATAAGTAGCAGAGGAGCATTCCTGGAGAGCTAGTGCAAAAGCCCTGAAGCAGGAGCATGCTCAGGGTTTTAAGGAACCGCACAGAAGCTAGCGTGACTGGAGTAGAGCCAGAGGGAAAGTAATAGATGAGGTTAGAAAAGTAACAGGATGCTCAACCTTGTAGGCCTTATAGGCCATTGGAAGCACTCTGGCTTTTACTCTGAGATTGGAAGCCACTGGAAGGTTTTGAAAAGAGTAGTTGTATGCTCTGAATTATATTTAACAGGATCAGTCTGGCTGCTGCATTGCAAAGAGACTGAGTGGGGTCATAAAGAAAACTTGGAGACAGTATGCTCTTGTAATAACTCAGGCAAGGACTAATTGTGGCTTGGACCAGAGTAACAGTGGGAGTGGAAAGAAGTAGTTGCATTCTGGATCTCTTGTAAAAGTAGAGCCAATGAGATTTGCTGGCAGATTGGATGTGCAATGTGAGAGAAAGAGAGCAGTCAGTGATGACTGTTAAACTTTTGGGCCTCACCTGGAAAAGTGCAGTTGCCATTGACTGAGAGGGGCAAGACTGGAAGGAGCACATTTGGGGGGAAAATGAGATCAAGTTTGAAAATGAAGTTTGAGATACCTATTAGATATCCAAGTAGAGGTATTAAGTTGTTTATAAGCTAAGAATTTGGTGGAAAAATTTGGGCTGGAGATAAAATGTGGAAGTTGACAGCAAATAAATGGTATTGAAAAGCCAGGACACAGGATGAGATCAGGGAATGTGTGTAAATAGAAAATGAGAAGTTCATACCATATGATTCAGCAGTCCCACTCTTGGACATATATCTGGAGAAAGCCATAATTCAAAATATACATGTACCCCAATGTTCATTGCAGCACACTTTACAATAGCCAAGACATGGAAGCATCCTAAGTGTCCAACAATAGAGAAATGGATAAAGAAGATGTGGTACATATATACAATGGAATATTACTCGCCATAAAAAAGAATGAAATAATGCCATTTCCAGCAACGTGGATAGACCTAGAGATTATGATACTAAATGAAGTAAGTCAGAGAAAGACAAATATCATATGATATTGCTTATATGTGGAATCTAAAAAGATGGTACAAATGAACTTATTTACAAAACAGAAGTAGTGTCACAGATGTAAAAAACAAACTTATGGTTACCAAAGGTGAAAGGGGAAGGGGGAGGGATAAATTAAGAGTTTGGGATTAACATATACACACTACTATATATAAAATAGATAACCAACAAGGACCTACTGTATAGCATAGAGAACTCTACTCAATATTCTGTAATAACCTGTATGAGAAAAGAATCTATAAAAGAATGGATATATATATGTATAACTGATTCACTTTGCTGTACACCTGAAACTAACACAACATTGTAAATCAGCTATACTCCAGTAAAAAAAAAAGAAAAGAATTATAAAGAAAAAAAAGAAAGAAAATGAGAAGTTCCAAGACTGACCCCTAGGCTATAACAGGGTTTAGAGACAATGAAGACAAAAAAGGAACAGCCAGAAAAGTGGGAGAAAAAAGAAAAAGTGTCAAGGAGGAAGAAGTGATCAACCATGTCAAATGAGGACGAAGAATTAAT
This sequence comes from Eschrichtius robustus, assembly GCF_028021215.1. NCBI lineage: Eukaryota > Metazoa > Chordata > Mammalia > Artiodactyla > Eschrichtiidae > Eschrichtius > Eschrichtius robustus. Next base: position 47,730,210 of record NC_090825.1, read on the forward strand.
TCTTTGCTTTAAGAACAGGAAGTCACCAATCCTGACAAAAATAGTTCTGCACAGTGTTAGGAACAAAAGCCTGATTAAAAAAAAAAGAATAGCAAGAGAGAATTTGGAGAGAATAAGTATAGATAATGCTTATGCGGAGTTTATCTGTAAAAGTAAGGAGAGTGTTGAGGCAGTACCTGCATGGGAAAGTGGAGTCAAGAGAGGAATTTTATTATGTTTTGTTTTAAAGACAGTAGAAGTAACCAAGTTTTGTAATAGTGATGAGAAAGTTCCAGTCAAAAAGGAAGCATTAATGATGCAGGAGAAAGACCTTGAGAAAGCAAGATGGGACAGGATCTAGTACACTTGTGGAAGAATTGGCCTTTGACAAGAGCATGGAAAGTTCATCAGGGGTAATAGCAGAAAAGTAGAGTATATAGTCATAGATGCAGGTAGATCATGTAGTGGTAATAACTTGTATAAATTCTCTCTTGATTCCTCCAAATGAAGCACAGAGAGATTAAATAACTCCCTAAATACAAACAGCAGCTATAGCCAAGAACCAAAATTATCTGTCTCCAGAGTCTTTACTCTTAATAATTATATTGTATTGCCTACTCCATAATGACCAGGCTAATTCCTACTTATCCTGCAAGTATTAGGGTAGACACGGATTCCTTTGGACATCTTTTCTGACCCTACCTGTCACCCCCTAGTGCTTAGTAGGATGTTCCTGTTTTTGTTTTTCATCTCACTTGATGCCTCTCCACAGCATAACACCACACACTGTAGAGTATTCCCTGTTTACTTATCTACCTGGACTTGAAGATTCTCTAGTGTAGAGTCTTTACCTTGCTCATCCTTGTATTCTTAGGGCCTAGTTCAACACTTAACATAAAATAAGTGCAAGCTCAATCAATATTTGGTGAATGAATGCACTTAAAATTGAAACTACATAAGGAAGAGACATTTTGGGGACTTTGCTGATTTGCTGAAAATAGTCCATTTTAAAAAGAAAAACATGGAATGGCACACCAAAGCAGTTGGTTCCTAACATAAAGGACACTCAAGGTTCAGATGTGGGAGATAGTATAGTACTAGCTAGTATACTACTAGCTACTGAACAATCTTATAAAGTTTCAGGGAACCTTTTAAGTTTAATCCATGGCATGATGTGTAGTTCTTATACAGAGCCTTTCAAAAGCTTCATCTTCATAATTCAGATCACAGTTTATCTTCCATTTTTTTCCTTTTTTGTTATTTTGGTAAGTTTAAGCTAGTTTTTTGTTGACAGTAATAAGCGTTATTAATGAGAACCCTAAAATACACGCCAAGTAGAGTATAATAGGAAGAGACAGAAAGGCTGTGATCCAGTATTTCTTTTTAATGGAATGTTAATCTTTACTTAATCACACATACTCATTAAAATGTAAAACTAAATTTCAGAATAAAGTCAGGTAAAAATTAATTTTTAGACATATTAGACCATACCTGTCTATCATTAACACAATTAATAATGAGTATCTCAGTATAAAATATCATATGCACTTTTATTGCTTTATTATTAATAATTAATAATTGTTTAACATGCTTTTCTCAAGCCACAGGAGCTCCCCACCAATAATTTTCAAAATAAACTTCATAAAATAATATGTATGGCATGATGCTATCCTTGTCCCAGCATCAGAAGACCTGGGTTATGCTCAGGTCCTCCAATGTGCATTTACTACCTTGGTCATTTTGGGCAAATCTATTTACCTCTGTTTTTCATCTGTCAGATTAAAAGGCTGGGTTCAGTATCCTTTAAGGCCCCATCTGTCTCTAATGTTCTATGATTATATGACTCTAGAATTATCTCTAATCAACTTATGTCACAACCCAGAGTCTCTGGACCTACTGTAAAACCAAATTGCTTAGCTGGGACTTGCTGAGAGTTGATGGTGATCTCCTTCATTAGAGGATAAGATAGCTGCATATATTAATTATCTATTGGTGCATAACAAATTACCCCAAAAGTTACAGGCCTAAAACAACAAACATTTATTATCTCACAGTTTCCGTGAGTCAGGAATCTAGGCAAGACTTAAGCAGATCTTCTGGCTTAGGGTCTCTCACAAGGCTGCAGACAAGGTGTTGGTCTGGGCTGCAGTCATCTCAAGGCTTCTCTCAGGGCTCATCTACTTTCAAGCTCATTCACATGGTTTTGTCAGGCCGTAGAAGTTTTATTTCCGAGCTCACTCAAATGGCTATTGCCTGGTTTCAGGTTCTTCCTGGCTATTTGACTTAGGGCCTTAGTTCCCTGATAACTGTAGCTTTCTAAGTCTTGATATCAGGTACTGTTAGCCCTTCTTTTTTGAAGTTGTTTTGGCTATTCTAGGTCCTTTGCATTTTCATATGGATTTTAGGATCATTTTGTTAATTTCTATAAAAATGCCTCCTGGGATTTTGGTTGGGATTGTGTTAAATCTATAGATCACTTTGCAGGGAGCTGACCTCTTAACAATAAGGATCTTCTGACCCTGGACATTATATATCTCTTCATTTAATTTAGGCCTTCTTTAATTTCTCTCATTAAAGTTTGTAGCTTTCATTGTACATATATTGCACTTCTTTTGTCAGATTTATCCCTAACAACTTCATATTTTTGATGCTATTGTTATGATAATGTTTTTCAAGTTTAACTTCTGATTGTTGCCATTGAATAAATATTCAGTAGGTTTTTGTATATTGATCTTCTATCCTGTGACTTTGCTAAACTCAGTTATTAATTATAGTAGCTTTTTTGTCAATTCCATCACGTTTTCTATATAGAAGATCATATTGTCTGTGAATAAAGACATTTTTCTTAATTCTTTCCAACCTGGATGTTTTTGTTTTAATCTCGCCTTTTTGCATTGGCTAGAACCTCCAGTACACTGTTTAATATAAGAGATAAGAATGAACAGTCTTGCCTTATTCTTTATGTTTTACTTTTTAATATATTTTTGAGTTATCTAAAATTTTGTTTAGACTTTTTATATCTGTGTTCTTGAGGGATATTAGTTGGTAATTCTTTTTTTCTTGTCTTTTCTTGGTTTTGGTATCAGGGTAATGCTGATCTCATGAAATGAGTTTAGACATATTCCTTCTTCAAAAGTCTGTAAGAGTTTGTGTAGAGTTAATATTGCTTCTTCTTTAACTATTTGATAGGCTTCACCAGTGAAGCCATCTAGGCCAGGAGTTTTTATCTGCAGATTCAATTTCTTTATTAGACAGGATATTCAGATTATCTGTTACTTCTTGAATGACCTTTGGTAGGTTGTATTGGGTCGGCCAAAAGTTTGTTTGGTTTTTTCTGGACCATGGCTTTAGTAGAGCTTAGTTGTCTTTAACTTCATTTGAAACAATTTTGTTAGAATGTATTGTGACAGCTGTCATATCAGCATGCACTTAAAAAAAAAAAACATTAAAATTGGTGGATTTTTGTGTAGCCATTTTAATATTGAAGATGGAATTTAAAAAGCAACATTTTCAGCATATTATGCTTTATTATTTCCAGAAAGGTAAAAACACAACCGAAACGCAAAAAAAAGAAAAGTTTGTGCAAGGTATGGAGAAGGTGCTTGACTGATTGAACGTGTCAAAAGTGGTTTGCAAAAGTTTCATGCTGGAGATTTCTCGCTGGACAATGCTCCATGCCCGGGTAGACGAGTTGAAGTTGATAGTGATCAAATTGAGACATTAATTGAGAACAATCAATGTTATACTACGTGGGAGATAGCTGACATACTCAAAATATCCAAATCAAGTGCTGAAAATCATTTGCACCAGCTTGGTTATGTGAATCGCCTTGATGTTTGGGTTCCACGTAAGTTAAGCGAAAAAACCCTTCTTTACTATATTTCCGATGCAATTCTCTACTTAAATGTAACGAAAACGTTACATTTTTAAGACAAATGATGATGGGCGTTGAAAAGTGGATATTGTACAATAATGTGGAACAGAAGAGATCATGGGACAAGTGAAATGAACTACCACCAACCACACCAAAGGCCAGTCTTCATCCAAAGAAGGTGATGTTGTGTATACGGTGGGATTGAAAGGGAGTCCGCTATTGTGAGCGCCTTCCGGAAAACTAAACGATTAATTCCGACAAGTACTGGCCCCAATTAGACCAACTGAAAGCAGCACTGGACGGAAAGCGTCTGGAATGAGTCAACAGAAAATGCATAATCTTCCATCAGGATAACGCAAGACCACATATTTTTTGGTGACCAGGAAAAAACTGTTACAGCTTGGCTGGGAAGTTCTGATTCATCCGCCATATTCACCAGACATTGCACCTTCGGATTTCTATTTATTTCGGTCTTTACAAAATTCTGTTAATGGAAAACATTTCAATTCCCTGGAAGACTGTAAAAGGCACCTGGAAAAGTTCTTTGCTCAAAAAGATTAAAAGTTTTGGTAAGATGGAATTATGAAGTTGCCTGAAATATGGCAGAAGGTAGTGGAACAAAAGGGTGAATATGTTGTTCAATAAAATTATTGGTGAAAATGAAAAATGTGTCTTTTATTTTTACTTAAAAACCGAAGGAACTTTTTGGCCAACCAATATTTTTCCAAAGAATCTGCCATTTCATCTAAGTTTCCAAATTTTTTTGGCATAAGACCGACCATGATATTACCTTATTTTTCTTTTAATATCTTCAGAAACTGTGTGATGTTACCTCTTTCATTCCTAATTGTTATGGCTGCATTGGGTCCCCACAAATTCTGTGTTGAAGTCTTAACCCCCAGTACTTCAGACTATATTTGGAGACAGAGTCTTTAAAGAGGTAATTAAGTTAAAATGAGGTCCTTAGGACCAGTCTTAATCCAATATGACTAATGTCCTTATAAGAAAAGGCTATTAGGACACAGATTTGAAAAAAGGAAGACCTTGTGAAGACACAGAGAGAAGACTGCCATCTACAAGCCGAGGAGAGAAACCTCAGAAGAAACCAACATTGCCAACACCTTGGTCTCAGAATTATAGCATTCAGAATTGTGAAAAAGTAAATTTCTGTTGTTTAAGCCACCAAATCTGTGGTACTTTGTTATGGCAGCCCTGGTGAACTAATACATTAGTTCTGAGGGGTTTTTTTCTATTACGTTTTTTTTTAATTTAAGTATAGTTGATATACAATGTTGTGTTACTTTCTGGTGTACAACAAAGTGACTCAGATATATATATATATATATATATATATATATATATATATATATGTATGTATGTTTTTTCATATTCTTTTTCATTATAGGTTATTACAAGACACTGAATATATATAGTTCCCTGTGCTATACAGTAGGATCTTGTTGTTTATCTATTTTAATATATAGTAGTGTGTATTTGCTAATCCCAAACTCCTAATTTATCCCTCCTCCCCTTTCCCCTTTGGTAACCATAAGTTTGTTTTCTATGTCTCTGAGTCTGTTTCTGTTTTGTAAATAAGTTCATTTGTATCATATTTTAGATTCCACATATAAGTGATATCGTATAGTATTTGTCTTTATCTGATTTACTTCACTTAATATGATAATCTCTAGGTCCATCCACATTGCTGCAAATGGCATTATCTCATTCTTTTTTATGGCTGAGTAGTATTCCATTGTATATATGTACCACATCTTCTTTATCCATTCACCTCTTGGTGGAAATTTAGGTTGCTTCCATGTCTTGGCTATTGTATAGTGTTGCTATGAACATTGGGGTGTTGTATGTATCTTTTCAAATTAGAGTTTTCTCCAGATGTATGCCCAGGAGTGAGATTCCTGACTCATATGGTAACTCTGTTTTTAGTTTTTTCAGGAACCTCCATACTGTTTTCCATAGTGGCTGCACCAATTTATATTCCCACCAACAGTGTAGGAGGGTTCCCTTTTCTCCACACTATCTTCAGCATTTATTATTTGTAGACTTTTTAAGGACGGCCATTCTGACCAGTGTGAGGTGATACCTCACGGTTGTTTGACTTGTATTTCTCTGATAATTATAGATGTTGAGCATCTGTTCGTGGGCCTGTTGACCATCTGTATGTCTTCTTTGGAGAAATGTCCATTTGGGTTTTCCTGACCATTTTTGATTAGGTGTTTGTTTTTTTTTCTGATACTGAGTTGTATGAGCTGTTTGTATATCTTGGAAATTAAGCCCTTGTCAGTTGCATCATTTGCAAATGTTTTCTCCCGGTCCATTGGTTGTCTTTTTGTTTTGTTTATGGTTTCATTTGCTGTGCAGAAGCTTATAAGTTTGATTAGATCCCATTTGTTTATTTTAGCTTTTATTTCTGTTGCCTTGGGAGACTGACCTAAGAAAACATTGCTACAATTTATGTCAGAGAATGTTTTGCCTACTTTCTCTTCTTGGAGTTTTATGGTATTCTGCCTTATATTTAAGTCTTTACGCCATTTTGAGTTTATTTTTGTGTATGGTGTGATGGGGTGTTCTAACTTCATTGATTTACATGGAGCTGTCCAGCTTTCCCAGCACCACTTGCAGAAGAGACTGTCTTTTCTCTATTGTGTATTCTTGCCTCCTTTGTTGAAGATTAATTGCTGTAGGTGTGTGGATTTATTTCCGGGCTCTCTGTTCTGTTCAATTGATCTATATGTCTGTTTTTGTGTCAGTATCATGCTGTTTTGATTACCGTAGCTTTGTAGTATTGTCTGAAGTCTGGGACAGACTTCAGCTTTGTTCTTTTTCCTCAGGATTGCTTTGGCAATTATGGGTCTTTTATAGTCCCATATAAATTTTAGGATTATTTGTTCTAGTTCTGTGAAAAATGTCATGGGTAATTTGATAGGGATCGCATTAAATCTGTAGATTGCTTTGGGTAATATGGCCATTTTAACGATATTAATTCTTCCAATCCAAGAGCATGGTTATCTTTCCATTTCTTTAAATCATCTTCAGTTTTCTTTATCAGTGTCTTATAGTTCTCAGTGTGTAAGTGTTTCACCTTCTTGGTCAGGTTTATTCCTAAGTATTTTATTTTGATCCAGTTTTAAAAGGGATTTTTTTTTTTTACGTTCCCTTTTTGATATTTCATTGGTAGTGTAAAGAAATGCAACAGATTTCTGTATGTCAATCTTGTATCCTGCTACCTTTCTGAATTCGTTTATCAGTTCTAGTAGTTTATGTATGGAGTCTTTAGGGTTTTCTATATATAGTGTCATGTCATCTGCATATAATGTCAATTTTACCTTTTCCCTTCCAACTTGGATACCTTTTATTTAATTATTTTTTCTTGTCTGATTGCTGTGGCTAGGACTTCCAATACTGTGTTGAATAGAAGTGGTGAGAGTGGGCATTCCTCTTTTGTTCCAGATTTTAGCAGAAAGGCTTTCAACTTTTCACGTTGAGTATTATGTTGGCTGTAAGTTTGTCATAAATAGCTTTTATTATGTTGCGATATGTTCCCTCTATACCCACTTTGGTAAGAGTTTTTATCATGAATGGATGTTGAATTTTATCAAATGTTTTTTCTGCATCTATTGAGATGATCATGTGATTTTTGTCTTTTCTTTGTTGATGTGGTGTATCACAGTAATTGATTTGCGTATGTTGAACCATCCTTGTGACCCTGAGATGAATCCAACTTGATTGTGGTGCATGATCTTTTTTATATGTTGTTGGATTCGGTTTGCTAATATTTTGTTGAGAATTTTTGCATCTATATTCATCAAAGATATTGGCCTATAATTTTCTTTTTTGCTGGTGTCTTTTTCTGGTTTTGGTATCAGGGTGATGATGGCTTCATAGAATGTCTTTGGGAGTGTCCCCTCCTCTTCAGTCTTTTGGAAGAGTTTGAGAAGGCTCAGTGTAAGTTCTTCTTTGTATGTTTGGTAGAATTCCTCAGTGAAGCAATATGGTCCTGGACTTTTGTTTGCAAGGAGTTGTTTCTTATTACAGATTTTATTTCACTTCTAGTGATCAGTCTGTTCAAATTATCTCTTTCTTCTTGATTCAGTTTTGGTGGGCTGTATGTTTCTAGAAACTTATCCATTTCTTCTAGGTTGTCCAATTTGTTGGCATATAATTGTTTATAGTATTCTCTTATGAGTTTTTGTATTTCTGTGGTATCGGTTGTTATTTCTCCTCTTTCATTTCTTGTTTTATTTATGTGGGTCCTCTCTCTTTTCTTCTTGGTGAGTCTGGCCAGAGGTTTGTTTATTTTGTTTACCCTTTCAAAGAACCAGCTCTTGGTTTTATTGATTTTTTTTTAATCTCTATTTTATTTTCTCTCTGATCTTTATTATTTCCTTCTTTCTGCTGACTTTAGGTTTTGTTTGTTCTTCTTTTTCTAATTCTTTTAGGTGGTATGTTAGCTTGTTTGAGATTTTTCTCGTTTTTTGAGGAAGGCCTGTGTTACTATGAACTTCCCTCTAAGAACTGCTTTTGCTGCATCCCATAGATTTTGTATGGTTGTGTTTTCATTGTCGTTTGTCTCAGGGTAGTTTTTGATTTCCTCTTTGATTTCATCATTGACCCATTAGTTTTTTAGTAGCATGTTGTTTAATCTCCATGTAATCATTTCTTTTCTCATTTCTCTCTCTGTGGTTGATTTCTAGTTTTATGCTGTTGTGGTCAGAAATGGTGCTTGAAATAATTTCTGTCCTCTTAAATTTGTTGAGACTTGTTTTGTGTCCTAGTATGTGGTATATCCTAGAGAATGTTCCATGGGCACTTGAAAAGAATTTATGTTCTGTTTTTTGTTTTTGTTTTTTTGGAGGTAATGTCCTGAAAATATTAATTAAGTCTAACTATTCTATTGTGTCACTTAGGAGTTCTGTTGCCTTATTGATTTTCTGTCTGGAAGATCTGTCCATTCATGTCAGTGGGGTGTTAAAGTCTCCTACAATTATTGTATTCCAGTCAATTTCTACGTTTATGTGTTAGTATTTGTTTTACATATTTAGGTGCTCCTATGTTGGGTGCACATGTTAATGAGTGTAATATCCTCTTCTTTATTGATCCTTTTATGATTATATCATGTCCTTCTTTGTCTTTCTTCATGAGCTTTGTTTTAAAGTCTATTTTATCTGGTATGGGTATTGCTACCCCTCCTTTCTTGGCATTTATGTTTGCATGAAATGTCTTTTTCATCCCCTCACTTTCACACTATGTGTGTCCTTCACCCTAAAGTGGGTCTCTTTTAGGCAGCATACTGTAAGCTCTTGTGTTATTATCCAACCTGCCACTCTATGTCTTTTGATTGGAGCATTTAGTCCACTGACCTTTAAGATAATTATTGATATATATGTATTTAACGCCATTTTAAACCTTGTTTTCCAGTTGATTTTGTATATCTTCTTTGTTCCTTTTTCTTTTTGTTTTTCCTTTTGTGTTTCGATGATTTTCTTTTGTTTTACTCTTGTGTTCTTTTTGGTTTTTGCGAGTCTACTGTATGTTTTTGATTTGTGGTTACCCTGTTTTTCAAGTATGTTAACCCATTACTATATCTACTTGTTTTAAACTGGTAGTCATATAGGCTCAAACACATTCTAAAGAAAAAAATCTACATTTTCTTACTCCCCTCCCCTGCATTTTATGATTTTGATGTCCTCTTCTACAGCTTCATGTTTATTCTTTTGCTGTTCTTTGTAGTTATCATTACTTTCTCAAAAAAATGTTTTTAATCCATGTACTAGCTTATTTAAGTTATTTACTTTCCAATTGTGGTTTTCTCTTTCCTATAGATTCTTGCTTCTTTGCTATTTAGAGAAGACCTTTCAATATTTCTTTTAGGATAGGTTTAGTATTGCTGTATTCCTTTACTTTTTGCTTGTCTGAGAAATTCTTTCTCTCTCCTTCTATTCTAAATGATAATCTTCCTGGGTAGAGCGTCCTTGGTTGCGGGTTTTTCCCTTTCAGGACTTTGAATACATCTTGCCACTCCCTGTGGCCTGCAACATTTCTGTAGAGAAATCAGGTGATAGCCTTTTACGGGTTCCCTTGTAACTAACTCTTCATTTTTTTCTTGCTGCTTTTAGAATCTTTTCTTTATCTCTAACTTTTGCTGTTTTTATTATAATATGTCTTGCTGTAGGTCTGTTTGAGTTTATCTTGTTTGGGACCCTCTGTGCTTCCTGTATCTAGATATCTGTTTCCTTCTTTTCAGCCATAATTTCTTCAAATACATTTTCAATCCCCTTTTCTCTTTCTTCTGCTTCTGGGATCCCTATTATGCATAGATTGGCTTGCTTTATATTATCCCATTGGTCTCATATATTGCTTTCATTTTTTAAAATTTGTCTTTCTGTTTGCTGTTCTGATTGGATGACTTCCACTGTTCTATCTTCCAGATCACTTATTCGTTCTTCTGCATTATTTAGTTTGCCATTTATTGCCTTTAGCTCGTATTTTGTCTCAGCAAATGTGTTTTCTAATTTAGTTGGCTCCTCTTTATATTTTCTAGTTCCTTGTTACAGTGATCTACATTTCTATCTATAGCCTTTCTTAATTCCTTCAGTACTTTTATTGCCTCTTTTTTTTTAATTAATTAATTAATTAATTTATATTTAGGTGTGTTGGGTCTTCGTTTCTGTGCGAGGGCTTTCTCTAGTTGTGGCAAGCGGGGGCCGCTCTTCATCGCGGTGCACGGGCCTCTTGCTATCGTGGCCTCTCTTGTTGCAGAGCACAGGCTCCAGACGTGCAGGCTCAGTAGTTGTGGCTCACGGGCCTAGTTGCTCCGCGGTATGTGGGATCTTCCCAGACCAGGGCTCGAACCCGTGTCCCCTGCATTGACAGGCAGATTCTCAACCACTGCGCCACCAGGGAAGCCCTATTGCCTCCTTTTTGAACTTGGCATCTGGTAGACTGGAAAGGTCTGTTTCATTCTTTGTTCTTTCAGGGGATTTCTCTTGTTCTTTTAATTGGAAGTGGATCCTCTGCTTCTTCACTTTACTTCTACTTCTCTGAATCTATGAATTTAGGAGAAATAGTTATCTGCTGTGGTCTTGAAGGGCTATTTTTATGTGGGAGCACCCCGGTGTAGCCTTCATGAGTCTAATATTGGGTTGGCCAAAAAGTTCATTTGGTTAATGAATATGTTGTTCAATAAAGCTCTTGATGAAAATGAAAAATGTGTCTTTTTTACTCACAACCAAATGAACTTTTTGGCCAACCCAATATTTTTGGTGTGAGGGCTGTTTTTAGAAGGGATGCCTGCCACATCTTTCCTCAGTGTGTGCTGGCCATTATCCCCTTGATAGGGGGTGTCATTGGTGTTGTGGTAACCAGAGACTGCACTGGATATTGAGTTGGGTCTCCTCTTTGCTCTGTGGTTGTCACAGCCCTGTCTGGGGCAGGGTCTGCTCCCCACTTGTTGGAGTAGAAGCTCCCAGATCCGCTTCTGAGCTGTGGTGTGAGGTAGACAGGACTGGAGCACTTCCAGTGGGAGAGGAGCTACTGAGTATTCCTCCGCAGAGGCTGTCCACTGGGAAGTGTGTTCTGTGGTGTTGCCAGTCACCAGCTGTGTGTGCTCACAAAGTACACTGTTGTTGGCACTGCCCTGGACCCCACCTCATCCATGGGAATACAGGCCATCAGCCCAGATGTCCCTCAGGCACTGTGCTCACAAAGCCACCATCACAGATCCATTGGCACAGATCCGCTGAAGTTAGGTATCAGGACCTGCCATAGTTGCGTGTATTCATGCACCTGGCCCCATCGTGGGAGCTACAGGGTCAGCCCAGACCCCAGCCACGCCTCTACGTGCACATATCTGCAAAGCCTGTAGCTGCTAATGCCAGGCCTGCCCAGCCACAGGAGTACCAGTAATTCACTCGGATATCCTGAGGGCACTGAGCTTACAGAGACACCAGCACGTAAATCCTCCAAAGCCACCAAGACACAGCTCAGATTTCAGCCCCACCTCCACATTTGGGCAGCCCACAGGTGCTTTGCACACTCCCAGAGCTCCTAGAGACAGAGCCACACCTGCTGTGAGTACACCGAGAATGAGAATGAGGCTGCTGTGGTGGGGCTCCGCCCCTTCTTCCTGTGCATTAACAACAGGGCTCCAGTAGTGGGCTGGGCTCCATCCTGTGCACACCCTCAATTGAGGCCTGGGCCACACTTCAGCCCCTTGGGACTGTCTCCAGGTAGCCAGCCCAAGTCCTCTCCCCAGGTCTGTCCACTGAAGCTTGACTCTCAGCACACAACCCCCATGCACACCAGCAGAAGATGTGCATCTTGGGCTGGGTAGTGCAGTAAGTTGGTCAGGACCATCTGTGCTGGTCTCTCTCTGCTTCTGCCTGCCACAAGCCAGCTGCTACACTTTTCTCTGAGCCTCTGAAGCTCCCTATCTGTCCTGGCTGATCTCCCAGATGTTGAAGGGGGTTCCCGGGGTAAAGGAACCTTTCCTCTTTCACAGCTCCCTCCCAGGGGCTCAGGTGCCATCCCTATTCCTTTTTTTTTCTCTCATCCTACCCAGTTACATGGTGGTCTTTCCTGTAGCTCTGAATGTATAGATCTTCTGCCACTGTTGTGTAGGTATTCTGTGAGAATTTTTCCACATGTAGATGTATTTTTGATGTATTTGTGGGAGGAGGTGAACTGCACATTATTCTATTCCACCATCTTGATCTTTCCCCTCTTCTAGTTCTGAGTATTGTTTATGATTCAGTTGTATTTCCCTTTGTGGGTTATCAGCTATATTTCTTTGGTTTCTTATTTTACTGGTTGCTTCAGGTTTTATAGACTACCATCTTCAACATATCAGAGTCTTTATGTGGTTATTCTACTTCATATAGAGTACAAGAACTTTATAAAAGTATACCACCAGTTTTTCTTTCTAACATTTCTGTTATTGTCCTATATTTTAGTTCTGCATATGTTACAATCTACAGTCTACATCATTATTTTTATTTAAACAGTGAACTAGCATTTAGAGATATTTAATTAATAAGAGAAATATAACATTTATCCATATTGTTAGCATTTCTAATGTTCTTCATTCCTTTTTGTAGATCCAGATTTCCATCTGGAATCATTTTCTTTTAGTCTGTAAGGCTTCCTTTAACATTTCTTTAAATGTGAATCTACTGATGTTAAACTCTTTCGGCTTTTTACATGTCTGAAATATATTTAAAAAAATTTTTAAAGATATTTCTCTGGATGTAGTATTCTAGGTTGGTAGTTGCTTTCCTTTCAGTAATTTAAAGATATTCTACCTTACATGGTTTCTGTTGAGAAATCTGTTGTCATGGTTATCTTTATCCCTCTGTATGTAATGTGTATTTTTTCCTTTGGCTGTTTTAAAGTTTTTCTTTTTTTAACTGGTTTTGAGCAATTTGATTATGATGTACCATGATGTAATCTCTTGTGCTTGATGTTTCTTGAGCTTCTTAGACCTGTGGATTTGGTTTCCATCGAGTTTAGAAAAATTTTGGCCATTGTTTCTTCAAACATTTTTTTCCTGTTTCCCTCTCTGTCCTCTCTTAGGTACGCCATACACAGTTTTAGTCTGCTTGAAGTTGTGTCACAGCTCATAGATGTTCTGTTCACTTGTAGAGACTTTTTTCTCTTTGAGTTTCAATTTGTATAGTTTCTCTTGCTGTGTCTTCAAGTTCACTAATCTTTTCTTTCACAATGTCAAATAACTATTAATCCATCCAGAGTATTTTTCATTTTAGGCATTATAGTTTTCATCTCTACAAGTTTGATATGGGTCTGTTTTATATCTTCTAGGTCTCTACTTAACATGTTCAATCTTTCCTTTAGCTTTTTGAACATATGGGGTGCAGTTATAACTGTTTTAATGTTCTTGTCTGCTAATTCTACCATCTGTATCTGTTTTCAGTTGATTTTGGTAAGTTGATTTTTTTCTCCTCAATATGGGAAGTATTTTTCTGCTTCTTTGTTTGCTCGGCAATATCTGATTGGATGTCAGACATTTAAAATTTTTGCCTAGTTGGATACTGGATATTTTTATGTTCCTATATATATATTTTTGAGCTTTGTTCTGAGACACAGTTAAGTTACTTGGAAACAGTTTGATTCTTTCAGGGATGACTTTTAAGATTTGTTAGATGGGACTAGAGCATAATACAATCTAGAACTAATAATTCTGCACTGTTGATGCAAGTCATTTCTCAGCACTCTGCTTTGCCCCATCAGTCATGAGGTTTTCCACTCTGGGTGGTGGGAATTGACATTACTCTTGCCCCTGTGTAAATCCTGAATACTGTTCCTTCTGATCCTTTCAGGTGGTTCTCTTCCTGGCCTCAAGAATTCCTCACTCACCTGAACTGAGCAGTGCTCTGCTGAATACTTGGTCTTCTGCTAATCTCCATCCAGAGTGTGCTCTCTGTAGCTGTCTCCTGTCTGGTAGTCTATCCTTTGAATTTTAGTCACCTTATCCCTAGACTTCTAGCCCCATCTTCATAATTTAGGCAGTATGGTGGGTTTTGGCTAGATCCCCTCCCTGTGCCACAACCTAGAAACTGTCAAGGCAGTAAGCTGAGGCAATTGTAAGGGTAACCTTTGTTTATTTAACATTCTCAGGGACCACTGTATTCATTACTCGATGTCCACTGTTTTGAAAATTGCTGTTCCATAATTTGTCCCTGTTGCTCCATCTTGGCCAGAAGAAGAAGGCAGCTTTCTTTCAATTAGCTTAATGCATTTGAAATTCATTTGTGTGCTTGCATGAATCAGTAGTTTATTCCTTTTAATTGCTGAGTAGAATTCTATAATATTGATATACCAGTTTGTTTATCTGTTCACCAGCTGAAAGACATTTGGGTCTTTTACACTTGATAGCAGTTTTTAAGTGGAGCCACTGTGCCATCTGTATATCTCTTCTTTTTGCCCAGATATTTTTTATTTGGTTGGCTTTTTTTCCTATTTGTTTAGCTTTGAGTGTTTCTTATATATCCTCGATACAACTCCTTTACCATATATGTGATTTACAAATACTTTTTTCCCAGTCTGTGGCTTCATGCTCTTCACAGTGCTGCTTGAAGAGGACATATTCTTAATTTTAATGAAGTCAAATTTATCATTTTTTCTTTTATGCCTCATCATGCTTTTGGTGTTGTATGTAAGAAATTTTTGCCTAACCCAAGCTCACGAATATTTTCTTTGGTGATTTCTTCTAGAAGTTTTAGAGTTTGCAGTTCTACATATATGTCTCTGATTCATTTTGAATTAAATTTTGTACATGCTGTAGATATCAGTCAATTTTATTTTTTATATGGATATCCAGTTTTTTCAGCACTAGTTTTTTATTGTGTTAAAATACACATAGCATAAAACTTACCATCTTAATCATTTTTAAGTGTACAGTTAAGTGGTACTAAATACATTAACATTTTTTTGGAGCCATCACCACCATCCATCTCCATAACTCTTTTCATCTTCTAAAACTGAAACTCTGTACCTATTAAACAATAGCTCCCCATTCTTCCTTCTGCCTTGGCCCCTGACAACCACCATTATACTTTCTGTCTTTGTGATTACTCTCTGAGGACTATTTTTTGAAATGACCATCTTTTTTTCCATTGAATTGTCTTTGCATCTTTGTCAAACATCAATTGGCCCTATGGGTGTGGATCTATTTCTGCATTCTCTATTCTGTCTATGAATCTGTATCTGTCCTTTTGCCAGTGCCACACTGTCTTGATTACTGAGGCTTTGTAGTAAGTCTGGAAATAAGGTAATTTGAGTCCTCCAAATTCTTTTTCAAAATTGTTTTAGTTATTCTGGGCCCTTTGTTGTTACATATGATTTTTAGTATCAGCTTATCAATTACTACCCCCAAAAAAATCCTTCTAGGAATTTGATTGGGAATGTATAGAATCTGTAGATCAGATTGAAGAGAATTGAATCTTCTAATCTACGAATACAGCATATTCGCTCCACTTTTTTAGGTCTTCTTTCACTTTTTCATTGGTAGTTTTCATAGTTTTCAGCTTACAGGTCTTGCATATATTTTATTAAATTAAAATCTAAGTGTTTCTTAGTTTTTATGGGTTCTTACTGATTGTTTTTTACTTCAGTTTCAAATTATTCACTGGTAACACATAGAAATGCAGTTTTTTTTATATTAACTATGTACCTTACACAATCTTGCTAAATTCACTTACCAATTTTAGTTTTTCTTGCCTTACGGTACTGATGATTTAAAGGATACAGGAGCCCACTCTCACCACTATTATTCAACATAGTTTTGGAAGTTTTAGCCACAACAATCAGAGAAGAAAAAGAAACAAAAGGAATCCAAATCGGAAAAGAAGTAAAGCTGTCACTGTTTGCAGATGACATGATACTATATGTAGAGAATCCTAAAGATGCTACCAGAAAACTACTAGAGCTAATCAATGAATTTGGTAAAGCAGCAGGATACAAAATTAATGCGCAGAAATCTCCTGCATTCCTATACACTAATGATGAAAAATCTGAAAGAGAAGTTAAGGAAACACTGCCATTTACTATTGCAACAAAAAGAATAAAATACCTAGGAATCAACCTACCTAAGGAGACAAAAGACCTGTATGCAGAAAATTATAAGACATTGATGAAATAAATTAAAGATGATACAAACAGATGGAGAGATATACCATGTTCTTGGATTGCAAGAATCAACATTGTGAAAATGACTATACTACCCAAAGAAATCTACAGATTCATTGCAATCCCTATCAAACTACCAATGGCGTTTTTCACAGAACTAGAACAAAAAATTTACAATTTGTATGGAAACACAAAAGACCCAAATAGCTAAAGCAATCTTGAGAAAAACGGAGCTGGAGGAATCAGGCTCCCTGACTTCAGACTATACTATAAAGCTACAGTAATCAAGACAGTATGGTATTGACACAAAACAGAAATATAGATCAATGGAACAGGACAAAAAACCCAAAGATAAACCCACACACATATGGTCACTTATCTTTGATAAAGGAGGCAAGAGTATACAATGGAGAAAAGACAGCGTCTTCAATAAGTGGTGCTGGGAAAACTGGACAGCTACATGTAAAAAATGAAATTAGAGCACTCCCTAACACCATACACAAAAATAAACTCAAAATGGATTAAAGACTTAAATGTAAGACCGGACACTATAAAACTCTTAGAGGAAAACATAGGCAGAACACTCTATGACATAAATTACAGCAAGATCCTTTTTGACCCACCTCCTAGAAAAATGGAAATAAAAACAAAAATAAAGAAATGGGACTTAATGAAACTTAAAAGCTTATGCACAGCAAAGGAAACCATAAAAAGACAAAAAGACAACCCTCAGAATGGGGGAAAATATTTGCAAACAATGCGATGGACAAGGGATTAATCTCCAAAATATACAAACAGCTCATGCAGCTCAATATCAAAAACACAAACAACCCAATCCAAAAATGGGCAGAAGACCTAAATAGACATTTCTCCAAAGAAGATATACAGATTGCCAACAAACACATGAAAGGATGCTCAACATCACTAATCACTAGAGAAATGCAAATCAAAACTAAAATGAGGTATCACTTCACACTGGTCAGAATGGCCATCATCAAAATATCTACAAACAATAAATGCTGGAGAAGGTGTGGAGAAAAGGGAACCCTCTTGTGCTGTTGGTGGGATCGTAAATTGATACAGCCACTATGGAGAACAGTATGGAGGTTCCTTAAAAAACTAAAAATAGAACTGCCATATGACCCAGCAATCCCACTCCTGGGCATATACCCTGAGAAAACCATAATTCCAAAAGAGACATGTACCACAGTGTTCATTGCAGCACTATTTACAATAGCCAGGATATGGAAGCAACCTAAGTGTCCATCGACAGATGAACAGATAAAGAAGATATGGCACATATATACAATGGACTATTACTCAGCCATAGAAAGAAATGAAATTGAGTTACTTGTAGTGAGGTGGATGGACCTCGAGTCTGTCATACAGAGTGAAGTAAGTCAGAAAGTGAAAAACAAATACCATATACTAACACATATATATGGAATCTAAAAAAAAAAAGGTTCTGATGAACCTAGGGGCAGGACAGGAATAAAGACACAGACGTAGAGAATGGACTTGAGGACACGGGGAGGGGGAAGGGTAAGCTGGGATGAAGTGAGAGAGTAACTGACATATATACACTACCAAATGTAAAATAGATAGCTAGTGGGAAGCAGCTGCATAGAACAGGGAGATCAGCTCAATACTTTGTGACCATCTAGAAGGGTGGGATGGGGAGGGTGGGAGGGAGGGGATATAGGTATACATATAGCTGATTCACCTTGTTATACCGCAGAAAGTAACACAACATTGTAAAGCAATTATACTCCAATAAAGATGTTAAAAAAAATGAAGGATACAGAAGGATATGCATAGATTATATGCAAATACAACTCCATTTCATATAAGGGAGTTGAACATTTGTGGATTTTGGTATCTGTGGGAGTCCTGGAACCAACCCCCCATGGTTACTGAGGGATGACTGTACTTTAAATCATATCTGAATTACTTATAATACCTAATACAATGTAAATGCTGTATAAATAGTTGCTGATTAATGGCAAATTCAAGTTTTGCTTTTTGGAACTTGGCAGAATTTTTTTTTCCAAATGTTTTTGATCCATGGTTTGTTGAATTTGTGGATGCAGAACCTGTGGATATAGAGGGCCGACTGTAACACATTTTGTTTATCATTCATCCATCAACGGGCGTTTGTGTTTTTTCCACCTTTTGGCTATTGAATAATTCTGCTATGAACATAGGTATACAAGTATCTGTAGATTTAAACCTAATTATCTAAATAGTTGCAGTAAATTTAGATGGTCCAAAACCTACATGTAAAAAGCAGTAATTGTCAGGATGATATAGAAGACAACTATATCAAACAACTTGACCTAATTGACATTATAGAACACTCCACTGAGCAATGGCAGAGTAAACATTTTTTTTTTCCTATGCATGTGCAGCACTCGCCAGGATGGGCCACAAATTCTTTCCAAAATGTGGAGGAATACTTATCTACTCATTTTATGAAACCAAGTTTACCTTGATACCAGCTCTTCACAGAGACAATAAAGAGAAGAATACTACAAACCAATATCTCACATAAACATCAGTTGCAGAAATCATTAACAAAATATTAGCAAACTGAATCCCAGAATATATAAAAGGGGTAATATACCATGACCATGTGGAGTTTATGTCAGTAATATAGATTGGTTTAACATTTGAAGATTAACATCTCCCCATTTCCCCCACCTCAGCGTCCCTCCTAACCACCATTCTACTCTCTGCTTCCATGAATTTGACTTTTTTTTTATGTTCCACATAAAAGTGAAACCATGCAGTTTTTTTTCTTTGTGTCTGGCTTATTTCACTTAGCCTAATGTCCTCCAGGTACATCCAGTGTTGTCACAAATGTCAGGAGTTTTTTCAAGGCCAAAGAATTTTCCATTTTGTGTGTGTGTGTGTGTATGTATGCCACAATTTCTTTACCCATTCATCTGTAAGTGGACACACGTTGTTTCTATATCTTGGCAGTTGTGCATAAGGCTGCGATGAACATGGAAACACAAATATTTCTTTGAAATAGTGATTTCATTTCCTTTGGTTATACACCCAGAAGAGGCATTGCCAGATCATA
This sequence comes from Eschrichtius robustus, assembly GCF_028021215.1. Classification (NCBI taxonomy): domain Eukaryota; kingdom Metazoa; phylum Chordata; class Mammalia; order Artiodactyla; family Eschrichtiidae; genus Eschrichtius; species Eschrichtius robustus. The sequence continues at coordinate 47,749,808 of NC_090825.1, forward strand.
TGGTAGTTCTAGTTTTACTTTTTTGAAGAACATCATACTGTTTTCCATAATGGCCATACCAATTTACATTTGCACCAGTAGGACATAAGGGTATCCTTTTCTCTAGATCCTCGCCAGTACATGTAATCTTTTACCTTTTTGGTAATAGCCATCCTAAAAGGTTTGAGGTGATGTCTCATTGTGGATTTGATTTGCATTTATGTTCAACACATTAATAAAATAAAGGAGAAAAACCGTAAGTTAATTTCAGTTGGTACAAAAAAATTGACAAAATTCAACACACATTGATGATTAAAAATTCTCCACAAACTTTGGAATAAGAAGTTCCTCAACCTATTAAAGGACATTAAGAGGAAAAAAAAAAAAAAACTTTTATGTAACCTCATAGTCAATGGTGAAAGAACACTTGTCCCCTAAAATTGGAGATAAAACAAAGGTATCTTTTCTCACTTTTTGTTTCATATCATTCTGGAAAATCCAAGTTAGTGCAATAAAGCAAGAAAAAGAAATAAAATGAATATGGATTGGTAAGGACAAAGTAAAATTCTGTTCACAGATGACATGATTGTGCATGTAGACAATCTAAAAAAAACTACAAAAATTAATGAATGAATTTAATAAGTTTTCAAGATATAAAGGCAATATGCTAAAATCAATTATGTATCTACACTCTAATACCAAACAATTGCTAAATAAATTTTTCAGTTACATCATCTTATATGCCATTAAAAACATGAAGTCTTTAGGGATAAATTTACAGAAATATGTCTCTAAGACCTATACATTGAAAAATATAAAGTATTGCCAAGAGAAATTAAAGAAGATCTAAATAATTGGAGAGATTTATAACTTCCATGGATCAGAAAAGTCAATATTTAAAAGATATTATTTCACCTCAAATTGATCTGTAGATTTAGTGCATTCCCAATCAAAACTGATATACTGATTCTAAATTTTGTATTAAAATGCAAAGGACCTTGAATACCTACAACATTTTTGAAAAGACCAAGATTGGAAGATTTAACTTTAAAAAGCTATATTTATCAAGACAGTTTAATGCTGTTATGAGGATAGATATAAAATTAATGAGAACCACACCAAGAGTCCAGAATTATTTCTACACTTATATGGTCAATTGATTTTTCTATGGCAAAAGGAAATTCTTTTCAACAGCTAGTGCAGGATATCCATATGAAAAAAAATAATCTTTGATCTTTACCTCACTTCATCTCTAAAAACTTCAGTTGAAAATGATCACAGACCTAAATGTAAAAGTTAAAACATTTAGAAGAAAACATTGGACAAAATCTTTCAATCATGGGATAGTCAAAGAATTAGATAGGATACACACATAACAAATATAAAAGAAAAAAAATGATGAATTGGACTCCACCAAAATCTTAAAAATTCTATTCTTTAACAAAAACCTTTGAACAAATGAAAAGACAAGACAGATAGGGAGAAAATTTGCAATACATATCGGTCATAGAACTTGTCAGAACGTGTGAAGAGCTGTCATGACTCAGTAATAAGACAAACATCAGAATTTTTAAAAGTGGGCAAAAGATTTGAAAAGACACTTCACCAAAGAAGATACATAATATCAGTAGTCATCAAGGAATGTGAATTAAAACCATCATGAAATAACACTACATACCACTAGACTGGTTAGAATTTAAAAGATTGACAATATGAAGTGTTAATGAGGATATAAAGCATATGAAACTTTCATAAATTTCTGGCTGGAGTGTAAAATGGTACAAGTACTTTGGAAAACAGTTTATCAGCTCTTTATAAATTTAACTGTCCACTTACTCTACAACCTGGAAATTCTGCTAGGTGTTTACCCAGAGACATAAATAAGTCTACCCAAATACTTGTACCCAATTTTTTCATAGCAGCTTTATTCATAACAGCCCAACACTGAAAACTGCCCAAGTCGTGAGTGGATAAACACATTGTCATTTTGCCATACAGTGGAATACTACACAGCAGTAAAAAGAATAAACTGCTGCTATGCTTGTTGTGTTTGTTTTTTTATTACTCCATATCAATATTACCACAAATTTAGCAGCTTAAAATGGCACACATTTATCATCTCCCAGTTCCTGTGGTCAGGAATCCAGGCATAGCCTATCTGGGTTCTCTTCTTAGGGTCTCACAAGTCTGCAATCAAGGCGTCAGCCAGGGCTGCATTTGTTACTGACCAGGGTTCTTGGACTCCTTAATCACTAGAAATTGGTAAGCGACCAGACAAGAAATTCAAGCAAGGTTTTACTGGGACTAGTGCTGTAGCACAAGGGAGCAAAAACAAGTAACAGGTTCCCTTGCTTCCTCCTCGAGTGGGGCAGGCAGCTGGTTCCTTATATGGGATGAGGGTAGTAGTGTGTCCAGGGCTCAGGCCATAGGGGTGACTAAGGTGGTCTGCCCACGCCCTTCGTGGTGTTGTGTGCAGGGTTCATGTGCAGTACTCTGCTTTTGCTCCAGGCTCTCCAGAAGTGGCAGTTGGGTTTATGGTCTTTTTGTATCTTATTGTTCATAATTTTCCCCAACTGTGCAAGCACGCAGTTATTTTTAGTCCCTTATAGTTTCTTTGTATTTTGTTGCTGGAGGAGACCTTTGTCCAGGTGCAAGCACTGCAACAAAGGGTCCCAGGTCCCAACCTGTCTCACATTCTCATCTGGAGGCTTGAGTGTGGAAGGATCCACTTTCCCACACGTGTGGTTGTTGACAGCATTCAGTTCCTTGCAGTTGTAGGGCCGTGAGCATCAGTTTTTTGCTTGATGTTGGCCAGAGACCACCATAACCTCCTTGAGGTCGCCAGCAATTTCTTGCCACATGAGATTCCCCAACATGACCTTCTTTTTCCTTACAGCCAGGGAGGGAAAGAGAGACTCCAAAAAGAAGGATGCTATAATCTTATGTAACATCATCATGTAATCACATACATTCCATGACCTTTGCCATATTTTCATAGTTAGAAGTAAGTCACAGGTCCTGTCCTCACTCAAGGGGAAGAGATCATACAGAGGCATGAACACCAAGTGGTGGGGGTTTTGGAGGTTACCTTCAGAGTCTGTTTTCTATACACATTAACAGGGATTAAGATTGTTTTATATTGAGTAAAATAAGCTAATGCAAAATAGTACATACTATAAGATTCCATTTATGTGAAATTGTAGATAAGGCAAAACTAATCAACAGTGACAAAGAGTATTGATATAGCACTCACTGGGGGCTGTGGGTGAATTAAGGTGGGTGTTTGCATGTAGTCAGACACTAGGGAACTTTTGGAGATGATGGAAATGTTCTATACACTGATTGTGGTGCTGGTTACAAGGTTGTATACATTTGTCAGAACTCATGGAATTGCACACTTAAAATGGTTTCACTGTGTTGTATGTAAATTATACTTCAATAAAGTTGATTAAGAAAAAAGAACAGTAATAGCCAGCCATGAGCATCACAACATTTGTAACTTAATTGTGCCAAGTAAATCTAATAATATCCTTAAGAAACTGTTTAGAGCCGGTAATCAGAAAATAACTTATTTCGTAATATATCATTTGAAGAATTTTCAACGTGAAAAAATGTGGATTTTTTTTTTTTATATTCTTTATGATGTGTCAACACTCAGAACTGGCAAAGATCGTTTTTTGAAAGATGAAGCTTTATTAAAATGTTGTATTTTCCTTTAGTAGTGTAAACACATATTTCTAATGTATCCTTTGGATGCAAACTGTTGATAACTGATCTATAATTTCATCTCTGAATGGTCACCTACTGAATCTGGTGATAAATTTCTCATTTACCTTAACCCCTGTTGGTACTACTTCTAAAAGTGTATTAGCCATTTTCAGTTCTTATAGAATTTTGAAGAATGTATGCTTCATGAAGTATTTAACTTGCATGTTCACTTTTACGCTCATTATACTGTGTTACATTCCAATAAGAGTATTAAAGTTCAGTGAAAATCTCATGCCCACTGATGAGAATGCAAATGAACATTGATGAAAGAATGCTAGGATCTTAAGGCATAAACTCTCCAGTTATCTTGCTAAATTCTATTCAAACAATGGTTACATTATAATCAAGACTGATACAGAGCCCACCATACAAATATAATTAGCAATGGCAAAATCATTATATAATTCGTAATTGAATAGAGGTTCAGTTCCAGATTGTTCTGAGGTTAAAAAAAAAATAAATGTAATGATTTGATATTAGCGCTTATTTCTGTTCCTTCCTCCTCCTAACCTTTGCCAACCATCAGCAGGACATTTCCTTTGTTGTATGTAGTGACTGGGAAACCAGGGATGATTATATAAATGAGTGATCACATTGAAAATTTCTAGCTGTAACCTTTATTGGATACATAACAGTGAACAGGCATCAATTATCATCTCAAGAAGACATTTCAAGTATCTGGTTATTGTAGAATTATAAATATTGTAAATTATATTGTAGAATTATTTATTTCAGAAATTGCATTTCTCTATCTAAACAAAAATCTTCTTCCTTGAGCCATTTAAAACAAAGCTAAAGGAAGCCCTTATATCTTTCCTTAGAGAATAGTGTCCCATGAGAGTGAATAGTCTAGGTAGTACTTATACATTATCTGAATTTTATTACTTTCTTATATCTATGAATGAATTTTAGAAACTTATACAAAACCAGTAGGGTTTAGAAAACACATATCAGAGTTTCTTCAACCTATTCATCCACCGTGGAATTTTAAAAAATTATTTGGATTCTACGGAAGTATTTTTATTTTCCCAATCTTAAAAAAAAAACTGAAAATGCTGTTTTATAGACTCATCAGTAAGGCAAATTGTTGTTTTTCTCATGGTGATATTAAGTGTGCATTGTGCCATTATATTTTTTAACATGGTCTGATGCCAGTGGTAATGTTCATAGAGTCTAGAATACATGGCAATCAGGTTAAAAAGTGTAATAGGTTTATTTGGGTTTTTTTTTTGGTTGCTTTTTAATTTTTATTGGAGTATAGTTGATTTATAATATTGTGTTAGTTTCAGGTGGACAGCAAAGTGAAAAAGTGTAATAGTTAATAATGATTTTTATTTTAGATAATATGGAAGTGTTTTGCTTTTTTAAATAAATTTATTTATTTATTTATTTATTTATTTATTTATTTATTTATTTATTTATTTATGGCTGCCTTGGGTCTTTGTTGCTGCGTGCAGGCTTTCTCTAGTTGTGGCGGGTGGGGGCTACTCTTTTTTTTTTTAAACATCTTTATTGAAGTATAATTGCTTTACAATGGTGTGTTAGTTTCTGCTTTATAACAAAGTGAATCAGTTATACATATACATATATCCCCATATCCCCTCCCTCTTGCGTCTCCCTCCCACCCTCCCTATCCCACCCCTCTAGGTGGTCACAAAGCACCGAGCTTATCTCCCTGTGCTATGCGGCTGCTTCCCACTAGCTATCTATTTTACATTTGGTAGTGTATATATGTCCATGACACTCTCTCACTTTGTCCCAGCTTACCCTTCCCCCTCCCCATAGCCTCAAGTCTGTTCTCTAGTAGGTCTGCGTCTTTATTCCCGTCTTGCCCCTAGGTTCTTCATGACCATTTTTTTGTTTGTTTTTTAGATTCCATATATATGTGTTAGCATACGGTATTTGCTTTTCTCTTTCTGACTTCACTCTGTATGACAGACTCTAGATCCATCCACCTCACTACAAATAACTCAATTTCATTTCTTTTTATGGCTGAGTAATATTCCATTGTATATATGTGCCACATCTTCTTTATCCATTCATCTGTCGATGGACACTTAGGTTGCTTCCATGTCCTGGCTATTGTAAATAGAGCTGCAATGAACATTGTGGTACATGACTCTTTTTGAATTATGGTTTTCTCAGGGTATATGCCCAGTAGTGGGATTGCTGGGTCATATGGTAGTTCTATTTTTAGTTTTTTAAGGAACTTCCATACTGTTCTCCATAGTGGCTGTATCAATTTACATTCCCACCCACAGTGCAAGAGGGTTCCCTTTTCTCCACACCCTCTCCAGCATTTATTGTTTGTAGATTTTTTGATGATGGCCATTCTGACCAGTGTGAGATGATATCTCATTGTAGTTTTGATTTGCATTTCTCTAATGATTAATGATGTTGAGCATCCTTTCATGTGTTTGTTGGCAATCTGTATATCTTTTTTGGAGAAATGTCTATTTAGGTCTTCTGCCCATTTTTGGATTGGGTTGTTTGTTTTTTTGATATTGAGCTGCATGAACTGCTTGTAAATTTTGGAGATTAATCGTTTGTCAGTTGCTTCATTTGCAAATATTTTCTCCCATTCTGAGGGTTGTCTTTTCGTCTTGTTTATGGTTTCCTTTGCTGTGCAAAAGCTTTGAAGTTTCATTAGGTCCCATTTGTTTATTTTTGTTTTTATTTCCATTTCTCTAGGAGGTGGGTCAAAAAGGATCTTGCTGTGATTTATGTCATAGAGTGTTCTGCCTATGTTTTCCTCTAAGAGTTTTATAGTGTCTGGACTTACATTTAGGTCTTTAATCCATTTTAATTAATTAATTAATTTATTTATTTATTTATTTTTGGCTGTGTTGGGTCTTTGTTTCTGTGCGAGGGCTTTCTCTAGTTGTGGCAAGCGGGGGCCACTCTTCATCGCAGTGCGTGGACCTCTCACTATCGTGGCCTTTCTTGCTGCGGAGCACAGGCTCCAGACGCGCAGGCTCAGTTGTTGTGGCTCACGGGCCTAGTTGCTCCGTGGCATGTGGGACCTTCCTGGACCAGGGCTCGAACCCGTGTCTCCTGCATTGGCAGGCAGATTCTCAATCACTGCGCCACCAGGGAAGCCCTTTAATCCATTTTGAGTTTACTTTTGTGTATGGTGTTAGGGAGTGTTCTAATTTCATTCTTTTACATGTAGCTGTCCAGTTTTCCCAGCACCACTTATTGAAAAGGCTGGGGCTACTCTTTGTTGCAGCGCATGGGCTTCTCATTGCGGTGGCTTCTCTGGTTGTGGAGCACAGGCTCTTGGCGCACGGGCTTCAGTAGTTGTGGCACACGGGCTCTGTAGTTGTGGCTCACGGGCTCTAGAGCGCAGGCTGAGGAGTTGTGGCACCCCGGTTTAGTTGCTCCACGGCATGTGGGATCTTCCCGGACCAGGGCTCAAACCCATGTCCCCTGCATTGGCATGTGGATTCTTAACCACTGCGCCAGCAGGGAAGCTCATGAAAGTGTTTTTGAATCAAGATATATAGTTGTTGCTAAAAGGATTATACTTAATGGTAGCCCTAGCATGGGGGTTGGCAAACTTTTTCCTTAAAGGGCCAGATGGTAAATATTTTAGACTTTGTGGGCCATATGGTCTTTGTTACAGCTGCTCAACTCTGCCATTGTAGCCCACATTGTAAAAGATAATATGTAAATAAATAAGTGTGACTGTGTTCCAATAAAACATTATTTACAGAGGTTGAAATTTGAATTCTATTTAATTTTCATGTGTCATGAAATATTGTTCTTTGTTGGTTATTTTTTTCAGCCATTAAAACAAAAAACAAGCCATGGGCCGAATTTTGCTTGCAGGCTATAGTTTGACAACCCTGCCATAGCAGTTGATTTTTCTGAATTAACTTTCTAATCCAAATTAGAACTGAAGATTTATTGCTTAAAACCTTTTTGAGGTATATGGCTCATCGTGAATTATTTTAAAAGAAGTCTCTTTCCTGGGGAAAAAAAAATGCCCATAAACATAGACAAGTACCCCTTATTTTGACCATAAAGAGGCAGTTGAAAACTTCCATAAACCACTTATTTCCTTGATCGTACAGCGGAATCTTGCTGTTGCTAAGCTGGGTTTTCTAATACAGGTCAAAATCCCATTACAATGAATATTTTTATAGTGAAAGTATTTTATAGTGGAAGTATTCATTCAACAACTGTATTTAAGTACCTACTCTTTTGAGGCATTTAGGTGGTAGAAAAATAAATCTCCCGTGGATGCATCCTGCCTTTGACAACCTTCCAGCCTAACAAGAAATATAAAGTTTGTGCAAGTTGTGACTAGAAATGGACCAAATAGAGCTGGAAGCTAATAAGAAGAGGATGCAGAAAATAATAACAGAGATAGAAGTTCAGAAACAGAAATAGAGAAGGCAAAACACTGGGTCTGTATTGAAAATACACGTATGGGGTCAGTGCAAGAGACAACAAAGTAGGGAGAAATAACTCATCACAGGCCCGCAGTTGAATGTTGCTCTTTGTACCCCCACAATCATTCATTACTGGGCTTGTCATGAGGACAGGTCCCACTGCTATTACCTGGATGACAGAAGGCAGGCTAGCAGAGCTAGCCTGTCAGAAGAGAAGGTGGCTGCTGAATGGGCAGAGCTCAGATTTTAGAGCCGGTTCAACCAGCATTTGATTCTCAGACTGTTACTTGCTAAATATGTGAGTTTCGGCAAGTTGCTTAATCTTCAGTTTCCCAATCTGTAAAATGGGGTGAATCTTATTTTTTGACATGTAGTCAGTGTTGTGACCTGTTCCTCTTCCTAGTTTAGTGTTCTTTGCTTGTTGCTTATAAACTTTGAGAAACTGCTTAGTACAGCATGGATGGTTTTTGGATCCAGAGACAGGGTCAGATCTGGATTCAAATTCCACCATTACTACTTAATGTATAAATTTGGGAATGTCATTGAATTTCTCTATAAAATAAGCATACTTCATGATTTTGTAATGAATATTGAATTAACTAAAGTGATAAAATAGTAGTTTCTACTTTTCAAAGACTATATTCCTTACAGTGTGTTTTCTCACAGTTTCCTATATATCCTCATAGGCCAAGCAGGTTTTGTTGATCTTTGCTTTTTTGAGTCTGTTATAAAAAATACAGGTTAATGAATAATAGTGATAGTGATAACTTAGACTTGCATGTTTACTCTATGCCAGACTCTGAGCTAAGAATTTATATATACTATTTCATATAACTTTAACAATGTAGATACTAAAATGTAGATACTAGTATTATAATTTTACAGATGCTTAGAAAATTAAATAACTTGCCTCAGGTAACACAGCTAGTAAGTACTTAAGTTGGGATTTGAACCCCCAAAATCTGCCTCTGCTCTGCTAAGTACTATACCATGTCCTCATGTGATTCTGATATACTTCTCTAGAGGCAGTTACCCCACTCCCTTCCTATTGCTAAAGCATCTAGCACAGTGCCCAGTGTCCAGTAGGCACTTCACAAATACGGGCTCTTTCTACTCTGCCTCTCATCTCCCAAATGTTGGAGCTAAGATACCAACCATATGAGATAGACTGCTTGCTAGAACAGATTAGAAGAGAAGTCTCTGTAAATGAAAACTTTTCTACATCCATTCTTTTACATATTGAGCAATAATTGGTTCACATTTCCAGGATAATATAACTTTAATATTGCCATGAAGTTTACTGTATTATGATTTGGCCTATATGCCGTATATACCCTAAATTTAATTCAGATGATTATGGGGTATGATTTTAGTTATGAAACTATCCCCTCTACATCCTCCCCACACTTAAGTATTTTTTATGACACAAATCATTACCTATATGTTTCTTTTCTGTGCCCCCTTCACTAATATATATGCTACAGGAGAGGAGGGAACTCATGTGCCTAAAACAATATATAACAGGTGCTTAATACATATTTGTTTCATGCATGAATGAATAAAATATGCAAATTATAAAAACCTTACATTTAAGTATTATTTTTCTTTCTAGCTTGGATCAGAAAAACAAGAAAGACTCCACCTACTATGGAGGTAAGAATACTCAAGGAAAATATTCAAATATGTGTTTATAATGCTGTGTTTCTCAATTGGGAGTTTGTACTCTCAGGGATACGTGAAGCCTCTAAAATATATGTGATGCCACCTCTCCAAAGCATTAATTTTACCCCATAGAAAATAATGTCAAACATTTTTATAATAAAATAAATGCACAAATTATGGGATGTAACAAAATCCATATAAAATTTTAAATGAAATAATAAAAATTTAAAGCAAAATAAAAACACTTTAGAGAATGTTTGGACTTACAGCAGCTTGCATCAGGTCATTTCCCTGTCCCCTGGGAGTTCTCTGTTCTGATACAGGTGCTTTGGTGGAAAAGTTTGAGAAACACTAAATCTCTTGGTCCTCTCCAAATCATGCTCTGCTTATTTTGCCCTTAATTTTATATAAAACATAAAATTTTATAATTTTATATAAATTTAACACCATCTAGTATCTGATGAAACTTATTACAATTAGCATGTAATATGTAACACTCGGTAACTAATAGTTGAATTGAATTTTTATTTAAAACTTAAAAACAGGGAATTCCTTGGCAGTCCAGTGGTTAGGACTCCGCGCTTTCACTGCCCAGGTTCAATCCCTGGTTGGGGAACTAAGATCCTGCAAACCACGTGGCACGGCCAAAAACAAAATAAAATCTTTAGAAACATAGTTAGGGTGGGATGCAGAATAAAAAGCATAGCAATGCTGTGGTATTTGTGTTTTAAAAACATGATTATTTCATAATTTTTATTTTAAAACAATAGCATAAGATGTTCTAAAGTTAGTTTGTAAGAAATAAATGTATTTCATAAAAGGGAAGTTTTCAAATTCATTAATATACTACCTATTCCTTTTTCTCTGCTACTGAGAACTCCTCTTTTCCCTCCCCTATTCCCTCACTACTGCAACCCTGCTGACAATGTAAATGGGCTCCGATACTCAGGCCACACTTTTTAAGAGGTGGGATACTCCAGGGCAGAATTTATGATGACCTATAAATTGGCATACCTATCTTTACTTGTTCCATTCCTCCTGGACTGACCCCATCAATGTGTGTCTGCCTGGGGTCTGAGTGAGCACATCTCTAAGCCTATTTCTAGCTTTGTATGTTGCTTCTACCTTGACCTTGTCCTACTCTTCTCAGACCCTTTTTTCTAATATCAGTGAACCTTGGAATAAAAGCGAAAAAAAGTCAATGTGATCCAATATTCAGAAGTATCCCCTGTGGTTTCCAGTGGTAGGATGGATCAAGGAGTCTTTCTGATTCCCCTTCTCTGGGCCATAATAAGAGCTACTGTTCTCAGAGAAAAAGGTGTTTCTTCTATCCTCCAGACTTTGAAAGCCTTCTTCCATGGAAACATTGATACTTGCAAAGTGATTAGATGGAGGCAACTGCAATAATCAGGCCTAAGGCACTACTCCTATAAATGTTAGGTGATCCCACTATCTCAGACAAGATCCAGTCAGAACAGTGAGACCAAGTCATTCCCTCCATGGTGCTCACATTCTTGAATATCGAAAAAGGAGCCCTCTGTTGCCTCTTTTCTAATGTACTGTTAATCACATCGTTCTTTATGCTCTTCTATACCTCCCAACAGACACACACACACACACACACACACACACACACAAATGCACACACCCTTTTCTCTCCCTCCTGACCCTTTCCATTGTGTTTCAGGAATTTCCGTTTCTTTATTAGCAAATTACCCTTCACCTTTAATATTGTCCTAGGAACTTTCTCTACCACAGAGCCTCAAGTAAAATCTATCTGTGTCTAAAAGATAATGAGTCTCTTTTTTCCTTGATTGCTCCTACCTTCCCCCAGTCAGTTCCAAAATATTATTCCATTTTGTGAGCCCAGGAGAGTGTGGTACCTTTGCAATCCAAGTAGATTTCTCTCGACCTGTTCATCATTTTTATCTTTGCTAGCCTCTAGGGCACTCTCCCACACTGATGGCAGAGATTAGAACCAGACTTGTGGTTTTTTCCCGTCAGTGTCTTCCCAAGTCTTAGCCATTTACTTCTTTGACTTCATCCACACCAGTATCCCTACTTCAATAAACAACCACTTCCATAGCCACACCTTAGTTCGTGTCATCCCCAAACATCATTCTATCACTAAAACTTATAAACTCTTCAATCCCAGATTTTACATCTATCATGTTAAGAGGGAGGAAAAACCTATTTACTGTAAAAATAAGTCATGTATACAGAAGACCACAAGAATTAAATGTATTGTTTAATAGGTTATTGTAAGGCAAATTCCACCCAAGTCAAGAAACAGAACTTTGCCAGCTACTCATGTGCCCGATCTCAATACAACCTCCTTTCTCCCCACAAAAGCAACCCTGAACCTGACTTTTATAGTAATTGTTTACTCGCATGTTTAAATAATCTTCTCAGCCAAATGTACACTATAGTTTAGACTTGCCCATTTTGTAAAAACTTCATATTTGTTTTAAATCTCTTTCAGTTTATATGTTCTTCCTCCATCACTTTTATTTCCTTACAAATTTATCTGTTGAAAAACCCAGCCCATTTGACTTAAAGAGTTTGCCACAGTCTAGATTTTGCTGATCTTATGCTCTCTGTGTAATTCAACATGTTCCCCTGCTCCTCTGTCTTTCTTCCACATTGGCAGCTGGATCCAGAAGCTAGATATTGATGTGTGATCCTTTTGTTAAGAATGTAGAAAATGTTTGGCAAGACTACAGGAGAGCATTATGTCTGGTTGTCCTTCTTTTTGTGATCTTTGTAATTGCTCATGCTTAATACCTATATCAATTCATTGGAAACAACCTCCTATTCTTGCATATCTGTTGAAACTAGTGTGTTTTCAAGATGCTACCAGTAATTTGAGTTCTCTACTTTTTTTCATATCTCTTAGTGAACTCCCACCCCCAAATAGACTTCCGCCCATATCACCTGTAGACTATGGCTGAAGGTTAGCCAGTAGCCAGTAGCAATTAGAATACCATTTACAATAGCATCAGAAAGCATAAAATACCCTGATATAAATTAAGCAAATATATGCAACATGTAGACTTTTTTTAAAAATTAATTAATTAATTAATTTATTTATTTATGTGTGTGTATGTATTTATGTATGTCTGTGTTGGGTCTTCATTGCTGTGCGAGGGCTTTCTCTAGTTGTGGCGAGCAGGGGCTACTCTTTGTTGCGGTGTGCGGGCTTCTCATTGCAGTGACTTCTCTTGTTGCGGAGCACGGGCTCTAAGTGCACAGGCTTCAGCAGTTGTGACACGTGAGCAGTTGTGGCGCGTGGGCTTAGCTGCTCCGTGGCATGTGGGATCTTCCCGGACCACGGCTTGAACCCGTGTCCCTTCCATTGGCAGGCGGATTCTTAACCACTGCACCACCAGGGAAGTCCCAAGACATGTAGACTTAAAACTATAAAACACTGGTGAGAGAAATTAAAGAAGACCTAAATTAATGGGGAGAAATACCTCTTCATGGATTGGAATATTCAATATTGCTAAGATGTTAGTTCTCCCAATTTATTCACAGCAATAATTCTTTTTTTTTTTTTTTTTTCTGGCCTCGCAGCCTGTGGGATCTTAGTTCCCGAACCAGGGATCGAATCTGTGCCCCCTGCGGTGGAAGTGTGGAGACTTAACCACTGGACCATCAGGGAAGTCCCTCACAGCAGTGATTCTTATGCTTTGTCATGCACCAGTTACAGGGAGGGCTTGTTAAAACACAGATTGCAAGGCCTTATTCCCAGAGTTTTTGATCCACAAGGTCTGAGGTAAGGCCTGAATATTTGCATTCATAACAAGTTCCCTGGTGATGGTAATGCTGCTGGGCAAGAGCCCTTACTTTGTGAACCACTATCTATAGACTCAATCAAATAAAAATCCAGTTAAAATCCCATTAGACTTGTTTTGGTAGAAATCAACATGCTGATTCTAAAATATATATGGAAATGCAAAGGACCTAGAATAGCAGAAAGCAATCATGAAAAAGGAGACGACAATTAAAGGACTTATGCTGCCTGGCTTTAAGACTTACTCTAAAACTATAATAATTAAGAAAGTGTGGGGACTCTTCTGGCAGTCCAGCACTTAAGACTTCACCTTACAATGCACGGGGTGCAGGTTCGATCCCCAGTCAGGGAGCTAAGATCCCACATGCCTCGGGACCAAAAAACCAAAAAATAAAATAAAATAAAATAAAACAGAAGCAATATTTTAACAAATTCAATGAAGACTTTAAAAATGGTCCACACCAAAAAACAAAATATTAAAAAAAAAGGAGACAATGTGGTACTGGCATAAGGATATATAAACAAATAAATGGAAAAGAATAGAGAGTTTAGAAATAGTATACAGCCAGTTGGTTTTTGGCAGTAGCACCAAATGAACACAATTAGGAATGGAAAGTCTTCATAACAAGTGGTGCTAGAATAACTTAATATCCATATGGAAAAAGCTGAACCTTGATCCCTACCTCACATCATACACAAATATTAATTAAAGATGGATCATAGACTAAACATAAAAGCTAAAACTATAATGCTTCTACAAAAAGACATAGTGGAATATCTTCACAACTTTGGGGTAGACAGGAGACAGAAAGCACTATCCATAAAGGAAAAACATTGGTAAATTGAACCTAATCAAAATTAAGAGAACAAACATATGGACACCAAGGGGGGAAAGGGGAGGTGGGATGAATTGGGAGATTGGGATTGACATATATACACTATTGATACTATGTATAAAGTAGATAACCAGTGAGAACCTACTGTATAGCTCAGGGAACTCGGTCCTCTGCGGTGACCTAAATGGGAAGGAAATCTAACAAAGAGGGCAGATATATATATCTGATTCACTTTGCTGTACAGTAGAAACCAACACAACATTGTAAAGCAACTATACTCCAATAAAAATTAATTATAAAAACAAACAAACAAAAAACTAATGCTCATCAAAAGAGAACATTAGGAAAGCAACAGACTGGGAGAAAATAATCACAGTACATGTATCTGACAAAGGACTTGTATCCAGACTATATAAAGAACACTTCAACTCAATGATAAAAGACAGAGCTAATAAAAAGGGGTGAAAATCTTGAATTGGCTTTAATAAGATTCAAGAATGGCCAGTAAGCATATGAAAAGATACTTAACATCACTAGTCACCGTAATGGGATACCACCACACATCTATGAAAATGGCTAAAATTTAGAAGATTGACAATAACCATAACTAGAGCAACGATAAACATTCATTATATAACCATACAGTGCTGATTGGTGTGAAAATGATATAACCATGCTCAAAAGCTGACAGTTTCTTATAAAGTCAAACGTACGCCTACCCTATAACTCAACAGTTTCTCTCCTGGCCACCTTGAAGGCTGAAGGAATCAATTTTTAGGCACACTTCTTGGGAAGCTCTGGCCAAAAGATCTAGTTCCTTGAAATTCCATTTAAGCCTCCTGCCCTGCCCAACTTTCTAGCTTTCCTCCTTATATTTGTTATACCCATCCTACTTTCCAAGGCACTCCTTGCTCTTTTTCAAGTTGAATATCTTCTTTCTCTCCCATCAGCAGGACACTTCTGCTCATGCTTAATTCTGTTTAAAAGGCCCTTTAAAATTCTGTGATACTTTCCTTAACTTTTTTCCCAACTTCTTAACTCATAGAGTTAGTCACTTCTTTCTTGATGTAGCTACACTGCCTTGTGCACTTATATAACCCTTTGAGTTCAGTATTATAATTACTTGTTTTATTTGTCCATCTTGCTGACTATGTTGTGGGCTATATGGCACAGGGATTATGTCTTATTCATTTATATGTCAGACGCACCTAACACAGAACCTGATTCATTATTAGTTAGATAGGCTTTTATTGACAGACTTGAAAATCTCAATGCCATGTAAGTATATTACATGGTTTGTATGACACAGTTTGAATTTCCAGCAACCAACTATAAAATAACCCTGAGAAACTGAACATATTTTGAAATTGAGCATTGCTTTTTTCATGAAAATTCAGTTTTACTGCAGGTTGCCAATATAGTTCAACACCTGTTCATCAGTTCAGTACAAGTTGAATTTACATTTCACAAAATTAATGAAGTAGACTTTTCCTAGTCTTGACTCTATCCCGTTAGAAGCCATATGCAGCAAGTATTCTGAAATATTGCTTCTCCTTTCATCCTGACAAGATAGTAGGAAACAAAGTTTTCTGTTTGAAAAAGTAAATAAATGTATTGCCAAGTATTGACAAAATACATGACTCAGCAACAGGTTTACAGACAGTAGAAGAAAGCCATAATATTAGAGCTCACTCACTTCATTTTTAATACATATGCTCCATGAAAGAGGAAGAGGAAATTCTAGAAATCAGTAGAGAATGGAGTTGGATGGTGATACTGTAGTCGAAGGAGAGGCTAGGGCAGCTAGGTAGGACCATACTGCACAGCACCTTGTTTACTTGACCATGTTCTCAGATCTGGGCTGGAGGCTCCAAAGACTCATTTTCTGTCCACGTCCAAGGTGATTTGGCTCTAAAAGATATCACAGTGACTAAAACACAAGAGAATTTGAAAGTGTTGCCAGAATTCCAGTATATTAATTTATAGTAAGAAATTAAGTTGGCATAGGAAAAAAACAGTAGAATATCTGGTGAGTGCAGCATTAGGATAAGGGAAGTTAAGTAGTAAAATAAGTGTTTAATTGCATCCAGCCTAAAATCACCTGTTGTGTCCATCTCACAACAGGGATTGTCTGACTCATAGGAATGGAAATATTTAAATAGAATTGACCACAGTTCCCAATATCTGTCTTTATCCTAGGAATAGCCTTATGATTTGGAATAGAAAAATATTGCCACATGCGTATTAAGGTTTTTGCTCCCATGAACAGTGTTTTTATGGATTGCCAGCATTTGTTTCTATGATTATCCTTTTTTCTCTGCTACTCCTTTCTGATTGACCTGTTATTTCTTTTGCTATTACACTAGTTATATTATGGTCAAATGTTGCTGGCCCTGCAGCCCTTCTTTTGTTTTACTCTTTTCATATCTCTGCCCTGGCCCATAATGTGTTGGTCTTGCAGTTTAACTTTCAGAAAAGAATCTTATTTCTGAATTTCTGAAGCCCATTTCATTGTTGTCTCTAAGTGACTGACATTTATTGAGTGAGTTCTCTGTGCCTAGTATTATCAGTTCATTTTATAAGTTACAGAATTGAAATGTCTTAAAATTGACATTTTGCATATATAATCCTATTTTCCTACTGACTTAAATGGGGAGTGTATGTTCTTATGGAAAAATAGACCCCTACCCCAAACCTCACAATCTCACTTTTGGGAATATAGTCGAATTGGATAAGAAAATTATAACATGTTCATACACTGCATTAAAACATCATTCATTAAAAATGAATGAACTAGAGCTGCATGTATCAACACGGATAAATCTCAGAAACATAATATTGAGTAAAAAGAGCAAGTTGCAGAAGATTTCGTACAACATGATACCATTTATATAAAGTTTGAAGGCAGGGAAAGAAAAAGGAATTTCAAGTAAAGTTAGTCAATTAAACACACGAGTTTACTTTCTCTTTTTGAGCCTAATGAAAATGGTAGTAAAGGGGGTCACTTTTAAAAGCATAAGGTCAAAGAAAAATTGAAGAGGCAAATGAAGCAACAATGTTTTGGAAGCTGGAAAGCAGATGAGCAATGTTAACAAATTTAGCAAAACTGAGAAGTACGACCCCTAATCTAGCAGAAGAGAAAGCTCAGAAGAAACCCAGTTTAAACCACAGAACCCCGGAATGCTCAGTAATTGGCAGTGCCAGGAAACTGAAAGTGGAGTTGAGGCTGGTGCTAAAAACAGTAACCTGGTTGAAAATCTATTTAAGAAGCAATTAGATATTAACCAATAAATGTAGAAGAGATAACAGAGTTGGAAAATCACCATTTTTCAGCTGTCATTGTGATAATCGATTCAGGGGAAAATCATTAGTGGATATTAAAACCATTGGATCAAATTTTGTTGGGGAACAGGGTATTTACCTGGTCTCAAGGTACCTCCCTGAAGATTACTTATTAATTACAAAGGGGAAGAAAAAGTAACTTTATAGTGGGCAAATCTGGCCATACCACCGTAACCAGCTAGTCAAAAGTGCCAAGTAGAACAGCCTTGACGTCATGTTTGCCTCTTTGTATGATGCACTGAAAGTAAGACATCATTCATGTAGTATTTTCTTTAAATGCACAAACTTAATCTAATCACGAGGAAGTAACCAGAAAACTTCATGAAACGCCAGGCCAGTCTTATCAGTGTAATGAACAACAAAGAAAGACTAACCAACCTGACGACCAAATATGACATGTGATCCTGAATTGAGGGAAAACCTTAGCTATAAAGGACAGTATTGGGGTATTTTAAAAAATTTGAACATGAACTATATGTTAAATAATAGCATTGTACCAATGTTAAATCTCCTGAAGAAAAAGAAAAGGACATTGTTAAAAGTCCCTTTGTGAAAGTCTGAAAACCAGGCAACTTTTCTACCCAGTTGAAACCTGGAGGTTTATTCATGGCAAAGGGAAAACAGTACAGACTGTTTTCCAGACATATTTGAGGGAAGAGGTACATTTGGAAAAATAGAGGGATTAAATGAACACATATATACTGAACATATCAAGTTGAATTATAGATAAGTATGTGGAAAATGAACAGACTTCATTTGTTATCTCCAAAAAAGTAAACCTTGGGTAGGAGAAGGAAAAATAATTCTAGTATACAGATAACTCACTTGTTGATAGTGTTTACTCATAATAATATAAATTTGAATATTGATTTACAACTATACTGAGGATATGGGATGGGATAAATCCTCATTTTCAGTAATGAGAAGTTAATATACAATGCTTGAAACTGAATAATAAAGAATGATAATATAAGAATGTTATGGAAGGGTTGGGGCAAAGTCTGTTTGATAGCTGTCAAACACTTTTGTGGCTCCCTGGTTTGGCCTGTACCATACATATCAGCTAAAAGAATATAAAGTAGTTGCTTCTAGGGAAAGGGAAATAATATTTTTCATAATAAGCCTTTTACGATGATGTGTGCTTACAAACTATGTGAATATATAACTTTAATTTAAAGAAAAGAATTTGAAAAAACACATACACAGTGCTGTAGATGAGGGGTAGCCAAGTTTTTCTTTAGAGCACCTGATAGTAAATATTTTGGCCATTGTGAGACAATCTCTGTTGCAACTATTTAACATTGCCGTTTTACTGTGAAAGCACTTAATGGACAATATATAAACCAGTGAGTGTGGCTGTGCCCTATATAACTTTGTATACAAAACAAGTGGCAGCTGGATCCTAGTTTGCCAACCCCAGCTGTTGATCAGTGGTTTTCAAATTGGGATACCTGTACCCTGGGTACACAAAGACTTCCTGTGGGATATACAGGTATGAATAGCTTTAAAGCAATTAATTTCCATATTCTCTCTTTCCATATGTAGTCCTTCCTAAAAAAAGATCTGCCTGAGAACTCCTTCTGGTCTGCCAGTTCTCCTTTCTGACTTTTTTCATAATCATCTGTCTTTCAAAACAAAAGCTTACTTCTTGTCCATCCTAAATCTTACTATGGTGCGTTGCCTTGGGGTTTAAAAATCAGGGCAGCAAACAAAGAGACTATCGGAGAGTCTCTTCTGAGAGAGAGTCCCTTGAGAACAAAACAGAGAAAGCGTCAATAAAAATTATTGAAAGGGGCAACACGTTATTTCATCCAGGTGACAAACTCATAGTAAGGCTCCATGCCTTATAGTTTCTCTGTCTACCTAGCTAGCTAGCTAGCTATCCATTTATCTATCTTAAAATTAAAATTCACAAGTGAGAAAGTTGTCATGGGGACACATAATAACACATTTATTTGAATTTAAAAATTAAGTTAGAATTTTTCTGAGCGTAAGTTGAATTTGGGTGATTGCATTTGACAACGAGGACTGGCTTTGCCAATTAAGTTATATGGTTATATTCTCCGTAAATTGAATAAACTAAACTGCAGCTCCAAGGCTTTGACAAAAACATATTTAAAGCATGCATTTGATATGCAATAAACTGGAAAATACATCCTTTGCCATTATTTAAGTGTCAACTTAAATATGCAAGGCGGTACATAGTTTTTAAAAGTCTTAGGAGATAAGTATGTAAAAAAAATTTTTTAAATCACTGCTGTTTCGTTTATTGATATATAAAGATGTAGTGAAAGTATAAAAACATGCATGAATAAGTAGGTATTACCGCTGGGGAAGGAGAATGTAGATGGGGGGGTCACAGAGCATTTTATTGGTCACGTCTGTAGTGTTTTTTTTCTTAAGTTGGATGGTGGTCATATCTGTAGTGTTTTCTTTCTTAAGTTGGTCATATTCTTAGTGTTTTATTTCTTAAGTTGGATGGTGGGCACATGAGTGTATATTATATTATTAGCTATATTTATTTATACACATGAAACAGTTCATTTAAAAAGAATACAATGAAACCTCGTAATCATATATTTTAAGAGAACATGTTGGATCCCTGATAGAAAAATAAGATATTCAGAATAAACTGAAAAATGAAATCCTTGAAATTCTGAAATACCAAAAGCACTTAAGGAATTACATAACAATATGAGTAAGAAATAATCAGTGTGGTTTAGGTTTTGGAATTCCTTTTTAAAGACTTAATGCTTATATAGCTTTATTGTTCATTCAGTTATTTATCAAGCATCTAGTATGTGCTTAATAGGTAATATAATTTATTTGTAGACGTATGTTGTACATAACAACTTGTCCTAGATATCTTAACTCTGTTAAATTATGTGTAAACTGCTTTTAGTATCATCTTTTTTCCTCTGTGAAACTGAATTAGTCTGATTCTTTACAGTTGCAAGGAAAAAACATTCACATATTGCCTTCAGAAATTGGATCTTATTGCAAGTTTACACAGGAGCATTATATCTTTGGTGGTACAGTCATTTTGAGATCTTTGGTTTCCAGGATTGGAAAGGATATATCCTGAGCTTGATCAACATACCATTCTTTATTTACCTACTAGCATTTCTGCCTCCCCAAAGGAAAAGTTGTGGTTGAATGGGTTTACCACCGTCCACAGTGAAAGGTCCCTGTTGGGCCGAGTTTTATGCCAGTCTATTGACCTCTTTTATCCCTAACTCATTTGTGGCTGCCTTTAAACAGACGGAGAAGCAGGCTTGTCCCCATTCAGGAGTGCCTGAAGCCCAGAAATTTATACCTGCCAGTGTAATTCTTGGGCACTTTTGTGACTCTCTGGCTTGGCCTATTCACTATGACCTTACTTGATTTTTTTTCCTTTGTTTTATTAAAGAATTAATATAACAATAATATTTAATAGAAATAATAAATTACCCCAAATTCTATGGCTGCCTGCACAATTCTTAACTTTAACAAGTTAATTTACCCATGTATACATTGGCAAATAATTGTAATTTTGGTATGTTTATTGTTTTGTATTCTGATGTTTTCGTTTAACTGTCATGATAAAAGAATTTTAAAAAGCACTTGAAACACAATAGCATAACACATAGATGCTTTTTGTATGTACCTTCTTTGGTATTGACCTCTAGCTTTGTAAAAACTGAGAAAATATGAAATTTGCCATGCTCCTCTAGAAAAATGTGGTAAGAAATGAAAGTGAATCATTTGAGTGTTTTGAGCTCCTCAGAGTCTATACTTGTAACCATAAGCTAGTGAGCCTCCCTATCTATAGGTATTTATTTATTAATTGTGCAAGAAATTTTTACGCTACTTTATGTTGTAAATCTTTTTGGTTTTCAAAAGACTGATTTTAGGTGGGTCTTACTAAAAAGTAGTATCTCAAGTTTCAAGCATCCCACCTTTCTCGGTCTGAAAGGATTGCTTCTTATATACTTCTGTACAAAGCTGAGGTCTGAGTTTGGCCTTAGTTTTGGCACATATTTTCTTCTATTTTGACCTTTATCTGACTTTTAAAGCAGAATGTAAAAGTTTTTTTTTAAGTTGTATATAAATAAAGTGCTATTATTCATTATTTTTAGATATACATGTGGTCAGGTTCTTCTGAGATTCATCATAACCTACTGAATGCATATTTTAAAGTGTACAGAATTAGTCCTGAATAGTTAACCTTCTGATTCATACCATCAGTCACTAAGACAAGCCCCATTTAGGTTTTAAAACTGGATTTACATCCAGAGTGAAAAAGGTTAAGGGAGTTAAAAATGAGATTAGGGTTTTTTTTTGTTTTTGTTTTTTTGTTTTTTATCCATACTTTTTCTCAGTTATCTCACCAAAACAATTTCTTGTAATTTTCCTCTTATTCGTTATTGTGATATTCTTCATAATCTAAATTTTAGAAAAATAAATTGCTGCTGATCACTTTTATCAGATGTAATTTGATAATTTAATTTACTCCCTGAAGAGCAAAGGGTGTGGGTGCCACATTTAGCACCACAACTTTTAAGACTCCCACCTAAGGAATGGGCCCCCCAAACACATAGCTCTTAAAGCCAATGGAGCTTGTATCCATGAGACCCACAAGACTATAGCAAACAAAGAAGCAGTCGTTAATGGACCAGAGTACTCACCACAGCTGTGCAGAGAGAGCAGGTAGAAATGCCCATTTCCCTGAAAGGGCCCCATCTGCATACTTTGAAAGCTGCTGCCTGTGGGTCAGTCTTCTAATTTAGCACACTGTCTAAGGGATGGCTGCAATCCTCCCTGGACACCAGGGAAACCAGCAGACACCTCCCCACCTTCTCCCTCTAGACCACTCCAAGTTGCTGGTATCTCCCTGCCCAAAGCTTGTACATGCATCTGGTGCCCCAGCTTTTGCATCAGCTGCCCAAAGGGACAGGTCACTGGATCACCTGGCTCAATAGACACTGGGGCTTGCATTTATGAGCCCCACAGGGCTACAGCAAACAAAGAAGCAGCTCTTAATGGGCAGAGGAGCACCCTTCTCTCCCCACCCCGCCTCCCACAGCTATATACCTGGGCCCAGCACAGAGGAAACAGGCAAAAACACCCAACTCCCAGTTTCTCCCTGGAAGAAGCTTAACTACGTACTTTTGAAGCTGCTGCCGGAGGGTTCAGCTTCCAGTCATCCTCCATCTAGGTGCTCAGTACAATTCTGCCTTTTGGGACATTGATGGGTCTTGACACACCCTCAAATACTGGGAGCCAGTAAGATTAAAGAAAGTGGCTTGGACAATCAGAGCTTTGAGAGACAACCAGGAGCTCAGGCTGTGCTGATTGATGAGGTTCATCTTATACATGAGACCACTGTGTCAAGACCAGGAGAGGTGGCTGTCTTATCTAATAAGCAGACACCAACATAGAGATTCAAGGAAAATGAAGAAACAGAGGAATATGTTCCAACCAAAAGAACAAGGTAAGTAACCAGGAACAGATCTTAATGAGATGCAGATAAGTGATTTACCTGATAGAGAGTTCAAAATAACAGTTATAAAGATGCTCACCAAAATCAGGAGAGCAGTGCATGAACAAAGTGAGAATTTCAACAAAGAGACAGAAAATATAAACAAGTACTAAACAGAAATCAAAAAGCTGAAGAATACAATAATTGAACTGAAAAATTAAATAGAAGTGTTTAACAGCAGACCAGATCAAGTGGAAGAAAGGATCAGTGAACTTGAATACAGGGCAGTGGAATTCTTTCAATCAGAGGAGCAAAAAGAAAATAGAATGAAAAAAAGTGAAGCGAATTTAAGGGACTTGTGGGACACCATGATGAAGACCAGTATACACATTATAGGCATCCCAGAAGGAGAAGAGAGAAAGGGGCAGAAAGCTTATTTAAAGAAATAATGGTTGAAAAGTCCCTAACCTGGGGAAAGAAACAAATCCAGATCCAGGAAGCCCTGAGATTTCCAAATAGAAGGAATCCAAAGAGACCCACACCAAGACACATTATAATTAAATTGTCAAAAGTTAAAGACAAGGAGAGGATCTTGAAAGCAACAAGGGAAAAGCAACTTGTTACATGTAAGGGAACCCCCATAAGACTATGAGAAATTTTGTGGGCTAGAATGGATTGTCATGATGTATTCAAAGTGCTGTAAGAAAAAAATTGCCAAGAACTCTACCCAGCAAAGTTGTCCTTCAGAATTAAAGGAGAGATAATGGATTTTCCAGACAAACAAAAGCTGAAGGAGTTTATCACCACTCTGTGGGCCTTAAAAGAAATGTTAAAGGTAGTTCTTCAAGCTGAAATGAAAAGATATTAATTAGTAACAGGAAAACATAAAAATATAAAACCACTGGTAAAAGTAAATACATAGTTAAAATCAGAGTACCCTAATGTTGTAATAGTAGTGTGTAAGTCACTTGTAACTCTAGTGTGAAGATTAAAAGACAAAAATATTAAAAATAACAATGGCTACAATAATTTGTTAATGGTTACCCAATGTAAAAATGTAAATTGTGATATCAAAAACAAAATGTTGAGAGGGAATATAAAAATGTGGAGCTTTTTTATATGTGTGAAGTTGTCAACTTAAAACAGACTGTCATAAATATGTTATATGTAAGTATAAAATATAAGATGTTTTATGGTCACCACAGAGCAAAACCTATGATAGATATACGAAAGATCAAGGGAGAGGAATCAAAGCATAACACTACAGAAAAATCATCAGAATACAAAGGAGCATAGCAAGAGAAAAACAAAGGAATTACAAAACAACCTGAAAACGGTGAACAAAATAGCAACAGTAAGTTCATAATTATCAATAATTACTTTAAATGTAAACAGACTAAATTCTCCAATCAAAAGACATATGGTAGAGTGGCTGCCATATGGTATGAACTACCATACGACCCAGCAGTCCCACTTGTGGGTATCTATCCAAAGGAAATGAAAACCTTATCTCAAAGGGATATTTGTAGTTACGTGTTCATTGCATCATTATTCACAATAGCCACTTAGGGAACAACCTAAGTGTCCATCAGTGGGTGAGTGGATCAAGAAAATATGGTATATATACACAATGGAATATTATTCAGCCATGAGAAAGAAGTAAATCCTGTCATTTGCAACAAAATATATGAACCTTCAGTATATTATGCTAAGTAAAATAAGCCAGACAGAGAAAGACAAATGCTGCATAGTATAACTTATATGTGAAATATTTTTAAAAAAAGAAAGGAAAGAAAAGAAAAGTCAAACTCGTAGAAACAGAGAAAATTGGTTGCCAGGGCCTGAGGGATGTGAGAAATAGGGTGAGACGGGTAAAAAAATACCAACTTTCAACTGTAAGATGAATAAACTCTGAGGATTTAATGTGTAACATGGTGACTATAGTTTATTCACTGTATTTTGTATAATAGAACTATGCTAAGAAAGTAGAACTTAAATGTTCTCACAAAAAGAAAAAAGTTAAATATTTGGGGTGGTGGATGTGTTCATTAGCTCAGTTGGGGGAATCTTCTCACAATATATATGCATATCAAATCATGTTGTACACCTTAAATATGTTACAATTTACATTTGTCAGTTATACCTCAATAAAGCTGAAAATATTTTAATTTAACAAATGCAAGGAATCTAAATAACTAACAACAAAAAAATCAATTGCATATTTTAAAAAAAGCTTGTTGCTAGTTGTATATTAGTTATGAGAGTTTATATATTTAAAATTTAGAAGTGACTAGTTTCATTTGTTATGGGCCAGTTCTTCTGCTTTTGATCTTGGATAGCCTTAAAGCCTGGCTACAATGATAATAAATAACCAACACATTATAAAATAGTATTACAAATCAATGCATTTTGCACTAAGTGTGCCCCAAATCCTGTGACTCTAATCATATCATTAGCTTAGAAATTTGATTATACTAAAAGCCAAAATACAGTAGTACTAAAAGAAAGTTCCATTTCTGATGGAAGAGTAGAAGTGCTTTTTACTTAAAATAAATGCCACAAATTTAGGTATTTGCTTAATTTAATTTCTTTTATATTAAAAAATGTTTTTCTTTTATTTGTATTTACTTTTATTGCATTAAAAATTGCTTTTTACCTTGAAAGTATGAAGTTCTTGATATGCAGTAATAAGGTTTAAATGTTTTCTAAATTGCACAATTGGTGAAATGTTAAAGAGGAAAATAAAGTTTTTTGTCCTGTCTTCTTTTAAAGTATTTCTAGTTCTATAATTATTTGTTTTGACAGTCTCTCTTCTTAAGACAGGGAAAAGGTATAATTTACTGAGGACTAATAAGCATAAGGGTTCAGTAATTGTCTCCCCCACAAAATCAGACTAATTGCATTATCTGTGGTCACCAAATTACATGACAGTTTATCATAAAAACATTTCCTTTCATATGTGTTTGTTGAAAATAACCTCACTAATAAGATTTTCTATTGAATTATTTCCAAATTTTATCACCAGATGGATATTTTTGCCAAGAAATTTACATTGCATAGTAATTTAAATGGAATAATTATAAAAACTCATGGCATATTATCACACTAGAGTAATACTTGTTAACAAAATTCATTTGTGTATTGGAAAATGCATGTAGTAAGTACAATGATATATTCAGTGAAAGTTAATATATTATGTAATCAACAAAATATCACAGTTGCCTCTCAATTTAAGAAACAAAAGTAAATGATAATCATAGAATGTAAATACTATTAACCTATACTATGAAAATAGAACTCAGCTTTTAAATTTGTATTAGACTTTTGAATCCTAATATACAGGTATTCTTGAAAACTCCTAGATAGGAACTTTACTAATTCCTGCCACAATTAAAAGATATTTTAGTCTAAAAGGAAAGAAACATTCTTAAGAATTATCATTAAAAAATATCCATCTGGGCTTCCCTGGTGGCGCAGTGGTTGAGAGTCTGCCTGCCAATGCAGGGGACATGGGTTTGAGCCCTGGTCTGGAAGATCCCACATGCCACGGAGCAACTGGGCCTGTGAGCCACAACTGCTGAGCCTGCGCGTCTGGAACCTGTGCTCCACAACAAGAGAGGCCGCGACAGTGAGAGGCCCGCACACCGCGATGAAGAGTGGCCCCCACTCGCCGCAACTAGAGAAAGCCCTCGCACAGAAACGAAGACCCAACACAGCCAAAAGTAATAAATAAATAAATAAATAAATAAATAAATAAATATTTTTTAAAAATCCATCTAACCTGAGTATCATAGAGTTTTTTCTTTCCAGAATGAAAGGGTCCAACCCTCATATCTTTGAAGTGAACTCTTTTGTCTAGCAAGTGACAAAACATCCTACCCTAAGCTTCAGTCTGTGTCCTTATGAACTGATACTGTTCAAAGAATTGACTGTTGCTGAAGCTTGTGCCTAAATACCTGAAAGAAACTAAGTTTACAAGTTCCTAACTTTTGGAGTGCTCTGGCATCACAACACTTCTCCTTTTTGTAATATGGTGTGTATTCATTTTTGAAAGTGAACTCTAGTGATAGATTTTGAAACCATCAAAAATTCTTCAAATATGGGATGTGGATGCACTCTTGACTGTCATAAAAACAATATTGCAAGTCCTTGAATCAGAAGAATTTCCTCAAAGATCACATATAACTTGCCTGACTCAGTAGCTACAGTTGCCATATTATTCCAGTGTTAATAGAACTTATACTCTAGTGGGGGAAACAAACTTGTAGCAAATACCAAAAATGGACCATTACAGACTGTAAATAGAGCTCTGAGGAAAAAAGCAAAGGTTCTAAGAATACAGGGACACCTTTCTTTAAATGAGATGTTTAGGGAAGCTACTCTGTGGAGGTTATATTTAGGCTGAGACCTGAAGGATAAAAAAGAACAAGCGAGACAAAGAGTGAGTGGCATGACAGCTAGGCCAGATACAATGACAAATTTGACAGCATAAGAAATTTTTACTTTTTCATTAAAAAATCCTAGACAAGGTTAGAGGCAAACCAAAGATAGGGTGGGGGTAGCTTTTAATCACAGTACAGATAAGGACTTTTTTTTTTTTTTTGTATTGACAGATTTGTGAGAAAACAGGTATTCTCATTCACTGTAGGTACAGATGTAAGTTGCTGTTGACTCTTTAGAAATCAGTTTTCCAAATAAAGTTGGCCCTCCATATCCATGGGTTTTGCGTCCATGGATTCAACCAACCATGATCTGCTGTTGGTTGAATTCACGGATGTGAAACCCTTGGATACGGAAGGCCAACTGTAAGAGACTTGAGCATCTGAGATTTTGGTGTCTGCAGGGATCCTGGAACCAAACCTCCCCAGACATTGAGGGACAACTATATATGGGAACCTTTTGATGTAGTAGTTTTGGTGTGAGAAGGTATCCTGAGGAATGATTGAAAAGTGTGTAAAATTTTATACAAGAATGTTGTTTGTAGTATTGTAAAATGTGAAGCATCCTAAACATCAGTCTACAGGGGATTGAATGAATAAATTATGTTATCTCTGTACAATGGAATACAAGCTACTATGCAGCCATTAAGAAGGATAATGTACACAGCGGAGGGAACCATCAACAAAAGGAAAAAGCAACCCACTGAGTGGGAGAAGATATTTGCAAATGATATGTCTGATAAGGGGTTAATATTTAAAATATATAAAGAACTCAGACAACTCAATATCTCCCCCCAAAAAATGGATTAAAAAATGAGCAGAGGACCTGAATAGGCATTTCCCAAAGAAGAGACACAGATGGCCAACTGGCACATGAAAAGGTACTCAACATCACTAGTCATCAAGGAAATGCAAATAATGCAAATCAAAACCACAAGATATCACCACACACCTGTCAGAATGGCAGTTATCAAAAAGACAACAAATAAGAAGTATTGGCGGGGATGTGGAGAAAGGGGAAGCCTTATGCACTGTTGGTGGGAATGTAAATTGGTGCAGCCATTATGGATAACAATATAGAGGCTCCTCAAAAAATTAAAAATAGAAGTACCATATGATCCAGCAGTTCCACTGCTTGTTATTTATTTGAATAAAACCAAAGCACTAATTCAAAAAGATATATGCACCCCAGTGTTCATTGCAGCCAAGATAGTGAAATAAGTCAGACAGAGAAAGACAAATACTGTACGTTTTCACTTATATTGTGGAATCTAAAAGATAAAACAAATGGACGAATATAACAAAATAGAAACAGACTCAAAGATACAGAGAACAAACTAGTGGTTACCGGAGGGGAGAGAAGTACGGGTAGGAGCAAGATACATGAAGTGAATTAAGAGGTATAAAGTACTAGGTATAAAATAAATAAGGGGCTTCCCTGGTGGCGCAGTGGTTAAGAATCGCCTGCCAATGCAGGGGACAGGGGTTCGAGCCCTGGTCTGGGAAGATCCCACATGCCGCAGAGCACCTAAGCCCGTGCACCACAACTACTGAGCCTGCGCTCTAGAGCCTGCGAGCCACAACTACTAAGCCCGTGTGCCACAACTACTGAAGCCCACGCACCTAAAGCCCGTGTTCTGCAACAAGAGAAGCCACCACAATGAGAAGCCCAAGCACAGCAACGAAGAGAAAGCCCCCGCTCGCCTCAACTAGAGGAAGCCTGTGTGTGGCAAAGAAGACCCAGTGCAGCCAAAAATAAATAAAATAAAATAAATTTAAAATATATATATACCCCAGGATAATACACGGCACGCCTCAGGCTGGTGCAATGTCACGCTGGCCTCTGCCGCCTCAGGCTCGCCCCATACTCCGTACCCCTCCCTCCTACTGGCCTGAGTGAGCCAGAGCCCCCAAATAAGCTGCTCCTTTAACCCCGTCCTGTCTGAGCGAAGAACAGAAGCCCTCAGGCGACCTACATGCAGAGGTGGGGCCAAATCCAAAGCTGAACCCCAGGAGCTGTGCGAACAAAGAACAGAAAGGGAAATCTCTCCCAGCAGCCTCGGGAGCAGTGGATTAAATCTCCACAATCAACTTGATGTACCCTGCATCTGTGGAATAACTGAAAAGACAATGAATCATCCCAAATTGAGGAGGTGGACTTTGGGAGCAAAAATGTATATATTTTTTTCCTTTTTCTCTTTTTGTAAGTGTGTATGTGTATGCTTCTCTGTGTGATTTTGTCTGTATAGCTTTGCTTTTACCATTTGTCCTAGGGTTCTGTCTGTCTTTTTTTTTTTTTTTAAGTATAGTTTTTAGCACTTGTTATCATTGGTGGATTTGTTTTTTGGTTTGGTTGCTCTCTTCTTTCTTTTTTTTATTTTTTATTACTTAAAAAAATTTTTTTAATAATATATTTTTTTATTTTAATAACTTTATTTTATTTTACTTTATTTTATTTTACTTTATTTTATTTTATTTTATCTTCTTCTTTCTTTCTTTCTTTCTTTTCTCCCTTTTATTCTGAGCCGTGTGGCTGACAGGCTTTTGGTGCTCCAGGCAGGCATCAGGGCTGTGCCTCTGAGGTGGGAAAGCCAAGTTCAGGACACTGGTCCACAAGAGACCTCCCAGCTCCACGTAATATCAAATGGCAAAAATCTCCCAGAGATCTCCATCTCAACTCAAAGACCAGCAAGCTCCAGTGCTGGACACCCTGTGCCAAACAACTAGCAAGACAGGAACACAACACCATCCATTAGCAGAGAGGCTGCCTAAAATCATAATAAGGCCACAGACACCCCAAAACACACCACCAGACGTGGACCTGCCCACCAGAAAGACAAGATCCAGCCTCATCCACCAGAACACAGGCACTAGTCCCCTCCACCAGGAAGCCTACACAATCCACTGAACCAACTTTAGCCACTGGGGACAGACACCAAAAACAACGGGAACTACGAACCTGCAGCCTGCAAAAAGGAGACCCCAAACACAGTAAGTTAAGCAAAATGAGAAGACAGAGAAGCACACAGCAGATGAAGGAGCAAGGTAAACAATGCCCACAAGACCAAACAAATGAAGAGGAAATAGGCAGTCTACCTGAAAAGAATTCAGAGTAATGATAGTAAAGATGATGCAAAATCTTGGAAATCGAATGGAGAAAATACAAGAAACGTTTAACAAGGACCTAGAAGAACTAAAGAGCAAACAAACAGTGATGAACAACACAATAAATGAAATTTAAAATTCTCTAGAAGGGATCAATAGCAGAGTAACAGGCAGAAGAACGGATAAGTGACCTGGAAGATAAAGTAATGGAAATAACTACTGCAGAGTAGAATAAAGAAAAAAGAATGAAAAGAATTGAGGACAGTCTCAGAGACCTCTGAGACAACATTAAATGCACCAACATTCGAATTATAGGGGCCCCAGAAGAAGAAGAGAAAAAGAAAGGGACTGACAAACTATTTGAAAAGATTATAGTTGAAAACTTCCCTAATATGGGAAAGGAAATAGTTAATCAAGTCCAGGAAGCACAGAGAATCCCATACAGGATAAATCCAAGGAGAAACACGCCAAGACACATATTAATCAAACTATCAAAAATTAAATACAAAGAAAAATTATTAAAAGCAGCAAGGGAAAAACAACAAATAACGCACAAGGGGATCCCCATAAGGTTAACAGCTGATCTTTCAGCAGAAACTCTGCAAGCCAGAAGGGAATGGCAGGACATATTCAAAGTGATGAAGGAGAAAAACCTACAACCAAAATTACTCTACCCAGCAAGGATCTCATTCAGATTTGATGGCGAAATTAAAACCTTTACAGACAAGCAAAAGCTAAGAGAATTCAGCACCACCAAACCAGCTTTACAACAAATGCTAAAGGAACTTCTCTAGGTAGGAAACACAAGAGAAGGAAAAGACCTACAATAACAAACCCAAAACATTTAAGAAAATGGTAATAGGAACATACATATTGATAATTACCTTAAATGTAAATGGATTAAATGCTCCAACCAAAAGACATAGACTGGCTGAATGGATACAAAAACAAGACCCATATATATGCTGTCTACAAGAGACCCACCTCAGACCTAGGGACAAGTACAGACTGAAAGTGAGGGGATGGAAACAGATATTCCATGCAAATGGAAATCAAAAGAAAGCTGGAGGGCTTCCCTGGTGGCGCAGTGGTTGAGAGTCTGCCTGCCAGTGCAGGGGACACTGGTTCGAGCCCTGGTCTGGGAGGATCCCACGTGCCACAGAGCGACTGGGCCCATGAGCCACAATTGCTGAGCCTGCGCGTCTGGAGCCTGTGCTCCGCAACAAGGGAGGCCGCTACAGTGAGAGGCCCGCGCACCGCGATGAAGAGTGGCCCCCACTTGCCGCAACTGGAGAAAGCCCTCGCGCAGAGACGAGGACCCAACACAGCCATAAATGAATGAATAAATAAATAAATAAATAAAAATTAAAAAAAAAAAGTAGTCAACCTTTAAAAAAAAAAAGCTGGAGTAGCGATTCTCATATCAGACAAAATAGACTTTAAAACAAAGACTATTACAAGAGACAAAGAAGGACACTACATACTGATCAAGGGATCAATCCAAGAAGAAGATATAACTATTGTAAATATTTATGCACCCAACATAGGAGCACCTCAAAACATAAGGCAAATACTAACAGCCATAAAAGGGGAAATCGACAGTAACACAATCATAGTAGGAGACTTTAACACCCCACTTTCACCAATGGACAGATCATACAAAATGAAAATAAGTAAGGAAACACAAGCTTTAAATGATACATTAAACAAGATGGACTTAATTGATATTTATAGGACATTCCATCCAAAAACAACAGAATACACATTCTTCTCAAGTCCTCATGGAACATTCTCCAGGGTAGATCATATCTTGGGTCACAAATCAAGCCTTGATAAATTTGAGAAAATTGAAATCGTATCAAGTATCTTTTCTGACCACAACGCTATGAGACTAGATATCAATTACAGGAAAAAATCTGGAAAAAATACAAACACATAGAGGCTAAACAATACACTACTTAATAACCAAGAGATCACTGAAGAAATCAAAAAATAGCTAGAGACAAATGACAATGAAAACATGACGATCCAAAACCTATGGGATGCAGGAAAAGCAGTTCTAAGAGGGAAGTTTATAGCAATACAATTCTACCTCAAGAAACAAGAAACATCTCAAATAAACAACCTAACCTTACACCTAAAGCAATTAGAGAAAGAAGAACAAAAAAACCCCAAAGTTAGCAGAAGGAAAGAAAGCATAAAGATCAGATCAGAAATAAATGAAAAAGAAATGAAGGAAACAATAGCAAAGATCAGTAAAACTAAAAGTTGGTTCTTTGAGAAGATAAACAAAATTGATAAACCATTAGCCAGATTCATAAAGGAAAAAAGGGAGAAGACTCAACTCAATAGAATTAAAAATGAAAAAGGAGAAGTAACAACTGACACTGCAGAAATACAAAGGATCATGAGAGATTACTGCAAGCAACTATATGCCAATAAAATGGACAACCTGGAAGAATGGACAAATTCTTAGAAAAGCACAACCTTCCGAGACTGAACCAGGAAGAAACAGAAAATATAAACAGGCGAATCACAAGCACTGAAATTGCTTGTGCAGAAAAGGGAACCCTGTTGCACTGTTGGTGGGAATGTAAATTGAAATGTAAATCGGATCATACAGCCACTATGGAGAACAGTATGCATGTTCCTTAAAAAACTAAAAATAGCACTACCATATGACCCAGCAATCCCACTACTGGGCATATACCCTGAGAAAACCATAATTCAAAAAGAGTCGTGTACCAAAATGTTCATTGCAGCTCTGTTTACAATAGCCATGACATGGAAGCAACCTAAGTGTCCATCAATAGATGAATGGATAAAGAAGAAGTAGCACATGTATACAATGGAATATTACTCAACCATAAAAAGAAACGAAATTGAGTTATTTGTAGTGAGGTGGATGGATCTAGAGTCTGTCATACAGAGTGAAGTAAGTCAGAAAGAGAAAAACAAATACCATATGCTAACACATATATATGGAATGTTAAAAAAAAAAAAAAGGTCATGAAGAACCTAGGGGCAGGACGGGAATGAAGACACTGACCTACTAGAGAATGGACTTGAGGGTACAGGGAGGGGGAAGGGTAAGCTGGGACAAAGTGAGAGAGTGGCTTGGACATATATACACTACCAAACGTAAAATAGATAGCTAGTGGGAAGCAGCCGCATAGCACAGGAAGATCAGCTCGGTGCTTTGTGACCACCTAGAGGGGCGGGATAGGGAGGGTGGGAAGGAGGGAGACGCAAGAGGGAAGAGATATGGGGACATATGTATATGTGTAACTGATTCACTTTGTTAGAAACTAACACACCATTGTAAAGCAATTATACTCCAATACAGATGTTTAAAAAATAAATAAAAAAATAATATATATAATATATTAAAAAAACACATATAAGAACACTCTTTTTAAAAAAATAATAAATAAGTACAAGGATGTAATGCACACCACAGGGAATATACTCAATGTTTTATAAGAACTTTATTAGAGTACATAATTATAAAAATATCAAATCACTATATTATACACCTGAAACTAATATAATATTGTCAGTCACCTA
Source organism: Eschrichtius robustus (assembly GCF_028021215.1). Taxonomy (NCBI): domain Eukaryota; kingdom Metazoa; phylum Chordata; class Mammalia; order Artiodactyla; family Eschrichtiidae; genus Eschrichtius; species Eschrichtius robustus. Next base: position 47,784,157 of record NC_090825.1, read on the forward strand.
TACTTTAACTTAAAAAAGTAAAAAATAGCAAAGAATAAGTAGTAAAGTATACATTAATTTCAAAAAGATAATATACATCTATGTATTGACACCAAAAGATATCTGGAAAATATTAAGTGAAAAATCAGTTTATGAAACAGTATGCACATCTTATTTATAATTATAAATATACAGTTGTAAATGAGATATATTCATATTATAAATGTATGTGTATTATAGCACAAAGTATATAATTATATACTCCAGACTTTTCAACAGTGAATATGAAATTGTAAGTGATTTACACTTTGACTTCATAGATTTTTGTTTAAATTTCAGTGTTTGTTTCAGGATTTATTATTATAGAAAAAAAGTGATTTTGAGGGGAAAAAAGAACATTCAAAAGGAGCTAAAGAAAGATTTGTTTACTCCTTTGCTAGTTTACTATTTCAAGTTTCCTGTTTCTTAGTAAACCCAAAGGGCAGGCTGATTAAATGAGAAGGATATGGCAATAGCAGGCAGTTACCAGTTAGCTTATATTTGCTAGTTTATCATTTCTCTCTTCGTACTAGAATTTAAGCCTCATGAGAGCAGGAACTGCCTCGTGTCCCCTGCTGTATCTCGTGGATCTAGAACAGTGCCTAGCTCAGAGTAGGAGCTCAATCATATCAAATGAGTATGTAAATGAAAGTGAAAGAGAGGTTCCAGCTGAGGTCTCTTGGTGAGTGCCTTAGGAAGCCCCTTGCTTCTCTGCCCTTGATTTCCTTTTGCCTTTGTTCTTATTTCTCAGTGACCATTTGGCTGCCCTCCCCACAGTTCCCATAAGAATTCTCACCCCACCTTGTTTCTTCATTTTCCTGTCTCCATTAGGCTGGGACACTCCTGAGCCTTTCTTTTTCTCCTGGCACCAAACCTAAAGGAAGCCTGTCTCCTCAGCTACCACTGATGCCCAGTTGAATTTACACCTGCTTGCTCACCTGATTGCCTGACCTTTAGAAATCACTCTACAATCCTAATTAATATTCTAGCCTTTTCATTTCTCTCTTAGGAGAAAAAATGTTTCTGTGGTTCCTTCCTTTTATCGTCTCTCCTTCCCACCATGTCATTTTGGTTGGTTTCATCAGCCGCTACTCTTCTGGGAATTCCACCCTCCTCCCGGTATAATCGCTGCAGACAGCCCCAACTGCCTGTCGGTGCTACTCACATTGCCTGAAGTGGGTGTTGTTGTTATTGCTGGTGTCGTGGCGGTTGTTTATCTGACTGCTTTTTAGTTGGCCATGTGGTCACCTTCTCCCACTCTCTACCACTACCTACCCTTTCCCAAGCCTGTCCTCTTATTTCTACCTTCTCCAATCCCACAATAAGAAGGAAGATACTTGGACAGTCTTTGGAGGTGTGTGGACTGGAGAGCTCCATTTGAACTGAGGGTCACTTACCCATCTACCTCCCCACAGTACCCTTGCCTCTTTGGGGAAACAGTACCAGCTGTCCCTCTGAGATGTCAGCAGCCTGTTTTCAAGTCTCAGTCAGTTGTACTCACTATGGATGAGGTACTGTGATTCTATCACATTGTATTTTTTATTGCAAATATGCTACACTGTGGTTAAATTGCTTAATATATATACTAGGCAGGGAGTATAACCATCATTATAAAACCATTTCTCTGAGGGAAAAAAAGTGTTTTAAGTCCAAAATAATTGGTTTATTTTTCAACTTTCTTACTTTAACGCCTTACTAAGTTAGGAACTTTGTGTTTGAGTGGTGATATATTTTAAGTCAAATACTTACTGGTTGGCAGGTAAAAGGTACACGAAGAAAAAGAGAGAAATAATTTTTTCTCAATTTTCAAAAGAGCAAACTTAGTCAACTTTACTACATTGATTTTTTCAAAAACTAGTGTAAGCTTGCAGGAGTATAAATAAATTTGTACCTGTCTTTTCTCAGTTTTCAAGTTATTAAGACTTTTCTAGCATATGAAGAGAAGGGCTTTAAGTCACTTAGAATCAGAATTTGTTTTATTAATGGAATATGATTTATCATTGATTACTAGCTATTAAAGTTCAGATTTGGACTTATAACTAGCTATTGAAGTTTAGATTTGGACTTATAACACAATTGCAAAATACAAATTTAATCTGATCTTTCAGCAGTTAGTAAAGTGCATATGCAGAGCCAAATTCATTAATTCAACAAATATATATTGAACACCTATTATGTGCCAGATATTCTAGGCACTGAGTAATGGGGGGAAGAAGGAGGAGAGGAAGGAGGTAGAAAGGGCAGTCAAAAACCCATTCTCTTTGAGATAGCAGAATATATATATGCACTTACCCTGTGCCTTAGCAATCCAACTTCTAGAAATCTACTCAGAATTATCTGGTAAAAATACATGATTTGGCATAATTCACTATCTGTAATAGAAATAGTGAATATGACATAGTGAAAGTCTAGAAAACAACCCAAATGTCTATCTGTTGATAAGCCATGGTATGGCTATACAGTGTAGGCTGTCTGCCCACCACACTCCCTGCGCCTGAAGCAAGTCCTTTCTTGAAGGGGGAGCTAATCAGAGTATCTCCATGTCTGTCCTGGGCAAGTTTGGGATTTGTTCTAAGGACCCGTTAAAGAATTGTTAGTGGGAAGTGGCATGAAAGGTCAGCGGTTGCTACGTGGACATTAGATCATAGAGGACCAAGGAGACCTATTAGGAAGCGATTGTAATCTAGGCAAGAAATGTTGTTGGCAATGACGATGGAGAGAACCACACAATTCAAGATACATTTTTGAGGAAGAATTGATAGGATTTAGTGCTAGGTGGATGAAGGTGGTAAAGGAAAGTAGGAATAGTTTTAGTAAATGTAGTTGTGTAAGGGAGGCTGATTTAGCTACTGCTGGCAGAAGTGCTGCTTCCCACCATGAGGACATCCCAGTAGCCTCTTCCTCTTCCCCAGATCCTGCCCAGGTTTGCCTTTGATATGTCAGAAAGGCTACTTTAAGAGTATGGTAGTTAACTTTCAGAGCTGCCCGTTAGCTGGATGGCCTCTCTCTGTGTATGTGCAGTGGGACGTCACCTTGGAGCTTGTCTGGATCTCAATGTGTGAAGAATGGGAATAGGGTGAGGCCTGACTGAAACAAGGCACAGCTGCCAAGTGTCAGGGGAACAATGCAGTGAGGCAGACTCTACTGAGCCCAGCTGTATGCTGAGCACTGCGGGGGGCCTGCTGAGAACTGTGCAAAGCAGTATGAGTAGAGGAAAGAACGCAGGGGAGACAGAAGCTTCCGTTTCAAGTCTAGGCTAATTGTGTGACCCTGAGCTAGTCCTCTGAGCCTCATTGGTCTTGGATATATTTAATTTAAAATGTCCATTAGACATCCAAGTGGAGACTTCAATTAGATATTTGGCTATATGACTCTGGAGCTTGGAGAGTGGTCAGGCCTGAAAGTATAAGTTTGAAATTCTTCAGCATATATAGAAATAATTACCTAGGGAGAAAGTATAGACAAAGAAGATGGCCTAGAATTGAGTCCTGAAACGCTTCAGTATTTGGAGGTTTGGCTAAGAAGAAGGAGCTAACAGTTCGATACAGAATACTTGGATATTTTATAGACATCTCAAATTCGGTATGTCTAAGATGGAACTCCTCTTTTTCTCTGTTTCCTACTATGGTTAATGGCGTTATCCGTCATCGTTCATCAGACACTTGGGGATTGTTCTGGTCTCCTTCACTTCCACATACTTGGTGACCAAGACCTTTCTCCTTTTGAGTGTCTCAACAGTCTATCTTTTTCTCTCCCTCTCACTACCATTGCTTTAGTTCCTGCCCTCATGATTTCTCACTTGCATTTCTGCAGTAGCACCCAAACTGATTTCTCTAGTCCAGTCTTGCCTCCCTCCAATTCAGTTTCTACAGTTGCCAGAGTCATTTTTTTAATGCTAAGTCTCTTGCTATGGTTGCCAGATTTTACAAATAAAAATACAGGGCACCTAGTTAAATTTAAATTTCAAACAATAATTATAAGTGTGAGTATGTCCCATGCAATATTTAGAACATACTTATACTAAAGAATTATTTTTTGTTTATATGAAATTCAAATTAACTGATCATTCTACTCTTCTCTCTGGAAATCCTAGTCTTGCTTCGAAGTCAGAATATTTCAGGATAAAATCTAAATGTCCTAACATTGCATTATAAGATTCAGCGTGTTCTGACCTCTTCATGCCGTATGAACCGCTTACAGTATCCTGAATTTGCTGTGCTGCTTTACTCCTTCATACCTCTGAGTGTGCACTTACCTCTTCCCAGAATGCTCCCTCTTCTCAGTTTTCTGGTTAATTCCTGTTGTTAAGACTCAGACATCATCTTCTCTAGGAAGTCATTTCTAACCCCCTACTCCCCACCCTGTGGATAATAATAGGAACACCAACTTTTCTTCTGCAGTCTCGTAACATTCTTTGCTTGATATTATCACAGAACTTATCATATTGTAAATTTAATTAATTTTCCTAGATTGTGAGTTCCTTAAGAACAGGGTAAAAATTGTTTCTTTTAACTCTGTATCCTTGGCACGTAGTGGGCTCTCAATGTGTGAATGAACCAATGAATGAGTGAATGAGAAAATAGGAAAGAACCCATAAGCATTAGCCTGGTACTTGGCCATTGGTGCTAACTCAGCTCTTCCCTACCTTGAGTCCTCCAAAAGCCACCGCCTTTGCCTGTCCTCCTCTCTACCCACAAGGAAGCTTCATAAGAGTTGGAGCCAGGTTTTATCCTCTGTATCCCCAGGGCCTTGAACTGTAGGTGCTCAGTATATATTTATTGAATGAAAAATGCATGAATGAATGAGTATATCTTTCAGGGCTCCAGGTCCTGTTGTCCCTTTCATCGGGGGACAGTATCCCTGCATTAGGTCCTGGGGAGGGAAACCTCCGGCCATGACATTTTTGAATCTCTAGGGCAGATTCTGTATAGCGGGAGCTGCAGCTTCTCTAACTCTGTGTCTCACCTTCTTGCCCAACTCCTCTACTTCCCTTTCTCAACCTAGGAGAGAAGAACTCTTTTCTCCCTGTAGCAGCTGGCACATAACAGCTCGATTAATGTTAGCAGTCATTCACAGATGGAACCTTCTTTTTCCTCCAGGGCTCCAGCCTCTCTGCCATTTCTTTCCCACCCTCAAAGTGCATGCCCGGAAAGCCATGGGGACCTGACATTGCCTTCTCTTCCAGGGATTATGGTCTTTCCCCTTCTCACACAAGGGAGCAAGGTTTTCTTTGTCTCCCACCAGGGCAGTTCAATTAAATAGGACTAATATTAAATGACTCTAATTATTTTTTTATTAATGTTTAACTGCTAAATTCCTTTTTCAATTAAGCGATTGTGTCTTTATGCTCAAAGGTCTTTTTTTAAATATATATATGGAAGTTCATTTGTTTTATTAAGGGAAATACCACCTGCAAAATTATTAATGACTTGAGCTCTGTGATTAGTTCATTTTAGTGACATTTTGAGACTTAATAATTAATCTGGCTCAAGTTCAAAGAAAGAAAACTCAATGCCAGAAATTCCTAGCCAGCAAGGAATGTAAACAAACCTTAACAATTGTTCCCTCAAATAACAGGAACCATTGAGATCAACTTCTTGCAATTAGAAGTGTTTTGAAAAAATGAAGGAGAAAAGTTCAAGGAAGCATGTCAAAACAACAAAACTCAGTCTACATTTTCATTATTGTGATTGATCAAAGTCTGTTTGCAGCAGACTTGAATGTGAATAAATTAAAGGTGACATTGACTTGGCAGAGGCACACTAGTGATTGGCAAGAACACATAGTAGGAGCAGCTTCTGTAAGCAGAACTTGCTTGGTTGTTGTTTCATTCTAATAGATTTCTTAGCAACCCAGTGCTATCATACGAACCTACGCTCTGTCATTTATTTACCATTTTGGCTTCTACTCCCACCCGGGCAAGATTAAATTCATTTTTGATTACTAACCTAGCAGGCATCGCCTCTGGTCTGAGCACAGAGTACCTTTTGGTGATCTCATAACATTTTGGTGACCTCATAACCTCCCCTCTTTTTTTCTCTTCTCTCTTTCATACACTGAAAAAGGGTGATATAATAACTTACTATTTCATCCTGGCAGTTCAACTTGTAGAACTAGATAAAGTAGTTTAATTAAACAATTTGGCAATATTTTCAAGCTTAGGCATTGCTTCTGCTATTGTTAGGTCTAAATTGTTTCTTGGTATGTTATAAAGTTGACACTGTGAAAAGAATATTCATCTTAGAACATTTTGAAACAGTTACAAATCAAATTCCCCTTATAATCATGTTGACTGCGGGGTGGAGTGTGTGGCATATACTGGGAGGCTACTTTCTGGGGGAGACCATGTTACAGTAACCATATGTCTCTAAGGTTTGAGGACCTGTACCATACTTTATGTCAAGTCTTCACTTAAATCTATTTACTCAATCTTTTTGTATTCTTCAAAAATACTTTTAAATAGACTCAAAAGCAGTGTAGTCATACTTTAAAATTTTTAATGTTCATTAAAATAAAAATTATTCATTAGTATGTATAGTTTAAATTATGGAAAGAAAATGGGGCTGTCAAAGTCAAATATATTTATATTATGTATATCACATGGTCTAGTGAGAGGTGAAAATGTATGGGTAGGGGAGAATGTATTTAGTAATTTAAATATTTTAGAAAGTTGATCTGTTTCTAAGACCAAAACTTTCATTGTATCTTTATCTTATGTGTACTTTGAAAAGTATATATCTACATCCAGTAGTTATTAAAGATATATTTACACTAAGCTTTTGCCACAAATGTATTGCTAGTTTATAATTTTAAACTAAAACTTTAAAAAAATTTAGGTTCCTGTTTTTTGTATGTAATATAACTGGATCATTATGAAATGGCCATGGTTTTGTTCCCGTAGAAAGCTAAAAAAGAATTCAGTGACGTGGGCAATTTTATCAATATCTGTTAAGACTGACTCTTAAGTCTTTACTTGCTTTTGAATATAGTAACTTTCTAACAATGAAGCACTGTTGAATTTACTTTAAACTGTATTTAGATTCTTTATCTTGGGATTTCTTTTGTACTTAAGTTTGAACGTAGTTATATATGGTATACGTGGAATTCACAAGTACTTGAAACCAAATGGAGACCATTTATAAATACCAAACTCCAGAGGAGTGTGGAGCCAGACTCTCAAAGAAGAAATGGGTTGTTATGTATAACTGTATTCTGCCTGCCATTTTTCCTAGCTGGGTTCATAGCACTTTTAGAACAAACTTTATAATTCCCTAATAAAGAACTGACCATTAGCTCTATTCCATTTCCAGGTCTATCTGTATAAAAATTATAAAATAATTTTGAAGTCTATTATAGTGGAATTTTATCTTTAACATGAATATCACATATATGTGTACATAGAGTGTATTACTGAAATATTCCTTGACAGAAGAATTTTCGCTTTACTAGGCTGAGACTCTAAAGAGAGAAATAGGGTTAGGGGATTAAGCTCCTGAATTATGTCATGAAAACCATTTTTCCTTTTTATTTATACATACATGTGGCACATACAAATAACCACACTAAATTTAAAAATACTAATGATACTTTACATAAATTATTAATGATGGGTAATTTTTAATTTGTATTTATCTGCCCTTGTCCACAAGGTATATGTGTAATAATAGATATTCCTAAATGCTGTTGTATGTATGCTTAGATCTATATCCAAATACTCAATTCCGTTTAATAGCGTAGACTCAGAATTGTTCACTCCTTCACCTTTTGTCCAAGTGTGGCCCCAGAGATGCAGAATGACTTGGATACCTGAGACAGAAAAATCTTTGGGAAACTGTTTTAACTCACTCAGATATTTCTCAGCCCTTTTCTTTCTCCAGTACTCTCTGAGTAATTAAATTTTCTTCCAGTCAAGATGAGTTCATCGGAGAGCACTTGTGGACAGCTCTCTCTCTCTTCTCTCAGATGCTAGAGTACGGTTCCAAGGTTCAGGTTTGCATTGCCTCAGTGTCCTTTATCTTTCCCAAGGCATCATCGCAGAGACCTCTAGTCCTATTCTGCCGTTTGTTTCACCTCTTTTTTATAGTCCAAGTATCCAGATCTGTTATAGTACCTCCCGCAGCTATAACTGTATATTAGAGCTGATTTCTTCACCATTTTGGAAAAGTCATGTGTACTAGATTTTCACATAAGGGACTATATGATTAGAGTGGGATGATATAATTCCTAACGTCTTTGAGTCAACGTGTTTGAAGACTGCATTTTCAAGCTTTAATTTTTGTCTGTATTTTATTAGTTAAAAAAAAACAACTTTAAAAATGCTTTTGTGATTACCACACTTAGCAATTTGCAACATGTAGTACAACAACAGGACAGCTACCAAAAGGGCTCTTAAGCAGGGCTCTTAGCAAAGAAGTGGCACTGAAAAGGACTCGAGCTGCAACCTTTTGGTGGCTTGAGTTCTCATCACTGAATTAATAAATAGTACACAATAAATAACCATTAACTTGTCTAAACTACAAAAACAGGGTTAAGCTTGTTAAATGCATCCAGAGCTTTTTTTTTTAATCTTTTTTCAATGTAATCCTTCACAAACAATGGTAATTTATAATTTGACGTAGAAAAATATATAAATTCAAACATTTAACACAATACTTTTCGCAGCTGAGTTTGTCTATTTTTCCAATATTAAGGCTCTGTAAACAACTCAAGCCTAAGCTAATTTGCTCCAGCTGAACACCCCTGGTGCCTGTTGAAATGAGAGAGATTGTCACAGAACAGTAGTCATTCATAAACAATGTACTTAGGAAAAGTTCTGAAATATCAGATTTTGGTACAGCTTGTGCTTTCTCTATTGTCAGTATGGTTTCTTTCTCTTCTTCCCCGAGATTGGTTGAGAATGATATCCTTCAATACTTCACTCCAGGGGACTCTTTGATGTGACCTTCTCAGAAACGAGTTAACCTCATGCATGACTTTCTGATTGTCCACCCCACCAGATTCAGCTTCAGTGGAGAAGGGCCATTGTTGACATACTGCTTCAAATCCCAGGCCAGGGAAGCCAGGACAGTGGTGCAACACATGGAAGTTTTGGTGGGCAGAGGCTCTTTGTCAGGTGGGAGTAGGGAGGGAATGAGGCATCATCTGTCTCCCAGGTAGTACTATTAATCTGAGGACTGCATATGGTCATAATAGTCCTCTTGCATTTCAGGCTGTACTTCTCCTCTATTTAGTGGTAACTGACATCTTTGCAGAGCTTGAGAAGTCCTTCTGGTGGGGGTACAGTGAGGATAACCCTCAAAATCTATAGCAGTAGTTTCAATGCACAATGTGATGAAGTGCCTCATGGGCTCAAGGAGCTGGGAGTGGGTAGACATAAAGTCAAAGGGCATTGAGTACCTAGCAGAGTGTCCCAAAGTCTAACATTTTTCCCTGAAATGAAGTCCTTCATTCTGATATTTTTGGCACTATTCATTCCTTTATGTAGATTCAAGTTTCCATATTGTATCATTTTTTCAACCTAAAGTATTTAATACTTCCTTTAGTGTTCTTGTAAGAGAGGTTTGCTTGTGACAAAAACATCTATTTTTTTTTTTTTTTTTGTCTGAAAATGTCATTATGCCTTCATTTTTAAAGGATGTTTCCACTGGATATAGGATTCTAAATTGACAGTTTTTATTTTCTTTCAGTGTATTAAAGTCATTCCTTGCATTGTTTTGTACCTTGCATTGTTTTGTACCTTGCATTGTTTCTGATGAGAACTCAATAGTATTTATCTTTGTCTCATAAATGTCTTTCTTTTGTAGCTTATTTTAAGATTTTCTCTTTTATCATTAGTTTTTAGCAAGTTGGTTTTGATATGCTTTGGTTTTGTATTTTTCCTACTTGGAGTTTTTTTAGTTTCTTGGATATATAGATTTATATGTTTATTTATTTGATATATTTTTTAGTCATTATTTTTTCTCCTTCCTCTCTCTTCTCTTTCTGTGATTCCAGTTACATGTATGTGAGACTGCTTAATATTGCCCCACAGCTCACTGAGGCTCTGGTTCAGTTTTTAAGCTATTTTCTCTCTCTTTTGCTTCAGTTTGGATAGTTTCCATTGCCTTGTTTTCAGATTCATTTTTCTTTTCTTCTGCAGGGTCTAATCCGCTGTTAAGCATATCCATTACTTTTTTTATTTCATGTATTGTATTTTTCACCTCTAGAAGTTCCATTTGGTTCTTTTTAAATGTTTCTCCTTTTTTTCTCTTTATGTTAATTTTTCTTTTAAGTCTTTGAACATATTTATAGTAGATGTGATAAAGTCCTTATCTATTAATTTCATCATTTCTATCATGTTTCTGTTGACTGGTTTTGGATCACACTTTCCTTCTTCACTTCTTGATTGGATGATAAACATTGAAATAGTATATTGTTTACTGTCTGTGTTTTGTTGTCTTCCTTTTAAAAATGTTGAGGGTTTTTTTTTTTTTTTGAGTATATTAATTTACATGTGAATCAGCCCAAACTTTTGGAGGCTTTAGTTTTAAGTTTTGTTCAGGCGGCTATAGAGCAGTACTGTTCAATAGGAGTTTCTGCAATAATGGAAATGTTTTGTATCTGTACTTTTCAGTATGGTAGCCACTAGTCACATTTGGCTACTAAACACTTGAAATGTGCCTAGTACAATTAAGGAACTAAATTTTAAAATTTAATTAATTTAAATAACATTTGGCTAGTGGCTACTGTATTGGACAGTGCAGGTCTAGAGTTACCTCAACTCTTGTGCCAATTTATTCTTACTCCTAAGGAGTGATCTTTCTGAAGTCTTTATACTAAATGCCCTGCAGGTTTGGTGAGGCATCTCTGGCTGATTAGAACTTGAATGTCCCCTAGTCTCAGCTGCAGCAGGTGTTCAGTTTACAGCTCCCCAGTAGTTATTCTTTAGCCAGAAATTGACCTTCCTGGCCCTGTAGAGTCTCATCCTACCCACATACAGTTTAATACTCAGCTGAACACTCAAGGGTACCCCTATACAGGTTTCTAGAACTCTGTGTGTGTGTGTGTGTGTGTGTGTGTGTGTGTGTGTTCTGGTACTGTGCCCCACAAATTTCAGCTTCCTCAGCTTTCCTAACCAAGCATCTCTATCTCTTTAGCTCAGCGAGATAACCAACCTCTGCTTGGGTTCCCTGACCCTGTGCAACAGCCTCCAGCTGAGGTGATACAGGGCTTATCTCGTTTATTTCCCCTCTCTCAAGGATCACAGTACTGCACTGGCTGTTGTTTAGTATCTGAAAAGTTTAGTATTTTTGTCCAGATTTCTAGTTGTTTATGGCAGAAAAACTAGTCTGGCACCAGTTACTCCATCTTGTTTTCAAGCCAGTAGATTATGTCTTACTAACACCTCTGTTCTCAATCCAGTGGTAATGCTTGCTGCCTTTGTTGGAGACTGTAGCACATTAAATTGGAGATTTTTTCATCCTGGCAAAATTATGAATTTTGTTCATTCTTCATGAGGACAGCAATTGATGTAGGGATCCTGCTATTTACAAAATGTTCACAACAAATAGTTATTCAATGTATGTCACAAATTAGTGGGTTAAATTTTTAAGGACTTAAAGATATAAGTATTGAGACTACATTTCTACCCTGAGATGAGAAAGCGGGACAGATATAAGTTTGGTGTGTTTATTTTTAATGGAATAGAATAAACAATCACTATTTAAAAATCCACCTGTAACATCTTCTGTTGTACTATTACTGCCCAATAGCCAGTTCTTTCCCAGTCTTTACAACAGCCCATAGAAGAAGGCAGTACTGTAATCTCCATTTTACATGAGGAAACTGAGACACAGAGAGGTTAAGCAACATTAACAGGGTCACAGCTAGTAAATGGCAAAACTGAGATTTATATGCAGTTAGTCTTGCTTCAAAGCCCATGTTTTTAACTGCAAACTTTCAGAAGATCTAACAATGTGAACAGTATGCATATGAGTATTTGAGATGTAAATTTTATTTATACATAGTCACTGTGTTCCCATTTTCAGATAAAGAAACTGAAACTGAACAAAGTTAACTTTCTTGGTGTCACAGATAGTAAAAGGTAGATTTGAGATTGCAACTATGTGTTTGGGTCAAAGAACTATCTATGTGGATAGTCATGAGGGTTCTATTTTTTTTTTATGAAAAAGTGATATATTGGAAACAAAAATAGGGGTAGACATTAAGTAAGTCATGGCATAATGCAAGTGATAAAATCCATACAACTATTTTTTTTAATGTGAAAGAATACTGATGGAGAAAAGTGGTATGCAAAAGGATAAATATTTGCTTTAAACATATAAACATTTATGTGAAGACCTACTTACCCTTGGTTTATGCCTAAAATGCTGAAACAAACAATGTTTTTATTGATAAACATATTGAGACTTAAGGTGATATTTTTCCAAGGAAATAATGTAAGGGAAAAATCCTTGCTTTATAGTAATTTCTGCTATGAAATAGGCTTTGTTACAGAATTACTTCTGTTTCTCTTTTAGTCTACAAATTCCTATTTTTTCCACCTAACTACTTTCATTTTATCTATTCCAAATATTTACAAAACTAGATTTCCTTTCACAAATGATTTATGTTCTGTGTAATTTTTCTGGAAGCTGTTGGCAGGGGTCTGGTAACCATTAGTTAAAAAAAAAAAAAAAAGACATTCTTTTCTAGGAAAAACTATAGTCTCCATGTTTTTCAACTCCAAAATCTTTCATCTTCATATTAAAATAATTAACATATTCAGACTGGCTTTTTATTGGCCTAAATAGCTGTTATAAGAAAGAAACTACTTGGCAGAGTAATGGTGAGTAAAGAGGAATTATATGAAGGCAGGAAAAAAGAAAGAACAGCTCTCTGCCCTCAGTTTCCTTTTATGCAGAAGGCATAGGCTTGCACCAGCTGCAAGACTGCAACAGTAGAGCTGAAATCCCTAAAGGCAATGTGACTGATGCTCTTATACCAGGCCAAGCAAGCCTTATACCAGCTTCTCAGTAGTGTCTTGCTCCCTGTGGTGGGCTCCTAGTGCAAGTTCAACCCTCCTGAACCTTTCATTCTGCTCAGGAGAAAGAGCCTCCGGGCTGACACGCCAGTTCATAGAGGGTCTTGAAGAGTCTGGAGATGAAGTGAAGATGAGATGGCCTCAGACTGAAAAATATTTCCACCTACTTCCTTTATTTCCAGTATCACACTGAGGGATTTCTTTTGTGACATATGGTCACCCCACCTGAGAATTCTACAGGGTATATGAAAGGCAAAGCCTGACTCTCACCCTCACTCATAGCAGCTGTCCCTAAACTCATAGTTACTGTGGTTATTAAATTACTCATAGGGAATTGATCTGTTATAGAAATTACAAGAATATTTATAAATACGCCTTCCCTCACATGTTTGCTTTAGGAGAGGTTTCATTAGATGGGCCCTTCTTTGTGTCTAAAAGTCTGTAACACTACAATCTCCTCAAATCTTTTCCTGTAAGTGTAGACCATTATTCTAAATGTGATTTTTAAATATCAGTGTTTACCTTTTTGGAGAACTATTATTGCTTGAAATTCATGTTAGAAACAGATTGCATCATATATTTAAATAACCAGATGTGTCATTTTTTTTTAAAGGAACCATTTTTTTAAATAAATTTATTTATTTTTATTTATTTATTTTTGGCTTCATTGGGTCTTCGCTGCTGCGCTCGGGCTTTCTCTAGTTGTGGCGAGCGGGGGCTACTCTTCGTTGCGGTGTGCGGGCTTCTCATTGCAGTGGCTTCTCTTGTTGCGGAGCACGGGCTCTAGGCGCGCGGGCTTCAGTAGTTGTGGCTCGCGGGCTCTAGAGTGCAGGCTCAGTAGTTGTGGCAGGCGGGCTTAGTTGCTCTGCGGCATGTGGGATCTTCCTGGACCAGGGCTTGAACCCGTGTCCCCTGCATTGGCAGGCGGATTCTTAACCGCTGCGCTGCCAGGGAAGTCCCAGATGTGTCATTTTTTTAAATGTTGAAATTTAAAAATAACTTGGGAGAATTTGTTTTTGTCAGTGTTGTCAGATATTAGTTATGTTAACATTCATATTATAAATAACAAATATATTCTTAAAGAAAAATCAGAAAATACAGATAAGCAAAAAGAACATTTAAAAATTTCACCCAGGGAATTCCCCGGCAGTCCAGTGGTTAGGACTCTGCCCTTTCAATGCCGAGGGCGCCCATTCAATCCTTGGTGGGGGAGCTAAGATCCCGCAAGCTGTGAGGCGCAGAAAAAAAAAAAAAAAAAAAAAATTTCACCCATTTAGAAATAATTAAGATAGAAGAGGAAGAAGGAATCAATAAAGGTAAAAGACGTAATTACTATTTCATCTGTTTTTAAGATGCATATCTTCAAATTTTAACATCTCTGAAATCAGGATGTGAGGGAGTTTGCCTTTTTTAGTGGTACATATAACAGCGATGCATCTTAAATTTGATGGTCTTGTATTCAATGAAATACAGTAATAGATTCATTGTTGTTCGGGGTATAGATCCTTACAAATAGAATAGCAAATCTGAGTGACAAAACCGCATTGCACAAATTGCTTGCACTGATTTGAGGAAGCATTTCCAATAGCAAAATGCCTCTCTGGAACTGGTGTCTAAGGCTTGCTGAACTCTGATTCCGTTTCTGTCCTCCTCTTCACTGCCATACCACTCCAGAGGCGAAAGGGAAATAGATGGGACTTGGTCCTGGCGCTATAGAGGGTGGCCTTAGCAACCATGCTTTAAGTCCCACAGAGAAAAGACTGGCAGGAACATCTTTCTGAGGCCCTCTCACCTTCACTTCATCTCCAATAGAAAGTACAAATCACTGATTAGTTTTTGAGGTAGTAAATAGCTGTTAAATTTAGAAAATCTTTGATAAGAGTGACTTTTATGCTCTTGTGTAATATTTCATGTTAAGTGGTTTGTTTCACTTACTGGGTAGTAAATATTTCTATTTCATTATCCTTCTCATCTTTTTATTATAGTATACAAGGACATGGCTGTTTAATTCAAAATAACATCAATATATAATCAGATAGCTTTTTCAGACTTACCCTGTACATATCTATATATTATTTAAATGCAAGGCAAGTATGTATATATGTACTTTATTTTTCATTAGCTATTTTATTTTTATAAAACCTGTAGTTTGAGTTTTCTTCTAACTAGGACTTTAATGATTTCTTCCATTTATATATGCATGCAGGAAATAATGAAGAATGAAAAATATAAAGAAGAAATTAAAATGAAAACCAAAGACTTTTATGAAAAAGAAAAACTCCTCAGAGAAGAGAGCAACAAGGAACACTTGGCTCCGCCAGTTCAAACTCAGATTAAAGGGCATGCCTCCGCTCCGGACTTTGGAAAAGAAGAATCCTCGGTGGCTCCCACCAGCACTGGTAAAACCTTTCAGCCAGGATCCTGGATGCCACAAGATGGCAAGAGCCACAATCAATGAATGCACTGTGGTAAAATCATTTCATTTATATATGTATGTGACTATTTTAACAAGTAAAAGTAAAAAGTTACTTTGTATTTTCTGACTGTACAATAGCTCTCTATTCCAGTAAGCTTAAGAACTTGTTTTTACTATGCATAAGAAGTGTGAGGTTATGAACTATAGAAACCTAACTTCTTTTAGACTTAAATCCTTCACTTGATTTAGTCATCATTCTCTGTTTATGAATTTGCTTAGTTTTTTTTCCTCTTTGAGTTGCTCCCTTGAGAAGTATCTTGTAGCTGTAAATGCTCAGTACATTTTAGATCCTTACGATCATTTAGAAACCACCCAAAGTGTATCTTGGTAGAAAATGATAAGGGTAAATATTGAACTGTCCTAACTGATCAAATATAAAAGGAGAAGACTGCTATTTCTGTAGAGGCACTCTGTAAGATTCTAAAGGACTAATCAAAAACATGAACTTGGATAAAACACGTGGAGGCCAGGATAAAGCACGTGGAGGCCAAGAAAATTTATTTGATAAATGAAAAAAACCCTATGATATTGATGAGTAGATGGGACAAAAGCTATTTTATGGTGGGATTGAGGATGGAGTTTTAAAGAAGGAATTAGGACCAATGGAAGTAGACAATCTATCACAAAAGTCTGAAAAGATGGTAAACAGAGAAATGGTAATCGTAGTTCTGTGAGATTAAAAATTACTTGGAAGAAATAGAAAATAGGGCAGAGTTCTCAGAACGTGATTCCACTGATAGTGGAGATTACAGTGATTTCTATATTGGAGAAAATTATAGACAGATGACAACATTAAAACAGATTATATATAAAAGTGTCATACATTTTCTGAAGTGCACAACCAAGTTTTTGTTGCTAACAGAGTTCTAATTCTAATATAGAGGCCTTCTAACAGTGTTTGACATTGTAGCAACTACTCAATAAATACTGAGATTTTTACTTAATATTAGAAGGTAAAATTTTTAATTGCTTAGGAAATAAACTACAGAAAAATACAACTTTATAAAATGTTATACTAAAACAAGTAATCAAATGTAATCACCATAATACTTATGAAATGACAAAAAAAAGCCCCTAGGTGGTAATATTAACGTTCCAGCAGCCCTGTTAATATCAAGTTAATCATTCTGTCTCTTTATATTATTACAAAGTAGTATTACATTTTACCAAAGAGGCAAAAAAGGAACTAGCTATTAGGCAATATAAAAAGAGATAAAATTTGTTGTATAATTGACTGTAAAGTAAGATGTTCTTGAACCCCAGGTTACAGGAAAAACTGTAAATTCTAACATGCTAGAATAGAATGTTTCTACTACCAAATTCCTATCAGCTTATTAACTGTATTCTATATACATATTTTACAAAAGCTTGTCGTGTAGGCTGTTTATAAATATCTTAATGTATGACAGAATTTACGTTAATTTTAATTTTTATGGTTTTCATTTCAAAATACCTGTTTTACATAAAAGAAAATCTTAGCCAACAGTTACATTATATAAGAAGATGATACTGGCCCACCCATTATTAGTAAAGTATGTACTTTCAAAGTGATTTTGAGAGGTGGGAATAAACTTTGTAGTCATCCATCCACACTCCTTTCCTCAAGACTAACATCTTTAGGATGACTGGTTACACTGTTAGGTGGTATCAGAACAGAGTTGAGAACATTTAGTCCTACATAAAAACTGAACTATAATCTTGGCCTAATTAAGATTGCTTTTCTAAACAATCTTGTTTTTATATGTGGCTTTTAAGCCAGACACATGTAAAGCAGAATCAAAGTTTCACATAAAATATTCACTTGTCCACCATATTTCATATTTTAAATAGTTATATTTGGGGAATTTACAAGTTGTTTTTTTTTTATGAAAATGTTTTTCTTCATCTTTTCAAGACAGACTCCAAAACCCATGCAGTTTTTTTAATTTCAAAAGTTAAAATGTTCATTTTAAAATAATTAAAGTGCGGCTTCCCTGGTGGTGCAGTGGTTAAAAATCTGCCTGCCAATGCAAGGGACACGGGTTCGAGCCCTGGTCCGGGAAGATCCCACATGCTGAGGAGCAACTAAGCCCACGCACCACAACTACTGAGCCTGAGCCCTAGAGCCCGCGTGCCACAACTACTGAGCCCACGTGCCACACCTACTGAAGCCTGCGAGCCTAGAGCCCATGCTCCGCAACAAGAGAAGCCACGACAATAAGAAGCCCGCGCACCGCAACTAAGAGTAGCCCCCCGCTCACCGAAACTAGAGAGCCCACGCACAGCAACAAAGACCCAACACAGCCAAAAATAAATTGATTTAAAAAAATAATAATTAAAGTGTCATACATACCTTAAGTACTCTCAGATAAATCCTTCCTAACTTCCTATGCCTCTGCTATACATGCATATAGCATTTTTTTTCCCCAAAGGCCTTATTATACAAACTGCTCAGGTATACATGTGTTGCCTTTTGGGTTTAACCGTATAAATCTAGCCTATTAGCTATGCCTTGGATATCTGAAGTTAAAAATTTAAAAAAAAGGAGGAAATAAATTTTTCCCCATTATGTTATCCTTTTGCATTCCATTTTTACTAACAGATTTCTGGCTCTCATTTACTTCCTAATTTCATCAGCCTTGACCCAATACCATCATATTGACTTTTTTAATGCTATCTCATTAACCACACTATCTAAAATGTAACCTGAATTCATTTAGACTAGGCTTTCTCAAACTATTTGTGTTCTTCGGGGGAAAAGAAAAGAGAGTCTATGATAGTCAAAGAAGGTTAAAAGACTCCAAGAAATCATGCAGAAATGAATTGTCTTATCTTGTGTTTCCCAAACTTTTGGTATTTGAACACGGAATCCCCTTTAATGTTTGAGAAATACAGAATTTGTCCTTATATATTACAGATATGAAGTAAATCAGAGTGATACTATAATCAGTTGCAAACCTGAAAGCAATCATTCCTAAATAGGTATCAGACTTCCTCTAACTTAAAACCAGATGAGGTATAAAGTGCCCCTCACGATGGGTGAAGAGCTGTTCGTTATAGTGGATCTCAACGTTGGGTTTCTAGCTCGCAGCATCCGAAGCTTATTTCCAGTTTGCTCACTGTAATTTCAGGAAATAGGTTTAAAATCCCCTTGCACATCTGATACAGTAACACCATGCTGAAGTTTACCACATGGTAAACTATGGATCAAATTCTGATGCACAAACTTTTTGGTGGTAAAATGTTTGTTATAGGCAGCTTGTTTGTTTTTCCTTCAAAACCAGCCATAAAATGGTAATTGATTATATTAGTTCTAAGAACTTCAGAAACAACGTAATAGGTAGGCAGTTTTTAAAAGAATTATTCTGGGTAACAGTAAATGGGATTCTTGTAACCGTTAACAGGATGTTACAATAAAAGATTGATTTTTCTGAAGACTCTCAAACCTCATAATACACAGTCCCCAGCTTAATTTTTCAACTTTACGATACACATTCACATTCAACAGAAACGTTCTTTGAGTTTTAATCTTTTCTCAGGCTAGCAGTGTGCAGTAGGACACTTGTGATGCTGGGCAGTGGCAGGGAGCCACAGCTCTCAGTCAGCCATGCAATCACAAGTAAACAACTGATACCCACACAACCATTCTGTTTTTCACTTTCAGTACATTATTCAGTAAATTATTTTCAGCTTGCAGTGGGTTTATCAGGATGTAATCCATTTTAAATTGAGGAAGCTCTATAGTCTAATTTACACCACCCCCCAACACACACAAACATATAGACACATATTATAAAACCTTGTTGATCTCAAATGTATAAAAAGGCTCCATACATTTTGGGAAAAGCTGAAGAAACAATAAATGGCCTATGTCAAACAAATACAAAATTGTATTAAGACTAACAGGGACTATAAAAAAACCTATTTTAGTTAAATACCTTTAAATTGTCACAATGAACAATGAAACCATAGCTTTAGTGGATATAAGTTTTGTTTAAATTTCAATGACAATATAAAAAGCATATCCTAGATCGCCTGAATAACTAATTTGTAATTAAACACTGAATTATTTCAGTGCTTGGAGCTGCAATGTGTTGATCACACTGGCACCAAGTAGGAACTGACAACCTAAAACAACAGTAACAAGTATTGTTCAAACCAGTCCATAAACATTCTCAGAGGTCCTTAGGTTCTCATATTTGAGAAACATTGCTCTCAATTTTTATAAGTACAGTTGACCCTTGAACAACATGGGTTTGAACTGTGTGGGGTCACTTACACACAGATGTTTTTAGTGGTAAATACTACAATACTACATGATCCAGGGTTGGTTGAATCCACGGATGAAGAACTGTGGGTACAGAGGGACCTCGGAACTGCATATATGGAGGACCTGCATATAGGAAGGAACAACGTATAGGGAGGGCCCACTATAAATTATACAGGAATTTTCAACTGCAAGGGAGGACTCATGCTCCTAACCCCCACAAAAAAAAAACAAAGCCCAGGGTGGTGTTCAGGAGTCAACTGCATGCTTATCTATAAATGAAATTTGTAACCCTCTGAAAAGTCTAACTTCTGTAACATATTTAACTTGAATTATTACTCCTCCCCCCACAAAAAAAACCAAAGCCCAGGACCTCTTTATAAAAACGTATCAAATTTATTTCAATATCTAGTTTCATTTTTTTAAGTTAAAGCTTTTAGACAATTTTTTTGTAATTTAAGATTCATTATCAGGGGTGAGGAAAACATTAATAAGCTATTAATTACTGACAACAAATAAAATTATTAACCATGCATTTATAAAAGCCATGTTAAAGAGTAAAAAGTTCCAGTTATACTACTTAACTGAAGGAAATATCCTTCAGCCCTTTATTTCTAACTATAACACATTCTAATTTTGACATGATTTACACCTTTTTCACCCAACTAATACTATGCTAAACAAAATTTTTCCAACTGTTAAGCCTCTCTTTACCATTTATGAAATATGACTTAACTGTTACTCTTTAAAAGTTCCTTAAAAGAAATTTGAATTTTAATTTTCACCATGAACCTGTTTGATCAAAAAAGTAAAGGACATCACTACCACATGAATTAAAAGAATGGAATGAAAAACAAAAGTGGTATTATATAATCAGCAAATTATTTTATAAGACATTGTAACTACTTCACATTTCTACTTATAGCACAAGTGAGAATTAACTGGTTCCAAGGTACTACAAGGTTTGGCATTTTTACTCCAAGCTTTAAATCATAGTGTTCCTCTACTCAAGTCACCTCTAAGAAAATGGCAGTGTTCATAAGTACAAAAATTGTTATATCCAGTAAGTGGTATTCTACATAGTCAAGATAATAAGAGAATTCTTTATAAAATTAGATTTTTAAAAATGCAGAATGTCTGGTAATTACCAGTATCTCAAAAGCTAAAATGAGAAAAATACAGAAAATAGAAGTACTCGTTGAATAATAATACTTTGCTTTGAGGAAGCCAGAAATGATTCTATTTCAAGAAATAAGTAATAATGATAAAAGATGTGATTAGTACACTGTATCTCTTTTAAGCCAAAGCATGCTTTTCACCTCAGGACAATTCTGATTTTTACATTCTTAATCTCCTTTGTCCAGAACAGGACCCCATTTTAAGCCATTATTTGAATAGAGTCCATAATCTAAAGCCATTTTTCTCCACAGGATGTTTTCACTTTAGTACATACGCTGCAAAAAGGCAAATGACTAAGTCAGTTATAAAGAATCTGTAGCATAATAAATGCCAACTTACAGTAACTGTCAACAGACTTCTACACCGAAGCCTAAAAGTTGCTATAGTACAGGTGAGAACTAACATGATTCTTCCACATGCTCAGACTTCGTTTACTAAATAATACTGTCATAAGATGTGAAAAGAAACCTTAATGGGTCCTTCCAAAGCTGCATAATTTTCCAGACGATTTTCCTCTGGCTGCAGAGCCTGTTCATTCCTTCAATCCTTTTTTAGTCGTTTAGCTTTTGCAATATTTTCTTGACGTTTTTGTTTCTTCTTTTGCTCCTTTTCCCTGGCCTCGATCATCTTGGCCAATTTCCAAGACAGTACAGCACTTGCTAGAAACAATGGAGTTAGGGCCAGAATAACTGTTGTAAGGAAGCCATATGGGTCCTTTGCAGCCCATTCCACAACATACTCAGCCCAAGCCTTTATATCAAACATCTTTGTAGAGGCCTTAGGAAAGCAGGGGGTGGGGGGAGAGACAACAAGAGAAAAGACTATGTGGTTAATCAAATTTTGAAAAAGGTACCCCAAAAATCAGTTAACTCAGAATTCCATTATCACTCAGTAGTTTGGTTTGTTGTTTTTAAGAAGTACTAATTAGTACTATTTTAATAAGGACTAATACTTCTAGTAAGAAAAAATAATTCACCTAGGACAACCAGAAGAGTGACACTTAAAAGATGTGTAGAAGATAAAAGGAAAAACGATGTGTAATCTGTCATAAGGACTAGGCATTCTCATATGCCTCCTATATTCAAGACAAACTTTATTTAGCAGCAGAGTTTTAAAAGAATTTTGAGTTTTATGTGCTCATTCCAGGAAACAGCTAATCCCATATGTCATTTTTTTACATAGCCTTAGTACTATTAAGTGCTAATTAACAAGAGTACAATCATCAAATTTGCTATTTGAAAGCTACAGAATATGTGAAATGCCTGGAGAAAGGGAGGTAATGGATGGCTGTTTCCAGGAATGAAACGAGAGGGTAAGGGAACCATAATATCCATTCATATGCAAAGAGATATAAGCAAAAGGTGACATGCTATTTTATGCCTTCTTTCGGCTTTTGAGGACTCCTATTTGAGGACATAATTTAGTAAATGAGAACAACTTTAATAGATGAGAAAATTAACCATTACAGGTGCCATGCATTTTGTTCCGTTTTGAGTTGGTAAGGGAGGGCCATCTGGCAAATGAGGATGTTGTGGATTTGAGTGACATTTTCTATTTTGCCCCAGAGGCTTTTCAACCTTCATGTTTGTGTCGATCTCTATTCAAAGTGGAGAATTAGAATACCTGGGTAGGAATGGGTGTATATACAGTCACTTAAAATTTCAGCTGGGATTTAAAAAATCATCTACCTTATGCTTTAGTGATCTCTAACTTTGTCCTGGGATTATTAGCCAATCACAATTTCAGATGACCCTTGGTTGGTTGTCTTCTTTAGCTCTACCATACACTTCTGAGAGAATGCTTAAATTCTATATACTGGTTGGGTTGAAAAGAATAGATAAAAGAAAAACGTTAAAAGTCAACTTTAAGGAATTATAATACAATTTTAAATGGAAAATTTCTAAATTCTCTATATGCAACCTATAAATGACATGTAAAATCGCCTGGCACATTAAATACATTTAATATCTATTGCTTTCTAATTTTAAGAAAGAAATAATTACACAATGGTAAATGCCCTGTAAGAAAATCCTAGTTACTGGAGATCAAATATTTTACTAAATTACTTACTTCAACAATAAAATTATTTACGAAGTTCACTAACATATAAGTTAGCTCACTGATATGTTACAGCATATCCATTCCCAGATCTTGAACTTTTTATACTAAAAAAGTCAATTATTTGTTTATAGGGTTAGGTATACAATCGCAAAATCAAACACCGCTTTACTCTTAAAAGGTTTTTTTTGTCTCCCTATTATACAGTTTGTGTTCCTTATAGAAAACCCAGAGATAAGCAAAACAAAATATATATCACCCACAATCCCATCACCTACATAAAACTACCATGACTGGTTTTAATTATATCCTATCACAACTTCTTCATATTTTCAACTGAAGACACATTAAAGTGCCTAAGATATCGTTAAATATCCTAGCCTCCCCCCCCATTCGTAGGCTCCCACCCACACAGTCGAGCCTAGGCTCTACAGATATCCATCTGTTTCTTCAGCTTCTCCAGCCCAGTAATGAATTAACTAATGCAAGATTGAGAGATGAGCAAAAGAACTTTGCAATAAAGAGTAAAGCGGAAGTGAAGGACCCGGTTATGGCCGCGTTTTAGCCATTAACACAGAGAAAGGAGTTACCGTCCACAGGACACACGCCTCCCATGCACCTCAATTTCGGACCCCAAGCGCACTCGCCTCCCACACTTTAAGGAATATTTCTTTTCTTCCTTACGAGAAGGATCGGCCGCGCTTGATCTCCGGACCGGACCCGCGCGGCGCCTAAAGCTGCAGCTAATGGCACCTCACAGCCATCCGCACTTTCCCTCCTTCCTTGTGTTTTCCTCGCTCACCCTTCCTCACCGCCCCCGGCCGCCCGCCCCTGGGGCCACGCTCCCCAGACCCTCCGCCTCGGCAAGCGCGGGCCCGGCGGGGCTCGCACAACGGGCGGCCCCCGGGAATCAGGGGTCGTCCCCGTCACACCTCGGGCCGTCGGCGCCCTGGCCGCCTCCGCTGGGCACGGGGGCAAAACTGCGGCTGCGACCACCACCGGCCTCCCCTACATCGCGCCCGAGACGATGGGTCCTTAGACCCCCCCCCCACTCCCAACTAACCTTCAAGCCGGAAACAGGAAGGCGGAAGCCGCGGCTCTCCCGACCCGCCCACAGGCCGGCCCTTGCCTGGATCCGGCCTGAGGAAGTCGAGGGGCCAGTTTCCGGCTGCGCCATTGCTGTGTGGGGCCCGGGACCCGGACTTCGAGCACGCGGGGAGGGCGGGGCGGCGCCCGGGTTTCCGGGGAGCGGCAGGTGAGGCCGCGCGGGGCGAACGGTGGTGCCCGGCTGGTTGCTGGCTCGGAGCCCGAGCGTCGCGCCTCCTGTCTGGGTGGCGTCCTGCCTGAGGCTCGGGTGGGCTCCGCCCTCCGGGAGCCGGTCCGGAAGCACGGAGGGCCCCCTACCTTTGCCCCCGAAGTCAGCCGGGGAACAGCCGCTCCCCTGCAGGAGCCCGGCCGTGGGTGGAGGGCCCCGGTGGGTAAGGTCCGTGACCCCGGGAAACTCCAGCCAGAGAGCGGCGGCAAGAAAGGAATTGGTTCCCACAAACCGCCCAGAGTCAAGGTGAGGGTGACACGGCGACCCTTGAAGGATTCTAGCGAGTTCCTCTGGTTCACACCCCAGTCTTTGACCCCTCTCATCTTCGAGTTGGACAATAGTTAACGCCTCACGTCGAGGAGACAAAGCAGCAGCTGGACCGTGGTGGGTCCACCGAACCTTGTTACTAAGGGAAAATGCAGCCATGCTGTGTGAAGAGGGGTTTTTATTGTTTGGTTTTAATTTGAGAACCTAACTCTTCACAAAAGCATGATCGATACTTGCCCATAGTAAACTTGATAAATAATTAAACTGTCTGGGCGTAGAGTTCCCACCGAGGTACTTGTTCTTCCAATACACAAATAAAGGGATTCAAAAGTCAACAAGCAGAAAGAGTGAGTTAATATTGTCTTCTAATCTACAGGAACTGAGAGATTAACTCTGGTTTGGTTGGTGATCAGATTTTGTGGTCTCTTGCACTGAACTGCTCTGTTTGACTACCTCTTCAAATGTTGCAAGATCTCTTCACTGTTGCGTGCCAAATAAAGCAGGTTTTTATTCTTGAAACACTATAGAATGTTCTCTTTGAGGCGCAAGTTGTGACATGTATAACTAGTTTAGGTATAACAACAGTAACTATTATTTACCAGGGAACAGGCTTTTGGCAAATAAGCTAATGATCTAAAATACTGTTTGTTGGGCATATGTTAATGTTTGTATGTTGTATTAGCAGCAGTTGTTTTCTTACTCATTCTTGTTTGAAAACTTGGATGATGGTTTCAAAGCTTGTGCGCTTGGACCTAGCCTGTACCTGTAGTAGCCAGAATAAGACTCAGTTACTGGATTGTGTGTACTGAAAACTTGACTTGGTGGTGGCAGCTCTGTGTGGTTTTGTAAACTTGCCCAAATAGTAACTCCAGGAGAGGGTCAGAATTTATTTTAACGTCCTTCACTCCAGAGACCAATATGTGTATGTTTTAATCACGGTTAGACAGTTTTCCTCATTACTCCCTCCCCTGTAGCTCACTGTGCTGCATCCCTTGTGAAATGCATAGGAGTCTTGGGCCGGAAGAAAAGGCACAGAAGAAGGAAGCCTCGGTAGGTCTTTGGTTCTAGTGTAAATCAGGCTTTCACTGTCTAATATTACTGATCTAGCTTCCAGTTCCAGGGCAGGCTGCAAGCCCAGGAATAGCATAGCGGTTGGCGACAGCTGAGCTCCCTACTGCTACCTGCATTCCCTTAATGAAAGGTGGCCTCAAGATTGGTTCAGATGGTGCAGAATACTTTCTAGAGGAGTCTCAGCTTGGGAATTGAGATTCACAGGCCTTGTCTCTGCTGATCTGATACTCTGATAAGTCACTCTGAGCCTGTTTCCTCTTCTGTATGTGGAAAGCTATTAGGTTATCTCTGGGATTCTTTCAGCTTGAAAATTCTGTTGATTGGACTGGATTTGGCCATTTTTCTGACTTCGGCTTCATAAGCAGCAGCAGAATAAGGAATTTAGTGGAAATATCGTAGCCAGTTTTCTTAAGGGCTTAGTCTTTATTTGAAAGATCCTTAATTGGCTTTTTTATTCTCTCGCAAATGTCTTTCAGAATATCAACTTAGAATAACAAGGAAATAAAGTCTGCTTGTATTTATTTCTAAGAAATAAAATCTTAACCGTTCGTGTAGCTTTAACCAAAGTAACTGAAACTTGCACTATTAATTAAGGAGGGTTTGTCTTTGCATAAGAATAATTCCTTTGTAGCATATCGCATCACCATCCGCACTAGTTATTCTATTGCAGTTATATTTCGAAAATGGAGCCTTACTCCCCAGTGTTCATTGCAGCACTGTTTACAAAAGCCAGGTCATGGGAGCAACCTAATGCCCGTGGACAGAAGAATAGATAAAGAAGATGTGGTGCATATATACAATGGAATATTACTCAGCCATAAAAAGGAACAAAATTGGGTCATTTGTAGTGAGGTGGATGGACCCAGAGTCTGTCATACAGAGTGAAATAAGTCAGAAAGAGAAAAACAAATATTGTATATTAACGCATATATGTGGAATCTAGAAAAATGGTACAGATGAACCAGTGTGCAAGGCAGAAATAGAGACACAGATGTAGAGAACAAATGTATGGACACCACGGGGGGAAAGCAGGGTGGGGTGGGGTGGGGGTGGTGGTGGGATGAATTGGGAGATTGGGATTGACATATATGCACTAATATGTATAAAATAGATAATAAGAACCTGCTGTATTAAAAAATGAAATAGAATTAAAAAAAAAAAACGGAGCCTTACAAATTTCTAAGCTTTTTTCCTCTTAAAGAAAGGAAGTCCTAGTCTTTCATTAGTTTAAAAGTCTTTTTTCTCTTGAATGGTACAAAGTTACATTTCACCCTGACTCATGTCAAAATTGTGAATGAGTAAAGCCTGAATAAGATTCTTTTATAATAATCTAGACTTAACTAAAGATTTTAAGAGCTTTCTTACCTGCTGAACAATTTGTGCTTATTTCCTGCAGTAACGTTTCACATATTTGACTTATTTTGATAGAATTGGTTTCTCCCCTAAGTTATTTGTGAGTTTTTCCTACCATTAAAACACAATGCAGATACATTTCTTAATAGGTACATTTATGTAATTTAAAAAGTGATAGTCGGGTTTTAGTGATATTTGGAAGATCATACTGCGGAATAATAATTTTTAAAGGCTATTTATTGAATACCTGCTGTGTAGCAGGTACTAGGCTAGATGCTTCGCATCTGTTATCACTAATCCTTAGACCAAACAACTCTGTAGGATGGTATTCTTATACCTGTTTTACAGATAAGGAACCAGAGAGTTAAAAAGTAGGGCAGAATTCTAAACAGATCTGGCCCCAAAAATCCCTGCTTGTTTTTTAATGTCAAAGACTAGACGAAAATGCTGATTTCATAAAATGAAAGTAATTTTTTAATTCTGCAATTGTTAATTTTAACTAATAATCACAACTAAAATCTTCCCATACTTCAAAATTGTCTGTTGCCCAGGTGGTGGCAGCATGTCTCAAAGAGTTAGTGTGGTGTAGAAGGTTTTCTCCAACCTTGCCAGTTGATTTGCTTCTTCATCCCACATACACGACCTATCTATCAATCTCTACTTCTCTTTTGGGCACTTTCACTGCTATTAGACCAACCCATCAGTGATTCACTCAACCTTCCACCCTCCCTTCAGCTTCATCTGAATGGGTCATACTCTGCCAGTTTGCTTTCAGCCTATTTTGCCTGCAAAGAAAGCATCACCAAAGTATTATTTTCTGGAAAATTCATTTAGGCCTATCCAGTAACATGAAGACTTTTTTTGTTCCCAAATATTGTTATTTTTCACCCATTGTTAAATGTAATTTGGCAAAAGCACATCCTAAACTAAATAATTGGCTAATATTATTATGAAATACTTGTCTAAATTAGAAGGCATGCTTCTTAAACTTTATGGGATATACCAGTTAAGGAGGTAATGAAAAGCTTTTAAAAGATAGAATTTGTCTTCAAAATAAGAACAATAAGATTCAGTAGGGAGCAGTGAAAGGTCATATAATTCAGAAGGAGATACACATACATATATATGTGTGTGTGTGTGTGTATATATGTGTGTATATCAGAATAATTAGTTAAACCTACCTTAGCCAAAAATTGCTTGGAACATTATCTTTGCAGGGCTGTTACCTTCCTAGAGGTTTCGAATCAGATGATACCTCCTCACAAAAGCCCTCTCTACCCCTATTTTATTTTTCTCACAACACTTCAGTCCGACATCTTGTTTATTGTTTATTGGTTTATTGTTTATTTTTTCCCACCAGAATGTAAGCTATGTGAGATCAGTTACCACAGTACCTAGAAAGAATATTGTTTTGAATAATTGATTTCAAGATGCAACATTGCCACTTACAAATAAAACTGTTAGTGTTTGAATGAATCATGATATAATCTAAATCCTGGGAACTTGTAAAGCTCGTGTTAAAGTACCAAACTGTTATTGTATGTTTTGTTTTTTTTTTAATATTTTTATTTATTTATTTATTTATTTTTGGCTGCGTTGGGTCTTCGTTTCTGCGCGAGGGCTTTCTCCAGTTGCGGCAAGCGGGGGCCACTCATCGCGGTGCGCGGGCCTCTCACTATCACGCCCTCTCTTGTCGCGGAGCACAGGCTCCAGACGCGCAGGCTCAGTAATTGTGGCTCATGGGCCCAGCTGCTCCGCGGCACGTGGGATCATCCCAGACCAGGGCTCGAACCCGTGTCCCCTGCATTGGCAGGCAGATTCTCAACCACTGCGCCACCAGGGAAGCCCTTATTGTATGTTTTGAAAGTAATATGGGTTGCCCCAGTAAGAATAGGTCTAAAGATTAGTAAATAAGATGTTAGGGAAAGATAAAAATAATTGTGGTTATTTTGTTCATGAAAGAAAACTAGTTGCTTAAGGCTTTCCAAGTATATAAAAGTATGTTAAAGGAACATAGTGATTCATCATCTTCATTGATAAGATAAAAGGAATTAGTCCTAGACTGTAGGTGCTAAGATTTAAGATAAGAACAAGCTAGACTAGAGATCTAAATAGAGATCTTTGAAAATGGGGTGTGTGTATGCAGGCTAGATGCCCTCTCTAGATATTTCCCAGCTTTATGATTCCCAATGCAGATAGCAAAAGAAAGATTAGATAGCAGATGCTTCTCTTGTTGATTATTCCTTGCTGCCTGTGGCCTTTTCTGCACGTTTAAGAAACATTTCAGTGTGTTTGAGTGATATGTATTGCTGCTTTGGGTAGTTTATAGAAGTCTTTTCACGTAATACTAAAAATTGGGTGTTTCTGCTTTTTTAACACTGAAACTATTTACAATTCTGTATCTCCAGAATGTACTATACATACATATGCAGCAAACTAATTCCCTGTAATTAGAGGGCACCCTTTTGGAAGGGTAAAGTTTCCAGTAAATTCTTCTGAAGCCTTGGGTTGCAGTCCTGTTAAAGTGAGAGACAGTAAGCTTTCCTGCTGAATCTAGAAGTTCAAATATTAGGCTTATCCCTGAATGATGTAATAATATTAGCCATGTCAAGTCACCTTTAATTTCTGTGCTAGAGTCTCCTGGCCATTAAATAGGAGTTGCTGTCCAGTTGAGAAAACTAATCCATGTATAAGAATCCTTCAGTGTATATAGCTGATTCACTTTGTTATAAAACAGAAACTAATACACCATTGTAAAGCAATTATATTCCAATAAAGATGTTAATAAATAAATAAATAAAAAGAATCCTTCAGTGTCAAAACAACGTGTATTGCAAAAGCAGCCCCTAGCACCATCACCTTTGCTGAGTAACATTTTAATTTTATACATTCCACCTTCACCTAAGCAAGCTACTTGAAGTAACCATATCAGACATAACCATATTTGCTGTATGATATTGTCAGGTATGTTGTCCTCTGTGTCATACAGTGCCCTTTATATAAAGTCCCATATAAGATATTTTAGAATGATATTCTTAAAAAAAAGTTTTGGAAGCCACTTTTTCATAGGAAGAATTTTGCCTCTTTTTGATTTGACTGGAAGCTCAAGAGCCAAATTTGAAATTCATGTTTAACATCCATCCTGACTTGCATACTTGCATTTCTTTTTGAATATATTTTTCCTAGGACAGATAATCTGTACCTGTCATTATTTTATATGTTCATGTAGTAAGATTCCTCCAGTCCCTGGTGAAATAAGGCACAGTATACTATGCCTGTAGATTAAGCATTTGAAACCCAGAACATTACAAAAATGTTTGATATGTAACAAGTAGTTATTTGCTAGTAAAATTTTTCCACTGCTTCTAACTTTTATGTTTATTTTAAAATGTTGTACTATAATCATATCATTCAGAACTAGGGAACATAGGAAATCATTGTGTGGAACTGCATCCCGAAGTCTAATTCTGAAAGCTATCTTGTGCCTTTAATAGCCCTCAGAGTATAATGTGTATATTTGGAATCTAGATTTAGAAGTGAACAAAAATTTACTGGTGCCAGGCTATAAATATAGTTCCCTAAACCATCATTTAGACACATATCGTAGTCCCAAATTCATAAATTGCTTTTGCTGAGTTCACAGTTTATGTTTTTACACTTTAAGTCAGGAAGTGAAACAGTCTGAAATCCAGAAACTCCTTTCTGATTCACATATGTCCCCTTGAAGTGTAATAAATAATAGTGGTGCATATGATGAGTTTCTAGAGGCTTTGAATTTGGAGTTTTTCTTAATTTTTAGAATTGACCTTGATCAACTAATTTTCTGTTCTCTGTAATAAGATAATAATAATACCTGCCTTCATACAGAAAGTTGGACCAATGTCCTCCTGAGATTCTTTTCATCTCTAAGTTTCAATATTCTATTGTAGGACTTAACTGCAGTTGTAGACTTGTATTATTAATGAGTATAGGTGTATAAGAATCTGACTTAATCTCTTGTTCTAGGTTCATAATTGATCATGTTGTGTGGACCAAAGAAATCATTTAATATTTTTGTGCCTAGGTTCCTGTGTCCATAAAGTAGAATTAATAATACCTGTTTTTTGCAATACTAACTATTTAATAAACATGTAGCCTCCTTTTTTATAAGAGGTTGAATTCTATAGAATTCATTTGTAAATTGATTGTTGGGAGCTTATACAGATTCCCAGGGAATTATGTTATAAATAGTGGTTATTTATGGCTATTTGACACACAGCATAAGTGGAAAGAGTGTCTCTGCATAAAAATGGTAGAAGATAATTCTCAATACTAGTAATAAAATAGTAAAAATTAAATGAATCTTTGATCCCTTGTACCGCAGTAAGATTTTATAAAAAGTGATAATAATTGTAAATAGTGAAAATGAATTTGTCTGAGTCCATTTTTTTTTTCAAGTTTTTATTTCCTACAAGATGTGAATGCTTTGTCAGCACTTTCTGACCATCTTACCATATATGCAGTCCAGGAATCACTGTTTGTTGATCAAGTTGTTATCAAGTCTGCTAAACCCTTTTATACCACAAGAAACTAAAGCTACATATGGGTCTATAAATTATTCATGTGTGTATGCAATGCATATGGAATATATTCATATACAGTAATCTGTGATGTGCCCCTCTCCCCTCCTTACTGTCTGTAGAATGAAGTACAAACTCCTTAGAGGAGTGTAATGATTCCTACCAGTCTGGTCCAACCTGCTGTGTAAATTTTCGACATGATAGAGGACCATTTATTTCAGACCTCTACAGCTCTAAGAGATGCCTTCTTACTGCAGTGGTTGACATATAGACTGGGACCAAACTACCTGGTTTGAATCCCAGCTCTGCCTCTTGCTAGGATGAAGAGATGGCTATGAGAATGCACCTCACAGACTCCCACTATAAGGAGCTTAATTGTCCAAGGGCCCCAGCTGCTGTGCTCAGAAATCCATCACTATGTTTGTGCTAACTCTTTGCTTCTCTCATAGCTCCGTGACTGAGCGTAGTAGAGATACTAAGCCCTGCTTCTGGGAGACAGAAGACTCCTCTCATGGCCATTGAGGGGTCAGGGACTCCTCCATTGTCTTGCCGAGCCTTCCATAGGCTACACTGCAGTCTAGGACACTTCTACCCAGTCTTCCTCCCCTCTGTCTTTCACTTGGGGTCAGACTTGCATCATGGTGTGACAATTTACCCAGTCTTGCCCAGCTCCTTCCCCATTTTCTCTCACAGATATTTCCTCTAATAAAAATCTTACACATTTAATCCCATCTTGGCCTCTGGGATGGTAAAATTGGGATTCAGAACAGGTTCATTACCTGGCCAGAAGATGCCACCCTGGTGGGTAGATGGGGCACTCACCACCCCTGGCATAAAGTTGCAGATAAATTGTTAAGGTTTCACCAGTGTTGACTTGAGACAGTGTCCTAGTGGAGGGGAACTGTGGTAGGTGTGATTATGCAGGTATTTGAAAAATATGGGAGGAATAATACCTACAAAGAAATTAGAGTTGGCTGATTACTGCTAAGTTGTATTGGAGCACTGCTGAAGGAAAATGAGAAACAGAGCTGTTAACAAGCAGTTAACAGCTAAGTGTGAGAGCTGTAGAGCCTCTGTGGTAGCTTATGGAGAGGGCTTTATCACCTGGAATTGAAAGACAAGACTTGGTTGAACTGCAAGCTGAAGAGCCAGCTAATTGTTGGTGTCAGAGAGCTCCAAAGACATTTGAGCATTGAATGTTTTGCCAAGGTGGGTCTGTTAACATGAAGGTGGGGAAACCTGGGATCCTAAACATGAGATGGGGTCATCCAATGGATGCCCCTATGACTCCTTCTGGACTCTCAGGGCGTGCAGTGGTAGTAGCCTTTCTCTAGTGAGAACTAGCGTATTTGCTGTGCTGGAAGATGCTGGAGAAGCCCCTTGCCCCCAAGGCAGTAGCCCTCCCCCCCCAACACTGCCCTCCTCTTTCCCGGCTGTCAAGCCAATAATTAATTAACCAATAACAAATCCAGTCACTGGTAAATCCCAGCATAACCCAGCTGGGACATGCTGGGCCTGATAAGGAAGGAAAGAGACTATTCTCCTAAAAAAATTGCATGGTTTAACTGACATTACTGGCAGGAACCAGGAAAGGACTCCTGGGATTGGATTTTAAAGGTGTTTTTTCAAAGGGGCGAGAATATGAGATTAGATGAATAAGAATTCATTGACTTGGGCGCACTTTCTCATGTATGGGGGATTTAACACCCCGGCAAGAATTCTGCTATAGACTGAATGTGTCTCCCCAAAATTCATATGTTTAAACCTAATCCCCAATGTGATTTGGAGGTAAGAGGCCCCAGAGAGCTAGCCTGTCCCTTCTGTCACGTGAAGACACAGCAAAGAGACAGCTGTTTACGAACCAGGAAATGGGCTCTCACCAGACACCAAATCTGCAAGCACCTCCGTCTTGGACTTCCCGGCCTTCAGAACTGTGAGAAATAAAAGTTTGTTGTTTAAGCCACTCAGTCTGTGGTCTTCTGTTACAGTAGCACAAACTAAGTCAGACCCTAGTGTTCAGGGGAAACTTGCTAATGGGATGGCTTTTAGAAAAAACAGCCAGTTCTCAGCAAAGTGAAAAATGTCTGAGTAGTACTGGCAGACTATAGAGGAAGGAATAAAGAGGCTGAGCAAAGTGGGCATGCCAGAACAGAAGACCCATCAGAGGATTATGCTACATGGATGTGCCCAGAGGATACACCATTCACCCAAGGCCATCAGGAAAGCAGTGGTGAGAGAGGCACCAACATCACTAAGAAGTCTGCCGGCCAGGGATGGAGGTAAGAGAAGCAGCCACAGAGCTGGCTCATTAGCATCCATGGGAATAATAGAGCCCTGAAGAAAAAGAGGCCAGGTGGTGTTGCTTAACTGGCAGAAGCTAGAAGGCCACAATTACCATAATGACTGGCAAGGTCATTGCAGTCAAAGGAGCTTGACTCAAAAGGAGTTGTGGAGACGGCTAATAGAGAATAGTCTCCCTAGGGGGAAAATAGATGGGCAGTCCACAAGGGTGCTCATTAATGTCTGTTACTATAAAAAGCAAGAATAGAGGAGCTGGAGGCTGAGGGCGGTAATTGCAATAAAAAGTCATGATCCCTTGCTTGGTTCCCAGACCTAAGACAATTTTCAGATCCAGAACTGATATATGAACAGGTTCCTAGGAGGAAGAACCCTACTACACCATGGCAAGTACATAAATGCATGACAATTCTTCTCAAAGGACTCTATGGCTATCTGAGTGACCATACCCTGGGGAAAGAATAATCGGGTATTTTGAAGACTATTGATCACAGGATCAGCATTGATGTTTATACCCAGAGATGTAAAGCAACATCACGGCTTTCCTGTTAGAATGGGAGCCTACCAGACCAGGTATTCTTGCTAAAGTTAGTCTCACAGTGGGCACACTGGGTCCATGGACCCACCCAGTGGTCATTTCCCAGTCCCCAAGCGCATAATTGGAACTTATATTTGTGGCAGTGCGAGTAACTGCTGCAGTGGGTTCCAGGTCTGTGGAGGTAGGAGTTATCATAGTGGGGACTGCCAAATGGAGCCCTCTGTAACTTCCCATCACTCCTTCCAAGATAGTAAGTCAGGCAAAATATTGTATCCTAGGGCAATGGTGAGGATTAGTGCTTAACTAATCCTTTAAGACCTAAAGGACACAGGGGTGCTAATCCCAATCCTAATTTTGTGATTTACCAGTCTGGGCCCTAAAGAAACGGGATGGATCCTGGAGAATGACTATAGACTACTATGGATTTAACCAAGTAAAGACCCTGATCACAGTGGCCGTTCTGTGCTGGACTCTGGTAGAACAGATTGAATAAGGGCTCAGATACATGGTATATCACTGATTTGGCTATACTTTTTTTTTTTCCATTCCAATTGGAAAAGAGTATCAGAAACAGTCCACATTCATGAACAGTCAGCGATATTCATTTAGACTGAATTTTGCCTTGGGGCTGTGTTAACTCTCCCATCCTGTCATAATATGAAGAAATATGGACCACTTAAATATCCCTCAGAACACTACTTTGGTCCATTTTACTGATAACATCATGCTGATTGGACAGATGAGCAAGAGGTGGCTAGTATGCCGAAGACCTTGGTAAGATACATGCACTCCAGAGGATGGGAGATAAACACTATGAAGCTTCAGGGACCAGCCACTTCAGTAAAGTTTTTAGAGGTCCAGCGGTCAGAGGAGTATCAGGATATCCCCTCCAAAGTGAAAGACAAATTCCTGCCTCTTACAGCCTTTACCACAAAGAAGGAGGTTGGGCAGTTTGTAGGCCTCTTTTGCTTCTGGAATCAGCACATTCTACAACTAGGAAAAATGCTCTGGCTTAGGTACCAAGTGACATGGAAGGCTGCCAGCTTTAAATAGGGCCCAGAACAGAAAAGGGCTCTGTGACAATTCCAGGCTTCAATGCAAGCAGCCCTGACTAACAGTTGGACCATATGATCCAGCAGATCCTGGTGGTGTCAGTGATGGGAAAAGATGTGGTGTGGAATTTATGGCAAGTCTAGTGGAAGAATCATGACACAGACCCTTGGGATTCTGAAGCACTATCATGCCATCTGCAGCAGATAGTTGTGTGCCCATTGAGAAACAGCTCTTGGCATATCACTGTGCCCTGAAGAGACTGAACACTTGACCACAGGACACAAACCTGTCTGTCCCCCCAGTCCCTATCCAACTGAGTGACAGATTTTCTAACTCCATCATTCCATCTATATTTATTTGTTGACATTCTAATAGAAGGAAATGTTTCCCTTCTCCTTCACTCATTTATTTATAACAGATGGATTCATGGATTCTTAGTTAACATTAAAATCCATTACCATCATTATTTATTTTGATGTTCTCAGTGTCCTAGATTTGATCAATGGGAGTGCCAGGATGTGTCTGTCCTCTGTGTGTCAGGAGCCCCAGATGTGTCATGTCCTCATCATTCTTTAGGCCCTTTCTTACTTTTTGGTACAACCAGATGTTCTCAGCTCATCTTTTACTTTCCCTGCCCCAGCCCTGGAATCAATCATTTCTTCAAGGAGCTCTGCTTTCTTTTCATGGAGAATGGTATCCAGGAACCATGAGCTGAGTGCTAGGTTTGCTCATTGCTCCTCGTGTGTCATTGCTTGCAGTTCCTCTCAGCAGACGGATATGCATACAAGTATCTATATTTATCTCTGTACCTATCAAAAACTACCAGGTTATACTGATACCTTCAATTCCAGTCTATCACTACTTTTTAGTCTTCTGTTTTTTCATATTTGTAACTCCATCAACAGAAAGAAACCTGGCTACCATTTTCCTCAGTATAATTTGCTCAAGGTTAGAATGCGTGAAAGGTAGTTTTAGAATGGCTAACTCATACTACTGTGGAAAAAAAAAAAAAAACTTACTAAATTTTTAGATGACCTGTCTGTTTTCAACCAGCCTTTCAGTTTGGCAGCTAAAAAGCCACCTTTTAAGTAAGATTAATCAATTCAAACTTAAGCCCCATATAAGTATGTCTAGGCCATGAGCACTGAATGGCTCAGGGAATGAGTGGTTAAAGGGCTTCGACAGTCCAGGTCACTAGCGTTAATCCTCATGGCTGCTGTAACTCACAGTGGTTGAAACAGAATTGTTTATGTTGGGTAATAGTAGCTGATCATGGCTTTATCTTCCATGTCTTAGTAAAATCAAGTCATGAAAAATTGCTGCTTCAGCTAAAGGAAAGGGTGGATTTCCCCTCAGTGGTGCTCTTTTATCTTTTGAAAAGCAAACTACATAGATTGTTCATAAGTCATTTCTGCCCATGTATAAAGTACTTAAAACACAATTTCTCAGTTACATCTTTTATAACCTTGCATTATGATCATACCCTTTCTAAAAATCACATCAGGTTTTATGGGCTACTAATATTTTTGAACAAATATTTAGGAAATGATTCAAGGAGAAAAGTGCTATCAAAGGCAGTACTCTTAATCTGGAAGGCTAGCACTTTCTCTCTGCACCAAAAACCAATTGATTTTTGGGA
The DNA here is from genome assembly GCF_028021215.1 of Eschrichtius robustus. NCBI lineage: Eukaryota > Metazoa > Chordata > Mammalia > Artiodactyla > Eschrichtiidae > Eschrichtius > Eschrichtius robustus. Next base: position 47,821,248 of record NC_090825.1, read on the forward strand.
GATGGCATTTTGTAGTTGGAATATAAATTAAAGTTTAGGATTTCGTGTAAATGTGCTGTCCATATCAGGTTCAAGGATGCAAGTCATTTGTGCCTTAACACCGATATTTTTGCTTTTATTACGTTGTATTGTTTTACTAAATGTTGTTAAGCCATTTCAATTTGCCATCTTAGCATTAAATGGTGAGTAGTCTGAAGACAACTGAAGTCTTTCGTATTGATGGGATCTTTAAGGAAAGCTTAAAGTTTGGTTATTAAGATCAGTATTCAGTATTGTCCAATACATTGGCTTTTCCCTCAAAAATATGAAATAAAATTAAAATTGATTACTCTGATCAGTGTAAAGTCTGTGCATTAACTTGCCTTTTTTGCTTGGTATTTTACCTTTAGATTTACTGTTGCCTGCCCTTCACTAAAAACAAAATTTATGTTAAGTACTTAAAGTGGCCTATTTTCTGTGAATTTGTATGACTGGGAAGATGTTCGGGAAAAGAGAGGAGCAATATCTTTGAAAAACACATTGACATACTTCATAAGGCTGTGTGAAGGCTGGAGTCATGCAAACTGACCTCCCTTGATATTGTCTTGTATAAATGGCCTTAAATTAATATATCTATAGTTAGATAATAAAACAAAAAATATAAATTTATTATTAGAAAGTATACCTGTCAGTTTACTTCTGGTTCATCTCTGTCAAAGCAGGTTGGATCAGTTTTACAAGGAAACCAATGATGTGCGTACTCCTAATGTTAAGGCAGTCTGGTTGGGATTCCTTTAAGGTAGGTTAATTTTTAAGCCAAGTATCATTAAATGTCTGTGGTAGGCAGCTTCTGAGATGGCTCCCAATGATCCCTACTTCCTGACATCCATGCCCTTGTCGTTATTCTCTCCCATTGAGTTTGGGGTAGACCAAATAACGTACTTTTGATGAATAGAACACAGCAACAGGATGGGATGTCACTTCCAGGAATAGGTTACGGGAAGATTCTGGCTTCCATCTAGCTCACCCTCTCCTGGCTCTCTCACTTGCTCACTTTAATGGAAACAGATTCCCAAGCTGTGAGCTGCCCTATGGAGAGGCAGGGGAACTGAGGAGGGCTTCTAGCCACCAGACAGTGAGGAACCGAACCCCGCCATAACCACACATGTGGACTTGGACGGAAGTTCTCCTTCACTGTCAAGCCTTGAGATGATGGCAGCTGCAGCTGACACCACAAATGCAGTCTCCTGAGAAACCCTGAGCCCTGCTGTGCCCCTATTCCTGACCAAGAGAAGCTGTGAGATAATCAGTTTTGGTTATTTTAAGATTTAAATATGGGAGTAATTTTTTACTCAGCCATAGATAATTAATGCAGTGTTCTTTTAAAAAATAAAAACTCACAGGAGACCCTCCAACTTCATGTTTTCTTGGTGCAGTTTTAACTAGCATTTCCTGAGAAATAATTTAGCACAGTGGTTTTCAGTGACTAACAACATCAGAATCAATAGGGAAGTTTAAAAAAAATTCAGGTGCCTAGGTTTGCCCTCAAAAATTCAATTTCAGTTGGTCTGGGGTAGGATCCAAGCCTCAGTCTTTTAAAAAATTCCTCAGGCAATTCCAGTGAGTAGTTGAAGAATCACTGATTTAGTCTAAATCAACGTTTTAAGCCCTTCTGAGTGCCAGGCGTAGGCGATATAACATTGAACAGGATAAGCAGCTCACCCTTCATGCATAGGTCAGGAGAGAAGACCAACATGTAAACAAACAGTGACAACACTGTGGCAAACCCTCTAGTAGAGTTATGTACAAGGTGTATAAGAAGCACAGAAAAGGAAACACCTAACTCAGTCTGATAAAGTCAGAAAGGGCTTGACAGAGAAAAAGCTAGTCAGCAAGAACATAGCAGGGGGGAACATTACAGGCAAAAGAGAAACAAGAGTAAAGGCACAAAGTTGTTAAAGAATATGTGGGGAGATGGTATGTTCATGTTTGAGTAACATGAACTCCAGAAAAAACTTCAGAAGGGTAGGGAGGAGTGTTGACAGAACACAAAATTAGTGTACAGAAACCAGTGAGGATGAGGACGTGACCTCTGGTGGTGGTATAAGGGATGGAGGGGAGGATTAATTTAATATTCAGGGTACATAATGGATGGGACTTGGAGGTAGGCACTGAAATGCAGAAAGAGGAGCCCGTGATGACTCCCAAGTTCTGGCTTGACCATTGTGTGGGTGGTAGACTGTAACTTTGGCAGCAAATATGGGGGAAGCAAAAGCAGAAGACAGGGAAATGAAGAGCTAGTTTCAAGACCTAAGTTTAAGGACTCAGAAAAAACAACTGGTTGCAGTTGGCACTAGAGATGAACACCAAATTGCCATGTCACTTGCCAAAAGAACACATCTTTGTGGATGATTTTGTGTATTGGGAAATAATCGAGAACATAGCTTCTGTTTCGTCTCTGTGTGCTTTGGTGATTTGCAGTCAGCTTTCAGTAAGACTGGGAAGATCTTGAGAATTAGCTGTATTCGCTTTTAGAAAGCGTTGTATTTCACTAAGCCAAACAAACCTTTAAAATTGAACAATAAAGGCTGCTTTTTATTGTTGATTTTTGTCCATTGTCTACAGTTCACTCATACCACAGGCTTCTCCTTGGGAGCCTTTACCCCACTTCCCACTTACGTGAGTAATGCCTTGGTTTGCCCAACTATTAGTAGAATTTTGAGCTGACATAAGATTACATTGTGTCATGAGGTGGGAAGGTTCGTTCTGATGTTGACGTCCACATAGCTTCATTATGATCTGGTCGTTGTTTTAATTTCAAAGGAGCAATACCTTCAGCTCAGTACTTCAGTCTATTTAAGGCATGTTAACCCCATGTATCAGAGTGAAATTACATGTTCTTACTATGAATCTCTGACACTGTAACGTGCTTTCCAGTGTCAATCTACTCACCTGTTCTGGGTGCTTTTTTTTTAAGGAGCAAAGATATCTAGTATCCCCATTATTCACTGTTGATAAACTGACATTTTTAACTTTTAAAACTATCTTCTTTCCCCTCTAGTCTGGACATATGCCCCCACAGGAGGCAGAGAAGCCACAGGGAAATAAAACTGAATCTTACTGTGAAAGGAAGAGATTGCACACTTGTCAAGCCTGCCTTGAGACTGGTGTAAAAAAATGCTAATGTCCGCATAGCATGTATCTCTAAGTAAATCAAACCTGTAATTCAACTTGGCTGCCTCTAAGTCATTTTGATTCTTGCCAACAAGAACATTAATGAACTTAGTATCTCTACAGGTTTATTCATGTGTGAGACCCAGTTCCTTATTCCTCATTCCAGCAGCTGCCTTTGCTCCATCTGATAAAGTGGGAAGTTGGAATAGGTCACACAAATCCAGATCATTCCTTAAGCACAGATTATTGTAGGCAGTGTCCTCTAAGTCTTCTGTCTGGTTTTAGGATAGAAAGCAATAAAGTTTCTAGGACTTGGATTTGAAAAAAAATCCATACCCTAGTCATTCTTGTCATGAAGAAACATTTTATGAAATTCAGCTTATTCATGCCTTTATTCTTCCTAGTTTTATTCTCCTTTTGACAATGATAAATAATTCAATTGTATTGTACAGGGTACAGTTGTGGGAGTATTCCAGAACACATAGTACTTCCATGGATTTCCCAAAATGGCATGAGACATATAGGAAGTATGAGAAAATGGACATGAATCTAATTTGTCAAAAAATTTTAAGATTAAAAGCATAAAAGAATATAGACCATTTGTTCCCAAATTTGGCCACACATTAGAATCATCTACGCCTCTTTAAAATTCCAAAGCCCAGGCCGCATGCAGACCAATTAAATCACTTTCTGGAGGTGGGACACAGGCATCAGGAGTGTTTTCAATCCCCAGGTGATTCTGATGAACGGACGAGCATGGGGACCACTGATCTCGACAACTCTGTTACCTCATGACTTCAAGAAAAGCCAACTGCAGCTTCTCCTAGACTACCTGCTCTGCCCTCGGTGGGAGGGTCTCTGCTCTGCAGCTTCTCCATCAACTTTGTCAGCTTTGAGCTTAAGCAAGGCCACTGCATGAGAGGTAATTCAATCACTGAAAGGCAACAATTAACAATCAAAGACCACAGGTGGATATAAAATAATCGATTCTAAGTTTTTTAAAATTATTGATATTTGCTGAAATTTTTCCTGATAGCCAAAGTTTTGTGTCTCAGATTTTCCTATTCCATTTTCATACACTGATAGCTTCTTATGCAGTTAGTTTTATGAAACTCTGGTCCACTAGGGTGACTTTTTTTCATGCTTTGGGTGATTGTTTTAGAATTCCTTCTTTGAATTAGTAATCTTTAAAATATCTAACTCAGAGGGAGCTATGCATTGAATGAGAATTGTTTGTTTGCCTTGTTTAACACAGTTTGACACAAAGATAAGTGTTTAAAATTTTATTTTCTGTGTCCACATAGTACATTACTTAAGCAATCACTGGCTGTCCAAAAACTGAAGGAGGCTTGATTTTACCTTTTTTTTTAATTGAAATATAGTTGATTTACAATATTGTGTTAATTTCTGCCGTACAGCAAAGTGATTCAGTTATACATACACACACACACACACACACACACACACACATTCTTTTTTTTTAGCTTGATTTTAAATATAACAACAGCTGTTTACTCATAGATGGTGAATTTCCATGGTTGGCACCCTTTATCAGAACTCAGAACTCCAGCATTTGTACAAATAACCATGCTGGCCTATAAATATTTTCTTAATTAATTAATTGATTTTTTGGCTGCGTTGGATCTTTGTTGCTGCACGCGGCCTTTCTCTAGTGCAGCGAGCGAGGGCTACTCTTCATTGTGCACGGGCTTCTCATTGCGGTGGCTTCTCTTGTTGCGGAGCACAGGTTCTAGGTGCGTGGGCTTCAGTAGTTGTGGCACATGGACTCAGTAGTTGTGGCTCACGGGCTCTAGAGCGCAGGCTCAGTAGTTGTGACGCACGGGCTTAGTTGCTCCGAGGCATGTGGGATCTTCCCGGCCCAGGGCTCAAACCCGTGTCCCTTGCATTGACAGGTGGATTCTCAACCACTGCACCACCAGGGAAGTCCCTGGCTATAAAATTTTAAAGCTAATATTATAATCTGATAAAATGATGGTTTTGCTATATGCTTATATGTATCTTGAGAGAGATTAATTAAAGGAAATAAAATAGCAGTTGAAGCTGCTGGATGGTTGAAATTATCTGAATAAGTGTGATCTTGACTTTAATGAATTAACAAGCTTCTTGCTGTATTTAATTAATTTTAAACCACATTTGATTTAGAAACTGTTTACACTTAATTTATGGTCTAGTGTTCAATTAAAATCATCTATACTATTATGTGCAGGCTCTAGATCCTATTCTTGCATTGGTTATGTCACTCTTTGGTCACTGACTACCACTGAGGAGTAGAAAAAGGAGGCATATGGCTGTGATCTTCTAATTTCTCGTAATATTTTTCAGGTGGAACCTTGAGGGAAAATGTTTGTGTAGAAAATTCATGTTTTTTTACTCAGATTTTATTCTGTAAGGAATCGTTTGGGAGGGGTGATAGAAACAAATGAGAATGCATGTTTGTCTAATTAAAAACAAAAGCCTGGGATGTTGCAGTTGTTTTCTAAAATCACTTTTTTCATATGAAGATTTTGGATAAGTCATTATTAAGGAAACTAAGTACAGCTGTGGTATGTTGAAAGCACACCAGCCATGGACTCAGAAGGCCTGGGTTTGAATTCCAGTTGCTTACAAATGTAAGGAGGATTATTTTTATCCCTCCTCTGTTAAAATGCTTTTTTAATATATGAAGTTTAAATATGGTCCCAGAACACATTTGTTTCTGCTCCATGAAAATAGTCATATACTGTATGTCAATCTTTTTTTAATTAATTAATTAATTTATTCGGCTGCGTCGGGTCTTAGTTGCAGTGCAGGGGGTTCTCTTTAGTCGTGGTGCATGGGCTGCAGAGCATGCAGGCTTAGTTGCCCCATGGCACATGGGATCTTAGTCCCGTGACCAGGGATCGAACCTGCGTCCCCTGCATTGGAAGGCAGATTCTTTAACCATTGGACCACAAGGGAAGTCCCTGTATGTCAGTTTTTAAATTTCATTATAAATGAGGGAAACCATGGTATATATAAGCCAAATGGTAACTACTTCCAACATAATGAGATTTGATTTTGAAATATCTTAGAATTTGTATTTGAATGTGAGAGATATTTTGGGAAACTCTAATTCAGTGTGACCCCATTTATAGCAGTGATATTGGGGAACAGGGTTACCAGTTATGGTCTGTACCTCTTAAATCATGTTCTTATTTTATATAGTTCTATTTGGGGAAATATCCTTTGACATATAGTATTTTGAGCCAAGTAATGAGCTACAATGTAGACATACTTAAGTAGAATAATTCAACTTCATTATAAGGTTGTTCTGTAGCTCTTTTTCCTTTCTTCCTTGCAGAATGCATTCCTAGTCTCCTTATTTAAAAATACAGCAATAAAAGGAAGTAGTAACTCAGGGTGAAATAAAGCACCAGCCTAAAAAGATTGCTTATCTTTGCCAGGCTAAAGAGAGGCAAATAATTATTTTGCCTTTAAGGCCTTGATTCTGGTTGTTAGATTAAATAGACAGAGTGTTGGCCACATGTGACTTGAGCAGAATTGGTTATTTTACCAAACTTTGGATCAAGGTTTGCTTGAAGTAAGCTGTGCTGTGGATAAACCTTTGGAAGATCAAGAGTGAATTGTATTGCCCTCTACATTGTTTCCACCAGGATATTACGTGGGAGTATTCATTTTGAAAAGTGAAATTTAACTTATAAGAGCGCAGATCATATTCAGGTATTCTTAAATGTAAAATTGATTTTGACCTACCCAGGAGCTATACAATAATAATGATCACAGAGGGGAGAACAAAGTTGCTGTATTTTTCTGTGCTCCTTTTAGAAAGTGTATCCTCCTGGAGCACAGAGGTGGGCAGTTGGTCAACCCAGTTTCCTTCTGGTGTGACATGTTAGAGTTGTATATTGTCAGTCTTTTAACCAAGATTTGTATTGGGATCATTGCTGAAAGAGGCTTTGAGGATGTCATATCACCAGTATTCAGGTATTGTTATAGGTTTCATCCAGGGCAGATGAAAAGGTAACACAATTACCTAGTGCCCAACTAATTCAGGAGCATGGAGAAAAATAGGTTGATGAAGGCTTAACTCAAGTCAGGTAACTCATATTATAGGTGGACACGGCTGGGTTAGCTCAGGGTTTTTGTTGAGTGTGGTTTTTTTTTCCTTCAAAGAAGCAGACTTTTTCTAAGATTAGAATCAACATTGCTGGCAGAAGCAGGAAACTTAGGGGCAGGCCATTAGGTGTAAGATCAAAGTACAGCTTCTTCTGTGTCTAAGCTGTAAGGACAGGAAGATACCCATTTTTCTCAAGAGCTGCTTCAGCATAGTTATATCAGTAAGTTATATCAATAGACAAAGGAGAAAATAGGAATATATACCTGCAGTTCCACCATCAGCCAAAAAGCCACATAAGTCTTTCAGACTCTCAGATAACATTCATGACAAGGAATGGTATATTTTGGTGTACTTTTAAGCCCTTATCGCTTTCATTTTTTAAGTATGTTTGCGCTCTTTTGTGCTCAGCAGAAGCCGGGGCGAGGGGGATGACAAGAGAAGTCTAATACAGAATCACTCTTCTTTTTTTCTCTTGAAACCAGTAGAGTTTAGTGTATGTATTATATACACACATGTATGTATATATGTATGTATTTAATATTTAGCATAGTAACCTGTGGGTTTTTTAGATGTGTTTTATTGTGAAGTATAATATACTCATAAAAAAGTGATAATGTGACATGTACAGTTTACGAATTGTTCTAAGAGTAAACACCCCTTGTAACTGCCACCTATGGTGAAAAAGAAGGAGGGGGAGGAGGAGTAGGGGAGGGGGAAGGAGGAGAAGGAGGAGGAGGAACAAGAGGAAAAGGTGGAAGAGGAGGAGAATTAGAAGAATTAGAATTTCTTCCCAATCAGAACCTTCTCCCCACACTCTTCCCTGAATAAGCTCTAGTTTCACTTTTTATGTGATCATTTCCTTGCTTTTTTTATAGTCTTACCACTTTGGTATGCACCCATATGCACCAGATACATCCATATAGTTTAGTGTTGTGTGTTGGGGAACTTTATGTAAATGAAATCATACTTGATGTATTCTGTAGTCTTGCTTCTTCCATTTGTCATCCATGTTGTTGAATGTAACTGCAGTTTGTTGATTTTCATTGTTTTGCAGTATTCTGTTGTAAACGTGTACCACAATTCATTTATCCATTCTTCTGTGTTGGACATCTGGGTTGATTATAGTTTGTCCCTACTTCAGATAATGTTGCCATGACTATTCTTATGCTATCTCTTGGGGCACAGGGCATGCATTTCTATTGGACATAAACCTAGTCAATACAAATAAAAATGTGACAGTGGGCAATGAAACTATCTTCTTCTAAACAAAGATGTAGTGAGCCAGTAATCTAATGAAGGAAAACAACCATTCTTTTGGTTATTCTAAGGTAGTAGGTGCTGTCTGGACACAGAGATGGCCATTTCCATCCAGGTGAGTAATAAAATAGAGTATCCAGGATTGTACCTTTGCTTAAGATTCATGTTTGCAAGTATGTTTCATCAGGAAAATAAAATGTTTTAGTTTTTAAACTATCTCTGGTATTATTTCTAGAATTCTAAAATTAATAGAATGAAATGTCCTTAGAGGGCAGAGAATATATCTCACATTTCTCTTAGGTTCTTCACAGACCATGGCAATGCTAGAAAGATGTTAAGGCCCCACTAATTATGCATTGCCTCAATAAATATACTGTGGAGTAAAATTATTTGTACAAATGGTTATAATTTCCAAGGGGCAGGCCCATAAAAGGGGAGAAGGGTGGATTAGTTTAACTTAAGACTTTTTCTGTTTTGAAAGCCTCTTTCCAGAAAAATAAAGAATAGTGTGGATGAGTCAGTCTTTTTTCTCCAGAATTTTTCTTACCAAATTCGTACATGTCCTAAGTGCAGGTAATATAAGTGTATTTCTGAAGCCTTTTAAAATTATGATTTGATCCTTTTGTTTGCCTTTTGAAATGGAAGACAAAATAGACAGTACACTAAGTTTATCACTTCTGATAGACCTGTGCTTCAAAGCATATATATTTTAGGCCTTAGCTGATTTTGCAAGCTAAGTCTAGATCACAGTAAATTGATTTCAGTATCTTCCTGTTTTTTATGGGCTTCGTTCTAAAGCTTCAGCCAAAGAATCAAAATGTTTGTCACACTATTCTGGATTAGCTGAAGTCTTGTTCCTGTTTATATGAAATGACCATTTGGCCTAATGCAGTCAACATGAACAATTTACAACTCATCCAAGAACATTTCAAGTATTGAGAAAAAGGCACTTTAACTGAAAAATTAGGGACTTCCCTGGTGGTCCAGTGGTTAAGACTCTGCACTTCCAATGCAGGGGGCGTGGGTCAGATCCCTGGTTGGGGAACCTGGATCTCACATGCTGTGTGGCGTGGCCAAAAAGAAAAAAAAATAAATAAAGTATTTAATTGAAAAATTACTTATCCAGTATCAGGCTGGGAGAGAACATTGCTTCTTGTGAATTCAGCGTACTACCCACACCACGATTCATTTTGCTCTTTTGTTATAACAAAAGTGTTTGTTTGAATTCTTTTTTTCAATGAAAAGATTCTTATGGTGTATCTACCTTGGGGATTGTAACTTTCAAAAGGTGCTCTTAAATATATTACTACCTTAACATATGGGCATCTAATTTACGACAAAGGAGGCAAGAACATACAATGGAGAAAAGACAGCCTCTTCAATAAGTGGTGCTGGGAAAACTGGACAGCTACATGTAAAAGAATGAAATTATAACAGTACCTAACACCATACAGAAAAATAAACTCCAAATGGATTAAAGACGTAAATGTAAGACCAGACACTATAAAACTCTTAGAGGAAAACATAGGAAGAACACTCTTTGACATAAACCACAGCAAGATCTTTTTTGACCCACCTCCTAGAGTAACGGAAATAAAAACAAAAATAAACAAATGAGACTTAATTAAACTTCAAAGCTTTTGCACAGCAAAGGAAACCATAAACAAGACAACCCACAGAATGGGAGAAAATATTTGCAAATGAAACAACAGACAAAGGAGTAATCTCCAAAATATACAAACAGCTCATGGAGCTCAATATCAAAAAAACAAACAATCCAGTTAAAAAATGGGCAGAAGACCTGAATAGACATTTCACCAAGGAAGACATACAGATGGCAAAGAGGCACAAGGAAAGATGCTCAACATCACTAATTATTAGAGAAATGCAAATCAAAACTACGAGGTATCACCTCACACCAGTTAGAATGGGCATCATCAGAAAATCTACAAACAACAAATGCTGGAGAGGGTGCGGAGAAAAGGGAACCCTCTTGCACTGTTGGTGGGAATGTAAATTGATACAGCCACTATGGAGAACAGTATGGAGGTTCCTTAAAAAACTAAAAATAGAAGTACCATATGACCCAGCAATCCCACTACCGGGCATATACCCAGAGAAAACCATAATTCAAAAAGAGTCATGTACCACAATGTTCATTGCAGCACTATTTCCAATAGCCAGGACATGGAAGCAACCTAAGTGTCCATCGACAGATGAATGGATAAAGAAGATGTGGCACATATATACAATGGAATATTACTCAGCCATAAAAAGAAACGAAATTGAGTTATTTGTAGTGAGGTGGATGGAACTAGAGTCTGTCATACAGAGTGAAGTAAGTCAGAAAGAGAAAAACAAATACCGTATGCTAACATATATATATGGAATCTAAATTTTTTAAAAAATGGTACTGATGGGGGCTTCGCTGGTGGCGCAGTGGTTGGGAGTCTGTCTGCCGATGCGGGGGACACGGGTTCGAGCCCTGGTCTGGGAAGATCCCACATGCCACGGAGCAACTGAGCCCGTGAGCCACAACTACTGAGCCTGCGCATCTGGAGCCTGTGCTCCGCAACAAGAGAGGCCGTGACAGTGAGAGGCCTGCGCACCGCGATGAAGAGTGGCCCCCGCTCGCCACAACTAGAGAAAGCCCTCGCACAGAAACGAAGACCCAAAACAGCCAAATAAATAAATAAATAAAATTTTTAAAAAAATGGTACTGATGAACCTAGTTGCAGGGCAGGAATAAAGAGGTAGACATAGAAAATGGACTTAAAGACATGGGGTGGGAGGGCAAAGCTGGAGCGAAGTGAGAGTAGCATCGACATATATATACTACCGAATGTAAAATGGTTGGCTGGTGGGAAGCAGCCGCATAGCACAGGGAGATCGGCTCAGTGCTTTGCGATGACCTAGAGGGGTGGGATAGGGAGGAGGGGAGGGAGGCTCAAGAGGGAGAGGATATGGGGACATGTGCATGCATGTGGCTGATTCGCTTTGTTGTGCAACAGAAACTAACACAGTTTTGTGAAGCAATTATACTCCAATAAAGATCTATTTAAAAAATTATATATATTACTACCTTATTTAAACTATCTCGTTCCAAGATGTGTAGTACTCTGCACAAAGAATAAGTCACAAATCCCCTGAACACACAAAAGGAAAATGCTCAGCTGGGTTTCCCTTTTTATTTTGTTTTTCTGTGGTGGGTTTATGACTCGATACCCAGCTTCTTTATAGATTCACCTCTCACAGGACACAATTCCCTTTAATGTGTTTTCTATGCTTACAGAAAGAAACACTGTGTTAGTATCTTAGTCTGTTCAGGCTACTATAACAAAATACCATAAACCGTGTGGCTTATAAACAGCAGAAATTTATTTTTTACAGTTCTGGAGGTTGGAAAGTCCAAGATCAAGTTGATGTCGGGTGAGAGCCCACTTCCTGGTTCATAGCTTTCTTTTTGCTATAACTTCACATGGAAAGGTGGGTCTCATTTATGAGGGTACTAATTCCATTTGAGACTCCACCCTTATGACCTAATCACCTCGCAAAGGCCCCACCTCCTAATGCCATGACCTTAGGAGTTAGGATTTCAAAATATGAATTTTGGGGGAACACTAACATTCAGACCATAGCAGTTAGCAAGCATGACGACCAATTTCATTTTTACTGCATGGCTTTCTTTTGGTATATGCAGAGAAGCACTTTTTTTTTTTTAATTAATTTTTGGCTGCATTGGGTCTTTGTTGCTGTGCGCTGGCTTTCTCTAGTTGCGGCGAGCAGGGACTACTCTTTGTTGCGGTGCGCGGGCTCCTCATTGCGGTGGCTTTTCTTGTTGTGGAGCACGGGCTCTAGGCGTGTGGGCTTCAGTAGTTGTGGTTTGCAGGCTCTAGAGCAGAGGCTCAGGAGTTGTGGCGCCCGGGCTTAGTTGCTCCGTGGCATGTGGGACCTTCCCGGACCAGGGCTCAAACCCGTGTCCCCTGCATTGGCAGGCGGATTCTTAACCACTGCGCCACCAGGGAAGCCCTGTTCTGTTCTTGAGGATATACAGAAGTGGGACTCCACAGCCATTCTAGTTACAGGCTGCTAGCATAAATTCTAACTTTAATGATCTCTTACTTAAATACACTATGCTATAATCTAACTTGGTGTTCCCTGAACTCTGTTCCTTAAAACACTAGCATCATTTGAAATATAAGGCTCTTCCTGTACCGTCAAGATGCCCATTAACATATTAAAAGTTCTAACTCCAGGGAAGAAATTGTACCCAAGGCTTTTTACTTTCATGTGAATTTTAACCATTGCTGTCCTATCGGGGAATTATTCTATATTTGCTGCTAAAAGCATTTTATTTTGACACACCTGTTTATTATTGCTTATATACTGTATAATATCTATAGGAGTTCAGAAAACAGCATGGTTAGAGCAGCCTGGGACAACTTGATGGAAGCATAGATGTTCTTGACCCTGGCCTGCCGCCAGTATAGCTTTCTTTTTTTTTTAATCAGTCATCAATTTTATACACATCACTGTATACACGTCAATCCCAATCGCCCAATTCAGCACACCACCATCCCCACTCCACCGCAGTTTTCCCCCCTCGGTGTCCATACGTTTGTTCTCTACATCTGTGTCTCAACTTCTGCCCTGCAACCCGGTTCATCTGTACCATTTTTCTAGGTTCCACATACATGTGTTAATATACAATATTTGTTTTTCTCTTTCTGACTTACTTCACTCTGTATGACAGTCTCTAGATCCATCCACGTCTCAACAAATGACTCAATTTCGTTCCTTTTTATGGCTGAGTAATATTCCATTGTATATATGTACCACATCTTCTTTATCCATTCATCTGTCAGTGGGCATTTAGGTTGCTTCCAGGACCTGGCTATTGTAAATAGTGCTGCAATGAACATTGGGGTGCATGTGTCTTTTTGAATTATGGTTTTCTCTGGGTATATGCCCAGTAGTGGGATTGCTGGGTCATATGGTAATAATATTTTTAGTTTTTTAAGGAACCTCCATATTGTTCTCCATAGTGGCTGTATTAATTTACATTCCCACCAACAGTGCAAGAGGGTTCCCTTTTCTCCACACCCTCTCCAGCATTTGTTGTTTGTGGATTTTCTGATGATGCCCATTCTAACTGGTGTGAGGTGATACCTCATTGTAGTTTTGATTTGCATTTCTCTAATAATTAGTGATGTTGAGCATCTTTCCTTGTGCCTCTTCGCCATCTGTATGTCTTCCTTGGTGAAATGTCTATTCAGGTCTTCTGCCCATTTTTTAACTGGATTGTTTGTTTTTTTTGATATTGAGCTCCATGAGCTGTTTGTATATTTTGGAGATTACTCCTTTGTCTGTTGTTTCATTTGCAAATATTTTCTCCCATTCTGTGGGTTGTCTTTTTGTCTTGTTTATGGTTTCCTTTGCTGTGCAAAAGCTTTGAAGTTTAATTAAGTCTCATTTGTTTATTTTTGTTTTTATTTCTGTTACTCTAGGAGGTGGGTCAAAAAAGATCTTGCTGTGGTTTATGTCAAAGAGTGTTCTTCCTATGTTTTCCTCTAAGAGTTTTATAGTGTCCAGTCTTACATTTAGGTCTCGAATCCATTTGGAGTTTATTTTTCTGTATGGTGTTAAGGAGTATTCTAATTTCATTCATTTACATGTAGCTGTCCAGTTTTCCCAGCACCACTTATTGAAGAGACTGTCTTTTCTCCATTGTATATCTTTGCCTCCTTTGTCATAGATTAGTTGACCATAGGTGCATGGGTTTATCTCTGGGCTTTCTATCTTGTTCCATTGATCTACGTTTCTGTTTTTGTGCCAGTACCATATTGTCTTGATTACTGTAGCTTTGTAGTATAGTCTGAAGTCAGGGAGTCTGATTCCTCCAGCTCCGTTTTTTTCCCTCAAGACTGCTTTGGCTATTCGGGGTCTTTTGTGTCTCCATACAAATTTTAAGATGATTTGTTCTAGTTCTGTAAAAAATGCCATTGGTATTTTGATAGGGATTGCATTGAATCTGTAGATTGCTTTGGGTAGTATAGTCATTTTCACAATATTGATTCTTCCAATCCAAGAACATGGTATATCTCTCCACCTGTTGATATCATCTTTAATTTCTTTCATCATTGTCTTATAGTTTTCTGCATACAGGTCTTTTGTCTCCCTAGGTAGGTTTATTCCTAGGTATTTTATTCTTTTTGTTGCAATGGTAAATGGGAGTGTTTCCATAATTTCTCTTTCAGATTTTTCATCATTAGTGTATAGGAATGCAAGAGATTTCTGTGCATTAATTTTGTATCCTGCAACTTTACCAAATTCATTAATTAGCTCTAGTAGTTTTCTGGTGGCAGTTCTAGGATTCTCTATGTATAGTATCATGTCATATGCAAACAGTGACAGTTTTACTTCTTCTTTTCCAGTTTGTATTCCTTTTATTTCTTTTCCTTCTCTGATTGCCGTGGCTAGGACTTCGAAAACTATGCTGAATAATAGTGGTGAGAGTGGACATCCTTGTCTCGTTCCTGATCTTAGAGGAAATGCTTTCACTTTTTCACCATTGAGAATGATGTTTGCTGTGGGTTTGTCGTATATGGCCTTGATTATGTTGAGGTAGGTTCCCTCTATGCCCACTTTCTGGAGAGTTTTTATCATAAATGGGTGTTGAATTTTGTCAAAAGCTTTTTCTGCATCTATTGAGATGATCGTATGGTTTTTATTCTTCAATTTGTTAATATGGTGTATCACATTGATTGATTTACATATATTGAAGAATCCTTGCATCCCTGGGATAAATCCCACTTCATCGTGGTGTATGATCCTTTTAATGTGTTGTTGGATTCTGTTTGCTAGTATTTTGTTGAGGATTTTTGCATCTATATTCATCAGTGTATTGGTCTGTAATTTTCTTTTTTTGTAGTATCTTTGTCTGGTTTTGGTATCAGGGTGATGGTGGCCTCATAGAATGAGTTTGGGAGTGTTCCTTCCTCTGCAATTTTTTGGAAGAGTTTGAGAAGGATGGGTGTTAGCTCTTCTCTAAATGTTTGATAGAATTCACCTGTGAAGCCATCGGGTCCTGGACTTTTGTTTGTTGGAAGATTTTTAATCACAGTTTCAATTTCATTACTTGTGATTGGTCTGTTCATATTTTCTATTTCTTCCTGGTTCAGTCTTGGAAGGTTATACCTTTCTAAGAATTTGTCCATTTCTTCCAGGTTGTCCATTTTATTGGCATAGATTTGCTTGTAGTAGTCTCTTAGGATGCTTTGTATTTCTGTGGTGTCTGTTGTAACTTCTCCTTTTTCATTTCTGATTTTATTGATTTGAGTCCTCTCCCTCTTTTTCTTGATGAGCCTGGCTAATCGTTTATCAATTTTGTTTATCTTCTCAAAGAGCCAGCTTTTAGTTTTATTGATCTTTGCTATTGTTTTCTTTGTTTCTATTTCATTTATTTCTGCTCTGATCTTTATGATTTCTTTCCTTCTACTAACTTTGGGTTTTGCTTGTTCTTCTTTCTCTAGTTTCTTTAGGTGTAAGGTTAGATTGTTTACTTGAGATTTTTCTTGTTTCTTGAGGTAGGCTTGTATAGCTATAAACTTCCCTTAGAACTGCTTTTGCTGCATCCCATAGGTTTTGGGTCGTCGTGTTTTCATTGTCATTTGTCTCTAGGTATTTTTTGATTTCCTCTTTGATTTCTTCAGTGATCTCTTGGTTATTTAGTAACGTACTGTTTAGCCTCCATGTGTTTGTGTGTTTTAAATTTTTTTTCCCTGTAATTCATTTCTAATCTCATAGCATGGTCAGAAAAGATGCTTGATATGATTTCAGTTTTCTTAAATTTACTGAGGCGTGATTTGTGACCCAAGATATGATCTATCCTGGAGAATGTTCCATGCGCACTTGAGAAGAAAATGTAATCCGCTGTTTTTCGATGGAATGTCCTATAAATATCAATTAAATCTGTCTGGTCTATTGTGTCATTTAAAGCTTCTGTTTCCTTATTTATTTTCATTTTGGATGATCTGTCCATTCGTGTCAGTGAGGTGTTAAAGTCCCCCACTTTTATTGTGTAACTGTCGATTTCCTCTTTTATAGCTGTTAGCAGTTGCCTTATGTATTGAGGTGCTCCTATGTTGGGTGCATATATATTTATAATTGTTATATCTTCTTCTTGGATTGATCCCTTGATCATTATATAGTGTCCTTACTTGTCTATTGTAACATTCTTTATTTTAAAGTCTATTTTATCTGATATGAGTATAGCTACTCCAGCTTTCTTTTGATTTCCATTTGCATGGAATATCTTTTTCCATCCCCTCACTTTCAGTTTGTATGTGTCCTTAGGTCTGAAGTGGGTCTCTTGTAGACAGCATATATATGGGTCTTGTTTTTGTATCCATTCAGCAAGCCTGTGTCTTTTGGTTGGAGCATTTAATCCATTCACGTGTAAGGTAATTATCGATATGTATGTTCCTATGACCATTTTCTTAATTGTTTTGGGTTTGTTTTTGTAGGTCCTTTTCTTCTCTTGTGTTTCCCACTTAGAGAAGTTCCTTTAGCATTTGTTGTAGAGCTGGTTTGGTGGTGCTGAATTCTCTTAGCTTTTGCTTGTCTGTAAAGCTTTTGATTTCTCCATCGAATCTGAATGAGATCCTTGCCGGGTAGAGTAATCTTGGTTGTAGGTTCTTCCCTTTCATCACTTTAAGTATATCATGCCACTCCCTTCTGGCTTGTAGAGTTTCTGCTGAGAAATCAGTTGTTAACCTTATGGGAGTTCCCTTGTATGCTGTCGTTTTTCCCTTGCTGCTTTCAATAATTTTTCTTTGTCTTTAACTTTTGCCAATTTGATTACTATGTGTCTCGGCGTGTTTCTCCTTGGGTTTATCCTGTATGGGACTCTTTGTGCTTCCTGGACTTGGGTGGCTATTTCCTTTCCCGTGTTAGGGAAGTTTTCGACTATAATCTCTTCAAATGTTTTCTCTGGTCCTTTCTCTCTCTCTTCTCCTTCTGGGACCCCTATAATGCGAATGTTGTTGCGTTTAATGTTGTCCCAGAGGTCTCTTAGGCTGTCTTCATTTCTTTTCATTCTTTTTTCTTTAGTCTGTTCTGCAGCAGTGAATTCCACCATTCTGCCCTCCAGGTCACTTATCCGTTGTTCTGCCTCAGTTATTCTGCTATTGATTCCTTGTAGTGTAGTTTTCATTTCAGGTATTGTATTGGTCATCTCTGTTTGTTTGTTCTTTAATTCTTCTAGGTCTTTGTTAATCATTTCTTGCATCTTCTCAATCTTTGCCTCCATTCTTATTCCGAGGTCCTGGATCATCTTCACTATCATTATTCTGAATTCTTTTTCTGGAAGGTTGCCTATCTCCACTTCATTTAGTTGTTTTTCTGGGGTTTTTTCTTGTTCCTTCATCTGGTATATAGCCCTCTGCCTTTTCATCTTGTCTATCTTTCTGTGAATGTGGTTTTTGTTCTACAGGCTGCAGGATTGTAGTTTTTCTTGCTTCTGCTGTCTGCCCTCTGGTGGTTGAGGCTATCTAAGAGGCTTGATGGGAGGCTCTGGTGGTGGGTAGAGCTGACTGTTGCTGTGGCGGTCAGAGTTCAGTAAAACTTTATTCCACTTGACTGTTGATTGGTGGGGCTGGGTTCCCTCCCTGTTGGTTGTTTTGCCTGAGGCAACCCAACACTGGAGCCTACCTGGGCTCTTTGGTGGGGCTAATGACAGACTCTGAGAGGGCTCATGCCAAGGAGTACTTCCCAGAACCTCCGCTGCCAGTATCCTTGTCCCCACAGTGAAACAGAGCCACCCCCTGCCTCTGCAGGAGACCTTCCAACACTAGCAGGTAGGTATGGTTCAGCCTCCTCCAGGGTCACTGCTCCTTCCCCTGGGTCCCGATGCGCACACTATTTTGTGTGCGCTCTCCAAGAGTGGGGTCTCTGTTTCCCCCAGTCCTGTCGAAGTCCTGCAATCAATTCCCACTAGGCTTCAAAGTCTGATTCTCTATGATTTCCTCCTCCCATTGCCAGACCCCCAGGTTGGGAAGCCTGACGTGGGGCTCCGAACCTTCACTCTAGTGGGTGGACTTCTGTGGTAGAAGTGTCTGCCAGTCTGTGAGTCACCCACCCACCAGTTATGGGATTTGATTTTATTGTGATAGTGCCCCTCCTACCGTCTCATTGTGGCTTCTCCTTTGTCTTTGGATGTGGGGTATCTTTTTTGGTGAGTTCCAGTGTCTTCCTGTCGATGATTGTCCAGCAGCTAGTTGTGATTCTGGTGTTCTTGCAAGAGGGAGTGAGAGCACGTCCTTCTACTCTGCCATCTTGGTTCCTCTCCCAGTATAGCTTTCTGTAAGCACCAGTTTTATTGCGGCTCTCCTCTGCTCATATACCTTCCTACACGTGCCAACTGTATACCACCACCATGGAAATTGGCATTTTTTTCTTATTTACTTTTCCAATTCTTTGCTCTAAATATCTTTTAAGTTCATAAAAGAATCTAAAATGTTTACCCCAGATTAATAAAAGCAGTAAGTTGTCAAAAAATATTTAAAAGCCACAGATGACATCAGTCAAAAAGATACTTTCACTTGATTGGTAGAAGTATTTTAAAAGGGCTTCTTGGGGACCTCACCACAACTACTGAAGCCCGCGCACCTAGAGCCCGTGCTCCGCAACAGGAGAAGCCACCGCAATGAGAAGCCCACGCACTGCAACGAAGAGTAGCCCCTGCTCGCTGCAACTAGAGAAAGCCCACGCGCAGCAATGAAGACCCAACACAGCCAAAAATAAATAAATTAATTAATTAATTTTAAAAAAGAACAGAACAGATAGTTGTCTATATGTTACTCCCTCTAAAACTGTGATTCTCAACAGTGGCTTCCCTTGACAGGATGGTAGCCGAATATCAGTTGGATTTTGTCAAATGTCTTTTCTGCATCTCTTGAGATGACTGTGTTTTTCTTTTCCAGTTTGTTAACATGATGAATTACATTGATTAATTTTCTATTGTTAAGGCAACCCTGCATTCCTGGGATAAATCCCACTGGGTTATGATGTACTATCCTTTTACTGTATTGTTAGATTTGATTTGGTAAAATTTTATTTAGAATTTTTGCATCTATATTCATGAGGGATATCAGTTTGTAATTTTCTCTTATTGTAATATCTTTGATCTTTGGTTTCATTGTAACGCTAACCTCATAGAATGAGTTGGGAAGTATTTCTTCCTTTTCTATTTTTTGGGACAGTTTGAATAGAATTGTTATTATTTTATCATTAGATGTTTGGGAGAATTTACCCTGAAGCCATCTGGACTTGGAGTTTTCTTTGTGGGAAGGTTATAAACTACTATTTCTTTAACAGATATGCAGTTCATAACAATACCCTCAATCCAACACCACAATGTTGACTTTAGTTTTCATCTTTTCCATATATGTAACTCCCTTTTCTGACAATGAGAAATCTGTCTCCCATTATCTTTAATACATTTACTTCTTTAACTCCCCTGTATATAACCAATCTCCCTTTGCTAGTGCCGCCCCCTTCCCCAAACAAATGCCCTCTTCATCCTACTTGGGCTGACACCCTGCCAGGGGCTGCAGCTACTACCTCCTCCCCCAGCCCCTACCTCACATGGAAGCCCTCCTCACCCCACCTGAGCCCCAAGACCCCACACTGGGGCTGTTCTGCTGCTCAGAAGCCCTCCTTACCCCACCCAGGCTTTGATACCCTATACCAGACTGCCCCATTGCAAGGACACCTCCCCACCTTCTCTTCTCATCGATTTGAGAAATTGTTCTATTTAAACTCCATATTATCTAGTATGTAATTGGTGATTAATAAATACTTAATAAGACTAAAAAGAACTACATTTTAAAATGGACACATGCTATGTTGACACTCTGAGAAAAGTGTTAGTATTGTCAGAATTGCTAGAGTTTGTATGTTTGACTTGATGTTGACTAATTTGTTGACTAACTCTGCATCCATAGACAAATTAAATGAACTTCTTTGAACTCATATTTCTTATTCTGTTAGATGGGATAAAGATAGAAATAATTCTAATATAACAGT
The DNA here is from genome assembly GCF_028021215.1 of Eschrichtius robustus. NCBI lineage: Eukaryota > Metazoa > Chordata > Mammalia > Artiodactyla > Eschrichtiidae > Eschrichtius > Eschrichtius robustus. Next base: position 47,841,862 of record NC_090825.1, read on the forward strand.
AATGTTAATAGACAGCACATGTTGCCTCCTATGCACCAGGTGCTTTGCTAAGGACTTGACATATATTGTCATCTAATCTTCAAAATGGTCTTTTGGAGGAGATACTATTATATTCATTTTACAGAATAGAAAATTGTCACCTGAAGTAGATGCCATTATCTTTCTCATTTTACAGATGAAGAAACGAAGCACAAAGTAGTAATTCATCCAAAGTCATATAACTAATAACTGGTGAAACTGGAATTCATACACTGTACCTCCACAATCCAATATTGCCCAAAACATATGAAAATTTCTAGTACATAGTGGGCATTAGTAAATAATAACCATTTTGATGTATAGTGATTAATTATAACAGCCCTGAATCACTATTGCCAGGTCTATGACATAGGAAGAGTCATGGCACTTTTTGATGGGAGTAGGGAGGATGATCCATTTAAAAATTTTTTTAAATTTATTTTTTATTTTTCATACAATATTGAAAGGTTACTTTACATTTACAGTTATTACAAAAATTGGCTTATTCCCTGTGTTGTACAATACATCCTTGAGCCCATCTTACACCCAATAGTTTGTTCCTCCCACTCCCCACCCCATGTTGCCCGTCTCCCCACTGGTAACCACTAGTTTGTTCTCTATATCTGGGAGTCTGCTTCTTTTTTGTTATATTCACTAGTTTGTTGTATTGTTTAGATTCCATATATAAGTGATATCATACAACTTGAACATAAATTGGAAGTAATTTTTCTTACTAGGCAGAGTTTAAAAATCCTCCCTATTTATTCCAGATTGATAAAGGAGACATTTTTAGGTAGACTCGGAAATAGGTTATGTACTTAAATCTAAAAGGAAACTTAAGATGAGAAAAAAATGTTTCCAGTTGATAGAAGATGAGGGAAAGGGTTAACGGTACCCCAGAGATAAAAGAATAAACAAAATAGCTCAGAGCCGGAGGAAGTAGCCCAGTGGTTGCAAGGAGAACAATAAAGACTTGAGAAGCATCCATCATTCCAGTTCAGAATTTAATAACAGCCCAAGGCCCCTGGATATGTGAACCTGGCACCTGACAGGTGCCCAGTATGTGCTTGTTGAATTGACCTGACAATCCTTTAAAAAGCTTAAGTTGAATTTCTAGTTAAAGGCACAAACCTATAATAAAAGAACAGGAAGGAAGACAGCCTCAAAGTTTTGGAGGCTGGAAAGTATGTAGGTACTGACTTAGCAGACTAGAGAAAGCAATCCTAAACTGGCAGCGAGAAAAACTGAACAGAAACTCAATTTACATTGCAAAATCCCCCAAGACCCAAGCATCTCTGGAAGACAGGGGTGAAGATGGGGTTAAGTCTTCTCTGACAGTGTGTTAATGAAGCAATTATTCTTTTATTCCTTTCCCACTTTACACAAAAACTGCCCTTGACCTTCTCAGCTCCCAGACTGCTGGCTGTCAACCAACATGCAACTGGCAGAAAAATAGAAATCTTCTCTCAGGGAGAGAAAAGAACTAAGATCCTGACATCAGGATGTCCCCAAGGAGTAGAACTGAGATCTTGGCATTAGGAATCTCCCAAGGAATAGACCGAACTAGATCACCTTATGAAGACTACAGTCAACAAGCTACAAGTACGTACACAGAGTTTCTAATCAGCTTTCAGGTTCACAACTTTTGGTTTGAGCAAACAGCCAGGGAATGCCAAAAGGACAAGGAAAGCCTCTATGACCAAGATATTCAGAAAAAAAGAGAAGTTGTTACATTCACAAATGAAGAACAAGGTGATATGTTTAAAAAAAAATTCAGAGAACAAAGAAACAAGCTTTTGGCAATTAAAATTATCATAGCAGATATGAAGGGGGTATAGAAAAAGTAGATTATACAGAAGGTAGAGTTTAGGAAATACTTCAGAAGGTAAAATAGAAAAGCGAAGACATAGAAAATAGAAGAAAAAAGGTAAAAAAATTAGAAGACCACTCTAGGAGATTCAATGCCTAAATAATAGGAGTTCCAGAAAGAGGAAACAGAGAAAATAGAGGGAAGGAAATTATAAAAAGTAATTCAAGAGAATTTCTCAGAACTGAAAGGCATGCTTGCTCAGCATGATGGTCTAAAATAGACCCACACCATATCGTATTATGGCATTTCAAAGCACTAGGGAAAAAAATCCTACAGTCCCCGGAGGACTGGGGAAAATGTTTCATACCAGAATCAAGAATCAGAATGGTACCAAATGCCTGAAATATAACAGTAGAAGCTGTAAGACAATGAAACAATGTCTTTAAACTTCTGAAAAAATGATTTCCCATTTCATTTCCATCTATAAGTGTGAGGGCAGAATGAAGATCTCTAAAAATCTACCTATCTTGCACCTTTTCTCAGGAAGGTACAGGAGGATGTACTCCACCAGAACAAGGAAGTGAAGTAAGAAAGAGTAAGACCTTGATCCAAGAAACAAAGCAAAAAGGAGAGTCTCCAGAATGGGTTAAATGGAGACCTCCAGGTGACAGCCGTGCCTAGAAGGCAACATGTCCAGGATGGAACAGGTCACAAAGTTCCAGAAAAGATTTCTTCAGGAAGATGAGATTGATAAAATACCTAATTTGAATATTTCAAGTGGAAACTTGCACACTTTGGGAAGGATTTGGATTAAATTAGCAACAAGTCCATAAAAGAGTAAGTAAATTGACAGAAAGACTGCTGTTCATTTCAGAGAAAACTAAAAAGCTGTGCAGGGCTTATTAGAATTAAGAACTTGTGGGCTTCCTTGGTGGTGCAGTGGTTAAGAATCTGCCTGCTAATGCAGGAGACACGGGTTCGAGCCCTGCTCCAGGAAGATCCCACACTCTGTGGAGCAACTAAACCCGGGCACCACAACTACTGAGCCTGCGCTCTAGAGCCTTCGAGCCACAGCTACTGAAGTCCACGTGCCTAGAGCCTGTGCTCCGCAACAAGAGAAGCCACTGCAATGAGAAGCCCACACACCGCAACAAAGAGTAGCCCCCACTCGCCGCAACTAGAGAAAGCCCGCACGCAGCAACGAAGACCCAACGCAGCCAAAAATAAATAAATAAATACATTTATTAAAAAAAAAAAAGAATTAAGAACTTGTACTCATCAAAAGCAAGTGAAAAAAAAATAAGACTCTTGAGGAGATGTTCACAATATACATAAATGACCAATAATATCATGAATATAAAATAAACTTGTAAAAATCAATAGTAAGACCACAAACAACCCAATACAAAATAGGCAGGGGATATAAAGAAGTATTTCACAGAAGAGGAAATTACATATGGCCAATAAATACAAAGAGATGTTCAACATTACTGGTGATCAGGAAAATACAAATCAAGATCACAATCATATAGCCATTTCACTGGCAAAATTTAAAAGACTTATAATACCAAATATTGAATAATATGTGGATTTACAAAATCTTTTATGTGTTGCTGGTGAGATTAAAAAATAAAAGTATTTTGACATTACCTTCCAAAGTTGAAGAAAAACATACTCTGTGACCCAGCAATACTCTTTCAGGGGGAAAGAGGAAGTTTTAAATATATATAATAGGAGAAAAAAATAAATTAAAAAAAATATATATATAATAAGAGTAAAGTACAAGAAGTTTTACCACAGCACTGTTCACCAAAAACCTGGAAATAACCCAAAAGCTGCACATCAGTGGGAGAATGGATAAATAAACTGTGATCATTTAAGCAGTTAAAACAAATAAATATATGGGTGAATCAGAGTGATTCTATAATAAGTGGAAAAAGTAAATCTCAAATATTATAACCAGCCTCATGTATTTACATAAAATTTTTTTAAATGTTAATCTTCCTGCTTTCTAGTCAGTTATTAGTCATACTCTTTTACTTGTTGTGAGATAATCCCAGAGATTATAACTTGTATTCTTGATATATAAAACCTACTATAAATTAGTACTTCTATCTCTTCCTGGACACTTCAGAGACTTTCAAAAAAAATTTAAATCCTATTTATCACTCTCCTTCCTTATTTACCATTGTTTTGATGTATTTTAATTATCTCTATGTTTTTAGATCCACAAAACATTATGACTATTGTTTTCTGCAATCAATATTGACCTGGTTTATCCACATATTTATCTGTTTTTTGCTCTTCATTCCTCTCTACATTTCTGAATTTCCCCTGAAATAATTTTCCTTCTGCTTGATGAACATCCTTTAATACTCACATTTTTTCCTTTGAAAATCTATTTATTTTACATCCTTTTTAAAGCATTGCTTTTTCTGGGAATAGAATTCCAGGCTGGGATTTATTTTCTTTCTGCACTTTAAAAATATTGTTTCATTGTCTTTCCGTGTCAATTGCTCCTGTTTAACCGGATGTTCCTTTGAAGACCATCTATTGTTTTTTTCTTTCTCTTTGTCCTTAGCGTTTAGTAGTTATACTATGATATGTCTACGTGTGTGTGTGTGTGTGTGTGTATGTGTGTGTATGTATATTTATCTTGTTTGTAATTTATAATATGACTGAATCTGTGGCTTGGCATATTTCATCATTTTTAGAAAAATTTAAATTACCTCTTCAAATATTACTTCTGTCCAATTTTCCTTCTCCCCTTCTGTGTCCTCTATATTTCTTACAGAAAGAGCAAGTTACAAGAAAGAATAGAAAAATAATTCCTTTTTATTCTTTTTCTTCCTTACTTCATTTAGGATGTTTTTATCTGATCTATCTTCCAATTCACTAATTCTCTTTCCAACTTTGTTTAATCTGTTGTTAGATCTGTTCATTGGGGTCTTAATAAAGTTATTGTTTTTACAGTTTAGAATTTTTTTTCTATTCTTTCTTATAGTTTCCAGTTCTTTACTAGAATTCTCCATTTTGTCTTTTATTTCTTTGAACATATTAAGTGTAATTAAAGTCTATCTTTGATAACTTCATTATTTTGATCCTCTATTGTGTGTTGTTTATCTTGTTTTTTCATTATGTTTTCATATACTTGGTTATCTTTTATTAAACGCCAGGCATTGTACAGATACTTTGAGGTCTGAGATGAGGTTGTCTTACTCCAGCAAAGATTTGAGTTTGTTTGCAGAAGATTGCTAAGGGCATTGGCAATATTGGATCACCTTAATTCCTTAGAGGACTGAGAAAAATCCCAGCTGAGCTTCAATCTCTGAGGGCTAGTCTATTTCCAGTTCACTCTTTACTCCTAGGATTTAGCTTTTATGATCTCAATCTAAAACCTGGAGGATATCCTTGACACCATCCTCCTTGGTGGGCACTGAACTCCAGTTTTGTCTGCTGGTCTCATGTGTTTATCAGGAGCTTTGCTCCGCTATTTAGTTACCTCTTCCAAAATCAGCATATGACTAAGAGGAATATAGCCTCAAATTCCTCACCTCTCTGGGTTTCTTCTCCCTGATAATGATCTCACAATTCTTTACTGTTTTGTTATCTCTCTGATAACTTCAAGCAGATTTTTGAAAATATTTTCTCTAGCATTTCAACTTGTTCTTACTGAAAGGATTGGCCCCAATTACAAAGTTTGCCATTAAAGTGAAGCCTCAAAAGATACTTTTTATCTACTAGCCCTATGTATCCCTTTATGTGGAAATACATATAGATGCAATAAACTTTGATAAAAATGAAAGTAAGAAAATGACAAACACAAGATTCAAGACTATGGTTAACTTAGGGAAAGAGAGGCAGAAAGATGGATTCGTTGTGGGTAAGGAGAATATGGTTAGATGTAGGTTATTATTTTTTTTACTGAAGTATAGTTGATTGACAATGTTGTCTTAGTTTCAGGGGTACAGCAAAGTGATTCAGTTCCATATGTATGAATATATATATAAAAGAATATATATATATTCTTTTTCAGATTCTTTTCCATTATAGGTTATTACAAGATATTGAATATAGTTCCCTGTGCTATAGGTCCTTGTTGTTTATCTGTTTTATATACAGTAGTGTATATCTGTTAATCCCAAACTCCTAATTTATTGCTCCCCCCTTTCCCCTTTGGTAACTGTAAGTTTGCTTTCTATGTCAGTGAGCCTATTTGTTTTGTAAATAAGCGCATTTGTATCATTTTTTTAGATTCCACATATAATATTTGTCTTTGTCTGACTTACTTCACTTAGTATGATAATCTCTAGGTCTTTCCATGTTGCTGCAAATAGCAATATTTCATTCTTTTTTATGGCTGAATAATATTACAGTGTATATATATGTACCACATCTTCTTTATCCATTCATCTGTTGATGGGCATTTAGGTTGCTTCCATGTCTTGGCTATTGTAAATAGTGCTGCTATTGGGGTACATGTATCTTTTTGAATTAGAGTTTTCATCTTTTCCAGATTTATGCCCAGGAGTGGGATTGCTGGATCATATGGTAACTCTATTTTTGGTTTTTTAAGGAACCTCATACTGTTCTCCATAGTGGCTGCACCAATTTACATCCTACCAACAGTGTAGGAGTGTTCCCTTTTCTCCATACCCTCTCCAGCGTTTATTATTTATAGACTTTTTGATGATGCCATTCTGACATCTGATACCTCATTGTAGTTTTGATTTGCATTTCTCTAATAATTAGTGATGTTGAGCATCTTTTCATGTGCCTGTTGGCCATCTATATGTCTTCTTTGGAGAAATGACTATTTAGGTCTTCTGGCCATTCTTTGATTGGGTTGTTTGTTTTTTGGTTTGTTTTTTTGATATTGAGTTGTATGAGCTGTCTGTGTGTTTTGGAGATTAATCCCTTGTTGGCCGCATCACTTGCAAATATTCTCTGCCATTCTGTAGGCTGTCCTTTTGTTTTGTTTATGGTTTCCTTTGCTGTGCAAAAGCTTTTAAGTTTAATTACATCCCATTTGTTTATTTTTGCTTTTGTTTCCATTACTCTAGCTGCCAGCCAAAAAAATATTGCTGCAATTTATGCCAAAGAGTGTTCTGCCTATGTTTTCCTCTAGGAGTTTTATAGTATCCGGTCTTACATTTAGGTCTTTAATCCATTTTGAGTTTATTCATGCATATGGTGTTAGAGAAAGTTCTAATTTCATTCTTTCACATGTAGCTGTCCAGTTTTCCCAGCACCACTTATTGAAAAGACTGTCTTTTCTCCATTGTATATTCTTGCCTCTTTTGTCATAGATTAATTGACCATAGGTGCGAGGGTTAATTTCTGGGCTTTCTATCCTGTTCCATTGATCTGTGTCTGTTTTTTGGCCAGTGCCATACTGTTTTCATTACTGTAGCTTTGTGATATAGTCTGAAGTCAGGGACCATGATTCCTCCAGCTCCATTCTTCTCTCTGAAAATTGTTTTGGCTATTCAGTGTCTTTTGTGTTTTCCTGCAAATTTTAAAATTCTTTGTTCTAATTCTGTGAAAAATGCCGTTGGTAATTTAATAGGGATTGCATTGAATCTGTAGATTGCCTTAGGTAGTATGGTCATTTTAACAATATTGATTCTTCCAATCCAGGAATATGATATATCTTTCCATCTGATTGTGTCGTCTTCAGTTTCTTTCATCAGCATCTTATAGTTTTCAGAATACAGGTCTTTTGCCTCTTTAGGTAGGTTTATTCCTAAGGTTTTTATTCTTTTTGATGCAGTGATAAATAGATGTAGGTTATTTTCAAGGCTCTAACTTTCATTTTAGGTGTCGGTTCAAGAGATCTAGTTACATTATTAAAAATAGCTAATTAAATAACCAAATAAATGAGGACTATGCATAGACCAATGATAAGTATGTGTCATGAATTATAATTAATCCAAATCTGTGTACCTCAAGTTCAATTTTTAAAAAAGAAAAAAATTTATGTAGGAAAGGAAATATAACCATAGTATATTATGTGGCACAGATGAGGATAGCATTTAATAGTGTAAGTACTGAATAGTGATCTAACTGAAATCATGATAGGGCCAAATTTGGGGATTAAATGTGTGTATTTGTGTGGAGGAGCAAGAAGTAAAAGATAACTAAATCCTCATCTTCTGTATTGGGAAATCAATGGATAATGCCTAAAGTGGAAAAGTCACAAAATAATCACTTTATTTAGAATTAAGAAAGTAAACAAGAGAATCTACTACAGGAGTTCAAAATGGTTGCCTGGAGGTATGGTGGGGTTGGGAGTGAGAAATTAAGTTTATGATAAGGTTTTTAAAGTTGCTTCACTCTTTAAACTGTTTATAAAATCTGTAACATTGGTAAAAATTAAAAATAAGGGGTTATAGGAGCTAACTAAAAATAAGAGAAACATACAGTAGAAAATAATGGAAATGTGTATCTGAAGATACTTTGCCTAAAATTTATTCTATCACTTGATCTATTATTTCAACCAATTGTTTTTCAACCAAGTTCTTTGCCATTTTCCACATGTTAAATATTTTAAAAAGAAAGGAAGAAAGAAAAGAAAAAGCTTCTTAGAGCATGTGCTGTTTATCTGCAAGGATTTTTGTCAGATTGATGGCTATAGAGCACAGCCCTAAAATTCTGGAAAGAGATTACACTTTTATTTGGGAATCATGAGCTAAAAATAGAGATAAGATAATTGTTGAAAGGAAAGGAAAATCTCTGTAAAAATAATTGAAAGGAAATTATTGATTGAAAGGAAAACCTCTGTAAAAATAATTGAAAGCTTATCATTTGTTAAACTAAAGAGTAGAAAAATTATTGTCCAAATGATGAGACATTGTTAAACACTATGGAAAATGAGGATTTCTGCAGATTTTCAAAAAAAATTCTGTTCCATACTTCTGATGGAAAATAAACTTTTGTTCAAGCATGTTTAGTAGTTCCTAGGCTGAATTTTTGGCACTATTAGCCATAGACAGTGTGTATTATCTTCTAGTTTCTGTATATCAAGCTTGGTACTCAAATACAACTCTCAGATCCTAGAATGTAAGGATGAGGTAACATTCAGAAGCCGTCTTCTTTGGTCACTGATCTTACATCCAATCTGAAGCAAAACTATGTATAACAACAGTAAAAGCTGAGTTTGTACCGAAATTTAACCCACCTATACTTTAGTTTTTCCAACTCTAAAATGGGAATAGTCATTTTAGCTTACCTATTAGAGTTGCTCCAATAAGTAATTCAGATGATTGTCAAAGACGATCACATTAAAAAAAAAAAAAAAAGACTTTGATTGTTACATGTTAAAATAAGCACACAGGAGAAGTAAAGATGAGTTTAATATCAAGATAGGAATAGGATTGTTTCAGCTTTTCAGAGTGTCTACAGAGGCAGGTATCATTTAACTAAAAGGAATGAACCATGTGTATTATATAAATAAGCACATACATATTTTAAAATCATGTTATATTTACTACATACTTGTTATCTACCTGCTCTGTGTAAAATACAAAATATGTGTATGTTTTTGTGTTGACATATCCACAAAGTCCTAATTCAGGATTTTAGGTATAGCCAATGGACCAGCTACATTTAGCTTCCACCCACGTACATGAATATAGAACATATTTTGCCAATGCCATAAGCAGTGAGTTAACAGGCCCCATGACATTTTTTGGTTACATGTTTTCAGTGACCACATTTTGAGTTACAAGGCTTACCAGCCTCATGGCCATAAAATGTTCTAACACTCCCACCCTATTAGATACTGCATTTATATCTAGCTTATTCATTTCTGCCTCCACATTGGGTAACTAGGGAAACAGTGATGTCACTGCTCAGCGTGGTACTTATTAACTTCCCTATTTAGGCTCATGGTTTGGAAAGCCTATAGTTATTTCATAAGTCTCACCTCCACCTCTGTAATAAATTCATACAACTCTAATTTTTCTAAGGGGGAAAAGGGAAAAACAGTATCATTCTGTTTAATGCATTGTTTGAAGGAAAACATATATTCCTAAATGTACTCTTTCTGAAAACTCACCTGTGCATTTGCAGCTGTTCCACACTTCTGATGGAAAATAAACTTTTTTTTGATGGACCTTGACAACATTGAGCCAATTGTGTGACCCGAATTAAATATCCCCCCTCGGACCATGCTCCTTTGAGCAGTCATTCTTCAGCTGGCCTCCATTACCACCTTGCATTTGATTTGAGAGGCTAGATCTCTATCTTGCTCTTTTTCCTTGTAATCTTCATTCCAACTCCATCATATTGGTAACAAGATTTTTTTCTAGAAATTAGCAGTACCCAGGTGTAACCCTGGGCCTTAGAAAACCCACTGCCCCCAAAATGGGATAGAAGTGAGTTAGCAATCTCTCCAGTGAAGTAAATAAATGGACACTCAGTTCAGCTTGGCAATCACTTTCCTAATATGTTTGTGTTCTTTGTTTCCAAAATTATTTCCCTCCTCTTCCTTTCTCAAACTTGCTACACCCTCTGCTGCTCTCCCTCAGCTTTTGACCTGACAGTATAGTTCATTGGAAAATAGAAGCAGTCAGACATGAATTCCTTTATATCCCCAACATCTAAACCATCAAACCAACCCATCTCCATACCTGTCTGTACTCTGCCTTCTCTTCACTTCTTTGAATGAAAGGCCAACGCCAACACCTGGGCTTAAGATCCTACCCGCTCTCATTCTCAATATTCCCTTCTCTCTCTTTTGCCTGAGTTTTTCCCTCTCTGATTGACAGTCTCATCATCCCCATGGTCTACCGTCTCCTGGCTTTAAAAAGCCTTTCCTTAACCCTACATACATCTCTAGCTACTGGTCCATTTCCCTTCTCCCCAGTCACTGGCAAATGTGATGTATTTCAAAAAGGAGAGAATAGTCAATTGTATTGAATGCTGCTGAGAGGTCAAGGGTCCAAGAATAGGACCCATGAAAGAGCACCTGTAATTTACTGTGTCCATTCCCACATCTATTCTCTCTGGCCCCCCCGATCGAGCTTCTGCCCCATCACTCCACTGAAACTGCTCTTGTCAGGGTACCCAGGAATTCCATCTAGCCACATTCTGTGGATCCTTAACCTCTCGGCAGCATTCAACACAGTTGAGTCCTCTATCCTTGAAATACTGATTCTCCCAAAAGGAGAACCTGAGAAAAAACTGGTATGTAGATGGTCTATTTGGGGAAAGATTCCAGAGAGCTAAAGTGAGAGATCATAGAAAAGGAGAGAAAACCAACATAAGATTGTGTTATGGAGTGGACCATGCCTATAGGCGACGGCCGCAACCATCTGTGCTTGATTCATAAGACCCTCATTTATAAGACCCTGAAGAGCCTTATAAAATGTACCTCAGAAGTATCCGCCTGGGGGATAAAAGGGGAAGCATGTATCCATCGGATCTCATCCACCACAGCTCAGGAGTGGGACCCCACAAGTGTTACTGTCCCAGTCCCAGCTCATGCAGAAGTGCCAAGTAGGTTCCTGAGGATCCCGCTACATGGGTCAGAGAAGCTCCCCAGGGCAGGAAGGGGGAGGTACCTGATTTCCACCTGAGGCAGGCATTGTCTGATTGCACCTGTGCGAAGCCATTGAAACCTTTGTGGGACTTGTCATTACAGCAATGACTGGAGTAAACTTTGGGATTGAGAAGATTTAAAGGAGTCACAAGCTTCCCGACACCACACTTACCAAGTAACTAGCCACATTTTTTTCTGATTTCTCTGCTTCACATCCAAATGTTGACATTCCCAAGGCTCTGTCCTGGAGCTACTGGTCTTCTAAAAATCCAACCACTTTCATAGATGACCTTATTCAACCCCATAGATATAAATATCTTCTATTTGATTCCCAAATACAGCCTTGACTTCTCCCTAGAACTCCAGACTTGTGTGTCTGTCTGCTTGTCTCCTCTCATCTCATCACTTAGGAAATTATTATAAGGCTAATACCCTGTAATCATTACTCAGGTCAAGAAATAGACCAAAAGCCCTACCATGTGCTTCTCTAACCCTATCATGCCCTCATATGTCCCTCCAAAAGTAACCACTCTCCTGACTGTAGCTCCCTCTTCCTTATGTTTCTTTATGACATTATCACCCAAGTGTGCATCCTTAGACTCTATAGTTTAGTCTTGCCTGATTTTTTGATACGTCTTTTTATTTCCTCACAGTTTATCTGTTGAGTGACCTGGGCAATTTTGACCTTCAGTGTTTCCAGCAGTCTAGATTTTGTTCATGGTGCTGTTCATCATGTTCCTCTTTCTTCTGTATTTCCTGCAAATTGAGTCCAGACACTTGATCAAACTCAGGTTAGATGCCTGTAGTAAGATTTCAGGTGGTTGTCTTGTCTCTCTTTTGTGATGTCACCATTGTCTAGATGTATTAATTCCTGGGGCTGCAAAGTGGTGATATTCTTCTTCAGTTGTTTCATTTTCACTTACTAGCTAGAATAATTTTTTTAAAAGATGCTTCTTTTCATCTACTATTTGGTAATTCAGTGGTACAGTTTATGTAGGAAAGGCAAAGTAAATTCTTGATTTTCCTTGATTTACCAGACAAAGATAATGAACTGCTTCCCTGCTATCCTCTGGATGAGATAAGTTTTTAAGATATCATTATAAGCAGATGAATTGAATAGATTTGATAGGTTTAAATCCACTGCAATTCTTATCTTTGTCGAATCTCAAAATGTACCATTTTTGGCAGTGGGAGTCTCCTTAAGTCACTTTCTGAGTCCTTTTGACATGACCCTAGTGATCTTTGTTTGCTTCCTTACTCTCTGGTATGACAAGATGTTCCAGGTTCATCTTAAACATTTCTTACCTCAGACTTGGTAAAGGGTTCTGATTACCCCCCTCTTCTATATCTGTATCTCTGTTTTTCCACACCAGGAATCTTGGTTCTCAAGGATTCAAGAGATGATAGAATATCCCATAATAACTCATTTGTTTTAACCCAACTATACACACAAGAGTCTCAGAATAATAGTGCTAATAATACTAATATTAGTAATACTCATTACTAATATTAATATAATAATACTAATACTACTAATAATACCACCAACCATTATGATTGTTGAAAGCAGTTAAATTCTTTTTTGGCATATAGTATTCCCATTCTTACCACCCACCCAACCCCATTTTATGCTTATACTATATCCACATTGTCAGAGCATATAACTATTATATAATTTTTAATCTTTATGTAGTTCTACAAGTAATTATGTATTTAGTGCTCACCATCAATCCTTATGTAGCTGAGTCATTTTTGTTGTCTGAAGCTTATTCTCTTCTGTTTCCTGAAGAAGCACTTATGGGAACAACATCCCTTGAGTTCTCACATATTGATAACAGTTTGTGCCCTTTGTATCTGAAGATGTATATTGCTCAATGTGTATCTTTGGCTCATATTTTCTTTTCTTGAGTGTCTTAAATATGTTACTCAACTTTCTCTTGACATACAGCATGGCTATCGGAATGTCTGATTGAAGGTAATTTTTTTTCCTTTTGAGCTAGATGCCCACCCCCCTACCAATTTTTTCTTTTTAGTCCATTGAGTTTAAAATGTAGTTTCAGATATTTGTTTGTTTTAGGAAATTTTTTCTTAAGTTACAGTTTTTCGTATTTGTTCTGTTATTTTGTTCTGCTTTTCATCAAGAACTTCTATTATCCGCATAGTGCATCTTTGTTTTCAGTATTTGTCACTTTTTCTCAAATACTTTTTCTCTTTATTTTTACTTTAAAAAAATCTGCTTTCACTTTCTATTTCTCTTAAGGCATTTTATTTTGTATTTACTCATTCTCGTGCTCCTTCTAGTTTAGCCTTCATTTCTAAAATAAATTTTTTCTTCATTTTGAATTCTGTCACCTCATTTTCCTAATTTTGATTTATGTTATTCTTTTATGTCTTAACTTCTTAATGCTTCTTAGATCATTTTGAAATAGTTAAGGTTTATCTGTTTTATGGGCATGTCTTTCTGGCCTGCTGTCATTGACTATAAGGGTATTATTCTGCTCCTTATTTTGCTTTTAAAAATAATAACTTAGTATGGTATTTGACCTTGGTACATTTACGTTGCTTATTTTTATGTGAGTTTTCCTTAACTTTCAGAAGGAGGCTTCATGTAGATTTCCTAATTTCAAAGAACTCCTTCTTATTTTCATAAAGTATTAAAATATGACAGCTTGTATTCTTAAATTTCCTGGTTTTGTTTCTCTCTCCTGCTTTTATCTGGACCATCTCTTTGCATGGTCTCTATTGTCCACATTCTTCTCAAGTTAGATTCTTCTATCAACCATTTTGCTACAGTGTGGGGTCCTGACCTGGAAGGCAACCCTGGCTGATCATTTTCAAAAGTTCATAGCCTCTAACAACCCCTTCAGATGCTATTGTGCACCTTGCATTCACACACTATGGGAGTAGGTAAAGTCCTGCCAGTTTCAGCTGCTTTCTTCTAATTGGCCTCCTATGCTTTTAGTGAATTCCAATAGGCAATTTTGAGATCTCGTGTTCTCATATCTGGCAGATACCCTGTAGCTTTTCTGTGCTTCTCCTTATATAGATCCTGATACTAGGCAGATCTTGTGGTTGTTGGTGGTTTGAATCCCACTTATATCTTCAGGTTCATAGAGATACCTTGTCACCAAGTTTGGTTGTAAATGCAGTCCTTGGATTTTGAGTTTTGCTGTCTACTTGCTCTGTTTTTATGTAAGGATTTGGTTTTCACCACCACTTTATCTTCTTATGGAATTCTCAAGGAACTAGTAATTTTAGCCAATAAATAAACAAGCCAATTCTCTCTTTGAGTCAACTGTCTGGTTATTCTATTTAAAATGATAAAACTATTTGGGGGAATTCCCTGGTGGTCCAGTGGTTGGGAATCTGTGCTTCCACTGCAGGAGGCATGGGTTCAATCCCTGGTCAGGAAACTAAGATCCCACATGTCATGAGGTGTGGCCAAAAAAATTTTATTAATTAAAAAATTAAAATAAAATGATAAAATTATTTTGGGTGTACCAACATGATTAAATTTTACTTTTACAAGAGTGAAACAAAATGCATGTCTGCTTTCTGCTAAACCAAACTTCTGTATCTCTTTTCTTGGAGCCCTGTCAAAAATGACATCACAGGGCTTCCCTGGTGGCGCAGTGGTCAGAAATCCGCCTACCAATGCAGGGGACACGGGTTCGTGCCCCAGTCTGGGAAGATCCCACATGCCGCGGAGCGGCTAGCCCCGTGAGCCACAACTACTGAGCCTGCACGTCTGGAGCCTGTGCTCCGCAACAAGAGAGGCCGCGACAGTGAGAGGCCCGTGCACCGCGATGAAGAGTGGCCCCCGCTCGCTGCAACTGGAGAAAGCCCTTGCACAGAAACTAAGACCCAACACAGCCAAAAATAAATAAATAAATAAATTTATAAAAAAAAAAAAAAAAAAAAAAAAAAAAAAAAAAAAATGACATCACAGAATGGAATATATTGCTCCTAATTTAACACTTTTCGGTGATTAGATCACATAAATGTAAATGTTAGAGAAGTGATTGAATCTATGTAAATCACTGTGTTAAAATATATGGCTCCATTTAGTGCATTAATATTGTAAATGAAATTGTTTCTTTTTTTATTTTTTTGAATTTTTGAATTTTATTTTATTTTATTTTTTAAACAGCAGGTCCTTATTAGTCATCAATTTTATACACATCAGTGTATACATATCAATCCCAATCGCCCAATTCATCACACCACCACCCCCACCCCGCCACCACTTTCCCTCTTGGTGTCCATACGTTTGTTCTCTACATCTGTGTCTCAACTTCTGCCCTGCAAACCAGTTCATCTGTGCCATTTTTCTAGGTTCCACATATATGCGTTAATATACGATATTTGTTTTTCTCTTTCTGACTTACTTCACTCTGTATGACAGTCTCTAGATCCATCCACTTCTCAACAAATGACTCAATTTCGTTCCTTTTTATGGCTGAGTAATATTCCATTGTATATATGTACCACATCTTCTTTATCCATTCGTCTGTCGATGGGCATTTAGGTTGCTTCCATGACCTGGCTATTGTAAATAGTGCTGCAGTGAACATTGGGGTGCATGTGTCTTTTTGAATTATGGTTTTCTCTGGGTATATGCCCAGTAGTGGGATTGCTGGATCATATGGTAATTCTATTTTTAGTTTTTTAAGGAACCTCTATACTGCTCTCCGTAGTGGCTGTATCAATTTACATTCCTACCAACAGGGCAAGAGGGTTCCCTTTTCTCCACACCCTCTCCAGCATTTGTTGTTTGTAGATTTTCTGATGATGCCCATTCTAACTGGTGTGAGGTGATACCTCATTGTAGTTTTGATTTGCATTTCTCTAATAATTAGTGATGTTGAGGAGCTTTTCATTTGCTTCTTGGCCATCTGTATGTCTTCTTTGGAGAAATGTCTATTTAGCTCTTCTGCCCATTTTTGGATTGAGTTGTTTGTTTTTTTTAATAGTGAGCTGCATGAGCTGTTTATATATTCTGGAGATTAATCCTTTGTCCGTCGATTTGTTTGCAAATATTTTCTTCCATTCTGAGGGTTGTCTTTTCATCTTATTTATGGTTTCATTTGCTGTGCAAAAGCTTTGAAGTTTCATTAGGTCCCATTTGTTTATTTTTGTTTTTATTTCCATTACTCTAGGAGGTGGACCATAAAAGATCTTCCTGTGATTTTTGTCAAAGAGTGTTCTTCCTCTGTTTTCCTCTAAGAGTTTTATAGTGTCCGGTCTTATATTTAGGCCTCTAATCCATTTTGAGTTTATTTTTGTGTACGGTGTTAGGGAGTGTTCTAATTTCGTTCTTTTACATGTAGCTGTCCAGTTTTCCTGGCACCAATTATTGAAAAGGCTGTCTTTTCTCCATTGTATATCCTTGCCTCCTTTGTCATAGATTAGTTGACCACAGGTGCGTGGGTTTATCTCTGGGCTTTCTATCTTGTTCCATTGATCTATGTTTCTGTTTTTGTGCCACTACCATTTTCTCTTGGTTACTGTAGCTTTGTAGTATAGTCTGAAGTCAGGGAGTCTGATTCCTCCAGCTACGTTTTGTTCCCTCAAGACTGCTTTGGCTATTTGGGGTCTTTTGTGTCTCCATACATATTTTAAGATTTTTTTTCTAGTTCCGTAAAAAACGACACTGGTAATTTGATAGGGATTGCATTGAATCTGTAGATTGCTTTGGGTAGTATAGTCATTTTCACAATGTTGATTCTTCCAATCCAAGAACATGGTATATCTCTCCATCTGTTGGTATCATCTTTAATTTCTTTCAGCAGTGTCTTATAGTTTTCTGCATACAGGTCTTTTGTCTCCCTAGGTAGGTTTATTCCTAGGTATTTTATTCTTTTTGTTGCAATGGTAAATGGGAGTGTTTCCATAATTTCTCTTTCAGATTTTTCATCATTAGTGTATAGGAATGCAAGAGATTTCTGTGCATTAATTTTGTATCCTGCAACTTTACCAAATTCATTGATGAGCTCTAGTAGTTTTCTGGTGGCACCTTTAGGATTCTCTATGTATAGTATCATATCATCTGCAAACAGTGACAGTTTTACTTCTTCTTTTCCAATTTGTATTCCTTTTATTTCTTTTTCTTCTCTGATTGCCGTGGCTAGGACTTCAAAAACTATGTTGAATAATAGTGGTGAGAGTGGACATCCTTGTCTCGTTCCTGATCTTAGAGGAAATGCTTTCACTTTTTCACCATTGAGAATGATGTTTGCTGTGGGTTTGTCGTATATGGCCTTGATTATGTTGAGGTAGGTTCCCTCTATGACCACTTTCTAGAGAGTTTTTATCATAAATGGGTGTTGAATTTTGTCAAAAGCTTTTTCTGCATCTATTGAGATGATCATATGGTTTTTATTCTTCAGTTTGTTAATATGGTTTATCACATTGATTGATTTATGTATATTGAAGAATCCTTGCATCCCTGGGATAAATCCCACTTGATCATGGTGTATGATCCTTTTAATGTGTTGTTGGATTCTGTTTGCTAGTACTTTGTTGAAGATTTTTGCATCTATATTCATCAGTGATATTGGTCTGTAATTTTCTTTTTTTGTAGTATCTTTGTCTGGTTTTGGTATCAGGGTGATGGTGGCCTCATAGAATGAGTTTGGGAGTGTTCCTTCCTCTGCAATTTTTTGGAAGAGTTTGAGAAGGATGGGTGTTAGCTCTTCTCTAAATGTTTGATAGAATTCACCTGTGAAGCCATCTGTTCCTGGACTTTTGTCTGTTGGAAGATTTTTAATCACAGTTTCAATTTCATTACTTGTGATTGGTCTGTTCATATTTTCTATTTCTTCCTGGTTCAGTCTTGGAAGGTATACCTTTCTAAGAATTTGTCCATTTCTTCCAGGTTGTCCATTTTATTGGCATAGATTTGCTTGTAGTAGTCTCTTAGGATGCTTTGTATTTCTGTGGTGTCTGTTGTAACTTCTCCTTTTTCATTTCTGATTTTATTGATTTGAGTCCTCTCCCTCTTTTTCTTGATGAGTCTGGCTAATGGTTTATCAATTATGTTTATCTTCTCAAAGAACCAGCTTTTAGTTTTATTGATCTTTGCTGTTGTTTTCTTTGTTTCTATTTCATTTATTTCTGCTCTGATCTTTATGATTTCTTTCCTTCTGCTAACTTTGGGTTTTGCTTGTTCTTCTTTCTCTAGTTTCTTTAGGTGTAAGGTTAGACTGTTCACTTGAGATTTTTCTTGTTTCTTGAGGTAGGCTTGTACAGCTATAAACTTCCCTCTTAGAACTGCTTTTGCTGCATCCCATAGGTTTTGGATCGTCGTGTTTTCATTGTCATTTGTCTCTAGGTATTTTTTGATTTCCTCTTTGATTTCTTCAGTGATCTCTTGGTTATTTAGTAACGTACTGTTTAGCCTCCATGTGTTTGTGTGTTTTAAATTTTTTTTCCCTGTAATTCATTTCTAATCTCATAGCGTTGTGGTCAGTAAAGATGCTTGATATGATTTCAATTTTCTTAAATTTACTGTGGCTTGATTTGTGACCCAAGATGTGATCTATCCTGGAGAATGTTCTGTGCGCACTTGAGAAGAAAGCGTAATCCGCTGTTTTTCGATGGAATGTCCTATAAATATCAGTTAAATCTATCTGGTCTATTGTGTCATTTAAAGCTTCTATTTCCTTATTTATTTTCATTTTGGATGATCTGTCCATTGGTGTAAGTTAGGTGATAAGGTCCCCCTATAATAATAACACTATTATTGTGTTACTGTCGATTTCCTCTTTTATAGCTGTTAGCAGTTGCCTTATGTATGGAGGTGCTCCTTTGTTGGGTGCATATATATTTATAATTGTTATATCTTCTTCTTGGATTGATCCCTTGATCATTATGTAGTGTCCTTCCCTGTCTCTTATAACATTCTTTATTTTAAAGTCTATTTTATCTGATATGAGTATTGCTACTTCAGCTTTCTTTTGATTTCCATTTGCATGGAATATCTTTTTCCATCCCCTCACTTTCAGTCTGTATGTGTCCCTAGGTCTGAAGTGGGTCTCTTGTAGACAGCATATAGATGGGTCTTGTTTTTGTATCCATTCAGCCAGCCTGTGTCTTTTGGTTGGAGCATTTAATCCATTCGCGTTTAAGGTAATTATCGATATGTATGTTCCTATTCCCATTTTCTTAAATGTTTTGGGTTTGTTATTGTAGGTGTTTTCCTTCTCTTGTGTTTCTTGCCTAGAGAAGTTCCTTTAGCATTTGTTGTAGAGCTGGTTTGGTGGTGCTGAATTCTCTTAGCTTTTGCTTGTCTGTAAAGCTTTTGATTTCTCCATCGAATCTGAATGAGATCCTTGCCGGGTAGAGTAATCTTGGTTGTAGGTTCTTCCCTTCCACCACTTTAAGTATATCATGCCACTCCCTTCTGGCTTGTAGTGTTTCTGCTGAGAAATCAGCTGTTAACCTTTTGGGAGTTCCCTTGTATGTTATTTGTCATTTTTCCCTTGCTGCTTTCAGTAATTTTTCTTTGTCTTTAATTTTTGCCAGTTTGATTACTATGTGTCTCGGCATGTTTCTCCTTGGGTTTATCCTGTATGGGACTCTCTGCGCTTCCTGGACTTGGGTGGCTATTTCCTTTCCCATGTTAGGGAAGTTTTCGACTATAATCTCTTCAAATGTTTTCTCTGGTCCTTTCTCTCTCTCTTCTCCTTCTGGGACCCCTATAATGCGAATGTTGTTGTGTTTAATGTTGTCTCAGAGGTCTCTTAGGCTGTCTTCATTTCTTTTCATTCTTTATTCTTTATTCTGTTCCACAGCAGTGAATTCCAGCATTCTGTCTTCCAGGTCACTTATCCGTTCTTCTGCCTCAGTTATTCTGCTATTGATTCCTTGTAGTGTAGTTTTCATTTCAGTTATTGTATTGTTCATCTCTGTTTGTTCTTTAATTCTTCTAGGTCTTTGTGAAACATTTCTTGCATCTTCTTGATCTTTGCCTCCATTCTTATTCCGAGGTCCTGGATCATCTTCACTATCATTATTCTGAATTCTTTTTCTGGAAGGCTGCCTATCTCCACTTCATTTAGTTGTTTTTCTGGGGTTTTATCTTGTTCCTTCATCTGGTACATAGCCCTTTGCCTTTTCATCTTGTCTGTCTTTCTGTGAATGTGGTTTTTGTTCCACAGGCTGCAGGATTGTAGTTATTCTTGCTTCTGCTGTCTGCCCTCTGGTGGATGAGGCTATCTAAGAGGCTTGTGCAAGTTTCCTGATGGGAGGGACTGGTGCTGGGTAGAGCTGAGTGTTGCTCTGGTGGGCAGAGCTCAGTAAAACTTTAATGCGCTTGACTGCCGATGGGTGGGGCTGGGTTCCCTCCCTGTTGGTTGTTTGGCCTGAGGCAACCCAACACTGGAGCTTACCTGGGCTCTTTGCTGGGGCAATGGCAGACTCTGGGAGGGCTCACACCAAGGAGTACTTCCCAGAACTTCTGTTGCCAGTGTCCTTGTCCCCACGGTGAGCCACAGCCACCCCCTGCCTCTGCAGGAGACCCTCCAACACTAGCAGGTAGGTCTGGTTCAGTCTCCCCTAGGGCCACTGCTCCTTCCCCTGGGTCCCGATGCACACACTACTTTGTGTGTGCCCTCTTAGAGTGGAGTCTCTGTTTCCCCCAGTCCTGTCGAAGTCCTGCAGTCAAATCCCAATAGCCTTGAAAGTCTGATTCTCTAGGAATTCCTCCTCCCATTGCTGGACCCCCAGGTTGGGAAGCCTGATGTGGGGCTCAGAACCTTCACTCCAGTGGGTGGACTTCTGTGGTATAAGTGTTCTTCAGTCTGTGAGTCACCCACCCAGCAGTTATGGGATTTGATTTAACTGTGATTGCGCCCCTCCTACCATCTCATTGTGGCTT
This sequence comes from Eschrichtius robustus, assembly GCF_028021215.1. NCBI lineage: Eukaryota > Metazoa > Chordata > Mammalia > Artiodactyla > Eschrichtiidae > Eschrichtius > Eschrichtius robustus. Next base: position 47,863,114 of record NC_090825.1, read on the forward strand.
CTCCTTTGTCTTTGGATGTGGGATATCTTTTTTGGTGAGTTCCAGTATCTTCCTGTCGATGATTGTCCAGCAGCTACTTGTGATTCTGGTGTTCTTGCAAGAGAGAGTGAGAGCACGTCCTTCTACTCCGCCATCTTGGTTCCTATTCCCCTGAAATTCAGTTTCTGACTTCAAACACAAGTGTTAACGAATTGGCACATTTACTACTGATTAAATAAAAATAGCTTCCCACACTGACAATTGAACAGACCAGGGCTTTAGAGAATTGTTACTTAAAACTTTACCTGGCATTCTTCTCAACTTTCCATGAGATTTATTTTATGACTAATTTACCCATGGCTTTAAAACAATATTCATCCAGAACTAGTGTTTTTTAAGATAATTTAAGATTCCTTTGCCAGGCCACTCTGTCAAGTACATCTTCTTATAATATTTTTATTGTTGAAGAGATGATATCCAGTAGAATTTATTTTCACTTAGACTTTCTTGTTTAAATCCAAGTGTAAAATGTCTTTTAAAAAATAATTTAAAAAAAAATAATAATAATTATAATGCCACCATAGATTGATGGATGAGTGAATCGAGGAATGGATAGATGTACTGATACATGATGAAGCAAGTACAGAAAAACGTTACTGGTAGAATCTAGATGATGCATAGAGAGATGTTTATGGTAAAATTCAACTTTGCTGTATGTTTGAAAATGTTTGTAATAAAATATTAGGAAATACCATCATAAATGTTAAATCTCTATGAAAGAGAAATGGAAAACACTTTGAATTTCATTCTAGAATTTCCTTATTTAAAACCAAACTTTGTAAAAACTAGAAGAATTATACTCTGAATGTTTCTTCTATGTGTATTTAAGCACATTTTAATAACTTTTATGAAAGAAGAATTTCTTAAAAACAGGTTGTATCTGTTCTTCTTTACGGAAGTTCTCTATCCAAAATAGTTTCAGGAAGGAGGTTTCCTTGATACACAGGTTTAAAATAAAAACCAAATTTAAGAAAATTTTTGAACTGAATGCCAGATGCTGCTAGTGTAGACAACACTCTCTCCCCACATGTTCATGCACAGCATAGGGCTTTGTTTTTTTAGCTGGAACAGAAGGGATGTGTTTGCTTGGGGTTATATGCTGCAAGAGGATTTTAAAGGGATGGTATCAGCTTTCCCCCCCTACGCCTAGAAATGGGTTTGATTCCTCAGGATTAGAGAAATAAAAGTCAGAAACTAGACCTCCTGAAACTGTGGGCACAAGCAGAGCTGTTGTGGGGCCTACATCCAGGAAGTATCCAGTATCCAGAAAGTAAAGGTGGAAGCCGTACTACCAACTAGTATGGAAGTCAGGTCAGCTGTGGCATCCTGAGGACTGGCAGTTTAAGGGATATCCAAAAGCAGCATCCTTGTTATGGACATTGTTGTTCTCAGAATGCGAGCCTTGAGCAGAGACCACAGTGGGGTTCATTCAAGCAGATTCCTGGGCAGTGGTGAGGACATTTGAATGGGAGAGGGAAAGGTGGTGGATGCCCCATGAGGCTGCCGTGACATAGTGGCTATTAGACATAGATGAGGCTCCTTTGATGGCTCATGGAAACAAATGAGGGACACTTTGAGTAAGTTTATTGTTTGGGAATAAGTTCCCTGAAAGCAGAGCCTGAGGTGGGAATTCTTATTCAAGTGATTGATTTGAGGACTGTTCTCAGGAGAAGGGCATGAAGGAAGCATGATAGGGTGAGGATGCCAGCAACCCAAGAATAAGATCTCCGCTGGAGGTTCGCTTCAATCAGATCTCACACAAAAGCTCTGGAGGGTAGATTGCATCCCACAACTGATCTTTTGCTGAGTATGTATCAGGCAGTCATTGGCTGAAGTTTGGCCCAAATGTAGAGGGTTGGAACGGCCTTCCAAAGGAAGAGGCTTCTGAGGACAATTCTTTGGAGAAAAGGGAAGCTGTGCCTTGTTAAAATCCAAACCATAGTAGTGGGTGCATGCCAGTGAAAGGTAGCTGGTTGGAGCACCAGGACCATCAACACTGCTGCTATATTTCTCTTTGCAGGCGGGTGGTCTCGGATTTACTGTAAACGAGGTATAAATGTAAATGTGACCCTCATTTTATAGTCACAGGCTTATGAGACCAGCCATATTAACCAAATATTGATCTTCGATTAGCTTCAAGCATGTAGACCAAAAATAGGCAATGTGTTTTTCCTCTAGGGACTATACCTGATTTATCTATAACATTTGTTAGCTCCATACTCATGATTAGATAATTTTTTTTAACAATATCAGAGAAGTAGCAAAAGTGAAAAAAGAGAATTTGATTTAGATTTAGCTCACAGGGAATTCAGTCCTACTTCTACTACTTCTGTGGCTTCAGCCAAGTCTTTACACTTTTTTGGGCCTTTGTTAGATAAGGGACGATTGACATTTGCTACAACCTTATTAATATTTTGCTTGTTATATCTATGAGGTCATAGGGACCCATTGGAAGTCCTTAAACAGAGGCCAACAGTTTTAAAGTATCTTTGAGGAAGGGAAACCTAGTAACTGAGTGTACTGCCTGGAGGAATGAGAAGCAGGGAGACTCAGTAGAAGGCTGGAACAGAACTCAGGCTGGAGACAGTGAGGTAATAAGGTCTTTCCTGCCTCCTCCGCCACCCAGACTAGGTTGGAGTCCCTGCAGGACTCTCTCAAAGCACCTTGCAACTGTATGTGCAATGTTCATTTTATCCACTAAACTTTATTTGCATAAGCGTAGGAACCATGCCTATCTTATGCAGCATTGCATAACCAGAGCTGGACACAGTGTCTGGCACGTATTTGCTGAATAATTCAATAAAGTAGAGGAATGTAGTTTAATTCAGTAGATACTGGTCAAGAATAAATGACAAGTCTTGGTATCTGATGAAGGAGAAGAGTCACAGGTTAACTTCAGAGCCTCAGAGGACAGTAATAAAGTTGGGAAAGTAAGATATTAGTTTTCTATTGCTATAAAACAAATGATCACGACCTAGTGGATTAAAACAATACACAATTCTGTGGGTCAGGAGTCTGGGCAGAGCTTAACTGGGTCCTCTGCTCAGGGTCCTACAGACTGCAGTCAAGGTGTCAGCCAGGGCTGTTGTTTTCATCTGGAGCTTGGGCCTCTTCCAAGCTCATGCAGACTCTTGGTAGAACTCGGTTCCTTGCAATTATAGGACTGAGCCCCTCAGCTCCAAGAGGCTATCCTCTCACTAAGCAATTCAAGGTCTTCAGGGGAGTGTCTCTCTTGCTTTGAGTTTCTTCTTTCAAGGAAAGTCTGCACCCTCTTTTAGGTCAGGCCCAAGTACGACAATTTCCCTTTTGATGAATTCAAAGTCAACTGATTAGGGATCAGAATTACATCTGCTCAGTCTTTTCACCTTTGCCATATTCCGTTGGCTAGAAGCAAGTAACAGACTCTACCCACACTGAAGAGGAGAGGATTACACAAAGATGTGGATACCAAGTGGGGGGAATCACAGGGAGCCACTTTGAAATTCTGCAGCTCAGTCTTTTTAGCTTTGAGTGTTGGTGGGAGATAAAAAACTAGTGATGGGTGAAAAGTCAAAGTGGGCCTTGTGGATATGACACAGTTGAAACTATGAGAGAAGGTTTATTACCCAGAGAGAAAAGCAAAGGGACAAAGACACTCTTGGTTTTGGGAAAATATTTACTATTTAGGAAAGGAAAGGGACCTAGCAAAGTAGAGAAAGATGAGCAAGATGTAGGAGAGGAGCTTGTAATGAACGGTCACATAAGCAGGAAGGAATTTCAAGAGCCTGTTGATTAGTAGAGGTGAATGGGGCAGCACTCAAGGAGAACACTGATAAAGCCACTCATTTGACTATGCAGTGACCTTAGAGAAAACTGTTGTGGTGCAGGTGTAGCTAACGTCAGAGTCGAGGTGGTAGGAGGCTAATGGGGCGGGGGATGTTTAAGTGGTAGAAGAGGGGTGCTCGGTGCAGGCCTCTGAGAACTCCCACGTCAGTCAGAGGCACGGCTGGGCCAGGAGTCACTGCTTCCAGAAGAGGAGGAGCTTCCCCAGGTCTATTTCAGTCTAGCTCTGCCTACAAGGCCCTCAATTGTCTTTCATTCTGGGATGTGTGAGGTAGCACTACAGGCTGCATTTAGGCTGTTTCTGGCCTCTTCTGGGCAAGAAAAAATGAGACATTTAGTAGAAAACATGAGTAATCTACCAACTTGGGGAAATCTGAGGTAGGGAACCTTTCTGCTCTCTGAATAATTAAAAATTGACTCTTTCATCTAGTTCTGTGAGTTGAATTTTTAATGATGAGTAAAAATCCTTAGTGGTTTCTTTTTGGCCAGCCCTTATTTCTTTTAAGCCAGGAGCCCAGTTACCCTATCTGTTTTGCAGAAATCAAGTACAATTCCAAGGAAACGATATAGTAGGAAGCGTTAAGCAATTGTTCAAACCTAAGACAGATATTCTGAGGCTCTTGAAATAACCAGCATTGAAAACGGGTATCATTAATCAAATGCAGTGTTGCCATGTAGAAGCTAAATTTAATTCTAATGTCGCAAATCCATAAATGAGACTGTTTCTCTTTATGGTGTCCCGGGATTGTGTTCACCTTCTCTCCTTTCATTCAAAAGATCAACCTGAAATAATTTTGTTTTTATTTTGAGACTCATATAGCTAACAAAGACAAACACAAAGAGTATCATCTGATTCCATTAATATGGCAAAAACATCGTCCAACTTTCTTGTATCTCAATTTAATTATTAGTTACAAATATTTATTTCTGTCATAGAACAATTCCCATAAGTATTTTCACCATCTTTTTTTTTTCTTTATCATTTATCCCATGTTAAAATTTCCTGGATAAAAATACTATGCATAGAAAAATAGGATTAAAACCTACAGCTCTAAGAATTTGTAATCTTCTCGGCAGTGTGTTCATGTAACATTTTAAATGGGTTTTTCCATCATTCTAAACCAATGGGGTGAGTGCTGTGCACACTGTTGTAAAGTGTATTTCATGGCTCACTGGGCTTTTCTGTCTTTAACTTTCCAATATATGTAATTTGATTTAAATTTTTGGCTGGTCAGGATAAGGAGAAATAGAGAGAAATTGCTCTTAACGGAAGCTCCAGTGTGCCTGGGATTATAATTGAAGCAGAAAGTTGGACATCTTTCTCTGGAGGAAGTTAAAAAAAGGCTTTGTTCCATTTTTACATTGGAGATCATCTGTTATTGTAACCTAGACACCTAAGCCCACTCCAGATTCAGAATGTGCCCTTTATAAACATGCATGCCAAGTTTCAAATGCCCTTTTTGAATGTTTGCATATAATTTGGAGCTTGCAATGCCGAAGTAAAATACAGCCTCCATTGTATCACGTTACCCACACGGCATGTGAGCTGCCTCTTTTCTCTGACATTGCTTGAATAGACGAAGCATAGTTTGACTTCTTTCAAAAAGAGGAATGTTTCTCGGCTCAACTGAAATGATTGCTAGGTATAAGCTGCCAACTTCATTTTCCCCCTACAGGAATGTACATTTTTCCCTATTATAAAATGTACTCATAATAGAAATGAGACAGTTCCCAAGAGTGTGGTTATCCAGAGGTAATCTCAACCCAATCTGATTAGAGGCAAGTGGCTCATGCCTCAGAATGCTCCAGGGTATGATTATTTTATGATAACCATACTCTGTATCATGTCTTATTGACTGATAAAGCATCAACATTGCTATTTAGAGGAAAAGCTGAGAAACCAAGGGGGATAAATGGTTCTAGAAAGGAAGTGATTCTTTCGAAAGACCCAAGCTGCCTCTTGTGCCATCCTTTTACAATTTCAGGTGGAGCATGAAAGGTCATCAGTGGCCTATTTTAGTATCTCTTTAGTGCCAAGATCATTAATCTGATGCATTTATTTACATTTAAATGTATACTAAATGAATCTCTCTGCGTTGTGAAAGCCGAATGACATTCCTTTCGAGAGGATGCTGTTTTTTGTTCTCATCATCCAGATGACTTCATTGCACAGGTCCAGGGAAATACAGATAGAACCTAAAAAATATAGCTGCCAGCTTGCCTGTGGAAGCCATATGCTGGTAACATCACCTAGCATTGGAGTGAGAGGAGCATATAACTAGCAGGCAAGTATTTTGCACCGAGAATAGCTTTTGGACTATTGGTAGGAGTGTGTCCCTTGGCACATAAGTCCAACATTCAGGCACCCACAATATCCTTACCTCTCTCAAAGGCTATGACCACACATCTATAAAAAAATGTGGGGTGAAGGAATTGAAGCAATTACCTTAGGTGATTCAATTTGACTACCTATCTTGTCGCAGTTACTTTATGTTTTCATTGTAAATATAAACTTATAGCCTAAATTACCCAATCATTGCCTCAGGATTCCACTTCCTCTTACTATGTAGACATAGCTAATATATTCAAATTGAAAAATGTTCCACAAGTAATAGTGTCCAGCTCTGGTTCTTGGTGATGCATCTTTCTGATCAAATTTAACTTTGAGAAGTATAGTCTAGTTACTTCTATAATAATTGGTCAAGAGTCACTGGTTGCTGGGGTCAAGAAATCTCTTTCATTCCTCAGTCCATTTCCTTGGCTGTACATTATTGATGTGGTCTGAACAGAATAGCACTTTGAAAACATACATAGGATTACCTTAATTTATACTTGTCTGCTTTAACTACCCCACTATTCACAGAGCCAGTGGTATTTTTATCTTCAAAATCCAAATCTGCTAGAATGGAATTTCTGTTAATTTCCCAAAGAACATTTCACCCGAACCTCTATCTAAGATCTAAGTTTAGTGTTTGCCACAGAAACCATCTGAATGGTTTTCAAAAAGACCTTATAACTGATCAAACTGATCGTTTAACATTAACATCCCCCTATTAACATGATGCTATTTCTCTCCCTTTTAAAAGCAGGGTTGTACTGCTCATCTATTTTTTCTCCTATCATAGCACTTTTTAAAAATCAGACCTTTTGTTTGCATTGCTTGTTTCTGCTGGGTAGATACACTTCTTCTCAATTATCTTTAGACAATCTTGATGAGCAGGATATGAAGACCCTGTCCTCAGCTCTCGAAATTAAGGGAGCATGGAAACCCCAAAGACTGTTGATGGCATTTGTCCTAAGAAGAGTTGTCCAAGAAGAGCTTCCCCCCACAAAATAAAGAGCCAGCCACTTCGCTGGTTCTGCCGTCTCAGACTTCAGTGGATTCTGTGATCCTCGTGCTTTTCAGTATAGATGAGTGAGGGTTGATGTTCTCATGGTTTTTCTCTTCTGCATGCACTTACTTAAGGCATTTTTTATTTGTTCTTTGTTTTTGTGTGTTTGTTTACAATAAGGACTGGAAATAATTCAGGCATGTGACACCATGTAAGAGATTGAGTGTTCTCCTATCTTCTTATCTTCTCACGTCTGTGTCTCTGGCTGTTCCTTTCGGCTGTGTAGTTCAGTAATTCCCCATGGGAGAGCGTGGACTAAGTTATGATGCAGTAACAACTGTAAAGTTGTCATATCTTCAAATAAGATTTATTTTTCACTCTACAGGGGAAATCACAGGCCAGCAAGATAGGCTCTGCCCATGTAACCTCACTCTAGAACCCACGCTATCAGGAGCACTGCTGTGACTAGGCAAAGGGAGCTCTGGGGAGTTCTGCATTGGTCCAGTGCCCTGGCCCGGAAGTGATACACATTGACAAACACGATGTACATGGTCCATCTAACAAGGATTGCACCAAGGGGATAGGCAGTACATGGCTGTCATGGGTCTGCAGAGAGAGAGAGCTGGAAACGTTTGGTGAATAGCAGGAATGACTATAACATGCCCTCAACTAAAACACTAGAGATAATTTTTTTCAGCTGATAAAGGAGCTCATTAACTTCTTCTCCCACATTAGTAAATTCTCACTCAAAACCTCAGATTAGGGATATTGTCATCAAACTTTAAGGCTCAAGGATAGATTTATTAGTTTTCTATTGCTGTACAAAGTTAGTGGCTTAGATAATGTATTCATTATCTCATCATTTCCAAGGATCAGAAATCTGGGTGTGGATTGGCTGGGTGTTCTGCTCAGGGTCTCATCAGACTGTAATCAAGGTGTCAACAGGGCTCAATCCCATCTGAGGCTTAGGTTCCTCTTCCAGTCTCACTGGTTGTTGGCAGAATTAAGTTCCTTGGACTTGTGAGAGTGAAGTCCCCAGCTTCTTGCAGGCGATTGGACAGGGACCACTGTCAGTTCTTAGATGTCACCCTCAGGTCCTTGCCACACAGTGGTTGTTCTCTTCTTCAAGGCCAGCAGGAGAAATCTCTCTCTTAGAATCCCTCTGATGACTTTTTTTTTTTTAATTTTATTTATTCATTTATTTATTTATGGCTGTGTTGGGTCTTCGTTTCTGTGCGAGGGCTTTCTCTAGTTGCGGCAAGTGGGGGCCACTGTTCATCGCGGTGCGCCGGCCTCTCACTATCGCGGCCTCTCTTGTTGCAGAGCACAGACTCCAGACGCGCAGGCTCAGCAATTGTGGCTCACGGGCCTAGTCGCTCCGCGGCATGTGGGATCTTCCCAGGCCAGGGCTTGAACCCGTGACCCCTGCATTGGCAGGCAGATTCTCAACCACTGCGCCCCCAGGGAAGCCCCCTCTGATGACTTTTAAAGGCTCTTCTGGTTAGGTGGTCCAGGCCCACCTAGGATAATCTTTTTTGATTAACTCAAAGTCACCTAATTAGGGATCTTAATTATATCTGTAAATCCCTCTGCCATATAGCATAGCATGATTATGGGAGTGATATACCATTATATTGACAGGTTCCTCTCACAGTCAAGGGGAAGGGATTATATAGGGCACATACACTGGGGGCAGAAATCTTGGTGACCATCTTAGAATTCTGCTGACACAGAGACACAGAGGGGGCCACATCTGTGCAATTAGAAGCCAGTCTTGAAAGCTGGTAGTGTTTGGGACCATCTTAATAACTGGCATCGCAGAAAACATTTGTTGGATTGTCCAATGAATCAACGTTTAAAACGTAAAAAGGACAGAGTGAGGGAAGGGAGGGAGGGAGGGAGGGAGGGAGGAAGGAAGGAAGGAAGGAAGGAAGGAAGGAAGGAAGGAAGGAAGGAAGGAAGGAAGGGAGGAAGAAAACAGACATGAAGTAACTTCAAGTTGAGAGGGCCATGAGGCAGTGATGGGGTGGTGTGTGTATCAGATCAGCCTCCCAAATGCTATACCTCCAGTTTATTCCCAAGCGTCACACTGTCTCTTCAATAGAGATGTGTGACATTCTTAGATGGCACTTGATGGTGTGTTTCATTGTATCTCCTTCTGGAGGTAACATTTCTTTTTAAGGTTTACTTTAAAGGAACTCACTGCATTATTCTTTTCTAGAGAGAAGAACATTGGTTGCTCTGCTCAGCTGCCTAAGATGGCTCATTATTCTATAATATGTGCAGTATTGCCCAGAAATAATTTTCCTTTTATTTTTGCCCACAGGGTGGAAAATTAAAGTTGAAATACAACTTTATTTTTGCTTTTCCCAGAAGAGGTGACGGTGTAGTTTTTCCTGCCTGTTTTTCGGCAAGCAATGAAATATTATTTTGGCTACAACTGTTGACTCCTTCATCCTACTTTGGCAAATGTTTTATGTAGAGAGTCTCCTGCCCTTGTTTACGCCCCAGAGGCCCATCTCAGGGTCTTGCAGGATGTAGGGGGATTTCCCTCCCAGAGGCTTTGTGACCTGGTTTTTCTGCCTGACACCATACTCAGATATGCCTTTGCATGCTCTTCTTTTTCTAACTGGAGAGAGTTATTCCCAATCTCTTTAAAACATATCTGCCCAAGAAATACCACGTTTTGGACTTAAGAAATGGAGAAGTTTTAAAGAAGACTTGACCATCAATGGTTTTGATTTCTTTGGTCCTGAGTATTAACACAATAGTAAAATCATTGACCAAGGGAGACTCTGTACATTTTAAGAGACTTTCTCTTGATTTCACTATTTTCTGTCTCCTGTTAGCCCTTTTAAAATCCATTCCAGTGAAGAATTTAAAGAACTGTAATAAAAAACTACTAAGATTATCTTTTAGGTCCACTTCTATAGATCTTTTCTTCCGTTTACATTTAACATCATTTTGTGACCAATACCTAAGATGAGAAAAGTGTTATTTAATTTTTTTCCAGCTAAGGAAACTTTAAAGAGTCTATAGGGTCCTGAAACATCCATTCAATATTCATTCAACATATTTCTTGAGTAAGTACTTTGAGCACAACACTGCCCTGAGCATTTGAGACATAGTAAAAAGACCTAGTCTCTGCCCTTAAGGAAGATACTGGTAGAAAGAGCATCAGTTTAGAATCAAACAGACCTGAGTTTGAATTCCTATTCTGACATCTGCTGGGTATAAACCTTATGCATATTATGTTTTTCTCTAAGTCTCAGTTTCTTGTCTGTAAATTGGACATAATAAACCTTATCTCCTCAGATGGTGAGTATTCAAAGACTCTAGTGACATAAAAAAAATATTACATCATGACCAAATTATCCAAGGAATGAAATTATCCAAGGAGGAGTCATTTAGTATTAAAAATATATATAACTAAAATCCACAAAGAATACCTACCAAAAACCTGGAGTAAATATCTTTATTAATGATAAAATGTTAAAAGCATTCCATTTAAAATCAGTCATAAGTTAATACTAGTCATTATCACCACCTCTGTATTCAACATTATATTGGAGTTACTAGCCAACACAGTATAACATGAAAAAGAGAGAAAAGCATAAGGATTGAAAAGCAGGAAACATGACTGATAATATTTATGGAGGATATGACCACCTGCAAGAGAGCCCAAAGCAACCTATATACAAGGTATTGGGGGTTTTCAGGCTGGCTTGATAGTATGATCAATATATTAAAACTAATTTTATTTGTCTACTCTAGCAACAAATAATTGGAAAACATATTTTAAAAGATTTTCTTTTATAAAGAACCTAGAAATGAACTTAACAAAGGGCTTCCTAGGCCAGTATGGAAAAAATTATAAATCTTGTTTGAAGACCTTATCCAGATTATATTCCATGGCCGAGAACTATAATCACTAAGAATTATATGCATATCCTCAACTCCATTGCACTTTTCATTGCTTTAACATGCTGGCCTGCCTAACCAAAATCATGGTACACTTGTATATATGTACCACATAGTCTTTATCCATTCATCTGTTGATGGACATTTAGGTTGCTTCCATGTCTTGGCTATTGTGAATAGTGCCACTATAAACATAGGGGTGCATGTATCTTTTTGAATTATAGTTTTGTCCGGATACAGGCCCAAGAGTGGGATTGATGGATCATATGGCAGGTCTATTTTTAGTTTTTTGAGGAACCTCCATACTGCTTTCCATAGTGGCTGCACCAACTTACATTCCCACCAACAGTGTAGGAGGCAAGACCTACACTGTTATGTTTTATGGCTGAGTAATATTCCATTGTATATATGTGCCACATCTTCTTTATCCATTCATCTGTCGATGGACACTTAGGTTGTTTCCATGTCCTGGCTATTGGAAATAGAGCTGCAATGAACATTGTGGTACATGACTCTTTTTGGATTATGGTTTTCTCAGGGTATATGCCCAGTAGTGGGATTGCTGGGTCGTATGGTAGTTCTATTTTTAGTTTTTTGAAGAACCTCCATACTGTTCTCCATAGTGGCTGCATCAATTTACATTCCCACCAACAGTGCAGGAGGGTTCCCTTTTCTCCACACCCTCTCCAGCGTCTGTTATTTGTAGGTTTTTTAATGATGGCCACTCTGACTGGTGTGAGGTGGTACCTTATTGTAGTTTTGATTTGCATTCCTCTACTAATTAGTGATGTTGAGCATCTCTCATGGGCCTGTTGGCCATCTGTATACCTTCTTTGGAGAAATGTCTGTTTAGGGCTTCTGCCCGTTTTTCGGTTGGGTTGTTTGGTTTTTTTTGTCATTGAGTTGTATGAGCTGTTTGTATATTTTGGAAATTAAGCCCTTGTTGGTTGCATCATTTGCAAATATTTTGAGGAGACATTATTTTTCAAAATTATTTTTGAAAGAGAAAATTTTGATGATTACTAAGTTAGTTGACTACTTGATATATTTTTCTCTTTGCAAAATGCCAACTTCTCCCAGATTCTCTCTATCACCTGATGACCCTGCTTTCTATGCACTGAAGAAAAATGAAGCAATCAAATGAGAACTTACATGAACCACCCACCACATCTGCATACCCATTAGCATCTGCACCCACACGCTTACAATTCTTCCTGCTCCTGTAGATGAACTCCCCAAGCTTTGAACTAAACCCAAGCCCTCTGTTTATGCACCAGGCCCCATCCCTTCTTATCTATTCCAGTACATTGCTATAGCAATTTGACTCTCTCCTGCATCATCCATTGTTTCCCCTTTATACTGGGATCCTTCCTATTAGTATACAGATATGCTATTATTTTCTCTCATCCTAAAAACAAAAACAAAAACCCATCTTGATCTTTCCCTTCCAGCAACCACCCATTTCCCTCAACCCCTTTATATATGATTTTATAATTTATAGCAAAATTCCTGGAAAATGTTATCTATTCTCAATTCTTTGATTTTCACTTAGACCCACTTCAGTGAGGTCCCTCTCCCACTACCATTGCTCTTGTCAAGGCCACCGGTGGCCTCTGCTTTACTGTGTCCAGTGGTCAGTCCTCAGGCCCCATTTTACTGGACCTAATAACAGCATGTGACACACTCTCCTTAAAATCAGCTTCTTCACTTGACTTCTAAGACCCCATACTCTCCTGGAGATTTTTTCTGGTCACTCCTTCTCAGTACCCTTTGCTGATTCTTCCTTATCTGTCCAGCTTCTAAGAATTGGAATGTTCCAGAGATCAGTCCTTAGACCTCTCCTCTATTCTGTCTGCATACATTCCCTAGTCATCTCATTCAATCTCATTGCTTCAAATACCATGTTATCTGCCTGCTCCAGGTATCTTCTCTTTCCCTCTAGATCTGTTCTCCATCTTTCTCCCTGTTCTTTGCCTCAGGAGGTTGGCTTGTATTTACTTATCAACCAGCCTCTGTCCCTTCTGGCTTCTGGTTGGTTATAAACATTGGTGCACAGTGGCAGGATATTAAGGGGAGAGAGAAGCGTGAGGTTGGGGTATTTATTCCTTTGGCTCCTTCTGGGTAAGGGCTCTTAACTAAAGATGTCTCCTCTCGAGACCCCCCTTTTCTACCCAACTCTTTCCCAGTTCCTATGCCCCCCTGTTTCCCCTGTTCTTTTGGTGCTTGCAACATCCAGAGTTTTCCAAGATTCCTTGGGTTTCCCTAAGTGCCCACCTCTAAAAATAGTCCCTCTGTAAATAAACTCTCCTTAAATATTCCTAATTTGCACACGCTATTATTTTCTGTTGGGATCCTGACTGATACGGTTCAGTGACTTCCAAATGTATAACTTCAGTTGGTGTCTCGCTTCTGAACTCCAGCCTTCTGTATCCAGCAGGCCACAGAGCACCTCCTCTGTGCTGTCTAGAAATCTCAAACTTATCATGTCCAGTTTTGAGCTCCTGACATTCTCCCTCCAACCTATTTTCCCCTTCTCAGTAAATGGCAACAGCGTCTTTCCTTTGCTCAGGCATATCTCTTGGACTAATCAGTTCTTGGATCTTCTCCCACCTCACATCTCATTATCAGCAAATCCTCTTGGTGCTACTTCTCACCGGCCACTTCTCACCACCCCATTGCTATGACCCTGGTCCAAGCCACCATCACAGCTCATCTGAATTATTGTAGGAGCCTCATATATGGCCTCCCTGCTTACTTCCTGCTCTATGGGTTCTCAACACAGCAGCCAGGGCAGTCCTGTTATACACAGTCAGATCACATCCCTCCTCTGGGCATCAGCCCAGCCTCACTCTGACCCACGTGAGTGGGTCCCTGTCTCCTTTTTGACCTCATGTCTTACAACTCCTGCCTTTGTTGTCTCCACTCCAGCCATCCCAGACTCTTCATTTGTGGAGACTTGCTTTCCTTCTGCCTTACCCCAGACAGGCATGTGGCTGGTTTCCTTGCTTCCTTCTGACCTTTCACTTATTAGTTTTACTCATTTCTTATTTTTACTTATTTAGTTTTTCTATTGTCTTCTCCCTACCAGAATGTATGTTCCATCATGGCAAGGAATTTGTCCCTTGAAGTAAGTGTCTGGCACAGAGCAGTTGAATTTTTTTTTTTTTTTTTTATATAGTTGGTAGACTACAATGAGTCTCCCTTCTGGTTTCATTTACTTTTTTTTTTTTTTTTTTTTTAATTTATTTATGGCTGTGTTGGGTCTTCATTTCTGTGTGAGGGCTTTCTCTAGTTGCGGCAAGTGGGGGCCACTCTTCATCGCAGTGCGTGGGCCTCTCACTATCGCGGCCTCTCTTGTTGCGGGGCACAGGCTCCAGACGCGCAGGCTCAGTAATTGTGGCTCATGGGCCCAGTTGCTCCGCGGCATATGGGATCTTCCCAGACCAGGGCTCGAACCCGTGTCCCCTGCATTGGCAGGCAGATTCTCAACCACTGCGCCACCAGGGAAGCCCCAGCAGTTGAATTTTGAGTGAATGGAAAACATTTTATAGAGACCTAAATAAATGGAGATACACTGTTTTAATGGATAGGGAAACTCAGGATTATGAAGATGTCAGTTTTCCTCAAATTGATCTATAAACTCAGTGCTATTCCAATAAGAATCCCAGCAGAGGTTTTCAAAGAACTTGACAAATCGATTCTAAACATATATTGATGAGCACAGCCTAAGAATAGCTAAGCAGTCTTGAAGAAGAATAAGGTGGGAGAATTTGCCTTTCCTGATAGCAACATTTTTTTCATAAAGGTATGTTTAATAATACTAGGTGGTATAGGTTCAGGACTAAACAAATTGATGATAGAACAAAATAGAAAACCCAGAAGCAGACCTGTGTATATGGAAACTTAATATATGACAGAAATAGCATTGCAATCATTGGAAAAAGGGAGGATAATTCCATAAATTGTCCTGGGACACTTGCTTATACATATGGAAAACAAGTGAAATTGGATCCCTATCTCACACCATACACATAATGAATCTCAGGTGAATTAAACTTAAATGCGTACAGCAAAACTTTAACATTTTTAGCATAAAAGAAAAGAATATATCTTTATGACTTTGGAGTAGAGAACGACTTACTAAAAAGACCAAGCACGTACTAACCATGAAGAAAATATTGATGAATATGCCCACATAAAAATGAGGAACATTTGTTCATTAAGAGACACTATTAAAAAAGTGAAAATATGTTATACAAGATGGAAGAAGATATTTGGAACAAATACAACTGACAAATGATTATTATTATGTTATATATAAATAACTCCTAAAATCAATTAGAAAAATGCAAATATCTCAAAATGAAAATGGGCAAAAGTCTTGAACAAGCTTTCACAGAAGCAGAAACACAAATGAAAAATATTCATGATAATATTCATCAGTAATCAGAAAAATTCAAATTCATATTTGCAGTGGAAATCACTAGATTTTTTTTAAATCAAAAAATGCTATGAAGTGAAGCATGAGTGAGGATATGGAACAAATGGAACTCTTACACACTGCTGATGGAAAAGTCAATAGGTACCATCATGTGAAAAACAATTTGGTATTATCCTTTAAATGTGAACTTTCACATGGGTACCCAGAGACCTGCTTAGGAATATTTATAACAGCGTTGTTTATAATAACAAACATCAAACAACTCCGTTCAAAGAAACACAATTTTAAGAGACTAGAAATAACCCTGATGTCCCTTGACTGTATGAATGTATAAGTTGTATATATTCACACAATATAATATTTAAGAACACGAATGAACCACAACTACTCACTGGCCATGTTTCCAGTGTTACTGGCCTGTGTTGCTCCTATCCCAGCAGGACATGCAGCTCAGCTCCAGGACGAGACAGCCAGCCCTCCCAGGAACAACATGGACTTTCAGGGCAGGCCCTTCTCCCTTCCCCTGACTCATTCTGCTCCTGGCTTCACACTCCCTGCACCCTACCCCCCAAAGCAGTCTGTGTGTGTGTGTGTGTAGGGGAATGAGTGAAAGGAGGATTCCAAATAGTGTCAGGATTCTGCTAGGAAGAAGGAGGGAATGGGTGCTGGGTAGGCAGCCATTGTCCACCTGTCTGTCCCTCCTTATGCTACAAACTCCTTGAGGCGGGGGACCATGTCATAATTACCTCTGCATTCCCTGAGCACAGTGCCTGGCACACCTCAAGCATTCAAGAAATACTGAACAAAAGACTAGCCTAAGTCAGACCTAACTGGTCAGACCGAGTGAAAGAGAAAACAGGTCAAGAGCCTCTCACCAGCACCAGCACACTCACTGGGAAAGCTGGAACCTACAGGTAGGGAAATGGGTGGATGGTGAATTAGAAAGTAGAGGTGTTTTAAGGGCTTTATTGGACCAGCAAAAGAAAAGCTCACTGGTTGGGGCACCAGCCTCCCCTGGAGTGACAGGGTGTTGTTTTTTGATGCAAGTGTCCTGAAATCTTCAGAAGTAACTCCACAATGAGGTGGTATTTTCCCAATCTTAAAAGGAACACAGGAGACGCTTTCGTCCTCCAGTTGCCAGGGTGTGGAAAATAGCTTACCATTCAACTGGAACAATGTTTTTGGCAGCAGTGCCTTCAGTAGCCTTCTCAACTCGTCCCCTGCTCAAGCCAGCCACTTACTGGACGGGCCGGCTGGCATGACAATGCTTAGGCACCAGGTGTCCGTTAATGTTTTGCATCCCTCTGCTCATGACTGATTTACCAGCCCTGTGTCTGATGAGGTACAGAGAAACCCCAAACTTTCCTGACTTATGGTAAAAAAAAATCAAGATCTGGCCAGTATATTCAAACATCCAGGACAAAAATTGGCCCCCATCCCTGCCTCCACACCGGGGTCACCTTGTATGGATATATGCTTTCTGCCATGCACCAGGGCCCTGCTGAGGGACCAGAGGGGGCTAATCCAGACAGCACTACGCTCGCTAAACCTGTGGTGGGGTTCAATCCTGGGTCTGCCTGGAGGAGGGGGCCCTTAGGGCTCATAGGGCATCAGCTGCTTGCCTGAGGCACCTTTGTCTAATTGGCACAGGACCTAATATTTCCTTCCCATCCTGTCCTGAGGATGGACCCAGAAGCCTCGGACTGATTTGCGATTGCTTCCTGCCCTAGCTATGGCTGGGAATGAGACCATGTGCATAATGGTGTGATCCAGGCCTACCTTACTGGCCCTGTTCCTGGAGATCTGTGTCTCCCTGTGCTGCCTGTCTGCGAGCATCTGCTGGCCCAGGAAGCACCCTGTGCTGTGAGACCATGGCTGCCCAGCCTGCTACCAGCCTTCCCTGGCTGCTGCTGGTCCTGGCTTTCAGTCCTGACTCCTCAAAACTTAGACTTGGCACTGACAGCAGCCTCTGATCAGGACAAGAAGGGACTGTTTTCCATCAGGCCAAATAAGACATCTTTGAGTAGCCAGCCTTCACCCCCTGGGGCACCCTACACATAACCTTGTTTACAGATAGCCTCTTGGACCCTTCTGTTCCAGCACCCCTCCCAACCCGTTCTTCTGGTCCTCGGCCACCGAGTTCATTCCACTGTTATCTCTCATCCCATCTATCTAGATTACAGATCATCTTTCTCTATTATTTTCAGCAATGTGCTCAGACGCTCAATAACATTCTTCATAGCTTGACCCAGCTCCTGAGAGTCTGCCAACCTTATGCCTCCCCCCAGGAGTCACCCCCTTACACATACACACACACACACACACATATGCAGGCACTCACGCACAGAGTCTGCTTTGGGAGTGGGATCCAGAGACGATTTGGTCACTGAAGCCATATACAGGGTGAGTCAGAACCCTGCCCTGAAAGTCCACGTTGTTACTGGAAAGACTGGCTGTCCCATCCTGAAGCTGAACTGCTTGGCTTGCTGGGATAGGAGCAACACAGGCAAATAGGACCAGAAAGTCAGGACTGGGGAGGAATAAAAGATGAGGGGAAGTGGTCCAGTCAAAGATCACTCTTTGAAAAATGTGCTTGGGAGCTGTCATGCCCCCTGCTTCCTTGCTCTGCCCCATCCCCATTTCTCTCTAGAAACTTTGCAGAGAACAGCTCCCTTTCCCCCCATAATTTATTCTAGCCACCTACTCATTCCAACACACTTTTTGATCTGATTCCTATGGACCTGCTCCAGATGCTTGCTTCAGTCACCTTGGCAATGTGCCCACTTTGTACTATCCTTCCCCCTACCTGGCCCTCTCCCATGGGGAATCCTGGCATTAAGACTCCCCTGCACCCTGGCTTCAGGGAGTGTGAGCACCTTCAGGGCTGGGATCCCTTCATTATGTTCCTTTTCTATTCTCCAGAGCACCCAGTGTGATTCTGGGCACACATCATATGATTAGTTGATGTTTGTTAATTGACTGATGGACAGATTCATTATAAGCACACTTTCCATCACATCTTGTAAAGTGGTGTTTTTCAACGTGTGCTGTGAGGATCCTTTACACCAGAATCTCATTGGGTATTTTCTAAAATGCAGAATCTTGGACCCCACTACACACCTACTAAATCAGAATTTCTGGGAGTAGAACTCTGGCATTTGCATTGTAGTGGATAAAAGATGGCCACAAATTCTTTGACATTTCTCCCATTGAGAGGTAGGGTCTGTTTCTCCTCCCCTTGAAATCTGGCCATGGCTGCTCTGAACAATGAGGTGATGCTATGCCAGTTCCAGGCATAGGCTTGGTCTCTGGGAGCCCTGGACCACGTAGAGAGATGCTATGGCTACATGGAGAGCGAGAAGGTCCCAGCTGAACCAGATTTACGCTCATCCAATTTGCCAGGCATGAGGGTGGAGCCGTCTTGGACCCTCCAGGTTGAGACCAGCCACCAGCTAAAAACCAATGGGTAACCCCAGATGTTCACATTGAGCAGAAGAATCACCCAGCTGAGCCCTGCCAGAAGTCCTGACCCACAAAATCATGAGATATAATATAATGTTTGTTGCTGTAAGCCTCTATGTTTTGGGATAGTTTGTCATATTCCAATGTGATAGACAACAAGAATATACAGATGCCACAAATTCTCCAGGTTATTCTTGTGTATCCTAGAATTTGAATCACTGTTGTAAAGGGATCTGACATTTAATGAGTGAAATTTTATATTAAAGAATAGAAAATATGAGTACTTTCATAATTTGTTGTCTACATATTCTAGGGGAAGGAAGATATGGCAAAATAAAACCTCATCATTTATGTTGTTGAACTCATTTTGTTTATTGAGCAGTAGGCCAGTTCTGTTCATAGCACAAATAAAAGAGAGGGCCTCCAGCTCTCCTGAACTTTTCTAGACAATCCAGTTGCCACAGACAGTGTTAATAAACAATGTCACCCCAATGGAATAAAATTCAGCTTTGGATTTAAAATGTAGTGAGCCCTGACAACATTTGGTTTGGAAATGTTTCCTTAGTCTATGCTTGCAGGCCAACCATAAGAAGATTTTCTTTCTTTTTTTTTTTTTTTTTGGTTTTTCTCTTGGGAGTATATTTTAAGACTGAAGCTTGTGGATTTCTTTCAGGGTTCATAAAGAAACCTTTAGGCTTGTAAGTCACATGACCGACCTCTGCTTTTGCCATAGTTTTGGATGAAAACCACAGGATATTACAAACCCCACTGGGATTAGTGATTTTTGTTTTGGTTTCTCAACAAAGCAGTTTGGACAAATCTGAAAAATTTTTACAGACTCAGCAGAGATCGGTGTGAAACTCAGCATCTTCCTTGGATGCTTCAGCTCAGCTTCAGTGGGTTTGGACAGGCTCAGTGCTTAAAAATGGAACTCTAAAAGCATAAAACCACACAAGCCAAAAATATTTTCCAAAATGAGTTTAACTAAGCTGAAGCTGCTGGGATTTGTGCCTTTTCTGTACAGACAAGTAAATGTGCCCCTTCCACCTCGACTCCCAGCCTGCCTTCAAGCTCATTGGGTCTGTTGTGTCACATGCTGAGCATGTCCCTCTGGAACAGGACCCTGCCCTCTTCAAACACTCTTCAGAGGTGGCAGTGTGTTTCCAAAAACTCAGTAATTCAAAGTCTGGCAAGAAATCCATCTCACCATTTATTTCTATTTTGTTCTTCTGACAAACAAACTGTCCCATATGGTGGTATCACTTGAGGATAGCTGACAAATAAATATAATCATCCTTAAAGCCAGCGGTTTCCAAACAACTGGTCTGGTCCATGGCGGGGCTTCAACAACTACTTGAGCCACTGGTTAGAAATACAGATTCCCAGGTAGCCCTGCTGAATCCGAATTTCTGGATGGGAGCCCAGGAATCTTCATTTTTAGTGAGTTGCTCAGATGATTGTACACATCCAAGTTTAGGAAACACTTCAGTGTTTTAAAAATACGACACTTCTGCTTCTGGCCAAGATGGAATAATAGGGATTGGATTTATCCTCCTGCCTGAAACAACGAAAAAACTAAAAATGTATAAAAGAGTGTTTTTCAGACCCTGAACATAAGGCAGCCCATGATGGTGATCTCTGAGAAGGGAACGAATGAGTTTCCAGATGCCAGAAAGGGAGATGGGACAACACTTGGTGTATAACAAATGCATTTAAGAAAAGACATCATGAGAAGGTGATTTCATTTTACTCTACCAAGATTCTCATTCATGTCAGAGAAGAGTCATCACTCACTGGGGGCCTGGCTGAATAAACTGAGGTCCTTCCTTCCAGTGGGACATTGAGCTGCATAGGTGTGCGTGTGCTGATAAGAGACTGAGCCAAGTGAAGAATAGGTTTGCAGCATGCTCTTGTTTGTGTTTTAAAAAGAGAGATATTTATGTATTACAATATGCAGAATATTTCTGTGGGAAACATAAGAAAGTGGTATGTTGGTTGTGTCTGAGGAATAGGCCTGGCAAATTGGGATGGGGTAGGAGGGAGATTTGTTTTATAGTACCCTTTTTGTCTGT
This sequence comes from Eschrichtius robustus, assembly GCF_028021215.1. Lineage (NCBI taxonomy): Eukaryota > Metazoa > Chordata > Mammalia > Artiodactyla > Eschrichtiidae > Eschrichtius > Eschrichtius robustus. The sequence continues at coordinate 47,884,203 of NC_090825.1, forward strand.
TAAGATATCTTAGAATGTTCATATATGTTTCATTTTAAATAAAAAAATCAAAATAAATGAGTCATCTTAAGGATTTCTTTAAACATTTTTTGCTTTTCCCAAACTCATCTGTCATATAACTCTTTAGGAAAGCATCGACCATGTCAAGCAATTATTACAATGTGACCCATGCAATCATTTATTCTATATGTCATTCACAATTTAGTTTGTCTTTTATTCATCTGGCGTGTAATACAGTACTACACACCAAAAAATGACAACAAATTACATCATTATTGTGTTTCAACTTGCTCAAAAGATGGGTTGTTGTCATTGTTGTCTGTTCATTTCCAAAATACGAGTTTACAATGATTTAATTGTTCTTGGAGTCTGGCACAGTCCCACACAATGCCCAGCATCAATTAATCTGGTTACATACACATTCCTGCGGCTATTTCTAAAATCTACCAAATAGTTCTACTTTAGACTCCCAAGTATCAGAAGAGTGTGATGTTCTAAGGCCCTTGTTTTCTCTTTGCATGTGTACATGTAAGACAAAGAAAAGCTTTCAGGTCAGAATGAATGTTCTTCCCTCAGGCCACGGTCAGCCTCCCCACTGGATGTCCACGGTCAGACATCCAGTAAGGGGACCCTGCACTGCACTTGCTACTGTACTTCTTGTTCTTTTCTTAAGGATGTGCCATATACATGTTTTTGTTGTTAAGCAAGAGATGAGCTATATAAATTATCTAAAATTTTGCTTGTGCAAACAATAAAGATTTTGTAAGTTTAAAGAATTAAGAGGCCCAAAGAATAGATTTAATCAAAGAACCAGTGGCGGGAATTCCCTGGCGGTCCAGTGGTTAGCACTCCGCGCTTCCACCGCAGGGAGAACGGGTTCGATCCCTGGTCGGGGAACTAAGATCCCGCAAGCCGCATGGCATGGCCTAAAATAAAAATAAAATAAAACTAGGAAGAAAAAAAAAAAAAGAACAAATGTTAAAGAAAGTGATTCAGAGAATCTAAATAACTGAGAAATCATTTCATTCTTACAAGTTTCTGATATCCCATTATGCTTTCTCTACTTCTGTATTCTCACCACTAGAGCAAACAAGGCCAGCTCTATCTCTCTTAAATTCCTTCTCAAAAACAATGGAAAAAGAAGGAAAATATGGATATGTTTGTGTTTGTATTAACATAAACACTGGGCATATACACAAGAAACTAACAATATGCTTACTTATAAGGAGTGAGTGAGAGTGGGGTGGGACTGGAGTAGATGGGGGCAGACCTCTCAGCATATACAGTTTATAGTGCTTTCATATTGAACCGTGACTGCATCACCTGTTTTTCAAATTTAAATTTTAAAATATTTCTCAAAGTTTATCTCATTTCATAAAACATTTATGTAGCATGCCTAAGCCTTGGTTGAATGGATTGAGATTGCGTAAACTGAGTAAAAGAACAGGAAGCTGAAACCCAACCTCCACCTCCTCCTCTACTTATCAATTTGGATGAAAAAAGATCTCGCGGAATTGTCTCACTGATTTTCTTCTGGCTGCCATTTTCCATGGCTTATATCAGATGAGTCTGTAGGTCCTTAGAACATTTTGAAAAATAAGAGACAAAATTCTACTTTGTGTAATCTTTCCTTTTGGAGACTTTTGGGCACCTCACTACAGAATCACCTATGTACACATTGGGATAAAAGAAGCGAACCAAACAAAGAGGATCCTGGGAAGGAAAAGATATTGTGCGTGTGTGTGTGCACATGAGCGCATGCACAGGGGGCTGGGGGAGACAGCAGAGAAGGACTGGAGGTATTTCCCAGTGTAAATATTAGAGGTTTAATTTTTGCAAAACAGCTTTTCTGGTGAAATATTGCTGACTGTATTTGGAAGTTGATAATATAATTCAGTTCTCCTCTGGGTATTGTGGGTATTCTATGATTCTCTTGGTTGAAATGCCTCCCTCCCCACCCCAGAATAGTAGAAAGACTGAATAATTTCATATTGGACACTTTCCCTTTTGGGGAATAATTTAAGCACTACCATATGTCTTTTTATTTTGTCCTTCTCTGCCTCTCACAAACCGCTGGGCTTTGAAAATGCAAAAACAAAACAAACACAAAGAAACACGCTGGAGAAGTGTGTGTGTGTGTGTGTGTGTGTGTGTGTGTTTAAAATCACTCTTGTGATTGCCCGGTCACTGGGCCATCGTAATTATCCAGGAAGGTGTTTGAAGATATGCTCCACTGAAGGGGAGTGATAACAACCTTCAGAAACCGTTTAGTCCCCAGGAACTAAGATCAGTCTGATGGCAGCTGCACAAGATGGGAAGGAATAATCATTGAAATTAGACCAAGGAAGAGTGCGTAAGGTGTGTTTGCTCTCAGCCACCAGCCTCAGAAGAGCTCAAGTCCGGGTAGCATACATTTTTCCTGAGATGAATTCTGGGGTGTTTTCCCTCGGTCATAGCCTGCTCCCAGGCACTCATAGCGAGTTGGTCTCTTTCCTGGGTGTTGTGTAGCATTATTGTCCCATATTCATAGTGAGCTGTCAGATTTCCAGAAGCAGAGGCCCATTTCTGAAGCATCCAAGTCAGTCTAGAAATAATAAGTCTGGTTATTTGATTTTTCACAGCTCTTTGCCTTTTCCCCACACTGAGGAGTTATAGAGCTGACTTTATTTGCATCAAACAGCTGTGGAAGTTAAAGTTATCCCAGATTGGAGCTGTATAATTTACTTGCAAAGTGCAGTGATTCTTTAAGTACATTCACTTCATAAGTACTCAGCAAGCCACATTAGTCAAGAAGCCTCTTATCTCAGAAAGCTGATTAAATTATATAAATTATCAAGACATTTATTTCAAAGATACTGAGAAAAATCAGAGCACTCTTGTCAGGCGCCTGTGGCACTTTTACAACTTGACCCCGACATTCTTTCATATCCTCTCATCAAGAGAAAGCGTCCCCCATACCCTCCTCTGAACCAGGATGGGCTGGTGACTGCTTTGACCAATTAAGTATGGTAGAAATGTCACAATGTGACTTCTCAGGCTGAGTCTGAGAAGGCCGTGCCGCTTCTGCTTTCTTCTCTTGGGACGCTTGCTCAGCGGGAAGTGGGCCACCATGCGGAGGCTACCTCCTCTAAGAAAGCCATGCTGGAAAGGCCTTCTGGTCACAGCGCCGCTGAGCTTCCAGCAACAGCCAGCATCCACTGCCAGCTATGTGGACAGGCCACCTTGGGTGTCCCCAAAAGCTGTGTGACAACAAAGCAGCCAAGACCTTCCTGAACTCGTAACCCACAAAATCGTTAAAAAAGACCGTTTTAAACAAATTGGTTTTTGGTTTACACCACTAAGTTTTAGGGTAATTTGTTTGACAGTGCCCATGGGAAAGCACTTTCTCCCCTTTGACACACCTCCTCACCATTTCAGCTGCCCACTTTCACTTCTGAGCGTTTGCGCTGTGGTTGCATTAATCCATTTCTCCTTGGGGTGATCTTTTCGTACTTTACACATATACACACACCACGTAGGCACAGCCACCCTCATGCACACAAAATCGATCACTTGGCTCAGTTTTACTCCCCAGATCGCTTCATTCAAACCTCACTTTTCAGCTGCAAAAACTTGGGTCTGCAGGGATTAAGTTTCTTGCTCAAGGTCACATGGCTAAGTAGAGGACCAGCTGGAAGTAAACCCAGGTCTTCTGACACCCAGTCCAGTTCTTTTCCCGCTAATTTTCCACTGACCTCATAAAATAAAATAGGTCAATCCTCTTCTACTCCAGAGGCCAGAAACTCTGAAAGTGCCAAGCAAGCCCCTGGGTGCGGCACCTTGTGTGGCCTTCTAGGGGTGACCAGTGGGCACCAGGTAAGCATGGCCTATAGCCAGACTGCCTAATGGGAGGAGAGGGGCATAAATGAGGAAGGGAAAATGGGAAGAGCAAAGGGGGCCTGGCCTACGCCCACCTCCTTCCTCCTGGGCCTGCATTCTGAAGGCCACACGCTAATTATGGTCAGAGTGTAGGCGGGGATTCCCGAATGTGCTGGAAAAATGCCAAACTCCCCCCTCAAACTTCTATGTTAGAGTCTTCTTACAAAAACAAAAGTGTTTTACATGGTACATGCATTTTTCTGAATCTGGCTTAAAAAGATGAGTGATTGGGGCAAAAGATTGGGAAAGTCTGTTAGGACTGGAGCTGGTTAAGTGTGCAGAGTGTGTATCTGTGTGTTTTATCTGCCACTCAAAGGCCCAGACAGGCTGTCATTAATACCTTCTCGGCCGCCCACTGCCCCAGAGTTGCCCCAATTTTTCTAAGCCCTACAGCATTGTCATTTCATTTGTCTGGCGAGGGAATTAGAGCCAATGAGTGAGAAGGCCACCCACCCCCATGGTAATGATATTTCCATTCCCCTCAGCTATCTTGCCAACAACTAACTCTCCCTCCCCCACCCCGACTACCACCATTCTCCTGCACCAAGGAATAAAGGATGATTAAAGGTCTTTTGCATGAGGTGTGGTTTAGATCAATATGTACTGTAGGTTCTGCTGCAAATATGCTGGTAGGAGGTTGACTATGCATGTTATGTGCCGTATGCCACTCTGTTGGCTGGCATGTAGTGGGAAGCCTGAAAAGCAAGGGAGGGAAATGGATATTCTTTCTGCTTTTGAAGCACAATCTTAAAAAAAAAAGAAAAGAAAAGAAAAAGAAAACAAACCCAAGAGTTTTAGAGAAAAAAATATCACGTAATTACAGTTTTGTTTATCCTTCATGGATTTCTTACACTGTACACAATTTGCCTCTCAAAAAAGCATCAGCATATTTAATCACCCTCCTCAGATTCATAAAATCATGTTCAAATAAGTATACCTCACTTTGTGTGCTTGATATATTCTTGATATATTATGTGTAAATTGAGTTTTTATAAATTTGGTCATATTTCAAAAGTTCTCAGGGTGCTTTCAGTTTAAATTCGTACCATTTTGTAAAACAAATAATTTTGTAATGCAAATAGTCACTCCCTAGCTTATTTGTTTTGTAAGTTTAGACTATAGTATTTACATTTTTTTCTAAAAGCCAGATACATCTGTAGATAATGGTAGGCAGGAAGACTTTAATTTGCAAGTAATAAAATGTAAAATTTTTAAACATAAATGAAAATATTTTTAGCTTCAGAAATTTAATCTAGGAATTTAGACTTTTTTTTAGAACTTTTATCTACAGTAAGAACTTGTGCCTACCCCAAAGTAAGGCAGTCTGGAGACAGGTAGCAAAATACTGAATTTATCCTAAGAATGTAAAACAACAATTGTGTAAAGATGTATGTACCCAAAAAGTTGATTGCAGCACTGTTTATAATAACAAAAAATTGGAAGTAATCTAAAACGTTATCAATGGAGAAGTCATTTAAATAAAAACCGATTATTTTACTCTCATGCAATGAGATATTATGCTGCTGTCAAAGGGGGCAAAAGAACCACAATGAGATACCATTTTCACCTACCACATAGGCAACAATTTGAGAATTTGATAACCTCCTGTTGGTGAGTGTAGGGTAATGAGGAGGTCAGAGGTGGCATGGACAGATACCTGAAACACTTCCTCACTGGGTGGTTTTTCCTTGGTGTGTTGATAGGTTTGGGTACCATCAATTTTGCCAGTTCACAAATATTCAGGAGAATATTGCGGTGGTATTATCAATGCTACCTTGAATAGCATTGAATTACTGAATGCCGGAAATAAACCCAGGTCTTCTGACACCCAGTCCAGTCCTTGAACTTGAACTATAGGGATAGGGAATACTCACCAATAATCTCACCATCCTTACTTAACAATTTTTTGGTCTATTTCCTTCCAAGAGTTTTTATCAGAGTTGTTATTCTTTTAAATATAAAATACTACAAACACACAGGAAATTATAATAAATTATGTAATAGGACTCTTGTTTGCTTCTGTATGGCAAATTGAACATCCCTCCACTAAAAACAACTAAAAATGTGAAATAAAATTTCAGAATTAAAAATTATTTTTAGGGACTTCCCTGGCGGTCCAGTGGTTAAGACTCTGCACTTCCACTGCAGGGGACGTGGGTTCAATCCCTGGTCGGGGAACTAGGATCCCACATGCTGCATGGCATGGCCAAAAATTTTTTTAAAATAAACAATTATTTTTAAGTGCATCCCTGAGCTAGTAAGAGAGTAAGAAATATTCAGAGGCAAATAAGGTGGAAGCAGGAATCGTGAAAGTTAAGAGTGCTCTGAATTTAGCCTTCTCCATGGAGGCATCAGTTGAGCCCTGCTGGCCTTAACCTAAGGTGTTAATGGTGGCAAGGGGTAAAATTGGCAGGTGACCAAGCCCAAGGCCCAGCCAAGGTGCATTCTAACAGGAGATCCCACCTGTAAAGCTTGAATCCCAGTGAGCAACACCTTCAGTACAAGGGTGAACTATCAATAGATATAAACCCACCCACAGATGGAGATAACAAAGAAACTTGCTTATCTTGACTGTTGTGCTGGGTGGAGAGGGGAACACTCTCTCCCAAAAATTCATAACCACAAGCAAACCTACACAGGGGTTTGTGGTCCAAAATTTACATTATCTATGAGGACCAAGAAACCTGAAGTTGAAAATTTTATTTTAAAGTGGTTTCAGGTTTTGTTAAAGTATTTGTTTTTATTTATTTATTTATGGGGTTTCAGGTTTTAATTGATTCCATGCACATGGCAGAAGTAAAAGCAATATAGTCTGGAGGAACCCACCTTTAAATCAGGCCTCAAAAAATTCCCACGATTAAACAGAAGAGAATCTGGCCCAACCATCAAAACTCACAGAACACACAAGCAATCAAGACACCATGGGGGATGTCCAGAAAACAAAATGGAAGAATCAGACCTCAAATGACATTAGATATTGTCATTATCAGTCATAATAAAATGAGTGTATGTCTATCTAATTGGCAAAAAATAATAATAGAGGGGATTAAAAGTAATGATCTTGCAAATTTGCAAAAGAAAAAAATTTTTTTAAAAAAAGTATTATAATTGAAACTTAAAACGCCAATGGATTGGTTAAATGGAAAAGTAGGCACATTTGAAAAAATAAGCGAACTAGAAGAAATTGTTCATAAGATAGAAAAGGGAGACAAAGAAGGACTTCCCTGGCGGTCCAGTGGTTATGACTCCACGCTTCCACTGCAGGGGGCGCAGGTTGAGTCCCTGGTCAGGGGACTAAGATCCTATATGCTGCACGCCTGGCCAAAAAAAAGGAGACAAAGAGATGAAAAGGAAGCCAAGAGGCTTACAGAGTAGGTAAGACCTTACATGGATTTAATAGGAGTTTCAGAGAACAGACTCAACTTCAATAGTAAACAGGGAACTGCAAAGAGAAACAGCAATGAGATGTCATTTTACCCTTCTTATCTTGGTAAAATTCATGATACCAAGTTCCGGCAAGGATGTAGACAAACAGGAACTATTCTGCATTGCTTATGGGGGTGTAAATTGGTACAAGCACTTTGGAAAACAATTTGGCAGTGTCTAGAAAGGCTGAGCATGTATCTAGGTGCCTACCCTAGAAACATTCTCATTCAGGTACCCAAGAAAATGCGCACAGGATGTTCATCATCGCACTTGCTTGCACTAGCAAAGGAGTAAAAACAACTTAATGGTTACGTATTTTTGAAAATCACTGCATAATCCCATTCTGCAGGAAAGGAGCACTTAACAAGAATCTAGTCATTTACGAAGCCCTGGGAGACAAGTTCTGCCTTGTTCACCTCTGGAGGCGGCAAGGGCACCTGGGAAGAGACAGTAAAAGTGGGGGCTGAGGAAGTTCTGGGGATCGTCTTGGTCATTCATTCATTCATTCAACTAATAATTACTGAAGGCCTTTTCTGTAGCAGGTGCTAATAGTTGAAAGGGCTCATCTTTCCAAGCTAGAGTCGGTTCTACCTTTTTGGGGTGTGATGATACACTATCTGTGCATCCTCGAATCTCCTATTTCTCCCTCTGGGTCTCAGTCTTCCGGCCGTTTTACTGCACCTTGGACCTCCCACTAGGGATAGTCAGGAGTAATGAAAGAGGAGCACAGTTCCTTCTGCCTTCTGTTGGGAATAAAAGGTGGAAACATGGTTGAAATTCTTCACTCTCCATCCTTCAAGGCTCTGCTCAGCTCTGATCTTTGCCTGACTACTCAGGCTAGTTTTTCTCAGTTCCCAGGCCTCATTTTCTATAGAGTCACTTGGTTTTTAATAATACACTTGTGATGAAGTTTCTTGCAATGATGTTTAAATTGAGAGGGACATTTTTCACTGCCCTACCATGGTTTTCAGTTGTTTGATGGCCAGAATGACTCTCTATATCTTCTCATTGAATAGCGCATACATACAATGTACTGTACACAAAATTAGTTATAAGTAACGGTTTCTTGAAACAAAAATGAATAAATATATAAGCGAATGAATGACTTAAGCAAAAATTTGGGAATTACTTGTGGTCCTTTGCTCTTGTTGTAGGTCCCTAAATCTGAGGTCATTTCATTTGTGGGACAGATACTTGTAACTGGAAATAGAGGAGAATTGCATACGTGGATCAAAATATATCATGCTACATGTAGCAAAAGCCTAGGTGGAGGTATTGGGAAGCACTTGTCCAATAGCTATGAAATTTGGTATTTATCTTCTTTATGATTCTAGCTGCATCTAGCAAAATAAGATAACAGTATCTCCTGAATTGATGTATCTATGCACTTGAATATACTCCCAAATAGGCCCATTCAAAGCATTTTTGAAACCTTAATTTTCCAATATAAGATCTCATTTCCAATTAGGACTTAACTCCCACTCTCCCTGGCATCTCCACAGAAGGATTAAGCCACGCCACATCACATCTGGCTGGGCCTGGATGTCTCAGGGATTTATGAATGACAGGCTATATTAGAGCTGAGATCCTGTGCACTCATCCTGAAACCTGAATGCTCCCTTCCCAGTGGCATGGGGTCAGGGTCAACAGGTCATCAAAGGCAACATCATCTGTGCTCTCTCTTTTTTCAGACTCTTGCTTCATGAAAATTCAGAACCAGAATCTTGTAGCAGTTTTTAATGAGTAACCTGTAATTTAAGCGAAGTTATTTTTTTCTTAATATTGATTGTGAAGAAGGTGAGGGAAGAAAGAGGCTGGAGTGGGTGTGAGGGGGAAGCAGAAGGAGATGGGGGGGCACTGTGAGTTCACCAGCAGGAGAGAGTGCCCTTGCACCCCGCCAGAGAGGTCCATGGAAAGACAAGGTCATGGGCCTTGTCTATCGGAGTTCCCACTAATAAGCTGAAAAATATGCAAACTAGAGAGTTCATACAGAAGTTCAGACATTCTTGGGGCATTAGAGAGAATTATTTTGAAAACATACAATAAGATTATTGAGGGGCTGGTTTGTCAGTAAGCAGCACCCGAGACTGGGTACATGGGAGACTTTCCTGAAACTGTTGTGGTGACCGCAGGTCATGGAGGGATGCTTGTCTCCCTGTGAGCAGGACTGTCTGTGTCCCGGTCATGAGACAGGCTGGGCAGCTTGGAGCTGTCTTCATTTCCTTAACAACTGATTCCACCGAGGCCATGTCCAGTAAGACTCCCGGGGTCATGCCCTGAATCCTTGAAGCCCCAGGCTTCTGCCTCTTCCAGAGGCAAAGTGCTGAAAAACAGTAAGGAGAAAAGCAGATATCCCAAAAGATTTAGCTGGGAGAGACAGAGACCTACAAACAAACACTCAACGGCACCATGGGGTGATATACGTGGAAGTGTTTTTAAAAATTCCAGGTGCTACATAAACAAAAACTAATACTATTTCTATATAATAGCATGGCTTAGTGGATCCACAAACTAGAAGCACTACATCATGGATAAGCTGGTCCTTAAAAATAGAACCAATAGTACCATCTTTTCTCAGTGCTCCTAATGCATAATTCAGCCTTGTGGAAATTCAGCTAGACTTTGTGATGTATGATTGTTGGTAACAGCAAGTAGAGTCAGAGACCTTTACTTCTTAAGATTGGTTATGGTCAGATAAGAAATGAGAGAACAGAAAGTGACATCTAATAAGTCACATCACTATGCATCCCTTTATAATTTTCGAAGCACTTTGGTTTTGTAGCCTTAGACCGTGTGAAATAGATGGGGATTATTTTCTCCATTTTCCAGGAGGGGAAACCGAGGCTCAGAGAGGTGTTGCCCCAGGTCACAGGGTTGCTGAGCAGGTCCACCGTGGCTGTGTTGTCAGTGGTCTCTAGGAAGCTCTAGAAGAAACGTGGCAGGAAATAATTCTAAACCCAGAAAGTTAAACCACTGAACTGCCGCACTGTGGAGGCTGAAGTCCTTTCCCTGTTTGTGGCTCCCGACATCACTGAAAGCGTGTCTGGGATAGGGGGTGTTTGACTTGCCTAAACTGCATCTCACCCGCCACCTTCTCTCTCAGGGTCCCCTGCTCTTGAACAAACCGGACAAAGGCACGCCTGCCCCAGTAGCAGGGTAATTGCAACATGGTAATATTTAGCATGGCTCAGCACTTTCCACCTAGATGTTATCTCATTAACCTTCCCCGTGTCCCAGCAAGGCATGTGCTACATGCAGGGTTGCTGTAGCCTCCACCGGTCTCAGGAAGATAGTCCTCTGTCCCCCGCGATTTGGTCCTTCGGCTCTGCAGCTGATTGGCTGCGGTCGTAGGCCCAAGACTGGGGTTTCCTTTGAAAGGAAATGGCTGGAGTACAAGCAGCAAATACTACCTATATTTTGAGCACAGGTATTTAGAAGTCTCTTATTGCTATACAAAAAGGGGTTTTGCTTCCCTATAATGACACTGAATAATAAGTGCTTTTTTTTTTTAATTTTTAAATTTTATTTATTTATTTTTTGGCTGTGTTTTGGATCTTTGTTGCTGCAAGCGGGCTTTCTCTAGTTGTGGCGAGCGGGGGCTACTCTCTGTTTAGGTGCGCGGGCTTCTCATTGCGGTGGCTTCTTGTTGCGGAGCATGGGCTCTAGGAGCGCGGGCTTCGGTAGTTGTGCCTTGCCGGCTCAATAGTTGTGACCCACGGGCTTAGTTGCTCCGCGGCATGTGGGATCTTCCCAGACCAGGGATCAAACCCATGTCCCCCGCGCTGGCAGGCAGATTCTTAACCACTGCGCCACCAGGGAAGCCCTAATAAGTGCTTTTTAAATGGCCCTTACTTAATCCTGACAACATTAGAAGTAGGTATTATTATCCCTCGTTTTATAGGAAACCGAGTTCTTAGAGATTAAATACATTGCTGGAAGACACACTGGTATTCGATGGCAGAGTAGGGTTTGTACCCAGGTCTGGATGACTTCAAAGCCAAGACGTAAGGCTGTGTCAGCATCCGGTGTAAGGGGTTGTTTGACCCCATGAGTGGAAGGGAAAGACTGAGGGCTCAAACAACACAATCTAATTGGCACCAGCTAAACTTGCAGGCTTCCCTCCATCCACTGCCAATGGCAGGGCGGATGGGGGGGAGGAAAGGTGTAAAGGGAAGGGGACAGGACGGCACTTCCCGCACAGCTCCTCTCAGCACCCTGGCGGGCTGTCGGGTGCCTTATCTGAAGTCCGGAATTTCTTTCAAAACCCAGAGGCTGTTTCCAGGGCTCCCCGGCCATCAGGGAGCGTGTGCCCAGTGCAGCGGAGAATTAGGCAGGGCATGAAGGGATTCTCAAAAGCGAGATGAAAGGAGAGGAGAGGAGAGGAGTCAGAGAGTCATGCAAGGGAAAAGGAGAAGCGGGGCTGGGAGGGGACCCTCATTCCCCTCGGTGTCTATCAGCTCATGCTGTTTCCATAAAAGTCTCAGCAGAACCAGGCCTGTATGACAGAAAGAGCACTTGTTGATTTGTGAAAGAGTGAGTTTCAATACATAGAATCTGCATTTTAAGATTTGTCCAACCAAATTTGGGAGGAAAAGAAACGCCCCACCAGCAATCTCAGTAAAACGAGGTGGTGATGTGCACATAACCAAATCAACAAGAATAAAACTTTCAAAACCGATTTGACTACGCCTTTATTGTATTTACATTAGCTTCTGGGGTTAATCTGAGAGATGATAGTTTTATGTAAAATTGGTTGTAAGGGGAGAAGTAGTTACTGTCCCAGGTTAATTGTGATCCGTGCTGTAATTTCACAGTCAGTAAATCAATTTGCAATATCGTTTGTTTGAGTAGTTCCGTTAACCTAAGCCTTGGACTCAGGAATGGCTGGCCCTGAGCCGAGCTGCTCCACACCCGGCTGCCTAGTGACTTGCATACTGTGTGTTCTTCAGCGTGTTGACATGGTCATAGGAACTGACCAAATCCAATACTCATTTTTACATTCTTCCATGGAAAAGTGGATTCAGATTAGGATCAGCCTTACTAATAAACACCCCGGAAATATTATCAGCCACCTTCCCCAAGGCTACATTTCTCATGCAATGTCCTCGTTCAGGGCATGTGACTAATCACAAAGCTCTGATAAGTAGTGTGTGTTCTATGTAACTTATAAACTGGATGTCACGCTGACATTTTGGCCTGATAGTGCTGAAGCAGGTATTTCCAGCTTTGTCGAATCAAACTTATACCCTAATGGATACTTTTGGAGATGTGGAGCTGATTCCTCATCTGCTTAAATTTCAGTAGCTTCTCTTCTCTAGATTAACATAAAATTACAAACTTCAAGGAGTCATTTGGTTATCCCCATTGCCTTAGGTAGGTGAATAATAAACTGCTCAAAGACCCGTGTTTTCCATTCTTGTCTTTTTCTAAAGGCACAGACTGTCATCTTCAGTGGACTTTGTCAGGGTTTTATCACTCCTCTGGCAAATTCTCCCTTATACCCATCCAGAACCTTTCCTGCTTTAATTCATTTTCCTCTTTCAGTTAGGTCTTCAGATGTTATGGGGAATAACTCTTTGATATCCCATCCATAAAACCCTCCATGTACTTGAAAACAACTGGGTTTATCCATGGGCTTCTCTACCATAAGATAAAACCTAATTCCTTTTAACTTTCCATGTTGACTCTATTTCCCCCAGTACAGGACTCCTAATGCCCCTTTGGTTTCTCCCTGTTTTTATTCAGTGTGGTGATGTACTGTTAGCTTGCCTTCAGGGGTTAATTATGTCTCAGTGAAAGTTTGCAGGCAGGTGACACCAGCCCAACCACAACACGGAGGATGCCTACGCAGTCTTTAGCAGGTTGGGGGTGTCCCCCTTGTGTTATAAGATGTCTGCAACAGTTCCAGATATCCCATGCAATACACCAATGACCAGTAGAAAGAGGCGGTCTCCTCCCATGGGTCTCTCTATACTGTAAGAAAAGCCTTTTCCTGAAGCTCCCCAGATGACTTACTCTCAGACCTCATTGGCTGGAATTGGGCCACAGGCCATGGGAGTGGGACTGCAGAGATTGACCGGACCAGTCACCATGCATGCTCTCCCCCGAACCAGAAAAGAGGAGTCATTTCCTAAGCACGTAGCTTTGTGGAGAGTGAAACTTCAAACAAAATCAGGGTTTCTCCAGCAAGGATAAAGGGGGAAGGGGCAGTGATGGCTGTTAGGTAGGCAATCAGTTGTGAAATAGGGAGCAAACTGTTCTCCATATCGTTCAACATATTAACAGTAACACAGCAAAACAAGTAATTACGTAGAACCCACCAAGTGCCAGGGACTGTGAGAGCTGGCAGGTGCACAAAGATGAACACTACGTGGTCCTTGACCCGCAGAGCTGGCAATCGAATTGGGGAGGAAACACATCACACCGTGTCATTTCAAAATTGTACAGTGAGTGATAGGAGAGAGCCATGCAGAGTGTTCTGGAAGCGCAGAGAAGAAACCCTTAACTCAACCAAGGGGTGCAATTCCTGGGAGAAGGCCACGTGGACCGGCTGTAAATGCTGAGAGTGAGTTAGGCTAAGAAAACGAGACTGGGGAGGAAATATGAGGTATGCGACTCTTAATTTTCTAATCTTTGTATAATATTTTATGTTTTATTACTATGGCTCATCTAAAGTTGATGAAATAGAAAATCCTTTCAAGCCTTGAGGGTGGTGTGCATTTCAAGGGTCATTTCCCATGAGTTCATCTTTTCATATTTTGTATCTGATGAAATCCACTTTATGATCAGTGAATTCCATACTTAAACAAGGAAGCCACTCATCCAGTAGGAAAATGTGTGAGGGAGTGAAAATGAGTGCAGTTCTGATCATTATGATGTCACTGGCTCTGTAAATGGGCTTGTTTTTAAGTATTATTAAGAAAACTCCAGTAATTTGGACTGAGGGGGGAATCAGTCAGAATGAGTGCAAGTCTACAGCTTAGATTGTTTTATTACTTTTATTTATGTGTATCTTAAGACAGAATAGCAAAGAGTTGCTTATGAGGAATGAGTGTTAAATAGATAAGAAATGAAGCAACTGACAAAGGATTAATCTCCAAAATTTACAAGCAGCTCATGCAGCTCAAAATGAAACAAACAACCCAATCCAAAAATGGACAGAAGACCTAAATAGACATTTCTCCAAAGAAGATATACAGATTGCCAACAAACACATGAAAGGATGCTCAACATCACTAATCATTAGAGAAATGCAAATCAAAACTACAATGAGGTATCACCTCACACCAGTCAGAATGGCCATCATCAAAAAATCTACAAACAATAAATGCTGGAGAGAGTGTGGAGAAAAGGGAACCCTCTTGCACTGTTGGTGGGAATGTAAATTGATACAGCCTCTATGGAGAACAGTATGGAGGTTCCTTAAAAAACTAAAAATAGAACTACCATATGACCCCAGCAATCCCACTGCTGGGTATACACCCTGAGAAAACCATAATTCAAAAAGAGTCATGTACCACAATGTTCACTGCAGCTCTATTTACAATAGCCAGGACATGGAAGCAACCTAAGTGTCCATTGACAGATGAATGGATAAAGAAGATGTGGCACATGTATACAATGGAATATTACTCAGCCATAAAAAGAAACAAAATTGAGTTATTTGTAGTGAGGTGGATGGACCTAGAGTCTGTCATACAGAGTGAAGTAAGTCAGAAAGAGAAAAACAAATACCGTATGCTAACACATGTATATGGAATCTAAAAAAAAAAAAAAAAAGGTTCCAAAGAACCTAGGGGCAGGACAGGAATAAAGATGCAGATGTAGAGAATGGACTTGAGGACACGGGGAGAGGGAAGGGTAAGTTGGGACGAAGTGAGAGAGTGGCATGGACATATATACACTACCAAATGTAAAATGGATAGCTGGAGGGAAGCAGCCACATAGCACAGGGAGATCAGCTCGGTGCTTTGTGACCACCTAGAGGGGTGGGCTAGGGAGGGTGGGAGGGAGACGCAAGAGGGAGGAGATATGGGGATATATGAATATGTAGAGCCGATTCACTTTGTTATAAAGCAGAAACTAGCACACCATTGTAAAGCAATTATACTCCAATAAAGATGTTAAAAAATAAAAATAAATAAATAAATGTATTCATTTGATTATAAAAAATAAATAAATAGATAGATAAGGATGATTTCCTTAGCATGTTCACTGTCTCCCTAAAAGTGCTCCTCAGATGGCAAGAGATACTGGAAAACAAGCTGTTCTTTCTTCCCGTGTCTTTTATTTAGTTATTTATTTTTTACACAGTTTACACTCTATTAGAAAATAGTTTTACTTTAACAGATGTAAACATCAACTTGGTCTCTGCTGAGTTTATTAGAGAATTATGAATATGTAAAGCATAATTGCCTTTTAAAAATCTTAGCTCCATCACTGGAGTTCTATAGGCATGTTTTCATATGACAATCCTCCTGTTGTAAATCGATAAGAAAAAGAGAAATATTCCGATAAACAGCCAGGCAAAAGTCAGGAACAGGCAATTCAGGGCAATGAAGCATATAAAATAGGGTTAGGTTCCATAGTAATCAAAGACATAAAAGTTAAAGCAAGATATCACTAATCAAATCAGCGACAGTTTCTGTAAAAATATAAATCAATAAATAAAGTATGCCAAATAAATAAATAAATAAAGTGCTAATGCCCAGGGCTGATGACAGTGTAGAGAAATGAGGACTAATGTTTTATTCTGTATGAGAGATGTGTGTATGAGGATGTTTATTCCAGCGCTCTTTTTTAGTACAAAATTTTAAAGCAACTTAAATGTCCATTAACACAGATGTAGAAAACAAACTTATGGTTACCAGGGGATAAGGTGGGGGAGGGATAAATTGGGAGATTGGGATTGACATATACACACAACTATATATAAAATAGATAACTAATAAGAACCTACTGTGTAGCACAGGGAACTCTACTCAATACTGTATAATGGCCTATATGGGAAAAGAATCTAAAAAAAGAGTGGATATATGTATATGTATAACTGATTTACTTTGCTGTACACCTGAAACTAACACAACATTGTAAATCATCTATACTCCAGTAAAAAAAATTGTTTTAATGTCCATTAATAGAAAACTGATTAATTAAATAATAGTACAGTCATACAATGGAATACTACACGTCCATTAAAAAGAATGAGGTATATCTATATATACCTCAAGATTCTTTAGAATGTCAAGATATATTACATAAAGAAAGCAAGATGCAGACAAAATAAAAGTTTTCTGTATGTACATATATGGAAATAGTAGTAATTATAGTTTCTGGAAGGATATATGGGAAACTGTGATAGCAGTTATAGCGACTACCTTTGAAGAAAAGGACTGGGCATAAAGGATGGAAGACTTTTACTTTTCACTTTATAGCTTTCTGTATGGTTTGAATCAGTGCAAGAATTGCTTTATTTTAAAGCATGAAATATGATTTTTTTTAAAAAAGTATAGGTTGTATCTTCATGGTTTGACATGGAAAACTATGGGCAATATAAGAGGAAAAAGAGCAGGTGCAGAATGATCAGAATGGGATGACTCTGTTAATGATTTTACTGATAGAGATAGCTGTAGACCTATACAGTATTTGTGTTAGAAAGTCTGGAAGGAAATAAACTGAACTGTCAGCATTGTGGCTCCTAGCAGAGTGGAGAAGTGGTGAGACTGCAGAAACCTTCACTTTCTCTGTACTGTTTAATTTTGTATAGTGCTGGTAAAAGAAAAATATAACTTTTTCCAACCAGGGGGGAAAAAGTAAAAAAAGAAAGGATATCCATTCGTCCCCCTCCCTCTTGCATGAAGGGCTCCTGTCTGCTCTGTGTAAAAAGGAGGGTTTGGCTATGTCTCTCACCTGGATGTTCTAAGCTTACTCTCATCTATTTCCCTTTTAAATCCCACCTGCTAGGGAAGCCTTTGTAGTAGAGTAGAAATCTCTCCTCTGATCCAACTTATCTTCCCAAGCCTTACCCAACTAGAAAAACTGGAAAATAAAAATCAAAAACAACATTCAAACAAGATGCTGAAAACTGGCCCAACCTGTAAATAAAATCAGCATGTTTAGTGAACCACCATTTTGTGCGAGGAGCTAGTAGCCAGCTCAGGTGCCCCCAGAGACCACCTGGGGGCATTCCCCCACAATTTGAACCTCATTGTTTTTCTCACCCACTCATCCTCTCTGTTGCCCTACATTGGGAGGTTGATATGAGAATCTGGTGGGGCAGGAGTGCTATGGAAATAAAAAGTGATTAACCACATTGATGTGTAAGCCCTGGAGGCTAAGACTTGTATCATGGGTTTGTTATGATTATTGCCTAGAAAATTAGGAGAACCCAAGATGTTCATTAACCCAAATATGCTCTGTTTTTTAAGAAAATGCTTTCACAATCCAATCCTAACAATTGATTTTTTCAATTACTTTTCATCTCAGAATTTTGAAACACTTAAATGTCACTTTCAGCCTTATATCACAACTGTACAAATGGGTGTGAATCGCTATGGGGCAACCAATGATACCTGTGTTGACACATCTTCCAGCACCTCCCACCCCTCCATCACTAATGAGGATACGTTTTTTGTTACTGGTGAGAGCTGCTGTTACAATGAGGAGAAGCAGCTCAGATGTGTCCCAGTGTTGGAGAAGAGCTTAGAAAAGAGAAACCTCAGTTGAAAGTACAAATCAGATTCCCACTTCATTCAGGGAAACCAGAAGAGGAGAGGGAGCAGGCCCACACAAGGGGAAGTGGCCAAGCAGAAGTTTCTAAAGCCAGGGCCGCTATTGAACCTACCCAGCAGCTCTTTGCCATTTGGTTGAATCTAGTTATTAGTGTAGTTACAGAACATTCCATAGGCTGACCCACAAAATAAGAGAGAGTAGTCTTTCTTGTAAGTTGGGAAAATGTTTAAACAAGGTAACCTACTGATATTGGCCAAACTGTGTCCCCCAAAATGAATATGCTGAAGTCCTAACCCCCAAACCTCAGAATGTGACCTAATTTGCAAATAGGTTCTTCGTAGATTTAACCAAGTTAAAAATGAGGCCATTAGGGTGGGCCCTAATCCAGTATGACTGGTGTCCTTATAAAATGGGGAAATTTGGATACAGAAACAGACACACACAGAGGGAAGAAGATGCAGACGCATGGAGAACACTGTGAGAGGACAGAAGATTGGAGGGCTCATCTGTAAGCCAAGGAACACCTGAGGCTACCAAGAAGCTAGGAGAGACATGAAACAGATCCTTCCCTAGCACCTTCAGAGGGAGCATGAAACTGCCAACAGGTTCACTTTGGGCTTCCGGCCTCCAGAACTGTGAGACAAAAAGTTTCTACTTATTAAATAGATACCCACCCAGTTTTTGATACTTTGTTATGGCTCCCCTAAGAAACTAATACATCTAGCATTAGTCACATGTCCTTAACAGTGGTCAGAAAATGGAGTAAGAGTGAAACCTCAGCGTATTCCAGCATGGGATGTTTGTGTGACAAAATGAGTAAGAGGAGTTCACGGCTTCTCTATTATGGTGGTGGGTTTTTCTGGGAACACTTGGCCTGGAGGTAGTTCTCTTCCTGTGGGATGCAGAGCAAGGAAACCCCTCCCTCTGTGGTGGAGCAGGGAGAAGCCATCCAGCGTGCAGCCCAGGCTGGCAGGGAACACACCATTCCAACTCTGGCCACTGCTTGCCTCTGTGCAGCAGCTAACACTGTGCACACAGCTGCTTAAAGCCCACCCTTTTAGCATATGGAGACAAGATGGTGACAGGGCTCCCCAAAGGGGATGAAAGCCTTGAGACCAGGCAGTGATGCTTCTAATGCCAACCCCAGAGACTGGAATGGGGGGCACGAGGGGCCACAAACAAAACAGAACCTGAAAATCTCAAGAATATCAGGAACTGGACTCTATCCGGCCAAGGATTTTTTTGTGTTCTTGTTTTATTTTTGTTACTTGTTTCTTTTTATTTTATTTTAAAACTTCCTTACAGGAGGGAAATGAGCATTAAAATTGGAACGCTTGTGCATAATTTTTGTATGTATATTTGTCCGAATGTAATTTATTCCTAACTTTGGGGGGGTGTGTGCTTGTGATTCTATTATTTGATTCAGTTCTCGGCACATCCTTTTTGTGATCTTTTTGAAACTAGGGGAAAAAAAAATCCTTAGATGTTATTAAAGAGAGGCCCCTGATTCAAGACGTCCCCACACGATGGCAGCCCTGAGTGGACAGACACCCCCACCCCCACCCCGCCCCACCCAGCGCCTGAAGCTGTCTTACAGGAAGGACTCCTGGCTGCCTGGGGACGGGCCCCTCTGCTCAGACCCAACCTCAATCAGTGCAGAGTTAGACAAAGGCCTCAGCCCTGAGACTTTGTTTTCATTTGTCCTACGACCCAGCTCTTCTCTCTTTTGTCTCAAGAGTAGGCCAGGGCAGGAGGCATGCCAGGACTGACCTCAGAGGGGATCCTAGCAAACAGTGTCATAAACTTAGGGTATTTTCCCCAATGTACCTGAACCTAAGAAAGAGAGACTTCTTTTGTCCGAATAGAAAACATGTGAAAAGTGCAGGTTTGTTGTTTTGAAGAATCTGAAGAGCAAGGTGTTTTCCCTGGGACTCAGTTTCAAAATCAACAAACTGACACCTGCCTGAACAAGGAGAAATGGAGTCAGCTCTGTCACCATCCGTCCTCAGCAGGGATCCCAAGGTCCCTGCCGTCCCAGACTGCACACAATGCCCTTTGGTCGTCACCCCAGGTGGCAGGAGGGGAAGGAAGAAAGGTCACGTTGTTTGTGCAGTTGGTTGTCTTACTGCTGCTGGGCTGGTAAAATTGTTTTTCTGAGAGCTTCTTGTTCATTTGGCTTTTAAATACTCATTATGCTTCTCCTTTTTTTTTTTTTTTTTTTTTTTTCCTGAGGGATGAGAGAGAAGCAAATTTTCCACAGTGTTAACTGTCACGGATTTTTCCTCCGCTGTACAGTTGGGTGGCAGTAAGGCAGTGTTAAGAGGCGTGATTTATTTATAAACATATCTGGAAATATTTTTAAAATAAAAAATGCCAAGGGTGGAGCTGGGTCAGAGCCAAGTCATGAGAAATAAGATGTTTATTTTGGAAGTGGGCTTTAGCACCCTCCCACAGGTAGTTTTAAAGTAATTCGGGGTCAAGTGAAAACATTCTGGTTATACTTGCTTCAGTTTTAGATGCAGAAGCGTAGATTCTGGCTTGCTGGGAAGCTGATCTGAGTGGTTCTGTGCTTTGAATATAATCCTGTTTTGTAGAGTTTCTGTGATGAATGCTGACCAGGCGGTCTGGTATTTAAAGAAGGCTTCGCAGTCTCCATGGCCCCAAGCCCTCACCTTTCCTCCTGCTTCCTTCCCGTTATGCTGCCTCATCCCGGCTGGGACACAGGCAGACAGTGGTGGAGACGGGCCCGGGACCAACAGAGGATGGGGAAGTCATTAACACGACTAGACACGCCCTTCCTAGGTTCAGTCAGCCACCTTTCTATTCTCTTTCTACTCTATTCTTTCTATTCCATTCTAGTTGGGAATGTTTCTTCAACTGCCTTAAGCAGGGGTAGAGAGAGGATGTTTGGTCAAAGGGCATCGAGATGGGAACAGGAGAATCAAGGAGAGGAAATAAGGGGCCAGAGATAAAGAAATAAGAGCTAGGAGGAAAGAAATAAATAGAAACGAAGATGATGAATAATACCAGGTACAGAACAGACAGGGAGCAGAACGAAAAAGGAGCAAGACACGGAGATTGTCCTGCAGAAAGAAACAATTCAAAAATAGAAAAATGTGAGAAACCTGAAAATAAACAAACTTAGAAGCCCATACAGGAAAGGAAAGAACCAAATGGAAGTAAGAAATAGAACCCCAAACAGGAAGGACGTCTGAATGAGAAATGTGATTGAGGGAAGAAACAGAGAAGCCTTTGTGGTGTGTTTGTAGATTAGAGGGAAAAGCACAGAACAGAGGGAATCCAGGAGTGTTTATTCTTCACACCTGGCAAACAAAAAAATTCATTATTTTTTACTCATAGAAGAAATACCTCTAAGAGCACTGGGCCTTTCATGCTATTGGCCTGTCTCTCACTCATCTTAATCCCTTAGGACTCTTTTAAAAGCATAAGGAAACCCAGCATGAGGAAAAGCACATTTCCATCCAGATGACTTTTATATAAAGTTTATTTTAGGGAGATAAGTCCTCACGGTACTTAGAGTTCAAGCTGGGCTACCTGTCCCCAGTGGTGAATTATCACGAGCATTTTAGTCCCTATAAATCCCAGGGTAAATGACAAAAATATCTTGACCCCCTTAAAAATACGGATAAAAAATGAAATAATTATTTGCATGACTCCCATTTCAGAAGGCTGCCTTACCATTAATAAGTTAGAGGTTGCCTTGTAAGTTTAAATAATTTAACAAATGGAGTAATAAAAAAAAATTGTAAGTAAAGCATAAAGCGATAAACACAACACATACCCAGGAGAAGTAAAGATTAGTTATTTCATGACTGCAAATTGCTGTTACTAAACATTATGATAAAATACCAAAAAGATGCCTCTCTACCCCCTTCCGTAACTTCAGGTTATTAATTTTATTCATATACAAGTAATTCTTTCCTTGTATGCCTCTCTTGCCCTGTTTCTCTAATGAGGAAACCAAAAAAAAAAAAATGCAGTAGATAAAATGCACAAATTGGGGCTGAAGCAAATGAAAAAAGATATCAGAAACAAATAACATTATCAGCTTTTAGCCCCATAATAAGCTCTTATTTATTTAGACCCTATTAATTTGGAATGTATAATAACTTGACTGGGATCTGGGCAGAAATTTTCCTGCATTTAGCAAACCCTGTCTTGCTAAGTAGTGCAGAAGAATGATGTAAATGAGATTACAAAGGGAATGTTTGAAATAAATCTTGGAGCACTTCAGGCGATCTCTTATATATGAATAATTAATATAAGAATACATATCATTCTTATCCGATAATTATCTGATAATTCAGAAGGAATTTATTAGGTCACCCTGCAGCAGGGAGGTGTGAGTTTATCACTAAATAGCTCTATGACCATAGGCAAGACATTTAGCTTTTTCATCCCTTACTTTTCTTACCTGTAAAATTAAGTTGATAATACCAACTCTGCCTAGTTTGAGGGGTTGTTATGAGCATGAAATAAGAGAATGAGTGGGAATCCATTTTGAAATCAATAAGGCATTCAGAAAATCTATTTTATTTAAAATGAATTTAAAATTCATACTTTCCACTAATTTAGTCTGACCTTCTCTCCAATAGTTTACACCAGTGAGGTTTTTCTCTTTACACAGCTTCAACGAAAGGAAATTCCCTAACAAACTGATGTGTGTGTGTGTGTGTGTATGTGTGTGTGTGTGTGTGTGTGTGTGTGACATACATATATATACACACATATGGGTATAAACATTTATCTCTCTTTCTACTCCCTCTACCCAAGCAGATCTTTGGAGTCATTCCTGGTATTCTGAGTACACTAAATTTATTTAACATGGCACAACCTTGAAAGCTATTGTGTGTACTTGAAAGAGTCTAGGTGTTGGAGTCTGACAGGCTTGGGTTCAAAGTCAGGATCTTCCTCATAGGTGAGTTAGCCTAAAGAATGATCTCTCTGAACTCCAGTTTCTCTGTCTGTAAAAATTGATAATAATACTGATTGTATAGGACTTTTTAAAAAAATTTTTTTTAATTTATTTAATTTTGGCTGCATTGGGTCTTCGTTGCTGTGCTCGGGCTTTCTCTAGTTGCGGCAAGCAGGGGGCTACTCTTTGTTGTGGTGCGCAGGCTTCTCATTGCGGTGGCTTCTCTTGTTGCAGAGCATGGGCTCGAGGCGTGCAGGTTTCAGTAGTTGTGGCACGCGGGCTCAGTAGTTGTGGCTCGCAGGCTCTAGAGCGCAGGCTCAGTAGTTGTGGTGCACGGGCTTAGCTGCTCCACAGCATGTGGGATCTTCCCAGACCAGGGCTCGAACCCGTGTCCCCTGCATTGGCAGGTGGATTCTTAACCACTGCACCACCAAGGAAGCCCCGATTGTATAGGACTTTTAATAAAGACTAGGAGAGATAATGTACATAGCACAGTGCCTAGCACAGAGCAGATACTCCAAAGTGATGATGATTATTAATATGAAACATAAGTTGTCTTGAAGTGATATTTGTATTGGAGAAAACACTCAAGACTCCTCACTTTGAATCTCTGGCTCCTATTACAACTTAGCTCCCAAAATATGAAGCCAAATAAAGAGTCATAATCACAGTGTCCTGTAGAATTTTTTTTTTTTTTTTACACACAGACAACCCATATTGCTTTTGGTGAAATGTATGTTGCAAAGTATTAAAATACTGCTTCCTCAGTTCTAAGACACATGCTTTTTCATATTTGAATGTTTTCGAAATCAGAATGAGCTTTACAATCATTGTCAAAATAAACATGTCAACTGCCAGGTAGAGGAGTTGCTAAGAGGAATTGTCATTTGCTCGTAATGGGTGAATTCAGCCAAATCTTTCAGAATAAAGAATTTTCAAAGCTAAGCGATGTTGGTGTTTACGCTTCACTCAGATGCAAAACATCTGTCTGTTAAGCTCTTTCAAGAGAATCTGTTGCACTTCCTGCAAGATGTAATCAATTAAAGAAAAAAATTTAAGATTCTAAATCAGGGGTGCTACAGAAGTCAAACTCACAGGCACTTTTATGAAAATATTGCCTCTGATTAGCAACAACTGCAAATGTTCTAGTGAATCCAAGAAATCTTTCGGATATGAGCGAAGACAGTGGGTAATTATATGAATAAAATGTATGCTATTTGCTGGTAAAAAATTGTGTATATTGAATATTGCATTTTTTTCTCTCTCAGAATAAACCTGTCTTAATCA
Source organism: Eschrichtius robustus (assembly GCF_028021215.1). Taxonomy (NCBI): domain Eukaryota; kingdom Metazoa; phylum Chordata; class Mammalia; order Artiodactyla; family Eschrichtiidae; genus Eschrichtius; species Eschrichtius robustus. Next base: position 47,908,501 of record NC_090825.1, read on the forward strand.
GACAAATTAATCTCTTTTCTTCTACTTGTCAGATTCAGCAGAGAAAGCTTCTAGCTTTTTAAATCACCTAAAACAGGGTTAAATATAATTAAATTTATACTTAAGATGTCTGCACTCTACACGTTATACTTCAGTAAAACTCTGAAAAATTATAGATATATGACCGTGTGCATTTAGCTTGAATAGTTGAAGATTTATCAAAATATAACCAGTTACAGCTTTCAAACTAGTAGATGCAACTGCTTATAGAACATACCTTCTCAGCTAAGTCCTAGGCACTCTACACATGTTATTTAATGACAGCTAGCATTTATCCAGCATTTACTGTGTGCCAGATATTTGCAAAGGGTGTGCCAACAATCTCACTGAAACTTTAAAAGAACTTACAAGGTGGGTGTTATTGTTTTTACAATGAGGAAACTCATATTTAAGGCATATATAAGTTAGTTACTTACAAGAGGCCACACAGCTGGAAAGTAGTCAGGGAAACATGAGAATCTGGGTAGTTTGACTCCAAAGGCTTTCATTTATGTACTTCTTCACAGTCCCCTCAAAAATACACACGGTAAGTTCTGTTGTCCTTATTTCACAGATGTGCACCCTAAAGCTCAGAGAGGTTAAGTATCCTGACTGTAACACACAGCCTGTATGGGGGAGAGCCAGGATTCATACCTGGGCCTGTCTCCAAAGACCCTGTTGGCTCCTCTCTAACAATGTAATGCCCTTCTTAGGGAGAATAGTTCTTTAGACGTGGTTTTCTTAACATCACAGTACTGGATAGTCTAAGAGTGGGAAGGAATAGGGGTGGGGAGGGTGGAGGAGGAAAGAGAACAGAGGGAGCAGCTCCCAGGCCTTCAAGGGAGTTGCCATTGATCTCTAATCTCAGCACTGCAGAAATTGGAACTTTCCCCTTGAAGTCACCTTGTTTAGTTGCTCTGACTGTGGAGGCAGTTGCCAATGAAATTCAGTTCACATCCATTGGGATATTGTGCCACAAATTTTCTCTAACTTGGGAATGCATTTTCCTTTCTCCCCATCCGTTTCCTAGTTTGTCCCTATACACCTACCCCTCTTAAGAGAAAAAACAAAACATAAAAAGAATCCAGGACTTTAGGAAGTATATTCCTCAAAACGTAGAAACCTCCTGTGGGCCATCTCTGTTGTCTTGCTCAGAGGGGCCGACAGGAGTGGCCATGCTGTGCCCCTCGAGGCCAACCTGGAAAGTCAGGCCTATTTCAGCTTGCTCTCTGACTTGCTATTCATAAATTAGTACCAATCCTTTAGACTCCAAACATACCAATTTTTTAAAATGCTAGTTTCAACAATAATTTATTTGGGGCCATTTAAATTGGCTGCACTTTTCTTTATTAGGAACTAAAAATTATGATTGGGTCCCCTCCCCTGCCAGTGGAAAAAAACTTCATTTCCTCCTACCCTGAAGATACTATAACGACCTAGGAACTCACTGGTTAGAGAGCACTGAAAATCAAAGTACTCTTTTGGCATTTTTCGCATTTGAGACGCCATGCACTACTTGCAGCTTGAGAAATTTTGAAAGAATTCTCTAAATTTTGGGTTCTAGAGACAAAGGGGAAGCAGATATTGGAACCATTTTACAAAATTGCAGACCTTTAACGGACTGCAGTAGTTTTTACCCAGAGGAACATGTACTCATTGCTGTGTGGTTCTCTATCAATGTCCCTGGTAATACTGTGTGTTGTAAGGAAAGGTAGTACTTTCTGATCAGCATCGACCTAAACAGTAAAAGTTAAAACTTTAAAAATTTTTCCATGAGGCCTTTCATTAGAAACTTTTATGAAGTAAAAGGTTAAAAAAAAAAAAAAAAAAAAAAGACTTCCTCAGTCCACGTGTTTTGAATGTTTGCCTTTTAAATTGTGGGTTAGGGCTGTGTCATTTTCTTCTTTGTGTTCGATTTCCTTTTCAGCTGTTACATAGCTACATGTTTAGCACCTTTGGCCATCAAGAGGGTTGAAAAAGAAAACAAACTACCTCTCAGGATTCTAGTTATGGGTCTGTATCCCAGCCCCTGTTAACTCAAAGTGAAAGCTCCACCGATGCTAGGATTCTGAGCTTAAACCTCCACTCACAAGAGAAGGGGTCGGATAGGAAGTGAATACAAGAAATTGTTATTTTTTAAATTTTATTGAAGTATAGTTGACTTACAATGTTGTGTTCATTTCTGCTGTACAGAGAAGTGATTCAGTTATACATATATATTCTTTTTCATGTTCTTTTCCATTTCAGTTTATCACAGGATATTGAATATAGTTCCCTGTGTTATACAGTAGGACACTGTTGTTTATCCATCCTATATATAATAATTTGCATCTGCTAATCTGAAACTCCCAATCCTTCCCTCTTCCTTCTCCCTTGGCAACCACAAGTCTGTTCTCTATGTCTGTGAGTCTGTTTCTGTTTCATAGATATATTCACTTGTGTCATATTTTATATTCCACATGTAAGTGATATCATATGGTATTTGTCTTTCTCTTTCTGACTTACTTCACTTAGTATGATAATCTCTAGGTCCATCTATGTTGCTGCAAATGGCATTATTTCATTCTTTTTTATGACTAATATTGCATTGTATATATATATATTATATATATATATAATATATATATACATATATGCACCACATCTTCTTTATTCATTCACCTGTCGATGGACATTTAGTTTGCTTACATGTCTTGGGTATTGTAAATAGTGCTGCTATGAACATAGAGGTGCATGTGTCTTTTCAAATTATAGTTTTGTCTAGGTATATGCCCAGGAGTGGGATTGCTGGATCATATGGCAACTCTATTTTTAGTTTTTTGAGGAACTTCCATACTGTTTTCCATAGTGGTTACGCTAATTTACATTCCCACCAACAGTGTAAGAGGGTTCCCTTTTTTCCACACTCTCTCCAGCATTTATTATTTGTAGACTTTTAATGATGGTCATTCTGACCAGTGTGAGGGGGTATCTCATTGTAGTTCTGATTTGCATTTCTCTAATAATTAGCGATGATGAACACCTTTTCATGTGCCCGTGGGCCATCTGTATGTCTTCTTTGGAGAAATGTCTGTTTAGGCCTTCTGCCCATTTTTTGATTGGGTTGTTTGGTTTTTCCTATATTGAATTGTATGAGCTGTTTGTATCTTTTGGAAATTAAGCCCTTGTCGGTTGCATCATTTGCAAATATTTTCCCCCAATCCTTAGGTTGTCTTTTCATTTTGTTTACGGTTTCCAAGAAATTATTTTTAATTAAAGAAGTGGAGTCTAAAAGCAATGGTTATGAAAGTTGAAAAATGCTAGACTGCCCCATGAATTTGAATATTGGGAGTTGTAACATGAATGCCGCTTTTCATAACTATTTCAGTAGTTTAAGCAATCATCCACCCCCGGCAAGACCTTCGTCTGGTCACTAGACAGAGAAGCCCAACTAGACTCTGGTATAAAGTTCCTGTTTAATAAGGTCGTCTGTTTTTGAAAACCTGTGATGGGTTTAAGTATCCTGGGGCAGAATTCCTAGGCAGGCCTCTTTTTTAGGAAAAGCGGAATCTACAGAGCATTGAGAAACATGAAATACCAGTCAGTAAGGGCCTCCCTGGCTACAGCTGTGTTGATGGGGGATGAACAGGGGTGCACACCGAGGTCTAAGGCTGTGTTTACACATTTCCCACATTTAGAGCTAAGGTCAAATGCCTGCCTTGCCATTTACCAATCCTGTGATTTAGGGAAAGTTACTTAACCGCCCTAAGCCTCACTTTTGTCATCTGTAAAATGGGGGTAACAATGCTCACTACCTTATAGGGTTGTTGTAAGGGCCAAATGTATGTAAAGCCTTTTAGCACAGCACCAGGCACATCACATATGCTAACAAAGGATTAAAATGTGTTTCTATCCTTTCATTACTTAGGTCATTTTAACTGTATGATTTTTAACTGTATGATTCGTATGTGTGATAAGAGAGTTTACAAAACAATTCACACCACTTGGAGTTTTCATGGGTAGCAGGAAGCTGTAAGTTCTGCTCTGGGAAAAGGTGCTTTCTTGGCTTCGCATTGAGGAGTTTAGGAGTTAGAGTGGCCTCTCACACCTTTCAGGCCTTGAACCTGTCTGTGGGGCTCTGGGAAATGCAAAAGGGCGGAGGGAGCCGGTTACCTGCGGAGGACAGGGAAGCATCAGCCTCACCCTTCATCCTCAGCCTTCTCAGCCCCCTGCCCTCAGGCCCTTGGGCCTAGGACTGTGTGTGTGATCAAGGAGGGTGGCTGGCAGCCGAGGTGACAGTCTGTGTGTGAGGGCAGCCAGCTGGGGGCGGGGGCATCAAGAGCTGCGTCCGGGAGACTGGCATCTACCGGGGCTGGCATGGTTGGCTCACTCCAGGCCTGGAAGGACACACCCTTTGGATCAAGTAGGGGAAACTGGTGCCCAGAGTAAACACCAAGCCCAGCAAGGAGGCCCCCAAGTCCCTTCCCAGGCCGACTCAGGGATTTGAGCAACTTCTCCCCCACCCGCTCACAGGCCGACAATGGAACTCACAGAATGGGGGCCTTCCTTCCTTCCTTCTCCAACCGCAGGCCTGTTGGTCAGCAATAGCCTCAGGGAATTGTAATCCTTCTGGAGAAAGAAATCACAGGCCAGGGCTGCAAACAGGCAGTTCAGTGAAAACCTATTCAATTCAAGGAGTGCCTGCAGAGCTCTGTACTTAGCTCTGCTGCAGAGAGGGAGGAGCCTGGAGGCTGCCCCGGACACCAGCCCGCTTTGGCCCTTGCTTCTCTTCCATGGAGACTACTGCAAACCTTCTCCATTCTTAAAAATCGGTAGGAAAAAGACCAACAACCCAATAGAAAAATAGGCAAGGATATTGTATTAAGATTCTCCAGAGAAACAGAACCAACGGGATGTACACAGATATATAGAAAGAGATTTATTCTGAGGAATTGGCTCATGTGATTATGGAGACTGAGCAGTTCCACGATCTGCTGTGTGCAAGCTGGAGGCCCAGGAAAGCCAGTGGTGTAATTCAGTACGAGTCTGAAGGCCTGGAAACCAAGGGAGCTGATGGTGTAAATCTCAGTCCCAGAGCAGAAGAATATGAGATGAGATATCTCAAGTCAGGCAATAAGGCAAGAAAAAAATGGATGAATTCTTCCTTTCTCCTGTTCTATTCCGGCCTTCAGTGGATTAGATGAGGCCCACCCGCATTGGGGAACATGATCTACTTTACTGAGTCCACAGATTCAAATGCCCACCTCATTCGGAAACACGCTCACAGACAGCCAGAAATGATGTTTAATCTGGGCACCTCATGGCCACTCAAGTTGACCCGTAAATCTTTAGAGGGCAATTCTGTCCCTACACACGTTTCCTACTGTGAGCCAAGAAGTATGTACAAGAACTGGTTAAAGAAAGTATATTTCATAATGGGGTGGATTTTTTTGTGCTGATGTGGAACCATCTTCAAGATAAAATGTTAAGTGAAAAAATGTGGCTCAGAACAGGGCATGGACTATCTCTGGAAGGAGGTTCAAGAGACAGGTCCCTGGGGTTGCCTCCAGAAAGAAAGGCTGGACGGCTGGGCTGCTGGGGTACAGCACAGACTTACATTTCACTGTATACTCTTGGCTTTTTCAAAATCATGGCGTGTGTTTCTTTTTTAATTTAAAAAATACTCATTTTCTCTTAGAGGAAAACATAGGCAGAACACTCTATGACATAAATCACAGCAAGATCCTTTTTGACCCAGCTCCTAGAGAAATGGAAATAAAAACACAAATAAACAAATGGGACCTAATGAAACTGAAAAGCTTTTGCACAGCAAAGGAAACCATAAACAAGACGAAAAGACAACCCTCAGAATGGTAGAAAATATTTGCAAATGAAGCAACTGACAAAGGATTAATCTCCAAGATTTACAAGCAGCTCATGCAGCTCAATAACAACAAAAAAAAAAACAACCCAATCCAAAAGTGGGCAGAAGATCTAAATAGACATTTCTCCAAAGAAGATATACAGATTGCCAACAGACACATGAGAGAACGCTCAACATCATTAATCATTAGAGAAATGCAAATCAAAACTACAATGAGGTATCATCTCACACCGGTCAGAATGGCCATCATCAAAAAATCTAGAAACAATAAATGCTGGAGAGGGTGTGGAGAAAAGGGAACCCTCTTGCACTGTGGGTGGGAATGTAAATTGATACAGCCACTATGGAGAACAGTATGGAGGTTCCTTAAAAAACTAAAAATAGAACTACCATACGACCCAGCAATCCCACTACTGGGCATATACCCTGAGAAAACCATAATTCAAAAAGAGTCATGTACCAAAATGTTCATTGCAGCTCTATTTACAATAGCCAGGACATGGAAGCAACCTAAGTGTCCATCATCGGATAAATGGATAAAGAAGATGTGGCGCATATATACAATGGAATATTACTCAGCCATAAAAAGAAATGAAATGGAGGTATTTGTAATGAGGTGGATGGAGTTAGAGTCTGTCATACAGAGTGAAGTAAGTCAGAAAGAGAAAAACAAATACAGTATGCTAACACATATATATGGAATCTAAGGGGGAAAAAAAGGTCATGAAGAACCTAATGGCAAGAAGGGAATAAAGACACAGACCTACTAAAGAATGGACTTGAGGATATGGGGAGGGGGAGGGGTGAGATGTGACAGGGTGAGAGAGTGTCATGGACATATATACACTACCAAATGTAAAATAGATAGCTAGTGGGAAGCAGCGCATAGCACAGGGAGATCAGCTCGGTGCTTTGTGACCACCTAGAGGGGTGGGATAGGGAGGGTGGGAGGGAGAGAGATGCAAGAGGGAAGAGATATGGGAACATATGTATATGTATAACTGATTCACTTTGTTATAAAGCAGAAACTAACACACCATTGTAAGGCACTTATACTTCAATAAAGATGTTTAAAAAAAATACTCATTTTTATTTTTTTAAAAGAAAACCTCCATTCTCTTCTACCCTTTTAATCCTGCAAACTTCCCTCTCATGCTTAACCGATTATCTTGTCCTCCAGTAACAGAAATAAAACCCTCAGTGAGAACATCTTCAAACTCCTTCACATTTTCTATTCCTTTCCCAGTCCCTGGATGTCTTCCCCAGCCTTCCCCAAGACCAAGCCTCTTTTTGCTGAACCCTCAGCCCCTCTCTCCCTCCCAAGTTTTTATCATTGATGTTTAAATTCACCAGAGTCCCCTAAATCTTAAACCACTGCCAAGCAGCCACCCCTGCTTCTCTTGTCCCTTCTATGGTTAAACTTTTTGAGAGAGTTGTCTACACTGTTCCTTTCCCTGTGCTCACCCTGCAACCTGGCTTCTGCCTTCACCACCCCCTTGAACTTGCCCCTTCAAAATCACATGACCGCCATGTTGCTAAAATCACTGGACATCTCTTCTTGGGCACCTACAGCTCTTCTTGAGCACACTCATCTATTCCTTCAGCTAGCTTCAGTTACCATGTCTATATCTTTAGTCTAGACCCCTCAACTAACTAACTAACTAACTAAAGAACTAACTGTATACTGGTCATCTACTTTGGGTGTCCCACAGGTACCTCAACCTCAGCATGCTGAGACCTGTCTCCCCTCCAGTGTTCTCTCTCTCAGTGGACGGCTCTGTCATCCATCTGGTTGGCCAAACCCAAAACCTGAGAGTCATCCTGTCACCTTCCCCCTGCCCTGATTTCCCATAGCCAACCTTCCAGTTACCCTATGAATCTGCCCCCTCTGCTACTGTCCCTAGTTCCGGCCATGGTTTTCTCTGTGTCATTACAACAGCTTCTCCTCAATCAATTCTCCACACTCCCTGCTGTAACCCTTTTAATGGGCAACCTCTACCCTCAGGATAAATTCCAAATTCCTTAACATGGTTACAAGACTTTTCATGACCATTCACTATGCCTCATTCACCAACCACCCCCCTGCATTCTCAGATCCAGCCCTACTGAGCTTCTTGCGGTTTTTGCGTACCCTGTTCTTGCTCACTCTGAGTCTTTTGAATATGTGGCTCCCTCTAACTGGAGGTCTCTTTTCTTCTTCTCGTCTCCTTGATAACTTCTACTCATCCTTCAGGTCTCAGCTTAAAGCTTTCTTCTTCCAGAAACTCTGTAATGTAATTGTTTCTTTAGTTCTGATTCCTCCACAAGATTGAAATTTTTTTTTTTATAAATTTATTTTATTTTTATTTATTTTTGGCTGTGTTGGGTCTTTGCTTTCTCTAGTTGCAGCAAGCAGAGGCTATTCTTCATTGTGCGGGCTTCTCATTGTCGTGGCTTCTCTTGTTGCGGAGCATGGGCTCTAGGGAAGCCGGCTTCAGCAGTTGTGGCTCACGGGCTCTAGAGCGCAGGCTCAGTAGTTGTGGCGCACGGGCTTAGTTGCTCCGCGGCATGTGGGATCTTCCCAGACCAGGGCTCAAACCCGTGTGCCCTGCATTGGCAGGTGGATTCTTAACCACTGTGCCACCAGGGAAGCCCAAGATTGAAATTTAAGATGAACTTTATGCCCTCCTAGAACATCACTCTGCCCCCTGCCGCAGTCTTTGGCACATAGTACGTGCCAAAGGATCATTGCACGAATTAATGAAGGCACCATCAATGCTCATCTCACAATGCATTTTAACAAAGAAGCGTAAATGGAGTCTGGCTGCTTTTGTGGAATCATCAGGGGCAAATAGCTTAGCCAGAAGTACCCTACAGAGTTAAAATTACAATTCTGACTAATTTGTTAGAACTGTCCCTCTGGTGATATATTTTAGAATTTATAGAAATTTTGCAGTAGTACATGACTTCATCTTTCTTTTTAGAACTGTGTGTGTGTGTGTGCGTGTGAGAGAGAGAGAGAGAGAGAGAGAGAGAGAGAACAACTTTGCCAAATTGGCCTTTGTAGTCTAGTGGTTTGAACCAGAAATCTGTGAAAAGATTGTTCTTTAGGAAATTGTCCAAAAATTATCCTGGAGACAAGACTAAAGTAACTGTGTATTTTAAAATGTACTTTAGGGACTTCCCTGGTGGTGCAGTGGTTAAGAATCCGCCTGCCATTGCAGGGGACATGGGTTCTATCCCTGGCCCGGGAAGATCCCTCATGCCGTGGAGCCACTAAGCCCATGCGCCACAGCTAGTGAGCCTGTGCTCTAGAGCCCGTGAGCCACAACTACTGAGCCTGCATGCCACAACTACTGAGCCCGCGTGCCACAACTACTGAAGCCCGTGCACCTAGAGCCCGTGCTCTGCAACAAGAGAAGCAACCGCAATGAGAAGCCTGTGCACGGCAACAAACAGTAACCCCTGCTCGCCGCAACTAGAGAAAGCCTGTGCTCAGCAACGAAGACCCAACGTGGCCAAAAATAAATAAATTAATTAATTAAAATAAAATGTACTTTAGTGGCAGCTATAGACAAGTACGGTTTGTATTGTCTAAGAAATTTTAACATGTAGATACCTGAAGTGCATTTTTGAAATAAAGTGATGTATACATTCCAAGGCTCAGGGACACTCTGACCAGTGTCAGAATTAAGAATGTCAGTTGTTGGCAGAAGAAAGTGTTTGGAAGCTAGAAAACATGGCTATTTTTCTCTAATTCTGAGAAGCAGGGGATAAAATCAACAAGCATGTGAATCCAAGTAATCTTCAGACAGAATTTCTAGGAGTGCAGTCAGAGTGAAAGCAAAATTTTTAGAAACTAAAAGAATTAAACATCAAGTCGAATAAATAAATAAAGCAGGAAGAGAAATGGCATCTGTCTAGTTTTTAAAAGAAGAGACCTAAAGTCGTTAGTTCTTAGCAGATCTCATGGAATTCCCAGTAAGAGGAAGAGAAAGCAAGAAAACATAATGAATGCTCACAGTGAAGTATCAAAGCTGTTTTCTTTCCTTAGATCCAGAGCTGTAAAGAAGTACCCTCAACCAAATCATGCTCTCCACCTCAAGCCTGGCCCCTCACAGGGTCTCTAGACCCATAGCTGCATCCCCTCTCACCTTCTTACCCACACAGAACTGGGACTCCCTCCAGCCCCCCAAATTCTGATCTGAATCTTGTCAATTCTTACCACTTAATAGCTCCAGGGTCTGTCCACAGACACTAGCCTGGTGCAACCCCTGCTCCGTCTTCCACCTGGCCTGTGAGCAGGAAGGAGCCTCTGTGCTGTAGTGATCAAAGAGTGGACTCAACAGATGGACTTCCTGGGTCACAGCCTGGTTTCAGCACTTGCCAACCACCGTTGGCCCAGTTGCTCTGTGTCTCAACCTCCTCTTCTGTGAAAAGAGGGGATGATAGCCTCTAGGTCTGTATGAGGATTAGAAGAGATAATGTGTATAAAGTTCCTAGAACAATACTTGGTCCATGGTTTCATGTTTCCATAAACATTAACTACCATTACTCCTTATTATTTCCTCGCTTCCTTTCTTGCCACCTTTGAATCCATTTTCCTGGAGTGATCATTTTCAAATAAACTCTGATCCTTCACCTTCCTGCTGAGAACACTTGCACAAGTTCTCTGTGGCTTTGAGGAAAAGCCTGAATGCTTACAGGGGCTTCCGGGGCCGGGCGTGGTCTGGGCCCCATCTCCCTCTCCAGTCCCATCCTGCACCCTCTCCCCTTGTTCTCAGGGCTCCAGACACTCTGACCTTCTTTCGGTTCTCCAAACCCTCTGAGCTTCCTCTCACCTCAGGGCTTTTACACAAGCTACTTCCTCTGCCCGGAATGCCAACTCATCCTTCCCGTCTCGGCTGGACCCTCGTCACTTCCTCAGGGAGACCTTGCCCAGCCTCTCTAACTAGGTCAAACCTCTCCATGGAACCCTGTATTTCTCCTCCATGGCACTTCTCAGAGGCCTAATCTGACACGCTTTCGTGTGGTGATTAGATTACATCTCTCTCACTGCTACAGTGGAAGCTCTGTGAAGGCAGAGACCATGTCTGTTTTTCATTTATTCCAACCCTCAGAGCCTAGCATCATCGTTCCTGAATATAACATGGAGGTGCTCAACTAACATCTTTGAAATAAGGAAGGAGGGAGGGAGGGAGGGAGAGGGAGAAAGGAAAGAAGAAGGCACACCCGAGTGTCCTTGCCTGTGCTGGAGGCCGCACTGTCTTAAGGATTTGCACAAGGAACCATCTCACACCACAGGCCCCGTGTACTTTTCCCACCTCCCACGGCCTTTGATTCATTAAGGTGTTTAATTCTCAATTCAATTCCAACATTTATTCTTAGGAAAAATGGCCCTTGCATTAGAGTAACTGTGTGACCTCTGAATGCAATTTGTGACATATCTTTCCCAGTACAGACATTTGGTGGTCCCAAGAAAGGACAAGGTGACACATTGCAGAGGAAACACTTCCACCTGACCAGATCCAAATGGGATTCCTTGTCCAGCTCATCAGCTGCTTCCTGGCATTTCTGTCCCAAATTGAGGGGCAATCTACATAAGGAGTTCCAGCACAAGCAAAGCAATGGAAAGAAGAGAATGGGGGAGAGGAAGTCTTCCCTCAGCCACCATTTTCAACCTCCTAGAGAAAGCACCAGAGAATGAAAGTAGGCATAAACAAAAGGAAGCCCTTCTCTGAACTAAAAGCAGAGGAGAGGAGCATTCCTCCTGCTGCTGTGAGTGAACAAAGATGAACTCCAGAGGAACCAGAGGAGAAAGAAGGTCAAAGTTAAAAGGAATGTTTTGCCTTTAATCCACCCCCATTCTTGTATGAACGAGGCAACTGAGGGCCAGAGAAGTGAAGGGGCTTGCCTGAGGTCCCAAAGAGGCCTGCATTCTAGAGGGAGTTTGGAGAAGGTAACTGCGGTTGATTAAGTGACTAGCACTTTGAGCTCCTACACACAGTGTAGGTGCTTTGCTCTGATTACATCCTTATATAACTGTATGAAGTTGTTTCATTAAGTCCATTTGATAGATAAAAATATTTAAAGCTCAGGAAGGCCTGGCACAAAGATGAAAGCTGTTCCATAGAAACATTTTGAGACTGACATTACAAAGTACCCTTGATCCTGATTCTGCACCCGAGCCCCCTTATCTGTAGGGTGACCACATTCTCTGGTTCACTTGAGTCAGTCTTGCTTTACACCTATTGTCCCAGTGTCATTAGTAATAGCACCTCTTTTCTCTCTCAGAAGTGCCCCAGGTGGGATAATAAATTTACTGTATGCTCACTCTACTATCTACAAAATTGTGATATTAATATTACCTGCTCATGGGAATCAATGAGATTTTGCACATCAAGTGCATGGCATCTGGCACATAGTAAGCACTCAGCGGATGCTAGCTATTTTTGTTATTACTATTGAATATTATTAGGAAGCCATCTGAGGAGGGGGCAGCAGGAGTGAAGCCAAGCTTTCCCACTTGACATTCCCATCACAGGCTCTGTGAATGACGTTCCCATTCCCTGGAGCTGTGCGGCGCCAGCTTTAGTGGCTTCAAACTGACTCCCGGCGGAAGCGCCAGCCATTCTAGACTAGAGGCCATGTGGAGGCATCAACTCTGCCTCTTCCACCTCTGCACCAATCAGATTCACTGTCTAGGTCTTCTCAGGTCACATGGTTGAGACTGAAGTTAGTTTTTCTTTTACTCTAAAGTCTAGAGCCCATATTTCTTAAAGGGAAATTGTCAAGTGAAGAATCCTAGGGTGTCCCCTCCCTCAGCCCCAGCCCATGCTAATTAAGTGAGTGCCTTAAGGCACTTGCCTCCTCTTCAAGATTAAGAGGTGGGTGTGAATATTTTCCTCTGGCCCCCTTAAATGTTCTGGATCATGGTAATAAAATGCTAAGCTCTATTGCCTCTCCTTGGAGTGAAGGCAGCTGAAAACTCCTCATTCCCTGAAGAACGTAATTGTTGATTCTTGTGCGTCTAAACAGGTGTTCTTTAGATTGCTTTTTCTAATGCCTTTTCACTGAAAAGATCAATTTAAATGTTGTTTTGAGCTAATCAGTGATTGCTTCTGTATTCATCCAAATTCATATGTTTGATTCTGTGTACTAGGTGAGATATTACCTTCAAAGTCTATAAACTTAAATAAGGTGGGTGATTTTTACTTTAGCTCTTTGTCCCCCTCTGTCTTCCATATTTTGTGCAAAATATGCATATATTTCTTTTATTATTTAGAAACCTAGTTTAACCCTATATTTGAACTTCCAGAGACATCTTTAGCTGTCCTACCACACCAAGCATGGGTGTTCAATCAATGTTTGTTGAAAAGATAAATTAATACCTTAACCTGGATTGCAAACAAATTGGACTTGTTGTCTCTAGGTGTTTGAGTTCAGGAATTCTTTAAATATTGTCCGAAATTTCTTGGGTCTGCATCTGTGTTTATTCTGTTCTCTCTGCCTAGAATTTCCTCCATTTCATCTTTCTCTTTGGAAATCTCACTGTTCATTCAAGGTTCTCATTAAATGCCAGTTGTTCCATGAAACCCTGCTTGCAATCTCCAAACAAATATCATGGAGTCAGTCTCAGAACAGAAGAGCTGGAAAGGGTCACATCTGGGTTTCCAATCCCCACAGTACTCTGGGCCTCTGTGATCTTATCTGGTGGGGATTTCTACTCTGACTTCAGGTACCCATTTTGAGCATGCGAACTTCTTAAGATGAGACAGAGGGTATACTCTGCTGAATCACCTATGTAGACTTACGAGAGTAATTACTTAATGAATTATGAGTTTACAGTTTTAAAAAGTGACTTTATAAAAGTAGAATGTACCTGAACATAGAAATGATTAATGTGGCTTTTCTTTCTTTTTTTTTTTTTTTAAAGATTTATTTATTGATTGATTGATTGCTATGTTGGGTCTTCGTTTCTGTGCTAGGGCTTTCTCTAGTTGCGGCAAGCGGGGGTCACTCTTCATCACGGTGCGCGGGCCTCTCACTATCGTGGCCTCTCTTGTTGCGGAGCACAGGCTCCAGACGCGCAGGCTCAGTAGTTGTGGCTCACGGGCCTAGTTGCTCCGTGGCATGTGGGATCTTCCCAGACCAGGGCTTGAACCCGTGTCCCCTGCATTAGCAGGCAGATTCTCAACCACTGCGCCACCAGGGAAGCCCCTAATGTGGCTTTTCAATCAAGTTCTCAAAACATGAAGCTCTGGAACTTAGAAGTCATCTATTTGGACTCTCTTTCACATGTGAAGAACCTCTGGTTCAAAGAGTCCTGGGTCTGGCTAAAGGTCACCTGGCTGGGGAAGACCAGAGTTAAGCCAGCAGATCTCCTGAGTGCTCTTCCAGACATTTCTTCAAGCATAATTTAACATGTATCAGTTTATCCTTGAGTGTAAAGTACACTTCATGATTGAATATAGTAACTGGCTAACTATTCATAGTTCCCGCACTCCCTCCCTTTTGGTGCCTATTTCTAAGCAGCAAAGTTGTGGTTCAGTGACTTCTTCTGTCTGGATAATATGAAAACAGGGCACCCAGCCAATTTTGATGAGCTAACTATTTCCCTAAATTATCATGCCTAAGCAAAGGGCCCTAAACCTGCTGTTCGACACTTATCATTGGATCTGGGGGATGGGCCATACACAGGCATATCATCAAATAGCTGGAATTTTAAATTTAGGATTGTCAAGCAGTGAAAATTGTCATCCTTAGAAATGACTGACAGTTCCTCTGCCTCATTTCTGCTACACTGAGTTAGGTAAAGAAAAAAAAATCAACTTCAGTCTTTGTACAGATTTCTTGCTGAAGACACGTGTGACAGGACTATAAATTTTCACCAGAAATTGATGGGAGAATGGGCACTTCAAAGCGCCTGAAAGACTTTGCAAAAGGTCCCAATTAACAGAATGCCTCAAAAAATAAAATTAAACAAATGTTGCAGTGGGAATGAAGCTTGCTGGGAGTGCTGGGTTGTTGGCTGATTGCCTGGGGAGAGTGGTGGCCAAGCCTTGCCAGCTGGCTGATCCACATGCCTCTAAAGGATGCGGTCAGCTTACACCTTGGCAAACTATGATTTTGATGGAAGTCTTAGAGGTCAGCAGACATTCTTCCTAGTAGAGTGTGTTAGATCAGGTCCTTGCTTTTATTTGAGTACAGAAAATATCCTGATGGCCAGGATTAGTAGGATCAAGTCTGTACTCTGCTCCAAATGAGAGTTCATTACTGGATCAGAATAGATATATACCCTAAAGGCGACACAGGATGTAATTGAGGGTGGCACATTTGTCTAATCCCCAAGTTTAAACCAGTCGTGCCACTGAAGCAAACCAACTGGCTCACTAACAACCACACATCTTCCCACAAGTTCCACTGAACAACCAATTTTTTCAAATTCTGAATTCCAAAGCAACTGTAATACTATCCTATCCTCTTATGTTCACTTATATTCAACCATGTGTAGTTGTTGTTCTGTTTGTTCCTTTGTCTAGATCTGAGGACAGAGATCAGGTGTAAACATCCTAGTACCCCGCCCGTCCCCCCCGAATGGCTAGCTTAGTGCTTTTCACAGAGACACTCAATGAATGAAAGAACTGCAAGAGAGCTTCCAAATTCCAAGGTCCATACTGAAAATTACAGCCATTTGAAAACTTTTTAAAAGTTGACAAAATTTCTATGTCTCCCAAATGGATTTATTTATTTTTTATTTGTTAAAAACTGCTTCTAAGAGTATTTATTTTTCAAAAACAAGCATGCAAAAATAGAAAAAAATACTGTGAACAAATTTAAAAGACAAATACAGACTGGGAAAAGCATTTGCAAGTCTGTAGATGTAACTAACAATGAGGCAGTATTCTTACTATGTAGAAGTGGACAAAGAACATGATTTGGGAATTTACAAAAGAAGAAATGACTATTTAGCATACGAAAGCATTTTCTTCCTTACTAGTAGCCAAAGAGTAAAAATGGCAGCCAGATACCTCTTTTCATCTATCAGATAAGGAAAAATCAGAGTTGTCCAGGATGTTGGGGATTTGACATGTTCATACACTGCCCATGGCAATGCAAGATGAAACTACCTTTCTGGAGGACAAATTGTCAATATATATTTGAAGGCTTAAACATTTGACCTGAAGAAATTCATCCCAAGAAAACAATGAAATAAGTATATAAGGATGTATGTACAAGTAAAATGGAAGATCCTAAATGTTGAACAATAGAGGAATAATCAAATGAAGTAAACTATATCCATACTATTACACAGTCATTAAACTGGTAAGATTTATATCTATTAATTGGAATAAAAATCTATTTACAACATATTAAGAAAAGTATGATCAAGTTTTTGAAAAATATTTTATATATATACACATATGTTCATATATGTATACATAAATATATGTTTACATCTGCATGATAGACATGATTTATGACTTCCTTAGAGTTGCTTTCATATGGAAGGATTCACTGACTTAGCTCTCTGATAATAAATATGAGGGTTTTGTTCAAACATACTTATAAAGTTTTAAAAAGCAAAGATTTTACTGAGCTTAACAGAGGTTTGGACATACAAAGGAGTAGAGCAGAGGATTTGAAAGAGAACTTTTACAATGCTTGCATGATTAATGATGAATGCACTGATTGTTTTTTCCTTGCCAGAGATCAGACTGCGTTAGGTTTTTAGACTTAAATATACACATATGAATGGGGAGATTGGATTAGTGAAATCTAACAAGTCTCCCATGCTTTAGATTTACTGCATTCAAGCATGTACAGGCAACCCTTGACTTACACCTTAATTGGATATTGGAGGATTATTGGAATTGATTGTACAATTTCAAATATATGAAGGAGGGGAAATTGATGGAGAAGTGAGTTATAGTAAGAGAGTATGTGAGAAAAAACTATAAAGGAGAAAAAACGAAGAATCTGTTTAATACCATAGAAAATTAGTTGGTGGAGAATAGTTTAAAATTATTAAAGTTGAATATAGTAAATTAAATTAGCTTTACTATTTTGGGAGTATGTGATCATGAAAAGATGGACTAAATGACTAGCTAACTGTCTTTTTAAGACTATTGGTAATAGAATCAATTATAGTTCATTATTAACTGTATTAACAGAAAATTAGACTTTACTAGCTCCTAGAAATATGAGGTTGTTATAAGACTGTGGTCCCTTATCAACATATGTAAAACTTGAAGCTTTATAAACCAGCTCCCTTCACAGAACTAAACTAGATTAGATGATCAATTAATGGCTAAAATGTTATATCACTTTTTAATATTTCTCGTCAAAAACTTAGATATTCCTAATTCAACTTGTGTGTCTATTTGCGTAATATAATTTGGTCATTATTGGTTTCATTTCGATTGTCTTTATATTTGGGGTACTTATTATCTTTTCTCTCATCCACCGGGAATTCCAAGTACCAATTTTTGCTATTAAGCAAGTCACTAAGGAGCTTCCCACTGAGTGCCTTAATTATTGTTAATTGAATATTGCAAATGGTTTTTCAGGATCACCATCTTGGCAATCCATGTGGCATTTTTCTCAGCAAAAAGTGAAGCACCAAGAATTCCTTCTACCCCTTTCCAAAATCAAGTATCAGTTGTAACTGGTTTCCATAAAAAATTAGTCTCCTCTTTTCAAACGTCAGGTACGTGTATGCTTCATATGGCACTTAGAATATGGTGGCTGCTCAGTGAATATTAAATGACAGCTGTCCTTTTAAATAGAATGATTCCCAGTTCCAGTCTGAGAGGGAACATCCCATTTTGCTTTCCAGAGCTCCCACAGTGCGTCTCATCCAGCATGGCGGACCTGGTACTCCAGGAAAGAGCTCTTCCATCGTCATGCACCAGGACCAAGCTTTCTAGGACTTTTTGCTATTCTGTAATCAAAAGAAGAAAAATAAAGTAAATAAGGAGCTTCAGAAGATCTGAGGATGTCAGAAATGCTACAGGCAAAAAAAGCGGAGAGCAGAAAAATCACCGAGCCAGGCTTCCTGTGTATTTCTTGCCTTACAATGCACAATAAAAAAGAAATGAGGATTTTATGATCTGCCTTTTCAGCTTTCAGACTATGTCTCCAATTTTGCTGGGGGCTGGGGCCTAAGGCTTTAGTGGAATGAAGTTGTGTTAGAGGTTGGTTTTATCTACGTAAAATCTTGCCTTCTTAATTATTTGTTTTCTTGCTTGCTCAGTGAAATCACAACCATTGTTATGAAATGAGGACCAGAAGAAGCCTTGAGACATAATGTAGCGTCTCCTTCCCCACTGAGGTGGCGCGTAAGTTATCAAAAAAAGAAGAGAATCTGTCTCTTTGGAGGGACAGGCTTCCACAGGCGGCTTGGCTAGTAACCTGTTAGAACACAAATGACACTTTCTGCCAGGACTTTTCCCTTGTATTTAGCCACTTGCTATTAAGTTTGGCAGGTCTCAGGTTTCGAAACAAATTCAAGGCCCATCTTTTTTTTTTTTTTTTTTTTTTTAAATAAATTTATTGATTTATTTATTTTTGGCTGCATTGGGTCTTTGTTGCTGCACGCGGGCTTTCTCTAGTTGTGGCGAGGGGGGCTGCTGCTCTTCGTTGCGTTGTGCAGGCTTCTCATTGTGGTGGCTTCTCTTGTTGTGGGCCCTAGAGTGCGCAGGCTTCAGTAGTTGTGGCACACGGGCTCAGTAGTTGTGGCGCACGGGCTTAGTTGCTCCGCAGCACGTGGGATCTTCCCGGACCAGGGCTCGAACCCGTGTCCCCTGCATTGGCAGGCGGATTCTTAACCACTGCGCCACCAGGGAAGTCCTCAAGGCCCATCTTTAGCAATTTTCCAACTTTGAACGTTATGTACTCTGCAGTGATAATTTTGCCCCAGCTTTTAATTGTCTTATTCTTAGGAAAATAAGAATTTGCCTACATTTGTCAACCATTTGATACTTGTATATAGATTTTGTAAGTCACCTCAAACCTTTTATGATAGGAGATAGATTGGAATGAATAAATGACTGAATAGATAAAATAATAAAACACGCCCTCAAGCTGCAGTTTAAGAGCACTTTCACTAGTCTTGAAGAAGAGCCAGTTACCACTACATTTTAACAGAGACAGCAATCAGAGCGTGCTCATGACCAGCCCTTTCTGTTGAGAAATGCCCTGACCACATCCTCTTACCCCCGTCCCCTCGTTTGCTCCAAGGAATTGGACCAGTGGTGGGAATCTGACCTAAGGGCAACCATTGCACTGGCCAGACAATGGCCTATAATGTAACCTTTATCATTGGCACCAACAGGTGAACTGGGCCAATCAGATTCAGTCTCTCAAGAATTTAAAGTGCAGCACGAATGTGCTAGTTAGTATGAGGAAGATGGAACTGAAGGGTCTTCTTTAGAGAAGGGCCTGGGAGGCCATGAAGCCATGTGCAAGCTAGTTATGAGGGAGCAGAAGCTCCAATGAAGTCAGACTGGTCAGGAGAGAGAAGAGGACAAGTCAGCGTGGCCCAACAGACAGAGATGCTCCTCTTCCTGGAGGGTCCCACATCTACTTCCCGTCCAGACACATTTTCCTGGTAAACCTCCCATTTTTTCCAAGGAAACATGATAGAGACTTTGTTGTTTGCAGCCAAGATTTTCAGCATGTGTCAAAGCATTTTCTTTTCTTCCTGTTTTCTCTCAATTATGAAGTTTTTACTTGACCACTTTGGACTTTTTCATTTTTCCAATAAGATTTAAAAATTGTTGTCTCACGGAAAGATATTTGGGAGCAGAAGTTTAATAGAAACCAAACAGAAAGGACTAATCCCATTTTCTTGTCTCCAAATAAATACTGTGTTAAAAATTCCTAAATATTTATGGAAGGAGATTCCCAAACTTCCTCTGATGGCTTGCTTAATTTTCTCACAAATAGTAGAACTCATCTGTCATGAGGCCCCACTATCTGATATTTGCATATACTGGGGTTTTCTCCTCCTTTTCTAGTTAGTTTGGATAGAATATCTGACTTTTTGACTCTACTTCTCCCTGAGACATGCCCCCAGGCTCCACTCAGTGTGTTTCTTGGGTGAGTTGCTTCCTTTTCTAAGGTTCAGTTCCCTATGAGGAGCCTATTTATCTGAGGGGTATGGGAGGGGCATATCAGCCTGTTTCCATATGTGAGGAAGCTGAAACTTCTTAAATTTTAAACATTGTCAAACTGACATACTGTGCTATAGAGAGATCCAGAACTTTTGGTCATTCCACCACCTACAAGGGAAGACTAGTGATCAGCATGGTGGAAATGTCGATTCCCATGGGGGATCTGCTACAACGGATTCACCATGCTCAATATCGTCCTTTATTTATCAGAATCAAGTCAAGCTTTCAGAAGTATGCAGACATTTAAGCCCCTAGAAATATGTAATGCTCTTCATTTTCATTACTTTTACATTCTTTGGGCCTAGAATATCTGCCACATAGAGTTTGTAACTTTAAATAATTCATGAATTTATCAATGTCTAGTTTCTTGGGGGGTCATCTTAATGACAGCATTAACTATACAGCAAATCAAGTCAGTGTGCCTAATCCAATCTGGTCATCAGCTGAAAATATCAGAAGGACTTTTCAGTCTGAATATGCATGGATGCTGGATGTTCTAAGAAGTATCATTCTGAGTCATCATTGTCTGATACATGTTGGCTATGGTTGATTCCCACTTAATGGTGACTGGATTTGCCATATTATCTTTCATGGCAGGGTCTGCTTATTCTTCACTTTATGAACTGTTAACGCCTCCTCTATCAAGAAGCTTGCTTTGTAAATAACTCGCTTGCTATGGGAGAACCCTAGCTGCTTAATGGTAATCATGCATAGAAACGCCCCTCTGGCCAGACATTCATGCCTCCATGTGTCTCACATAACACTCTTATTCTGCTGAGCTGGAATGTCCTCCTTTTCCTGTTCAGCTCTCAAGGCCCAGCTTCAGTTTCCTCTCTCCAAATTCTTCTCTGATCTCCAGTTCTGAACTTTTACAGCCTTAGCCATTGATTCCAGCGTAACTCTTTATTATAATCTGCAGTGGATTGCTTCCTGCTATTTACCAGGTCAAAAAGCACAAGCTTTGAAATGGAACAGGGACCATGGCCTTTACTATGACTTTATGCTCCACACATCTTGCATGAGCACATTCACCCTGACACACACAAATATGTTTTGGTTGATTCACTTCATCGCTATTCGCTTCACATGTGGAAAAGCAATATGAAGCACAGTCACCATTCCTTCTTCTATAGGAAAAGCTAAAGGAGGCACAAACCTCCTTCCATATTTGAATCATTCTGGAAAAGGACCCTTTGTTCCCCCAGGAGGTGCCATTGCAGGAGGGCAGCCTGGTGAGAGAGGGCAGCTTCCCAATTCTTCATAAACTTGCTTCATTAAGTTGTTCTAAGGGAATGCTCAGATGCTCTGACAGGCCCATGTTCAAGCATAAGTATAAAAATCCATCCCCAAATCAACCCTAAATGATTTTTTAAATGATCCTTCTGAGAGTGGACAATTGAGCACTGACCACGGTAGAATTAGCCATTGTTAATGCCATGGTGTCGTCATGGCTGCCCCCCTCCCTAACTCACAGGGAGGAAATAGCAGTCACAATGAAAAAGTGATCCATAAATATTTGGGTTGAAATGTTACCAGAAGACCTTCTTCTTCTCAGTTTTTACATACTGTGGATGTCATGCAAAATTACTTCTACCATGCAGTTCAATGACTCCGGGATTTTTGACAATTAGGGTTACTGTGGCATTTGTTTGTGACCAATAGGTTTGAGCTTGTAAGGCAAGCCCTGTAAAGCCTGGCTAGTTTCACTTAAGCCCCAGGACTGGAAATTAGGTTGCTGCCACCAGGGTTTTCACAGGACTCAGGTCTTCTCCAAGCTCTCTCCTCTCTGCTGAAGCAAAGCAGTTAGCATACGATCCAGTCACTACCTTCAAGTGAGATCATGAATGTGAACGGGGTTTGTGAGTGTCCCCTTCGCTGTGAGGGCTTAGGACTGACAGCCGTGACCAGAGTAGCATAGGCAGTTGCTGCTGCTAACCCAGCCCACAGGATCCTAGGCCAAGGCCTTGGCTTTTCACTCTGGGGTGAAGGGAAACAGTACCTTTCTATATTACTGCTACCATTCCACAGAGTGGCCCAGGAGCCAGAGCAGAGGGCCCAGACAAGTCTCTTACACCAGCTGTAGGATGAGCAGAAGCAGAGCAGGGGAAGGGAGGGGCCGGGAAGTAGCCTCATTCAAGTGAGGAGCGGAGCAAATGCTGAAGACCTAGAGGTGGCTCCTGCTGAGGGCGGGTGTCAGTGGAGACAGGCTCGGGAAACACAAGGTCTGAACCGAGTTGCTCACTGCAGTTCTGCTCTGGGGAAATCTCTTTTGAAGGCTTGAAGCCCTGGGGCACATCTGCCATTGTTAAAGGAGCACAATTCGGAACTGACTACCTCACACCAAACATCTAGAACAGAAAAAGGAGGAATTTCGAAATGGAGTCGGAAGTCTTGGATGCACGTTCCATGCAGTGGGGCACTGGATCTGGCCCCTGAGAGCCAGTGCGGCTCTTCCCAGCTCCACGCTCAGTGAGGTCAGGTCGATGCCTTGAAATTGGCCACCACTGGAATACTTACACTACAGAAACTGGAAAACAATAAAATTCAGTGTAGGATTGTAGGATTTTTCCCGCCACCGCAGAAAGTCACCGCTGCATATCTGCCCCATCAGCCCTGTGGACCTGGGTAAATTTTTTAACTTCTCCAAACCTTGGGCGATACCTATTTCACAGGGGTATTGTAAGACAATTAACTTAGAAGTTCTCTGTAAATGTAAACGTTCTACAAGTGATCGTTTTAATTATTTGAAGTAAAAGGTTAAATATAAAGTTTTAACATTTATTAAAAGTAAAGCATATAATGAGTATGTTTAACTGCAAGCTTAAGATATGAAATAGGACAAGATTTTATTTAATTAATTAATTTATTTAAAATCTAAATTTTTTTTTAATTAATTAATTAATTTTTATTTTTGGCTGTGTTGGGTCTTCCTTTCTGTGCGAGGGCTTTCTCTAGCTGCGGCGAGTGGGGGCCACTCTTCATCGCGGTGCGCGGGCCTCTCACTATCGCAGCCTCTCCTGTTGCGGAGCACAGGCTCCAGACGCGCAGGCTCAGTAGTTGTGGCTCACGGGCCCAGTTGCTCCACGGCATGTGGGATCTTCCCAGACCAGGGCTCGAACCCATGTCCCCTGCATTGGCAGGCAGATTCTCAGCCACTGCGCCACCAGGGAAGCCCAGGGCAAGATTTTAGAAAGCACAAGAAGCAGCATATTTATGTCAGTTAAAACTATTACGTGCAAGTTACCAAACGCTTAACTCAAGCTGGCCTCAACAATGAAGAGAGTTCACTGTCACCTAGACTAAAAAGGCCTAAAGAGAGTGCCAGCTTAATTCAGCTAGCTTAATCCAGGGGCTCAGATGATGCCATCATAGAGCAGGATGACCATGTGTCCCTGTTTGCCCAGGCTAGTCCTGTTTATGCATCCGGTCTGGTTCAGCATTTTTCTTGTCCTGTTTCATTCTCAAAGTTGTCCTAGTTTAGAAGATAAACGATAGGTTTACTTAACCAAGGTTTACTCTCTCTGCTCGGTGTTTTTGTGTCACAGATTTCACCCTCAGGTATCACATGGTACATTTTTCCCCCCCTACTCCCTGTGGCTCCAGTCTCTTCCATGTGGATAGCAAAATATCTGCAGCAGCTGCAGCCCTCACAGCCTAATCCAACCCCCTCTACTGGGACAGAAAATCTCTTCCAACAGCACCTACACAAGTGCTGGCAATCACTGTCTGATTTAGATCACATGGCCACTCCTGAAGTACCCATTTGGGAAAATGGATTCACTGATGGGCTTAGTTAATGACGCTCCCGCTGAGAGTCAGCATGAAATAATTCCACACAGTGCACACAACTAAGAATGAGGAAGGGTGAATTCTCCCAAGGAACAGCAAGTAATGGCCGTAGAAGAGGTGAGTGGATACTGGAGGGGTAACAAGAATGATCTGTTGCATTGCAGAGCAGTAAAAGTGCTGGAGCACGAATCAGCTGACCCAGCTTTAGCTTTTCCACTAACTGGTGCTGGGATGGTGGGCAAGCCCTTGCATGCCTTAGGCCTCAGTTTCCAGTTGGGTCAAGTGGAAAAGTAGGACTGCAGGATTCTATTTGCTCAAAGTGTTTAATTTATGGCTATGTTCTCGCATTAGTCTTCAGGGCTATCAATTCCAGGTTTATTTTCTTACCTAACTTTTCTCACTGGGCCCAAAGAGAACTCACCCTGGCTTTATTCCTAATGCCAGAAACCTTCCCACTCCGGTGGAGATCTGAAATGTTCCATTGCTCCTATTAAGTAAGTCACATTCTTTAACCAGCTAACTTTCTCCACAGTTTACAACTTGTGTCAGGCCCTGGGAAGATTTGCTTTTAGTTTTTTTCCCTGTGAACCAAACAAGTCATAAAAACAGATTTAAATCATGCTTTCCTTACAGCTGCATTTCATCCTACATCAAGAAATTGACTAACATAATGGCTGAATGAATAAAACACAGCCACAATGAGTGACTGCCTTTAGCAATCTGAGAGGGAGTCATTATTTAAATGTTCCTGGTTATATTAAGTGGAGCAAAAGGCTTGAAATCGAAAGTGAGAGAAATAGGTAGCCAAGTCAAAAACGCCACCAAGCTGTAAATAAAATATAAAACTAGCTTAGAAAGGGAGCATTACATGGAAGTCAAACACTGATATACAGTCTCTAATTGTGGGATGTTTGCAAAAGGTGACGTGACACCTGTCAATTATCCATAGCGGCCAGGAAATGCAGGTTATATGAATAATTCACCAATCCAGTGCCCTTTGTCTAAGCCGTCTAAGCCCGGTCCATAAAACAACTGCTGATATGAAAGAGGAAAAGATATGTTCAAATTGCCAGAGCCTTATGTCACACACGGAAGTATTTTCAAGGCAGTTTCATTATAAGACTGTGTTCCAGTTAGCACCAGTGGCTAAATAATTAACATGTGAGCCTTTATCCGGTGTAACAAAGGAGGGGGCTTGGGCCCTGGAAACTTTATATGTCCCCAAGGGGAGGCTGCATAAGAGGATCTTCAGGATCAGAAACATATCGTCACGTATCTCATAATTTTCTCACTCTCCCAAGCACCATGCAACCCTTTAAAAAGGCCAAGTCTGAACTTCTGTTTTGGAATCATGGAATTATAGAATCATAAGTTTGGAAGGTCACTTAGAGACAGCCTACTCTACTGGTTTTTAGAAGCAACAGAAACCTTTGTTCAAAGAAAATCTTCAATGAAAGTACACAATGTAAGACAGATAAAAGTGGAATCTTTTTCATTGATTCTGTGGACGTGGCGAGGAGGATTACAGGAGATGGCTTCGATCTGCCTCCTCAGCAGCCCCCTGCCCCAGCACCTGCGGGGATCCAACTGTCCTGTTTCACAGATGAGAAAACTGAGGCTCCTGAGAGGCGGAGGGGCTCGCTGAAGCCCCAGAGCAAGTCAGCGGCAGAGCTGGGACTGGAAGCCAGGCTGCCACCTCCCGTGCGACACACATGCACACGTTCAACTGGAGTTACAGCTTGTCTACACAGCCGTGTGAGCAGCTGGGATATGGAGAAATACCAGTTCTGCAGCTCCCAGGACCTCACAAGTGAGCATGAGGAGGGAAACAACTGACTCTTTCATCTGTGGCCTGGGCCCCGACAGCCTGATACCTACACCCCCCGGCCGCCCCCATTCCTGTGTTGGCCACAGGGCCAAGGTCAGAGGTCATGGGCCAGGTGGAAGGTGGGGCCTTGGAACGCCCAGGGGACTAGGCTGGCAGCCACAGGTAACCAGAGCCAGCCATGTGCTCCATCTGCTTCCCTGGCTGCCGTGAGAAAAAGCCTCACTGGATGGAGCTACAGGGGCGGCTGATTCCACGAGCCCCTCCAGCAACACCTTGGAGAAAGATTTGCTCCCATCTACAAGCTTCCTTCCTTCATAATGAAGATCCAGCAGACAAAGAGGAATAAAAGGTTTCATTTCATAAGGTTTATGTAGAAAAGACACCTTCTTTCTCGTTTTAGGCTTATTTGCTGTCAAGGTTTGGTTTCGTTTTTGAAAGTTTGCAAGGAGGTTTCACTCCTGTGTAAACCCACTGGGCACAAGTGCTTTGGCCCAGGTTTTCCTTAATGTTTGCTATTTTTTTCTCTAATTGTCCCAACAGATAATTTACAGAAAGGAAACCAACTTTCCGGTGCAGGTCAAAGGCAAGTATAATTTCGAGGCTTTCTGAATTTGTCTCATTTATTTATTTATTTGGTTGCACTGGATCTCGGTTGTGGCAGGCGGGCTCCTTAGTTGTGGCTCCAGGGCTCCTTAGTTGCAGCAGTGTGGGCTCCTTAGTTGTGGCACGCAAACCCTTAGTTGCGGCATGCATGTGGGATCTAGTTCCCTGACCAGGGATCGAACCTGGGTCCCCTGCACTGGGAGCGCGGAGTCTTATCCACTGCACCACCAGGGAAGTCCCTCTGAATTTGTCTCTTTGTAATCAGTCATAACTTTTAGAATGAATACATTATATTTAGTTATATATAGAAATAATAATGTGCTGCTGGTTTTATTTGTGAAGAACTGAGGTCGAAAACTTCGTGCTTTAACTGTGATCATTCCAACTAGCGTAAAACAGGAGAAATTGGGCCTCTTGCTGTTACGGCTGCTAAGAGACGAATTCTCTCAGTGCATATGTCACTATATTCCTTTATGCGAGGACAAGAGAGTTTCTTTCAACAAATAGGGGTAATTATTAAGTGAATCAATGATTATCTGAATCAATTAATGCTCATTCCAATAATGCTTCAATGTCTCTCAAGAATGGCCTGGAACGCTCTTTCTAGTAAGAAACTGGTGGAGCTAGAGCAGCTGCGGGGGTCCTGGCCAACGGATGGATCTCCCTGAGCCTCAGTTTCCTATTTGTAACTTGAGTGTGATGATGATAGCAATGCCTGTCTCACAGGATGGCTGTGAGCATTATGGCTGCCTCACTGTCTGGCAAAATCCTTGCCCAGTTGGGTCATAGTCTGGGTTTCCAGAAAGCTGGGGCTGTGACAAAAGCTCCCACGCAAGTTCTTTATTGTGCCTGTGATCCCAGGGAGCTGGATGAGAGACGGGGGAGCCAGGCAGGGAAGGAAGCAGGCCTGTAAGAACGTGCGTCACCAGCGTGGCTACTGCTTAGGGGTGTCACTTTTTTGCAAAAAATAAAATAATAAAACACAGAGTGAACTTTGAATTTCCAATAAATAAAGAATTTTTTTTTTTACTAGAAGTATGTACCATGCAATATTTGGGACATACTTCTAGTAAAAAATTCTTTGTTGTTGATCTGAAATTCAAAGTGAACTGGGCATTCTATGTTGTATCTGGCAACCCTGACTCTGCTACCAGTTGCTGGACCCTGTGGGACTGCGAAGTCGTGTGAAATCTGTCTTGGGATTGAGCCATTGTTATTCCCCGTCGGCCACTGGTCAGAGTGGTAAGTCCTCGAAGCCCTTCTGTGTTGCTCCTGTGGGGCTGAGTGGGTCCCCACTACACTCAGCGGCGCCAGGTCAGAGGCCTACGGCAAGGGGCAGTCAAGCTGGTCCTGTGTGAGGCTGGGCAGAGGCAGCAATGTTCAGACACGAGACAGTGGACGGTGTGCCAGAGGCATCCCCAGATGGTGAAGGGCAGTGACAGAGAAAACAAGTCTCAGAGCCTGTGTTCGAATCTCAGCTCTGCCCCTCACGAAGACAGGTTATCTGAAGTTTCCATGTCTTACTTTCCTCATTTTAAAAATGGGGATAATAATAATACTCACGTAGTAGATTTGTTATGAGATTAAAAGCAAATATAAAGCTCTTACAATGGTTCTTGGGACATCCTAAGTGTTTGTTCTTATTATCCTGAGATTGGTAGATTTAACTACTGGAGCTTGGCAGCTGGTATATCTTGAACGCCTTGCAACTACCTATGTTGCCAAATTTTGATCAATGTCTAAAATATTTTTTTCCCATAGATGAGGCTAAATGTTATCATTTGGTTCATTTGGTTGTTCTTCAGCACTGGGAAGAAATATTTTCTGCCCCAACTGTGGTCTTTTATATGATCGGGAGGGAAAGGTTTTTCATGCCCCATTGAACTGTGGTCTCCCTGTGGAACCAGCTAGATACCCTGAGCCTCCCAGCCCGATGTATCCCCTTCATCCAGCGCCACAGCAGCCGGTCAGCTTGACACTGTCTTCTGACACAGAGGTAGACGTATGACTCCGTGCTTGCAGCAAAGATAAATCTTGTGTATTGATCAGAATATAAAATTGTGTATATCTCCATATACTGAGATTAATAGCAGGTTTCTTCAGTTCCCTGAAACTTGCTTCTTTGGCCTAACGTTCACGTCTCAATTTTTCAAGTGGCCTGCCAGAAATTCTAAAATTTGAACCTGGGCCTTAAACACAAATTGCTGAAAAATGCTGGTTTAAAGAGTCATTCAAACAATGCTTCCTCCACAAACCCATCTTCCTGCTCTCCTGCGAGTTAGATGCTGGCCCCTGCATGCTCTTGTGGGACGGCTGCCAGCCCTCCGTTGCAGCGGGACTACAGAGCAGCGGCATCGTGGAATGCGTGCTGGTCTGTGTCCCTGAGGCTGTTGAGCTCCTGAGGGGGCGGGAGCCACGTGTGTTCATCTGCATTTCTAACCCCCAGCCCACTCTTGGTGCAGGCTGATTTATGGAGGCACAGTAGGCACCATGCCCAGGGCCCATGAAAATGTTTCAGTTTCTCTTAATATCAGAAAAAAACCCAAGTTGTCAGAGTAGAAAAGGTGTTTTAATTTTTTCTCATATCAGAAAAAAAAGAAAAGAAATTTTTAGGGCCCACAAAAATCTACTAAGCTATTTTAATTTTTTTTTTTTTTTTTTGAAATGGAGGAAGGGGCCCAAGAAGGCGAAAGTACCTGGGGCCCACAAAAGTCATAATGTGATTCTGGTATTGAAAGAATAAGTAAACGAATGAGTAAATGCGTAGTGACTGTTAAAAAATGCTTTGCACATGACAAAGTGCCGTGAATATGTAGCTGATTATTAAAAGCTGACAATTTTATTTCTGTTGTAGAGTTCCCCTGCCCTTTAGGACATTAGACTTTAAGGAGTTTCAATTATTTTTCCAAATTGTAAGCTTTTCTTAGTCATATTCATATTCTGTTCCTATGGAATAAAATCTTTTGTTAATTTATTTTTATTGAAGTATAGTTGTATTACAATGTTCTGTTAATTACTGCTGTACAGCAAAGTGACTCAGTTATACATATATACATTCTTTTTCATATTCTTTTCCATTATGGTTTATCACAGGATATTGAATATAGTCCCCTGTGCTATATGGTAGGACCTTGTTGTTTATCCATTCTATATATACCAGTTTGCATCTGCTAATCCCAAACTCTCACTCCTACCCTCTCCCACCCCCTTCCCCCTTGGCAACCACCAGTCTATTCTCTATGTCCCTGATTTTGTTTCTGTTTCATAGATAGGGTCATCTGTGTCATACTTTAGATTCCACATATAAGTGATATCATATGGTATTTGTCTTTCTCTTTATGACATACTGCACTTAGTATGACAATCTCTAGTTGCATCCATGTTGCTGCAAATGGCATTATTTCATTCTTTTTTTACGGACGAGTAGTATTCCATGGTATATATGTACCACATCTTCTTTATCCATTCATCTGTCGATGGACATTTAGGTTGTTTCCATGTCTTGACTATTGTGAATAGTACTGCTATGAACATAGGGGTGCATTATCTTTTTGAATTATAGTTTTGTCCGGATATATGCCCAGGAGTGGGATTGCTGGATCATATGGTAACTCTATTTTTAGTTTTCTGAGGAACCTCCAGACTGTTCTCCACAGTGGCTGCACCAACTTACATTCCCACCAACAATGTAGGAGGGTTCCCTTTTCTCCACGCCCTCTCCAGCGTTTGTTATTTGTAGACTTTTTGATGATGGCCATTCTGACTGGCAAGAGGTGGTACCTCATTGTAGTTTTGATTTGCATTTCTCTAATAATTAGTGGAATAAAATCTTTATGTGGCTTTATATGAAGAATATTTTAGTGTGGATGGAGAGGGGGCAGTGAATGCACAGAATATAAAGGCCCCACTAATCAAAGAGCTATCCCAGTACAACACACTTAACGTGAACCCAGGGCATGGAGAGGTGAGCTCCCACAGAAGGTGAACCGAAGTGATTTGTTATTTTTCCAAAATAGGGATCCATGAGCCTTAACCTTCATATATATAATATTTTCAACACCCCACACCCATGGCTCACCTCTGACAAAAGTGAACTCAAGTATTTCTGAGGTGATCTGGTGCTATATTCTATCCTCTAAGTTGGTTGATTGCAAATGAATCCTATCACTTTTCTCTCTTGGGAAATATAGACACTAAGGACACTGACGCTCAGAATACCTCCCAAGGGATGCTGAGAATGTTCTCACCTGGAGATCCCTTGTGGAGATGACACTCTGGGCTTCCTCACGTTACCAAAGAGAATCTAGGCACATCTTTACTTGCAATCTTGAAGAGATTAATAATATAAGAAATAGTAATATTCCTTATATTATTAATATAAGTATTAATAATATAAGAAGGAATCTTCACTTTCTGAAATTATTCTCGATAGGATTCCTTTAAAGTATGAGTTCTTGTAGTATATTAAGATGTGAGAGTATAAAATGATCATAGGTGGTGAACTTAAGGAAGCAGTGTTTTTTTCCTTTTCTTTCTCTTCTAAGCTTTCTATAATGTGACTAGATCAGTCTTACAAGAATAAAACAAACAAGAGTTATAATTTATGGGGCTCCAAGACCTGCTCTAAGTTCTTTATATACAGTTTCTCATTTAAAGAGAGAAGTTAAATATGATGTGATTTGCAAAAGTCATTTTGCAGAACTATGCAGGAAGATGTCATTGTTCCACCTATAAAATCGGCACAAGAGCAAATCTGCTGTAGAAAACCTGCCACGTTACTCCCTTCCTATTTTGCTTCTTTAGCTGTATGTCTGTAAGCCAGGCTTCTCCATGGCTTGGCTTTCACTTGGTGCAAAGGGCAGAGAGAGTTCTTATGAAAATAGACTCTGGGCAGAAGGGTCATGATCAGGCTTCCCAGGAAAGGCACAGCCAAAGAGCAGAGAGCAAGGGGAACAAAGGTCTCTAGCAAGTGGGTAACTGCCACCGCTTGAGTGTCTCCAGCTATTCCAGGCATCTTACATCCATGAATAAATGTCACGATGGACAACTTTGGGGGAAGGCTCCTGTGTGCCAGGCACTATTCCGGGTGTTTTTATGTTTATTAACTAATCTTCTCAATACACCAATAGAGTAGATACTATTATTACCACTCTCATGTTATAAGCAAGGACACTGAGGCAAAGAGAAGCTCAGTGTCCTGGCCAAGATCACCCAGCTAGTAAAGCAAATAGGTCTAGAACCCAAACCCCAGAGCTATGGAGCCTAATGTAGGGCTCCCAACAATTCTAAGAACCAAGGACTTTCATTATCTAGGGATTTAGAGAGCCTAGGTGACTTCCTTGACCTCACCTAGTTGGTAAATAGCAGTGCCAAGAAGTTTACTCAAGCAGCTGGGGCCCCTGAGCCAATGCACTGAATCTTTTCAATGCAGAGTCTCCACGTTCAGGACAGCGCCTCCAACCTCTTTGCTGAGAATGGCTATCATAGTGACAGAGGCTGGTGAGCAGAGAAAGGAGGTGAAAAGGCACTTGTGTGGGGGGAGACTATGGAAGAGGCTCTGGGGAGTATGGAAGAAAAAGAAAGGGGACCAGCTCTGTGCTTTATGGAACAGTAGTGGAACTAGTGCAGCCTTTCAAGATACAAGAAGAGGAAATGAATCAGAAGATAGGAAAGGCAGAGAGATTGAACAGAAGCATGGAGGGGAGAGAAGGGAGGGCACTAAAAGTGGAAAGAAAGAGAAGAAGGTGAACAAATTATAGAGAAGGCTATAGTATAAGTGTCCGGGAAAGTCCTGACCACCAGCTTGCGGGGGACCAGAGCTGAGTGGGTGAAGTGACAGCTCATGGCACAGCCCAGCCTCTGGCAGCTCCGTGTGACAGCCACATGCAGCAACGTCAGGCAGGCTCTTTCTCGGTGGAGCTGAGCATTGTAAGACGAGGCCCTTGGGGCTCTGCTCACAATAAAAACATTGTACGGGCCTTCTACACATGACTCAGTGTGTATTGTGTGTCTGATTGAAAAAAAGATCGGCTTTACCTACAAGTGCTAACGTGTTGGCCAAGTTGAAACGAGTGCACTATTACATAAGAAATGAAAATACCTGGGGAGCAAGCAGTTACCACCTTGTATGGGACATGCAGGACCCTTAGAGGAAAAGTGCCAGGCGACTCTTTCGCCAACTGTGAGAATAGCTGTGGTTGGACTGGGTGTTTTGTTTTATTTTGTTTTGTTTTGCTTTTACCCCAGTGTTTGGCATGGAGTCCTGAACACCAAGTGGGGCCCCTGAACCCTGCCTGACACCAAACTGCATTCTCTAATGTCATTCCTGTTTTGCTTTGTTTGAGGAGTGGATAACAACAACACAGGGGAAAGGGAGAGAGTAATTAAAGTGTGTTTTGTGAAAACTTTATGCGCTAAGCCTGCAAGAAAGAAAGTGTAATGTTTAAAAGTAGGGACTCCGGGGCTAGACATAGTTTCAAATCTTGGCTCCATCATGTCCTAGCTGTGGGACCTTTGAAAAGTTATTCAGTCTCTCTGAGCCTTAATTTTTTTCATCTGTAAGATGAGTAAAACAATAGGACCAACCTCCGAGATCCCTTGTGAGAACTGTATGAGGTAATGCAGGCGAATAGCTTAGCTTAGAACGTGGCCCATGGTGCCTAGCAAAGGTTAGCTAGTATTATCATCTGTACAATGGGAGAGATAACCTCCCCCAGTTCCCTTAAGGGACTTTAAGGCTGAAACAAAAGGTTAGCAAGATAAGAGCTCTTTAAAAAGTACTTCTTATTATCTATTTTATACTACACAGTGTGGTAAAGGCAATATTGGACACAGAGTTAGAAGACTTGGATTCTGGTCTCTGGATCTTCATCTCTTCATTTAAGGAATGAGTTTAGTTAATAAAGTTCTTTTCAGCTCTTACATCTTGGGACTTCAGTGCCCATTGATTCCGCTGCCCATCTACAGCAGGAAGGGGGAGACCCTCACTCTGGTGGACTTGTGGCTGTAACTCCCATTCCCTGCTGGCCTGCCAGGGCTCCCACTGATCAACTTAAAAAAGAAAACAAGAAAAGTACTCACACATACCTGGGAAGATGTGCCAGATACCTTAAGTGAAAAAAGGCGAATTGAAGACCTATATGTAATTCTATTGCATAAATATTCTAGAATAATTTTAAAATACAGATTTGTGGGCTTCCCTGATGGCGCAGTGGTTTAGAATCTGCCTGCTAATGCAGGGGACACGGGTTCGAGCCGTGGTCTGGGAAGATCCCACATGCCACGGAGCAACTAGGCCCGTGAGCCACAACTACTGAGCCTGCGCGTCTGGAGCCTGTGCTCTGCAACAAGAGAGGCCGCGATAGTGAAGAGGCCCGCGCACCGCGATGAAGAGTGGCCCCCACTTGCTGCAACTAGAGGAAACCCTCGCACAGAAACGAAGACCCAACACAGCCAAAAATAAATATAATAAATAAAAAAAAAAAAAAATACAGATTTGTACATGCAAGGATTATCTGTTAGGCAGGATTAAGAGAATTTTACTTTAGACTTTAAACATGTCTGTATTGTTTGAACCTTATACTGTGAGCATGTTTTATTTTATAAGCAAAATAATAATAATAACAAAATGTAAACAAAATTAAAACGTATTCATTGTAGACAGTTTGGAGAAAAAAAGAAAGAAAAATCTCTTATAATCCACCCCAACCTAGAAATATTGCTATTAACATGTTAATTTATATTCTTTCAGTCTTTTTTCTATATGTAAATATCACCTAGAAATATATATATGTATGTACAAAATGTAATCATATTGTCCATGATGTCTTATAATTAGCTTCACTTAACCATATATTGTTTATAGGTTTCCATGTCATTAAAGTTTCTTCTACAATCTACAGCATGATTTTAACGTCTGCTTATTTTTCCATATTGTATGTGGCCAGTCTTCCACTGCTGTACATTTTGGCTGTTCTCCGTTTCCCCCCATTGTAAGTATTGACAGGCTTTTGGAGAGTAATGAATCGTTGAAATATTTGGCTTGATTTCTCTCTTTGGGTAGAGCCGGCTGCTGTGTCTTTTCTTCCTCTTCTTTGTATCCTTCAGCTTTTGGGTGGAGGCCCAGAGAGCTCCACAAGGGGTGGTGTGTGTTTAAGAAACTCAGCTAAAGAAACAAATGGATCGCAAAGAGCTCTGAACCCAGAGTGTTGGGAAAATGCTGAGCATTGTAATTGGCCTAATGTTGCTCCCGTGAGAGATGCCATCTCCCTAGGCCTCCAAAGTTCTGGCAGGAATTTTAATTTTTCTCATCCAGCTGATGACAGACGAATATTCCTCACTTCAACAGTTATGTGCAACCCCCAAAATGTTTCCTTGAGTCTGTCAAACACTCACTGGAAATGCCTACCAGCTCATCTTTGAAGATGGAAAAGCAGACATGGTGACATCAGCAAATCAGGACCGAGGGCTGTAGGTTTCATCAAAAAAGATAGCCTCTTAGACAGCGCTGGCCCCTGCTGCCTGAGCCAGGCTGTTGGTCCAGTTGCGACTCAGGAAGGAATGCCCCTGACAAGCTGCGGGCATGCCAGGGAATTACTCAGCACATGCCAACAAGTAACCTCATACGAGAGTCAAATGCGAGCCAATCTGCGAATGCTTTGCGTAAGAGCGTATTTGGATTTGGGGCTTAGCTTTCAGGGCTTGAGTTTCACGTTTTCCTGAGCACACTCCCAGGGCCCCTCCTGTGTACCCTGCCTCTGCGTGCGAGTGCAGACAGCAGTGCCTCCAAGAGCCAGAGCTTGGCTCTCCCCTCGAGGTAATGCAGAACCCTGCCAGGGAACAGCTGTCTCTCATCTGTCTGCACTCCTCACTCCGGCCTGCACTGTTTCTCCATATGCCCTGGTTCTTACCAGTTGGCCAGCAATGTGGGTGACGCCTCCTTTTCCTGTTGGGACACTTAATAGTCATTCCTGGTATTGTCCTGGCCTTTGATGCACCTTACCAACAAGAGAGAGGTTTGTTGACTGACAACTGCTGATATAACAAAACTCTATCCAGTCCTGGCTGTAGGAATCGGCAAAATATTACTGCATCAACAGGTCTTTGGGCTGTCGGAGAGCCTCCAAAAGGACCAAGAAGCTTACAGATTTTAAGGCCTCTCACTCCTGCATCTGGCGTTTCTCCTGAAGATATCGTGAGAACTAAGAGTTTGATGGATTTAATTTAGTATCCACGTGCTGGTGATGTGCTCTCTGCTTTTCTGCATGAGTTTGCTACAGAATAGCAGCCACAGTCTGGGATCCCCTTCAGCCAGAGGCCAGAGCCAAATGACTTGGCTGGCCCGCCCATCTCATCAGTACCCCCTCGATGTATGTCAGAGTTTCCTCAAGGCCTTGGGTGTTTGTGTACTCAAGGTGATATTGAACATGAAGTGTTCAAACAGCAATACCTTAAATGAGAGACAAAGGCTGGTCAATGATCCTCTTCATAATTCTCCCACTGAAGGAAGCAGTTACTTCAAACTCCAAGCAAGAAAAAATTGTTCCCATGAGATAGGGCTTTTAAATTGCCCCTGCCCTGGCCACAGTACTCTCAGAGAGAGAATGCTCATCTCACCGGGAGAATGTGGTTGTGACTGGAGTGCCCAGGTTAGAGATAGGAAGAGCTGCAAGTGACTCAGAAACAGCTATATTAGAGATACAAAGCCTCCCCCTGGAATAAGTTGATAAGGACTGAATACCTAAACACAGTACTTTAAAAAAGAAACGAATCAGTAGTTAAAGATCCTGAAGAAAGAAGCTGACATTCCGACACACACTTAATAATAAGACCCCATGGGATGTTCAAAAGTTCTCCAGAGTAGGTGTGAACAACTAGATTTCCCTTGCCCCATCAGTTAAGGGTTCCCTGCCTCTGTTTTTGTTTTTTTTTTTTAATTAATTTAATTCATTTCTTTTTGGCTGTGCTGGGTCTTCGTTGCTGCATGTGGGCTTTCTCTAGGTGTGGCGAGCGGGGGCTACTCTTTGTTGCAGTGCACCGGCTTCTCATTGTGGTGGCTTCTCTTGTTGCAGAGCACAGGCTCCAGGCGCATGGGCTTCAGTAGTTGTGGCTCGCGGGCTCAGTAGTTGTGGCTTGTGGGCTCTAGAGTGCAGGCTCAGTAGTTGTGGTGCACAGGCTTAATTGCTCCACGGCATGTGGGATCTTCCTGGACCAGGGCTCAACCCCATGTCCCCTGCATTGGCAGGCGGATTCTCAGCTACTGCGCCACCAGGGAAGCCCCACTCCCCCCCATTTTTTGATGAGGAAACACTGACGGTTGATATCTGAACCCATTATATAATGGGCTTATTACCAAATGTGGGTTCAGAAATACTCAAAAAAAAAAAATTCCCATTCCTTTCAGAATGAAAGAGAACTCCTCTAACTTCTGTTAACTATAGATATATTGGGGCTGGTAGAATCCTTACTGTGTCTCTAATTTTAAGCATGGATGGTAGAAAGCAAATGATACACAACCTAGGCAGCTATCAATACTTTCTGTAGCACTGGATATACCAGCAAGCCAAGGTCATTATGAAAGTAAAATTTCTTTCAAAGTAAAAAATGTACTACTAGTCTTTTACTAGTACAAGAGTAAAGCACAGTAGTTATCAGTGCTTTATTGGTAATGATAAGCCTCCAAAAGTCTCAACAAGTTGACCATACACTACCTATGTACAAGAACATATAGTGTGGCCTCCAGTGATAATAATGAAAGGAAAGAATAAATTTTGGAAATTCTTTGCATGGTTTGTCATAAAAATTAATCAATCCAAACCCCCAAATTATAAAGACAATTTTTGAAGGGTTAAGAGGTGTGCTTCAAAGAGCTGTTTCCTTAATATGAACTTTGTGAAGATCATTAAAAATTTTAAAGTCACACAACATGTAAGAACACCTCAGGCTCACAAGGAAGGTTGTGGAGCTTAGGGTGAAAGCCTCTGCTGATGATTTTTTTTCTAATTTAATTTTTATTTTATATTGGAGTATACTTGATTTACAATGTTGTGTTAGTTTCAGGTGTACAGCAAAGTGATTCAGTTATACATATACATATATCTATTCTTTTTCAGATTCTTTCCCCATATAGTTTATTACAGAGTATTGGGTAGAGTTCCCTGTGCTCTACAGTAGGTCCTTGTTGGTTATCTATTTTATATATCGTAGTGTGTATATGTTAATCCCAAACTCCTAATTTATCCCCCCGCCGACCTTTTCCCTTTGGTAACCAGAAGTGTGTTTTTGAAGTCTGTGAGTCTGTTTCTGTTTTGTAAATAAGTTCATTTGTATCATTTTTTTAGATTCCACATATAAGTGATGTCATATGATATTTGTCTTTCTCTGTCTGACTTACTTCACTCAGTATGATAATCTCTAGGTCCATCCATGTTGCTGCAAATGGCATTATTTTGTTCTTTTTTGTGGCTGAGTAATATTCCATTGTATATATGTACCACATCTTCTTTATCCATTCGTCTGCTGATGGACATTTAGGTTTCTTCCATGTCTTGGCAATTGTAAACAGGGCTGCAATGAACATTGGGGTACATGTATCTTTTTGAATTATGGCTTTCTCCAGATATATACCCAGGAGTGGGATTGCTGGATCATATGGTAGCCCTAGTTTTAGTTTTTTAAGGAACCTCCAAACTGTTCTCCAGAGTGGTTGTACCAATTTACATTCCCACTAACAGTGTAGGAGGGTTCCCTTTTCTCCACACCCTCTCCAGCATTTATTGTTTGTAGACTTTTTAATGATGGCCATTCTGACTGGCATGAGGTGATACCTCATTGTAGTTTTGATTTGCATTTCTCTAATCATTACTCTGCTGCTGATTTCTGATGCTGACTGGGAAAGAGCCATTCCCAGGAAGAACCCAGCAGCACCTTGGAGTAGTGCTGCCCTCATAGGCAAATCTCAGCTTTGTCACACCTGCTGAAGAACTGGCTTCCATTGGTGGCAGGGTTGTCCCTGGAGTTCCTTCTCAGAGGTCAGCAGGGGCATAGGTGTCCCAGTCGTGTTACTCCGTGAGCTGTACTGTGAGGGCATCCTCAAAGCAATCCACTTTCCAATCCCATGCCCTTCCACTGAATGAAACCCTGCAAACATGAGCGCCTATCGGGAGCAAAACATGGTGCCATCCCACCACCACTCTGCTATTTATCTGCTTTTTTCCTTTTGCTTGGTCTCCTTCTAATTATTGGGCTATCACCTTCAACTCCAGGGAGCCAATGTGTATTTTATTTTTCCAATCTAAAGATGAATAAGGAGTCTATCTTCTCTAGTCTGATGCACAAGATGAACTTTCTCAACTCATCCTCCTCAAGGAAAAGAAGTTGTTGGGTGAGTCCTGTGCGTGTTTCAGTTTATACACGTCTTAGAAATAGCATATACACACACAGATGCAGGGCCCCCTCTCTCAGGAAGCCTTTGCTCCTTTTACGTGTATCAAGTGATATAGAGGTTGCCATGGTTAGTATCTCTGTTTTGCTCATAGTGTTGGGGAAAAAGCACCCCAAATGGGCATATTGTAATTTAGAGAATTCCCTGGGTACTTTAAAGCACTGGATCACAATGTACATTTTTTTAAGTGTCGTCAATGACAGCCTATTGGTTGCCATTTTTTGAACACTTCTTTGTGGAAGGACTCATCCACACCTGGATCACTGTTTCTACTTTCTTAGATGCCTGCTTGTTTCCCACATTTAGGACTCATTTGGATTATCTCAGGTAAATCTACTGACAAGGGTGGGAGGAGGATGAAAATCGGGGAGGGGAGGTGGTCAACATGGGAAAGGGATGCGAAAGGCAAGCTTGGATATTTAAAAGTGTCAGTCATTCTTACTCGTTTCCTGGGTCTGCCACCTTCTGTCTGTGTGACTTTGGGACCCTCTCTTCCTCAGTTTCCTCATCCGTAAAACTGGGATGATAACAGGGCCAACTTCGAGGAGTTGTGAGGTGTAACAAGTTACTATTTAAGTGTTTAGAGCGCTGTCTAGCACATAGAAAGCATTCACTAAATGTTTATTCATCCTTATTCATACTTCAGTCAATATATAAGGTGTTGGGGGCTGGGCCTTTGGAAGGAGAATGATTCTTGATATCAACGCCACCATCACACATTATTGAAATATTTTGGTGTGAATGGGGCCAATTGACACCCAAACTTCCCCTCCACTGCTATCTCCTCTCCTCTCTCCAGGTTCAGTAAGTTCGTTTATCTGCTCTAAATCACAGATAACTTATCAAGTTACTGCTCCCGGGGGAATCTGTATTTTAACAAAGATCAAAACCTTAAGTGAAAAGGTGTCACTTGGTGGAATTTCAGAAGGTGAGGGTGGAAGGATGTTTCTAAAACCCTTCCAATCACACCCCAGGTGTGGTTGCTTCAGATGTCTACCAGTAGAAGCTGACTCTGGCAGGAAGTCACTTGCACTTTTCACTAATTGAGGTCCTGCTCTCCTGAATCTTGCAATCTAAAAAAGAGAACTTTGATCCAGAGTGATAATAGACCAAGTAAGTTACCCCTCTGTCCAGGTATTGGCTGGGAGGTGGAGGGGGGACAGTCAGGTGGAGCAAGAGCTCTTGTTGGGCTTCAAGAACTTCACAGTTTATTGGAAGGGATAAAACACATCAGATGGTGATAAGGAAATGTGTGTGAGTAAAAGGAAAAGAGGTGTGTTGACAGAAGACAGCCCGAGGAGTTTATAGAACAGGAATGTTTCTCAGGAACTTGAATGCGTTGGAGGTCTTTCGAAAGGGTTAGGATTACACTGCCTGGAGGCTGAGGTATGGCCTGGAAAGTGACTTAGCCCAGCCCTTCCTAGCTGGATGATTAACTGGATGATCTAGCACAGGGATCTTCACTGGAGAGAAACAGGAGCTCAGTATTGATGACTCATTCTCACCTATGTGACATCATTTTCAGATTTTCATTTAACTTTTCCCTTCCACATCAGATACCCCTAATTCTTGGGTGGTCTGCCACACCACTTCCTGCCAAGTCCCAGCTACTTTACTCTAGGTGGAGGGCTGGGGTACTGGATCTTATTTCAAAAGAAGAGAGGAAATTGAAACCAGAAAGTCTTTGTGATGAACTTTAAGAGATTCTTTTTTTCCTCCAATACAGGTTTCCCAAGGCTGCTATCTCTAGCTTAGGATATGGTCCCTTCTTTCCTTCTTTCTTCCTTCCTTCCTTTCTTTCTTCCTTCCTTTCTTTCTTTTCTTTCTTTCTTTTTCTTTCTTTCTTTTTCTTTCTTTCTTTTTGTGAGAGTTAACCATTCAAAATGGAAGTCCTTTTATAATTCGATCTAGTTATGCAAACATAGCCCATTGACGTTAACAAATAGAGACCGGATGCAAATAATCCACTCAAGCATAACATGGAATAATTAGTAGGAGCTAAAGCAAACTGTGTTTCTCCCCACCACCCTATTACCTCATAAGAATTCCTTCCATTTGGAAATGAGCAAGAGGAAAAGAAAAAAATGGGACTATTAAGATGTTTCAAACGGTCTTAAAATGACAGCAATAGAGTTGCTTAGATCACACAAGATTGCCATGTAAACAACCGAAGTAACTTCACAGTTATGTGAAATTAGGCATGCCTCCCTAAGAAAGGTTCAGTACCTCCATCTCATGAAGGCTAAATTAACTACCTCAGGAAAGCAGATCCCTAATGGAGGTCACTGAGTCAGTGATTCATAGCCAGGTGTGCAGAAGAAGACTAGGTTCTCTGCGATTCACTGAATAGGGCGTCACTGAATACAGTGAAATTTTATGACATTCCCTGGGGCACTGGCTGTTTTAACTATTCTGGATAGAAAGCCAAGCAGTTGTTGGGTGAGGCCTAATACAAGGAACCCTAGAATGGTAGTGGTATTGCCATTTTCTGTAGAGAAGAAAGTTTCTGTTGAGTAAAAGGAGGTAGGTAATATAAACCAGTTCACAGCAAGTCCTCACAGCTCTGAACTGGCTACCATTACTGTCTGCTTTTCTCAGCATGCCATTGCCTTATGAGTGGCTGTTTGATCAAGAGGCTGAAATCCTGACTGGTGCAGTGGGTCAGATTTTCTTTTAGAATAATTCTTGATTTTTTAAAAAAATTAATTAATTAATTAATTTATTTATTTTTGGCTGTGTTGGGTCTTCATTTCTGTGCGAGGGCTTTCTCCAGTTGTGGCGAGCGGGGGCCACTCTTCATCGCGGTGCGCGGGCCTCTCACTGTCGCGGCTTCTCTTGTTGCGGAGCACAGGCTCCAGACGCGCAGGCTCAGTAGTTTTGGCTCACGGACCCAGTTGCTCCGCGGCATGTGGGATCTTCCCAGACCAGCGCTCGAACCCGTGTCCCCTGCATTGGCAGGCAGACTCTCAACCACTGCGTCACCAGGGAAGCCCCAAGAATAATTCTTGATTTTTAAAGGTTTTTTTTTTTTTTGCAGGGTCCAGGACTGGGCCCTGTGAACCTTCATAGGTGGCAGAGAATAAGAAGAAAAGTTGGGAAAAAAAGAGATAGCAATACTTCAAGTTAGGGAAACCCTCCAGAGAAGCATTTGAGTGAAATCTTCCCGATTTAGCTCTGTGACTGAATTAGGCACAAACCAAGAAATGCCCAGAAGGTCCTCAGTAAATGTTGGTAGAATGAATGTTGACCAAAACCCTGAAGCTCCTTCCATGAGATTCTCCAGAGCTTCGATGTTATTGACAGGATGTTCTTCCTAAGGTGAACCTCAGTCTCCTTCTCCAGCAACTGCAGCTCATTTTCTCTCTTCTTACTCTGAGGAAAAACAGGGAAGATGCTGATATTGTTGTTCTTCTTAGGTCTCTGTTAAATTTGCACATATTAAACCTGCCCTCAATTTTCCATATTGTGGACTAAATAACCCCAATTTTGAAAGTTTTTCCTTCAAAAAGGCAATTTCACAAACATTGCCATGTGCCCATCTTAAGAATTACAGGTGTTTAGAAGTAACTTACATATGACCATATAGACATACCCACACTGGGATAAATAATGTGCTTCATTCATAAAGGTCCCGTTTCCTGTTGAAATCCCTGCATCCTGGGCAGTTGGTGGCAGTGCTGTAGGCTTCTGTCTCTTCTCTCGAGCCTAGAAGGAGGTGATAGCTGATGAGCTAGACTTATAAGATGCAGCCTCATACTGATTAAACGTCCATTTTCTTGGGGAAATGGCTGACAGAAGCAGGATAAAGCTGTGAGGAAGCTTGTAGCAATTTCCCAAATCTACCACTACCAGTGAGCTTTATTTGTGTGCTTAGAGCAATTGTTAGCAAAACAATGGCTGGAAAATGTACCAGGGAGAAAATTAAGAAATGACAGACCTGCTTCTAAAAAGTAAGAATAAAGTTTCGTTTGTTAAGTTTTTCAAAGCAGAAAGTTTCCCTTTAGCTAGATATATCATCCAGCTGTGGCACCTGGGCAAGGAAAGTGACCAGGCAGCATGGGCTCCAGTTATCTGTGTGCAGGCTCTGACCTGATCGGCCACTGCCCAGATGGAACCACAAGCTCAGGGCTCTCTACTGGGGAAGAGAAGCGTGGTGCGGGCCTTAAAATCCTAAAGCCACCTGTGAACCACGGTATAGGTACTGATGGGGTAGAGAGGGTATGCAGGAGTATGGTGGTGAACAGAGAAAGCTGTTGCCTTTAAAGAGTAATGAAAAGGACTCTGGCTAGGGCTGTGCTTTCCAGCACAATGGCCGGTAGCCACATGTGGGTATTGAGCACTTGCAGTGTGGCTGGTCTGATTGAGATGTGCTCTGAGTGTAAAATACGCACCAGAGCTCAAAGAATTGGTGTGAAAAAAAGGATGCAAAGTACATCATTTATCATCTTTAAGATCTACTACATGTTGAAATGATATTTTGGATAGATTGAACTAAATAAAGTAAATGATTAAAGTGAATGCTACAACATGAGCAAAGCTTGAAACACAATGCTAAGTGAAGGAAGTCAGACACAAAGGCCACATATTGTATGATTCCACTTATATGAGATGGCCAAGAGGCGAAGCAACAGAGACAGGAGGTAGATGGTTGGTTGCTTAGGGCTGGGGGTTTTGGAGGGAAATGGGAAGTGAGTGCCGATGGGT
The DNA here is from genome assembly GCF_028021215.1 of Eschrichtius robustus. Taxonomy (NCBI): domain Eukaryota; kingdom Metazoa; phylum Chordata; class Mammalia; order Artiodactyla; family Eschrichtiidae; genus Eschrichtius; species Eschrichtius robustus. Next base: position 47,951,904 of record NC_090825.1, read on the forward strand.
AGGAATTTCTTTAAGGGGTGATGAAAATGTTCTAAAATTGATCGTGGCGCTGGTTGTACAACTCTGTGAATATACTCAGTTGTACACTTTAAATGGGTAATTGTATGGTGTGTGAATTTTATCTCGATAAAGCTGTTTAAAATTAACAAATTTGGATGCAAAAAATTTTTTTTACCTGTTTAAACTTTAAAAAAGGTAGCTAGTAGAAAATTTTAAATTACATAAGTGGCTGGCATTATATTCTGTTGAACCTGCTGGGCTAAGGGGACTGAGGGTGAAGAAGCTGGGAAAACCCAGGCTAGTGGTTCCCAAAGGGATGGTCATAAACACCAGGCAGAAGAGCAGCCAGACGTGGTCACCTTTGGTTCAGGGCTAAGAGGAGTGAGGGGTGACAGAGAACCTAGCCTGGAAGGTTGGGGGGTTTTGAGGATAAGGATATAACTCCAGGACTGGAGCAGGCCTCTGCACCAAGTGCCAGCACGGGACTGATGACAGACCCCAATTTCTGGCCCCTAGGCAAACAGGGGGCGCCGAGTTTGGTCACCTCTCCAGGACTCTTATCAGCCCAGCCCTACCTTTCACGAGTGGCTGCCCTGGCTGCCTCTGACCCAGGCTGGCAGCCTCTTGGGCTGAGAGGGTCCACATCTTGACGCACCTGTAACGCATTTGCATACCTGGAACCCAGTCTTGGTGAGCTATGGCAGGCAGACCGGGAAGCTCTGGCCTTGTCCTGGGGGATGGAAACTGCTTCAAAGAATATTGCCAAAGGAGCTTGTTAGGTCTGCTTATGAAATGTCGTAAACAAACCCTTGAGTTGGTCAGAGGCTTGGCTGGATGCAGCATAAAGGGAAGCCTTGGGTGCCTTCTTGGCATCCTCTCCCCAACCCAGGTTTCTTTCCAATTCAGTTCCCCTCCCCCTCAAAAAAAGAAGCACAACAGTATTTCAAAGGACACAGCTCGGTGAATGATGGATAAGGAAGCTACACTTAGGGCCTCCCAAAAGGAAGGATCCCATGACTTATCTCTGGAAACCAGAAAGATGATTGGACTGAAGGGTAGATTGGAGTGAATTAGCCAGATGAATTGAAACCCCAAAGGTCTAGTTCTGAAGGAGGGGGTCAGTGCCCTAGAAAGGAGAGAGAAAATTAAATACACTGTATTTGGCAGTGGCTATTTAAATTTTAAAATTGCAAAGTGAGAATTTGACATTATCCTGTGTCTTATCCAAGCTATGTCCTGAAATTTGCTCCAGTAGTAAATTTAGTTTGTTTCTCTCATGACTGACTGTGTACCAGGTTTCAGAGGATGGGGTGGTGATCAGAGAAAATGCAGTGGACAAAGTTCATGAACCTAGGAGTATTATGTGGGCAGAGTAAGAGCTCCTGTTTTCTTCCTGTGATGAAGTAACAGCAGAAAGTTAACTGTTCATTGAAGGCTTGGGAGACATAGAGGTGAGCATCTTCTGTATGACTAGAAGCTCCTGAAGGGCAAGGTTATAAATTATTCATGTCTATATCTCCACCATTGGGACTGGCACATGGTAAATACTCAAGGAATACTTGTAGCGTGGATGGTTGGATGGAGGGAGGGATATGACACAGTAGATAATTGATTAACAGTTCTGTTATGTAATGATTTAGTGTTTTGGGTGGTGGATGATGAGGAAGAACTTGAAAGATTTCATTTATGTGATAGGGAAATAAATTCTGAAAGTGTTAAACTAAAACATATGATAGCATATTGCATATTTGGTTTTGTCAGCTATCTAGTTTTTCCAAACAGTGCTTAGACATGTTGAATAAGAGTGTGGGTAGAAAGGGGAAAAACATGCCTAGAATTACAGCTCATGGGCCTCTCTCTCTGGATCTTGGAAAATGCAAACCACTTATGAGTGGACGAATGACTTAATGATGATGTTGTCAGGGCCCTCAGAATAAATATTGCCTTTTCCATTCCCACTGCTGGTACTACACAGTGCAGCTGGTGTATCATCAAGAGGCTGAGATCTCCTCATCCCTCTCTTCTGAGTCAGGCAGCATAAGGTGGTAAAAAAGTTGCTCAAGAATCATTTGAATCCTTCATCCCTTGTCCTTGCAAGGTGAGGCAATCCTTTCTGACCAAGGATCCTGCCCTATAAGTGAGCTGGCTTTTTGTGTTTGGCAGTTAGCAACCTATATTTTAAGTCAAGGTATTTAAAAGTCAGGACACAGAAAGAGTTTCTGTCTCCAGATAGTTCTATACCAGAGCTTAAAAGGCTCGTCTGGAATATTAGAGGGCAGGGAACTTCAAAGAAAACAAAACCATGTGTTATTTTCAGCTTGAACTTAGATCTCTAAAAATTCTGTGAAACTCTCTTATGTGGGTCCGAGGCACGCCACTAATCGAGGTGGACGTGGCCCTGGTAGGGTGAGCTAAGAAAGCTGGATTCTTTGAAGGAAGTAACTTTCTGTGATATCATGTCGGGGATGTGCAGGTGCAGCTGGGTGGGAGCCCTTGGCACCAGGACTCCCTGTAATGGGTCCAAATCCCTGGTGCCCATACTCCTTGACCCAAGTCACTTCTGCTCATGAACCTGTACTATGACCCACAAGCAGCCAGCAACAGCTGAAAGGAAATGATGTGGCAACTGTGTCCGAAGACGATGGTTAAATGTTGGAAACAGAAAAGAAAATCCACTTAAAAATATGCTGTTGTATTTGACAAAGGCTGTGCAAGATTTAGAAAGCATGTTTAGCATTCCAAGTATGCTCCCTTCTGTGTCTTTAGAGACTGGCTCTGAGAATGATTTTTTTGTTTATTTAACATTTAATCAAAAGAGACATGGACCCCACCAGCTTTTGAGGAATAGCTTCAGTAGCACTGCCTCTTTGCATTTAGTTTGAGGAGAGAAACTTCAACCATACGGAGAATTTGGTGTCTGTAATATGTACTAAAAGATCAGCTGGTCTAACTTTACAGGGCTAATAAAAGGGAAGAATTTTCCTGTGCTCAGGTCTTTTATGAATTATAAATAACCATTCACTTTGGAAGATAGCACATCATAAAATTTTTTTTTCACAAATATGCACAAATCCATTTTAAGATCCAAGAAAAAAGATGTTCAGAAGTCTCAGATGTACTCAGTTTTGATTTCGTGGGGAAACATATTCTTTTACCATATGGATGCTTTTAAAGGGACCTTCAACTGGGGCTCAATAATGACACCCTAGTGGCTAAATAAGGGATTTCTTTCCTTCTAACATTATTTCCCTGTTATTAAAGGTGGAAAAACCTTCCACAAATAGCATACTTTTAGAGTGCTTTAGGGGGTATCCTGGGAATCAAGGTTATGTGTCTGCTCCAGAAATACTGTCTGTAATTATCATTCCCCAGTGGTTCTGAGGATGCAGTCTTGGTGCTTTCATTAATTTCTTGATTCTACAAGTCTGAAGTACTTGCCGGCTCTTGATATTCAATATTTTACAGTAGGAGTTTTTTTTGTGTGTGGTTTTTTTTTTAGGGTCACAGGTCTCTCTCCCTCCCTTCCTCTCATAATAACCATTTCCTGGCTTCTTTTGTCTGCTACAATAAAAGGTATGAAAGACTAGATTTGAAAAGAAAAAGAAGTCAGATGTGAGATTCTTACAAACCCAAGGCTTCATCTTCTGTGTTTATAATCTAATATGAATATTAAAAGATAGAGTATTTAGATCTAACAAACAACTGAAGAGGGTCCACGGGTAAGACTAGCACATTCATTTTCTTCCCCCAACACTTTACTGTGAATGTTTCCAAATATACCCAAAATTTTACACAGCATTTTACAGTGAATCCCCATATACCCACCATTTAATTGTAGAGTCTACCATTAACATTGTACTACCTTGCTTTATTGCATATCTATACATCCCTCCTCCATTAATCCTTCTTATCTTTCTCACGCTTTTTAAAGTAAGTGGGGGCTTCCCTGGTGGCACAGTGGTTGGGAATCCGCTTGCCAATGCAGGGGACACAGGTTTGAGTCCTGGTCTGGGAAGATCCCACATGCCGTGGAGCAACTAAGCCTCTTCACCACAACTACTGAGCCCGCGCGCCTAGAGCCTGTGATCCGCTACAAGAGAAGCCACCACAAGGAGAAGCCCGCACACCGCAACGTAGAGTAGCCCTTGCTCGCCGCAACTAGAGAAAGCCCACACGCAGCAATGAAGATCCAATGTAGCCAAAAAAAAAAAAAAAAAAAAAAAAGTAAATGGCAGGGACTTCCCTGGCAGTCCAGTGGTTAAGACTGTGCCTCCACTGCAGGGGGCACAGCTTCGATCCCTGATGGGGAAACTAAGATCCTGCATGCCATGCGGCATGGCCAAAGACAAAAAAAAAAAGAAAGTAAATGGCAGGCATGAACCAAATTCCACCTAAAAACTTCAGTTTGATATTTACTTTTTTCTTCTGATGTAAAATTTATATATAATGAGATATAAAACCTTAAGTGTATACTTTCTGAGTTTTGTGTACCCAAAGTCCTATTAAGACATAGAACATCACTATTGCCCCAGAAAGTTCCCTCCCACTTTCCTGTCAATCCTCGCCCCTACTCCCCTTCCCAGAGGCAAGCACTGTTTTGATTTTTTTCACTACAGATTAGTTTTGCCTATTCTAGAATTTCATATAAAAATGGAATCAGATAAAATAAACTCTTTCGAGTAAGACCTTTTTCACTCAGCATACTGTCTATGAGATTGAGTCACGTTATTCTGTGTGAAAGTAGTTCATTCCTTTGTATTGTTGAGTAGTATTCCATTGTGTGACTATACCACAGTTTGTATGGTCATTCATCTGTTCAAGGACATCTGGGATGTATCCAGTTTTTGGCTATTGTGAATAAAGCTGTTGGGAACATTCTTATACAAGCCTTTTTATAGACATATGCTTTCATTTCCCTTGGGAAAAAACCTACTTGCATAATTGCTAAATCACAGACTAAGTGTATGTTTAGTTTTTTTTTTTTAATTTTTATTTTATATTGGAGTATAGTTGATTAACAATTTTGTGTTAATTTTAGGTGTACAGCAAAGTGATTCAGTTATACATATACATGTATCTATTCTTTTTCAAATTCTTTTCCCATTTAGGTTATTACAGAATACTGAGCAGAGTTCCCTGTGCTATACAGTAGGTCCTTGTTGGTTATCTATTTTAAATATAGCAGTGTATACATGTCAATCCCAAACTCCCAATCTATCCCTCCCCTCCACCTTTCCCCCTGGTAACCATAAGTTTGTTCTCTAAGTCTGTGAGTCTGTTTCTGTTTTGTTCATTTGTATCATTTTTTTTAGATTATGCATATAAGCGATATCATATGATATTTGTCTTTGGTGTATGTTTAGTTTTTAAAGAAACTGCTATTCCTTTTTCAAAACAGATGTTCCATTTAATATTCCCACCAACAATGTATGAGAGTTCCAGTTGCTCCACATCCTTGCTTGCATTTAGCATTGTCATCCTGGTGAGTATGTGGTGATATCTCATTGTGGGTTTAATTTCCATTTTCCTAATGACTAAGAACGTTGAACACGTCACCATGTGCTTATTTGCCATTCATACATCTTCTATTGTGACATGTCTTTTCAAATCCTCTATCCCTTCAAGCAATTTTTTTGTCTTTATTACTGAGTAGGAGTTCTCTATATATTGTGGCTATCAGTCCTCTGTCAAGTTTATGTTTCACAAATATTTTCTTCCAGTCCATGGCTTGCCTATTCATTTTCTTAATGGTCTCTTTTGATGAGAAATTTTTAATTTCAGCGAAGTCCATTTTATCAATTTTTTCTTTTATGGTTATGGCTTTCAGTGACCTAAACAAACACATTGATCTTAATAAATGGTGTTCCTAAAATCTATTGTAGGCTCAAGGAAATTCAGAGCTTCACTGGGCTCATTGTAATAGCTGTTTTTGCCTAAAGAAACATTGCTTATGTACATATTTGGAACAATTAAGGAAAATCTGGTGATCTGTCAACACTCACTCTCAAGAACATCCCAGAGAATGAAGCAAAGTCTAGATCTCCCTTTCCACTGCGCTTTATAATAACAAGCCTGTTTTGATGGCTGGAAAGAGTCACAACCAATAAAACCACCTGGTCATGGCCTTGTCATGGAATCAAGTCAGCCCTTCTGGTTATGGGCATCATAAGTGGCTTTTTATAAATTAATCATATGTTATTGAAAAATCACATCTTAAATGGTTTGAATGTATAGCATGAATGAATGAAAAGTCTTCCCCAGAAGGCTTCAAAAAAAAAAGAAAAGAAATCCATAGAGAGAGCCAGGTGTGAGCAATGGCATGGGGTAAAATTAAGAGCAGACTGAAAGGGGGAATAGTGGGCAAAGAGAAAAGCAGGACTTGGAGAAACAGAGAAGCTGAAAGGACTCTTCCCACCTGTTCTTAGGCTGCACACAGGCTTTCGCCAAGATTTTACCCCTGACTCTTTGCCAACTGTTCTGCTTGTCAGTGAAGCTGTTTGATTTCTCCCTTTGTTTCTCATTTGGACCAAAGGGACACTCAATACGGACATGACATTTTGAAAACTCAAGTCACATCTTTTTCACCCTACCTTCATTGTTGTTCTGGCCTACTTTCTCTTAGACATTTTCTTGAGGGTGCAGGCTGAATGTGGTCTTTCAAACTTCATGTCAACTCCCTTGCCTGTCTCTCCCTTTTTGATTTCATTGTCTCCCAATGATCATTAATGTTCTACAACTGCTTATTTAGTTGTGGGTTATCCCAGGCCTTTTGCTTCTACTTTTTATCATTAAACAAAATTTCCCCTTTATTAGAGACGGTGATTCAGAAAAAGAAAGGGATGTAAGTTAAATGGATGACTTTTACTGTTTGATTATAGGTTGAAATTAGCAGTCCAATTTTTGTTTTTCACTGATCCAGTAGGTTTTTATAACCTACCATTTTGGTTTCTGACTGTATGATTCTCACTGGAAGTTGTCTTGAAATATAAACTGTGGAGAGAGAACACCAATTTGCAAAGCCCTGGGCAGTGCTAACCCTGGAGAATATTCACCGATGACTGTGTGGGTGTGCCTGCCAGGCCGCAGCAGGATCTAGGATAACTTTCCCAGCTTACCTGCCTGTCTTCATCCAATGACTTGATTATGAAGAGTAGATGTGGGTGGTAAGTTTTTCTGGTCTCCTGGATCTGTTCCTGAAGAGAGCAGGTAAGTTCAGAATGAGAGAAAGCTAGGTTCTGAATTAGAAAAATCAAGTAGGACTTCAGAGCCTCTGAAATAATAAAGCTATGCCCTAAGTCATTAATACACAAACATGATTGAAATAATCGGAAGGGAGAAACAAATAGGGTTAAAGTCACAGGGCCACATGATAAATTATGCCTGGCTATGCAAGTGGGTTAAATCGCTTCCTAAGATGTTGCCAACAGCACAAATATCTGCATTTAGCCTCACATGCAACAACAACAACAACAGAAATGAACCAAAAATACTAAGTTTCTTCCCCTTTGGAAAAGCTAGATACTGCTATTATAGTGTCTCCATTAAGACACAGGAGGATCTTGGGCAGAGTGAGCTAGGTGGGTCCCACTGGTCTGTGTAGGTAGAGTTAAGTGAGGAGCTTGGTGGAAAGGTTTGTGAAGCTGTACTTTCTGTAAGGCAGTCCTGTTGCCAATCCTCCTCACAACCATTTTCTCCACCTGAATATTCTTCTTTACACCAATGGAAGTGGAAGGTGAAATTGTCCAAAACTCAGTCGTGGAAGCTTATTCTTTTTTCTCATTTTGAGTTACTTCAAAATGTATATAAAGTAAAATGCAGAATCCTGAAACACTGTTTCAGTCTGAAACTAAGCTCAAGCTCCTTGGCTTGAATGTAGGGTCCCTCATGAGCAGAAGGGTCTGAGTTGGAAAGGGGAAATGAATAATAGGGGATGGGACCCATGGGAAACATGCATTGATGTACCTTCTTTCATTCTCTTCCTTCTTTCTTTCCTCCCTTCCTTCCTTCCTTCCCTCCCTTAGTATTCTTGTATGGCTGCTCCATCTTTCTAAGGACCAAGTCTGAGAGCAAAGGGAGAGGCATGGCATGGAATGGAAGAAGACTAAAAAAACTTTTCTTGTGACTGAATAGAAACTGACAATAAAAATGCTGAAGTCCAGGGACTTCCCTGGTGGTTCAGTGGGTAAGACTCTGCGCTCCCAATGCAGGGGGCCCGGGTTCGATCCCTGGTCGGGGAACTAGATCCCGCATGCATGCTGCAACGCAACTAAGAGTCCACATGCCGCAACTAAGAAGTCTGCATGCCAAAACTAAAAATCCCGCGTGCCGCAACTAAGACCCGGAGCAGCCAAAATAAATAAATAAATATTAAAAAAATGTTCCATAAAATTTTTAAAAATGCTAAAGTTTGGTGATTATATTGATAACCGAATGGAAAATCAGTACTATACAGAAGCTTAACTTATCTTTCAGGCAAGATAATTCTGTTTGCTTTTGATGTATTGCCAGAGTTCTGCAGGAACATCTGGCTGACTGGCAGTTATGTTTTCTGAAGGGAGGGTTCAGCTGCTGCTACCATCAAGTACACTTTAACTTCCCTTAGTACCATAAGGTTTATCTGAATCTCAGAATATCTACGATCATGCAAGATCCAAATTTCCCTTCGAGCTGATGTTTGTCTTTCATTTGCTTCCTAATTAGCATTCAGGTTTCAGCCCAAGAGTTCACTGCCAGAGGCATAACGTCTCCCTTGGTGGTGACCCCTGTTGTCATCCTTCTATAGTGAATTCATAGGACTGTTCTCTGATTTTCAACTTCGCTTTGTGGTACCAGGTCTGTGAATGTTCAGTTGACAATACGTGCGCGCCTCTCTCATTTCCTGTTTTTAAGGGCTGCACTTAATTTATTTGAAAGGGTGGAATATTTTAAATTACAATTCAGCAGTTTTACTAAGGAAGGCTGTAAAACACAATGAGCAAGGAGTTTTACTTCCTCCTTACAATTGCTACTGCCCTGTTTTGAAATCTTGATATCCTCCAATCAGTGGGAATGACTTTAACTTAGGCTGTGACATTTTGAAGAGCAACCACGCCATGGCTGGAGCTGTTGAGGGGCATGGGACTCCTGCACACCATAATTCCATTTTTCCAGACGCCTTGTTTGTACCCGGAATGTGTCTGCCTGTGCTTGATACTGCTCTATCGTGTTGAGTCCCCCTCCCCCAGGCACAGCATTTGGATTGGTTGTGGAATACAGTTGCTCAGCCAATCAAGTGTAACCTTTCTCCTGCAACCCTAGCAACACCTGACAATGGTCATTGACAAATGTTGAGAACAAACCTGACAAATCCAACCAGCCATTGACAACGGTCCCCGTCCAGGGCAAACAGGGCTAGCCCTGCCCACAGAGCACTTTGTGTGGCCAGAGGAGTTAGTGGTTTGTGCCAGACCTGCAAAAGCAGAACCTGCATGTGGGAGCACAGGCTTGCACCCAGCACCCTACCCCGATTTGCTGCCACTCTGGCCAAGCTGACATTAGTTGGTCAAAGCCAGCACTGGAGCTGGCGTCTGTGGGGTGTGGGAGGGTCTCATCATCTCTCATACTAACCTAACCCACACAGCAACCCACCCCCCATACCTACCAGAGTCTTTTCAGTGGTAGGAGAAAGAGCCCACATAAAACTTTGGCTCCAGGGTCACACTTCCGGCTCTGATGCTAATTTGGCCCTCAGGGCAGGGCCAGAGGAGCAAAATACCTGGCTGTGTCCCCAGTGGCACCTTTCCAAGCTTCCTGGCTATGTATTTTTACCTCCCAGCCTGACTCTGAACCCTGCTGGGGTACAGTTGGCCTGTCTGCCTCAGCTGCGGGCACACTTGGACACTCCTCAGGACACTGCTGGACCTGAATGAGCTCTCACTTCTCTCTGAAAGGCTTTGAGATTGAGGGACCTGTAGGCAGACCTGGCAGAGGCTTGGTGGGGTGGGCTGGGGGCTGGGAACAGGATAAGAAAGGGGACCTGCCAAGAACATGCACAGACAATTCATAGGCAAATGCATGTTCCCACAAAGACATAATAGCTGTGTGTGTATGATGCCCTCCTGAAGTCCTCTTACACGATCATTCCAGTTAGTCCAGGCACCTTGAAGGCGTATTTCAAACTGTGGTTGAGTAATCCACTGTGTGGTGAATAGCTGTTAATGAAGCTGAAAATAGCTGAATCATCCAACAAGGAATCTGAATTAATTTTTTTATGGTTACCCTGCTAGACAAGTCAGTGTCACGACAAAGACAGACCTGGGGATATATACAGACATTGGCACACACGGATAAACCTAGGCAAGAGGAACAAAGGTGGAACAAGGTGGGAAAAAGAGAATAAAGAAAAAGGAAACTTCAGGGAGAGCCATGCGTTGAAGAGTGTGAAACCCAAAGTAACATTGTGAAATTAGTGAAGTTCATTCAGCAACCCCCTTCTTATTAGCACCACCCTATAGGGCCTGTCCTCAATTTAATTTTCCATGAGAGGTGGCAGAGGGGTTGGCACTCGGTCACTTTAACTAATCCCTTGGGATTATACATTGATAATGGCTTCAAGTCTTAGCCCTTAGGGGGATATCAATATTTTTCAAAGGGGACTCATGAAGGTCCAAAAGAACTAAATCTCTAATGGTTGAATTGTAAATTGAGAGGAATAACTTTAGAGACTTGGCCTTGCTCAAACACACTTTTTTTTTGAATTTTATTTTTTATATAGCAGGTTCTTATTAGTTATCTATTTTATACATATTAGTGTATATATGTCAATCCCAATCTCCCAGTTCATCCCACCACCGCCAGCCCCCGCCGCCACTTTCCCCCCTTGGTGTCCATACGTTTGTTCTCTACGTCTGTGTCTCTATTTCTGCCCCGCAAACCAGTTCATCTACCATTTTTCTAGGTTCCACATATATGCGTTAATATACGGTATTTGTTTCTCTCTTTCTGACTTACTTCACTCTGTATGACAGTCTCTAGATCCATCCATGTCTCTACAAATGACCCAATTTTGTTCCTTTTTATGGCTGAGTAATATTCCATTGTATATATGTACCACATCTTCTTTATCCATTCGTCTGTCAGTGGGCATTTAGGTTGCTTCCATGACCTGGCTATTGTAAATATTGCTGCAATGAACATTGGGGTGCATGTGTCTTTTTGAATTATGGTCTTCTCTGGGTATATGCCCAGTAGTGGGATTGCTGGGTCATATGGTAATTCTATTTTTAGTTTTTTAAGGGACCTCCATACTGTTCTCCATAGTGGCTGTATCAATTTACATTCCCACCAACAGTGCAAGAGGGTTCCCTTTTCTCCACACCCTCTTCAGCATTTGTAGTTTGTAGATTTTCTGATGATGCCCATTCTAACTGGTGTGAGGTGATACCTCATTGTAGTTTTGATTTGCATTTCTCTAATAATTAGTGATGTTGAGCAGTTTTTCATGTGCTTCTTGGCCATCTGTATGTCTTCTTTGGAGAAATGTCTATTTAGGTCTTCTGTCCATTTTTTGATTGTGTTGTTTTTTTTAAAAATATTGAGCCGCATGAGCTGTCAAACACACTTTTAAGATAGAAGCCTCCTCTGGATATTCCTAAAGCCAGAATTAAGGCAAGAAAAAGTAGTCAGGGTGGGATGGGGAAGTGCAGTGGGAAGCAGTCCATCAGATGGATGCTTTACAGGAGGATGACACCTTAGATGGAGAGGGAGAGGCAGCAGGCCAGCTTCCACACAGAAATGAGGCAGGAGGTAGTGTTAGAATCACCCATATCGGTCCTTCAGGGAACCTGGAAACTTTCTGGTGACATGAGATGTGGAAAATTACAACGCAGGGTATTATATAATGTGTTAAAAACCAAGTCTTATAGAGCCATATATACACACATAGGTTCTAAGTTCAAAGTCTAAAAGAAATTAAGCCATTCTCACAGGATGTAAAATTGTAGGGATATTTGCCTCTTCAGCAGACAAGTAAACTATCTTCTTCCTTTTCCAGATTTTTCAAATTTTTCAGTTATTACTGGTCAAGTTTTCTGTGAAAGACTTAATTATTAAGACTATATTCAGACTACAGCTATTAAGACTACATACAGAACAACAACAAAAAAGAGGCAACATCTAATGTTTATTTCTTGCTCTGAAAGTTAAGAAATTTTTATCTACCTCTGAAATAACGAAAGAAAAAATAAAATTGACAATGTATATCGTACGGTTCTTCGTAACCTAAGTTTCCCGTGTGTCAGGAAGAACTTATAAAATGTCTGAAGTGTTATGAAGATGCTTAGAGGAAAGAAGGTAAAGGTTCTCACTTAGAGCTAATAGTTCATGTTCAGCAATTTGAACTTGTCTTAAGGATAAACCCAAGAGCCCCGAAAGAGGGCATAATGAATCTTTTTTTTTTTTTTTTTTAATTTTATAGCTCCTTTTATTTTTATTTATTTATTTATTTTTGGCTGTGCTGGGTCTTCGGTTCGTGCGAGGGCTTTCTCTAGTTGCGGCAAGTGGGGGCCACTCTTCATCGCGGTGCGGGGACCGCTCTTCATCGCGGTGCGCGGGCCTTTCACTATCGCGGCCCCTCCCGTTGCGGGGCACAGGCTCCAGTCGCGCAGGCTCAGTAGTTGTGGCTCACGGGCCCAGCCGCTCCGTGGCATGTGGGATCTTCCCAGACCAGGGCTCGAACCCGTGTCCCCTGCATTAGCAGGCAGATTCTCCACCACTGCGCCACCAGGGAAGCCCCATAATGAATCTGTAATGTAACAGTTTGGAGCGAATATTTTTTCCCTCTTAACCTCTAAAGATCATTGTTTCCTCTTTCCATGGTAACCAGAACACTTGAAATTGCCAAAACTTGAGACAAAAACCAGAAAAATAGAATTAACAGAAGACAAATGTTAAAGGGAGCATGTATCACAGTGTGGCAAACGTTTTGAAATTTGTTTGGAAAGATTTTCTTCTTATTTCTTTGCTTGGAATAAGGCCACGATGTCTAGAATGTAGTAGCAATAGCTTCATGGCATGCTGCTGCATGTTCATTGAGTAGATTTTACTCTTTTATTGAAAGGGAAGGAGAGACCCATGGGCCTTGGCAGCAATCAAGGGAAGGTAGAATGTTGGAAAGCTGCTCTCCGGGCAGGCCATGATGTTAACCACAACGAGGAGGCCAGTCTGGCTGAAGTGCCCTTGCTCCCTCCCTTCCATGGAATGAACAAATACTTATTGAGCACCTACTATTTTCTAGGTAATCTGTCCTACACACAACTAAATGAAAAATTACAATTCGAGAAGGGCTTCTAGGGGAAGTACATGAACTACAAGAGTGTGTAGTTGGCAGAGCTGACCTGTCAGAGCGGCCAGGCCTTCCTAAGGAAGTATGATTAAGCTGAGTAGGAGGAAACTAGGCAGTGATTGCTGGGCCTGGGGAGAGAGAGCATTCCAGGCAGTGGGAACTCTGGGGCAAAGGCCCTCTGGGGGAAGTGAGCCTCAAGTGTTCAAGGAAGCGAAAGCAGGCTGGAGCAGTCTGTGTTGGCAGAACCCCAGAGAGTGAGGGGCATGAACCTGGGACAAGGCCAGCTGGAAAGGCGAGCACCAGCCAGGTCATTCCTAATGCATAGCCTTGAGTCTTGCCAGGCCGGCTTGTTGAGGATTTTGTTCTCTATCCCTCCTCATTCCAGGGTGAACTCAAGCTGTAACAGGAAGGCATGACAGGCCCTTCTTGTGTGTGATGTGGGAATGGCAGCTTCTGGTTTATCTGAAATCCGTTAGGATATTGTCATAAATTCCAGATGTGAGCCACCAAGCTTCAAAGGATTATAATTTTATAAAGACTTTAAACCTAAATCATACTCAAGATATATTATTTTATGTACGATCATTCAACAGGCACCTCAGCGCCATCATCATGAATTTCAATTATCATCATGCATTAACCCCTCAGAAGCCAGAGTTTGACCGTCTAATAACTTTCCCTTTATCTGCGACCTACCTGGAATCCAGGAAGTCTGCAAGAAGCTGAAATAAATGTGACATAGACTGTGCATATTTTAACCATAAGGGATGTCCTCATTAAGAACTTAGTTGATTTTTATTTTACACACAATTCTAACAAGTGGGTTTTCTGGGTTCCAAAGCTACAGCAAATGGGAAGCAACAATTCAGAAAGGGAGGAGGAATGGGGTTATATGACAATAATTAAAAGCAACAGGGGACAGCACAACTGTAGAGGAGAAGACCAAAAAAACAGGGAAAAAAGACATAAAAACTAAAAACTAAATAAAAGGTGAAAGGAAGGAAGGAAGAAAGGAAAGAATGAAAGAAGTCTAGAGTTTTTAGTTGTGGACAAACTGTCTTACATGCCTTAGTAGCTCTTGAGGTCATCATTGTGTTTATAGTGAGACCCTATGCTTAAGAAGCCAAGGAAGTGCATCACGTTAGAAGATTTCTAGCCTACAGGATTAAGATTTTTTTTTCAAGTTTTGGTACTTAAGAAATAAATCTTCAGTTTTTTTTGGGAAAAATGTCTATTCAAGATGGTTCTTATAAAGGTTCTTATAACCATGGTTTTATTGTAGTGTAGTTCTGTGGACGTGTTAGTTAATATAGATTTCAGGTTGAAAAAATATCTGACATACGAGCTTTTGCTGAGACTGCTTCATTTCACAAGATATTTAATTCTGGGTTTGAACGAACTCACTGGAAGTGACACTTTTCATATCTGAATTGTCATGATGCTATTCTTGACAAGGGATGAATTCTTGAATATTTAGAATATTGTAGGTGATAAAAATGTCCTTAATAAATACGTTATAAAGTTTGGCTTTCACATTTTTAACTTTAATTTTCATGCTTGTCTCTTAAAAGCAAATAATCTTTTTCTAGGCATAAGGTGCCCCCAAAAGTTACTTGGTTGTCTGAATTTTATGTCTTTACTTCCTCCAGATGGGAATGAGAATGAATAAAATATTGTTTGATCACTTTGGAAAATGCTCATGCTGTATGTTTATGAAATGATTTGGGGGATGACATTATTTTCTGCAAATACATCCTTCATACATGTCAGAGCACGTTTTGACTCCCTAGAGAATATGTTCATACCGTAGCATTTAATGTCTTAAACGTGTTTTTCTCCTACCATCTCACCTACCAGAGATATGTGCAAAGAGTGAACTGGTAGATTGATGCAATTTTGAGGAAATCATTAATTTTCTAAGTTAAGATTTTTCTATAGTGCTACTTTTTCAATGTTTAAAACTGGGAGTTCTTTTTCCAGTTGACACAGGTAAATAAATATGGAAGTAAATATTTTTTACATTATTCAATTAAATAGTATTCTTGTGTCTATCTTGTGACAAGCTTAACAAAATACTTACTAAAAAGTTACAGTTACAAATAACCCAATCAAAAAATGGGCAGAAGCTCTAAATAGACATTTCTCCAAAGAAGACATACAGATGGCCAAAAAGCACATGCAAAGATGCTCAACATCACTAATTATTAGAGAAACGAAAATCAAAACTACAATGAGGTATCACTTCACACCGGTCAGAATGGCCATCATCAAAAAATCGACAAACAATAAATGCTGGAGAGGGTGGGGAGAAAAGGGAACCTTCCTACACTGTTGGTGGGAATGTAAATTGGTGCAGCCACTATGGAGAACAGTATGGAGGTTACTTAAAAAACTAAAAATAGAACTACTGGGGCTTCCCTGGTGGCGCAGTGGTTGGGAGTCTGCCTGCCAGTGCAGGGGACGCGGGTTCGAGCCCTGGTCTGGGAAGAGCCCACATGCCGCGGAGCAGCTAGGCCCGTGAGCCACAATTACTGAGCCTGTGCGTCTGGAGCCTGTGCTCCTCAACAAGAGAAGCCGTGATAGTGAGAGGCCCGCGCATCGCGATGAAGAGTGGCCCCCACTTGCCGCAACTGGAGAAAGCCCTCGCACAGAAACGAAGACCCAGCACAGCCATATATAAATAAATAAATAAAAATAAATAATTAAAAAAAAAAAAAAGAACTACTATATGACCCAGCAGTCCCACTCCTGGGCATATACCTGGAGAAAACCATAATTCAAAAAGATACATGCACCCCAATGTTCACTGCAGCACTATTTTACAATAGCCAGGACATGGAAGCAACCTAAATGTCCATCAACAGAGGAATGGATAAAGAAGATGTGGTACATATATACAATGGAATATTACTCAGCCATAAAAAAGAACAAAATCATTCCATCTGCAGCAACATGGATGGACCTAGAGATTGTCACACTGAGTGAAGTAAGTCAGACAGAGAAAGACAAGTAGCATATGATATTGCTTATATGCAGAATCTAAAAATAAAAGGGTACAAATGAACTTATTTGCAAAACAGAAGTAGAGTCATGGATGTAGAAAACAAATTTATGGTTACCAGGGGTGGGGGGGAGGGATAAACTGAGAGATTGGGATTGACATATACATACTACTATATATAAAATAGGTAACTACTAAGAACCTGCTGTAGAGCACAGGGAACTCTACTGGATACTCTGTAATGGCCTATACGGGAAAAGAATCTAAAAAAAAAAAAAAAAAAAGAGAGTAGATACATCTATATGTATATGTATAGCTGATTCACTTTGCTGTGCACCTGAACACAAAATTGTAAATCAACTGTACTCCAATAAAAACTTTTAAAAAAGTTACAGTTTTTTAAAAGGGGAAGGACTAAAAGCTATAATTAAATGTGGCATTTCCTATTTATTTTGGCTATCACTAGGTTCTAAGTCATGTTGGAGGCTTGTTAAACATTCCGGTTCTGGGATGGTTTCATTTGATGAGATCTTCACCATTGCACTTTGGATTGGAACGAATAGACTATATTTACACTAAAATATTTTTGCTAAAAATTAACAAGAGTAGATTATCTAATATTTAACAAAAGCAAACACTTTTTACCTCTAGAGGGGGGAATTATTGTCCAAATTACAAAATTTGAAGCAAATTAATTTATAAGCAAATTGCCAACCTGATTTTTTTGTATATGTTGAGATGTAATGATTTATTTTTCAAAAACCCAGATTGTAACTTTAAAGACTTTTGTCTTAACAGAATACACTGCTCTTAGAAATAGGATGGAAAAGATTGGTTGGTTGATCAGTTGTTGAATACACTTTCTTATACTTATAGAAAATTCTAGAAAACCTGTGGGTGATAATGTGGCCGCTGAATTATGATGTTTCCCAACTTGTCTTTTCTAAAGAATTATCCAGGGCATACATTAAAACAACAACAACAACAAAAACACAGATTCCAGGTCCCACCCCAGCCCTCTCCAGGGGAGAGGTAAAGGAAATCTAAATTTTAAACAAGTACACAGGGCTATTCTTATAATCTGGGCAAGTTTGGGAAATACTGGATAATGGGAAAAGTTCTGGCTTTATCATCAGACAGCCTGAACTTGAATCCCTGCTAGGCCAGATTAGAGCTGAATAACCTTCGATGAATTTCTCTGAGCCTCAGTTCCTTCATTCATTTCTTGTGCCAGGGCAGGGCGGGGAGGGGTGCTAAGGGGGACTGGCGACCAAATGAGTTACTGTTTATAAAAGACCTAGCACTGCATCTGCACCCACTCTCTAAACAATGATAATAGTGAAATATCAGTAGTTTCATTTTCTGGAATTTAACAAAGTTGAAATGGATCAAATTTTCCCCCTCTTCAAAGATAGAGCAGTGGTTTTAATGCCCACTTCTTATTTTGCCCAAGGATCTATTTGGTGGAAATGACTGACGAGGGAGATTCTTTTGGCACTTTCCCCTGTTATTGGACATTTTGTCCTGATAAGTGTCATCTCTAATATCTCATTCTTTACTCTTTTTTTGGCACATAGAATTCTCTGTCATTCCACTGAAGGGGAGAATAAGCCTGATTCATAGGCTAACTATGCTATTTTAGGCTTTTCTTTCTCTCTAAATAATTTAATTATATCCCAGGGAACATAATTGGCTTTGGTTATAATATAAAAAGTATACCCCAATATGAGGAAAAGCATGGAAGTGGGAATAACTTTGTGTCCATCTTCAAATGACTTAAAGTTCCTTAGATCTAATCTAATTCTCACATCTTGGAATCTTCCTATTAATGGAAAATTATTCTCTTAATTAGCTGAGATGACTAGCAACAATGACCAGGCAAAGCCATTTTTTTTCTTCTGCAGGCCTCCTCCTAAGTGCTAGGGCTGTGTGAAGTTCTTGCCACCAAAGGGTAGTTTTCAAACTTGACTGTAAAGAAGACTCACATGGGGAGTAAGTGAGTGTCAGTTTCTGGTTCCCAGCTCCAAAACTGTGTGCAGTGCTCTGGGGCACTCTAATGATCTCTCTTTGAAAACCACTGCTCCAGGAATTTGATACATCTCTATTGAATTTAATTCAAATTTTCATTCTTAAATTAAAGACAGGTAGAGATGCCATGACAGATGTCTAGACAGGACTCCACTGCTCCTTTCAAATAAATTCCTTAGCTATCCATCTATTGATGCATCCAACTGCAACAGGCCAGGTGACTGGTATGGTGCTGGGGGAGAGGGTGTCTCTCTTCTTTGTGGCTATCAGTTTAGCTACTGGGAGTCCTGTTTATGAAGTCTGCCCAAGAGCCTAGCTCCTGACCACACTGGCCGATGTGGTGTGGTGTGATTTGATATGATGAGTCACTGCATTTGGGAAGCTGGAGACTTTTTGTACTTTCATTTCCTACCATTGCCTAATGGTAAACATTGAAGCATAACCAGAGGCTTCTAGCCCTTATGTGGTCCCTACAGTAGGGGCTTGTTTGAAAAGGGCAATTATAAGTAATTTAGTAACGATTTCTATGAACACCAGAAAAAAAAACACTGTAAATACCTCAAAAATGAGAGTGGCACAGTACCAGCCAAAGATGACATACTGTCACTTACTTCTTCCTTGACTCATGAGGGTAGCTGACCTCTGGGGAGACAGAAGCCTTGCAGTGCAGTGCTGGGCACCTGGGACTACAGAGATGGCTGAGGCATAATCCCAACCCTCAGAGAATTTCTAACCAGGGAAGAGAGAGATGAATGGCCTGAGCAGGTGTAAACATAGCTGTGACCCTCGGCAGAATGGTATAAATGTCACGAGAAAGATCCAAAGCGTTACAGTGGCTCCAGGAGAGAGAGATCACACATCCAGGTGGCTTTTCCTAGAGGAAGCGGCATTTGAGCCAGTCCTGGAAGGGAGGGTAGGAATTTGACAAGTTACAAGGGAAGAGACAATGTCTCTCTTACAGGCCACAGGAACATCTGGAACAAATGTGCAGAGTGGGAAAGTTGGGATGACATCTGGGGAGCTGGGAGAGGTCCTGATGGGACCTAACAAAATTCCTGATGGGGAACTGGAAGGTCTGCTACATTTTAGTGGAAGATTAGGCTGGAAAGTTGGGTTTGGTCAAGATCATATCTGAATTTGGACTTTTCCTAGTAGGTGGCAGGGAGTCATTTAAAGGGACTTGAGCAGGAGGGTGACACCATCAGATTTATACTTTAGGAAGCACAGCAGCTGGGTGGAGGAGGATTTGCAGGAGGAAAGGTTATACAGACACACCAGCGAGGAGGCTGTGCAGAGTGAGGAGGAGGAATAATTGACTGAGCGAGAGGGGCTGGGATAGATAATGCAGCAAGTAAACCTATATGGGAGTTACAGGCAAAGGCAAAGAGGAAAAAATCTTGGGGGCCTGTGAACAGGTGGCAACAGTAATAACAATCTAGGGGAAGGAAGAGAGACTGGTTTCCAGGGAAATGTGGTACTTTGGGTTTGAGGTGGCAATGGAAAAGGGAGCTGGCCACCAGGAAGAAATGAGGGAGCTGAAGCAGAGACCATGGTTGGGAGTTGGGAACAGTGGAAACTCTCCAAGGGGTGGGCCACTAAAAATGGAGAAGAGGACCCTCATAGTCTATAGGGCAGGGTGTACCTTAAACAGTTGGGAGGAAGAGAAGCCCCACAGTAAGGCAAAGAGAGATGAGTTGGAGACACTGAAGGGACAGGAGAGTGTCAGGGAAACCAGAGGGAGGAGGACAGTTCAAGAGGGAGGGTGTGGTCTCAATGTAAGAGACTTGCAGAGAGGGAAAATGGGGTTAGGCTGAGCTGGAGCTCTAGATTCATCTTTGAACAGAGAGTTTAAGGAAATCCCTTCAATGTAGGGTGATGCCTTAAATCCAGTCTCTTTGGTTCAATACAAAATCAAGATCTCTAAACATTAGGCACCTCCAAAGGTGTCCACTTTCCTGTTCAATATGAATTAACTTCTTCCACTAACACCACGTAGGACCCTGAATGAGTCACTTACCCTGTCTGGGGGTATGAGTTTTGTCATCTTTAACTTTCCAGTTCAGCGATTCTGTCTGTACCTGTATGAAAATTCTTTGTAAGCTACACATTACACAAACCTAAGTCCTATCATGACTGTGTTTGAAGACGGAATGGAACCCAAATTTTACTTTTTGACTTTCTTCTATCACCTATATATTTTAAAAATTTAAAAACTTTTATTTTTTAAGAAACCCCGAAATAGAACTGGAGGAAAAATCTTCCCTCTCCCTTTTGCCCATAAAGACAGTCTTCCAGTTTTCTACCCAGGCCTTTTCCTAAGCATTGAGGAGGTGCCCAGAAAAATACCAGATGGATATACAAAAACATAATGTCACCAAAATTTTCCTAACTAGTAAGGCAGCTATGGAAAGTCTGCCAGCATCAGGTCCCTTGGGGACCTGCAGCCTGGGGCTCGGTGAGGCCTGAAGAGGGGAAGAGCCAAGACCTGGAGCTCGAGGTCTTCGGGGCCTCGGCCCTGAGTGGGCGATTTTCTTTAAAACTCGGGAGCGCTCTTATCGCTTTAAATCCAGGCAACGAGGCGGGCAGGTGGGTATCAGCCAATAACCTTAAAAGATGCGAAAGTGTCAAAGGAGATACGGTTTATCTTTTACAATAGCGACAGTTATCGGTGACAGGGTTTACAGGAAAAACAAAAGGCACGGCAAAGAGTAAGGATGTCTCTAACGTAATTAAGTCTGTGTTTTGGACCCAGATTCAACCGAGCTGTGGAGAGTACGAAGAACAATGTCCGCGGCGTTCCGGGTTCAGCCGGGACTCGCTACTTCGCCTTCACCGGCGCCCTAGCCCCAGCAAGCTGCGCTCTCCGCTCGCCCGCCCCCCACACTGCCTTGTCCCGGGAGGATGGGCCGTTCGGGCGCCGCCAGGGCGGCAGAGAGCGCGGCGTGTGTCCTGAGCGCCAGGGCTCCCCGCAGCCTGGCGCCCAGGGCAGACGCGAGCCGCAAATCTAAGTGCGCACCGACCGCGCTCGCAGCCACCGTCCGCCGCCGAGCGGCCCGGGCGCGCCGTCTGCAGACGGCTGGGCTGTGCGCGCGTGCCCGTAGGGTGTGTGCGCGCGCGCCCGTGGCGTGTGTACTCACAAAGGTGTGTTTGCTAAATCCACTTCCCCGGTGTGCCCTCCACCCCGAGCCGGAGCACCCCCGGGCCTGGAGCGGGATCTCGGCAGAGCGGCCGCTGGGGCTAGTTCAAGTTCCCCAGCTCGGCGCCGGCGGGCGGGCCGGCTTCTCCGCCCGCGGGGCTGAAGGAGCGCGAGGGCGGGGCGGCAGCGGCCAGCTCGAGACGCGCGTCGCACAGCTGCGGGACAGGTTCCGAGCGCTCTGCGCGTTTCCGGACACTTTGGCCGGCTCGGTATCCGAGACAGAGCGCACGCGGGGCTCGGGGCTGAGTGCGCCGCAGCCAAGAGGGGCAGCGGAGCTGGTGCTCTTCTTCTCCGCCTTGGTCTGCAAAAGTGAACTGGAAAACAGCCGCCTAACGCAGCCTTCTCCCTCTTCTCCGGCACCACAGCCCGGGCTGGGGGTGGGGGGAGCTCCTCCGGGCTGACTGGAGGGGAAGCGGGCGGCCGGACGGCCTCAGCCGCACCTCCTCCGCCTTCCTCACCACCCCAGTCCCCCGGGTTCCACGCCGCATTTCTTTGTTTTGAAAGCACCTCCTCCGCCCAGAGGCTTTTCCCCCGGCGGTCAAGCTCTGACGGGGGGTGGGGCATCGACCGGCGGGCCCCGCCCCCCGTTTAGCCCGGACCCCTCCCCCGTGCTCACCTCCCATCTCCCCTTCCCTCCCCGCTGCGACCCACGAGGCGCGTCCGCACTTGCTGGACATCAAAGGGAGGCAGGGAATTGGAGGGGGAAGTTGAGTAGGCAGGGGGCGCAGAGACCCACCCACATTAGGCCAGGCCGGGCGGCCCGCCCCCTCCCCCGGGAACCCCGCCTGAGCCCCGCCCCCCGCGTCACAGCAGTCTGACATTCTCACAACCCTTCGGGCACCCAACCCCAGCGCCCCCGCTACCCCCGTGTCCGCTGAGCGCTCTATTTATGTTTCAGCCCAGCGATTTGCATAGGTCCCGCCCTTGGCCCTAGGTTCCCCTATCGGGGCCCCGCCTCAGCCTCGACGTCACGGTGAGGGCCCCACCTCTTGTGCCCGTACAAGGAGCGGCGGGCCCTAGATGGCAGCGTGGCGTCGCGGCGGCGTGTGCGTGTCGCGCTTCCTTGTGCCGTTTATAGGGTCCTGGCACTTCCGCTGTCGGGTTAGAAGCGGCGCGGTCATGGCGGAGCGCGGACAGCAGCCTCCTCCCGCGAAACGGCTCTGCTGCCGGCCGGGCGGCGGCGGCGGCGGCGGCGGCGGCGGCGGCGGGGCCAGCAGCGGCGGCGGAGGAGCGGGTGGCGGTTACAGTTCTGCCTGTCGGCCGGGCCCGCGGGCGGGCGGCGCGGCGGTGGCGGCGTGCGGGGGCGGCGCAGCGCTGGGGTTGCTGCCGCCGGGCAAGACCCAGAGCCCCGAGTCGCTGCTGGACATCGCGGCGCGCAAGGTGGCTGAGAAGTGGCCGTTCCAGCGCGTGGAGGAGCGCTTCGAGCGCATCCCGGAGCCGGTGCAGCGCCGCATCGTCTACTGGTCCTTCCCCCGCAGCGAGCGGGAGATCTGCATGTACTCGTCCTTCAACACCGGCGGCGGCGCCGCGGGCGGCCCCGGCGAAGACAGCAGCGGCCCCGGCGGCGCGGGCGGCGGCGCGGGCGGCGCAGGCGGCGGCGGCTCCTCGTCCTCGCCGGTCGCCACCTCGGCCGCCGCCGCCGCTGCCGCCGCCGCCGCCGCCGCCGCTGGGGCCGGGGCCCCGTCGGCGGGGGCC
Source organism: Eschrichtius robustus (assembly GCF_028021215.1). NCBI lineage: Eukaryota > Metazoa > Chordata > Mammalia > Artiodactyla > Eschrichtiidae > Eschrichtius > Eschrichtius robustus. Next base: position 47,975,145 of record NC_090825.1, read on the forward strand.
GCCGGGTCGGTGGACGGCGGAGACGAGACACGGCTGCCCTTCCGCCGGGGCATCGCGCTGCTGGAGAGCGGCTGCGTCGACAACGTCCTGCAAGTCGGTGAGTCACGGGGCAGTCGCGGGGCTGTCTGTCCGTCCGTCAATCCCTCGGGGGGGCGCCCGCCCGCTCCCCTCCCCTCCCCTCCCCTCCCCTCCCCTCCCGGCAGCCCCTCAGCCCAGCGCGCGCCCGCACCCCGCCCGGTGCCCTCACCGTCCCGGATAGTCCTCCAGAGCGGAGCGCCCATTTCCTCCCCGCCCCTCCCCGCCCCCTGTCTCCCCGGACGGGCCAGCGCAAGGGGGAAATGAATCAGCAGGACGCGCCCCTCCGCGGGGTCCGCGGGGTGGGTGTCGGGTGCCCCCGGCCCGCTCGATTCCCCGCCCTTCTTCCGGGGAGCATGTCCTGGAGGGCTGCTCGCCTGTTTTGGGGGGTGAATGTGGACAAAGGCGCGGGCTGACGGCCGGGCTCCGGCGGAGGGTGTCTGTGGCGGGGCCGTGCGGGGCGGGGGAGGGAGCGCGGGCCGCACAGACAATGCCGGCCGGGGCCGAAACGGCGGCAGGGCCGCGCTCTGCGCTCTCCCTCCTCTCTCCCCTTGTCTGTCGCTCGCTCGTCTTTCTTTCTCCTCTTCCTCCCTCTCCCCAACCCCCGCCCCTTCCATTTGAGGGAGGGAAATACATTTTAATGCCACTCGGCTGCCTCTCTTCTTCTGGCTTCGACGGGCTGGCGGCCGCGGAGCTCCGGGGGTCGCTGCGGCGTCTGGACTGGCCCGGGCGAGCTCCGCCGGCCGCCCCGGGATTTAAATGTCCTTTCCTCCGCGCCTCTCTGTCTCGGGGCCGCGCGGATGGTGGGCGGCGAGCTGGACCCATATCCTGAGGGAGCTCTCCCCGCGAGGACGCCCCCTAATTAAAGGGCGCGAGCCGGGCCGGGGGCGGCTGGCTCTTCCCCGTTCCGGGGCGCCGCGGCGTGCCCGGGGCTTCTGCCGCCGGAGTTCGGTTTGCGCCCGAGGGACCGGGGGTCGTGCTCTGTGCGATCCGCGGGGAGCGGTGACGGGCTTGGCGCTCTCGGCCGGCGCCTGCAGGAGCGTGAGGCGGAGGGGCTCCGCGGCCGCTCCCGCGTCCCTCCCTGCGTGACCGCCTGGCAGCCGGGCACGACCCCGCACTTTGTTCTCATTTTCAGGTTTATTTGTGCCCCTTTCAGTTTTCTGTCACTCTCCGAAAAGGGGAAACCAAACAAAAGAGTCTTTTTATTTCTTTTCGGGGCTTGTAAAGTAGAAGATATTTGACAAAGGCGAGAATAGGACTTGTGGTTTAAAGCTGCACAGCCCTTTTTCTGACAGACCATGAGAGTTTTCTCAAATACCGAATTTTAAAAGCTTTCCCTGTCCTCCCCCTCCCCCCACCCTTCAGTGTGTTTTTCTGGTCAGATATTTTTTTCAGCTGTAGCGCTGGGGATGTTTGAGCTGCACGGAAAAGAACAATGCTATAGTGAAACTCCCCTTTCCCCGTATTTTTCTCCTGATTGCAAAACGACGTATTTTCTACCCCCCTTCTCATATTGCTGTCTATTTAAACTGTGGTGGTGAGCACGGTTCCTAATGAATGGGGAGAGGTTTGGAAGCATCACTGCCTCTGATTTTTAATTTAATCTTCTCTTTCCGTAGTCAGTTCCTTTTATCCTTCTCTTTGGGAGTCGGGTGGGGGGGCTGGGTGGGGCCCCAAGAGAGACTTAAAGATTTGTTTTAATCCTATCTGGTTACTTTGAATTCTGATGCAATGTGCAAACGTGATTTTCTGCATGGTCATTTATTTGTAAAGGCAGCCCCCAGTGTTGCCTTTTTCTAGGTTAGATACCCCTTTCCTTATGTCTAGAGGGGGGTTTAACTTCTGAGGCCATCCATCCTTTAAAAAAAATCTAATTAACAGCCTTTCAAGTTATTACCGCCCCCCCCCCCCCTTGTTTCCTGCCTGGTTGAAATGGATTGAAGCACATCCATGGTTTCTCAGTATAACTAGTTTGTGAGTTTTTATGGCTTGGCTGGCAATGCTGAGTTTTTTTTTTCCCCCTTCTGTGCTTGACTCTGCTTGCAAGCAATGAGGAATGACAGGAGAGCACATAGGGAGGGCTTCTTGGCTGATTGCATTTAAGCCAGGAATTCACTGTGAAAATAAAGCCAAGGGACGATAAATAAAAGATGCAATCTTCTCTAGGAGACAGACACACAGCGTGGGCTTTGCCTGCTTTCATTGGTGAAGAGGCCGGGGTGAGTTGTAAAAGAAAATAGTAACTTTCTGAATAGTCCCGGGAGGAGAAGGAGGCCACTGAATGGAGCTGGCAGTGGTTGATGTGAAGTAGATGCTTCTTATATAGTTTGAAGAGTTGACCACCCCTTTGGAAACACTTAACATACGTGCTAAACAAGTGCTGTACAAATTGTGGAAAATATTCTTTTTTCCCTTCTGAGTTCTGCCAATTTCCTTAACTTCCAAGTTGTATTACTTGTTGTGCCAGTCAGCTTAGAGATGGAAGGCTGTTAAATGCCTGGCAGCTGGCACTGTGAGATAGAAAACTTATGACCAAGATTTTTTTTTCTTAAAGAAGAACAGAGAGAGTGGCTAGATTAACCATCTAATTTAGCTCTAAGTGGTGGTTTGAATTGGAACTAACATGAAGCTTATTTTATGTTTTTGTGATTTGAGGTAGAACCCTTTCGCTTCATAACCTGAAATGGAAAAGAACAGAATGCTGTGTTGATAGCATCATAAGCAATTTTCTGGTATTGCAAAATTACAAGTTTGTTTGTACAGGAAGTATTCTTTGACTTTTGTAGAGATGACTAAATTATAGATACAATACAATCTAGTTGTTGGACTTTATTTTACACTTACAATGTTCAAGATTATTTAAGGTTACTTTACACTTACAATGTTGAAGATTATTTAAGGATTGAGGGACAGAGAATTGGGATTTCCCGGAAATGAAACATACTTGCATAGTTATTTTTCAACTCCTAGATTTTAAGAAGAAGAAATTTAAAGGAAAAAAAATTAAACCTTTGATGTAGGAGTTGTAAGCAATATTTAATTGGTACAGAGCTGTTCGTCAGTTGATTATGGGAAGTTTTGGAGGAAGTGTTGTTGGCTTATTATTGTTAACTAATGATATATTGGGTGGGAGCTATTGCTGAAGGTGCTTGTTTGTAAATATTATTGACAATATTCCAGTAATGATTTAGAAGTCACATAAATTTTCCCAAAAATTTTGCCTGGGAGAGAGCATCCCTAATGGGACCTGAAACTTGAATTGTTAAGGAAGAGACAGATATAAGTTACCTGATTTAAAAAAATCTAAAAGTTTCTTTAGGATTGAAAACATGATGAACCAAGTTAAGCAACTAACTGGAGCAAATATTTGCCACATGTTTGACCAAAGGCTGGCAGATAATTCCTAAAAATGGGGGAAAAAAGAGAAATGAATAACCTGGTAGAAAAATGGAGAACACATTTCACAAAGAAATGCAAATTATTAATAAATGTGTTTATCTCCACTTGGCACACGGGTAGACATTGCCCAGAATTGATTGAGGAGGTGGGAGAATGGGATGCTGCCTCCCCTGATGTTTGGCACAATCTTTTTGTGTCATTTCTAGGAATTTATTCCATAGATATAATGATATTAGTGCATGGTGATGTTCATTACAGTGTGCGATGCTCATTGCAGTATGGTTTGCAATACTGAAAAGCTGGAATCAAGCTAAATTTCTATCAGAAGGGAAGTGGCCAAGTAGTACTCAATGGAATACTATGCAACCATGAAAAAACAAAGTAGATTTTTATATACTGACAAGAAGAGGTGACCAGCATATTTCATTTAAAAACAAGTCAACTCTATACTACAAAGCTACAGTAATCAAGACAGTATGGTACTGGCACAAAAACAGAAATATAGATCAATGGAACAGGATAGAAAGCCCAGAGATAAACCCACGCACATATGGTCACCTTATTTTTGATAAAGGAGGCAAGAATATGCAATGGAGAAAAGACAGCCTCTTCAGTAAGTGGTGCTTGGAAAACTGAACAACTACATGTAAAAGAGTGAAATTAGAACACTCCTTAACACCATACACAAAAATAAACTCAAAATGGATTAAAGACCTAAATGTAAGGCCAGACACTATCAGACTCTTAGAGGAAAACATAGGCAGAACATTCTATGACATAAATCACAGCAAGATCCTTTTAGACCCACCTCCTAGAGAAGTGGAAATAAAGGCAAAAATAAACAAATGGGACCTAATGAAACTTAAAAGCTTTTGCACGGCAAAGGAAACCATAAACAAGACGAAAAGACAACCCTCAGAATGGGAGAAAATATTTGCAAATTGAAGCAACTGACAAAGGATTAATCTCCAAAATTTACAAGCAGCTCATGCAGCTCAGTATCAAAAAAACAAACAACCCAATCCAAAAATGGGCAGAAGACCTAAATAGACATTTCTCCAAAGAAGATATACAGATTGCCAACAAACACATGAAAGGATGTTCAACATCACTAACCATTAGAGAAATGCAAATCAAAACTACAGTGAGGTATCACCTCACATCAGTCAGAATGGTCATCATCAAAAAATCTACAAACAGTAAATGCTGGAGAGAGTGTGGAGAAAAGGGAACCCTCTTGCACTGTTGGTGGGAATGTAAATTGATACAGCCACTATGGAGCACAGTATGGAGGTTCCTTCAAAAAGTAAAAATAGAACTACCATACGACCCAGCAATCCCACTACTGGGCATATACCCTGAGAAAACTATAATTCAAAAAGAGTCATGTACCAAAATGTTCATTGCAGCTCTACTTACAGTAGCCAGGACATGGAAGCAACCTAAGTGTCCATCAACAGATGAATGGCTAAAGAAGATGTGGCACACGTATACAATGGAATATTACTCAGTCATAAAAAGAAACGAAATTGAGTTATTTGTAACGAGGTGGATGGATCTAGAGTCTGTCATACAGAGTGAATTAAGTCAGAAAGAGAAAAACAAATACTGTATGCTAACACATATATATATGGCATCTAAAAAAAAAAAAAGTTTCTGAAGAACCTAGGGGCAGGACAGGAATAAAGATGCAGACGTAGAGAATGGACTTGAGTACATGGGGAGGGGAACGGTAAGCTGGGACGAAGTGAGAGTGTGACATGGACTTATATATACTACCAAATGTAAAATAGATAGCTAGAGGGAAGCAGCTGCATAGCACAGGGAGATCAGCTCAGGGAGATCAGCTCGGTGCTTCGTGTCCACCTAGAGGGGTGGGATAGAGAGGGTGGGAGGGAGACGCAAGAGGGAGGAGATATGGGGATATATGTATATGTATAGCTGATTCAGTTTGTTATAAAGCAGAAACTAACACGCCATTGTAGAGCAATTATACTCCAATAAAGATGTTTAAAAATAAAATACAAAAAAGAAAATTTTAAGCGGAAAAAAACAAAAACAACTCATCTGTTCATGTAGTATGCTGCAATTTCTGTTTAAAACAAAAAAGATGGACTTGCATATAGGTGTATAAAAATGTGGAAAGGGTACACAAGCAACCATTGAATAATGAGTATCTTTGGAGGAGGGCAGTCAAATGAGTGGGCAAGGTTTTGGGGGGAATTTTACTTTTCATTGTTATTATGGTTGGATTTTTCTTAAAACTAGCAGCATATACTTTTGTAATAAGTCTTAGGATAGTTATCCTTGTGTTTTTTTTTTTTTTTAATTTTTATTTATTTATTTATTTATTTATGGCTGTGTTGGGTCTTCGTTTCTGTGCGAGGGCTTTCTCTAGTTGCGGCAAGTGGGGGCCACTCTTCATCGCGGTGTGTGGGCCTCTCACTATCCCGGCCTCTCTTGTTGCGGAGCACAGGCTCCAGACGCGCAGGCTCAGTAATTGTGGCTTGCAGGCCCAGTTGCTCCGTGGCATGTGGGATCTTCCCAGACCAGGGCTCGAACCTGTGTCCCCTGCATTGGCAGGCCGACTCTCAACCACTACGCCACCAGGGAAGCCCCTATCCCTGTGTTTTTAATTAATGCATTATTTTTTGTTTTGGGGGGTGTGTGTGTGTGTGTGTGTGTGTCCCCTTTCTGAAGAACTGGTGTACACTCAATTTTTTTTTTTGAAACACCGTTTCCTTATTTGTGACTAAACAATCATTTAAAAGCAAGAAATGTCTAAACAAAACTAGAAACTAGTCTTTTGTAGGAGAAGGAAGGAGCTAGATTTTTTGGTTTTTTTTCTGGTTCCTTTTGGGAGAGAAATTCTGTTTACACTTTGTTAAACATTCTCATGGTCTTTTCAGATTTGTTACTTAAAATTTTATGATTTAGGGGGCAGCAAAGCAGTAAAAGGGGATCATTATTAGATTTAAGATGGTTAAAATTTTAATCAGCTAACTTAAGGCTAATTTGTTGGCCTTTGAGTATTTTGATTTTCTTTACAGACCAGAGATTATTGTATAAAGATGTGATTCTAAATGCACTTTGAGAGTTAGGTGTTTTGTTTATTGATGATAATATAGTTAATTGAATGTAATTTTGAGATTAAGGTAATGACATAGAACAAATTTGAATCAGAGCCCTGTGCTTGTTCTGTCTTTTGGTTAATGAAAAATTACACAAAAGGAAAAAAATTTGAAACTAGTTGCATATGTTTTTTTATTGTGGTTCTATCTGAGTTGAGATGTTTGCTTTGCTTACAATTGATTTTTCAAAGTATGGAGCATCTCAGATGTGCTCAGCATTGTTCTGAGGGAGTTTCAATTTTAGGTGAAGCAATCTTGGAATTTTTTATGATACTTGGTTCTCCAATGGTTAGTATTGGTCCAATGAAGAGATCTGAAGTGTTTGGGAGACAGAATACTTTTCGTAGCCAAAAGATGTCAACAGTACTGGAAGGTGGAATTGCAGATTTGAATTAAGCAAATTATTTCTACTCTTGCTTCAGTCTTTAATTTCCTGCCCTACACACTTGTATTCTGAGTACACCCTGGGATTGAGGAGGAAAAGGCCACCCACATTATTTTAACTGTGCATTGAGTTTCATCCTTTTTGCAGATGAGAGACTCGGATACCTTTCCTTCTTAAAACATCAGGATTCCGTGGAACGTGTTGTCTAAAGAACAATTATTGCAATTAATTGAACAATTGAAGTCAGTGTTGTCTTAAGTATGTCCTGGCCAACTGTTAAGATGTTTATCTGTTTATCCTTGGCTTCTTTTCTTTTCACAATGGGTAATCAGTTACTGTCAGTTCCAACTCTAAATGTTTGGCCTGGAAAGATGCAGGGCAGCATGTCTTTTTTACTCACAATCATATTAAGAGTTTACTTAAGAATGTGTGATTTTAGCTAGTAATATGTTCAGTGAACAGGATGGCAATGAAGGAATGACTGATACTTTCGTTTAAGAAAGCTGTCCCTTTTAAAAATTATACGAACGGGTCTGTACTAATTCCAAATGCTTACGTGCTTTATATTTTTGTGTTAGAAAATCGGTTTTCTTCAGTGATGCAAAGTGAATTTGGTACCTTTATTTTAAGAAACTTATGTATACATATGACAAGACAAACTCGTGTTAGAAATTTTTATAGGGGCCATCATTAAACTTGAACTGCTTTTGACCTTCACCTGTTATATTTAAGAGGACAAATATCCTACAAGAGAAAGCAGATTATAGGTAAGTATAAACATCTTAGAAACAAAGCAGATTATAGGCAACTATTTTTTAAATGGTAATAAACTATATGGAGCCCACAAAACCATTTTCAGTTACCTTTCAAATTACTATTATTTAGTTTGAAAAATCATGCTTTCTCCCGATAAAAATGTAATCTAATTTTCTTGGTTTATTAATTTTTTTATGTATGTAAACATTTGGGGATTACTGTAAATTAGAAAACATGAGCCATTTCCTCCTTATAATGAATGGAAAGACTCATCTCTTTCTGAGAAATCAGTACCAAGTGGTAATTTGGAGAAATATGTTACATAGTCTTGTCCCATGGAAAGAGACTTGTTTCTCAATCCTAGCCAGAGTCTCAAAAATAAAGTGTATTAGATTTGTTTGAAAAATCTGAGTGTCTTTCCACTTCTTGCTTTCAGTGCCATGTGTTCTGCTAAGAATTTGCTTTGTACATGGTTTTCAATTCTTTAAAAATAGGATGCTTCCTTTATTTTTTTGATCTAGAAAAGGTAGCCAAAGCAAGCTTTGGAGAGAATGCAGTGCAAAATCTGCTTTTCATTTTGAACTTAAAGATTGACCTTCAGCTGATAGTAAGTGAAGTCTGTTGGAAAAGGGTATGCTAAGTGTTTTATATTTGTGGAATTCTTTAGTGATAATTAGTTTTTTGTCAGCATATGTTACATATATTTATTTATGTATTTATTTGTAACAAATTTGATGTTCCCAAGTGAGAGGAAAGGAGACAGATGAACCTCGGTATCATTTGAGTATCATTACCCCAAGCATATTTTAGTGACCTCTGTGTACAGGTGTACTCTTCTGTTTCTTCTTAAATATGCGAACGGATGAGATTCTGTTTTTACACAATACTCTTGCATGATAGTTACTATCTACTTGTAGAGCTCTGAATATTTGTAGAGATCGATTCCAGCTTCTCCCATTTTGCTCATGAGGAAACTGAGGCCCAGTCATGTTGAGTAATTTGTGCAGAGAGGCATAGTAAATTGCAGAGTTAAACGTGGAATCTGTTTTTCCACTACTCAGGCTGCCTCCTAGTTTGCTGGGAATGTTTGGTAAACTTCAGAAAATCTCAGAAATCAGAACAAGCATATAGTGAATGTAAATTGACTATGCTGTTGGAGAGATTATTTGGCTAACATTTCATTGAATGTTATAAAAGTATTTCTAGATAACATTTTAGTTTCAGGCCAGATTCTAATGGCTTCAGTTAAGCAGTGATTCTGGCATGCTTAGTACATGCTAGTATAAAACATTTGTAGACATTTGGAAACTGTAGAGATGTTCTCTGATGAGATTAAAGTTCAGGAAAAGTTAGTTATGATTGCTAGCTGTATGAAACTATATTACAGTTGGTGTGAGTACACATGACTGTATGCATACCTCCTTGTAATACAGAATTTACTGAAAGGTGAAAATACTACATACACAGGACGATAGAAGTCAATACCCAGTAAGAAATTTGTCTGTTCTGAACTTAGTATGTATATGAAAACTTATTCAGTAGTGTCTGTGTTTGACCTGTTTTTGTACGTTTTTCAGTGTTTCTGTCAGTGTCACCCCACCCTCATCGCTAGTAACTAGTACTATATACATAACCCTTAGGTACACTTCTTTCACGTAATTGATGTGGCCTCAAAGCTTTATTAACATCTCTTTATAAAGACCTTGTGTTATTTCGGGCTTTTCTTTATTGTACTGAGCGTGATTTACAGTGAGCTTCTTAATACTGCTGCAACAACATTTCCAGTCAACACTTTCAGAGCACTTAACCATGTGCCAGATACTGCTGCAAGTACTTTATATTTCTTAGCGGCCCTATGAGTTAGGTACTTTTATTATTTTCATTTCACAGATGAGAAAACTGAAGCATAGGGAAAAAGCGCAAGTAACTTTTGCCCAAGGTCACACAGGCTGGTAAATTATGGAGCCAGACACGGCCTCTCTGGGCTGGTACTCTTACCCCCTAAATAATATTACTTGTGATGTGTCATCGTTAACTATTCTAGAAAGTTCATCGTCATGTTTATAGTCTCTTGGTACTTTTTAGGGTGATTTTTCACAGTAGCCAGAATTTTAAATTGTGTTCAGAGCTATGATTTTTAACATGTATTTTAAAAATTTGATTTGAAAAACTGCACTTTAAAAATACCTTTTGTGGGACCTACTGTATAGCACAGCGAACTCTGCTCAATGTTATGTAGCAGCCTGGATGGGAGGGGAGTCTGGGGGAGAATGGATACATGTATACGTATGGCTGAGTCACTTTGCTGTGCACCTGAAACTATCACGACATTGTCAATCGGCTATACTCCAATATAAAACAAAAAGTTAAAAAAAGTGCCTTTTGTGAACGAATTTCAGCTTTGGAAGATGGTTGTGTGGGGTGATTTTGATCATCATTCATCAGACATTTTTAACTTTTGAAAGAGGAATAACTTGCATGTTAGATCTAATTGCAATATATATGTCGCATATATATATTTATCTTGTATAACTTTTTGAATGTTATGATTGAAAATCATACTATTTCTTGTGCTGATAAAAAGATTTAATTTTCTTTGAAAGAGATAGGTAATTGGAAGGATGTTAATTGGAAGGATGCAGTAGAACCTGTCAGTACATCTAAACTCTTACTAACTGAAAAAGCTGATCAGATAAATTGGAAGCTCATTTAGTGAATTAATGTGGTTAAAGTTCAGGTGACTCACTGCCTGGTCCTACGTTATTTAACAGTCTGTTTATTTAAAGCATTTTTCATTGTTAATTGGTGTCAGATCTCTAATGTTAGAAGGTATTATATGGAAAATATGCATAAGAAGATAGTACATAGAATGAGTCCACAGAAGCAAGATTTAAATTCTCTTAATTACGTTAGTACAATTTAGAATGCTGCATGTGCCATGTTGTAGCTGTTAAATATTTGCTGACAGTGATCAGTATTTTTATAAATGAAGTATAGGTATTTTATCATTTCACTGTAAATGGCAGAGCCTGGAGCCTCTTCTGGTGTTACTGTTGGTCTTTTTTTTTTTTTTTTTTTAAATCTTATTTATTTATTTATTTATGGCTGTGTTGGGTCTTCGTTTCTGTGCGAGGGCTTTCTCTAGTTGCAGCAAGTGGGGGCCACTCTTCATCGTGGTGCGCGGGCCTCTCACTATCACGGCCTCTCTTGTTGCTGGAGCACAGGCTCCAGACGTGCAGGCTCAGCAATTGTGGCTCACGGGCCTAGTCACTCCGCGGCATGTGGGATGTGGGATCTTCCCAGACCAGGGCTCGAACCCGTGTCTCCTGCATTGGCAGGCAGATTCTCAACCACTACGCCACCAGGGAAGCCCACTGTTGGTCTTTTGGTAAAGGCTGGCAGAAGTTGAAGGTAGCACTGTAGTATTTGGTTACGTTGAACCTTTGTTCCTGCTACTGCTTTATATTAACTCATTTCTACAAAGAAGATGGTCATGATTTTTATAAATATTTGTCGTAAAATAAACTGCTAAAACCCAAATACCAGAAGTTTATAATCAGATGTATGTGAGAGAGGACTTTTTAAAAAAATAAGTTTACCTTATTTCTTTAGGACTTTTTTTTTTAATTTAATTTTTTAATTTTTAATTTTTTTTTGTCCATGCGGCGGGATTTAACCTGGGCCTTCAGCAGTGAAAACACTGAGTCCCAACCACTGGACCTCCAGGGAAGTCCCGGACTTTGTTTTTTTAAAGCAGTCTTCAAGTTTCCTTAGCACTTAGGATTTTGAACTCCTGACACCATATTCTAGTTCTTTCTTGCTTCTCTCCTACAATTATCACCTTGTAATTTTTGTCTTATATTTTCTCTAGACCATGGTAAAGCTGAGGACTGAAATGACCAATGGCTGCTTTGTGATGATGGCAGAATCAAGTGAGACTTGAGAGTAGGAGTGAAGGGAGCCTCTGAACCTAACCTGCCTCAGAGCTCAAGTATCTTTCTTCTTTTCCCTCCTTCTCTAATGCCCATGCTTTTCCCCTTCCTTTCTTGGGCACGGGGGAATGGGAGCGGGGGAGTGAGGAATAGTAGAGAGTGGTAGGGAGAAAGGCAAGAAATCGGAAGAGGTAGGAAATACCAACCAAGAGAGTGTGTTCCATTCCTTTCTTTCCCAGCCACTGTCCCCTTCCCTTCAACCTCCCTTGATTTAGGGAAATAAAACTGAGGTCACAAGGACCTATGTGTTCCAGCTGCTGCTTGGCTGCTATTTTTAGCCTGGCCCTCCATCAGGCTGGCACTAGGCCATGATGGCATAGGGCCAGCACGTTGTGGGACCGCTTGGCAAATGTCAAAAACTTAACTTTTCAGTTATTAAACTGAACTAATTTTTGTATGTATTCTGTGTTATGATATTCTACTTACCTCTACTTTTTCGAAATGGGATGTGCTTTTTTTTTAAGAAAGGATTGATTTTTGATAGTAGTCATCATACTGTGATAACTATTTTAGGTAGGAGAAAGATTTAAGAATTGGGATGTGCTTTTTTTTTTCGAAAGGATTGATTTTTGATAGTAGTCATCATACTGTGATAACTATTTTAGGTAGGAGAAAGATTTAAGAATTGCCTTATCAGGTCAGACATATATCCTGATCAATAATTTTGGTTTTGTGGTGGCACCAAGAGCTGTGAGATTTGCCTGATTAATTTAAAATGCCTTGGGCATCTTTAAAATTGCCATTCCTGTTGAAGTTGTAGAGTCTAAATTGGTTTATATAATTATAGGTGTCATTAGACATTTAAAAAAAACACATGTACTGTTTTTTTGTACAGTTGTCAGTGTTCTCTTTGCTAACATAGTTGTGTGTGTTTAGGTTTGGTTAATGCTGTAAGAACATGTTTAGCAAATAAAAAGCTTACTATTTATTCTAGTAGGGAGTATAGGTGGGTTTTGGTTGAAATAGCAGTATCTGGGTCTAGATTCTATATACCCTAGAGCCAGTATTATGTGGATTGTATTTGCAAACTGAGTTTTAAACTTTTGGATGCACATGTGGATTTAAAACTTTACTTGATTATCAGTTGTACTCAGAATGAAAAATATGTTGTATTTGTTCTTGTATAATTTTGGAAAGAAGTGAAAAGAATGTCACCGTGTGAATCTGTAGTATGTTTGGAAGGGACTTTGGTAAGAAGAACAGTATTTATATTCTTTCCATAGTGGTACATAGAAAAGCTGAGGGTATGTTAGGGATGATTTTCAGTGTACCATGGACCACACTGAATATGAATAGAAACAGGGATGATGATTATTATTCGCTTACTCAATGAATTGTGGTGTAATGTACTTAGATCTGCTGGATGTCAGGATAACATTTAGCTAGTGCGTTGATGTGATGCCCTCCTTAAGGTAACAAAATAGTTGGCCAAAATAACTAGAAATAGAATCAAATTGATTTTTTTTTCACTTTGTCTTTAAGGTAGTTATTGGATGAATTTTGCTGCATTCACTTTTTTGAAATAAAGCTTAAGGTGAGGGATTTAGTGAAAGGTGACTTGCTGGTCTAATGGCTTAGAGAAGGCAGATGTTTCAGAGTTACTTTAAATTTTTACATCTTAAAATGAGATGCTTCCATTGTGGATAAGAACAAGTTGGGCAACTTACTCTTGCTGATCCAAGAATATTTTGTTTCTTAGAGTGAAAACAAAAATTTCATTAGGGAATATAATCAGAATGTCTTGGGGATAGAGTACATTGAACTATATCACAGTGTATTAATTATACCACGTGGTGTCTTTCTGCAGTTAGAGGTTATGGTAGGTGTATTTTCCAAAAGTGGCTTGGAGATAGATCCACTGATATATCTATGTATGTTTCTATAGATAGGTGTGTGTGTGTGTGTGTGTGTATGTGTATATATATGCACACATATATATATATGTATTTATAATTTAATATGATGCTTAGAACATTATAATCTAGTGGATGGTAGTAGGTTAGTGACTATCTTATGGATCCTTAATGTAATTTAGATTTCATTTAGGTGAGTCATGTAAATGATGTCAGCTCCAGTTTAACTAATAAGCTTGATTAAAACCAAAGCCCAGATGGTAGTTTGACTAGTGCTGTTTAAAGTCTTATAAGCAAAGTGCTCAAATGATGTTCCTTATTGGAACTTGTCAGAGCAGTTTCTTTGCAGTTTTTGTGGATCTCTCTTAGCAACTTATTAAAAAGGCATTTTGTCTAAGCTGTTTCATTAAATAGCAGGAAATTCCAAAGTATTGGATAGTATTGCATTTTTGCTTTCAATAAGGACTATTGCAATGGGGAAAAATTTTTTTTGAAACTCTTTATTCATTTTAACAATTTGTGGGAAAATACTTTTATTTTAAAATGGACAGATTTTTTAAAAAATTTTGTTTCAACAGTAATTTAAGTTTCATCCATGATTTTTCATGCTCATTTATTTTCCAGAATTTGTTTTCATAGTTTATAATTTTAGATGTGTTAGAAAAAAAATTGGTGATGTAAGAGCCAGTGACTGAGTTTATTCAAAATTCAGTGTATGTATTAGGTCTGAATTTGCATTAGCTCATAGCTTAGCAGTGGCATTGTCTTTTGATTTTGATAAATCACGGGACATCAGAGTTCTTGTGCTCTTGTATGAAATTTATTTTTTGACACATAAGGATATGGTTTGTATTTTTTAAACGCTGTAACTCTGTGTGTATGTGTTGTGTGTGAACGCCTGTGCGCCTGCGTGCATATGCGTGCGTGTTGGGGTCTTGGGAAGGAATGATGGTAAAGATGGGCTAAGTGGTGGTGGGTTAAGGCCAGAAAAGCACAAAAAATTCAAGTAGCCATGTTCAGATATAGAGGGTCCCTTTCCTCCTCCCTCTTCCAGAATTTATATTTCACTGGGCTGCTTATTTAATGTTACAAAAACTGTATTTTTTTACTTACTCCCCCCGCCCCATTCTTCCTGTTAAAGATAGTAACAATTCAGAATGTAATGTATGCAGTGTATAATGGCCATCTTATGGTGGTTTTATGGATGCATTGGCTATTGCATCTCTAAAAGGCTAGTTTTTAAAATTTACTCCTTGAATTGCAGTTCCCCTCTTTGATCCTTTACAGTTGTGGAGCAACTAGTGTTCTCTTTATTTTTGATATGCCTTTTTAATTTTTAGAATTGAGCTTTGAACCTGGCTCTTTCAAGAAGCCTTATTTATTAATTAATCTAGAAAATTCTATGTCTTGACTCTTTCAAGAAGCCTTACCCAGGCAATCTAGAACCGTCATACCGTTTTTAAAAAAGATATAATAGTAATTCAAGTTCATAAGTATACTCTGGATTTTTCTCAGTGATGGTGGGTAGACCTTCTGACATTCTGCAAGGGGTTGTTGTAAAGACTGACACTGGCCTGTCTGATTCATGGCCCTTTCCAAACTTGAGAACACAACTGTGGAACTCATCTTTAATGTGAAAATTGGAGAAAATGAGGGATTGTTTCTTATGAGAAATTGCAGTGTGTAGGATTGTAGATTTCTAAGCATCTTTTATAGAGGGGAGCAATAGTTAGGCTATCAAACAACTCAGAATATGAAGTGCTAGCAAATAAATGTAAAAATATTCTGCTATATACTGTTCTTTTAAATAACACTTTATTTACTTTTTAATATTTATTTATTTGGCTGTACTGGGTCTTAGTTGTGGCATGCGGGATCTTCGTTGCAGCATGTGGGCTTTTAGTTACAGCATGCGGGATCTAGTTCCCTGACCAGGGATCGAACCTGGCCCCCCTGCATTGGGAGCACAGAGTCTTAACCACTGGACCACCAGGGAAGTCCCTGCCATATACTGTTACAGGGTCATTTTGAGTTTGCTATTGTTTAGTAGCTATTTCTAGTTTTGTTTTTTTGGGGTGAGAATCACAGAGTATTTAAATAAAAAGTCCCTTTTTGTAGTTGAAAGATAAATCTGCTAGAGTGAAAAAAAATACTGGTAAATTTTAAATCCAGGACAGCCAACTATTAATAGTGTCAGTGCAGTGTGTGTATAGTAGACATTGAAATGTCCCTTGAATGAATGGTAGGCTTAGATTATATGTCAGTATTTATGTGTACCTGTATGAAATTCTCTTAGTTGAAAAAAAATAGCTCCAAGTTCCAATTTCTGTTTGATTTTCTGAATCTGAGTTGTCTCTTAGGAGGTATTTTGAATAGGAATATGACCACAAGATAGGAAGGTTGGTTTTTGAGACTTTATTTATTACCAGCAGTACATTTATACAAATACCGTGTAAGGTTTCTTTCTTCTTTTTCTTATTTGAGGGAACTTTTTCCTTCGAGCTTGTTAACTTGTTAACAGCATCAGCATCAGCCAAAAAACTATTCTGAAAGCAGTTTATTTATTAGATGATTCCAGCGTCTACACAGAAAATAATTTGGGCATTCCTGTGTAGAACAGTACTTTTGGGTTACCAAAGCAAATAACTTTGAATTTTAAATACCTTCGAGTGATTAAGAGATTGCTTTTTCCTTTTATTTGATACTTCAATTTTTAAAGAAGTTGGCAAAAATAAATTTAACTGGTTTCTTAAAACTTTTTTCAGACGACTTGCAAAACACATATAACTTAAAAACATCCCACAAGATCTTATGCATTGTAAAAAGACATTCACTAATTAGGAGTGTTTATTAAACTGGTCTACAAAATGCTGGTGGCTTTCCCTTGACGTAGAATTTCCTTAAGACCCAGTATTGCATAAAATGGGACACACCAAGCAGTTTTTTTGAACAGTAAGGGTGTACTCCCAATGCTTGGTTCATGAGAGGAGGAATCCAGATACTGGGAGACCGCATGTTCCCATTTGCCCAGTCATTCTTGGTTTATGCCTCTTTTCCTAGCATAATCAGGAATAGTCACCTCTTTCACTCTTATTAAGTGTTCCGGTTCAGATGATAACATATATGGTTACCTAGCCATATATCTTGTTTTTCAGAAAGAAAGGGGCAATAAATAAATCA
The DNA here is from genome assembly GCF_028021215.1 of Eschrichtius robustus. Classification (NCBI taxonomy): domain Eukaryota; kingdom Metazoa; phylum Chordata; class Mammalia; order Artiodactyla; family Eschrichtiidae; genus Eschrichtius; species Eschrichtius robustus. The sequence goes on from NC_090825.1 coordinate 47,991,916, forward strand.
GCTTAAAATTATACTCTGTGTGTTCGCACGGGCATATGCTACAGCGTGTGTGTAGGGAGACAGGAAGGGAGGGAGAGGAGAGTTGTTTGGGACAGAAAGAGCTTTGGTCTTTATCAGTGGGCTCCACTCACTCTCTTCCAGGTAGGAAATAGCTGATTTCTCTCTGCATTTGCATTCACACCAAAAGGAAGCAGTTAATTAAGAGATTCTCCATCTCCATGGGTTTGATGTGTATTCCCCCTTCCCCCCACTTTTTCACTTTTTGGTAACTTAAAGATATGTAAATTTTCCTATCTTTACTTGATGTTGTAGTGCTCTAGCATATATTTGTATTAATGATATAATTCTATTTTGCACATTTTCTTGCTTTTGATCGATGTTTGCAGGTACTGCTCATTTTAGGTGCTTGCAGTTAACTACACCTGTATCATTTGCTGATCCCATGGCCATGAGCTGGAGAAGATGCCTGACCCATCAGGAGACTAGAATCCTCTTTGATGGGTCTTGTCTTACTGCCTTTGTACCCTTAGGCAGATCACATAGTGGCTCTGAATTTCCTTGAGTCTTATAAAATGAAAATAATTATACCTCTGTCGCCTCTGTCATGAGGCTGTTAAGAGACCTACATGGGAATACATGAAAGTACTTGAATTCTAAATAGTTACACAAAAGGGAAATATATTATTGTTCTGCCCCAGTTTTTCCCTGATTTTCTCCGTTTATTATTATTTTCTTCTAGTTTTCTATATTTTCCCCAAACCCTGCAATCATCATATCTCGATTTTGTAATCAGATAAGGGAAACATTGTTTTAAAAAAAAAAACAAACTTTCATTACCATTAAAACACTGAAATTCACTATCCAGAGATTAATCTCTGTTAATATTTTATTATCATTATAATTTTGCCTGATCTAGTGCAACTAAGCAGAACATATATTATTCAACAAAGTATGCCTTGGCTTTAATGTCTTAATGCCTCTCTTGTTTTTGACCCCAATGATTGATGAATTTTGCCTTCACTGGAACTCTAGAATTATTCTCCTGAAAGGGGAGAGGGGCATGGCTAAGATCAATTCAATTCTATTCTTGAGTAGAATGGACAGTTTATGGATTAACCTAATCACTTGTGATTTAGTTTCTAGGCTTCCCTGAATATTTGCAATGGATAAGCAGACGATGGAAGATAAAAGACACTCATTCAGATGCATTTCTGAGTTTCTCAAGTCATAGGGCTGTATGTATAAGATCTACATTCCCATCTTCTGGGGACTTGAATCAGTGAAAAGAGTTGATTAACCTTTCTCCTGATTGAAAGATTTACAAGTAAAGTATTCAGAAAAATAGTTTCAAGTTAAATTTTAAGAACTTAATATGAACTGAAATTTTGGTTGTGTATTTTTTTTCAATTCTATTTTTGGGTGATCTCATAAATCTTTGCCCTTGAAAGCTGTGCTGATGTGACCTGGATGACCTACTCCACACTCTTTTCTAACTATCCAGTGAAAGGCCTGTTAATGGCCTTTGTATACTTCTAATATGTACCACAGAGCTTTTCATTTTCTTGTATGTGCTCTTCTCATGTGTGTACGTGTGTTAAGAGTGGACTTCCTGTATTTGTTTAAGAGTGTTATAATCAGCTTGTGAACTTTGGACAGGCAAGGGTCAGCTCTTATGATATGTATTGCAGGCAGGATGATGTGGCCTGTGCTCTCCCTGTGCAGAACCTTCAGTGGCTTCCCTTTGTTCAGAGGACAGAAGTCATTCATGGGTGTGCAAGGCCTAGCATGGTCCAGCCTGGTCCCTCAGGTGCCTTTTGCACACTGTTCTCCCTTGCCCTTCACTGCCTTTGCCCATGTTCTTTTTTTCTGCTTGGAATGCTCTTCTTTGCCTGATTCATGCCTTAATTGTCAGCTTGGCTTAGAGAAAGCTCCTGGCAAAGAGTTCTCTCCTTTGTAACCCTAATCATAGTTTCCTATGTGAATTTTGTGTCTCCCCCATTAGACTGTATGTGTGTATGTCTGTATGTATATATTTTCATATTCACAGTCCCAGTAAAACCCTTTGCACATAGTTGACTCTCAAAAAAAGTTTGTTGAATAAATGGATGAAGGCAGTGGTGTTTTACTTGGGAAATATTTTTCTGACTCTCCGGGAAGAGGCAGTGCTTTTACTCAGTGGCTCGATCTACTAGCTGTCTCACACCTGTCCCACAAAGAATATGTCAGTTTGAAAAACGTAGTCTAGTTTTACGTTTGTGGCCTCTTTTGGCCACTCCCAGACTACCCAAAGGTACTTTTTCATTTGTTTCTGCTGTTAGAGGGACTTCCTTAGAAGAGTTTGAGACGCTCCCTAATCAAGGTCAATTGTATTGGTATGTGGGTTTATATAACATGGATTGAGAAATTCAGTTTGTCATACATGTTACTTGGGAAAAAACCAAACAGCCGAAGGTTTTGAGAGGATGGTAGGGTGTGTAGTTAGAGCAGGAGACTCACCCACGTTTGTAGGTCAGTTCTCTTCTTCAGTCTTTTTCTCAGTTCTCTTGCATGAGAAGCTGTGTTCCCTCCTGGTGGGCAGGGCACTGGCCTTGAACTGAGCTCACGTGCAGGGTCACTGTGGGCCACACAGCGGGTCTGCATGCAGCATCTTTTTCTATTCGTTATTCTGTGCATTCTTGCCCATGCTTGAGCTTTTTCTCTTTCAATTTTTTTTGTCCTGTTAATCTTTGATCCGGCACGTTAATCGAACTCAAAAGGAGCAGGCTAGAATGATGCATGTAAGAAATATCAAACAAGTATCTGCCACTTGAAGTTATTTCTGTCCCATTAAAGTGATCTTAGACAAACTTGAACTTTTTTCAGTATGTTGTTTGGGGTGGGGTTGGGGGTCAGCTCTAATTTGAAACTTGTGTTCATTTGCTGTTTTATGTAGTTGCAGCTCATAATGTCATCCACTTTTGGACCAGCAGTTCTGTGCTTTACAAGCATGATCTCCAGCCCTCATAACAACTTTGGGAAGAAGGTATTCTCTTCGTTCTGTGGCTGAGGAAACTGAGACATGAGATGGCTAAGTCACTTGTGCAGGAGAACCCAGTGGGTCTTTGCTAGACATCTACTCAAGTGGGATTTTTTTCACTGACCCACCTTCTTTCTAAGCATTGCTAAGGGCAGCTTCTCTGCCTGTCTGCATGAAGGAGACCATCCAGAGACCTCCTTGGTCTGTAACACCACTCAAAATCAGCTCCGACCTTTGAAAAATGTTCCATGATTTCTGGAATGTGCTATGTTTTATTTTTTCCTCCTTGATAGTAGTAATGGTCTGATCCATAGTATCTTCTTGCTTCTTGGAGCTGATACTATACTGAGTTAAGTATGACTTTCTTCTTTGCCGAGCTTTAAAAAAAAAGAGTTTCAGTCACGGTATTTGATGACATTAATAGTTTGGCTTGAAACAGTAACATTTTCTCTTTCATTAGTTCCTTGATTTTAGTGGGAGACTTGGGGGCCATGGATATAGGAGAGACTTCAAAGAGAAGTTTAGTATAATAGAAGCTGTGTGAGGCTGCTGAGGTGCACACAGCAGTGTTACTAGAAGGCAGTTTCAAGTGCTGGTGGGTTGTGTTAGCAACCCTGTTGATGGAGAGATTGAGCAGTTTGCTGAAGTACGGGGACATTCTCTTCTTACTACTAAATTATAGCCTGAAGACCTGTGTAACTCTTAGAGCAAGCCTTAAAATTTTCTTTCCTTCTTTTGTTTTTAGGAAACTCCTCTGTTTGCCGGTGAGGAAAGATTAGATATGTCTTTCCAGGCAACATCCAGGATCTTTCCCTTCTCCTATTCCCTCCTGTGTGTAACCATGAGACTATATAAAGGAACATTTCTGGAGGCTATTTAATCCACTAGCCTGAGATGCCAAGACCTGTATTTTTTGAGTTGAGAGTAGGTAGTGTAAGGGTGTGCAACCTGACTGGCTAATAGAAGATAGGAAATAAAGTCAGGACACTCTCCTTCCTTATAAGACATGGATTATTAGATTTGCCTTCTTCTGACCTCATTCCTGCTGCCCCCATACCCTCTCCTTGACTTAGTGAACTGCCTGTGGGTTCAACTTTCATTCTATGGCTGGGTGTATCTGTAGCAATTATAGCTTCCTATGTAGACTGGTCACAAGTTAAAAGTTTAGCAAATCTTATGTAACTTGTCATAGTTTTAGCACTTTAACTTATTTAAGGTATATGTTTTGATTATCTGATTTACAAAAGTACCATATAAAAGTCCATCTATGCTGTATAATTGCTGAAATACTGAGTAGCTCTGCTTATTATGACCAAGTTATAGGATGAGTACTCTCTAGAGTGAATGGTTCAAAATGAAATAACTATATGCCTAAAGTGTGATGTGACACCAGATGTGTTTAAGCCCCAAAGGTATGTAGTTATCTCACTACTCTTGCACATACACACAAGTATATTTATGCTTATGGCAAGTGTTTTATGTGCAAAAGAAAACACTTTCTGATAAGTGAAGGAACAGTCCATTATTTTTGAGGGGCTCAGAGATTGTTTGATATTAGAGGCACCATTTCAATGTCCCTGTATTTCTTTAGGGTATAATTGAAATTCATACATCACTGGATTCTAGAGTAAACTGGTATCAAACTGTAAATTTCAAATATTAAGGGTAATTTAGGGAGTTTCTCAAAGTACCATGTTTATGATTTATAGTCTGCCTCTGTACCCAGAGACTTGTTATATACCCCATTCTTAGAGTCTTATTTTGATCATCAGTTGTAATAATTAAAGGTAATAAATGTTGTACTGTGGCTTCCTACTGAAAATAAAAACTCTTTTGTAGTCTACTTAAATTTTTAATTTTGTATGCAGGTTATCTGTCTGGTCTCTTTCTATAGATCATGAAGAATTAAAGGTAGTACCTCAAGCTGATTTGTCCTTTCTATTTTTTTTTTTTAAATAAACTTATTTATTTATTTTTGGCTGCATTGGGTCTTTGTTGCTGCGCGCGGGCTTTCTCTAGTTGCCGCGAGCGGGGGCTACTCTTCGTTGCAGCGCGCGGGCTTCTCATTGTGGTGGCTTCTCTTGTTGTGGAGCACGGGCTCTAGGCACACGGGCTTCAGTTGTTGTGGCACACGGGCTCAATAGTTGTGGCTCACGGGCTTTAGAGCACAGGCTCAGTAGTTGTGGTGCACGGGCTTAGTTGCTCCACAGCATGTGGGATCTTCCTGGACCAGGGCTCGAACCCGTGTCCCTTGCATTGGCAGGCGGATTCTTAACCACTGCACCACCAGGGAAGTCCTGTCCTTTCTATTTTTAATTCAGTATTAAAATAATGTTTTAATCACATTAAAAATGTGACTAATATTTTTTGTTTATCACAAGTCTACTGTGCTGTTACTGAATAAAGTGATCAGGTTATATTAGTTTCGCCTGTCAAAGGACCAGATACTTCAGTTTGGGGGTTTGGTTGTTAGTTATGACTTAGCTTCCTGTTCACAAACACAGGAGATGACAATTCATTCCTTAGCTTCGGGACTGGTGGAGGCCCATAGTGGCTGCTAGGGCTTCCCTTGGGCTACAGAAAGGAGAGTTGAGATACTGCCAGCTTTGGCACTCTAAGTAAAATAGCAGTGATGGTAGCTTACCTGTTTACAACGTAATTCTCTTGAGAGGCTTTTTTTTTTTTTTTTTTAAATATTAAGTGGCAGGAGCCAAATGTTAACATAGTTTTGTAACTGTCTGAGGTCAGTACAAACATTTAAAGCTTTAACTTCTTAAAAAATATAGTTCACAAGTAATTTGTGAAAACAGCATAGTAGAACACTGCCACTATGCTAAGTATCAATATGTCCAATAAAGAGACTGGTGAATTTCTATTCATCTATATTTGTGCTGTCTGATGTGGTAGCATTTGAAATGTGGCTAGCCTGAATTGTGATGTGCTGGAAGTGTAACACATGCAACAGAATTTGAAGACTTAGTGCAATAAAAAGAATGTAAAATATATCATTAATAATTTGTTGAAATGAAAATATTTTGGGTATTGTGGGTTAAATGGAGTGTATTAATTAAAATCAATTTCACCTGTTTCTTTTTACCTTTTTTTAAAGTGGTTACTAGAAAATTTAAAATTACATTTGTGGCTCACATTTTTCTATTAGTGCTGGTCTGTAGACCCTTTGGTCTCATACTAAGTTTTTTTTTTGTTTGTGCACAGAGTTCAGCTATGATTTGGTTGCATACTTGATTTTAACTTTTTGCCAACATAAATCTAAACACCGTATAGTGATTCTTAAACCTTGGTTCCAAGACACTGTACTTTAATTGCCCTTCAAATTATTTGGGACTGTTGTTCAGTCTTAAATTTCTCAGGTAGAAGAACCATCTGCCAACTGATTGTTTTCTAGGTTTGAGATTTCATTGGCTAAGTTATTTCCAATAATCTGAGTCTATATCGATGTTTTCTTTATAGAAAAGTTCAGTGGATTCGTTCTGATATTTAAAATTGAGATTTTATTTCTTGGTAAGGTATAAAGTAAGTGCTAAAATTCTGTTTTCTTTTAAAAACCATTCCTTAGAAACCTATTGGCCTCTGTAATAATGTAAGGAAACTGTCTTAAAAGTTTGTTTTTTTTCATATGAAGACAGGAGGGTTGGATTTCCTTGAATTTCACAGCGTGTTTTGGATTTTATTGTCAAATGAAAAAAGGCAGTGATGGTTGCACATATCTGTGAATATAATAAAAACCATCAAATTGTATACTTTAAATGGGTGAATTGTATGTATGGTATGTGAATTATATCTCAATAAAGGTGATAAAAAAAAAAAAGAAAAAGAAAAAAGGCAGACCAACAGAAGATGGCCAGTTCTTTGCTTTGTCTGTGGTAGAAGTTTTCAGAGTGTGGTCCCTTGTTCAGTAGTGTCAGCATCACCTGGGAATTTCTTAGAAATGCGCATTCCTGGCTCCACTTCCGATATACTGACTGGGGATCTCTGGAAGTGGGGCCCAGCATCTGGGTTTTAATAAGCTCCTCAGGTGATTCTGATACACGCAGAACCACTGGCTTAATACACTCCTTAGGGTCCACCCAAGAAAAGGGAAACCACTCTTAAGTTTTAAAAATAGGAATTCAGTTCAGGGGATTGGTTACACAGATGATGGAGGAGCTGAGACAGCAGGATAGGATGGTGAAGCAGCCTAGAGATTAACAGCAAGGGGAGGAGAACAGTATCGCTAATGGCAGGGTTATGGGAGCTCGGGAGCCAGAGTTACTCTGAGGAGATTGGAATCTCCTGGTAGGAGCAAGAGCCATGAAAGAAATACAGCCACTGCTGGGAACACTTCCTGAAGTAGAGAAGGAGGGAGAGAAATATCCTGGCTCCATTGTTCCTCCCACCTGCCCATTCTCCACCAGTGTTTCCCAAAGACTGAACCCAGAGAAAAGCCAGCTGACCTAGCTAGGAGCCTGAGAAATGATGTCTGCAGTGATCAACTCTCCTGAGATAAAGAGCTCTCATTGATCTGTGGGAATAGGCCCATGACTGGCACATCTGGTTTACGCTTTAAAACAAAATAATACTTTGACATAATTTTAAAAATTTAAAGGCATTTTAATACCAAAAATCAATCTCAGGATAGAGGATAATCTTCTTAATGGAATAAATTTAGCTTTATAAAAACTAAACTGTCCTTTTGTAATTTCACTGTTGGCCAGGCAAATCTTTTCAGGGACCAGCATCTGTGAGTGTGGGAAATGTTACCTTAAACATTTGAAAGACTTTTTATTATGTTTAACTCAAGAGTTACCGAGCTGTCCTCGGTTGTTAGTGCCACCTTGTGGCAGCTATGGGAAATTTGTTTCCTCAGTTTCTCTGCCAACTTTTCCTGGAATAGTTTGGATGTTTTCCTTTTCATATTTTTTCTTTCACTTGTTGCCTAAAGCTTAGTTCTACCTTTTTGTATGTCCTATTTGCCTCCAGTATTTAAAAATCCCCCCCCTTTAATTTTCCAGTGTTCTTTCTTCTTTACTGTTTAAACTGTAATTAAACTGTGGCTGATGGGAGAAGGGTAATTACAATGAGACGTCTATAACAAGGAAAATTCAAGTTGTAGATTTTCTAAGTATAGGTAGAAATAGTGTCTTGGACCTTTTAAGCTCTTGAAAGGATCCTGAAGATCCCCTCAGAATCTCTACAAAAAGTCATGCATTTCCTCATCCTTCTAAATTAATTTTTTCCCCAGACACCAGTATTTAACTGCTATTATTTGAAACTATTGTTTTATAGTATTTACAACAAATGGAAGCTATGAAGCTAACAGTTTTCCCCCTTGAGGGGGACGGTGTTCTGAATTCCAGTTGGCTGGCTGTCTTAGAGTTCAATTGTGTTTAATGGTCCAAAATAAAATCTAATATTTATGAATGCAAGTGGGTCTGGAATATATATTTTTCTTATATTTGAAAGATCTGTGCTTTCATTCACTAACTTATGTTCACATTCCAAAAATTAAGAAAAAAGTTGTAGAAAGTGAGGAACTGGTATAGTTTTCACTTCACTTGTAAGTTTTTATAATAGGGAATGCTGCCATTAAAACCTTGGAAATGGAGCAGTTCTGTTTCATGAGGTTTGATGGAAGACTGGAGCTGTTGTTTTGTATGCAAGGTGCTGATCTGGATGCTATAGAGCAGAGCTTCCAACCTCTTTCCCCTCATACCACACAGAAAAAAATACTCTGTACAGTACACTGGGGTAGGAGATTTCTAACAGTAGAAAAGCTGCTGCTGGGCTGGTGGGTGAAGACCACTGGCCTGGGTGCTGGCAGCCCCACCTGCCTGCTCCAAGAGCTGAGGTATCAATATCTCACAACTTTCAGCTCTCATACTGGGAAGCTCTGCTATATGGAGGACATGCAAGGGGTAGAGAATCTTAGTCTCCTGAGGAGCTCAGTACTTGCAACTTACAACACAAGCATGTGGTGCTAGGTAATAGTATTGGGTTGGTGAAATAGTACTGGGTTGGTGAAATGCTAGGGAGGCATAGGAGAGGTTAGTTCTGGTGAGGTAGAAGGGATCTAGCAAAGGCTCCGTGGGGCATGGAAGGCATTCTATCCAGAGGGATTATCCTATGCAAAGGTATGGAGGGACCAAAGGGCAAATAAAGTTTGGAGGAGTGCCAAGGGTTTCTGATGTGGTTGGGGTGCAAGATTTGGGGATGTAAATAGGAAAGCAGTATGTTGGGAGCTACTGTTAAGGAAGTAGGCAGGGGTTGACTTCAGGAAGGAAGGCCTTTGTGTGGTTGAATGGACTCGTGACCTTGGGCACCTTGGGTAGTGACAAGATCTGACACCTCCCCTCCTCCCTTTTGGAAAATCCTCCTGGTACAGTGTAGAATGAACTGGAGCCTGCAAGCAGATAAATCCCTGGGGAGGGGAAGACATTTGATATAGGCGCAATAAGGAGTAATAAAGGCTTGCACCTGGGGAATGGAGATTCGGAGGGCTCCCTGCAGTGAGAACTGGAGGATTGTGTTTATTGACGGGAAGAAAGGTGACTCAGATTTGGAGCCTGGGTGAAGGAAAGGATGATGGGACCATTTTCAGAAATAGTCTGTATGCGGGATAAGGAACTTGATTTCAGACGTGGATTTTAAGATCCTTGCAGAGTAGCAGTTGTTAACATTTATGAAGTGCCTTCTAAGGTTCAGTTACTGATCCAAGCCTTTACTTTTTTAAAAAAAACTCATTTTATTCTCACAATAGCAATAAGAAGTAGGTGTTTATCAATTAGTGTCCAATCAGGAAAATAAAAATCACTTGATATTTTAAGCCCAGAAAGATTTAATGTAGGGAATTGGTTACAGTGTTAATTGGAAGGGCTGTGTTGGGGGGTTGGATGTTGGAGCAAAAAAGAGTGTGTGTGTGTGTGTGTGTGTGGTGTGTGTGTGAGGGTGTGTGCGTGAATGTTGAAGAGCAAGAAGGGGAGGGGATGGTGCTCAAATATCAGACAGCTGCCGCATAAACTGCCTGCTTTGCAGATTTGCTGGAGATCTTCATTGGTTCTGCTGCTTTGGAGCCACCACAGAAGCTGCTCGAGCCTGCGGTTGTCTGCTGCTGCCTTTGGAGTTACCACTAGGAACAGGAAACAAAAGAAGACCTTTTTCTTTCTCTCACCTTGCAGTCTCGTTTCATTGTTTCCCATGGGCAATACCCAACGGGAATCTAGTTGGCAAGGGAGTTTGGAAGATGTGGTTTATAGACTTCTAGCCCCTTTTAATACAGAGAAGAGATGAGACCCAACAGAAAAACCAGCCCAGTGGGTACTGTTTTTATCCTTACTGTCTTTGGTGTGGAAACTGAGGCACGGAGAGGGTAACTCATTCTCCTAAGGTCACACAGCTACAACTTGGCAGAATTGAGATGTGACTCCAGATAAGCTGGTTTCAGAGCCTGTGTTCTTAGCTGCTACACTGTGATCTTCCCTTCACACATGGTTATTGTTTGATTTTTCTCCTTATTGTCAGGCACCTCAGATGAGTAGCTGTTTCCATTGATTTTGCTTATCCTGCACTTATTTTCCTTTTGGTATCTCTAACTAGCTTTAGTTTTTCACCTCTACTTCTGGAACCTCTCCTCATGATCACCACTGATTTTATAGACAATGCAATGGGTTATTTCAGTTTTTATTTCTCCTTAATCTATTTCTGGCTTTTGGTGCTGACACCCATTTGTATGGATTTCCAACCTTGACCTCTGTGATGCTGACTAGCCTCATTTTCCTCTTACCTCACTGAGGCTCCTTGGTTTTCTTCTTTCTCTTCCCATTCCTTAAACCATTGCCATCACTTGGCTTGCGTTTGGATTTCAGTGTGTTATAAGAAGCTACTTAATGTTAATTTCATATTTAAACCAGAACCAATAGAGGCATTAAGTACACAATTCTGTGGCCTTTTTCTTTTGTGTGTTGTGAAGTCACAGAGGAGTCTGAGTAGCATCCCAATTTGTGCTCTGCCTTGTACAAGGAGGAAAAGAGAATGGGGACCAAGGGAGGGACTCACTTTGGGTACATTCTGTGTGCCCGCAGTGTGCTAAGTGCTTTAAGTGCATTGTTTCATTTAAATTCTCCTGTGTGAGATTGGTTGTTGTTACCCTTATTTTCCAAATGAAGACCCTGACTTCTTGTGATGAACCACTAATAGAACTGGGCTTGAAACCTTCATCTCACTTGCTCGGACAGCCAGGTTCTCTCCTCTGGACCACCTGGGTCAAGCCCCCGCTTTCTTATCTGTTAAATGAAAGAACTGGGCAAGATAATTTTTAAGGTCCATTTCAGTACCATCGTTCTGATTCTATTACAAACTAGCTGTCCTTAGCAGTAGTTGCTTCTAATATTGAAAAAGGAAGCTGCCATCCCACTCTAGGAAATGTCCTATTTTATTAAGACCAAGAGTACTAACATGTGATTTGTAGAAGTTGTGAAGTAGGGCAAAGACACTTAAAGTAGTCACGATGATAGATCTTCATGTAAGTTTCAAGAGAGCCCCATTACCTCCAAATGAGGCTGCTGCCCAGAACATTAGAGGCTGTGGCTTTTGTTGACGGGCACAGGATAATAGGTTTGGAACAATTTCAGTCTAAACAAAGGGCAACCCTGTTATTCCATTATACTCCTTGTTGAGAGCATTTGCTTCCAGAGTATTAGGAATCCCTTCTTTCCTTGAAGGGAATTTAGTGTGAGATTCGTAAGAAGATAGTGAAAATATATTTTAAAGATAAGATTTATTGTAATGTGGTTTGACATCTTTAGAATGCCAATGGACAACCCTAAAATGATTAACTATCATGTGATTTGCCTACATGTTTTCTTCAAACATGTAAATAGGTGGTTTAAATGGCTACCAACATCTTCTTTTGGTTTACCGTACCCACCATAAAATACCGAGCAAGTGTTCCTGGATACGTGTATATCTGCAGAGTAAGTACATTTCTAGGCTCTGTAGCATCTATAGCATCTATTTATTTTACCTTCTTTACTCATAATCATCCTGCAGCTTTTCTTCATTCATGCCTTATTTTTGACAAAATGGGAAATTGAAAGGGAGATGCCTCTTTTTTAACTTTTAGTTTTACTGGCTTTCCCTGCACGGGAAACCTCAGCTCCACGGTTTGCCTACTGCCTCTCTGGCCACGCCTTCATTTGGTTTAGGTGATTCTTCCTCTGTCCAAGCTCTAAATGTTGATGCCCCCAGGGTTTGAGGCTGGGCTCTTCTCCTACCTCATGCCTTTTTCCTAGATAATGTCAAGTACCCCAAAGCTTCCTATGCTGTCAAGTGATGATGGCTTCCCAATTTTTGTTTCCATGTCTGATTACTGTCCTGATTGCTTACTTATCTCATATCTATTTAGGTCTGGAAGGTATTTCAAGCTATTCTTAGATTACAACCCCCCCTTCAAAGTAAGACACTTCACATCACAGCCCAGTACACACATACATTACTTTGAAAGAAACTAAAGTTTCCAAGATAGTAGTTACCCTTAAAACATAACCTGTTTGCTCATGTTTTCAAAGGTATTGATTCATTTAATTGAAAAATGCTGTCTGTAACCCACAACACTGGTCTCTGCCCTGTTAGTTGATTGTGAACCACTCTTTGAAAAACACTGTTCTTGAGCCGCAGTAGATATTTGAGATATTTCATGTTGTGGGGAGCCTGCCCACGTGCTTGGAGACCATAAATATTTAGAGTGCAGTAAATAATTATAAAATGAAAGAAGGCATGGACAGATTCCTTGCTTTTCCCTATATCAGGAAACCAAAATTTCTTGGGCTGTTTCTGCTCTTATCTAGGTCACTGATAATCCAACCACTAGCTGGATGATCCTCCTAAGAAATTGCATTTTTGCCCTTTTTCTGTCTGAGCAAGATCTGGATAAATCGAATTACTAATGCCTTTAAAAAATTTTGAAATGAAACCAGTCAGAATTCCCAGGTCCAAAACACATGTCTGGTCCATTTATTTTTTTAATCTCCAAATGCTGACTTAAGAGATTTTGGTATCCCCAAACAAAATATGTGTGTTCTAAGTGAATCACTGATTTTCATATAACTGAGATAAGTCACTCTGGTTTCAGTTTGCCTGTTTTTTCCCCTGAGGTTCAAGATGAAAAGCTCTGTGTTTTTCGTTTGTTTGTTTTTTTAAACTACCTGTCCAGTAAGTAGATCTCTGACACCTGCTTGAGCAAAGTTGCTAAAATGAGGAAAAGTATTTTCTCTATTTTCAACTGTGTCCTCCTCTCCCCACACCACAGGGGACACTGCATACAGGGAAGGTGGTTGATTGGAGTTCTCTGAGGCCGACCAGATGGAAAAGGTTCATTACAGACAACACCACCAGTTGAAAAGCCTATCCCACATAAGGGAGTCACTATGGAATCAGAGCAAGCTTTTGGTTATTCAGAATTGTTTATTATTTAGAGTTGGTAAGGATATTCTCAGTCATCTACTGACATGTGGAAATTGTTGGATTATATAGTACCAGGTTTGAATATAACCGTTAACAGAACTCCCCTATAATAGGATTTTATAGGTACTTACCTTGCACGCTTCTCCTAAGCTCGCAGAAGGTTGACTAATCCATCGTTCTTAGAGCCTTGTCTCTGATCTCAGAGTATTCTTATATTTTAGGCCCAATACAACATGTATTCTCATGAAGCTTCAGGAAAATAGCTTTTATCATGCTATAGAAATTTACATTTGGCACTGTGGCTTAATCATTTGTTGACTTCTGGGGGGCAGAGGAGACCCTAGCTATGCTAGGATGGACCTGAAAATACTGTGCTAATTATATGAACACTGCAGAGGTTTAAGTCATTCCTGAGGGAAGCTGAAATATGTTTAAAGGTTATTAAAAAGGCACACTCTTATTTAACATTTTGGTATTAACTTTAGAAGTCAGGATTTTAAAATAGTCTGTATATAGCCCATTTTCTATTTCAGAAGTACAGTAGTGCATTGTTTAACCTATGGACTATCCCACAACCCCCTCCAGATTCACAGAGAACCTAATCTCAAAATTGCAGTTGATGGGTTTTTTTGTATTTCCTTTTTTTTAACATTAGACTATCCTATATGAGGGATCAGAAAATTATGACCCATCAGCCAAATCTGGCCTGCCACCAGTTTTTGTATAGCCTGCAAAAACTAAGAATGGTTTTTACATTATTTTAATAGGTGGGGAAAAAATCAAAAGAATAATGGTTTGTGACATGTGAAAATGATATGAAATTCAGATTTCGGAGTCCAGAAATAAAATTTTATTGAACATATCCATGCTCATTAGTTTACATGTTGTCTATGGCTGCTTTTGTGGTACAAAGGCAGAGTTGAGTAGTTGAGAGAGAGTTTATGGCCTGCAAAGCCTACAACAGGAAAAACCCTTTACAGAAAAAGTTTGCTCACCCCTGGCCCATATGTTTTGTAGCCTTTTGGAATGTAACATATTTCATCAATTATATCAGTGGACTTGATTATTTTAAGAAGTTCCAGTGTAGAATATCATGTTTATAAACATTGGTAACAAAAAGGGTTTGGAAGTTATAAACATGACTTTATTCCTATTTGTATGTAGTTCGTATACCAGCTTCTTGGATAGGGAATGAATGACTTGCTGAATTTTGAAAAATGTTTGGAAATGGCAGAAATGCAGCAGTGCTTTATATAGTTGTTATGGTAAGAGTGGAGTAATCTAAACTTTGTTTCAGATTTGACAGCTTTTCTTTATTTTTGAGGTGTCTCAAATACATTTTGTATGATCACCTTCATTTCACCCTCCCTTGTGTGCTTCTGTTTTAATCCAGTGAAGACTTGTCTCACAGTAAATAGTGTGATTACGTTCTCTTCTAACACTTAGTGGTTTTTGATACTTGTTTGTCCAGTAGGCTCATCGCTGAAAGTTGGAGTCAGTTCTCTTTGCTGCCTTGCTAGAGGGCAAGAGAGCATGTACGAATAGCATTGAGTTGGCAGAGTGTGGAGAAAAGTTGTTCCTATTGAATCACCACATTTGGCAGTACTTTGAGCGAATGTGTCTAAAATGAGGACCTCCGCGTGATGAGACCTTAGTTCCTCTTCCGTCCAGTGCGTCAGACACTAAACCCTACCTTGTTTTAGCTGTCACTTCTTACCTCTACTAGCCCTTAGGTAGTAAGCCAGAGGAAAAGGATGGTCTATGCTTTTATGGACTATTTGAGTGATTTGGTGTACTAGCCTGCGGCCACTTTCCCTCACTTTGTGTATCTGATTTGACAGAGTAGTAGTAGTGCCACATTCTAGTATGCTCCAGCAAGATCGTGTTTATCTATAGATCTAAAATGTATGGTATCCTCAACACTCTTCAAAACCCACAAAGAAGCTGAATAAGCAAAAAGAACTCTGAAAAGCCAAAACCACATGTTACAAAGTCCATTCACTAAAGTTTTCCTCTTAACTAGCTAGAGAGACCCTGGATCCTCCTTCAGAATCTAGATATTCTTACTTAGAAATCAGTTTAGAAAGTCTAGCGATTTAACCTTATAGTTTACAGCATATTTGAAAAAGTGTAGAAGAGGAGGAAAGAGAGGGGATGCCCCATATAGATACATCAGCAGCCAGGAGTGCCAGCCTGAGAAAATAAAACCTTAGAAAAAAAGATTTCGAGAACTCAGCAAGAGCAGTTTGAAGCCATTTGGTGTGGGACTAAAGCCCTAATAAACACCTCACTATTCCTTGGAGGAACACTGTGTTGTCGCTTACTGACGTTTTTGAGTCCTCCTCATTGTGAGCCAGCTACTGTTTATTAGGCATTACATTTTCTTCCCGTAACAGTTCCGTGATACAAGAATTATTATCTCACCTCTTACATTTCTTTTGTAGCTGAGAAAAGGGGGACAGATTTTCTCTAGTTTTTCCAAGATTCATCAGTAAGCATGGGAGCTAGGCTTTGAACCCAGAGAGTCAGATTCCAGAGCCCATGCCTTTCCCACTATCTGCAACCCCTGCAAGAGAACAGGGAGGCAATGTGGTGGTTAAACTTTCTAGCTTCAGATCCCAAGCCTGTTCCTTTCTGATTTGTTAACTAATGTTCATTGCCTCCATTTTCACATTTATACAATAGATGTTAAAGTTGTTTGTACTTTACATCATAGGGTTGTTGTGAGGATTCAGTGAGACTGTATGAAAATAGCCCAGTGGCACAGCACATGGTTAAGAGCTCAAAACACGTTAGCTACTATATTTATGTAAAATATAATATTAAAGATTCAGAGTAGACACACCAGTAATTCTATATATTTAAGAAGATAGATGTTTAATAAACTCTAGAAACATTTTACTCAGTTTAAAATATTTAAAAAGTATTAATGCTTAAAAGGGGTCCTCATTTAAAGTAAGATAATTGGCATTGACATTTTAGATATTGAATTGTTGTCTTGTTTGATGTAAACAGCAGAAGAGAAGGGGAAACAAAACCCTTGAGAAGTCTGCCTTTGATATTCCTTTATGGTGTTTGCCCCTGAACTTTCAAATAAATTCCTAAAAAATAAAAGTCTGGGCTTTGGCTCAGTAGGAGGCTTACCTTTTTAATTACCAGTTTGCCTTTTGGGTAAAGAACTGTGGGTGTTCTATTAGGTGTGTCAGTAGATGAAATAATAACTCTTACTGCTGGCTGGCTACCAAGAAAGGATGTATGTCTGGGATGTCATCATATGATTTCCCTTTGATCACATTGCCTGCACAAGATGCAAGTTGGTCAGCTCTCTGATGGAGATCTGGCATGGGGAACAGAGGTCCTTCGCCCAAAGTGTAGTTTTTGCTTTGCCATTTAACAGCTGTGTGAATTTGGCAAATCTCTTAAGCTTTCTGAGCCTTAGTTTCATCATCTATGATGGTATAATTAATATCTGCCTTGCTTAACCTAAAAGATTGGTTTGAATGTGAAGTGGCATATAATGTGTGAAGGAAGCACCTTGAGAGCTATAAAGAAAGGTCTAGATATATTTTAGCTATCAAATAATATTTTATATATAATTCCCTTTTAAAACCATAAGGTGCTATACAGATGTTTGTTGGTGGTTTTAATGATGTATCATTACTTCCTTCGGTTCTGGATATAGATTCCTGTGTTGTTCTGAGACCTGAAGACCCAGTGGTTTTAGTAACAAATGTGGCAGCCCTGGTGAGCTAAATCTCTTATTCCCTGTTATAAACTTTATCTTATATAACAACGAAAAGGATCTTGGATCATGGGTAAGTGAAAGTCCAAGTTACTATTGCAGAATGAAACAATTTCATCACTGGATTAAACTCAAGTACATTCTTTTAACATGTGCTAATAAGTGAGCATTCTGTGTTAACCACTATTTTATATAATAGCTAAAAAAAAAAAAAAACCTCTCAAAATCTGTTGTAATAAATGTGTGCTTTCTGGTTGGCTAAAATTGAGTCTTCCTGGCATCAGGCTTAGGTGACTTGGAGGTTAGGCGGAACGTTTTTGGATTGGTCTTTTGGGCACCCAATTCTTTCAGAAACATTTTAATATCTTACAAAGGTATCTTTGGACTTGGACAGCCCTATGTATGTCTGCTTACTTGATTGGTGATTTGTGATTTTCCTGACTTCGGGACGTTAGTTTTTCCCCTTGTATACCTCCTCAAGCACAGATCTGTATGCTTGTGTAAGAACCCGCCGCCTTGCTAAATAAGGTACAATTCCTGTCTTCTTTCAGGAACTGTTAGTCTAGTAGGGGAGACCTTATTAAGATTTAAAATATTATTAAATATGAATTTTATCTAATAAAGTTATTTTTTAGATTAAGCAAGAGTCAGGTGGTATAAATGGTTCTTCTTTCTCCATCAAAGATTTTGTTAAGCATTTAGGATGCTAAATTTTACCAAAAGACTAGAAAACGGAAGCTGTAGCATAAATGGGGTAATAAAACACTCCAGCTTAAAACTCAAATGGCTGTCCAATTGCATTTAAAATAAAATAACTAATGAAATATCTTCTAAGGCCTAAATAAGTTGACAGTTTTTTTTTTTTGCAACTTCTATACACTGGAACTTGGATCATATAGAACAGATTATCTGAGGCGTCTTTATTGTTAGACCATTATTTTTCACTTTTGGAAAAAAATGTCAAAGAACACTCAAATTTTTGTTCTTATATTTTAAATTTGCAAATGCTTTGTGAACCACCTATTTTTCAGAGCTTTATTAAAATAATAGAAGTAATTAAACCACATTATGAAAACATTTGCAAGTTAGTGGGGAAAAAAATCATTCTATACTATCACGTTAACCAACCATAGTCACAGTTTGAGTTTTTTTCCTTTTTGTAATTTTTCTTTGCATTAAAAAAAGAGTTTCTAAAATCTGTACGGTTTTATATCCAGCCCTTTTTGGTTTGACATTGTATGCATTTTTCATGTTCTAAACATTTTATAATTATTTATAATGACCAATGGATTTATCATATTTTACATGATGTTTCTCTTATTTTGGACATACAGGTTGTTTCTAGGTTTTTACTTTATGAATAATTGTCAGATGAGGAACTTTGCACGTGTGCAGTGAGCAGCCCCCTCTACTCTTGTTATATTTTAATTTTTTTTACCTTAGTATAGAACTTCCAGAAGAGGAAACTGTGGGCCAAAGGGCATGTGGATGTCTTTATGGCTCATTTTGCGTAATGTCAAACCGCCTACCAGTTTCTAATACCTCTTACCAGCTCTAGATATTACCATAGTTTTATATTTTTGCCAATTTAACAAGTTACCAAAAGTTTGCCATAAACAGGTTACCTGTTTTAATGTGAAAAATTTGGGTTACTCAGGAAATTAAATATTTCCCCACATGTTTCCTTATTTGTCACATTTCCTATTTTATGAATTATATTCCTGTCCTCTTCACCTGTTGGGGAAGGTCAGATAAAGGGGCACAGTGGTGGAGAGCATGTGCTCTGGAGACAGGAGGGCCCAGTC
Organism: Eschrichtius robustus; assembly: GCF_028021215.1. Lineage (NCBI taxonomy): Eukaryota > Metazoa > Chordata > Mammalia > Artiodactyla > Eschrichtiidae > Eschrichtius > Eschrichtius robustus. The sequence continues at coordinate 48,010,937 of NC_090825.1, forward strand.
CACACCTCACATCTGCCCCAGGAATGGGGAATGTGGGCAGGTGCTGGTACCTAGCTGAGATTTTAACTGCCATTTTGGGATATTTGGAAGATTTTTTTTTTATTTTTAGAAATTCAAACTTTTTTCTTTTCCACTGTGATTTCTAAATTTAGAGGACTTTCCTCACCTTTCCAGAAGTTTAATACTTAGTTTTATATATTTTTCTAGTTTAAAAATTCTTTTATCTCCTTCACTACCTAGATTTTATTTTACATTTTAAACTCATTTAAAAATGATGACTTTCCCTAGTGTCTGTGCGTATTATGAAGACATAACACACATTGTTCAGGAATGAAATTTCTCATGTCTGAAATTTTAAAATTGGCACTGTTATTTGTAGTACAACTAAATGTTCAGCAGTTTACTGGGATGATGATGTTGCTAAATAATATGTTTATTGCTTTACTTAAATTGCTTTTATTTTAGAGAGAACCAGGTCAGAATGTATTAGGTATATTGGCTAGTGTTTGGCATGGCGATTTATTAGATTTTGGATATTATGAACAGTTTTATTTGTTCAGAAATAGTTGGTGAGATATTTATCTTTGATTTTTTTTTTTTTTTCTAAAGATGAGTTTTATATAGGAATGAATCTGCACCTCGGAATCACATGGCCTTGTGTACAGTTGTGTCCAGGGAGCAATTAGGAGGGCAATCTGTTAAATCTTTGCCTCAAGGCAAAACCATTAGGTGTGCTATGTATGAGCCTTAAGGGGTGTAAATAACCAAACCATTCATGTAATAGTCAGTTTCCTTTCATTTCAAGGCATCTGTAAAACCTTTAATCTGTGGAAGAATCAGAGTAAGTTGACCTATTGGATCCACAGATTATTCTCCCTTACCTGATTATTTTGAGAAAGTGTATTTCAGAATTTACAAATCACTGTAAACATTAGGCGTATGAACTTTGAATTCCATTTTCCATTTTGTTGTGAGCATCCTAAAGTTCTGTTATGATTTAAATGTAAGCAGATCGCTCTTATGAAATCATTTATGTCTGCATGAAGGATGTTTTTGGGTTTTTTTGTTTTTGTTGTTTTAAGGGATTTATTGTTAACTTTTTTGTTGCTGATTTATTAAAGATTATCTTTAGGAGCAAATAAATGCCAGTTATGGATCGCTGAGTTTTCTCACTACCATAAGATCATCCTCAGAAATGAGCAGCATTCCAGTTTTTTTCCTATATTAATTTGGGGGCATTATTGAAAGGAAGGAATGATTTGTTTTCCTTAGTACTAGTGTTCATAAATACCATTTAAACATGGGGAAATCTCTTCCACCTTAAAAAAAAAATCCTCCTTTGACACAGAACTTTCCTGTTCCATTCTTTTCCTCAGTGACCTCCCCCCACCCCCATATTCAAATTTCTTGAAAGAGTGATCACACTCTTATTTCTTCACTTCCCACTTCACTCTTCAGCCTCCTGCACTCTGGTCTCTGTTCCATCACTCCACTGAAGCTGTCCCTGTTAAGGGTACCAGGGTTACTAAATGCAGTGGGCTCGCTCTCCTCATTCTTCATCTTATTTGACAGCACAACAACACTCAACCAAGCTGACAACTCTTTGTGGTAACACAGTCTTGACTTGGCTTTCATAAAATCCGAGCTCTCCTGGTTTTTTTCTTACCTCTCTGGTAAGTCCAGTCTTCTTTGCAGGGTCACTTTCCTCTGCCTGCTTTTCTGGGCCCCTTTTCTACTCTTATTTGCTCTCAAAACTCCGCATACCAGCTTTAAATCTTTACTTCTGAGCTCTAGACTCCTGTTGTCTAACTGTTCACTAGATGTCTTCACTTGCTTGTTACACTTGTACTTCAAACTTGTTATTTTCCTTCTAAATCTGCCTTTCCCTATATGTTCACTAGTTCTATAAGTGGCACCACTGTCCATTGAGTTGTTTAAGCCAGGAAATCATCAGTGTCTTACCATTTCTACCTCTTGGATATCTCTTAAATGAATCCTTTATTCATCACTGCTGCTACTGCCCTAAGTCCAACCATCAATGGTCTGGTTCACTGCAATAACTTTTTCTCTATCTACCTTTGCCACACTACAGCTAACCCAGCCTCTGTACTGTGCATAAGTGATTTTTAAAAAGCAGTTATGATCATATTCTTTCCCTATTTAAAATCCCTTTAAGGCCAAAGTCAAATTCTTTATGTCGTTGCTCATGATCTGGCCCTGCCTACATCTTTAATCTCATATCCCCCCCACCCTTGAACAGAGAGAACATGTTTCTCTTTTGATACCTAAGATTTGTAACATTAAAATTACAAGATGTAGTAGACATGAATGTTTTAGTTTTAAAATATTACTTATAAAAATTATTCTTCATTGTTATGTATTCTTTATTAATATGTAGGCAGCCCAATTTATGCATACATGTCAGATGAGATAGTGTATGTTAAGGTGTTTGTAAATTGTAAATATTAATGTAAAATATTTTTTCTACTTTTTCCTCCCATTCATCATTCCTTTTGCTTCCATCTACATGATGATACAATGTACTACTGTACATGTGGTAACAATTCTATAGGAATGTTGGGGGTAGAATGAACATGATTTTCCAATTTAGAGTGTCCTTTGAATTGGAAATTAGGAAACAGTCCATAAAATAAACTATTATGATAGGAGTGATGTGCTCAGAAGAAAAGGTTGCTTAGACCCTGGTCTGGATCATCTGTAGAGGTCTTTTTCAGTTCTTTACTCCTGTGTCTTTAGCTTTCATTTTAAGAAAACATATGGTGACCATGGAATTATTATTTATTTATATTTAATTTATGGATAAACTCAGTGAATATGCTATTTTAACAGTACTTATGGCATTCATACGTTTTTCATAACAACCCTTCTGGCTGCAAGAGGAAGGTTAATGCCAAACACCACTATTAACTCTCAGGGAGACCATCGTCTTGTGATTGGAGACATACTAATATGAAATATGATTGTCCTAGCTGAGTCATGAATCACACCATTCGTATGCAGTGGAACAAAGTTGCCAGGTTTTAGGGTTGTTTCTTAAAGGTAAGTAAGCTCCCTAAGTTTGTCTGTAAATTGGACATGATCCCAATAAAAACACTAACAGGATTTTTTTAGGCTTGACAAACCAATGCTAAAATAAATATAGGAAGATGCATACAATAATATTAGAAACATTCTGAAAAAGAAAAGTAATGAGAGATGAGAACATCCCTACAAGATATTAAAAGATATTGTTAAGCCACATTCATTAAAACTGTGTGATGAAGGCAAAATGCATAGATCTACAGATCAATGAAATAAAATATGAAGCCTGGAAAGGGACCCTCAAAACACACAGGACATGATAAAATTGGCATTTCAAATCAGTGATGAAATTTATTCAGTAAATGGTAACTGGGGAGCCATCTGGAAAAAAATAAAGTTGGATCTATAATTCATACCTCCACCAGAATGAATTTTAAGTGGATGAAATTTTAACTTTAAAAAGCAAAGTCACAAAAGAAATAGAACTAAATAGGGAAGAAAAGTTCTACAATTTAGAATGGAGGTTTTTCTAACTTTGACCTAAAACGGAAGCAATAAAAGAAAAATATTTATAAATTAGACTTAAAAAAATAAAAATTTCTGCATATCAAAAACTAACACAAGTGAAGTCAAAGACAAGTTGAAAAACATTTACAACTCATCAAAGATAATGGGCAAATTTTCTTCACGTGTAAAAAATTCTACAAATCAATAAGAAAAAGACCAACAATTCAGTAGAAAAATGGGCAAAGGATATACATGAAGATTTCACAGAAATGAGATACCACTGGCTCTAAATCTAAAGTTGCTGAGTTGCTTATATAGTATTGTACATCACCTATACCTCAATAAAAAAATTAAAGTTGCTCAGTTTGTAAGAGAAATGCAAATTAAAATTGCACCAGATGCCATTTAAAAAAAAAATCCTGTCACATGGATAAAAATAAAATAAAAATGTAACACATTATTAGCCTGGGTGTGGGCATAGGCACTCATTCATACATTGCTGGTGGGAGTATAAATTGGGACAGTCTTTATGGAGGATAATTTAACAGCATACATTAAAATTATAAACGCACAGATCTCTTTGACCTAACAGGTCTACATCCAGGAATGTATTCAGGATCTTATGCTAAGTTGAAATGAAGTAGTTTATTGAAGCATTGTTTATAGTAACAAAACTCTGGAAACAACCTAAATGTTCATCACAGAAGACTGGTTAAATGAATTATGGTCCATTCACATAATGGAATATGGTGCAGTAGTAAAAAAGAATGAGGAAACTATATCGATAGGGAATGATGTAGATATTTGTTAAATGAAAAAAGAAAAGATGTAGTGTGTGTTACTATGCCATTTGAGAATAAGTTTGTATTTATAAGTTGCTTATATATGCATCTTTGGAAGGATTCACAAGAAAGTCATAATCTTAAGCTGCCTTGAGAGAGGCTGGGGCAAGCATACCCTTTCAAATTTTTTCATTTTTAAGTCATAATAAAAATTAAACAAAGATAGAAAGGTAAATAACAGTTTGGAGGTTAACATTAAGTCTGTATCTCAGATTATCCAATTCAGAAATGTTTTTATTCCTTACTACAATTTCTTGGGCTAGACCTTGTCAAGGGAATTCTTTTTCTATCCTGGGAACGATCTTTTGGATTTGTGAAGTATGTTTTATTGCTTCTCTTTTCCTTCAAATCTTTATTGTCTAAATGACTGCACAGAAGTAGACTGTCATCTTAAAATTGTAGGGATTTACTTGTGGTCGAGCACTCCATTGCCTTTTACAGTTTCATTTTTCCAGAGGGTCCTTTGACTAGTTCTGAGTTGATAACTGTATGGAGACAAAGAATTTGATACCACAAAACACTGAAGCCCTTTTTTTTATTCTAGTGCATATTGGAAAAGTGACTCTTTTAGGTTTTGCCTTCTGAGGGATGTCTTTCGTAAGGGAGAAATTATATTTGGATCTACCCTTTATAGAATATCAAGTGAAAACTAGAACAAAGCAGGATGAACCTTCCTGTATACAATACTTTCCCAAGAAAATAAATAACCCCCTCTAAAGTTTTTTCTATTCTGGTAATATTCTGAACATGAAAATAAGCTTATGTGCAGCTTGACATTATTAACATGTCCAAGTCCTAGGGTAGGTAGGAGATCAATTATTTCTATTCAAAAGGAACTAAAAGTGTGAGCACACTTTGAAAAAGGATCATTAGCAATGCAAATGCCAAGCTACATCTGATAGATAGTAAATAAAATTAAACCTCTTTGTGTGATATTTAAGATGAGAAAATGGCTTTGTTTATTCTTTACGACTTTGAATAGCCTTGGAACTATTTTGTTCTGTTTATCACTATTCTCACACTAGGTTTGGTATAGCTTTAAATTATTCTCAGAATTTGGACCGTGTGTGGGGCTCCAGAAAATGTTCCTAACAATTAGCATCTGTAGAATGTTGTTTTTTTTTTTCCCCACCATATTTAAATCTAGGTTTTGAAAATACTAGTACTGTAGTATCCATCCATTCACTGTTCTTAGGTCTTCAGATCTTGACAAAACTGAGGGTATTGAGTGTATTGCATCAGGGACAACATCCTCTGTATAGACTCTTGAGTCCTTTCTGTGTGTCAAGTCAGGAGGTGGAAGTGCAGGAAATGTGAGCCAGGTAGGGTTGTCTGGAGCATGGTAGACATTCAAGAAAAATGGTTGTTTATTGGAAAATGTTGACTGGAACCTAGGGAGATTATACTCCTGTGCACTGACCATTGAGTCTTCTTTGGTGATGACTTTTGCTCTCTTTGGTTTTTTTCTCAGTGATTACCAGCCCCTGGTTTAGAATTATTATTGCAATCATAAACTCCTTCATGTGTTCATAAAAACTTATTGTTCCTTATAGTATGTAATAGATATATTTGTAGGATGAATCATTCTAGGACTTACTTTTATATTTAAAAAATACCATTGAAAATTCTTTTTTTAAAGTGAAAATCATCTCCAAATTTTTCTTTTGCATATGATGATACTGAATTTACTTTTAAAGTAAGGGTACATCTGTTCTGGACAAAGACTCAAAGTAACTAACACGGTGATGCATGTCATGCCTTCATCTTAAAGTACGAAGGAAGTCACACACATGCCTCAGTGGTGAGCAGTTGTCTGTAGTTTATTTTGTTCTAGTGTGTGACATGTGGCCTCTTGGCTGTGGAAAACTAAGTACAGTATATTACCTCTTTGATCATAGGAGTGATATATTTTCCGCTGTTGTCCCGCTGGAGCTCTATATAGTTAACTTTTTGAATGCCATGAGAAGGGCGTTTTTTCTCCTTTAGTAATTGAGGTATTCCTGCAGTGTGGAGTGAATAGATCCCTCCATCACAGTGCATTATGTCGTTTACTGTGTGGATAAATGTAATACAATCTATTCAAAACAAATGTAAAATTTACTAGGGCGTTCCATGTAGAAGTGGAATGTAGATATCTTTCTTGATATAACAGATGGATGAAGTTGGTTGTAGTTAACATGTGTTATACTAGTAAAGGTCCACCTGCTAAACTTTTTGTTCTTTGTTAAGGGATAGAAAGTAGAGTAATACAGATATGCGAGGAAAATGAGAACTGGAATGCAGGCCAAAAGCTAGTCCGTTCCAAATGAATGCTCTCAAGACTAAGTAGCGTCGTGTTCCTCTGACAGACCAGCGTGGCTGGTGGTGGTTGGTGTCCTGCATGCTGTCTTACGCGCATTCTCCTCACGACTCATAGCTGCCGGTCATTTGGCGATAAAAATAGCCAGAATACATAATCTTTTATATTTTGGAGCAGAAAGAGATAATCCTTTTCATCTCAACTTTTCTCTGATATTTTTGCAAAGGAATTATGTGAGTACCCTACTGCCCTTGCTTTTGGCGCTCTCATCAACATTCATAATCTCAAGAGATGTATTTTTATTTATGATTAGGTACTTGTCTTTAGTTACATAGCAATCAGTGACAAAATTAACTGGACTCTAATGGAGTCAACAGTTCTCTCTTTAACAGTTTTTTCAGTTTCCCGAAAGTGCTACACCATAAGCAGTAAAGTCATGATGCCTTCAATAGAGAAAGAAATTTGGTATTTGGGGTGAGTGGGGAGAATGAAGGGAGCCGATTTGCAGTGAATTGAGATACAAGGTGTCCAAAAAGTCAGGAAATGTGAGTTAGAATTATTTTCAAGCAGCATGTTTTACTTTCAAATAACATGCTCAGTATAATTTTCTTTAACCTCCAGACACCTTTCCAGGTGATGTTTCTCTGAATTCAAAGGAATGGATCCAGTTCTTAATCTGAAAGAAGTATAGTAAGTATAGTGTTTCCAAAGTCTGGACACACAGGGAAAATAGTGTGCTTATTGTTTGAGCATATTATTGGAAAATGTAACTTACATACTATTTAAAAATAAGTTTATCTTATGTATTTATTGATAATATGTATGTATGTATGTTTCACACGCCGTATATTTGCTTTCTGTTTAGGATTTCTTTTCAAGTTTCAGGCATAGTACCACAATAACTGTCCAGTAAACAGACTAGGCAGCTGACAAGCAGTCACCTCCCATTAGGGTCAAGATCTTCTGGGCAGCTTGGAGCTGCACCTTAAATTTAGGATGGTGGGAGAATAATGAGAGGCAGATGATGAGAGTGGAGGACAGTGTGGCTGGCTTTCTTTTCACCCCACCAGCTGGCTGTAGTCATAATTGAAATCTCCATCTTGTTTTGAGAGAATGAAAGCCTGGAAAGGTTGATAACTCTAGCACATAACAATATTATTTTAACATTTTTTATTTTATTTTATTTATATATACATATATATTTTTTAATATTTATTTGTTTATTTGGTTGCGCCAGGTCTTAGTTGCAGCATGCGGGCTCCCTGGTTGTGGCATGTGAACTCTTAGTTGTGGCATGCGAACTCTTGGTTGTGGCATGCATGTCGGATCTAGTTCCCTGACCAGGGATCGAACCCAGGCCCCCTGCGTTAGGAGCGCAGAGTCTTAACCACTGCACCACCAGGAAGTCCCTAACATTTCTTATTTTAATCTGGTACCTAATGATGTATAAGAACTTTTTCTCATATATGCTGATGCCTTTGTGGTTGGTTTAAGTAATATATCATCTTATTTAGAAAAACAAAAAAATGATGCTAAAGTCAGTAATATTTCTGAGGAAAACTACTATTTCAATGACACTTAAACTTTTTTTTTTTCCAGTTTAAGGATCAGGTTTTCCACGTTAAAATGTTGCTCTCCTTGCTAAAACACAGACTCTCTGATTTTTATTGATAAAAAGTCTTCCAAACTCTGATGACGAGTTTTCAGAACCAGTATGGTAGTGAAAAGTGTACGTAGCTCTGCAAGTCTGGGCAGGGAGGAAAGAATGTTCAAATAGAGTGAAAGAATACCACCACCCTCACGAGGCCTCACGAATGGTTGCCTTAATGTTGAATCCGAATTCACGAGGTTACAGGATTTAGAAAATGTTAAGATTGACAGGTGGCCAGTTTGACTATGGTGGGTATGGAACTCAGGTGTTGGTGGAATGACTGAATTTAGATGGATGTTGGAAACTTTGTGTTCCAAAAGCTGCTTAAATTTTTATATCCATTGAGCCACTCGCGAATGGGTTTCTTTTCATATTTTTAACATTTTAGCCTTGGGCAAATCTTATGAGGAACATCTTGTAGTCTCGGGATTTGACTAGGAGGTCTGTGTGGCCCCCTGCATCTCTAAGATGAGTGCCGTCTCTCATCCCAAATGGTAGAACACTATGGACGTAGGACACACATTTACTGGTTAGTGGTGTTTGGTATGTTCTGTTCAAGAAATTTTCATCAAATTTACCATTTCATCAAATGATTAAAAATAGAAAAATGTTAGTGTTTAAAGGAGTTTGCCCAAGCCAGTCTGTACTGCTGGGTTGTCAGGAAGATGCTTAGTTCTCTTTTGAGTTTTTTTTTTTTTTTTTTTTTCTCTTTTGAGTTTTAAACCATCTTTATAGATGGCCACAGTGGAGGCCTAACTATTTCAGAGAAACGTGATGATGGGAAAAATAATAAAAGGCATTATGATTTAATAGCAAGAACACTTGTTTTGTAGTTAGGCAGATCTGGGTTTGGATTCTGATTCTATCCCTTACCACCTTTGTGACCTGGGCAAGTTATTTAACTTGTCTGGTCCTCAGTTGCATTAACTGAGATAATATATGGCTAGTATTTAGGCCAGTGCATAGGCACTTTATCAGGGTTAATGCTCTTTTCCTGCTTCATGGTTTCATGATGAATGCACGTATTTTGTACATAACATACTGTCTCACATAACCAGGCCCAGTAGTGCACTTTGCTCCACCGTTGACAATCCACCTAGATCTTGGTTCTTTTGGGAGCCTGCTCTCAGCTGCTGTGCCCCAGGGGCAGAGGGCTGTGCATAACCCTGCTAGTCAAGGTGATCATGCCCACTTCACCGGGGTTTTATGGAGCAGCCAGCCTGGCTCTCTGTCTTTCAAATAGCAAATACCACAGACTGTTGGTGCCTCGTTGGATATAATTTATTGACAGCTCCAGATATGGGTGTTTGCACTTAGACTCAGGAGAGAGCCCTGCTCATAGCCACAACACTTGGAGTGGTGGGCACAAGTAAGGCATAGGAGATTACGGGAACAGTGGCACTGTGGCCCAGCAATTGAACGTTGCTAAGGCTGAGAAAAATCTCAAGCTAAAGATGGGAAATATTTGAGGCCTAGTCTGCACTTGGCTTTCATATATTACATACTAATTGAGAACACATTCTTATGCTTTGAAGTTGTGAAAGCTCTCCTGTCTACATTCCAGATTGATGTCTGTCGGCCTTGAGTTTGCCGGTTATTTAAAGTACTACATCAGGGAAACACAGACCTCTGAGAGACCTTTGGTTTATCCCCTGTACATGAGTGGGCATTTCTTTTCCTGCTGCTGAGTGGTTCTGCCTTTGTCTTTGTGCCTTGGTAGGTGCCGCCCACCACCCCACCCCTGCCCCCACTTTAAACAAGGATTAATACTTCCTTTAGTTGAACTGGCGCTATTTTACATGGATTGGTGATTGTAAAGCTTTTTCTGAGCAGGTGTGGTGCAATGAATAGTCTTTTTAATTTCATTTTTTTGGATTTACATTTTTTATAACCTCTTCTGCAACAAATGGTGCAACTCCACGTCCACACTCTTTCAGTCAGTAGTTAGGGTTTTTCCATACTTCCCAGCTGCTTATCATGGGCACAGCTGACAAACCAGAAGAGCCTTTCTGGTAAGGTGAGCTGAGCCGGCGTTCGAGTAAGACAAAGGACTTTAGTATAGAATTAGGGCTTTGACAAAGTGAACAAATGCAAAGGCAGCTGGAAACTTGAGTGTTGCTAATCAGGAATATATTTCGTGATTCTGAAGTTTCCATAACGTGTGTATGTAAAGAAAAATAATCCAACAACTTGTGGGTTAATAGATTTTCCTGTTTCAGAATCCCTTTGTGTGGATTTAAAAAATGTTTTTCATACCTTTGAATATCTTACTTTCTCAAAGAACATTACTAGCTCTTTTGTATTACAACAAAATCATGATTTACTTTTGAGGCTCTTTACCCATTTGCTCTTGCCAAATGCCCTCTATTCAACCCAATTACGGCAGATCCCTTTATCTCTAGTTGCTAAGACTCTGTTTAAGGAAGCATTTGCTTTTATTGTTTTATTTATGATATTGATAATGAGCATTCCATAGAGTTCAAAGGGGCTTGTACTGATTATTAAGAATGTAACTTCTCTGCTGGTAGTTGCTTGTATCTGAAACAGCTTTCTACAGTAGATAGGCCATCTGCTTTTGGGAGAAATCTACACTTACCTTCCAAATCAGCAAATGGGTAATATCAAAAATAAGTACAGTAAATCTGCTACCCCCCCCCCCCCAAAACAGCATATTTACATAAGTTGCCTGAAAATCAGGATTGTGTCCATTCCATGTTCTCTTCCATGCCTCATGCTGGAGAAACTTATGATTATTTTAATACCATCACTGCAGTATTAAAAGTAATGAAATATTTTAAATGTAGGAAATAGTGAAAAAGGGTAAAACAGCACTTGTGAGATTTCAAATGTAAAAGTTATGTGATAGGAAAGTCCTTTTTCAGTTAATTGGATGCTTGTAACAGTCTATACTCTAAAACTGTTAAGGCAGAAGCACTTCACATGTTGAATACTCTACAGATATATTTAAGATCAGCTTGAATTAATGGCCTGTCAAAGCTACTCTTTGAAAAACAAAACAAAACAAAAGCACCTCCCAAACTGTCTCTTCCTTTTCCTTTTTTTCTTGAAAGATGGAAGAGGGAACAGTTCACATTTTACATCTTTACTTGATGGGTATAACTCCTTGAAAAACCACTCTGAGCTGAAAAGTTCCCCACATACCAAAATGTTTTTTCAGATGTAGGAAACATTTTGGATTTATGCTGTCTTCTCAAATTGGGAAATAGTTGGAATGCTTTAGAGGTGACAGTCTTGTTCTAGGAGAGGTTCAGTTGAGGTGCTCATGGAAACCTTCTGGATGATGATGATGATAGTAATAATAGTAAGAGTCATTATTATTACAGGAAGTGCTTCATACTGTAAGAGCTTTACATATATTAATTTATTTAAATTAAGAGATACATAAGGAAACTGAGGTACAGACATTAGGTAACTTGCCCACTGTCACACACCTGGTAAATGAAAGAGTTGGAATTTGAGCCCACACAGTGGCTTAAAAAATTTATGCCCTCTACCACTTTGCTGTGTAGTGACTGAGAGGCTTTAAGTTTTCTTGTGTTGGAATTGTGACTTTGGGTATTTTGCTGCTAGGAAACCTTAAAATGGAAACCAGTACTGTTCTACACAGAAGTGGGAATAATTGTGAATTGAAATTGGGAAATTCTGAGTTTGGTTCTGTAGTCAGCAAAAAGACTGCCTTTATTTTTTGAATCATTCTAGATCAGTGTTTATTCTTTGTCACTTGAAGATCTGTAAATGCATCTTGGCATACTGGGATACTTGTCCCCAAACTCCTGGGGAGGAGAAATGAGAGAAGAGACAAAAGGCATGAAAGTCACCATCTGTCAGTGAAACTTTAGTCTGTTCTCCCGCCCTTGAGGCTTTCTCCCTGGTTCCTGTTCTGGAGAGCTCCTCCCATCTAGTTGGGCTCCTCCCTTGAGGAAGGCCCTCCTCACCTGAGATTTGTCGTGGTACCACACTTATCCACTGAAGTGGAAGTGTACTTTTCTTAGAACTTTAACAACTCTTCAACTTGATGGAGAAGTTAGGGAAATGAAAAAGTCTGCAGTGATTCAAAGACTAAATGTATTTGGAAACCATCTTGTGGAGGAAAGAAAACCCAGTTGAAGAGTCTCAGGATACAGTTTTGGCATTTAAATCCATTCTGTGTCTGTCTGCTCTGTGTCTGTGTTGGTCTTCTGTGCAGCTTGTCAATGTTGTCATTACAGGTTATAGGGAGCCACAGATGTATCTTGATGCAGACATGCTGGGCTGAGAATAATTTCTTAGCCACATGCCGTATATGCATTAGCCTTGATGTGCAAAAGATGCATGTAGTTTTTGACCTGGAAACCAAAAAAGCAAGTGTTTGGCCAATCTGGGGAATTTCTGTAATGAAATGTGCCATTAATGACATTTCCTGAGGGCATCTGCAGCATGAGGCAGAACTGAATTTTTCTTTCTTTTTTTTCTTCCATCTTATTTGCTACAGAGCTCCCTTTCTTCCTCATCTTTATTTCCTATCTCCTTTCCTTAACTCTGTTGGCCAGCCTGCCTGCCAACCTGCCTATCTAAGTATAGTATGTCCTGCCTTCCCCAAAGAATTCCAGTGCAGCTAGTCTGCTGTAATGAAGAGAGTATGACAGTTCAGAATTCTTTACCATATTTATTTTTAAAAGTTTTTTTTTTTCTTCTAGGGCTATTTATTTTGACTAAGAAGGTTATTATAATTAACAAACATTTCTTTATCCTTACACCTTTTATAAGGAGGAAAATTACTAGAATTCAGAAATAATGTGACTAGCATTGTGCCCAAACCACAATTTTTGTAGCTCAGATATTTTCAGATACTTTATTCTTCCATCCTTATTAAACCTGAGCTTATGACAAAGTAATATCTTTCGTGTTTTTCAAAAAACTTTTTGAGTGAAAGTGTAAATTCTTATGCCCTGTGTTTCTTTTCCTCCCTTTATCTTTGCCTCGTGCTTTGGAGAGCCCACACATGATAAAACTTTTGTGAATGAGCATTGTCAGTTGGGGCAATCTCAGAAATTGTATTTTCAAAATTTCTTGGCTTCTTTTGACATCCAGTAGGCTTTTCTAGGGCCACCTCTATTTTGCATATATTTTTCTTCAGTATTGTTATTTCCCTCCGTGGTTGACATGCTAGTGTTTGTTTGTTTTTTTAACTTTAATTTTTTTATTGACGTGTAGTTGATTTATGCCACTGTGTTTTAACATTGAAAATTTGTTGAAGTACTTCTTCCAGATAGAACTAAGAAACTATTTGAAATTGATTGGGTGACTGGAGCTATATGTAAGATATCCTTGTATATAAGTATTCTAGCTTTCAAAATTGTGTTTTCTAGTAAGTAGTACTGATGAATTTGTAGTGATGAGTCTATAGCTATTTGCTGATTTCTCTGTTTTAGTAGATAGATGGAAAGCATGGTGATTGCATCCAGGCTAGCTACATACATGCACCTACGTGCCTTTCCCTCCCTTTTCTTTTATCCTGTAAAACAGTATTTGAGATGTATGTGCACATGCTGGAGTACATTTTTCAAAAATTTTTTCTCATTATATACAAGATCTGTGTTTCTGTAGAGAATTCAGACAATATAGAAAATTGTGAAGGAGCAAGAATCACAGTTAACAGTTTGACAGTACAGGAATGGTCCCTGTCAACAGTTTGGTAATTGGCATGCATGTATGCCCATGTGCATATATGCAAGCATACACACATGTGCACCCTTGTGTAATGTGAGTGAAGTTATATCACACGTGCTATTTACCAACCTTTATTTTTTTACTTAATACTTTGTTGTGGTATCTTTCCATGTTAATGAATATGATCTTTTAAAATGGCTGAATTGTGTTCCATTTTAAGTATAGGTCATAATCTCTTTCTCATTACCGTTTTAATAGGTATTTAGTTTTCAGTTTTCCACTATTGTGAACAGTGCTACACTAAGCATATTGGTGTGTTCATCTTGCACACTTACATTTTGGGGGTAGATTTCTATGAGTGGAATTGCTAATATTCATTTAAAATATAATTATACTTTGTCTATGGCAGAATATTAAGAAATGTATAATTTTATAGGCAGCATTCCCAAAAAGCTGACAGATTTTGCCTCTAAGAACCTGAACTGTGCTCTTTTAGGTTGAATGTACTGAGCATCCAGACATGCAGGGCCAAATGCTCCAGATTGCTGGACTTTGGGGTTCCTGGGCCTGGTTTTTGAAATAGCTTTTTTGTCTTCTTCGTTATGAAACTCTTTTCTCAAATGTGCTGCTTTTAATCTGTAGGGAGCTTGAAAACAAGATAACCAACCTTATCATATGATGTATAAAATAAAAGCAAGCAGAGTCAATATCTATGGAGTGTTCCAGTTACAGGGGTAGGATAGAGAAGTTGTTGATTGGTTGACGTTAGGATAGGTAAGGAATTTTTTTTTTTAGTTTGGTACTATTATTTTATGTCCACGTTCTGCTGGATTAAATTATTTTTGTGATAAAGCAGCAATTTACTGCTGAATATAGGAGGTAAGGCTATATAAAGTGAGATAAAAGGCAAGCATTTATGATTAGAAAATTCCCTGCCTTCAGTTGGTGGAAGTGCTGGTGGAACAACTGCCCCTCACTCGTCTCGGCCTGGCACAGCCCACTCGTAGCACTCTTCCTTGGGGCAGTGTGTCCTTGCCGCTGGGCATGCTCCCTGGGCTGCCAGCCCACTCAGTGTCTTCTCCAGGGCTGGTGGTGAGGGAGTCAGCTAGGACCTGACTGCTTGGGCCCTTGCAGCCCCTGCATGGGAAGAGTTTCCTGGGATAGCTGAGCCTTGGGTTGCTGAGCAGTACTGGTCCTCCCTCCATTCTGACTATTTGATTTGTGCCTGCACTGGTTGAGTACTGGGAATGCAAAGCTGAGTCACACTTCTTCCCTGTCTTCTTGGAGCTCACTGGGTGGAAAGTAAGATGACTTCAAGGCATGTAACTTGATTGACAGTGCACGAAGTACACTCTGAGTAGTGTGTATGAGGGGGAGTTATCCATTCTTCCTGGGGATATGTGAAGGCTTCCAGAAGAGAAGGGGAAACTTGGAACCAGTGGTGGGAAATCGGAGGAATTGGCCAGGCAAATACAGTCAGGAGGGTGGGAAAAGGTGGTTGGTCAGAGGAGGGGGTATGGAAATACATTCTAGGCAGTCGATAGAGCTCATGCATAAGTGTGGAGGTATAAAACAGTTATCTCCCTTTTGTGATTCAGAGTCTGCACTGCTTCCGTGACTGGCACCAAGTGTTGGAGGAGGGTGGTGGTGGTGGTGATAGGAGAGGAGATGGTAGAGGCGGGCCAGACTATGGAGGACCTTGTGTACCATGATGAGGAGTTGGACTTGATCTTCTAGTGATAGTAGGGTGCCATCACAAGGCTTTGATTAGCCTTGATTCGTGGGCACAGTCATGAGGAGCCAATGAAAGCCTATCGTGCTCATTTCTTGGAGTCATAAAATCCCATTTTTGAGTTGGGGATGTGCTAAACATTAGTACCAGAGGGAGTACATTTAAAATGTGACTCATCCCTTCAGCAAGGCCATCATGGCCTATAAGGTGACCAGAAAGACTCCTTTAATAAAGGGGACACCATTTCAGAGAGGTGGTGTAACTGCTCAGTGCTGAGAAAACTTCTGTGCAGGCAGTCCTACCTGGTGGAGAGATATAGGTATAGAGGTGGCACCAAGTATGTCCTTGCACAGTCCTAGCTGACAGCCCAATGCAGGATAGACGGCAGGCTATGCAGTACAAGAAAGACCATTTGCTGTACGTTGATTTCCGCCCTCCCCCTTCATCCCCGCACACAGATATGGATCTGTCAGGGTGTCATGTTTGAATACTAAGTTAAGTAATATCAGAGTTAAGATAAAAATCAGTGGTTTAATTGATTAAATGAGCATAGGGCTAGACACATGGTTATAACTCAGTAAAAACTGATTTTTTAAAACAGCTTACTTTAAAACAAAATGGATTTCAAAAATTGAAAAACACTTGGTTAAAAAAATTCTGTTTTTTTTAAAAAAAAATGTATCCAGAGAGATTAAGATTTAGAACTTCTAATTTATAAGTTAAGACATTTTATTCACTTGACCTTTTAAGCAAAGTTTTATAGGTAAGACACAATAGGCCGTGGACTACATTAGTAATCTGATATTAAAGTGTTCTCAGAGAATTTATTTCTCTATAAATTATTCAGTGGAGTAAAGAAAATGGCTTTACTCAGTGGAGGGCCGTCAACTTGAGTATCTTGTTAAGCTTTATATGTTTTTTTGAGGGGTAGTTGTTGGTTTAGGCATTCTAAATCAGAGTATTGCTTAGAAACGAAAAAATCGGGAAAGTTTGTGTTTCTTTGCAAGTCTGCCATATACACTGAGCTCAGAAGGTACAGTCTGGTGTTAGGAGGCAGACATGATCTTGGGCAGCGTGGACCAGAAGGCCAAGTCTTCCACTTGTGCCTCCACCACTTCGAGCTGTGTGCCCTGGATGTCTTATTTATCTGTCACTTTATCTTCTTTTGCAAAATTGTCACATGACGCTTAACGCTCCTGATCATATAGGTTTATTGTGAGAATTGAATGTTTTCATTCAAACGTGAATGAAACATTTTATTTAGCTTGCAAAATGCTGTGCAAATGTAAGAAGGGAGCGTTAGGTGTCAGATTTTTTAGTTTGTTTTAGTGGAATAGCATACTCTAACTTCAGTCAGATTAGTTTAAATAGTTCAAAGAAGTTTAAAGAAAAGGTTTAAGTGGTTTCGTTTAAATAATTTAAAGAAAAGGAAAAAAAATCTACATTCACAAATAAACAAGTTAGACATTTTAAAATTTAAATTTTTCGTTAAAATTTTTACTTGCTGCTGAATAAAAATCAGAAAACGCAGGGTTTTTGTCGGGGAGAGAGGGGAGGGCTTAAATGAATTATCTAATGTTTTCCAAATATTCCTTGTTAAATTTTTGAACTAGAGATTGTTAATCTCTTAGGAACATTATAAATATCGTAGCCATACATTTGCCCTTTAGAGTTTTAAAAAATTGCTGTTTACAGGTTAGGGAACTGCTTCTCAGAGAGGTTAATGACTTACTCATGATTGCCGCAATAGTAAGTAGTAAGAGGAGACCTGGAATTAAAACCCAGGCTTTTTGATTTGTCGTCTTATTGTCAATATCTGAATTTGCGGTACAAAATAACCAGGTTATTCAGTTTTGGGCATTGATTTAGACTTAATCTAAAAATCATTAAAGTAGTTTAGAATGTATTCTTACTCCCCAACAAAATATTATCTTAATTGTATGTAATATATATCTTAAAATATCCTACAAAAATGTGTTTGTATAGCGCAATAATCAAAATTTTCTTTAACTTAAAAAAAATTTAGATCCATTGGAGTTACCACTAACAAATTTGATCTTGAATCAAATTCACCTTGAGTGTAATATTGGGGAATCAGTGAAATGCTCTGAGGGTTGGCAGTTGTGACTAAATCCACATTTCAGGAGAAAAAGGCAGTTTGTTTTGTTGGTCTGCACGTGCTGTGAATCCTCAGCCCTGCAGCAGGGGCCCGCCAGGGACTATGGCACTCGCAGCCCATCAGTGACAGCCAGACTGTTGTGAGGTGACATCTGAAGGAGACAGAGTCCTTGCTGCCTGTTTAGCTCACTAACTTTAAGTATAGAGAATGGGCTTTATGGTCCAAATCCACTTAATCCACATTGAGAGGGAAAAGAGAAGGGATTTGATCCCAGTGCCTAGTACAGAAAGCAGTAAAAATTTAGTCACTATTAATGTTAACTATTAGAGGCCTTCCAGTTTACCTTCAAAACAGAGGAAGTTGATTTTCATGTCTATACTTAGTCCGTCTTGCTGCTGTTTAAGCCTCTGGTTACAGAAGAGCATCTCAACAGTATTTCACAGAATGGCCCAGTGCCATCTGGTACCTGTGAAACTCTTGAGTGGACTTGGGCCGCACTTCCTTTGCCTGGTTCCGGTTGTTGCTTGGAGCCCACAGCCTCACTCTCCTTGAGCAAGTAGGCAGGCAGCATTGTATTGGTTAAGACTGTGGGGACCTGAAGTTCAGAGTTAGAAGCCTGCTTGTAACACTTAGTATCTCTTGACCTTGGGCAATTAACTTAGTCTCTTGGAGTCTTGTTTTCTTCATTTGTAATATGAGGATGATAATATTTACCTTATCAACATGCTGTAATGTACTAAGCACAGCATTTGGCACCTGGTCAGCCCCGGTAGTGGTTCGTTAAGATGGTGATTTTTATGATTAAACCAAGTATTGTGTGATTTTAATCTTGAGAAGAATTTTCTCTGAGTTAGGGAGCAAACTGAATTTGTGGACTGGTGTCATTAGGGTGCTTGTTTGTGAGAAGAGGAAGGATGACCTTAGGTTGGATGGCCGAATGGAAGTTTGGGAGGCTGAGGAGAGTGAGTTGTTTGGCTTTCTAAAAAGACAGTCAATGTCTGTTATTTGAAAATGCGTTTTGATTGAAACCATTGAGTTTGCCTGATTGTGGATTAAATCCTTGTATGTGACTGGACTGAGAAAATTACTGATATTGGCACTCCAGTTTCTCTTACACATTGAAACCTACTCTTTCTCTGCAAGTGCAGACTCCATCTCTGTCTTTTCAACTGAGGGAAAAAATAAGATCCTCTTGTTTTTTTCTAGAATCTGTCGTCACTTATTGAATTGGGTGGAAAGTTTGAGCAGTGAGTCGTTCCTCTTTGGGGGATCACCTGAATCTTCTTGCTGCAACGCCCTCAGAGCTGAATTCTTAGTGGGAAAACACGTACAGCATCCATGTACATTAAGGATTGGTGCTTTCTGGACTATTTGAGTAACTGAACATTACAGAAAGAACTGAAAAACAAGCAAAATCACTTGTCCCAAAGTGATTGGTTCTTCAAATCCCTACTTCCCAAGTCTGAATGAACTCTTAAGAAGAGAATGTTTTCTCTGTGAGTGAGGGTCAAAGTGGCCTGATACTTAAAGTGAGAAGATGATGGAACAGAATGAAGAGTACGGATCAGGGAGTCCAGAAAGCTGGCTCCTCGCCTTGCTATTTTATGATTGTGATACTCTGAGCAAGGTGGTTCCCTGTCTGGCTTCAGTTTTTTCACCTGTATGGTCAGGGGCTGTAGATGATCTCTAGGATTATGGGTTGGAAGTAGCTTTGTGCACCCTTCCTTAAGAGCATAGACAGACATCCTTGAAGCATCCTTGGCAGCTTGTCATTCCATCTCTATTTGGCTAGTTCATTCATTGGCTTGGCTTCTCTTCTAGAGATGCAGAATCCTTGATTTTTCAAGGCAGTTTTGAAGAACTTAATGTTAGGTAGCTTTTCACGTTGGATGGATTCCTAGCCCTCCAGTAGTCGTAATTCTATCTTTTCCATCTTTCACATGACAAATCTTCAGATACTGAACAAGAGTTATGTTGATTCTTCTCCGAGTTATGCTGCCAAAGCTCTTTCTACTGTCCCTCTTTGATGTAGTTTCAGACTCTTTGTAATCATGCTAGCTTTCCTGAAGTGTTCCCGTTTTTCATTGCCACTTTTAAACTGTGGTCCTCAGAAGAGCTTATAGTACTTCAAATAGGGTATGACCAGCATGGGGCATGCTAAGAAGGTTTAAAAATTGTGATTTCATTAGTATAGCCCAAGTTGATATGTTTTTTGGGTTTATTTTATAGACAGCCATGTCCTGTTTTAAACATGTATGTAACTGATCCTTGGTGTGTTGTTTTTCACGTGAATTGCTCATAGTAAGGCCTTATGTTATAGATGAGCAGCTTCTGTTTTTACATCCAGTGTAGTACTTTATATTTATCTTTCTTTTTGTGAGTTATTTTGTATCTGTGTCTTGTTCTGGACTGCTAAATCCTTCTGAACCTTCCATCTGCCCTGGGTATTAGGGAGCCCCACAGGTTGTCTCCTTGTTCTAACTGATCCTGCCTCTGAGTACATCCCAAGTTTGTCTGTTGATGAAAATGTTGACCAGGTAAAGTCAAATACAGTCTCTTATGGCTTCCTGTTAGGGTCTTTCTTCTCTTTACATTTGACTTGTGGGGAACCCTGACAGTGGTTTCAGGCTCCAATAGACAGTATATTTCATGGTTGGATGTAATTTGTCTTGGTTTGAAGCCTTGAATTCAAACAACTTTCTCATTAATTTATCATCTATCTTGAAAATTCTGTAAGTTTTAATTTTTATATACATTTGGACTCCCAATGCTAGCTTTTTTTCAGTTGTGTTCTAGTTAGCTTTTACTTTAGTGATCTCTAATAATTGCTCCCTGGCCCCCATCCTTTCTTTTCATTCAGTCTCCCCATGGTTTCCTGACCTCTGGAGTGCCCCGTACTGAGTGCTGAACAAGAGGGTGCTGGTGGAACAACAGAAGGAGAAAATCTCTTATGTTAGCGTTTCCAGTGTTCTTCCAGAGGTACCAGTATGAGTACACACCAGTTTTTCAAAAGACTGTAACTTTAGACAGTTTAAATATAATCTGCGGGGAGATAAGGTTTAAAAAGCAGTGACAAGGAGAATATACTGAAATCTCATGCCAGGTTTTCTGAGTGATGCTGTATGTTGAAAAGAACTTTTTATAGAAAATAAAGGATGTATACTGAGGTTAAAAATGTGAATGAAATCTACCTGGCAAATAACTGGTAAAAACATTAGTTATGAGTATGTAATGGGATATTACTACATCAAAAAATACCACAGAAGTTCTCTCTACTGATCTGTGTGAAGAGAAGTATTAGAGTTCGACATGGAGATAGTTATATAGATTGGCCACATCTGCATATTTTTTTAATTCTGTGACTTATACTTTGTAATGGAATTTCCTTTGTTGCATGAATTTATATGACCTTTTCTTAGTTTCATATATTACAAAAGAAACTTAAGCGTAAATGTTTCCAAAATAATATCACTGCCCAAATGTCCTATTAAGCCAGTCATTTTATGAATCAGCAAGACCAGTCTCATCTCGCCTTGCTACCATTTTTTTGGTCTTTCTCCCTTTCTTCCTCCTGCAAGTGAGCGCGTATCTATATGCTTAAGTATGTACCCACACTGATACCCACTCTCCTTTTTCTCAGCCCAGCTCCAGGGGTGAAAGGAAAGATTGCAAAAACATCTCAGAAGTCTTACGAAGATGGGACAAAATTTAAGGAATATCCTATCATTCTGTCACTCTTAAAATATTCTTTTATGGAACATGTACATCCCAAGTTATGGTAGCAGTTAGTAGCTCTTTCTATGTTTGAGATGCTGTTTAGTGTAAAGTATTAGCAGTAATAGAGCACACGCTCTGTAGAGTTAAAGGATCTTATTTGTGAAGTTAGGAAAGATGACTATATCAATTATAAGTACAGTTGAGAATGGAGGACTCACTGTGAGAATGATTTTGAAGATGTATCTATAAATGCTTGAAATTTTAATATAATTATTAGTTTAAGTAGAACTTTTAATAAAACTACAATGGATTTGCCATTATATCACTATTATCATTGGAATTTTGCTTTAGTTATATTTGGCTCCCAATTTATATAAAACCTTTATCATTTGGAGCATAAACTTAAACTTTTGCAGCATGGATTTTAGGAGCAGTATAGAGATGAATCTCCAGTGATTCTATTTTTTATTACAGGAAATGCTATGTCCAGAAGCTCTCCAAATCAAGGTGTTTTTAATGATTAACTTTCTGCACAGAACAAGATACTGTATGGTTTCTAGATTACAGTGCTCTAGGGGGTGCATGTAGAAATTGGAACTCTAATAGGATTCAGTTTTATTAAATATATAAGGTTTTGCACCTTAAAGGTTAAGTATCCAGTTGCACCCAACTTAGGAAATTCAAAGTTATACTTCTCACAATAACTGTTACGTTGTCCCTATGGGCAGATTTAGAATTTGCATTGTTGGGTGTAATGTATAGTTGATTCTTACATTTAATGAATGACAGAAATTAACTTCATTTTTCTATGTACTTTAATTTGGCAGTATTCATTAATCAGTAACAACTTGAACATATACTATGTGATACGCCCTGGGATATAGAAATGAAGAAATCAAACAAAAAACCCTGCTCTATGTTGTACTCTTAGATAATAGGGGGGAATGCAGGAATTTAACTCTGTGATCCTATGATAAAATTAAGGGAGTAATTGTGCATTGCACCAGGAATGCTTACACATGCTGCTTACAAATGATGTCACTTGCCAAGTTTACACATCTGATTTAGAGGAAACAAAGATTTCAGACTTAATTGAGGACACATGTCTTTGGTATCTTTCTTGCGGTAACTCTTTCTAGTCCTTGAAGACTATCATGAAACCATCAATAGGACTTACTTTAAAAAACCTCCAACTGAGGTAGCAATTTAAGATTGAGTGATTATTCACTGGGGCATGGTTTTCATATTACCAAAAATCTAAAGGTTTTAAGGTTCAGACCTCTTTTGGGGCTGTTAAAGCTATGGTATTGTTTGTAAGAATAAAAAAACTGAAGTAAAAAATGGCCTGGGGTTTCTAAACCGTGTGCCATGTGGTCAGTTCAGTTTTTCTTGACATAGAGCAGGGAGCCATTGTAAACAGGACCATTCTAATCCATATGCAGCTGGCAGCTTCAGTCTTTCACAGACTAACAAGTAAGACCGCTATGAGCTCTATAGCTTCTTTAGTTTTCGCATGGGTGCTTCATCACATGGAAGCCAGGGGAGGAGGAGCCAGGGAGAAGGAACACTTTGTCTTCAGACTTAGAAAGTACACTTGGAAAAGAAAAGAGAATCTTTTGAATAAAATCAGAAGGGAAAACATGCATGCAAACAAGATTCTGGAATCCTACAAAATAATAACATACTGAAACTCTTTGCATGGGAGTTTTTTGGCCAAGTTTTTTTGGCCAGTGTAAGATTTTTGTCATAAAAGGAAGCAGTTTTTAATGCTCAGTTCTTAGTTTCCAATCTCATGAGCTTCCTGACATTTAAACAATATTTTTGACAATGAGAACAATTAAATTATATGGAAATTTAGCCCCTAAAATATATTTTCCAGTATCTTTCCCTGGATACTATTAGCTGTAGTCTTGTCTACTGAGAGATGAATTCGGTGACCTCATAAAGTCTGTTTAGTACCCATCCTGGGAGATGTTTAAAAAATATTTTTATAGTAAAAAAATATTTTATTTTTTATATATAAAAATATATGCCACAGGACCCCCACCTCCTCGTTTTCTCTGTCAGTTGAATTCTTAAAATGATTACATTTTTTCTTGTTCCCTGTGACTAAATTTTATTTATTTTCCAGTCTTTAGGCAAAGAATGGCATAAATTAGGGCAGGTAGAAAACCTCAAAGAGCTTCCTCCACTCTCCTGAAGCTCATATTGTGTCCATCTCCTGTATGACTACCACCCACGAGGGGAAACTCCCATCCCTGTTCTGCTCTCTTTTGTTCATATTTATTGTTGGGCAGCAGACCTTAAGGTAGACAAGGGCGGGTTGGTTTTAAAGAGGAAACTCTTATTTAAACTCCTGTTTTTAAGAGGAAGTTCCCATTCCTGAAACTCTTGCTGTTATTTTCTCCCAGTAGCTGTCTCTTCTTTTTTTCAGGGGAGACATGAGAGAGATATTAAATCCAAGAAAGCAGGGGGATTTTCACCACCTCTTTTATCCTCCTTCATGGCCCTGCTCATCTTTTCCTTTTCCAGAATACTTCTTTACAAATCAGACCTGGGGAGTTTTTTTTCCCACAAAATAGATTCTGCTACAGTTACTGTGCTTCAGGAAGTCTGGGGCTTGAGTCCTGAGAATCTCTATGTTTCTTGAGTTATGCAGGTGCCTTTGATGCCCAATTAGATTTGAGAACTGTTGGATACCTGTGCACCGCAGATACTTTAGGAGTTCTGAGTCCTAGGTCACAGGAGTCAATACCAGTGGGGCTTAGAGCATGGCAGATAGGTCCACAGGTATTGGGGGTTCGTGACCTGACAGCCAAAGCTTCACGGAGTGAGAGTACAGTTGAACTTAACTGAAATCATCCTGTTGTGGGGGCTGGTGTTTACAGTGCCCTGTTTAAAGTTTATTAGAGAGGGGAGCTATCAAGGTGGTGGAGGAGTAGGACGTGGAGCTCACCTCCTCCCACAAATACATCAGAAATACATCTACACATGGAAAAATTTGTACAGAACATATACTGAACACTGGCAGAAGAGCTCAGACTTCCGAAAGGGCAAGGAAACCTCCACGTAACTGCGTAGGACAAAAGAAAAAAGAAAAAAAAAGGGAGGAAAAGGAATCAGGATGGGACCTGCACCCCAGGGAGGGAGCTCTGAAGGAGGAAAGGTTCCCACACCTGTGAAGTCTGCTCGTGGGCAGGGAGATCAGCTTGGGCAGAGGGGGAGCTTTGGAGCCTTGGAGGAGAGCACAGCAACCGGTTTGTGGTAGGCAAAACGGAGAGTAACCTGCACAGACGGTCAGTACCGCCACCCTGTGCTCCCCACCCTGGATGCTTGTCTGCCGGTACGGGCGGGGGCTGAGTGCTGAAGCTCAGGCTTCAGAAGTCAGATCCAGGGAGACGACCAGGGTTGGCTGTGGGAGACAGCCAGACAAGGCTGGAGTGTGGCAACAGAGGGTATCCTTGGAAGAAGCCTGGGCCCACCAGAGACGCAAGGCGGCACCATTGTTGGGAGATGTGTGAGGAGAGGGGAGGCACTGCCATAGGAGCTTCTTTCCCTGTGTGTGCTCTCGGGCAACAGGACACCACCTGCACAAGCTTCTGGGATGGACGCAAGCCACCGCCACCGTTCTGGGCTCCGGAGGTGGGCACGGGCTGCCGCCACCACCACTAAGAGACCCACAAGCAGGCGCCAGTCGCTTCCCCCGCTGTCCCAGGAGTGCATGGGCTGGTGCTGCCACTACAAGACCTGTGAGCAGGCATCAATCATGGCTCCTACCATCTGAGGAGAGTGCAGGGACAGCACATGGGCTGTGAGCAGGTGCCAATTGCTGCCCCTGCCATCCCGGGAGTGCGCACAGGCCGCAGCTGCACCTTCACACCCCCGTATCAAGGGGATGATGGCCAGCACGTGCTGAGGAAAGAGGCAGCAAGCATCCAAACTAAAACCAGACCCTTGATTCCAGACAAGATGGTTGAGTAGAAAGACTTGAGCTCACCTCCTCTCAGAAAAACACCATAATCCCAACTAACTGCTGAACAGCCATTGACAGGAAAGACTGGAACCTACCAAAAAAGATATTTTACATCCAAAGACAAAGAAGAAGCCACAGTAAGATGATAGGAGGGGTGCTTTCATGATGTAAACAAATCCCATACCCACGGGGTGGGCGACCCATAAACTGGAAAATAATTACATCGCAGAGGTTCTCCCAGAGGAGTGAGAGTTCCGAGCCCGACGTTAGGCTCCCCAGTCTGAGGGTCTGGAATTCGGAGGAGGAGCCCCCAGAGCATTTGGCTTTGAAGACCAGTGGGGCTTGAGTGCAAGCGCTCCACAGGGCTGGGGGAAACAGAGACTCCACTCTTGGAGGGCACACACAAGGTTTCATGTGCACTGGGAACCCATCACAAAGCAATGACTCCCTAGGAGGCTGGGCTGGACCTACTGGTGAATCTTCGAGGGTCTCCTGGGGAGACGGGTCGGCTGTGGCGCACTGTGGGGGCAAGGACACTGGTGGCGGAGGCCCCAGGGAATATTGATCCGCATGAGCACCCTTGGAGGTCGCCACTTTGGCATGGAGACCTGGCCCAACCCAGCAGCCTGCAGGCTCCACTGCTGGGACAACTCAGGGCAAACAACGAGGAGGGTGCTGCCCCGTCAGCAGACAGGCTGCCTAAAGTCGTATGGAGCTCACCGCCACCCCTAAACACACCACTTGGCATGGCCCCACCCACCAGGACAAGACCCAACTCCACCCACCAGTGGGCCGGCACCAGTCCCTCCCACCAGGAAGCCTGCATAAGCCCCTGGACCAACCTCACCAGAACCAAGAGGAACTACCCCTCTGCAGTCTGCAGAAAGGAGACCACAAACACGGGAAGTTAGATGAAGTGAGATGGCAGAGAAATACGGTCCAGATGAAGGAACAAGGCAAAAACCCAGAACAACAACTAAGTGAAGTGGAAAAAGGCAGCCTACCTGCTAAAGAATTCAGAGTAATGATAGTAAAGATGATCCAAGGTCTCAGAAAAAAAAAAAATAGAGGCACAGACTGAGAAGATAAAACAAATGTTTAACAAAGAGCTAGAAGGTTTAAAGAACAAACAGAGATGAACAATACAATAACTGAAATGAAAAATACACTAGAAGGAATACATAGGAGAATAAGTGAGGCAGAAGGATGAATAAGTGAGCTGGAAGACAGAGTGGTGGAAATCACTGCTGCAGAACAGAATAAAGAAAAAAGTATGAAAAGAAATGAGGACAGTCTCAGAGACATCTGGGACAACATTAAATGCACCAACATTTGCATTATAGAGGTCTCAGAAGGAGAAGAGAGAGAGAGAGAGAGAGAGAGAGAGAAAGGGCCTGAGAAAATATTTGAAGAGATTATAGCCAAAAACTTCCATAACATGGGAAAGGAGACACTCACTCAAGTCCAGGATGCTCAGAGAGTCCCATACAGGATAAACCCAAGAAGGAACATGCCGAGACACATAGTAATCAAACTGACAAAAATTAAAAACAGAGAAAATATTAAAAGCAAGAAATAACACACAAGGGAATCCTCATAAGGCTATCAGCTGATTTTTCAGTAGAAACTCTGCAGGCCAGAAGGGAGTGGCACGATAAGTGATGAAAGGGAAAAACCTACAACCGAGAATACTCTACTCAGCAAGGTTCTCATTCAGATTCCACGGAGAAATCAAAAGCTTTGCAGACAAGCAAAAGCTAAGAGAATTCAGCACCACCAAACAAGCTTTACAACAAATGCTAAGGGAATTTCTCTAGGTGGAAAAGAAAAGGAGACAACTAGAAACAAAATTACGAATGGGAAAGCTCACTGGTAAAGGCAAACATACAATACAGTCAGGAAATCACACAAAAATATATCAAAACCAGCAGTCGTGAGAAGAGAGTACAAACACAGGATATTGGAAACGCAATTGAATTTAAGAGACCAACAACTTAAAACAATCTTGTATGTTATAGAGTGCTATATCAAAACCTCACGGGAGGGACTTCCCTGGTGGTGCAGTGGTTAAGAATCCGCCTGCCAGTGCAGGGGACACAGGTTTGATCCCTGGTCCGGGATGATCCCACATGCCGTGGAGCAACTAAGCCCATGTGCTACAACTCCTGAGCCTGTGCTCTAGAGCCCATGAGCCACAACTACCGCACGCCACAACTACTGAAGCCCGCGTGCCCTAGAGCCTGCGTGCCGCAACTGTTGAGCCCACGCCCCGCAACTACTGAAGCCCACGTGCTCTAGGGCCCACGTGCCCCAACTACTGAGCCCACTTGCTGCAACTACTGCAGCCCGTGTGCCTAGACCCTGTGCTCTGCAACAAGCCACTGCAGTGAGAAGCCTGCGCACCACAATGAAGAATAGCCCCCGCTCACCGCAGCTAGAGAAAGCCTGCGCACAGCAGTGAAGACCCAACGCAGCCAAAAAAAACCCACCAAACCTCATGGGAACTGCAAACCAAAAATCTATAATAGATACACACACAAAAAAGAAAAAGCAATCCAAACAGAACACTAAAGATAGTCATCAAAACACAAGAGAACAAAAGAGGAAGGGAAGAAAAAAAGACCTACGAAAACAAATCCAAAACAATTAACAGAATGGAATAAGAACATACGTGTCGATAATTACCTTAAATGTAAGTGGATTAAATGCTCCAACAAAAAGACACACTGGCTGAATGGATACAAAAAGAAGACCCGTATATAGGCTGTGTACAAGAGGCCCACTTCAGATCTAGGGACACATACAGACTGAAAATGAGGGGATGGAAAAAGGTATTCCATGCAAATGGAAATCAAAAGTAAGCGAGAGTGGCATTACTCATATCAGACAAAATAGACTTCACAATAAACACTGTTACAAGAGACAAAGAAGGACACTACATAATGATCAAGGTATCAATCCAAGAAGAAGATACAACAATTGTAAATATATCTGCACCCAACAGAGCACCTCAGTATATAAGGCAAATGCTAACAGCCATAGAAGGAGAAATTGACAGTAACACAATAATAATGGGAGACTTTAACACCCCACTTACATCAATGGACGGACCATCCAGACAGAAAATCAATAAGGAAACACAGGCCTTAAATGACCCATTAGACTAGATGGACTTAATTGATATTTATAGAGCATTCCATCCCAAAGCAGGAGAGTACACATTCTTCCCAGGTGCACACAGAACATTCTGCAGGATAGATCACATGCTGGGCCACGAAGCATGCCTTTGTAAATTTAACAAAATTGAAATCATATCAAGAATCTTTTCTGACCATAACACTTTGAGGTTAGAATCAATTACAAGAAAAAAACTGAAAAAAAAAACACACAAACACAAGGAGGCTAAATAATATGTTAGTAACCAATGGATCACTGAAGAAATCAAAGAGGAAATCAGAAATATACCTAGAGACAAATAACAGCAAAAACATGACAATGCAAAACCTATGGGATGCAGCAAAAGCAGTTCTAAGAGGGAAGTTTATAGCGATACAAGATTACCTCAGGAAAGAAGAAAAATCTCAAACAACCTAACCTTACACCTGAAGCAACTAGAGAAAGAACAACAAACAAAATCCAAAGCTAGTAGAAGGAAAGAAATCATAAAGATCAGAGCAGAAATAAATGAAATAAAAACAAAGAAAACAATAGCAAAGATCAATGAAACTAAAAGCTGGTTCTTTGAAAAGGTAAACAAAATTGATAAACCTCTAGCCAGACTCATCAAGAAAAAAAGGGAGAGGGCTCAAATCAATAAAGTTTAAAAAGAAAAAGGAGAAGTTAACAGCTGACACCATAGAAATACAGAAGATCCTAAGAGACTACTACAGGCAACTACATGCAATAAAATGGACAACCTAGAAGACATGGAGAAAGTTTTAGAAGGGTACAACCTTCCAAGACTGAACCGAAGAAATAGAAAATACGAACAGACCAATCACAAGTACTGAAATTGAATATGTGATTTAAAAACTTCCAATAAACAAAATCCCAGGACCAGATGGCTTCACAGGCAAATTCTACCAAATATTTAGAGAATAGTTAATGCCTATCCTTTTGAAACTCTTCCAAAAAATTGCAGAGGAAGGAACACTCCCAAACTCATTCTCTGAGGCCACCATCACTCTGATACTAAAACCAGACAGAGACACCACAAAAAAAGGAGAGAAAATTAGGGCTTCCCTAGTGGTGCGGTGGTTAAGAATCTGCCTGCCAATGCAGGGGACACAGGTTTGAGCCCCCGTCTGGGAAGATCCCACATGCTGCGGAGTAGCTAAGCCCATACGCCACAACTACTGAGCCTACACTCTAGAGCCCGCAAGCCACAACTACTGAGCCTGTGTGCTGCAACTACTGAAGCCCACACACCTAGAGCCCATACTCTGCAACAACAGAAGCCACCGCAATGAGAAGCCCGTGCGCTGCAACTAAGAGTAACCCCTACTTGCCGCAACTAGAGAGAGCCTGTGCGCAGCAATGAAGACCCAACACAGCCAAAAATAAATAAAATTATTTTTAAAAAAATCAAGAGGGCTTCCCTGGCGGTGCAGTGGTTAAGAATCTGCCTGCCAATGCAGGGTACACGGGTTCGAGCCCTGGTCCCAGAAGATCCCACATGCCGCGGAGCAACTAAGCCTGTGTGCCACAACTACTGAGCCTGCGCTCTAGAGCTCAGGAGCTACAACTACTGAAGCCCCCGTGCCTAGAGCCCAAGCTCCGCAGCAAGAGAAGCCACTGCAATGAGAAGCCTGCGCACCGCAACGAAGAGTAACCCCTGCTCTCTGCAACTAGAGAAAAAAGCCTGCGCGCAGCAACAAAGACCCAATGTTGCCAAAAAAAAAAAAAAAAAAACATGAAAAGAAAGAAAATTACAGGCCAATATCACTGATGAACATAGATGGAAAAGTCCTCAACAAAATACTAGCAAACCAAATCAAACAATATATTAAAAGGGATCATATGCTATGATCAAGTGGGATTTATCCCAGGGATGGAAGTATTCTTCAATATCCGCAAATCAATCAGAGTGATACACCACAGTAACAAACTGAAGAATACAAACCATATGATCATCTCAATAGATGCAGAAAAAGCTTTTCACAAAATGCAACACCCATTTATGATAAAAACTCTCCAGACCGTGAGCATAGAGGGAACCTACCTCAACATAATAAAGGCCATGTATGACAAACCCACAGCTAACATAATTCTCAGCAGTGAAAAGCTGAAAGCATTTCCTCTTAAGATCAGGAACAAGACAAGGATGTCCACTCTCATCACTTTCATTCAACATAGTTTTGGAAGTCCTAGCCATGGCAATCAGAGAAGAAAAAGAAATAAAAGGAATCCAAATTGGAAAAGAAGAAGCAAAACTGTCACTGATTGCAGATGACATGATACTATACATAGAAAGTTCTAAAGATGCTACCAGGAAACTACTAGAACTCATCAGTGAATTCGGTAAAGTTGCAGGATACCAATTAATACACAGAAATCCCTTGCATTCCTATGTACTAACAACAGAAGATCGGAAAGAGAAATTAAGGAAAAAAATCCCGTTGACCATCACATCAAAAAGAATAAAATACTTAGGACTAAACCTACTTAAGGAGGCAAAAACCTATACTGTGAATACTGTAAGACTGGTGAAGGAAACTGAAGATGACACAAACAGATGGAAAGATATACCATGTTCTTGGATTGGGAGAATCAATATTGTCAAAATGACTATACTACTCCAGGCAGTCTACAGATTCAGTGCAATTCCTATTAAGTGACCAATGGCATTTTTCACAGAACTGGAACAAAAAATTTTAAAATTTGTATGGAAACCCAAAAGACCCCACATAGCTAAAACAATCTTGAGACAGAAGAATGGAGGTGGAGGTATCAGGCTTCCTGACTTAAGACTCTACTACAAAGCTACAGTCATCAAAACAGTATGGTATTGGCACAAAAACAGACACGTAGATCAACAGAACAGGACAGAATGCCCAGAAATAAACCCACGCAACTGTCAATTAATCTACGACAAAGGAGGCAAGAATATACAGTGGAAAAAAGAAAGTTTCTTCAATAAGTGGTGCTGGGAAAACTGGTCAACTACATATAAAAGAATGAAATTAGAACATTCTCTAACACCATACACAAAAATAAACTCAATATGGATTAAAGATGTAAATATAAGACCAGATACTATAAAACTCCTAGAGGAAAACATAGCCAGAACACTCTTTGACATAAACAGTAGCAATATCTTTTTGCATCCACCTCCTAGAGTCATGAAAATAAAAACAAAAATAAACAAATGGCACCTAACTAAACTTAAAAGCTTTTTCATAACAAAGGAGACCATAAACAAAACAAAAAGACAACCCACAGAATGGGAGAAAATATTTGCAACTGAAGTGACCGACAAGGGATTAATCTCCAAAATATACAAACAGCTCATGCAGCTGAATATCAAAAAAAAAAAAAAAAATCAGAAAATGGGCCAAGGATCTAAATAGACATTCTCCAAAGAAGACATACAGATGGCCAAAAACCACATGAAAAGGTGCTCAACATTGCTAATTGTTAGAGAAGTGCAACTGAAAACTACAATGAGGTATCACCTCACACTGGTCAGTATGGCCATCATCAAAAAGTCCACAAACAACGAAGGCTGGAGAGGGTGTGGGGAAAAGGGAACCCTCCTACACTCTCAGTGGCAATGTAAATTGGTACAGCCACTACAGAGAACAGTATGGAGGTTCCTTATAAAGCTGGAAATAGAGCTACCATATGATCCAGCAATCCCACTCCTGGGCATATATCTGGAGAAAGCCATAATTAGAAAAGATACATGCATCCCAGTGTTCATTGTGGCACTGTTTACAAGAGCCAGGACATGGAAGCAACCTAAATGTCCATTGACAGATGAATGGATAAAGAAGTGGTACATATATACGGAGAATATTACTCAGCCATAAAAAAGAATGAAATAATTCCATTTGCAGCAACATGGATGGACCTAGAGATTATCAATACTCAGTGAAGTAAGTCAGACAGAGAAAGACAAGTATCATATGATATCACTTACATGTGGAATCTAAAAAAATGATGCCGGTAAACTTGTTTACTGAAGAGAAACAGACTCACAGACTTAGAGGGCTGCCTTTGGTTGCCATGGGGGAAAGGTGGGAGGGATGATGAATTGGGAGATTGGGATTGCCATATGCACAGTACTATATGTAAAATAGATAATCAGCAAGGACTCACTGTAGAGAGGGAACTATAGTCAATACTCTGTAATAACCTATATGGG
Organism: Eschrichtius robustus; assembly: GCF_028021215.1. NCBI lineage: Eukaryota > Metazoa > Chordata > Mammalia > Artiodactyla > Eschrichtiidae > Eschrichtius > Eschrichtius robustus. The sequence goes on from NC_090825.1 coordinate 48,043,855, forward strand.
AAAAGAATCTGAAAAAAAGAATATATACATGAATGTGTGTAACTAAATCACTGCTCTACACCTGAAACTAACACAACATTGTCAGTCAACTATACTCCAATATAAAATAAAAAAAATTTTTAAAATCCAAATATCTTTCTATGTTTTGCAAGAAAAAGATAAAGTATATTAGTTTTGCACTCCTTTATATTCCTTTTAATTTGGAAGTTGATGGAAAGCTGCGCTTGAAGATGTAATGGGTAAGCTGACATCCTCACCCCTGCTCAAAGATGAGACTAATTAAAAATATATACTTTGTTCACATAATTGATATATCTAAGTAGATTTTTTATAAAGAGGATCCACATTGTTTTTCTTCATAGTGGTCCATCTTTTTAGTGGAATATAGTGTTTCTTTAGTTTCTTTCATCTTCATATTAATATGAGATTTAAAATAAATTTTATTTATTTATTTATTTATTTTTGGCTTCGTTGGGTCTTCATTGCTGTGCGCGGGCTTTCTCTAGTTGCAGCGAGCGGGGGCTACTCTTCGTTGCGGTGTGCGGGCTTCTCATTGCGGTGGCTTTCTCTTGCTGCGGAGCACAGGCTCTAGGCGCATGGGCTTCAGTAGCTGCGGCACGCGGGCTCAGTAGTTGTGGCACACAGTCTTAGTTGCTCTGCGGCATGTGGGATCTTCCCGGACCAGGGCTTGAACCCGTGTCCCTTGCATTGGCAGGTGGATTCTTAACCACTGTGCCACCAGGGGAGTCCCTAATATGAGAATTTTAAACATGTATTTTGATGACATTTCTCTTTAACATTCTTCATCACCATCAGCATCATATTGGCATTCTCTGTTGTTGGAAGGATATTCCAGGTACAGGAAAATATGAGCAAAGTCAACAGGCATGTTTGAGAAACAGCAGGCCCTGCTCCCTTGGGGCCAAAGTGTAGGCTCCTTGAAAAAAGAGTGGAAGCATAGATTAGGGGCAGAGTGTCAGGAGCTTTAAAGTAATTTCTGTTTGGACTTTATTCTGTGTGTCATAGCTTTTATAGGGAAATGGGCTCAGAGTTTAAAATAGTTAACTCCATAAATATAATTGTAGCACCACATCTTAGTTAGAAGGATAATGTCTTATATTTGAGTTACATTTCAGAACTTTAAAAACTGTATACTTCGTGCAGTATTTCTGTACCACACAAGGAAAATAGCTTTAAAAAGGCTTTCTCTTGACACAGTTTGTGGTCTTGTGACTCAGTGGCAGGCCTGTCCTGAGAGGACAGGGACCTGTGATGGCTGTGAAATAAGTGATAGCCTCATCGTACAGAGGACAGCCTGAGCTGCATTAGGATATTCTTTGTCTCAGGGTTTGGGGCTTCTCCCTGCTTTGGCCGATCTATATTTTACTCCCCATCCCTGCCCCCTGCTTCCTGCCCTCTCCTCCTCCATTAACATACTGGTGCTTTGAGCCTTAGGTCTGAAGGTCTCTATCATCTTGCTGTTCCTTTAGGGAAGCACATACCTAACCTGATGAGGTCCTTTTCAAAATAGTGGATTATGCTGTGTTTTCAGCAACGGATGATTTTTGCATATTACAGTCTTTTAACATCTCCTTAATGTTAAAACCATGTGCATTCTTAATAATTTATATACTAAATAGAATAAGTAATTGTTTATCAATATGGTGGGTTATATAAATATAAAATGTAGGAATTTCATATACACCTGGTGGAATAATCACTAACAGATATGGAAAGAAGGGCAAAAACGAGTTGAAAGGAGTAGTTCATCCTCATTTGTCACTCATTTTTCTTTAAAGAGTACTCTTTAAAGGGTACATTAAAAGTCAAAGTTGGACTTCCCTGGTGGTCCAGTGGTTAAGACTCTGTGCTTCCATTGCAGGGGGCACGGGTTCAATCCCTGGTTGGAGAAGATCCCGCATGCTGCGTGGCAGGGCCAAAATAAAATAAAATTAAAACTGCATCAGCAGTTAAAAAAAATCAAAAGTTGTTTACAATCGGTATCAAAATTTTGTTTTAACAGTGTTTTCAACATTTTAAATCTTTCTGATTATTATATGCAGTCTTTATGAAGAGTAAAAGTACTTGCCATAATTAGTCAAGAGTGATGTTTCTGTATGGATATTTATTTTCAAAACATCAGTTACTTTGAAATCACATTAGATGGTATTTCAGTATAAGTCTTTGAATGTAACAGAATGATGTTATGCTTTAATTTATCCCAGAATTCCAGAAAAGGATTTAGTTTGGTTTAAAAATAAATAAAACTCAAATCTGAAACGTATTTATTGAAACTGGATTTTGTTGCCTGTACAGAACATATCTTTTTCCTAGTTTAAAAAATGATCAGTGATGATAAATGCAGCATAAAAATCCTGTGAACCCAACTGTCATAAAGTAATTTAGTAAATATAATAAGGGCAGCATTTCAAAACAGTGAGTAAAGATAGATTATTCAGTGGATAATGTTGGGACTAGTGGGTATTCATCTAGGAAAAAACAAACTCCAAATACTGTAATGTAAAACTGAAAACATATAGTAAGTATTGGAAGAAACCATAGGATAATTCTTTTATAAACTGCATGGGGAATGACTGTCTATATCTGATACAATAACCAGGAGCCATAAAAGAATAGATTGATAGCAATTCAGTTACATAAAATCCCTAAATTTCTGTATGACAGAAACCACCAAATTCACCTAACTGGAAAAACATTTTTGCAGCTCTTAACACAGACAAAGGGCTAATTTCCTTAATATATAAAAAGTTCCTTCAAACTCTCATCACAGACAAAAGGCTATTTTCTCCTACACATAAACCTGTATTTGTAATAGCAGAAAAATTGGAAATTGCCTAAATGCTTGCATACAGGGGACTGGTAAATACTGTAAAGTGTGGTGGAATTCCTTGCAGTTATAAAAGAGAAGGAAGCAACGGAGAAAGCACTTGTGGTGTTTGCCATTTGGGTAAAAAGGGAGAAAATAGAATATATTTCTGTTTCCTTACATGTAACTAGACTACTTCTGGGTGAATACAAGGGAAATAAATCACATTCGTTTTCATGGAGTGAGAACTGGATGGCGGGGGGGGGGGGCACAGGGTTGGAGGGAGAGTTTTTCCACTGCACATACCCTTTTGTTCTTTTTGTTTGGATTTTTTGAAGGTATCTCTTGAAAAAATAAGTTCTAAGAAATAAATTATGAAAGAAGGGTCTTGAAAAAATTGAACATTTAAATATATTGGGTTTTTTTTAATTGGGGTATAGTTGCTCTACAATGTTGTGTTAGTTTCTGCTGTACAGCAGTGTTTATCAGCCAGTGTATACATATATCCCCTCTTCCTTGGATTTCCTTCCCATTTAGGTCACCACAGAGCATTGACTAGAGTTTCCTGTGCTATATACATAGGTTCTCATTAGTTATCTATTTTATACATAGTAGTGTATATATTGTTTTAATAAAATGTTTTAGTTTCCTTGCTTGAAAAATAACATTACTCTAAGGGGCAAAAAGTGGGCCGTTCAGGGGGAGCATGTATGTTTAATTAAAGTGCCTCTTCAGCAATATTAAAAATCAGTCAGTTGTGATTTGGGGCAGAGTACATTAAAACCCTGTGGGAGACCGAGTTTCGAAGTTTGCTTTGAACTTGGACCGGGAGGAGAAGGGGTTAAAGGTGCGAAGCAGGTAAAGGAAGGGTTAAAGGCATTATGCAAGCTGTTAAGTAAAAAGGAAGTGCATTACAAAATGCTGAGCTCAGGAGTCTGGCTGCCGGCCAAGCCTTTGCTTTCTTCACTACAGCTGAGGGCTTTCGAAGCTTCCCACCAGTGGGTTTGTCTGAACTGTTTAGGAATGCGGCCGCGGTCGCCAGCTGACGTCAGCGCCGCCGGTTCAGCCGGGGGCCAGAGCCGGGACTGACAGCGCGGGGGGCGGGGCGGCGTGTGTGTGACTGACACAGAGGAGGTGGCGCGAAGGTTTGAGGTTCCTTAATGAATATTAAATTCTGGTGATAGATTTTTCCTTGTAGGTGAAAGACTTTCTTTCTCCCATCGTTTTTGAAAGTCAGGGCTCTGTATCGCTTCAGTGCAAATAGTAAATATAAGCATAAAGTTAAATATAACTTACATACCATACTCTCAAATTTCATGGACCTTTTTATTTGTTTTTGTTTCTGAGAAAGAGAAACAGGAAAAACTATGATGATTTTTTAGCGGAGGAGGGGCTAAAGAGATGATTTTTACCGAATATGAGGGTCTTGATTTTTCTTACCTAAAGTCCATTTTATTTCAGAACTGACACAGGAAAGAAATTGTAAAAACTCTCAAATGCAATTCTGTAAAACGGAAGATCAAAAAAGAAGAAATACTAATGTGGAAAACTGCCAATATTGAATATAACTCTATTAAAACCACCTATGGGCATGATAGGTTTGGGTTATTGCTGCTGATTCTTCAGCCCTTAAAGAAAAATGTGGGCATTTTTCTAGGGACATCTTACAAGGATCATGTTTAAAGCTGCATTTCCGCCATTATCTTCTGTTTTCATATGATTACTTTTACTTTTAATAACGTGTTTTTCTCAACTATATTAATTAGATCATTTTGCTTAGTCATAGCCAAGAGTTTTGTTAATCTTCTGGTTCTTAGTTAATGTGAGTCATAGTTAGGAATGCAACTTATTAGCTTTACGTGTGTGTGGAGGGGGACCTGCGGGGGTTGAGAGGTGTGGGTGGTGAGTACGGAGTGCAATACAAGTTCATAAACAGGGGTCTAAAAAGAGCCATTAAACTTCATGGAAAACTTTGTTACTTGACCCGGCCAATAGAGGAAGACTGTTTGGTGTGGCTTCTGAAGTTATCTGGTATAGTTAATTTAATCAACTGTATTTGAGTAACTGTTTCAGGGACACCAAATTTATAAAAGTATTGATATGTTATTATGACTTTTGATAGAGGAGGTTTTAGTCTTTCATGAAAGAAAGGCTTCTGCTTATTTGTCCTTCTTGTTAAGAAGCTGATTCTGCATGATCTTGATCATTTCTTTAGGCATTGATGGCACTCACCTTCTGGAGTCAGTCACTGTAATTACACCTATATGTAGCAGCCCAGCTAAGGTGAAGTCAGCGTACAGATCAGGAGGAAACAAAGCAACAAAAAACCAGGACCTTCTTTGGCAAAAGACATGTTCAGCCCTAAATTGACAATTCCGTAGAGTTTATGAGTGTTCTGAGTTTGTGAATAGTATCACAGTAATTGATATATTTTCTTTTTAAGGCATCAGGCTAGACTTTAAGAACTTGTGTTTTTTGCTTAGGTAACTTTGGCAAAATACACTTCATGCAGAATAATAATAAAAGTATAAAGAACTATAAGCTATTCTGTTATATTGGATTCAAATATTAAGGTTATTTCACTTAATACATGGAATATCCAACAGGAATATTTGATATATTGAACATTGAATTAGGAAAGAGGTTATGAATTCTTGCTTAGTCAGCAATTATGTGACTTTGTCCACTCACTTTTAACCTCACTGTGTCTTGGTTTCTCCAGGGAGAAATGCTTTTAATTAGTTCCTCCATAAGGGGACTCAAGGCAAAGAGGCCATTATCAAAACATAAAAACATGCTGAGTAATGCTACAGTATGGTTGGGCTCCCTAGGAGTAGTAAGGCAGCAGAAGAAATGAAGACTTGGTATGCTCACTGGTCTCTCCATCTACCTGCTTGTGTAAAGCAACCCAGCACCACTGATGTGAAGTCCTCATTGGCTCTACCCTGTCCTCTGGGAGTAAAGCCACGAGTGATTTGAGTATGGATTTAGAATTAGAATTTCCTTTCTTTGTTTTTGCAAAAATAGTTATTTCTTCTAAGATAAAACCTCTTCAAAATACAGAGTAAATGCTTATATCTTGTTATTTGAGTCTATATTTGGACTCTGTAGAAGAAAAGTATGACTTAGTTAGTCATCTGCTTTTTAAGCTCTTTTAATATCGACTAAGGTGAGCATATTTTGGGTTGTAAAGGATGGGAACATGGCAAAAATTGCTGCCCACCAGTCTTGACGTTAGTGAAGAAGGAGCTTCTTAATTGGAAGCTTTTGCCCAAAACTACAGTGTGTTTTTGTTCCCCAAATACTATGATATATTTCAGGAAGCTTCAACCTTATCTTTAATAAGAACCCTTTAAAATTACTTTTGTCTACTTAACCCATGTTTTAAAAGGTATTATCTGCAAATACACTTGCATCTGTAATTATTATGTCATTCAATTAAAAGAAAGACATTATAGCAGGGAATGTCAAACAACTGCAAATAGCTAACATAACCACACTAAGTTGATTTAATTCCAGCTCACACGAAAAAAAGGATGTTTATTAGCCTTGTAGCTTACCCTTAGTCAACCTTCAGTTTCTATTAGATGGTTTGAAAATTTGGGCAAAACGTGTAGATACTTTATTACCGTTTCCAGTGAACCGTAGGGGATTGAGACTGGGGCATCTACACTTGAAACCTCATGATTAAAAGAGGGAAGAACCTCACAAGAGGTAGTTGGGCTACCTCAATATGCAGGAATAGAACTATTGGGTAGGTCAGAATTTCAACTGTCATACTTCAGATCTAGCATCTTGTTTATTTGCGATGGGGTTGGAGGAAAGCAGCGTCCTTGGTTTGATCCTGTGAATGCTGATGGCTCAGGCATAGTATTATGGTTTCAGTATGTTTCAGAGCTTGAATTTAGAATTTTCCCTTCCTGTTTCCTTGCTTATCAGGAATTAGTGATGTGAAGGCATTTATTGTTTATGTTATTTGGAGCAGCTGGCAGCACAGTTGTCTCTTAGTTCTGGTTAGTGTCTTAACTGTTTGCATATTCCTTTTATGGGCTACTTCTTGGCTTCTTTTAAGATAGAATTGAAGAGAGTAAGTTCAGCAGTGAAAACAGATTGTCAAAACCAGAAAAGAGGCACATTGTGCTCAGTTTTCAAAACTCTTCTGTTAATCTCTGTTTTGGTTTCTAAGAGCATTGCTGAAGAATCTATTTTCTTATGAGTGTCCATCTTGAATATTAAATTTAAAATGGTTTATTTTGAATTTCCTCTCATTGAGGCTGGTTTCTCATGTGGATTCCATTGAAGGTGTTTGACATTAAAATTTATTTTCTGTTCCCATTCATTTATTCTTTTCACATATATTCTTTGAACACCTGTTGTGTGCCAGACTTTATTCAGGTGCTGGGTACATACTGCTGAATAAAAGCAGTTCTCTCAGTCTAATGGAAATTAGCATTAGCTTGCAGTCTAATGGAAATTAGAGATAATAAAGTATGTCTGAAGGAAGTTCCTGAGGGCAGAAGGACCTGATGTACACAAGGAATTGAAAGGAGCCCACATGGGTGGTGAACTAGAGGAAGATGAGGGGAGAGTGATGCCTGATGGAGTAGGAGAAATGGTCAGGGCAAGATCCTGTAAGGTGTTCCTAGGGCTTGGTAAGGAATTGGCTTTTATTCTGAGTGTAGTGGCAGGGCACCCACCAGTTGCTGTGTGGAGAATAGGTTGGTAAGGGCAAGAGTAGAAGCAAGGCTTCCAGTAAAGAACATGGTTGCAGCAGTTCTGGCAGTATTAGCTTAGACTAGTGTGGGGCAGTGGAGATGCAGAGCAGTGGAAACCTCAACAGCGTTCAGTGATGGGATTGGATGGGGTGGGTGAAGAGGAGGAAAGAATTGGATTTGGATGCGGTGTTCAGAGAGGTCAGATAGGTAGAGTGGCTGAAATAAATCCTTTTTTCTTTTGTGCTATAGAATTAGTTATGTTTTTAAAATTTGAAGATACAGGATTTTAACTTCTACTTGTTGGGAGTCTTATTAACTCATACTGAATTACTTTAGTTTCCTCTGTGGAAAAAGAAATGTCTTGTAGTAGTTACAAATGCAACAAACAACCCCCAAACTAAAGGACTCAGCATGAAGGAACTCTGCTATGCTCATTAAATATGATTGGGGGGTAAATCAAATAAGGCTGTGTGTGTTTCAGAGGAGTGAGCACTCAGTACCTCTTGTGATTAGTTGATTTTTAAGTGTTTCTTTGCTTATTTTTATATTATTTTTCCCTAAGGGATTTTGAGTGATTTAAAGAAAATGACATAATACTAGAAAATAAAAAGTATAGAGTTTTGCCAGCTGACTAGTTTAAGAAAATTAAAAATAGTGTACAGGTTTGTTTTTGGAATAGTGTTAAAATTGGGACATTGTTCCAATCTTCGTACATTTCTGTATTAGCTAGAAGGTTGGAAAGTTGGTGGTTTATGATGTTATTTTTTATTTCTGCAGATGATGCCATTAACCTATACGTAGTAGGACCTGCCCTTGACTTGTTTTTATGGTACTGATATGTCCAGACTTTCTCATGTGATTCTCCTGAAAACTAGTTACACATTTATGATAGAGCTACTTAATATGTTTGTGGCTGTGGAACAGAACAAATAATGCTTTATTTGGCACTTTTCTCTTAAGTAGCTGAGATACCTGATTATATAGATTAGATTGGATTGAAAATGCTGGGTTTAGTCCAAGATAAGACTTTCTTGAAGCTGGTAACATGACAAATAGGATCATAGGATAATAGAACCAAAGACCTCTAGTAATGGAGAAAGAAGTGACCCAAATAATAGAAACTACAACAAAAGCTGAACACTGTGTGCCTTGCACTATGCTAATCCCTTTCTCTTCGTTATTTTATTTAAATCTTAATCCTTACAAAGAGGTTGTGAAATAGTGTTTGAATCTTCACTTTATAGATGAGGAAACTGGGTTGTAGGGAGGTCATTACTTGCTCAAGGATATAGAGCTGCTAACAAATTCCAGAGTTGGGACTTGAACCCAGATTTGACTGGCTCCAAAACCCATGCTCTCATTTTAATGAGTAGCACAGGAATACTTAAGATAGAAATACTTACTGATTCCTATGTAAGAGTATGTTTGTGTGTCGGGATGGTTATGAGGTGAGAACTGGGATTGGCCACATAAAGGTTCTGGGCCCCATTTCTCCACAACTCACAAAGGTCACATTTAGAAGATAGCATCACTAGTCACCTAAAAGCTGTCTTTCAGTATATGTTGCTGGATGAGCTCGAGTCAGTTAAAGTATATGCTACTTTCTACCTCAGAAGGAATAGTTCTATCTTTAGAACTTTTTTTTCCTTTTCCTTTCTTTTTCTTTTTTCTTTTCCTTTTCCTTTCTTCCTTTCTTCCTTTCTTCCTTTCTCTCTTCCCTTTCCCTTTCCTTTCCTTCCCTTCCCTTCCCTTCCTTTCTCTTTTTCTTCCTTTTTTTGATTTGTTTTAAACAACTGTTAACTTTAAGGGCAAAAACCTTCATAAAAAATTTACCAATGAAGGGTAATGGGAGCTTAAGTTATTCAAGATAAGCTTATCAGGGCTTGGAATACCAGCAGCCTGATTTTGCTGTAAAACTAAAAGCACAGATCATAATCTATGTCTAACCTTCTTACATGTGGGTTGGGTAGAGAAGAATGCAGATCCTAGGAATCACTGGGGACAAAAAGGGCAGATGGAAGTAAGCTCTCTGCACGTGAGCTTGTAGAACAAAAGGCGTTCCTTTGTTGCTCAGTGAGTCCAAATGCTGGGAAGGAATGGAGAGAAAGGAAGCGGAAAGGCTTGATTCTCACAGTGCTTGCTGTTCTACCTGTTGATATCTCATGGAGACCTTCTTAAGCTGAGTCAATTCTTGTTACCCTTGGGATTTCCCTACTAGTGAAGCCTCTCTTCATATAGCTTCGTCTTCCCTCCCGAGAAACTATGAGACTTCTTGATAATTTTAATAAGAATTTTAGATACTCCAGCAGTAATTTCTAGGAGCCTCAGCTTCTGATTATCGTGTTGCTTTTCATCTTCCTCCTAGCTGATTAAGTATCTGTCAGAGCTTATATACCTCTGATTGCTTCCTAGAAATGTGATAGCATCCTGTTTCTTGATTCTCTCAGAAGTGATGAGTGACCAGCAGGTAGGCCTTTTAGCTAGGTGATTAGGACCTTATGCCAATGAGACTAAATCCCTGTAGGTCCACCTCTGTGAGGGTGATTTAGCTTAGCGATGCTACCTCCTTTTGCCTCACATAGCCCACTAGCATTAGCCTGCTACCTCCCTTGGATCGCAAGACAGCATTAATTGAAATGATGGATTGTCAAGAATAAGTTACTGAGACTAGAAGACATAAAGCCCATGTGAAAGAACAGAAGCTGAGGGAAGTGAACAGGTGTGAAGAGAATGAATGACAAGGATGGACAGAAGGAGTCAAAGAGATAGTGCTTACCTTTGTTAGCATGGGCCTGTGGATTAAGTGAAACTAGGTTGGAACACAGTTGTAGAAACGAAAAGGACTCAGTTCACAAGGAGCTCACTGCCTATCTCTGCTAGAGGGCCCTGCCTCAGTACAAATTACCGACATTGAACAGGTTTAGAAGATTACTCAACTATGCTGACTAAATGCCAGCTAAAATTACTCAAGTTCAGTTTCAGAAGTGGATTTTTTGAGTATAAATAAATCCAAGTTCCCAACGAAGCCTTCACATAGGTAGAAAAGCTGTTTGTTCTTTTCTTATGAATAGTTTTTTTCAGGTACTGCTAGAGGAGACAGGTTCAGAATTGTAGAACACAGGAGCTGGAAAGACAGTCTGAGAGAGTGTGACTTCAGTGTGAGTGAGTACAGTTGCAGAGATAAATGAAAAGCAAAAAGTAATCCAAAAAGGTCCACGTTAGCATGTGCTTTTTCCTGATGCTCCAGGTTGTTAATAGTATAAGTAATTAGGTCCTTGCCTCTTGAATGAACTTTTAATTTGCACAGTTAGGAAGGATTTGTGTTTTGAAATACTAGAAATGAATGTCTTTTTCTGTAAGGAAAGAATTGGTATACTCAGAATTTTGGAGAATGGGTGGATTGTTGATCTGTGAATTTTTGAAGCAGATTGCACATATCACAGTTTTCGCTACATAAACCAAATATGTGACTTTCTTAATAGGAGGCTCTAAGAAAGACCTCGAACCCAACTGAAAACTATTGAGGATATCACAGAATGGTAGAGTTTTACAGCTGGAAATTACTTTAGAGGTTGATCTAATCATCCCATCAATTTACAAATGAGGAAACTGAGGCAGTGTGAAATTAAGTGGTTTGTAGAGGACTAAACATCTAGTAGTCAAAGAGTCAGAACCAAGACCCCAGGCTCTTGACTTGCGGTTCAGTTCTGTTATCAGCACCAGTAAGGTAAAGCTAAAGGAAAAAGAAATGACAATTGCTTTTATTCTTGGGACTTATGAAACCTATCTAGGCGTTTTGAAAGTCCCAATAATTTTAACACAGAGAAGGATTTGATGCCAAACAAGTCTATCACTTTTAGTTAAATGAAACCTCTTAGGGCCTAGCTAGGTGAATGAGGGGGGAAGACACGTTTCGGAAGGAAGTGGCACGGGTGGTGATAGACGTATGGATGTGATACTGTAAGGACAGAGACAAGGATATGGCCTTTGAGATGCTTCTTTGAGTTCTTCAGTACTTGGATAAAGTATAATTAGAGGAATAATGCCTGATTTATTAAAGACACCTTGCTTTTCACATCCATCATCTCCTATTTATAATTTAGTTGGATTAGTTTCCATGTAGAGTGATGAGCTCTTTTTTCCCAGGAAACCCATTGTGGCCTATAGAGTAATGTTGAGTTCCTTGCCCTGCATAGTTTATACTATTAGCAGGCCTGGACTTATATAGTCACTCATTAGATTTGGCTGACCAGAGAGTTTACAAAGATTGAAAGATTATTCTATGATTATCTTTTGGTTGTATTACTTTTGATGGTATCGGATCCATTCTAGTTCCCATGAGCTAGTGCTGTCCTCTGAGCTCACTATTTAATTGATTTTCTTTTTCATTTGTGCTTAAGGCTACAACATTAAAACCCTAAGTTCTGCTTCCAATCTAAGTTCTGTTTCCAAGGTCAGACTGTGCTCCCCGTTAAGGTAGCCACTGGCCACACATAGCCATTTAAATTTAAATTAATTAGAATTAGAAAACATTAAAAGTTCAGTTTCTCAGTTATGCATTTCAGGTGCTCTGTAACCACATGTGGCTAGTGGCTAGTGTATTAAACAGCTCATGTGTAGAGCATTTCCGCCATTGGAGAAGGTTCGTTTAAACAGTGCTGGTCTAGAGTGTCATTCTGCATCCACCTACTACAAGCCTCTCTGAAAGCCCCTCAGGACAATGGTAGTATATAGCCACTGCCATCTGGTTGGATTCATTACAGAAGAGAACATGCAGCAGACAGTGGGTTGATCTGGGCTAGAGTTAGGTGTGCAGCTGAGGTAGCCATGGTTTCATTAATAGAAAGATCCTGGAAATTGCAATCGGAGGATCTGGGTTGAGATCCAGCCCTGCTGCTTACTGGCTACAGAGACTTGGGCTACTCATTTGATGTCTTTGAACTTTAGTTTCTTCACTTGTAAAATGAAGGTATCTCACAAGATTATTGTGAGTGTCAAATGAATTGGGGAAAGTACTGTGTAATTGTAAAATCTATACTAATATTTTTATGGTCTGTAGGAACGACATGCACCAGTAGTGTTAATTTGCAATAGTAATCTTTAAATTCTGTTATCCTTGCTCAGAAGGTATCACACTGAACTGATTGATAGAGAACTGGACCATACAAAGAAGCCAACGTGTGCTTTAGAGATCACCAAATTGTCTAATGACAATATAGGATTAAGTTACAGACCATGATAAAGACCTACAAAGTTATACTAGTTCCCCAGTTTCTTACAGTATGTATATCTAAAAGTTCCAACAGTATTACAGACATTTCATTTGCTCCTGGAGCAGTAAGCGACTCATTTAACATCAGATGGAAAGAAAGATGACTTAATAGTAAAGGTTATAAATGTTCTTTATACAGCAACTTCTACTACGTTACCAAAATACGTATATTTTTTTTCTGGTCTTACATAGAGTTGTGGCATATTAGGCACTATCCATGTTGTAATAGTGGGTCAAATAAGTTACAGTGGAACAAAGGCTGCTGGGGAGTGGGGTGGGGAGTGTGTGGGGAGGTATGTATTAGACCAGAATGACTTGGTCACTGATTATTAAGAAGCAGTTACAGAGATTGCATTTGTGCTAGTTTCTTACCTAAGATGAATAGAAATGAAGTACCTGAGGCAACCTATTGTTAGTGAAGAATACAAGTAAAATCTTCAGTAAGTGATATTGCTTTGAATCAGATGGTACCACACAGATGGTAAGTTTCACTTTGTTTATTCCAACCCTACATTCCGCTGTCAGTAGGATGGTTATCTATGCATTCGGCACTGCACAAATTGTACAAGCCAATGAGCCTTCTGCCCAGAATCATAAAATGAAAGCAAGAATGTTAGAAACCAGAAACATTTCATATGTTTAAAAGTTCAGCTTTTTGTTTTTATAAAAATTTCCCCTCATTGTCATACTGAATTTTGACACTGGCTGACAGCATTTTACCCCTCCAAGTCCATCTCCTCTGTGAACTTCTACTCCTTCCCTCTCCCTCACCCTCTGTCCCCCACAAAGGAGCTGCCCTTTCTCTGTGTTTTCTTAGCACATTGCTTATGTTTTCACTACTGCTAGCTGTTTCTGCCTCCGTTACTTCCGGTGATGGCAAGTTTTTGAAGCAGGCAGGGTGCCTATGAATTGCTATCTTAAGACTACAGTTTTCAAATAAAGACAAGGACTGTCATGAAGAAGAGGAATTAAAATTTGCTGTGCGGGTTCTAAGGGAAGATGTAGGATGGGGGGTGGAAATCAGGCGATGAACTTTAATATTAGCAGTATCTTTTCCCATCTTTCTAAAAATAAAAGGAACTGCTTAAGTGTTTGAGCTGAGGCTAGATAACTACTTACCAGCGATGACGTTACAGGGATTAAGATATAAGGCAGAGGGCTTGATTAGGTCATTTTTTGGTAATTACTGAGAGAGTTATGATTAGATTCACTGGCAACTTCAGGACAAACCTAAGGGAGAAAATAAAGATGTGGAGAATGTGTCCTGAGATGGCCGTAGAGAAGGAACTGGAACTCAGACCCAGGCCTCCTCCAGAGAGAATAGATGCTGACAAGGACTCTAGGCTCTCTCCTCAGGTACATCAAGATCCATTTTAATTCACTGCCTCTAATCTTGAGCTTCATCCTGGCCATTTCGCAGGATCCTGGTAACCTCAAAGAGCAAGCCTTACTTTTGGATTTCTCCCAGCTCTGGTGCCAGTAGCCCACCCATGCTACAGGATCACTCTTGTTGGGGAGAAGTGGATAAAGAGTGTGGATTCTGGGATCAGTTTGCCTGGAACTGAATCTTGACTGTTCTGTGCAACTTTCAGCAAGTTAAGTAATTCTCATTGGTGCCACAGTTTCCTCATCTATAAGTATGAGGGAATGTATGGGAATAATACCATGTTTTATCGAAACCAAGACCATTGATTGTAAGATGTGCCATTGCTTTACCACTAAGAATGAAAAATATACTGTCCATTTGACAGTATACATTGTATCATTGATAAATCCTAGTTTCAGAGAGGTTAAAACAGAGGAAAAACCTTCCTCTTAGGATTGTTGTGAGGAGTAAATTGATATTTGCAAAGCACTTTTTCTTACAGCATCTGATATAAAATAAGTATTCCAAGTGCTAGCTCTTGTTTAATGTTGAACCTGTCCTACTTAGAGAAGATAATTTAGTCATATTGTCAGTGTTCATGGAGCACTGTGCTTGGAAGACACTGAACTTCTAGACCACAATCCCTGCTCTGAGAAACCTCATGTTCTAGTTATGGAGAAACTCAGGGCAAGAGAGAAATCCTCACTCGTACAGCCCAGGAGTAGGGACACAATTCTGGGGGAGCAGAGTAAGGCTAACTTTTGTTGGGAGAGTCAGGAAAGGGTTCACACAGGCAGTGGCATTTAAGCTTAATCAGGAAGCATGCGGAAGGGCTCACCAAAAAGAGAAAGGCCATCAGAGAACGACATTCCAGGCAGAGGGAACAGCATGTGTAAAGGCACAGACAGGGCTTATAACAATGAGCGTGACTGGAATGTTGAGGGGGTGTGTGTATGGGGGCGTGGTGGCAGCAGATGGTAAATCTGAAGAGGTAAGCTTCCCAGATTTTGAAGAGTTTTGTATGCTGAGCTCCATAGGACATTCTGTCCAGTAGGAAATGGGCAGATGACTGGGGGTTTTTAACAGTGGGGTGATGTAAACAGAATAGTGCTTCTTTCCTTCTATTTTGTTATTACATATTTATGCCTTGTAGATTTGCTCTTTTACATTTAGCTATGGAAATGTGGAGGCTGCTTTTAAAGCCTTTTTTGACACGAGTACCCCTTCTCTGACACTGAGGCTGTTCAGGCCATTGTGTAATTTGTAAGGTTGTTAAGGTAATAATATGATGAAGTCTTGTTTTCACAATGCTATTTTAATACAAACACTGTATTTACCAAACTAAGTGGCAGAATACTGGAGTGAGGCATATAAACTTTTCATATTAAAATTTTTTTTAATGTGATATTTCAAACTTACAGAAGAATCGTGCAAATAATAATAGAGTATCTATAAACTTTTTGTCTCTCTTCACCTGTTAACATTTTAGCCAGTTTGCTTTATCATTTGAGTACTCTCCCTCTCCCTCTCCCTCTCTATCTCTATCTCTGTCTCCCCCACTGCCTCCCCTCTCCCCTCAACACACAATATTTTTCTCTGAACCACATGAGAGTGAGTTCCATGGGGATATTCTCTTTAAAAACCACAGTAGAGACAGTACAGCTGTCATCTTCCATAAATTTAATGTTGATAAAAACTTTACTGTCTATATTCCAATTCTGTCACTTGATCCAATAATATTCTTTATAGGGTTTTCCCCCCTCCTCCAGTAACGGGATTCATCTAGGTCAGGTATTGCATTTAGTTCTCTTGTCTCTTTAGCCTCTTTTAATCTGGAATATTGCCAAAGATCTTATCTTTTATGATAATTGCCATTTCTAAAGAATAGAGTCTCCCCCTTTTTCTAACGGAACAGTCCTTATTTTAGTGTTTTTCCGATGTTTTCTCATGATTAGATTCAGATTATGCATTCCCTGCCAGAATGCTACATAAATAATGTGTCCTCAGGGTATCACATCTGGAGGTACCTGAAACCCATCTGCCCCTCATTGGTAATATTAATTTTGATCATGACTTGGCCAAAGTGTTTTCCAGTTTCTTCCCTATATTTATTACTAATTTTTCCCTTGGAACTAGTAAGCGATCTATGGGGAGACACTTTAAGACCATGAAAATATGCTCCTCGTCAAAACCTTTCCCTAGACTTGGCATCTGTTGATGATTCATGCTTAAACTAATCTTCACTGCAATGGTTACAAAATATTTATACTGTCTATGTTTTTTAAAGTTTGGTATTTGTAGTCTAATGTATACGTTTATTTTCTAATAGTAATCAAACAACTATTTTTATAAAATTCTTAAATTGTCAAACTTTTTATATTTACAATGATTCTTTCTGACTCAGTTCATAAAAATGGCGTCCTGTTGTCCATACCATCTAGCCATATTGAGAGTTCCTTTTCCAGCTACTGAAGATAGCTTCCTTAGTTCCTGTGTATGTTGACGATGGCTCCTGGAGGGTTAGGTTCGAGCCTGTTAGATTTTAATATTATCAATGGAGTGGGTGCCACAGGGAGACTTTATTATGTCTGCAACAGGCAGTATCTAAGGGAGCTCTAATTTACATAGAACTTTCTTAATCTTTTAGTTTCTGGCGAGGAACTTGAAGAGACATTTGTTGTGACTCAAGTATTAAAAATGTCGCATCTTTTTTGCAAAAAGGAGTAAGACACAGGCATGAGTGCTGATGTGAACTAAAGCACTTGGCCTGGTTTGATTCTCCTAACTGGTATTAGTGCTCTAGTCATTTTCCTGCGTTTTTAAAGCCATTTTGGTGGTTCTCTTAGGCTATTTTATTCTTCAGAGTTACAGGGATGCTAGAAATATTTGAAGGGATGGGGAACATGGCTCAGTTTCATTAGATGTCTTCATACTGTTGTAGCCTCTGTTGCTCTGGCCTGTAGGTTTTCTGCTTAAAAAAAAAATCCTTTCTTTCTGATCTGTTCTTCGTGATGGTCTTCACCTGTTCGCTTTCTGTTTGGCTTTGTGCTTTTCAAAGACTGTGGCCTGTGCTTCTCATTTTGGCTGACGGTGTTACTCTTAGTCATGAGGAGGGGAAGAGGCAACATTGTGAGTGACTTAACTTCAGGCCCCTTGCTACCATGATAAAACTAATTCTCAGTAATTTAAAGAAAAAGGCACTTCATTTCTTGGGTTTGGTACGTCTTTATCATTTTATGTTTTGAGACAACTGGGAAACCTCAGTTAAAAACAACCCCTGTTTGTGAGTGAGAGGGACAGTCAAGTGTTGCCACAATTTGAGGTTCAAATTCTGAGACCTTTATTGAGTGCCTGCTTCACATGAAGCACTATTCATGCAAGGGGGTAGGGTTTGTTACAGAGAGATTGATGTTGTGCTTCTTGCCTTGATCAAGTGGCATGCCTATCTTCCTTTTTAAATTGAAAGTTATTTCAATATTTTAGGTTTCAAAAACCTAAAAATAAACAGTTGAACTAATCAGCTGGCTTTAATTGGAAATGTGTACATTGACATGGTTAATTAACAGTATATTTACATCAGAGTTGGCCTGTTTCATATGACCCTGTTATAATAATTCTTTATGTGGGGACTTAATCGAGGAATATTTGTGTTTCTTGGATTTATTATAGACCATGACAACATTTATAAAATGCGGGGGGGGGGGAGGGTAAAACTTGTGGTGGAGAACGTAGAGAGGAAGGAGAGTAGAAGGGAGGTGGGGGCCACAATCCCTAGGCCCTCAGTTTTCTTACAGAGTGCAGTCACAATTCTGAGATAGCAGATAATGTTAGTCTTAACATAGGGGAATGCAGTGCTCCTTTCTGTGTTTCAGTGGCAATCTAGAGTGGAGTGGCAGATGGTGGAGGCAGGGGCCTCACCTGTTAAGGTGGGAGGTGAAGTCTGGTTTAGGGAAAGGGCATTGGGAATTAAGGTGAGGCAATAGATGTAGCAGAGAATGTAGAGGAAGGCCTTGGCAAAATCTGCTGTGGCCAAGATGAGGAGACTGCAGGGGTCTGACAGGGCCTGGTAGTGGTGCTGGTTTTGACAGGAGGTAAGTTGAGTGAGGTACTGGTGGATGTAAGTATGTATGGTCCATACGGAGATAGCGAGCAAACACATGGGCAGGGAGGACTGGTCATCAGAAGAAAACAGAGATGAAGATACAGACTTGGGGGCTGTGTGTGTGTGTGTGTGTGCGTGTGCGCGTGTGCGTGCGCGCACGTGTGTTTTGTGGTAGAAGGTGTGGGAATGGATGCTGTTGTCCCGGAAGAGGAAGCCTTATCTGTGGTAAGGCCTGAGGACAATCCAAGGACAGGTCCACTCCATTGCTAAACTCCGGTGGGTACCAATCACATTGTCATTTGTGTGAATGGCACCCCCAGGATTTGAGCATTGGGGCCAATCTGCAGGAAAGGCACTCAGATTTGGGATCATTTTGATTCATGAATGATAAGTGAATGGTACTGAGAAGAGATATTTTGAGAGATTGTTAGAGAATCATGCCAGTGCAATATTGCAGAAGCCGAGTCAAGAGGTTTTACAGAACAGCGTCAGATGTTATAGAGAGGTCAAGGAGAATGAAGCCTGAGAGGAGGCCTTTGTGCTCTGCATTTATGAGATCATTAATTAATTACTCCCAGGAGAACCCTGACCATGGAATGCTTGGAATGGAAGCTAGATTACAAGGGGTTAAGCAGTGAGAAGAGGAGCGGTGGGAGGTGGCTTGAGGAAGCAGCATCATTGAGACATTATTTTATGAACTAACTTTATAACATCATAGAATATTTCTAGATAAGGTGATAATTTTAAATTATTTTAAGAATTTTGTATTTTAAAGATTATTTTGAATTGTTACAGTGACGTTTTTAAATTTTTCTCATTTTAAAAATTTTGTCAAAATTTTCTGTAGTATTTCAGGAAATTAGTAATAGTCTCAAATTTTATTTCCGATGTCTATATTATCTCATTAAATTACATATTAATTTTAAATATTACATTAAATTTTATATTTCCCAAAATATTATGGAAGCTGGTTTGTGGTATTCCCAGTATACATCTGTAGAAAAGAAGCTATAATGAAAATGACTCACTTTTGTAAGGCTGTACAGTGAATTTCAGACTTCACATCCCTCAGTCTTTCCAATGAAACCAGAGTATTTCCTGATCTTGAATGACTGTATAGTTGAAGGTTGTAGCTAGTAATGATGATTTGTATTTCAAATATATATAGTGACATAGACTTGTGTTGGGAAGATAATATAGAAACCTAGGAAAAAAGATGTCGTGCTTGAACCAAGACAGTACTAAATAAATTGGGAGTTTAGTCTATACAGTCATTGCTGGTATTTGGACAGAACGGTTATGGATGAGAGGGAAGAACCTTATGATTTTACAAAAAGCCATCTTATGATAATTAGTGATTTTTCTTCCTTACATTGCTTGAAAGTTTGACGATTTCAGCTACCTTCTTAATTCTTCTGTTAAAAAATGTAGCTTAATTAAGACAGAGTCGGCATGTGTTGACATGGACATAAAATCAGTGCTCAATTAAATAAATCAATAAAAATAAATCAATTAAAATTCTTATAAATTTCACAGGATGCTTTGCCTTAGGAAAGTTTTGTGTTTCCCTTTTCTGTTTTTGTTATTTTTTTTAGTCTTTTTTGGGACTAGACTAAGACTGTAGTGGGTTTTTCTCCTTTTTGTTTTTCTGAACTGCATTAGCCATTCACAGAACAGAAGCAAATAGCCATTTTTAAAATTCATGTCTTCAAATGTTAATTTGATGCTTTGAGGCATAAATGACCTTTCTAGCCAGCCCAGACTTGTCAAACAAAGGAATGATAGGAACAAGCTGCTGTTTGTTCTAATACAACAGGCTGTTTTTCACAGAGAATTTCAAAACAATTTTGCTTCCCTCTCCTCCAAAACATTAAATTTAAACTGCGGCCTGTGCTAGGTTTGAATTTAGGAAGAATTGTATACACACAAGTGGTTAAAGTGGAATCCCAGCCACCTGTGCAAAATGCTTCAGCTTGTAGAATCTTCAGATGTGTGTAGTGCACTCCTGGCTTCTCAGGCCCATATTGGGCTCCAACAAAGCTGAGCCACCGAGTTCATAGAGTGTTGGAGGAGAGAAAGAGAAAGGAAGACCTAAAAAGTAGCTGAGCAGAGTGAGACAGTCAGTGTACACAGCTTTGTATTACTCTTGTTGCAGATTAGTTGAAACTAGTGAAGTGAACAGAGGCAGTATTTTGGAATGATTGCAGGTCTTTGGCACCAGAGGATTTGGGTGTTTTCATCACTTCACAGCTGGCTTACTAGCCTTGAGCCCTGGTGTGTCATCTAACCTCCATGAGTTTATCTGTCAAATGGGAATAATATTGCTTGTCCTGCTCCACTACCAACTCTGTACACGGATGTTTGTTGAGAGGCACCTATGAATGATGGATGTAAAAGTGTAAAAACCCTGTTGTGCATTTGTCTCAATAATTATGTTAACTTATTACCAGTTTGTTCTAGATGTCCACTGACACCAACTCTTCTTTTCCTGGATATGATGTAAAGAAGTAGTGGAAGTTTTAATTTTAGGTTTTTCATTGGGTTCTCATGTTCTAAAATAAATGACCAGGAATCAGGAAGCCAACAAAATAAAAAATAGTTCACCTATAAATACTATAAACCACCCCTTCTATAACCTGACCCCCAAATAATTTAATGTCCGGTTCTTTCCCTTGAAAGTTTAATATTCCACGTAGAGGAGTAGAACACATGCTTTGTTTTTGGTGGATTGTTAGTTTATTTTTTCTTCTTCGATATCATGAAAAAGGAAGAAAGAAGGCAACAATTCATTTTTGTCAAAGCAAGGATAGTGGCTCAGTAACCCAAATAAGTTTAAAATAGTCCCCATTATGCCCTGAAAATTTGTTTTTCTTAAGTATTATTAAAGAAATTGTTAGTACTATAACAACAAAAGATATATATAGAGTACATTTGGCATATTGCCTTTTATTCCCCCTCTAAGCAATGCAGAGAGCATTTCTATATTAATTTATATTTGGGGATTAGGTTTGTTTCTTAGGGGGAAGGGGATCATTTGGAAGTTTGATAGTTCTAATTAGGAAAAGGCTTTCTATTTACAAGAAAGCACACAGTGTGGCATATTGTTATGTTTTAATAGAAAGGGGAACATTAGGATGTGTGTAGGAGCTAAGAAATTACCTTTGGATCTAAAGTAATAGCTTAGCCTCTTGACCAGGGTAATACGATTGGTTTGTAGACTTAGTTTTTAATGGGAGGGGTTGAAGGAGGATGTGAAAAAGAAAGGGAAAAGTTTGTAAAATTAGAATTCTTATAAATTTCACAGGATGCTTTAAGCTCTTACCCCAGTTCTGAAACAAATGTGCCAGGTTTCATAATTTATGATGAGCTGTTATATTTTATGAAAATGATTAAAATAATTGTAACCTGCATTTACTAAATGGTATGGTATATTCCCTTGACAAAATTCTATTTTTAGGACCTTGGGATTTGGTGGGAATAATTTTGTGAAAAGATTCTTGTACTGGAAACCAGGGGAGATACCTATGTTCTGGACAGAGTCCAGCTACTAGCTAGTTGTTTAACCTTGGGTGTTTCACTAGACTTCCATGGACCTTCTTTCGTGTGATAAATGATTGAAAATATAAATAATTAAGTTAATGTCTCAACTACCAAAATTGTATCTGTAAATACAATTTACAAAAATGTAAAAAAAATACATTTTTACTGTTTTTGTCCTTGGGGAATGTTATTAGAACTAGTAGTGGAACTTATTTTAAGTATATATATTCAAAATACTGTATTTGTTTTTCCCTTGAAGAGTTTTCGCTTAGCCAAATGGATTGATTTAAAGTTCTTGACCACAGCTGCTATAGATATGTGTGCACAGCTACTGTTTTGGTAAACACAGACTAGTAACCAGATGGTAGTAATACTTTAAAAAGTTGGGCTATATGGGCTGGGAACCATCCAAATGGAATTTTCAGTGTTTTGCCTAGGTACATTGGATTTAGTGTACACTAAATGAGTTTGAGTGTCTTTTATTTCTGCAGTGGCTAGAAAGAACAAATAGAGTATTATGTGGAATACAAATAATGCTTATTTAGCTTGCAGTTGATTCCTTCTGATAGATGTTCCAAACTGCTGTCAGACTATATTTACTTACTCATAAGCAGATGTGCTTTTGCTTTAAATCAGGATAACTATTGCAAACTTAGTTATGCGTATTTTAAACAACTGCTAAGGATTACATTTTAAAATCATTGTTGATTAAATAAGCTGATTTATTATATTTCCTAAGATTGTTGGTTTGGTGGTTGTTTTCAATGACAAAGTTAATTTTGTGTTTTGAAATGCTGATTAAAGATGGGAAAAAAATTTTTTTCTGTTCTGCAGTTCAGTATGTATATCTAAGGTGAGCAATTAATTACTATATTTAAAAAACTATAGTCACTGTTATCAGCAAATGAGATGTTGATGGCAATTTGGACATCAGCTGACCCATGTTTTAACTAAACAATAAAGTAGTAGTAGTAATCTTAATCTTAAAATTTACAGGTTGGTAGTACTGGAGAATATTTTCTCCAGTTTTAGTTTTTTCTCCTACATGTATATTGTTGTTATGGTTTATTTAAGATCTTTGCTAGGTAGGTGCTATACTATTCATCAAATATATAAAGCTTCTGTAGTTTCAGATCCTGACATTAGTCAGACTGAACTAACTTATTCATGGAAGCACTGGTCACTACCAACTTTTTTCTGGTTTGGTGATAGGTTCTGTCTACTTCAGTGGGTTTTGTATGATAGTTCCTACTATTTCTCAGATTACTTTTTTCTAGCATTCACGTGTGCGTGCATTCACAACAAATATTTGTTGAGTCATCATCATTAGGTGTTAGACATTGTGCTAGAACAAATAGGTAACCCTCGTTCTCTGGAGCATGCTTGGGAGCTGGTAAAAGATGGTGTGGGGTGGGTGGTCATGTACACGCACTTGTAAATTTATTTCCTTGGAGAATTAGAATCTAAACTTATGCATCTGAGAGAAAATAGATTAATCTTTTAAAGTTTATTACCAATTTTTAGGCCTCATGTTTTAGATTTGTGAGTAAATGCCAAATGGTACCTGTCATTTACCGTGGGCACCTCACATGGCCACTGTATCTATATCACACCAGCAAGCTTATATGTAGCATCCAACTACACACAAAAACAAAATCCACTAGTCACCTTCTGTAACTAAAAGGTGTATTCACTAACAAGTGTGGATGATTTATAAAGCTAGAAAAACCTTATTTATTAATCTGAGCAAGTCCTTAATCGCAGCAGTACTAACTGTGGTAAAGCAATTCCAGATTATTGTGCCAGTGTGGTACTTGTACTTCTGTTAACACAGGCATTAGTTCATTATTGTGCATCTAGTATCACTTAGGTTTGATTAGTATAATACTGCCATTCATGGTGGTTCTTAAATATTGAACATTCCCAGCTTCCTGCTGAGTATGAGGGTTAAAGAACAAAAGCAATGGTAATTTATGGTATGAGGACTGTATGTAATAGCTTAAAGCTTTCCCCCACCCCACCCCATTCAGAGGTTTATTCAATAACATGTATCACCACAGTTTACAAAAAAAATTGTTTTCTTTAACATGGAATTAATTGCTGATGAGAGAGAAACATGCTAGAAATACGGCTTTTAACATAAATGTACAGATTTTCCAAAGGAGCAATTCTAATACTCAAGGTTTACCAACGGCTGTTAATAATTTAACATTCCCTCACCGCAACCCCTCAACCTAATGTAAAATTGTATCGAGGAGTCAGGAGCCTAGGATATGAAGTAAATTATTAGTAATTGCCGGCCACAAACTTGTCATATTTGGTTACCTTACTCTGATTCATGATTTTTTGGTCTTCAGTGTTCTGTATGCTGTTCATTTGGACCCTGTGTTACAGACAACACTAAGGAAGAGACCTAATAAAAAGTCCCACGTATTTCAAAGAGAATAATTTAGAATAATGCTACTTAAGAGTACCTAATATCAGAACAAACAGGCATTGAACAGCATATAATTCCACACATTATGCAGAGACATTAAATATACATATTAGTAAGGTAGCAGATGCTTTAGTTCTGAAATTGACATGTAAAATAGCAGTCTGTCTCTGCAGGGCTCCGCTCCAGCCAGCGCTCCTTCACATGTAATGAATAGCTAATTTCAGTCCGATGGTCCATAGGAGACTGACTGGGGAACTGGGAGGAGGAAAGCATTCCAGCTCTAAGAGCAGCAGGATGTGCTGAGATGTGCTTTTTAATGGAGAAACATTTTAGAACTCTTGGGGGTAGATTCATAAAGAGGGTTGTGCATGTGTTTTTGTGTTTAAATTAAGGAATTATTTTAATAAGTTAGACAACCGGGAGTCTGGCAGCTGTACTGCAAAAGAGAAAAATCAGAATCTGGCTACTGAACTAACAGCTCAAAAATAACTTGCACTTTTGATAAAATATGTTCTAAAACTATCTTGTGTCCAGTGGAACCATTTATTAGAAATAGACATTTGAGAATGTAACTAGTTGAAATTTGGAGCTGACTTTTAAAGCGAGTCTTTGCCTGTATACAGGAAAAGGGAAGTGACTTTTATTCTTTTGCTTCATGGAGATTTCTTTGTCATTTGAGATTTCCCTATGTTCGTAATTCTTTCATCCATCTATCCAGTCAATATTTGTTGAGCATCTGCTATGTACCATGATGTTCTGGGAGCCCACAGATGAATAAAATCAGTCTTCACCCTCAAGCAGTTTATAGTCTTATGGAAAGACAGACTTATAAATGCTATAACTAAAATGAAAATAAGGATTTTATGTGTGGAGACTAGAGTTTTGAAGCTAAAAGACTGCTTTTGTATTGTGAAGTATAACATACATATTGAACAGTATATAAAACATGCCTACAGTTGAACAGATAGTTATAGAATTACACTTTATGTATTCTTTGTACTTGCTTCTTTTATTCAACATTATGTGATTCATCTGTGTGGTTGCCTGTAGCATTCTCATTGCTGTAATCTATTTCATATTTCTACCATACTTTGTTTAGTCTTTCTACTGTTGGTGGACATTTGGGTTGCTTCCAGTTTTGGGGTATCATTAACAGTGATGCTAAGAGTGTTTTTGATTATGTGTCTTGGTATATATGTACATGCACTTCTTTAGTATATATTCGCCTAACAGTGGAATTGTTGGGTCATAGAGTACATGTACTTCAACTTTACTAGATAAGGATAAACTGTTATTTCTAAATGACTTGTTCCAGTGTAAAAAGACTTTTGAAGGATTTTTGGCATTGTTGGGTTTTAAAAAGTCAAATATTATAGAATTTGGTTTTCTCATGAGAATGTGGTGGGGATAGTTATATGTAGCTATAAAGTTCAGACGTCCTTTCAGTCTAACCTGGATTGCAGGAATATGCATGAAATGCCAAATCATGACTTAGTATTTTACTCTGGTAATTGGAAAAGTCTTTAATGAATTGGAGAACATGGGAAAGATCTTTGAGGCTAGAAAGCATGCCACAGTTTTGATTAATGCTCTGAAGAAAAGGTGTGTGTAGGGGTGGAAGCTAGAGTACATTAAGGGTGCAGAAAGTTTAGTGGCTTTAAAATGTTGAGCTCACATTTTGAAGTGTAATTCTATTTTAATCTCTTTCCTAATGGAAGAAGAAAGATGACTGATTTGGTAGGGTAATCTTCTTTGAAAAATTGACAGTTCTTTGGAATGAGGCCCAGCTCTCTTTTCAGATTTTGTGTGAAATAGGAAAATGGCAGTTTTTTAGGTGCTGTTGGTTGTGGGGATAGGGGCTGTGTGTAGGGAGGAAGTACTAACTCTTGATATAGTCGGAGAGCAGATAATAGGGAGGTAGTGGATATTTCACATAAATCAATCCCTCTTATCTTCCCAGACAGGAGAAAGAATGTCATGAATATTAGAACAATTAGCAGAGCATTACTTTAAAGATACTGGGGACACACAATTTACTTTTTCTTAGCCTCCAAATCCATAAGAAATATGAAGACTTATTAAAAACTGCTTTTTTTTTTTGTAAACTGATTTTTAAAATACCTTTTCCCCACAGGTCTCTCTGAGAACTGAATTTACAGGGTGCTTGAAGCTTGTTTTTGCCATCTAGTGCAGCAAAACACGTCTGAGCATGCGTGTTTGGGATGTTCAGACCCAAAGCTGTGTTGGTTGAGTGAAAGGGAAATTTTCTATTCTATTCAGTTCAATTCAGTGACCATTTAATGCATGCCAACCATGTGCCTGGTCCTGGTAGGTACTGAGGACACAAAGATGAATAAAACAGCCTACAGTCCACTGGGACACACAGGCATATAAACAATTCACCATAGTGTTATGTGATCAGGGGCTGTAATGACAATCTGCAGAAAGTATTTTGGTGCACAAAAGAGACAACAAATGCTTTTCTGTGTGTGTGGTGAGTGGTGAGGTCCTAGGTAGTGGTGGCCTTTCACTGCGAGGATGAATGTATTTGAAATAGGTCATACAGGTGACTAGGACTTCTAGAGAGAGAAGAAGGGACATATTTAGCAGAGGAAACTGCATGAGCTAAAGGGTTTATGTTGTTAATCTAGATAATGGATAATCTACATGAGATTATATTATGTGTAAAAGTTAAAATTTTGTGGCGATTTAGGCTGTG
The DNA here is from genome assembly GCF_028021215.1 of Eschrichtius robustus. Lineage (NCBI taxonomy): Eukaryota > Metazoa > Chordata > Mammalia > Artiodactyla > Eschrichtiidae > Eschrichtius > Eschrichtius robustus. Next base: position 48,070,833 of record NC_090825.1, read on the forward strand.
ATCCCAAATTTGAAGTTGTTAGCTTTTCCTCTTTTGTTTTTTTAATCACTAAAATACACATACTCATAACATTTTTTTTCTTTCAGGCAGAGTTTAGTAATTAGGCAGACTTACCTTGAAAACCCTTCCTGGATGTAAGATAGTTTCATAGGTAGACTCTAGTCAGTTCATCTTTCATCATTCAGAGCTACTTATTAAATGCTTAAATGCAAATCATCTGTGTTCAGGAGAGTATAAGAAGACCTAGTCGTTGCTTAAACTTAGTCCTTGCTTTATAGGGTGGTGATTTCCAACCCTCCCCCTATATGTTTTATACATTGGTTAAAAAAAGAAGTTAATCTATACAGTTGAATATTCCTTTCAGAGAGAAATAAAAGTATTGGTGGACATAACCTTAAAAATTATCTAGTCTTCCTCCCACGTTTTATATGTGGGAAACTAAGGCCTAATTGGGTAAATGACTCATCCAAGAACACACAACACAGCCCATCTGTAGGCGGGGGCTGGTTGAGGAGATGGGGATGTGTTAGGCTCAGGTTATCTGATGGCCTAGACCCAGGCTTTTTAATAGTTTCTGTCTGACAGGATTTGAATATGTCACAGATCAGTCTTCTCATATTTACTGCAATTATGGTTTAAAAAATTTATCTGATTAAGCTAGATTGGAGGCAACGTGGTGTGGCAGAGTCAGATGAACTGCCACTTAGCACATCAACATCGTGTGCATCATCAACATCAACTCTTCTAGTTTCCTTTTCCTTATCTGTAACAAGGGGGAAAGTAATATGTATTTTATTGAGTTGTAAAACTTTTAAATATAAAAGCTCCTAACAGTGCTTGGCTATTAATTGCTACTAGTGTCTTTTCTTCTTTATATATGTGGAGCAAATGAGATCATAGAACAGAAATTACTTTTCAAAGCATCTTGTTCTGAAGGGGGAGGGGCAGGATGGGGTAGGGGATTAAGAAGTGCAAACTACGGATAACTATATACCTGAAACTTGTATAATATTGTAAATCAACTATACCTCAACCAAAGGAAAAAAAAAAACCCCAGGAAGTATCATGTTCTGTACAAATGAACACAGGCCTATTAAATTAGTTTCCTTAGAATATAAAGTTTTTAAAATATATATGTGTGTGTGTGTGTGTATATATATATATATATATATATATATATATATCTGAATCACTTTGCTGTACACTGAAACTAACACAACATTGTAAATTAATTATACTTCAATAAAAAGTTGAAAAATAATTTTCTTCTCATTCACTATTTAATTCTCTCCTTCATAACTAGTTTGTCTAATGGCAATATTACTTCATTAAAGTGATTATAGAACTTAATGTTTATTTTAGTAAATCCCATGATTCTCTAGTAAATGAGATAGTATATGTGAACAAAAAAGCCTCTGTTTGGGGGAGGAGAGACGATAGAGGTGTTGGTAGGCATTCTGAAAAAATTGTTCAAGGAATGCCTCACAGAGTCCTACTGGCTCTGATCTGATGCACTTGGAGACATTAAAAAGAAAAAAACAACAACATTGAACCAAGAAGTATATGGGAGTATGGTGAGAAGATTTGTTTGTCATGTGGAAGTCAAAAGTAAGCATATATAGGAATGAAGAGGAAGGGTAAGGCCATACGTAGTTGGGAGTGAAAGTTGAGTGAAACTAACCTTGACTGGAGATATTGAAGTAGTCTGAGAAAATCACAGTGCCCATAGGAATAGAGAGTAGTAGGTGTATGTAGGATAGTTTGACATTATTTACTTGAAATGCCACCTACTAGGGGAATATGTTGGGAAGACTCATAAAATGGCAACACTGTCACCCTGGCAGTCTTTGTAATCAGAGCATCTTCTTTCCCTCTTTGAATCCCATTGTTCATCCTGTAAGATTTCTTTTTGGCATTTACATCTAAGAATGTTGGTTCCTGGTGTTTTGTAAAGTCTTAGGTCCATCCTAATACTACAATAGAGCAGTAAATTAGAAAATAGCACCAGTACCTGTAGGATATGCCCACTGTTTCTTTTCAGTCACGTTGGTTTCTCATTCTGCTTCACTCAAGCCGAATTTCGATTTATTTTCTTAAATTTCCAGAGGTTTAATACTTTCTTATTTGATTGTTTTTAATAGCCTAGGTTTGAATAAGGCCATTTATACCATCCCATAACTCTCCTCTGGTTAAATTATGCCAGTCTGCACTCAAAAGGTGTTTAGTAGTTTGGTTTGTAGAAGTAGTAGTAGTAGTAGTAGTAGTAGTAGTAGTAGTAGTAGTAGTAGTAGTAGTAGTAGTAGTAGTAGTAGTAGTTTGCATGAGCTTTTGTTGTCATAATTCCGAGAGTCACATTCCCAGCATAGCTGGGATGGATGGTGATGCCGACTGTACAAAGCTTGTGGGGGACCCACTCCATCCCTTTCATAATCTTTGTCCCTCTCTGTTTGTCAGTGTGGATATTTTAGGACAGTAACAGGTGCGAAGCAGATGGGAAGGCAGTCTGAGTGAAACACCTGTCCCCTGATTGACCTCCAGGTGTGATTCAGGCAGTAACTAAAAAGGAAGGTTGACTGGAAATATAAATAAGTGGTCCCCTCACTGCCAGCGTAACCAGAAAGGCACACAGAGTTGGGCTGGGGTGCTGAACAGTTTGGACTGATTCTGCTAAATGCTTCAGTGGAATGAAAGAACAGCTTATTTTTTAGAAATATTATGTGTTCCAAATTAATATACCCCTATTTCTTCTTAGAAACTCTGAACCTAGTTGCAACCCAAAAGCCTCCTGTCTTCTGACATCCTCAGCCGCTTCTTTCTCTCCCTCCCTTCTTTCTGCCCCTCTTCTTGGATCATCTTTCCACTCACCTTTCCCCTCCAACAATCTGGTAGTAGCAGAAAGTTGAGGGGAAAATGGTAGTTTGTTCAAATTCTTCTTTGCCCCAAGTATGAAATGGGTATTGCTGCAAGCAGTGAAAATGGATGGCTATAGTTTGACTTTGACCTATCAGCCTTCCCATTCTACTGGGAAGGGGAAGGGCTGGGACAAAATGGGAACGCATCCCAGAGACTCATGTACTCTTGCTTTAAGTGATTTCTCATTTGTATGGTTTATTAAAAAAAAAAAACAAACTGATACACTAAATAAGGGCTGCTAAAAAGTATGCACTCCACTGAATTGCCACCTTAACACATTTCCCTTAAGTGGGTTAATAAAACCCTCTGACAGTGATAGGTCACTGTTGGAGATTTTTGTCACTTCCTGTTGCCCTAATGGTTATACTTCTCTGAACTATGAATGCTTGACCTGCATAATCAGTTGATTATTATTGTTGTTACTAAATATTTACAGGACTCCAAAGTAGTAAATAGTAAACAAAGAAAATACTACCCTTACCCCATAAGCAAATGATTCATGAAGGTGAGACTTGGGGCAGGGAAAAGCCTGCACTCAAGGGAGAAATAAATGAGGGCAGGGAGGAGGAACCTCAGGAGCATTTGCCATTGGTCATTTTGGAAACACTTAAATAGTCGAGTATATTTTTTAGGGCTATCTGCAGTTTTACTTCATTCAATTGAAGTTTATTTATTTAAGGATAATGTGGTTCCAAGAAGTCTGTTTCCAGGGACTATAGTTTGAAGCTCCTGTTACCTTAAAAAGTATGTCCTGATTCCTGAAGACTGACCTGACCGTCTGGCTAGTGTGGTTGTTGTCATTGTGATCCATAAAGACTGCTTTAATTTAGGAGTGATTTATCCTGAGTGTTAACTGCTTACAACTGCACAGAAGAGGCAGTAGTTCGAGTTTTGGCTCTTGCTCAGCTGAGGGAACTTGAGCTACCTTAGTCCTTTCAAAAAGCCTGACTAGGAAGCTGGCATCATGGTAGGAATGTTTTAGTTAGATTCAGGAAATCAAGGTACAAATGTCAGAGTAACTTAGATTGACAGACTAGGTTATTTTTAAAACCCAAATTGTGCTTTAAAGGATAATCCTATTAAATACATTATTTAAAGTTTGTTATTCGTATATCAAGAGACCTGTAGGAAGTAATAAAACTTCCTTTAACTTTTTTGTTTTCTTTTAATTTCTCCAGTGACCTTAGTTTTTCAACTTTATAGTTTTTCAAAAGCAAAATTTCACATTGCAATAAAATCCTCCCATGAAAGGAAATGTGGTTTTTAAGCTTTACCTTGGTTACTTTTATACCCTCTGGGTGTTTGGGGATTTTTGTTTTCCCCCTTTGAAATCAAAACTTGACTGGAAAGCATCATTAAGTAAATGATTATTTTCATGTGGAATCAAGTATTTCTCATTAAGTAAGAATATAGTAAACTTCGAGTTAACTTACATTAAAAAAATAGTTTAATAATGACCAAAGTTAGCTCTTTATAAGCATACTTTTGACGTCTTATAGCCCAGCCCTGTCATCATGATGCATTTTGGCCAATTTCCTCTCTTGGGAGCACTATATTTAGGTGTGTGTATTGAGCTTAGGGCCACTTTAATGTTTTGTATTTAGAATAGACCTGCTGTCTTTATAATAATAATAATTATTATTTTTAATTTTATTTATTTATTTTATTTATGGCTGTGTTGGGTCTTCGTTTCTGTGCGAGGGCTTTCTCTAGTTGCGGCAAGCGGGGGCCACTCTTCATCGCGGTGCGCAGGCCTCTCACTATCGCGGCCTCTCTTGCTGCGGAGCACAGGCTCCGGATGCGCAGGCTCAGTAATTGTGGCTCACGGGCCCAGTTGCTCCGCGGCATGTGGGATCTTCCCAGACCAGGGCTCGAACCCGTGTCGCCTGCATTGGCAGGCAGATTCTCAACCACTGCGCCACCAGGGAAGCCCTGTTTTTATAATTATTATTGATCACAGGTAAAATTTAAAAAGTTAAAGCCAGTATCTTTATTTTATTATTTTTTTAAATTTTATTTATTTATTTATTTATTTATTTATTTATTTATTTATTTATTTATTTATTTATTTATTTATTTATTTATTTATTTATTTATTTATTTATTTATTTATTTATTTATGGCTGTGTTGGGTCTTCATTTCTGTGTGAGGGCTTTCTCTAGTTGCGGCAAGTGGGGACCACTCTTCATCGCGGTGCGCGGGCCTCTCACTACCGCGGCTTCTCTTGTTGCGGAGCACAGGCTCCAGACGCGCAGGCTCAGCAATTGTGGCTCGCGGGCCTAGTCGCTCCGCGGCATGTGGAATCTTCCCAGACCAGGGCTCGAACCCGTGTCCCCTGCATTGGCAGGCAGATTCTCAACCACTGCACCACCAGGGAAGCCCAAAGCCAGTATCTTTACCTTGATTTTTTATACTGTATTTTATACCTAAATGTGATAACTAACCTATGGCAGTTACTCTAGGAATCTTTTATTTAAAAAACTTAGTATTTAACCCAAAATTTATTTTGAGGGCATTTTATTAATAAATTGTAGATTTTGAAAAATGAGATGCATAGAATATTTCAGAATCTGAAGACATTTTAATCAGAGTACTGAGTTAACTTTGATCTGGCCATAAGGATGACAAGAGTATTCAGAATTATGTGATAACAGCTCAAGTGGGTTTCTCTTTATTATCTTTCCCAGCATACACAAGCTTCTTGTTTTTGTGAAAGGTAAATAGTTTATCCTAGGATGGCAATAGAAGAAGCTTCTTTCTTTTTAAATGGAAGAAGGTAGACATCCCAGTGTAACACTGGACTTCATTAACTAAACTTGCTTTACATTGTAGTCTCTGAATGGGTGACATACTTCTCAATGTTTTTAGAAATGGCTGTTTTTTAAATTCAAAAAAGATGAAGTTTGGAATTTTATAGAGATTGAAAAGATTTCAGCACCTAATGAATTACGTTTAGTTGGCAGGATGTGTATCTGTTAAAGATGAACTTCTTCCTCACGCCTTTTATAATTAAAAATAAATATATAATGGATATAAAAGAATATAATACATTTGTGACTTACGAAGCAAAAAACACAGGGAACACTTTGTGTACCCTTCGCAGACACCTTTATTTCACTTCTTACTTCCCACCATCAGCAGAAGTTATCAGGTACCCTGAATTTTGTATTAAACATTTCCTTGCCTTAAAAAAAAAAAAAAAAAAATTCCCATTTGATATTCTGCCTACTTCTTTATATACCATAACTTGCTTTTTTCAGTTTTTCCTCTCTAAAGTATTATATTTGAGATTCATTAAAACAGATGTGATTACATTTTTTGCAGAAATAGAACAAACAATCTCAAGATATGTGTGGAACCACAAAAGACCAAATAGCCAAAGCAATCTTGAGAAAGAAAAAACTGGAGGTATCATGGTGCCTGTTTTTAAACTATATTACAAAGCTATAGTAATCAACACAGTATGGTATTGGCATAAAAATAGACAGACATATCAGTGGAACAGAATTGAGAGCCCAGAAATAAACCCACACATGTGGTCAATTAACTTATGACAAAGGAGCCAAGAATATGCAATAGGGAAAGGTCATCTCTTCAATAATTGGTGTTGGGAAAACTGGACAGCCATATGTGAAAGAATGAAACTGGACCATTCATTCATGTTGTTAGTTACTTGACGTCAGTCTTAGCGATGATTTTTTTTTTGGATCTGACTCCAAAAGCAACGGCCACGAAAGCAAAAGTAAACAAGAAGGACAACATCAATCAAAAAACTTCTGCATAGCAAAGGAAATCATCAGCAAAATGAAAAGGCGACCCACTGAATGGGAGAAAATATTTGCAAATCACATTTCTGATAAGGGGTTAATATGTAAAATATAGAAAGAACTCATTCATCTCAATAGCAAAAAACCAAGGAATTCGAATAAAAAATGGGCAGAAAATCTGAATAGACATTTTTTCAAAGAAGACATACAGATGGCCAACAGGCACATGAAAAGATGCTCAACATCACTAATCATCAGGGAAATGTAAATCAAAACCACAATGAGATATATCACCTCACACCTATTATAATGGCTTTTATCAAAAAGACAAGAAATAACAAACGTTGGCAGGGATGTGGAGAAAGGGGTATCCTTATTCATTGTTGGTGGGAATTGCTGCAGCCACTATGGAAAAGAGTATGGAGGTTCATCAAAAAATTAAAAGTAGAACTGCCATATGATCCAGCAATTCCATTTTTGGGTATTTATCCAAAGAAAATGAAAATACTTAACTTGAAAAGATATGTATACCCCTATGTTCATTGCGCCATTATTTACCATAGCCAGGATATGGAAACAACCTAAGTAAGTGTCCATCAATGGATGAATGGATTAAGAAAATGTGGTATACAGTGGAATATTATTCAGCCATAAAATAGAATGAAATCTTACCATTTTCAACAACATGGATGGACCTTGAGGGCATTTACGCTAAGTGAAATAAGTCAGAGAAAGACAGATACTGTATGATCTCACTTATATGTGGAATCTAAAACAAAACAAAACAGAAACCAAGCTCATAGATACAGACAACAGATTGGTGGTTGCAGAAATGGTGATTAAAAGGTATAAACTTCCAAAAACAAATGGGTCATGTGGATATAATGTACAGCATGGTAACTGTGGTTAGTAATACTGTATTGCACATTTGAGAGTTGCTAGAAGAGTGGATGTTAAGAGTTCTCATGTAAGAAAAAAATTTTGTAACTGTATGGTGATGGATGTTATAAAATGGACTATTATGGTGATCATTTCTCAATGTATACAAATATGGAATAACTGTGTTGTACACCTGAAACTAATACAATGTTATATGTCACTTATACCTCAATAAAAAAAAGAAAAAGAAACCAGATGTGATTGATTTTCACAGCTATAAAGGGTTCTACCATATGAGTATGTCACAACTTAAGTCTGCTGCTGATAGATATTTGGGTTGCCAGTTTTATATTACAAAGCTGCTGAGTTATTATATTATGAAGCTGAATTATTTGTATGTCTCCTGGTACATATGTGCAAGTATGTCTCTAGAGTCCTCCTACCCTTTCTCTTGCTATGAAATATCCTCTTAATCTTTAAATTGAAACATTAGAAATTTACCTTAAAGCAGCCCAAAGGATCTTTGTGGCTTAGATATTGGTGACCTGTTTGCTAAGGTCTAAGTAACCATACTAAGTAACTAGTAACCATATCAGATTCTTTTTAAAAAACTTTTAATTTTGAAATAATTTCAGATTTATAGAAAAGTTGAAAGACGTACAGAGAGTTTTCATAAGCCCTCTACCCAGCCTCCCCTAATGTTGACATCTTATACAACCGTGTATCAGAACTAAAGAAATTAACATTGGTCCAGTACTATTAACTACAGGCTTTATTCAGATTTCCCCAGCGTTTCTCCTAATGTCCTTTTTGAGCATCCAGTCCAGGATATCATATTGTATTTGGTCATTATGTTTCCTAGTCTCTTCTAATTTGTGACAGTTTAGTGGTCTTTCTTTGTCTTTTATGACCTTGACACTTTTGAAGAATACTGGGCAGGTATTTTTGTAGAATGTCCCTTAATTTGAGTTGTCTGATGCTTTTCTCATGATTAGATTGAGGTTGTGCATTTTTTGCAAGAATATCACAGAAATAGTAATGTTCACTTCTCATTGCATCATTTCAGGGGGTACCTGATATCAACTCGACTTGCAGTTGGTTATGCTAACCGTGATCACTTGCTTAAGTGACAGGTTTCTCTGCTATAAAGCTACTGTTTTTTACTTTTCATTAGATGGGAGTTACTAAAGTCCAGTCCATCCTCAAGGGGAGGAGAATTAAGCTCCACCTACTGGAGGGAGGAGCATCAAAGAATTTAAGTTACATATCTGGAGGGGAGATTCTTTGAGACTATGCAAATATTCTGTTTCTCTTTAAAGCTTTACCCACTAATTTTATCATTCATCAGTATATCTTGGCCTGCAGCAAATATTACTGTGGCGTTCTAATGATGATTTTTATTTCTCTCATCCTCTCTACATTTTTTAATTGGAATTCTTCTATAAGGAAGATGTGTCCCTTCTTCTTCATTTATTTATTTATTCATTCAATAATTTTTATCAGTATGGACTCAGATATTTATTTTATTCTTTGAGTTATAATCCAATACTAATGTTATTTTGCTGCTCAGATAGTTGCATCCTGGCCACTGGGGACTCTTTCAGGATGGGACAGTTCCCTCAATTTTTTTTAAGCACTTTCTTTCTGGCATCAGTATTTTCTTCATCCCAACCCTAGAATCAGCCATTTTTTCCCAGAAGCTTTGGTTTCTTTTATTGGTATTTAGAAACCAAGATCTGGGCGTGTCTTGTTTTTTAAAATAGTGTTCTTCTTGAAAAAACATAGAGCCTTCTTATGTTAGACTTCTTATGTTAGATATGTTTATCCTAAAAGTTATTTTTTTATGTGTGTGGGAAAAGTGAGATTCATATGGTGACAGGTAGAAAAGTTAACCCTTTCTTATTAATATTGGTAGAAGTGGGCTTTCCTGGTGGAGCAGTGGTTGAGAATCTGCCTGCCAATGCAGGGGACATGGGTTCGAGCCCTGATCTGGGAAGATCCCACATGCCACGGAGCAACTGGGCCCGTGAGCCACAATTACTGAGCCTGTGCGTCTGGAGCCTGTGCTCCGCAACAAGAGAGGCCGCGATAATGAGAGGCCCGCGCACCACGATGAAGAGTGGCCCCCACTTGCCGCAACTAGAGAAAGCCCTCGCATAGAAACGAAGACCCAACACAACCATAAATAAATAAATAAATAAATAAATAAATAAATAAATAAATAAACCCCAAAAAAAGTTTAAAAAAAAAATATTGGTAGAAGTGATTAATCAGACATGTTACCACATCACATATTTCTAGTAATGAGAAGTAATTTTAGAATTTACCTTTTCAAGTTCATGGCACTTTTGTGGAAAACTTGAAAAGTAGTTTATTCATTTTTCTCTAATTATTACTTTCTCTCTGGGATATAATTGAGAACAATGAATCAAGGACAAAAGAAGAGCCCTTGAAACTGCCAAGCTAAATCCACCAGTATCCCCAGACTCAAGTGTAAGCACTGAACTCATAGAAGAAAACCTGAGGCCTGTGCTCAGACCTCGTTTAGTATTATTTTTACACAGCTCTAAAAATGGTGGTTATCTAGTTTCCAAAGTCCTAGAAAGATGTAAGCCAACATTTTAGAAGAACTAGAGGGGATGCAGCTATTAGTCAAAATGTCAACATGAGAAGGGGGCATTTGACTTCTGCAAGGAAGGAGAGAGAAAGAGCAGACCAGTACTCGGCCATCAGGGCAGTGCAGAAGCTCTTTAGCTGAAAGGCCAATAACCTGGCTGAGTAATGCTGTTGAGGGCATTGCTGGGAGGACATAATGCAGTAAATGTTCATCATGATAACCTTGAGTCATCAAGCAAGTGTTAAATTAGATTTTTTTGATACTGTTTAGAAAGTTAAAATGTTGATACATTTTTTGAAAGATTTTCATCAACCTGTTGAAGTGAACATGCTCCTTCCAGGAATAAATCTTCCCTCAGTTTTTCAGGCTAAACCTTTTGTTCTTAAGAATTACTAAGAGGTGGGACTTCCCTGGTGGTCCAGTGGTAAAGAATCTGCCTTACAATGCAGGGGACGTGGGTTCGATCCTTGGTCAGGGAACTAAGATCCCATGTGCCACAACTACTGAGCTTGCGTGCCTCAACTAGAGAGCCTGCGTGCTGCAAACTGCAGAGCCCACGCGCTCTGGAACCCACATGCCACAACTACAGAGCCCTCGCTCCCTGGAGCCTGCATGCCACAACTAGAGAAGAGAAAACCCGCGCGCCGCAACAAAGAGCCCACACACCTCAATGAAGGTCCCGCGTGCCACAACTAAGACCCAATGCAGCCAAAAATAAAATAAATAAATGAATAATAAATAAATCTTTGAAAACAAAAAGAATTACTAAGAGCCAAATTTTTTGAGCATACAGCGCTACTGTTTTAGTAAAGTCATGATCATGAAATCAGCTCTTCATTTAATCTGATTAATACCAGCTTAGTGTTCCCTTAGGGTATCAACCTTTCACTTCTGATTTTCCCCCTTAAAAATTATGTCATTAGTATGGCTGTCATTGTTATACCAGGAAAATTCAGTTTCGTAGAAAGATTTGATACATCAGAGGCCTTTTCAAAAAGAATGTGTAACTATAATTTTCATATATTTATTTAGGGAGAAACAAAATATGTTTGAGGAAGGATCATCAAAGAGAATGAAGTGGAATTCCTTAGCTTTTTTAGAAATTATTTTAAGGCTAATATTTCTTTGGCTTGCCTAGATTTTTTTACCTTCTTGTTTAATAAAATGCTGAATTTTGATGTGTTTTTTTAAAAAACTTAATAAACTTAGACTTGTGTTTCTAGTAGACCTGTCAAGCTGTCCCCCAAATAAAAAACTTTATTCTTGGCTCAGAATAACTGCAGATGTCCCCAGTTAGTTTATAAATGGTCTGGGTAGAGTTCGGAGTTGCTGGAGAATATAGCTGCCACAGAAGAGATTCTCTTAGCCTTTTCTAATGAATTCCCTCTTGCTGTGCATGTGTATAGAAAGGTAATTTTGATAGTGGAGTGAAGGATAAGGGAGTGAGGCAAGGTACAATTGCGTTTAGTAAAGGGGGAAAGTGTGGTAAGAATTTGAAGGAACAAATGTTAGGAGAGGGAGAGAAATGAAAGAGAAGGACGAGTTAGACCAGTAGAAGATACTGTGGTAGCTGTCACTCATCTCATCTTTGCTCCTCTCCCTCTACCATGTTTTACAGTCCTAACATTTATAGGTTTTTCTGAAGCAGGGAAAAATAACTTTCTATTGGAGATGAGGCCTTTTCCAATTTCTGACTACTCTTCTAAGTAAAAGAAAAGAGGCAACTTTATTACAGTCTCAAGTAGTGGGGTTCATACTCAGCCAGAGAAATTAGTATAATATGAAACATTTGTTAAGCTAATGTGCTTGATTTATAATGTATGGCCATATGCTTTTTTCCTCAAAATTCCAAAGCCTGAAAACTAGCCACATAGTTCATTTCTCAAGTTTTATTTTTTTGCTTTAAACTGTGGAATTTTCCTTGACTATAATATTTATGTTTTAGGCAATTAAAGTAGCTTTTTAAAACATAATAATTCTGATTGATTAAAGAAGTTGACCACATATCTTTTGATTGGTCTTTTATGTTGTTGAATTATTGTATTTTTATCTGCATTTAATATGTATGTTAGTTTTATGATGAAACAGAGTAGTAATCAGTCATTGGGTCCTATACATGATGCCAGTTATTTATCATCATTTATCCTCCTTTAATTTCCATTATAAACCTGTTATAGAATTACTGTTGTTTCATCATTTGATGCTTAGTATTATGTGGGCTATAGATCCCCTATTCCCAAGAATGGATAATATAGTCTCTTGAACTTAGATAAGTATGCTTGCCTCCAAATAGGTGAGTACTTGGATAGGTATTCCAGTTGCCTGTAAACATCTTAGAACTAAACTGAATATACTTTTTAAAAACATTAAATTCTTTTTTAAAAGGCCCTTGAAAGTTCATTATAAACCAAAGAAAGAAATACTTTGAGCCAAAGTCTGGGTTTTCATCATGTATTTTGAATGTGAGTATATATATTTTGGTTGCCTTTGACTTGTTTAGAATCGAAGGTGTTGGAGTATAGGGAGATCTATAAGATTCTAAATAAGTGGATAGATAACAGATGCTGAACTATGAAATATTCTGCATAATTTTGTGCATATTTTGGGGGGAGCGTTCATTGCTCTTCTTTAGCTTGTCAAGAGATCTGTGCCCACCCCCTGCTCCCTCTCCTCAAAAAAAAAAAAAAAAAAAAAAGAAAGTAAGGGACCACTGACCACTGACGTAGTCCTTTAGCCTCCTTTTGCAGATATGAAAATAAAGCCACAGACTCAAGGTCAAACAGCTAGTTAGTAGCAGAGCTGGGATTAAAACCCAAGTCTCTCTCCCAGGTCAGTTCTCATTCCATTATACTGACGAGCCTCAGGCACATTATTTTGATTCTGCAACACAGGCTAAGCCATTGTATACGTAATTGCTACTTAATTAGCACTCTTTCATATCTGAAGCTGTTCGGGTTTATATTTCTTGTTTAAAATGAACAGTAGTCCCAAATTTGGCCTGGAAGTTATCTATTTTAAATTATTCAAAATATTTTTTAAAATCCTGAAGTTTGGTAACATCAGATCATCATTATTTGTAAACAGCTTTAATGTTTACTTGATATTGAAAGGAAAATTGTGGTCAGAGCCCTGAGCCAATACCTGCATTTTTCTGATTATTTTCTGTAATGTTACCATCACCACATCCAACAGAAATGCTCTTCTAGAAAGAAAAACGGAGCTGGAGGAATCAGGCTCCCTGACTTCAGACTATACTACAAAGCTACAGTAATTAAGACAGTATGGTACTGGCACAGAAACAGAAATATAGATCAATGGAACAAGATAGAAAGCCCAGAGGTAAACCCACGCACATATGGTCACCTTATCTTTGACAAAGGAGGCAAGAATATACAGTGGAGAAATGACAGCCTCTTCAATAAGTGGTGCTGGGAAAACTGGACAGCTACATGTAAAAGAATGAAATTAGAACAGTCTCTAACACCATACACAAAAATAAACTCAAAATGGGTTAAAGACCTAAATGTAAGGCCAGACACTATCAAACTCTTAGAGGAAAACATAGGCAGAACACTCTATGACATAAATCACAGCAAGATCCTTTTTGACCCACCTCCTAGAGAAATGGAAATAAAAACAAAAATAAACAAATGGGACCTAATGAAACTTAAAAGCTTTTGCACAGCAAAGGAAACCATAAACAAGACGAGAAGACAATCCTCAGAATGAGAGAAAATATTTGCAAATGAAGCAACAGACAAAGGATTAATCTCCAAAATTTACAAGCAGCTCATGCAGCTCAATAGCAAAAAAACAAACAACCCAATCCAAAAATGGGCAGAAGACCTAAATAGACATTTCTCCAAAGAAGATATATGGATTGCCAACAAACACATGAAAGAATGCTAACATCATTAATCATTAGAGGAAAGCAAATCAAAACGACAATGAGATATCACCTCACACCAGTCAGAATGGCCATCATCAAAAAATCTACAAACAATAAATGCTGGAGAGAGTGTGGAGAAAAGGGAACCCTCTTGCACTGTTGGTGGGAATGTAAATTGATAACAGCCACTATGGAGAACAGTATGGAGGTTCCTTAAAAAACTAAAAATAGAACTACCATACGACGCAGCAATCCCACTACTGGGCATATACCCTGAGAAAACCATAATTCAAAAAGAGTCATGTACCACAATGTTCATTGCAGCTCTATTTACAATAGCCAGGACATGGAAGCAACCTAAGTGTCCATCAACAGATGATAAAGAAGATGTGGCACATGTATACAATGGAATATTACTCAGTCATAAAAAGAAACGAAATTGAGTTATTTGTAGTGAGGTGGATGGATCTAGAGTCTGTCATACAGAGGGAAGTAAGTCAGAAAGAGAAAAACAAAAACCGTATGCTAACACATATATATGGAATCTAAAAAAAAAAAAAATGGTCATGAAGAACCTAGGGGCAAGATGGGAATAAAGACTCAGACCTACTAGAGAATGGACTTGAGGATACGGGGAGGGGGAAGGGTAAGCTGGGACAAAGTGAGAGGGTGGCATGGACATATATACACTACCAAACGTAAAATAGATAGCTAGTGGGAAGCAGCCGCATAGCACAGGGAGATCAGCTAGGTGCTTTGTGACCACCTAGAGGGGTGGGAGGGAGGGAGACGCAAGAGGGAAGAGATATGGGGACATATGTATATGTATAACTGATTCACTTTGTTATAAAGCATAAACTAACACACCGCTGTAAAGCAATTATACTCCAATAAAGATGTTAAAAAAAAATGCTCTTCTAGGCTAAAATGGAATATGTCTGTGCATTTATGTACTTTGCTTTCAGAAGAAATAAATAAAACCAAATTGCTTTTTGAAGTAGTGTATATTTATTATTAGTGGTACTTTTGTGAGATTTTAAAGAAGTCACACGTAAACAGGGTTATTATCTACAATAAAAGTTTAATTCTTACTACTCCTGCACATATGCTTCCTAGGTAAGGCACATAGATAATTTGTTTTCAGACTTTTCTATCTTGTAGCTTCAAATTCATGCTAGAGCAATTTGGTAGAGTATTCAGATTTTATTTAACCTCTCTACTAAATAAAATTTTTACTTTTTCATTCATTCGTTCATTTTCTCAGTAAATATTGAGCATGTGTCACATGCCAGGCACTGTTCTAGGTACTTATAAGTGCTACCAGGGTCTTATCAGTCCTTCTCTCATAGGACACCCCGATAAATACCTGTTAACATACATAGAACACAATTCGGGAAATGAAGGTTTGTATTGTTTCTCTTTTTTATTTCTGGAATCCACCTCTGATTTGACTTCTTAGCTATCAGTTGCCCAGTAATCCAGTGACTTCTCAGAACTGAAACCCTTGTGTTCATGGATGCTTCCCACAGAGACTTGTATATCACCTGTTAACCAAGTTAAGGGATTAGGGAAGTGGTTGTTCATAATATTTAATATTTCATAATACTTAATGGATAGTAGGGAAAGAATGCAGATATTTAGGTGGTGAAGGCAGGGCAGACAATATGATTCAATCCTTTCATTTCATTTTTAATGGGCTTTCTTTTATGTTTTTATATTATTTTGTGTTTTATACGTTCTGTGTAATAAACTTCACCTATATTTGTGCAATCTGAGACTTTAAAGATTAGATTTAGGTTTTAGATATGAAAAATAACAAAAAGGTATGCCTTAAGAATCTCAGTTATAGACAGATGGCTGAAAATTATGTAGATAAAAATTAAATGTCTACTGGCTTTCGTATTGAATTTCAAAACTTTAAAAAATTCTCCCCACATGCCAGTTACATATATGTGACTGCACCTACAGCAGTGCCTGTCCTTTTTCTCTCCCCTTCCCTGAGCCATAGCTTCCAAGTCCTTTGAGGTGACCATTGATTCAATTCTGTAGCAGCCAGGGCAGGTCAAAGGTCTTGTGTGAGTGATTGTGGTAACTACCATCCTTCATCTTGTCATGGGTAGCTCTCCATTACTCCTGCCTACCTACATGCTTTTTTTAAAAAAATCTATTTCCTTTATTTAATACATGAGGAAAGAAGAGGGAAGAAGAAATAGATATTAATAAGTAACTTGCCCAAGAGGCTAACATTAGATAATGGCTGAAATTAGAACCAGGAGCCCAGTCTTTCTCTGCCCTGTCATACTGAGTGCTGTAATACATATTCTATGGAGTATGGCTGAGCCAAAAGAGGGCTGAGCATCCATGGGTTAAGGAGAGCCTGGGAGTGTACTGTTGCCAAAGTAGGCTGGGCCAGTAAGTAGGCAGAACTGCATTGAGGGCATTGATGTCCCTTAGTGTTTAAACTTGGTGTGTGGTTATTGCCAGGCTCCCAGAATGTGTGCTGGACATCATTTATGTAGCAAATTCTTTACTTGGGAAGACTTTAATAAGCACTTTTTCAATTTTAGCCAAAACACTTTTTTTTCTTCGAAGTAATTTATGTTTGTTGTAGAAATCTTAGAAAAAACACTACCCCTACATCAACCAAAACAAGTTAAATAAACATTCATCTGTAATCACACTGCTCTTAGACATGGGTGGGAATGTCTTAGTATGTTTCATCCACATTTTGAACCAGTCTCTGTGCTTCTCTTTTATCACTGTGTATTTAAGAAAAAAATGTACCTCTTAGCCAAAGTATCAGTTCATCTACCTTGCTGTTCTTTTTTTTTTTTTTCTTATTAAAGACTTGTTTGTTTGTTTATATTTTTTGGTAATAGTTTTTTTTTTATTGAAGTATAGTTGATTTACAATGTTGTGTTTCAGGTATACAGCAAAGTGATTCAGTTTATACATATATAGTTTCACTTAGGGAAACTAGAAGTTATTTGAGACAAAATTAAGTCTTCTCAGTCCCCTGCTTTTCTCTTCTGTTTGGAGCCAACTCACATTTTAAGAATGCGCTATGTAAAATGGGAACAAATTTTTAAAAATCATAGCAGTTCCATTAATTTGGAAATATGAATATATTAGTATAGAATTACCGCAACAACAGCAAACCCTTGTCCATTATTGTAATAGAAATGCTGGCATGCTCCTGGGAGCTTGACATTTCAAGCAGCATGTGCACTCACGCTAACGGACTAGGGTTTTAGTGCATGTGTTGGAAATGCTGTGCTTCCAAGAGCATGTGACATTTCTATTACAATAATGATGACGGCAGGCATTCCGTAGAAGGAATCCTTGTGGTGGTTTATATACCTTGTCAGTTCTTACAGCAGTGCTACAAGATGGGTATTATTAATCCTTTTTTAGATGAGAAAATTGAGGCTGTTACTTGCTTAAGGTTATTTAACAAAACAGATCTTATTTTAGAAGGTTCTAATTCTTTCTAAAATTCTGCCTCACTTTGTGTTATCCTGCATATTCTGTTGCCTCTGACTTTCTCATATAGGGTACATTTTGCCTTAGGCAAAAAATGTGTTACTAAAATAGTTGCCAGTAATTTTTTTCCATTAATTGGATTGTTTTGAATACACAAAGAACCTTCAATTATGAGGAATCCCATGGGACATTGTAAAACAGTCTTTTTGTAAAAGTAAATACTCTGATCATTTTAAAATTTTTATATTTTAATTTAGATTTTTAATGAAGGTTTCACTTCAAATAGGATGGTATAGCTATAATTATTAACAATTATGATAGTAATACATTTTTGTTAATAAAGATTTTTTTCATTTATTTTTCTTTCTTAACGCTCAGACCAGTTTAATGTCTCATACCTGACTTCTTGGAATTGGGAGCATTTAGGTTCCATGATAAGCAAGAAAGTGTATACATTTTTTATATGACAAATTACATATTCCTTACTATTATGTTTACTGTATTTACTTAAATGTATTTTTACTAGAAAAGCCTAGTTTAGGCTGAATTCTAATCATCTTAGGTCGGCGACCCTGGACCAGCAGCCACAGCGTCACCTGGGATGACGGGGTGGGGCCCAGGAATCCTGATGCACATTCCAGTTTGAGACGCACGGAACTATATGTTCTACCTACCAAGAGAGTAAGAGGGTTTGTGCGTTCTTTCACCTAACAAATGCTTCTTGAGTGTTTCCTCCAGGATAGTCCTCTGTGACAAGGGTGCCACAGAACTCTGCTGTCTCAGATGATGTCACAGCCCTCTGCTTCGAGCTTAACTTGGTATAAGCGAGACGTGAACGCTTAGAAAGAGGCTTTAATTTAAAGTTGAGGGGTCAAGCTGGAGTTCCAGGGTGTGGGTGGAGGAGTTTGGCTACCGAGGCCTGCATTCTCCCTTCTGGGGTCTGAGCACACTTTTCTCCTTACCTCTTGGCTCTGGTAAACAGACTTAGTTTCCAGAGTTTGTCCTTCACCTCAGCTCCTAAAGCAAATAGCCAAGCATTTCTAAAGGTTGTTTTGCTGTAAGCAACAACAGGAAATAAACAAGTAAAAGGATCTTCTGTCCCCTTCCCCCTTAGGGGAAGTAAGACACAGGTGTGTAGAGGTGCTCGGAGTTGAACACCAAAGGGCTCTAATAAACTTAATCTGCACTTTAGAGGTTGGGCATCCAGGTGAGAGGCCAAGTGAGGGAGGGGACGAGGAGGGAGCACTGAATTGTAGGGGCGGCATTGGGGGCTATAAAGATGGGGCAAGGGAGCCTGGCTGATCTGGTCTTCAGGAAAGGTGGAAGTCTGGAGCTGCTTTGCTTGTATTAGAGAAGGTTGGCATTAGAGAAAGTGGAATTTAAAAATTGGGGCAGATAATTTAAATTCCTAAGCACTTTGTGGCTTTATAGTTGTGCACATAACTCAAATTCTACCTAATTTGTTTATCACCCCTCCTCCCCCGGCTGCCCACCCAGAATCTGGGGCTGGGCAATGGTTGTTTCCCTCAAGTATGCACGTTAAAATACAGAAATACATTTTGGAAAATTACTTGACAGTAATGGGGGGGAGGGGCTTATGTACTTCAAGATTGGGGATGACACAGAGTTATGTGTTTTTTTTTTTCTTTTTTGTTTTTTTAAATCCAACACAGTCTCTTTAAACGCACCTTCTTCTAGGTGCTCATTACAGATGGCTAAATTAGTGGATAAGTGTCTTTTTTTTTTTCAGGAATAATATTAAATAACTATGTAATGCTATTCATATCTAACACAGTTATTCTGATCATACGGGTCCTTGTATGAAGTGTTGTGAGGATCTACATTAACGAGGAAACAAAACCAATACTGAACAGAGTGCCTCTGGGAACTCTTGATTGGGCCCGTCCAGTGCATGCTCCGTAAATTTTTATGTTGTTTATATGGTGTGCTGTGGTTTACAGTCTGGTCTTTGCATTAATTTGCCATTGTCTTTCTCTCAAATATTAATGAAGTGTAGGAGCAATTCTAGTCCAAATAGGCATTTTAAAGGTGGACTTCAAAACAAAGCTTTTCCTTTAAAAAATAATTTTTCTCAAAGACGGAAACCACTTCATTAGTGATTGCCGGCAAAATCTCCTAATGTCTTTCCATAAGCTGTTTAAGCTTAGTGTTAGAAATTAGGGCTAGAGGATTTAATTAGCCAGCTCACAGGATGCAGTCTCTTTAATTTAGGATATCCCTTTGAGAAAATTACGTAGTTGAAGAAAGAATATCATATTTTAGACAAGTTGGTTTTGAGTTGAGTTTATTGCCTCTGTCTTGGTCCCTTAATGTGTTTTGTACTGCTGATCTGGAAATTATGCTTGATTTGAATTAAAACTTTTTGTTTTTAAAATTGATAATTGCAGCATGGCATGTTGGATTGTGTGCAGTTCTCCGAGTTAAGAAAGGTAAAAGTTGGGTTTTGTGGGGCAATGATTAACTCATATATTTTACCAGGGACACATAATCAGGTATTAGTTACTATACATTTAGCCAATGCACTGGGTTTAGCAAACCAATGAATACTTTGTTATGAGAGTGGTTAACACTTCTGCATTTTTAGACTTAGCTTTAAAAACTTAAAAGAAACCTCTTACAACCCTTGCCATCCTTTCAGCCATAACATTGCATTGCTTTGGTTTCTGCCTTTAATTTCCCCCAGGGGTTCTTTTTATTTAGGAAAAGGGTGAAAGATGTATTTGTGTAAGTACTACACCAGTGCTTCTGTTAAATTCTTTTTCAACAAAAAATATGTTACTTGAGCACCTCATGCACGGGGTGCATATTTTTCTGAAAAGAATGTGCCCTGAAAGCAGTAATTTTTAGTGTGTATTTATTTCATGTCTACCAGTTTATTTTAGCTTAGACAATTTCTAATGTTTTCAGTTTGTTAGCATTTTTCAGTTAACTGAGTACATATACATATATGCACAAAGTGGCCAAGCTTTAGAAATTCTTTGTGTATTTTAAAACAGTTGTCTCTCCAGTCTGATATCATGGGTCTCCTTGTCACCTTTAAAATGCAACTAAATCTAACCTTAGATATGGAAAATCAGCTTTCAAGGAAAGCTTGTTTTTAGAATATCAGTGAAGAATTTAATATTTACTTTCTAGAAACCTTAATTCTCGTTAATGTGAAATTAATGTACACGATTCAATTGTGTAGTTCATATGTGAGAAATTTGCCCCTTCAGTGTTTCCCTGCTAAGTCTTATAAACTACTGACCTACTGTAAGGTCCAAGTGCAAAAACGAAAAAGTTTTGAAAGCCTCTCGGGGAGCTATGGGTATCCCTGGACCATGCTTTGAGAATCATTGCATTATAATATTTTTGAAGTATCTATGGTTACTTAAAAAAATCTCTCTCCGGGCTTCCCTGGTGGCACAGTGGTTGAGAATCTGCCTGCCAGTGCAAGGGACATGGGTTCGAGCCCTGGTCTGGGAAGACCCCACATGCCACGGAGCAACTGGGCCCGTGAGCCACAATTACTGAGCCTGCGCGTCTGGAGCCTGTGCTCCGCAACAAGAGAGGCTGCGATAGTGAGAGGCCCACGCACCGCGATGAAGAGTGGCCCCCACTTGCCGCAACTAGAGAAAGCCCTCGCACAGAAACGAAGACCCAAAACAGCCATAAATTAAAAAAAAAAAAAAAATCTCTCCCCTAACATTTTCTAGTTCTCTCTGTATGAAAGTAACACTCTTTCGCATTTATTTTCCAAGCTACTTCAAGAATGAGATTCCTCCTTCCCCTCAAGATTCCAGCAGCCATAGAGGAAAAAAAAGTGTTATGGATAAAGGGAATGTTTCCAGCACCCCTACCCCCTATTTCTCCAGCTGGGAAGGGAAGGAAAGGGAAATAAAATTTAATGAGCACTTTTACTACGTGCCAGGTGCTTTACATATGTTATTTCAGTTTAATCCCCAAAACAATCCTAGGAGGTATTTCTAGCCACATTTTGCACAAAAATACAGCAAGTATCAGAAAGGTTAAACAATATGCCCAGATCACACAGCATTTAAATGGACAGAACCTGATCCGAATCAAAGTCTGTCACCAAGGCCTATACAACACTGAGCCTTGGTTTCTGCTTTGTTTTTCTTTAGTTCCTGCAGATTGAGAATGTGAATACTAACATTATATTGGGTGCTGTGGTGGTGTGACGACAAAACGATTGGACTGCCCTGTGAGGTTTGCTCTTATGGAATTAACTATCTTTGACAGATTATATTTTGTAAAGTCAAATGTGTTTATTAAAAAAGGATTCATGTAGTTTCTTCAGTTTTAGTTCTTTGAAAATAAAACAGTTAATTATCCATGGTTTACCACAGAGCGCAGGATTACCCCTTTCTGCGTCCTCAGTTCTGTCATATAGAACAGCTGACTGTCCTAGAAGGAGATTTTTGCATTTACAATCCCAAAGCTGCTGGTCATCTGGGATTGTCAGAACTCCAGAAAGGCAAAATCCATTCTCAAGGACATTACTTTTTGTTTCAAGTCACGCAGTACCTGAAGGATAAGACCATTGAGGGGTGCGGAGGAAGGAGTGGGGGACGAATGTCTATAGTGACATCTCTAGTTATCTTTGAGGGAGGAATATTCTCCTTGCTTCTCCTGTGGGTGCTATGGTATGACTAAGGACCCGGAGAAAGTGAGTTGGTGGAATTTCAAAGTTTCCTCAAATTGGAGAGGCCAAAATACACGACCACACAACCCTGAAGAGAGGCGTGATGGAACCTCCTACATGTTGACTCAGTATTGCATTGTCTTCAAAACTAGTGTACCTGCTGTCCCCTCTGTGTGTATGTAATTTTCTTGTATCTAAAGTAAAGCCTCTTACCTCTAGCAACATCAGCCATCCCAACCTAAAAGTAAGGAGGGAAAAACCGCAAATAGACCTCTGAGTATTAAATAGTTGCCACAAATCTAGTCAAATTAGAGGTGCAGCTGACCTGAGGGCAAAGAATTTTCTATGAAAAAGGATAGCAGTATAGGAGGGGAGTCATTGTGATAGCTGATAGTAGAGAAAAGACAAGAGCCCGCTTAAAAAATACTGCCACCTGCAGTTGTCTCTTACAGGGAATGCTGTCCCATTCACTTGGTAATACCCTGAATGGTCAGCTGATTAGGGTGGCAAGGTAGAACTTACATTTAGAAATATTTCCAACAAAAATAGTTGGCATTTTGAAAGGAGTTTGGGTACTTGAAAGATAATCTAGAATTACTTGGAAAATGAACATTCATGAAATGCCTTAATCTTGATGATATTACATTAATGAAGTGTACTTTTATAAGACATGAATGTGTTTATTTGTGCCCTCACACATCTCTTGAGTTAATTTGTTTTGGAAGTCACAATATTTTATAGTTTGCTTTTTAAAAAATTTTATGAGAGTGGTAAATATTCAACGTAATATAATTGGATTAGTAGGTGGGGTTTTCCCCCAGCATAATTGTACGATATCAGGATTCACTATACTGTATTTCTGACTTGTACAACTCACATGAATGAAGAAAACTGTTTTGCAAAACTATTTGAGGGCTTCGTTGGTTTTGCTAAGGGTCTCTCTTTTTTAAAAAAATTTTTATTGGAGTATAGCTGCTTTACAATGCTGTGTTAGTTTCTGCTGTACAGCAAAGTGAATCAGCTATACGTATACATATATCCCCTCTTTTTTGGATTTCCTTCCCATTTAGGTCACTGCAGAGCACTGAGTAGAGTTCCCCTGTGCTATACAGTAGGTTATCGTTAGCTGTCTATTTTATACGTAGTATCAATAGTGTATATATGTCAATCCCCATCTCCCAATTCATCCCACCGCCCCCTTCCCCCTTGGTATCCATACTTTTGTTCTCCACGTCTGTGTCTCTGTTTCTGCTTTGCAAATAAGACCATCTGTACCATTTTTCTAGATTCCACATATATGCATTAATATACAACATTTGTTTTTCTCTTTCTGGCTTACTTCATTCTGTATGACACTCTCTAGGCCCATCCAGGTCTCTACAAATGACCCAATTTCGTTCCTTTTTATGGCTGAGTAATATTCCATTGTATATATGTACCACATCTTCTTTATCCATTACTCTGTTGATGGACATTTAGGTTTCTTCCATGTCCTGGCTATTGTAGTGCTGCAGTGAACATTGGGGTACATGTGTCTTTTTGAATTATGGTTTTCTCAGGGTGTATGCCCAGGAGTGGGATTGCTGGGTCATATGGTAGTTCTATTTTTAGTTTTTTAAGGAACCTCCATATTGTTCTCCATAGTGGTTGTATCAATTTACATTCCCACCAACAGTGCAAGAGGGTTCCCTTTTCTCCGCACCCTCTTCAGCATTTATTGTTTATAGAGTTTTTGATTATGGCCATTTTGAGGTGATTTGTGAGGTGATAACCTCATTGTAGTTTTGATTTGCATTTCTCTAATAATTAGTGATGTTGAGCATCTTTTTATGTGCCTCCTGGCCATCTGTATGTCTTCTTTAGAGAAATGTCTATTTAAGAAGGGCCTCTTCTTTGATAGTTAAATCAATCTCTTTTGAAGCACCTCTTACACTATATAGCCTTGCAGACTATGTAAATACTAACTAGTCTAACTCTTTCGGATTCTCAGTTGTCTTGGCTTTGCCTGTGATGGGAGTTCTTCAGTATCACTTTTGTGGAGAGACAAAGATGTTGACTAGGTGGATAAGGAGAAATAAAATAGTGTTAAGCTGGGAGAGATTGATTTTATAAATGGTTAGTTTATGATAACTATCTTCCTATGGTGACAACTAGTTTCTTTTGTACACATATATATGTGACAGGTAGAAAACAGAGAACCTTTGCACTAAGTATACAGAATATACTTGGAAACTTTCTGGACTTATTTATGATCCATTGATCTTTTTCTTGTCTTAATCTGTGCCTGTCCCATAGACTTCTAATTATTGTAAGCTTTTAGTGCACTGGTATATAAGAAGACAAGACTGCTCTTATTATTCTTCATTTCTGAAATTTTCCTGGGTGTTTACTTTTTATGTGATTTTTTTTTTTCTCATGGGAAAATACATTAAAATTTTTAAAAAATATGATTATATTTGCTATGTATCCTTTCTTTAATTGCGGTTTTCCAAAAAAACTTCTTGACCAAAAGAGATAGAGGAGGAGACTGGAATATCCATTTGAAAACAGGGATAATCTCTGTGGAAGAAAACCAGAGGTTACCGTATTACGGTTATCAAAAATCCTCATTGTGAAGCAATAATAGTGACTTGATTTTTGGAAATGCACTTCTTAAATTGATAATCTGGTAAAAAAATATGACAACACTTTTCTCTTTCCACTGTGTTGCTGAATATGAATTATCAAGATTAAGTTACATTACTCTGAAAGATTTCTCGTAAGTTGAATAATGTTTCTCCCAACGCCCTGGCCTAAAGGAACCCCTCTCTTGAAAGAGATAGTAAGTAGGGTTCAGATGCCCCACATGTGAACTCTAGGCATCATCTGTCTGTCCTTCTCATGTCACATCTCTGCAGCTCCGTGTGCAGCATCTTTCCAGGGTTCCCACGTGGTGAAAAGATCCTTCTCTTTGTGAATGAAGGGGAACCTGGAGAAATAGTGGCCTGCTAGATAAATTTTATTCAAGTAGCATAGATAGTGGAAGGCTGAGTCAGAGGCTTCATTACATTTCTAACATTCAAGTTTCTGTCAGGTACTTAATCCTGAGGTAAGTCTGTGGCCTGGAGGTTTCCCCTTAATGTTTATCACTGGCCTCTGCATGTGGCTTTCAGAGAGGGTAGATGGAACTGAATGGTGTGCCAAAAAAAATTCAGGGTAAGCTTCCCCATATTTAGGGAAAAGGAGTGAGGGGGATGTGTGCCCTGGCCAAACCGGACAAGACTGACTGACTGGTGGCAGCGGCAGCGAGAGGCAGTTTTCATTGGCTGTGAGCTGTGGCTAGAGCTATCCAAGGAGCCGTTGCTGCCTGTGCGGGTTGAGTGTCTCATTTCTGGATCCTTCGAAGCAGTGGCCAAGTGCCATTGGTCAGGGAGGTTGTGGAGGGTTCCTGTGTGGTTCTAAGTTGAGGTTACAAGGCCTCTAAGGCCCCTTGCCACTTGGTGATTTTGTGCACCCATGTGTGCATGTGAGCATGTTTAACAGCCTACCTCTGTACCAGCTTTTCTCTGTATGATAGGAGAGAAAATAGTCATTGTGTGCTACTTCAGCTATGGTATGCGCGCGATTTGGTGGGCTTTGCAGTTCCCCCAGCACGTACTGCTCAGAGACGTTGCAGTATTGGGGCTGCCTGGAATAAAGGTGGAAGGAAGGGAGGAGTTTGTTGAGAAGAAAGCTGAGCTGGCCTACGCTATTTTAAAAAGTTGTTTAAAAAAGGGTGGAATGGTGGGGGAGAAAACGACAGATCTAGGGGATCTTGGTCAGGTATATACCACACACAGATTTAGAACAGAGTAATGATGGCTTACTCTAGGTAAGCTGTGATCTAGGTATAAGTATGATGTGGTGTATGAATATACATATATATAGGTGTGATGGTGGTATACTGCAGTAAGTGTTTTCATATGGCTGTGTAATGAACTACTTCAGCATGTCTGTTAAATAGCATTTATTTTTTACTTGTAAGGTGCAGGGAGAGGGAGGTTGGAGTGGCCTGAATGTTTTTACTTGAAAATAAAAGCTGTCATATTTTTTTCTTGCAGCTGTCAAGCACTACGCATTTCAAAAAATTAAAATATTTTGTAGCATCTGAATGCAGAAACTGAACTCTCTCCTCCCCTTCTTTCACATAGGTTTCCACTTGAGTGGCACAGTGACAGAACCTGCAATACAATCGGAGCCAGAAACTGTTTGCAACGTGGCCATCAGCTTTGATCGTTGCAAGATTACCTCAGTGACCTGCAGCTGTGGAAACAAGGACATATTTTATTGTGCCCATGTTGTGGCACTGTCTTTATACCGCATCCGCAAGCCAGATCAGGTCAAATTGCATCTTCCCATTTCAGAGACTCTCTTTCAAATGAATAGAGACCAACTACAAAAGTTTGTACAGTATTTGATCACAGTGCACCACACAGAAGTTTTGCCAACTGCTCAAAAATTGGCAGATGAAATTCTTTCCCAGAATTCAGAAATCAACCAAGTTCATGGTGAGTATAGATACTCATCCTATAGATTGCGTCTCTGGATTATTTTTCATTTATAAATTTTAATTCTTTTGCCTGAAAATGAATTAAATATGAATTAGATCATCAACATTGCTCTTAGGTAGCTGAAGGTTTAAATTTAGTTTTGCATCCTAAAACATTTCTTTTGAAGTGTTTTGTACCTTCTACTAGATACCAAGTCTTTTCTGCTCAGAAAAATCTCTCATTTGTTAAAGCTTGGCTCTTATATGTTTATGTTTTGTAAAATTTCATCAAATACTAGATATCAGTTATAGTAAACACAAATTCACCTTTGTCAGCTGTTGTCAGTAAACTGACTTGCGCATATTCAGAATATTTTTCATTTTCTTAAAAAATTTATTTTCCAAGGCAGTAAGTTTCTGATATGACGCCTCATATTAAGAAAGTAACTTATTCTTAGAAAAAGATGAGAATTTATATAGAGAGAGTTTAGGATATGACTATTATTGTGTGTAAGAAATCTCAAAAAGGGTTTCTTTTAAGTCTTTTATACACTGAACTTGTTACCTCACTTATTTGTAAACACATGTATCAACCGTCAACATATAGTTGAAATATGGGACCAGTCAGTCACTCACCCCTATCCTTTTAGGTTTTCTTCAAAGTCCTTACTTGATGTAGCAAATATAAATGTTTAAGGAAAGCAGTTTGAGATCATTTCTTAAAAACTTTTAAAATTGTGAGATATAGCACAGAAAAGTACATAAAATATGTAATGTGTAGATTAACAAAGTGAACCAACATCCAGGCCAAGAAAGAGATGGCTCTCGGCACTTTGGAGGGTTCCACATGTCCCCTTCCAGTCAGTCACAGGCTCCTTTCTGTTTCCCATGGTAACCCTTGCCTGATATTTTATGGTAATCACTTCTTTGGTGCTTTGTGTTTTAACGTTAACATCACTAAACACTGGTTTAGTCTTACCTGATTTTAAGCGTTATGTATCTGACTTCTTTCATTCAAAATCATGTTTATATGATTTACTCATATTGTTTCATGTACCTTTAGTTCATTCATTTTCATTGCTCTAAAGCAGCACTAGAAATACCAATAGAAGTACAGTGTGAACCACATGTATAAGTTAAAATATCTTATTAGCTTCACTTAAAAAGAAGCAAGTAAAATTAATGTTAATAATGTTTTATTTATCTCAATATATCTAAAAATCAATTCAACATATTCATATCATCCCAACATTCATGAATATCAATTCAACAAAAATATTGATATATTTCACTTCTTTTCCATATTAAGTCCTTGAAAATCTGGTGTCTGTTTTACACTCACAGCACATCTCACATCAAACTCTAGCCACATTGCAAGTGTTCAGTAGCCACATGGTTAGTGGCTACCTTATTGGACAGCACATACTCTATAGAGTATTCTAGGTATGAGGACACCACAGTTTGTCTCTTCCACTGTTGATGAACCTTGTTTTGAATAGAGCTGCTGTGAACATTGTTTTACAAGTCTCCTGGTATCTTATGATACTTTTAATATGTCTTTTATGTCAGGGGAAAATCCACATAGCCGTATTTCTTCTAGTGCTCTCCATGTCAGTCTCAGCTTTATTAAAGTAGCTTTTATAAGGTGTGTAAAGCATTTTACTTGGTAGAGTCTGCCAGTGTTGAGTAACAGGATTGTAAACAACTCTGCCACAGAAGTACCCTGGACCCACCAAAAGCACATGTATTCAAGGACTTTTTAAGTAGGCTTCTGCTCTGTCATATCATCTGTCTCAATCGTGTTACCTTGTGAAAGTTCAGGCCAGCTAACAGTCATCGCAGAGATTTCTCAGGAGCCTATTTGTGGCTTCCTATTAAATCGCTCATTGAAGGCAGAAGAATAGCATATACCATTTCTTCAAACTTCTATGCACTCTCTCTTTTTCCTTTTTTAAAAATTCATATATTCCATTCGGTCATTTTGTCCTCTGAGTTTTAGTTTAACCAGAGGTCCACATCAACGGTAAGGTGTTTGTTCTGCATTTGTCTTCCTTGTTTTGAAGGGTAGCAGCCCCCAAAGTTTCTTATCTAAAAGCTTTTAAAATGCATTTCTGTGGCGAAATAGTGGGACTAATGAAACAATCTAAACTAAAGTTGGATGTGAGAAAGTGTTCACATGACATTATATTTCTCTCAGACTTTCTAAAATTAGAAGAAAAAGATATCTAAGGAAATATCAAGGGCAGAATGCAGGTTAGCTTTAGACTCAATGTGATTTTCAAATAACTTTTGTATGAGAACAGCTTCACGAAAGCAGTGAACTTGAGAAGTTTATCCTGCCAGCTTTCTCTCCACTTAATTTATCATAAGATTTGCTCCTAGCCTGGAAATGGGCCAGTTACACAAGCTGCCTTCCTGCCTTCCATTCTAGTGTGACAAGGGGCAAAAAAAGAAGAGAGGTAGAAAGCAGGCCATGACCTTAAGTGTTGAAATGGGAAATCTGCTCCCTGGAGGGTCTTATTTTAACTGTTAGATTGATGACTTAGTAGGGGGTGGGATTTAAAATGTTTTGCAGTTATTTGACTACATGGTCCCAACCTGCCTCCAAACATCTGTACATTAAGCATTTTCTAACTCATTTTTAAAGCAGTATTTCCTTGTATGGTTTCGAGGGTGTATTTTTTCTTTGAGAAAAATATCTTGAACATGAATATTGGGAAGAGTTCATTTTTCTCTAAGGAAAAGCATCACTTTTACCTTGCTAGATAAATAGGGTTAGGATAGGATTTAGATTAGATTATCTTAATAGGTATCTTAAACAGAATGAGGTTTAGCTTATCTAAATCCTTTATAAGAGAAAGTCATAATATAATTTTTCAGTAAATACAAACTATGTTGATAACAGTAGGTTTTTCCTTTTCCTTGTGAACTTGTCCTAATGCTTCTTAAAATTCTATTAGTTGCTTTACTTACTATTTTGAAATATTTTATTTTTAAAAGAATTTTATGGTGAGGAATTAAAAGTTTTTTCGAGTCTATTTCAGGCATATTGTTTCTCAAAATTTCCTTGTAAGCTACATATTGCAAATTTATAATTGTAATAGTTTCTAGACTAAGAAACCAAGGAGAATGGGTTAGTGACTTATCCAGGGTCACAGATTGAGTGAAAGTAGTCGGAATATAGACGTAGTCATCATAATAGTTCAGTCCTTGTCAGTTTTTTACATTTCATTTTGTTTTCATAAAATTTCCTGCATAATTGTGATTAGATTAAATCAATCACTGTATGCTAAAAAGTGGGTGTAAGATAGTTAATGTTAATGGCCCTCCAAGGAGATTGCCAGTTGTAGTTTTGCATTGATAAGCAAAATTGTTTGTCTTGGTTTTATATTAAAATGAAACTTTCTAGCTTCCATATTGTTAAGAAAAAGCTATTGTCTTTGCTAAGTATTTATTTGGAAATTTACTGATTTCTAAGTATTAGCCCACTCTCTTGATTAATTCAACTCAGCCTTTTTTGGTCTTTTATGCTTCTTATTAAAGGAGTGCATTATAAATTAGTAAATTGTGTTGTAGGGACAGAACATTGAATTTGAAACCTGGAGGCCTAGAGTACAGCATTGTCTCTTCTGTGTATTACCTATGTGACCCTGGGTGAGACTCATTTTTTTTCTCATATTTAAAATGCTCATAATCTTCACTAGCAGCGTTGGAAAAATTTTAGTCATATAATATATACATGTGTAAAATATTAAAGAAAAGAGAGAGTTTATATTATGTTGGGGTACCCATAAGTAGTCATAGTTAAAAAGAAGAGGGAAGAAACCAGTTGGGGTATGGATGATAATAGAGTTGTAGGTCAGCTTGCTGTGCTCTGACTCTGGCACATATTTCCTCCTCTTCTACTTTTTTTCCTTTTGCTCTTTCTTTTAGTGACCTCCCTATGGGAGGGCCTGTACTGGGCAAACTACAACAAAAAGGGACAGATTGAGTGGAAACTGTGGCACTGGTCTCTGCTTGGAACAGAGGGAAAGGATGTCATTTCCATGGCCCTTTTACTCCCAGAGCTTGAGTCAATCCCAAAAGTAGGCTAGATTCATCCCTCACTTCAGTGCCATGTGTCCAGAGATACCATCTCAGTTAGCCAGATGTAGAAGGGATGTAAAGTTGACCCTGGAGCAACTTGGGGGTTAGGGGCATCAACCGTCTGCACAGTTGAAAATCCACATGTAACTTATAGTCAGTCAGTCCTGGGTCCTCTGTACCTGTGGTTCCTCATGCCCACAGTTCTTCTGTATCTGCAGTTCCACGTCTGCAGATTCAACTGGGGATTATGCAGTACTGTAGTATTTACTATTGAAAAAAAAAATTCCCTCTAAGTGGACCCATGCAATTCAAACCCAGTTGTTTAAGGGTCAGTTGTATTCATGTCAGGTGAGGGTGGACACGTGACATCTAAGATGTTTTCCACTCCCGATTCTGTGACTCTTTGGTGACTGTATTTTTTACAGAGACATAGGAGGCACCTAGGATCCATACTCCAAAGATGTACCTCTTGTAGTTCTACCCAAGTGTGCATTTGAGTGTTGTTCTTTCATCAGACATTTCAATTTGTTTGAGGATGGTTCTTATAAAACTAGCACTATAAATTCCATTCATGCCTGCCTGTCCTGCTTAATTTAGCCTTCGAATGCTTCTGTGTCCCAGCCATCATATATATCAGTCTATTCAGTCTCTTCCAGATATTACCAAACAAGCAAATCTATTCGGCCATCCCATGTCTGTTGTATAGCTTATGTTTACTTGATTGTAAGCTCCATCAGGGCTGAAACTATGACCTGTGTATTTTGCCAGCCTCCCTAAGGACAGTATTTAAGAAGTAATGGGCACACTGGGACTTCCCTGGGGGCGCAGTGGTTAAGAATCCGCCTGCCAGTACAGAGGACACGGGTTTGAGACCTGGTCTGGGAAGATCCCACATGGCGTGGAGCAACTAAGCCCGTGCGCCACAACTACTGAGCCTGCGCTCTAGAGCCTGTGAGCCACAACTACTGAGCCTGTGTGCCACAACTACTGAAGCCCACGTGCCTAGAGCCCGTGTCCACAACAAGAGAAGCCACCACAATGAGAAGCCTGCGCACCGCAACAAAGAGTAGCCTCCGCTCGCCGCAACTAGAAGAAGGCCCTCGCGCAGCAACGAAGACCCAATGCAGCCCAAAAAAAAAAGTCCAGGACCAGATGGCTTCACAGGTGAATTCTATCAAACATTTAGAGAAGAGCTAACACCTGTCCTTCTCAAACTCTTCCAAAAAATTGCAGAGGAAGGAACACTCCCAAACTCATTCTACGAGGCCACCATCACCCTGATACCAAAACCAAAGATGTCACAAAAGGGAAAACTACAGGCCAATATCACTGATGAGCATAGATGCAAAAATCCTCAACAAAATACTAGCAAACCGAATCCAACAACACATTAAAAGGATCATACACCATGATCAAGTGGGATTTATCCCAGGGATGCAAGGATTCTTCAATATACGCAAATCAATCAATGTGATACACCATATTAACAAATTGAAGAATAAAAACCATATGATCATCTCAATAGATGCAGAAAAAGCTTTTGACAAAATTCAACACCCATTTGTGATAAAAACTCTCCAGAAAGTGGGCATAGAGGGAACCTACCTCAACATAATAAAGGCCATATATGACAAACCCACAGCCAACATCATTCTCAATGATGGAAAAACTCAAAGCATTTCCTCTAAGATCAGGAACAAGACAAGGGTGTCCACTCTTGCCAGTATTATCCAACGTAGTTTTGGAAGTCCTAGCCATGGCAATCAGAGAAGAAAATGAAATAAAAGGAATCCTAATTGGAAATGAAGAAGTAAAACTCACTGTTTGCAGATGACATGATACTATACATAGAAAAGTCCTAAAGATGCCACCAGAAAACTACTAGAGCTCATCAATTAATTTAGTAAAGTTGCATGATACAAAATTAATACACAGAAATCTCTTGCATTCCTATGTACTAACAACGAAAGATCAGAGAAAGAAATTAAGGAAACAATCCCATTTACCATCACAACAAAAAGAATAAAATACCAAGGAATAAACCTTAACTAAGGGGGCAAAAGACCTGTATGCAGAAAACTGTAAGATACTGATGAAAGAAATCAAAGACAACACAAACAGATGGAGAGATATACCATGTTCTTGGATTGGAAGAATCAATATATATATTTTTTTAAATTATTTAATTTATTCATTTTTGGCTGCGCCGGGTCTTTTTTGCTGCACGTGGGCTTTCTCTGGTTGCGGTGCGTGGGCCTCCCACCACCGTGGCTCCTCCTGCTGCGGAGCACGGGCTCTAGGCACGCGGGCCCCAGCAGTCGTGGCATGCAGCCTCAGTAGTTGCGGTGCGCGGGCACAGCAGTTGTGGCTTGCAAGCTCTAGAGTGCAGGCTCAGTAGTTGTGGCGCACGGGCCCAGCCGCCCCGCGGCATGTGGGACCCCCCTGGACCAGGGATCAAACCCGTGTCCCCAGCACCGGCAGGCAGACTCTCAACCACTGCACCACTGGGGAAGCCCCGGAAGAATCAATATTTTGAAAATGACTGTTCTATCCAAACAATCTATAGAGTCAAAGCAATACCTATCAAATTACCAACGGCATTTTTCACAGAACTAGAACAAAAAGTTTTTACAATTTGTATGGAAACAAAAGACCCTGAATAGCCAAAGCAATCTTGAGAAAGAAAAATGGAGCTGGAGGAATCAGGCTCCCGGACTTCAGACTGTACTACAAAGCTACAGTAATCAAGGCAGTATAGTACTGGCACAAAAACAGAAATATAGATCAATGGAACAGGATAGAAAGCCCAGAGATAAATCCACGTGCCTGTGGTCACCTAGTCTATGACAAAGGAGGCAAAAATACACAGTGGAGAAATGACAGCCTCTTCAATAAGTGGTGCTGGGAAAACTGGACAGCTACATGTAGAAGAATGAAATTAGAACACTTCCTAACACCATACACAAAAATAAACTGAAAATGGATTAAAGACCTAAATGTAAGGCCAGACACTGTAAATCTCTTAGATGAAAACATAGGCAGAACACTCTTTGACACAAATCACAGCAAGATCTTTTTTGACCCACTCCTAGAGTAATGGAAATAAAAACAAAAATAAACAAACAGGACCTAATGAAACTTAAAAGCTTTTGCACAGCAAAGGAAACCATAGACAAGACGAAAAGACAACCCTCAGAATGGGAGAAAGTATTTGCAAACGAAGCAACGGACAAAGGATTAAGCTCCAGAATTTACAAGCAGCTCATGCAGCTCAATATCAAAAAAGCAAACAACCCAATCCAAAAATGGGCAGAAGACCTATAAGTAGACATTTCTCCAAAGAAGACATACAGATGGCCAAGAGGCACATGAAAAGATGCTCAACATCACTAATTATTAGAGAAATGCAAATCAAAACTACAATGAGGCATCACCTCACACTGGTCAGAATGGCCATCATCAAAAAATCTACAAACAATAAACGCTGGAGAGGGTGTGGAGAAAAGGGAACCCTCTTACACTGTTGATGGGAATGTAAAGTGATACAGGCACTATGGAAAACAGTATGGAGGTTCCTTCAAAAACTAAAAATGGAACTACCATATGACCCAGCAATCCCACTACTGCACATATACCCAGAGAAAACCATAATACAGGAAGACCCTTGCACCCCGGTATTCGTAGCAGCACTATTTACAATAGCCGGGACATGGAAGCAACCTAAATGTCCATCAGCAGATGAATAGATAAAGAAGATGTGGTACATATATACAAAGGAATATTACTCAGCCATAAAAAGGAATGAAATTGGGTCATTTGTAGAGACGTGGCTGGATCTAGCAAGTGTCATACAGAGTGAAGTAAGTCAGAAAGAGAAAAACAAATATCATGTATTAATGCATATATGTGGAATTTAAAAAAATGGTATAGATGACCTTATTTGCCAAGCAGAAATAGAGACACAGACATAGAGAACAAATGTTGTATGGATACCAAGGGGGAAAGGGGGAGGGTGGGAGGAATTGGGAGATTGGGATTGACAGATATACAGTATTGGTACTATGTATAAAATAGACAACTGGTGGGAACATACTGTGTAGCAGAGGGAACTCTACTTAATGCACTGTGGTATCCTAAATGGTAGGGTAATCCAAAAGGGAGGGGATATATGTATATGTATGACTGATTCCTTGTGCTGTGCAGTAGAAGCCAACGCAACATTGTGGAAGCAACTGTACTCCAAAAATAAGTAAATAAATAAAAATTAAAAAACAAACAAAAAAAGATGTAATGGGCACTCACAGTTTGTTAAACAAAAAGTAACAGTGTCCTTTATTATGTAATAAAGGCCATTTATGAGAAACCCATAGCTAAAATCATACTCAGTGGTGAAAAGCTGAAAGCCTTTCTTCCAGGTTCAGGAACAAGACAAGGATGCCCACTGTCACCACTTCTATTTAACATAGTATTGGAAGACCTAGCCACAGCAATCAGACAAGAAAAACAAATAAAAGGCATCCAAATTGAAAGGGAAGAAGTAAAACTGTCATTATTTGCAGAGAAAGCCCTAAAGTCTCCACCCAAAAACTGGTAAATGAATTCAGTAAAGTTGCAGGATGCAAGGTTAATATACAGAAATCTGTTGCATTTCTATACACTAACAATGAAATATCAGAAAAAGAATGTAAAAAAAAGTCCTGTTAAAAATTGCATCAAAAAGAGTAAAATACCTAGGAATAAACTTAACCAAGTAGGTGAAAGACCTATACTCTGAAAACAATAAAACACTGATGAAGAAAATTGAAGATGATACAAAGAAATGGAAAGATATCTCGTGCTCTTGAACTGGAAGAATTAATATTGTTAAAATGGCTATGCTACCCAAGGCAATCTACAGATTTGATGCAATCCCTATCAAAATACCCATGACATTTTCCACAAAACTAGGACAAAAAAATCCTAAAATTCATATGGAACCACAAAAGACCCAGAATGGCCAAAGCGATCTTGAGAGAAAAGAACAAAGCTGGAGCTATCACCCTCCCGCACTTCAAACTATACTACAAAGTTACAGTAATCAAAACAGCATGGTACTGGTACAGAAACCAGACACATAGATCAGTGGAACAGAATAGAGAGCCCAGAAATAAATTCACACACCTATGGTCAATTAACCTACAGCAAAGGGGGCAAGAATATACAATGGAGAGAAGACAGTCTCTTCAACTTGTGGTTCTGGGAAAGCTGGACAGCCACATGTGAAACAGAGATTAGAACATTTCCTCCCACCATAAACAAAAATAAATTCAAAATGGATTAAAGACTTAAATGTAAGACCTTGAAACCATAAAACTTCTAGAAAAGAATATAGGCAGAACACTCCTTGACATAAATCATGGCAATATTTTTTTGGATCTGTCTCCTAAGGCAAAAGAAATAAAAGCAAAAATAAACAACTAGGACCTAATTAAACTTCGAAGCTTTTGCACAGCAGAGGAAACCATTGACAAAACGATAAGACAGCCTATGGAATGGGAGAAAATATTTGCAAATGATATGACCGACAAGGGATCAATATCTAAAATATACAAACAGCTCATGCAACTCAGAATCAAAAAAAATAAAAATAAAATGAAATCTTATATGTTCTGGTATAATGTTATAAGTCATAATTCTAGTTATTACTTTAAAATGTATATCTCAGAAATAACTAAATTTCCTTGTCAATTGCATTATTATGAACTTTCATCAAATCTTAAAAAAAAAAAAAACCCAATCAAAAAATGGGCAAAGACCTGAAGAGACATTTTTTCAAAGAAGACATACAGATGGCTAATAGACACATGAAAAGATGGTCAACATCACTAATTATTAGAGAAATGCAAATTAAAACAACAATGAGATATCACCTCACACCTGTCAGAGTGACAATCATCAAAAAGTCTACAAATAACAGATGTTGGAGAGGATGTGGAGAAAAGGGAACCCTCATACACTGATGGTGGGAATGTAAATTGTTGCAACCACTGTGGAAAACAGTATGGAGGTTCCTCAAAAAAACAAAAACAAAAACTAAAAATAGAAATAACGGGACTTCCCTGGTGGTCCAGTGGCTCAGACTTCACACTCCCAATGCAGGGGGCCCGGGTTCGATCCCTGGTCAGGGAACTAGATCCCACATGCATGCCACAACTAAGAGTCCGCATGCCGCAACTAAAAAAGATCCTTCATGCTGGAGCTAAGACCCAGCGCAGCCTAAATAAATAAATATTAAAAAAAAGAAAAGAACTAACATATGATCCACTCCTGAATATATATGCAGTAAAAATGAAAACACTAATTCTAAAAGATACTTGCACCCCAATGTTCATAGCAGCATTATTTATCTAGAATAGTCAAGACGTGGAAGCAACCCAAGTGTTCATCAACTGACAAATAGGTAAAGAAGAAGTGGTATATAAATGCATTGGAATACAACCTGGCCATATAAAAGAATGAAATTTTGCCACTTGTAGCAACATGGATGGACCTAGAGACTATTATGCTCAGTGAAATAAGTCAGACAGGGAAGGACAAATACTATATGATATCACTGATATGTGGAATCTAAAAAATAATAAAAACAAATGTATATAGCAAAACAGAAACAGACTTACAGACACAGAAAACAAATTAGTGTTACCAGAGGGGAGAGAGAAGGAAGGGAGGGGTAAATTAGGGGTATGAGATTAAGAGATACAAACTACTGTGTATAAAATAGATAAGCAACAGGGATATATTGTATATAGCACAGGAAATTTATAGCCATTATCTTGTAATAACCTTTGACGGAGTGTAATCTGTAAAAATACTGAACCACTATGCTGTACACCTAAAACTAACATAATACTGTAAATCAGCTATACTTTTAAAAAAAGTAACCATATCCTTTTTTATTCCATTTTGTTCTTGTTAAGAACTTGGAGATTTATTCTTGTGCACATACTTGTTCCAAATCTAGCAGTGAGTGACAGTTGGAGTTGTTTGATGGAGGCCTCATGTCACATCTCTCTTCATTTTGTTTCTCTGTGGAAGGTCATAGTCCTTGTAATTGGGCTTGCGTTAGCAACCAGTTTGTGCAGTTATCCTAGGGAGATAATTTTGTTATTACAGGCATTATCCTTTCTATTGTAGACCGTTCTGGTGTTGACAGTTGGTGAAACAAAGGCATGACCTACTACTGGTGGTCAATGTAATTAGCAAATCTATCTATAGGACAGAATTAAAGTTGCTTTAAATGTGCTATCTCAAAGTACAGTAGTGTGAAACTTAAAAGTAAAAAAAAGAAAAAGAAGACTGCATGTTGAAAAGATGTATGGAAGTATAGAAGTATCTGAAGATAAAAAGACAAGTACTCACTGGCTCCCAACAGCTCCCCGGCCTTAGTCTCCAGTAGCTCCCTTATTCCCTGGCAACCACGGCTGACAGTGTGGTTTAGAGTCTTCAGAGGCAGGTTTTCTTTGTGCACACACGTATGCAATTTTTAAAAAACAATTTTAAAAACTTTTTTTTGCAGTTTCTTTTTTCTTTTAATATATCATGACTGTCTTCTCTTGTTAGTACAAATAGGTCTTGTACTGTGTTAACTGTTGCATGTAGTATTATGTACTCTGGATATATTTAATCATTAACATACTGAAGGATTTTGAAGTTGTTTTCATTTTTTTCCGACTATGTGCAGTGCTGCTGTGACCATTCTTTGTGTATGTGTGGATTTGTGCAAATGCTTTTGAGGAATAGATTCTTAGTAGTAGAAATGCCAGAACAATTGGTATCGGCATTTTGGGTTTTGTAATTGCTGCCAAATTTCCCTCCAAAAATTACCAGTTTTTCCCTTAAGTTTTAATTAGACCTTGATGTTTCCATAATATAATTTTTATTTTGTTCTAAAAAATTGTTGAAATATACAATCATGTACACATGATCATCTTCACATGAAAAAACATTTTAGCAAATGAGAAGTAATCTTAGGACTTCTGTCTCCTAATTGGGAGGAGTCACATCTCTGACACGTCATGTATTTGATAGGGTAATGCAGAGACAGCCAAGTTACTTTTAGCCCAATACCCTTTATCCTTTCTCTTTTCACCTCCAAATCTTGCCTTCCCTCACACCCTATAGCCATCTCTGACACTACCCCAACTCTCATAATTTTCGGAGAATTGTTACCAGCTGTGATCAGTTTCCTTGCCATCCCTCTCTCCTTTAACTGATCCTAAGTCTTCATGTTGGCTAGATGAGCTCATTATTCCCATCTCCCTCCCTGTAGGTTTCTCTTACCTCCCACTGTAAAAGTATTCAGAGTGTTTAAGAGCTTAGAAGTTAGACAGCCTGCATTAGAATTCTGGTCCCTTTGCTTTCCAGCTCTTTGAGTGGAGGCAGGGAACTGAATCTCTTCAGGGCTTTGTTTTCTTATTTGTAAAACGTGGTTAGGAAAGAGTGCCTATTTCATAAGGTTAGGAGGGTTAAAAAGGAGTAAATCTGAGTTGCTATATCTCCATCATTGTGATGTGGCAGTTGACGTGAGTCTTCAAGACAGTTGAGGAAAATATTTGTGAACTTTTTTTTAAAAAACATCTTTAAAAGTAATCTGAGCAAACCATTCTTGAACCTTGCAAACATAGTAGATCTCTCTTAATAAATCTGAAGAGTCAGGTTATGTAAAAATGAGACTTTCTGAGAACTTTGCATTTAATTATTTATGTTTGTGTACCAAGTAATTGCTAATACATTAATACATTTGTTAGCTAGGTTATGGAAAATGACTTACCTCTTAAGCACTCTATGCGTATACTCTGAATTTTTTAAATGAGCATTGGTGAATGTACAAATATTTTATTGCTTTTTATCCATATAAAATACATGATTATTTCTGTACATGAATAAGTATATCATTGAACTTCTGAAGTAAATTAAATGATAATAAGAGATGAGTAATAAAGTCAGGTGAGAGGAAAAGAATAGAGGAAGGGCTATAAACCCTGACAGGCCTATTTGAGTTCCCTGAGATAATATCCTGATTACCGTGCTACTTATTTATTTCCTTGGAATTTAGCTAAAGGGAAGGTGGCTTGTTGAGGGAGCAGAGCCTGGTGCATGCCAGGGCTCCCTCTGTCATTAGCCTGCAGGCTAAGGAAAACAGGTTGTCCTCTAACAGCTCCTGGAGAGGACACCACACTGCATCATGGCAGTAGAATTACATGGACTGACCACTGAGAATAGGTGATAAAGGATCTGGCTCTTTCAGCCACCACAAAATTGTATATTGAAATGAAGGCATTAGTCACTACCTAGAAATGGGGATTTCAGTAAGAATAAAATTTAAAGCTTTTCTCAAGTGTGTGGTTTATTCAATGCACATTATTTTTCAGTGGTCTTCTAGTTCTTGTCCTCTCTAAAGAAAGATTTTTTTTCTGAGCCTGAATCTCTCAAGTTTGCTGCCTTGCCTTTCCTCTCTTGGTGCCAATGGTTGATGTCAGGATTTTGCCTTCAGCTTATAAGACAGGTGTACTGGTGTCTTTGTAAGCCACAGACTTAATGTTTCCTATCTTTAACAGCAGGCACTAAAACTGTAGGAGATGGCATTCTTCTATAGGTCCTGCAAAAGAGGCTGAATTAATCACCTCTGCAGTGTAGACATCTGCTGCCTGCATTCTGCCTCTGTAGACTGAATTTGACAATTTAATTTTAACAAAAAAGAACACTGCTACATAAATATAAAACGCTTAAAGCATTATTTGGACAACAGTGTTACTAAAGCACTTAGGTCACAGTTAAGATGAAGATGTAAACTAAAGCCTTTCACTTCTCGTTTGAATTTGTTTTCCAGCAGTTTAAGAAAAGAGAAAGCTTTAAGTTCCCCGTTAGAACCCAAAGCTGTGGATAATTCCACCTACCAAACATAGTGTAAGCCAGTTGTGAACATGTCTTAATATCTCAGTTTAAAATTTGCAGAATGATTTGGCGTTGCCCAGTGCTTAGAAGTGACCGTTTTTGTGACAAGAGACAGATATCTCAGTCAATATGTCCTAAATTTACTTCAGTCAGTACGCTGGAGAGGCGTCTGTCTGATGACTTAGGACCCTGAATACTTTTCAAAACTAAGATCCAAAATGTGCCACCATGTTTAAGATTCTCTCCAAATATAGACTAGTGTTTCCCAACCACACTCCCCACCCCCACTGCCCCTGCCTTTTTATCTGTGGCAAAGATTCTGATTCAGTAGGTCTGAAGTGGTGCCTAAGCATCTGTTTTTCACGGTGTGCCTCAGGAGTTTTGATATACTCCTAATTTTGGGAACCGCTGGGGTAAGAGTTTTTGGTATTGGGGTAAATCAAAACTAAATCAGAACCAAATCAAGTAGCAGGCAGGGAAAGCCAAAGACTTGGACAGTAGTCCTTCTTGTCTCTGAACTCTCCTTTGCTCTTCTCCTGTGGCATTATGTAAGCAAGGTAGGAGGGTGAATCAAATCCACACACCCTAGCTGGGAGTGAGAGATAATTAAACTGTTTCACTTTTTTCAACAGATAATTTCACTTTCCCTGAAGGCTTGAAACTTTGAAGAATTAAGCCTCAGTAATAAAATGCTCACAAAGATTAATTATACACTTGTAAAAGTTATAGCGTTTATAATTATAAATACAAATAAGGGTTAAAAAATATGATAGGTTTTAAAACACTTTAATGGATCATTTAATTTACATACACAGGTTCTGGTTCCTGCCCAACTGGGGGAATATCTAATAGCAAATGTATAAATACATGAATTATGATTCTCTTTGCATACCTTTCTCAAAGCTAAATGCCGAGAGGTTTGTCTTTGATTATAGACAGCTGTTAACAAGTAGAAATAAGTTTTGCAAATCTACATTTTATACAAGGCTTGGGCAATACTTTAATGCATGTAATCAAGACACGTTAGGATTTAAGTGTTTAAACTTTGGCATTAAAGTTTAATAAATAGGACTTCCCTGGTGGCGCAGTGGTTGGGAATCTGCCTGCCAGTGCAGGGGACATGGGTTCGATCCCTGGTCCGGGGAGATCCCACATGCCACGGAGCAACTGGGCCCGTGCGCCACAACTGCTGAGCCTGAGCTCTGGAGCCCGCGAGTCACAACTACTGAAGCCCGCGCGCCTGGAGCCCGTGCTCCGCGACGAGAGAGGCCACTGCAGTGGGAGGCCCGCGCACCACGGCGAGGAGTAGCTCCCACTCGCCTCAACTAGAGAAAGCCCACGCACAGCAACGAAGACCCAATGCAGCCAAAAATAAATTAAAAAAAAAAAAGTTTAATAAATAAATTTGCTCTTTTGGGGGGGGGGGTTGTTGTTGTAGACATTAATTTCCTGGTCTATAATGTAAAGTGTACATGTCTTTATTCCTAAAATGTTGAGCTGTGTTTAGAGTAAATTTATGTTTTATTTATCAACTGATTACTTAATTTTTTATTCCTACATCATAGAAGTTTAGGGTTGAGGAAGTGGTGGCCTGTCTTTGTGCAGTTGTGTGTCTGTGTCTGTGAGTCTGTGTCTGTCTTTCTCTAGAATCAAAGGGATGAGCTAGATTAAGGGTTACAGATGTAACCCCAGTAGTTAGTTAACTCTTCACAACGTTGTGTGTCCTTAAATTTTCCTGTAAAAGAGAAACACGCTAACAGATCTCAGTATCCTTCCTTAAATTTATCTTTGATTTACGGTTGATAACTGCTGCCTTGGTACCTTCAGGGTTAAACTTGAGCTCCAGGGTTCTGGGATATATTCTTCAGCAGGGGAGAGAAATGGGAGACCGGATTTGGCATTGTGGCTGTGGACAAGTCGTAACCACTCTGAACCTGTTTCTCCTTCTGTAGAAAGGGGATCAGAGCTATACTCACCTCCAGGGGACATTGTGAGAAGAAGATGAGATAATGCATGTGAGGATACTTTAGCAGTGGTTCCTTTCTGTTAGGATTCCTTTTCTTGGTAGGGGTGGAATGTATTTATGCCTTTCTCTCTCCCTCTTTTCCCCCCGTTCCTCCCAGTACTTGATTGCCTGATAATGGCAAACACCAGCTAGGTGTTAGGAGGCAGTGGTGAACAGGGCAGATATAATCCTTGCTCTCTGGTAGCTTAAATAACTCCCTACTTGGAACAGCTTTCTCTGCCTTCTGGAAGAGCCAGTTTCTCCTGCTCTTCCTAATAGGCTACTCGTTCCCATTGCTATCCTTCCTTATTCTCTTGCCCAGCCTTTAAGTGTTGGCCTTCCTTAGGGTTCCATCTTAGACGCTCTCTTTACCCTGTATTGTGTCCCATAGTATATCCAGCTCCCTACTTGAAATTCTGTCCCCTCTTCTTGGCCAGCTATCTCAGAGGTACTTGAAATTCACCATGTCTAAAACTGAACTCATGGACTTCCCTGGCGGTCCAGTGGTTAAGACTCTGCACTTCCACTGTAGGGGGTGTGGGTTCAATCCCTGGTCAGGGAACTAAGATCCCGCATTCTGTGCGGTGCGGCCAAAAATTTTTTAAAAATAGTAATAATAATAAAAATAAAATTGAGCTTATGATCTAAACACTGTCCCTCCCACGCCCGAAACTGATCCTGCTGGTGGTCTGTGTGTCAGTGAGTTGTCCAGTATTTCATCCAATTGTTTAATCCAGAAAACCATGTCTCTCTCAGCCCCCTGATCGCCCATATCTCATGTATCTACTTTTTCACCAAGTTCTTTTGCTTTTATATCCTAAATTCCTGTCAGGTTCTCCATTTCTGTTCTCACTGATGTTTTTTAAGCTACCATTATTATCCTTTCTATATTGTATCATCAATATATCACCCTCACTGTTCCACTCTTAAATATTTTTGCTCCCTATCCATTCTCCACACTTTAGAGATATTTTTAGATACATGAATATATTCATGTGGTTTTAAGATTTTAAAAGTATGAAAAAGGTATTCAGTGAAGAACCTCCTTCCCTCATGTAACTGGGTTGCTCATTCTAATCATTCTTCCAAGATATTTTATGCATAGGTGAGGAAATACTAACACATAAGCTCTTTTTAAATCTTCTTTATGTAAATCTTCATTTACATAAAAGGTGGCACAGTATGTATACTTTTCTTCACCTTGATTTTTTTTTTTTTTTCATTCCACAGTGTATCCTGGCTATCTTTCCATTGTAGTACGTAAAGAATCTTCACACTCATTTTTATGGCTGCATAATATTCCATGACAGGAATGTTGAAATTGATGTACATCAGGACAGAACATCTTTTACTGTCTAGAGTATTCCATTCTTCCACTTTGGATAACCTTGTCATGAATTCCCATTCATTACTTTCAGGGAGAAAAACTAAGCTCCTCACTTGTCAGGGCTCTCTGGCCTGGCAAGAGTTGTCCCTTCTCTTCTCTGGAGTTGTCTTGTATTGCTCTTCTTCCTTATCATCTACTTTTGAGTTGCATGGACATGGACTATCTTTTGTTTCATCCACGTACCATGTTCCTTTATGCCCGAGACCTCTGCCTAAGCTCTTAGTCTCACATGCAGACCCAGTGCTTCCTTTTCCTGCCTTAATTTATCTTCTTATCTATTTAAGGCAGATCTCAGCTCAAATTCCATTTCCTCAAGGTATGCTTATTCTGCCAATTCAAGGCCGGGTCAGAGCTCTCTGATACGATCTCCTGGCACTTTGTCCTCCTCTATGAACAATTAGTTCATTTATTATTGTAAATTTGTATGTGTGATTATTACATTTGATATTTATTTCACATACTTAAAACAGTGTTTCTCATATAGTGGATTGCAACCCATTATACATTATTAAATCAGTTTTAAAAATTATGACAGACCTTTTTAAAAAATAAAATAGTATAGAAAATATCAGACCTCTTCACTTAAAATAAGGGTATTTTTTCATTATACCTTTTGCTTCAGATTAATAAATAGGTGTGATGATATAAGTGTCCAGATACACA
Source organism: Eschrichtius robustus (assembly GCF_028021215.1). Lineage (NCBI taxonomy): Eukaryota > Metazoa > Chordata > Mammalia > Artiodactyla > Eschrichtiidae > Eschrichtius > Eschrichtius robustus. The sequence continues at coordinate 48,115,629 of NC_090825.1, forward strand.
GGTGTATTGAGTATGATATAAATTATATTTCTTATTGTGGGTCTTAGTCAAAAAAGTTTGAAAGCCATTGAACTAGATGGTAAATTCTGTGAGGAGAGGAATTCTATTTTGTACCCCAGTCCATCCCCAAGTCTAGCAGAGGGCACTCACTCAGTAAATATGTCAGCTGAATGAATGAATGCACACTTTTTCAGGGAGGTTCACAGACCCATTGTCTTCCTCCTAGGGACTAATGGACCCTGGTTCTAAGCACATCTTAGTGATCATTTCCTCGGCCAATTGAGCCTGCATTAGATCATTAAAAGAAAAGAAGTGTAGAACCACACCTACAAATGTATTTTTTTAAGGGTTGATAAGGCAATGAAACACTATTGAGAAGAGATTTTAGTTTTTGTATTACTTATGAATCTTAGGCCTTAAATACCATTTTATTTTATTTTATTAATAAATAATGAAACAATTTTCACCTGCCTAAATATCTGGGGAATTTTTGAGTGTCTAAGGTAGTCTACACACAGGGCTTGTTAGGTAGCTGTTATCTTTTATGCATACTTCAGCAATAAAATATTTACGCAGTTTTGGCAAGGTGATACTACAACCTGGTTTAGTACAACAGCTGCACTGCCTGTTCCCATGTGGCTTGATTTCCCTTTTTAATCTTTGGTTTTCTGCAACTAAAGACTTATGTCAGCATGTAGTTTATACAGCAGCAGATAATGGTGAAAGCTTCTTGAATTAACATAGTAAAGAGAAATACGCTGCTGAGTTTACTTTGTTTCATATTTTTCTGATGTCTCTGAAAAACATTTTACTAATGTGTCCTACACAGTAGAGCTTTTATAAACATCACATATTTACAATGAGACATTTTTGTGAATTTTTTTTTTCTTTAGAGAACCTGTAAACTCATCTCCAACGGTATAGTCTCTGATCTTAAAAAAGGGAAACCTCTCAGCTCTAAAGTCATCGCCCTTTGGCTTAGCACAAATCAGCAAAGTTCTGGCAATAAAAGAATAATTTTTACATTTATTTTCGGTCATACATTTGTATGTATATTGAAATTGAGATTGGATTAAAAAGTGTTTAGGCAAAAAATACAGAATCTTAATTCTTTTCGAGTTTATTATCAGAGCCCTTTTAGCCCAGAGTTTTTCCTAGCATATGTGTTATTTTTTTCTTTCTATTTCTAGGTGCTCCTGATCCAACAGCAGGTGCTAGTATAGATGATGAAAACTGCTGGCACTTAGATGAAGAGCAGGTTCAAGAACAGGTTAAACTGTTCCTTTCCCAGGGCGGGTACCACGGATCAGGGAAGCAGCTTAATTTGCTCTTTGCAAAGGTATGACTTTTTATTTTTAAAGAAATATTCTAAATATATACATTTATAGAAAGTATATATGATCATGTTTACAATAGGATAAAGGCTTCTTTTTAAATTCTTATTTATTTTTTTAAGAATTGGGAATTCCCTGGCGTTCCAGTGGTTAGAACTTGGTGCTTTCATTGCCAGGGCCCTGGTTCAATCCTTGGTTGGGGAACTAAGATCCTGCAAGCCATGTGGCATGGCCAAACAGGGGGTGGGGGGAAGAATAGACTAGGTTATTATCAACCATTAGAGACTTCTGTGTTGTAATGCAAGCATTAATTTACTTAGGTGTCTTTAGACAAAATATGGGCCATTTTTGTCTTTCTCAGCTCTTATTAATAAAATGGTGGCAATTTATACAATTTTGAAAAACTGTTCAGTACTAAAAATAAAATAGCTCAATGTTATTTGAAATGCCATCTTTTCAAGTTTTTTCTTCTTCTAGTTAATTTTCCCAGTAGAGCATACCTTTGAATATAGTCCTTAAGATGTGCTTTATATAATTAGTTTAATGTCAATATCTTTAAATTAGTTTCAAGAGCGTAAACTTTGGAGTCATACAAACCTGGATTTAAATCTCAGTTCTAAATCTTATTGAGTGTATGTACCTTGGCAAGTTATTTAAGTCAGTTTCCTCATCTATAAAATTAGCTAATAGTAGCACATCCATTCAAGTTGTTGTGATTATGGTGTTAAATGATAATGGTGTCTAACAGTAGTTGGGCCTTGGTAAATGTTAATTTTCATCACCAAAATTTGATAGCCTAAGAAACAAAGTTATCTTCATTATAAGTTCATTGTGAACAGAAGCTGTGACTGTTGCTTTACACAGAATTCTTAGTACCATAAACACATATCTAAATACTGGATAAAATGCTTTTTAAATAATATTAAAGCAATGTCTTTTCATTGGGGGTACAGCCATCTTTATAGATAACGTATTCAAATTGGTTTTTGTTCATTGATACTTCTGTTAAACAACTTCTCTAATATTCATAATAATTAAAAGCTTTTTTAGTTCAGAAGAATTAGAGTAAACTCTGTTACTGCTTATAGCCAAAAATTAGTGTATTCTGATTAATGAAAACCCTTTAAGTGAAGTTTTATCCTGGGACTTCCCTGGTGGTTCAGTGGTTAAAACTCCATGCTCCCAATGCAGGGGGCACAGGCTCAATCCCTGGTCAGGGAACTAAGATCCAGCATGCCACGTGATGCAGCCTTAAAAAAAAAAAAAAGATTTATTCTATATACCATACTTAGATTGCCAATTTTTCAAGAATTAGATTACAGTAAAAATACATTTAACTCTAAAATTATTTCACATGATTTAATCATTCTTTGGTAATTCATAGGCACTTCAGACTCTTGTAATACCCCGCAGTCAACAGTCTGAAACTTAATTACCATTAGGCTGTAATTAATGTATATGTATTTGAGTATTGGTTAATAGTTCTGGTTTGTATGCTTAATAGTAAAGCATTTATTTTCATTGCTATTGCTAACTGAGTAGTAGGTTAGAAATTTATTAGGAAAATAAATACTAAATTAAATCCATGATATATAGAGGTAATATTAAAGTTTTGGTGTATTTAAGACACACAGGAAGTACTTCATAGCTTCTCGTATCAGCAGAGAGTACACTGTGGCCTAGTGGAAGCAATGTGAAAGAGGTATTAGACTGACCTGCAGTTGCTATTTTTATCCTCATATATGATGTACACATTGTATAAGCCATATGAAGTAAGAGCAACATCTAATTTTGGAAATGGCATAACTTCCAGAGTTAAGGCAGATCTGGGTTCTGATTCCAGTTGTTCCTCTTGTCCTTTGGCTTTATAATTTGTAAAATGGGGCTTATAATCTGGCCTACTTTATATGGTTGTTGTGAAGATTAAAAGGTAAGCATGAATGTAAAACTCTTTAGCAAGATGTCCGATAAATGGCAACTCCATTTCTTTCTCCTTTTTAGTACTTCTTAAGATTACTGAAAAAAACCCTCCTGGAAGCATACCCTTGTGATTCAGTGCAGAAGTACATTTGAGTTCTCTACAAGGCTCAAATTCTGAAGCCTGGTTTGAGGGGAGGGTTCCATTACTTGTCAGGGTACAGGACTGAGGCAGAACCTATTGATCTAGAGGTTTAGGCTGCTTTATTGAAGATCTGCTGTTTCCTCCTTCATTTGGCTTTCACATAGAAAGAATTTTGAATAAAAGGACTCCCCTCTCCTTATCTACTACTTATGACCTTGCTCCACTAATTTTCTACACAGAGAACTGATGTTCAGCTGGGATTCCTATTCATTGAACACATAGCGGTACAGACTTTAAGAATGGATGGATTCATTTAGGATTTCCTGTAGAGCAACTTAGCCTTGTGTTTCTTTTCTTGTTTTCTCGTTTATTTGGGAAATGTAACAGAAGAATAATGGACAGAGCTTGAGGTTCCAGCAGAGAAGCCAAGTTAACTTACTAGGTCAGTGGTTATGATTCTGCTTCAAGGATTGCTCATTTGGAGCAAGAGAGTTCTGAACCTACAGCCCTTTACATTTCCTCTTACCATTGCAGAAACAGTCCCATCCGAGTGGATAGAAGTATGCTGTTGCTCTTTACATCGAAATCCTCGGTGAGAAAGAATCTAGTGAAATTACTAATTTACCTCAAAAAATGAGGCACTTGTAGAACCTGTACTTGAATATACTAAAAACCACTGAAAGAGGTTTAAATTGTACAGTTTAAATTGGTGAATTGTATGTACGTGAATTACGTCTCAATAAAGCTCTTTTAAAAAAAAACGGAAGGACAGATGCTATTATTATAAACACTATCAGATCAATTTAGAAGATCTCTAAAGAGTTCTCAGTACAGTGCTTTAGACTCTACTACTCTGGTGGTAAGTGCAATCAGTTAGGGAGTCAGGAAGGTGCCAAATGATTTGTCTTGTTTATTTTGGTATTATTTTTATGTAGGCTAACAAAAAACATTTTGGGGGAAAATTGGGAAGTTACACAAATTTCTTTTCCTTGTGTGGATTCTAAAACATAATTTTAAAAAATTAATGGTCAGTTCTCTGATTAAATTGCCATTTACGGCAGAGGCTCATTTTTTTGTTGCTTTTTTCTTTTTTTTAAGTTTTTTTTTTTTTTGATGTGGACTTTTTTTTTTTTTAAAGTCTTTATTGAATTTGTTACATTACTGCTTCTGTTTTATATTTTGTTTTTTTGGCCACGAGGCATGTGGGACCTTAGCTCCCTGACCAGGGATCAAACCCGCACCCCCTGCATTGGAAGGTGAAGTCTTAACCACTAGGCTGCCAGGCAAGTCCCTCAGAGGCTCGTTTTTAACAACTTTTGTTTGCTTAAGAAGGATGGTGTCAAGACTTCACCATCGCCACCACCACCACCCCACCCTGCTTCCCCAAAGAAATAAAGTAGTCTGTCTCTGTATTGCTGTTCATTTTTAAACATTTTTCTGAAGGTCTGTTTTTTCCCCACTAGGTGCGGGAGATGTTGAAGATGAGGGACTCAAACGGGGCCCGAATGTTGACTTTGATAACAGAGCAGTTCATGGCCGACCCTCGTCTGTCACTTTGGAGGCAACAAGGCACCGCAATGACTGACAAATATAGGCAGCTCTGGGATGAGCTGGGTAAGTATAAATTTCCTGATGGATTGCCATTGAGTTGTGTGTGGACAAAGACCATGGTTGAATGTTTAAAGAGCATGGTCAGAGTACTGCAGGAGAGAGAGCTACTTTTATATGAACTTGTTGCCATTATACACTTGTTAGAAGAATAGGAAGAATGAGGCATTTGCAGGAACCAATCTTGGCAGTGTTTTTGGGGAATTGTCTGGTGTTGAGGAAAGCAAGCCCGGGATCTGCTTTTAAATATTTGAAAAAAAAAAAGCTATATTTCAAAACAGGTATTTGGTATAATAGAACTGATTACTTATTTCTAGACTGATATTGTAATCAGTTCAGCTAAAATTTGGCTGTTTTCCCCTTTTGCCCACATTAAAAGTATCAAAAGTAGCTTGAATATTCATTTCATTTTTTTCGTTATTATTAGATGGACTGTTGATTGTCAGAATGGAAAAGACATGGCAAACTCTAATTTTTATTGCTTTCCAAATCCGTGGTGGTAAAGATATAAATATAGCAGGTGGTTGAAAAAATGAGAAATCTACTACTCATGTTTACTGGGAAGTTTGGGGGGGATGACTCTTGTTACTCAATGCTCATTGCTAGGGAAATTAATAATGTATTTGTTATCTTGTCTATTAAGAAATCTATATGTGACAAATGGAATTTTTGGCAAATATTTTGTCAATGCCTGTATTAATTTTATGTTATACGTATATTTACTAGAAGATCCTAGTTTCAGTGTAATTGAATAGTAGAAGTCTTCATACCTTCACCTTCTGTCTTCCTCTTGGCTAATGATGGACCACATCATGCTATTGATCCCATGTCTAGACCAAGAGAGGCTGATGTCTGTGAAGACACCACATGATAATAATGCTTGGAAGGGACCTTTGAGATGAACTGTTTACAGATAAGGAAACTGAAGTCTGAGGAGGTTAGAAGACTTCCACAAAATGACATAGTGTGACCTAGGGTTGTACAGCAGGTTGGTAGAGAATTGGACACCAAAGTTTCCTTTTTCCCATTAATAGGATGTATGTTGAGGAACTGGGCTGTGGATGACAACTCTTGTTTGTTTTGTTGTTTGTTTTTTAACGTGTGTCTGCTATTTGCCAGCTGTTAGATATTTGTTGACCTTTTTCCCTAATATTTTTATTAAGTATCTTGTAATAACTTAATCTTAGTACTTCCCTTGGGTCACCTGAAGTAATGCTTAGTGGCCTTTCCCTCAATCAAAATTTAAATCAATCTGTAACTACAGTGGATCCTTTCAATGTATTGGAAGGAAATGTTTGGGGGCCCGGTGTGGTGGTTGGAGAACACAAGTGTAATGCATGGTTTAAACAAAAATTTTTATAGAATACTGAGTGATTTACAAGTAAAGACTCCTCAATCTTGTAACTCTGTAGTAACTGTTGAATTGACTAGTTGGTTTATGGCAGTAAAAAGGATTAGCATTAAAAAAAAGAACTATTATTGGATTAATATTAAATGAATAAAATTTAAAGAGCTTTGGTACTTAAAGAAGCTTAGAATTAACAAATAACTAATTAGAAAGAAAATACCAACTAAAATTTTACCAAAAAAAAAAAATGTACAAGTGATATAGTTAAATAAAATTTTCAGGGTTTGCATTTAATCCATTAGTCATATTTCACTTTTGCAAGTTGGCTTTGAAAATTATGTACCTCAGCCCTCAATCAAAAGTATTAATTCTCATTAGGTGGAAGTTTCCACTAGCTAATGCTAGTTATACCCTCTGATGGACTACTTTTCTAGTTATGGACCAGGCTTTAAACAAGTTCTTTGACTTTAGTCCAGGATGAAGAATACATATTCTTGCCCTGTATTTTCTTTTTTCACAAATCACCCTCCCTCCCCCGAACCCAATCATCACTAGACTGCTATAAATTCTCCTACATACTGTGATGGTGAGCAGAGGTCACTTGCCATTTTAATGAGTTCTAAGTTCTGTGAAGAATCTCATGTAGGAGTAACAACAGTTATCACATCTTAATATTCATTCACCAAAAAAGTTAACTTAAAGTTGCTTCTGGACTACAAAAGGAAAGAGTTTTGCCTCTTAAGAAAATGGGGGAATTTGACTTTGTGCCCCTGCACAGGGCTCACATTGCTTCAAGGCTCTGCTTTGGAATTAAATGCTGAGCACTGCCAGATGCCAGACATTGAGAAGAGGCTGAGTTTTGTCGGCAAATGGGATCTGCAAGTTAATTGGTGTTTTCTGCAGGCTTCTGGCTGTGAAATGAAATTGGAAGCCCTTTAGCCACATGGATAATACAGGACCTGAATACAAATGTCACATGTCACCATCAGGACCCGCTGTGAGACAATAGTGTTCCCACTCCAACACTGCACCATTACAGATCATTTAAATATGGGGATTACATTTAAACTAAAAGCCCCATTTGCCTTTTACTGCAATTTAAATGTCCTCTTAGCAAAAGCTAAGTGACAAATTAAATGAAAAAAGTGCCCACATTTTTAAAGCTGTAATGCAAAACAACCTTTTATTGCTTCTCATGTGCCACGAATGAATCATTATACTTGTCAACCCTAAACCAAGCCATAATTGGAGCAGCTACTGTTATCAAAGTAGGGCCGCTCTGTGACAGCTTAATAAAGCTGAAACTGTTAAATTAAATCTCAGATGCTTAACTCCTTAGCACCGGTAGATTGGATAGGTCCATTTCTGGCAATGGCCGGTACCCCAGGAGAAAAAAAATTCCTGGCATGAAAGCCTTAATCTGATGAAAGTGTACTAGTAAGAGTATCTTAGCCAAGGAACTGCTTCTTGGCAGAGAGATTTAGAGGCATCAGATTGTCAGCCAGATTACAAAATTGTATTTTTTTCATAGGATCAGATATCACCCCCCCCCCAAGATTTACAAGTTTTTGAGTATATGTGATTTATTAAAATTTAAGTACCAATGTTTCAAAATTAGTTTTAAAAATAACATATATTCATTTAACTCTTTCTTTCTTTCAAATAAAGATACGCGTACTTATTTGAGATAGCAAAAGGCCCAATTTCTTTGCCCCATCCTCTGGCTAACAAAGGAATGATTATGCTCAGTTCTTTTCTAAAATAAATGCCTATGATATTCATTTGGTCTGAGTTAATTTTTCTGATTTACTCCCTGATTTTCATAATGTAGTGTGAAATAGATACGGATGCATACTATTAAGATCCTGTTTAGTGCATCTCATTTACAGATACGTTTATCTTGCGTGTGAATCAGTTTTTCATATATTAATTTTACTTTCTCTACATAATGTTCATTTTCCCAAACATATGGCAGTCTTCTGAAGATGAGTGTTGTTGTATCATGATCAGCTATAAGAACATGTATATATTAAAATCTTAAGACAGCCCACTGCAACAGTAGAGGCTGCATATTTGGTAGTGGCTACACATCTTTGGTAGAGCTATAGAATACATACCTTTTCAGTTGTGTTCTTTACTCCATGCAGATTTTCTGGAATACGGATCACAGAAATAACCCTTGGATCTCAAGAGTTATTTCAAGCCCAGTGCAGATTGGTGAGCACACCTACTGTTAGCCCTAATGGCTGTCTGTTCAGCACACTTAATTACCGTGGGGGTGGTTAGGGATGAGGGGATGTATTGTAACCTCTCATCTGTGTTGATGGTTCTCTTTCCTTAAATGTCTTCCAAGACTGTAATTTTATTTTGCTTCATAAAACTATAGGTTGTGGCTGCCAGTCTATTAAAACCTAATTAAAATGGATGTCATTAGAGGAAACAGTTAAATAAGATTTAATTACAGTTTTAGCACAGGGAAAAATTCTTAAATTTTCATTTTCATAATATGTATTGCATAATATGTTTTCCTCCCCAAATTTTAAACACTTTCTCTCTGAGCTGAGTCATGTGTTTTGCTCTCTAGCATGTAACCTTGTTTCTTTGGGAGAGGCTGGGCTGCCATTGCAAGAGCCTTACTGCTCTGAGCTGTGCTCACTCAGTTCACAAGAACAAGGTGGTATCTCTGAGTTCTTTTCAAAGCTTTTGATACAGGTACCTCACTGTGTGTGAGCAGAAATAGCCATAGTTAGATGTTTCTTTCTAGTTTGCATTTCCTTATTAGGCAATAGATATAATGTTCCTTGGTAGGGTGCTGGATAGATAGAGTGGGTATAAAGATTCAGGGGACTTGGAATCAGGATAAATCTACATTTAGCAATAGAGAACTTAGCCCACCCATTGGGACCACAGATATTGCAAAGTACTAAAAATTACCTACTCCATGGACCTAGAACCCTGTCCCAGCCATCATTGCAGATACAAGTAGTCATCTCTATTGGCCTCTTTTGCACCCACCCACACTATTCTTGAATAAGGAAGAAAACATATGCTTAAGTCACACATTCAAAATGGTACTCTAAGTAACAGGAGGGCCTTTGTGCACAGCCAGAACTAAGATTCTAAAGGCTCTGCTTTGGAGGTAATTGTGGAGAAATTTCTGTGATGTGCCATCTTATGTCTCCAAAAGCAAAAGGCTTAGTAATTCCCCCACTGTTTGGAGCCCCTTACTTAGTTTCTATGGTAAATTCAGACTCAGGCTTTCCGCATTTTGAAGTTGATGGTGGCTAGTGAATAGGCTAAGGAGTGACTGCTTCTCATCGAGAACTGGAAAGCATTCCAGTGCAGTTTGCCATATAAGTTGATACGTCTTTGCTAGTGCAGTGGAGAAAACAGCAATTCCCAGAGCCCCCTTGCAGCAAAAAGATGTCAGTACAGACTTGGAAACTTCCATGTAGCTGTAAGTGTAGTATGTAATCCCAATGAACCACATATCAGGGATTGCTTGTCACCTACCAGTTTGTCTTCCCTGGGTGCAAGGAGAATATAGCTTAACCACTTACACCATTTCTATGCCTTCCTGTTAACGCTTCTTTCCAGAAGTCTTGTTGTGGTTTCCCGATCAGTATGTATTAAGCACTTGCTATGTCAAGGAGAATAGATGTATTAAATATTTGATTTTACCATTGACGATGGTACTGGGAGTATGGAGGGAGTAGAGATACAATCATCAGGAGAAAGGAGAAATTAGAACAGGCTTGAATGAACTGCAGAGCACTTTGATAGAGTAATTTATTCACATATTAGTGAATAAGTAGACTGAACTTAACATGGTTTTACAGGAATGTTCATGGAGGTGAGTTGTAGGGAAGAAGTAGTGAGAATACTACAGAAAGAAGGAATAACATGAATGAAGACAGGGAGAACTCAATGGGGGATGGTGTAAAAGGTTCAAACTCATTATCCAAAATGTTGTCTTTAAGATTTTCAGTCCAACCTTGTTATTCTTCGTTGTTACTTAACTTCAAGGGGAGGAGGAGGAGAGAGAGTAGACATTACAGGATCTAGATTTTTGCTTTGTTTTATTTTCCATTTTGGTCCAGCTACTAAACATAACGCAGATGCCAACAATTATTTATCAGGCACTATGCTAAGCAGTTAATGCATGCATTATTTTATTTAATTCTTAAAACAACCCTGTGAGATAGGTAGTTATTAGCCCCAGTTTTATAGCCAAGAAAACTGAGGTACAAGGAGACCAGATAACTTGCCTAAGGTCACAGCAGCGGAGCAGGAATTTGATCCTATGTGTCAGTGACTTCAAAGACTTAACCACTAAACTAGATACCATCCTCAACTTATTTTAAAAGACTATTATGCCTCTCTTCCTGGCAGTCTCTGTCCTCAGAGGAGAACAGGGACAAAGTCAAGCTCACCTAGATGGCAGTAGATCCTGCAAAAGCTGCCTGTCCTGCCATGGGACCACCCGCCCCATGGTCCCACAGTCCCGATTGCAGTTGTCAGCAGAGCTTACCTAGTCTAGTTGCCTATCTGTGTTCACAGGGGCTCTCTAACTTCAGACTCTGAAAAAACACACTAATGTAGAGTAGCCAAATATATGCTATTGATTGAGAACTGTATTATGTAATAAGTGTATCATAATATACAGATACTACATACTGTAGATGGGATACATTGAAGTTTTGGTCTCATTTTCCAGTCCCTTCTGTTATGGAGCCAGTGAAAACCCTTAGGTCACTGTCTTTGTCCTGGCCTGTGTTTACCTCATGTGGTCTGTAGGCCCTGCAGACCCCCTCCTGCACATGGGCTAGGCCATCCTGCTCTGGGATGGGGTTGCGTGCTCCTGTCTCAGCCTCTGTTTTTCCCCTCATTATCCGGAGCTCCCTCTAAATACAGAGGCTTTGTCAATTGTGTTGCTCAGGAGGCTTTGCTTCCCTCCAGCACTATTCTCAGAATGTCTATCTGCTGCTGGCTCCTCATTACTGGGGCCTGGTTTCTTTCTCTGTTGTGTGGTCCTACTGCTGTTTGTCTCTTAAAACTGAGACCTCTGTGTTCTTGGGTCAGAGGGCTCTGGGTTCTGTTCTGCTGTGGGGATGGGAAGAGGGGTTTATTCTCTGCTGCTTTAAGTAGGCAGAGTAATTTCTAGTTTGGGTCAGAAGTTAACCAAAAGAGAGAATGCATATTTCTATATGGTGGGCAAATCTACGATAAATACTTCCTGTGTAATACTATCAACCATCCTTCTCTTGACTGCAGCTGCTAGACCTTAATTATCCATTCAATACCCTGTATGAGAAATAGTGAAAATAAAGAGAAAAATTTAAAAATACATATTAATAGAAAAGAGTAGATTCTCGGGATTAAAAGAGATCTTTACAGATGATTTGATCCTATTTAGCCAATTGGAGACTCTTAATGATATTCATTGTCTAAATTATTTAGGTGTACAATTGAATAATTTTAACAACACTTGGGGATCACCCCCTTGTGTGTTTTCATAAAACTCTTCTAAATATAGACCACGGAGATTTGACTAGGAGTTAAGATGTAATACATTTTAGTGTTCTATATTATACATGTAGTGTGCTGGTAGCATTGTTTGTACCAAGAATAAATTCCAGTTACTTTCTTTTATGCTGTCTTTCTATTTATAACATGAGTCCATCGGTGGTAGATTTTGTTCTCACATTCGTGGCTAATAGGAATGTCAGAGCATTGGTATAATGTGTTCTTTTCTTCCTCACAACAATTTCAGAAAAGTTCTCTCCTTACTCTTCTCACTTCTTAAAAGTTAGTATTGAACTTGCCCTCAAGAAACTGCCACCAAAGGGAAACCTGGCTGGGGGAGTCTCCTTCCTAGAATGTGGATCTCTAGAGCGTCCCATCGTGGTAGAGCATAGGAGGAGTGAGGGAGTAAAAACGAAGAAAGACAGGCTGGGGATCATTTCCTTTCACCATTTCTTACCCTGAAGTGGCAGCTTACAAAAATTAACGAGGTCTGAGAAGCCTCATTTTAAGCCATCTGCGATTCCCAGGGGCTTCACGGGGAATCAAGGATGCCAGGAGCTAGAATGAAAGAAGTGGAAGCCAAGGGAGGACTGCAGCAGCCACTTAGGCTGTTCTCTGCATGTGCTGGCACCTAGCAAGGTGCTTTGCAAATGTTGTCATGGTTCATTTAAGCTTAGGTGGGCTAGTGAGGTCGGGGGAGAACCCAAGGAAAGGAATAATGGTTGTCACTCAGATAGGGAGTGCAGACCCTGCCTCGCAGAGCCCCCCTGGGTTGGGGCGGGAGGGAGAAGAGTGTGGTAGGAGGAGGCAGGGCCTTCTCCTGCCGGTAGAGCGCCTCCTGCCTCTTTACACACCAGGCTTTCCGCTAAGATTCCTCTAGGACAGAGGATTCTGAGATTTAAAATACGTGCTTGACAGTGACTATCTTCAGTAGGCTTTTAAACAGCCACCCATCTTAAGGGTATACCTGAGAATGACTTTTTTATTTATGTAAATAACTTTCCCTTATATATTTTAGGTGGAAGGCAGGCTGGCAAATGATTTGCAGTAGGTGAATTTTTGTGAGGCTGCTGTAAGCTTGGCTGATAACTTCATAACATTGTTTTCAGTGCTCAAGTTCAAAATTCCAAATTGAAATAAGGATAGGACTCTAGGTAAAGTACAGGTGCCATCTGACATTGCTTGAATGAGTTAGTAGATCTTAGACTGATGAGTTAGACTGATCTTAGGGCTATTTTCTCCGGCTCTGATCTAGAGATGAATTGCCAGGAGTAGTGGTAGTAGTGGTTATGCAAAATGTGGCTCACTCCCTCAATTCTATGAGCAGCGATAACCTTTGAAATGGAAATCCAAATCTCTGTGATTTTGAGCTATGACCAGCTGAACCTTGTTGACCTCAGGTTGTGCTTCCCAGCCCCTTTTTGGGTAATTTAGTAAATTTCAGAATTTGCTTCAGCAAACCTGGAGGAGAGAGAATCATTCATAAATTAGGAATCAGACTTAAGCGATAAACAGTCTTGAAATGGCTTAGATTGGAAGCCACAGTCTTCCTTTGTGATGAGCAAGGGCTGAGGGGGTTCTATGGGAGGAGCCTAAACAGGACACTTGGGTCAAATATAAGCTGGGAACGGGGAGAAAATTCTGTTGGGAGGAATGCTTTCAAAATGCTGCCAAGAGCACAAAAGTCTTAATTCACCTCTCCCCGACCCCGCCTGCCCCCAACACACACACATTTAAAGATGAGATTAATATATCCAGCAACCTATTCACCATACATATTGATCATACACAGAAAATGCTCTTTGCTAAACAATTAGGATCCTGTATAGACCAAATAATCTGAGTGATTTTTTGTCTGTTTTGAAACCATTAAACTACTCTCTGTGGTTAATATTAATAGTCTTCTTGTCAGTTGCTGTCTTTATTGGGGCATTTAAACTAATTTCATGGCCATCCTTGTTCGTCCCTGTATTAGTGTCCATTTAATAATCTCACCCTACTTTTTTCCTTCTTGTCTACTAATAGAACATTGAAAGTGATTCATTTTTTAAAAGTTAGTTTTCCAGTAAAGGTGAGAAGAAAAATATGCCTTGCATAGAGTTGGTGCTCAGTTAATACTTGTGAATAAAAAGTGAATGAATAATTGAAGTGTAATGCTAGACACCTATTTGGAAGCATTAAGAAGTAAGCATTTTTGGTGTACTGAAAACAGTGATTGAAAGGCATTGATCTTCACTGTGTCCTCAGTTTTCCTTTCCTACCATTCTGGTTTTTCCTTCCTTCCTGCCCATGTACAGGTGAATCTTCACGGACCTCTGTGTACTGAGGAACACACACGCGCACACACAGATGCACACTGAAATATAAACACAGTTTAGGGTATGGAAGGGCAGTGATTCCCCCTTGCCATCAGTGCTGCAGGTAATCTATTGCATTAATCAGCTAGCCAGTGGGAAATGCAAGGGAAGTGATTATACTATCATACACAATACAATCAGCATGAAGCACTTGTCAAGACCAATACATCAAAGTTTAATTCAGTAATAGAATGAATTAGAGCAAAATGAAACATTCTGTTCTTCAAGAAACTCAGTACCCATCACAGATTCTTTCTGAACTCTATAGAAAAGTCAGTGTATTGAGAAATTGTTTTTAATGAGTAAAATTGCAGTTCCAATATGACAGAATACTATAAACCCATTTCCTTGGGGTTGTTACACAACTATAGCTGAAGTGTTTACCTGTCATCAGTGTTCTATAATCATAACCATTGGTAAATTCGATTATTTTTGGTAGGGCTCCTGATTATCTATTGTCCTAAATTAGTTCTCCATGGTAAGTGAAAGGAAGGTTGTTGTACCGGTAGCTTAGGGAAGCACTTATCTATAAATATGGTGGACAGTAGCATGCCTTACCGGTACAGCAGGCAGATTAAAAAGAACCTACTGTTTATAGTGCCCTATGGTAGGCACTGCCATTGGGGAGCTTATAATCTAGTTAGAAAACAGAATACGTGAAAAATAAAAAGCAGCCCAAGTAAGACAACAGAAGAAGTGAGGTTGTATAATGTAGGATGTGTTTCAGAAAAATTTGAGGCTAGATCTAATATATTTCATACGGTAAGTCACAATTCTGTATCAGTTTGTAATATATATTCACAAGTAATTCTTTACCACACTTAACCAGGCATGTTTTTTCAAAGGGGCAAGTTGAGGTAAGTTCTGTCTTAAACAGGATTGTTTCAGTGTTTAGAGCCTACAACTAGAATATAAAGAACAGGGTTCTTGGAGCCAGACGCTCTTTAAGTATGGATTCTGATCCTCATATTCACTAACTGTGTAACCCTGGACAAGTTCCTTATCTTAGATAGAACCCCAGTCTCCTTATCTGTAAAAAGGCATAATGAGGATTTTTGAGGCCTAAGATAATTTAGATAATATACAACACTTTCTTTCTCATTCCGGAAGCCCTTTGTCTATGCTGGGAAAGTGGGCCCAATGGGCAGCTTGTAGGAGAGAGGCATCCTGAAGACCTAAAGAGTATTTTCAGAACTAGATTTATATAGACTTGGAGTCATGACTGTTGGACGAATCATGGCACTGTTTATGAAGACAGTTCAGTTAAGCAGCCAGTGCAGAGCACATGGGAAATGTTCTCGCAGGTTACCACAGTTCACGTTCCCTCTCCTCACTGTTGACTGCCCTTTTGTATCTCAAACTAAGACATCGTGTGTCATTGTGTCTTTTTCTCTTCTTTCTACTTTTCCTGGCTTTCCTTTCCTCCCTCCCTCAAAAAGGAGCAGGGTGGTGAGTGGTGGAGGAGCTGGCTCTGGTCACTTCCTATAGGACCGGGTTCCTAATGAGGTCAGGTTGTGTTTGATGCGCTGTGCATGTTGACCCAGTAGCACTGACACGTCACATGGGATGGAAAGCCTGCATATTAATTAGATGAGGGCCACAGGTTTGCCTGAAAGGAACATTATCCAGGATACCAGTTAGCTGTTTTGGAATATCTGTGGCTTATTTTCTTTCTTGACCACAAAAAGATGGTGATTCTACTTCCATCTTTTCTCAGAGCCTGGGTAGATGATAACCAGTTGTATGCCGTTTGGCTGAGGGTTTAGCCCTGCTTGACCTAAGTAATCTCAAAAGCTCTCTCTTTACAGTGTCCCTGAGGCTTTATTTTGAAATTTCCCCAGAAGTATTTTAGTGAATTAGGAACTAGCGTACCAAATTTAAAGTACAGAGAATGTTTTTTACCAGTTAAACGTATTTTCCAAACATGGGTTACTAACATATTAAGACTGAGTTGTACTGCGAACGATACTATAATTAGGGTTGCAATTTTTGTGTGGCCTGACCCAAGAAATTTTGTGACTACAGTTTTGCTAGCACAACTAATTCTGCCAGTGATCTTCTATTTGTGACTGCAATTAGGCATTTCATGGCCTCTAAATAAGTATAATTAGTTAATTGGATCATGCATGAAATCCAAGCCTCTTATAATAGCCTCTGAGAACAAAAATAAATATTATAAATATTATGAATTGTTTTATAACTGTGGAACCCTGGGAAGTACCAAAAGTGATTGTTTTATACTTTGCCTACTACTATTTCATAAGAATAAACACGATATTAAAAAGTAGAAATTAAATTTTCCAGGTGAAAGTCTTCATTTTCCACCTTGGAGACAGAGGAATAAAGGGAGTCACTGGCCTTTCTTCTCACCTTTAGAGAAGGCGGTATTGGTTGCCCTGCCCCTTCGTCCCCCGCTTCCCGCTGCCACTACCCCTGTGCTGTCTCCAGTAGCATTATACACATCGTATCTTCTGGAAAATAGGGAGAAGAGCACATTTATAAAGAATTCCAAAATGTCTTTTATAAAAAATGTCTCGCTTTTGTATTAATTACTGAATTGATTTGCATATTAACAAAAACTCACGAAGTAGAAAGAACTTTAAAAACAAGCTATATTGATTGTGGGGAATAGCAAGAGGTAGAGAATGGCCAGCTGATTTATTCAGTCACAGATCATAATGCTCCACCCAGCAATACACCCAGCAGGCAAAGAGCACACTCAGTCACACACAAGTGCATTGTCCCAGAAATGCTGATGTGACTCCACTCTACGAGACCTCATATTAGTACATCATCATATTTTCAGAGAAAACAGATTCCTTCTGACTTGAATAATCAATCTTGAATTGTAAGTTGAGCTTTTGATTGTTTATCTGCTGTTTTAATCTGCAGTGAAGTTACTTATTTGCTATGCCTGTCAGTCCTGAAAACTACAGAGTTTTCATTTGTTTCATTAGATCGTTTTAGGTGGACCTGTGGTAGGTTTTTGCTGGGTATGATTCTATTAATACAGATGCAACATGTTCTAAGTATATAAGAGTAGATGGTTAAATGAAGTACAGGGTTTATTAGCAGTACGTTTAGGCTACTTCATAATTTTCAACAATAATATACCATTTGTATTATACTGCTGAAATATGAGGGAGCGGATCAGTGATTCTGTCAAAAGACTAAAATCATTCATCTTAGAATTCATATACGCTAACTGCACATAGGAAGCCTCACTTACAGAGGTGCTTTTTGACCACGTATCTAGGCAGAAGGCTAAACACCACAGTGTTTAAGAATGTTAGTTAGGGGGCGGATCATGGGCCTTGGTAACAAATCCTGGCTGCCATCTTTAATAGCAGCACAACATTTCTACTTGTCTCTGAACCTCAGTTTCCTTATTCGTAAAGTGAGTCTTTCTTTGAGGGTGAAATGTGATAATGTATGTAAAGTACTTCACATAGGGTTAGTGTGAAGTATATTCAACAAATGGCAGCAAGTGGATAAGTAAAGATGCCATTCACTTTCAGAAATATGTTCGCTGAACTAGATGGAGTGATCTTTGTACCCTAAAGACAGACATTTTAAAACTTTAAATGTAGACTCTATTTAGAAATCTAACATGGGTAACATGATATTATTAGGATTTTCCTTGAAGGGATAGAAATTAACATACAAATCAGCACTTAATACTGTGTGTTGGCATACCCTTTATGCTGTTAAGTTTTCATAATGGCTTTTTTGTTTTTTGCTTGACTTGCAGCTCTTTTCATATGTTGAGCGGTTTGTTTGGATTTGATAATTTTAACTGACAACATTCTCATACCCATTGGTAAATACCTTCGTTTTCCATTTTGTAATCTAGCTCAGTTACATTATTTCCCGGTGATAGTGATAGATTTCAGTGGCCACAGATCCTTCGCTACTCTTCCATTGAGATGTGGGGTCTGTGTTCTCTCATTTTTGTAGATGTTTGACCAACAAAACATGACAGTAGATGTTTCGGCCAGTTTCTGGGCCCAAGCCTTAAAAGTGACTGGCAGTGTCTACCTCCTGTCTCTTAGAAGGTTCTGTCCTAGGGCCCTGAGTTTTCATGTAAAAAGTCTGGCTATCCTGAGCCTTCCATGTTATGAGAACGCTCACACTGTCCACGTAGAGAGGCTGTGTTATGGCAGGGGAAAAGTAAGGAGGAGAGAATCTCTGACCTACAGAATTATGAGATACAATGATACATTGTTATATTAAGCCTGTAAGTTTAGGGTAGTTCTTTTACATAGTAATAGATAACCAGAACAGGGGTTATACATCTGACAATACTTCATGCTGTTTCTAATGGTTATCTTCCAAGTCTCTAGCAGTGTCGAATAGAATAATGTGTAAAAACGAAGTTCTGTTATTTCAGTTAACTTTTATCCCTTATGTTGGACTAAGATGTTTGTCAAAATTGAATCTGTATTACTAGGAAGTAGTGTAAAACAGTCCTAGAGTATTCTACATCGCCATTTTTAGTATTTTTAAGGTAATTTTTCCTCACCTTCATATTCTCCTTATACCAAATTTCACCTGGTTTGACTTCCAGGTTTTTCCCCTCCAAAAATAAGAATTTGGGTTCCAGTAAGTTTTAATTTTGAGTTCCTGAAGAAGACTGGAACCCTTGACACTAAAAAGGGACGGAGAGTGAATGGTAGACTAGAAGTTTTGGCCGAGATTCTGAGGGGGGAGGGCGAGGGGAGGGAGGCTGAGGAAGGGAGCGTCTGAACAGGCTTCAGCGCTGCTCTTTGTCCGTCCTTTGGCATGAGGTTACCATGGGCAGAGAAAATGTTATATAACCCTGTAGGGTTGGGGATGAGTTTGAGAAATGCCTCCTCCATTCCAGTAGGTGAGGATAAAATTACCCAAAGCATCTCAGACCTCTAAGTGACTGTGGGCCTTGGGTGGGGCCTGGGAGGCCTACTGGAAAACAAAACACATTTAAAACCCTATCTTTGAAACCAAGGGAAAAGAAGACACTAAAAGATGTTTCTAGCTAAAAACATATAGCAAGTGGAAATTAATTGCACAAGAACCCATTATTACTAGCCTAAGTGTTTAATGTCACTGATATTTTTTTGTTTAATATGTTCTCTTAATTGTTTTATTTTATTAAATGTAGAAATATTTATAACGGTATTCAGAGAATCACAAGCTGAGTCCTTCAATCTTGTTTTCACCTTTCGAGTCTCAATTTCCTCAACATCAAAGTCTTCTACACCGGGGTTTGCTGGAGTGCACCTTTTGGTGCTGGGTGGAACTCTACAGTTTTCAGAACATTTCTGCACGTATTATCTTACTTAAGTGTAAACAGCCCTACAAGGTAGGTAGGAATTATTATCTCTATTGTTTAAATCAGGGACTGCCACCACAGAGAGTCTAAGTGGCCTTGCCCAAGGTCTTGCAGCTGGCTCCATACCTTGTCCTTTCCAGATCAGAGTTTGTGGATCAAACGTTTATTCTAGTTGGAAATGTAAAACACTGGCTATGTGGGGCAAAATGGTGGTGAGTTGTACATCGAAATGTTTGATGGACAAGACTGGCCTTCAGGACATTTAGAATTCATTAATTCTTGTTACCTACATTTGTTGAGAGTGTGGGTGCTTGTCCATTGGCAGTGGGACCGGTAGAATACAGAAGCGACTAAAAAGACTTTTGTACATGGAATCTAAGAAATGCGAGAAAGAAACGCATATAACAAAATAGCAGTAGACTCACAGAGAACAAATCAGCGGTTACCAGTGGGGAGAGTGAAGGGGGGTGGGAAAGATAGTAGTTTGTTTTTCTTAATCCAATACTTCTATGTAGAAAATAAAAAAACAAGGATCTATTGTACAACACAGGGAAATATAGACATTATTTTGTAATAACTTTTAGTGGAGCATAATCTATAAATATATGAATCCATATGTTATAAAAAAATAAAAATATTTAAAAAATAAAAAGGCTTTTGTGATGATTTGTCTTCTGTCTCCGTGTGATTCTGTCCATGTTATTTGCCTATTTGGGTCAGGTATAGGATGTGAACAGATTTTAAGACCACTGAGTGGATTGGAACCATTCACCTTGTGCAAAAAAAAAAAACGGTTTTGTTTTCCTTCATCCCAGGGGAGTTGCCTTCCTTGTTTTGCTTTACTTTGACTTGTAGATTACAGCACATCTTTTTGCTGAAATCACTGAGTGCAGATTAGGTGGAGTAGTGGAAAGGAGAGTAAAAGCATGCTGGGTGGTAGAGAAGAAGCTAGACTAGAGCTGAAATGTGCCATGGATAATTCAGAAACCTAATGATGCACACACCGGTGATTTGATAATTGCCTTTATATACTTTGAGGCATTGAAGCTAGGAAAGCAATTTAAAAGTATTGAATTTATTTTCATTGTACTTCATAGCAAATGATTAAGTGTCCTTTGTAAAAGAACCAGTAATACTTTCTAGATGCCAGGTCATCTGCTAGGTGCTGGAAATGCTAAGTTTTCACTGAGTGCTCTGTCCTATTTTTGGTTGAGTCCTTTTAAAAGGGTTTGTATTTCTGAGGGACAGCAGAATGAAGTGTTTAATCATCAAAGAGCTTTATTTTTAAAGCTACAAATGTTGCAGGAGTGTGTTGGAAGGGAAGGAGATAAATGCTCAAAGTGGGACTCCGAATTAATAAAATTTGGAGGATGACTTACTCAATTTGGTTAACTTGGTTATTAAGGCTAATTACAGCTTTTGTAGTGGTGACTGTTCAGATAAAAGACCATATCTATTATAGCTCTGAACTTGAATCTAACATTAAGAACATCCTTTCAAGATGAAACCTCTCTTTAGGGAGGTGAGCAATAAAAAAACATTACTGGCTTAAATTAATAAAGGCTTGGCTCTAAAAAATTTTTTCTCATTCTGTAACGGAAATTTTCTAATTAGAGAAATGTAAGCATGAATATCTAGTTTTATAGCTTTATTTTTTCCTTGAATCATAGAAATCACTTTAAAGTTTGCAAGAATATTTAGGATCTTGTTTTTAAGATCTTGTAATCTGTTTGCATTTTAGTTTTCTCATCTTTAAAGTGGATGTATTATTTCTGATCATGGAGGATTATTGTAATGAGTTAATGAAAAAAATGTTTGTGAAGCCCTAAGTATAGTGCCTATAGCACATGATAGGCACCCAAGAAATGGTGACTATTAGTGATAATAATGATTATTTAATTAAAGTTGTAATTGGTGTTCCTATATTTTTTTCCTCAAAAGAACTTTTTTAAAAAGTAGAATTATATGGTTTTGTCAGTATTGTGCTGGCTTCTGTAAGCTCTGACTTTTCACCAAGTGAAAGTGAAGCTTACTGGATCATTATCACCTTGTCAGCTTCTTCATATGCAAGTCAGTCAGTCCTTCAGCATTGTATACATTGGTTAGTATTTTCCTAATTTTATCTTTGAGTTACTTCACAAGAACTAGTGCTTAGTATAAATTTGGTTTTTAATTCTATTTTTTAAACTTTGTATTGAGCTATATCTTTAAAAAGAAAAAGAAATTGAATGTGAAAAACAATGGATTTGAGATACATATATATGTTAGGATATATAATTTCTACATTTAAAAAAAAATTTTGTTGGCGTATAGTTGCTTTATAATACTGTGTTAGTTTATACCATACAGCAAAGTGAATCAGCTATATGTATACATGTGTTCCCTCTTTTTTGGATTTCCTTCTCATTTAGGTTGCCACAGAGCATTGAGTCGAGTTCCCAGTGCTATACAGTAGGTTCTCATTAGTTATCTATTTTATACATAGTATCAGCAGTGTATATATGTCAATCCCCATCTCCCAGTTCATCCCCCCACTTCCCCCCTTGGTATCCACAGGTTTATTCTCTATGTCTGTGTCTCTATTTCTGCTTTGTAAGTAAGATTGTCTATACCAGTTTTTTCAGATTCCACATATATGCGTTAATACACAATATTTGTTTTTCTCTTTCTGACTTACTTCACTCTGTATGACCATCTCTAGGTCTATCCATGTCTCTACAAATGACCCAGCTCAGTTCCTTTTTATGGCTGAGTAATATTCCATTGTATATATGTACCACATCTTCTTTATCCATTCCTCTGTTGATGGACATGTAGGTTGAAGTTAGTTCTATCTTAGCTTTTAGTTGACATGGTGGTGCTTTTAAGCTGATTTCCAAAATAAATTATAGTTCACACAGGTGGACGGAAATACAGAATTCTGAATTATAAAATAGACACATAGAAAATAAACTTATTTTGGATAGACATTTACAAATTATTTGTCCATATTAATTTACTTGGTTGCCCTTTTACACAGAACCTTGATACTACACTAACAACCTGATAATGAAATTTCTAGTCTCACAGCACATCTTTCAGAGCAACTTTTTGATTTTAGTTTTATCTGATAAAGTATTCAAGAGTAGTAGAATTATAAGACAAAAACATCTTGGAAGAAAAACACGAAAGAGTCTTAATTCTGAAGCATTACCTGTTGAATATTATAATTTTATTTTTTAAAAAGATAATTTGATGATTTGGAAAATGACTTCAGTGTAGCCTTATAAATAGAAATGCCAATTTTTGATCCAATCTGTAACATTCATTAGATTTAATTTAATTATTACCATGTAACTTATTTTGTGTTGTTATGTTGTCCATCAGTCCAAAATCTAAAGCCTGGTAAAGTTGTATCCCATTTTCCAATGGGATTCAGTAGGAAAGGCTGCCACTTACAGGTTCTTTAGATACCATTTTGATTTGTCTCCTGCTTTGTGACAGTGTGTGGTCATGTTTCATTTGAAGCTGTTTTTCCTGGTTCTTGGCATGGGAAACGCATACGATTAATAGGATGGTGATTTGTGCGATGTCCATTGGCTTGTAGAGAAATCCTGCAGAGAGAGCACTCATATTTAGGTCTTTCGAATACCAGTAGATAAAATTGTTTGATCCATATATTAATTAGCAATTTTTAAAAATTTACTTTGTTACATACAGTAAAATTCCTAACTATAGTGTAAAATACATACCATAAATACTTAACTATAAAAATACATACACCTGACATTTTTAGTGTACAATTTTGAGTTTAGACAAAGGCATAGAGTCATGTGATCAATGAAGATATGGAATGGTTATTATCACCTCCAAAAATTCCCTCACACAGTCCCTTTATAATCAATTCATCACCTACTCCCTGTCCCTAGCATTGGTAGTCTATTCTCAGTTCATTTAGTTTTCCCTTTTCCAAAATGTCACATAAATGGAATAGTAAAGTGTGTGTGTACACATATATACCCTTTTGATTCTGGCTTCCTTCACTTAGTATAATGCATTTGCGATATTATGTGTATTTCAGTGGTCTGTTTCTTGTTGCTAAGTAGTAGTCTATTATATGAATGCACCAAGTTTGTTCATCCATTCATCAGTTGAAGGACATTCAGGTTGGATGTCTTTTGCATTTACAAATAAAACTGCTATAAACATTCTTGTAAAGTTTTTATGTGAACCTAAGTTTTCATTTCTCTTGGGCAAATCCCAAGAGGTAGGATTGTTGGGTCATAAGGTAAATGTTTAACTTCATGAGAAACTGCTGAACCATATTCCAAGGTAGCTATATCATTTTGCACTCGCAGCAGCAGTTATGAGCATTCTGATTGCCAGCAGTATTTTCAGATTTTAAATTTCTTTTTCTAATTTTAACCCTTATAATAGGTGTGTAGTGGTATCTCGTATGGTTTTTTTTTAATTGAAGTATAGTTGATGTACAATATTGTATAAGTTACAGGTGTACAATATAGTGATTCACAATTTTTAAAGGTTATAGATAGTCCAATTATAGTTAATTATAAAATATTGGCTATATTCCCTGTGTTGTACAATATATCCTTGTAGCTTGTTTTTGTCATAATAGTTTGTACTTTTTACTCCCCTCTTCCTATATTGCCCCTTCCCCCTTCCATCTCCCCACTGGTAACTACTAGTTTGTTCTCTGTATCTGTGAGTGTGCTTCTTTTTTTATTATATTCATTAGTTTGTTGTATTTTTTAGAGTCTACATATAAGTGATATCACACAATATTTGTCTTTCTCTGTCTGATTTATTTCACTTGACATGATACCCTCCAAGTCCATCCATGTTACTGCAAATGGCATTATTTCATTCTTTTTTGTGGCTGAGTAGTATTCCATTCGGTGTATATACACTACATCTTCTTTATCCATTCTTCTGTTCATGGACACTTAAGTTGCTTCCATACCTTGGCAATTGTAAATAATGCTACTATGAACATTGGGGTGCATGTGTCTTTTTGAATTAGCATTTTTGGTTTTTTTTAGATGTATACCCAGGAGTAGAACTGATGGATCATATGGTCGTTCTATTTTAGTTTTTTTGAGAAACCTGCATACTATTTTCCATAGTGGCTGCACCAATTTATATTCCCAGCAACAGTGTATGAGGGTTTCCCTTTCTCTACATCCTCGCCACATTTGTTATTTGTGTTCTTTTCGATGATAGCCCCTCTGACAGGTGTGAGATGATATCTTATTGTAGTTTTGATTTGCATTTCTCTGATGATTAGTACTGTTGAGCATCTTTTCATAAGCCTTGTTGGCTATCTGCATGCCTTTGGAAAAATGCCTATTCAGTTCTTCTGCCCATTTTTTAATCGGGTTGTTTGTTATTTTGATTTTCTTCTCGTTTTGTCAGTGGTTTCCTTTGCTGTGCAAAAAGCTTTGAAGTTTAATTAGGTCCCATTTGTTAATTTTTCCTTTTATTTTCTTTGCTTTAGGAGACAGATCCCAAAAAATATTGCTATGATTTATGCCAAGGAGTGTTCTGCCCATATTTTCCTCTAGGAGTTTCATGGTTTCCGGTCTTACATTTAGGTCTTTAATCCATTTTGAGTTTATTTTTGTGTATGGTGTTAGAGAATGTTCTAATTTCATTCCTTTACACATAGCTGTCTAGTTTCCAAGCACCACTTATTGAAGAGACTGTCTTTTCTCCATTGTATATTCTTTGTTGCAGAGTGACTGACCATAAGTGCATGGGTTTATGTCTGGACTCTCTATTCTGTGCCATTGATCTATGTGTCTGGTTTTTGTACCAGTACCATGCTGTTTTTATTACTGTAGCTTTGTAGAATAGTCTGAAGTCAGGGAGCTTGATTCCTCTAGCTCTGTTCTTCTTTCTCAAGATTGTGTTGGCTATTTGGGGTCTTTTGTGTTTCCATACAAATGCCATTGGTAGTGTGATAGGGATTGCATTGAATCTGTAGATTGCCTTCAGTAATATGGTCATTTTAACAATATTAATTCTTCCAATCCAAGAACACGGTGTATCTTTCCATCTGCTTGTGTCATCTTCATTTACTTTCATTAGCATCTTACAGTTTTCCAACTACAGGTCTTTTACCTCTTTAGGTAGGTTTATTCCTAAGTATTTTATTCTTTTTGATGCGATGGTAAGTGGGAGTGTTTCCTTAATTTCTCTTTCTGATAGTTCGTTGTTAGTGTATAGAGATGCAACAGATTTCTGTATATTAATTTTGTATCCTGCAACTTTTCTGAATTCATTGATAAGCTCTAGTAGTTTTCTGGTGGTGTCCTTAGGATTTTTTAGGTATAGTATCATGTCATTTGCAAACAGTTTCCATTTTTATTTTCATAATGATTAATGATGTTAAGCATGTTTTCATCAGCAGTTTGCCATCTGTACATCTTCTTGAGTGAAGTGTCTTTTCCAAATTTTTTGCCTATTTGTAATTTGTAATTGAATTTGTAATTCGTTTTCTTGATGAGTTTTGGGAGGATTTTACATATTCTAGATACAAGTTCTTTGTCAGATGTATGATTTGCACATATTTTCTCCCAATCTGTGGCTTGTCTTTTCATTCTCTTTATATTGTTTTTTTTGCAGCACAAAAGATTTTAATGTTGATGAAGTCCACTTGATAAATTTTATCTTTTATGGATTATGCTTTTGATATTGTATCTAAGGTTATCTCTGCCTAACCCAAGGTCACAAAGATGTTTTCCAGAAGTTTTATGGTTTTAGGTTTTATATTTAGGTCTGTGATCCATTTTGAGTTAGTTTTTAATAAGTTAGTTAATTTTTAATAAACTGTGTGTTGTAGATTTAAGTTCATTTTATATGAATATCCAATCGTAGTAGCACTAGTTTTTGAAAAGATTTATCTTTTCTACATTGAATGGCTTTGAACCTTGAATTGACCATATCTATGTAGGTCTGAGCTCCCTAATCTATACAATGGTGTATGTACCTGTTCTTTCACAATCATACACTGTCTTGATTACTCTTAACTTTATACTAAGTCTCAAAATTAGGTGCTGGGGAGCCTTCCAACTTTTTCCTTCTTTAAAATTGTTTGGCCATTCTATATTTTTGTCAGCATGTACACCAGTGCCTGCTAGGGTTTTGAGTAGGGTGATGTTGAATATATAGATCAATTTGGGGAGAATTGATATCTTAATAGTATTGAGGTTTCCAGTCTGCTTTTGAAGATTTTCTTTTATTTCTCTTGTCAGTGTTTTGTAGTTTTTAGCATAGAGACTCCGTACATGTTTTGTTAGATTTATAACTTAAGTATTTCATGTTTTTTGATAGTATTATAATTGGTGCTTTTGGGGGGTAAATTTTGATCTGTAATTGTTCAATTTTAGTACGTAGATATACAGTTGGTTTCTTGCTTTGAATTTGTATCATATGACCTTGCTAAACTTACTTACCTTTTTTGTAGGCTAGTTGTCTACAAATAGAGGCTATTTTATTTTTTCCTTTTAAATCTATGTCATTAATCTCCTTTTCTTGCTTTATGGGCCTGGCTAAAACTTCCAGTGTGATGTTGAATAGGAGTGGTAGAGCAGACATCTTTGCCTTGTTTTTATCTTAGGGGAAAAACATTCAGTCTTTTGCCATTATCATATTAACTGTAGGTGTTTTTTTTTTGCAGATGACCTTTCTCAGGTAAGTTATCTTCTGTTCCTAGTTTGCTGAGAGTTTTACTTATTATGAAGGGATGTTGAATTTTGTCAGTTGCCTTTTCTGCATCTGTTGAAATGGTCATATGGTTCTTCTTCCTTAGTCTGCTATATAGTGAGTTACACTAATTTTTAACGTTGAACCGGCCTTGCATTCCTGGGATAAACCCTATTTAGTTGTGGTGTGTTTTCTTTTTTATGTATTTCTTAATTAGATTTACTAATATTTTGTTGTGGTGTTTTACTTTGACATGTAATTATGTTTACTTGTAATGTTTTTTGTCTGGTTTTGCTATCAGGGTAATGCTGGCCTCATAAAATAAGTTGAAAACCTTCCCTTTCTTCTTTTTTCTGGAAGGTATTGTATGGAATTGGTGTTCTTTCTTTCTTTACTGTTTGGTAGAATTTTCCAGGGAAACATCTGGATGTGCACTGTTAGAGTTTTTAACTGCAGATTTAATTTCTTTGATAAATTTAAAGCTATTCAGGTTATTATTTCTTCTTGAGAGAACTGTGGTAGTTTGTGGTTTTTCAAGGAATTTGTCCATTTCATCTAAGCTGTAGAATTTATGGGAATAAGTTGTTCATAGAATTCCTTTTTGAGCCTTTTAATGCCTCTAGGATCTATAATTATGTGCCCTTTTTTATTCCTGATACTCATAGTTTGTCCTTCCTTTTTTTTGGTCAGACTGATTATAGCTTTATTAATCTATTTAAAGAACTAGCTTTTGGTTTCATTAAAAAAAACTTAGGTGGTGGTTTTCCATTTAATTGATTTCTGATCTGTTGTTTCCTTCTTTCTGTTTGCTTTGGCTTTGATTTCTCATTATTTTTCTAGTTTCTTAAGGTGGATATTTAGATTATTGATTTGAATCTTTCCTTCTTTTCCAATACAGGCATTTAATGCTATAAATTTCTAAACTCTTTTTAGCTGTAGATCACAAGTTTTGATATATTTTATTTGCATTTTCATTCAGAACAAAATACTTTGTTTTCTTTTGTGACTTCTTTTACTCATGAGTTATTTAGAATTGTGTTGTTTAATTCCCAGATATTTGGGAATTTTCCAAATATCATCATCCTGTTACTGATTTCTAATTTAATTCTGTTACATTAGAGAATATACTTTGTATGATTTCACTTCTTCAATATTTGTCAAAGTTTGTTTTATGGCCCAGAATATGGACTACCTTGGTAAATGTTCTTTGTGCATTTTAGAAAGTATAAGATTTTGTTTTGTTTTGTTTTTCTACTAATGTTAAGTGGAGTGTTCTATGAATGTCAGTTAGATTAAGTTGGTTGATAGTATTGTTTTAGGTATTCTTTATCCTTGCTAATTTTCTGTCTACTTGTTCTGTTAGTTATTGAGAGAGAAGTATTGAGATCTCCAAATGTAACTGTGGGTTTGTGTGTTTCTCCTTTCAGCTCTGTCACTTTTTGCTTCATATATTTTGAAGTCTTAATGTTAGGTGCAACATCCTCATTTAGGATTGTTATGTTTTTTTGTAGAACTGACCCTTTTATCATGTTATGTTTCACTTTATCTGGTGTAGCATTTCTTGTTCCAAAGTCTACTTTGTCTGATAATAATATGGCCACTCCAACTTTGTTTTGAAAGTGTTTGCATGGTGTATCTTTTTCCATCCTTTTCCATTTAATTTATCTATGTCATTATATTTGAAGAGGGTTTCTAGTACATAGCATAGAGTTGGGTCTTGCTTTTTAACCTGATTTCACCATCTCTTTTAATTGGTATGTTTAGATGATTTACATTTGCTATAATTATTGATGTAGTTCAGTGTAGGTCTACCATTTAATCATTTGTTTTCTATTTATCCTCTTTGTTTTTGTTCCTTTGTTCCCTCCCTCCTGCCTTCTTTTCTCCTTCTTTGGATTATTTTAAAACATTTTTTTAGTATTTCATTTTAATTTATCTATTGTCCTTTTTGTTTGTATCTCCTTGTATTTTTTTAAATGGTTTCAGTATTACAAGAAATATACCTAACCTTAAACAGTCTACTTTGAGTTTATACTTTGCCACTTAAAGAAGAATGTAGAATCTAACAACCATATAGGTACCTTTACTCTCCCTCCTTTATGCTATAGTTTTCATGTGTATTACATCTACATATGTTTAAAATACCATAAGACAACGTTCATGTTTTTGCTTTCAGTAGTCATACTTACCTTAAAGAACTTAGAAGGACAAAAGTAGTCCATGACATTTACTTAGGTATTTATTATTTCTGTTGCTCTTCCTTTATTCATATAGTTCCAAGTTTCCCTCTGGTATTATTTCTCTTCAGCCTGAAGAACTTTCTTTAGCATCAGGTTTCTTGAACAATACAGGTTGTTAGTGTTTTCTGATCTGAGAAAGCCTTCATTTCACCATCATTCATGAATGATATTTTGCCAAGTCTGGGTTGATATTTCCATTTCTTTTAACACTTTAAAGATATTGCTCCACTGTCTTCTGTCCTGTATAATTTCTGACAAGAATAATTATTTGAGTCATTCTCCTTTATATGGCATTTCATTTTTCTCTGACTGTTTTCAATATTTTTTTCTTTTCTCTTTGGTTTTCAGTGATTTGATTATCACTGGGCATGGATTTTTTGGTTAGCTCAGCTTCTTTGATCTGTAAATTCATATCTTCAATTTTGGGAAGTTTTCAGTAATTATTTCTTTTGAGTTTTTCTGTATCTATTTCTCATCTTCTTTGGATCTCCAATGATACAAATGTTACTTTTGATATTTTCCCACCTGTCTTAAGGCTCTGTTCATTTTCTTCTGATTGTTTCTCTCTCTTCTTCAGATGAGATCATTTCTATCTTCAAATTTACTGACTTTTACCTCTGTCATATCCATTCTACTATTAATCCTATCTAGTGAATTTTTTATTTCAGATATTGTTTTTTCAATTCTAACATTTCTATTTAGTTCTTTTTTTATAGTTCATATTCACTTCTGTCAATAGTGTTTATCTTCATCTGGTGGAACATAGTTATAATAGTTGCATAAAGTCTCTGATTGATAATTCTAACATCTGGTTCATTGTTTTTTCCATTGAGAATTGATCACATTTCCCTTTTTCTTTGTAAGCCAAGTAATTTTGGATCCTGAACATTTTAAATACTGAATTGTAAGAGTCTGGGTCCTATTATAATCCTCCGGAGACATTTTTGTTTTTTTAAAGCATACATTCAATAGGATATATTCACAGACTATGAGTTCTGTTTTACCTTCTTTGGGTGATATCAGTAAAGTTTTCAAAACCTTGGCTATGCTGCATTGGGGCAGTCTCATGCACGTGAGGTGTGACCAGTATTTGTGCCTATTTTTGTACAGAATATCCAGGGATCTCCCTCTCTAGCTTCTGAGTGGCAGGGGGTTCCCTTTTCCCAATCCTCTCACCAGGTGGATGAGGTTTCTCTCAAGTTGTTGCTCTATATGCCTTCTACATAGTTTCCCAAATGGGGCTTATCTTATGTGCAAGCCAGGAGAGAAAAGAGGGGGGAAAGTAACAGGAAGTCACCCCCATATGACTTAAATTTCTTCAAGTTTTATTTCCACAAACCGCTTGCTGTTGTTTACTTTTCAGAGCCCTCAGATTGCTGCTTTTTGTATTTTGTCCAGTTTTTAGTTGTAATTATGGGGAGAGATAAGCCATAGTGGGCTTTACTCCATCTTGATCTATCACATTTTTGTTTCTAATTGGCATTTTAAAATATAGAAATGTGAATTGTAAATATCTGTGGCTTAGGTTGTGGCTATGTTTATTTTCTGTTGGTAAACATTATTTGATATTTAAAATAACAGATTCTCTAATTGAAGAAGCTTGATAATTTTAAATGTGGAAGAATGTAAAGCATCTCTTTTGGACAAACAAAACATAAACAGACCATTCTTACCTGTATTATTCACTTGGTTAACACAACTGGTTAAAATAAACACAGATACACATACAAACCTTTTCAAAGAAAAAGTGTTGTGAATGGCTTTGAAGTACTGGTATCTGTCTTGTTTTGAAATTGGTAAAGTAAAAACTTTTTTTTTTGGCCACATGGCAAAGCTTGCAGGATCTTACCCATGCCCCCTGCAGTGGAAGCATGGAGTCGTAACCACTGGACCACCAGGGAATTCCCAAACTTGAACTTTTAAAACTTGTGAAATATTTGCTTGAATTAGCTATCTTTTTGAAAAATGTAGAAAGGAATGATAAATTTTATCAGTACTTTAATTTTTCAAATTATGAGTTATACCTTCTAAATTCATTAGGGCTTTTCCTTTGAAAAACAAGTGAACTTTTTTATTGAAGTATAGTTGATTTAAAATATTGTGTAAGTTTCAGGTGTACAGCAAAGTGATTTGGTTATATATATATATATATATATAGAATCAAAAAATATATATACATATTTCTTTTCTATTAGAGGTGTTTACAAGATATTGACTGTAGTTCCCTGTGCTATACAGTAAATCCGTGTTGTTTATTTTATATATGGTAGTGTGTATCTGTTAGTCCCATATTCCTAATTTATCCCTCCCTCCCTTTTTTCCCTTTGGTAATCATAAGTTTTCTATGTCTGTGAATCTGTTTGTTTTGTAAATAAGTTCATTTGTACTACTTGTAGATCCCACATGTGATATCATATAACATTGTGTCTTTCTCTGTCTGACTTACTTCACTTAGTATGATAAACTCTAGGTCCATCCATGTTGCTGCAAATGGCATTATTTCATTCTTTTTTATGGCTGAGTAATATTCCATTGTGTGTGTATGTTTGTATGTATGTACATAACACATCTTTATCCACTCATCTGTTGGTGGACACTTAGATTGCTTCCACGTCTTGGCCGTTGTAAATAGTGCTGCTATGAACATTGGGGTGCATGTATCTTTTTGAATCTGAGTTGTCGTCTTTTCCAGATATATGCCCCGGAGTGGGATTGCTGGATCATATGGTAACTCTATTTTTAGTTTTTTAAGGAACCTCCATACTGTTCTCCATAGTGGCTGTACCAATTTACATTCTCACCAACAGTGTAGGAGGGTTCCCTTTTCTCCACACCTTCTCCAGCATTTATTGTTTGTAGACTTTTTGATGATGGGCATTCTGACCAGTGTGAGGTGATACTTCATTGTAGTTTTAATTTGCATTTCTCTGATGATTAGCGATGATGAGCATCTTTTCATGTGCCTGTTGGCCATCTGTATGTTTTCTTTGCAGAAATGTCTATTTAGGTCTTCTGCCCCTTTTTTGATTGGTTTGTTTTTTGTTTTTGTTTTTTTTGATATTGAGCTGTATGAGATATTTGTGTATTTTGGAAATTAAGCCCTCGTCAGTCGCATTGTCTTGAAATATTTTCTCCGAGTCCACAGGTTGTCTTTTCATTTTAAAGCAAGTGAACTTTTGATAAATGTTTAGTGATTTCATTCACAAAAAGACATAAATTTAGTGATTTCATTTATATAAAGGTTAATTCCTGGTTAAATCATTTAGGGAAGCATGTTTAAGTAAATTTTATTTTTAAAAGATCTGTTGATATATGGATATGCATACTAATTAACGAGCATAATAAAGTTTTAAATGCTTATAAGGAGACTGGGAAATAGTTTATTCGTGTCCATTGTTATGCCTTTATGATTTTATTTTAAAAAGATACTCTTAAAAGTAAATTTAATTTTTGCACAGAAGAACCATTTAGAGTGGTTTGTTGCAGCATCCATGAATAAAATCTGCTTGTAAATTAAAGTAACAAATTGGTCCTTAAGGTTGTATTCTTTATTTTTTGCCCAAAATGTCACACAAGTAGGAAGGTGATTACAATTACCATTTGAAATATCTTTCATCTTTATATGTAACAGTGTTTGGATTCTCTGGTTCACATTTGGGCTCTTTTGTCCTCTTTACATTAACCTCTGTATGAGGTTTGTTGCTTGGACAAGGGAGAATTGCATTATAAAACTGCAGACTTGGGTCCATTTTGAAATGGTTTATCATTAGCTATTAGGATTGGACACTTGTAAACTTCTAAAAAATTTGCTTTCCTCTCTCCCTTTAAATTAGGTGCTCTGTGGATGTGTATAGTTTTAAATCCCCACTGCAAGTTGGAGCAGAAGGCCAGCTGGCTAAAACAGTTGAAGAAGTGGAATGGTGTTGATGTCTGTCCATGGGAAGATGGAAATCATGGCAGTGAATTACCTAACTTAACCAATGCTCTGCCTCAGGGTGCGAATGCTAACCAAGGTGAGTACACAGTGGTAATCTGCTCACTTTGTATCGACCTAACTGTGCATCTGTGTTTATAACAGTAACTTACAATAGATTTGGGAAAATTATTTTACTCACTTAAGAACTTACTATAACTCACAGACTTAACCTGTTTTGATATGAATGTGTGTGTGTGTGTGTTTTAATTTTTATGTGAGACCTTTCTATAACTTTTTTTCATATCCTCAGAATACAGATGGATATAATACTTACATATACTACTAGTATGTGTTAAAATTGCCTATTAATTATTTAGTTTGAATATATTTTTAAAAATCATGGAATGGGTGGGTAGTATATTGTAAAACAAAATATTGAGAGGCTTGAGGAGCTGTGTGTTTTTATATCTGTTGGTCAGTTCATATTTGGGCTACTATACAATTTAATCAGTTAAAAATTCTTAGTTTTAGAATATAGCAAGTAAACATTTAATGACTGGGGCTGCAGGAGCATGGGGTGCTTGCTGGCATTCAGACCAGGAAAATTCTTTATTGTGAAGGACTGTCTAGCATACTTGTTTCCACCTACTGTAGGCTAATAGTGCCCTCCAGTCTTTGGACAACTAAGAAATGCTCCCAGACATTTTCAGATAGCCTCTTATGAATCTTGGTTTCTCATTTCTGTACTGGTTTTTGTTTTTTTGTTGTTTTTTTTTTAAGCTTCTCCCTCTCTATTGGACCCACTCATTTAGCTCAAGTCTCTGTCATCTTAAAAAATCTTTCCTTGCCCCCATCGTCCCCGCTAGCTACTGCAGAATTTTCTCCTCTCTTTCAGAACCAAATCTTTAAAGTAGTTAACTCTTGCAAATAAACATTTCATTCACTAACTCTGTCACTCTTCTTGTGTAAGTTTGTGCTGCTGCTCCCCCTTTTTTGAGAAAACTTGGAAGACTTTAAAGTTACGATAGATGCAAGGTGGGAGTTAAATGACATCAGAAGGATTCAGGAATCAAGACTGTCATTCTGTTTTCTGGCCCCATCTGGAGTTGGTACTCCTAGAATGAGCTGGACAATGTGCTGAGAATGAAATGTGATGTTAGCATAGTATTTTCAGTCTCTACAAAGAGAGAAAATAATATGTATTACTCCATAGAGACCTGTCCAATCAAAAAGAAGTTTCAGGCCTTGGGAAAGATGATTATCTGGCTCTCCTTTGTCTAGAGATATTTGCCTTGGGATTCAGTATTTGAAATCTGTCCTATCTTTATTGCCCATGATGATTTTATTTAATAACTTCAAAGAAAATAAATCTACCCCTTCCTTATACCCCAAGTTTTTTTCCAGAAGCTCAGAATTTTCAAGTTGAACAATTCAACATTTATTCTCTTCCATTGCTAGGAAAATGTTTGCTTACGTCTCCATAGGCAATAAATTTGATTTTTTTTAACTTTATTATATTTGGAGGTTTCTCTGTGTTTCACTCCCCACCTGCTTTTTTGTGACTGCCATCCTAACATTTTACAGTTTACTTTTTTACTTTCCATTTGGTTGCTTTCCCCTTGGTTAAATATGAATATTCCATAGGCTTTAGAAAACTCTTAGGAAGTGGTCCAGCCTCCAGAAAAAAAGAGTTCATTTCATTTATGGTTTGGCCCAGGGATATGAAGTCAGGACTAGTTTCTAAGGGCAATATTTATAGCTGTTGTGCCTAAAGGCACCAGGGCTCCTCCTTTTAGCAGAACACCCACATTTTCTCCAGAGGGGCTGTCAGAAGAGACATCCCTACAGAGGGGCTCGGGTGCTCAGCCTGCAGTACTTCTGCTGGAGGGCTGAGCGGGCTGGCAAAGGGAGAACCTTTGGTGACAGCAGAGCCCAGCAGCCATGCTGCTGGGCAGCGAGTGCATGTGGTACAGACCGTGGGCAGAATTGGCATGTGTTTGCACATCAGAGTGAAAGTGAAACACAAATCAGGCCCTCTCTTTGCTGAGATTATTTGTTAGAATTAATTGACAACATTAGAATCCACACCCTTAGAAAGAGTAGTGTGTTTGTTTTTTAAATATACCTGAATGAGAGCCTTTTTTAAACTTTTTTGGTTAAAAAACTAATATTATTTTACACTTTATTTAAAATTTTTTACAAATTAGTGTTTATCGGTTTTTAATTAATTAATTAATTAATTTTGGGCTGTGTCGGGTCTTCGTTGCTGCGCACGGGCTTTCTCTCTAGCTGTGGTGAGCAGGAGCTACTCTTCGTTGCAATGCGTGGGCTTCTCATTGCAGTGGCTTCTCTTGTTGCGGAGCACGGGCTCTAGGCACATGGGCTTCAGTAGTTGTGGCACACGGGCTCAGTAGTTGTGGCTTATGGGATCTAGAGTGCAGGCTCAGTAGTTGTGACACACGGGCTTAGTTGCTCCACAGCATGTGGGATCTTTCTGGACCAGGGCTCGAACCCATGTCCCCTGCATTGGCAGGTGGATTCTTAACCACTGCACCACCAGGGAAGTCCCTGTGTTTATCGTTTTAACAATTTGATTAAGATCATCTGTTTCGTTTTTCTGTTATTGCAAAAATCAAAAAAACACAGATATCTCAGATAAAAATTGACCATAATTTTGATACTTAATCAAATCAATTTTTGTTTGTATATCTTTTTAGTCATTGTATATGTACATATTTTTTTTTTGTTTCCATGCTACTATAGAGCTTTATATCTTACATTTTCATTTAAATACCAATAGTATTTAGTCTTTTTTGTTACAATTGGTTGTATCAGACTCTTACTAGAGCTAACCACTGTCCTGGTGTATGTCCTGTACGTTTCGCTATGCTCTTACAGTCACATACAAACATGAAAAGTTAAGATTTTAATTTTTTCAATGGAATCATACCCACAGCTTGCTTTTATTATTGATACCAAGTGGGTCAAACAGACAGAACTCTCATTCTTTTAATAAGTGCATAATAATACGTTGCTTTCTAAAGTCTCCTTTTAATTTTAAATTCTGTTTCTATGATTTGAGTTAAACAAAATAAATAAAATTAGAAAGCCATTTAAAAATACTTGTGTGAGATTTGGACTTTGGAATATTTGATTGATTGACTATAAGAAGTCATGGAACCACTTTCTTGTTGAGTAGGGGTATATTTATTCTGCTCTGCAAAAAGCCCTGGTAGGTTCCAAAGGCTATTAAATGTAGGGCCAACTCTTCCCATTTGCAAAGTGTCCATCCGTCTGCTGCTAACAAGGAGTCTGGGCAGGGGCCAGAACAGATACATCAGTATTTAGGCCTCTCAAATTATGTCATCCATGCATTTTGATATGTCTGCCATTCAAATACAGATGTCTAAGTCCACCTGAGACCAAGCTGAAGTTATGTCTCTTTCTGTTCAAGACCATTCAAAAGCCTTTCAGAACAGCCTAAATAGCTGAATTTGTAGTGAGGTTATCTGTGTTTTGATCTTGACTGCCATTGCCTTGGCGGTGTGACCTTGGCAAGTCACTTTACTTCTCTCAATTTTCAGTTCCATCAGCAGAATAGAGGGGTTGGTCTAGATGAGTTTTCAGAGCTCATCTTGATTCAGTTGTATTTTGATTTTTATGATTTCCTTTATGTCTGTGCTTAGCCAAAGCTCCAGGGAGAGGAAGATGAAACTTTACCAACTAAGGAAGCTCCAGACTTTACTTCTCATTTAGTTAAGCCTCAGAACAGTGAGGGGTGATACTTGAGCTAAATAAAGCACACATAAATAAAAATAGTTTGTTACCCTGATTGTCAGTTGAGGCTCTTTCTAAGGTTTCTGCCACAGTTTAAGGTAAGTCTGGAGTTGGGGACCCAAGGGGTGGGAGTGCAGGTAGAATTTGAACGATTTTTTCCAGAAGAACTGAATAATCCCAGAAGTTGGGGTAAAAATATCCTTTATTCCCCAAACATTTCTTTTCTCTGTCAGGTCCTGAAACTTGAACCCTCTTCGGAGTGTGTGCTTCTGCTCTTTTGTGATGCCCTGGCATACACTATGCTGGGGACATCACACCAGTCATGGAACCTGCACAAGAGTCAGGAGGCAGCCTGTAGGGGCAAGGTAAGTGCGCTGGTTTGTTTTGTAGCTATGTTGTGTGGCTTTGTGAAATGTTAAATATATGCATTTATGCCCTTTGGGATATAAAGTGACATTTAATCATTATATCCCAAGAAGCATAATAGTTTTAATTGTGCAAAACCGCACAATATAGTTAAAAAATACAACCAAAAGCACAACCCTTCTGCATATTTTTAAAGGCTGATTGCATCTTCCTGAAAGGTTCCATGGCTGGTGTCTCATCTCTTGCATAGTGTTTGTGAGAGCTGTTGATCCCATCAGGGCAGTCCACCACAGCACCTCAGAAGTGGGGAGCAGTGAGTTTTCATGTGATTTTTGTGCCGAGTGCCTCCTTTCAGTGTATTTGGCATGGAAGCTAGACTTGACGATTCTTTTTGCAGGATGCCTTTAACCTTAGCTCTGATGGCTGCAGAGTGTTTGTGTTTGATAAAACAAGTGAGTGAATGGTGGCTCTTTGGTCTGATTTGCCTCCTGGTACTTAGGACATGAGAATATTCACCCTTCATCCTTCTGCTTAGGGGGTGTAGGACAATGTGTGTGGGTGTGTTCATGAACATCTGGCCACAGAATGGTATGGTATGACTGATTTATTCACATGTGAATAATAGCTGACACGGCTTTCTGAATTGTGGAAAAAACAGATTCATCGAACAGGCCACATCGGACAGTGTTCACCCGAGCCATCGAGGCGTGCGATCTCCACTGGCAGGATAGCCACTTGCAGCACATTATCAGCAGTGACCTGTACACCAACTACTGTTACCATGACGACGCTGAAAACTCCCTCTTTGACTCCCGCGGGTGGCCCCTCTGGCATGGTAAGTGGCCAAACCGGAAAGACATTTCCATGACTTACTTCTTTGTTTAGCTTCTATAGCATTATTGGAATGGGAGGAGGAGAGTTGAGGGATTCAGTGGGAGATGGATGAATGCTTGGCAATAGGAGTTTTTCATTCAAATCCAAGTTCAGAAATGGTTTCTTGTGTCTTTTTAATAGTATTTCAGGGGAAAACATCTTACTATTAAATCCTGTTTTTATAGATATATCTGATAATGGCAACTTTCCCCCCTTAACTTTCTGTTTTAGAACATGTTCCTACAGCCTGTGCACGAGTGGACGCATTACGTTCTCATGGGTACCCCAGAGAAGCACTGAGACTAGCAATAGCTATTGTTAACACGTTAAGACGGCAGCAACAGAAACAGCTGGAAATGTTCCGAACTCAAAAAAAAGGTAAATGTGTGAAGGAGTCTGTTTCCATTGGAATGGGATTCTTGGTGATGATGTCACTAGGTTTTATGCTCTTTTGGGAGAGAGAACTTTTAAAATTAGAGCCATGGTGATGGCCTTACTCACCACTCATTTGAAATATTTAATAGCTGATCTGTGAGAAATGTTAGGCATCCCCCCCTCCCCCCCCGTTGAATGTTGTAAGAAATAAAATTTTTTTACAAGTTTCTTAGGTTGGTTAATTTTTTAAAGGGAAGGTTTTTTTTTCTACTGTTTGAGTTATGTCGTATGTTGGAATTATCTAAAATGCACGTTAGCCAGATTTTTCATTTTGTGAAAGAGCATTTTAATTGTGATAGTAAGGGCTCTGGGGGTAGACTGCCTGTTTGAATCCTGGCAGGAGGTCCCAGCTGGGAGACCTTGGGCATTGACTTGACTATGGAATGGGGCTCAGCTGAGGACCTGTCTCTTAGAGTTGTTGAAAAGATTAAACTAGTTAATTCCTGTAGAGCACTGAAAGCAAGGCCTGACAGAGTGTGGAAGCACTATAAAACAGTTTAATTGTAATAATTTGTACATCAGGACATGATATGTATTTAACGTGATCAAACAGAACTCCTGGGGACTTCCCTGGCAGTCCAGTGGTTAAGACTTCGCCTTCCAATGCAGGGGGTGTGGGTTCAATCCCTGGTTGGGGAGCTGAGATCCCACATGCCTCGTGGCCAAAAAACCAAAACGTAAAACCGAAGCAATATTGTAACAAGTTCAGTAAAGACTTTAAAAATGGTCCACATCAAAAAAAATCTTAAAAAAAAAAGACTATACTCCAATGAAAGCTAAAAAAAAAAAAAAAAACAGAACTGGATTTTTCAAATTCTGTAAATAACATTGGATGAGCTGTCAACTGACAGAACACATTTAACTCCTCTTTATCTCAGTTTATTAATCTTTTAAATTTTAAATAAGCATTACTTAGTAGTAGTAATTGCAAAAGGGTTGTAACGTGCATAGGCCCTGATCAAAAGAAAGACATACGTATGCTTTTTCTGATTAATCCGTGCACTTCTTTTTCTTCTGTAGGTGTAAATCTTTTAATTTTTCTTTGGTAGGATTGTTTTGTTTTTACTCTGGAATTTTATATCTTATTCAGAGGGAAGTAGTTTTAGTTGTGGTGTTTTTTTGCTTATGTTTTTGTTTTATTCCTTGGGTGATTTTACACACATCTAGGGTATGGCTAAAAATGATCAGTTGTTGTTGAAGTGGGCTGGAGATTGGAGCGAGTGTTTGTTGTAATTTTTGATATCCTCTATGTTGCAAGTATTACAAATGTTAACATTATCATTTATATGATGAAAGAAAATTCCAACGTTACCATTGGAACCAAGGAAGGGGGAGCTCAGATGGGATTGGAATGTGATATCCCCAACAATCATTACTTTGTCCAGTTCTTTGTGTTTGTCATATCATCACTGGTTACCAGCTGTATTTACAAAATATGTTGCTTGGCCCTTTGCAAAATTTTCCTGAAATCTCCCTTCCCCTAAACACACACAATCTATGGCCAAAAGACATTCACTTCTGAAAAGTATAAAAGATTGAAATACTCAGGCTAAGAGAGAGTGAAGTACTTTTTATACTGCAACAGGAGAGCCTGCTTATGATGATTATCAGAGTTTTGAAATTCATGTTGATCTTTACGAAGAAATGTTTTTAAAATTAGTTTAATTAAAATGTTACAAATTCTAAGAAATACAAAGTGTAAAAATGTTAGTTCATGTAGGTAAGTTGGAACACATGTTAAGATAGACTCCTTTGATTGTCTTTGAGGTCTCGCTTAGACTCATTTCTCTTTTATCCTGCACACAATGAAAACTTTAATTTCAGACTATTCTTTATTCTTTACTAGCACTGCATATTTATATCTTTCCCTACTTTTTTTTTTTGTTTATCCATTCAAAGAATAGGTTTTTTGTAACTGTTACAATTCCAAATTGCTATAACAGTTATTTCTTATGGGGCCAAGATTAGTAAATGAAGTATCTTGTACATTTTCAATATTATTTGGCATGATATGTCAACTTTTTAAAAAAATTGAGATATAATTGACATATAACATATTAGTTTCATGTGTACAGCATAATGATTCCATATTTATATATTTTGAAATGATCACCACAGTAAGTCTATATATAAATATATATATGTATATGTATATATATATATATATATATATATATATATATAGAGAGAGAGAGAGAGAGAGAGAGAGAGAGAGAGCCTTGTTCCTAAGAGTAATGCTCATGTCTCTGTTTTCATCCTGGTTGTGTATATGAAAGCCAGTGACAGAAATTGAAGGGAAAGACCTTTCCAAGGAATCTAGTACCCACCTTCTATAAATTTTAATACATTGTGCCAGGCCATGCTTTATTTTTATGTACTAATAGTTGATAGTCCAAAACAGAAGACTTCTAAAGGAATACTGAACTTGCAGAATGGCTTTTTAGCTATTTACAAGCCAGTATTTTTCTTGTATATTTTATATTATATATAGGTTTTATTATAGTTTCCTTTAAGAAGGAACCACTATTATTTATAACTTTAGTAAACACTTAGATGTAAAATATTGCATTGTTTACAATAATGGAATATATCTTAAAATATTTGCAGCTTTTCTCTCAGCACTCTAACTTGAGAACTTGAGAGTTCTAACATTATGTGAAGAAAATGAAAAGGGTATGTTTCATCCAAATTATATGTTATCTTCTGCTATAGTTCCCCTTTGTGGCAAAGGTCCTCTCTTAAATGACTTACAGATCCACGATAAGGAAGATTTTTATAAGGTGATAGGGGAGTAATTTACATAGGGAAGTTCAAGTCCGACCCAGGGTACAGCTGCCTTCTAGACTCCATTTTAGATAACCCAGTGAGCACTGACTCTGAGAGTATCTTCTTAACGTAGTTGTAGAGTTAGTTATCCAATAATAATTCCAGGGGGACTTCTTAGTTCTCTCTAAAGTCACTCCTAGGAAGTGAGGAGAGTTGCCCTTAGCTTCTCAGGTGTAAAAATTTAGAATTCATTTTTCCTCATACATCATAATTTAATAGTGTAAGTAGTAATGTTAACCTAGTAGCCTGGACATATGAATTAAATAGATGTTTGACAGCTGTCTTGGGAAGTTAGTACCATTTATATTGATTCATAGATGAACCTTTAGAACTTAAAATAGTTCATGAGTTGGGGATTTTACGTACCCTTGTTTTTTAATTAAAGAGGAATTTTGAATTGAATTTAGTATTAATTTGTCAGGATGCTGGAAATGGTAAAGCCTTTCTGTCCTCTACTTCTCTCCATGTCTCAATTCCCTTTTCTTACACAGAGCTACCCCATAAAAGCATAACCTCAATAACCAATCTGGAGGGCTGGGTTGGACACCCCCTGGACCCCGTGGGCACTCTTTTCAGCAGCCTTATGGAAGCCTGCCGCACTGATGATGAAAGCTTCCCTGTGTTCTCAGATTTTACAGGTAAAACCATTGACATTTGTCTCGTGCTTTTTTCCCCTAAACCCGGAATGCCGTTCATCGTTGGTCATTTTCTTCACAGTTTGTTTTATGAATCCATATAGTTAACAGTACTAGCAGTTAGCAAGAAAGGGTACTCACACTTTTCAGGCAGGCTCCTACAAACTGGGAAAAGTCTTAGAGTTGACAATTGGCAGCATGTGTCAAGAACCTAAAAACATTTATTCCCTTCTAGTCAATGATTGTACATCTAAGAATTTATCTGCATTTATGACTATTTTCCAGCATAAAGGTATAAAATAAGGATGTACATCATGTGGGAGGGGAGAAGGATTGTCCCTTTACTACTCGCATGGCTGGATTAGCTTGGAGAGTTAAGTATCTAGCCTGTGGTGGTTGCCTTCATGGATTATGGGTGACCCAAACTCTATCAGGAGGGTGAGGGTATGGTATGACTTTGAATTCACTTTCTTGGGAGTTGGACAGTTGAAGTTTGTTAAGAATTTCTAATAGAAACACCTTAACAGAGATAAGAGAATGCTCAAAGAATCCTTCTCTTGTGATAACTGATGACTCTTTGATAACAAAAAGGACCATGAAATTGAGTTACATATATGTTGTATTCTCTACTGTTTTTATTATAAATTAAAACATTGTGATAAAAGTATGGAAAAATTTTTTTAACACCAGGCTTTAAAAAATTGATAACTATTGCAGTCATCATGTAACTTTACTCTTGTTTAATTAAAAATTTGTTTACTCTTAGGTATGTTTAGTATCTCTTCTTAGATTTATAGTTTTCTTTGGTGATTCATTTTTAGTGAGAGAAAAATATTTGTAATATTCTATCCCCCAGAAGGTACACATTTAGCCATTCATGGTCATTTTTTAAAAGATATTGGAAAACTATATACTTTAACCTAAGAAACAT
This sequence comes from Eschrichtius robustus, assembly GCF_028021215.1. NCBI lineage: Eukaryota > Metazoa > Chordata > Mammalia > Artiodactyla > Eschrichtiidae > Eschrichtius > Eschrichtius robustus. Next base: position 48,158,878 of record NC_090825.1, read on the forward strand.
GGTTTTCTGGCTTTCTTGGAGTTAAGTCAATAATTTATTTAAGAGTACTAGGTAAAATAGATCGTACTTATCAGAGTACCTGCAAAAGTAGTTTCTGAACTCTGACTTCTTTTGTGACAGAGAATATGGGACAGTGCAAGTCTCTGGAATACCAGCATCTACCTGCACACAAATTCTTAGAAGAAGGGGAATCCTATTTAACGCTAGCTGTGGAAGTAGCCCTAATAGGGCTGGGACAGCAGCGTATTATGCCTGATGGGCTGTATACCCAAGAGAAGGTTTGCCGGAATGAGGAGCAGCTCATTTCCAAGCTTCAGGAAATTGAATTGGATGACACACTGGTGAAAATTTTTCGCAAGCAAGCAGTCTTCCTATTAGAAGGTAGTATGATAAAGAACTTTCTCACTTGTATAGCCCATTTTATTTAGCCACTCAGCTTTCTTATGTTGGGAGTACATTTAATATGGTGGTTATCTTGATTGGTATGGTCACTGAGTGTCATAGGCATGTTCACTTTCCAAAAAATAGTATCACTTAATAAAAAAGTACAGATGTTTACATGTTTATCATTTGATTTAGGTGGTCATGTAAGATAACCTGCTAGAAGTGAGCCCCCATTTAAATGCCACCAGCTTTAAAAAGGACTGTTTTTTTTAGTCTGTGTTGTTCCTGAGATAAATGCAAGTTTGATATTTAGTGAGTTATTGCTGGTAGACATATTCCTCTTTGCTTGATCAATTAAGTAATAAAATGGAAATTGGTTGGCATTCCTCCAAATTATTGGCTGTTACGTTGATGTCTGGGTTTTGAACATGTCATTTGCACATGCTGACAAAGGACCAAAGACTGCAGAAGTGAATTTCCACTGCGCTAATTATTTCAGAGAATACATTAGGTATAGATTCATCAAAGTAAAGGTTTCATAGAATCACTAAGGCAAAGTCTAGTTTTCTTCTTTCTGTAAGGTCAAGAGCTAAAGGGCCTAACAAATTTTGGATGGCATTATTTTTTTTTTAATGTTTTTTTTTTTTTTTTTCTTGAAAAGAATAAGTGTAATTAATGTGGTAGCCTAATCTTTTACACAGATTTATGTGATGTCAAATCTTTTAAACTGCTTCTGTCTCTCAAGTACATATGTGTTATTTCTGTGGATTTCTCTGTGATTAATAAGCTCATACAGTATGGTATCTTCATATTATATTCGGAATGGCTATATATAGGGAAGGGATTTAGAGAAAATAGCATTTCAAAACTTTTTATATGTCCAAACCTAAAGATCTATTTGAAAAAAATATTTTCATTAAATACATTATACATTTATGTGTTTTAGAAGTACACCTTAAAGGGGAAATATTCTTCTGAATAAAACATGCTTAATTTTGGTAAAAATTCCTAATAATTTTTTGAAGCACTCTCCTGAAGCTTTTTTTCCCTAAAGATAAAAGCCCATCTTGACAAATTTCAAATGATCTTGATCCTTTCATTACTGTTTTAGTTTCCTGTCATATATTTCCTTTTGATATAAGCAATATCATTAGCCATAAACTTTTCTATGCTGGCTTAGTAACTCTTGGTAACTGCCTTTTGATTTTCATTATACTGAAGGAAAAGATGAGGATGTGTGGTTTTCAAAGTTGATAGTGTCTGATATCTGTTCATCACTTACCTTTTTAAATGTCTCCGTGTTCATTACTCATGAATATTTTTTAACTTTGTCTTAGTCTTTGATTAGTCCCTACCTTCCCATTAAACATTTTAGTGAGAACTGTACTCTGTAAGGAGTGCTGATGACCCACCCCAGCCTCCTCTCTTTTCCCAACCTTGCTAGGCCCCAAAGAGTGGTTGGTGCAGGACAGGAAGAAGTCCAAGGGGAAGCCAAGGGACCGTTTCTATATACACCAAAAGATAAGCGCTCCATGATTGAGATGACTGCACTGGGCACCAAGGTCTTCATACACTTATATTCTGTGAATTTCAGGGGCAAATTAGTTAGCAGACTCAGGTTTCTGAAAAAGAGGAAGCAGTAACCCCTTGTATTTTGTTGCTGAGTGTTAAATCACTTCTGGACACAGTATGGGCACATTGAATCAACTGGCATATTGGAAAAACACTTCTGGGGAACTTAGATTTCAAATTTCAGTTTTTCATTTTTCAGTACACCAGAGTTCAGGCATTACACTGAGTATTAATCAACAAATAATTCTGTGATACCTGACTGAATGTTTTGCTTGTTGGGAGGTGTTATTATGTTGATTATGCATCCTGGCCTTCCCTGCATAGTATAAAAAGGGAACTTGATGGTACAAGGGAAACACTGAAAGGAAATGGAAGAGAAATGAAGATGGAAAATATACAAGTTTGCTATAATTAGTCCTTAAAAAAATAAGAGTTAATGTCTTAGTCTGCTCAGGCTGCCATTAAAAAATACTACAGATTAGGTGGCTTAAACAGTAGAAATTTATTTCTCACAGTTCTGGAGGCTGAGAAGTCCAAGGTCAAGGTGCTGGCTAATTCAGTTTCTGGTGAGGGCCCTCTTCCTGCCTTGCAGATGGCTGCCTTCTCCCTGAGCCTTCACAAGACAGAGACAGAGATCACTCTTTCTGTCTCTTCTCATAGGTCACTAATTCTGTTGGACCAGGTCAGGGCCCCTATGACCTCATTTAACCTTAATTACCTCCATAAAGGCCTTATCTTCCAGTCACATTGAGAGTTGTGGCTTTAACATATGAATTCGGGGGGAGGGCAAACATTCAATAATATAACAAATAATTTGGCCTCATTATATGAACTAAAGGTAAAACTGCAATGCCCTATCAGCTTTTGAAGAATATCAGATCGCTAAAACATTTTTAAATGTCTTAAAGACAAAAAAAAAAGAGATTAATAGATTTGATAAAATTAGAAATCTAGGATTGATTTTAGTTTGTCTAGGTAAAAAAATAAGTTATTTACATGACTTTCAAAGTACTTTAATAAGGAACAATTCAAAAATACTAACCAAGGAATAAAACAATGAAATTTAAAAACAACTTCTGTTAAAATGATCTAAAATGTATCATGCTCCTACTCAGTGCCCAATTCAGTAACTCCTCTCACCATTTCCTCTGAACTGCATTTCCTGCATTCTAAACTCTTCACCAGACTTATTTTTCTCATGGAAAACAAATGTATTATGTCTTTTGAGCAGTAGTGTCATGATTCATAATTCTAGAAGTCATGAAACCGATGTTACCCAAAGGTGACATGGAAACTAACTTATAGAACACTTCACAGTAACTAAACCTCACAGTACCTAAGCGGAAAGTAGTTGAACTAACCACTGTGGTTTCCTTTCAAAATTTATTTTAAAAGAGGGTATCGTCCTTCTTAGGGTAGCATTCAGAGAACACACAGGGGAAGTCAGCTCTGCCACCATGCCTGTCACAAGTTACTAAGAAATGAATTTTGACAGTTTAAATATAATTTTACTTTTAAAATTGGTCTTTTGAAGCCCAAATAGTGGTAGAATCAGTTACTTTAATTTTTTTTTTCTTTTGCCTACGGTGAGTATTATTCTGGTCTTTTATTATTAATCACTTTATGAGAATTAATATCTATTTCTGCTTATTAGAAGCAACAATATTTAAAGTCTTTGTATTGGGATTTGTGGTTCAGAATCCTCCCCATCCCTCCCCCTGAAACAGAGAACTCTTCTCTGGAAACCTGGCTTATTTGTGCCCCTAAGACTGACTGGGTCTGGGGCAGGTTCCAAAGTTAAGCTGTAGAGTCATCTGTGTATTTGAAAATCTGGATGCTCAGATATCACACACTGAGATAGGGTCTTTCTTAAATTCAGTGCGGTTTCCTGCTTTGGAGTGTTTATTTCTCTGAAGCAGTTATAATGTGAAAAAGTTCTGCCCCACAGTTCTGTGATTCTCCTTTTAGCTGTGGCACAGGGAAGTGTTCCTGAAGTGAATTTGATATCGTATACTCTACCCTGTAGAATCATTTTACTAAGAATTGTATTCGTTTCTACTATGTCACTTAGATTACATTCTTAACTAGATTAGCATTGTTTATAACTTTACATAAAAAATTTAAACTATACTTTACAAGAAGTCTTAGTTCCTTTTTTAGGAATGTAAAATGTGTATACTCTCTTCCTACAGCCGGACCATATAGTGGTTTAGGCGAAATAATCCATCGGGAGAGCGTTCCAATGCACACATTTGCCAAGTATCTCTTCACCTCTCTCCTACCTCATGATGCTGAATTGGCATACAAAATTGCACTGAGAGCAATGCGGTACGTATTCACAGCCCCGCCGGGCAGAGGCAATCCAAATCCCCCACTGGGAAAAATGGCTGTTAACTGACTTCTCATTCATTCATTTTTCTTGTAGGCAGCAGAAAAACTAAAAACAGCTTCTTGGGTTGTGGTGGTGGTGGTTTGTTGGCTTGTTTGGCTTTTGTTTTAAAGTAAGGGAAGAACGGTATTCTTGTCTGCTGTCACACTTATGTTCATGGTGGCTTTATCCTGCTTTTTCTTGAAGCTAGAATTTGGGACTAGAGAACAACTTCAGGCCAAGTTTAACCACAAGGCAGCAACAGTTGAACCTTCCTAAATAATGTAACTGTTTAGAAAAAATTAGATTTTTGAAGCAGTGGTAAATAACACGTATACTTGACTGAATATAATAATTGAGAGAGCCCTTCACACCGGCTGTAATTACACATTCCATCAGTAGCGCAGGAAAGCCATCCTAGCACCGAAACCCCTTTGTGCTCCACTGGAGGGTGAGAGAAGATGGGAGCGGTATCTAGTGTTGAAGGCATCGCTATTTAGGGGTCTTCCAGGATTTGTTCGCCTCAGCTTTGTTTCCACCTGCCCCTCAGTCCCTCCTTTTCAGTAATAACAATTAGAACACATTCTCTGCTGCTGACCTTTCTGTTTTCACCATCCTTTTAAAAAGTCAGTTCACAAAATAATTATTTTTATCACGAATTTGTTCTAGCTGCATATTTTTTAATGAACTCAAGATTAAATTTTTCAATCTTATATACAGCCTTTTTTTAAACTTTAAGGACCTGAAAGGAATATCAACCTTTCTTAAAACATGAGCTTTTTTCCTTTTGTCTTTTTTTTTTAATTAACACACTTAAAAAAAATTTTTTTTTTATTGCGGTAAAAGTCACATAATATAAAACATACCATTTCAACCATATTTAACTGTACAGTTCAGTGGCACTAAGTACACTTACATGGTTGTGCAACTCTTTAATTAACACACTTTTGTTAAACTGCTGATTAGACCCTGTTATTGCCACCTAAAGACAAACCACGTACACACCTAAAAGCTTGAGGTGCTGGAGAACAGTTTGATTCCGCAGAAACTTTTCATCGAAGATACTAACTCTGCAGCCAGTGTAATGGATTCAAAAACAATGCCTTTCCTGTATGAGTATAGCTTATAAGTCGCAGGAGGCCTCTTTTATGCAGCAATAGAGTGTGTTTGTATTTGTGTGTGTGTATATGTGTACCTGTGTGTCATTGTGTATTGAGGCTGACATCCTTTAATTTGACATGCTTTCCTCGGCAACATGAAATCTCATTAACGTATCAGAGAAACCTTAAAAGTTCTCTCTTGTCTGTTTTTAAAATATCAAAAAATAAATTAATAACTAACATAAGCAAAAGTCCCCCACCAAATTACTTTATACCACTTGGTTTGTATTTTAGAGCACAATTTTATAAGTACATTCCTATTCCCATTTTTGGAAGCTGAAATGGAAGTTATCAGATGAAGACAGATGTTCAGCTCTATACTTACTCAAATCCTAACAATTCTGCTCCTGTGGTAAAGGGAAGGATACTAATGTTATGATGCCACCAGATGCTATTGCTACAATTACTGTAAAGTTTAAGGGTAAAATAGCTAAGGTTTCTCTGTGGGTCTGGCTTATGTGAAGGTATCTGTCAGGTGGGGAGGCTTGTTTTTTCTAACACTCAGAAACTCATTTATGTCCACCCTTGGTTGCTGCCCAGGCAGTTTGTTCATGGCGCACAATAGCAGGGCACAGGGGAATTGTCTTCCACCTCTTCTCTTTTACCTGCCACACGCCCTCAGCCAAAGGATGGCCATGGGAGGGAGGTGGTGTGAACTACTAGAGCATCTCAAGGCAGCCAGGGGAACGGGAAGGAAAAGAGACAGGTAGCTTACTTGCTTCTTAGTCTTTCTAGAAAGAGAGGGGAGGTACTGAAGAAGGGCGTTTTCACAATCATTTTCTCATCTTTCCAGGGATGTTGACTAGTTTGCTCTACAGCAACTCTGGAAGGATCTGCCTGTGAATATAGGGATAGTCTGGGGTTTTTTAAAAAGCTAAATAGCAACCCCACCAAAATTCTTACTACTTAATTGCCACCATCTAATGCTAACATCTCTGTCCCTAGATAAAAGGAAAAGGGAATGAGGGATTTGGCTTACCAGAGCAATAATTGCTGTTGGGTAGGGCCCCCAGCCCAGCGTCACACCCTGACCCTGCTAACTTCTCCTGGTCCCCAGCTCTTCCTCCACAGTCCCTAACACTGGTGTACTTGAGTGAAGGTCAGTGTTCTGATGATTGTAAAAAAACTATTGCAGTTATAGCTACTCTACTAATCTCTTTGGTGCTTATATTTGGAAGAGACCACCAAGCATGTGCTTTGTTTCAATAGTTGTTCTTTATTTGTCAACATATTCATAAAGATACATTGATTAAAATAAGAAATCATGCTGAATTTATGCAAGACTGTCAAGGGACAAATACTTGGATCATTTGCATCCATCATCTCTGATATGACTGATAGAACATTTTCTAACTATAAATTTCTGAAATAATAAGGAACTAATTATGCAGAAAGTATGAATATATGGAAAGAAGTCATTTTTGTTTTACTTTCCCTCTTACTTTGTTTTAGTAAGTTAAACTTATTCGTCTCAGCTATACACTGATTCCTAACGGTTGTAATCACAGTTTTAAATATCCACTTGACTATCAGTTTCTTTTGATTTTGATTTTTTAATGAGTGATAAGATTCAGAAATTTTATAGTAGGTAAACATTAAGACTTGTGTTTCAAACCTCTCCATTGTTACACGTCTTAATTTCCTTGAATGTTGCCGTTTTCTGAATGACGCTAAAGAAAGGAAACCTCTTAGGTTTAGGTGATGGGCAATTAACGAGGTAACTTTAGCATCCAGACAGCAAAGTGTAGCTGTACCAGCTCTTCTCTCACCAAGGACCTGAACAGTCTCTCGCAGCATCTACCTGCTCCTCTGGCTTCTGGGCAGTCCCTGTGGCCAGGGTGATGGACAAGTGGTAACTAAGAGCCGCCTGCCTTGTCTTGTCATTACAGGTTGCTAGTGTTGGAATCCACTGCTCCAGCGGGAGACCTCACCCGTCCACACCACATGGCATCCGTTGTTCCCAACCGGTACCCTCGTTGGTTCACTCTAAGCCACATAGAATCCCAGCAGTGCGAGCTGGCATCCACTATGCTCACTGCAGCCAAAGGTACTGGGTTGTCCTGAGGCCTCATGATTATTTTGTTAGTTTGCCTTTTTATTTTAAGGGTCATGTTTTCCATCAAATTCTCGATAGTGGTGCTTATGTTGTAAGGGATCCTTTTCTTTAGATGTTAGCTTATGAAGCAAAACAGGTGCTACTCATTTGAGCCGGCATTTTCCTCATTTAACTGCATCATTAAACTTGCTGCTGGCAGAGTTTGGGTTTAGTTACCATGCCATGTAAATGGGGGGTGAGCTTCAGAGGCAGATTAAAAAGTTGGGTTACATTTTTTCTCCCTGAAATATTCACTAGAAATAAAAAAGCAGGAACCTGTGAGAACTATTTGCTATCTCATTTTGGTTCTGGTTCACATGCGCTTTTAGTCATGAGGCTGAGGCTGTGTCTCAGTGTATCTTTTTCCTGAAGCCGGGATTTATAGATATGCAATAACCTTGGGACACTTAGTTGTAACATTTGTGCCATCCGTGAACATTTCATGTAAATTAACTTGTACTTTGTGTTTCGTTTTGTTCCTTTTTTAACTCCGTGTGTGTGTGTGTGTGTGTGTGTGTGTGTGTGTGTGTGTGTGGCTGTGTGATTTCTGTTGTTGTTGTTTTGCTTTGCCTTGCTTTGCTTTGATTTGTTTCCCCTTGTTCGTTGCAGGCGACGTTCGGAGGCTGGAAACAGTATTAGAATCCATCCAGAAAAACATTCACTCCTCATCCCACATCTTCAAGCTTGCCCAAGACGCATTTAAAATAGCAACTCTCATGGACAGTTTGCCAGACATCACTCTTTTGAAGGTGTCTCTGGAGCTGGGCCTGCAGGTATGTGACTGTGGTCTTTCCTGGGGCACCAAGGACTGCTAAATAAAAGCATCATCCTAGGGTGTTGCTGTTTGTTTGGATTTTTTAGTGCAGGTACATGACTCTTTGGTGCACAGATCTGTTAGGCTTCAGGAGAGCACTGCACTTCACAGTTGTGGTCACTCCCACCTGAGCCAGACTGCTGCCTCATGTGTAGGACTGTACCTTTAGAAGCCCTGTTTGTGTCTTTCAATAAAAAATCCTCTTCTGTATTAGAGCCTTAACATCACTGTTTCTCCATTAATGAATTGAAGAAGAGTTATTGCTATACATGGCTTAAATAAAGCTCTCATGTATAATAACGATTCATTTGTTAGGGTTAAATTTTTAGAGGAAGTATGGATATTTACTGGTGTTTGCATTTTCATGATAGATGGACAGTTCTGACTCCTTTTTTATAACCCTGAGAAAATTAGGGTAAAGGAAGAGGGATTGGGCCGGGGTCCAGTTTCAGCTTCAGCAGGCCTGCTTAGACATATTACCAAGGACATTTTGAGTTAGTCATGCAGATAGATGTTTGCTTCCTTATAGTATCTGAAAAGATTACTGTATAAACCAGGAACTGAAAAGTTTGTATTTCTACTTTTCTCAGGGTATCTCTATTAACATTTGTGTTTTTCCCTCCATAAAAAGCAGTGAAAGAAATTGTCATCTTGTAATTTTCTAAAGTATGGGGACTAGAATGCCCCAATTAGATGATTAATATGGTTTTCTAGTTATGGCTTCTCCTTACAGTGATTAATAAGGTTAAAGAATTAGATTGTAGAAAAATGCACTTGCCACTTACAGTACTCTACAAGCAGAGGGCATGGGAGATTGCATTTAAGCTATACAATGACATTTTAGAAGTTTTCTTTTAAAAAATAAATTCTTGTTGTTTGGCTTATTTTTGTTATCATTTTCCTCTTAAAGGTATGATGCAGAAAGAACCATTAACATGAGTTTTCTGGGTATTTGGAATTCTGGCAGCTTTTTTTGGTAAACGGCAGATTACTGGGAGCTTGCTCCCTGCCTCATTCTTCCTGGGACCCAGGAAGGAATCCCATAGGACCTTTCCAAGGCTTTAGGAGTATTATGTCCCTAGATGCTCTGAATCTTAAAAAATGAGGGAAGCAGGACGATACGGTTAATTTTATCTTGGAATCTATTAGAAAGTAAAAAACAAAATTAGATTGCTAATGATGCCAAAGGTGATTTCTTTCTATAGACCTGGGGTTATCTTCTTAATCGCCAGGAAGGAACAACCAGAGATTGAAGGGGTAACTAAAACAATTATTTTAAAAAAAAAAAAAGCCTCTTTGCCAACTGAGGGTTTCTAGTCAGAATTAATTCATGACGTGGCTCAGAAATTTGAGAACCATGGCATGTTAACGCTGGCGAGGAGAAGAGGGCGTGGACTGTGTTTAATGTCCAGTCCAGCCCTTGGGTTTTGCAGAGGAGAGGAGCGGTCGATTGAGTGACTTGCCCAGGTTGCCACATCTAGTCAGCTGGCCTACCGGGAGCAGAACACAGACCTCCTGCCTCCCAGGCTGGGCAAGGCCAGCAAGGGGAGCTGTGGGTAAGTCCAAATTCATATGCACAGCTTTATTCCAAATAAGGCTCTCCGTCCTCCTGGTGGTAGGGAGTCTGCCTAGTAGTTTATACCTTGGAAGGAATTCTTTTCTTTTTCCATTGACTTAGGGATAATCTTCCAAAACATTGTGTTATCCTGTCTTTATAGGTTATGCGGATGACACTGTCAACCTTAAACTGGCGGCGGCGGGAGATGGTGAGGTGGCTGGTAACATGCGCTACTGAAGTGGGTAGGTAAAACCAGGGGCAGGAGCCTTCCAGGGTGCCTCACGGTCAGATTTAACTTATTTCCAGATACATACAGGAACATTTTCACTTCTTTACCTTGACTTCTCCAAGGCTCCTGCCCCTTCTGGCAACCTACAGGGGCTCTCTTCCCCGAACCCCACCGTCAACCCTCAGTTATACACGCTTACACTGTTCCTGTCACATCTGTGGGGCTCCAACTCTTATTTAAAATGGAATAAGTCAGAGAGCAGACACTTTTTATTCAGCTGTTCTGTCACGTTTAAGGTGCTTTCAGTAACTTTTTGTGATAATCAAGTTTACAGTTTCATATTCCAGAGTGAATCTTTGGTAGGCAGCAAACCATCTTTGGAACTAACTTTAGACTGTGGGTTAATGGTTCAGGTCACTTTAATGAAAACAATATAAAGTTATCTAGTTGCACGGAGTTTTTTCTTCACCATCTGAGGGCATTCGTCATGGTATCCAACAGAGAAATGACCACTGGGTGTGGTTTAGGTGAGCTTTGTGAGAATTTGTAGTAGCCATAAGAAGATCCCCGGTTGCCCATACAGTGCAATCTGAGACCCTTCAGCCAACTGTTTCCCCTCTGCAGCAATAAATCATAACTAAAAAACCCATACATTCCTGGCGAGAAGGCCAACACAAACAAAATGGTGGCTATTGGAAATAAATGTGGGTTAAACTGTCTTCTTATTTGCATCAGAAAAGGATACACACCTCTTGCTGAGAAGGCACTGCTACCTCAGTGCTTATCTAAAGATTGACACAGCAGATACTGTAAAAGCCTTTTTCTTGTCATTTTTCTTTTTTTAATCTATAATGGTATGTTATCTTGGAAAAAGGGAAATTGGTCTCAGTATAAAAATTATATTACTGAAGTGATGCTTTAGTGAAGCAATACAAAGATAATACCAGTCCAAGAACTGCCACACCACTTCCCTACCCCTGCACCAAGAAACAGGCCTAATTTCTCTTAGATTTAGTACCTGCGCTTTAAATGGCCCACGTTTAGGATTTTCCTACAGCTGAGGCATATTGCGTCTGTGTACTTAAAATGGTTATTTTCAAGACCTTGTCATCCATTTCAAACATCTGAGTCGTCTGTATGTCTGCTTCTGTTGACTCTTTTCTCTTGACTACAGGTCACATTTTCCTGCTTCTGTGTGTGTTTAATCACTTTGTATTGTGTGTACTTTAAACTTACACACAGGCACACAGACCACATAAAAAAACCACATTTTGGTGAGGGTTGTAGTTTTTCTGACTCAGATTCTGTGGTGGGTAACTGACAGGAGGCCCCAGTGAACTAGAGCTCATTAGCAAAAAGCCATTGTCTGAGATGGCAAGCAAGCAGCAGCACAGTGCAAATACCAGCTACCGAGAGGATTAGTTCTTTATTACAGGAAGTTCATGTTCCTTTCAGGCATTTCACTGAATAGCAATCTATAATAACCTTATTCTAAAAGGTTGCTCCCAGGCACATTACCTTACAGGATTTTCTGACCTAGCTCATGTCCTGTGATGGTTAACAATGTAAGCATTGATTATAAAGTGGAAATAAGGCAAGACCTCTGGGCAGCCTCTCGTCAGTAATGGGGCTTCTCTGTGCTCCTTGCAGGTGTTTACGCCCTGGACAGCATCATGCAGAGCTGGTTTACGCTTTTTACTCCCACTGAAGCCACAAGTATTGTTGCAACCACCGTGATGTCCAACAGCACCATCGTCCGCCTCCACCTGGACTGCCACCAGCAGGAAAAGCTGGCCAGCAGCGCCCGGACACTCGCATTGCAGTGCGCTATGAAGGACCCTCAGAACTGTGCCCTCTCCGCGCTGACCCTGTGTGAAAAGGATCACATAGCTTTTGAGACGGCGTACCAAATTGTTCTCGACGCTGCTACAACTGGCATGAGCTACACCCAGCTCTTTACAATAGCACGGTACATGGAGCACCGCGGGTACCCCATGAGGGCCTACAAGCTGGCCACCCTGGCCATGACCCATCTTAACCTGAGTTACAATCAGGACACGCACCCAGCCATTAATGACGTTTTGTGGGCCTGTGCGCTTAGCCACTCCCTTGGTAAAAATGAGCTTGCAGCTATAATACCTCTGGTGGTCAAGAGTGTCAAGTGTGCAACGGTACTGTCAGACATTTTGCGCAGATGCACTCTGACCACTCCTGGCATGGTGGGACTTCACGGAAGGAGGAACTCTGGTAAGCTCATGTCACTGGACAAAGCCCCCTTGAGGCAACTCTTGGATGCCACAATTGGGGCCTACATCAACACGACACACTCACGGCTCACACACATCAGTCCTCGGCACTATAGTGAGTTCATAGAGTTCCTCAGCAAGGCCCGAGAGACCTTCTTAATGGCGCATGATGGACACATTCAGTTTACACAGTTTATCGACAACCTGAAACAAATCTACAAAGGCAAAAAGAAACTGATGATGTTGGTTCGGGAGAGGTTTGGTTGATTGATTGATAGAACTTGTATGAATGGGGGTGGGGGTGGGAATGGGGGGGACAGTTTGTTTTTACTTGAGCCTGCCTTTGTACCCTTTTTAACTTAAAGAACAGAGCCACACCGGTATTATATGTGTATAGTTATATTGCGTTTGCAGACTAAATTGTCATGTGAAAGTTTGTGTGTTTTTAATTTTCTTCCCTTTTTCTTTTTATTATTTTTTTTCTTATTCTTTTTTTTTTTTTTTTTTTTTTTGGTTTTGTATGAGAGAGAGGTTAAAAAGGTTTGGTTTACACTGAGTATATGTTGTCAAGTGGCAAAAGTCCACATAGCTCTCCTGTTTTCTGTATACGTTCACAGCCTCAAAAAAAAATAATTGAAATGGCTTTAAAAACCAAACAAAACACCTCCATCCTGTGATAAGTACCTCGAATGGATTCAGCTTTACTCCTTTGTAACTCATCTTTACATTTTCAGCATATTTAAACAAACCCAACAAAACGAAAATACTAATAGTTAAAAGGCTGACCCACGTGGCTTTGCAGTGCTGTTCGTCCAGAAGCATGGCACACAATGCTTGTGCATGTGGAAACTTAGCGACTGTCAACATACATTCTCAGGGATTTATCAAAAAAATAAAAATAAAAAAAGAATGAGAGCATTTATTGTACTGTATATATATTATAGTATATGTCTGAATATTGAAAATATAACATTAACTAATTTATAAAAAATATTCTATGTAATGCAAAATACTTGAAGCTGCAGTAGCTTGGTTTTAAACAAAAACAAAAAAAAAACTGAGAGAAAACCTATCAGAAGGACTAAAAGTGCGCCTTGCTTCAGGGTTGGCTCAGGCGGTGAACTTCATGCTGGGCATCTATGCAGAGCCACCTTTTGGATTGCATGGTTTGACTGAGATCTCTTGGGAGAAATTATATATGTATATATATTTATACAACTTATGTATACATATATATATATATGTATACACACAGACACAAGACACACCAACAACAACCACTACACCACACATGCTTGTAACAGGCACTAGAATAAAGAAGGACAACAAAATACACAGCCAGAGCAGCAAGCCTTAGCATTAAGAATATACAGTATGCCGGAACTGGGGTTCGTGCCTCCTAGCCTAGAAAACTTAAAAGAAATATCCTTTTGACAAAACGCAAAATGTTTTCCAAAACAATTGACATCTGATACATTACGCCTTTGCAGTGAGCTAATAATAAGCTAACCTTTGTGCACAAATAACATTATATATATTATATATCTATTCTGCATAGGTATTTTGACTTTGTGCAGGACAGAAAGTTGTGTAGGTATGACTGTTCTACTTTTCAGTTTTCTTTCTTTTTTTTTAAATATATTTTATTTTCTCTAGAATTACTCAAAACAAAAGCAGCCTTCTATCTTGCCTTGTCTTAATGCTTTAAAATAACCAAACTGGAGATCTAACTACCAAACTGTTCATTATATTATTAAATACCAACTTTGGTTACAGTATAGTGTCTTTACTTTAGCTGATGGTTCTGTAACCTTGTGCTTTTTAAAGCAATTTTTATGTTTTGGTGCAAAAGTTGTCCAGTGTCTCTTGTTCCCTTCATTAGAGAACATGCTAGAGGTATGTTTGTAGGTATTTTTGTTTAGAAGAACTATTTCATGCGCTCCATTTTATTTATTATAATAGGTAAAAAGAAAAAAAAAAAGGTTGTACTTCATCACCCATGTAAACATGCTCATGAAGTTGAAAGTAATTAAGATTTGATACACTGATATCAATTTATTTATGTAACTAAATCACTGTTTTATAAACTTGTTAATGATCAACAATTTTTGTTTTGATTAAAATTAGTTTTTTGAAAGTTGATTCTGCCTCCTTTATGGTATATCTCTAATTACGCTTGAATTCAGTGATTATGGACGTGGGTGTTACCGCATCTCCAAGTGTTTTAATACCGTATTCATTCATTCAGTAAATATTTATGTACTATTTTCTAGGCCGTGGAGCTATAATGGTGAATAAAACCAGACACTGGAGCTTACCTTTCTGCTTAGTGGAAAAGACAGACATAAATCAGATAATCACAAAGATAAAATATGGGACAGAATAGCCAGTTTTTCTTCAGTCTGTACATTTGGTCATTCTTCCCTAATAAACTATTATTTAAGATGCTCAGTACTTGATATATTTATTAAATGCTAAGTTTGCTAGAGGATTTTTTGTGTGTGTGGTTTAAAGGAAATTACAATATAAGGGGTAAATGCTACATATACATTATAAACATCTGTCCCACCCCATCTCCATCAAAAATCTATATGCAAAATGACGCAAATACGTTTTTGGTGTGTGTGGTAAAACCACATCATAAAACGTACCACCTTAACCATTTTTAAGTGTTGTGTGTAGTGTTGAGTGTATTCACATTGTCATGAAACAGATCTCCAGGGCTTCCCCATCTTACAGAACTATATACCTATTAAACAACAACTTATTCCTCCCTATCCCCCAGACCCTGGTAACTGCCATTCTGCTTTCCATTTCTATGAGTTTGGTTGCCTTAGAGACTTTATGTAAGTGGAATTATTACAGTATTTGTCTTTTTATGAGTGGCTTATTTCACTTAGTATGGTGTCCTCAAGTTTCATCCGTGTTGTAGCATATGAGAGGATTTCCTCCCTTTTTTTAAGTTATGTAGTATTCCACTGTATGTGTATACCACATTTTGTTTATTCATCTGTCAGTGGACATTTGAGCTGCTTCCACCTGTAGGCTATTGTGAATAATGCTGCTGTGAACACGGATGTGCAAATATCTCTTTGATACTCTGCTTTCAATTCCTGTGGATATATACGCAGAAGTAATACTGACAAATATGCTTTTTAAAGCTACAATTTTCAGAATATTCAATCCCTTGAAATATTTTAAAAGTTTCTCTTTGACATCCAGTCTTAAATGTGAAAAGGTTAAGTCAATGGGTGGAAGTTAAAATAAATGAATCCATGGTGACATATTAAAATCACATTAGTGCTAAGTAGGAATAAAAATCAAAACTATAAAGTGGTGTGAGGACTGGTTCTTTTTTGCAAGTTTATTCTTAGTCTTTTGAAAGTTGACATTGCCTAAGGGTAAATGTAAATTCATGTGGGTCCATTAAAACACCAGAACATTTCATAACGAAGTGGACCCTAAAAAGTCAGGAGAGTGGCATCATAGGAAGAACAAAGGTGACTTGTAATAGTAAAGAGTTTGAGATCTTTGCTGACGGAAAATTAGCCGGTGTTCATTGACTATGTTTGCTGAGAAACCTTAAAATTATCATGGGCCCTTAGAAAAGAGATGGAGACCAAGGATGTCAGGCAAGTGAACTCACAGTACTTTCTCACTCCCATTTTAGCCAACATTCTTGAACTACCAAGACTTCAACTCCTTGATTAGGACTATGGTCAAGTAAACATACTGATTTGATATGTACGTGTTCTCTCACCTTCCAATGGACCAGTGCTAGAAAAAGCCCTGATATTGTTAAAATTTGAATAGCAGGAAGGAGAAATGGAAGAAGTGACAAGCTTAGATAAAGGTGGCAGAATTTGTTCCTAATTGAATCCTGGACTCTCGATTTCTGATTTCATTTGAGAACAGAGGCTATAGTTTCAGGGGGGAAATGAATGTTTCATGACTTTCAAATATTAAGTCAGTTGAAAAAAAATTATTAAATTATTGTAGTCACAATATTATAATAGTACAATATAGTAGCAAAGGAGAACTGAGCTTTTTCCAAACTGCTGATAAAATTGTTAAATGGCAGCTATATTTCAGAACTTAATAAGTGGTCAGCAACAAGATAGGAAGATGTAGGAAAAAAGGAACTATCATTATGTAATCTGATACATCTTAGTGAAAGAAATGTGAGTGAGGTAAAATTTAAGTTGAACTGTTTTACACCAGTATGAGGATGGATTCAAGCTGGCTTGGCTAAAAGACATTGAAACATGAGATGTACTGGAAGGATTCTGAATGGTTCGTTCAGAAAACATCTTTTGTTTGCCTACCATGTGATAGACATGGTTCTAGGTGCTAAGACAAGCAATGAACAAAAAATGTCCTTCTTGTGGAGCATATATTCTAAGTTGGAGGAAGACATAAACAATGTATTAGCTGGTGATATGTATTATAAGGAAAAGCAGAGGAAAGGGTACTACTTCAGGTAGAATGATCAGAGAAGACTTCTGGTGTGGTGAGATATGAAGAGATATGCCTGAAGGAAGTGAGGGAGGGAGGTGACCATGCTAACATCTGGCAGATGTGTATTTGAGGCAGAAGGAACAGCAAGTGCCAATCCCCGAGGTAGAAGTGTAGGGGTGTGCTTGCCTTGTCTGAGATCAGTGAAGGAAAGGGACTGTGGCTGGGGTAGAATGGGGTTAGGGGACGGTGAGGTAGGCAGAGAGATAGGAGATAAGGCTGAAGACTAGGTAAGTTAGATTGAATAAGAACTAGTTTTTTAAATTTTTATTGCTATGAGGGCTTATAGTTCATCATGATGATTTTTACTCTGTATTTGAAGGATCCCAAGTAGAGAAAGGAGTCTTATGACCTGACTTGTGAGATGAGAAGCCATGTGGTTAGGAGGGCAAGAGGGAAGCAAGGAGACAAATTAGGAGGCTCTTCAAGTAATCCAGGCAAGAAACAATGGAGCTTGGGCGCTATGGCATCAGTGGACATGGTGACAGGTGGTTAGAGTCTGCATATCTGGCAAGGATGAGCCATCTCTTGATATTAGATGCAGCATGTGAGAAAGAGAGGCATCAAAAATGACTCCAAATGTTTGAACTTGAGCAACTGGAAGGAAGAAATTGCCAGTAACTGAAATGGAGAATATGCCAGGGAACAGGTTTTTGAGAGGAAGATCAGGAGTTCAGTTTTGAACACATGAAATTTGAGATGCCTCCAAGACACCCAAGTGGAGCTTTTAAGTAGGAGTTAGCTCACTAGAAAGGTCTAGGAGTAAAGAAAGGTAATTTGACCCAAAATAGAGAGTCCTAAAAATGTTCATCTCCCTGATTGAATTGTGATGGTGACACAGACCTTTGCCAGTCCTTTCTCATCTTCCTGGCCTCTAATTGGTGGCTTTTTCTAGCACTCGGTCCTTTGAGTGCTTCTTATTTTTGTTTTCTATGTATTGACTTTATGCTCTTAAAATACTTTCACCACAGATAGGAAACAAGTTTCTGGTCCTCACAAATCACAGCTCTCTATCAGAGATGGACTGTCTTCTCTCAGTTCCAGTTTGGAAAATCCCAAGGAGGACCCCCCTCCTGACATGGACTCTGACATAAGAGGAAAGGTCAGAGGGCACAACACAGCCAAACACGGGGTCCTGATTATTGGGGTATGGGGTTCCAGAGAAGAGAGATTTATTTTCAACTTTACAAGCATCATTTTTGGTGTCTTCTACGTTAAGAACCATGATAGCCCACTGATGGGCAACCTTATAAATATACAGCTGTGTAAATATAACTGCCTTATGAATATTCTGACTTGCTCCTACCCTGTGCTGTCTTTGGTAAGATTATAATACTTCCAACATTTTGGAGAACCGTGGGTTGCTTAAAAGTCACATAAGGGACTTATGGTCCCCATCCCTCCCTACTTTTATTTTATTTTTCTTGGGTTTTTCCCCAACTTTTTATTCTGAAATTTTCAAACATACAGAGAGTTGAAATAGTAGTGAAAAATGTTACTTCCTAAATGTCCCCATAACCTGTGAAACCTGAAGCATGTTTTTGATGATTCACGTTTGTAGATCTTGTGACTCAGTGTGATATGATATGAATTGCTCCTGTACTAGGAACACAGTTCTAAATAGAAAAGCAAGAAAACAGCCTCTTTCCTCTTCTCTTTACATCAGAGCCAAAATGGAAACAGCTTCCTATTCTATGTAGGGAGAAGTATGAAAAAAATTTTTTTTTGCTTTTCAAAACAAACCTAATTTCAAACTATATTAACAATTAGGATAAACTTTCAGCTCTACTGATAAACCCTAATTTAAAGCATGTGGAACGTTCTAATATAAAAAGGAGTTTTGTTTTTCCTCCATGGACGGTTTTTAAATGGGCTGCTGCCTTGTAAGTGTGATCCTTTAAGTAATACAAAATGTAGAAAAGATGAAATATACTTCAGGACAGTCTGAACATTGCTTCCATTTTAGAATAGTGCAATGTGCACATTCACAGATGCTAAAACAATATTACGGACAAGTACAAGGACACTTTGGTCCTATCATATAGTTTTGGTTATCAGCACCATAACAGCAATCATAATAATAATGATGGTGACCAGAAGAGATCTTCTACAACTAAAAACATAAAGAAGGAACCACAACAAGATGGGTAGGAGGTGCAGACTCGCAATATAATCAAATCCCATACCTCCCAGGGGCAGGCAACCCACAGACTGGAAAATAACTATATTGCAGAGGTTCTCCCACAGGAGTGAGAGTTCTGAGTGTCCGTCTCACCAACACAGGGGTCCAGCCCAGGGAAAAGGAGCCGCCAGAGCATATGGCTTTGAAAGCCAATGGGGCTTAATTGTAGGAGCTCCACAGGACTGGGGGAAACAGAGACTTCACTCTTAAAGGGCACACACAAAATCACACACACCAGGACCAAGGGCAAAAGCAGTAATTTGATAGGAGCCTGGGCCAGACCTACCTGCTGGTCTTGGAGAGTCTCCTGGAGAGGGGGGGGTGGGGCGCGACTGCAGCTCAATCTGGAGACATAGACACTGGTGTCAGACATACTGGGCAACATTCAGCCATGTGAACACAGGGGCTGCCATCTTGGCTCATTAGCACCAAGATCCTGGCCCCACCCAACAGCCTCTAGGTGCCAGTGCTGGGATGCCTCAGGCCAAACAATGAACTGGGAAGGGACACAGCCCCACCCATCAGCAGCCAGGCTGCCTAAAGACTAAAGAGCCCACAGCCACCTCTAGATATGCCCCTAGATACAGCCCTGCCCACCAGAGGGCCAAGAACTAGTCCCACACACCAGGGGACAGGAACCGGCCCCTCCCACCAGGAAGCCCGAACAAGCCTCTAGACCAGCCTCACCCACCAGGGTGCAGACATCAGGAGAAAGAAAACTATGAACCCACAATGCAGGCCAGACCCTACCCTGGGACTAGCTGGGCCATGGGCCTGCCCACTAGAAGGAAAATGCAACCTTTAGGACACACTGGGCCCCATACCCAACATGCAACTGTGTCAGGAACTAAGTCCCCCTGACCCCTCAATGATCTGAAACAAGCTCTAGGATCCCTGGATCCTTCAGCCAGACTCCAGGAACAAGCTCTGCCTGCCAGTAGTCTGGCACTAACTCAAGGATCTGGCTTCACATGCCATAGGGTGGGCAACAGCCCAAGAGTCTTTGGGACTCTGACTCCGCCCACCAGTAAGACAGCACTAGCCCCGGGGGCCCCTAAGATTCCACAACCAGCCAAGTAATTACCAGGTCCCACTAAACAGCAGCCAGCAGCATCTACACGAGGCAGGGCCTGGCAACCAACTGGACTAGGGGCCAATCAGTGCTACCAGAATGCCCACATAGTCAGCCTACCACAACAGAAGGACCAACACAGACCTCTTAGAAGAGATCCCTAGAGCATATAGCTTGGGTGATGAGAGGGGAGTACACAGCTGGTACGCATAGGACGTCTTCTAAAGAGGGCCACTTCTCCAAGGTCAAGAAATATAACTAACCTACCACACACATAAAAATAGAAAAAGCAACTTAGACAAAATGAGGTGGCAGAGGAAAACGTTCCAGATGAAGGAACAAAATAAAACCCCAGAAGAAGAACTAAGTAAAGTGGAGGTAGGCAATCTACCCAAGAAGGAGTACAGAGTAATGATAGTAAAGATGATCAAAGAACTTGGGAGGAGAACAGATGCACAGAGGAAGCAGTTACAAGTTTTTAACAAAGAGTTAGAAAGCATGAAGAACAACTAGAGATGAAGAATACAATAACTGAAATGAAAAATACACTAGAAGGAATCAATAGTAGACTAAATGATTCAGAAGAATGGATCAGTGAGCTGGAAGACAGAGTAGTGGAAAACACTGCTGCTGAACAAAAAAAAGAATAAAGAATGAAAAGAAAAGAGGACAGTTTAAGAGACCTCTGGGACAACACCAAGTGCACTAATATTCACATTATAGGGGTCCCAGAAGGAGAAGAGAGAGAGAAAGGGCCCGAGAAACTTTGAAGAGACAGTAGCTGAAAACTTTCCTAACTTGGGAAAGAAAACAGTCAACCAAGTCCAGAAGGCGCAGAGCATCCCATACAGGATTAACCCAAAGAAGAACACACCAAGACACACTGTAATCAAAATGACAAAAATCAAAGATACAGAGAGAATACTAAAGGCGGCAAGGGGAAAGCACTAAATAATGTACAAGGGAACTCCCATAAGGCTATCAGCTGATTTTTTCAGTAGAAGTTCTGCATGCCAGAAGGGAGTGGCATGATATATTTAAAACGATGAAAGGGAAAAACCTACAACCAAGAATACTCTACCCAGCGAGCCTCTGATTCAGATTAGATGGAGAAATCAAAATCCTTAAACAAAAGCTAAAAGCATTCAGCACCACAAAACAAGCTTTACGACAACTGTTAAAGAAACTTCTTTAGGTTGGAGACCTTCATGATGGAGGAGGAGTAAGACGTGGAGATCACCTTCCTCCCCATAAATACATTAAAAATACAGCTACGTGTGGAACAACTCCTACAGAACACCTACTGAACGCTGGAAGAAGACCTCAGACTTCCCAAAAGGCAAGAAAATCCCCATGTACCTGGGTAGGGCAAAAGAAAAAAGAAAAAACAGAGACAAAAGAATAGGGACGGGACCTGCACCTCTGGGAGGGAGCTGTGAAGGAGGAAAAGTTTCCACACACTAGGAAGCCCCTTCACTGGCGGGGACAGGGGGTGGACGGGGGAGAATCTTCGGAGCCATGAAGGAGAGCACAGACACAGGGGTGCAGAGGGCAAAGCGGAGAGATTCCCACACACAGGATCGATGCCGACGAGCACTCACCAACATGAGAGGCTTGTCTGCTCACCCGCCGGGGCAGGTGGGAGCTGGGCACTGAGGCTTGGGCTTTGGAGGTCAGACCCTAGAGAGAGGACTGGGGTTGGCTGCGTGAACACAGCCTGAAGGGCGCTAGTGCGCCACAGCTAGCCGGGAGGGAGTGTAGGAAAAAGTCTGGACCTGCCAGAGAGGCAAGAGACCTTTGTTTCAGTGTGCACGAGAAGAGGGGATTCCTTCCCAGTGTGCCCACAGAAGGCAGAGCACCGCCTAAACGAGCTCCAGAGATGGGCGCAAGCTGTGGCTATCAGCTTGGACCCCAGAGACAGACATGAACTGCTAACACTGCTGCCACTGCCACCAAGAACCTGTGCGCAAGCAAGGTCACTCTCCACTCCCCCCCTCCACCGAGAGCCTGTGAAGCCCGCCACTGCCAGGGTGCCATGATCCAGGGACAACTTCCCCGGGAGAACACACGGCACGCCTCAGGCTGTTGCAACGTTGTGCCGGCCTCTGCCTCCTCAGGCTCGCCCCACATTCCAATTATGACTACCATATCCCTCCCTCCCCCAAGCGTGAGTGAGCAAGAGAGACCTAATCAGCTGCTGATTTAACCGCCTCCTGTCTGGGCAGGTAACAGATGCCTGAGGGCGGCCTACACGCAGAGGTGGGGCCAAAACCAAAGCTGAACCCCGGGAGCTGTGCAAACAAAGAAGAATAAGGGAAATCTCTCCCAGCAGCCTCAGGAGCAGCAGATTAAATCCCCACAAACAACTTGATAAACCCTGCATCTGAAGAATACCTGAATAGACAATGAATGTTCCCAAAATTGAGGCGGTGGACTTTGGGAGCAACTGTAGACTTGGGGTTTGCTGTGTCTAATTTGTTTTTGGTTTTAGGTTTATGGTAGCTTAGTATTTAGTGCTTATCATCACTGGTGGATTTGTTTATTGGTTTGATTGCTCTCTTCCTTTATATATATATATATATATATATTTTTTTTTTTAATCTCCTTTTTCTCTTTTTGTGATTGTGTATGTGTATGCTTCTTTGTGTGACTGTCTGTATAGGTTTGCTTTTACCATTTGACTTAGGGTTTTGCCTGTTCGTTTTTTTGTTTTTGTTTTTGTTTTCTTTCTTCCTTTTCTTCTGAGCCGTGTGGCTGGCAGGGTCTTGGTGCTCTGGCTGGGTGTCAGGCCTGAGACTCCGAGGAGGGAGGGCCGAGTCCAGGACATTGGACCACCAGAAACCTCCCGGTCCCACGTAATATCAATCGGCAAGAGCTCTCCCAGAGATCTTCATCTCAACACTAAGACTCAGTTCCACCCAATAGCCAGCAAGCTCCAGTGCTGGATACCCCATGCCAAACACCTAGCAAGATAGGAACACAACCCCACCCATTAGCAGAGAGGCTTTCTAAAGTCATACTAAGTTCACAGACACTCCAAAACACAACACTGGATGTGGCCCTGCCCACCAGAAGGACAAGATACAGCCCCACCCAGCAGAACACAGGCACCAGTGCCCTCCACCAGGAAGCCTACACAAGCCACTGAACCAACCTCACCCACTGTGGGAAGACACCAAAAGTAACGGGAACTACAAACCTGCAGCCTGCGAAAAGGAGACCCCAAACACAGTAAGCTAAACAAAATGAGAAAACAGAGAAATATGCAGCAGATAAAGGAGCAAGGTAAAACCCACCAGACCAAACAAATGAAGAGGAAATAGGCAGTCTACCTGAAAAAGAATTCAGAGTAATGATAGTAAAGATGGTCCAAAATCTTGGAAATAGAATGCAGAAAATACAAGAAACGTTTAACGAGGACCTAGAAGAACTAAAGAGCAAACATATGAACAACACAATAAATGAAATTAAAAATACTCTAGAAGGAATCAATAGCAGAATAACTGAGGCAAAAGAACGGATAAGTCACCTGGAAGATAAAATAGAGGAAATAACTACTGTACAGCAGAATAAAGAAAAAAGAATGAAAAGAATTGAGGATAGTCTCAGAGACCTCTGGGACAACATTAAACACACCAACATTTGAATTATAGGGGTCCCAGAAGAATAGAAAAAGAAAGGGTCTGAAAAAATATTTGAAGAGATTATAGTTGAAAAATTCCCTAACATGGGAAAGGGAATAGTCAATCAAGCCCAGGAAGTGCAGAGAGTGCCATACAAGATAAATCCAAAAGAAACATGCCAAGACACATATTAATCAAACTATCAAAAATTAAATACAAAGAAAAAATATTAAAAGCAGCAAGGGAAAAGCAACAAATAACATACAAGGGAAACCTCATAAGGTTAAGAGCTGATCTTTCAGCAGAAACTCTGCAAGCCAGAAGGGAGTGGCAGGACATATTTAAAGTGATGAAACAGAAAAACCTATAACCAAGATTACTCTACCCAGCAAGGATCTCACTCACATTCAGAGAAATTAAAAATTTTACAAACAAGCAAAAGTTAAGAGAATTCAGCACCACCAAACCAGCTTTACAACAAATGCTAAAAGAACTTCTCTAGGCAGAAAACACAAGAGAAGGAAAAGACCTACAAAAACAAACCCAAAACAGTTAAGAAAATGGCAACAGGAACATACATATTGATAATCATCTTAAATGTAAATGGATTAAATACCCCAACCAAAAGACATAGACTGGCTGAATACAAGAACAAGACCCGTATATATGCTGTCTACAAGAGACCCACTTCAGACTTAGGGACACATACAGACTGAAAGTGAGGGGATGGAAAAAGCTATTTCATGAAAATGGAAATCAAAAGAAAGCTGGAGTAGCAATTCTCATATCAGACAAAATAGACTTTAAAATAAAGACTATTACAAGAGACAAAGAAGGACACTACATAATGATCAAGGGATCAATCCAAGAAGAATATATAACAACTGTAAATATTTATGCACCCAACATAGGAGCACCTCAATACACAAGGCAAATGCTAACAGCCATAAAAGGGGAAATCGACAGTAACACAACAATAGTAGGGGACTTTTAACACCCCACTTTTACCAATGGACAGATCATAGAAAATGAAAATAAATAAGTCAACACAAGCTTTAAAAGACACATTAGACCAGATAGACTTAATTGATATTTATAGGACATTCCATCCAAAAACAACAGAATACACTTTCTTCTCAAGTGCTCATGGAACATTCTCCAGGATAGATTATATCTTGGGTAACAAATCAAGACTTGGTAAATTTAAGAAAACTGAAATCATATCAGGTATCTTTTCTGACCACAACACTATGAGACTAGATATAAACTACAGGAAAAAAACTGTAAAAAAATACAAACACATGGAGGCTAAACTATACGCTACTAAATAACCAAGATATCACTGAAGAAATCAAAGAGGAAATCAAAAGATACCTAGAAACATATGACAATGAAAACACGAGGCCCCAAAACCTATGGGATGCAGCAAAAGCAGTTCTAAGAGGGAAGTTTATAGCAATTCAATCCTACCTCAAGAAACAAGAAACATCTCAAATAAACAACCTAATCTTACACCTAAAGCAAGTAGAGAAAGAAGAACAAAAAAAACCCCAAGTTAGCAGAAGGAAAGAATCATAAAGATCAGATCAGAAATAACTGAAAAAGAAATGAAGGAAATAATAGCAAAGATCAATAAAACTAAAAGCTGGTTCTTTGAGAAGATAAACAAAATTGATAAACCATTAGCCAGACTCATCAAGAAAAAAAGGGAGAAGATTCAAATCAACAGAATTAGAAATGAAAAAGGAGAAGTAACAACTGGCACTGCAGAAATACAAAGGATCATGAGAGACTACTACAAACAACTATATGCCAATAAAATGGACAACCTGGAAGAAATGGACAAATTTTTAGAAAACTACAACCTTTCAAGACCGAACCAGGAAGAAATAGAAAATATGAACACGCTAATCACAAGTAATGAAATTGAAACTGTAATTAAAAATCTTCCAGCAAACAAAAGCCCAGGATCAGATGGCTTCACAGGCGAATTTGATCAAACATTTAGAGAAGAGCTAACACCTATCCTCCTCAAACTCTTCCAAAATATAGCAGAGGGAGGAATACTCCCAAACTCATTCTACGAGGCCACCATCACCCTGATATCAAAACCAGACAAAGATGTCACAAAAAAAGAACACTACAGACCAATATCACTGATGAACATAGATGCAAAAATCCGCAACAAAATACTAGCAAACAGAATTCAACAGCACCTTAAAAGGATCATACACCATGATCAAGTGGGATTTATCCCAGGGATGCAAGAATTATTCAAAATATGCAAATCAATCAATGTGACACACTATAGTAACAAACTGAAGGATAAAAACCATACGATAATCTCAAGAGATGCAGAAAAAGCTTTCAACAAAATTCAACACCCATTTATGATAAAAACTCTCCAGAAAATGGGCATAGAGGGAACCTAACTGAACATAATATAGGCCATATATGAAAAACCCACAGCCAACATCGTTCACAATGGTGAAAAACTGAAAGCATTTCCCCTAAGATCAGGAAGAAGACAGGGTTGCCCAATCTCACTGCTATTATTCAACATAGTTTTGGAATTTTTAGCCACAGCAATCAGAGAAGAAAAAGAAATAAAGGGAATCCAAATTGGAAAAGAAGTAGTAAAACTGTCACTGTTTGCAGATGACATGATACTATACATAGAGAATCCTAAAGATGCTACCAGAAAACCACTAGAGCTAATCAATGAATTTGGTAAAGTAACAGGATACAAACTTAATGCACAGAAATCTCGTGCATTCCTATACACTAATGATGAAAAATCTGAAAGAGAAATTAAGGAAACACTCCCATTTACGACTGCAACAAAAAGAATTAAATACCTAGGAATAAACCTTCCTAAGTAGACAGAAGACCTGTATTCAGAAAACTATGAGACACTGATGAAAGAAATGAAAGATGATACAAACAGATGGAGAGATATACCATGTTCTTGGATTGGAAGAATCAACATTGTGAAAATGACTATACTACCCAAAGTAATCTACAGATTCAATGCAATCCCTATCAAGTTACCAATGGCATTTTTCACAGAACAAGAGCAAAAGAGCAAAAAATTTTACAATTTGTATGGAAACACAGACACCAAATAGCCAAAGCAATCTTGAGAAAGAAAAACAGTAATCAAGACACTATGGTACTGGCACAAAAACAGAAATATAGATCAATGGAACAGGATAGAAACCCCAGAGATAAACCAATGCACATATGGCCACCTTATCTTTGACAAAGGAGGCAAGAATATACAATGGAGAAAAGACAGCCTGTTCAATAAGTGGTGCTGGGAAAACTGGACAGCTACATGTAAAACAACGTAATTAGAACACTTCCTAACACTGTACACAAAAATAAACTCAAAATGTATTAAAGACCTAAATGTAAGTCCAGACACTATCAAACTCTTGGAAGAAAACATAGGCAGAACACTCTATGACATAAATCACAGCCAGATCCTTTTTGGCCCACCTCCTAGAGAAATGGAAATAAAAACAAAAATAAACAAATGGGACCTAATGAAACTTAAAAGCTTTTGCACAGCAAAGGAAACCATAAACAAGACAAAAAGACAATCCTCAGAATGGGAGAAAATATTTGCAAACAAAGAAACTGAAAAAGGATTAATCGCCAAAATATACAAGCAGCTCATGCAGCTCAATATCAAAAGAACAGACAACCCAATCCAAAAATGGACAGGAAGATCTAAACAGACATTTCTCCAAAGAAGATATACAGATTGCCAACAAACACATGAAAGGATGCTCAACATCACTAATCATTAGAGAAATGAAAATCAACACCACAATGAGGTATCACCTCACACTGGTCAGAATGGCCATCATCAAAAAACATACAAACAATAAATGCTGGAGAGGGTGTGGAGAAAAGGGAACCCTCTTGCACTGTTGGTGGGAATGTAAATTGATACATCCACTATGGAGAACAGTATGGAGGTGCCTTAAAAAACTAAAAATAGAACTACCATATGACCCAGCAATCCCACTCCTGGGCATATACCCTGAGAAAACCATAATTTAAAAAGAGACATGTCCCACAATGTTCATTGTAATACTATTTACAATAGCCAGGACATGGAAGCAACCTAAGTGTCCAATGACAGATGAATGGATAAAGAAGATGTGGCACATATTCACAATGGAATATTATTTGGCCATAAAAAGAAACAAAACTGGGCTTCCCTGGTGGCACAGTGGTTAGGAGTCCCCCTGCCAATGCAGAGGACACGGGTTCGAGCCCTGGTCCAGGAAGATCCCACATGCCGCGGAGCAACTAAGCCCGTGCGCCACAACTACTGAGCCTGTGCTCTAGAGCCCGCGAGCCACAGCTACTGAAGCCCATGCGCCTAGAGCCCGTGCTCCTCGACAAGAGAAGCCACCGCAATAAGAAGCCTGCACACCGCAACAAAGAATAGCCCCCGCTCGCCGCAACTAGAGAAAGCCCACACGCAGCAACGAAGACCCAATGCAGCCAAAAATAAATAAATAAATAAATAAATTTATTAAAAAAAAAAAAAAAGAAACAAAACTGAGTTATTTGTAGTGAGGTGGATGGACCTAGAGTCTGTCATACAGAGTGAAGTCAGAAAGAGAAAAACAAATACCGTAAGCTAAAACATACATATGGAATCTAAAAAAAAAAAAAGTGTCTGATGAACCTAGGGGCAGGACAGGAATAAAGATGCAGATGTAGAGAATGGACTTGAGGACATGGGGAGGGGGAAGGGTAAGCTGGGATGAAGTGAGAGAGTAGCATTGACATATATACAGTACCAAATGTAAAATAGATAGCTAGTGGGAAGCAGCCTCATAGCACAGGGAGATCAGCTCGGTGCTTTGTGACCACCTAGAGGGGTGGGATATGGAGGGTGGAAGGGAGACGCAAGAGGGAGGGGATATGGGGATATACATATGCATATAGCTGATTCATTTTGTTATACAGCAGAGACTAACACAGCATTGTAAAGCAATTATACTCCAATAAAGGTGTTAAAAAATAAAAATAAAATAAATAAAAACAATACTGACTTAAGGAAAAAAAAAAGAGAAAAACTTCTTTAGGCAAAAGAGAAGAGACCACAACTAGAAACAAGAAAATTACAGAACGTAAAAGCTTGCCACTAAAGGCAAACATTAAGTAAATGTAGGAAATCCTCCAAACACAAAGCTAGTAGGGAGATTAGAAGACAAAAGTAGTAAAATCATCTGTATCCACAATAAGCAGTTAAGGGATACACGAAACGTGTAAAATATGATATCAAGAACAATAATCATGAGGGGAGGAGAGTACAAATGCAGGGTTTTTAAAAAGCATTTGACATTAAGAGATCAGCAACTTAAAACAATCACAAATGTATATAGACTGCTATACAAAACCTCATGATAACTGCAAACCAAGACTCTATAACAGATATACACTTAAAAAAGGAAAAGGAATCCAAACATAACACTAAAGATAGGCAGCAAATCACAAGAGAACAAAAGAAGAAAAAAAAAAGACATACAAAAAGAAATACAAAACAATTAACAAAATGGCAACAAGAACATACATATCGATAATTACCTTAAATGTAAATGGACTAAATGCTCCAACCAAGAGACACAGGCTTGCTGAATGGATACAAAAACAAGACCCATATATATACTGCCTACAAGGGACTCACTTCAGATCTAGAGACACATACAGACTGAAAGTGAGGGGTTGGAAAAAGGTATTCCACGCAAATGGAAATCAAAAGAAAGCCAGAGTAGCAATACTTATATCAGAAAAAATAGTCTTTAAAGACTGTTACAAGAGACAAAGAAGGACACTACATAATGATCAAGGGATCAATCCAAGAAGAAGATATAACAATTGTAAATATATATGCACCCAACACAGGAGCACCTCAATATATAAGGCAAATAATAACAGGCATAAAAGGAGAAATTGACAGTAATACAATAGTAGTGGGGGAGTTTAATACCCCATTTACATCAATAGACAGATCATCCAGACAGAAAATCAAAACCCTCCAGAAAGCAGGCATAGAGGGAACTTACCTCAACATAATAAAGGCCATATATGACAAACCCACAGCCAACATCATTCTCAATGGTGAAAAATTGAAACCATTTCCACTAAGTTAAGGAACAAGGCAAGGATGCCCACTCTCACCACTTTTATTCAACATAGTTTTGGAAGTCCTAGCCACAGCAATCAGAGAAGTAAAACAAATAAAACGTATCCAAATTGGAAGGGAAGAAGTAAAACTCACTGTTTGCAGATGCCATGATACGATACATAGAAAATCCTAAAGACGCCACCAGGAAACTACTAGAGCTCATCAATGAATTCAGTAAAGTTGCAGGATACAACATTAATATACAGAAATCTGTTGCATTTCCATACACTAACAACAAAATGTCAGAAAGAGAAATTCAGGAAATGATCCCATTTACCATCTCATCAAAAAGAATAACATACCTAGGAATAAACCTACTAAAGAGGCAAAACGCCTGTGCTCTGAAAACTATAAGATGCTGTTGAAAGAAATCGAAGACAACACAAACAGATGGAAAGATATACTGTGTTCTTGGATTGGAAGAATCAGTATTATTAAAATGACCATACTACCCAAGGATATTTATAGATTCAATGCAATCCCTATCAAATTACCAATGGCATTTTCCGCAGAACTAGAACAAATAATTTTAAAATTTGTATGGAAACACAAAGTACCCCAAATAGTTAAAACAATCTTGAGAAAGAAGAATGGAGCTGGAGGAATCATGCTCCCTGACTTCAGATTATACTACAAAGCTACAGTGATCAAAACACTTTGGTAATGGCACAAAACAGACACACAGATCAATGGAACAGGGTAGAAAGACCAAAAATAAATCTACACACTTATGGTCAATTAATCTACAACAAAAGAGGCAAGACTATACAATGGAGAAAAGACAGTGTCTTTAATAAGTGGTGCTGGGGAAACTGGACAGCTACATGTAAAAGAATGAAGTTAGATCATTCTCTAACACAATACACAAAAATAAACTCAAAATGGATTAAAGACCTAAATGTAAGGATACTATAAAACTCCTAGAGGAAAACATATGCAGAACACATTTTGATGTAAATTGCAGCAATATTTTTTTGGATCTGTCCCCTAGAGTAATGGAAATGGAAACAAAAATAAAGAAACTGGACCTAATTAAGCTTAAAAGCTTTTGCACAGCAAAGGAAACCGTAAACAAAATGAAAAGATAACCTACAGAATGGGAGAAAATATTTGCAAATGATTCAACCAATATGGGATTAATTTCCAAAATATACAAACAGCTCATACAACTCAATATCAAAATAACATACAAACCAATCAAAAAATGGGCAGAAGAACTGAATAGACATTTTTCCAAAGAAGACATACAGATGTCCAACAGGCACAGGAAAAGATGCTCAACATCGCTAATTATTAGAGAAATACAAATCAAAACTGCAATGAGGTATCACCTCGCACCAGTCAGAATGGCCATCATCAAAAAGTCTACAAATAATAAATGCTGGAGAGCATGTGGAGAAAAGGGAACCCTCCTACACTGTTGGTTAGAATATAAATTGGTGCAGCCACTATGGAGAACAGTATGGAGGTTTCTGAAAAAAAACGTGTTACCATATGATCCAGCAATTCCACTCCTGGGCATACATCTGGAAAACATGAAATTGCTGATTGAAAAGTTACTTGCACCCCACTGTTCATCGCAGCACTATTTACAACAACTAAGACATGGAAACAACCTAAATGTCTGTTGACAGATGACTGGATAAAGAAGATGTGGTATATAACCACATGGAATATTAGCCATAAAAAGGAATGAAATAATGCCATTTGCAGCAACATAGATGGACCTAGAGATTATCATACTAAGTGAAGTAAATCAGACAGAGAAAGATAAATATCATATGATATCACTTATATGTGGAATCTAAAAAATGATACAAACAAACTTGTTTACAAAACATATAAACTCACAGACATAGAAAACAAACTTACGGCTACCAATGGAGAAGGTGGTTGGTGGTGGAGGGATAAATTAGGAGTTTGGGATTAACAGATGCACACTGTTAATACATATAAAATAGATAAGCAACAAGGTCCTACTGTATAGCACAGGGAAGTATATTCATTATCTTGTAATAACCTATGATAGAAAAGAATCTGAAAAAGAACATATGTGTGTGTGTATATATATATATATATATACACACACATATATATGTATGTATAAATGAATCACTTTTCTATACACCTGAAACTAACACAACATTGTAAGTCAATTATACTTCAATTAAAAAAAATTTGCCAGTTAGGACATACTAATACACACCACCACCAGTAAAAATGAAATAAAGTAATAGTACCACTAACAAAAAGAAAGAGGGACATTAGGAATCTGGAAAAGACATCAATAATAGGTACATTTTAATATCAAGGCAAGATGCTTAAATAAGCCATTAGTCCACTGGATTAAAAATGATGAAAGAAAAATAATGCTTTAAAAAATATTCATAAGGTCACTGAACTAATACATTATATTTGCAAAATGCTATGGCACATTTTATTGACCTCTTGCTCAAGTTAATTACCACTATAACTTTAAAAATATATATTATTACTCTTAATCTTTAAAATAACAATTTATGAGAGACCTGAAGAACACTTTACCCACTTTCATATTTTTGGCTTGGCCCAAGGAGGAGAGAAGTTTTGCACTCCTTCACAGTGTTTCTATTGATATTGTTGATATTTTATATATATTTTATATATATATATAATATATATTTATAATAATATTTATAATATATTTATAATATATATATATAATATATATTTATAATATATATATATATAATATATATATATTTTATATATATTTTATATATATATTTTATCTTATACTTACTTCATCCCATAGGATAAGGAAACATAATTTGATTAGTCTGATAGTCATATTTTATTTGTAGGTGGTTTCTGTGCCTAAATGCATTAAGGCAAGTGCAAAACTTAGTCTAAAAATTTGGAAATTAATTAATATTAAAAATTTTTTTTTAAATAAATTAACTCTTACTTTCCACTCTCCTTCTAGGCATGAACAATTTCACTGGAAGATATAAACAACAAAACTTACACAGCAGAAAAAAATTTTATGATGCTGAAAGTATGCATGCACAGAAAAACCAATTAATATCTAAATGCAAGAAAAAGAAACAATCTAAAAAAAGGAAAATATAGTTGAATGTCTCTGTATTCCATTACCAAAGTATTACAGAAAAAAAGTGGACAATCATAACTGTATGGTGCTCAATCAGGAGATTTCTGCTTCTGGTAACACAGACACTAGTAATTTTTAAAAGCCCTCTCTCTCAAAACATCTAGAATGCTTACTAATATACAACAAACAGGGCTTCCCTGGTGGCGCAGTGGTTGAGAATCTGCCTGCCAATGCAGGGGACACGGGTTCGAGCCCTGGTCTGGGAAGATCCCACGTGCCGCGGAGCAGCTGGGCCCGTGAGCCACAATTACTGAGCCTGCGTGTCTGGAGCCTGTGCTCCGCAACAAGAGAGGCTGCGACAGTGAGAGGCCCATGCACCGCGATGAAGAGTGGTCCCCACTTGCCACAACTAGAGAAAGCCCTCGCACAGAAACGAAGACCCAACACAGCCAAAAATAAATAAGTAAACAAATAAGTTTTCATTAAAAAAAAAAATACAACGAACATATTTTTAAATGCATTTTTGAGCCCATACCAAATAAGAATGACCTAAAAAAAATAATGATGATGGCAAGCACACTTAGTACTTACTATGTATCATGCAGTGTTCTATGTAATTTATATTAACTAATTTATTCCTCACAGCAATCCTATGAGGCATGTATTATTATTATCCTTCCCATTTTTACTGATGAAGATGCCGAGTCACAGAAAGGTCATCCAAAGCCACACAGCCAATAAGCGGCAGATTCAAACCCAGGCAACTGGCTCCAAAATCACGCTCACAAGCCACCATGGAGTTATTATTGCTGTTATTACCATTGTTTCTCATAGAATTAATTATTGTATTTACTGAGCATGTACTATGGTTCTAACTGTAGAGAGGACCCAAAGAAATATGACAGAGTTCTGATCCTCAAGAAAAAAAATGCCACAATGAAGTTTAAAATAGATGAAGTAAGGTAGATAGAACTCTTCAACACCTATCTTGAATTTTCACTCCATAGAATAACATGACACGATCAACTTTATCTTCATTTGAACAAAGGAAACACAATTGTGTGTGTGTGTGTTTGAAAACCTAACATTCCAGAGAGAGGCAGCCCAGAGTACATCGACATTTTCTGTCTCTGGGTCCAACTTCACTGATCTCCATCCTGCTATCCTATCACCAGTGAGTGGTTAGGAGTAGACAGTGGAAGGGGAGGACAAGCCCATTAATTTTTTTTTCACTGTTAACAAAATACACTTTATTCTCCTCATTCTATGAATCATCTAATATAGCAGTGTTTATCAGAGCATGGTCCCTGGACCACCTATATTAGAACCACCTCAGGGGCTGTCAGACATGCAAACTCCTGGACCCCAACCCAGACCCAATGACTCTGACCTCTTAGGAGGGGACACAGGAATATGGATAAGGAAGCCCAGTTTCAAAGCTGATTTTTATTTTGTCTTCACGTCCTGCACTCCCCGGTCTACGTGAAGGGTCCCTTATGAAACAAGGTAGACTAGAAGGAACAGGCTTGGAGGACGGGCTGCTGGTAAGCCGGGCCACGCCCAGCCATCAGAACCCCGCCTCCTCCTCTGCCCACAGCTCTTGGCAGGAGCACTCTGAGTCCCATGTGTCACCAGAAAAACAGCATGTGTCATCATGGTCAGGGAAGAGCTGCCACACATAGATGCGACATATGACAACTCGAGAATACCTATGGGCTCGAGGCTGGGTGAGCTCTCTCTGGGTGAGAACCAGTAGAGACAGAAAACGATCAACAAAAGAGCTCTCTTGGAACAAAATTAGAGATAGCTTCTTATGGCCCATATACACACTACTTAAAAAACAAACAAACGAGCCTGAAGAAAATTAGGCAGTAAACTTGGAAGACATGAGCCCTTCCTAACATCACACTAAGTGGCCCAAACAGTTTCAGCGGGTGCTGCCAGCTCTGGCTCCCAGAGCTGAAAGGGCAGCCATGTCTACTTTTAAACCATTTAATTGTGCCAGATGATCAAATGCTTTTTGTCTTTTACATGTCATATCTCAAACCCTCAGATCCCCTCACTGGCCACGAGACAAAGCCACTGAGCTTCCATATTGGAAACCAGTAAATTTAATTTGTGGATGAAGTTCCCCACATCAATTTTGATTGCTGTCACTTTAGGAGATTTGGAAGACTCAGATGCTGCGTGAAAACTCTTCTTTAAATGGCTGGGCAGAGAATCCACGCTCAAGGTCTGCTTGCCCTTCAGGTCCCCTGGGTCCTCATGATGATCCTGCCAGCGGTTCAGGTGGAACTGAAGTGGGGGTGGGACATTTCTCTCTATCTTGACGACCTTCTCAAGGGTCTCTTTCTCTGAGCCCTTGGTCTGACAGCCCCGAAGTTCCACCACATGCTTTATAAAGGCCACATCTTTGAGGCAGCGGTTTGTCCCCTCTGAGGCCTTCCTGGTGGGACTTGGTTGTGCCGTGCACAAGAACTCCTGCGGAGAAAGTGGCTTCTTGTATTTGTAAAGTGTTTCCAACCAGCTGTCCTCTGGCCAGGTCACAAGTGACATTCTGCCTCACTGACTTGGTGACTCAGGAGTCCCTGCCTGACCCTGCTCAAGCGCAGTAAAGAGGAAACCAGGTAAGGTCTCAGATGCTTTTTTTTTTTTTTTTTCTTTTAATTAAGGAGACATTTAAACATAGCTGACTGTTACCCACCAGCTGGTGCTTGTGGTTTTGGTAACTCCAGGGGGAGAAAGTCTCGGTGCCTGCTGGTCAGTGGGTAGATATAACCTTTTTACAACAAGTCACCAAAAAGAAGTCCCTGGTTCATCTTGCTCCTCCAATTAAAGCCATGACAGAGGTTGTGATGGTTGTGAAGCATGTAGGCCTAATACAGAGATTGTATGAGGTGGTAAAGTGCTTTATTTCACCAAGAGCCGGACTCAAATCTCTGAGACCATGTGAAGCTGAGGTGAGGTGGGCTTTGCCCCTCAGGAAAGGTGTGCCAAAAGCATGAGGCCTTTCCCTGGCTCACTGAGTCCTCAGGGCCTCCCTCCCTCCGTTGAGGCTGCGTTGTGGAGTCTGAACTCATGAATGCTGTTGGAGAGAAAGGCATAGCTAGGGCTCTGCCCTCTCCTCTGACAAGCCAGGGAAGCCACAACCCCACCAGAAGCAGAGAAGGAAATCAAGAAGCAGAAACTCATATTCCATCTTAGACGATGTTGCAAGGCATCCTGTGACCCCGACCATAATATATGAGGAAGAGCTATAAGTGGAGCAAAGCCCCCTGGCGGCACAGGAAGACCTGAGGGAAGAAGTGTCCATCTGCAGGTCTCAGACAAGCCCGGAAGAGCAGAGTCCTCTCACACACCCCAAAGGGCTCAACTGCCCATCCCCTGTTTGAATCAGAGGCATTTGATACCAGCAAGTGGCAGAGGTGTGAGGCCAATGGAGGAGCACACAAAAATCATCTCTGAAAGAGGCGATTTGTTGGAGAGGATGGGGAAGAGAGACTCCAACAGTACACAGCCTTGTAAACTGTTGATTTCTCACATACACGACGACTCTGTGATCTCGAAGACTATTTCCGCTGGTCTGAAAACCAGACTGGCTTGCCCATGGGAATCTCCTTCAAAGGGCTGGTCCAAGAAGAACTAGCCTCATTGAAAGATAAGGAATAATTTTAAAAAGAACGAGTACAGGATCTATACAAACATGTTACAAGCAAAACATGAGGAAAGGAGTAAGAAAAACCAATGTTAAGAAACAGGCAGCAGAAATATGTGGCCATGAGGTAGGTGAAAATTATGACATCACCGTGAATTCAAAAGAATGTTACAGGTTGATTTAAGAGCTCAAAGCAGAAACATAAGAGCTCAGGGAAGAACTGGCTATAATAATAATAATAATTATTATTATTATCATTAAATATTACCACCACCATCATCATCTCCTTTTACTAATTTACAAAGAGACCTTAAAATGTGCCCATAGTGGTTGAGAGTGCTTTTATGTATTAACTTATCAATCCTTACGACAGCCCTATAAGGGAGATGCTCTTATTTTTACTCAATTTAATATGAGGTAACCAAAAGTCAAGTAACTGAACAAGAATTACATTCTGGTAGGTGGAATCAAACCCTGACTTCAGAACCCTCATTTTTAACCACTAGACTGTCCCCAGGAGCTGGGAGAGCCCAGGGAGGACACAAAGAGAAATTAAAGCTGCATTGGAATAAGCACAAAAAGGAATAAACACTGATGAAAATATAAGGACACAAAGGAAAAGACTGAAAAGCAAGCAAAATGAGTTGGAAATGAAAAGCTGGACAAGAATAATATGAAAATAATAGAGACATCAGTCCAAAGAGATCCACAAATAGTATTCCCATTGAAAAGAACCAAGCAAATAGAAGAAAATACTCAATATTATTCAAGAATATTTCCAGAAATAAAAAAGACTTGTATGAAAAGGTGTATCATGTGCCAAGAAAAACGGATACACTAAGCATCAAATCATAGTAAAGTAACTAGACTTCAAAGATAAAGAAAGAATCCTGTGAGCATTCTAACCAAGAGGAAAATTTGCCTACACAGGGAAAAACATCAGGCTAATTTAACTTCTCCACAGGAATGGTCAACACTTTTTCAAATCATGGAAGGAAAATGTGAGGAATCCAAGAATTTTATACTCAGCAAACATGTTGATCAAGTATAAAAGCAGAAGAC
This sequence comes from Eschrichtius robustus, assembly GCF_028021215.1. NCBI lineage: Eukaryota > Metazoa > Chordata > Mammalia > Artiodactyla > Eschrichtiidae > Eschrichtius > Eschrichtius robustus. Next base: position 48,196,718 of record NC_090825.1, read on the forward strand.
ACACATTTTCAAATATGTAAGACCAGCAGCAATGGTTTGTTTTTTTTTTTTAACATCTTTATTGGAGTATAATTGCTTTATAACAAAGTGAACCAGCTATACATATACGTATGTCCCCATGTCTCCTCCCTCTTGCATCTCCCTCCCACCCTCCCTATCCCACCCCTCTAGGTGGTCACAAAGCACTGAGCTGATCTTCCTGTGCTATGCGGCTGTTTCCCACTAGCTATCTATTTCACATTTTGTAGTATACGTAAGTCCATGCCACTCTCTCACTTCATCCCAGCTTACCCTTCCCCATCCCCATGTCCTCAAGTCCATTCTCTACGAGACCAGCAGCAGTGTTGACCACTTTTTGAAGAAACTACAAGAAGGCAAATTTTTGTCAACCAAGAGATCAGGGGAGAAACCTTGGCAAAAAGAATGGTGGTGAGGGACTTCCCTGGTGGTCCAGTGGGTAAGACTCTGCACTCCTAATGCAGGGAGCCCGGGTTCGATCCCTGGTCGGGGAGCTAGATCCTGCATGCATGCCGCAACTAAGAAGTCCACATGCCGCAACTAAAAGATCCCACATGCCACAACTAAGACCCAGCGTAGCCAAAATAGATAAATAAATAACATAAAATAAAATAAATAAATATTAAAAAAAAAAGAATGGTGGTGAGCATTGAATCCATATAGCTGTAGGACTAAGAATTAAAGCATTTGTGGAAATTATGGTTGTTAATACAGAATGCAAGCGTCACACACTATTTCAATGTAGAAATAATATATTTCACCAAGGTTCTGGAAGGAAAAAAGAAAGGAAACACACTGATTTCCGAACATTTTAGAACTGGAGGTCAAATAATACTTTTTAAAGAAGTTAAATGATGGCAATATAAATATGTTTAATCATAAATAATTAGAACTATTGAATAGTTTCTAAGATATATTAAGCAGAGAAAAAGCAAGTCAGAACAATATGTACAGTATACTAAATACCATCTATAGGGTAGGGAACATTTGATATATATAAACATATCCTTATAGGTACAAAGCTTATATCGCAAAGAATATACACAAAATTGTTAATAATGTTTACTCAGTGGGAGGAAGGGGATCTGCTTGGTTAGGATACAGGCTCAGAGGGAGACTAACTTTTCACTCTTCAGAATTTCATACCATGTGCTTACATTAGCTCATCAGTAAGTTATTTTTAACCCAGGCTTTGATACATCTTTATGAGCCTCAAGTTCACACCATTTTTTCTTTAACTATTTTTCTGGGTTGTTCCATTTTGGCATATTTAGCTTGGCTCTGAGCTCCCTTTGCTGGTCTCCAGGTTATCATGCTAAGCTTGTCTGAAGAGACACGCACTAGTCTCTTCTCATCATAGAACGTTTAAGGCCCTGGTGAGAATCACCTTTCTTAAAAAAGATGTCCTCCCTGGTCCTCATCCCTACTTCACCCCACCACCTCACCTCTTGCCTCTTGCCAGGTACTCTTTGCCTTGATATAAAAGTCTCTCCTCTCTGACTTCTGAGATGAATGTGCACAACTGGTGAGAGAAAAGCTTGTCATCAAAGAAGGTTGGGGAAAATCTGAGGCCCAAAAAGAAGGTCAATAAAAGTGGCTGTCTTTTTTCTCTGCAGACAACCTGCAACCCACTGAGGCAGGAACAACCTGCACAAAGGACTTGGGTTGTAAACAGTGGCCTCTTTCTTTATTATTGAATCTAAGGGCTCACTAGAAGCCTCAGACCGAGACAGGAGAAGAGTTGGCTGGTGAATCATTCCAAATCACTGCATTTCTGTGTGCCTTGCAGAATTCTGGATTTTCTGAATGGTCTGGATGAGTCAGCAGCTGCTGAGTCAAATATTGGTGATCAGTATTGGGTGTTTAGTTCCCTCTCATATTTGTAAACGCATGCATCTGGGTGCATCCATGCAATCTCCTGCCAGGTTGACCAGTTCCTCCAGTAGAGCATCTGGCTTCCTGCTGATGGCAACCTGGGGGTTGTGTTTTTTCCCACTGGAAGTTTCCACCCAGGACAGAACCTATCTCAGTTCTGGGGTCTGGAGCCAAAATTGCCTGTGGCATGAGGTTGCCAGACTAAGCCACCTCCATGTCCAATAGCTCTCTTCTGGCTTTTTCCACACTGGGGTCTTCTGGGCCCTTCCATGCCCTGGCATGTACCTGGCCTCTTCTCAATCACATCTTGGCTATCTGATGCCCCCCACCCTGGGAAACAATGTGGGGCACGATCTGTGACTGTGCTAATCACTGTGTAAAGTGCTTCATTTTTCCTACTTATTAGTAGTCCTATTATTGAGGACGACTAATGCCAGACACAGCACTAGGCATTTTACAAGTAATATTTCATAACAGCCTTTTGAAGTTGGTGTTGGAGGTTTAAAAAAGTTTCAGACATAGGCATATTTCTACATGACTCCAAATCTACAATTTGTTCAACTGGGTCACCATCTTATTCTATCTGCATAGTGATCCTATGAGGTATTTATTATTATCTATATTTCTCCTACATCAATAAGCATGGTAGTTTTCCTGAATCTTAAGTGGGCTCCTGAATTGAAAAATCAAGAGCTTAGGTTTTAACTATACAACTATACATTTTTTCCCTTCCTTCTTTGTCTCTCCTTCAAAAATAGACAAGTGCTAAAGACACTGTAGAAGAAAGGATTGGCAGGTTTGTTGACTGAATGTAGAGGCACTGCTTCCTCTTTGGCCCTCTAAGATCTGGGGCCATTGAGTGTTCTGAGTGTTCTGGGGCCATTGGCCTAGAATTTGGATTTGGGAATGAGAATCTTTGGGCATGAATGAGATGAAAAGTTGTGAAGCTGTAGATAATCTAAGTAGGGTCACTTTCTTTCTCCCATTTACACGACATTTTTTGAACCATTTCATAAGAATAAAATAGGTCTTTATAGATTCACATCACCATTTGGGATGTGGACAGTCTTCAAAGGACTGGGATTTCTCATGTCTCTCTGACTTACTTTGAAAATATCCCACCTTGCAGGCCTGCTTCTGAAGTCCCCCACTCCCTACAGCATAACCTCCACAACTTCCTCAGGTCTTCCATAAATTGCAGAACGAGGCATGACCAGGGCAAAGAGGTGTTGAATATCTCAAGTTCCTGAGGTTCAGCATCATTGCTTAGTTGTTGACTGGACCCACGTCTTGAATTTCAGAGTTGTTACTGAAGCTGAGTCCTTACTATGGGCTGCAGGAGTTATGCCAGGCTTCAGCTTTATCCATATTCCTAAATTCCTATTGTGGTCTTATGACTCATACCCTCATCCCTTTCCAGGGCTGTGCCCCTGGCTTGTTCTTTTAAGCCCCCCTTCTAGGAAATGGGAGTATATAATTAACATATATTCAACCACAAGTCCGTACAGACATTATCCCATTTTACCTCCATAGAAGTCTTAGTAATTGGCACAGAAGGACTAAATAACTGCTTAAGGTCACACAAGTCCAGATCTTTCTGTTACCAGAGCCCTGTGCTTTCTACCACAACACATAGATAACCCGGGTTTTGTTCTTTTTGGTAAAGCAAACTTAAACACTAAATTCAAAGGTTACTTTATAGGCACAATTATCACTTAGGGTTCAACCAGCCATGATATTTTTTTAAAGACAGTCTTAGTGAGATGTAATTTACATGCCATAAAATTCATCCATTTAGAGTGTACAATTCAATGATTTTAGTGTATTTTACAGAGTTGTGAACTATCACCATAATCTTAAAATATTTTAAATCACTCCAAAAAGTAACCCCACACCCATTAAGAGTCACTTCCAATTCTCCCCATCCTCTGCCTGAGGTAACCACTAATCTACTTTCTCTACATATAGATTTACTTATTCCGGACATTTCATGTAAAGGGAATCAAATGTGTTTTTTTGTGTCTGGCTTCTCTCACTTAGCATTATAATTTCTAGGTTCATCCATTTTGTACGTATCAGAATTTCACCCCTTTTTATTGCTGAATAATATTCTATTGCATGGATATATCACATGTTTTTAACCATTCTTCAGTTCATGGACATTTGGATTGTTTCTACTTTAGGCTATTATGAATAATGCTGCTATGAACATTTATGTACAGGTGTTTGTGTAAACACGTGTTTTCAATTCTCTTGGGCATATACCTATGAGTAGAATTGCTGGGTCATATGGTAACTCTATGTTTGACATTTTGAGAAGCTGTCAGACTGTTTTCAAAGTGGCTGCAACATTTGACATTCCTATTAGTATGAGGATTCTAGCCATGGGTTTTTAAAAAGTCATTTTGATTATCTGTTTCTTTATCCACAAAATGGAGCTAACAATATCCACCCCACCTAGTTCTGGTGAGGCTTGAAGAGCATAATGTATAAAGAGGGACTCTCTCTCAGGCTCTGGAAATAGAGGAGGTGTCAGTAAATGGAGGCATTTGATTCCCAAGCAACGGGTATGGCTCACGTGCAGCAGCCATGAGACGTTTTGTGTGTTCAAGGCTTTTTCAGGCTTCATTTTTTCTTTGGCTAAAGATGATTTAATGAAAGTTCCTATCATATCAAGAAATGGAGACGCCTCAGTCACCTGAGAAGTGTTGATTGTGGAGTTGCACCCAGACTGGACTGATGGTCAGGACTTGAGGTAGCTCATGGGCCAGTTTTCTTCTCTAATAGAATTGGGCAGCTAGGCAGCTGGGCTTCTTTGGTCTTTCTCTGTCACTGAGACACTGCCTGAGCCCCAGTTGGTGTGGCCTGAGTGGGTTCTTGGGTAACAGTGAGCTTCCTGTTGGTTTTATTCATTGGGAACGGTTTAGAAGCGAAATCTAGAGCTCTCAACTGTCTGGGAATGCCATGTATCTCCATACTCGCTTCTGCCACCATTGGGCCTGGAGACCCACACCCACCAGAGCAGAAACCTGGGCGGGTGCTGCATCCCAGGTCCAGCAGCAAAGTCTGTTATCTGCCTGAGGAGGCCCAGGGGGAGCCAGGTCTGGTAGTTGGAATTCCTACCCATGGATCCAAGATTTAACAATGAAGACATGAAAATGATTCACGGTACAGAATTTGACTAGCATTGCAAGTTGGCAAGGTGCATATTTCATTCCCAGCAGTGTAGTTCAGCCAGACAACCTAGCACCAAGTTTGAACCTCTCCCAATCTGAGCAGCCTCAATCTGAACTCTTGTCTTTATCCCTTTAAATTCTTCTATGGCAGCTGCTCCCTGGTCCCCAGACTCTTGCTCTGAGCTGGCCCCTTGGTCCTCCCTTGGTTATGGCATGTGTGGAATATGGCTTGGAAGAAGCCCCAGTTGTATTTCTTCAGACATTGACATGGTGCTATTATCATGTCTGACTTAGAGGCCAGAACTGTCCTAGGGGGCCTGGAGATCATCTCGGCACAGAGGCTTTCTAAAGGGCTGACAGTTGGGAGGATCGGAGGCCTCAGGAGACTGGGACCATGTCCAGTATTCCTCATCATTCATCAGTCGGAGGATGTGAAAGTTACACTAATTAAATTAGCAGATAATGACAGGATACTGGGGTCTTCCCAGGCCTGCAGAAGCATCTACTTCCTAGTGGCATGATCAGTGATATTAACACATTTGATGGAGACACAAGGGGAGATTAATCTGCAAGGGAACTCAGAAAAAGGGGTCCCCTGTGGAGGAATGGGCTATGTGGTTCCCCTGAACAGAGGAGAGAGAGCCTCAGAACTGGGACATCAGCATCTCAAATAGTGTCTTCTGAGCACTCCAGACACTGGGAAGGGACTGCCCCTTTCTCGCCCAACCTCTCCCCTTGGTATCAACACATTGGCAGCCTGGCTTATCCATGGGCCACCTGTGAATATACTTGGATTAAGCCATCATCACTGAGGGAGTTCACTGAGGGTGCAAGAGAAGACTGATGGTAAAGCCAGAAGGGCAACGACCAGCCTTTGGACTGTGGGTCTACTGGTGACAGGGCTGACAGTGTCCTGCCCTGACAACACCCTACACCAGCCACAGGCTGTTTTTCTAACTCCACCCATGGCCTTTGAAGGATATCCAACAGGATGATGAGCTGAGAGGCATGCTGGCATAAAGTGGGGCGACCAAGGAAGGCTGTCCCAGGCATTTGGGGTTTTGATTTTAAGCTGAGCAACATTTACTGCACGTGCTATCAGTCATTTCCATACTTTCTTATTTAATGGTGCTAACAACTCCCTGAGTTTCACGCTACTAACCTTACTTTGTAGATGAAGGGATTGAGATTCAGAAATGTGAAGTCACTTCCCCACAGTCATACTGCTGGTTAAAATAAGAGACTCATTTTTGACTTTCAGCGGAGGCCACTGTTGAAAGTCCGGAGGTATCTGACTGCTAGCCTTGGTGCCTCCTGCCCACGCTCCTGACCTCCCCAATCCAAGCCCTGCCCTGGGATTGTGCAGCTGCGGCCCTGCAGGGACAGAGGGGATTTCCACTCATGCCCAAGCCATTCGCTGAGCACTAAGCTGGCCAGTTCCTGCCTTGTTGGGACAAAAGTGGCCCCAGGCATTGTTCTCACAGGGCGCAGAATAGATGGGGCCTCCATGAGGAGAGAGACGCAGCAGCTATTCTGGTATCAAGGCAAGGAATTCGTTTGTGAAGGCATCAGCTTCCCTGGGAAGGAAATGCACACTCCAAAGGCTCACTGCCAACAAATCCTCATCAGCACGAGGGGGAAGAAAGGCTGTTTCCACTCAGATCTCCGTGTGGGAAGGGAGGAAAGCAAACATCCTCTCCAGGAGGGAAGCTTGGGCCGAGTCTCCCTGTGCTGCGTTGCGGTCACAAGGCCCATGGGCCTTCAGCTCCGTTCTGAAACCGAGGACTAGCCTTCTGGAGAGCCTAGCCCAGGCTCTCATCTTTTTCATCAAAAGGCCCAGTGACATGGTTTCTGGGTGGGGTCTCTGACACTGAGAGCCCATGACGTATCCCAGGACGTGGGGCCCACTCCTTCCGACACTGGGCTGGCCCTTCCTCTGCTCCAGTGCCTGGCCAGGGCAGGACCAGCCCAGTAGGAGCCCTGGGCTTCTATGAGTAAATGTAATTAGCTTATTGACTGAGCTGGCCTTGATGAAGTGTAAATCTGTGCTCTATCTTGGGTCTTCCTTCCACGGCTCTGGATCATCACATGACTTTTCCACTCAAGCTCATTTTCATCATCCAAAATTAGTTTAATTATTCACAAACATTGAAAATCTAGTGCATCTAAATCAAAGCTCTACTCACTCATATGTTTCACATCTTTGCCCCTGCCTGCCCCCCCCAACTCCATACACACAAACACAGACACACACACAAACACACACACATGCCCCTCCCTGGCCTGGCTTGGTCTTGGAAGCCTGCAGTGGGGAAGGTGGCTTCCTTGTCCCACCTCCTGCCTTACTCTCCCTGCTGCTGTTCTTTTGGCCCTTTCAGGGTCTAGCCTAGAGGAAAGGGGGCCTCTGAGAAAAAGAGCACAGAATCCAAATGATGAGGTTATAATCTGGAGTCAGGGCACTCTTGGGATTATCCCAAATGTGGGATGCTTTTATGTATTTTTTGGGGGAATCTCCCATTTGCAGTGACTCACCATGGGCAGTGCCTTCCCTAGCATGCTTTCTTCCACCTCCTGCTTTCCAGAAGCCCATCCGTCTGTTGGTATCCCATCCTCCCTTCCTGCATTCTCAGGCTGGTGCCATTCCTAGGGCCCATCGGAAGGCAGACACCACCTCACCTTGCCAAAGCTTTGCCTCTGGCTCAGCCATCTTCCATTTTCAAGCCAGGAATCAGTCTCGACATCCTCCCTAATTCCAGGAGACATGAATCAAGCTCCCCTCTAGAAAGATTTCCTCAAGGACCTCCTCACTCACCTCACCCTCAACACCCCTAGATAGCTGGCTCTAAAGAAATCCTTCCTACCAGCCTTTTCAACTTCCTGAACTCCAAACCGGTTCTCCAGCATTCACCCATCATCACCTCCAGGCTATGGATAAGAGAAGGCTGTGTGCTAGATGACCCAACACCGCACTCTAGAGGGTGGGGGTTTGAGCATCTATTGTTCTCAGTTTGGGGGCCTCAGGCAACACTCACAGACAGGAAGAGTCCTGTTTAACAACTGGTTAGACAAGAAAACGCCCAGGGAAACCGTATCACCCACAAAGTCAGCCTTCATGTCCCGTCTGAAGGCTGGCAGATTGGCTGTGCCCTCTCACTGGTGGAATTCCCAGGCCTCATCCTGAGCTTGTCTTTGCTTCCTGGATGGATGTCAGTCTCCCTGAGAGCCTGGCATTTTCGGTTATGACCTCACTGTGGGAGAAGAGACGAAGTGGGGCTGAAATGCTTCCTAATCTAGCCCAAGCTGCCCTGGCCAGAGAACCGGTCAAGGTGAGACAGGAGGGAAAGGGGTAGGACACAACCACTAGATAAATGAAGAAGGGGCCCAGTTATTGGCATGCGATAAAGACCAGCTGGAACCAGCTGAAACCAAGAGAGAATAGTCCAGTCATTGACCTTTAGCTCATTATACCCTCACTGTAATATTAAACATCACTCCCCCTTATGCCATGACAGTTCTGAAATAGACCATAAAAGGCCAAAAAGTGGGCAGTGGCCCAAGTCCTGGGAAATCCCCACCCTTCCCTGGAATAGTAAGAATATTCCTCCCACTCGTTAGCGTATGAAATTACTTAGCCCATAAAAACCAACAACCCCATGCCCTGGGGCGGCTCTCACTAAGTAAACTAATTTCACTTTTCTTTGGCTCACTCTTGAATTCCTTCCTCCGTGAAGCCAAGGACCCTCACTTGGTGGTCTGTCCTAAGGACTCCTGTGGATCCCAGAACGTGGTATTTCCCTTTCCTGTAACATCTTTTGTGGTGACCACGAAGGGACATCAAAAGGCATAATCTCAATCCATCTACTGGGCTACGGCTCCCCTCCTCCACGGAGGATGGCTGGGACTTGGCCTGAATCATGAAAACTGAACAGCCCCTTAGGTGGTGGCAGATGCTGCCCATGGGATCTGGCAGAGACCAGCTCTCTGACCGTGAAGGAGCCAGCCAAGCCCGAGGCTTGTCTCTGCTGGCTCTCTCTCCTCCTTTCCCATCTTCTGGTTATATAACTCTATCTCTTTGAAACTGAGAAGATCCACGAGACAACCACCCAGACTTCCAAATTAAGATCACAGCATATAACTGGTGACCTGATTCCCCTCTATGGCTCCTCGAACCTGATTCCCCCTCGTTACTCATTCCCAGTCTCAGTCCAATTCTGGGACCTGGAACTGTGCTAGGGGGCCCAAGCAGGGGGCCCAAGGAAGTCCTCCACTAGATCTGTGGCCTGGCCCTCCCCGAGTGCTTCTCGGGACTCACGGTCTCATTGAACCCCTGAGTGGAAGTCATGAGCGGTCACTTTCCTGACGGGGGTCACAAACTTATATTCCCTAGACTACTTTGGATTTACAAAATCCATCACCCTGGATTTTCCCCTCCTCCTCCTCCTCTCAACCCCTCCTAACTTCTTAGACTGTCTACTGGTCCTTGAGCCCCCTTGCCGACTTTGCCAACAGGTTGGGTGTTGCCTCTGTTTCATGGCTGTACAGAGGTATCCCTCTTCAGCCTCCCCTCAGGTCAAGACCTACTGTTACCCTGAGTTCCCGGCTGATTTTCACCTGGCTGGATGTTTGATCCGACATTGTTATGCTAAACATCATAAGGGTATCATCCTGAAGGGAACTTTTTCCTTGTTTTACTAACATCACACCCCCTTGTGGCATTCCAGCCCTATCCTTTGGCTCTATCTGCTTCTTTTCCTCTTTTGCAGGATGATAAAGATTATTCCCTTAGCTGATTCAGGCCCTCCCTCTCTGAAGGATTTAGGCCTTGGGATTCTGGTTGCGTTTTCTCCTGCTGGCTCTTATTGCTCTCCTTAACTAACCTGGGGGCTATCCTTAGGCTTGCTGAACAGGCAGAGTTCAGGTGCTCACAGGGATCTCACTGCTGCCTTTGCCAAACAAACCCTTTTTTAAGGCCAGATGGCCACAAGCCCAGTTTGCCCTGCTTAATTAAACACCTCTTCTTCTGAATTCCCTACCCTGGAGTCAGGGGCCATCACAGATCCGGCCTATTATACTATCTTTTTAACTGCCATCAGAACTTAATTCCACAATACCCCCTTGAGGGGGTCCAACCACTGAAGTCCCTAGCTGTGCACTCCCATCTTATGTTTCTGGGATATCAGGGACACTAGGAGAGCACCAGGACAGTTAACTACCTTTTGGCCAGGATCTGTCAGACCCCTGTCTTATCACAAAATCTTAACCAAAAATAGGGTTGAATACAAGCACCCCGAAGGACTCCCCGTTAGAATGTACATTAGCTGACTGGGATAAATTTAGACAGGATGGCTTAAGAAAAAAGAAATTAATTTTCTTTTGCAATACTGCATGGCCCCAATACAAACTAGGGGACCAAGAGATCTGGCCAGAAAATGGGTCATTGAACTACAATAGCATCTTGCAGCTAGACCTATTTTGCAAAAGGGAAGGTAAATGGGGGGATGTCGTGTACATCTAAATGTTCATGACCCTATTCCAAGATCCAGATCTAAAAAAATCCTGCTGCGTATGCCTGGCTCACAACCCCTTCCAAGTGCCTTCTTCCTCCACAGGAGCCCAGTGTTTTAGATGATCCCTTTATGTGTCCACCTCCTTGAGGTCCACAACTGGTAACTCTTATCCCCCCAGTTCTGAGGCGAGACAGTCTTCTGGACCATCTACCCCTAGCGCCTCATCTGGACTGCTGGAAATCCCACCACCTTCTCCCTCCAGCCCAGTCCTGTATCCTTCATTACCGGAGGTGAGTTCTGCCAGTACTACACAAAGTGAGGCTACCACTGGCCTCCCAATACCAAACTCTGTCCCTTAAGAGAAGTGCTGGCTGGTGACAGAAAAACAATCAGAGTCCATGTCCCTTTTCCTATGGCTGACCAAGTTACTTGCAAAGAGAAATTTGGACATTTTTCCGAGGACCCCAGTCAGTTTGTAGAGGAATTCACCAAGCTGACAATGTCCTATGAACTTACTTGGGACGACCTACAGGTCCTCCTTTCTACATGCTGCACCTTTGAAGAGAAAAGCTGGATCCTTGGTGCAGCCTGGGCACATGCGAACGAACTGGCAATGAGAAATCAAGGACATATAATCTACATTACAGGAGGGGATGAAATCTCCAGCCAAGACCCCCTACTGGGACTTACAACAGGGAGGTAGAGGGCTTGAACACAAGAACCACATGATAACTTGTCTCATAGAAGGGATGAAAAGGTACGTTGTTAAGCCTGTTAATTATGACAAAGTCAGAAAAGTAACACGGGAAAAAATGAGAATCCTGCCCTCTTCCAGGGCTGCCTGGAGGAAGCCTTTAGAAAATATACCAGTATTAATCCTGACATCCCAAAGGGCAAGTTCCAGTAAATACCCATTTTATCACTTAATCTGCCCCAGACATTAGGAGAAAATTACAGAAGGCAGCTGTGGGACCCCAAAACCCCATGTATTAGCTCATGGACTTGGCCTTTGGAGTATTTAACAATAGAGATAAGGTTGAGGAAGCAAAAAGGATTCAGGGACAACAATGAAAGGCACAATTACTGGCGGCAGCCCGAGCCCCCGCACCACCTCAGGGTTACCCCCTCACTCCCTTGCACAAGCCCATGGTGGGGACAAGATCTAGAAAATCTGGATCAGAGCCACTGTCCCACTGAGAAGGGACCTGTTTTAAATGCAGCCATGAGGGCCACTGGAAGGATAAATGCCCCCTGTATGGAAAAAGTCCACCAGGACCCTGCCACATATGCAAATGAGAGGGCCACTTGAAATGGGACTGCCCCCACGAAGAAAGGCCAGCTATGCCATAGTCAGCCTGTAACAATTGTTGAGTCTGGAGCACTACCATCTAACACTTTTGCCCAAAAGGCCAAATGGATTGCCTGGATCAGAGCACTCCAGCTAGGAAAGGGATCAAGAATCAATATACAGCGAAAAGCAGCCCAGATGGCAGAGCAGAAAGACTCTGAGCTCACTTCCTCTCACAAGCACAGCAGAATCACAAATATCTGAAAAAACCACCATCGATGAAAAAAAACTGGAACCTACCAAAAAAGATCTAGAACTAAAGACATAAAGAAGGAACCACAACAAGATGGGTGGGAGGTGCAGACTCGCGATATAATCAAATCCCATACCCCCCAGGGGTGGGTGACCCCCAAACTGGAAAATAATTATATTGCAGAGGTTCTCCCACAGGAGTGAGCGTTCTGATCCTCACATCATGCTCCTCAGCCCAGGGGTCCAGCACGGGGAAGAGGAGGCCCCAGAGCATTTGGCTTTGAAGGCCAGAGAAGCTTAATTATAGGAGCCCCATAGGACTGGGGAAAAGAGAGGCTTCAACTTAAAGGGCGCACACAAATTCTCATGCACACTACAACCAAGGGCAAAAGCAGTAATTTTTTTTTTTTTTAATTTATTTATTATTTATTTATTTTTGGTTGTGTTGAGTCTTCGTTTCTGTGCGAGGGCTTTCACTAGTTGCGGCAAGCGGGGGCCACTCTTCATCGCGGTGCGCGGGCCTCTATCGCGGCCTCTCTTGTTGCGGAGCACAGGCTCCAGACGCGCAGGCTCAGTAGTTGTGGCTCACGGACCTAGTTGCTCCGCGGCATGTGGGATCCTCCCAGACCACGGCTCGAACCCGTGTCCCCTGCATTGGCAGGCAGATTCTCAACCACTGCGCCACCAGGGAAGCCCCCAAAAGCAGTAATTTGATAGGAGCCTGGGCCAGACCTACCTGTTGGTCTTAGAGAGTCTCCTGCAGAGGTGGTGGGGGGGTGACTGCAGCTCAATCTGGGGACATAGACACTGGTGTCAGACATACTGGGCAACATTCAACCATGTGAACACAGGGGCTGCCATCTTGACTCATTACACCAAGACCTGGCCACATCCAACTGGCACAAGGGCTGGGATGCCTCAGGCCAAACTAACTGGAAGGGACACAGCCCCACCCATCAGCAGCCAGGCTGCCTAAAGACTAAAGAGCCCACAGCCACCTCTAGATATGCCCCTAGATACAGCCCTGCCCACCGGAGGGCCAAGAACTAGCTCCACTCACCAGGGGACAGGAAACAGCCCTTCCCACCGGAGGGCCAAGAACTAGCTCCACTCACCAGGGGACAGGAACCAGCCCTTCCCACCAGGAAGCCTGAACAAGCCTCTAGACCAGCCTCACCCACCAGGGTGCAGACATCAGGAGAAAACTATTACCCCACACTGTAGACCAGACGCTACATTAGGACTAGCTGGGCCCTGGCCTTGCCCACTAGCAGGAAAATGCAACCTTTGGGATACCCTAGGCCCCATACCCAACACCCAACTGTGTCCAGAATTGCCGCCCCCCCTCCCCCTGCCCCCTCAACAATCTGAAATAAGCTCTGGGATCTCTGGGCCCCATAGCCAGACACTGGGAACCAGCTCTGCCTGCCAGTAGTCCAGCAGTAACGCCAGGATCTGGCTTCATCTGCCAGAGGGTAGGCAACAGCTCCAGAGTCTCTGGGACTCTGACTCCACCCACCAGTGAGCCAGCACTAGCCCCATGGTCCCCTAGGATTCTGCAACCAGCCATCTTATGACCATGCTGCACTGAACAGCAGGCAGCAGTATCTGCACAAGGCAGGGCCTGGCAACCAATAGGACTAGGGGCCAATCAAGGCTACCAGAATGCCCACAGTCAGCCCACCACAACAGAAGGACCCACACAGACTTCTTTGGGGGAACCCCTAGAGCATATAGCTTGGGTGATGACAGGGGAGTACACTGCTGGGATGCAGAGGATGCCTCCTAAAGAGGGCCAGTTCTCCAAGATTAAGAAACGTAACTAATCTATCACATACATAAAACTACAACTAGCAACTTAGACAAAATGAGGTGGTGGAGGAATATGTTCCAGATGAAGGAACAAAATAAAACCCCAGAAGAAGAACTAAGTGAAGTGGAGATAGGCAATCTACCCAAGAAAGTGTTCAGAGTAGTGATAATAAAGATGATCAAAGAACTTGAGAGGAGAATGGATGCACAGAAGGAGCAGTTACAAGTTGTTTTTTTTTTCTATGCTGTGGTTTTTATTTTATTGAGATATAATTGACATATAACATTACATTAGTTTCAGGTGTACAACATGAATAGATACATGTCTATATTGTGAAATGATCATCAAAGTCTGGTTAACATCTATCACCATACATAGTTACAATTTTTTTCTCTTGTGATGAGAACTTTCAAGATTTGCTCTGTGACTTTTAACTATCTTTGCTGGGGCCACAACTTCTACCAGGAGTCTGATAGCTGAGTTATGACTTAAAATTCCAATTTTAATGGTTTTCCTCTCTTTCCCAGTGTGGAATGTGTTGAAAAAATAGGCCACGTTCCTCTGCCCAATGTCACATACAACTTCTTCCCTTGCTGACTAGGGGTTTCTAACATTTTTCCAATTAGAACAGGGTGAGGAAGGCATGGTGGTCAAAACAAGTTTTTAACAAAGAGTTAGAAAGCATGAAGAACAACCAGAGATGAAGAATACAAAAACTTAAATAAAAACTACAGTAGAAGAAATCAATAGTAGGCTAAATGATTCAGAAGACTGGATCAGTGAGCTGAAAGACAGAATAGTGGAAATCATTGCCACTAAACAGAAAAAAGAAAAAAGAATGAGGGCTTCCCTGGTGGCACAGTGGTTAAGGATCCACCTGCCAAAGCAGGGGACACGGGTTCAAGCCCTGGTCTGGGAAGATCCCACATGCTGCGGAGCAACTAAGCCCGTGTGCCACAACTACTGAGCCTGTGCTCCAGAGCCCGTGAGCCATAACTACTGAAGCCCGTGCACCTAGAGCCCATGCTCTGCAACAAGAGAAGCCACTGCAACGAGAAGCCCGTGGACCGCAACAAAGAGTAGCCCCTGCTCACTACAACTAGAGAAAGCCCGTGTGCAGCAATGAAGACCCAATGTAGCCAAAAATAAATAAGTAAAATAAAGAAATAAAATAAATAAATTAAAAAAAAGAATGAAAAGAAATGAGGACAGTTTAAGAGACCGCCTAGGATAATATCAAGTGCACTAATATTCACATTATGGGGTCCCAGAAGGAGAAGAGCCAGGGAAAGGGCCTGAGAAAGTATTTGAAGAGATAATAGCTGAAAACTTCCCTAATCTGGGGAAAAAAAAGAGTCACCCAAGTCCAGGAAGCACAGAGTCCCATACAGGATTAACCCAAAGAGGGACACACTAAGTTACATTGTAATCAAAATGAGAAAAATTAAAGATAAAGAGAGAATACTAAAAGCAGCAAGGGGAAAGCAACAAATAATCTACAAGGGAACTCCCATAAGGCTATCAGCTGATTTTTCAGCAGAAGATCTGCAGGCCAGAAGGGAGTGGCATGATATATTTACAATGAAGAAAGGAAAAATATCAAGAAACAAGAATAGTCTACTCAGCAATCCTCTGATTCAGATTTCATGGAGAAATAAAAACTTTACAGACAAGCAAAAGCTAAAAGTATCCAGCACCACCAAACCAGCTCTACATCAAATAAGGAAATTATCTAGGCAAAAGAGAAAAGGCCACAACTAGAAATGGGAAAATTACAGACTGAAAAATCTCACCAGTTTAGGCAAACATACAATAAAGGTAGGAAATCATCCACACACAAAGCTAGCAGGGAGGTTAAAAGACAAAAGTGGTAAAATCATCTGTATCCAAAATAAGCAGTTAAGAGATACACAAAACAATTAAATGTAAAATATGATATCAAAAAGAGTAATCATGAGGGGAGAAGAGTACAAATGCAAGGTTCTAAAAAAACATTTGAAATTAAGAAATCAGCAACTTAAAACAATTATGTATGTATAGACTACTATACAAAAACCTCATGGTAAGTGCAAACCAAGACTATAATAGATCTACACACAAAAAAGTAAAAGGAATCCAAACATAACACTATAGATAGCAAATCAAAAGAGAAGGGAACAAAAAATGGAAGGGGGAAAAAAAAGACCTACAAAAAGAAATCCAAAACAATTAACAAAATGGCAATAGGGACATTAATAATTACATTAAATGTAAATGGACTAAATGCTGCCTACAAGAGACTCACTTCAGATCTAGAGACACACACAAACTGAAAGTGAGGGGATGGAAAAAGATATTCCACATGAATGGAAATCAAAAGAAAGCTGGAGAAGCAATACCTATTATCAGACAAAATAGTCTTTAAAGTAAAGACTGGTACAAGAGACAAAGAAGGACACCACATAGTGATCAAGGGATCAATCCAAGAAGAAGATATAACAATTGTAAATATATTCAATATATGCACCCAACACAGAAGCACCTCAATATATAAGGCAAATGTTAGCAGACATAAAAGGGGAAATTGACAGTGACACATCCGAAAGCAGCAGAATGCCCATTCTTTTCAAGTGCACATGGAACGTTCTTCAGGATACATCACATGCTAGGCCACAAAATGAATATCAGTAAATTTAAGAAAATGAAAATCATATCAAGCATCTTTTCCAACCACAACACGATGAGTCTAGAAATCAACTACAATAGAAAAACTGCAAAAAAGTCTAAAAAATATGCTCCTAAACAATAAATGGATCACTGAAGAAATCAAAGAGGAAATTTAAAAATACTTAGAGATAAATGACAATGAAAACATGACAATCCAAAACCTATGGGGCACTGCAAAAGCAGTTCTAAGAGGGAAGTTTATAGAGATACACGCTTACCTTAGAAAACAAGAAAAATCTCAAATAGACAACCTAACCTTACACCTAAAACAACTAGAGAAAGAAGAACAAAATCCAAAGTTAACAGAAAGAAAGAAATCATAAATATCAGAGCAGAAACAATTCAAATAGGGACTAAAAAAAAAAGATCAATTAAACTAAAAGTTGATTCTTTGAAAAGATAAAAATGTTGATAAACCATCAGCCAGATTCATCAAGAAAAAAAAGGGAGAGGGCCCAAATAAAATCAGAAATGAAAATGGAGAAGTTGCAATGGACACAACAGAAATACAAAGGATCATAAGAGACTATTATAAGCAACTATACGCCAATAAAATGGACAACCTAGAAGAAATGGACAAATTCTTAGAAAGATACAATCTCCCAAGATTGAACCAGGAAGAAATAAAAATACAAAGAGACTGATTACCAGTACTGAAATTGAATCAGTAATTTAAAAACTCCCAACTAACAAAGGTCCAGGACCAGATGGCTTCACAGGTGAATTCTACCAAACATTTAGAGAAGAGTTTAACATTTAACCTCCTCAAACTATTCCAAAAAACTGTAGAGGAAGGAACACTTCCAAACTTATTCTATGAGGCCACCATCACCCTGATATCAAAACCTTCAAAGATATCACACAAAAAGAAAATTACAGGCTAACATCACTGATGAACATTGATGCAAAAATCCTCAACAAAATACTAGCAAACTGAATCCAATAATACCTTGAAAGGATCATATATCATGATCAAGTGGGATTTATCCCAGAGATGCAAGGACTTTTCAATATCCACAAGTCACTCAATGTGATACACCACATCTACAAATTGAAGAATAAAAACCATATGATCATCTCAATAGATGCACAAAAGGTTTTGATAAAATTCAACAACCATTTATGATAAAAACTCTCCAGAAAGTGGGCATAGAGGGAACATACCTCAACATAATGAGTTCCATATACAACAAGCCCACAGCTAACATCATACTCAAGAGTAAAAAGTTGAAACATTTCCTCTAAGATAAGGAACAAAACAAGGATTCCCACTCTCGCCACTTTTATTCAACATAGTTTTTGAATTCTTAGCCACAGCAATCAGAGAAGATAAACAAATAAATGTATCCAAATTGGAAGGGAAGAAGTAAAATTGTCACTGTTGGCAGATGACATGACACTATACATAGGAAATCCTAAAGACTCCACCAGAAAACCACTAGAGCTCAATGAATTTGGTAAAGTTTCAGGATACAAAATTAATATACAGAAATCTGTTGCATTTCTAGACACTAACAATGACATACCCGAAAGAGAAATTAAGGAAACAATCCCATTTACCACTGCACCAAAAAGAATTTAATACCTAAGAATAAACCTAACTTGAGGAGGCAAAAGATCTGTACTCTGAAAACTGTAAGATGCTGATGAAAGAAATTGAAAATGACACAAACAGATGGAAAGATATACCATGTTCTTGGATTGGGAGAATTAATATTGTTAAAATGACCATACTACCCAAGGCATTCTACAGATTCAATGCAATCACTATCAAATTACCAATGGCATTTTTCACAGAACTGGAACAAAATATTTTAAAATTTGTATGGAAACACAAAAGATTCCCAATA
Organism: Eschrichtius robustus; assembly: GCF_028021215.1. NCBI lineage: Eukaryota > Metazoa > Chordata > Mammalia > Artiodactyla > Eschrichtiidae > Eschrichtius > Eschrichtius robustus. Next base: position 48,215,203 of record NC_090825.1, read on the forward strand.
GCCAAAGCAGCCTTGGGAAAGAAGAACAGAGCCGGAGTCAGCTGGCTCCCTGACTTTCATACTACAAAGCTACAGTAATCAAAACAGTACAGTACTGGCACAAAAACAGACACACTCCCTCAATGGAACAGGATAGAAAGCCCAGAAATAAACCCACACATATATCATTAATTAATCTATGACAAAGGAGGCAAGAATGTACAATGGAGAAAAGATAGTCTCTTCAATAAGTGGTGTTGGGAAAACTGGACAGCTACATGTAAAAGAATGAAATTACAACACTCTCTAATGCCATATAGAAAAATAACCTAAAAATGGATTAAAGATCTAAGTGTATGATCAGATACTATAAAACTCATAGAGGAAAATGCAGGCAGAGCATTCTGACATAAATTGCAGTAATATTTTTTTGGATTCGTCTCCTAGAGCAATGCAAGTAAAAGCAAAAATAAACAAATGGGACCTGATTAAACTTAAAAGCTTTTTCAAAGCATAGGAAACCATAAACAAAACAAGATGACAACCTACAGACTGGAATAAAATATTTGCAAACAATGCGACTGACAAGGGATTAATTTCCATATACAAACAGCTCATACAGCTCAAAATAAAAAAAATACAAAACCAAACAACCCAGTCAAAAACTGGGGAGAAGACCTAAATAGACATTTGTCCAAAGATGACATCCAGATGGCTACAGGCACATGAAAAGATGCTCAACATAGCTAATTATAGGAGAAATGCAAGTCAAAACTACAATGGGGTATCACATCATATCAGTCAGAATGGCCATCATCAAAAAGTCTACAAGTAATCATTGCTGGAGAGGGTTTGGAGAAAAGCGAACCCTCCTACACTGTTGGTGGTATTGTAAGCTGACATAGCCACTGTGGAGAACAGTGTGGAGGTTGCTTAAAAAATAAAAATAGAGTTACCATATGATCCAGCAATCCCACTCCTGCACATATATCTGGAAAAGATGAAAACTCTAATTTGAAAAGATACATGCACTGCAATGTTCATAGCAGCAATATTTACAATAGCCAAGACATGGAAGCAACCTAAATGTCCATCAACAGATGAATGGATAAAGATGATATGTATAATATATATATTCAGTGGAATATTACTCAGCCATAAAAAGGGTGAAATAATGTTATTTGCAGCAAAATGGATGGACCTAGAGATTATTATACTAAGTGAAGTAAGTCAGAGAGAGAAAGACAAATATCAATATGATATCACTCATATGTGGAACCAAAAAAATGATACAAATGAAATTATTTAGAAATCAGAAGTTGACTCACAGACATAGAAAATAAACTATGGTTACCAAAGGGGAAGGGGGGTGGGTGGGAGAAATTAGGAATTTGGGATTAACAGATACACACTACTATATATAAAATAAATAAATAACAAGGACCTACTGTATAGCACAGGGAACTATATTCAGTATCTTGTAATAACCTATAATATAAAAGAATCCAAAAAAGAATATATATGTATATGTATAACTGAATTACATTTCTGTACACCTGAAACATTGTAAATCCACTATACTTCAATTAAATAAAAAAGAATTTTGTTAGGAATTGATGTTAAATTTTATCAAATGCCTTTTCAACATCTATTGACATGATCATATTTTTTCTTCTTTGTGTTATTAGCATAGTGAATTATGTTAATAAGTTTCCTAATATTTAAAAAAAAGAATCAATATATATTTATTGATTCCAAGTAAGGATTTCTAGTGCTACTTGCCCATGCTGCCACACTGAAAGAAAGGGACTACTAATAGCTAAAGGGTCCCCTATAAAACACCAGTTAGAAATTCTAGAACTCCTGTGAGTGGTCCAGCTTCCAAAGGAGGTTGCAGTCATTCATTGCAGAGGTCACCAAAGGGTCAACACCTTTCTTATAAGGGGAAATGTCCTGGCCGACAAGCCGCTAAGACTGCAGCCAAAGAACAGCCAGCCCTGCAAGCTGCAGCTCTCATACCTGACACTCCACCCTTCCCAACTGTGCCATCTTTTACACCTGAAGAAACTGAGTGGGTTAAATATAGGGGACTGGAAAGAGACCTCTCAGGATGGCAGACAGAAGATGACAAGCTTCTCATTGCTGGGGCTGAGCAATGGAACATAATTAAGCACTCCCACAAATCTTCCCACTGAGGGTGGGACTCCCTACTCAAACTGTTTACTCAAGTGTTCCTCGGTGAAGGACTGTCCCAAACTATTAAAAATGTCAACAGGGTTTCTAAGCTTTGTGCCCGCAGTGACCAGGAAGCCTCCACCCCTAACTTGGCCCATACAACATTGGTGAACCTATCCAGGGAAAGATTGGCAAATGGGCTTTACATAGATGTCCCCATGTAGGGCATGAAAATACCTATTGGTATTTATAGACACTTTTACAGGGTGGATAGAAGCTTTCCCTGCTAGAACTGAAAAGGCAATAGAAGTATCCAAATTTCTGCTTAAATAGATAATTCCAAGATTCGGGTTACCCAAAACTTACAGAGTGATAATGAACCTTCCTTCACTGCCAAGGTGACCCAACAGGTTTCCTCAGCTCTAGGTACTCACTACCACCTCTACTGCTCCTGGAGGCCCCATCCCTCAGGCGAGGTAGAAAAAGCAAATCATGTTCTAGAAAGAACGCTGGCTAAACTATGCCAAGAGACTTCAGAAACCTGGGTCTCCCTGCTGCCTGTAGCCCTCTACAGACCAGGATGGCCCCAACGGGAATTTTAAAACTTAGCCCCATTGAAATGACCTATGGAAGGCTCTTTTTGACTTCAGATCTCTTGTTTGATGAGGAAACTCACCAACTGGTCTCCCACATTGAAGCCAAATTGAAAGGGCCCTCCAAGAATAAGGAAACAAAGTGCTGCCTACCCCCCACAAAAGAAAAGGTCGAAGTCTCCATCCAGTCAGGGGACTCTGTCTTACAAAAAACTTGGAAGGAAAGGTCCCCTGAGGACCAGCTACAACCAAAATGGAAGGGATAACACCATTATCAAGTGTTACTAAGTACCCAACTGCTGTCAAGCTACCGAGAATTTCTAGCTGGGTACATCTGTCTAGAATAAAACGTGTAACTTATAAGTCCCAAAAGGAACCAGAAGAGCTATGAGCCAGTGGAAGACCTCAGATACCTGTCCCAGAGAACAGGTGACTTCACCTGGCTGTGGTGGGTTGGCCTAGTAATCCTTGTGTTTTTAACTACCATGCTCTTATTCTGCTGCTTTTCAGAACCCCCTCCCCCTCGTAAATATCTTCTTTGCCCCTGCTGGGTCTGAGAAAAAAATGTAGTAATACGATGTCAAAAGCCATGATACTCCTAGCAGCACTTCTCACGATGGTCACAGCTCAGGGGGAATGGGAAAATAATGCTTTAGTAAACATATCTAAAATAGTTGCCTAAGGAGAAAAACTAGTTAATTGTTGTTGGGCCTGCCATAAAAACTCTGGCTTACAACAATCATTTATAGGCACAAATAGGTACATGGATACCCCACCTCCCCTACCACTGATAGGAGCGCCATGGGCAATACCCTCGTCAGGCCCGATACCTTGCCTGTATTTAACTCTTTTTAAAAAGGTGACATAACTTTTCCATTAATCATGGCTACTTTTGTTATCCAGAAAACCAGTCAAGCTTCCAAGGCCACACCTCTTATGGTTCTTTTGGCTATGGTGAGCCTCTTTGGAACAATCCCTGGCTACCAGATGGTAATATCACTGCAGTGTTTTGGAATCCAGACCCACACTGCATTCCCATGAATGCCTCCACTCTGTGTGCTTATAATAAAGCCCAGACTGAAGGTGCCTATGGGATAGGGATGAAATGGACTAAAAATTGGGCTAAAAATTGTCGGGCTCTATGGAAATGGTGGGTAAAACCTCTTACATCAGTATCTCATCTAAGCCAAGGGCATGGAATACTCCTGAACTTAACTATTTTGTATATACTAATGGGCCCCTGTCCCCACATTGTGTTCACAACTTGTCCCTTCCATGGATCCAGACAGCGGCTTCCTTGTTAAATTCTTCTGTTCCCAGATCTCTTGCTGCACCTTCAGGATATGGCTGGCTATGTGGCACTCCCCAGAATGAGGGCCCAAAGACAAGTGCACCCCAGGGGAAATTTGGCCCCTATGTAAATGCTTATCCTCATATCAATAACGTGTGGCACCGGGGAGCCTGTACATGAGAACATTTGGTCCTACTCACAGTCACAATACATAATACTAATCAATATCATCCCAGGAGGGCCACTGGATTAATATTGGCAGGAATAGGACTGGCAGGGGATTGTCAGCTCCATGGGGTGGCTTTGCCTACCATGAGGTAACCCTAGAAAATCTAACCAACACTTTAGAGAGCTTAGCATTGACCACGGGAGATGCCCTAAAAAGACTTTCAACTTCTTTAAACTCATTGGCCAATGTGGTCATGGACAACAGATTGGCCTTGGATTATTTGCTGGCTGAGGAGGGTGACATTTGTGCAGTCATAAACGAAACCTACTGTACCTATGTCAAAAAGTCAGGCCAGATCAAGATGGACAACAAAAAGATTTATGAACAAGCATCATGGTTACACTGCTACAACCAGGTCAGACCCTAATACCATCTGGTCCACCATTAAGAGCGCCCTCCCTAGCCTTACTTGGTTCCTGCCCCTCCTGGGCCAGTAACGATCATACTCCTATTCCTCCTCTTTAGACCCTGTGTCTTCAACCTCTTGGTAAAGTTTGTGTCTTCCAGGTTACAACAGTTCCACATCAAAATGATAGCTATGCGAGGACTCCAGCCCATACTGCCCTCCGACTTAAAACAAGAAGCTGTCCTGCCCCTGGGATTCCTAGACCATGCATCCAGAGATATTTACTCCCTGACAGGCAGGGTCGACACCCCTACTCATCCCTGAAGCAGCTACAGAAGATGGAGTGTCGCCCCTCTGCTTCTCATAAGAATATGGGAGTAAAATCTCTGAGGAGGGAATGAAACAGGAGGGAAAGGGGCAGGACACAGCTGCTAGATAAATGAAGAGGGGGATCAGTTCTTGGGATGCGATAAAGACCGGCTGGAACCAGCTGAAACCAAGTTGGCTTTGAGAATAGTCTGGTCATTATACTTTCATTGTAATACTAAAAATCACTCCCCCTTATGCTACGACAGTTCCGAGGCGGACAATAAAAGGCCAAAAAATGGGCAGTGGCCCACTTCCTGGGAAATTTCCTCTCTTGCCTGAAACAGCAAGAATATTCCTCCCACTTGTTAGCAGTATGAAATTAGCCCATAAAAACCAACAACCCCATTCCCTGGGGCCACTCTTACTTTCTGAGATGGTCCCCATTCTGCCTACGTAGTGTGTATCCCTCTGAATAAACTTGCTTTCACTTTTCTTTGGCTTGCTCTTGAAATATTTCCTGGGCGAAGCCAAGGACCCTCACTTGGTGGCCCGTCCTAAGGACTCCTGTGGGTCCCAGGACATGACATTTCCCTCTCCTGCCACGAAGGTCAGCGCCTCAATTTGAGGGTTGTGAAATCTGGAGGGAGGATGCAAGGTAGGGGTCTGTCTTTGTTGTCTTTTGTTCAGGGCTGGAGTTTTTGGATTAGTTTTGGCTGAATGACTAACCAGCTGGCAGACCTTGGCAAATGCCTTAAGGGCTTCACCTGTAAAATGGAGCTGGGAACAAGTCTGAGGGCTCTACCAGCAACAAAGTTAAAGTGAAGTAGACAGGAGTAGGAAAAGGTAGCTTGTTGCCGGGTTTCTTCAGCGTGTCATGGGCCCAAAGTGTGTTGGCACCTCCGTGCGCTAGAAAGCCGTCTCAGAGCGGGCCTGATGGTGCCACTCTGAGCCCCCGTTTGCTCTTCTTCTGGCATTCCCAACCCTGGAAACAGAATCCAGCAGGGCCCCGACTTCTCCCCACCCACCCATGACAACAAGTCTTACAAAATCCGCGGATTCTACCTCCCAAATTTACATTGAATTGTCTCATCGTCTCTTTCGCTTTGCCCAGAAAAGACTTACCTTATCTCTTGGCTGGAGTCTTCATCTTTCTGACGGTTGGCTTAAACCTTTCTTTGTCACCGACCTTCCTGAGTCAATCCCCAACAAGGGTCCTCCTTCCTGGTATCCTTCGAGCAAATAACGAGACCAAATCTGGTTCAGAAGCAAAGGAAAGCTTTCTTCTTCGATCAGAGAACGGAGCGGCGCGCGCTCCCGCTCTAAAGCATACTCTGCGCATGTTCCCCACGCTCTCTCCGAGAGGCCGTGGGTGGGGCTACTTTATTCCAATCTCCTCAGCGGGGAGGGGGCTGGGTTCTCGCCTGTTGGGCGCAGCTGTGCTGCTCAGGCTCCGGATCGCAGTGCCTGGGGCAGCGTCTCTGCGCACGGCCCGCTGCCGCCATCTTGGATTGAGTGTGGCGAGTGGCGCTTCGCTGCGCTGCTGGGAGCTGAGGTGCCGGCACTCGGAGCTCTGGTCCTATGTGCCTGGGGCAAGGCATCTACTTGCAGCGCCTTATGGGGAAGTGAACCGAGACTAAGCACAAAGGATTAAAAAAAGGTAAGACTTTATTTCATTACCCAGTTTCTATTTTTATTTCCTGGGAATTATTAATGGGCTTTGCCGGTGACCAATCCCTCCTCTGTCTTTGTCCTGCTTCTCATTCTTGAGGGGTGCTGAGGGGCCGCGGCGGTGGTCTGGCGTATGTAACTGCTTCCTGCTGAGTTTGGGCGTCATCATAACCTCGGGTAGAGGACCAGAACTTCTCCCTAGCCACCTTTAGATATGTTTGATTGTCATCAGGCCTTGGCCCTAACTGTTCATATTCCTGAGTGACTGCCATTTGTCTAACCTTTTGGAGACAAAGGACATAAGACAATTTAAGATACATGGCTCAGATGTCAGCAAGAGAACGATGGTTATTAAGGGGCACAGGAAAGTGGAAATCAAATGACGCTGGGGAGGGCCTGTTTTACCCTGCTCCACATTTGTTCGGCAAGGTTAGACTGGCTGGCTTCTGTTAGCCAACTTGCTTTTTCTAGTAGCCTGTCTGCACTTTCTCCAGTCAGGCCACTTGCATTGACATAAAAGCAAATTGACACGTTGGCCAGTGCACAGACCCCTCCCTGATCAGCTAACATAATCTAGGGCAATTCGGTTATCTAGGACCATACTAGCCAGTGAGTCAACAGATTTGCGTATGGGGTTTAAAGGTTTGGTCTGCTTTACATGTCAAGTTGTTTTCTAATAGTTTGAAGTCGAGGCCAGTCTCAGTGGATACCGTCACCACTGTGGCTGCTACCTTTTTTAGGGTGACAGTGTCATATGCAGTTCCCCCAGCCAGGGTCACTAGTACCCCAATGAGTGCAATGACTCCTGCGATTAGTAGTCTTGTGGCTCTTTTGGAGTGTTATGGCTTCTTCGTGTGGGTACTGGGTCGATTGTAAACTCCAACTAAGATTGGATGTGGTCCCACAGTTCTCATGGTGACACAGCCCCTCACCTTAGTACTGTCTAAGCATTGGATGCCCAGCCCCTCTTTGAGTTTGGGGGCTTACCCAAGAACATGTATCCTCTTTGTAAGCACAGCGACCCTGGGCCATTGGCTTGAGTCCTCGAAGCGTCGGTGCTCTGGTTTTTCATCTACTGAAGTATCTCTAGGACTCCATTGGGGCACCCAGGTACCAAACTCAACTGTTTTCCCTTGTTGGATCACCTGATTCACATATTGTTCGTGCTTTTGGTCCATAAGTGTCTCAAGTGGGACCAGCTGCTTCAACTTGTTTACAGTTTATCACTGGCTGGGAGGAAGGTGGTATTTAGTAGTTCCCCCTTGGTTATTGAGTTTCCTCTTAAGAATGTCTGATTCTCCTTTCCTGTTTCAGGTTGGGCATGACAGATCCAACAGTCAGTGAATTTCCATCGTCCTGAATATCTCTGGTCACATTGTAGAGGAAATTTGTTTGCCATGGGGCGACAGTGGGGGTGAACATTTTAATGCCCAAGGTGGGAAAAGTATAAAGGAAGTATAGGGCCCTCATTTTGTCCTGGGGGTACAAAGAAGACTCAGCACAATGGCAGCAGTTACCATGGTATCTTGCGGACTGCTGGTTTTCTGGGTTTTTAGGTAAACATAATTTCCAGGCCAGAAGGGTTGTAGGGCCAGGTCAGTGGGTGTGGGCAGCACCTGATTACCTATTCTGTGAGAGCTTTCATGGTTTCTCCTTCCTGGAGGGCATACTTGAGTTGTTCCATTTTAAGGGGGTTAAGGTATCCCTTTTCTTGGGCTTAGGGAATGGGCCTAACATACCTGAGTTCAAATGCGCTTAACTTTAATTTATCCCTTGGGGCAATCGGAAGCAACTTAATCCAATTTTCTTGAGTTTCCTCACATAGCTTGGCTAAGGCCCGTTTCAAGGTTTGATTGAATCTCGACTTTTCCTGATGATTGGGGTCTCCAGGCTAAGGACAAGGTCCGTTTTATGCCCAGGGCACTCGTTCACTTGAGACACAAATGCTGGACCATTATCAGTTTGTCTGGATTCTGGGAGTCCAAACCGGAAGATTATTTCTTTTAGTAATGCCTTAGCCACTCCAGCTGCCATTTCAGTTCTATCAGGGAATGCTTCTATCCACCCAGAAAATGTGTCTACTAGCACGAAGAGATAGCTGAAATTGCCCAGTACTCTCAGTATGACAGTGAAATCAATCTGCCAGTCTTCTCCAGGATATGTCCCTCTGGTCTGAAACATTTAAGATCTTCCCTTTTCTAAGCTCTAAGACTTGGGTGAGGGCTATCAGCTCTGCCTTCTGGGCAGGAGTCCCTAAGGCTAGGCTTCTTGCGTCTATGACTGGGGTCTGAGAGGTTACTGAGTATCCTGCCAGCCTTTTCCCCTCCCTCAAAAAACTACTCCCATCTCTGAACCATTCCTTTTCCAGTGTTTGGGAGAGTTTCATTTCCTAGGTCAGGGCAACTGGAATAGGCTGTGTCTTTTCCTTCTATTTAATCGTGTTCCAAGGGCCCTGCTTCTGTAGGTCGTAAGGTGGCAGAATTTAGTGTGTGACAGATTTTTATAGTAACCACTGGGTTATCTAATGGCTCTATGAATGCCCGTTCTTAGGCCTTCCCTGATACCTCCCAAGTTTTGCAACTCTTGTGACCGAGTTTGCCAAAACCAAGTAAGTGGCACTGGTGTCGACTAAGAATTCAACAGGCTTCCCCCCGTGTCCAGTGTCAGCCAGGGTTCCTCAGGAGTAAATTGGAGTACCAGCTTGGGAGCCCCCTGATCCCATCATTTTCCATTGATTCGGACCATCTGCCTTCGAGGGTAGTGGCTGGGATCTGCCATTCTCATCCCCCTTTGGGACTCTTCCAGTGTTCCTCTTGGTTACTTAGGGCACACTGATTGGGTCCTAGTTTCCTTGGCTGGCTACCCCTGGATGGGGGCTAAGGGTCCTCATCAAAGTTGAGAGTCTCCGTGGGCAGTTAGTCCAGATTCCCATGCCAACCAGTTGCCACTGGAGGGCAATAGCCAGTAGGTGGGCTTGCTTCCAGGTCTTTTTATCCTCTGACTTCTCCTCCTTCTCCTCAGTTATTAAAGGTTGTGGTAGGGAACCTTGACCAGGTGAGAGAGATGGGTATCTGGTTCTATTGGGTTGGTCAAAAAGTTCACTCAGGATGGTACGGAAAAACCCGAACGAACTTTTTGGCCAGCCCAAAAGTTTTAATTTCTGAAGTTTAAGCCTAATGTCGGGGGCACTTTGGGAAATGAAATACAACCTCAGGATTGCATCCCCTTCCAATGACTCAGGGTCATTGGTAGTATAGATTCAGAGGCATTCCCTGAGACACTCTAGGAATGCCGAAGCGTTTTCCTTTGGCTCCTGATTAATTTCCTTTATCTTATTCCCATTGACAGATGTCTTTCCTGCTGCCTGGATTCCCTTTAGGATCGTATTTTTATAATGGGTCAGCCTCTGTCTTCCACTCCCTGCTCCATTGTCTTGGCGGTCCCAGTTGGATTCGTTATCTGGGACCGCTTGAGTCCCCAGTCTGAAAATAGCGTGACCTGCATTGTTTCTGTTCTCTTTGTCTGCTTCCTCTTGGGCTTTTAAAAAGACTGTGGACTTTTCTTCCCCTATTAGGAGTACATTGAGGAGGCTCTGGATGTCAGCCCAGGTGGGGTCATGGGTCTGAATGATTCCCCTAATCAGATTCAGGACCCCTCTGGATCGTCCCTCAATGCCTTACAATGACATTTTCCCAACTACCAAGGGGGCGGTTGGAGTGATTTTTTTGGTATGAAAATGCCATAAGATTTGACCCAAATAAGATTTCCAGTTTGGGAAATTTGGAACTGGCACCAAACTCTTAATGGATTCCTCAAGAGACCCAAATAGGCATGGGCTCTGATACAGTTGGGGATTTCCCTTGAATTTATAACGGCCTGTGCTTGAACTAGTCAGTCCTTCCTCAGTCAGAATGTCCCACAGGAGGTTAGATGGGACTGCCTCCAGGCCAGAGCAGCTTAGCTGAGGCGGAAGTCTTCTCTTTCCTCCATTCAGCCAAAAAGGAGAAGTTTTCAGACTTCCCGGTGAAGGGCTAAAAACAAGATTCCCACGGTGCTCCCCAGATCACCAGGGCAGCTGGAATGCTGTGCCGTTACCTGGAGGAGAGCCCGTGGAACCTCAGTCAATCAAGAATCACCCAAGCTTTCCCTCACAAGCGGAGCGGGGAGGAGAGGTCAGATGGTGGGTGTTGTGTTTCCTGTTCTTGCCAGCAGCCCACAGGGATTCCTGAAAATGGGCGTCCTGGTCTTGAGAGTGGCTCACAGGGCTCCCCAGCCCACTTCAGAGAAACTAGCTCTGACAGGAAGAGGTCAAGTCACCGGTCACTTATTTACCTTGGGACCATTTCATACTCAGGCAACCTTGGTGCCTTTTCCTGAACTTGGACGGAGCATCCTTGTTCTAATTTGTCAGGTGGCCCTCGTTACCTGGACCTTTTCCTGGTCTTGCCTCTTGGCTCACGGGGCTGGCCAGTTTCCTTTACCAAACCAAAAGTGACTGTGGAGAATGCTACTGCTGAACCCTGGAGGTGGGCAAGGAGGACAAAATCCCTGGTGCGGCCACTACTGCCTGGTACAGGGGTCCATAGGACAGCACTACTGGTGAGACAGTGGGCAAGACTGCTGTGGCTCCCTCTCATCCACACGTCCTCACGGTCCCCGGGCGTCGGACACTGCAGGAAGTCCAGCCAGAGGCAGCGGACAGACGTGTGAGTTTCAGTCTCTGATCCCCAGTGATGCCACAGTATGATTCCCTTAAGAGGGTGTGGTCCAGATGATGCTGCAGGCTGCGCTGTGTGTGCACCACACCCGGGTATTGGGTTGCTGGGCAGAGTTGCTCTGAATTCAGCTGGAGGCTGCCACCGTTCTACCCCATCAGAGTGTACTCAGAGATCAGAGTCAGCCATCCTCATGTGAACCTCCCAAAGCTTCCGCCATCCTCCCGCTGGAGCCGGGGCGAGCCTGGAGCCTAGTGGGTAGGTGCAGGCCAAAAGGCCATGGTCTGTTCCTTCATGGTCACCAAAATTTGTTACCAACGCTTTAGAGTCGGGCGCCAACAGGGGTCCTCCTGCTTGTTGTCATTCGAGCCACTAGAATGAGACCAAGTTTGGTTCAGAAGCAGAGGAAAGTTTTATTCTTTGATGAAAGAATGGAGAGGTGTGAGCTCGAGCTCTAAAGTACACACTCTCTGGAACAGGCCATTGGTGGGGCTGCTTTATAGGGTTCTTCTCTGTCGACAGCCTGAGGGGCAGAGTCCTCAAGGGTCAGGTGCAGTCATGTTGCTTGCAGAGCTCCAGAGTGAAGTGCTGGGTGCAGCATTTCTGCACATGGCATGCCAAGTTGGGGTGTTGGGTGCAGTGGTTCTATGCTGGGAATGCTAATCTGACGTGTTAGGTGCAAGGCCTCTGCATATGACATCTTATATGCAAGTGAGACTAGACTAAGCACAAAACAAGAGGCTAGACCTTATCACCTAGACTACATCTTATTTTTCCTGAGGACCCCAGTGGGCTTGGCAGGGGACATCTTCTCCTTGGAACCTTCCTTGATCAGTCCTCATTGTCATTTACGCTGGGAGCTCCCTTACTCTTGCTTCATTGTACCTGCTAGTGTGTGCTTCCACATTGGTGCGATTATTCAAACAATGTCTCTCTCCTTTACTTAGACTGTAAAACTCCCAAGGGCAGGGACTGAGTCTGTTTTACTCATCATTACATCCCAGGGACTAGCGCAGAGTGTAGTACATAACAGATGCTCATTAAGTCTTTAATAAATGATGAGTGAAAGAAGGAATGAATGGGCAGTCTCAGCAGTCTCTAGTCACTCTCCCTGATCTCAGACTTGGCTCACTCTAGATCATTCTTCAGTTTTCTTACCAAATCTAGGCTCTGAAATCCTGCAGGCAACAGGAAGTAATTAAACCTCTTAACTCGACCCTTTGGAATCTAGTTCCAATTTACCCATTTACCATCCCTGCCCTCTCCCCAAGCTCTAGCCCACATTTTCTCAACCTCAGCACTATTGAAATTTTTGGCTAGATGATTTTTATTGTGGGGGCCATCCTGTGCATTGTAGGGTGTTTAGCAACATCCCTGACCTCAACCCACTAGATACCAGTAGTACCTGCCCCTGGTTGTGACAATAATGTCTCTAGATGTTGCCATATGTCCCCTGGGGAGCAACTGTCCTCACCTGAGAACCACCACTCTAGCTATATTATAAGTTTTCCCCAAATATGTTAAGCTCTTTGATGCCCTAGGTCTTTGTAAGTCCTACTCCCCCAGCCGGAAATGCCACCCCCTCTGGGATAAGGGACTTGCTATTCATTCTTCCAGATCCAATCCAATGCTTCCCTTTTCTGTGAAACCTTCCCTAATTTCTCAGGGCAAGAAGCAAGGATAACAATGCTGGCTGTTGTTATCTTTATGAGACTCTTATGAAGATGGAATAACTCAATGTCCATGTAAGGGCTTGGCAGAAGGCACAAATGCATGTGTCAAACGAGTGAACAAATGTTTGGTATGCATATGGTTGGTACCCATGGAAAGAACCGGATTATTTATTTGTCCTCAAATAGCTGAAGGATGATCTGTGAATGAGCAATTACTTGGTGAATTATGAGTGAGCTTTCCTGGGAGGTTGATAGTAACCGTACATTAGAAAAAACTGTTAATAAATAGGGGTGTCAGGCCTGTGGTAAAGGGAGTACCCACCCCAGCCCAGGCATTGGAACGGTTAGGCAGAGGCTGGAAGACCATCTGCTGGGATGCAATTGGGGTCTTTGCCTTGGGTGGGAGTTCAGTTGGGTGGCTTTTGTTCCTTTCTAACTCAAGGACTCTGCAGTTTGAAATATTCCCACCGTTTACTGATAAATTGAGTCTTAGATTTAGTGGCAGAGTTAGGCCTGGGAGTACCCCTGGCCAAAATGAAATCCCCTCTTTTCATTGTACTAATTGTGCAAGATCTCTGCCCCCCCAAATGTGTGAGTGATATTTCTACTCATGAAGAAAGAGGTTGTGCTGGTGGGGGTTTGTGGTGGACACTGTGACATGCTGCCGTAAGCCCCTGCGGGACCCTTCGGGGCTGCTGTGGGAAGAGAGCCTGTGGCTGTTGACACTCCATGGCGGATTGCCTCTGCCAGGAGAGCCACCCTGCCCAGAGCCAGGCCCCTTCCCAGAGCAGCCACGTCTAATGACTGATCCACATGGGAGGTGCAAAGGCCTGGCTCCCCTCCCTGACTTGGGACACCTCTGTGGGCTACTCTAGCTCCCTGTGTGGCCAGCCGAGGCCTCCTTGAGATTGTATCACAACTCAGCTTCTCCCTCTGTCTCCTTCTACAGGTGTTGCTCCAAGAGCACTCCCTAATAAACCTCCTGCACACTAATCTATATCTGTCCTTCTTGAGGACCCCAACTTGAGACAGGACCCCTCTCTTCCTCCTCATCTTAGTGTCTCTCCATAACCCCTTATACTTTGCCCATGGAGGTCAGAGCCCTGAGAGCAGTGACTCCTAAAAAGCCATATAAATTCTCACTGGATTGTGGGGAACTATGAAATTTAGGGGATATAATTGAAGTGGCTTTTGCGTGTATGTCTCAAAAGTGATGAAGCCTTTGATCACTCTGATGTTTCCTTGCTGCCTCTTCTTGGCGTTATTGGAGAGCTTTTTCTTGAAGATCCCTTTATCCTATGAGTCCCCAAGCTCAGGGCAGCGGGATACTGTGGCATAGTTTTCAAAATGCAAAGATCAATATACTTTTTGTTGTGGGCCATAGGAGATGCCACACAGGTAGGACTCAGAAAAGCTGGGATTTACACACAGCTCATCTGATCTGGGGTCTACATCTGTAACCACTGAATTAAACTATCCTCCTATCGGCTGTGGCTTGGAGGGGAATAGACCCATCTCCAGAACAGGAAGAGTCTCAGGCAGAAGCACTCCCATTCTTAAAATACACCCACTCACAGGGCAGAGAGAGGTGGGAAGAAAGCAAGTGACAGAGGCTCCACAATAGAGACAACTAGAGGGCTAGGTCCTGGCACAGGGATCCTCTGTGAGCTTCCTCTGATTTCCCCAAAGTTTTAAGCATGCTTGACATCTGGCAAGGACACCGGGAAAACCTGGATAAAATTCTGACCCTTCCTCCCCTCCCACAGCAGCTCCATCTCTCCTTTCCAGAGACCTCCTCTGAGAGGTCTGCTTTCACTAAATTGCATTTATTCAAATAATCTGTCTCAGAAGGATGCCAGGCCTAGCAGAAACCCTCCTGGGATTTGAACCTGCAGTTACCCGGAGCAAAAGTATTTCAAACCTGAGGCTGAGGTCACTGAGCCAGGCCCTGAGGGGACTGAATGCAAATTTTGTACTTTAATTTAAATATGGGCAGGAGGAAGGGTGCCTGCTGCCTGGGAATGCTGGAGCTCCCCAGCTCTTGCTGGTCTTTGCTTCTGGTTACAGTAGACATCCCTGGCAACAGGGAGGCAAAAACAGGCTGCAGTGCACAGGGCTTCTTGCTGCTGCAAGATTTTCCTTCTTCAGCTGAGTCTCTTTTCATTTAGTGAGTACCTACTATGTGCAGGGCACAAAGTTATCTAATTCTCACCATGGCAGTGAAGGAAGTATTATTTGGGAGGCAGTTCCAGGAAGTTGGAGCTCAGGTTTTACCGAGATCTCACACCTAAGTTCACCCCAGTGCGTTTCATTATTCCACCTGTAGTTCTGGTAAATAAGAATGTCATGGATTGGAAAAACTAAAGCGTCCCTGTGTTCTATAGTGCTCTTTCTGGGAGCAAATGCATGTGGATTAAAACCTGGTTAAATGTCCTGGAGGGCCCGCCCCGCCAATTTATTGTGGGTTATAAAACACCAAGAACTGGGCTCATGATGGAGACAGGGACAGCAACATTCCTGTGCTGATGCTAATGGGCAGCTCTATAATCAACCCCACCGATGTTTTCAAAGATCTGTGTCCTCTTTTGTGGCCACTTGGCGTAAATCTTGTCATTTCTATCTCTCAAATTTGTATCAGCAACCCTATGCATGGGGCCCTTGTTAGGTGCTGGCAGCTCTTCCTCCCCCAGGCTCTCAGGACATTCTTCCTGGCCCATCCCCACGTGCAGGTCGGCGTGCATGCTTTTTGAGTCCACCTTCAGTTGTCTTTCCTGGTGACCCTGTTCAGGTCCAGCTGAGGGACTGAATAATCAGTGGGCCTGCAGGATGTTGGCGGCAGGCAGCTTCTCTCTGGGCTGCAGGGAGGTCTATGCTGTTTGGACAGTGGTCGTCTTAAGGGAAAGCCTTAGGAAGGTGGATGCCGGCTCTTAGGCTGGTCTTCTGCCAACCCCATCTGACATGCATGTTCCTTCCCTTGAGAAGCGGTGAGAGGAGCAGGATGAGAGGATGTTTCGTATTAGGCAACCTTTCTGTCTCCATGCAAGACGAGGGCAGTTATGGGCTGAACTGTGTCCCCCTCCCTCAAAATTCACATATGAAGTCCTAACTCCCAGTACCCCAGCATGTGGCTTTATTTGGAAATAGGGTTGTTGCAGACATTATTAGTTAAGATGAGGTCATTAGGGTGGGCCCTAATTCAGTATGACAGGAGTCCTTATAAGAAGGGGAATTTTGGATACAGACATCCAGACACGCAGGTAGGGAGAAGGCCATGCGAAGATGAAGGCAGAGATTGAGGTGATGCTTCTACAAGTCAAGGAACACTAAAGATTGCCAGAAAGCCTCCAGAAGCTAACAAGGAGGCCTGGAACAAAGTCTCCCTCACAATCCTCATAAAGAAACAACCCTACCCACACCTTGATCTCAGACTTCTAGCCTCCACACTGTAAGACAAGAAATTTCTGTTGTTGAAGCCACCCAGTTGGTGGTGCTATGTTATGACAGCCCCAGCACACTAGCAAAGTGATTGAGTGTATCCCACTGCTCAGGCTTGGGGGGTCTTGCACAAACACTCCTCTCTAGGAGGGGCGGCTCCTGCAAGGAGTGTGCTCCCTACTGATGCCAAAGGTGACCTGTAACCTATCTGGTAATAATAACAGGTAAGATAATTCTTTCATTTATTTAATATCTACTTTTAGTACATTTGAACACCTGCTATTTACCTGACACTGTTCTAGGTGCTGAGGACACAGCAGAGAACAAAACAGCGCTCAGGGAACTTAGTTTCTAACGGGGGAAAGGAGGCAGCAAGCAAAAGTGCAAGTAAAGTGATGCTGTGTTGGGCAGTGAAAAGTGACACAGAGAGAAATAGAACTAGAAAGTGGAGTAAGGACAGCTGGGGGTACGTGGGGAGCCATTTGCAGGAAGGAGCTCTCTGAGGTTATATTTAAGCAAACCTGAAGGAGAAGAGGGGGTGCTGTGAGGACACCCAGAAAAGAGTATTCCCGGCACAGGGGGACAAGTGCAAAGGCCCCGAGGCTGGGACATGCCTGGCATGTTTGAGGACCCGTGGGAGCCTGTCGTGACTGGAGTGGCATGAGCGAGCCAGAGCGGGGAGGGAGATGATGAAGATCTGCTTCCCCAGTCTGCATAGTGCAAGCCCTGGTGCCCCCTCTACAGATGACACCTGTGCTGGCAGGAACACCGCAGGAAACAGGTTGCTCACCTCCTATTGCTAGATCTCTGGCTCAGCTCGGGTGTCAGGAGCTATCTGGGGCAGTTGATGGAGTCTCTGCCTGCCGGGGAAAAGCAAAGTCAGTGTTGCTCTGGGGTCACCAGGCGAAGCTGCCTGGTCCTAGGTGCCGAGTGGAAGCCATCTGTGCAGAGCCAGGTTTTCCCTCTGGAGGAAGAAGTCTCTGTCCCCACAAGGTCCCCCTCCAGCCTGTGCAGGGAAGATGGGTCTCCTGCGAGAGATAGAGGGCCTGGCTCAATCTACTCCGAGGAATCCACCTCTGTCTATTGCACTTGGTAATGACGGTGTTCCAGTGCTTGAGCCTCCACCAGCAATGGTACAGAAGTAATTTATATCATTTAACTTCCCTTCTAATTGTTAGAAGTCAGTAACACTCACTGAGTTGTTCACTGGCTTCCTCCCAGGAGCAGGAGATTCAGAGAGGAGGAAGGGAAGGCAGTGTGCTCTTCTCTGCTTCATCTTCTCACAACTGAGGACAAGGGGCTAATACTTAGCAAGTGCCTTCTGGATCTGAGAGTGCAGGTGACTGGACACTATTATTACCTTGTCTTGTGAAGTGCAGAAAAAGGGAACCCTTTCACAGAAAACCAAGTGATCAAATATTTAAGTAACCTTGGTTGCAACGTACAGCACTCAATGGAGGAAGAGACGAAAGAGATGGTAAAGGCACTGCCTCCAGGAGGCTAAAATCCAGTTAGAGAAGCTGAGTCTCTGCATGCACATGGTTTTGGGTGAAAAGGAAGACGAAAGAGCAATGAGAGCCATAAAGAAACCAGTGAAGAAAATAAGCAATTTTCAGTCAGTTGGACTCATGGGGGGGAGTGATTCAGCTTTGAGGAGGAGGATGGAGAGGATGAGGTTATGTGTAACCCCCAAACTCAAGGCTCAGACTCCTCGGGGATCCTGTCACCCCAATTTTAAATGCCACAGATGGGGCTCCAGAAGGGCAGGGCTGGAGACGTGGTTTGAGTCGCTGAGTCAGGGGCTCTTCCCAGACCTTGCGTTTGGACTTCTTTCCAGAATTGGCTTTGTCTACTGTGAGCCCACTTTGTCTCCTAAGTGTCTACAGAACCCTCAAGACTGTTTGATCCACAGTGATGTTTAAATGCACACACACATATACATATACATATGCAGAAACAATTTTGAATTTTCAATGTTTCTTGCCTAGGAAAAAAGAAAAGAAGTTAGCTCTCTAGAATGCAAGCCCTACACTGTCTTTAGAATGGGCGGATACAGCCTTCCTTTGTATAGTTTGCCAAGGGCTTGGAATGCCATGTGTGCCTGCTCTTGTTCTGTCCCTTCTGGTTAACAATGAGCCCTCCCTCAAGCCCAGGAATCTGGCTCATTTCCTGTATCTCCTATTTCACTCGACATGTGGTACAGGATTCCTGTAAGTAGCTCATGATGCAAGCCTAGCAGTTAGGGAGGTGGCAGTTCAAGGAGGCCTAGGTGACTTCTGCTAAGTGACAGGGCATGTCCTGTCCCATGCCCAAGAGCAGCTTTGGCTGGGAGCTTGCCTGTTGGTTTGTGAGCATCTTGGAGGATCAGCTCCAGGATGGGGGTGGGTTCACAGCAGTGGAATTCATCAATGAGGAAAAGTCTCTTTATCAGTGAGAAGCTCCTATTTCTTGGGATTCTGTCTCCTTAGAAAATTTGATTAAAAACAGAAGGAAGTCAAAGGACATTCTGTGTTTTAGTTTTTGCGAGACTGGTTATGGGGGCCTGAAAGCAGCCACACTGGACCACACTGTCCTGGTGAAGGTCTATTCTTTATATTCCTTATTCGACTTCCCTCCATGTGGCAGGACCTCTAGGCAGAGAGAATCACCACACTCAGCCTGGCCTCCGGTGAAGGTGATTTCTGGCCCATCTTGGGTGTGTTTGATCTCAGGATAAGTTCTTTTTTTTTTATAATTTTTATTGGGGCATAAATTTACAATGTTGTATTAGTTTCAGGTGTACAGCAAAGTGAATCTGTTATACAAATACATATATCCACTCTTCTTAAGATTCTTCTCCCATATGGGCCATTACAGAGTATTGAGTAGAGTTCCCTGTGCTATACAGTAGGTCCTTATTAGTTATCTATTTTATATATATACTAGTGTGTATGTGTCAGCCCCAATCTTCCAATTTATCCCCCCTTACCCCCCATTGGGATAAGTTCTTTTTTTCTCTTTTATTTTTAATTTTTAAAAATTTTTGGCTGCGTTGGGTCTTCATTGCTGCATGCAGGCTTTCTCTAGTTGCAGCGAGCGGTGGCTACTCTTCATTGTGGTGTGCAGGCTTCTCATTGAGGTGGCTTCTCATTGCGGAGCACGGGCTCTAGGTGCGCGGGCTTCAGTAGTTGTGGCCCGTGGGCTCAGTAGTTGTGGCACTTGGGCTCTAGGGTGCACGGGCTTCAGTAGTTGTGGCCCGTGGGCTCAGTAGTTGTGGCGCACGGGCTTAGTTGCTCCGCGGCATGTGGGATCTTCCTGGACCGGGGATCGAACCCGTGTCTCCTGCATTGGCTGGCGGATTCTTAACCACTGCGCCACCAGGGAATTCCTGGGGATAAGTTCTTTTAATCAATGAAGTAAGTACAGGGTTAGCTCAGTTTCTCATCAGTGTTCTGTTTGACAGAGGTATCGTGGGATGGGCCTGTGAGGCCCGGTTGCCTAAAACTTCAATCTAAACACATGAAGCAAGATTCCCCTCAATTTTCTTATTTCCTGTACAAACCTAGAATCCAACATCCATGAATTTAATTCAGTAAACTTGAATTAAGCACCTTGTATTATTTAGAATATGAATGTGCTGTTCTAAGCGGACCCAAAATAACACAGTGGCTTAAACGTGGTCGGAAAGTATTTCTCTCTGTGTAACTGCCTGTGTATAGCAGCTCAGCTGGCTAGGAAGGTGGCTCTGTGAAGTCCAGACGAGCTCTGAGCTCTTTCTATCCTTCTTCTCTCCTGTTACTAGGGTGCTTTGTTCACATCCACATGGACCAACATGGCTGGCCAGCACATCTGCATTCCAGCCACAGGAAAGGAGGGCAGAGGAGCAGGAGGACACACTCTTTCCTTTGAAGGGCAAACCCTGAAGCTGTGCATGCCCTTTGGTGCACTTCCCTTTGGCCAGAACTTAGGCACAGGGTCACAGCTAACATAGCAGAGGCTAGGACATATAATCTTTATTCTAGGTGGCCATGTGTGTAGCTAAAAAGCAGTCCTTCTATTACTGGAAGACAGAAACAGAGACTGGATGTTAGGGGACAGTTAGCAATTTCTGTCTTGCATGTTCATTATGCAAGATGCTAGGTGCTGAGTCAGGAGAAACAAGATGGGGTCCACTCCTCACATTAGATGCATTTCCTACAGCCTAGTATTCTTTGTAAGAAAAGTACAAGGCAGACTTTGAGAAGGAGAACAGAGGAAAGGAAATCTCTGTTGGCATGAAGAGTTGGAATTCAGGAGAAGAGGCAATTCTGGGCAGAGGAACTAGATTGAGACGCTGAGGTGGGGAGGAAAGGTGTGTTTGGGAATAGCAGAGTCAGGTAGCAGGTAGCGTAGGTAGGTGTGGAGGGGTGAGCTCAAATAAAGTCTGCTGGGTCAGTCTGGGGTGGGCCACCCATGCTTTTACAGCTACAAAGGGACGTTGTCAGAGTTGCACTTGATGGCGATTACTCTGGAAGCAGTGTTTTTAGTCTTTGGATGGGGTGGCAGGGCTATGAGTGTGTGTGTGTGCCCACGCACAGTGTGTTGGTGAAGTGGTGAGGGTGAAATTGATGAGATTTAGCAAAGAGACAATAAAGAAAACATTGCAAGCTCATGAGACCTAAGATTTAAGGGAGGTGGCAGGGAGAAATTGAAGTAAGCAGTAGACTCAAGAGACTTTGGTCAAATAAAGAGGTAAATATTATTTCTGCAGATGCAAGACCTTTGGAGGGAGGTTAAGAAGTAAGTACTCTTGGACCCCAAATTCTGATTTTCAATAGATGAGTCAAGAAGCTTTATTCACAGATGCACACCCACACTGCTTCTTCCCCTGCCCCATCCCTAACTCCTGCACATATTCATTGCATTTCATAGTCATTGCAACCTAATCAAAGAGGCCAACCGTGGCCTTGATGATTCAGGGTGTGGGGAAGTTCCACATCTGGAGATGTTTCAGATCCATCTTGAGCTCTTTTGAACCATCACAGAACACCTGATTAGACATTTCTGCTCACACTTTATCTTTGTAAATTTATTTTGAATTTTAAATTTAATTTTAGAAAAGGAAACACATTTATATTGTTCAAAATGCAGCAACATAAAAAATGATGTGGTACATATTTTTGCTCCCACCTCTGTCTCATTCTGTCAAGCTCCTACCTGTACCCCACATGGATAATCACTTCTACTATAGATGTTGGCAGAGTTGTTTTAATCCCCCATTATAATCTTTTTCAGTTACCTCTTTACTTCACTGAAGTTTCTTAAGTCTTGCTCTCCTTCCATTCCATCTGCTATTTCTGACTATACTGTTCCCAAACACACCTTTCTTCCCCACCTAAGTCTCAATCTAGTCCTGCTGCCTGGAATTGCCTCTTCTCCTCCTGTGCTACCCATCTACCAAATTCAGATCAAATTCCAACTCTTTTGTGCCAACAAGGATTTCTTTTCCTCTGTTCCTCTGTTCTTCAAGAACCCTTTTCAAAGTCTGTCTTGTACTTTTCCTATAATGTATACTAGATTACAAATTGATTTATGGCAAGCTTGGAAAGATGCTTGATCCTTGAATAGGGTGTTTTTTTTTGTTTGTTTTTTGTTTTTAAACTAATAGACTGTAGGGTCAGTTTATTTGGCTGAAGTGAAGGACTATTCATTCCAAGGGGTTCTTATATGGGTGAATTGAAGCTCCCCCAATTCTAAGACATTCTGAAAATCAAGAAGGTTGGAGACATCCAGTGGTGTGCTGGAACCAGGTCTTACTGCCTCATGAGAGTCAGTTGAAAGCATCTCTTTCTAATTCCTCATTCGGTGAGATTTGGTTGGTAGTTTGAAATTGGCCACAGTGGGGAGTATTTATACCACAGAAGTTGGCATAAATTTAGGGCTTTTTCCTTCTGAATGCCAGGAGTTAAACATTTACCAGAACACTGCTGGAGACATCAATCAAGATTGACCATTTTTTGGTACAGCTACTGTGGAAAACAGTATGGAGGTTTTTCAAAAACCTAAAAATAGAATTACCATATGACCTAGCAATTCCATTCCTGGATGTATATGCAAAAAAAAAAAATGAAAACACTAATTTGAAAAGATGCACACCAGTGTTTATAGCAGCATTATTTACAGCCAAGATATGGAAGCAACCTAAGTGTCCATCAACAGATGAATAGATAAAGATGTGGTATACATATACCCAATGGGATACTACCCATCCATAAAAAAGAATGAAATTTTGCCATTTGCAACAACATGGATAGACTTGGAGGGCATTACGTTAAGTGAAATAAGTCAGAGAAAGACAAATACTGTATGATATCACTTTTATGTGGAATCTAAAAATAAAACTAGTGAATATAACAAAAAAGAAACAGGCTCACAGATATAGGGAACAAACTAGCAGTTACCAGTGGGGAGAGGGAAGGGGGGGCAAGATAGTAGGTAGAGAAATAAGAAGAACAAACTATTATGTATAAAATAAAATAAGCTACAAGGATATATTGTACAACACAGGGAATATAGCCAATATTTTATAATAACTATAAATGGAGTATAACCTTTAAAAATTGTGAATCACTGTTGTATACCTATAACTTATATAATGTTATACATCGCCTGTACCTCAACTAAAAAAAAATCAGCCATTTTTGTTTTGTTGAGCACCTAATTGATCTTGGTGTGTTCCTTTCCATCCGCTCACCATGCCTTCAGCTAGTTATCCTCTACCAGCAGGCACCACTCTTTCCTTTCATCTCCTTGCCGGTGGTTTAATCAGTTCAGGTTTAACGAATAGACCAAATCCAGTGCCTTCTCTTGACCTTACAAAAGTTACTCATCGGATTGTTCTGTGTCTGCTAATAGTTTTCTTTTTTTACACTAGTAATAGCAATTGTTCCTACAGTTTTCTTGATTCAGTTCAAAATAACTTAATCAGTCTCTCATCAACCAGCTTTACTCTTGGACTTTGTATCACTGTTGTATTTTGAACCACAGTGGCTGATCCTTTGGCATGGAAAATGGACCAGCCCAGGAGACTGATTATAGTAGGGGTAGAGTGTTATGGGTAGGGTATCAAAGAAAGAGAGATATTGAGGTTAACTGTGAAATGTTAAGCCTGGGGAATAGGCCGATGTTAAGTCATTAACTGAGATAAGGAAATAGGAGCTTATTTGAAGGGGTATACCTTGATTTTGGATATGTTTCGTTTGAGATAAAGCAGTGTGGGACAGTGCTTTATCTCACATGTTTAAAAACATGACTTGAAGTCAGAACACCTGGGATGGAATGTCACCTGTAAAAG
Organism: Eschrichtius robustus; assembly: GCF_028021215.1. NCBI lineage: Eukaryota > Metazoa > Chordata > Mammalia > Artiodactyla > Eschrichtiidae > Eschrichtius > Eschrichtius robustus. The sequence continues at coordinate 48,238,928 of NC_090825.1, forward strand.
ACAACTCTTGGGTGTGCCTGCCCAGTCCATGCCCCTTTCTCTGTGAATTACCTCTTCTGCAGCCATGTCTGGTACCTCTTCTAATCTACTTCCTATTCTACATGCTACAGCTGATGTGGTCGGGAGTGGTTACCCTATCTAACCTGAGCTAATCAGAATCTCTTTCATGAGAATTTGGAATTAGTAGACATGACTATGATGAGTCTTTGTGGGTACTGGGCCTGTAGGTGCTGTAGTCAGGGGGCATAAGGATGCCACTTTGGGACCTCGGTGATGGTACCATGGACCATGAGGAACAAGAAGAGAGAGCCAGTCTGTAGATGCAGAGAGGGGCAGGATGGCGAAGCAGTTGGTGAGAGAGCAGCAGCAATGGGTGGAGCAGAGACAGTCTGATGAAGGAAGGAGAGAGAAGGTAGCTGCCCTGATCTGATGGTTCTCCAGGCCCAATTCCAGCTCTTTGTGAGGCCTGACTGTAGCTTTCATCCTAGGGTTCTTGCAGACATCCCAGCTACCTCATAATAAGTCTGCTTTTACTTAAGCTAACTGGAAGAGTTTCTGTTCATGGAGCTAAACCATTCATCCCTAAGCCCCTGGCTCTGCCGCTTACTAGTTGTAAGCCTTACCCAAGTCACTGAGCTCAAGTTACAGATGGGTTTCAGCTTCTTCATCTGTAAAATGAAGGTAATAACATTTATCTTCCATGGTTCTTTGAAGATTAAATGGTATATTGTTTGAAAAGCACTTAGCAAAGTGCTTGTTACTTAATCATCATTGTGTAATGTGAGGTAAATATTATTTTGTGAAAACACCTAGCATAGTGTCTGGCATTTGATAGGAAGCCAGTAAGTGTTAGTTGGCCAGTGTATGCTTTCATGAGTCTTCATACCTTGCCCTGCTCTCTTAGGATGTCCTTTGCCATCACATGCACTAGGCTGACCCCCACTTAGCCTTCTCGTGGAGGTCTCCTAGGTGACCCTTCTCTTTGATGACAATTCTTAACCCAAATTATTATCATTTTACTTCTGTCTCCTCCTGTAAACTTTGATATCTTTAAAGGAAGTCATATTCTTCTTGGTATCCCCAATTTGTGCAGCAAACTTTATACATGACAAGGTCTTTATAAATGAATTGATTAATGAATTAATGGGTGGATGGAGATGTCCAGTCTAGTCTGTAGGGCCAAAGACATCACATGGGGGTCATTTACCAACAGAGGACACTCGAAGTCATAGGTGAGAATGTGGTCACCTGGGGAGGGTAGCATGGGAAGAGGATAAAGACAGAATGTGACAAAAACTTATTGATTAGGAAAGAGTGAGCTCAGAGGAGGCAGCAGAAAAAGAAGAAGAAATTCAGAATAAGGATTGGGTCCATCAAGGAGTAAGAGAGTGCAGAGATTCAGAAATTAAGAAAGGAGAATGCAGGGGAATATAAAGAATGGTCAGAAGGGTCAGAACTCCACATAGTCGAGGAAGATGATGAATTAGACAAAGATATTGGATACTGCAATTTGGAGACTGTTAATGAGATATTTGAAAGCAGATTCAGAAGGCTGGCTAAGAGGAAAACCAGATTTATTTGTGCAGATGGCAAGTAAACACTGTTCCTTTGGGAATTCAGTGGAAAATGAGGAGGGAGCAGGGATGATGAAATTACTAGCATAGGGAACATAGGAGCAGATAATAAGTCACTTATATATATAACCTGCCCTACCTTCCAGTGAGTGGGCTCTCGAAGCTTTCTTCTTTGCAGTGTAAATAATGTCATACTTGCTCCCTTCTCCACTCGCCATTGTCATGAAGTTCCTCCTGACCTGATATTTGATAAACAAGGTTTTATTTATCACTGTCTATACTCTATGATTTTACATACTGGTTGTCTTATTTCTGCCAATTTTCCTATGGTAGTTCATCCATCTATCTGTCTATACATCCATATGTCCATCCTTCCATTAGGTCACCCTTAAGATCCATGCACTACTTTAGGCATTGTAGGGAACCAGGACTGCCCTCGAGGAGTTTTTAGTCTAGTTGAGAAGATTAGAATACTGGCTGCTTTCCCTGGAGTTTTCCAGTTTTGTTCTTTTGGGAGTTGCAGCTCCCTCTTGGTACTCCAGATTCCCCAGTGGTTTGCCTGACCCCAGGAATCATGTACTCCGAGCTGTGGCCCACGGCCAGGGATTCCTAGTGATTGGCCAGGGCAGAGCTCACCTGACACCAGGCAGAAACCACGCTCCACTGAAGTGGATTGTCTGACCAGAGCCCAAAGGTAACAGGCTGTGGCTTTGGGAGCCTCTCTGCAAGACCTGTGTGCATTATTCATGGCTTGTCATTTGCAGTCAGAGAGACAGCCTGCCCTCTGACATCTCTGAAGAAGTTCATGATTTATTGGAGGCATCAGAAGAAATATAAAACTAAATAGTAATATAATCCCCTGGGGGAAGCCTTGCTTCAGTATTTTACATAATCTTACAACCTTAGCAAATAGTTTCCCTGAGATAAAAACTTTGGCAAACATTCAACTGAAATGTTTGAGAAGTGAAACCATTTATGTTTTGATGTCAGGAGACTTGAGTCTCATCCAGTCTTCTAAATATCAAATTTTGAGAAATCCCCCAATAGAAAGGAACAGGAAGTCTGTAAGTCAAGCAACACAGCATCAGCTGTTCTAACACCGGTTCGAGAGCCGGTGGGTGATTTTGAACTTTTCCTCTTTGCTCCTTTCTCCATCTCACCAAAACAAGAGTAAACCCTTTAATCTGTGATTACTTAGGGTCAAAAAAAAAAAAAGAAATATGCTGAATCTTTTTTATCTCTGTAGGATCATACTTGTATAATTTAGGAATCAGTTTTGTTACAAACTGCAGAAAACTCAACTCTGAGAGACTTCAGCTACTGAGTTGGGCTGTTTTCCCTTCATAAAATAAGTTGGAGGTGGGCAGCCCAGGGCTGGTATAGCTGCTCCAGAATGCCGTCAGTTCCTTTGTCTCTTTTGGTCCCATCATTCTTAGCATGTGGCTTTGAGCTTCCTGTTTGCAAGACTGCTTCCAGGCAGGAAGAAGGGGGAATGCCAAAAGCGGTCTTCTTGAGAGACATTATCATTTTGTTTGGTAGGGGAAGTGCTTCCCTGTGGCTTCCACGTATATCTCCTTGGCCAGGACATGGCCTTTCCTGGCTGGAAGATGGCTAGGAAAATGGAGTATTCAGCTTTTCAGTCTGTATGTTAGAGAAAGGTAAGAAAAAAGGTAGTTGGGACTGAGTATCAAGTAAGCCATTCTGCAGTTATCTGCTGCAACACTCTGGAAACAATTTTGGAATTTTTGAAATGCAAGAACTCATACATACACACTGTTTTTAATATCAGTGAATTACCCCCAAATTAATAGCTGCCCAAAGAGCAGCTCCACTCTGCATACAATGGTATCTCAACAGGAATTTTCATAATGTTTGATTAAGAAGCATATTTCATAATGTTTCATTTCCACTCAGAGCTGGAGAGTGAAGAAGATGGTGGGAAAAAGGGAAAGAGCTGAATGTCTTGTTTTTCCTGAGAAAATGGAGCTGCCTCTGACTTTAGCTCCTCTTGGTGACAACCCCTGGCCTGAGGAACAGATGAGCCACTTCAGGGTAGTTTGGTTTAAGCCCCCGGGAAAAATCTAAAAGGAGCAGTCATAAAAGTTTATTCCAATGCAGGTCCCCTGTAGGAGTACTAAATAGGCTTCCTGGTGGCATGTCCTGTGGAAACAGAATGACCTATTTGAGTGCCAGTGCATTTGCTGCTCTGCTCTGCAGGTTTCAGCAACAGGTGGCAGGCCATCTTCCCTGCTTGCTGGTCTCCGTTGCGTGTTGGGTGCACCTGATCGTGTAGCTGGGCCACACATTCTCCACTTTGGATTAGGTGGTTAATTCATCACATCCAGAGAGCCAGTGGTTAAGATATGAGTTTTCTCTGCCCCCCATAACCAGGTCTGCTCTCCTCCTGCCTTCTCTGCCTTCTACCTGCCCAGTGGGCTCAGGACAGAGCCAGGAGAAATTCCTGAGCACCATTCCTGTGTCCCCAAAGGCTACATTGTCCGTTGTCTTCCTTTAGGTGGATTGGGTTTGCTTAATTTAAATTAAATTCTTAATTAAAAGTGAAATTCTGGGAGATGGTGTTGGATAGACAAAGATGGTGCATCCAGAGAGAGGAGACAGAACGCTCAGATGATAGATGCCCTATCATAAAGGTTGCGGAGAGGAGAACTCCCGGACTTGTGGTGTTGGGGCCAGGTTGGGAATGAAGAGCTGAATTTCATTAAGATAATTGGCATTCTTTTTTTTGAGTTGTACACTCTATTTTTCCTTCCAGTTTTGTTGAGATACAATTGACATATAGCACTGTATAAATTTAAGGTGTACAGCATGATGAAGTGATCACCACAGTAAATTTAGTGACCATCCATCTTCTCATACAAAGTAAAAGAAATAACATTTTTTTTTTGTGATGAGAACTGTTAGGATTTACTCTCTCAACAACTTTCATTTATAACATACAGCAGTGTGAATTATATTTATCATGCTGTACATTACATCCCTAGTACTTATTTATGTTGTAACTGGAAGTTTGTACCTTTTGCCTACCTTCATCCAATTCCCCTTCCCCCCACCTTCCAACTCTGGTGACCACAAATCTGATCTCTTTTTTCCTGAAGGATAACTGGCATTCTTGTGTGTCCGCCCATTTCATGCATTCCTGAAAACAATGGCTCATGAACCAGAGGTTCCTTATGAAAAGCAGCATCTTAGACTTCAGTTGTGTTGGGCAGCCTTTCTCTGAGGAAATAGGTGGAGAATAAGGAAAGAGAAGGAAATAAACGCTATGCACAAACCATATGACAGTCTTCACAATGATCTTGTGAGATAAGAGAGGTCTATTGAGGAAACTGAGGCTCAGAGAGGTGGTGCACTGCCTAGTATCACACAGCCAGTGAGGGGAGGTCAACATTTGGTCCCCCCGCCTGTCTGATGATATATCTGAGTCCCCATCCAGTGGACCTGTTAGGAAACCCCTGAGCTTAGATGTCTCCTACCCCAGCCAGGTGAGAGGTCCCTAAGCAATACCTGGAAGGGGAGAGCAAACAGAAGTGCCCTTTGTCCCTCAGAGCAGAACCACCAGCCTGGCAGCCCCTTCAGGAGCAAACATTTTTTACTGACCAAAATGGCTGCAGAGTTCAGCTGAAGTCACTTTCCTAGTTCCATCTGGAAGCTCTTCAGAGGCATAATTTCATTCCAGCCAAATGTAATTAAGAATTTGATTTGATTAAAAAACAAACTGAAGGAGAGAAACGAGGTTTCTCCTCATTCCCTCCCTTTCTTCACAAATAGGGTGCTCATTAACAAGGCGTATGCACATGACGGGGCCAGTTCAAGGGAGGGACCCCTCCCCCTTGCCCTTGGCACCCTTCCTAAAGACCTATGGCTAGTGGGGCTGTGAAAGGGGAATAAGGGGTACAACTCTTACAAGAGATCAGGGAACTCATCAAATAAAAGCTAAGCATTTAAAAAATTCTAATTTGGCTCCAAGATACTAGCAAAATACAGCAGCTGCACAATGTCCGCAGGAATGAGATGTCCACTTAATTAAAGCATGGCCAGGCGGCGGGCGTCTCCCAGGGAGAGAGACTCAGCAGTACTGGGCACTGACCAAACTAGACCTGCTGCCAAGAGAAACCGTGGTCAGAAGGGATCACCAGCTCGCCTCTCCAGGAAGATGGGCTTCAGAGCCAATTTGGGTAAAAAAGAAAAGGAAAATAGTAGGGTGAGAGGAAAAGATTTGTGATACTATATTATTGGCCATGACCCACATAATCTGCCTCTGACCTACTCCAGCTTATCTCAGAGACTCTAATGAGAATTGTGTGGTGAGCTTTTATAAAGGGCAATTCAAAATGAGACGAGGAAGGTCAAATACTGCGTGGGCTGCTCCTGGCAGATTTCTGCCCAGGCACACCTTCTCACCTGCTCCCGTTTGTGGAATGCTAATTTTTTGTTTTCTGAATCTTCCCCCTTTTCCTCTTTGAAGAGGCCCCGTTTGAGTGTATATGCAGACTGAGCTAAGCAGGAGCTGGAAACTCTTTTTCCAGTGTTCCTATGTGGTCAAATTAAAGCAGAAGTTATTGAAAAGAACGGCACTTACAAAGAAAGTTCCAGAACTCAAGATTGTCATAGGATGGGGCTAACGCATGAACTCTAGGGCTTATGGTGGCTGCTGGGGTTGATTTAGCTGCTCACAATGCCATGGACTCAGGCTTTTTTATCTTTCTACTACATCATCCCTAGAGAATTGCCTTTTGTCCTCATGTTTGTTGACTCATGGGTGCAAGAGGGCTGCTGCAGGTCCAAACATCACATCTATACTCAAAGCAGGAAGGAGAGTGGAAGAAGTAGCATTGGTCCCATCTATTTCATTTTATCAGGAAAGCAAAAACCTTCTCTGGGTTCCCAGAAGACTTCTTATATTTCATTGGTTAAAAAGAACTGTGGTCACATGGTCACCCCTTGCTACAAAGGAGACTGGGAAAGTGGGTATTTATCTGGGAACCTTGCTGATCTGATCAAAATTATTTCCATTTATAAGAAGATGGGGAATGGGCAATGAACAGTGTTTTCGGTAGGTGCTTAGACTACTGAGTAGCAGCGTCTATTAAGGAAAATAAAAACTACTCTAGCTATGGCAAACAGAGGAAATTCAATGCAGGTATTTGGTTGTTTGACAAGAAGTGTCAGAAGGGCCAAAGGAGGGAAAGAAAGAGGAAAATCAGGTTACCCAGGCATTAGGAATTGTAGGAAGTCATTACTGCCCCTAAGCTATAGCTGTAGGAAGGAATATGATGATACCCCAAATTTAGGATTGCTGGACTCCCAGACTGCTGGTATGTCTGCTGCTGCTGACCTCTTTCAGGATGTCAGCAGCCTGTGCTCTCACTTACACCACAGGACCTTGGGAACCTGCACATCTCCACCCTGACAGTGCTGCTGCAGGGCCAGAGCTCATGGGCACTGACTGAGCTGCCAAAGCTGCTGCCACTACTGCCCAGGAATGCAGGAGTTACCCCTTGCCTGGTACTTCTACTTCACTGATGATACCAGAAGCAGAAAGAACAAAAAGATACCTTTTCCCTTCTTCCTTACTTTTAGTCTCCTCCAGTGCCTGCCACTGGCAGAACCTAACTGGAAGCCAGAGGAGAGGGAATGGACCTGAGAAATGTTGTAATATTGTTTGCGGGCTTCCAGCCCCTGTGAGATAGCAAGGAGCACAGATGGCCAGAATGGCATGAGACAAATGATGACACAGGCATCAACCTCCTGCAGTGGTGGGAAGAGGTGGGAGTTGATGCCATCAGGTTTGTGAGGTAGCATGGGTGTGCACTGTCTTCTGTCTGCACTAACTGGCTGAGGAAATGGAGAGTCAGGTGACAAGAGTAACCCAACTTCAATTATTGGGTGGGCCAAAAGGTTCATTCGGTTTTTTTCTGTAAGATGACTCTAGTCGCACTTAGTTGTCTTTACCTTTATTCGAAACAATTTTGTTAGATTGTATGTGACATCTGTCATATCAGTGTGCATTTAAAAAAAGACACCAAAATTGGTGAATTTTTGTGTAGCCATTTTCATACTGAAGATAGAAGAAAAAAGCAACATTTTTGGAGTATTATGCTTTGTTATTTCAAGAAAGGTAAAAACACAACTGAAACGCTAAAAACCATTTGTGCAGTGTGTGGAGAAGGTGCCGTGACTGATCGAACGTGTCAAAAGTGGTTTGCGAAGTTCCGTGCTGGAGATTTCTAGCTGGACGATGCTCCATGGTCGGGTAGACCAGTTGAAGTCGACAGCGATCAAGTCAAAACAATAATTGAGAAAATCAGTGTTATAGCATGCGGGAGATAGCCTACATACTCAAAATATCCAAATCGAGCGTTGAAAATCATTTGCACCAGCTTGGTGATGTGAATCGCTTTGATGTTTGGGTTCCACATAAGTTAAGCAAAAAAACCCTTCCTGAGCATGTTTCCGCATGTGATTCTCTACTGAAACATAATGAAAACACTCCGTTTTTGAAACAAATTGTGATGGGTGATGAAAAGTGGATACCGTATAACAATGTGGAATGGAAGAGATCGTGGGGCAAGCGAAATGAACCACCACCAACCACGCCAAAGGCCTGTCTTCATCCAAAGAAGGTGATGTTGTGTATATGGTCGGATTGGAAGGGTGTCCTCTATTATGAGCTCCTTCTAGAAACCAAAGGATTAATTCCAACAAGTACTGCTCCCAATTAGACCAACTGAAAGTGGCAGTCGATGAAAAGCGTATGGAATTAGTCAACAGAAAACGCATAATCTTCCATCAGAATAACGCAAGACCGCAGGTTTCTTTGATGACCAGGCAAAAACTGTAACAGCTAGGCTGGGAAGCTCTGATTCATCTGCCATATTCACCAGACATCGCACCTTCAGATTTCCATTTATTTCGGTCTTTACAAATTTCTCTTAATGGAAAAAAATTCAATTCCCTGGAAGACTGTAAAAGGCACTTGGAACGGTTCTTTGCTCAAAATGATAAAAAGTTTTGCGAAGATGGAATTATGAAGTTGCCTGAAAAATGGCAGAAGGTAGTGGAACAAAAGGGTGAATACGTTGTTCAATAAAGTTCTTGGTGAAAATGAAAAATGTGTCTTTTATTTTTACTTAAAAAACCAAAGGCATTTTTTGGCCCACCCAATACTAACATAGTGGGAAATCCAGAAATAATTCTGTTAGTTGTATATCCAAAGAGCTAGCTTCTAGATCAAGAGATCCTTCCATTTAGTTCTACCCTAGATGATGAGAGTAGAACTAAATTTCAACACTTGAATTGATTTTTAAAAATGTCTTCTGTGAACACTGTCTCATGTGTGATGTCATTTGAGAGTATAGAGGAAAACAAGGACAAAGGATCTGTCTCAGTGAACAAACCCCTTGAAGAACAGTCAAACAATTCCGTAGTAGTGCGTTTGATAGGGCCATTGGAGAAGAAATCATAGTAAGTTGATTATGGTCATATTTCCTCTCTAATGTCAGCTTGTGATCTCTGTTTGAATGTAAGACTCTGGTTCACCATGACAGTGAATACTTGTCCGTAGAAGGGATATGCACAGATTCTGCCTAGAGAAACATTAACCTTAGGGACAGTTTAGAGCAGGGGTCCCCAACCCTCGGGCCACGGACCGGTACTGGAACCAGGCTGCATGGCAGGAGGCGAGCAGCAGGCCAGTGAGCGAAGCTTCATCTGTATTTACAGCCGTTCCCCATCGCTCACATTACCGCCTGAGCTCCACCTCCTGTCAGATCAGTGGTGGCATTAGATTCTCATTGGAGCTCGAACCCTGCTGGGAACTGCACATGTGAGGGATCTAGGTTGCGTGCTCCTTATGAGAATCTAATGCCTGATGATCTGAGGTGGAGCTGAGGTTGTGATGTTAGAGCTGTGGGAAGCAGCTGCAAATACAGATTATCATCAGCAGAGAGGTTTGACTGCACAGAGACCATAATCAATTACTTGCAGACTCAGATCATAACCCTATCAGTGAGTGGCAAGTGACAATTAAGGTGCATCTGGTGGCAGGCTTTACAGTGGCAAGTGAGTTGATGTACTTCAGTTGTACAGCTGCAGCTGGTGGCGGGCTTTAAGTCAGAATCCGACACTTATTTTCAGCCCACGCTTGGCCCGCCCGTTATTTTATTTACCACTTCCATCTGTACCTCTTTCCCACACTGTGCACTTGTCTCAGTCACAGTTTTGGTAAGCCCACAAGCCTAACCCTAACCAAAATGAGTAAAAAACAAATGTCGCTGGAGAGCTTCTTTGAAAAGGGGGGAAAGACCCAATGATGAGACAGGAGAAGAATCTAAGACTGCCCACAAAAAGAAAGCTGCATTTAAAAGAAAATACCAAGAGTCCTACTTAAATTACGGGTTCATTGCAACAGGTGATTTACATTCTCCAAGCCTGCTTTGGGTAATATGTGGCGACTGGCTATCCAACAAAGCCATGAAACTTTCAAAACTGCTTTACCACATGGAGAACAAGCACCCTGCATTAAAAGACAAGCCTCTGGAGTTTTTCAACAGAAAAAAATGAACAGGAAGAACAGAAGCAATTATTGAAGGCCACAACTTCATCAAATGTGTCTGCACTGAGAGCATCATTCTTAGTGGCTAACCACATTGTTAAAGCTAAGAAGCCCTTTACTATTGGGGAAGAGTTGATCCTGCCTGCTGCTGAGGACATTTGTCGTGAACTTTTAGGAGAGGCTGCAGTTCAAAAGGTGGCACGTGTTCCTCTTTTGGCTAGCACCATAACTAGACGAATTGATGAACTAGCAGAGGATATTGAGGCACAATTGTTAGAGAGGATTAATGAGTTACCATGGTATGCAATCCAGGTTGACAAGTCTACCGTTGTTGACAACAAGGCAACAATGCTTGTTTTTGTGCAATATATTTTTCAGGAGGCTGTGCATGAGGGTATGTTATGTGCACTTTTGTTGCCAACCAACACCAGAGCTGCAGAACTATTCAAGTCTTTGTTTTTGTTTGTTTTTCATTTTAAAATACTTAAGGTATATTTTACTCTTAAGGCACTTAGAATTTTTTACTTTTGCTTTGCTGAGGGATTTAAAAGAAACCTTTGAAATTTCATTCCAGGTACAATAAGGTTATCATTTTTGTTTCCTACTTGTAGAGCAACTGCAGTTGCCCAGCAGAGACCATGGAGCAATGAGGAGTCTATCACAGTCGCAGACACACGGGAGCAACCAGTGGGGAGCCCCTTCTTGTCCTTTCTGTCCTCCCGCCCTACACTCTCTCTTTCTCTCTCTGGAATGAAAGAAGGAATGTGGAAGTGCCTAACAGAAACCAGCTCATTTTACACTAAAGAAACCCCCAAAATCCCCTTGCCTCTTTCCTTTTCTCTCTCCTTCCCTCCCTGCCTCCATCTTTCCTTCCTCTCTCCTGCTCAGCCTTTCAGTCCCACCACTTCTGTAGTGATGTTTATTCAAGTCTTTGAATGATTACGTATCAGGAAAACAACTGGTCATTTTGTGTCGGTATATGCACGGACAGAGCGGCTGCCACGACTGGACGGCTTTCCGGTTTCACTACTCGGGTCAAAGAGGTCGCTTCTGAATGTGAGTCTACACACTGTGTCATCCATAGCGAAATGCTGGCTAACCAAAAAATGTCACCTGAACTTAACAACGTTTTGCAGGATGTGATTAAAATTATCAACCACATTAAAGTACACACACAGCAGTTTGCGCAGCTCTGTGAGGAGATGGGCGCAGAGCACACGTCTGTTTTTTTTTTTTTTTTTTTTTTTAATAAGTGCACTTTTTTGGTTTAAGTCGATATATTTATTTATTTATTTTTAATTTTTGCCTGCATTGGGTCTTCATTGCTGCGTGGGCTTTCTCTAGTTGCGGCTAGCCGGGGCTACTCTTCGTTGTGGAGCACGGGCTCTAGGAGCACAGGCTTCAGTAGTTGTGGCATGCAGGCTCTAGAGCGCAGGCTCAGTAGTTGCGGTGCATGGGCTTAGTTGCTCCATGGCATGTGGGATCTTCCCGGACCAGGGATCGAACCCGTGACCCCTGCATTTGCAGACAGATTCTTAACCACTGCGCTACCAGGGAAGTCCACGTCTTCTCTTATACACAGAAGTAAGATGGCTTTGTAAAGGTAGATCACTGGCCAGAGATTTTGAGTTATGAAGGCCATTCCAGAGATTTCTTTTAGAAGAACAGTCACCACTGGCAGCACATTTCAGTGACACAGAATGGGTTGCAATACTTGCTTACTTGTGTGACATATTCAACCTGCTCAACCAACTCAATCTGTCACTTCAGGGAGAACGACAGCTGTGTTCAAGTCGACAGATAAAGTGACTGCATTCAAAGCCAAACTGGAATTATGGGGGTGACGAGTGAACATTGGGATTTTTGACATGTTTCAAACATTAACAGAGATTTTGAAAGAGACTGAGCCAGGGCCTTCTTTCTCCCAGTTGGTGCATGATCACCTGTCTCAGCTTTGAAAAGAGTTTGAGCATTACTTCCCAACCACGAAAGACCCCTGAACTGGGAAGGAATGGATCCGCGACCCATTTGTGAATAAGGCAGGTGAATTGACTTTGTCCATGCTAGAAGAGGATCAATTGCTTGAGATGGCAAATGACGGTGACCTTAAAGTGTGTTTGAGACAACTTCAAATCTCCATACGTTCTGTATTAAAGTGAAGGTGGAATATCCTGAGATTGCCACTGAAAAGCCTGCTTCCATGTCCAACATCCTGTCTTTGTGAAGCAGGGTTTTCTGCAGTGAGAGCAACCAAAACAAGATCACGGAGTAGACTGGACATAAGCGACACACTTCGGGTGTCACTGTCTCCCATCATCCCAGATGGGACCACCTAGTTGCAGGAAAACAAGCTCAGGGCTCCCATTGATCCTGCATTATGGTGAGTTGTCTAATTACTTAATTATATATTACAATGTAGTAATAGAAATAAAGTGCACAATAAATGTAGAGCGCTTGACCGGTCCCTGGTGCCAAAAAGGTTGGGGACTGCTGGTTTGGAGCATCCAGTTCTGAAGGCACAAGTGGACAGAGGAGCTTTGGGAAACATTTAGGTATTAGGAAACCCAGGGTACAGGGATGAGAGTGCAGGCATACAGGTCAGAAACCTCAGGTAAACAACCCCAGGGGTTCCTCTCTGTGATCTTGGCCTCTTTTAAAAAGCTCACCTGAAAAGTTCAAAAGCACAGGCACAGAGCTAAGTCACAAAATTGCCGTGGGCTAGAACACAGGCCAAGAGTCTCTCTTTGGGCCAGGACAGGAAGGGCGGTGCAGGAACTCATAATATTAACAATGACCCTTTACGTTCGTGGAACACTTTATGATTTACAAGGTGGTTTTGCATCATCTTTACAGTTAATCTCACATGGTAGTCACTTGATCTGCAAGTTAGGTGTATCCAGTTACCCATTGCTACATAACAAACTCCCCCAAACTTAATGCCGATGCATCTAGAATGGAGCAATCACGTGGCTGGTAGTGGATGCAGGGATGTGGCCTGTTGGCTGGGACAACTGTTGGTTGTTCAGATGTTTACAGGAGGCCTCTCCAGGTGGCTTGGGCTTCTCAGGACATGACAGCTGGGTCCTGAAAGGGAGCATCCTGAAAGTGAGTGCTCCAAGAGACCAGAGTGGAAGCCCATGACTCCATATGATCTAGCCTCGGCAGCACAGGCTCATTTCCCTTGCATTCTCTTGGTCAAGCAAGTTGCTGAGGCCAACTCAGATTCAAGGGGAGGGAAATTAGACTGCACCTCTCAGTGGGAAGAGTAGCAGAGAATTGGGGGCCATCTTTAATCTACTGCTGTAGGTATTATGAGTCTCGTTTGACATTTTTTACACAAAATTAATCTACTTGAAGTGGTCTAGTGCCAGAACTGAATTGGATTGGGTCACAGGTTTGCTGACTCTAAATGTGGTATTCTTATAAAAATTCTGTGTGTGTGTGTGTGTGTGTGTGTGTGTGTGTGTGTGTGTGTGTGTGTGTGTATGTTTAAGCCCATGCTCTGTGCGTAACACCTCATGACTTCATGGTCATTTGGAGAATATAGAACCCTCTGGCGAGCTGGCCTCTCTCCTGGCTATCTTTTTTTGTTGCAATGATTTCCCATGGCCCTACTTTATACAAGGATGTCCCTTCATACAAACCAGAGGGCAGCCATTCTAGGTTCCAGATGTGAAAGGGGTGCAGCCTTTCCTCAAATCCTGGGGAGTTGAGCCCACCCAGGATCTTGAGCCAGCTATATGACTTGGCTCCTACAGCTTGTTGCTTTAGATACCAGGCCTTAGAGAACCCTGTATCTTACTGAGCAGCAGACAGAGACTCAGAGGTGGGGAGAGAGTTGCCTCAGGGTCCACAGCTAAGTCAGAGTTCAGACCAGGTCTGTGGTTTGACCCCCAGCTACAACCCATCCTGACCGCCCTTTCGAGGAGCACAGGAGTGGGACCTCTGAACCCCAGGGCTCCTGTTCCATCTCCATGCGTTTTTGGACACTCTCTCGCCAGCCACGGTCCCACATGCTCAACGCAGTAAGAGAAGGCCAAGGGCATGAAGAATGGCAATGGTTTCTGATGAGGGTAGATGGCAGCTTAATATTTATAAGAAGTTTTGCACTGTACTGTTACCTGATTCTGCAGATAACATGTGTGCTGTGTCTTCAGGGGCTCTCCTGTTATGTGCTTTTCAATGATCAGGCCTCCTGAAGCTTGGGCTTGACACTCCTCGCCCCGTATGTTGTATTGGATTCACTCAAACTGAATATGTTAGGTACCTTTGGAGAATTTTTTGCATTCAGTAGTTTTATGGGTATATTGTCTTTGCTTCTGCATTAAACTGGTTTACTAAATTGTTTCTGGAAAATAAAACCACAACTTTGGTTTGTTTCACAGTTCAGTTAAACAACAAAAAAGAGGGAATACTTAGTCTCTTTTTAGGTTGGCAGCTCAGCAAATTACAGAAGAGAGGTTTGCTGTGATTTGGGGTTTGCTGTTCAAGTCCTTGGTGGAGGCACAGAGGTTGGAACATGCTGGGAGGGGGGTCCCTGACTATGGAGGGTGGGAGGAGATTTCTGAATGAGAAGAGGCAGGTGGCTTGGCTTGGGGGAGAGCAGAAGAGGGAGCACTCAGAGAAACAGAAGAAGCAGAATTCTGTGGCTGCCCCTGTTAACACAAGGACTTTGAGGTCGAAGAGCAAGGGGACCATAAAAAAAAAAAAAATTCATGCTTGTAGTGATTGTAAGTTAGTTGTCTGAAAATTGAAATGGTCTAGGGCTTTATTATTATTTATCTATTGACCCATATTTTTCCAGGAAGAGTTGGGGAACACATTTAGCTGCTTATTACCTGCTGAGGAACTTTCAAGAACCAATGCCTGATTCCATTCTGAGGTCCTGATGCCATTGGTCTGGGGTGTGGCCTGGACATCAGGATTTTTAAAAACTTATCAGGAGATTCTGAAGTTTAAAGAAGGTGTAAAACTGGGAAAAGTAGGGCTCCAGGTATCCATCTGGATTTGAGCGACAATCTTCCTTACCAAATTCCCGGCTTGGATAATCATGTCTCAAGCTTCAAAGATGGAATATAATGTGTTGGTTGAAGAACTAACCTTCCTTATTTTGGATTCTAGATCTGCCGCTTTCAAACTGTGTGACCCCAGCTCTGATACTTGATATCGCTGAGCCTCGGTTCTCGTCTCTAAAATGGGTATAATTGTGGCAACTATGATTATGATGCTATTATGATGTTTAAGGGAGATAATCCATGTAAATAATTTAGAATTGTGCCAGCCATGTAACAAATGTTCAAAATGTTACTTATTACTAATTTTGTCATCTCCCCTCACTGACGAGGCCAAGTTTAGGTTTTCTCATATAGAATTTTCTCTAGGCAAAGACTGATTAAAATGAAATTTAAATTTCATGTGGTCCTAGGTGACCTCTCCTGGTTTATTCAGTTGGCCTTAGGTGGGACCTGGTTTGTTTGGAAACCTCCCTGGATAAATCTAATGTGCAGCTGGGGCTGAGAAGCAATCTTGGTGTCTGATTTTGTTTTACCTGTTCTTGCAGGAGCTTCTCAGGCACCTCTCTCAGCAATCTAGTCTTCAGGCTTATTTCAGATCCACTTCAAAACGGCTCGATTCCAGATAGTTGTCCTTTTTCTTTCATACTTCTTGTTTTTTTTTTTTTGATCAGAGTAAATGTGGACTATTACTTCTATTTAATCGCTTTTATTTTTCTAATTACCGTTTTTCCTGATTTTAAGAACCCATGTTTATTTTATTCCCCACACGGACATAAATAATGCAAATATTATATTACATTTTTGTCCATACTTTTGTCTATGTATCATGTGTTTATAAATGTAAGTTTTAAAATTGCAAAGTTAGTTTTGAAATCTGCTTCTTCTGCTCAACTTTATGTCCTAAGCACAGCCTCAAATGCTAGGGATTTAAAAAAAATTTTTTAAATTATGCATTCAGGTGTAATGTACAACATGGTGACTATAGTTAATACTGTATTGCATATTAGAAAGTTGCTAAGAGAATGGATCTTTTTTATTTATTTATTTTAAAATTTTTTGGCTGCGCCGTGGCATGTAGGATCTTAGTTCCCGGACTAGGGGTCAAACCGGTAACCCCTGCATTGGAAGTGCAGTCTTAACCACTGGACCACCATGGAAGTCCTTCAAATGCTAGGGATTTTTGAAAGTATAATAATTTCTTCTCTTTGGTTATTCTGATGTATCTCACTGTATTTTAGCATTCCCTTACTATCAGCTGTATTGGTTTCCTCAGGCTGCCTGAACAAAGTACCACAGACTGGGTGGCTTAAGACAACAGAAATCTATTCTCTCACAGTTCTAGAGGTTAGAAGTCTGCAACCAAGAAGGAGGCATGGTTGGTTCCTTCTGGAGGCTCAGAGGGAGAATCTGTTCCATGCTCTTCTCCTAGCTTCTGGAAGTTGCCTCCAGCTTCTGGTGTCCCTTGGCTTATAGACACATTACTCTAATATTTGTTTCCATCTTCACATGGTTTTGTGTCCCTGTATGTCTCTGTGTCCAAATTTCCCTCTTCTTATAAGGTCCTCTCTGATCCAGCATGACCTCATCTTAACTTGATTATATCTGCAAAGACCGTATTTTAAAATAAGGTCACATTCACAGGTACTAAGAGTTAAGACTTGAACATATTGTTTTGAGGGACACAATTCAACCAAGTACATCAACCAGTTGTTACTTCCACCTATCTTCTTTAGGGACCAATAAAAGTTTAGCTCTTCTTGATACTTCTATGTTTTATCTCCCTATGCTTTCCCATCCTTCTGTGAGTTCAGACAGGTGCTGAGAAAGCCAGGCGGAGGGTAAAACTGGGGCAAAGTGTTAATTTCTATCTTTTCCAGACACCCACCTTCCCTGGAGCAAGCAGGGTGCCTGCCTGAGAAGTCCAGGAGGGGCGGGCTGAGGTAGGGAGGGAAGCCACAGGTGGTTGGAGCAGGATTCCTGCAGCTGCCTGGCCACCTGGCTGGACAGCTGTTCTCCCGAGCAGGGAGCTGTGTAAGGCAGGGCCTGCCTGGCTTATCACAGCCTCTCCGAGAGTTACGTGATGCCAGAATGCCTGGTCAGATCTGTCAGTTCTGTTAAGCAACTGTTCTGGGGGATGGAGGAGTGGGGTTGGGGGCATGGAATCACCAAAATGATTGTTTATAGTGGCTGCTCAGTTTATTTATTTATTTATGTTTTGTTTTGTTTTTCTCTTTGTAAAAAAAAATTTTTTTTCTTGGAGTACAATTGCTTTACAATGTTGTGTTAGTTTCTACTGTACAGCAAAGTGAATCAGCTATACGTATACATATATCCCCTCTTTGTTGGATTTCCTTCCCATTTAGTTCACCACAGAGCATTGAGTAGAGTTCCCTGTGCTATACAGTAGGTTCTCATTAGTTATCTATTTTATACATAATATCAATAGTGTATATATGTCAATCCCAATCTCCCAATTCATTCCCCCCCCTCCTTTCTCCCTTGGCATCCATACGTTTGTTCTCTATGTCTGTGTCTCTATTTCTGCTTTGTAAATAAGATTGTCTATACCAATTTTCTCAGATTCCACATATATGCATTAATATACAGTATTTGTTTTTCTCTTTTCTGACTTACTTCACTCTGTATGACAGTCTCTAGGTCCATCCACATCTCTACAAATGACCCAGTTTCATTCCTTTTCATGGCTGAGTAATATTCCATTGTATATACATACCATATCTTCTTTATCCATTCCTCAAAATCTTTTGCACAGCAAAGGAAACCATAAACAAGTTGAAAAGACAACCCTCAGAATGGGAGAAAATATTTGCAAACAAAGCAACTGACAAAGGATTAATCTCCAAAATATACAAACAGCTCATGCAGCTCAATATCAAAAAAACCAAATAACCCAATCAAAAAATGGGCAGAAGAACTAAATAGACATTTCGTTCTATGGCGGATGGGAAAATTCCACCCGCCGTGTCCCATTTTTCTATGGGAAAAAATGCTCAACATCACTAATTATTAGAGAAATGCAAATCAAAACTACGATAAGATGTCACCTCACACCGGTCAGAAAGGCCATCATCACAAAATCTACAAACAATAAATGCTGGAGAGGGCGTGCCCTCTTGCACTGTTGATGGGAATCTAAATTGATACAGCCACTATGGAAAACAGTATGGAGGTTCCTTAAAAAACTAAAAATAGAATTACCATATGACCCAGCAGTCCCACTCCTGGGCATATACTCAGAGAAAACCACAATTCAAAAAGACACATACACCCCAATGTTCATTGCAGCACTATTTACAATAGCCAGGACATAGTGACTGCTCAGTTTAGACAAGTATTGACCCAAGGGCACCCACAGTTACTGGTTCAGCTGGGATGGTCTGTTCCAGGGGTCGGCTTACTACACCCTGCAGGCCAGGCCCAGCCCACTGCCTGCTGTGTACAGGGAGCTAAGAATTGCCTTTACAAATGAACATCTGCAATTGATTTGATGATAGGGAGCACTGGCTTTGAATCCCAAGTAAGTAAAGTGTTGTCCCCCACCCCCAATGAATCTCACTCTTCTCATTATTAGATCTTTATTATAAAAAAATCATACTCAATGATCATATTTTGAATTTCATCAATAAAAAATTCCTGGAATTTTTTTTTTCTATCTTGTTACGAAAGTATGTGTTATAGCTTCAACATTACCTCTAGGCCTGCAAAGTCTAAAATCTCTACTATCTAGCCCTTAACAGAAAAATTTTGCCAATCCTTGGTCTGGCCAAGTAGTCTGAAGCACTAGCAAACATCCAAAAACCTGCAGGGCTTTTAAAAACACAGACTTCTGGATCCCACCCCTGGAGTTTCTGATTCAGTAAGTCTGGGGTAGGGCCCAGTCATTTCCATTTCTAACCAGTTCCCAGATGCCGCTGGTGCTGCTAGTCTGGGAGCAACCCTTTGAGAACCACCAGTCTGTCTGTTCAACAACCAATTAACAAACATTTTTCTAGGAGGCAGCATCATGTAGTGCTCACAAGGACAGGCACGAGCATCAGGGCTGGGTCGTTGTCCAGTTCTGCCACTAACTCTGTGATCTTGGGTATGTTATTTATGTCTTGAGCCTTAATTTCCTCACTTGTAAAATGGGGATAATGAAAGTGCCTCCTTCATAAGGGTTGTGAAGGTTTAAATAAAACCAAGCTTGCAAAGCTCTTAGCACACTTTAGCTAGTCTTTAAACCCTTGCCTTCAGACAATTTACAGTTTGGGGCCATGGAAATGAGACTAAGAGAACAGTATTGAGTGGCAAGGGCTGTGAAAAGCAAGAGCAGAGGAGCAATTCAGGAGGATTTCCTGTGAGAAGTGAGGTTATGTGCTGAGCATGTGTGAAGGATGGGAAGGCAAATAGGACAACTTATGGAGGCTTGGAGGTGGGAATTAGATTGGTATGCTTTTTGAACAGAGAGGAATTTAGACTGCCCAGTGGGTAGGAAAGCTGCCAAGTGGCCCAGGAGACAGGGAAATTGTGCCACTTCTGGGGGTCCAGTGAGAACCTCACAGCACAGATGCAGCGTGTGTGGGCAAGAGCCTAGGAGTCCTAGAAACTGCTCTTGGGCTTTGATCAAAACTTCGGAGCTTGGGGAAGCTGAAATGTCCTGCCTGTTTCTCAAACCCCAATTGCGCTTCTTGGGGCTGCTCAGTGGGCGGGCCTCATCCCTGTGTCTCCGTTCTGTTTACCCCACAAGCATTCCTGTCGTTTGGTAAAAACTGCTGCCTGGCAGAGAAGCCTTGGGAAGCTTTGCTCTGTCTTCTAAGAAACAGGAAGTCATTATTTGCCCAAAGCAAACAAACTCACAAACTGCAGGGTTCACATTCAGTCCAAAGCTGCAGTCCCAGGAGGTGTGTGTGTGGGCTGAGGACGCGGGGACCCGAGCAAAGAATCCTTTCCCCTCCCTTCTCCCCTGGCCAAATAAACAACTGCGATAATTTCACAGCCATGACTTGCTGGAAGCCTTGAGGTAAGTCACCCCCGCACAATGTATAGAGGCTGAGCAGAGTTTTCTTCCCCAGACAGTATCCATTCCCAAGTGGGGCTCTTCTTCCCATGACATCAGCAAAACCATTTCCATGATTCCTGGAATTGGAGGGAAATTAACCTCCCACGTGCCGTGTTTCTTTCCTTTACCAAGAGAGAAGAAGGGAATGAGCATTTATTGGAAGCTTACTGTCTGCCTGTGTTTGGCACCAGCCTTGCCTAGGTTCTTTCATTGAAATCTTGCAACATCCCTGTCAAATGGGAACTGTTTTCTGCATTTTACAGATGGGAAAATATGAGGCTCTGAAAGGATGGTCACTCTCCCAATGTCACTGACTAGAGCTGCCATTTGAATTCCTGTCTGGCCGATTGTACACGTGCTCAAAGCCACAAGCTTCTCTGTTACTTTTAGAGTTGCTAGTAATGCCGTTTCTCCCTCCCCGACTTCCTTTAAAAAGTTTTGTCTTGACTCTTCACAAATGGGATGTATAACTTTTCTGCAGCATATGCAGTTCATGAGGCTAAGGGAATAGCACTGTCCTACTTATGTGGGGCTTGTAGGAAAAAACTGCGAGAATGGTGCCCCCCTGAAGAACATCCCAAATAGGACACTACAAAGGACACAGAGAGTAAGCCAACACGATTTACTGTTTACCTTATGCGGGCTGCATGTGACACAGTGTGTGTGGGGACAGAAGAAGGCTGTCAGCAGAGAGGGGCTATGAGAAGACATCTCTAATCTCCTGGTTGGGTGGAGAAGGCTTGTCGCTAACCTGGGGTTGGATGAACTGTGTGTTCAAAGGGTAGTGTTTGAAAGCACAGAGCACAGTGACCTCTGGAGCCAGAATGCTTGGGTTCAAATCTTGGCTTTACCAGGTATTAGCCGTGTGCTCTTTTGTTACCTTAGTTGCTGCTTCTGTGAAATGGGGATAATAAAAGTTCCTATCTCACAGGCAGTAAAGTGCTTACAAATGTGCCTGGAACATGTGAACCCAGGACTCAGGAACCGCTGGAATGCAGGAAAAGGGCAGCCTCTCCAGCCAGCTCAGGATGGGGTGGGCCCTGCCCAAACCCATGCAGCCCCTCTGGCTCTGGGCCCCAAACCCATCTCGAGGCCCAAACAGATCAACTGGGCGTGACCTTGGTGAGGCTGTATCTTTCTTCTTGACAGATGTTTGGACGACTGTAGTGAAACCTCTTGGCCAAACCTTTGAAATATTCAAGTATATTTATTCCAACCAATTAATTATTCATGAGTCATAGTCTTCAACATTAATCAGTTTCTTCATCCAGGCTTTAAGAAGAAAACCAAGAACTGCAACCAAGATTGAAAAACAAAAAGGACAGAAAGTCTATTTGTATGTATCTTCTCATCCTGTATAACCAAGCCCCTCCCAATGGGCTTCCCCATCTTCTCTGTGCTTGTTTAGGGAGCTCAACGACAGGTGACTCTTGAAGGGACCATTTGTGCTGAGGCTGGCTGAGGGCTTCAGATATCCTCTGTGGCAGAGAGGGCCTAGCAATGTGTGGCGTCCCTGAACCCTCAACTGTGGTTGGCACCAGTGCCCGAGAGACTGGGGAGGGACTTCCTTTGAGACGTCACTTCTTTACCTAGTCTACCTGAAGAGTTCTTCGGTTACAAAGATAATTGTAATTATATCACAAGCTGGGTCTTCATAATGCTCAATACTGGTCAGTAGCAAGAATAATAGTACTGATGGTGATTGTAACTTTTAAGTGCTTACTACGTCCCAAGCATGGCCTTGAATCCCTTAAAGTATTAGCGAAGTCTTTCTTTTGCAAGTAATAGAGAACCTAGCTATAGCAGAGGCTGCTGGCACCAGCCTCTATCCTCTTGGCCCCATCATTTTCATGAGCACCAACCCACCTTCCAGCTGCCAGCTCCTGCAACTCTGTCTGAGGGACTTTTCTGAAAGCGGAGGTCCACTCTGCCTGTTCTCAGGTCAGGCGAGCTGTGCCAGGGAGGGAATGCCTTTCATTCATACACTGGAGCAGACCTCAACCTTGACAAGGGGAGCCCGTGTATAAGTATCCTGGCCCTTGGCCTTTGGGCTGGGATAACTCTGAGAGGTGTGTTTGCATTGTTTCCAGAGCTTCTCCATGGGACTATGTTTCTGCCGCCCACAGTGACACTTGCTAGATAATGTCTCCGTTACTGGCTTTCTTCCCTTCTCTGCCTCACTCCCCTACTCTCCTTTCCATGTTTCCTACAGTTGGCTCCCACATAAATGCCTTGTGGGTGAGTCTTTGTCTTTCTGGGGAAAATAAATGAAGACTCCCAAATCAGACTGTCTTAAGGTAAAAAAGAAGTGTATTTGCTTGCGTAACTGAACATCGGGCTTCAGGACTGGCTTGAGTCAGGTTTGCAGTGATGTCCGCGGCCTCCCCCGAAGTCTGCTCTTGGCTCTGTCTCCTCTGATTTGACTCTATCCTCCAGTTTTTCTAGCTGCCCTCAGGCTCACATCATCACCATATCCAAGCCAGAGGAGGAGAAAGACCAATTCCCTGATAACTTAAAGGCTTGGAGAGTGGAGTCTTACTACTCCCAGCTGCCCAGACTTGAGCCATGTACCATCCTTGTAGCAGTCACAGTGGCTGGGTAGGTGGTGTGTGCCGATTGCTCATTCTGAGCTGGGTGTTCCACCCCGGGAAGGTCCCAGGCTGAGAGCAGGGACAGGGTGGTTTTCCCACAGAGAACTTGGAGCACTGTCACTGCACGGAAGGCAATGGGATGCTGGCTGCAAACACAAAAGGTAGCACCAATATTTGTGCATTCCTTTCTTCCTCACGCAAGGTTTTCTTCTCAACAGGGAGGACCCCGAGTCTGAGAACAGTTATTCCTCCAAGGTCACCCAGCTGGAAAGGGGCAGAGTGACCTGGGTATGCTGATTTAACTGTTTCTAACACTTTCTCTGCTGTCCGCATTGACTTAAATGTATTAAAATGAGTGAACGTACATTCATTCCCCATGCTTTTGATTTAGGGCCAAAGCCCTGTTTTCGGGTGTAGGCTCCGCTGATTCCCAATGCCTCTCATCTCTCTTGTGTAGAGCATTCCCACAGTGGCTCGCCTATGGTTCTCACTTCAGTGTCTTTAGACGGAAATGCTTGGTAAGCGGTCTGAGTACAGCATTCTCTTAGATTTGCACATGCCCCTCCTCAATCTTTTACATTTGTCTCCTCCACTGCTATCTGATTTGACAGTAATCTTTTTTGGAAACTTGCCTTCATTGAGCTTTTCCAAAGCAATCAACTTAATTTTCATGGAAACAAAAGTTCTCTTTCGTTTTGTATTTCACCAGTTTACAAGATAGTTAATTAAATTACTTGAGCACAGTGACACATGCAGCTGGCATCAGTAGGTTTGGGAACACACATAGCTGACTCTTGGTTGGCACACAGCTCAGCTGGCAGAAGATGGTACAGGTATCCTAGAGGGACGACCTGCCAGCCGAGAGGGTCAGCCTGCTGTGGGCGGCAGAGAAGATTTTACAGCAAGGAGGGGAGCACTGGCCAGCTGGGGCCGTTGGTTGAGGGAAGCTGCTTGAGAGCGTCTCTGTAAGCATCTAGAACCCTGCCTGGGACGTAGAAGGTGTTCATATGGGGTGGCCGCTGTCAGGCAAGACAGGGATTAGCTGTAGAACATTCCTTCTGTGGCCACAGTTCCCCTGCTTAGTCATCTGAGGTTGTGCAGGAAGTGACAGAACCGCATGCCCTGATTGTCCTTAAGGTCATGGAAATGACTTGTCCCTCATGTGATCAGAGAGCCTCAGCGTGAGGGAGAAGTGAGGGTGGGAGATACCAAAGCACACCTCTTTCCCCCACCACACGCTGGATCCTTGTGACCCTCCCATGGGTCCCCAAGTGAGTATGCATTTGATGTCCTGCTCTGTGTACTGGTGGCTAAAGGGCATTTTTTTACGGCCACCACTGCCTAGGCATGCTTTTGCGCAAATTATAAAAAGGTACCCCCTTTGGGTGGATGAATGATGAAAAGGTGCTCTCTCTGGACACATGAGTCCCAGTCTCCAGGTCAACACAGCCCCTTGGCAGAGCACACGGCTTGGCTAGTGGAGCATGCGCTTATTACCAGGCCCTTCATCCCCTACACCCAGGTGCTTTTGGGCAGTGCACAAACTGTGCAACCACACAAGGGAGACCTTTGGCAAGTTCCCATAGTTCTAAGCCAAGGGACAGAGTGTAGCAGTCAGGTAGTGCTCTTCACACGCCACCAGCAGCAATATCCCCGGGAACTTGCTAGAAATGCACATTCATGGGCCCTGCTCCAGCCCTGCTGAATCACAATCTCTGGAGGTGGAGTCCAGGCATCTGTGTTTTAACAAGCCCTCCAGGTACTTCTGATGCTTGCTGAGAACCACAGCAGTCAGAACTGCTGCAGCCCTGGTCAGCCTGCCTATTTACAGCTGTTGAGCACAGCAGAGCCTGCCGTTCCCTCTCCAGCCGACAGATTTGAGTCCACCCAGGCTGGGTCCCCGAGGCTGTTGGGAGGTCCTGCTTGTTCAGAACAGGACTTGTCAATATCACCACCAAACCCACCTCAACAAGTGCAACCCCTGCATTTCTCATGACTTTTTGCTTTGTGGGAATGAGGAAAACTATTCATTTCCTGGAGCAGAGGACTTCTGCCAAGTCCCAGGCAGAGCTGGGCCTCATGTTCCAGGGGATTGAATGCCCCTCAGAATTGGGCTGAGAGGATGTGAGAGCTAGAGTGGGACTGTTTGGGTATGTGGGGAAGCAAATTCCCACACCCCAGACAAGTTCATCCTGCATTTGCGACTGTGAACCAAGGCAGAATGTTGGGGAATGCTCAGCTCCTTCCCCCTCCCCCAAGAAAATGCAATTTCTTTACTTTCTATGATTAGCCTGTCCTTGTGAGCCCACGATCATTTCTTGCACCCCATCCCTCCCCTCTGGGTAGCAGGGATAAAGCATATTTTGTCAGTTAGTGTTTCCTCTGCCCTGCATACTTTAAATTGTCTCTATCTGGTAAACATTGGATCTCTTTCAAGTCTGAGCTCCGATGGAGGCTGCTTCATCCTTCTGCTTGCTTCTTTCCAAGGTGAGGTCTGGGTGTGGGGAAACTGGTCACTTCGTCATCCCAGTGTTTTGAGGGTAATGATTAGGGCATTTTGCAGGCAAAACAATACCTCCCAGAGGCAAAGAAACCATGGCTTGAGTTTCGAACACCAGAAGTCTATGTTAAAAACTCAGTGAGGTCTAGTACAAATTTTAGTATTTAAAGCAGTAAGAATTAGAGGCACAAAAAGTAAAGCAAAGCAAAACAAAACCCTTTATATGTGGAAAGGGGAAGAATTAGGCTAGCTTTATCCTCCTTTCTCAACTGTGAAAGGAAGTTTGAAAGAAGTTGATTATATTGCAGAAATTGAGAGAAACTTCCACTGTTCTAAAGTTCTGGGCCCAGCCCACATATCCTCAGAAGGTATGGAGACCCCAGTGCCTGCCAGGGAGCACCGGATACTGTGCTGAAAGGAGGGGGAGCATATTGTGATCAGAGAGCCCATTTGGATTCAGTGGATACCACATTTACTTGCTGTGTGATTTTGGGTGAATTTCTTAACTTCTCTGAGCCATCAGTCAAATCAGTCAAATTACTGCAATATACTGTAATATCAAATAGGTATGTGGTACAGAAGGGGATGTAGGAATTAAAAGTATGTATTTGAAGTACTGGCACACAGTAGACATTTGAGTGTTAGTTTCTTTCCCTCACTATTCACTTATCGATAAAACATACTTTATGTTATGGTTATATGTGGGAAGGTCCTAGTGAGTGATTGCTAAGAGCTGGTGCTCATAGAGACTGAGGTGAGAGAATGCAGGCTCTACATGCTTTTAGCAGTGTGAAACGAGGTGGTTGCTTAGTTTCTTGAAACCTCTGTTTCTTCCTCCGTAAGAAGGGAGATCACCTTAGTACTTACCTTGAATGATTGTTGAGAAGATTAACTAAGATGTTTATAGAACTGTGCTTAGACTATGCTGGGCACATAGTGTATATGAAAACTATTAATATAACTATAACATTTAAGAATATAGGGCGTCGACTGACATGCATGGAATAGCGACTGTGGGCCAGGCTCTCTGTTGAATGCCATGGATACAGAGACCAGCGGGCCGCAGTTTGGGGCCATAGCAGTCTTCTAGTCTGGTTAGGGATACAGAAAATTAATCTGGTGTTTCTCGTAGCGAGTGGGTGATGATAGCTGTAGGACAGGTCAGAGCATATGGGAGGGTCCCAGATCTGAATAGTCTGGGTGGAAGGCACGAGGGCAATGGAGGGGTGGGGTAGGAAAGACATTCAGGCAAGGAAAGTGCAGAGGCAAAGGCTGGGAGGCTGCAAGCAAGATGGAGGAATGGAAGTTGTGAAGTTCAGGTGGAGCCTGGAGCCTGCTCAGGGCTGAGGAGGAAGAGGCATGGGGCAAGGGGGGCTACACTGTTGGCCCACGCAGCCATGCATGGTTGTCTGCTCTGTTCACTGCTGTCTCCCCCTTCTCTCCCTCCTGTGCTGGGCAAGGAGGAAACAATATGTAATTGGTTAGACTAAAGGAAAGTGAAAGAAGAGGTTGAGAAGGAGGCAAGAGGGGATCATACCCCAGTAACACCTCTGGCAGAAATAAGGTCCAGGGTGATGGCTGCAGGAGGTGCCCAGCCTTCCCTTTGCTAGGAGCGTCAGGTGGGGACACCTGGGACACAGGCTTACTGGGTGGCAGTGAGGGCAGGAGAGGAAAAGCTGATGAGGCTGCTTGCGAGGGCAGTGGAGGTGAGTGCCAGGGAGGCTGCAGTTTTGACTTAGCAGTTCTGTGAGTGTGCAGAGTGCTCCTAGGAAATGGGGGGCACTGTTCAGGGTCCAGAACAGGGTGCCCTGAAGTTGGGGCACCATCAACGCAGCTGTGGGACTTTTCTCTCACAAGCCTCAAGTGACCAGTGTAGGTGCAAAGAAGGGGACGGGGCCACCATCAAAGCTTCAGGTGTTGTTGGGTGTGAGCGATGGAATGCGAGTGATGGGCCATGGTGTCTGGGCTGGGAAGGAGAAGGCGGGAGACAAAGGATCCAGCCGATTCCACGATAATGGAGGCCAGGAGGCTAAGGCCAGAACAAGGATAATGGAGGCCCATCTCATTGCACGGGGGCAGTTTCCCTGCCTTTGCCTGAAATTCCACCACCATCTCTGTATACCTAATTTTCTCATCCTTCAAGGTTCCCCTCGAACACGCTTTCAGCATCTCAGAGCTGGAATTTCTCCCTTTCTTGAACTCCTATCCTCTTTAGGGTTGTAATTATTTGCCCAGACAGCTTGTCTTTCTCATGAGAATGTAAGCTCCTGGAGACCACCCTCATAGTCTCTGCAGACTCTGGTGAAGTTCATCTTGTGAATAGATGAATTTGCATTTGTGGAACCAATGGACAAATCAATTCAATTTCTGGTCAACATTCCCTTAGAGTTAAGAAAATAACAATAATTCAGTCTGTAGATTCTCTTTCTGTAGAAAGGAAATGTTGCATGAGAAAAAACATAGGTTTTTTTTATTTTGAATTTTTTTTTTTATACAGCAGGGTCTTATTAGTTATCTATTTTATACATATTAGCACATATATGTCAATCCCAATCTCCCAATTCATCCCACCACCACAACCCGCCCCCCCTGCTTCCCCCCCTTGTTGTCCATACGTTTGTTCTCTACATCTGTGTCTCTATTTCTGCCTTGCACACTGGTTCATCTGTACCATTTTTCTAGATTCCACATATATGTGTTAATGTACAATATTTGTTTTTCTGACTTGCTTCACTGTGTATGACAGTCTCCAGGTCCACCCACATCTCTACAAATGACCCAGTTTGTTCCATTTTATGGCTGAGTAATATTCCATTGTATATATGTACCACATCTTCTTTATCCATTCGTCTGTTGATGGGCATTTAGGTTGCTTCTATGACCTGGCTATTGTAAATAGTGCTGCAGTGAACATTGGGGTGCATGTGTTTTTTTGAATTATGGTTTTCTCTGGGTATATGCCCAGTAGCAGGATTGCTGGGTCGTATGGTAGTTCTATGTTTAGTTTTTTAAGGAACCTCCATACTGTTCTCCATAGTGGCTGTATCAATTTACATTCCCACCAGAAGTGCAAGAGGGTTCCCTTGTCCCCACACCCTCTCCAGCATTTATTGTTCGTAGATTTTGTGATGATGCCCATTCTAACCGGTGTGAGGTGATACCTCATTGTAGTTTTGATTTGCATTTCTCTAATAATTAGTGATGTTGAGCATTGTTTCATGTGTTTGTTGGCGATCTGTATATCTTCTTTGGAGAAATGTCTATTTAAGTCTTCTGCCTATATTTTGATTGGGTTGTTTTTTTTTTAATATTGAGCTGCATGAGCTGTTTATATATTTTGGAGATTAATCCTTTGTTGATTCATTTGCAAATATTTTCTCCCATTCTGAGGGTTGTCTTTTCGTCTTATTTATAGTTTCCTTTGCTGTGCAAAAGGTTTTAAATTTCATTAGGTCCTATTTGTTTATTTTTGTTTTTATTTCCATTACTCTAGGAGGTGGGTCAAAAAAGATCTTGCTGTGATTTATGTCAAAGACTGTTCTGCCTATGTTTTCCTCTGAGAGTTTTATAGTGTCCAGTCTTACATTTAGGTCTCTAATCCATTTTGAGTTTATTTTTGTGTATGGTGTTAGGTAGTGTTCTAATTTCATTCTTTTACATGTAGCTGTCCAGTTTTCCCAGCACCACTTATTGAAGAGGCTGTCTTTTCTCCATTGTATATCCTTGCCTCCTTTGTCGTAGATTAGTTGACCATAGGTGCATGGGTTTATCTCTGAGCTTTCTATCCTGTTCCATTGATCTGTATTTCTGTTTTTGTGCCAGTACCATATTGTCTTGATTACTGTAGCTTTGTAGTATAGTCTGAAGTCAGGGAGTCTGATGCCTCCAGCTCTGTTTTTTTCCCTCAAGTTTGCTTTGGCTATTTGGGGTCTTTTGTGTCTCTATACAAATTTTAACACTTTTTGTTCTAGTTCTGTAAAAAATGTCATTGGTAATTTGATAGGGATTGTATTGAACCTGTAGATTGCTTTGAGTAGTATAATCATTTTCACAATATTGATTCTTCCAACCCAAGAACATGGTATATCTCTCCAACTGTTTGTGTCATCTTTGATTTCTTTCATCAGTGTTGTATAGTTTTCTGAGTACAGGTCTTTTACCTCCTTAGGTAGGTTTATTCCTGGTATTTTATTCTTTTTGTTGGAATGGTGAATGGGATTGTTTCCTTAATTTCTCTTTCTGATCTTTTGTTGTTAATGGATAGGAATGCAAGAGATTTCTGTGCATTAATTTTGTATCCTGCTACTTTACCAAATTCATTGATTAGCTCTAGTAGTTTTCTGGTCATATCTTTAGTATTATCTATATATAGTATCATGTCATCTGAAGACAGTGACAGTTTTACTTCTTCTTTTCCAATTTGGATTCCTTTTATTTCTTTTTCTTCTCTGATTGCTGTTGAATAACTAGGACTTCCGAAACTCTGTTGAATAATAGTGGCGAGAGTGGACATCCTTGTCTTGTTCCTGATCTTAGAGGAAATACTTTCAGTTTTTCACCATTGAGAATGATGTTTGCTGTAGGTTTGTTGTATATCGCCTTTATTTTATTGAGGTAGTTTCCCTCTATGCCCACTTTCTGGAGAGTTTTTATCATAAATGGGTGCTGAATTTTATCAAATTTTTTTTCTGCAGCTATTGAGATGATCATATGGTTTTCTTCAATCTGTTAATATGGTGTATCACATTGATTGATTTGCATATATTGAAGAATCCTTGCATCCCTGGGATAAATCCCACTTGATCATGGTGTATAATCCTTTTAATGTGTTGTTGGATTCTGTTTGCTAGTATTTTGTTGAGGACTTTTGCATCTATATTCATCAGTGATATTGGTCTGTAATTTTCTTTTTTTTCTGCAGTATCTTTGTCTGGTTTTGGTATCAGGGTGATGGGGTCCTCATAGAATGAGTTTGGGAGTGTTCCTTCCCTGCAGGTTTTTGGAAGAGTTTGAGAAGGATGGGTGTTAGCTCTTCTCTAAATGTTTGTTAGAATTCACCTGTGAAGCCATCTGGTCCTGGACTTTTGTTTGTTGGAAGATTTTTAATCACAGTTTCAATTTCTTGTGATTGGTCTGTTCATATTTTCTATTTCTTCCTGGTTCAGTCTTGGAAGGTTTTACCTTTCTGAGAATTTGTCCATTTCTTCCAGGTTGTCCATTTTATTGGCATAGAGTTGCTTGTAGTAGTCTCTTATGATGCCTTGTATTTCTGCGGTGTCCGTTGTAACGTCTCCTTTTCATTTCTAATTTTGTTGATTTGAGTCCTCTCCCTCTTTTTCTTGATGAGTCTGGCTAAAGGTTTATCAATTTTGTTTATCTTCTCAAAGAACCAGCTTTTAGTTTTCTTGATCTTTGCTATTGTTTTCTTTGTTTCTATTTCATTTATTTCTGCTCTGATCTTTATGATTTCTTTCCTTGTACTAACTTTAGGTTTTGTTTGTTCTTCTTTCTCTAGTTCCTTTAAGTGTAAGGTTAGATTGTTTACTTGAGATTTTTCTTGTTTCTTGAGGTAGGATTGTATTGCTGTAAACTTCCCTCTTAGAACTGCTTTTGCTGCATCCCATAGGTTCTGGATCATCATGTTTTTGTTGTCATTTTTCTCTAGGTATTTTTTGATTTCCTCTTTGATTTCTTCAGTGATATTTTGGTTATTTAGTAATGTATTATTTAGCCTGCATGTGTTTGTGTTTTTTACATTTATTTCTAATCTCATAGCATTGTGGTCAGAAAATATACTTGATATGATTTCAATTTTCTTAAATTTACCGAGGCTTGATTTGTGACCCAAGATGTGATCTATCCTGGAGAAGGTGCTGTGGGCCCTTGAGAAGAAAGTGTATTCTGTTGTTTTTGGATGGAATGTCCTATAAGTTTCAATGAAATCTGTCTGGTCTGTTGTGTCATTTAAAGCTTGTGTTTCCTTCTTAATTTTCTGTCTGGATGATCTGTCCATTGGTGTAAGTGAGATGTTAAAGTCCCCCACTATTATTGTGTTACTGTTGATATCCTCATTTATAGCTGTTGGCATTTGCCTTATGTATTGAGGTGCTCCTATGTTGGGTGCATATCTATTTATAATTGTTATATCTTCTTCTTGGATTGATCCCTTGATCATTATGTAGTGTCCTTCCTTGTCTCTTGTAGCGTTCTTTATTTTAAAGTCTATTTTATCTGATGTGAGTATTGCTACTCCAGCTTTCTTTTGATTTCCATTTGCATGGAATATCTTTTTCCATCCCCTCACTTTCAGTCTGGATGTGTCCCTAGGTCTGAAGTGGGTCTCTTGTAGACAGCATATATATGGGTCTTGTTTTTGTATCCATTCAGCGAGCCTGTGTCTTTTGGTTGGAGCGTTTAATCCATTCACATTTAAGGTAATTATGGATATGTTCCTATTACCATTTTCTTAATTGTTTTGGGTTTGTTTTTGTAGGTCCTTTTCTTCTCTTGTGTTTCCCACTTAGAGAAGTTCCTTTAGCATTTGTTGTAGAGCTGGTTTGGTGGTGCTGAATTCTTTTAGGTTTTGCTTATCTGTAAGGATTTTAATTTCTCTGTTGAATCTGAATGAGATCCTTGCTGTGTCGAGTAATCTTGGTTGTAGATACTTCCCTTTCATCACTTTAAATATGTCATGTCACTCCCTTCTGGCTTGCAGGGTTTCTGCTGAGAAATCAGCTGTTAACCTTATGGGAGTTTCCTTGTATGTTATTTGTTGTTTTTCCCTTGTTGCTTTTAATAATTTTTCTTTGTCTTTAATTTTTGTCAATTTGATTTCTGTGTGTCTCTGTGTGTTTCTCCTTGGGTTTATCCTGCCTGGGACTCTCTGCACATCCTGGACTTGGGTGGCTATTTCCTTTCCCGTGTTAGGGAAGTTTTAGACTATAATCTCTTCAGATATTTTCTCGGGTTTTTTCTCTCTCTCTTTTCCTTCTGGGACCCCTATAATGCGAATGTTGTTGTGTTTAATGTTGTCCCAGAGGTCTCTTAGGCTGTCTTCATTTCTTTTCATTCTTTTTTCTTATTCTGTTCCATGGCAGTGAATTCTACCATTCTGTCTTCCAGGTCACTTATCCTTTCTTCTGCCTCAGTTATTCTGCTGTTGATTCCTTCTAGTGTAGTTTTCGTTTCAGTTATTGTATTGTTCATCTCTGTTTGTTTGTTCTTTAATTCTTCTAGGTCTTTGTTACACATTTCTTGCATCTTCTCAGTCTTTGCCTCCATTCTTTTTCTGAGGTTCTGGATCATCTTCACTATCAATATTCTGAATTCTTTTTCTGGAAGGTTGCCTATCTCCACTTCATTTAGTTGTTTTTCTGGGGTTTTATCTTGTTCCTTCATCTGGTACATAGTCCTCTGCCTTTTCCTTTTGTCTATCTTTCTGTGAATGTGGTTTTTGTTCCCCTGGCTGCAGGACTGTAGTTCTCCTTGATTCTGCTGTCTGCCCTCTGGTGGATGAGGCTATCCTAGAGGCTTCTGCAAGCTTCCTGATGGGAGGGACTGGTGGTGGGTAGAGCTGGGTGTTGCTCTGGTGGGCAGAGGTCAGTAAAACTTTAATCTGCTTGTCTGCTGCTGGGTGGGGCTGAGTTCCCTCCCTGTTGGTTGTTTGGCCTGAGGCAACCCAGCACTGAGCCTACAGGCTCTTTGGTGGGGCTAATGGCCGACTCTGGGAAGGCTCACGCCAAGGATTACTTCCCAGAACTTCTGCTGCGAGTGTCCTTGTCCCGTCAGTGAGCCACAGCCACCCCCTGCCTCTGCAGGAGACCCTCCAACACTAGCAGGTAGGTCTGGTTCAGTTTCCTATGGGGTCACTGCTCCTTCCGCCAGGTCCTGACGCGCACACTACTTTGTGTGTGCCCTCCAAGAGTGGAGTCTCTAAAAACATAGGTTTTTGAGACTTGGATTTCCTTGTCGTGAAATGCATCAGTGTCCTAGGAATCAGAAATAGCATATAAGCAGGACATCTCCTGGCCCACATGATAGCACATTATGAAAAGGCACCCCTCACTTCAGGAGATGCAGCCTGCAGAAGGACAAAGGGTTTGGCAAGTGGATTTCAGTTTCCGCTTGCCACTCTGCCAGACACCTTTGTGGAAAGCACAACTGGAAATTGTGGCTTTGCTTAAATGCCTGGTACACAGTAGTCATTAAATCAAGGTAGCTATTATATTTATAGTTATTATTAATACAATATTATTGTTGTTATGCATGGTGCCCACCTGGCACTGCATGCAGACAGATCCTTTGATTAATATTTCTCTACAGTTGAAAGTTTTCTATTTTAAAGATTCAAGTCATAGGCACACAGGAGCACAGTCTGCCTTGAAGACGAAAAATGAAAGGCTGTAGTAAATGATGCTAGTAGAATTATACTTTCCTCATTACAGAAGTAATATGACCCTGCTTTAGGGCTCCAAGCTCCCTCAGATGCTGAAATTTAAAAGACAGGGCCTAGAACAGAGCCCCAGAGTAAAAGGGAAGATTGTAGAAAGCCATATAAATGGATTTGATATCTTGTTAGTGGTCTCTATTCTCTTGCTAGGGCTAGGGAAGCCAACTTATTATCAATAAAAAAGAATAAACACTTTATAGGAAGCTATTTTCACTGTCACCAAACGTTTTATATACCTGTCAATAATTGTTAACAGTTAAATATGACATATTGATGAATACAGTGGGACAAAAGGATACTTATTTTCTGTTTCGGGTGAAAAGACTTTATACTTTTTCTTTTATGGTTGGAAGTAATCCAACTCACAAACTTCAGCTATCTATAATCCTCTATGGGATGGCAAAAAGAAAAAGAAAATTCTGAAAGGAGGCTTTTTAGCCAAGAGCCCAACCCTATGGACCCTATCCTTCTTAGCAAACTGAATGGGCCCCCCAGGCTGCCTGGAGGGTCTCAGAACCATTCCATGCTTGGTTCTTGGTCAGACTCGCGGTGGCATCTGCACAGTGACTTTGTGGTTGGGAGGCCCCGTACTCCTGGGCATTTGTCTCTCACTGTCTCGTGTCTGGGTTGGCCAGATGTGGCAGTCAGGATGTCTCTGGGTGAGTAGGCAGAGAGAACTACTTGAGAGGCAGAGGGAATCGCCTCTGGAGCTGAGTTCATATGAATATGTGGTTCATCATAATGAATCCATCCCCACATCTCCATCTCCTTCCTCCACATGCATCATGAAGTTCTGTCCGTCTTCCCTGTATAGATATCTGTATCTCTCCATTTCTCTCCATGCCTGCCACCACCCTAGTCCAGGAGGCCTCCACCTCCCACCTGTTAGTGCTGCAGTAGCCAGACAGTGCCCTCAGGCAGAGGACCTGGAAAACACTGTGTCCCTGGCTGGTCTGCAGGTGTCCTCTGGGGTGGGCCAGGGGATTTAGGTGAGGCCCGAATAGAGCCCCCTCCCCTTCACAAGGCCCTTCTTCTCTCAACTGCTTTTCATCTACTGGATTCTGGCTCACCCTTTGCCTTTAGTCTAGACCCTCCTTTCCTTGGGGGATTTTTCCTGATCTCCCTGAAACTTTCATGGCACATGGCTTTGTTGACATCCTCTCTTGCTCCCCTTTACTAGGATCCTGAGGGAAAATAGATGTTTGTTGATGCATAAGGCAAGTGGGAATGAGAGTTCTGGCTTAAAGAGTGATTGCTTGAGAAATGGTGCTGAGTATTATTCTTCAGACTGATGATCCGTTTAATAAAAAATGTAAGAACTTAAAGAACATCTGTGAATTAATGTTTGTGGAGCTAACAACTTAACCAAAAAGTGGCGTGAGAGCAATTCAGGCTGTGCTTGGACATTCCTTAGATGTGGGTCTAAAAGGCACTGGGACCTTGGTCCACATCAGAGTCTGGAGGCAGAGGGGATAGAAGGCTTGAGGGCCAAAGTCCTTGGCCCTTTTTGAGGGTCTGGTGCAGAGGCAGGGTTATGAATTGTGTGGAAACAAGGGTCATTGGGATAGATAGTATAAAGAGTAGTTTGTTATCTGATATTGTGATGGTTAGTTTTATGTGTCAACGTGGCTAGGCCACAGTACCCAGATATTTGGTCAAACACTATTCTAGATGTTTCTGTGAAGGTATTTTTTGGATGGGTTTAACATTTAAATCAGGATACCATACAGCTGACTCTTGAACGACATAAGTTTAAATTGCATAGGTCCACTTACACACAGGTTTTTTTCAATAAATACATAGTACTGTATTGCACAACCCAAAGTTGATTGAATTTATGGATGTGGAACTACAGATATGGAGGAACTGTGGGTACAAAAAGCTGACTGTATAGTCATACGTGGATTTTTTTAAAAAAATTATTTATTTAATTTATTTATTTTTGGCTGCTTTGGGTCTTCGTTGCTGCACGTAGGCTTTCTCTAGTTAAGGTGAGCAGGAGATACTCTTTGTTGCGGTGCGCGGGCTTCTCATTGCAGTGGCTTCTCTTGTTGTGGAGCACGGGCTCTAGGCACGCGCGCTTCAGTAGTTGTGGCACGCGGGCTCTAGAGCACAGGCTCAGTAGTTGTGGCGCATGGGCTTACTTGCTCTGTGGCATGTGGGATCTTCCCGGACCAGGGCTCAAACCTGTGTCCCCTGCATTGGCAGGTGGATTCTTAACCACTGCGCCACCAGGGAAGCCCCCGTACGTGGATTTTTGACTGCTTGCAGGTCGGTGCCCTAACCCCACATTGTTCAAGGGTCAGCTGTATATATAGAGACTTTTATTGGTTTCTGTTGGTTCTGTTTCTCTGGAGAACCCTGACTAATACAGGTAGCATGGCACAACCTTAGTTTTATGGATTATACTTAATTATATCTAGTTTATAGTGAGATGAATAACTGGTCACAGGAATAACTGGTGACAGAATCTCACTTTAAGGAATATATCCGAGGCTTCACAAAACAAGGGATGGGAGGACTCTAAGAAATCTTATCATTGGTGTCTTTCCATTCAAGCCAGTCAAAACTAAAAACAATTCCTTTCAGTTAGTGTTGTAATTCTCCAACCTCTATTTGTAAGAATTAGTCCTCCCAAGATGACTGACCCTTTATTATGCACAAGGCACTGTTCTAGATGCTTTCCATGTATTATCTCAATTAATCTTCATGACATTCTGAAGGGCTGTATATTATTGTTACCTTCTTTGTGCAGATGGGGAAACTGAGGAACCAAGAGGTTAAGCATGTTTCCCACAGTGACCCAGCTGGGGAGTGGCAGAGCTCAGACTTGAACCTTGGCAGTCCAGCCCTGGAGTCCAGCTTGCTTTGATGCTTGATGGCTTTTGCATTAGATAAGAGACTGAAAATGGGAAGATGAGTAGGAGGAATGAGGAACAGGGACACCCCATGGAGAATTCAAATATGTCTTCTTTGCCATGTAAAACTCGAGAGCTTTATATTTAAGGTTGGTGATAATAAAAGTAGATGGCACTTATTTTTTGTCTAGCACATGCCAGACAACATGGTAAGCAATTTATGCCCAGTATGTTCATCTAATTCTCAAGAGAATTTTGTGAGGTGGGCACTGTTATTACCCCTCCTGGACAGAAGAGGAAAATGAGTGGCAGAGAGGGCAAGCAGTTTGCCCAGGGTCACAGGCAGAGAGGGAACGGCAGCTCCAGGAGCAAACTTACACTTCCTCCTCCATCTCAGAGGAGAGTGCGTGAGATGTAAGAGGACTCATTTATTATTATTGGGAAGTTTTGGGGAATCTCACAACTTTGTCCAATCTTTCTAACCCCAGGGCCATCTTTTGAAGGAGCAGAGCTGGCCCCTGCCTCTAAAGTGTGTGAACCAGGAAAAGTTGCAAAGGAACTCTGGTAAAGAATAGCTCCGTTGTGGGCCGGCCCTGCTGCTCAGAATCCCTGCTGTTTGCAACGTTCTCTTGAGTAAAGGGCTTGTTTTCAGAACCCTCTAGTCGAAATACTTTCTGAGAGAAGCCCTTGGCCCCTATGAACACACCAGAGCAGTTTGGAGTATCAGACCAAGAAGCCCGAGGGGAGGGCACACACCACCATATGTTTTAAGGATGTCGAGGACCTGGTTTGAAAGATTAGAGCTCTCTACTTATCCTTGTAGCTCCAATGCTTAGTCTCATTTCCTCAAGAAAAATCAAGCAAGCAAAACAATAGCAAAAATAAAAATTAGGTTACACTATTACTGCATAAGCTGACTAATCATACGCAGTGACCTGTCCCTGGCTCTGCCCAGGGACTCTAGTCCCTGGCTGTGTGCACACATGGACCTCACTCTTGCCTGCCCGCCATCTGCCAAGGCGGGGTCCCTGTGCCTGTGGCAATGTGTCCATATCAGTTCCCATTCCCTCCCCTTCCCCCCTCCATTTGACATTTGGAATTGGCAGGGGGAGGGG
The DNA here is from genome assembly GCF_028021215.1 of Eschrichtius robustus. Lineage (NCBI taxonomy): Eukaryota > Metazoa > Chordata > Mammalia > Artiodactyla > Eschrichtiidae > Eschrichtius > Eschrichtius robustus. The sequence goes on from NC_090825.1 coordinate 48,276,664, forward strand.
CAGATCTTCAAGATGGGTTAGCACGTGAGAGAAATAACACAGGGAATGAGTGGAGGGTGTGTGCCAGGGAAGTGTGCCTGGTCACTTCCCTGAGTGTGGTTTGAAGGATGAGGGGGCGAGGTGTTGGGAGATGTTAGGGTGACGTGTGCCGGCTGCTCCAGGGCCCTCCCTGCCCTAAAGCCACATCTCTGTGCCACGCACACACTCTCATATAAATGAATATATGGCTGCCATGGCACCATCTTGGATGAAGTTCCCTTGTGCTGTGCATGACCTGAATACCCATAGGTGGCTCCCCTTCCTGCGAAGAAGTGAAGCCTGGAATTTGATAAGAGCAGGGGAATATGTGAGGACAAAGGTTAATTAATCCACTTACTTAAAAAAAATATATATGTAACATTGATGTGCATTTTAAAGAGTGATAGAATGGAGTTCATAAACCCACCACCCATTTCAGGAACTCAAAAATTACTACTAATTTGCACCTTTTGTGTGTCTCCCCATCCCATCCTTGGCCTGCCCCCTCCCCTACTCCCATATCTGTACAGGCAGCACAGCTGGTTCCAGCTGTGACCATTTTGATTGGTTGGTGCCAACAATTTCATTTTGAATATCAGCTACATCTAGAGGTAACCACACTCCTGAATTTTGTGTGTATCTTTCCCCTATCTTAAAAAAAGTGGTTTTAATACAAATAATGAATGCTTAGACAATAATTGTTTAGTATTGCTTGTTTTTAAACTTTTTATCCAGTATGACAGCTTTGATATAGTCTTCTGGGGCTTATCTTTTCCCCTCAAGTTTATATTTTTATAGTTCGTCCATATTGTTGTGTATAGCTGAACTTTGTTTTTTTTTTATTTTTTAAAATTTATTTTTGGCTGCGTTGGGTCTTCATTGCTGCATGCGGGCTTTCTCTAGTTGCGACGAGAGCGGGCTACCCTTCGTTGCAGTGCACAGTCTTCTCATTGCAGTGGCTTCTCTTGTTGCGGAGCACAGGCTCTAGGTGCACGGGCTTCAGTAGTTGTGGCACGTGGGCTCAGTAGTTGTGGCTTGCGGGCTCTAGAGCACAGGCTCAGTAGTTGTGGCACACGGGCTTAGTTGCTCCGCGGCATGTGGGATCTTCCCAGACCAGGGCTCTAACCCATGTCCCCTGCAGTGGCAGGTGGATTCTTAACCACTGTGCCACCAGAGAAGCCCTGAACTTTGGTTATTTTAACTGCTGTATAATATTCCATTGCATGATATTTTTTAAACCTTGAATTACTTATCCATTCTACTTCAATGGGACTTTTTCCCAGTTTATTTCTATATCAACCTGTGCTGCTAAGGACATTCTTATATATGTCTCTTTGTGTATATGTGCAAGAATCTCTCTAGGGCATTTACTTAGAACTGAATTCCTGCATTGTAACATATGCAAATGTTCAACTTAAAGCATTTATTGAAAGAGTACCACTAGCTGCTGTCACAGAAAACATAAAACATCAGGGGCTTCACACAATAGAAGGAATCTTACTCATGTAAAGTCTATCTGCAGATGGGATGGGAGCTGGGTGTGGAGGTGTGCTCCATTCCACCCAGTCATTCAGGAAATCCAGGATGATGAAATCTCCCCATCTTGAAAATGAGGTGTCCAAAATCATCCTGGGAGTGTGCAAATAGCTAACAGATGGCGAAACGAGACACTGGAGGATCACAAAGGAAGTTTTTATTGGCAAGTCAGGGAAGTGGCCTACAATCATTTCTGCCTACATTCCATTGGCCAGAACTCAGTCACATAGCCACACCTAAGTGCAGTGGAGGCTGGGAAATGTAGCCTTTCTGTGTATCAGGGAGGCATATGAAGTGGATTTGGTGAGTAGCTAGTGAAAAACAATGACAAATTGTTTTCCAAAGTGACCATACTAATTTACACTCCTATTTAATAGGATATAATGGTTTTGTTGATCTAAATGTTTTCCACCATGCACTATTAACCTCTAAAGTTTTGCCATTCTTGGTGTAAATTGTTACCTTATTCTGGGCTTCATTTTCATCTCCCTGATCACTATTGAGGTTGAACAGTTTTTCTTATATTTATGAGCCATGTGTTTCCTCTAATCTGAAATACTTATGTCTTTTGCCCAGTTTTCTCTTGACTTAGTATAAAAAGTATTCTTTATATATTCTGGATATATTCTGGATATTCTGGTAGGTTTTGTATGTTGCAAATATCTTTCCTGGATTTTTGCTTGACTTTTCACCTTTTAAAGTTTCATTTGATGAAAAAATTCCTTATTACAGTGTAATATAATTTACTAACATTTCTTTTATGGTTAGTGTGTTTAGTGATCTGGTTAAGAAATGCTTTCCTACCTTTAATATTAGAAAGATATTCTTCTGTATTTTCTTTGATATTCCATCTTCACTTGGTCAACAAACTCTCATCATGCCCCCACCCCCAGCCTGTTATTTTGAAAATTTCAAAGTTAAAGAAAAGTTGCAAGAATAGTGCAGCAAACACTCATTTATCCTTCAGGTGGGCTCATTAACTGTTAATATTTTGCCACATTCGTTTTCTCTCTCTCTCTGTATCTGTCCTTATATATACATATACACATTTTTATTACTATTTGCTATACTATTTGAGAATAAGTTGCAGACTCTACTCCCCAAATACTTCAGCATGTATCTCCTAAGAAAAAAAACAGTCAAAAAAACAAAAACAAAACCAAAAACCATAATACAATCATCAAATTTTTGAAATTTAACATTGATCCAATACTGCAATCTATCATACAGTCCTCTTTAGTCTCCTTCAATCTAGAACAGTTCCTCAGTCTGGCTACTTTTTTTCATGACATAGACATTTCTGAAGAGTAGAACCTAGTTGTCTTATAGATTTCCCTCAATTTGGGTTTGTCTGATATTTCCTCATGATTCAACTCAGGTTATGACTGTTTTGGCAGGAATATCACATAAGTGGTGTTCTATCTTTCTGAGTACATCATATTAGGAAGTACATGATATCAGTTTGTCCCATTATTGGTGATGTTGAGTTTGATCTCATGGTTAAGGTGGTCTTTACCTTTATAATTAATAAGTAATTTCGTAGGGAGAGAACAAGCCAGTTTTAAACTAAAAACACTTTTATTGTTGGATAGTATTGACCAAACCTTTAGAAACTTAATCCCATTGCTGCTGTTGGTAAGAAGCTATAAAAAGAAAAGTCTTCCCTCTCTTCAAAACTTGAAAAATAAAAGCACTTTTCCCTGTTCAAAATTGGAGAAATAAAAACCTTGTCCCTTTTGATAATTTGGAGAGGAAGAAATACAGAGAGGGCAATGAGTAAACACAGGTGAAAATGTGGTAACTGAATTTAAATATTGCTGACATCTGGTGCTCACCCAGAGTAACAAAACTTTGTGAATGTACTTTGCAAAGACAGAAAATGCTATACACACACACACACACACACACACATATATATACATGTTTACATTTGATGTGATACAGAGAGTGGTAGAGGCTCTTAGCCAGGTCATTTCCTTAACAATTGGAGACTGCAATTCCAGCTGAATGGCGTCTTTGAGACTGAAGAGCTTCCGCAGTCTCTCCACTTCCCTACTGATTAGAAGTGCTTGAGATACATCATAACAGTGTCAGTGGAGTGTTTATGGGGAAATTGTCACTGTCTCTCGCTTGTGGAAGGTGACATAATGGAATTTCCTTCCTTTGTCCTGGTGACAGGATGATGAGCGCTGTCTGGGCTGCAGTTCGGCATGCTTTGCCATTCATGTATCTGGGCTCAACTGACAAGCCTGGCGAGATGAGGGAGAAGGTGTGTCCTGTCACTGGGAGGGTAGGGAGCCAGTGAGGTGGGCCCCAACTGCTGTATGAAAGAGCGTTTAGAAATGACGGTCAACTGAATGAAAGTGGGGGGGGGGCGAGCACCAAAGATGGGGGCGGGGAGCAGCTGCAGTCTCACTGTGTCCTGTGAGGCTTCTGAGACTCGGGACCCGGAAGGCTTATGGGATTGGTACCCGGGGTGTCTGTATCAGCATAGGTGTCTAGGTACAGATTCAAAATATCTTTGCCCCTTGTCACTCCCTCCCCTACTCCTCCAACGCCAAGTCCCGCACATGATTTATCTGTGTATTAATAACGTGTCTTGTTCCAGAAAGGTTTTAGGAAGTCTTGGTGTGATATAGTGATTATTAATAGAGTTGGGAGGCATATTTAAGTTGAGACAAATTAAACAATTTATGTTTATGTGGCGGCTGTGTGTGTGTGTGTGTGTGTGTGTGTGTGTGTGTGTGTGTGTGTGTGTGTGGGTGGGTGGGGAGAGAGAGAGAGAGAGATGAGATTTATTCACTTACTTCATCCCTGTTTTTCAAGTAAACTAGACCTTGTCCATCAGTACCCCGCAGGGAAAGGGATGGCACAGCAAAAACAAACAGAAATAAAGTTAACAGTAGTGTGTAGGTCCTAGTTAGGGAATTTCGAAGGATGACTTTGCAATTACCGTCCTCTGCCTTGATCATTGCAGAAGGCTTAAGTGGTCTTCCTCCCAGCACTTACCCTTGCTAGTCCACTTGCTAATTTGCCACCAGAGTGAGATTTCAGGCACACAGGTTTGAACAGATAATTCCTTAAATGAACATTTCATGACATCCCATTGCCTATTAGCTAAAAACTAAACTCCTTATGGTGGTTTGCAGTGGTGATGATGATGATGATGATAGCAGCATAATACTAGCATTATTACTACCCAACATTTATTGAGTGTGTACTATGTGCCAGGCACTCTTTTCAGTGCATGTATTATGTAATCAATCCCTCACAACAACACTGTGAAGTAGTTACTCGTAGGTATTCTTATTTACATACGAGGATGCTGAGGCTCAGGATGTTAAGCAACTTTTCCAAGGTGACCCAGCTAGGAGGTAGTTGAGTGGTGCCCAGATCAGTCTGATTCAGAGCCTATGCCAATCCTATTAAGTCATGCTGTGTCACCTGGAGGTCAAGTGTCTCCTGGCACTTGCACAGAGGTATACTGATGATAACTAATAGTTATCAGGCATTGAATATGTATGAGGCACTGTTTTAAGTGCTTTAACTGATTTACACAATTAAACCTTACAGCAAACTTTTATATGAGGTAAATGCTATTTTTACCATCTTTCCATTTTATAGATGGGGAAATTGAGGCACACAACTCTCCCAGAGCTGGTAAGGGGCAGACCAGGCTTCAAACCCAGGCAGTCTGGATCCAGAAACTACACCTATCACCTAATCATCTACCACGTTGCTTCTGGTACCTAGCTTCAGGTTTCCAGGACCAGGTGTCTACACACATGTGGCCATATTACAAGGGATATCCATGTTAACAAAAATAAAGTGATATTTGAAAATCCCCAAACTGGCAGGGCCTTCCAGCTGTCATCTGACTCTGTCCCCTGAGTTGAGCCAAGTTTTCCTCTGACTCCTTGAAAACAAATAGCAGGCTCGTGGGTGTTAAGCATCCCCTGGGGATGGGGATTCTGCACCTCCTCTGGCCTTCCACCCACCGTGTTTCATCACCTCAGGATGCCACCAGCCAGATGCTTTTAAGTCTCTCGGCTGGAAAAATGACTATGAATAAAATAAATGAAGCTCTCAATGATGGAAGCTCCTGATGGTGCCTGCAATGGGGAATTTCCCAGCATCTGTCTACTGCCACACTGAGATCATCTTTTTATTGCCCAAAGATGCTATTCCTGTTTTGTCGCCGGCCACTAACCGGCCGCTCAGGTACTGGGAGTCCAGAGCTGCCTCATTATTCTACACTGTCCGTGTTACACCCCAGACTGCAATACATTATCATTCAAATGAGCCAGCCACAATGGAAGACAAAATATGCACGCTGATTTCTCTCCAATGCCCTTTCCCCAGCACTCCCTAATTACAGCCGGCAGTTGATTGGGACAGTTGAACCTGGAGGCTGACAGGGCAGTCGTGGTGTCCTCATCTAAGCAAGACACAAACAATGCATAAACTCACCAGCTCTGTTTAGGTAAGCAGGATTTTATTCACAGCTCAGTGGTATAACAATACTCTGAAGGTATCAGTCAGTGGTTTATTATAACATCTCTCTTCTTGGTTCCATATTTTTGGTTGTTTCTCCATTTAAAAAAAACTGATTGGTTTGTGACCTTGGCTCATCCCCGCTCTTCATTTTTCTTGTCTTTCATCAGAGTGATTTCATGATGACTTTCTCCTATCTCATGCTCAGTATTTTGCCAAGGATGAGTGAAATCCCATGCTGTATTCTCTGTGTGTTCACTCATTCATGCATTCAGTCATGCATTCATTCATTCAGACAACAAATATTTACTGAACACCTAACAAGTGCTAGGATACTGTGCTAGGTTCTGGGGTTATAAAACAGTCATTATTCTTACCCTTACCATAGCTTAAAGGCAAGTGGCAGAGTTAAATATTCAACAAATAAATGCTCAACTAAATATACTTTTGCAAATTGTGATGAGTGCACTAAAGAAAAAGATGAATCATCACAAGAAAAAAAGTTGTAACCATGTGAGGTGACGGATGTTAACTACATTTACTGTGGTGATCATTTTGTAATGTATACTTGTATCAAGTCATCATGTTTTACACCTTAAACTAATACAAGGTTATATGTCAATTGTATCTCAATAAAACTGGAAAAAAAGAAGAAAAAAGTAAAAAAAGGAGGATGCTTATATTCTTGCATGGAATCTAAATATGTTTAGAAGAACACTGATCTTCAACACTAATAAATGATACATAGGTTACTTAGTGTTCTTCTCCAAGTAATATTTTCCTTAGAGTACGTTCTTCATAGCTTGAAAAAAATGGATCCACTTTCAAAGTGGTCTGTGTATTTATGAAGGAGAATTTGATTATTAAGGAAGTTCTTTGACCTCCATGATATGTTTCCTCTACCCCATTTCACTGATTTTGAGTTACTACTGTGTGATGTTATGTGTCTCTCCAGTACTGGTTAGAACTTGGGATGGTCAGATGTACAACAGGAGGAAAAGATCCTTCCTGTACTTATTTGGCATTAAAAAAATGTCCCTATGTCTCAGACACTGTCTAATTCATCTTTCTATCCTTAGCACCTGCCACACAGAGTTTACCATTGATTAGCTCAGATAATTTTTAATATATTGTGGTGAGTACTATTATTTATTCATCAGACAAATACTTATTAACCATCTGCATCATGTTGGTGCTGGGCCCTGAAGACCTAGGAGTGAAACAGACTCAGTTTCTCCTCTCCCAGGGCTTAAGTTGCCCTGAAATGTATGGAGAAGGAATCATGCAATGACAGTGTGGCAAGAAACATGCTATGATGGGCGAGGCAAGGGGATATCATGGGAGCACCTGGACTTGGCATGGCGGGGGTGGGGGTCAAGGAAAAGTTGTGAAGGAGGCAACACCTTAGCTAAATAAGGAGTGTGTGTAGGGGAGCAGGGAGGAAGGGTGCATCAGATATGGAGGTAAGAGGGAAGATGTGATGCATTTTAAGACTTAAAAATTTATGGTGGAAGAATAGGAAGTTGCAACAGATGGGGCTGGAGAAGGAAGCAGGGGTCAGGAATGAATTTCTGGGCCCTGCTGAGGAGTTGGCAATGGTGAACACTGAAGGGATTTAAGGGTGGAGGGAGTGGAGTGGTCAGATCTGCATGTAAGGATGTATCATGGAGGCTGGGTTGGGAAGATGTTGCAGGAATCCACAGGGAGATGGTGCAGCACGGATGGAAGTACGTGGATTTAGAGGCATTTGTAAGATGGAATCCACCAGACTAAGGTCCTTCTGTTGGATATGAGGGTTGAGGGAGAAGGAAGAGGCTACTGAGGGGGCAGGAGAGGACAGAGGTAAAGATATTAGCCTTGGACCACACCTTGCTTTTTTCACTGCTTATAGTAGCACATACAGAGCTGCTGTTTCGCTGTTTTCCTTTTAGAATCTTCATACCGTTCCATAGCATGGTTGTGCCGTAATTCATACAACTAGTCTCTTCTTGATGGAAAATTACATTGGTTCCAGTCTTTTACTATTATAAATCATGCTGACAGGACCCTGTGGCCTCTTGAGAATTTCTAATAGTGGAATTTCTGGGTCAGAGGGTTTAGGAGACTTGCCAATGTCTCCCAGCCAGTGGGTTGCAGAGCTAATATTCAACTCCACTGGAAGGATTTGTGTCTGTGGTCTGTCACCTCTCCCATGCTGTGCTCTCCCAAGCTGAGTGACCTGGACCTCTGGACCACAGGTTCTTCTTGTGGAGGGAGGACTGACTCACTACAGTGGTTGGGAAATCACCTGAGAGCTTCTGAAACATGCAGATTTCTGGGCCTTCTGAATAAGAATCCCTGGAGGCTGGGCTTGAAAACCTGAATTTTTAATTTTGTCCCTAACACTTAGGTATCCTGCCCTTGAGTCCTGCACTGGGACTACCAGCGTCTTCTTTGAGATCCTCTCCAGTTCTAAAATCTCAGGATTCAGAATAGTCTACAAACCATGCTGCCCTCTGTGTTAGCTCCTCAGAAGGCTGGGGAGAAGGTGAGAATGGGGGGCTGCACCAAGGGGTGAACTCTCCATTTAGTGGGACTTTCTTCCCCCTTCTCCCATGGTGTCCTGTGACACCATGCTGGATGACAAAAATTCAAATGCCCAAATTTCACCCACTCTTAGGGGTCAGGAGGTAGGAGGTTACACCGGGGGCTGTGCTCCTCTAGGGGTCAAGGTGGGCTATAGCTTTCTTGACTTTGAGGAGCTAGCCCAGCCCCCCATGGATGTGAACATGGCTGTGACCCAAGGGTCCCCTCAGGGCAGCCAGACAACAGAATGGGGTCAACTCTGGGACTCTGCCTGTGCCCAGAGCCTGTTCTTAGGGGAGGTGTGGCTGCTGCAGACCGGGATGCCCTTCACTAGCTCTGTGCCCACATCGTCTGCTGACACAGCACTCATGCAGCTTGGATTCCATGCGCATGGCAAACAACCCCTTTCCTCTTTCTCAGATCAGGAGGTGTGACCAGCACTTGCATCAGTTCTAGTTCTTTGTGGCCACTGAGCAGCATGCTGCTCCAACACTGTTGCTCCTGATTTATGATAAAAAAAATTGTTAGGTGTAAAAGCAGCTTTATCCCCAGAGGGCCCTGTGAAGTAGCACTATTAATTTGGAAGCATTAGCCACCTGTTCCGGATACCCCCACCTAGACCTTTGTCACAGCTGAGGAAGGAAAGAACAGGGACCATGAGCGAAAAGACCTGGATTCTTGCCCTGCCTCAATTGCTGATTGTGTGGTACCATGGACGCCTCTCAACTTTCTAGACCTCTGTTTTCCTCATCATAAAACTGAGATATGTACTTTCTGATGTACTTTTCTACTCTGGACATCCTGTGCATCTCTGAAGGGTAATTAAATCAACACTGATGTTCGCTGGCCTGCCTGTCCCATTGGAAGAGAACTAGTCACAAACAGCATTAAAACTCGGAAGGCATTTACACCAAGAGTCAGAAATACTGATTTCCATCTGAAACATGTGCAACTCAACCTTCTTGCCACCCCAGTATGCCACGCAGAGAGTCTGAGAGATAATACCTTTCAATGTGTGTTTCCATTGCTCTGGAATGAGGAGTTTCACAGGGGACTAGTGCCCCCAAAGCCCCAGCTGTCCAGGGGATATACCGTTTTGAGAGGGGCTTCATGGAGCTCTGTTCCCCACTTAAGGGTCAGCCTCTATGCTTGGCAGCTGTGGGACCTGGCTGACCAGGAGGCTGAGGGGAGGCCCCTAGGGAAGGGGAAGTGCCCAACTGGCCTGGACATTTGTGTTCCAGAAGCCCTGGGTGGGTCTTTATAATGGGCTGCCTGGCTCTGTGCCCTCTCAGCTCTTTGGCAGCTGAAGCTGGGAATTCCACACCTGTAGACTCAGCTGGCTCCAGGCTGTGCTGGGACTGATCCTAGGTTTACAGGGAGGGGTTAGAAAGAGCCCTCGTCAGTTCAGTGTTGAGTGTGACTGTGGGTCCAGTCTGGCCTTAGTGTCCTGGTTTACCCTGGCTTGGGTTCTTATATCAATTAAGGTGCTAGTCTAAGAGGCAATTAATAGAAAACCCCACGGAGACTGGCTCAAATAAAGGACATGTATTATCTTATGTAACTTGAACATCCAGGTTGGATAGATGCCAGGCTTGGCTGTTTCTTAGATTAATGATGTCATCAAGGACCCATATTCTTTGTGCTTCTCCCTTCTGCCATTTTTAATATTAACTTCATCATCTTGCTGGTAGCAAGGTGGTTACAGCTGTTCCAGACATCACATTGTGAATGTGATAATATCTGAAGGAAGAAGAAGGACTTTCCCTTTCTAGGGCTTTCTCTTAAGAGGGAGGAATTTCCCCCCGTGTCTCATAGGCTCAAGTTCAGTTGCATGTCCAGTGGGATTACTAGATTGGCTTATATTAATCATATAGTTGAATGGATTTGGAAGAGGCAACCCAATGTCCACCATGGTTTCTAGTGTTATCTATTTTCTTTCTTGGTAGTATAATCTATCTGCTTTCTTGCTGGCTCAATCTCTTTCTATTTAGCTATTTATCAATTACCTCTCTTTTCACCCTCCAGTTCCATTGTAAGCCCCCTCTGAATTTATTGCAGGTAGGCACTCCAAATCTAGACTCGAAGCCAGGGACAATAGGAATCACATCTCGCCCATTGTCTCTCTTGGCCTGATCCATCTACCTGCTGGACTCTGGTTCCCATGTTCCCATTCCATTGGAGTAGATATACTATTGTCCCATGTCCCTGGGTGAGATACGCAGCAGTGAGGCAGGTCAGAGGAGGGGCAGAACCAGGCTCAGGCTGAATCTCAGGGTTAGGTGAGGGCTCACAGGTCATGATCCCTTTCTGCCTTCCTTTATATTCTGACCACATGGATTGCTTATAACCAGAACTGGAAGGTACCATCATTTCCAGTCCCACCACTATGTACTAATTGGTCAACTGCCTGCTCCTACTACCTCCTTGCTCTGGGAGTTACCTGGTGCAGGTTCTAGAAAGAAAAGTATAGATTCTGTGCTCATGAAGCTTTGCTCTGTTGGGAATGGCTTGCAATCATGGGGGACATGGCAAGTTGTCCTTTCTGTCAAGGGAAGAAGGCAGGAATTGGAAAGATAAGACCCCACCATGTGCGTTGGAAAGTCACTACTCTCCACCTGTAATATCATGACTATGGGTTGAGACAACTGAGTCCTGTTACCTTTCTCCCTGCCCCTCCCCTTCCTTCCTCCCTTCCTCCCTCCCTCCCTCCCTCCCTCCCTCCCTCCCTTCCTTCCTTCCTATTCTGGAGTTCTCCTGGTAGTTGGTGCTATACAGTATGGGCAATACACAGCTGGAGAGCCACTCTGCAGGCACCTGCCACCATGGAATGCAGGTGATGTTTCCCAAACAACTAACCAGGGGGTTCCTCATAAGAGCAAGGATAAGGGGGAAGGGCTGAGGCAGAATGGGCTGTTAATTCCCCCAGCAGGCCAGTACTCAGTGCTGCCTAGCTTCTGTGAGTCCTAGTTTATTTTCAAAACACTTACACAGGCAAGAGATCAGTTGGTTCACAGAACATCCTCTGTGAGATAGGGAAGGTACTATATCATCCCTGTTTCATAGCTGAGGAAACTGAGATTCAGTAAAACCAAGCCATTAACTTGTCGTGCAGAATATTCTTGGCTAAGCTGACTGCTCAACATTACACTGGTCATTAGTGATGGATTTGAACTCATGAGTGCCCAGCAGTTCCCGCCTGCTGTGCTATGTAGTCCTGAGGAGTGGCATAAAATTGAAGTGTCCCAGTGGACTGTGACCCAAGGTTGACCTGGGCCTCTAATCAGACGGCATTCTCTCCTAACAATGCCTGCTGACATCAAGGCACATGGAACTGAGTTGTGCCCACAAGCAGAATTGTGCACAGCATGCAGGAGAGACCCTTAATGCCTATTCTGTCAGTAAGCCACCCTGGGGTGGAAGGAACTGTATTCTCCTGTGTGTGCGTGTATGTGAGTGGGTGTATACCCACTCACATGGGCATGGGCTGTGGGTATGCACCCAACTGGGCCTGTGTTGGTCTTCCAGATTCCCAGGCAACACTTGGTACATTCTGCAAAGCTTTTGGGGCCAGCTTCTGTTGCTCTTTTAAGAAATGAAATTGCCTTCCAGATGCGTCATTCACTTGTTTTTCCTCCACTTGACAGAGCTGCCTAAACTTCTCATTCAGGGGGCCTCAGAGAAGTGTATCATTTCACGCTCCCTTGTTTAGCTTCTCCAAAGCTAAAGCCAAAGCTGGCACAGCTACTGATTAGCCAGAAATCAAAAGCAAAGGCTGGGCTTTTGATGGGACAACTGCTACATTAGAGAGGGATGGTTGTTTTACAATTGCTGGGTAAGGTCCATAATATTACCCACCACTGAATGGCCATTAAATTGCAAATTACCGGTCACTTTGCTGGACGGCTCAGCCATCCTGTAATCATGATGATAATATCCCCCATAATGGTCAGGCCCAGGCACCTACCAGGAGTCTGGCTGCGGAGGCGCCAAATTGCTGGGCTGCGTACAGTAATGATTATCACGGCAGGAAGGAAGGAAGGCTGCCCCAAAGTCCTGGCTGTGTGGCAGTCTGTCCTCATTCCCCATTAGGAAGCATAAGGGACTATTGGACTTACTCCAGTGTTCCCTGGGGTTCTACCTATCGAGGATCTAACTTTGTGTGGCTGTCCCACTCCATGACATTTCCAGTACATGGTCTCTTGGCTCAATTGTGCCAGCTGGGATGTGAACCCCGAGCTGCCAAGTGGAAAAATAACATAATTGGTTTTCCCCAGTCTTTTCCTATGGTGAACTGTGTGCGTGTGTGTGCGCGCATGTCTGGTGATGGAACTGTGGCTGTGAAACACACAAAGTTTTAAAAGCATTGATACTCATATTTTTAAGTTGGGTTGTGGCTTCATATCTTGCATACATGTCATAGGTATTCTTTTATGGTACAAATATGCAAAAAGAAAAAGAAGACAAAGCTGATGGGGTGATGAGCCCTTGGGCCAACATTTGGCCTATATCAGGGTCCTGCAGGACACAGAGGGCATGCTTAAGTGGGGTATTTATGGCTTTAGGTAAAGGAATCCAGGATGGGGTGGGAGTGGGGACCAGAGAACTGAATGCCATGAACTCACTTGAGTTTTGCCCTCAATTCTCATGGTACTGCCTCCTATAGCCAAACCCAACCAGAAGCCAGAGGTACTTTCTCCAAAGGGCAGAGCAGGCTAGGGAAGGAAGTGGGATCTTGAGAAGTGAAGTGGACATACCCAGTGCCTCATCTGACGCCTATTTGTTGATGGGCTGTGTAGGCACTGGCTGGCTAATGGGGCCTCCTGGGCCCTGCGTGGGCTGGAATTCCAAGGTCTTAGTCCATTCCTACCCTGTGTTGCCTGGGAGTTAACCATGGTGGAACTCCAGACTTGCCCTTCTTTCTGTGGTTGTTTTCCTGGTCCAAGGGGCCAGGGATTCCTCAGCTTCCTTCCAACTGCAGTCATTGCCCAGCATTTTGGCTCCTACAGCAGGCTTCTGGGCCTCTGGAAATGGTACAAGATGACTCACTGGCATGGCCCAGCTGATCAGCTGTGTAGGGAGTGCCCTGAGCACAGACCTGGGACTTGGCGGGAATCCCTCTAAGTAGGAGCTGCGGGGTGGGTGGTGGGCTAAGGAGGCTGCTGCAGGCTCAGGATCAGACAGAAGGCTTAGAGCTTCTCCGTGACTTGCATGGAGGCTCTGGACGGGGCCCCTCTCTGTGCTTCACTTTTGTCTCCAATCTGGAAGAAATGGCATCCTGCCAAAGTTTGTAAGGCACTGCAGCCCCCTCACCAAGCCTCCTTCCCAGCTCAAGAGAGTGCTAGCTGTGGAGGGAATAAAGTTGGCATTATTTTCAATTCCCCCAGAGAAATACCATTCTCTGCCCTCTGAGAGCCCATTTGCCAAATTGCTTTTAGCAAGGCTGAACTAGTGACAGGAAGAGACTCAGATGGCATTCTGTGAAAGTAAAGAGAGCAATGAAAATAGCAAATGCTTACAGTGTGCCTACTCTGTACTAGGTGTGTTCTATGCATTGCACATGTTATTATATTTAAGCCTCATGACAACCCCATGATGCAGGTGCTAAAGTTATCCCCACTTTTCAGATAAGGAAGCTGAGGGAGAGAGAGATGAAATAACTTTCCCAGTGTTATACAGATGGTAGTAGTAGAGCTGGGATTTGAACCTAGGCGGTCTGGCTCCGGAGTTGTGCCGCCTCCTTTTCCTTCTTGGCTAACTTCTCCTTAGTAGGTGCCAAGAGACAGGATGTTCCCAAGTATGAATGGAGTGTAGAGCTGGAAATAGCTTAGAGGTTCATTTAGTCCAGCCGCTGTGTTCTTACAGAGGGGGAAACTGAGGGTCCACAAGGTTCCGTGATTAGCTCTCTGGAGCCTTGACCTAATGTGAGTGGTTTACTTGGCAGTTCTGGAAACACTGGGCAGCTCAAAAGTGGCTGGCTGTGCCTAGTGATAGTCTGGCAATTCTCCTAGCGTTGTTTAGCAAGTAAATTTCTTTGAAGCAAAATTCCCTTTATCCAAGAAGCAATGTGACCTCAAATCTCGTTTAATAAAACGTCTCTGACGTTAGCCGCATGAGGCAAAAGCCCTGAAGGTGTCTGTGGTGCCCTTGTGCTCTCTGAGTCTGACGCTGTTTCTGGCACTGGCCAAGGAGCTGTTTCTGCCGTGAGTAAGTCAAGCATCCGGTTGTGCGGGCGCTCGGAGACCAGGTGAGCTGGGCAGGCTGGGGGCACAGACCGGAGGAGAGAGGCTCTTTCATCAATTTCCAGGGATTTTAGGGGGCACCTGAAGCATCTTTTTCTGCAGAGGTCCTCAGCCCACCCAGCCAAGCTGCTGTCACAAAGAACAGAGTGTCTTGGGCCATGTGATCATGGGGGAGGCTGCCCAGGCCTCCGAGGGGGCTGCCAGCTTCTGAGCTGTTGATTCCATGACTCTGGGACCCAGAGCTGCAGAGAAAGGGCAGCATTCTTCCTGTGGAGGCCTGATCCAAAAGGCCCCATGGCTTTCTTTTCTCCGGGATCAGCAGGGCTACTGTTGGGAGGGACAATCGAGGTTGTTGTCCTGGCCTGGCCCAGAGGCCCCACTGCCAGATGCAGAGCTGGCTCCCTGGGCTCATCCTTGCCGCACCTGCCCTCCTTATCATTGGGTGCTCGTGGGTCAGAGCCATACAGGAGCTCTGTTCCTTCCCACCTCCTGGCAGCTGAGGCCCGGGACAACCTCCCTCTGTCCAACCCAGACAGCCCAGGGGCCGGTGAAGAGGATGCCCCTTCTCCCACATGGCCTACATATTTTACTTCTCCTGGATACATTAGAATTAGGATGGAGATATTCAATGTCTGTGAAGAAAGTCTCATGTTAAATTGGAAGACACTCATTTGCTCTCATTTTCCAGATAATGCACTTACAAAGGGGTTAACATGTCAATGTTTTCCTCTTCCTTTTGTGTGGCTTAAGTGATAAAAGGGACAGAGCTTGCTCTCTTGGGGGAAGATCTTGCTATCTCTTCTCTCTCATGCTGTTTTTTAGTCCTCAATCATGTCTGTTTTGAGAAGGCTACATGTGACCTGGACAACTTCTACTCTTGGTATGAGGGCAAATGCTTTCTCATGCTGCAAATGGGAGCTCTCAGGCCCGGGTTTGGTTATTGGGGGAGAAATATATAAAGAAAGGGTACCACGATCACTTTGGTTCAAGGCACTTGAACCTCTTGGGTGTTTGGTCAGAGAATCCAGGAATTTCTAAATCCTGTCTCAGACCAATAACCCCACCATCAAATGCTTTCCCATATCATCTGTATCAGTCAGGGTCCAGCAGGAAACAGATGGCGTACTCAAACTAATTTGAGAAGATTTTAATAAAGGGATGACTTATAAAAATGTGGGCAAGGTTTAGGGAAACCATTGAGGGATGGTGCATTACCCTGGAGCTAGCAACAGCTGGAAACTGTTACCACTTTTAGGCCTGAAGGCTGAGGGGAGCGAGCAGTTACTGCATGCCAGAGAGAGCTGTAGCTCTTTGAGACAGCCTCCTGACAGAGCTTTGGCCTGTGGAAGAGGGAAGCAGTCAACCAACCATGATCTAGCCAAGGGGGATTCAGAGTAATCAATCTAATCAATCTCACACTCTTCCCACACCCCCACTGGCCAGTTCCTCCCAATGGCCAAACCCAAGCAAAAGCCAGAGAGACAGCATGTTGATGAAGTTATCAATGCCTTCTGTAAGAGTCAACACTCTGAGGCACAGAGCAGGGTGGAAGAGGGTGGAGAGTGGATTTGGAGAGGTAAATGGAAAGTATCTAGCACAACATCTTAATGTCACCTGCCTTCTACCTTATCTCTGACTCCTAACAAATATGTATATATACATATACCCTAACCTGGGGAATGGTGCTGGACAGTAGACAGAGGGAAGGATTGCTGCTAAACATCTTACAATGCACAGTGCAGCCCTCTGATAACAAAGAATAATCTGGTGCAAAATGTCAATAGTGCCAAGGTTGAGAAACGCTGCTCTAAGTGGAGAAAGGAAGATTTGGGCTCTGTGAAAGGGAATCAGAGAGCAGGTAGAAAAAAGAGAAGGGTTTTTGTGCATGTTTGCTTGTTTTGTTTGAATAGGAAGAACCTATCACAGAGGAAGTTTCCACTTTTGTCTTTGGGGAGGATGGTCCCATGTTGGGGCGCAGCTGGGCTCACTCTCTGCATCCTGGGAATCAGCTGGACTGCAGGATCAAACATCTACAAGTAGGATTGAGAGCTCTTTGGGGGAACATCTCAGACCATGGGGATGACCCTCTGAGTTTCTCTGCTCTTTGCAGCTGCTGGAAGTGGTACAGCAGACTCTAAAGAGCTATTTCAAGATGGTTCAGCCAGACCCAAAGGTCTGGCAGAGTTTTTGCCTTTTCCAGGCTTTGGGGTTCTCTGCTTTTCAGCTCAAAGCTTTTAGAATGTTAATAAGTGGGGACTTAAAAAGCCCTGAAATAGTTCTCAGGACACAAAGGAAATGTCCTAGCTCAGAAAGTAAGCGAGTGTAGTCAGCTGTCCTTTGTTAACTTTCTGATTAAACCTGGTCTTTGCTTCTTTATTCTCTTCCTTCCTATATCCCATTTTCAGGTTATTTCCCTGCCTGTCTGTGCCTTGGTTAGAGAGAAGCAGCAGGCAGAGAAGAAAACTCCATATCAGCTTTCTTTGGCAAGTTATTAAGAAACTCGATGAAAACATGAGGAAGTAATGAATAAAATTACCTTTAAAAAATCAGGATTAACAATTACCCATGCTATCCCTCCCTCCATCACCATGTCTTGACCAGGCTGTATTACGGCTTGAACGACTTTAATATTTATCAAATTTTATTTATTTTTTAAACAAGCAATCCATTTACATTGTTTAAAAACAAACTGACAGAGGATTTAGATAAAGAGGCCACAGTCCCCTCTCTCTGTCCTCCCATCCCATCCCAAAAAGCAATATCCGTCCAGAGATAGTCTATTGCTCTACAAACAAATAACACATATACACTTTCCTTTGATCTTTTCATCCCATTCAAATAGTAGTATATTTGCTTTCTACTCAGTAATGTATGTTGGAAGTCCTTCCATATCAGTTAAGAACTTTTAAAAAATTGGTTCCATGTTATCATATGGATATACTTAATATTATTTGGTCAAAAATAACTTGTTTTTAAAAAGGCTTCTCAGTCTATTTCAAACCAGAAAGAATGCTCAACTAAAAACAAAAACAAAACAAAACTGAAGGTTTAGGCATTTGCTTCTACCATTTGGTAAAGCTTTTATTCTCTCATCTTACTGAGATTTTTGTATTTTTTCCCTGCATTTGCCCCTTAACTTCAAACCTCTATAAAATACTTACTCAGAACCATGGAGTGTCCCAAAGGTTTGGATACTGCTTGCAACCTAAACCGTGTCTGTCTTATTAAAGTACTGAATGTTTACTATTTTTTTCTTATGGAAAGCCAGCTTGAGCCAGTCAAATAATATCAACATCAGAAAAGCCTGTTTTGGCTTGGGACAAGACATTGCACCTCTCTGGTCCCCAGTTTTTCCATTAAAAAAAATCTAGGTAGTATCCTGGGGCCTTAGCACCTTGGAACCTTTGTACCGGCAGGGCTAGCTCAGATTTAGAAGAGCCTACTCATCTGGACTGTATTTCTGTGGACAGCCAAGACCCGTGTAAAAGATGAACATATTTAAAGTAAAGAAAGAACCTGCTGTATTTGGAAGCCAAAGTACAGGGCAGGCAGAAGAGCCGTCAGGGTGTACAGCATTCTGGGGCTCCAGGGCTTTGAAATCCTTTCCACTGTTGTCACTTGAATGTCGAACATGTTATTCTCGGAGGACACTAAAGAGAGGTACAGGTACCGTGGGCTCCAGGGGGATTCATTATTCAAGGCACAAAATTTCCTACTCTGGCCTGCAACACATTATAATTCAAATGAGTCCACCACAATAGAAGAAAAATATGCAAGCAGATTTTTCTCTGTTCGTGTTTTTTTCCCCTCCTCTCTGAAGCCCTGTAATTACAGCAGGCAGGTGGAGCATCTGGGGTGTGGGGGGAGTCAACTGTATTTTTACCTTCCCAGGAACGCGACTTGCCTACCGCGTCAATATATTTTATTTTTAATTAAGCGCCTATTGCAAAATCTGAGTCCCTGTGCAAAAGTCTGATTCACAACTCCCCCCCCCCCCTGCGGTTCCCCCAGATGCTGCTGCTATTACTGTCTCAAATTTCCCCTCTTAAAATTTGCTCTTTTAGTAAATTACTTATGGCCTTTCCTGAGCTCTGCAGCTCTGAGGCGGTCCAGCTGCGGGGCCTTCACCTCTTTCCCCCCCCCGTGTCCCGCACACCTGAGTCAAGTCAGTTTCTTCGCCTGCCCAGCAGCGCCATGTACCACGAGCGCGCCGCGGTTCAGGCCCGGGAGCCCTTCCGCTTCCCCGCTTTCCCCGCAGCGGTCAAGCGAGGCTGGGGGTGGCGCTGTGCCCGTAAGAGACCTCCAGTCCTGCGCTGCGGGGCAGCGGACCTCAGCCCTGCAGCTCACCCGCCGCGCCCCCCTCCCCGCTCCCACCGCAAAGTGTGAGCTTTGCGGGCTCCGGCGTAGGAGCCCCACCCGGAGGAGGCCACGGGATCCGAGACCCCTATGTTGGCCAAGGGCGGGGGGCGTGCATGAAAACCCCCTTGCTGTTGGCGCTCCGGGCCGGGGAGGGGGAGTGGGAGGATGATGCAGGCGCCCGGGCGGGAGCCGAAGGGTCCTCGCTCTCACCCCTGACGCTGGCCACTGAGGAGGCAGAGCCTGGGCAGCCCAGGGCCTCGGCAGAGCGCGCCTTTTCCGATCGGGGAAGTCCGGGACTCCAGGAAGGACAGGAACTCACATCCAGGGACAACATCGCCCGGAGACCCTGGACCGATGTCTGGGCAGGGTGGGGGCTCTTGGGGTTCCCGCAGGGAGAGTGAAGCGGGCCCGTGACCTGGTGCCTCCAGGCGCAGTGGGGGCCGGGCCGCTGCAGGATCCCTGCGAGCCGACTGCCCGGGCGGGGTGCGCCTCCCGATTCCGGCTCAGTGTTGTTCCTGTTCCCCCGCTCTGGGAACCAGTAACTGGATGCAGATGGGTTCCCAGCAATGCGCGGGGCCGTGTCCAGGCCCGCGGCCTCGCGGGGATGGCTGCTGGCCACCGCGCTGCCACTCTGGCTGTTAGCTGGCATTTCTGCCTCCTAGGGGCAGTTTGAGGGGTGCTCGGTGTTGGCCCGGGACGGTGGAGGGAGACTGCAGGCAAAGCGCAGGTGGGGCTGTCAGCACTTGCAGAGGGAGCGCAGCCACCTTCTGTCACTAGTGAGTCTTAACCAAGGGCAGGAGAGTCAAAAGGGTGTTTTTAGGCTAGGAGAGAAATCTCTCTCTGGAAAACAAACCCACGTGTCCAAAACAGGGGCCAAGCCTGGAGTGAGTGCCACATCTTTGCTGCCCCATGGACCTTTCTCGGGCAGAGTCAGCCTCTGTCCATGCCTCCAGTTTCCTGGGCAAGAACCTGTACTGGGGCCCCGGATCTGTCTAAGGAAGGGTGGGAAGAGTTGGGGGCTGACTACTGGTTTGATCTCAGGGAAGGACAGGCCTCCGTGGGACCTGCAGGGGGCTGAGGGCCAGACGTTGCCAGCAGGTCCCATCTCCCTCTGAAGAAGATGTGGGTCAATTTATGACCTAGTCCAACCCTCCTATTCTTAGTGACCCAGAGACTAGGCTTGGAGTTCTGTGATTCCTCTTTTACAACTTCTATTGTATTTTTCTTTCTCATTACAAAAGCGGTGCATGTTTTTTGTAGAATTAATGAAAAATGCAAACACGCAAAATGAAGAAAATAAAAATCAAACCAATACACTCTCATTACCTAGAGACAGACTTTTCTTGTATATCCCCAAACAGTTATTCTGTGGAACAGTTGGCTTTTTCTTTTCTAAACGATGTATTGTGAATATCTTTCCATGTAAGCATCCTTCCAATGAATATAGTTCGATAAATAGACTTTCTTCTTAATGACTAAATAGTACTTTCATAGCAGGGATGTAGTATGATGTCTTCAGCTGTTCCTTTCCTGGGCTTTTAGGGTGTTGTCACGTTTTTCCTTCTGGCCACACCATTCCAGGGTCATTCCCCTGCTGGGTCACTATGCATGTCCTTAATTATTACCCTAAGACCTGTTTCTCAAAACAGTTGGGTTAACTGCTCTGCATTTTTAAAAAGTTTAAGTACATTTTGTTGAATTGACCTTTAGAAAGGTTATGTCAATTCATACTCCCACCTGCAGAAAATGCAAAAGTTTGTTGCCGGAATTCATCACCATCAATCATGAATATTAGTCTTTTCATTCTTTTATCTTTGACTTTTTTTTAATTGGAGTATTCATCTTTTACTTACTGGTTTGTAAGAATGTTTTATGTATTCAGTCTATTAATTCTTCCTCACGTATTTTGCATTGTCCATTGTTTTTTACATTTAAATGTACATTTAACGTTTTTGAGTAGTTGAAATTCTTAATATTTTAATTTATGGTTTCTGCCTTTGGTGACCATTCTATAAAGTCCTTCCTACCTCAAAATTTTCTAACTCCTTGCCTATATATATATATTCCTCTAGTACTTCTATTATTTCATTTAAATTTTTGATTCATATGGAATTTATTTTGGTATATGGTACAAAACAGGAATCTAAGTTTTCTCCCTGCCCACTCCACCTACCCTGGTTGTTGGTTCCAAATCTTTTTGACTCTGGCACATACTGTAGCCAATTCCTAAACAAGCAGAGCCAGAAGGGAAGATCTGGTGGCAGAGATCCTGCCTCAAGGAAGCACAGAAACTCGAGGTGAAGGATTGAGAAACTTCCTAAAACAGATCTATTTTGGAGCAGTATCTGATTGGAATCACATAGATACAGATGAATTCCAGTTTCTGCCTCTTTTACCCTGTGGAAACTGGAGCAAGCTACTTGACTTATTTAAACCTCAATTTTATATCTGTACAACTGGTATACCAATAGCACCTACCTCTGAAGATGGATGTGAGGATAACGTGATAATGTGTTTGGCACATAGCAAGCACTCAATATTATTAGTTAATAGGTAGGGGGAAAATGAATGCAACTGCATGTGATATGGAGATATTAAAAAGAAATACAAACTATCAATAATTATAGAAATAAAGGTAATGAGTCCATGTGCTATAGTTACAGTTTGAGTTCAAGAGAATTTATCCAGACCAATTAGGAGGTTTTCCCGTGGGAAAAAAAAGAGGCTGGGGGGTCGGGGCTTATATTCCTATAGCCTGGATCTACTGGAGTCTGGACTTCAACTAAACTCAGACATTTCAAAAGAGTCTGGTAGCATTTCTGTTCTCAAATCTGTTCCAAAGCTTTCTGATGAACCTGTCTGGGTTGAAGAGAATCAGCTGAACAAGCTGGCATTTGGAGAGCTTACAGGATACAGAGCACGGGGGTTTGGGGCTCTAAATGGGCAGCCATCTCCTTCCTGGCTCACCCCCAGCTGAGGATTGCTGCAAAGAGAAATAGTCACTGGACATGAGCCAGGGCACCAGTCAGCTTAACCAAAGGAATCAATGGACGCTGTGTTTGCCTCTGCAAATGAGGAAAATGACATGGTGAGAAGGCATATGCCTTGTCCAGAATCACAAATCCCAGGGGCAGAGAAAGCAAAGAGAAATGTTGCCTCAGAAGGAGCCATTTCCCATCGTGAGGATGCCTGGAGCCCGGCCTTGAATAACAAAGGAACGGGACGCTGCTCTTCAGCTACTGGGCAGTGGAGGCCCAGCATATTTTTATGAGGCATGGACAATGCGTAGCCATTCAAAAGGCCAAAGCTGCCACTTAGAAAAAGGCAAATATCTTAGGAATCTCTTGTTACTAGGCAAATGCCTGACTGCTTTTTATGGGAGTGAGACTCAGCTTGATGCTCTGTATGCAGGGCTTCAAGCTTGGATTCTGAATTTTGCTTCAGTGGAACATTGGTTCTCAATTCTGGCTGCATATTGGAATTAGCTGTGGAGCTCTAAAAAAATATAGATGCCTGGGTCCCACACCCAGAAGGCTGGATTAAATTGGCCTGTAGTGGGGCTGAGATGTCAGTAACTGTTAAAAAGCTCCTTAGTGATTCTAGTATGTAGCTTAGGATTGAGAAGAAGCCCCTTTTTGCATTGCTGTATTATCTCTCTTCCCAGCTGGTGAGAACTAAGTTATAAGACAAAACTAACCTAGCAAGATGTTTTTCAAACTTTAAGGAATTATCTGGGGATCTTGTTAAAATGCAGATTCTGATTCAGGAGGTCTAAGATGGGGCCTGAGATTCTGCATTTCTAACAGTCTCTCAGATGATGCTGAGGTTTCTGGTCTCAAGGCCACCTTTGAGTACCAAGAGTCTAGAAGTGGTCCTCATATTTCAGTGAGCATAAAAAAGACCTGATCAGCCTATTGAAAAAGTAGATTCCAGGGCTGATTCAGAGTGTCAGGGATGGAGTCCAGGAATCTGCATCTTTAACCAGTTCTCAGGTAAACTGATAGTTCAAAGGCCACTCTTGGAGAATGTGATCAGCCTGCCTATGGTTTTATCAGGCATGGGCCTTTTCAGCACATCCTGGAATAAACGCTTGGCTGGAGGAGCATGCAGTCAATTGGCTTGGAGTTGAAATGGAGCAGAGAGCCGTTGATGCCTGGCTCCCAGGCCTGCACTCCAGCTCGCTGACTCTGAGATCCCTTAGTGTTCAGGCCAAATCCCATTACCACAGGAGACCTACAAGTCTTTGCATTTTCTTGGTATAAAGGAGCTATCTGTTGAGGTTTGGGTTTCTTTTTAAAAATTTATTTATTTATTTTTGGCTATGTTGGGTCTTTGTTGCTGCTCACTGGCTTTCTCTAGTTGTGGTGAGCTGGGGCTTCTCTTGTTGCGGAGCATGGGCTCTAGGCGTGTGGGCTTCAGTAGTTGTGGCTCACGGGCTCTAGAGTGCAGGCTCAGTAGTTGTGGCGCACAGGCTTAGTTGCTCCACGGCATGTGGGATATTCCTGGACCAGGGCTCGAACCCGTGTACCCTGCATTGGCAGGCAGATTCTTAACCACTGCGCCACCAGGGAAGTCCCTAGGTTTGGGTTTCTATTGTAAAGTTATTTGATCTGTCCCCCCCTTGGAACTGTGACTAATACATCAAGAGTTCAGAGCATAGATCCTGGGAGAATGAAAAGCAATAGGCCTTTTAAAAATAAATTTATTTATTTATTTTTGGCTGTGTTGGGTCTTTGTTGCTGCATGTGGGCTTTCTCTAGTTGCGGCGAGTGGGGGCTACTCTTCATTGCGGTGCTCAGGCTTCTCATTGCGGTGGCTTCTCTTGTTGCGGAGCATGGACTCTAGGCACACGAGCTTCAGTAGTTGTGGCACACAGGCTCAGTAGTTGTGGTGCACGGGCTTAGTTGCTCCGTGGCATGTGGGATCTTCCTGGACCAGGGCTCGAACCTGTGTCCCCTACGACATTGGCAGGCGGATTCTTAACCACTGTGCCACCAGGGAAGTCCAAAAAGCAATAGGCCTTAAAGATGCCTTCCACACAAGGAAAAATCTCAAGCAGGAAAGTAAAAGGTGGTATAAAAAAACAATGCTATATGTGCTCTTAAAGATATCAAATAAGAAATTGTCCCCAAATTAATGTGCTTTTTTTCTTCACTGAGATAGCCTGTGAGGTAGGGTAAACCCAAGACCTGAAATGACAGTCTGAAGGAAAATTGACAAATCCCACCTATTCTCTCTTTTGGTTACTGTTAGGGCCACCGCTTTTCAAGTGCTAATTATTCAGCTTGTAGATGATTCTGGGTCTTTGTTTTTCTCCTGGTTCTTCTCTCTTGTTTGGGCCATTTCACTGCTTATTCGCCACTCCACCAAGGATGGAAAATGGAAATGAACAGTGTAACATCTTTGAGTAAGTCTGCTTAGAGGTTTGATGGAGAGAAAGAGAATTAATTATTATTGCAGATCTTATGGAATTCACCTCAGTGTGCTGTTCAGGTCCACTTTTATGTGGTAAATTCAAGCCTTATAACAAGAACAGAATGCCTTTCCCATAGTTCAACAACCACCAGCAATAATTTGGTAGAAAAATTAGAGTTTGAAAAATGCTTAATTCTTTCATTCATTCTAATATACTTATGACTTTATATGCTTCCTCTTCTCAAGTTATCTGGTAAAACTGTTGAGATGTGGGAGACATACATTTATTACTACACATGTGTAACTTTCATGTTTAAGGAAGGTTCTTTTGCCATCTCTTTCTTCTAGCTAGTTACAGTATATTATATAACAAAACAAACTTCCTATTCCCGTTACTTGGTATAATAAATATCTTGGTGAAATTTCTTTCAGAGTTTGATTACTCAGTCAAAACCTAAGTATCCTGCTGGGAGAAGAACAATCATTTTAGTGACAGTGTTCTATGCTTTGGTTGAATTGAATAGTTACTAATCCAGCCAGAGAAGAAAGACACAGGTAATTGGAATCGAGCAAACACACTGAGCCCCTCAAAAAAAAAAGACTAACAAGAAGTGTACAATATCTCACTAAACATCTCTCCATCTATTTTCTCTTTTCCTTACAAGAGTCATTTTAGGTGTGAGAAATAACTCTAGAGGCCTGGTCTGCACTAGGGGAAAATGCTATTCCTCAATTAAGTGACCTGGAAATGAGTTTAAACAGACACAGTCTGCCCACGGTCAATGTTAGGTCAATAACTCTAATAGCCAATTCGAATTTTCTATTAGGAAAATGTAACACCCCTAATCAACCATCCCACCCCACACTGTGTAGCACCACCAGATAATTTTGGATTGTCTGAGGATAGAAAACAGGGAGGTTGGTTGGCCAACTTTCATGTAACTTGTATAAATTAATAGCAACCATTTTCTCTCATTCATCTACACAACCCAAACTACTCGGCCTCATCCAGAACCACTGCAGGAGAGCAGTTGTTAGAAGGGGTGAAGCAATAGGATTGACTGTCTTGGTTGTGGTGTGGTCAGGATCCCCGAGACTGGATGCTCCGTGGAAGTTCCATGACTCCTGCTTGGTGCTGTATCCCTGGTGCATAACACAACACTTGGTTCTGAGTAGGCACATAGGTTGGCAGTCTGGGTTTAAACCAGGTCAGGTAACTAATGGCTTTTTAATTTATGGATTTTTAGAGCTGGAAGAGACCTTTGAGAGAATAAAGATCACTATAAATTTCCCATCCAGCAGCAATTTTACCATCTTCCTTCCATACAGAATCATGATTTTGTTCAGTTGTTCTCTTTCTCCTGTACCCTCAGAAGAGGCAGAAACAATCCCTCTCAAGGGGACTCCTTTTTAGTGGCTGGTTCAGAAATGGGCACTCAGTGATGACCAGTGCTATGTGAGGAACGTCTTCTGGGGGATTTTCTCACTCCTTTTCCTCTGGATGCTATGTGTCTGACTGCAATACCTAGAATTATGTCAGTCATCTTACTACCAGCATAAGGATTAAGCTGATATTCAGGTTGGCAAAATAGAGAGAAAGACAGAAAGAACCCAGATCCTGATTGACACTGAATCAATCAACCTCTATGATGGTTAATGTTTTGTATCAACTTGAATGGGCTAAGGGATGCTCAGGTGGTAAAACATTATTTCTGGATGTGCCGATGAGGGTGTTTCCAGAAGAGCTTAGTATTTGAATTAGTAGACTAAGTAAAGCTCACCCTCACCAATGGGGGCGGGTATCATCCAATCCATGAAGGGCCTGAATAGAACAAAAATATGGAAGAAGTGTGAATTTGCTATCTTGATTGAGCTGGGACAGCCCATCTCCTCCTGCCCTCAGGCATTGGTGCTCCTGGTTCTTGGGCCTTCAGACTCGGACTGGGTTTTACATCATTGGTTCCCCTGATTCTCAGGCCTCTGGTTTGAACTGGGATTATACCATTGGCTTTTCTAAGCTTCCAGCTTGCACAAAACAGATCATGGGACTTCTCAGCCTCTATAATCATGCAAGCTAATATAATATAATATAATATAATATAATATAATATAATATAATAATATACATATATATACACACACATATATGTATCTCCTATTGGTTGTTTCTCTGGAGAACCTTGACTAATACGAGCTCTAAACTGCCTTGCCACTCAGCTCTCTGTTTTGCAGGGTAATATATTTCCTTAATGTTTAAACCAGTTCACATCAGAATTTATTTTGCTTATGGCCAAACCATCTTAAGTGATTAAGAGAATTTTAAGACCACATTCTCATTTCACAGAAGATGTAACAGAGTTTGCTCAATGTCATGTTGTAGATGACAGTAGAATTCAGGACTAGAGGTTGGGTCTTCTGCCCCAAGGTCATTTGTGTTATATGGTGCCTCTTTTACAATTACTTGATTATAAATTAAAAGTGGCTTCGAAGTGTATTTATGAACACACTGTCTCTATATTTAACCAAATTGCCCCACCTAGGTCAACGTCTGGAATTCTCGTGCAAGTTTTCCTCATTTGGACATGCTGAATCAAACTGACCACTCTCACAAAGAGTGTGGTCGTTGACTCTGAAGAACTGAAAACACTGTTCCTTATTGCTGGGGAGCACTAGACTGGAAGATTTGATCTGTGGGGTAACTGTGGGCAAGAAAGACAAATATACCTTTTTGGGTCAAGACCTGACATCTGGGAGACAACATTACTGGATGTTGTCTAAGGCCTTTGTCAAGACTTTGGTTGGCAGATTTAATGGAATCCAGAGGCAGAGGATAGGGCAAGAATAGGAGGGGGAATAAGGGGTGGGAAGATTGGTTTATTTTTCTGTTCCTAGTGGCATTTCTTATATCAGGCCATTCCCCCATCTGCAAGACCTTCTGTTTGCCTCTAGTGCTACCCCAATCTACCTATGCTGTAGGGTGAAGCTGTACCTCCCCAACTTAGTCTTCTCTGATCACTGCAGCATGCGCCAATAACTGTTGCTCAGAACTCACTCATTTCCTGAACTCTTACTCATTCATTAAACATATCATGTTATCATGGAATATTTCTTCTTGTATTTTACTCACTTTGCCCTCATGTTTTATCTTTAGGGAGCAGATCAGCAAAAAAGAAAGGACATAGACTTCAAGGGTACATTGACTTGGTTTGAATCCTGCTCTGGGGCTCCTGCTTTGCAGAACTCCAGGGGCTGGTCCCTCAACTTGGCAGCCTGCTTGGCTCTACCCCTCTGGAGTAACCTTCTCTGCCCAACTCAAGTCCACTGTGAAATGCAGTTGGGGCAGGTGTGAATAAGCATACTGTATAAGTTTTCTATTGCTGCTGCAACAAATTACCACAAATTTAGGGGCTTAAAACAATACACATTTATTACTTTACAGTTCTGGAGGTCGGAAGTCTCAAATGGGTCAGCAAGGGTGCTGTCTTTAGGAGGCTCCAGGGGAGAAGCCCTTTCCTTGCCTTTTCTAGCTTCTAGAGGCTGCCTGCATTCCTTCGCTCATGGCCTCACATCTGTCCAACTTCTTTTTCCTTTGTCACATCTGTCTCTGTTGCTCTGACTCTGACCTTCCTACCTATCTCTTAAAAGTACCCTTTAAGGAGATTGTGTTGGGTCCACCCAGATAGTCAGGATCATCTCCCCATCTCAAGATCCTTAGCTTAATCACTTCTGTAAAACCCTTTTTGCCATTTGAGGTAACATATTCACAGGGATTTGGGCATGGGCATCTTTGGAGTAGGGGGAGGCATTTTTCTGCCTATCACACGTATACTCTTTGGGTGTCAGTTTCCACATCTGTAAAATGGAGATACTATCGTCTTCTTCACAGGGTTATTGAGATGATTGAATGAGGTAATTTATGTGTGTAAATTCCCAGCTCATGCCTGGCACAGTGGAGGTGGTCAGTTCTGGTCAGTGTTCTCTTCTAAGTGGATAGTTGTAAGCTGGAGGCCAAGCACTATGACTTCCACCTCTTTCTAACCCCTTAGCTTCTGGCTAGTGCTCGGTACTAAGTAGGAAATCAATAAATGTAATAAATAATTACCTTCATCAATGACAATGCCTTGCATACAATAAGGGCTCTAAAATGATTTGTTGATTGTTGTTTTGTTAGCAATCGGTGGGTGGGGAACATCTGATTAATTAAATACTATTATTTGTCAGATCCAAAATATAAATTTGGATTCTTCTGCTATACTTTTATCTAATTACCTTAAACGCTAGTGGGAGAGAGGAATTAGCTCACAGTACAATTTAAGGGAAAAACATCTTGCTGTTATGGACTTTCTCCTTGGTCTGGAAACTACTTGGTTTCCTAGGGTGCAGCTGACTGTTCCCTCTGCAACTGAAAAATCTCTCAAAGGGCCTGTCCAGTTAGGTCACACAAAGCCAGTTTTATTATTTAGAGAGCACACAATGCCCCTCACATGGGGCGCAGAGAGGAAGGAATTTTTTTTAAGCCAATTCCAGTCCCCTGGAGCTGCAAACTGCCCTCAGGGCAAAGAAGCCTGCACAATAATTGGGAGGAGTCTGGCAGTAGAGAGGCGGACATAAGTTAAAGCTGCATTTCTCTCTATATTCGGGTGTGCCACGCCACTTTTTAAGCATTCCCCTCTGGGACAAACCTGTATGTCAAGATAAACAATCAAATAATATGCAAGGATCAAATCAGGAACTCTGCAGCCTCAGCTCAAGAAAATAATCCTGGGAACCTTAGCCTGTGTGCCTCAGTGAAGTGGAGGGTACAGACTCCGATGATTCTGCAAGAAAACTGGGTCAGGGCAGAGACGCTGTCTGTTTAGAATAACTGCATGTTCAGGCCCCCTAAACTTGGTAGGTTCATGCTTTCTCAAGATAATAAGGTGGAAAGCGACCTTTCATCATCCCTCTATCAAACCATAGTGCAGGTGCCCCAGGAATCCCTAATGCAGTCATGGATAATGTGTCTAGAGAATGGGGTGAGAAAGAAACCAGAGACCAGACCCCAACACTGTGAGAGGGAGGGTTGTGAGAGGAGGGCAGACCATTAGTTGGGACCCCTTTGCCCTTAAAGCCAGGTAGGTACTGTGAGGAGAGGATTCTGCACGCTGCCATCTCTGAGGCCTCGCCCTGGGCTTCCAGGCCATCAGGGCTTGGTCAGTGAAAGCCGAGGGGCAGGGGCGGTGAGGTAAACATACCTGGTCACAACGTTCTGAACTGCTAGCACATGGGGGTTGAACTTGTATAAAGAACTTTTTGGGGACATGGGGGAAGCGTTATTTGTACAGTATGTGACCAGAGTGTAGAATTCATGGACAGACAATGAATGGTCTTAATGTCTCAACTTCTCTCTGGACAGAGCAGGCTGGCAGGCCCTGGAGAGTTGGGCTGGCTGAAGTGGCATATTTCAGAGGCCAGAGCAAATCGCAGCAGTAATACCCAGGAACATAGCCATTGGTGCCCAGGGCAAGGAGCCCAGAGCCAGAGTCGAGTTACCAAGGTTGTACTAGGCAAGAGAAGGGTGAGTCAGGTGAATAATCAAGAGCATCTGGGACCACAGGGGGCTAATGAGTACAGTGTGAGAATGGAGGTGAGAAGGTGTGGCCCAGAGGAGACCCTTAGACATCCGTGTGCAGGGGTACCTTGGAGCATCTGTATCTAGGGCACCTGCGTCTTATGGCTTAAGGACAAAGCTCAGGAGTAGAGACTCAGAAATGTTTTGAGCAGATTGTTCACTCTGAAAAGCTGAGATACACTCATTCTTTATGATGGACGTTAGGAAGTGCAGTCAGGCTAAGCAAGGGGCCATGCTCTGTCCCTTTTGCCACAAAACAGAGGGTGGTCTTTGAGTCTGGTCTTGTCTAATAATTCCTACCCCCCTCCGCTGCCCCACAGAGGGCTTTTAGGTATCGCTCCCAGGCGGAGGACTTTCTGTACTTTTCTTGGGTAGGGTAAAAGCGAACTCCACTCTGAGAAGCCCATATAGAATAACTGTCCCTAGATAAGCCCAGGTGTCAGGGCAAAGCAAATCAGGCATGTGTCTTCCTTTGACTCTACCTCAAGGAAAGGTCCATTTTTAAGACCAGATCCTGAGTAAGCAGAACAAGCATACATATCGAATAAAATACCACTTGCCATCAAAAATTCTTTGAATTTAGTTTGCAATCCACTTGTTAAAGTGCCATCAACCAGTGAGCCTCAACCAGCTTGATAAATACACACAACTGGAGCTGCTGTGGAGATATAGACGGAGCCTGATGCAGGCACAGCACACAAAACCCCCTCGTTTCATGGCTTTCAGAAAGCTTGCTGATCTCTCTCTTTCTCGTGTTCTGAACTCTCTATGGAGAAATCCATCGAGGGAGAAAGCAATGACTGCTCTCACTGGGCCAGAAATTCCAGGCTGAAATAATCCAGGGGTAGCAGGCGGGCTTGACAGTCTGTCAGTTTCTGGATAGTGTGATTCGTCAATCACTCATTCGGGCTAAATTGCAGAAGCTCCTTTTGTTCATATCAGATCTTATTTGCTCATGGTGCAGTTTAAGCCCAGTTTCTGGAGCGTCCACAGGGAACTAGGTGCCACCCTGTCCGTTGGTCATGAGGAAAGCATTAAGTCAGCCCACGGCTTTAGTTTCTTTTTCTTCCCATCTGAGACTAAACCTCTGAGTCTTCTCTTAATTCTTGGTATTACTTTTATGCGCTGATCTCATTTTGGCTGTAGCCATGTTTACCTTCTTTCTGTTCCTTGAATGTGCTAAATTCATTCCCTCCAAAGGGCACCTGCAAGGCTCTTGCCCCAGATCTCCCTACCGCTGCTATCCATCGCCTCCTCCCAGTCTTCCTCTCTCTCCTGCCTCATTTGGCTTTAAAAACAAAACAAAAACAAACCTCTCATAGCACTTATCACTACCATTATTTTCCAATTTATGTGTTTGTTCATTTATTTATTATATTTCCCTCCTCTGTAATGGAAGCCCCCAGTCTGGTGATAGTGCCAGGTGAGTAGCAGGTGGTCCACAAAAGTTGAGGAGTGCGTGGCCCTCAGGCAAAAGCCCAAGGAGGATGGAGAGTTTCTGCACAGCCCCCTCTCTCCCTCTGGGCCTCAGCAAGTCTCCCAGTGATTCCGCTTGCTTTCTACCACACCCACGAGACTGGAGAATAAGCCCAGTAGGGCAGTGTTCTGATTGTTTTACATATACAGATAAGAAAACAACAGAAACTTGGTCCTCGCTCTATGGAGATAAAAACAAAGTAGTTTTTTCTTCAAGAAGAATGTGTGTAATAACAATAATCTGAAAATAATTATATCTATCAGGTCTTTGGCGAAGCCACCCAGGAAAAGAAAAACAATAGATGTGAACGCTTCAGTGAGTTATAACACCACCTTTCAGCATCAAACTGCCCTGGAATCAGATTCAGATAAACTGGTTTCATCAACTCTAGACTCAGCTGTATGTGTCCTTGTTTATTGCTAGTGCCATTTGCACATTCTCCAGATAATGGCAAGGTATTGGTTCTCTTTCAAAACACTCAACTGTGCAGAGGAGGAATGAAGAGGATTCCACATCAGCTTCTTAAGGTCTAAATACAAAAACAGCTCATTTCCTGGGCCTGCCCAGTGGGCTTCCTTTTCTTTCTGGTCTTCTGCAGAGAACTGCTAGGTGGGCCCGTGCTCATCAAAGTTGGCCCTTGGACCATCTGCATCAGAATTATTTAAAAGTTTAGTTAAAACACAGATTTCTGGAACTCAGTAGAGACTTAGTGACTCTAATCTCCTGGGTAGAGCCAAGGAATCTGCATTTTTAACATCTCCACCCTCCGAGGATTTTTAGGCACACCAGGATTTAAGGGCCACTGAGTTTGCCCAGCCATATGGCTCCCACTTTATCCTGCTGCCTGTATTATCACTCGGCTTCCTATGTGGAGTGTCTCTTCCCAATGCAATTCTAAGGGCAAGAGATACATTTGACATTTCTTTTTTGTCCCCTTTAGTGCTGAGTTCACTGCAGGTGTTCAAAAAAAAACACTTATTGAATGAAGGACCTGAAATAATTTTCCTTTGCTTAAAACTCGTTCAAATAAACTTTTCCCCCAGAAGACTGGATCATGAATTTGCCAATATAGTGTTTAAGACAAATTTATTTATGAGTGTGTATGTATTGCTCTCCTGAACAAATGTTTTGAGTCAAAGCACCCCCCCCGCCCCCCCCCCCCCCCCCCGCTTCTTGTCCAGAGAAGGACAAGTGACATATTGCTGGGAAAATTGTCTAACCCCGAAGGTAGAGGCTCTTTCTTGGAACCCTTGTCTGGAAAGATTCATGAAGATTTCAAGCTGAGGGAGGTCCTGGAAAATGGGTGGACATGAGCATGGTGCGGTTGAGGGGGTACTAAAAGGCCCACGTGGCACTTTGGCCTGTTTTAATGTACACAGAGTCAGTTCTTTTGAGGTCCAAAGCCCAGCTGGACCAGTTTCTCAGAGTTTCAGGCCCTGGAGAGCAGAGCATACAAGGGCAGAGGTCCTGGGTTTTGAAGGAGTTAGAGATCCTGGGGGTGTGACAGTGCTGGGAGAGCAGGCCACATGCAGGGTGAGGTGGAAGCCGGTGCTGGGCTCCTGGTGGGGAGGGAGCGAGTGGGAGAGAAAAGGTCCCAGGGGGTAGGGCACCTGGGACAAGTATCACCTCTTCCCTAGTCTTACTCAGAGTTCCTCGTGAGGCAAAACTCATGGTAAGGCTGCATCACCGATGTGAAGATCTGGAGTGGCAGGAATGAGGGAAATGGAGGTTGGAGCCCTCGTAGCTGGATCTAATCTTACTTAGTTTGGCCTCCCTCTGGAATTAGGAATCTGATCTCCAACCTCGTGGACATCCAGTTCGAGCCATCCTGGGAGAGGATGCTCACTCCCTCACAATCAATGCAGGGGTTAGAAAGTACTCTCATGGCCTGAGCCACAGTCTTCCTCCTTGAGGTTTCCTGCTCCTTGCTGGTAATCCTTTTCTCCTCCCTTTTCGAAAGTCTACTTCCTGGCAGACATTTAGATTTGAGCAGAGCGCTCTTGTGTCCTCCCCCGTTTTCTCTCCTGCAGGTCGAACTTCCTCAGTAGCTTCTTTTCCCTCCATCTGACTTGAGGGAAGGAGGGGAAAGGAAGGCCACCTCTTCCCTCTGCTCACTGCCTTTCTGAGGTCAAGCTGCCTCTGTCTCTTGCTGAGGCCCTCTCTGTCAACGGCACCTTCGTCTTCTCAGTCACTCAGGTTTGAACGTTTGGCTCAGCCCTGCCTCCTCCTCCTCTCTTACTCTCAAGCTGTTGAGAACTGGAGGGTGAGTGTGCATTTTTACACATGTTTGGGACAGTTTTTGTCCTGGAGAAGTCCTGAAGTAGAAAGTGGAGGTGTACATGGTCTAAGCTTGAGGTAGGTCATGCTGCAGGCTGGACTGTCTCAAGAAAGGTCTGTACTCACAGTGACCTGCCTGCCCCCACTGAGTCAAGGTGGTGTGTGGCTGCTAGACAAAATCCTCACCTGCTTAAACCTTTGCAAAGACGTGTTTCCCGTTGCTCTTGGGATGAGTTTAAACTTTCTGTTTTGGCACTCAAGGCTCTTTGTGATCTGGTTCAGTGCATTTCTCCAGCTCATCTCTTGCCCCTCCCTGAGGGACACTTTGTGCTCCAGTCATTCTGAACAATACTCTCGCCATTCTGAGTGCTCCATGTTTTTCCTAACAGAACCTGATACATGAAGATGTTTGGTTTGGTCCTGTTGATAATGGGAGATCCATCTGCACTTCTAACAGCTATGGAGGTGAGGGTAACTTGAGTTGTTATAGTTTAGAAAGGTCAAACTGTCTGAGGTTGGAGGATGAATAAGAAGGAAGTGAAGCACTGGAAGAAGTTCACTGTGGCTGGGATTTGTCCTGAGGGCAATGAGGAAGCCATGAGGGTGCTTTAAACACAGTGGTGAAGTCATCATGTTCACATGTCAGATGACTCTGGCTGTAGGGTAAAGCATGGATTTGGGGTGATTGATTTGGTGTGGGTGTGTGAGAAGAGTCAAGGATGATGCCTCAGTGTATAACCTGAGGAAATGGTACATGGTAGTGTCATTTGATGATACAGAGGTCAAGGAATGAAAAACAGGTGGGGCAGGAAAGAGCGAATTAGATTTGGATATTCTGAGTTTGAGACATCTAAGCAGGGTTGTCTGGAAGTCTGTCCAAGAGGGAGAACTGGGCTGCAGTTATAGATTTAAGAGTCATTAAAGAATATAAATGGTCAAATCCAGAGAAAGTGTTTATTGAGAGCGAGGAGGGCCTTGGACTGGACCCCAAAGTACACCAGCTTTAGGAGAGGAGAATCCATAGAGAAGGCTGAGAAGGAGAGGTCTGAGAGGTAGGGGAAGATGAGCAGGGTGGGGTGTCATGGAACTCAAGGGAAGAAGCTCTTTCAAGGGGCTGATCGGCAGTGTCAAATACTGCTGAAAGTTCAGATGAGATGAGGACAGAGAAGAATTTGTCGGTGTTGGTAACGAACAAGTAGTTGGTGATTATATAGGTAAGAGCAGCTTCTGTGGGTGCTGAGGTCAGAAGCTGGTTGCAGTGGGTTGAAGAATGAGTAGAAGTTGAAGAGGTGGAGATAGAGAGTGCAGGGACATTTTGTTTTGAAAGAAGTTTGGTTGTGAAGGAGAGGAGAGACCAGTAGCTTGAGTGATGGTTAAGAAATAATACTGGGAGACCCTGAAGGGTGTCTAAAGGTTAATAAGAAGGATCCAGTAGAGAGGGTG
Organism: Eschrichtius robustus; assembly: GCF_028021215.1. Taxonomy (NCBI): domain Eukaryota; kingdom Metazoa; phylum Chordata; class Mammalia; order Artiodactyla; family Eschrichtiidae; genus Eschrichtius; species Eschrichtius robustus. Next base: position 48,312,098 of record NC_090825.1, read on the forward strand.
ATGTTGACCTTACAGGAGAGGGAGAGAATGATCCATGTCATAGAGAGATGTCTGAGGAGGTGGTGGAAAGTAGGGATGGGAGGCAGAGTAGGCTTACCCAGGAGTAGGGGCAGCCCTGCCATGGTAAGTGGAGGAGAGGAAGAGACTAGACCAGGAAGGGTGCAGGGAGAAAATGATGGGAATTAGAAGGGGTTCTACTCAGTGATTTATTTTACTTTGAGAAGAAGGAAGCGGGATCAGCTGATGGCGGGGGGAGGCAGGTATAGCAGCCCAGATGTGAGGAGAGTAAAGAAGGTTTAAATAGCTGTGTTGGGGAACCAGAGAGTTCCTGAGTGAAACCACGGGCTTCTCGGCAGTGTAGAGGGCCAAGACGGCTTTCGGTGACCTTTCAATATTATTTCTATGCAGAAGTCATCTCTGTCACATTATCCGTACCTCTCTCGGTGCACTTATCACGTTCTGACTCTTTGTACAGTTATTTGCGGGCTTCTTAGCTCTCCTACTAGACTGTTGTCAGCTCCACAAAAGCGGGCTTTGTCTTTCTATTACTCACAGCCCTGTGACATTGCTTGGCACATACAAGGAGATCAAAAAACATTTGTAGAGTAAGTAAGCGAGAGCAGCTTGACCCTGTAGAAGACAGCAGGGCACTTACTCTGTGATCTGGTGGATGTATATTTAGAAAGCAGGGATTTATCGAGTGTGCTCTGAGGGTGAGACACTAGCTGGAGATATAGATTTAGGAGTCATTAGAGTTTATAAATGGCCAAGTTCAGAGAAATTTGACTCTGATGCCCTACTCTCATTTATATGCTCCGAAGTTCGTCACACGCTATTATTGAATTCCAGGGATCTTGGAGCAGCATTCTCAACCCTATCAGATACAACAGCCTCTTTCATTAAAAAATATTTTATAACTCCTCTTTTACTTTCTTGAGGTGAAATTCATTGATAACATGCCCACCTTTTACATATAATTAAGAGATTAATGCAATGTCCTAATGTAATGAAGAAGAGAAATAAAAGTCTTCTATAATAAAAGAATACCTTTTCCATGCTCAGATCTAACTAACTTAGAACAGAGCTTCTCAAACTTTTATGTGCATCTGAATCACCTGAAGGTCTTATTAAAATACAGACCGAGAGTCAGGAGCTCTGGGGCGGGGCCTGAGAGCCTTCCTTCTAAAAAGGATGCAGCTGCTGATGGTCTGTGTACCACGTTTTGGGTAGAGACTAAGATTCATAAGGAAGTGCTTGGATGCTTTACTCATAACAAATGCATTTGGATTTAAGAGAAGTAAACCAACATTTAACTGGATATTAAAGACACTTTGTTTTAGAGTGGCATTTTGAAATAAGACATATATACGTATCCCCTGCTTTTGGAAAGTTTGCTTTACGCCACTTCACTTTTACAAAAGATCTACATTCTTACCTGTTTTCGCCAACTGAAAGAAATGCAGGGCTTCCCTGGTGGCGCAGTGGTTGAGAATCTGCCTGCCAATGCAGGGGACACGGGTTCGAGCCCTGGTCTGGGAGGATCCCACATGCCGCGGAGCAACTAGGCCCGTGAGCCACAACTACTGAGCCTGCGCGTCTGGAGCCTGTGCTCCGCAACAAGAGAGGCCGCCATGGTGAGAGGCCCGCGCACCGCAATGAAGAGTGGCCCCCGCTTGCCGCAACTGGAGAAAGCCCTCGCACAGAAACGAAGACCCAACACAGCCATAAATAAATCAATAAATAAAATTTAAAAAAAAAAAAAAAAAAGAAATGCAAAGAGGATTTTCATTTTTATGAAAGCCAAAATATTAGTGTTTGTTATAGAGGTAGTGCACACCTCCAGCAGGCAGAGGGGTACTACCAAGCTCCTTCCCCAGGAACTACATTAGGTGTCTCAGCATTAAGCCACCATAGCTGTGCACTGTGTCTGTGAGCATCTGTGCTCTATCTCCATTTATTTTGTGCATCTGTTAGCAAGATGTGTCCTTAGGTAATTGCTTCTTTGCTTTGTGCCATTTTGGCTTAGGAAAAGTTTCATAGGAATGCTCTACTTTTGGATAGCAAGGGGGAAACATGTATATGTAATCATCAAGAATGTGACAGTTTCAAAGGCCAGTTTATACAGGAGTGTCCTATTGGTGATTCAAATACATGATATATTTTTTGGAAATGGTAACTAACCCTGGGAAGTTTGGGGAAAAACAAAATAAATCTTCCTCCAATTTCCAACTCTAGTTTTATTATTGGATAATTCAGTGTATATTAATACTGTGCAAAAAATATTTTGTGTTTGTATGTAAAACATAATTGAGCTCTAATCTCAGAAACCTATACATAGGTTTTTCACCCGCATCCGTATCTGGTGGGACCTCAAAGTCATGTGGGAGACAGGACAGTTCTTTGTTGTGACCATTGTCTCATACACTGCAGAATGTCTACCTACATCTCTGGCCTGGACAATAAATGGTGTTTCCTGATTATTGACACAACCCAAAAATGTTCCCTCAAGCTTCCCTGACACCCTCGCTGAGAACCACTGACCTAGGGATACTGAGATAGAAGAGCAGCTGTGGGTGGAGGCTCCCAGAAGCACATTGCATTAGAGCTCACTGCTGGCGCTGGAGGCTCATTTCCCTGGGAAGGAGCCACAGCCAGATTGCATCCACTAAGTCGAATTTGCAAATCCTTGAACGCTGAGTGGAAACAAATGCTTTGTGTTCTGTATCACAAAGAAGACAGAAGCTACAGGCTTTAAGACATTTTCGTGATGCAGCTTGAGACATAATGATACATCTTTCTAGGCACAAATGAGCACCAATGATGTCTCTACTCGGTCAACTGAGAGCAAATTCGCGGCCTTGTTCTTGCTCATCCTGGGGAAGAGCAAGAAGTGGATGAGGTAAGCTCAGCTCCTCCTGGCTGCCAGCTACTTCTTCAGCTTCATCCAGCACCAGGCCTCTTCAGGCTTACTTCTCTGTTTGTTCTTTTGTTTGTGATTTTGCTTTTGTGGTTTCTAGAAGCTCTTTCAGTTCTCAGCACCTCTTATATACTCTTCTCTGTGCCTAGAATGTTCTGCTTTCTTCTCCAGTTTAAGTGACCCTTCTTCAGGGAAGACTTCCTGGACCCCTCAAGACCAGGTCCCAGGTGGTCCTTCCTTTCATGTCCTCACATCACCTTGAACTTCTCCTCTATAGTTCCAACCATAATATTAGCCACACAGTGATTTATACTTAAAGTCTGCTTTTCCTTCTGGAAGTTAACTAGTCCCATTTCCTAGCACAATGCTTAGCACCAAGCAGACACTCAGTACTTGTTTATTGAATGCATGGGGGTCAAAGTGAAGGGATTTTATTTACTGGTAGGATTATGCTAAACTAGGAAATACAGTGAGGCAGAATCGAGTTCTTCTGAAAGAAAGAAGGAATTCTGGAATGTGGCGAAGTTTACTGGCAGCCATATAACTGGCTGCTTGACTTTCTGCAGTTCCACTGGGTGCAGTTTGGGTATCTGACACTTACAGCGTCCATCTGTCAGCTGCCTCTGAGAGCGGGAAAAGGAGATGTGCAGACAGAGGGACAGCAACTCCAGAGAACTCGATGCAGGATTCCAGCAAGCACAGATCAGCACATCTGCTGGCAAACTGAAAGGAACACTTAGACTTTTGCCCCTTTGGGAAGTAAATTCCTAAGAAGGCAGAGCCCTAGCTTGCTTTCTAATGTCTGTTGTTTCTGGGCTTTGGAGAAGTTTATTAAGTCCCTTCACCTTCAGTTGCCTCACCTGTAAACAAGGACATTACCTACCTCAGCTACTGGCTAAAAGGATTAAGACATGGTGGTCAAGCAAGGCCTTTGTACATTGTAAAGTACTATGCAAGTATTTTAGTTGCTGTTACTCTCTTTATGTCCTAAGCCGATATCCCCACACTGTTTGTGATGCAGCTGGAAACACAGGACACAGCCTGTGCAGCTACACCTTTGGTCAGTGAGTACACTCTGCAGCCCTTCACAAGTATTATTGAGGATCCACTGCATGCTGAGAACTCCTCTGGGCCCTGAGAATGCAGGGCGAACAAAGTAAAACAGGTGTCAGTAAGTGCTGTGAGGCCAGCTACAGCTGGGTAAGGATGGAGGTTGGGTGGAGCTATTTGAGCTCTGGCTGTCAGGGAGGTAGTGACAACTGAGTAGAGATCGGATGAAGTGAGCAAAAGAGCCATGCAGGTGAGGTATCAGGTATGTGCCAGGTTGCTATTTAATCCTCTCAAATAATCCCAAAAGGCAGATATTTTTACATAAGAGGAAACAGAAGCGTGGAAAAGTGAAGCAGTGTGCCCAAGTTAATACATGTGGAGGCGCAGGCCCGGGGCCACACCCTCCCCGTGCTTCCTCCCTTCCCGTTCTCACACTACCCCTCTCTTTTCACCCTCCACTGTGTCATCTGGTCCTCCTCTTTCTCTCCCCATGATGGTTACAAGAGTCTTTCTTCAACTTTCTTTGTATTTCCCTTAAAAATGGACAAAGAAGAGCAGGGGTGAAGAAAACTGTTAACTTGAGGTAAACATACGCTCACCGAAGAGGTCGATTTTAAACTCTAAAACTGGGGTCCCCAGCCTTTTTGGCACCAGGGACTGGTTTCGTGGAAGACAAGGAGCGACGGGGGGGCGGCAGATTAAGCTTTGCTCACTTGCCTGCCACTCACCTCCTGCTGTGCGGCCTGGTTCCTAACAGGCCGCGCAACGGTACTGGTCCATGGCCTGGGGGTTGGGGACCCCTGCTCTAAAACATGTCTCACATGCTCCTACTTCTCTCCATCTCCCTGCCATCTTCCTGATCTGATTTGATTTGAAGTAACAGAGTATGGCAAAGGTGACGAGATGTCACTTCCGCAATTAAGTTACAATAGGTTGTGACCTTTGCCTTGCCTTCTTGGCTTGCACACTTTGATGAAGCCGGTTTCCATACTGGAGAGACCCACATGGCAAAGAACTGGGGGCGGCTTCTGGTCAATATCCATGGGGGAAGTTAGGCCTTCAGTCCACAGCCCTCAAGAATCTGAGGGCTTGGAACGGACTCAGAAGCAGATCCTTCCCCAGATGGGCCTTTAGGGGAGACTATAGACTCTGGGCTGACACTTTGACTGCAGGCTTGTGAGAGATGATGAAGCAGGGGACCCAGCTAAGCCGAACATGATTTCTGACCCACTGAAACTGTGAGCTAATAAACGTGTGTTGCTTTAGGCTGCTAAGTTTTGCGGTAATTTATTACACAACAATAGATAACTAGTACATTGTCCGAGCATTCATCCATAAGTATTTGTTGAATGAATGAATGAATGAATGATTGCCTTTGTGTGCCCTGAATGTCCTGAGCAGGTTTGGGAAAGGAAGTGTCCAAAAGTACCAAGATGAAGCCTGTCATTGCTGTAGTTCTCAGCTCTCACAAGGCTTTGCCACAGGCAGCTTAGCCAGCTCTAAACAGAAGGCCTGCTGGTGTCCTGAAAAGCCAGTTTAAGTAAATTGCCTTACCTTTGACCTTACCTGTCTCAAGAGACCTCTCAACCTCCTAGGGTCCAGTGGTCTCCTAACAAGATGAATTTCAAAACACAACATGCATCCTTTCCAACAAAGCATGCGTTGTCCAACTGCACAAACAACCCAACCTCTTTTCCTGGTTATCAGTGAGGCCACCCTCATGTGATAATGCCCCCAGAATGAATAATTCATGGTTTATGAGTACACTTCACGAATATACAGGATGCCATATAAAATAACATAAATGTGTCCTAATAGAATTAATACACTTTCCAAGCAGTTCAGCTTGAGGCAATTATTGCACTTCCTGGGAGATACACATTACTTTGCCCTCAGCCTCATGCCAAATAACCCCCCTAAGACACACACTAATTACCCAGAAATACACTGCCTGCCATAGCTCATTGACTAATTGACTATCAGTTTAAAACTTCAGCAAAATATCTTAAAACTTAGGTGTTGCATTTAGCAAGGAAACCAATTTTGTTTATCGCTTCATTTTGGTCTGCCTCATTGGCAAAGTTGTAGCATGGTTTGTAAGTAATGACTGAGCAGGCTTATTACAATGATCAATGGTAAAAGAACAGCATTCCATCATACCATACAGCATTTCCATCTCTCATTTCTGTGATTCTATTAAGAACAATTACCAATATTATATCCGTTAATGTGATACAAAAATAGAATGCAACCGTGTATGTAATAGTTATTGCTAATGTGGTCTGTTAAGCTCTGTGTACAGCTGTCACCGGCTCTTTTCTCTTGCACTTCTAAGATGTGGCCTTTCCATGCTCTATGCCCTTTACATTCTGATCCAAGCACATGCACCCAAAACAGCATGAACGTGAGTTCATGCTGTACCTACACGTGATCCTTCTGCCTCAAAAATAAGTTCTGGGCAAAAGCCAAATCTTTGGGAATCATTCCTCTCTATTTCCTTCCTATTTACAAATCACTGTTGGAGACCTAGCTTCTTTATGAAGCTGTATGAGCCTAACTCTGCCTGAATCTTGTTTCTAATCACCTTGATTATTCCAGGAGCTGGCATACTACTACAAACGTTTGTTCTGGATTTTCTAGGATAGCCCAGTCTTACAGGGAAAGTGCATCCAAATTTCAAACAACTGATTTATGGTTAAATATCTGGGACCTGACCCATTTACACATTGGAGATTGCTGTTATGGGTGGTGCAGAACAAATCTGTAGTTGTACAGAGTATAGGAGGAGCACTCACTGTGGGATTGCTGGACTGGCATTTGGTCTGGTTGCAACCCCAGAATATCCAACTAGGAGGGGCTTGAACAATTAGGGAATTATTTTTCTCACAGAACAAGACTTCCAAAGGCAAGCAGTCAGGGACTGGTGCTGCGGCTCAGTTGTTTTTCTCCTCTTCCATCCTTTGCAGATGGCTGGTTGCCTCACACTCTGAAAATGACTGCTGGAGAAGACAAGGGGAGGGGTCTGACCCAGCTGAGTCCAGCAGTTCTATCGAGAAAGCACAAACTCTGCCCCCAACGCTTGTCAGGCTTCAGCTTAGGTCTCATTAGCTAAACTGTGTCGCACTGGCCACTTTGGCTACGAGGGAGGCCTGGAAACACTATTGAACTGGACACAGCGCTGTCCCTAATAAGTCAGGGTTTTGTTAGTAAGGAGTGAGTGGATACTGGAGTGGGAAATGAACAAGTCTGTCACACCTGGGGAAGTTCTGAGAGGAGAGAGGATATCTAAGCTGGCATGTGCAGGATGGTAAGATGAAGGTGGAGACAGGAGAGGAAAGGGGACCTTTGGTAGAATTATAGTGAGAATAACTTTGGGAGAGGAAGTAATGGTGGCATGTCTCGGAGACTGTGAATATGCTGCTCCAGGACAATTTTGTTCTGAGAAATTGGGAAAAAAGTCAGCCCAGTGCTGTGTGTCCAGTTCCTGGAGGCACCTCCCACCCTGCTCACCCCAGAACAGCGCCCTCATGCTCACTCCCAGTGCCTCCTTGGTCAGATTCAAGTGGACTTTCTGATCAAAGAGAACAGAACCTTAAGGGATCCTGCCAGTTCCCCTAAGCCAGTTGTTCTCAGTATCAGCTATGCATTGGAGTAACTTAGGGGTAGTTTTAAAAATCCCAGTGCCAAGGCCATTGTCCAGACCAGATAAGTCAGACTCTGGGGGTGGGGTCAGGGGTGTGCTGGTAAAAGTTTAATAACTGGCTTTCTAGAAAAAAAATACTCATGTATATATATGTACATAAATTTATTATAAATTTTACTGATGTAAATGATGTATCGCCTACAACTTACAAATGACATTAAAACATACAATACTCTTTATTACAGAATGATCTTTAGTCCATTGATTCTCAGATAATGCTTTCCTGGTTTTTTTGTTCTTGTTTCTTTTCCTTGTTTTTTCTTTTTTTTTTTTTTTTTTCTGAACTCTTGTGTCTGTAGTTAACCTATGGCTGTGATTCAATTGTGATTTTAAAAAATCAGACTGCAAATGAATGCTTGGTTACCGTCCAATTCAGCCACTGGCTCACGAGTATAGTTCCAACATGAATGTGTGTTGATGTTTTGTTTATATTAACAAATAAGATGAACGTGAAACAGTGAAGATGTATGTTGGAACTTCACTTGTGTGATGTGAAAGACTTCTTGGCTGATGGGTCGTAGCTTTCAAATCCTGGAAGAACATTTCCTCAATTTTCTGTGCCATTCACAGTGTAATGATTATAGGCAGGACACACTTTTAAGTTTAATTTGCATTATTAACATCTTATCCATCACTTTCTTAGGTCCAGACCAGGGGTTGGCAAAGGTTTCCAGTCAAGAGCCAGATAGTAAATATTTTACACTTTGCAGACCACAAACAGTCTCTTCCTTCTCCTCTTCTTTTTTAAATGAATTAATTAGTTTTTAACAAGCAATCCTTTAGGGACCCTCATGCACTATTGGTGGGAATGTAAATTGATACAACCACTATGGAAAACAGTATGGAGGTTCCTTAAAAAACTAAAAATAGAACTACCATATGACCCAAGCAATCCCACTACTGGGCATATACCCTGAGAAAACCATAATTCAAAAAGAGTCACATACCACAATGTTCATTGCTGCTTTATTTACAATAGCCAGGACATGGAAGCAACCTAAGTGTCCACCAACAGATGAATGGATAAAGAAGATGTGGCACATATATACAATGGAATATTACTCAGCCATAAAAAGAAATGAAATTGAGTTATTTGTAGGGAGGTGGATGGACCTAGAGTCTGTCATACAGAGTGAATTAAGTCTGAAAGAGAAAAACAAATACCATATGCTAACACATATATATGGAATCTAAAAAAAAAAAAAAAAAAAGGTTCTGAAGAACCTAGGGGCAGGACAGGAATAAAGACACAGACATAGAGAATGGACTTGAGGACACGGGGAGGGGGAAGGGTAAGCTGGGTCGAAGTGAGAGAGTGGCACGGACATATATACACTACCAAATGTAAAATAGATAGCTCATGGGAAGCAGCAGCACAGCACAGAGAGATCAGCTGGGTGCTTTGTGACCACCTAGAGGGGTGGGATAGGGAGGGTGGAAGGGAGGTTTAAGAGGGAAGGGACATGGGGATGTATGTATGCATATGGCTGATTTACTTTGTTGTACAACAGAAACTAACACAGTATTGTGAAGCAATTATACTCCAATAAAAATCTATACAAAAAACAGGCTATCATTTCTTCTACAAATACTTCTGTATGTATTTCTAATGGTTATGAAATACCATTATCATGCTTAATAAAATTAGTAATTATTTATTACTATTACCCAATACTAATTCTATATTGAATTTTTCTCAATTTTCTTAAAAAAGTTATTTTTAAAAATTTTTTTGTTGAAGTATAGTTGATTTACAGTGTTGTGTTAGTTTCTACTGTGAAAAGGTTACTTTTAACAGTTGTTTTCTTTTCCAAATTAGAATCAAAATAAGGAAGCTCTATTTCATTTGGTGGACTATGTCTTATAAAATTTTTTAAAAACATTTAACAGTTATCCATCTTATTTTTTACCTGCTATTTATGGGCTAAAGAAATAAAGTAATTTTTCTATAAAATGTTTTATATTATGGACCCAGCCAATTGCACCCTTGAGGTGTTGTTTAACATATTTCTTTATTCCATATATTTCCTGTAAATTGGCAGATGTATCTAGAGGTTCTATTTGATGCAAGTTTATTTGGGGACAAGAATGTCATAGATGGTGTTGTGTACTTCCAAATTGTATCACATCAGGTGACACTAACATCTGGTTTTTCTACTTCTAGTGATGTTGAAATTGACAGGTGAGTTTAGGTATTATAAGTCTGATCCATTAGTTGTAAAATTCCCTATCAGCTTCTCATCTAAGTGTTTTAACTACCATTGCCCAAATACATTATTTCATTAAAGATTGTAAAAAAAAAAAAAAAAACAAAACAATCCTTTAAAAATGTAAAAACATGTGGATCATACAAAAACAGACTGTAGGCCAGATTTGGCCTGTGTGTTACAGTTTGCCAACCCCTGATCTAGACAATCAACATAGTAAATCAAGCCCTAATTTGAAGTGTTTGCTACTTTCTGTGGTGTAAATATTCCATAAGCCATCACGGAGTTGGGAAGAGTTGCAAAACGGTACATCATTATGTAGTGTTTCCACCATTCAGATGCGATAGACAACTTCAAGAGCATAGATAGTAGTAAAATAATTAGCAACACATTTTGAGAATTTATTTTTATTACCATTACTTTTAATAAAGACATTTAATTGTAAGCTTATGTAATCTAATTTTGAATAATGCTGTGTGTAACAACTGGCTTTGAAAATATAACCGTCTCTGTCTCTTGTGAGCTGGTAAGAAATGGCTCAAGCATACTACTAGCTTGTCAGCTTGAGCCTGGAAAGCTTTGCTGAGGATTCTGGGCTTCATGCTTTATGGTGGTTAGTAGGATACCACTAGAGGTTTTTGAGGAGAACATGATCAAATGGAAGAAATGGGTGTTTTAGGAAGGTTCACTTATCAGAGGTGGAGAGAATGGATTGGAGTTCCTATGGACTGCCCAGAAGGTTTGTAGATAGCCTTTAAGGAGTCTGGGAATACTTTACAACGGCACACAAAATGTTGAGCATATGTGTGTAAGTGAATTTTTTCTGGGGAGAGCGCTCTTATCTTTCATTAGATTCTCTATGAGATTACAAAATATGTTCAGAACTACTGGACTAGAAGTAGGAAGACCAGGTGGAAGCTAAGGAATCCAACCTATCAGTCAGGGTCCCGGCAGAAAGTAGAACTCGCCTGAGATGGTTCCAATGGTGACTTTAAAGGACTGTGTTCAGAAGTATGGGCAGGGTTAGGTGAACAAACAGGAGACGCGGAGATACCAAGAGATTAGCCACAGTGGCAAACTCTTAGCCCCTAGGACTAAAGGGCAAAGAGAAGAAAACCAACAGGTCTGGACCCTTGACAGCTGGAGCCCTGGAGGAGGGGCTTGGTGGAAGCAGGGGTGCTGGAGGGGTCAGTTTCTTCAGAGATGGGGAATCAAGCAGGGAGTGAAGAAGGAAGGCACACTCTGGCCTCTCTCCTCCCACCCTTTGATTGATTGTTGTCAGCGCCTCCCCCTGGTCTCTAGGCACCAGGAGAGCCTAGGTGATGTGGTCTGCAGGGCCAGAGCGGGGCAGCAAATGTGGCTACATGGATGGACTGGGACAGGACGGTGTAAATGGAGAATAACAAGCACACAAGGAATATATTACTTAGAACTTCCAGAACTGTCCAAGAAGGGAATCGGTATGAGGTCTTGTTTGGTAGTCCCAGGCACCATTGCTCACTCTCTGAGTTTGGAATTCTGCTTTTCAGCAGACCCTCCTGCACTAACTTGGGTCTGCCCAGTAATGACAGATAAAGAGAAGCAAAGTGCAGAGGATTCTGTTATTGTTGTTAATTTTGCCCTTCCATTGCCGTTTGCAAGCTCCTTGACCCTGGCAGTCACTAATGTCTCTGTGCCTCCCTCATCCATAAAGCCTGGAGGTTGCATTTAATGTTCTCTGTGGTACCTTCTGGGACGAAAGTTTCATGAAGCTTTCAGAGGGTCTTTGGCTTCCTCCTTATGAAAGGTACCTATCAAATAGGTGAGCAGTACTTCCATGCCTGCCATCATCGGCGGTGGTTTGAAGTCTGAAGAAGAGCAAAGGTAACAGTCTCCTGGTCCCTCCGAGGAGCCCACTGCAGACTATTAGCACTTGATCAACTTTGGTTCTGCTGTTGGTTGGTAGGATTTGCAGTGAAATGCTTTCATACATGTTTGAGTTGAAGTGTTGCCCAAGCTGAGGGAGCACTAATTTTGAAGGTATGTTTGCATTCTAGTCTGTATTCTAGAGAGACCTAATATCAAGAAACACCAAGAAACCCTGCTTCCTTCCAAGAAACTCTGGTGGAGTGTTGCTGAAGGGAGCTCACTTTTGTATGCATTTCGGAGATTTAATTTTATCAGCCGATGCAAATGTAAAACAAAAGGACAAGAAAATGATCCCTTTGTCAACACCAGGATGTCTGACTTAAAATCGCATTCAAATAACTCCCTAAAAATGATCAGACACTGAATACATTATTTTTCTGACTTTGACAAAACCAGTCTGCACAAAGCAGCAGCCCCATGAGGTTATGGATAAACCAACCACGTTAAAACTTCAGCATTTTCATGTCAGTCACAGATTTTCTTAAGGGCCAAGTCACTGTTTAAGGACTAATGTGTTTGGAGAGGGGAAAAAAATCGCACTGTGTTATTAGGCAGAATCCCCTTTATATACAGGGATTGGATCAGTTTGACCCTGATTGTGTTGCCTGCTTTATTGTCCTACTTCAAACACAGGGCCCTGGGCATCATCTTAAGGAAGGGCTGATTGAACTGTCGGCCTGACACTTGTCAGCTGTGGATAATACGGGTTTCAGTCTGTCATGCTCACACATAAATGAACCATGACAGAAATAGACTGTTGAATAGAAAAAGCATTTTTACTGTGGATAACCTTTCTTGAATAAATGCAACAAATAATGAAGTCTGAAAAAGAGGACGTGTACCTTAGGAAAGCAGTGACGTTCAGAACCAAATGGTTATTATCTTTTGGGACCATCAAAAATTGCCCACTATCAAAGCATGTGATTGAGAGAAAAGGGAGAAGTGCCATGATTATAATAAAAATGAAGGCAGTTGAGTCCATGCAGTCTCCAATATAATATCACATAACAAAACCCAGCTACAGCTCACCAGGGTTAAAAAGGAGGCATTGTTTGTGTATCAAATGGAATCCACAATTGTTCTTAGAAAATAGTGGCACACATCTTAATTAAAACAGCAGAAAAAAAAAATCTGGAACTCCTTATTTCTCTAAAACATTTCTCTCTTTTTATTAAAAAAAAAAAAGAGCTCCCAGTAGAAATTGTGGAAACTCTGCATTTCAATCAACAGAGTCAAAAGAATGATTTGAATTTACAGGCCTGTAATTGGAACAAATTGGAAACAAAAGAAGAGCTCGTTTAAGCCATGTGATGTGGCCACAGTGCTGCTGTGTACAGCATGCTAGGAAAAAAAATCATGTTTCTTTAAAGCAAAGCTAACTCCACTGCAGGCTCCAAGCAATTTGCATAAATGTCTCTACTATGATTTTTTTTTATTTATGGGCCCTAAGTTTCTAATTAAATACTAATTAATACTATCACCAGAATTGTCTCCCATCCCCAGCTCCTCATAGCTTTGTCACTTTGATTAATGCACAGTCATTTATTAACTTATTTAACAAGCTGGGGTGCCTCATGACAAACTAGATTAAATTATCCTCATAACAGTCTCATTACTGAAAAAAAAAAAAGGGAGTTTTAAACTTAATAAAAATTACCCTCAATAATGTTAAAGCTTTTTCACTGTACCCTTAAAAGATAGAAATAGGTTTCTTGTTTGATTTATAATATATGGAGTTGTATAAAGCATCCATTAATAAAATTTATAAGTTCATTTAAGCTTGCACATTACAGTAGTGCCGTAGCCTTGGGTGCTTGTTATTTAACTTTTGCCGTAGTTATGAAGATAATTAATGTCCTGACCAGACAGGGGCTGAAATACCCACTAGAATGAGATAATTAGAGACATAAATAATGTTTAGGTTCTCATGTGCTGCTTTTTAAATTAATTGTTTTGTTTTCCACCCAAACTTGAGAAAGAGGAAAATAAGAGTTTACCAAGGAACTGTACAATAAAGGTGACATGTTTGTTTCAGTAGATCCACAAATGCTATGAAACCTCACAGTTTCTGGGCTGGAGGAGGGAGTAGGTGTGCCGGGGATTCGGCTCTTTCCGGGGAAGTGTTGGGCCCTTGTTGCTCTCTGGCTCCCTCTAGTGGTCAGATCTGGGTGGCAAGCACACCACATAGCAAAGCTGCCTCATTAGCGGACTCAGGAAGCCCAACGGGTGAGTCAGAACTGAAAACTCTCTCTTCATTACCTTGTGGGGTAAGCTTCTCATCTTAGTCAGCCTCCGAGGAGAAGGAGAGCCCCAGAGGGAGCTGAAGGGGCCTACAGCAGCAAATCTTTTCATGCTGACGAGGCAGAATGCAGGAAGCTGTGGCTCAAGCCCTGCTGGTCTCAAAAGAAATAAATACATTAAAACATAGGTAGAACATGGACTCTTGGTGGGGTGGCGTGTTACAATAGGTATTCAGCATGTTCTGAGGGCATATTTTCTTCTCATTTTTCAGTTTCTTGCTAAAATAGCACCCTCATTACCGTCCCTAGGTAATCTGGTGCCAGAATAGTAAGACCAGCATCTACTAATGGAAAAATGTTAGCTGGTTAAGCTTCCTTTCGGGCTGTGGTGTCCCAAGTCTTTGGGCAGGGCTGTTGGAAAGGGGCAGTAGCTCCTTGGTCACACAAAGGGAGCTAGCACCCTGAATGGGTAGCACTTCGCCATTTACAAAGCCCTTTGCATATATCACCCTCAGCTGCTCCAGAATCCTGTGAGCCCAGAAGGAGGGCTGTTCCTGTGGTTGCTGAGGAGTCCCCTGGTGCTTTGGAGTCTCAAACTGCCTAGCTGGCTACTTCCTCTCTGGGAAGAACACCTGGCTCCTTTTCTTTTGGTTTCTGACATCCTTCCTGCGCCTCTGTATTTCTGCGTCTCACCTCCATGTCTTCTCTCTCACACCCTCTCTCTCCCTCTCACCTTTCCTTTTTATCCTTGATTCAGAGCACAGATAACAATAACTCTACTTGTTCACATACGAAAATAGCTCACTTGTCAGAGCTGCATGGGGACTGGTGCCACGGAAATTCTGTGAGCGAAAGAATGGTTCAGAGAATTTTCTCTGGGTTTCAAGCGCTTCATAGTCATGGTCATCTCAAGTTCACACCCCATCCCCCTGGAGGTGAGTAGATGGCACATGTCTTTATTATTTGTAACTCTTGTTTAGCATTGATTAACATTTCCATCTTTGCAAGCCTATTACCAGAGACCTATTAGTAGATGGTGGTTTGGGCCAAAATTTGATCAACATTAGGCCAAATTTCAGCTCCCTGATTTACTTGGTTTCCTCCTGGTGACTTTATTTTAGTTCAGTGTATTAAGTCCCCAGCTTGCCCAGTATTCATTTGGGACAAGTAGGCCAGGTTAATTTAAGTGGGGCCTCTAGCAACCATGTGAGGAGATGTCGTAGATGAAAATAAAGCACAGTAAGGGAGGTGCGCATGGTCAGCACTGGAAGGTGAGAGCACAGGGGGGTCTCATTCCTGCCCAGGTCCTTCCCTCTGAGTCCCAGTTGGCTTCACTATGAATGCCTGAGGAGTGGAGGGGCAGAAGGGAATGGTGGTGAGGTGGAGAGCGGCTGTGGATTAACAAGGTGTAGTTGGGAAGAACAGAGGAGAAGTAACTTTTCAGCAGTTCTCGAACTTTAACAGGCAAAACAATGTTTAAATGCAGATTTCCTGACTCCAGTTTCAAAGTTTCTGATTTAATCTGTCTGAGGCCCAGGAATCTGCATTTTAAATAGGCCTATAATGACTCTGATGCAGGGATGATGTCCATGGACCACTGGTTATGAAACGCTGGACTGGGAAGGGGAGAAAGAGAAGATAAAAGAACTGACAGGAGGTGAGGGAATTTTTTCTGAGTCATCTTTACCTTCCTGAGAAAGTGCTGTAGCTGTCATGTGTCCTTCTACAGACACTGCTTACCTGGGGATGCATCTCCAGGTGGTGAGCAGGGGTGGGGGAGGGGCAGAGAGTGCAAAAGATTCCTTCCTGGCCAAAGAGGAAAGTTTGCCCACCAGCACATCTCCTTGGCTCTCAACATCACCTCTCCTAAGTGCTTATTTTGACAGCAGTGCTTTGGTCCCCATTGGTATTGCTCCTTTAAGATTTGTACCTTTCTTGCCCACCTCTTCCCTGTGATAGCCTAGGAATCCTTCTGTGAGGGGGCCTCTGAAGGAAATGGAGGTGCCCCGAGCCCAGGCTGCTCCAAGCATGTGGGTAAAGAGATTGTCTGGAGGGGCCCTATTTCCTGCCTCCATAGCAACCCCCTGGAACAGTCAAGGTGTGAGATAGGCTTTAGTCAAACTGCTTCAGTCACACGTGGCCTAATTAGAGCTCGCTCAGCTGTGGTGTGTCTGGCTTCTGAAGGCCTGGTCTATTGTTGGGTCATGGTGGCCAGACCGGTGCTCTGGGGGCAAGTGACCCTCATACAGCTTCAGAACCAAGCCTGTGCCCAGCTGGAACCCATGACCTGTTGGGCTTTCTCTGTGTGCTCTTCATGCCTTTACAACCATGTAGCCGGAGTGATGGAAATGCCACCTGCGTGCACAGTGCAGTGCAGCAAACACTGGGGATCGCGGGCAGGTGCCAGGCACTGTCCTCGGTGCTGGTGGTACCGAGAGAAAGGAAGTTTTCTTGCCAGTATGCTTGACTTTACCTCTTGAGGCTTTCAGTGACATTGCCTTGAGCAGAAGGGTAAGTCCACAGAGGCTCCCTGGGACCCAGCTGGTGCCACAGCGTCATGCAGCCACCTGGCAGAGAACGGGACGCCCGTGGCTAGATGGGTTCAGGGCTGGTTTCTCAGGGTGGCTGCGACAGAGGGAAGAGAGAGTGGAGGGCATGGGGATTAGGGCTGTGGTTCTCAGACTGGGGTGTGCTCTCCTCCAGGGGCTGTGTGAGATGATCCACTAGGAGTGGGCAGAGAATACTGAAGCTCTTACTATATTGGCTGTTTATGCCCTTATATTTTTGTGGTATGTTTTAAAATTGAAGACAATGTTGATTTAATAGTGAAATGTATGTAATTTATGAATGAATGAATGAATGAGTGAATGTCAGAGATATGTGCCTGATTATTTTCCTTGTTTCACTGTTGGTTGTGCATTATGAAATAAATTCGTGACCACTGGTTTAGAGTATTGTCAAAAGAGTGGTTGAAGCACTGGACCCTAGAGTCTAGGCTGGAAGGGGAAGGAAGCCAAACCACAAGGGAGCTGAGAGAATGGGGAAAAATGGACAGAATGGGGGATGGAAGATGGAGGATACCTTAGATGGGACAATGCTAGGTGATTCCAAAGTCAAATTTGTAACCAGGGGAGAGAGGGAATGAAGGGGGGCAGAACAGCACGCTGGATGTGTTGTCCACATGGATTTTAAAGTGCCTGAGTTAATGGTAAGCTCTAGGATAGAAAAGAAGGTGGTGAGCCACCAAGATGCCAGTGGGAGGTTTGGGGATAATAGTGGGTAAACAGGTGACATGAGGAGAGAAGGAGGGGTTTACATGAAGGCAGAAGAGTAATGGTGTCTCTGGGGGTAAGGAGGACACAGATTCTCCATCTCCAGTCCCTGGGAGTCTGGGAGGGGTGGAGTGGGATGGGCAGTGCATGGGTGAGAGAGCCAGGCTCCAAAGGAAACAGGAAGAGAAAGGAATGCTCCTCACCCCCAGGCTGAAGTCAAGAGGGAGTTTCTCACCGGGGAGCAGGGGTTCCAGAGGGCACTGGAAACACTCTGGAATGAGGGGTGCAATAGGAGTAGGTGTTGGAGGAGAAGATGAGACAAGGCTGGAGGTGAGCCTGTGGGGAAAGAGGGAGCACCGCCCACGTTCAAGGCTCACCCTTCCCCACCGCGGGTGTGCTGATTTCAAATGCTCTATTTGGTGGGTTGTGGAATAAATTTTGTAAGCATAGCTGGCATTTTTTTTTTTAAAAGAACATACAAATGTCTTTTTATTCAAAAACACAAAACATGTTATCTGTGGGCGTGCACAGTGACAGCCATAAACCATCATGCACTTTGTCAGCTGAAACCCCAAACTGAAACCCATAACCTTTTCTTTGGTCTTTTTTTTCAAGTGATTTTTCTGAGGTTATTGGTGAGAAACACAGCTCTGAGCTTCCTGTAACAGTTCATTAAGAGTGATAATGCACTATTTCAGGAATGAGAACATGCCACCTCCACACCACCTCCACCCACTCTGCCCACACCAAGGTCCTCCTCTTCAGGATCTTTGTTACAACTTCTGCTCTGTTTCACACAGCAGTAGCAGCCATGAAGCAGCCCTTAGTACCCTAGTAGTGCCGGTGATGCCTTTTTCTACCCTAGCCATATCTCCAAGCAGAGCATCACAACCAGCTTCTGAACGGCTTTGTCTGATGTTCTCAGCTGTCAAGGATCCTTCTAACTGTCACGCTTGGCAAGGTCATTGCAAGCATTTTGAATATTTTCAAAAATAATTTGTATATCGGTTTTTAAAATTTTTATTGGATTTGGTGAGTCCAAAGCTGGAATACACCGAACCCAAGCCTAACCACCTCCTAGAAAGATGCCTTCTTCAAAAACAATTGAGGCAGCATTGAGTACACCTAGAACTCTTTCTTTTCACTTTTCCCACCAGCCTTCAGCTTGGCTATTGCATCTGAACGTTTTACAACACGTCATTCAATTCTTCCTCTTCATACTCAGTAATAGTAACCTTTCTTGATTGTGTTTTTCAATTTGCGACTGATCACCTTTTCCTTTCAAGAGCATAGAGTCATCTTTGACCTCAATGACTTCTGCTTTTCTGAGGCTGAACATCTTCAAGATTTAGGGTCAACTCCTCCTCTCTAACACCTGCAAAGGCATTTGAAAATGAGTCAGTTCCAGGGTTTAGTTTGTCTTTATTACACCAAATTTATTCATAATAAATGATGCAGGTGTTTTGATGAGAATCCAGAAATATTTTGAGACACCATATTTCTCTGAAATGTGAGAATTTAAGACCATTGCTGTTCCAGGACAAGTCTTGTGAATAGAGCTTTTATTGCATTCATTTGCATTATTTTGTTCACTTCTCAGAACTCTGTCAATTAACAACAGCTTGATCTTGCAGTTGAGATAGCAGAACCCAGAGAAAATTCACCCCAAGTCACACACTTGGAAGATAATGGAGCCAGGACTAGACTCAGTGTTCTGTCTGCTAGATCATTCTGCCTTTCAGAAATAAGGACAGATCAGGCAATAAGCTTGCTCCTGATCAGGCACGTGACAGGTTCAAGCTGGAAGGCACCCCTCTCTGTATCTAATTCAACCCCACCTTCCTAGACATTCAGTAGATGTATCTAATTGGGAAAAAATGCAAATTATTTTGACTGTGTACCTATAAGTGTTATCCCTGGAAAGAAAAGGAACATTTGGTAAATGTGAAAAAAATATGGGGAAAATTTGCATGTTATCCTTGTGTAGGGGCCATGTTAATCTTCCCTGTATTGTTCCAATTTTAGTATACATGCTGCCAAGCAATCTCCAGACTCTTTTAAAATGAATATATAATAGAAAATACCAAAGTATATCTCATATAGTAAAGATAGGTATTGTTTTGTGAGACTTTTGTGTTAGTTGTATATATGTGTAGATATTGTGAGCAGTAATATAAAATTTATTCCATACTGTGGATTGTGCTAACAAATGTTGAAAAGCCATGGGTATGGTGGAAAGACCATGAGAAAGTGGGTTCAGTTACTTGATGCCAGCCATTACTGTGCCAATAGCCACCTGCATGAGCTTGGCCAAGGAACTTAACCCCTCAGGGCTTCCATTTCCTTATCTTTAAAATGAGCAGGTCGAACTAGATGTTTTCGAGATCCCTTCCTCTAAGATTGTATCATTCTGGCAATTGTTTCATGGCATGAATGAGACACACATGCCTTCCAAATGAGAAAGGTGGGTGGAGAGAAGTGGCTGGAGCAGAAAGGCAACATTAGCCAGGTGCAGCCACCTGACATTGCCCCATAGCAACTGCTGCCCTGGTCCTCATTCTTGCTGCTTGTCATCTTGCTGGTAGCACCCCAAGATGCTGCTGCCACCAGGGTGTGAATGATGACCATGGTTAAATCCAAATTGTAGCCTGTGGACAGCAGTGGAGGTGAGGACTGCCAAACACACGCACATGGTACCACGCTTGGCACTGCTGGGTGCTCAGAAGCTGTTCTTGATGACAAGCATGATAAATATTCCGAGGGGGAAGCAAGGAAAAGGCAACCTGAATAGAGCAAGTTGAAACTTAAGGAGCCATTTTCCCTCTACTGTCTACATGGCCCTGGAATAATAGAGACCTTCCTTAGAAAAGAATAAGGGAGGGGAGCAATTTTAGAAACTATGCAACATAAAATGCTTAGTACAACTCCTTTTCTGGTATAAATGAGTACTTAGTTCTGTGTAAAGAACAGGGACCTGTTATCACTTTTCACTCGCTTGATGCATAAGATGCAAAGTTAATCTCATGGTGGAGAAACACCCAAGAGGTTGCTTGCTTTCTGTTAATATAGAAGATATCCTTGACACTGGCACATAGGGTATATATATGTACACACACACACACATATACACATGAGAGCTGATAAATGCATTACATGCATAAATTATTTGTTGGTCCTGGGAGAGCAGGCACTATGACAAGAAATGAGATGTATCAGTGTGATATGCACGCACATGTAGAAATTAAGGGAGTAATTTTTTTCTTCAGGTAGCAACATGCCAGAAAACATTCTGCCTTTGAAAAACAAAAGTACAGAGATGTTCCAACAATTGAAGGTTATAGTTTTGCACAATTGCTCATTATACATTGCATTTGGAAATAGGGCATGGAGTAGACAATCGTCTTTCCCAGCCTGGATCTCTTTAGCACTGTTCCATTTAGTGTCGCCTGCTAGGTAAGATTTAACAAGATGTGGCCATTGGCCTGGTTGACTTGAGCCTTGTGTGTCAGGAAGCAGATCAAGAGTGGGCTTTGCGGTCGGTGAACACTGTGTACTTTTGAAGAAACAAATTAATAAGTGAAGTCATTTTAGTATTTGCACTGGGCACTGAACTGACAGCTCTGGGGCCCAAGGCCCGACTGCTGCCCAGGTGCACCATGGGTATAAACGTGGAAACGACCCCACCCAGCCCCGCAGATAGATGAGCCTCTTACAGTCACTCCAGCCACTCCAGCTAGACTGAGGAGAAAAGGCATCCAAGTGGTGGGTCCCAGCATGATCATGGTTGTGCCGGAGGCACTGCCGGACAGAGTGGGGCTGAGATGTGCTTGCTAGACTCTCCTTTTATACAGGTGACTGGGGAGATTTAAGAGATGAATATCTTTCTGGCCATGACCCACCACAACTGGATTTAAACCCATGAGTCTAGTGTAGGATGTTGATGTAGCAACTTCTTCAGTTACTACGTTTACTTCCACGACAAAGACAAAACAAAACAAATTCAAAACCAAAACAAAAATACCTCCAAACAAAGTCCCAACAAAGGGGAAAAAAATTTCCAGCCCATACTCACCAAGTGGCTGTTATTTTTGGCTGTGGGCTGGGCTGGGGAGACGCTCTTTGGCCGGCTGTCACTGTGCGCAGCCGCCTGACTGGAAGTTTTGTGAGCTGGGAAAGGGATGGTTATATTTGGCCTCTGGAAGGGACGTCGCTGAGATAGAGAGGCAGCTTTGGATCATAGGGTTTGAGCCCATGCCAAAGGGAGGGAAAGCAACTCACCCATTTCCAGCTGAGGAAGCTGGTGGGACAGCCCAGCTGAACCCTTTGGCAGGGCTGTTGGGGAGGTCTTCAGGGGAACACACCACACTCTTGCTGGGGGAGCTTATTTCGGTCCCATGAGACTGCTGTCCCTGGCTGAGCTGGCCAGGAGGGCTGGCATGGGCTCAGCTACAGTGCCTGCAAAGCAGGATTCACGCCATCTGTTTTCCTTTACTCAGCCCACGGCACTCAGTCTAGGCTACCTCCTGGTATTGTATTCATGGAAGTTTCTGCGTTGTTTACTAGTTATTATTCACATGTCCCGTGTCTTCTACTAGATCCTGAGTGCTTTGGTTTTACCTTTATGATCCACATAGTTTCCATACACAAAGATGTTTTAAAAATCTAACACGCACTAGGTTGCCCTCTCCCTTTAAGCTCTGGGTTATGTATACATAAAATAAATTATTAAAACTTCAGTTGTGTTATAAAAAAGAATGATACTCGAGTCATGATAGAAAAACAAGATTATTGTTTATGAATATACCACTAAAATATGCATTTTGTAAGGCTCATTGATTTATTTCCAATTCAAGAAACCACATAGACATACAAAATGGTTCATTGGATATTCATTATACCTCCTTAGCTGCTTTTAATAGAAGTGCCCACGGTGCCAATGGCAAGGTTGACATTTTCAGGGGTTGAATCGATGCTTGAAACTCATCAATTTCTTATAGGCAGTTTTGGTTTAAGGTATTTTGATGATTTTATAGAAATGTTTTACCCCATTAAAAAGCTATAACTTAAACTGTGGTGCAGGGCAGGCACACATTAGATGATAAATGGCTTTGTGTAAGAGATTTCAAATTTGTCAAATCTGCATTAAATAACTATATTTGAAATTGGTTAGAAGGTTGGGTGAATTCTCCAGGTGAAAGTGACATTTGTTTTATGGATCCCTCTAAAACAATTCCCCCAGAGTTTTCATTTGAATAAATCACATCCAAGTTCAGCACTCCAGAAACAGCTGGCATTGTAGAGTAGCATTAGCTGCTTCTCTGTTTCCTATTTTTAGGGAAAAGGGCTCAATTTCCTCATTTGTAAAGGAAGTGAGACTAGGTAACCTGGAATGAGAATCTTTATCTCCTCCCATTCATTCATTCACTCCATATCTAGTTATTGGCACTAAAGAAACAACATACGAAACCTAGACCTTGTTCTCATGGAGATGACATCCTAGGAGAAAGACAATACACAAATAAGATAATTTCATGGATTGATAAGTGCCCTGAGGCAATAAAGCAGAGTATTGTGATGGTAAGTTGGGTAGGTGCCCCTAGCCTCTCTGAGGAAGGGTCATTTCAGCTGAGGAGAAGCCACCTGAGTGAACATCTGGAGGAGGAGCATTCCAGGAAGAGGGGCCAGCCAAGGCTGTGGTGTGGCAGTGCAATACCGTGCTCCAGGAAGAGAAAGGCCTGAGTGTTTTCTTCGTGGATCTTCTTCCCCCACCTTTAGAGCTGTCAATACTTTGCTGCACGAAAATGAATGAGGCCAAGGGGGTTGTGGGAAGTGTTCAGAAGGGAGGGAGACAAGAGGGTAGGGGACCCTGGGGTTGGGCATGGGCAGCCATGTCAAGGTAGACCAGGCTCTGCTACACTAATGAACAACCCCACATCTCAGTGGCTTAACCAAGCATAGCCTGCCTGTGTCATGTCTTATGAGTGTCTGATGGCTCCTATCTGAGCAGGGAAGCAGATTCTTGCCATCACATGTCTCCACCATCTTGAAGTCATTTCTTTTCAGTCTCATGAGTTGGGAGGGGAGAATGAGTGAAAGGCTGAATTGAATGTTTTAGGGGCCAGGTCTGCACTGGCCGCCTGCCTAGAATCCAGGTCCATGACTCTATTCTAACTAACTGGAAAGGAGGCTGGAAACACAGTCTTCCTGTGTGCTGAGGGAGGAGTAGCTGAACTGGGGAACATCAAGCCAGTATCAGCCGTAGAGAGAAAGGAGGAAAAGAGGGGACTGTTCCCTTCTCCCTGTGTCCTTGAAGACCTGCATGGCACAGGTTCCTTCTTGGCCAGGAGTGCTGGCCAGTGGGTGGGGATGGGGAGGGAATGTCCTCACAGTGTAACTTCTTACCATCTCACTGGGCAATACACAGAGAAGAAAGGGGGAAAAATTCATTTCAACCCTGGAAGGGAGGTCGCCTATATGAACCCCCCCAGTCTAGACTAAGTCATTTTAGTGCTTGTTAAGAGTGTGGAGGAGAAGCCAGGTTTGATGCTAGAGACCCCTTACTCCTACTGGCCCACCTTCAAGCCTTCCTTCCATATGACTTTACCCCATGTTAATCCAGCTCTACTGCTCATACCTCAGACCATCCATTCTAGCCAGGACCAACTTCTTAAGACTTCCCATCCAACAGAGAGCAGGCTCCATCCCCTGTGTTCTCATCATTCTCCTGAAATGCCTGCACCCTCCTCTCTACTAAAGCCTACCAGTCCTTCTTATCTTTATGGAACCTTCCCTGCCTTCTCAGATCTCAATGGAGTGCAGTTACAAACAGGCTGGATGTCTCTTCCATTCAGCCTTCACAACTTCTCAGGTGGGTCCCTATTAACCCATCCTTTAGAGACATCTCATGCAGACCCCATAGCTTCCTGGATCACTTCCAACAATTAGAACAGCCTCAATTTTGAAAATGAGATTTATTTTCAAGTATTAAAAGTCCAGTCCAGTCTAATGTAATACTTCAGGCTCATCTCCAAATCCAAGTTACCTACATAAGCTTAAGCTCAGGGACATGCAGTTGGGAGGGAGGGGTTGATTTGCAATATTATCCTTCCTCTACCTCATTTTCCTTCTGGCTCTTCCATGGTCCAGGTTGGTATTGGTGAGATTAGAGGAAGAGGGACAAAACATATATCTCACAGCAAGATTCCCTCTAGGCTAATATTGAGAGGCCACACGATGTCCTCCTTTCTGGTAAGAACCATTATCAGTTCTTTCACTGGCACAGTTTTGGGTACTTTGAAGAACCTCCTCTCACTTATCACATAAACCTCACAGCCCCGCATCCTTACTCTTCTCTAGCCACTCTGCCCATCTTTCCATTTCTTAATGTTGTCATGTTCCTTCCTGCCTCAGAGCCTTGGCAGTTTCATTCCCTTCACCTGGAACCCTGTCTCCCTAGCCCCTTGCCTACGTAACTCCTAGTCATCTTTTAAATCTCAGCTCAAGCATCTATTCTTTGGAGAAGCTTAACTTGAACTCTCAGCCCAGGGCAGGCCCTAATTGTACACTCTCACAGCCCCTGTAACGAAGACATTAATTGTGTAAATAGTTTTTTAACATCTGTTTTCCCCACTTGAATGTGGATTCCAAGAGGGCTCGATAAATTGATATTTGTAGAAAGACAGAATGAATGCATTTTCCCAGTAAGCTCATGAGCACTTTGACATGCTAAGCAGATAGTAGGTACTCAATAAATATTTGTGGAACTGACATGAAATCGAAGGCAGGAGCCATGCCTATTAATCTCTGGATTCGCCGTATGACTTAGCACATAGTAGGGCTTCAGTTACTGTCTCTTACCTAAGTGTTTTGAACAACCTCATCAGAGTTGACCCAAATAATGGAGAATTGGCTGGAATGCAATTTTGACCTATGCCTTATGGACATTCCTCAATGTCAGCATGAGTTGCTCTGTTATCTTTGCGAAGCCAGGCTTCTTACTGGCTGACTTCATATTCTGTGGTCCAGGAGGAACATGCTGTAGAAGGGGGACATGGATAATGTGACCGTAGATCCAAAGAATGACAAGGTCTAATAATTTGTCCCTTTGCTCCCTTTAGTAAACTTGTGTCTTATCAGCGCAACTTATCCAATTCTTGGTTCCTCAAACAGGGTCCACCATATGGGCCTTCAACCTGACTTGCATGAAGACTCGTTTTATTAATCACAATTAGTTGCAGATGCAAAGATTGAGGGCGCAACTAACTGTATCTGGAATCACCCCCTCACATACGAAATTAAACACTTGCACACTCAGAATTAGGTGCAAGTGGCTAATTGCACCCGGAAGTAGGTAATTGCAGGTGCAATTAGCTGCAAGTGCAATTTTTCGCCCGAGACTAATGCCTCCCAAAGTAAGGAGATAAAGATTGGAAATTCAGCACTGAATGGATGTGTGGTTATTGCAACCACCTGTGATTTTAATAGTCCTCCCCCTCCCAACTTAGAGTGTGGTGGGCCTCCCTTTGGCCTTTATGAACAGTTAGATTGCTTAACTCCTTCTGTATATTCATTTTGCAGTATTCTCTTCTCCAGTTGGGTCTTCTTTCCCTTGCCAAGACCCTCTTTCTTCAGGAGATCTGGAATCCCTGGCTTTTTAAAAGACATATGTTCCTCCACTGTTCATCTGTACATCAACCCCTCAGAATATAAGAAATGGTAGATAACTTGGAAAGTTGGTGGTAACTTCCAATTAGGTCTTGAACACAGTTCCTTAGGGATTATCATTTGAACATGATAGATGGAAAGTTCTTCTCTTCAGCTTCTCCCAGGTAAGGAGAAGATAGATCCTCCATCAAACTACCCAGGAAACTGTCTTCACTAGCAGGTTCAACCTGACATATTTTCCTAATTGCTTTCTTCCTGTATTGGAGTCCAACCAGAAAAACAGAAACCAGCATAGGTTTTTTAAAAATGATTATAAAATTAAGGCAAAATTGGAAAAAATTCAATGAACTTTAAATTAAATACAGTAAAACTAACCAAAGAAACCAAAACAGTTAATACACTCCAGAAAGTCTTTTGATTATATAAACATTATTTAGGTAAGAAGTTGATCACCATAGTTGTTTTAACAGAGAGAATTTAATAAAGGGAATTAATTAAACTGGTATTAGCAGACTGAAAGGGCAAAAAGGAACCCTGAGGTATCTCAGAGATAACTGCAGGAAGCAGCTACCACCCCAAGGGCTGGGAAAACAGAGGCAAGAGGCTGGGCTTATTAGCACTAGAAGCTTGGAGGAGGGGTCCTGTACTGGAGCTGGAACACATACCTCTGGTGGAAGAGTGCTGCCTCGCTGGCTTGGTACCTCAGCAGCTTGGGGGAGGGATCACAGAGAGCTGGGACCCAGAACTCTGAGGAGAGGGCACTGTCCAGCTGCTTCTGGTGCCTCAGGAGAGAGACCCTGCAGAATGGGATTCAGAGCTTTGAGTAGGGCTGCCACCCAGCTGGTACTGCCCTGTGGACAACTTGTGAAACACTGCAGCACACTTTCACAAGGGAGAAAATTCCTTCAGAGTATGCCATGGAGCCTGGGGCTCGTGCGGGTTGGATTAAACCAGGATGTAACGTCTTGATATAAGAGGGGAAAGGATTTTGGAAGAAGGCATGAAGGAGATGAATGTGAGCCTGTGCAGGGTGTGTACTTTCATGTGTGTCTTATTCTTTATGTCCAGCATTTTTCTTTGCATGGCTTTATTTATTTTATTATGAAGGAAATGTGTGTGCGTGTGTGACAGAGACAGAAAGACACAGAGAGAGGGAAAGAGGGAATACGACTGTCACAGTGAATGCAGGCCAGTGGTGGTCCTAAGGTGGTGGTCTCAGCAGGTGTCCACAGCCGGCTCCGTGCAGTGCTCTTTCCTCACAGCCCACCTGACTGATCATATCCTCTTTCCTTCTGGCTGTGAGTTCAGGGCTGCCTGAAGCCGACCTCCCGACCTCCGCAGAGTGCTGACTCCTCCACCTCCCTGCTTAGTCAGTCCAAGGAGGGATGGGAGCCCACTTGCTAAGCTGGAGGCGGCCTCAGCTGAACGCCAATCTAATGGGGTGGTGGACCCCTTTGAGCTCCCTCTGGCTGTTGAATCTGCCATTGTTTAGATGCTGAGGTGTGCGGGGACAAAGCCCGGCAAGAAAGCGGAGCGATTGCAGCCAGAGGGGAATGGAGGAGGGCAGTGGCCTTGGACTGGACCTGGGCACCTGCCCCAGCAGACTCACGCTCCAGGGCTGGGCTTGGGCCGTGAGGTCCGGAGCGCTCACTGCTGCTGCGGGAAGGTGGTATTCATTCTCCGGCTCCAGGGTCAGCTCCTGGTGGATGGATAGATTGCTTCAGCCCAGCAGTTCCATTTGGCAAGGGAAGCAGATGTGCCTTTGCCCTTATCACCCTGCTTGGTGGCAACTTAAGCCTCTCAAGAGGGGACTTAAATATTAGAGGAAGTTGGGTCACCTACCAATGGTTTGGACTAAGGAAAAAAATTTCTTCCCAGGAAAATAATAAAACCACATGAAAGAAATGCTGGAATTAGGGAAAAGAAAACAGCTTAAAAAAAATCTGACTAACCTACAATAGTCACTAATATCACATAAAGATATATTTCCCCACCCCTCCCTTGTGCAGATAGTTTGTTTAGCCATTCGTTCATTCATTCCTTCCATAAGTATTAGTTGAGTGCCTACTATTACAGGCACCTGGAGATAAGTCCCTGAACAGGACTGATAAAAATCCTAGCCCCTGGGGAAGCTTATATTCTTGGGGAAGAGGGTCAAGTATCTTGCACATACAATTTCTTATGCAGTTTTCACTTGTCAGTCTATCTCATGAGCACTTCCCTTGTCACTGTGTCATCTTCATACTCACTGTTCTGGAGACTACTTACTTTTCCAAGTGAATGGATCAGAGTTTATTTAACCATCTCACTACTGCCAGGTATGAGCTCTCTTTCCCGTCTTCCCAGGTTTAAATAATGCTGTGATAAATATATTTGTATAGATGGATTAAAAAAATTTTTTTTTTCCTGTATTTTGGTTACTTACCTCCTTGGCTATATCTTTCACAGCATCAGGTAGGACTCCTTGTTACAAACAACATAGCCCAAATCTGGTTAACTTAAAGAGAAAAGGAACATATTGGAAGGTTATCCATCCAGTAGTTTACAGAATTGGCAGAAAGCTGGAGAACCAAGCTCAGAAAAGCAGCAGGAATGTGGGATTGGGGCAGCAAAAGTAGAGGCCAGGTCCACCCCCGGGAACAGTGTTCATGAACCTTGTGGCATCCCTTTCTCCTGGACGAGGCCTCAGTGCCTCCCCCAGCTCTACCAGCATCAGGAGGAATCTTCATGCTCCTTGAACCGTTGTCTCACACCCTCCTTTGAGATTCCAGGTTCAGGGCTGGCCAAGATTTGGCCAGCTGTGTGGATCTCTGCCTGTCTCTCTGTTTCTAGGGAGTAAGGGGAGGGAATAGCTATCCTTCCTCTACTGTCCTAGGGGGAGGTAGGTTTCTGCCTCAACCCTGCAGACAAGGAGAGTGGTGGATCCTGGGTAGGAAAAAGGAAGAGTATTCACTACAAACACATTCTTTTACTTATTATATGTGTTTATGATATGTAAGGGGATGGAGAGGTAGGGGCATAGTTAACAGCACCATTCAATTTTGTCTGCCAGTGGAGGAGACAAACACTGCTCAGCAGGGCTGGCATATGACCCAGGGTGTTAGGTACCACCACCAGCCCTGTTGTACTCAACATTCAAGAAATGTAGGTGAAATTCACATGGATTAGCTCTATTCTATAGGTAAGGAAACTGGGGCTTGGAAGGGATCTGTGATTTATCCCAGATCACACAGCCAGGAAACCTAAGCCAGCCAGACTTTACTATAGGTCTTCTGAAACCCCTGTGGGTTAGAGGATGACTTGACGAGTTCTGCTTCCCAGCACTGGGATGGTGGCTGGTATAAGGGATGCCTGGAGCAATCCAGGCAAAGGCCCTTTCAACAAAGGGGCCTTTGTAACAAGCCTTTCTTTGTTTGGCCACCAGACTGTTCCCTGGAGTAATTAAGGTCTGTAGTCCTTAGATATAAGGCTGGCTGACTTCTTGACAGTAATACAGGAGTATGAGCTTAGGTGCAATGCTGTGTTTGAAATGCATGAGCCAGGGCAGCCCTCCTCCCAAACACCTGGGCACGAGCCATGTGGCTGGACACTGTCTCTCCTGCCTTGGTAGGACAATACCCACTGGTCCTAAGGAATGAGGTATAGTGGCACTCTCCTGGGCAGTGCCAGGCAAGAAGGCTGGCATGCAGCCCCTACTGCTGTGGCTGCATCTTCAGGACCTGCAGATGGACATCTGGCCCGCTGCTGCCTGAAAGAGAAAGGTCACAACCTTCTGAGGGTCCTTGAGTACAAGGCAGTGCCCACCTGCATCTTTTCTGTTGGTGCACAGTGCCCTCCTGGGGTGGTGAGTAACTGCTATCCTCTTTGCTTGGGGAGATGGTCTCCCCTTGATTCCCATGGGTTCTTAGGAGCCAGCATTAAAATCAGCTTGTGTTTTCATTTTTCCTCTGTGAGTCTGTACTTTTATGTTCAAGGTCCCTCATCTAGAGGAGGAAAGACAAGCTTGACTGTCCCTGGAACTGGGAAATTAAGCTTTCATCAGATTTGTACCCCTGGGGACTGTGAGGGTCACTGGACAGAAGCTGGGTCTCTGCCTTCAGAGCACTTTTGATGTCTTTTAGGGTGGGTACCACTTGGAGGGGAAGAGAGAGAAGGTGCTTTCATTAAGAACAGTGCCCTGGTCCTGCCTTTGCTCTTCCTGAGCCCCCAAACACATTGGTGTAAAGCTCACGTGAATAGCAAATCAAGGAGTTTCAGGGTTTAGATAGAAGTGGAACTTTAGCATTGGTAGAGTTAACATCTCTGGATTCTACTGTTTGTGTGAGCCCTCAAGGGCTCATGACATGAAGGGATTTTCAATTGTGTTGAAACACACACTTTCCTCACACGCGCGGGTGGGTGACACTTCACTACTGAGAACCCGGAACCAGGGTTTCAGCAGAGCTTGGGGCTCTCGGCTTCTCTTCACCAAAGGCAATCTGTGAGGGGATCTTTATGCTTCAGTGACTTTTGAGAACTCAGGGAGTCATGAGGGTCTCTGCAGGGGGCTAAGTCCCCCGGAATGTGTGGTGAAGGTCCTGTGTCTCAGACTCACCCTTCACCACTTGCCCTCATGCCCCCTGCCTCTCCTGGAACCCTCAAGCTTGTGATCAGTCTCTTTCAGGCTCAGCCTCTGCTCACCTTGAGCTCAGTGTGGGCAGCGGGAGTGGTCCTCCTGGCTGGTGCACATAGTTCAGGGCTGCAGTGTCTGCTGAGAATTTAAAACCAATAATAAAATCGACTCTAAGTCAGTCTGCTTTTTATTATCCCCATGCCGGCAATTCTGAACAATGTCAGTGATAAAATGCTTTTTTCCCCCAAATCTTTTGTTGGTCCACATTCTAAACAATTGCTGTGGTGACTGTTGAATTTCAATTATATACATTCATGTATATATACATATACATATATATACATATACATATATATATATATATATATGCTTCAAATTAGCATATTTTATTACTTATCCTTTAATAAATATTATATCCCACATGAAAGTTAATTAGGAGAACTTCCAGCAAGAACAGTTCCGGATGGTTCGAGCTGGCTTCAGGCACAGTTTGTGTCTCCAGCCCCCATGGAGGTAGGTACTCCTGCATTTAAACAATAGGTAAACGATGATACCACGATGAATGCAAAGCCAAGAAACAAAACCTGAGTTAACTCAATTTTCTTCTACATGACCACTTGACATTTTAGTGTTTAAAATTTAGTAAGTGCAAATTTTAGTTCATACATGAAGTGTTTGACTGAATTTGAATTGTATCTTTAAAATTAAAATCTATTCTTTTTAAATGATTGTTTTAAAAGTAACAAATAATGAGAATAATAACAATTACAGATTATGACATGATTATCATTGAAAATAATTTTGTCACATAGAAGAGGGTGTTAAAAAAATGATCCACTTTGGGTGTCACATATGCTAGGTCCACCACTGTCTGTGCTGATTCACATGACAGAAATCACTAGCTTGTTGAAACAGGAGGGATTACTAATCAGGCTTTAAGTGGCCTACAAACATTGTGAAGGACTGGACAAGCAGGTTCTAGTCAAGAGCTCCCAGAAACAATTCCAGAGCTCAAAGAATTATTGTGAGATATGACTGAGGAAGGCTGTGGCCCCACCTGTCCTCTGCAGAGCCCACCACCTCTGCATGATCTGGACCAGCCAAGTAAAAACCTCATGCCCTGCCCACCTGGGCTCTCAATTGAGGTCTTGCGCCAGTACATGCAATTGGCAGAACCTACTCCCATCTGAATCCCTGCCTGCAGAGGAGGATGGAAAACTTAGTTGTTTTCCAGTTATGCAGTATAGGATGGTACCCTGGAGAAGCTTGGAAAGGAGGTTGACCAAGCCAGTGCACAGCATCCTCTCCAGTGACCCAGCTAGGTTTGTCCATGCCACCTTCCTCTGGTCTCTGGAGGGGTAAGGACCTCCCCTGATTGACAGCCAGGTTTTGGTCTGTGCTGGCTTCTGGGTAAAATGGCTGGCTCTGTAGTCAAGCATTTCCAATGCAGCCATTCTTGTGGTGTGCCACCTCTCCTCCACTTAGCAGGTATCTTCTCTGCTTGGGCTGTCTGTCATCGCTGTCCTGGTGGGTGCATCGTGAGTCTTCTCTCCAAGTCTTCTTTATATTAGCTTACTAACATCTGTCAGGGAAGAGTGGCTCAAAACACCCACAGCTCTCTGTGATGCCACCCCTAAACGCCACCCCACTTAAGTACATGCATTTGTATCATCATTATTCTTTCATAGTGACTTTCAGGGATTTTTCTCAATTTGCAGATTAAATGTGACTCTTGTCCTCAAGTTTGCATTATCATTCTCATGACATTAAAAATACTCTAATTTGCATTTATACTTGGGCCCCCAAACCTTTTGGGGACAGTGTGTAGCTGTGAGTGATGTTGGGACTGAGGAGTAGGCCCTGGAGGGTGACAATGCAGACAGTGGCTGGATGCAACTTTGGTGTGAAAGCGCCGGCCGAGGCCCAGCCTTGGAACCCAGTGTCCGTCCTGCAGCCCGGGAGGCAGGGCCCGCCTAGCAGTCACAAGCATCAAGTGAAGCTCTCTGCTCACAAGGCCAGAACAAAAGAGGCCGTGGTGATCTGCAAGGGAAGAGGCTGGATTTCTTTCTCTTGCAGCCTCTTGATAGCTGTGTGACATAGACCATGACCTCTCAGGGAAGGGATGTTCCTTATGTTGATGGTGGCTCTTACTTCTAGTGAAGTGGGACTGGGAAAGGAGTTGGCACAGAGGGAAGCAGGATTGGTGGCATCAGGGTATTTCCTTCTGGATTGTCTCAGGAGGAAGCGCCTGAGACAGCGCCGACGGCCAGCATGGCAGGCTGGCTCCCTGCTCTACCCTCCCTGTCCCTGCCACCACCAGGACTCTTGGAAATGTGCCCACAGTCCTGACCCCCAATACAGAGTGCAGCTGAGGAAAGGAGGGGCTGCAATATCTGCTTCCTTCCCCAGTCCAGTGACCTACACAGGCTCACAGGTTCACACCACTCTTCAGAAGCCATTCCTTTCTCTTCCCTGCAGCTTCCTAATGGCCTGAACCCCATTTTACTTCAAATAATGGGGACACAGTTTGACCCATTAACATTTCCTCTACTGAATACAGGAGGTCCCATTTCCTCATTTATTTTTTGTATATTTTACTTTATTTTTTAAAATAAAAATTGTATATAGTTAAGGTATACAACATGATGATTTCATATGTATACACATAGTGAAATGATTACTACAGTCAGTATGGAACATGGACTTTTTTCCCCAGAATCCCTGTTTTCTTCAAAGCATGGTTTCCCAGTGTCCTGTAAGAATAGGACATGCCACATGTTCAGTTTTATATATATATATATATATATATATATATATAAAATATCTGTTCAATTCATGTATATATGTATTTGTATATATAGACAGACATGTATATATGTATACACATATATGTATACACATGCATATATGTATACACATGCAATGCACACATGCAATGCACACATGCAATGTCTATATATATACATGCAATGCACACATAAATTTATTATTTCTTTCTTCCTGGTTTCCATTTATCAGGCATCTTGCTGATGCCTCCAACCAACTAGGAAGTCTCTCCAAAGGAGGACATGGTCAAGATCAGGCTCTTCTCCAAAGATACAGCTGATTCCAACCAGTACATTAAGATTCTGAAGTTAAGAGCACATTGTGAAACATGAATCGATGTGACATTGTCAAACAAAATGACCTGTGGGCTTGGGAGGTTGGCGCTTGTAGGAGGCCGAAGTGTGCATCTTAATCTTGATTTCCTTTGGGAATATCTCCTCCATTGTGTTCCTGACTGTGATTATGTTCTCGTGCAATAAAAATAGCTCTAGTCTCCTGGGCCAGACAATTCTTTTTCTTTCTTTCTTTCTTTCTTTTTTAAACACAGGACAAATTGTTGTTTTATTTTTTGAGCAGCAACAACTGTTTGGTTTTTGAGCCTTAATGTCTACATGTGTATACAAAATCCCATCCCATTAAGAGGAAAAGGATTGAATTTAGAGTCCTGCTAGGTGTGTAAATTATTTAATGCACAGGGACCTCAAATGTTCAACTAGAAAGCCAAAGTTCAGCATTCAGAGTTCAACCTCAAAATGGCATGAACGATCCAATACATAAGCACAGATTTCTTCCTTTATATCCATAATCTCAGGATGTTATAAAGCCTTTAGCCTTAAGAAAATTTCAGTTGGGATTTGTATTTAACATCAAGCTTATCTTTTGCTTGGTTTTAAATGTATAGTAGGGACTGGGTAAGCTCGGTAATAATAGAGGTTCTGAATTCTAATATAGGGTTTGTCTCCCTATCTCTTCTTCCCTGTCAATACATGATTTGGAAACTTCTCTACTGGATATTGTCATATAGCTGTTTTTTTGGGGATCTTGAACAAAAGCATAGTGGTTAGAGTATCCATCCATCTCCATATCTGGACTTCACTCAGGCCCTCCCTAGGCTCTGTTTCAATTTCTTTGGCTATGTACTTCAGTGAACTGCAAACAAACAGATCATTTTGCTGATGGTGATAAGGCGGTAATAGACTTTACTTCATTGCCTAGTGCCCTTCAGATATGCTTCCTCCAAAACTCCTCAGCAGAACAAATGTAGTTACTGAATTTGGTTACTGGTACACAGTGAAATAATAGCTAAATAACATAGTTACATGGTTATAATATAGTTAAATCATGCAGCAAGTTGCACACAATAGAAAATGCAGTTAGGCAGAGAGAATGAAATTAAGGGTTAGAGGTAAAAGAGAGGATGTATCTTTAGATGTGATTTGAAATGAAAAGCAGACACCCTTGGAAGGACATAGAAAGATGTCACCAGATGATGCCTGAGGAAGTGACTTCTCTTGTCAACTAAGGCAAGCCTGGATAAGGACAGTGGGAAGGACGTGCCCAGTTGGTTATATATCTTATATATTCCTTTCTTGCCCCTTCTTCAGCAGCCATCCTCATTTAGTCCTTATTACCTCTTTCCTGGTCTTTACAGTTGTTAAATAGCTGATCTTCCAGTTCTCCTCTGAGTCATCCCACGAAGCATTGCCAAATCAATTGTCCTTTAACACCATGCTGATTATATCATTCTTCTGCCCCACATCCTCCAGAGCTTCTTTTTACTTGCTGAAGCAGAGTAGCGAGTTTCTTAGCTTGGCATTCAAGGCTTGTGACATATTCTTTGTTCTAGCCCTACTGTTCAAAGTGTGTCCCAGCACCTGGACATCACCTGGAAACATGTTAGAGATGCAGCATCTTAGGCCCTCCTCAGGCTTATTAAATAGAAATCTGCATTTTATCCAGATCTGCAGGTGATTCCTATGCACAGAAAGTTTGAGAAGCACTGCTCTAGCCAAGCCAGAATACTCACAAATATACTCCCTACTTTCCTTTTTTAACTTTTGCCTGTGGACTTACCTCCACATTTACTCCATCTTTGCCTAAGCACACATGGGATCCTTTTTTATGATGATCATCTCAAATGTAACTTCCTCCATGGAACCTTTCCCAGTTATCCCATGGACCAGGCAGATTAACCTTGAGAATGCCTGTCAAGCCCTTTATACATTGAACTACCCCTGCTGAAGGGACAGCTTTGTTTATACCCCATGACCTGGTCCTTTTGGCCACAGAGAATTGGTTCATGGTTGGGTAATCAGCACTAGAGTATTCCATCTAGTGGCTGGCCAGTAACGAGTGTGGCCACATGAAATGTGAGTAGGGCACAACTAAATTTTCTCTCTCTCCTTTTTAGAAATTCAAATAAGGCAGTTTGCAGTGATTGCTAAAACTAAGCACCAGGAGATAGAGTGAAGGTCATGGGTAGTCATGTGCAAACCACAGTGTGAGGAAACAGAAACTTTGAATAAGCCAAGTTAGTAGAGACAGGAGGATGGAGAGACCTGCAGGTGTGGTAGAGATGCCATAAGAGAAAAAGAGATGGAGAGAATAGTGGGTCCCTAGACCTGCCCAAGGTCCTGATGACTTTCTCACGCCAGGTCTTGTCTTACAATAATATCTAACCTCCATGACTTGAGAAAACTTGCATAAGTCTCTGTTCCTTAGAACTGAAATAGTCACTTTGGACCCCTCAAATGGAGCTGCTGGCTTCATCCCTAGACGTCTCTTTGAGACTGTGTTCCTCATTCTTGTTGGCTGTTTCCTAGCCTTGCATTTTAACACCTGTGATGCTATAAACACTGGCTATTAGCAACTTGTGATAAGATTGTACCCGTCTCATTTTTCAGCATCTAGCAAGGTAAATGCTAGAAGTAGTGGTAGGATTGACGCAAATTGAATACCAGGGAAGCAAAAGCATTACAGTGAAGAAATCTGGGAAGGAAGGTGATAGGATTTATCATTAAACAGGGCGACCGAACTGTTGGGTGGCCAGAATTTAGTTGAAGTCCTTGGTGCATTGTACCAACCAAGCCAAAGAGCCACGAGCCAGTGTGTATTTTTAATACAAGCTGTTCAGTGTCATAGCAGCAAAATTAGTAATTCCCATCTCTCAGGAACCTGATCTCAGCTGACACTATTTTATCAGTAAAATAATTCCTTTTAGTGAGTTGAATGCACCAAACACATGTTTCCAGCTGGTCAGCAATCTTCCCTCTTAACCTCTAATCTGCTCCAGGCTGTTCCTACAGATTACAGAACAATGATTTTTGGAGAGTGATGGGTCTCTGTAGATTGAAGGAGGCAGCTTCAGTGCTTATATTTGGAGGGTTGCCTCCCACTAAGGGTCAGCGTGGGTCTGTTATGTGTGCAGAATGGTATATGCAGGGAGCTCTGTGCCCAACGAGAAATGGTTCTGTATGTGTGTGTGTGTGTTTCTTTTAGTGTGGGAGATCAACCTGAATCTGAAAAGTGTCATTATGGTTGTTTGGAAGGCAGGCAGAGAGGGGGCCCTAATTTTACAAATAGATGGGGATTTCTTTCCCCTCACTCACCTCCCTCTTGGAGAACATCACGCTCCAAATCCGGAGGTTTCATGTGCTTTTAAGCTGGAAGCTTCTTCTTTAATGGCTTTGTGACTCACAGGGCCCGGGTGATGGTTGCTTTTTCTGTGTATAGAACTATAATCCTTCTCAATTATCAAAGACATAAATTACTATTATTTCCTTACCAGATCGAACATCTCGCTTAAATATGTGAAAGAAAAATTGTTGGTTGTCTGGTGAATTTTCCTCTTGGAAAAACTGCCTATTCTAAATCTACAAGTTCAATGAAAGTTCAAAAGTTTATCAGTGCAAACTCTATATTCTAATAATTCATGAACCAGCTTCTGTATCCACATTAGGAGGCTCTGGGTTGAGATGTTTTTGTCTTTTCTCCCGTGTAAAAGTAATCAAACAGCACATTTCCTGGGCATATTGCAAATACCTATTGATCATAATCAGAGCACACATGGTATGAGAGAGCTTGGCTGACACGCAGGCCTCGTGTCAATCACAGGAACAAATTGATTTCGACCGCCCAGCCACGATTCTCCTACCCCAGCAGAATTCCATTCAGTGCTGCTGTTTGGAGAATTTTGAGCAGACAGCATTTCTGAAGGAGTGTCATAGTCCAAAGTTATTGTAGAGGTAAACTTGATTACTGAGAAAATGGTGATTTTAATGTACTTCATACTTACCTTTACCACAGGAAGGTCAATACCTTTCTGCAGTGTTGAAAGAGCTGTCATCAATTTAAAATTTATCCTGATTTATGTCTGCTAATTAGGGAAAAGGAAAACCCTGATTTGCATTTTTCTTTGATGGTATGAAGTGCCATTAATACTTTTCTCCAACTGGGATTTGTTTCCTTACTCACTTTTTTAATTAATAATTTTCATTGACAAAATTAAAGAGCTTACACTTATGCCATCAGTCTTTCCTTATGACTTGGGTATAGATATGTATGCTGAAGAATGATATAAGAAGAGAGGGCTAACACCCTCAATACTATTATAAGCATTAAAATCCTCTGTGAGAGCCAGATAAAAAAGAACCATCTTTGATACTATCCATTACTGTCCATTACTTTACTGCTTCATACATCGAGGCTGCCAAGTCAAGTTCAACAGGAAATGGGAAATGGTACTCCATCAGGGAAGCGTTTGGGATATGAATGAGGAATGGCTTGGGGACCAGGCTATTCTGTCTTCATTCCAGTTCCCAGCTCTAGGCTGGCATGTTTTCCACATGATCCTCTTTCTTGTCACTCAGCCATCCTACACCTTTTTTCTTGAATTGCTCCCCACCTGTGCCCTCTCGCTGATGGTTGGGTGGGAGGGCAGGCTAGATGACTATGTGTTTATGTCACTTTTTGTTAAATATCTAAACCTATTCTCCTGCTTTATTTGATTATACTAAGAGTAGATATTTGACTCAAAGGGAACCAGTCTACTGACTGGTCTAATCCAGACAGAGACCTCCTCTCCAGAATTCAAGATAAGAGACATCCAATCTGTAATCGGATAATGTTGGGTGCTTGGAATCAAAGGCATATAGGCCATGTAGAAATCAAACACCATGCAGGCCTGAGGCAACCATTTTCAGTTATGTGTACTCTGATGAATCAGCAGAGAAAGCTCCCTGTGACGACAAGCAAGAGATCAAAGCTAGCACAGAGATGAGAGATGTCAGGCCCCTCTCAGGACAGAGCAGGTAACCCTGACTCCGGGGGTTACAGTGTCAGATCTGTCAATCTTCCTGTGACCCAGCTCCCTTACCTCTTGTCCTGGGATGCTCTTATGCTTGCCTGTTGTGCTTCGGGAAAGGTGATTGTTTTTCTTAAACTGGCTTGAATGAGTTTCTCTTCTTCACAGCCAAATATGCCCTGACCAGAAAGTATCCTGTTAGAGAGATTCAGATGGGAATTTCAGTCTCCTTCACTTACCTAGTCCAATATCTGGGAGCACTAGAACATCAGAGCACTCTCTTTTGTCTAGCTGAATGCAGTTCCACAAGAGAGGCTATGCCGGGAGCAGAAGTGTTATTCTTTACATGTTCAGTCTCTTCACCCCACCTTCAAAGCCCTCCACACTCCTCTCTGCCTCTTGCTCTAATGATTGTTCCTGCTCTCAGGCATTGCACGTTTATGTAAACCATTCTGCTTTATTCCCTGCTCTCTGGGGTGGATTAAAGTTGGCTACACATTCATTGTGATTTTTCCCATTGAGAGATGGAAGTCTAATTCCCATTCTCTTGAATATGGGCTGGCCTTTGTGACTTGCTTGGCCATAGCATGTGGTGGAAGTGATGCCTGGGTTTTCCAAGGTTAGGTCATAAGAAGCCCTGCAACTTCTGGCTGTGCCCCTGGGGATCCTTGGAACCTTAGCTGTCATGTAAGAAGTCCTACTCCCCTGAGGCTGCCATGCTGTGAGGAGCTCAAGTCTAGGCGAGGGAGATGGAGGAGAGGGAGGGAGAGAGAGACAGGCAGGCCAGGGACTCCAAGAGCAAAACTTATGAGTGAAAAGCCATCTTGGAAATGGACCCTCCAGCCCCGCTGGCACCATGTAGATCAGAGACAACCCACCCACCTGAGCCCTTCCTGCATGACTGAGGCACAAAAAGTGTGAGCAAAATAAAATGTTTGTTTTAAACTACTAAGTTTTGGGGTGGTTTGTTACAAACCAGTGGATAACCAGAATATTTCGAGTCATCTGAAGGCTACTCCAGCCTCCTTGCCTTCTCTTACATCATTCTCTACCCAAGGACACCCTCTTCCTTCTCCTTTGCCTCTGTTATCCTTCAGTTATCAGGACCAGCATCTCTCTTCTGAGAGCCCTTCTCTGATTATTCATCTCTTCTGTAGCACATTTGGCCAAAGACACTCTTGGAATCCTTTGCTTGTTCTGTCCTGTGTGCTTCTTCAATATACTTTTACTGTCATGTCCTAACTCCCCAAGGACAGAGCCTATTCCTTGTTCCTTTTTTTGATCCTTCTGCCCCTTGACAGAGTCCTAGACAGAAGGAATTTAACATATGTTTTGAGACTAAATAGCCCTAATCACCTTAAACGAAATTTATATTGGTACTAATCAAAGGTTTGTCTTCAATTACACATTCCTGATTAAGTATTTAGATTTAGAGGTACTCTTACTTTTAATTCTCAGATTGTGTATAGACTTTAGTCTTTTGGGGTGTTTGGAAGAAACTCCAAGGTGCGCAGACAGAAATCCCATGTAGCATAAATAATGGGCAGAAGCAAGTAACACACTCCAAGTTTGTTTGCTTGTCCACACATGCCTGTATCATTTATGGGAGGTCAAACTCTATAGTCCTCTTCTATCCAGGGTGAGTGAGTATCTTTTAAACACATCACCTTTCTAATACCTATTTTGTTTGGACTTCTCCCAACCCACCAAATGAACTTTCCCATGTTCCCAGGACTTTTTTTTTTTTTTTTTTTTTTCATTTCCATATACCCTTTGGTTTCCCTTTCACATGCAGCATTCTTCTTTGCTGTGTTCAGAAAACTCATTAGGGTCCAACCTCTTCAATTAGGGAGGGTAAACATACATTACTCTGAATTGTCCCCCACTACAGTAGATGCAGATAAAATTCAAGCAGAATGTTGGCTTAGTACCCAAGGATTTGGCCACTGAAGTTTACTTCTCTTCAGTCAAATTCAGGTCACACCTTCCTGTAGTTTTCTATATAACTAAGTAAGCTCTTATCTTCAATTTTCAAAGGATCGCTCTTTCCTTTTCTGCTTATATCCATTTCCTGTTTAATTCATGGTATGTACTTATCTATTATTGTATGTGCACCATTCATTTGTGGAATCATCTGCTGTTAGATTTCCCCATTTTTTCTTAATCTAACAATCACAAAATCAGCTACATGGTAGCAGGCGAGCCAAATTGAGAGGCAGAGATCTTTTTTAATGCTGCAAAAGAAAAAGAAAGGGCACATTTAAAACATTCTGCTTCTTAAAGAAACCAGTTTTTTTTTTAAAAAGCTGAGAAGTTATTGCACTTCTCCCTAGAAATTGCAACTCTATAAATTCTAACTTTTCCCAGCTCTCAGGCTCACAAGATGCAGGGAAATATTAGCCACTTTCTATTCATGTTCATAGGTCGTGACTAAGATAAATAGATTTTCGAGAAACATTGGTGTGGGTGTACTCCAAGTGGGAGGAATTTTATGTTCCAGTCTCCCTGATGAACACCTAGAATATTAGAGACTCTGGGAAGTTTGTGCTTGACTCTTTTTAAAGGAGAATGTGATTAAGGTCACAGTGTGATAAATCTCTGACACACCAATGTGAAGGAACAGGGATCTGAACAGAGGGGAGCGAAACAAGCTGAAGTGAAAAGTTCAAATGTATGAGTGGTATTCTTACAAGTAAGAGGCA
The DNA here is from genome assembly GCF_028021215.1 of Eschrichtius robustus. Classification (NCBI taxonomy): domain Eukaryota; kingdom Metazoa; phylum Chordata; class Mammalia; order Artiodactyla; family Eschrichtiidae; genus Eschrichtius; species Eschrichtius robustus. The sequence goes on from NC_090825.1 coordinate 48,353,501, forward strand.
ATTGAGGGTTATTAGAGAGTAGCTTTTCTAGAAGAGGTGGCTAATCATCCACATTTCTAACAAGAATGTGTTGCGCTTTCTCTTTCTTTCCTGTTTTTCATTTGTAATACCTAGCCTGCAACCTGCTTATTTATATTAATATCCAATCTGTTGAAAAGCGTTTACTCTTCTTTATCAGAATGCTGAATTGTAGCATATATCTTCAGTTCCTTAGCAACAAACTGTCGTGTCACCCTTGTGAAATTCTGGTCATTTGAGAGGAAAGGGGATGCTGAATTGTGATGGAGAAAATCCTTATTTTAATCACAAATGTGTATAAGAACTCAAAAGACAATATGAAAAGGAAGGTCAAGGAAGCTGCGTTTGAACAAGTGTTGTTGATTAAAGTTTGTATTGGCCCAGAAGTCCCCTTTAAGTTCCTTTTTATTGAATAATTTTCCTTTGATCCTTGAGTAACTAAAAGAAAACCCAGCACTTGACATTAACCTGGGACTTCGAGCCCTGCTAGGGGGCTCCGCCAGACAAGAGTCTCATCCAGCACAGTGTCAGCCCCTACATCTATTTTCCATCTCAGCTTTTCCTTCCCCCTCTCCCGGGTAGGGGTGGAGGACACTCAGCTGAAGCAGTCATTCTATGTGTACAGTACTTATTTCTTTGCTTGTCTTCAACTTCAAAGAGGCCAGTCAGTAGACATTAATGACAACATAAGAAGGCATTGGTTATCTCAAGAAATTGGCCCTGGAAAAACGGTAGAGATCACCAGACACTGGGGATGTTGAGAATTCCATCTCATTTTCTTTCCTTGTTTTATTTGTTAGAAATCATGGGAAAATAACTTTTTATTTTTGGCTTTGTGGGTACAACCAAATCATTGAACAACATTAAAATTGGAAAAAATGGGAACAAAATTAAAAGGAAGAATTCAGAATTCTTTGAGAGAGAGAGAGAGCACGAGAGAGAGCCAAGAAAGCAAAAATTGTTTGAACAACTTTGAGCATGTTTTTAAAAACTGTATCATTGCAATTCACTCGAATTCCTAGTTTCTGTATTTAAATGTCCGATCAGTCATTCAATTCCAGTGCAGACATGATGTTTGAAGGCCACTTTGTAATGGTTTTACCCTGGTTCAGATTATTTGCAATCCAGGGGGAAAATGTGCATTCTGTGCTGAAGCAAATAGAAAACATATCTGAGCACAAATCAAAAGAATGATTACCACACTCTATGCTCTGTACTCATTACTGGGTCCCCAAGTCTCTCGTTCTGTTTGCCTTGGCACTTTTTCTTTAGCTGCCTTTGGTTGGACTGGGTGGGAAAAACAACAACTACCACCGACAAAACCCTCAGCAGGGAATGGGGGCAGTGGAAATGGATAACCTGAAAAGATGCGACCTCCTGTGAGGGCTTGGTGCTCCAAACTTCATGGTGGGGGAAGCGGCTTGGGGAGACCTCCCAGGGCTCCAAGGCAGTCCTTGCTGAGTGCATGTCAGGAAGTGCCTGACCAGCTGCGGGAAGGGCAACCCTGCTCTCATTTCTATCTCTAGTAAGCTCCCACTCCATAGGTAATGAAAAATGGCATTTGCACAAAGTGGTGAGCAAAAGCATTGTTTCTATAACACATTGTGCTCTGCACTGCTCAGGAGACAACATTTCATGTCCTATGAAAAGAATTATCTAGATAACTTACTGTGCATGCCAGAAAAGTTGCAGTGTGTCTTTAAAAGAGCTGTCTCCACACTGCAAAACACTTTGTCTCTCCTACTCCCCACTGACAGAATAGCCTGTGTTTAAAATCAAATCCACTCAACCCCTTGATGATGACCTAGAATAAACATTTGACATACACTAGCTTTCAAGGTCTCCTATGTTTAGGCATGAATTGTTCATTTCTACGACTTTTGTCTGAATGAAAGACAAAAGATGCAAGGAATGATTTACATTATCATTGGAGGCAGAGGTTATGCCTGTGTTTATCTGATCCTCTTTTATTGTGTAACAAATGGTGAGACAACCAGCCTGGTGCACAATGACCGTTCAGTTTGAGCCACCCACCCACCTCATTTCCTCGGTGACTTTAATTTTAAAATATATTAAAAACACAGGCCCCAAGGTTGCTGCTGTGTCCTGCTTGCTGTCTGCTAGGAAACTGCTTCTTCATTTTATTGTACTATGTGTGTCAGGGGGTGCTGTTCATGCACAAGATCAAGGGTCCTTCTGGCCCAGCAGGTATCCCAGGTCCATCAGGAAAGAGAGGTCCACGGGGCATACCAGGGCCACATGGAAATCCTGGGTTACCTGGATTACCAGGTCCAAAGATGAAGAGTTGAGTTCTTAAATATTAAGATAGCACTAGGGGCTTCCCTGGTGGCGCAGTGGTTGAGAATCTGCCTGCCAGTGCAGGGGACACGGGTTCGAGCCCTGGTCTGGGAAGATCCCACATGCCACGGAGCAACTGGGCCCGTGAGCCACAATTACTGAGCCTGAGCGTCTGGAGCCTGTGCTCCGCAACAAGAGAGGCCGCGATGGTGAGAGGCCCGCGCACCGCGATGAAGAGTGACCCCCGCTTGCCACAACTAGAGAAAGCCCTCGCACAGAAACGAAGACTCAACACAGTCATAAATAAATAAATAAATAAATAAATAAATAAATAAATAAATAAATAAATAAATAAATAAATAAATAAAAGAACGTGAATTTCTAAAAAAAAATCTTAAAAAAAAAAAACAAAAAAAAACACAGGCCCTTGAATTGCTAGGCTCCTTTGGTTCAGGCATGTCTGTAGGTAAAGGATGGGTTCCTCATTAGTGTCAGGCTTCTCCATCAAGCTGCAAGGGTATTGCCCCTGGAACATTCCTCTCTTGTTGCACTAGGAGAATTGGTCCTCTATGAGGATGATGTGGATACCCAGCTCAGGTTGACTCTCCATTCTCAGCAGAGCTCTGGAAACCTGGACCAAATCCACCTAGCATCAGAAGAGACTGTGGAGAGTGTGCATGAGCCTGAAGAATAGGAAAGCCTGCTTTTCCTTTCAGTAAGTTTATAAGAAAAATCAAGTCATCTCATGTACTATCAGTCTGGCCTGGAAGAAGATTTCTTGAGACTAACCATAGGCCTCCAGGACAACCTGTACCACATTTGAACGTGATGCCCCAAGACTGAATTCACTAAGTATCCCCTTTGGAACAAACTACTAATTCTTATGTAGTAGGAATTGATCTCTGAAGGAAGAAATTCTTCTTAGTTGTCTGGGCTCTCTGCAGTCCTCCATGTGCCAGTCATCACAGTTGCCTCGACCCCAGCTGCAGACGATCCCTGTGGAACTCATGGAGATGAGGTGGTGGTAAAAGCAGTGGTTGTGGAAGATAAGCTCATGGTGATGGAGCAGTGGTGGTGGTAGAAGGTAAAATGGCCCAATATATCGGGTCCCAAGCCCTTTTCTGAACAGGCTCAAAGAATGTGGGGGAAAAGTTGCAATTCTGGATCGTATAGAAGAAACATACTGCACCTGGTTGTACTGAATGACCACAACTATGAAAACAAGACAACATGGATGAGGGCTCTGAAACATAAAAAGAAGCAAGTGAATTAGGGATGAAGATCAGAAATTGGAGTACCACTGAACTGGTGGTGAGTTTATCATTTTTTCTTCCCTCCAATATGCCCCATCCTGAACTCAACACAGCCTGAAAACTTAGAAGTGGGGTCTAGGGAGCAGACCTGGAGAGCTCCAGGAAGCAGACTTGGAGAGCCCCAGGAGAAGCTGGTCCAAGGAATGAGAAAAGAGACTCCTAACTCTCAGAAAGAGTGTAAAAATTCATCATTTAGTTTTTCTTTTCTCTGTTCCCTTACACCCCAGTCCCCAAGCAATCCCTTAATGGCAGCAACAGGAGCAAAGAAAGCAATAAAGAGCAGAAATCAATGAAATTGAAGACAGAAAAACAATAGAGAAAATAAAAGAAGCCAAAATTTGGTTCTTTGTAAATATCATTAAAATTTACAGACTTCTAGCAAGATGGAGAGAGAGAGAAAAGGAGAGAGATAAAGGGAAAGAGAGAAGGATTGGGAGGGGGGTTCAAATTACCAATACCAAGAATGTAAGAGAAGATGTTGGTATAGATCTCACAGATAATAAAAAAAAATCATCAGGGAATACTACAAACAACTCTATGCACATGCATTCAACAACTTAGAAAACTGTATCATTTTGCTTGAAAAGCCCAAGCTACCAAAACTCACCAAGGTGAAGTAGACAACCTGAATAGTTCTATAACTATTAAAGAAACTGGATTTATAGTTTAAATTTCCTGAAAAATCTCCAGGCTCCGATGATTTCACTAGTTAATTCTCTCAAACATTTAAAGAAGAAATTAGACCAATACTACACAATTTCTTCCAGAAACAGAAGATGGAACACTTCCCAACTCATGAGGCCAGCATTAACCAGATACCAAATAGATCCTATTATTTTATTGATTTCTGCTCTTATTTTTATTACTTCCATTTTCTCTGCTCGCTTTGGGTTCATTTTGGTATAGTCTCCCTAGTTTTTTAAGGTGGAAACTTAGATTATTGATTTGAATCCTCACTTCTTTTCTAGCATTATTAAATATTTTAAGTAAGCCCTTAATGCTATAAATGTCCCTCTAAACACTGCTTTAATGTACACCTCACAAAGATAACACAAAAAAAGAAAGCTATAGATCAATATCCCTCATAAACAGAGACACAAAAAACTTTTAAAGTATTAGCAAGTCAAATCCAGCAATATATAAAAAGAATATTTTACCATGATCATGTGTAATCCACCACATTAACAGTATAAAGAAACAAAATCACATGTTCTTTTCATTTGCTGCAGAAAAAGCATGTGACAGAATTCAATGTCCATTCATGATAAAAACACTCAACAAACTAGAAATTAAAGGGGACTTCCTCAAACTAATAAGTGGCATCTATAAAAAACTTGTAGCTAACATCATACTTAATGGTGAAAGATTATATGATTTACTCCTAAAATTGGGAACAAGGCAATAGTGTCCACTCTCACCACTCCTATTCAATGTTATACTGGGATTTCTACCAAGTGCAGTAAGGCAAAAGAAAGAAATGAGGCATACGCTTGGAAAAGAAGAAGTAAAACTGTCCTTATTCACAGGTGACATTTTTCTATGAAGAAAATTCCAAGGAATTTACAAAAAAGCTCCTAGAACCAATAGGTGAGTTTAACAAAGTTGCAAGATACAAGGCAAACACACAAAAATTAATTGTATTTTTATATACTAGTAATGCACAATTAGAAACCAAAAATTTAAAACAAAACCCACAATTTACAATAGCTCTGAAAAGTGAGATTTTAGCTATAAATATAATGAAACATGTACAGGATCTGTTTGCCTAAAACTACAAAATGGTGAGGAAAAAAATCAACAAAGACTTAAAGATGGAGAGACATCCTATTTATAAGTTGAAAAACTCAATGTTGTAAAGAGGCCAATTAATCTTAAATAGATCAATAGATTTAACACAACTACAATCAAAATTCTAGCAGGCTTTTTTCGTAGGTATAGACAAGCTGACTCTAAAATATATATGGAAAGGCAAAGGAATTAGAATATTTAAGACAATTTTGAAACAGAAGAATGAGGTTGGAAGAATCATACTACCCAATAATAAGACTTATAAAGCTAGAGTAATCTAGACAGTATGGTACATATTGGCAAAGGGACAGGCACATAGATCAATGAAACAGAATTGAGCCCAGAAATAGACCCCCAGAATACAGGGCCAACTGATTTTTGACAAAGGTGCAAAAACAATTCAATGGAGAAGGGATACTTCTCAACAAATGGTATTAAAACAATTGAAAATCCATATGCAAAAAAACAAATCCTGACCTAAACCTCATACCTCATACAAAAATTAACTCAAAATGGATCATAGGTTTAAATGTAATATCTAAGATTATAAAACTTTTAGAAAATAAATTGGAGAAAATCTGCATGATCTGTTGTTATACAAAGAGTTTTTTTTTTTTTTTAACATCTTTATTAGGGTATAATTGCTTTACAATGGTGTGTTAGCTTCTGCTTTATAACAAAGTGAATCAGCTATACATATACCTATATCCCCATATCTCCTCCCTCTTGCGTCTCCCTCCCACCCTCCCTATCCCACCCCTCTAGGTGGTCACAGAGCACCAAACTGATATCCCTGTGCTATGCAGCTGCTTCCCACTAACCATCTATTTTACATTTGGTAGTGTATATATGTCCATGCCACTCTCTCACTCCATCCCAGCTTACCCTTCCCTCTCTCCATGTCTTCAAGTCCATTCTCTATGTCTGTGTCTTTATTCCTATCCTGCCCCTAGGTTCTTCAGAATCTTTTTTTTTTTTTTAGATTCCATATGTATATGTTAGCATACGGTATTTGTTTTTCTCTTTCTGACTTACTTCACTCTGTATGATAGACTCTAGGTCCATCCACTTCACTACAAATAACTCAGTTTTGTTTCTGTTTATGGCTGAGTAATATTTCATTGTATATATGTGCCACATCTTCTTTATCCATTCATCTGTTGATGGACACTTAGGTTGCTTCCATGTCCTGGCTCTTGTAAATAGAGCTGCAGTGAACATTGTGGTACATGACTCTTTTTGAATTATGGTTTTCTCAGGGTATATGCCCAATAGTGGGACTGCTGGGTCGTATGGTAATTCTATTTTTAGTTTTTGAAGGAACCTCCATACTGTTCTCCATAGTGGCTGTATCAATTTACATTCCCACCAACAGTACAAGAGGATTCCCTTTTCTCCACACCCTCTCCAGCATTTACTGTTTGTAGACTTTTTGTTTGATGATGGCCATTCTGACTGGTGTGAGGTGATACCTCATTGTAGTTTTGATTTTCATTTCTCTACTGATTAGTGACGTTGAGCATCCTTTCATGTGTTTGTTGGCAATCTGTATATCTTCTTTGGAGAAATGTCTATTTAGGTCTTCTGCCCAGTTTTGGATTGGGTTGTTTGTTTATTTGATATTGAGCTGCATGAGCTGCTTGTAAATTGCGGAGACTAATCCTTTGTCAGTTGCTTCATTTGCAAATATTTTCTCCCATTCTGAGGGTTGTCTTTTCATCTCGTTTATGTTTTCCTGTGCTGTGCAAAAGATTTTAAGTTTCGTTAGGTCCCATTTGTTTATTTTTGTTTTTATTTCCATTTCTCTAGGAGGTGGGTCAAAAAGGATCTTGCTGTGATTTATGTCATAGAGTGTTCTGCCTATGTTTTCCTCTAAGAGTTTTATAGTGTCTGGTCTTACATTTAGGTCTTTAATCCATTTTGAGTTTATTTTTGTGTATGGTGTTAGGGAGTGTTCTGATTTCATTCTTTTACAGGTAGCTGTCCAGTTGTCCCAGCACCACTTATTGAAGAGGCTGTCTTTTCTCCATTATATATTCTTGCCTCCTTTATCAAAGATAAGGTGACCATATGTGTGTGGGTTTATCTCTGGGCTTTCTATCATGTTCCATTGATCTATATTTCTGTTTTTGTGCCATGCCAGTATCATACTGTCTTGATTACTGTAGCTTTATAGTATTGTCTGAAGTCAGGGAGCCTGATTCCTCCAGCTCTGTTTTTCTTTCTCAAGATTGCTTTGGCTATACGGGGTCTTTTGTGTTTCCATACAAATTGTGAAATATTTTATTCTAGTTCTGTGAAAAATGCCATTGGTAGTTTGATAGGGATTGCATTGAATCTGTAGATTGCCTTGGGTAGTATAGTCATTTTCACAATGTTGATTCTTCCAATCCAAGAAAATGGTATATCTCTCCATTTGTTTGTATCATCTTTAATTTCTTTCATCAGTGTCTTATAGTTTTCTGCATACAGGTCTTTTGTCTCCTTAGGTAGGTTTATTCCTAGGTATTTTATTCTTTTTGTTGCAATGGTAAATGGGAGTGTTTCCTTAATTTCTCTTTCAGATTTTTCATCATTAGTGTATAGGAATGCAACAGATTTCTGTGCATTAATTTTGTATCCTGCTACTTTACCAGATTCATTGATTAGCTCTAGTAGTTTTCTGGTAGTGTCTTTAGGATTCTCTACGTATAGTATCATGTCATCTGCAAACAGTGACAGCTTTACTTCTTCTTTTCCGATTTGGATTCCTTTTATTTCTTTTTCTTCTCTGATTGCTGTGGCTAAAACTTCCAAAACTATGTTGAATAATGGTGGTGAGAGTGGACAACCTTGTCTTGTTCCTGATCATAGAGGAAATGGTTTCAGTTTTTCGCCATTGAGAACGATGTTTGCTGTGGGTTTGTCATATATGGACTTTATTATGTTGAGGTAATTTCCCTCTATGCCTACTTTCTGGAGGGATTTTATAATAAATGGCTGTTGAATTTTGTTGAAAGCTTTGCCTGCATATATTGAGATGATCATATGGTTTTTCTCCTTCAGTTTGTTAATATGGTTTATCACATTGATTGATTTGCTTATATTGAAGAATCCTTGCATTCCTGGGATAAACCCCACTTGATCATGGTGTATGATCCTTTTAATGTGCTGTTGGATTCTGTTTGCTAGTATTTTGTTGAGGATTTTTGCATCTATGTTCATCAGTGATATTGGTCTGTAGTTTTCTTTCTTAGTGACATCTGTACAAAGAGTTTTTAAACATGACCAAAAGTAAGATTTACAAAAGAAAAAAAATGATAGATGGACTTTACCAAAATTAAAAACTTTTGCTCTGTGAAAGACACTATCAGGGAAGAAAAAGACACTATTAAGAGAATAAAAATCAATACACACATTAGGAAAATGTATTTACAAATTACATGTCTGAACAAGGACTTGTATCCAGAGTACATGAAGATCTCTCCAACGTCAATAGGAAGAAAACAAGCAACCCATTAAAAAGTGGGCAAAAGAATACTTCACCAAAGAGAACATAAGGATGGCAGATAAGCACATAAATAGATGCTCAGCATCGTTAGTCACTACGGAAATGCAAAGTAAAACCACAATCGTATACCACTAAAAATCTATTAGAATGGGTGAAATAAAAGAAAAATGTTCACAACACAAAGTGCTGGCAAAGAGCCAGAGTAAATGAAAAACTCTAATACATTGCAGGTAGGAATGCAGAATGGAACAACCACTCTGGAGTACAGTTTGGTAGCTTCTTATAAAGTTAAACACACCCTTACTATACAACCCAGCAGTCCCACACCTGGGTATTTACCCTAGAGAAATGAAAACTTATGTTCTCACAAAAACCTATACAGGAATGTCTGGAACAGCTCCTTTTATAATTGCCCGTATCTGGAAATAATCCAAATGCCCTTCAATAGGTAAATGGATAAACAAACTGTGGTGCATCCATACAATGGCATACTTATTCAGCAATAAAAAGCAACAATTTTAATGAATCTCAAAGGCATCTGAAAGGCATGCTGAGTGAAAGAATCAAGCCTCAAAAGGTTATATAGTATATGATTTAATTTATATAACAGTTTCAAAAGAACAAAGCTATAGTAATGGAGAACAGAGCTAAGGGATATCACCAGGGAGTTTTCTGGGCAATGGAATTGTTCTGTATCTGGATTGTGGTGGTGGTTATATGTAGCTATACAAGTGCTAAAATTCATAGACCTGCACATACCCACCTGCCCCATCTCCCCTATGTCAGTTTTACTGTATAATGATTAAAAAACAATGTAGGAACAAAACTAAAGTCTTCCCCCACAGGATCTCTCCACGGCCATTCTCCTAGGGAGCCTAGGCCTCCCCATTCTCTCCTTGCTGCCCTGGCCCCAGTCTCATGGCATTATTCTCTTCCCTCCAAGTCTCCACCATGGCCGGGCTGTAGCTCTTCGCCAGGCCTATCCCTGCCTGAAGGCTTTGCACCGCACTCTTCTTGGTCAAGAGCAACCATCAAAATCCCCTGGGTTTTGATCGGATTCCCTCAACAAACCAACAAACAAAAAAAGCAAAATCCATCCTTGATTTCCACTTTTTTTCCACCTCTGTATCCAGTTCATCTGCGAGGACTGCCAGTTCTTTCGTAATAGATCTGGGACCTAATCACTGCTGCCATTGCAGTGCAGACCATCACCATCCTAGGCAGCTGCCTCCCGTCCCATCTGCCTGCTTCCACTTCGTCCCTGCTATTGTCTATTCTCAATACAGCAATCAGTAATCCTACTAAAATAAATATGTCATTTCTCTACTTAAAAGCCTCCAAAGTCTTTCCAGTGATTTAGAATAAAAGGACTACTCTGGCCTCCAAGGGCCTTTTGAACTGGCTCTTGCCTGCTTCCCCGGCCTAGTCTCCTCCCATTCTTCCTCCCATAATGTAGACCAGCCATTCTGACATTCTTGCTCTTTCTAGAATATGTCAAGCTTATTCCCACTTCAGTGTTGTTTTCTCTGCCTGGAACTAGCTTCTCCCAGATATCTGCATGATTGCTGCCTCAGGTAGTTTAAGATTCATCCCTAAAGTCACTTCCTCAGAGAGAACGTCTCTGACCGCTTGTTTTAAACAGCCTCCGTGGTCTTCCTGTCTCTCTCTATCCCCTTAACCTGATTTATTTTCTCTCGACATGTAGCCACCTTGTAAAAAAAAAAAAAAAAAAAAGTCAGCATATTACACATGCTGACTTCCCACTGCAACACAGAATCCAAACTGCTTACTGTGACCCGTAAGATGCTGTGTGGTCTGGCTCCTGCCTCTGTCTCTGACATCACAATCCTCTGCTCCCCAGGGACAGTCTCGTTGTGCTGCCCCACCTCTGCTCACCCCTCTGCAGCTACCCTCACCTCCCTGTGTTTCTGGAACACGCAAAGCATGCTTCTACCTCAGGGTCTTTGCACGTGCTTTACCATCTCTGTGGGATGCTATTCCTCTAAGTAGCTTCCCATCATACTCCCTGCAAAAAGGTCATGTAATCAGAAACCTTCTTTGACTCTTGAATCTAAAATAGCAAGCCCTTCATCATTTGGTAGCCCCCTTACCTGATATATTTTTCATAGCATTTGCAACTGCCTGGTTTTTGTATGTACATATTTATTTGTTATGTGTTACCTGCCTCTGGTTACTAGGCTGCCAGCCTGGTAGAGTAGGAACTTTGTTTTGTTCACTGTTGTCTCACTTGGCTCACGCCAATGCCAGTTTGAGGACGACTGGGGGCAGGGAAGCACGGGAGGATCAGGAGTTCCGGGGGGACCCAGGCAACTCCTCTCTTGTTCCTGATCTGTCTCCCATAGGTGTAAGCTCTATATGGGCAGCTGCCCGGCACACAGTGGGTGCCTGGGAGTAGTTGTAGAATGAATAAATGATAGAGGCCTTTGGATATTTTAAAAGGGTTTTACAGTTTCAAAGAGGAGTTTTCCAGGTTTTAAAACCCAAGTACAAAGTAATGGTATGGATTAGGGGTAGGAGGGTACCAAATTTGGAGGCTCTTTCTGACATCTTTACATTTACCCTGGACAGGTAAACACATTTTGATGGCCTTCTATTTTTCTTAGGATAATGATAGCACATTTTCATATGGCCTCCACCCCCTCCCTGCCCCCCTCCCCCTTGTCCTGGGCCTCAGTCACGCACAGCTCTTGTCTCAATTCCTCCTGTGCGTGTTCCCTCCCCAACTCCTTTGCCTGTGCTTCTTCCTCTGCCTGGACCATTCTCCCAGCTCCCTAGCCTTCCCCAGTTAACTCTTCCTCACTCTCCCATCTTAGCTCAAGCCTCCCTTCCCCAACCTTCACACCAGGTGTGGCCCCAGGAGGATCACAGTTGTGATTTGACGTGTGTTTATATGATTACTTAGGGAAGGCTTCCATGAAGGGGGAACAGTGGCTGCCTTTGTCCCACCATTATCTCTCCTGGAACCCAGCACTGCCTGGCATGGAATAGACTTAATAAAGATCTGTTGAATGAAAACATTAATTAATGAATTAATGAAACAAAAGCTGCTAACTTTTCAGTACAGCCCCAATTTCAGGATAAGGCAGTGAAGGCAATTGTTAAAACAAAAGGCAAAGTAACACATTAAGCTTGTAACCCCTTGGTACTGTTAGAATATAAAAGATGCCATGATGTACAGGGCATGGGACGTGGGATGGGTGGATTTCTAGGAGCCAAGAAAGGACAGATGAGCTTCAGAACCGCTGAGACCTGCCACTCTGACCTGAGCAGGCTTCTTCATTGTTTGAAAGTATAACAGGACCAATCCTATAAATACAGCTGGTGCTCAGCTATTTTTTTTTTTTTTTTTTTTTTTTTACATTGTGTGGAATTTTCTTTGTGCCTTTCTACTAAAACTCAAAGGAAAGGAATAAGAATAGAAGAGATCATTGAAATCAACTCAACATAAGGTGAACTTCAAGCAGTCAGCTGTGTCCCATTCTGAGTTGCCTGGCCTCATGTGTGTTTGGTAGGGAGAAGTGGTTTCCAGAGGCCAAGGCACCACTCCTTGTCCGGGTGGTGTGGAGGTGAGTCGACCCTCAGGTAGGGGACGAGGGACACTGGTCTGGTCACATTTAATGGACCACTCCACCTGGAAACTCCCAGAGCTTATGCTCACGCTTTGTGTTAGTCCAAGCTTCAATCTTCTCCCTTACCTAACCTTTGCAGGAAAGGCTAAAGCAGTGTTTGCCATTCCTGTTGCTCATTGGAATCATATGGAGAGATTTAAAAATTCTGAAGCCTAAGCCCTGCCTGTAACTAATTAACTTAGACTATCTGGGGTAGGACCAGATATCAGTATTTTTAAGAAGCTCTCCAGATAATTCTGGAGTGCATCTGGAGTTGACAACCACAGTAAGACATCAGCTCGATAGGCTGATTTCCTTTTTCTTCTTTCCTGTTGCTCATTCTGGTTCTCAGATGGGCTAAATGGTAATGGTGTGTGTGGTAGGCAGACTTCTGCAATGGCTGCCAGTAGTCCTGCCTCATGCCACTCCTGCCCTTGTGTAACTCCTGCACTTTGAGGGTGGGCTGGACTTGAACTCAGATCAGCCTAACCATCCAGAAGGAAATGGCCAACACAGGGTAGGGGAGGTGAAACGAAAAGCCCTGCATAATCCACAAACTTAGGGTTTGTCTGGGTCACTCTGTGGTTATCAATGACCTTCACCAGCTCAGGTCTCCCTCCTCACCCTCTCCGCCAACTCTAACCCCAACGCAGTGAGGATGGTTTAGGGGTTATCAACCCCTTGGTGCTCTAAGCATCCTTGATAGAACCTTTCTTCAAGGCTTCTGGTTCTGCCCTCCTCCTTCTTTTCATCTTCTCCTTACCTTGGCCACCTGGTGTGAACTGGAAGTTGGCATCATGGCCTCTTTCTCTTTCAGCTAGAGGAAATTCTCCTCTCAACGTAGAGACAGCCAAGACCATGTTGTGCATAGTGCAGCCATAAGAAGCTGCTTATCTAGATCATTATTGCATTCATTACTATGGTGTGAACCCAAGCACCAGGGCCAAGGTCTGGTTGGATGCCCTGGCTCTGGCGGTGAGTTGCTCTGGCAGAGCCAACGTGTGGTCTTCGAGAGCAGAGATAAAACCAAGGCTTCCTGACCATTGAGACACCTGGCATTTCTTCAGGGAGATTTGGACTACCAGGCCAATCGGTTCCTCTCCCTTAAATTTTCCCCAAGCATCAGAAGAGTTGCTCTGGGGATTCTAGCCATGTCCCCAGCTCCCCCCACCCCCAGAGGTGCCAGCAGCAATTTTGTTGCTTTGGTTCTCCACTTAGATCATTGAAGCGATTTCAGATCCAACTGGGCAACACTCAGCATTTCATTTATGTCTTGGCAAGGTTACCATGTTATTACTTAACTGTGCTGCTACTACCCAATAAGTGGGAACTGATTGAAATAACCACAGGAGTTGCTGGATTCCCCTAATTTTAGCACAGAGTTAAAGCTCACTCCCACAGTTGGAAGTTAAAATAGGCTGCCAGCCCACAGAAATGCCCACCCACCACGCCTAATTGTCACACCACTGATGCTTGTCATGGAAGGAGACGTGGAAGGCCGCAGAACATTCTTAGAAGCAAGGTTCTTCTCCTTGGCAGATGCCTGAGGTCATTTTGGCCGGGCTTAGTTTTCTTCAGACACTATTCCTGTGGAACTTTGCATGCCTGCTTTAGATACTCCTGTTTTCCTCCCTGATTTGTTTAACAGGCGGTCCAAGTACAGAATACACATTAGCGCAACGGAAGAGAACAGAAATTTCTGTTTGGGGGTGCCTCTTTAAATGACTCATTCCTAGAGTCCAGATGTGTGAAGGGCAATGACCCTGAGCAATTGAGGTAACTTGGAAAGCGGAAAAATTATATTTAATCCAGGCTAACTTACTTTCTGTTAGTGTCATAGCAGTCAACCACAACCCAAATGCCACAACTTGAAGAAAAATTTGGAGTAAATGGCTTCTTGTGTAACTCCTCCGAACCCTATCCAATTCTTTTGGTTTTTTACTATTGAAAACTATATTTTACCAGAATGTTGAAGGAATTTTATGAGAAGTTATTTCTTATAGTGTGCTCGCTGCTTAATATTTCTTGTCGCTGGTCAATTGTGTGTTCTCTTGCTCCTATTCTAAGTCATCGTCTGCCTCTGACATCTTAGCACAGCATCATTGATCCGACTGTCAAGGGAAAAATAAAGGAATAGAATAGGGGGATTTTTACAGAAAGAGAAAAAAAAACTTTATCCATGAAGTATTTCCTGAGAGGATGCTGGGCAGCTCCCAGAGTTCTGTCAAGTCTTCTTTGCCAGTGTTGGTCATTCATTTCTACCCTCTCCACTGCCAAGGCCACCATCTTCTCCTACCTTGTGGCCTCACAGCTGGACTGCACAGGAGTCTCCTGACATTCATTTTGGTTATCAGTGCCACATTAATCGTCTTTAAAGGTATCTTTCCCCTGCCACTCTTCTGCCTAAAAATGTTCAGTGACTTCCTGTTGCCTGTAGGATCAAGTCCAAATCTCGTAGGCTTCCAGTGAACTAACTGGTTCCTAATGACATGCCACCCCCAGGTGCCTTTACCTCTTCATGAAAACTCTTTCTAGTCAGTCTCACCATTTCCTTAACACACCCGTTCAGACTTACCTTCTCACCTCTGTCAACCTGTACCCCACAAATGCCGCGTCTTTCCTCTTGCTGCCCATCTCGCTCAGTCCCATCCAATCAACCTGCATATCCAAAGCTCAGCTCACCTCTCTGCTCCTGCATGGGGTCTCTCCCAGTTGTTCCCAACATACAGTGATCTCCCCACTTTTAGATTTCCACAAGTACTTTTGGTACAATTATCATGCTGATGCTTTTTTTTTTTTTTTTTTTAATTAGACTCCTTGAGTGTTCTAACCCTTTGCTATTTGCTAATTGATTATTTTTTTCAGAGTCAGTATTTTGAGCATCCAAAATGGGTAGGAGTCTATGGATCCAACCAGAGACAAGGGAGATACAAACAAAGGAATGGCCAATTTTGTCTACAGCATGATGCTTTCAGTGTTAGCTGGCTGCTCTCTAAAATCTATCAGAATTCCCACTTTGGGATTGCTCTGTGACCAAGGTCTGCCACTGTGGTTGGTATTGGGACCACTTGCACATGGAATCACAGTTCTTGCCTTTCAGGAGACTATTCTGGTAAGAAAGGGACTTGGGCTAGTTCATTTTTTCTAAAGCTGCAAGGAAATCAAGTCCATGACCATACTTATTCACACATTTACTGAATCAGACCAAGCTCAGAACTAAAGAATGAAAATGAAAATTAATCAGGGACACCCATGGATCTCACATATGGCAGTTTTTTTTATCTTTTTTTAAAGTGAGGGAAGGGGGTGGGGGATGGACCCAGTGTTTCCTTTTCTTTTCTTTTTTATAAATTTATTTATTTGTTTTTATTTTTGGCTGTGCTGTGTCTTCATTGCGGTGCACGGGCTTCTCATTGCCTTGGCTTCTCTTGTTGCAAAGCACAGACTCTAGGTATGTGGGCTTCAGTAGTTGTGGCCCGTGGGCTCAGTAGTTGTGGCTTGCAGGCTCCAGAGCACAGGCTCAGTAGTTGGTGTGCACAGGCCCAGCTGCTCTGCAGCATGTGGGAGCCTCCTGGACCAGGGCTCGAACCCATGTCCCCTGCACTGGCAGGCAGATTCCCAACCACTGTGCCACCAGGGAAGCCCCATATGGCAGTTTTGAATCATTTTTTTTTCACTATCATAATTGTTTTTTTTATTCATTTTCTTTGGTTGAATACACAAGTGTAAAAAAAAATGGGGTCAGTAGTAGTGATGGAAATGAATAAACCCATGGAAACAGTGGAATATCTACAGAGATAAAATTAGGCAGGAAGGAAACAAAAGCAATTTCAGTATCTCTGTGCGAGGCACGCAGACCTTTCCTTGCCAAGACCCCTGGATCAGGTTGTCTGACTAGGTGGCAGGTGCTTCCTCAGCTCACACAGAAAACAAGCTGTGGGCCTCTCATAATGTTGAGGCTAGTTACATCTGGCACATAAACACTGTTCCCTGCACCTCCTTTCTGTCCCTCTCAGAAGAGATAAAAATGACCAAGTAGTTGAGAAAAGAGTGAGAGAGAAGGCTTTGTGCATTTTTTAAATTCATGAGGATTTAAGACAAAAACCCTTTTGACATTATAAAGTAGGGTTATGTCCCCTTTATTGAATTTTTGTTGAAAAAAATCAAACCACAGTAGAAAACAAGCAATCATATAGAATAACATGCCCTCGAACACCATTCACCTTGGTAGAACATAACCACTTTAATGTATAGAAATCTTTTCTTTTCACGCTGGTTAACAAATAACATTAAGCATGACTCAAGTCAGACTTTAAAAACTTGTTCAACACCTTTCATTAAGAATTAAAAACTATGTAAGACTCTTGCTCCAGGAAACTGTGTTTGACATTTTAATAGTATTGCCTTAGCAAGAGCAGAGAACATCCAGGAGGTAAATCAAGAATGTGTCCAAAACAGAGTGCCTTCTTCTGAGCAATGGGGTGGTTTTAATGTGAGATGTCAGTGTAGTTTCTATATTTGACATAAAAATTCCCATAAAAACTAAACTATTGCTCAGTTTTTAAAATCAAGCAGAGTTATCCATAGTGCTTTTTAGAAGAGACTATCAGGAAAAGACCAGAAAGTAGTCATTATGACTAATCAGCTGTAGGAGTTGGACTTACCAGTATTGGCAGTGAGGGACTTCAGGGCCCTGGGGACCTTTCAGACGACTCAGATTCCTTCAATTGTTGGAAATGGTGCTCTGGAAGGGATACAATGAGTTAATGTGCTGATTGAATATACTGCCAGCTGGTAGTTTACTCTAGTACAGGAAGGCTGCTTTCCTTACACACAATGCTTTGTTGTGTTGTGCTAAAGAGAAATAAACATATAAAAGCCTAAAAGAAAGCCTTCAGTTCTTTATGTCTGCCAAACTTGTCAGTACAGTGTACCTTGAGGATATATCCACCATGCTTCCCTTGCAGGGTTGTTGTGAAAGAAGAAGATTGTACTATTAAAACCACTCCATACACTTTACAGTTTATAAAGAACTTGCATATACATTTTCTCAGCTGAACCTCACAACGTCAGTGGGAGGCACGGAAGGCAGATATTATTGTCTCTTGAGAGGGAGTGACCATGCTGCTGCAGCATGAGGGCAGCTTTGGCTTTAGGAAGCCTGAGTTTATTGTGTTGTATTTTCAAGTAATATTTTGTATTGTACAAAGATGTTTATTGCAGCAGTGTTTATAACAAGGAAAATTGGAACTGACCTGAATGTTTGTTAGTAGAGGACTGATTAAACTATGGAAGTGGCATAGGTGGAATACTATGCAGCCATTAGGAATTTTGACTTAGAGGTATTAGAAGCAAATTCATTAGTGTTGAAGTATACTTACTGAGGAAGAAAATTATTCAGAATATATTTAAGCCAATAAACAATGCAAGATGATCCCTTTGTGATAAGAAAAATTGTTCGTGGTAAAATAGTGCTTATCTTTGGTGCTGAGAATACGGGTAATACTTGTTTTCTTTCTCATGCTCATCTGTCACTTCCAATTTTAATGTTAATCAACATTAACAAGGCACTAGTCAGCATTTACAAGCAGATTAACTTATATCATAATAATTAATGGAATAGGTACAACTCTACCTCCGGGCTTCATGGGTAAAATGGTCCCCATGCACATAGGTATATCAGCCAAGGTCCTGGCAGGGACCTGGGTTCAACCAGCTGGTGGAAGTGCAGAGCGTGAATTAAGCCACAGTGGTGTGACATGGGTAAGGGAAGCAAGTAAAGGTGACAAGGCATCCAGACACTAGGAAGAATGGGAAGCCATGAGCACCCTTAGGGCAAAGGGACAAGAGGAGAAAATAGTTACCAGAGCCCAGGGTGGGGACTGTGGAGGAGGGGACCCTTGATGGAAGCTGTAGCAGTGAAGCTCATAGCCCTTGTCAGACACTGGTGAAGCAGGGAAGAACTATTCTGATCCCTTTCTCCTTCCTTTTTCTTTTCCACTGGTGCCTCTCGTTGACCAAGCCCAACCGGAAGCCCGCTGGCAAGGGAGTCTGGCTGAACAGTCCATAGAGGTTAGCCTCCTGGGGCACAGGAGAGGGCAGCGAGGGCAGGAAATGGGTCTGACGATGCGGGATGTGCAGCAAACACAGAGAGCAGAGCCCCTGGTGTCAGACCCCTGGAGAAAAGGAGTGTCTCTTAGGAAACTGAAACAGAAAGGAAGTGCCTGTCGAAGCAATGTGAGGTGAGTGATTTGATTTTTCTGCCTGTGCTCAGAGCCTCAAAAGCACGGAGACAGGATCACAGATCACCTGGCCCACGTGAGCACAGAAATTCTTTGTGGAATGTTGTACAGAGATAAAATTGTGCGTTCTTGGATCCCAGTAGTATCATCCCTGCTGCCTGGGGGAAAGGGGGACTTCCAGGGAAAGGAAGACCCAAGTCATCCCCACCTTGCTGTTTCCTGCTGGCGCATCTCTGCTCCCATGCCCTCTTCCACTTCAGGGTCCTCGTCACCAACCCCCGATGAGAGCAGAGCAAGAGTAATAGTGACAGCTCACATCTCCTGAGCACTCACCACGTGGCTGGCACCGCATGCTCTAAGCACTTCACGCGACTAACTCATTAAGTGTCTCCACAACCCTGCGAAGGACGTAACACTGTTTACCACTCTACTGAGTGGCTAAGAGCATGGATAATGGGGCCAGCCCACTGGGGTTTGAATGCTGCTTCTCCCACTTCCCAGCTGTGTGACTCGGTTTTTCCACCTGTAAAATTGGGACAATAACAGTGTCTACCTCATGGGGTCATTATGAGGAGTAAATGAATAAATATGAGTAAAGGGTTCTAAACTGGGTTTGGTGCTTAGTAAGCAGCCAATAACTGTTAGCGGTTATTTTCCCCAATTGCCACATAAGGAAACTGAGGCACAGAGATGTTAAGGTAGCTGCCTCAAGTCACAGAGCTGGTAAGCAACAGAGTTAGGACTCTAACCAGGAAGTAGGGGTCAGTATTATACAAAAGGGCCCAATCTTTCCCTCCCTCCTACTTTGAAGCAAAGGGGGTGAGATCACCTTCTTGGATTTGCAGTTGGTCCACTCTCTTCTTGACTAAGATGCAAAACAAGTCCCTCACATTATGGAAGATTCTCCCCATTGTGCAGGTGATGATCTGCAGAAATCCTGTCCATCCTTCAAATCTCACTTTCTCCAGGGTCACTTCCTACAAGTGTGTAACCCCCCAGCACTAGGCAGCTGGCAGATCGGGGCAGGTGAATAGCTGCTTCTCACTCTCATATTCCTTGAGATCACACAGAATGGAGAGCAGAATTGTGGGAATTTGGGGGCTCAGGTCAGCCAGATGAGTCCTCAGTTTCCAATACCTGCAACATGGAGAGCCGTGGCAAGTGTGTGCTCCAGCTCAGCTGCCTGTTCTGGGCCAAAGGAGAACATGGAGGATGTCAGGCACATTGCCATCATTAGTTTATCTATTAACCTGAGAAAGGTCAGGGGCAGTCACCTGGCCGAGGTAATGAGGAAAAGCCAGCACAAAATGTTGAGGTAACTGACAGAGCTCACACTGGAATTCATGAATTCTTTAAGCCTGGGCCACAGCACAACCTCTCCTGCTCTCTAGTTCATGTCTTGGAAACTAGCTTACCTTGCATTTCTCTCTTAGCTTCCTCTTAGCGGCTTTATAACCAGAATTTTTTTGTCAGTCTTATCTTTCATTTTACAGTGAAATGTGATCAATTACAACCTACAACAGAACATGCTCAAAGCTGTGCCACCAGTGAGTTAAAAGGCCCCAATGTAATGTCCATGGCTTGTTAAAAACACAACAATCAAATGGCCATTCAGCAAATCTCTTTTTCTTCTCTTCTTTTTTTTTTAGCCTGTTGTTCAAGGTACATTGAAATAATATGAATACAATAACATGTCCTCAATTTTACAGATGCCTAGAGCCAAAGTCAAAGGAGATTACCTAGTATTCATAAAAAACAGCAATTCCTCCAAAAAACATCATGCACAAGAGAAAAGTGTATATTTAAGTTTGCACAGTGTTGATTGGTGCTTCATTTTCTCACTTATCTTCATAACATTGCTTTCAGGAAAGGGGTTACTTAGTCAGTGACAGCAGTTCTTTACTTGAGACTGAGCTAGGTCACTGATGCTGCCTGGCAACACCCTGGCTGGAGCCTGGCATCCAGCCTGGTGAGAGGAGGAGGTGATGTAGAAGTAGTTCTGGACTCACTTTCCTCATCTGTGAAATGGAGGGGTTGGCCTAGCCTTAGAAAATTTCTAAATTTCATTCCAACTACAAAAATATTTTTTCTCAAGAGTTCTGGACCTGAGAACTTTAAAATATGTACTGAACTGTGTTCTGAGTTTTTTAATTAATTAAGAAAATGTGCTTAGCTTTGAACCAAATGTGGGGTCATCCAGAGCTGAGTAGCAGAGGTGGGACTAGGGTGGATGCTGCTTTTTGCTGGTCCGTGGGATGATTTTCTGGTGATTAGAAAATGTGCCCTCCTTGTGTGGAAGGACTTCTCAGACACATGGCTTAGTGAGTCGACAGACCCTTTTTGGAATTAGGAACAGGCACCCTTTCCTCTGAGCAGAGGCAACTTGTGCCAGGACTCTGCTTCTGTGAATGAAGCCCCACCCACTCCTCAGCCACGCCCCTGTGCAGGGCACCACCTGCACAGCCTACCTGAAGACCAGTGTGATGGGCATCACATTCGTGAACAGAATCTACAGTAGCTAAGCAGGAACCTGATTTTTTTTGTGTTCTCCAAACTCCTTTTTTTTAACCTAAAAATAAACAAGCAAGTAAGCTAACAAACAAACCAAAAAACACCCTGGTGCGCATGTGAGTGGAGACTGCTTGAATTACAACACAGGGACCTCTCACTTCACAGGAAAAGCATGTTTTGTCAATAGGTCTCAGAGACTGTCTTAGCCTGGATTCTCTTAGAAAGCAGAACTTGAGGAAGGAGGGTGAGGGATGTGTTTTATTTGGGAAGCACAGGCACCAGGAACAGGAGATTGAGAGATGTCAAACAAGATGGAAGGAAAGCCAGTATAAGGTGCTTTATCAAGCTGTTCCCTAGTGTGGTCAGATGGGGCTCCGTCCTGCTTGGACCTTTGAGGACCATCCTCTCAAGGAATGAAAGAGAAAAATCATTTCCTGGCCCCCGGCATCAGTCAGTCAAGGATTGTCCCTGGGGTGTTAACTCCTCAGACATCCAGGTGTGCACATATGTAGGGATGGTTAAGTCCATGGTGGTACTGGCAGAGGCACTGCATCAAGGAAGGCAAACCCATATCTCTTTCTGGTACTAAGTCACTGCTTAGAGGATAGAAGGACGTCTAGTGGAAAGAAACCTGCCAGCAAGTGACTGGCTGGTCTCCTTCAGGGATGCCTGTGCAGATAGAGGTTCCCATGTCAGTCTCTCTGTGACAGGAAGACATTCAATACAGCAGTTGCTAGACTGGTCTTGGCGAGATGGCACTCATGCTGTTGGGGCCATGCTGACCCTCTGTCCCTGCCCCATGTCTCCTCTGTCATGCAAGTCCTGGAGTAGCTAGGGAGAGAGCCTGGCTGGCATCCTCAGGATGTCCTGTCCACCCAGTGGTTTAGTGCTGCCCTTGCAGGGGAGGTGCTCTGATGCGCCTGTGTGTGACACAGAGATCTGGGTGTTATGTGCCCAGTACAGCTGGTCTCTCTACATGGCTTTCTCCACATTTCTTATCTCCTTGACTTCTGAGGCTGAGTCATAACAGGCCATGTAACTTCTCCCTTATATTGAGACACTTACTCTTAATTACCCTGAAGCTGCCACATTATGAAGAAGTCCAAGCTAAATAATGAGGCCATCTGTTGGTGTTCCAGTTGACAGTCCTCAATGAACCTAGCCTTCAAGTCACCCAGCCCACGCACCAGAAATAGGCGAAGGTGACTCTATAAGATTCCAGTCCGGTTTGAGTCACTTCCTGCCATTTGAGTTTCCCCCCTAAGGCTTCAGGCTGCTCTTCCAGCTGAGTTTCCTCGTCTGAGCCACAGAAAAGAGAAAACGGTTTGAGTGACTATTTTCTCAGTTCTCCCATTCTAGATACACAGGAGAGAAATTAGTTCATTACATACAAATGGATGCCTTTGGGCATTGGGGCTTAATTCTATCATGGAGCCCCAATTTAGAAAAGCTGGCAGAAATCAAGAAGTAGAGACAAGACTTTCTTGGTGTGTCCTGCTCAAATTCCTGACCCACAGAATCTGTGAGCACAATAACATGGTGGTGGTTTTATATCTCTAAGTTTTGGGGTGGTTTTTTATGCAGCAATAGAAAACTGGAAGAAGATACAAGATCTAACATCTTGTGCTTTACCTCAAAGAGTTTTAGCATCCCCAGATCGTTGGACTCCTAAAAATATCACTGATGGGGCAGGTTGTGGAATCTTCATGGAGTTTCATTTCTGACACACAGCTTGCCGTTTCTGTTTACCAGGTTAAATTTGCGTAATGTCATCAATACAGTGTTCCAGCATGCCTATGGAATAGCAAAGGCAATTAAGATCCCTGCAGTCTGTTTTGTGACATTGCACAAGAGACTTCATATAGCCTTAAGCAAGACTATGAATGTGTACTGATGTCCTTCCCACTTAAATGATACCTGCTTTTGATCCTGTTTATTGACAAGGGGTTGAAAAGTACGTACTCACCAGATCAATAGCAACATATGGAGTGCCAGAGGCTGTGTTGATCTGTTTTAGTAGAGATATCATATCTAACTCAGCAACTGAGATGATTGGGGTTACCACTCTGTTAGTTTTGCGGTAGTCCACTATCATCCGCCATGATCTGTCAGTTAACTTTTTCAAGGGCCGTATAGATGAATTATACAGGGATATGATAGAGAACATCATCCCCATATACTTTGTCTTTGATGGTGACACCCATTCTTTTTAGGATGCAATGTTGACTTGGGTTTACTCTCTCAGCTGGTGGAGCTGGGGCTGGATAGTTTTCAGATAGATGGATAGTGCCCACTTGTCCCTTCCTATCCTAATGGCTCTTACTGCATAGGTCAGGGACCAAGGTGAGGATTCTGCCAGCTACTTTGAATATCAATCCAAATTATGCACTTGGGGAATGGGGAGATAACTACAAGATGGGTCTATGGACCTATCTGATCTACTTTGAGGTGTGTTTGTGCTAACTCTCAATTTTTAAAATCCACTTGTACAGGTTAAACACCACTCTAGTTGGCTGTTCATTTGTCTCATCACTGGGAACACTCTGGCCTTTTAGCCACTGCCATAAATGCCTGAGGGCCAAAGCATCTTCCAGTCTTGTTGCCCATGTAGTAATCACAGATCCTACTACTTTTACTTAAGAACTGCCACCTGGCATCTGACACTCCAGAAACCTGTCATCCTGATCGATGCTAAGGAGCCTAGACCCATGGCAGCATCTCCTCCTATCAACCCCAGTTTATAGGAAACAGTTAGCATTGGAGTTTCTCAAAAGATGCCAGTGTTTTCTTCATCAGTGTGTTTCTTATTGCTTTAGTCAATGGAATGTGTTCTAGGACCTCCTGGGGAATATAGACAAGTGGAGAATTCTCTGATCTCGCTAATAAATCCATTTTAACATTTCTATCCCCCCTTGACCCTTCCTGGATAGTCTACCAAGGCCATTCTAAAAACTATACCTTATTTACTGTGATCTATTGCTGTATCCAAGCTTCAAAGAGTCAGGCCAGCAATGTGTTATGACTAGATCCTGGTGTTTTTGCCGGGATGTTAAATCCTAAGTCAAGGGAGAATGCTCCCATATCAATAAATTCTTCCCATCCATCTTTATATGCAGGTCTCCCTTGTCCAACCCTCTCAAGATGCACTTCCATGTGTGTTTTGCTGGTTTCTGCAAGCACCTATTTGCCAGGTCTTGCAAGTCTTTTGGTATACAAGGAGCAGGCATTGTACTTCCTGAATCAGGCTGTGCTGAGACCTGACTCCAGTTATTGATAATGACAGGAGGGCAAGGTCAGATCCTGAGGAGGACAAGCATCTCGTGAAGTACCTGCCTCAGATGAGGACTTGGCAGCGTTTCCACATAAGGGGAGGCTGTTTACTTTGGAAAGGGCAATGTAGTTTTTTCTTTGTGTCCAGAGTGGATGATAAAATCTATTTTTTCCCCATCAGTTACTTGTTCCCTATTTCCTCTATTTTTGCCTTCTTTTAGGCTGAATTTTTAAAAATTAATTAAGTTATTCTTGGCTGCGTTGGGTTTTCGTTGTTGCGCATGGGCTTCTCATTGCGGTGGCTTCTCGTTGTGGAGCATGGTCTCTAGGCGCGCGGGCTTTAGTAGCTGTGGCACGCGGGCTCAGTAGTTGCAGCACGTGGGCCCTAGAGCTCATGGGCTTCGTTAGTTGTGGCGCGTGGGCTCAGTAGCTGTGGCTCGCGGGCTCTAGAGCACAGGCTCAGTACTTGTGGCACATGGGCTTAGTTGCTCCGCGGCATGAGGGATCTACCCAGACCAGGGATCGAACCCATGTCCCCTGCATTGTCAAGTGGATTCTTAACCACTGCACCACCAGGGAAGTCCCTAGGCTGAGTACTTTTTATGATTCCCTTTGACCTCTTTTATTGTCTTCTTCGCTAAAACTCACTGTTCTGTTAACACCATACTTCACACAGAGCTTAGGAACCTAATAATGAAATACATCCATTCCTCCCCTCAAGGCTTGGTGCTGTTTTTGTCATACATTTCCTTTATATATATTATAACCTTACTTTACTTTATTTTTGTTGTTTAAATTGTCAATTATCTTTTAGAGAGATTTAACCAAGTTTTAAAAATCTTATATACTTACCTATGTTAGAACCATTTCCAGCATTCTTCATTCCTTTGTGGAGATCTAGATTTCCATCTGGTATCATTTTTCCTTCTGCCTGAAGAACTTCCTTTAGCATTTATGGTAACATGAATCTGCCAGTGACAAATTCTTTCTTCTTTTGTATGTCTAAAAAGTCTTTATTTTGTCTTCATTTCTGAAAGGTATTTTCACTAGGTATAGAATTCTAGGTTGACAGGTTTTCATCTTTAAAGATATTACTCACTCTCATCTCGGTTGCATTGTTTTTGATGAGAAACTGCTGTCATCCTTTTTTTGTTGGCCTTCCTCTGTACACAATGTGTCTTTTTCCTCTGACTGCTTTTTAGCTTTTCTCTTTATCATTAGTTTGAACAATTTGTTTATGATGTTCCTTATTTTACTTTTCTTTATGTTTCCCATACTTGGGCTTCAGTTTTTTTTTGTTTTTTTGTTTTTCCTATCCTATTTACTTTCTTTGTAGACCTCAATTACATGAATATTGGACTGCTTTAAGTTGTTCCAAAGATCAGTGAGTCTCCAATTTTTAAATTTTTTTTCCTCTGTGTGTTTAACTGGCCATAGTGTCTACTGCTATTTCTTGAAATTCCCTAAAGATTTTTTTCTCTGCAGTATCTAACTTGTGGTTAAATCCGTTCAGTGTAATTTTTATCTCAGAAATTGTAGTTTTCATCACTAGAGTTCAGTTTGGGTCTTTTAAATATCTTCCATGTTTGTACTTCACTAGTTGACCCCTTGTAATACAGTTTTAATACTTGTTTGAATGTCCTGGTCTGTTAATTCTAACATCTGTGTCAGTTCTGGATTGGTTTTGATTGGTTGTTATTTCTCCTCATCATTGGTCATATTTTCCTGCCTCCTTGTATAACTGGTCATTTTTAACTGGCTGCCATACATTGTGAATTTTCCTTTGTTAGGTACTGGCTATTTTTGTATTCCTATAAATATTCTTGAGCTTTGTTCTGGGATGTAGTTAAATTACTTGTAAACAGTTTGCTCCTTTTGGGTCTTGTTTTTAAGATTTGTTAGGTGGAACCAGAACTGTGTTTTGTCTAGGGTGAATTATTTTTCATTATTGAGAAAAGAGCCTTCTGAGTATTCTACCTAGTGACCCCATGAATTATAAGGCTTTTCAGTCTGGCTGGTGGAAACAGGCACTATTCATGGTCCTGTTCCCTTTAATTTTTGGGGGGTGGTACCTTCCTCAGTGAGCAGCTTCCTCACATGCATTCCTTGATCAGTACCCTGTGGAATATTCAAGGAGGATGTTCTCTAGATGTCTCGTGTTCTTACTCTGTGCAGCTCTCTCCTCTTGAATAGGCTGTCTTGCAAACTCTGGTTGTCTTGATCTCCAGCAAGTCTACTTCTCTCAGGGAGTCCACTGGACTCCTATGCCTGGATTCCCTTTCCCTGCACAGGGACCTGAAAACTCTCTCCAGGCAGTAAGCTTTTGTAGAGCTTATTTTATAGGGATAATTGTTTCCCATCTCTTGGGAATCACTTTCTTTTGTTGCCTGATATCCAGTGTCTTAAAAATTGTTGCATGGATTTTGTTCATTGTTTTGGTTGTTCCAAGCAGGAGGGTAAGTCTGGTCTCTATAACTCCATCTTAGCCAGTAGCAGAGTATCTCTGTCTTTAAAATATCCAACACTGCAGTTGACCCTTCATTTGTAGAGCATTTGCAAAGATCTTGAGTGTAATAACCAAGCTGAATTTATCTCTGTAATCCTAGATGATTGACAGGATTTTGCATATAGTAGGTGCTTGGTAAATGGTTGGTATATTGAATTGCAGAAGGACAAGCAGGTGAAAATTTCTCAATTTCTCTTTAATTATTTTTTTAAAATTTCTATTGGAGTATAGTTGATTTACAATGTTGTATTAGTTTCTGCTGTATAGCAAAGTGAATCAGTTATACATATACATATATCCACTCTCTTTTTAGATTCTGTTCCCATATAGGTCATTACAGAGTATTGAGTAGAGTTCCCTGTATTATACAGTAGGTCCTTATTAGTTATCTATTTTATATATAGTACTGTGCATATATCAATCCCAGTCTCCTAATTTATCCCTCCCCCTCCCTTTCCCATAAGATTGTAACCATAAGATTGTTTTCTACATCTGTGACTCTATTTCTGTTTTGTAAATATGTTCATTTGTATCATTTTTTTTAAGATTCCACGTATAAGTGTTATCATATGACACTTAACGTATAAGTGTTATCATATGATACTTGCCTTTCTCTGTGTGTCTTACTTCACTCAGTATGACAAGCTCTAGGTCCATCCATGTTGCTGCAAATGGCATTATTTCGTTCTTTTTTATGGCTGAGTAATATTCCCCAATGGGATATTTTTTGCCTTATTCAAGAAAGAAATATCTAACTAAATGTTCAATAATGAAAACTTCTAAAAGAAGTAGTGATCTTTCTTTCTATCATGGGAAGTGTTCACGGACAGTGAGGGTGCTCATTTTATGGGAATCAGCATTTCTGTATTGTCCACGGAAAACCTCAGTCCGATGCTTTCTTAATCTTACTCTTTGCCAAATGTGAGCTCTTACAAAAATCATTATTAAGGACTCTCTCTCTAGATTAATTATTAATTAATTCTGAATAACTCTCTCTCTAGATTAATTATAAAAAAGATATTCCCCCTCTAAATTTTTCTACAGCTATACTCTCTATTATCTACAGAACATCAGATAACAAGGAAGCCTGGACACCATTATCCCCAATAGGCTGATTGAGAAATGAAAATATGTGAGGTCTTAGGGGGTTTGTTTTAAGTTACACAGTCAACTATAGAACCAAGCCAAGAAACAGGTCCCTAAATGCAAGGCAACATCATTTCCCTTTGGCAGTGTTGCTTCAGAATACCAAAGGAGCTTAAAAAGTCCAATTCTTTATTTTTTTAACGTGGGTTTTTAAAAGTAGGCAGGAATAAAGATAGTGGAAAAACTGTAGGATTCACATAACATGGCATGTGTTTCCACCATAGAAAGTAAGACAAATTGGAGTTCAGCCGCAGAAGTTAAACAATAAGAAAATGGAGTAGGGATCCCCAAGGCCCTGATGATCTGAAGAATCTAGGCAAGCGTTGAATTAAATCGGGCAAGCAGGGCTTCAGGTGAGCTAGACAGTTTTCAAAGTAAATAAAACATACCCAGTAACTCAACCTCACTTCAGATAACAAAGTTTCTGGATAAAGGAATTTTAGATAATCAGGGCTTTGCAGCATAAACAAACACAAGGGACATGGACCGGGAGGAACTAATTGAGAAGATTCAGGTAACGAGGAAGCTAGTATCCATAGCCACATTCTGTTTGGCTTTGGATGATTAAATTTCCAGAATTCACCAAGGTAGCATGGTGAACAGGATAAAAATGTTGGGCAATTAAATAACCTCTCTAGCCTACGTATTGAATGCCAAAATAGTACTGCAATTTATGAATGCCTTAGGAAGGCAGGACAGAGTAAAGGCTATCAAGGGTAAGACTGGAACACCCTGCTTGTTATGGAGGAGCAGGGAGACAGGAAGGAGGGTGAAGGGAGGAAGGGACAAAGGGCTTTGTCAGGGGGTCAGGATTAGCATTTAGGCTTAGCTGCATTCCCACCGCACAATGCAAACTAGGAAGAACTAAAGGACTAAACAAGCCTGGATAATTGAGAAGGAATAGCAGACCTGGTTAAGAACAGTGGGCTTTACCCATCACCACCACCGCTATCAACTCTCCTCCTCCATCTCTGAGATCCAAAGCCTCCCCTCACCATCCAACAGGGAACGCTATGACTCGAGAACCAGTAATGTAGAGGCAGGGCCTGGAATCAGGGAGCAAAGGGGATAAAAGGATCAATAAACCATGGGGAAGAAGGAGAAGTAGAGATGGTTCATCCAAGAGGAAAATGGGGTGGCTCCTTGCTCAAACTGGAGAGGCGAGGACAGTGGACGGGGCGGAGCCTCCATTTCTGACTTCCTTCACAACCTCTGTAATGTTGTATTTCTCCCGTGGGTTGAAGGCAGCAGGAACACGAGATAATTTTTGTGAGGAAGTTATTTCTTTTTTTTTAACTGCCTTTCCGTATTCTGAATAAGTCTAGAGAAAGCCACAGTTTGGAGTCAGTTTTCCTTTAACACCTCTCTAACACTACCTAATCCATGCCCCCCCACCCCCGCCCCCAGTTCCTGCTTCCTCTCCCCCCCACCCCCACCCCACCCAGTTCCTGCTTCCTTTCCGTTACAGAGAGCAAATACGCCTCAGTTTCAGAGCCCTGGTAGGCAACCATAGTGAGCTGGAATTCCATCACAATGCTTGGTGTTTATAGTATTTCTATTGGTGGCAAGTGATCTGGTTTTAAATTTATAGTAGCTTAAGTTTTCTTTACAGTGAAATTTGGGAAAAAAATTATTGTACTGAAATTCAAGCTGTGTGATTTGAAGCTGTTTATCACAAGATGTGCTTATTTGAAACAAGATTTGTCATTGACCTAAATGTCAAGAAAATGACGGGATGGTATGATGGAACTAAACCCTGGTCTGGAAATCAGAACTCTGCCATAGACCCTGAGTGTGATTTGGGGTCACAGTGATTTTATTTGCATTTTTACCAATTAAAGACATAGCTGCTAGCCAGAACCTAGCAGGAGATGTCCGAAGTTTTAACATATTTAGTTATTAAAGTTCTAGTCAAAGGTAAAGAAATAAGATGTTTTAGTGAATCTGTGCCACCTTAACACGCATGTAAGGTTAGAAATAATGATAGGTCATGTGAAGACCCCCATCCTTAAAGGGGTTTTGGGATGCCAGCCATTGGCGTAGATTATTTCTAAGGGATCTCCTTCTAGAATGCTGTGCCAAGCATTCAAGCCGAGGGTCTGCAAAGGCAGTGAGCTGATGAGAAGAGTGACAGATTATCACATTAAAATCGCATGTTCTTTTTCTCTACCCCACCTGTCAAGTAGGTAGCCTGGAATGAATCTACTTGAAACAGAGGTCAGGTACCCAGCGTAACCATTTCCCTCGTTACCTGCTTCATCAGAAGTTCTGCATGTTTTTGAAAGTCAAAGGAATTGGGGACTTAACTAGATGGGCAAGGGGAATAAGCTGGTTGGCTTTTGTTGGCCTACTTTTGGCCCTGAAGGGTGAAACTGCACCTCCCACTTCTGTGAAGCTTCTACCAGTTGGCTTGCCCATAGAATTTTCTATCTGTAGAATCCCCCTGAGAGATTCACTTCTCTGAATCCCAGGGAAAACAGCAGGGGTTAGGATAGGTGCTTTAGAGACTGCCAGTCTGGGTTCAAATTCAACTCCCCTAGGGAGCCTCCGTTTTATTTAAATTTCTACATTTATCTAGCATAATAACTCAGCAAGATAGGTTCAATTTCAGGGCAGTTGCTATTACTACAGAACTTCTGTGTGAATTAGAAAAGCACATATCCCTTTCCCTAAACCAAGCCCACCCCCCCCACGCCCTCCTCCCTGCACACACACGCGCGCGCGCGCGCGCACGCACACACACACACACACACACACACACATATATATGTATATATACATAAACACTCACTCACTCTCACTCACTCCAGGCCCATGAGTCACAAAAAAGCATCCTGTCCTCAGGGCCAATGCAGTCTCCCAGTCTAGCAGTCTTGGCAAGCAGAGCAGGGAGAAGATTTAGCACTCATCTGCCCCTCCACTGGGTGCTTTTATGAAGGGCTCAACCTTACCAAACCTCACACAGTGGCCTGATAGTTATCACTATTTTCAAGGAAGGTTAAATATTTGTGTTTTAAAAAGATCACCCCGGCTATTTTGTAGAAAAGGGATTGGAGGAGGATGAGGTTGGACACAGGGAGTTGTTAGAAGCCTGTCACAGCTGTCCAGGTGAGATGGTCATTCAGGTTCAGGAGTGGAGGTGGGACAGTGAGAAGGGAACAGATTCCCTAGATGTTTAGGAGACAAGAGTCGACTGGTCTGGAGGCTGCTGTGGGGATTCAAGTGATGATAAAGATGATGATGTTAACTGAGTAATGCTATTTACTGAGAGCTTATTTGTACCAGGCAGTAAGTTATTTATAACAGTTCTTTTTTTTTTTTTTTTTAATTTTATTTATTTATTTTATTTATGGCTGTGTTGGGTCTTCGTTTCTGTGCGAGGGCTTTCTCTAGTTGTGGCAAGCGGGGGCCGCTCTTCATCACGGTGCGCGGGCCTCTCATTATCGCGGCCTCTCTTGTTGCGGAGCACAGGCTCCAGACGCGCAGGCTCAGTAATTGTGGCTCACGGGCCCAGTTGCTCCGCGGCATGTGGGATCTTCCCAGACCAGGCCTCGAACCCGTGTCCCCTGCATTGGCAGGCAGATTCTCAACCACTGCGCCACCAGGGAAGCCCCTATAACAGTTCTTTAAACCAGGAAAACTGACTACATTTCATTTCTACATGGTTGCCTGAAGAATCAAAGATAACATAAAGTGCCCAGCCCAAAGTAAGTCTTTCATAAGTGGTGAATACTAGTCTATTATTTTTGAACAGTTAGTATTTGAAATTCCTATGTTAAGAAGCCCTAGTTTGTGGGCATGGGCCGTGGTAGGTGGGCTAGGCAGGGGAGCATAATTAAGACAGTGATTTCATCACTTACTGAGTATCAGATTAGATACTTCCTGTAACTTTTAAAGGCAACAGATGTTCAACCTCACTTCCACCCCATTCCATTGGCTTGGAGTAGGGGTCTTGGTATCAATGTTTTAGAAGCTCCCCAGATAGCCAGGGTTGAGAATCACTGAATTAAAGGAAGAGTTTTTGGAATCAGACAAATCAAGGTGGAATCCTGGCTCTCTTCTTCCCTGTGTGGTTTCCTCGTCTAAGCCTCAGGCTTCCTATTTGTATAAGGAGGATTGTCACATAGTCCGTTCCAGGTTATGTGAGGATTAAATGAGGTTTTATACAAACTCCGTGGCACCTCCAGGGACATCTCTGTTCATGCCTCGTTTGGCATGGTGCCTGGCCCCTAATGTGGGTTCAATAGATGTCATGGTAATGACAATAGGGTCACGAAGCAAAGGGACCTAATGGGGACGTGAGCCAGCCCTGGGGCTCAGTGCTCTACATCCATCACTTTGTGTAATCCTGGCCCAAAGTGTGGCCATCTCTCATGGATACAGAAGCCCAGGCCTAGGGAGTAAATCACCTTCCTAAGGTCACCAAGAGGGAGAGCTGGGATTGGAGTTCCCTGTTCTGTGTCTTTCTGCTATACATCCTGAGTCAAATTCATTGCTTATTATTATGGAGAAATACATGTCACAGAAGCAATGGTACCAGGGAGAAGAGCCCTTGTTTGTCCTACTTTGGACTGCTGGCCTGAGCCACACAGTGAAGGACAGGGAGGAGCTGACAACCAGCCAGGGCAGCTCAGAGCCTCTCAGAGAACTTGGTGGTGGGCAGTGGGCAAGGAGAGAAGTGCAGGGAAAGGAGATGGGCAAGAGGCCAGGAGGAAAGGGGGAAAGGGAGCAGAGTGCTGCTGATTTCAGGGTGAGCAGAGAATGACCACTCTAGTGTATGGCCAGGGAAATGAGATGGCGTATGCCAGCCAGTACAGTAGCTGGTAGATTGTATTGATAAGTGTTCAGTAAATGTTATTTTATCTTTTTCCTTTTTCAGAGCTGCCTCCTGCCCCTGAGATCAGGGCGGGGGTCTGTCTTCTTTGGTGGGACACATCTCTGGGCTTGTCTGTTTCTCCTTCCTCTTTCTGGGCATTGCTCCCCCCAATGACATGTTTATGGGGACAGACATTTCCTACAATGTCCCCATGGGTCTTGGGGGGATTCAGAAAGGGTATCTATTGGAGAAAAACAGCCACTCTGGCCCGGGAGATTTTTGACTTTGTTTTTCATGTGTGTTTGTTTTTATCAAAGCAGCTAATCTGCTACTGACCAGATACAACTGCATTTGGATACTGCACTGGGGCCCAAGGACGTCCCAAACCACTGCCTGGGCATGCCAATTTCTCATAACAAATTAGAAATCAATGATAGCAGCTTCCCTGCTAAGTAAAAAACAATTACATAATTCCTTCTGCACCACTGCATTAGGCAGATTTTTTTTTTCTTTTCCTGAACATACAGTAAGTCCCAAGTGGTTTAAGCCGTGGTGCCTCTTCTTTAAACAAATATGAAATCACTACCAAATTTAAATAAAAAATAAATTCCGCGTTGTGCTAGGAGATTCTCCTGCCAAAAACTCTCACACAATTAACACACTAGCAGAATGTGTTGCTAATTTCATGCCACTGAAGTCTTTTCTACTTCAGAATATAGAAACAAAATCGGGTCAGAGCTCCAATAATAACAGAATTTTGCTAAAATATACAGCCCTGTGTTGCAGATATGTTGTAGACATGGGCGAAAAGTAGAATCACAGTGGTGCATGAAATAGCTTACTCCTGCAAATAGAACTGGAGGAATTTGTATCCAGCTTCTCTGCACCAGGAGAGAGAGACAGAGTGCAGAATTGTCCGGTTCTGTGGGAAAAAGCCTAATTATCAATGTTTGTCCAGCCACATGCTTATACAAGGGAGGCAAACTCCAGGCAAAGAACTCAAGGATGCAAAGCCAGTAAATCCTAGAGTTCTAATGCCCCCCTTTTTACTCTCAGACTCCCTTTCTCCAGCCTGGGCTTCCACCTCTTAGCATCCTTACACAGGGCCTGGTCTTTTCCATAACAAAAACAGCGATAATGAAAATATTTTGGCAGCATTCAGGGCTTTTCACGTGGTGACCCTGACCTCCAAATCAATTTTCTTTATTCTTAACCTGACCTTGGCATCCATTCTCCCTGGCGTTCAATCTTAGTTACAAAATCCTGAACTCCAGGAGACCTTCCCTCCTCCCCCAGATAACCAAGGCAGGCCACACTGGTGAAGCTCCAGAGAGGAGAGAGAGAGAAGGCTTCTCGACGAAGAAGAGTAAAAAAGAGAACCACAAGCCCATGTGGTCTATAGGATTCTCATTTGCCCCAAATGCCATTAGCCCTGTTATTTACTCAGACAACAGAGGAGGCAGCCGTGTTCCCCGGCTTGCATGGGGCGCGTTGGATGACACCATGCGTCACCAGCCGGCACAGCCGCTTCACTTAAACAGTGATACGTAAGGTAGAGCCTGTTACATTAAATCCGTCACCCATGGGTTCGCCAAGTGCAGGGACTGGAAAAATTGGGCACGTCTCTCCATTGCTGCCTGCATTGAGACTAAGAAGGGAATGGACTGAAAACAGAAAGTGCCAATTTCAGCACACATGTTAAAAAGAGAAGCAAAGAATAAAAGGAAAAGAAAGCATCTCTCGGACTGGGTGGGGGAGGGGTGGCGGCAAGGGGGAGTTTTTTTTTTTTAACATCTTTATTGGAGTGTAATTGCTTTAGTTCCTGCTGTGTAACAAAGTGAATCAGCTATACATATACATATATCCCTGTATCAAGGGGGAGATTTTTAAAGACTGCTTTTCAGAACTCTTGTGCATTTACTATGAGAGTAAGTACCCTCAGAAACAAGAGTTCAGGGTCATCATACATTTAGGAGGAGAAGTTAGCTGGCAGGGGCTATTTTTCTGCAAATTAGTTTTCTCTCAAGGGTAACGGTGTGGGAGGAGCAGAGGAAAATGAATTGGAGATTTTGAATAACCGCGTATTGTTTGGCTGGTTGTGGGACCTCTGAACTGATGCTCCAAGAAGTCTTTCCAGGCCTTCCTATTAAATGGGCCAGGATGGGAAGCCTCCCACTCAGCTGTTGATGAGTGTCCTGTAGGGGCAGCAGTGGGGACAGCAGTGTGGCCCCATAAAACAATGGTCCACAGAACGTCGGCTCCACCTGGCAAGAAAGGCATGGACTGCTGTCATTACCACTGAGAACAGGGCTGGACATGTGGCCGGGCAGGACAGTGAGAAGAGGCAGGGTCCAAAGTTTGTGCTGGTCACAAAGAACTGAGGCAAGGGCAAGGAGGAAAAACACAACAATGTGGCAGGAAAGGACAGACCAGCTTTCCTTGGGCGGGGCCGGGGGGTGGGGAGTTGTTTATAAAGTGAAAATGCACGAGTTCATTGAAAAGCGTGTGTGTCTCATTGTTTTCAGGTCCAGAGCCTGACTGGAAAGCTCAGCATCGTGTTCATCCTTCAGACGTTTTCCTATTTTCACTCTGGCATTTACAAATGCTGTATCATCTAAACCAGGGTTTCTCAGTTTCCCCTGGAATCCCCTAATGGCAGAAAGGCCAAGTTCAGAGACTCTGGAGGTAGAGCCTGAAACTCCTCCACAAAGGAGAGACTTCTTTGAAGTCTTGTATTTGTTTATTCTTTTTAAAAGTAGCTTAAATCGATATATTGTGCAGTAGTGGAAATATTTAAAGTTAAAAATAACATTTTAAATTCCTCTGTTTCCTCAGTTCTAAGATGTAGCTCAGTCTATCTCAGAAAAAAAAGGACACCCACCCATCTAATGCATACTTTGAGCGTGAGAGGCATCCATCCATATTTCCAAAGCTTAAAGCATGAATTAGAAAAATCTGTGTCATAAAATCAAGAAAAATGGAAACGTTAGGAAGTAACAACCAGTCTAATCTGTGGTTCCAGACACACTGGGGCAAACTTCAGTTTGCAAAGCATTATGGAGGAGAAAGTTATTATAAAGTGATGAAAAACAGACTTCCCTGGTTGTAACCACCTCGTAATAAAAGTGAGTGTCTCATTCACACTGGTGCTGTCAGAGTGCAGTGCAGACCCAGGCACACAGCAGGTGCTCAATAAATATTTAGTGAATTGAAAGTTGTTGATAGCACTTCAAATTCATTCTCCCCTTTGGGTAGCCTGTGACAGGGTGTTGAGCAGCGTGACAGGCTGCCCTTCCTGGGAGGGCAAAGCAGTTTACAGTAGCACGTGGTAAAGGCAAGGTGGGAAAGAGAAGTCAGTTCTTCTCCTATCTCTGCTGTGCCTTCCCTGCTGGAAGGGCAGAGAAGGCCCAGTGGGGTCCCTGCCTAAGGGGCTGCTCACTTTGGTGCCTTTGGCCTTGTTGTAGAAAGAAAAA